>NC_139459.1:102680000-105080000 GCF_057233095.1 Heloderma suspectum
GAGTTGAGCACCCTCCAAACAGAAGGGACATCCTTTCTTTTGAGTCCTAACACATTTTGTCACAGTAATCATGCAGTGTGAAATTCCAGTTGCTACCAGCCATAGGAAGAGAAACAGTAAATATTCAAACAAAATCCCCCAGCCACTATAATTTATTAATGCTTACCTGACAGCTGTTCTCAGTTTCATCAGTGCTTCTTGTGAAACCAAATCAGTCTTATTGACGATTATAAGATCTGCTAGTGCAATCTGTCTACAGAAGAATGAATGAACAGACAGATGACTGGGAAGCACAACAGCACATGCTGGATTGTCTATTAGTGCAAGCCTGATTAGTGCAAGTCAGTTAGGCAGTCAGATACATACACAATCCAGTGGCAGAGTCAAGCAGGAGTCCAAGGCCTGTAGCACAGAGGTTCAATCACAAGGCAGGAGGAGCTGGTAAGATGTTGTTTCCAGCAACTAGCAAGCTGTGACTGAAGGTTTTTAACCACAAAGGGTGCTGAGCCCACTGCATCGCCCAGCTCAGCTGCTATCCATTAGAGCTCTCTGGCTGGAGCCCTACTCAAGAGGAGTCACTTTCTCCCAAGAAACCTTTGTAAGTGAGCACTCTTCCTTACAGGAGGCCTGCTGGCTTGTCGCTTGAGGTGACGATGCTCCTGGGGATCAGGGGGGATACTCAGCCTCTGCTCCAGAGTCAGAGTCCCCTCCCACTGACTTGGAAGGACCTGCAGCCATCTTCCCCTGAAGGCCCAGACTCCTCCTGGTCTGGTGCCAGCAACTGATCTAGTGTGCCCTTGGTTTCTAGAGGCTCTAGTTCTTCCACAGAGGAGGATTCCTCTAGTGAGGGCATGATAGGTTTGCTTTTACACCTGAACCAACAAACTGTGATTTAAGTGATTCCTCCAAACCAGGATTGTAAACCATGGTTTGATCTTGGTTTGCAGTTCTGATTTAAAGGACTCATTCAAACCACAGTTTGTCAGTTTGGATGTAACAGCAAGCTCTGGTCTGACCGAAGTATGAAGTATTCTATTAAGTTAAGTCCATGAGGGGAGGGAGAATAGGAGAAAGGAGTGTTGAAGAATGAAATGTATTCCTGATGCTTCAAACCATGGTTTGGAGGACCAGGAACATGGCATCTGAATGCAGCCAGTGTGTCAGAGATGTGACTTAGAGCTCACTATTAAACATATGGGCTATGTTAAAACTGAGATCACACAGACACTGTTGAATCAGAACTGTACCCAACACTTATTTTCGTAAGAGGTTCACATAATTCAAACATTTAAAAGGAGTTCATTGGGTACTACAATCTCAAATTCTCCCTGCTTTTAAATTCCTGTAGTAATGTCTAAGTTAAGGTTAATCTTCAAAAATATCACAGTGTTATTATTAGACAACACCAGTCCCTACTGGGTTAACCACAGAACCAGCAAAACTCAGGGCTATTTTAAACATTAAAGCCTGTGTGAAGGCTGCCATGAAGCGCTAGCATCCTCACAGTCACATTCCACTTGGCAGCCTTAATATGCAAACACCACTTAATCTGTAAGTGTGCAGTATCTCCATGCCCGCACTACACATCCCAGAAAATCATTTGTGGGGACACTGTGTGAATTTGCACCAATGTCTGGTGGGAAGTCTATAAGGGCATAATCCTATGCAAGTTTAGGCATGGCTGGCTAGGGGATGCTGGGAGTTGTAGGTCTTCTTTCTGTCTGAACATGCATAGGATTGCGCTGTCTCTGCTCAACATGTAGAATACTGGCATGGAAAGCACTTTTCAGCAGCCTTCACATGGGGGCTGTGATATTCAAGCCAGCCCTAATTACCTGATCCTGAGCATGTTTTATTGGAAGCGTGCCTCATTGTATCCAAACGCAGACAGGACTGCAGCCTCAGATGAGGAAAGAATAAGCCTTTGTGTACTTGAGGCCACACTCTTACTGAGCTGTGTTTGCTCATAACTGTGAGAAAAATGCAAATGCAAGGAAGATGCAAACATGTGCAAGACCATGTTATATAACCTGTATTATCTATTCCCATAACAGAAGAGTAAAAAATTTAGGGAACTATCCATCTTGCCAAAGTTACACCACTTCGTTGAGGTAAGTGCTTAACTTGTTCCCCTGAAAAATATGGGACTTAAAATGATGCAAGTTTGGCTAGATTGAATTCTTACTGGTTTGTGTTCACTGCTGCTTTAGAGTGTTCAAAACACTTCACATACATTAACTCAAGAATTCTTACAAAAACCCAGTAAAGCCAGTCAGTCTTGTTACCCACCCACCACCATTGCAGATGAGGAGGCAGAGATTAAGAACTAAGGTACCACCATTGCAGATGAAGTGGGAGAACTAAGGTACATTTAGTGAGATCATGACTAAGGTGAGATTTTAAGCAGGGACTTCCTAGCTCAATTTTAGCCATGACACTATTCCAGTTATTATTGTCTTTGAGAGACTCTGTGGCAAACATGCATAATTTAGGAACCAATAAAGAAATGCTGTTGTCAGCTCCATACAACATGGAGTAGTAAACCAGGAACAGAGATAGTACTAGGAATTACTTTTACCCCAATAGGACTGCCACAGAGAAACTAGTTCAGCAGAAGCAACCCACACAATACAAAACAGACAGAACTAGTGAGTCAAATCTACAACCTGGACCTCAAACTAGCAATATCACTTTTTGGTCAAGGCCTTTTTACAGCAAGCACCATGCTTCCCATTAAACAAACAGCTCAAGATTTAGACACACAGAAAACTGTAATTGTACTGATACCTAGCTGCTTCATTGATAAGGCCACTGGGTTTTTCTTCTCTCAGGTGCTGAACAAAGGTTAAAAAAAGACAACTGGAATTTAATGGGGGAAATTACTGATTCATTTTGTAAATTACATCACTACAGAAGGCACATTATACAGCAAATACACAGAATATTATTTAGTGGTTTTAAATGTTCTAGCTTCAGACCTCACACAAAGAACTGAACAATGGACTAAAAAGGAAAAAAAAAACTTGGGTTACTTGCAACTATGAATTTGTATATAAGATGGTTTATGTCTCACCTGCATCAAACTAGCTTAAGAGTTAGTATGCTAGCTGGAATGAGTTGAGGCTCATGTTGTCCAGCTTCCATAGCTGTTATCACAGCCTTCCCCAACCTGGCACCCTCCAGATGTGTTGGACTACAACTCCCATCAACTGTCAGCATGGGGATGATAGGGACTGTAGTCCAACACATCTGGGAGACGCTAGATTGGGAAAGGCTGGGTTATAACATTCACAGAAATGTGGAGCTGTCTCTTAACTCTTCTGACTTCTTAGCTTTAGAGTAAAAATTACACAGATGCTTTTTGTAAGGAAGGCAAAATCCATGGGTTATGTTTGTCCACAAAAAATCTAAATAAACCTAATTAAATACTTTATGGTTCAGTAAAGTACTTATACAGCAAAATCCTATTCATGTCTACTCAGAAGTGAGTCCTATTATGTTCAATGGGACTTGCTTCCATGTAAGTATGTATACGACTACAGCCTAAATTATTAATCCACTTAGCTTTCAATGGTTTAGGACTATAACTATGAAACTATCTTGGAATTCCGCATATGCATCAAACCTTATAACAGACACAGTTTACTATGTTAATCGCTGGCACCCTACCTGTAACAATGATATTCTGTCTACAATGCAACTGCTCCTATCACCTAACAACATAGCAAGTCAGATTTAATGTAGTTTCTATTTCAGAATTAATCAAAGAACATAAGTGCAGAGGACCTGCAATTTGTGATTGGTCCTGAAGGAATATATTTATTTTTCACTTGCTCCCTTCAGATAAGGCATAAATCATTTATCAACTCCAATGTCTCTATATTGAATTTGGATTTACAGATTCTAATAAAGGCACACATTTTTCAGCAAACATGTGAATGGAAAAAAACAAACGTCTTTCAACTAACACCTTCTGCTAATACTTTTAAATATTACTGCATCCTTGAAAAAAAAAACCTGATTGCATTATGTCTATTTTCCTGACTTCTTCAGTCAAAATTGTTTTCTGACTAAATGGTTTGAAGAGCTTGTGCAATAACAGGAAGACTAGAAAAGGGCCTCTCTTTTGACCTTTTCTCTGTAACTCCACATTCATTGATTCTTTTGCATGAAATGCTGTCAGACTTTGTGGATTTGCAAAGAACAGTGTCAATGGCCTCAGTTTAGATCCTCAGAGTTGTGACCTATCATTGCAAGTTGTCCAATCATTTGCCTTTTGATTAAAACATGAATATTTCAGATTGCTGGGTGACAATCCCATTAGAGTGATAGTCCATGATATCAATTACCACTTCAGTTTCAATTTGGCTTGCTAGCCACAGGGTACAATTTCTCAGCTTTACATGGACTAGGCTGGATCCATGAAGCGTGACACCCCTAAATTGCTGCCTATTATCCCAGTGTCATTGCTTGTATTGCTTCCAGAATTCTTTAAAGCACAAGCGAAAGCAGAGGTCAAGCTTTGAAACCAGAGGAATTGGACAAGTTCACAAATTCTCTATACAAAGCAAAAGTTATTTATCTGGCATATGACTGAGAAAATTTAAAAGCTGCGATCGTACTGACAGCATGTCAAGCTCGGTACATGTTTACTGATTTAATAATGAAAGAGGTTGCAATGAATTCCAAAGAGATTGTACATTATATATTTATTATTAAAAAAAACTTTTGCAGTTTTTTAAAAAAAATCTATTCGGCAACAGAAAAATTTACACCCCCATACCAACGACAATGAATACATGCTAATGTTTTTGTAACTTCATTCGGCAGAATGGCCTTCCTTCATATTGTGGCTTGTAAAAATCAAGATGCGGAACAGGGCTAAAAGAACCTTCGAAGCTAACCTACTGTAGTGAACCAAATAAGTAGTAGGACAAATAATGATGCCCCATTATTACTCAGATATGGATAAATTGCTTGTTCTTTTACTGTAGGGCTATGTTACACAAAATGGAGTTCTTATGTGACTATCTGTAAAAATATATCAAGTGGCAAAGGCAAAAAGAGAGAGCACAGTTGTGACAAAGGATGGATTTGATATTGGTAAAAATGGGGCACAGAATGACAAGGGAAGGATTTAAACGGCCTTAATATATGAGATGCTTCATGAGCGACCCCTAAAGTGAAATGAATTCAATGTCAAGAAATTGTACGTTCACATGATTTCATGTTGCCAAAGTAGTTAGGTTGCCCACTGCAAGGCAGGTAGCTAAAGCTTCCCATGGATGAAATGTGTCCAAAAGCAAGCCACCACAAGCACCACTTGCAGGAGCAAGTTATCAGCTCCACAGCTACAATTTGACACAGTATGTAAAGGCCAAGGAAACAAGGTCATCAGTGATAGTGACTCAGCATTCTGACCTCCAGCCACTTGCTACCATTTCCCTGGACAAATGAAGTGAAATTAAATGTCATTCACATGCTACTGGGCGTAGAAACGCTAAAGAAAAGCGTGCTTTTCCTCAGGTCTTCCTCAGGTAATAGTTTTATCTATATGTATTAAAACGAGTTCCCAGCATTCTGTCCCAATCTAGTGAGACCACGGAGTAAAACTGAGGATGGGGCTATGCAGCTTGTGGCTGGTGTCCTCAGGAGCAAGTTTAGTCCTCAACCCAAAAATGTATTCCTATCGTTTCTATAATATACAACAGGGGCATTGAACATCAGGCGTAGGAGCTAAATCCAGCCCTCCTAGGATCCCAATCTAGGCCCCTGGGATGCCCCAGAGGCCCAAACCCCCTTTGCCCCATCACCAAATGGTTCCTGTTCCCCCCACACCCCTGCTTATCATTTGGCGCTTTCTTAGCTTTTGTACGTTTTTACCCATCCTAAAAGGTAGAAAAGCCTCTCCTAAGATTACTGTAAGAGCTTTAAGCTTAAATATGCTGGTATTTTCACCCTGCTCCCTTTTGCCTTCAGCCCACCACTGGAATATGGCCCCCAAGAGCTTCTCCGAAAGTGATTTTGGTTCTGCACCTCTGATATAAAAGATGGATTGCCATTCACTCCTATGGGGAAAAGCAAAATGTTGTTCTTGGAAATAACACTGTGGTGAAAGCAACTGACGTTTAGGTGAGTCAGCCCCCACTGAATGTTCCACAGGGGGCACCTGCACCTGAGGCCCTTACAGTACACAGGCTCCTTTGCTGCACGTATTCCACCCACTCTAATGACTGGCATTTTGGGAAGCCACATTAGTCCAGTACAAAAAGTGCAAAATTTATTACTGGACAAAGTAATATGAAGACTGTGACTGTATTAGTCTAAGAATTAAGGATCAAATCTGTTTTTTATTTCTGTGTTGTTTGGAAGGGTCCTGAAAGAAACCAACTCAAAAGACAGAGATTGATACTCCAAGATGGAAGCCATGATGAAAGTCCTCGACTAGGTGGATGTGGATGTTACTTACAAGGTAATTAGAGTCGTACATAATTAGGCCCCTAAAATATATTAGAAAAGGAACAAGTACCACACTTTTCTTTGCTTTGCTTTTAGGCATATTATTTGCTTAATGACTATAGACATATTATTTTACCTGCAGTCCATATTTTGCATCAACAACAGATACAATACCTGCAAAAGAAGTTTGTAGAGAAGAGTTTGGATTTGAAGAGTACTAATTCAAAAAACACAGCTGCATTTTTTAAGCATGGAGTTAGAAAAAGCCATCACAACTCTGATAGAACCTAGTAACATTACTCACATTCAGTAATAACAGTTTGAAATCAGTAGCACGTATTACGCACAATATTTTATTGAACCCATGGTGTGTACACACATTCCCACACACTGAATACACTGGATTATTTTTCTTACCGTCAAGATAAATGTCACTTCCTAATTCAGCATCAACCCAAAACATGGAGGCAACAGCACCTAGCAAACAAAACGTATGAGATACATACACAAACTAAGCAGGTTTTCATAACTAGCTGCAACATTTTCAATCTTCTACATTCCTAAAAGCGGAAGAAAATAAGAGAGCAAGAAAAACATTCCGATAGCTTGGATCCAACTTCATCCTTCCCACCAGCAGAATTATCCAAAATACCACAACAGATGTCACTGTGTGTGCAATGAGGTATAACTGTGCAAGAGGGATATAGCATCACCATGATGGGATTGTTTTGGTATGACATGAGGCGTAGATCTGGCCAGGGAATTCCCATTCTACTGGCAGAGGGACAAAGTTGAATCCAAGCGAATGACTCTATTTAAGCCAATTACACTGTTTATTTGCTATGGAAGTATTCCAAGGCACGTGCAACATGTATTTGACCTGCATTGTCGGTACTGAAAGCATCTGTCCAGTGGCACAGAGACTGTGTTTATTGCACTGAAAACAGCATCTATGTGAAATGGGGCAATGTTCCTGACCAGCCTACTTTACTTCAAAAATGTGCTCACTATAAACGCACTATGACTTAGATATTACTAATGCTATTGTGAGTTGAGTCTGCCGTACGTGTGCACTCCTTCACTTTCTGCTCCTTTTCTCTACATTTAAAATCATGTTCAGGGTGATCTTATACACACCTTCTTAGAAGTTAGGTCTAGAGAAATCAAAGGGACATGCTTCTAAGCACACACACACCACCATTATGAATTGGTAGTGTTTTATAAATTATGGATTAAACAATGGAATTACAAGGTCCAAAATCACACATTATTTTTATGTGTGGTTGAAATTAACAGCTCTACAAAGAATTAAATTCCTCCCATCAGTATGAATGCCAAACATTACTTGGAAGCATTTTTAAGCCACATAAAAGGACTAAATCATTGTAATAGCAATGTTTAAAAGCACATTAAATTCCCTGGAGATTAGCAATGCTTTATACAGATTTTTCCCCTTTTAAATAAAGAGCAGCCCTAAGAAACATGGAATGGGTCCCTGCAATACCACTCACCTTTTTTTGTGTATGGAAAAGTGTAAACAGGTTAACATTTATTACTGAAGAGTAATGAAAATAGTGAAGCTTCTGCAGGATGTTATATTTTGAAAAATATGTAATCAAAATTTGTTTTGACATGAGCTGATTCAACATACGCATATGCCACAATTATGAAGGATGCAAGTAACTGACAGCAATGAATGTATTTTATTTTTCAAAAGCTCACAAATCTAGCTGGTGTCGGGGCTGTCTGAAAAAATGAAGCACTGAGGCAAAAACAATGATAGCTAAAGCCATTCTAATGTCTGAAGCTGTCCACCTGAACTGACAAGATGTGGTCTCCCAAGCATCACTGGGTGTCAGGACTGAAATACCTGTCAGCTGTTTACAGTGATTACTCATGCAAGATATAGCAAGGGCCACAAAATATAATAGTTTCCAGGTATCTATTGATTTTCCCCCAAATGCCTTAATAGTTTTTCAACTTAACTGAAATGGGATTTGTGTATAACATGAGCTGAATCAATGTCCTTTCTTTTAAGAAAATTACTTTACCGTGACAATAATTTAGCTTTGAACTGGAGAGTGTCAGTCTACTTAACAGGAAACAACTGAATTGCCAGAAGGAATTCTATTCACCTCCTAGCCAACAGCCAAAAGGTTTAATTAAAAAGGTCCAGAGAATATTTTAGACAGACTTTATTTCTTATAGCCAATGTTTTATTTTTTGCATTAAATATTCATTGAAAATATGAATATTTATTGCTGGACTGGAAAAATATACAACAGCAAGAATACTTCTAAAAAATATATATAACAGCAAGAATACTTCTAAAAAATTAGAATATATAACAGCAAGAATACTTCTAAAAAATTCAGCAATATTATACTAGCATGGGGAGTAGAATTAAACAATGGAATATGAGATACCTATAACTTGTAACTGTCCTACACACCCTGAAAGCTGCTTTATGCAAAACAGGAGATACAGCCTAAACCTAAAACAGTTCCTCAGAAGTAAGTCCAACTATGCTGAACAGGATTTACTTTGTAATACGCAAGCTACAGTCATAAGCGTAAGTTCCTCACAGCGACTGCAAAGTGCAAATTTGGTTGTGAAGTGCAAAAATCCTGATGTGCTCATATCTATAGGACACAAGGGGGCAATTTAACCCAACCTCCACTCTCATGCACACTCTCAGTGGGGTGGGAGCCACTTCCCTGTGATATGACCCTAGGGATGTATGAAAGTCACTTACCTTTGCGAAGGGTGACATTCGTGGTGTGGGGGAGGCGCTCCGTCCCTCCCCCCGAAATTCTCTCCGGCAGGCTCCGCTCCACAGACATTCCGTGGAACCACCAGCCAGGGCTGCCCACAGCCGGACATCTGGCCGCTGGGCAGCCTGCAGGGACGCAAATGGCGGCTGCCTTAGCCGCCGCCATTTCAGTCCCTGTATTTTGCCGTATTTACGTAGCCTATAACGGCAAAAAAAAAAAAAGGCGGCCGCAAATGGCGTCGGCTTCGGCGGCCGCCATTTGCGTTCCCTTTTTTTTGCTGTTTTAGCCTACGTAAATATTTACGTAGGCTATTACGGTGAAAAAAAAGGGAACGCAAATGGCAGCCACTACACCATTTGCGTTCCCTTTTTCCCCCCGCCGTAATAGCCTACGTAAATATTTACGTAGGCTAAAATGGCAAAACAAAGGGAGCGAAAATGGCGTCCCTGCGTTAGCCATGATAGGCTACATAATTATTTATGTAGCCTATCACGGCTATGAGGAAGTGAATGGCGGCCGCACATGTGGCCGCTATTTGCAAGTCAGCGCGGACGGCAGAAGGTAAGTGCTCCGTTTCGCGCACCTTTCGTGGGGCGGGAGGCTTCATTCCCCCACGGATTTCAGGGGGCCAAATGCACTGTCATTCGGCCTCACCAAGATCCATGGCGGAATTCTCTGACATCCCTATATGTCCCCCACATGTTGCTGGGGACTGTGAATAAACATCATAAGAAGAACTAACTTTGCCATTCTCCCCCACCCCCACCTTCTCTCTCATGGAGAGTTCTGTCTTTGACTACACCAAGAGCAAGCCATTAACATAGACCATCCATGAGAAATTTGAAGTAAGCATAATATTTCTTACATTAATTCATTCGTTTTGGATCTCTGACTCTATTGGATTCACCCTAAAACTATTTTTCAATCCTACTAGACTCTGGCCCACCCGACAAAAATGGATCTGAGTGCTTCAGGTACTTGCTGGAGCTATGAGGCCCCTGGGGCAAATTTAAATAAACATTCCCTGGAATTCTAGCATTATTAATCCTTATTAATTCTGGGATAAAATAGTCAGGCACACATAGGCCTAGTTCGCACGATCACAGCAACCCACTGTGGCTTATTAGTAATAGCGGGTTGCGGTGCCCTGCGGACCATGTTGGCAATCAAAACAACTGCCACTTCTCATTATGTGCGAACCCAGTGAGGGTGGATTGTTGGGGTGACTGGGTCACCCAGAAACCATGGGCTGTTTTAGGGTTGTGGGTGGCTTGTCAACCACCCCAACAACCCACCTTGCTGGGTTTGCACATAACGAGTCACTACGGCACATCCCCTCAGTGCCCTGAATATTCAAAATGGTGGCCGCCGCCTCAACAAAAAGCCACACAAGGAAATTCAGCCATGGTGGCTTCTCTTTACATGCGAACCAGGACTCTGGGTTGGATTACTCCCCCACCTCCCTGGGGCTACATAAGACCTGTGTGCCCTGAGGGAAGGCAGAAGAGAAGCCCAGGATCTTCTGTCATCAGCTTCTAAAGGGACTATCAGAGGTCTGAGAGAACTATATTCTGGTGTCTGTTTGGGGGGTTTTGGTATCATTTTTTTGTTTGTTTCAGTATTTAGAAATTGTAAACCTCCTTGGGTGCCTTGGCAGAAGGGCAGTATAGAAGTGTAATAAATAAATGATAATAAATAATTCCAGCTATTCCTTTTCAAAATACCTATGATGCTGGGTTATTTCCCAGCAGTTTAGGTATCTGTTAAGTGTGTAAACTGTTACACTAGCTGCTAAGTGCTTCACTTTATCAACCCAGAATGACAAAATTCTGACGTGTCCTGTAGTATGGATGTCAGAGCTACTTGACCAGGCAGCAGATATAAGTATCTGCCGCCTGCCCCAACCCATGCACTCTGTTCAACAGCAGAGGCCTTGCTCTGGGTGCCACTGCCAAATGAGGTGTCTATAGGAGCACGGCCTTTTCGGGTATGGTGCCAACTTCATCAAATACCTTCTCTTGGGAGGCCTACCAGGCACAAACACTATATGGTTTCAGGTGCCAGGCTAAACCCTGGGTCTCTTAGTAGCCTTTGGTCTAAATTTAAATCTGTTTTTGCTAACTGATATTTTACTGGTATTATTAATTTTTATTGCTTGTGCTGTGCTAATTTTTCTTGCTGTTTTTTTAAACTTGTGTATTTGGTTTTGGTTGATTTCTTGTGTTTCATTTTAGTGATTTGTTCTTGGCCTCCTTGGGTTGTTTTTACAAGATAAGTCACTGTGTACATTTCATAAATAAACAATCATATATGTACATAATGCTTTACAAAAGATCTGCAAGGCCATTTAGCGGCCATTCGTAGACCCCTCTGTCCATTACTATTGGGCTCTTATCACCCTCTTCATTGTTTTCCTTTATCCTGTTAGTTTACAATCAGTACTTATTCTAACCTGGTAATTTGAACTCCAACCACTGAAAGAGACAGGGAGAAAATAGTTGTTGGTTTTAAAAAAAACATGAAATGCATCTCAAAAAGGGCATTAGGAAAAAGAGTAGTTTTGGAAATTAACTATATGTTTTGAAGAGGCAGAGGAACTAGAGATCAAATTGCCAACATTCGCTGGATCATGGAGAAAGCAAGAGAATTCCAGAAAAATTTCTATTTCTGCTTTATTGACTACACTAAAGCCTTTGATTGTGTGGATCACAACAAACTCTGGCAAATTCTTAAAGACATAGGAGTACTAGACCACCTTACCTGTCTCCTGAGAAACCTGTACGAGGGTCAAGAAGCAACAGTAAGAACCTGATATGGAACAACCGATTGGTTCAAAATTGGGAAAGGAGTACGACAAGGCTGCATATTGTCGCCCTGCTTATTTAACTTATATGCAGAGTACATCATGAGGAACACCGCGTTGGATGAATCACAGGTCGGAATTAAGATTGCTGGGAGAATTATCAACAACCTCAGATACGCAGATGATACCACCCTAATGGCAGAAAGCGAAGAGGATCTAAAGAGCCTCTTGTTGAGGGTGAAAGTGGAGAGTGCAAAAGCTGGTTTGAAACTCAACATTAAAAAAACTAAGGTCATGGCATCTGGCCCCATTGCTTCCTGGCATATAGAAGGGGAAGAAATGGAAGCAGTGACAGATTTTATTTTCTTGGGCTCCAAGATCACCGCAGACGGTGACTGTAGCCATGAAATTAAAAAACGCTTGCTCCTTGGGAGGAAAGCTATGGCAAACCTAGACAACATAGTAAGAAGCAGAGACATCACCTTGCCGACAGAGGTTCGTATAATCAAAGCTATGGTTTTCCCAGTAGTAATGTATGGCTGTGAGAGCTGGACTATAAGAAAGGCTGAGCGCTGAAGAATTGATGCTTCCGAACTGTGGTGCTGGAGAAGACTCTTACGAGTCCCCTGGGCTGCAAGGAGGTCAAATCAGTCAATCCTAAAGGAAGTCAACCCTGACTGCTCATTGGAAGGACAGATACTGAAGCTGAAGCTGAAATATTTTGGCTACCTAATGCGAAGAGAAAAGTCACTGGAAAAGACCCTGATACTGGGAAAGATTGAAAGCAAAAGGAGAAGGGGACGGCAGAGGATGAGATGGCTAGATAGCATCACCAATGCAATGAATATGAACTTGAGAACACTCCGGGAGAGTGGAGGACAGGAAGGCCTGGCATGCTATGGTCCGTGGGGTCACGAAGAGTCGGACACAACTTAACGACTGAACAACAACAACAACAACATTCAAATAATTATACTGGGTTGCATCCAGATGTGTCCTTCTGTTCACAGAAGGCTCTTTGATCCAGTGTAGGCTTCTGTGAACATAAGTAGGAGGGTGCCAATTTCTGCAAATTCCTTCTTTCTCTTGCAACCTCCTGTGCCTTCTCCTGTGTTCTTCTGGAGGGTCCCTTAATCCTGTGGAGCAGAACTGGGGGGAAGTGGGCATGGGGTTGAAGAGGGAAGGCAGTAGGATGCTACCACCTACATGTCCAACCCCTATGCTACCAGCATTGAATTATTTGTGGAACACCATCATGTTGCCAAGATAATTATAGACCTAATTTTAAGGTAGGACTGGGGAACCTGTGGCCCTCTAGATGTTGTTGGATTCTAACTCCATCAGCCTCAGCCATCATGGCCAATGATCAGGGATGATGGGAGCTGTAGTAGAACAACATCCAGGAGGGCCATAGGTCCCCTGCTTTAAGGTGTCCCAAGTCTTTTGTTTTTAATTTTTACTGCAGCAGTCTAACATAGCTATCCCCTGAAATTATTTTTATTATTATTCCTTCCTGCCTCAAACAATGCTTTATAGAGGATTTGATCCAGCTGGACAGAAAGGCTGGATTTCAATCAGGATATCTCCCAGCACCACTAGCAAGATCATCAGCATTGTGCAACACTGGATTTGTGCTACTGATCAAGGATACCCTGGAGATGAGAGTGGCAATATTATGCCTTCCTGCCCTTCTGGAGTCTGGCCCCCTCATTATTTGCTACTGTGTCAGTGGGGCCAGCATATTACTTTGGCTGTCTTCATTTCATTACAATTCCATTCTCTTGTTCTTATACCCAAGCTATATTCATAGCATAAACTGTATTATGATAAACTGAAACAATGGAACTCCCATCCAACACATTTCTGACCCTCCCAAACAACAAAATAATTCCATTCTGCTATACCAGATTCTCATTCCCTTCCAGAAATTATATCTACCTGGATCTGCCAGTCCTGTTGTCTCTAGCAAGATGTAGTCGAACTTGCCTTTCTTCTGCATCAAATTCTCGATAGCCTTCAAACCGTTGTCCCTGTATGAAGAAAAACTTCATTAAAAAGGAACAAACATATTTGTTTTTATTTATTTATATTTGTCACATTCTAAATGTAAAATCAAACCCATCCTTAAGAGTTCCTCTTAGAAGGAAGCCTTTGAATCTTGGAGGCTCCCGCGTATCCAATGCCTTGCCAGGCTGCTGCCAGCAGGGCAGGGGGAGCGACAGAGGTGATTTTCACCTCTCTGTCCTCATTTGAAATGGTTTTCCTCTAGACAGACCTTCGAGCCTGTCTAGAGAAGGTGTACTGGAAGGGGCCAGAGGCCATAGGATTTTTCATATCTCCTCTGCCTGCCCACTGGGCCATCCCCTTTTACCTCCCTCTGAGGCCACATTTGCGACTACAGGGAGCAGCCAGTGTGATGCTTTCCGCAGTGGCTGCAAGGAAGCGGGGGAGGAGGACTGGAACTCAGAGGTCCCCAGCCCCAGGTTGTAGCAGTGTCTATGGCCTTAGGAGAGGGATTCTCAAGAAGCCTATGGTCCCTGGGATGCTCTCCCAGGGATCATAAGATTGCTCTCTCCATCTACTTAGCAAGAGATGTACATGGTAATATTTGCACATTCATAGGGTTTTTTAAAAGATCTTTCCTGAGCTGCAGCTTCCTCCCACCCTGCATCTGTAATCATGTTTAAACAACCCAGCCTAATTTTACAAGTTTATTTCCACATGCCCAACCGTAAGCACACTTATTGTTGTCTTGCATCTTCTCAAGAATGGTTACTAGTTTCAATAGACTACTTTTCACTACTGGTCCTACTGATGTTGATGCAATTTAGAACATACATGACTTGGCCTCATCCGACATGCTTTGCAAAAAGGTTTTTTATTGAGTCAACCCATGAGATATTTTGCTAAATCTTACAATATAAAACAAAAAGAGTAAAAAGTGCATAAAAATCAAGATTCTTGGTTTTATAATTATTTAATATTCAAATCCCCTTCAGGGATCACTGCCTTGTTGTGGCGAAGGGGCTTGCGTAACTCAGTGAAGCCATAAGCTATGCCGTGCGGGGCCACCCAAGACGGACAGGTCATGGTGGAGAGTTCTGACAAAATGTGGTCCACTGGAGAAGGAAATGGCAACCCACTCCAATATTCTTGCCAAGAAAACCCCATGGAATGTATTTTATTTTATTTATTTAATTTCTATACCGCCCAATAGCTGAAGCTCTCTGCAAAAGGAGAGACGTATGCAAAAGGAGAAGGGGACGGCAGAGGATGAGATGGCTAGATAGCATCACTGATGCAATAAATATGAACTTGAGCACACTCCAGGAGAGAGCGGAGGACAGGAAGGCCTGGCATGCTATGGTCCATGGGGTCATGAAGAGTCAGACACGACTTAACGACTGAACAACAACAATATTTAAATCCCTATTAACCCAACTGGTTTCTGTCACAGGAGACCTACTTAATAACTACAAGATAATCAGGCAGAAGCCTGAACTGTGAGAGTATATAAATTAACACAAATGGGCCAGTTTTACAACATGTTTTTAATTCCTTACTTTACAGAACAGCAGAGACAACCATTTCTGAGCTCCAGCCATTCTTCATAGAGTTCTCCACCTTGACTTACAGCCAAGGATTTCTCCAAGGCACTTCCTGAAAATGCAGGAAGAACATAATTTTAAAAATTGTGTCTTTTGCTGAATAAAATGAAAATTCTCAGTAGAAGAGAGACATCCAGATCAGATAGCTCATCTCCAGCATTCATAAAGTAGAGCCCAAAACTTGTAAGCTTATATTCAGGAGAAACCCCTTCTTCTCAGAGTAAGACTATATGCCTAAACTGAGCTGCAAAGAGTGGCTGAAAATTTCTCGGCCTAAGTACAAACAAAACTCCATTAAATTTATGCTGAGAACTTTTCAGTCACCTCTTATATTTTGCTTATAACTTGCTAAACAGATGAAAGGGAGAAAGAGTAAGTAAGAGTAAAATCTTTGGGACTATTTTTACTGCTGAACCTCACCCCTAAACTAAATAAAGACCATGGATTGGTGTGATATCTAGATGAAGACATGACAAGTGAATGCTTTTTAAAAACAAACTAATTCAAGAAAAATCCAATTTTTCTTCACAGCTTCTCCACAGAGAGCCATCTGGAGAGCCCAACGGCAATGCCATCCTGGCTGAGCAAAGAGCCCCCCCAAACCCGGCTGCTGTCAGACCATTCTTATGGCATGGCTGCTTGTTGCAGAAATCTTTTCTTGAAAGTGTTTGTTTCCTGAACAGATAGCTACTACATTCTGCCAAGCAAAGCATGCACTAAAGATCACACAGATGCTTTGCTGATGTTTTCCAGAGAGGCCAGCCTGAAAATGAAAGCGGACAAGTAGCTTTAAACCATAATTTGCCTGTTTTACATTTTAAAGCTCAAACCATGGTTTGGCATGATTAACTGGGCTACTATTAATAATAACATGCTCCACCTCTTTGTTGCAGAGGCCTTAGATGAGAGGATAACCTTGAGTTCCACAGCAGCCATTAGTCCTTTGGACTAGATTTGCTTGTGAGAAAGAAGTCCTGCTACTCTGTTGAGAGAAACCCCTATTTTGACTCTCATTCTACAGCAAGCCAAAAAATGAGTCTATGCTTGCCACACTACAGTGATACCCTAAATTTCCTCTTACAACATCAGAGAGCGTGAAACACTGAAAATGGTACTAGTTTTCTCAACAGCACTAACTGATGTTTCCTAATCTGGTTTAATAAGTAGTGAGGAGAAGCACTTAAATCCAGAGATTAAAGACTTGCCTTTCAATCCATTCCTATGCCCCTGGTGACTACAACAATCATAGTGATAGCCTTGGACAGGAGATCATTCCTTTGGGAGTACTTCTGCTGGAGAACGCTTGTATGTTCCCTGTTAATATTGCAACACATTAATGATCAACCTTGTGTACAGCTTGTAACTCTCCAAAGGAAACAAAGAGTGCGGATCTGAACAGGCTCTGTTGCTATTTAGCCCAGCTAGACCCAAGCTCAAGTAGCAGTTGCTGCAGGATCCACAAAAGGGGTCACTGCCGCAATGGCCTCTGCTGAGAAGCAGCTTCAGATGCTCGGAAATATACTTCTGCTCTAACCCAGATGAGAGGCAAAGACTGAGTGGTCTTCTGGCAGCTCAACATGCAATTTCCAGTGAGTGCTCCCATGTCTCCTTTGACCTGTCCCAAGTTGGGGAAGATTGTGTCCTCTACAGAGCTAGCTAGACACTATGGCAGCTTCTGGCAAGTAGGGTAATCAGCTTTGAGGCTCCTGCATACTTGGACGAAACCAGGAAGAATGGGAATAATATGCCTCCTCTGACCCAGGAGGAGGAGAAAAGCAGCACCTTGCTAGTGGGAGATTCTATGCTGCCTTGCCTCCACAGAATGGGAGGGAGGGCTAAAGGCAACAGGGAAGTGGAGCCTGGGCTCGCAGGGCACTTTTTTTATTAGCAGAGATGCTGACGTCATCTGCCCCCCCACCCAACTTCTCTGTTCTCTCTGAGCTTAGCTGCAATTGTCACATTAGCTGGGGGAAAATGAATTTCCCCAGCAACAATATATTATTTTCTGTTGCAATGCAAGGTATTTTGGGGTGTCTTGGTCTTGAATGTGGAATTAAGACCCATTAGTTCTGCTCCTGGAGGAGATGAAAACTAGTTTGTTGATATGGAACAACATCATTGCCTGAATGTTTAGACTCTCTTTAGGGGCATGGCTATGGGGACTGTAATGATGAGTGCCTGCACTTCAAAATTTACCACTACACCACTGCCTGTTGGTGTAGTGGTAAATTTTCTGTTCACCACTGTTCTGGCTCCTCCTGTTAGGGTGCAACAGCAGCTTCCAAAGTGATTACATGTTTTGTATCTGGTCATCTAAAGCTACCTCTGAAAAGACAGCTAGGTTAGTTACCCAACTGGGTTCTGTTCTCCTGAACTAGGGAAAGATCTTATTCAGTCTAGGAAGGAGACACATCTCACCTTAAGGGTCAGCTGACAAAACTTGGGCCCTTCCTCCTGACTGTGAGGGAGGTGCAAACTAATTCAGACTGCACTTCTTTCTACTGATTGAAAATTCTATGCATTCAGCCTACATGGAGGAGTCTAAATGCTAACATAACTCCCAAACAATATACTAGGCAAGCAGGTGTATATAGCTCTAAGCCCCAAATTGTTTTGTACTGTTAAAAGAGAAAGAATTGATCTTCACCCCTCAAGGATGTAAGTGTGATCACCGTTTCAAGAACATTTTTAAATTTACAAAATTATACATTAAAAGTGCAATCCTAAGGGATTGATGCTCTATAGACAGAGGGCTCTGATCTTAGAGCCCTCCATCTATCCTATGCTCTACCAGCCAAAGCAAAGCAGGGGGAGCGTCAGAGGCTTTTACAGCCTTCCCCCTCCTCCAATTTGTTTTTTAGAGATAGACAGGCCTCTGAGCCCATCCAACTTTCACTCACTTGAGGGTGGGGCCAGGAGATGGAGTGGGTTGTGGATGAGGCATTTCCACATCCTCTCTGGTCCCTCCCCTCCCACCAACTGGCACACACCTTTATACCTTGCCCAACCTCTTCCGAGGATGCTGTTGTGTCCTCAGAAGAGAAGCTGCCTTCTGTGGCTGTTGCCTGGGGTGGGGTGGGGTGGGGGGCAGGGATCCCCACTTGGGTTTCCCCTCCCAAGGTCATAGCTGTGTCTCCGCTATATCCTATGGGCCCTGAGATGCTCTCCAGAGACCACAGGATTGCTCTGTTAGGGTTTAATAAACAACCTTCTTTTTTCTTTTATGCATATTTGTAGTTTTACATACCTTCACCAAATTCATTTAGAATAACTGCTATCCTCTTGTTATGTTGTTCTGTCAAAATATAATTAAGAAGAGTAGTTTTCCCAGCACCTAAGGAATAGAATAAACTTCATTATGCTAAAGGGATTTTTTTTTTAGAATTTAGAGATAAAAACATGCTTTCAAAGACTATTGCAAGGAAATGGATGGTCAATGGCTATAAAAGTTAATTTCAGTTTCTGATCTCTTCAAAAACAATTGGAATGTCATCTTAACCTTTCATCTACAGAAAAATTGATTCTATCAATTCAGTTTCAGACTCAATTGTATGCCAAGAAAGCCATACAAATAAAATATCTAGTGGAAGGGATTAAGCATGATACCATTACCAAGTAAAAAAATCATGTCTTCACTAAGAACTTTCCTTTTCCTATAAAGTTTAACAAGCAACATACTTGCACACAAGTCACCAGGGTCAACAATACCTCACAACATAAAACACATGAACCTACAAGAACAGTGTATAGGGTTTAACTGGCCCCATAGGTTTTAAAACAAAAAACAAAATATTGTGCCTTTAACCTATGTATAATTACAACAAAAGCAAAAGCAGCCATGTTGGCCATAAGAAAAATTCCCAAATCCATATTAGCGTAATACCTTTATTAGGCCAACTTAAAGGTCACAAAAAACATACAAGCATTTGAGGGGGGAGGAATAGGGGGAAACAAAAGAGGATGACTTAATGTTGAAGTCATGATAACTGATGCAAGGCAGCATCAGCACCTTGCTATCATGATACTCTTGAGGGCTCATCATTTGCTATAGCACTTTAGCTCTATGTGGGTGTTCAAAACCAGAGACTCAGGATCACGCTGGCCTGGCCTGACCTTTTCACCTTGGATTTCATATTTACATAGGGACTTACATGCAAAAAGCCCAATGTGTGTAAGCCTTTATGTATATAGGCCCCTATGCAAATGTGAGGTCCATCGTGCAAATGCTAGGTGACAGCTGGGTTGTCATATCACCGGGTATGGGGTAGGCTGGTGCAATTTGATTCCCCATCTCACATGGGATTTGAGCACATGCATAAGGCTCCTACTTTTTTTCTGCTCCCAGAGGCAGACACGATGTTCTGACAATTGGCACGGACACGCTTGCTCGTTCATTCGTCTCTCTCTCCCTCTCTCTCTCAGACTGGATTTCTGAACCAAGCAGGGCACTGGAGTGGACAGCCTAAATGGCCCCTTTCAATTCTATCATTTTATGATCATTACATCCCATCCTGTCAGTAGTATCCAGGAATCAAATTCATAGCACGCAGAGTATTTTTTAAAGGCTTTGACTTTAACCTAACATTCTTATGTGAACTTTCCTGTACTCCCTCGTACAAATGTTATACAGTCGACATGCAAGACAAGACACATGATGAGTCCTTGATGTTAAGATGAGCCTACGTAAAACAAAACTGCATATAACAATACAAACTCTTCACTTTGATGCCCCACAGTGACAATTCAGCATTCAACATCAGCTTTTTACCTAAGTACCCTGTGATAATAGTAACAGGAATCTTAGAGGTCTTGCTAGATGGAATGTCTCCCCCTTCACTGTCATTTATCTCTGGTTCTCTTATTGGAATCAACTCAGGGCAATCCTCTTCTTCCTCTACAGAAGAGCTATCCATCTTTCAGTCACTATAATCACCTGCCAATCGAAAAATAACAGTTAAGAAATAATTTCCAGAGGGATAACCATGTTAGTCTGTTGCAACAAAAACAACAGAAGCTTGTGGCACCATAAAGACCAACAAATTTATTCTGGCATATGCTTTCGTGGACACTACGCAGAAAGTCTTAGGTCTGGATTGAAAGAAAATATGAAACACAGGGAACCAGAGGACTGGTGAGAAAAAAAGCCCCGAACTCTTCACAAGCACATATACTGTGTATCCTATTTTTGCTCATATATTTTTGTGCATATATATTCCCTATTGTAGCATTACCCAGTTTCCTCTACCCTATCTCCCTATATAAAAGTCCCCAACATTCCTGCATGATGAAGCATCAGAGCTCAGGATGCTCAGGGCCATTCAGATAGGAGCAGGCCTGTTTCTCAATAGCTCATTTTTCAATGGCAGGGTCACTAGGAGTAGGACTGGGTGCCCACAAATGCTTCCCTTTACTTTCTCCCACAATAGCGAATGGCTGCCAGCCACTCCTATGAGAAGAAGTACTGCACTAGAGCACTCCACTTCAGAACAGACAAAACCTTGGCGCTCACTGACAGAGATCCCGCTAGGGGCAATGTACCCCTATACATGCACCTAGAGGAGAGCTGAAGGTCAAAATATGGTTTGTAGTTTCCCAACAGATGCTGTCCACCAATTAACAGCTGCATGCCAGGGTTAGCTTTCCCCAGCAGGGCTAACTTTCCCCAGATGAAAGGAATAGAAAGCAAAGCAAGGATTAAAAATCTGGTCCCAGGAGCCCCGGGTTCTATTGGCAGGGGTAGCTGTGGGCAAGGCACTCCCTTGGCTTTCAGTAGATGTGTCAGAGGCTGCAAGAGGGCAGACAGCGGTCCATGTCCTCACCATGCTTCCTTTTCATGAGAAGCTTCCTGAAAAAGTTCTGCGTGGGAAACAGAGAAAGGATGGATTTCTGAAGCGTTGTGTGGATCTCGGTCAGCCTTCCCCAACCTGCTGCCAGCTGCGGCATGATGGGAGTTGTAGCCCAACACATCTGGAGGGCACCGGGTTGGGGAAGGCCGTCCCATAAGTGCGCTTTACTGGGTGAGTAAGCTCTCTTGAACTCAGCGGGGCTTACTTCCGAGTAAACATGGATTACGATCGGGCTGCAAATGTAGCCCGCGTGTGTTATGGGTGACGAGGCTGCAAGAGAGAAATTCCACCGTGTGTACATTTATTTCCCTCCCCATCCCCCTTTCACTTGCCAGCAACACTTACAAGTCCCACTTCCTCGTACCCGTCGTACCACCTTCCACTCACCTACAACTCCTCCCTCTTTTCCTGCAACTTCCTACCTAAGCGCGCGCACGCGCGCGCCTCAGCAGTTTCTCTCCCGAGCATGTCCGTCCCTTCCCCGGCCTACCAAAGAGCAGACATTGCCCAGCTTCGGGCGCCAGCAACACACCCCGCTCTCTCCGATGAGTTGCTCCGCCCTCAGGCACGTCATTCCGCACGTCGGACTGATACGGAAGCGGAGAGGCGGCGCCTAGAGAGTAGGGAGGTAGAGTGCGGGAAGCGGTTTCAGCCACAAGCACGGGCGCCTTTCGGTGTTCCGCCGGAGTGAGGAATCGCAGGAATGTTTTCTACGATTGACAGGCACGTAAAGGCGACGAAGAAGAGTGGGCGGGCAGAGGGAGACTTTCAGGAGCAGTCTAGTCATCACAGTTGATCAAGCACTTCTGTCACATCCAAACAGAAAAGTGTTTTATGTATATGGTCAAACAAACAGACAAACAGGGCGGCTGTGTTCACCCTAAGAAAAATCCCTAAATCCATATAGTCTAATACCGTTATCAGGCCAACTCAAAAATCACCAAAAATGTGAAAGCTTTCAAGATCTTGAGATCTCTTCATCAAGGCAAGATGTTTAAGAAAAATAGGTGAGAGCGGTTGGGGTGTGGGGCTTGATAGGAGACAATAAAATACTGACTGGATGTTGTAGTCGGGATGTCTTAAGATGATACGGAGGAGGGTTTGCAGACGTTCAAATTGGGTTCTACCACGTGATGAGATGGTTTCAGATTTTGGTGCCCCTAAGACCACTGGGAACGAGAGAGGAGCACACATTGTTGATCCTTTTTTGATCATATAAAATCCAGCTGTGAACTCAAGACCCTCCATCCTGGGCAAATGAGACAGGTTGTCGTTCAGACGTGTCCGACTCTTCGTGACCCCATGGACCACAGCACGCCAGGCCTTCCTGTCCTGCGCTGTCTCCTGGATTGTGCTCAAGTTCATATTCATTGCATCGGTGATGCTATCTAGCCATCTCATCCTCTGCCGTCCCCTTCTCCTTTTGCCTTCAATCGTTCCCAGCATCAGGGTATTTTCCAGAGAGTTTTCTCTTCGCATTAGGTGGCCAAAATATTTGAGCTTCAGCTTCAGTGTCTGTCCTTCCAATGAGCACTCAGGGTTGATTTCCTTTAGGATTGACTGACTGGACCTCCTTGCAGTCCAGGGGACTCGTAAGAGTCTTCTCCAGCACCACAGTTCGAAGGCATCAATTCTTCGGCGCTCAGCCTTCCTTATAGTCCAGCTCTCACAGCCATACATTACTACTGGGAAAACCATAGCTTTGATTATACGAATCTTTGTTGGCAAGGTGATGTCTCTGCTTCTTACTATGCTGTCTAGGTTTGCCATAGCTTTCCTCCCAAGGAGCAAGTGTCTTTTAATTTAATAGCTACAGTCACCGTCTGCGGTGA
Organism: Heloderma suspectum; assembly: GCF_057233095.1. Classification (NCBI taxonomy): domain Eukaryota; kingdom Metazoa; phylum Chordata; class Lepidosauria; order Squamata; family Helodermatidae; genus Heloderma; species Heloderma suspectum. The sequence goes on from NC_139459.1 coordinate 102,703,323, forward strand.
TCTTGGAGCCCAAGAAAATAAAATCTGTCACTGCTTCCATTTCTTCCCCTTCTATATGGCAGGAAGTGATGGGGCCAGATGCCATGACCTTAGTTTTTTTAATGTTGAGTTTCAAACCAGCTTTTGCACTCTCCTCTTTCACCCTCAACAAGAGGCTCTTTAGATCCTCTTCGCTTTCTGCCATTAGGGTGGTATCGTCTGCGTATCTGAGGTTGTTGATAATTCTCCCAGCAATCTTAATTCCGACTTGTGATTCATCCAACCCGGCGTTTCTCATGATGTACTCTGCATATAAATTAAATAAGCAGGGTGACAATATACAGCCTTGTCGTACTCCTTTCCCAATTTTGAACCAATCGGTTGTTCCATGTCCGGTTCTTACTGTTGCTTCTTGACCCTCGTACAGGTTTCTCAGGAGACAGGTAAGGTGGTCTAGTACTCCTATGTCTTTAAGAATTTGCCAGAGTTTGTTGTGATCCACACAATCAAAGGCTTTAGCGTAGTCAATGAAGCAGAAATAGAAATTTTTCTGGAATTCTCTTGCTTTCTCCATGATCCAGTGAATGTTGGCGATTTGATTTCCAGTTCCTCTGCCTCTTCGAAACCCCACTTGTACTTCCGATAGTTCTCGGTTCACATGCTGCTGAAGCCTAGCTTGTAGGATTTTGAGCATCACCTTGCTGGCATGTGAAATGAGCGCAATTGTGCAGTAGTTTGAACACTTTGCCCTTCTTTGGAATTGGAATGTAAACTGACCTTTTCCAGTCTTGTGGCCAAATGAGACAGGTTACTTGGTTCATAGCAGCACCCAGGAAACGCATATGTTTGCCACAGAAGATTAGGGTCTTTCTCCTTCCCCTCCCCTTGCCAATGGATTATGATTAATCAATTGATTAGATTTGCATATTAAATTTCAAATACATTTATTTTTACATCTAATAAACTATGATAACAAGAAATACAAGTTTTATTTGTCTGTAGCACATAATGGCAGTAAATCAAGACATTGCTATCATGTCTCCAAAATGTTCTCATTATTACTATGCCAATGTAAGGCCCCAGGCCTGAACCAAGCTATTAGTAGTTTTAGAGGGGCTTAGATTTTTCATAATGCTCTCTAACTTTGGTTCAGAAGGTTGCTGTTTTCCCTAACAGGCCTCTTGATTTACCAGGATGAGTCAAAGGGCGATAGTACGGCCTCTATCAGGATGCGCCTGGGAAGTTAAGCTTGTTTGCCTTAAAGCAACCAGATGTCTGTAGTGGGAAAGTTTGGATTGTTTTCTGAACAGGCACTGGTAGTCTATGATGGGAAAGTGGTAGACGAATGCTAATTAATGCTTGCTGCCTTCCTGCTAACATGTATGGCATAAAACCCATTTTACCCCATGGCTCTGGGTTCAGAGAAGCTGTCTGATCCAACCATTGGGTACGCCTGTGTGCTGATGGCACTCAATAAAGTGTCTCCTTGTAAGTAAACCTGGATCTGATTTATCACTATCTTGGCACCTCTAAATTAAGAGTTCGAAGCCTACTGCAGGGGCAATGCAGCCATGAATACAGCACCTGGTGAATTACAGTTATGTAAAGAAACAAAAATAGGTCCCCCCTCAGCTGTGCTTCTTACCAGGTAAAATCAACACCAAGAAGCATGCTACAGGAAGGGAAGGGAGAAACAAGGGCAGCAAGGGCAATACGAACAATTGGTGTATTTATTTATTGACATATAATAAACAAATAAATAAACAAATCATGCTTAAACTTGGTGATTACAGCTGGGGACAGGATTTAAGGTGCCAAGCCAAAGTCTTTATGGAAAATATGGGTTTGAAGGGATTTGAAGGAAGAGAAGTGGCATTGTGAAAAAGACCCCTAGTTCCCCCTCAAAAAACAACACACCAGAGAGCTTGGTGCTTGTTGTCCTCATGAGGCCTCCAAATATTTGTAGCAGAGAGCATCACATGGGTATTAGCTCTCAGCCAGCTACATCAAGTGAGTTCATGGCAGAGGCAACATTTGAACCAGAGACTTCCTAGTTCATTGCTTAGGCTCCTAGCCCCTATGCTAAACTGAATAAACGTGCTTACAAGTTACAGTTTAGTCCACATTTTAGAAGGATGCCTATCTTATAAGCTCCCTTAACAGAACAACTGAGCAAAGGAACTCACTCCTTTGAGAGAACAAGTGAGCTCTCAGAGAGGCTGATTATGATTTAACACTGACCCCACAGGATAGAGACATGAAAAGCATCTCTTCTCTTTCAGTCTGAAGATTGAAAGACAACTACTCTATCTTCTTGTCCAAGCCTTTTCTGGCCAGCATATGCCGCTACCCTTTTATTTAATCTATTTTATGTAATTGTAGCTAGACAATTCCAAATGAGGCTTCCAGATGAGGCTTTTATTGTGCAATCGCTGTGCCTCATTCAAGGAATTTTTCAGGGGGTACAGACAGCATTGTCTTCTATTTGTAACCCTCCCATGTTTTCCCACCAGTTTTTCCATCTTTTCTTTCCAGAAAGAAAATGGTTAGGGAGGAAAAGGTGAACTAGCTGTACAATGCCAGTGTGGTATAGTGGTTAAAGTGTTGATCTGGGACTTGGGATAACTGGGTTCTACCCACCTCCAAGTCAGTCTTTAAGCCCACTGGGTGACTTTGGGCTAGTCACTGACTCTCAGCCTAATCTACCTCACAGGGTTGTTTTGAGGATAAAATGGAGAGGAGGACTATGTAAGCTGCCTTGGCCTCCTTGTAAGAGGAAAAAAGGCAGGAGATAAATATAATAATAAAGGAAAGCCTTTTGATTGGTAGTGCTTGGAGCCCACCCACCCCTGGCTAGAAGCACCCACCCATACTCTACTCCCTTCTAATATAATTCAATCATATCCTGAATTAGTCCCCTATTTCTTATAATACACCCTGTCATATCTGATTGCCTCTTCTTCAAACTTCACATCAGTCTTCATCCAATCCTATCTAATATTTCTTAGATTATCTCTCTATCCATGGCTGTTTTCCTACATCCAATTTTTACTGTGAAATTACCATTTCTTTTACTGGGCATCTATGTGATATCATCATCAAATTGCTGACCTCCTCTGTTCCCTATGTTATTTCCATCTTTTTTCAGACCACATAAAATCTGATAGATATACACACACACACACACATATACATATATACACACATACATATGCATATATATATATATATATATATATATATATATTACTTGAAATGAATGGGACAGTAGCACAATCACACAAAGTGTGCATTGTTCTTAGTGCTATTCTTCCATCCTTTTTGAGACGTATGGTTTTGATGTGTGCAGTGATATGGCAAGTGAGCATCATTCTGGTTCGTACCATTTTATCAGTTTAATTTTTTAATCAGCCATTTAGGGTTATATCCAATGTTGTCTGTCAAGCAGTGGAACAAAGCCACTGGCAGAACAGATTCCCCCTCCCATGCAGCCTTCTGCAAACTCCCCAAATCTGCTCTGGAGGGGGACTTTCAGGGAGGGCCTGCACAGAGGGAGGGAGGCTGCAAGGCAGGAGAGAGTGAGGGGAAGTTTGATTGTGCAAGCAGAGATCCAATTGCATGACATTAGATAGAGCCCTTGTTGTTGTTTATTCGGTCAGTCGCTTCCGACTCTTTGTGACTTCATGGACCAGCCCATGCCAGAGCTTCCTGTCGGCTGTCGCCATCCCCAGCTCCCCCAAGGTCAATCACCTTTTCTCATATGCACTAGGGCTTAAATGAAAAAGCATATTAGTACAAATTGCTTTTTAAAACTATTTAAAAAATTGATTTAAAAAGGTGAGCACAGGTGAATTGTCCCGTCTGTCTCCAGGTATGTCATACCATGGAAGCACTGTTAGTGGGATCTATATGTAGAAAAAGCAGTTTACCCACTGAAGCGTGGAAAGAGAAATGATTAGGTTGCATTAGGAACTACCAGTCTGGATGCACTTCAAGTCTCTTTACAAATTGCTAAGGCTTTTCATCCAGTCATATAGAGCTATACTCCATTCCTGAATCAGATGTTTAAGTCCCAGTTGGGTTTTTAGGTGGCTTTGGCAGGTGAAAAAGGGGCCACCCTAGCAGTATAAATTGTAGCAGTTACATAAACAGGCCCTCCCATGGAGACACTGCTACTCACACTCACTGATCTGAGTGAGTGCTACAAGGCAAGCCGATGGTAGCAATGCACATTCATGGAGCCTGCTGTTATATCAGATCTGGGCTTGAGATGAAACCACAGAATTGGGCTTCCCATTTCTCTTTACCGTTAACAAGACAAAACTGTTTCCCCCAGTAGCAGAAACTTTTTAAAAAGTCACAGATTGACAACCTTTACCACATGCATTTTTTTCATCCTCTATCGTGTTTCTTTAAGTGATAAATATGTTAGTTTGACTATCTGTAATGTCCACATGCAAAGACGGAAGGAAACCAGAGTTACAAAAGTAGCTGTGTTCCTCTTTTTTTACTCTGTACTGTGGAAATGCTGTTAAAACCCTTGAAAGGAAGGAAACTTGAACAGTTTTAGGTTTCCCATTTTAAAATTGGAAATAATCACTTTTACTATGGCACTGAATCAGATGGATTTCAAGAGGGCTTTCTTTTGACGCAGATTTAACTAGGATCAGAAACTATTGTAGGGATCTTTAAACAGTTGGCTTTCAAGTAGTTCTGCAGAGTACACTGGACTCCTTTGGAACTAGTAACTTTGAGGCTGCAGCATGTGGCTTTATTAATTTGAATACTGCACGATTCCAGAGAGCAGTAGAAAAAAGGCACACACATGGGGCCCAGAATAATTCCCTCTATTTAGGCTGTGAGTGCGTAAACAACAACATCCATGCAGAAGAGGGAGGTATCAACAGACTTTGGGGAACCCCAAGATTTGCAAATTAAAAAAAAAAAAAAATCTAGAGAAAAAGCACCAAAACAACCCAATGAATGCTGAGAGTGCTCAGTGCCCACAGAATGCTGATCGACTTGGGAGCGGGAAATACGGAAAACTGGAAGGGGAAAGATGGATTCGAATGACTGAAATCCTAAATAGCAACACTCTACAATGCAACCTTTTGTTGCAGGTCCCCCTTATCTTGAGTCTATTCCGGATTCAGGATTACCAGGCACAAGTTTCATTGTACAGTAAAACAGAGGTAGGCAGAAGATAGATCTAGATCTATTGGTAGATCTCTGGATGGTTTGCAGCAGATCAGCAAAGAGATCTGACTCACAATGGTTTACCTATAACAGCAACAAAATGACTCCCCCACCCCAACCACCCACCCTAAATTACAGGGTTGGTACTCAAAAACAATTTCTTGGGCTCAGAATTCTTTCATTCTAAGTGTATGTTTTTCGTCCCAGGCTCCGCTTGCCAGATCTTGGGGTTCTGGTAAAAAACAAAGTAGATCTTGTGTGCAGAATCTGCCCACTTCTGCACTAAAGGATAGATGTGTTTGGATGTAGCTCATTGGCATGTGTTAACTGCATTGGGAGGTAACAGTTCCTAAGAACATAAGAAGAGCAATGGTGGATCAGACCAAGGTCCATCTAGTCGATGATTCTGTTCACACAGTGGCGAACCAACTTCCCACGGGAAACCCACAAGCAGGACATAAGTGCAACAGCACCCTCCCACCTATTTCCCAGCAACTGGTGTAAATACGCATACTGCCTCTAGGACTAGTAGCTATTGACAGCCTTCTCCTCCAGGAATTTGTCCACTCCTCTTTTAAACCCATCCAAATTGGTGGCCATCACTACATCTTGTGGTAGTGAATTCCATACTTAAACTATGCACTGTGTGAAGAAGTACTTCCTTTTATCTGTCTTGAAGCTCCCACCAGTTAGTTTCAGGGATAGCTCTGGGTTCTAGTATTATAAGAGGGAGAAAAATGTTTCCCTATCCACTTTCTCCACACCATTCATAATTTTGTACACCTTTATCATGTTTCCCCTTACTCGCCTCTTTTCTAAGCTAACTAGTCCCAGATGTTGTAACCTTTCCTTTTTAGGGGAGTTGCTCTAGCCCCTTGATCATTTCAGTTGACCTTTTCTGCACTTTTTACAACTCTACAATATCCTTTTTTAAGTGTGGTGACCAGAACTGTATACAGTATTCAAAGTGTGGTCGCATCATGGATTTGTATAAGGATAGTATGATATCGGCAGTTTTATTTTTGATTCTTTTCCTAATTATGCTTAACATGGAATTCACTGTTTTCACAGCAGCTACACACTGGGTCAATATTTTCATCAAGTTGTCCACGACAACCCCAAGATCTTTTTCATAGAATAGTAGGGTTGGAAGGGGCCTACAAGGCCATCGAGTCCAACCCCCAACCTCTTGGTCAGTCACCACTAGCTCAGATTCCATCAGCATAAACGTGAAGTTGGAATTTTTGGCCCCAGTGTGCATCACTTTACACTTTCTTACATTGAACAGGATTTGCCATTTTGACACCCATTCTCCCAGTTTGATGAGATCCTTTTGAAGCTCATCGCAATCTCTTTTTGTTTTAACCACCCTAAATACTTTGGTGTCATCAGCAAACTTGGCCACCTCACTGTTCACTCCTAATTCCAGATCATTTATGAACAAGTTGAAAAGCATTGGTCCCAATACAGATCCCTGTGGGACCCCACTATTCACATCCCTTGTCAGGGTGGACACTGAGCCCATAGAATCCCAGAGTAGTTCTGATTCTGAGGAAGAGCAGTCGCTTCTGGGAGAGGAGCGCGCTCCTCTTTCCCAGGGCCAACAGCTGACGGAGATTCCTCCCACCAGTATTCCTAGATTAGATAGCCGTCCAGGGAGTGACCGAGCACGGGAAGTAGACTTGGTGGACGCGCGACGCCGACGCAGAGAGCGGCGCCAAATGGAGGGCGCAGAAAGGAAGTGTAGTGCCCAGTTGGCGCGCAAACAACGGCTGCGCCCAGAGGATCCAAGGGAAAAGGGGAGGGACTCTCCCTAGTCCTTAAGTTCAGGGGTCTGCCAGTAATTCCCTTTCAAACGGGGACCAACTGTTCCAACTTAGGGCATAGGTACTCTGCTGCTCAGATCTAGTTGCTACCTGTAGAGTTGTTAAGTTGTAAAAGAAGAATAAAGCTTTGAAAGGAATCCCTTTGTCTGTGTCTGGACTTGGCTACTAGATTAGACTGAGAGAGGCCTCCAAGGAGCCCTTGACATCCCTCCATTGGGAGAATTTACCATTTATTCTTACTCTCTGCTTTCTGTTTTTCAACCAGTTACCAATCCATAAGAGGACCTCTCATCTTATTCCATGATTACTAAGTTTGCTCAGGAGTCTTGGTGAGGGACTTTATCAAAGGCCTTTTGAAAGCCCAAGTAAACAGTGTTTACCAGATCACTCCTGTTCACATTTACTGGTACTCTCAAAGAACTCTAAAAGGTTAGTGAGACATGACTTACCTTTGTGGAAGCCATGCTGATTCTTTTTCAGCAGGGCTTGTCCTTCTATATGCCTACTAATTTTATCTTTAATAATGCTTTCAAACAAATCACCCAGAAGAGATGTTGAGCTAACTGGCCTGTAATTTTCCAGAGGCCCACTGGATCCTTTTTAAAAATTGGTGTTACATTGGCCATTCTCCAGTCCTCTGATATAGAGTTTGATCTTAGGGACATGTTACATATTTTTGTTATAATATCTGCAGTTTCACATTTGAGTTCTTTAAGAACTCTACCTAGGATGGATACCATCTGGGCCTAGTGATTTATTAACTTTCAGCTTGTCAATAGGGTGGAAAACCTCATCTTTTGTAACCACTATTTGCCTCAGTTTCTTAGACTCCCTTCCTGAAAACAGGAGGAACACCATGGCATGGAGAAGACCCAGCTGGCCACAGCCCTTAGCCAGTGAATGAGAAGCTCTAAGGAGCTTTCTTCCTCCCACCCCACTGCGGAAAGGACGTTCAGCTCCAAGTGCCAATTGCCAGGATACCACAGAAGTGAGGTGAAGAAGACTCTGGCCTCTGCTACCAGTGAAAGGAACAAGGGCAATGCATATCTTTTTTTGTGTATTGCTTTAATGTGCTGTAAGCTGCCTTGAAGATCATTTGATCAGAAGGTAGTGTATGCATCTTTTAAAACAAATGAATAAACAAAACCACATACTTAATGATATGCATTCTCGTTTGTTTATTTCAAATATCTGTATCCCACTGTCCTCCAAAATGGCTTACAGTAAGTGAAAAATAATACATAATAAACATAACATTTTTTGTTTGTTTACAAGCATGGGGGACTGATGAAGTCTCTGAGGGGAAAGGGGGGACTATGATATAAAATGTGCACTCTCTAGGCCTCAGATGTTATTGCTGCTGCCGCTGTGGTTGTTCAAACACTCTACACCTTTCACCATGACAAATGAAGTGTGAATCAGTTATAAATCTGTTGACTTCCATTATGAACAAGTATATTAGTTTTAAGAAACTAGAAGAACAGTATTTAAACATTAACCTTCTCTGAGCTAATGTAAATACTAGTATATCAATATTAAACTTTAAGCAACAGTTTTGTGACTTTGGTAATTATATTGTGGGCAGATGGACCATACTTTGGTATTCTAGATATATTTCATAAAAAGTTTTGCTGATGGGTAGTAACTTTTCTTAACTTTAATATTCCTGTTCATTACCTTATATAATGCTTTACAAACAATCACTGTGATAACTAAAAAATATATGGGGCAGGTGTGTGTGTGGGGAGAGAATTTGCCACATGATCTGTTCACACAAAAATAAACTGCGGTTTTCAATGGGATTGTAGTCTTAATATTGGGAATTAAATAAAGGCTACAATTATTTATTAGGAGGTAATCCCATTTCTAGGATGTTATACTTACTTCTGAGTAGACATATGTTAGACTGGTTTGTATTATTTATTTGTGTGTGTGTGTAATATGGTGTTTGTATATGTGTGCACCTTTCCACAGAAAGGGCTTAAAAGGATAAAAGTCACAAACCAAGAGCTGAAAATAAAACTTGCTCAGTAGAAATCAATGCAAATTGTGCAAAAAGGGTACATTTGGGTAAAATAGTATTATCTAATGGTTAACACAAACAGCTCAATATTTATAAGGATGGTGGAATTTTCAGGGATCCTGTAGCTACAAAAGCATTATAATTGTATTAAGCAATATTAATAGCTAAAAACTATTTGACTATTCATGAACCCACTAGATGACAGTTCAGAGTGAATACGATTTTCTCCATTATGGATTATACCACTTTCTTATTTCGGGTTTTTAATTCCTCTTTCAGTCATCCTATGCATTTAAGATCAGGGTGTTTTAAGAATTCTTCATTGGAACCTATTTTAAAATGGGTCTATCCATCACTTTCTTGGTGGGTTTATTTTTACTGTATTTTACAGGTGGTTTATTTTTACTGTATTTTCCCAATAAAACAAATGCGCATCATTGTGATAATCATACAGATAGCTTTGGTCTAATTTATCTTAACCCATACACAGCATGACTACTCAGAAGTAAGCTCCACGGAGTTCAATGGGGCTTACTTCCAAGTAAGCAGGATATAGGATTACAGCTCCAGTATTTCATCTGTAGTTCAGAAGTGGCAAAAGATGAAAACTGTACTACTTGCTGTTTACATGTCTTATTTCACCATCAGAGTTGTTGTGCAAGGTAAGAACTCAGTGGATGGAAGCAAAACTTCACTACATCAAAGTCCTATCATAATCAGGGCAAAATGAAAGGTGCAGTGGAGCATAGGAGAATCAGCGTCAAGACAAAAGGATCAAGTGCAGACAGACAGCCCCAGCTGCTCATGCTGTTTTCAGTGAAATATTTTGCAGTGAAGCAAAAAAAATATACTAGTGTAGACATCATTCTGGGTCTGATTTTTCTCCATTCTTTCCTTCATGTTGTGTAAAGTGCAACATAATCACATTTCGTGGCTGTTCTTCGTAGTTCCTTCAATTAGCATGCTAGAGTGAGTGCATAATTTGCTCATAACATGCCCAGATTTGTTTTCATAAGCTGTGATTAATTTGTTTTAATTTGTCTGTTAAATCCCTCACCTCTGTTGCTGCTCCTTCTCCCCTGAGGCACAGATGCCAAAGCCTTTACAAGCCACGTGTGAGGTGTTGATCTGTGGTTTAAAGCATGGTGCAGCTGCCTCAAAATGTCCGACAATCCTTCTCAGACTGTATCCCGACCGGTCTCCACTCCAGTCAAGAGGTCAAATGATTTTTCTTGCCTTGAAACGGAGAGAGAATCTGGACACCCTTCTTGATCCGCCGTTGCCTCGCCGGTCTTCCCGCCCCAGGCACCAAGACTTGCCGGCGCTTGATCTAAGTGAAGCAAAAGTGACACCTACCGAATGCGCTTCACTCCTTAACTGAAGGGGCTTTGCAAAACAGCCGCTGCTTGTGCAAGAAGTTGGGCGGTTATCACGAATTTCCACACGGCTTGGAAACCGATGCCCGGGCATACAGCTTAGATTGCAAGAGCAGCTCTCTACCTTCATTATCGGTCTCTGCAAATTATGATGAGGAAGAGTCCAAAATTGAGATAATAAAATGTACTTAGGGTTTGTTTTTAAAGAGCTAAACAGTATGTGCACGAAGGCCTAGATCTCAGCGAAGCGTGTTTGGAACAGCGGGACCCTTGTGTGGGATTTGGCTGATAGCCGGGATCACAGGCGGCCGAGCAGAATGTGGACTACACGCCGCCCAAGGAGGTGGCACTCTACCACTTCAGACTCTAGGTGGGGCTACCATTTTTAAATGCGCCAATATTTTTTTAAAAGGGTCCTTGAAATATAGAAAGCTTGCCCTTCAGGGAAATCTGCTCTAGCCCACAATTTTCCTTGCTGTGCTATTTTTTTTTTAAAACGCGCATAGATTTGGGGGGGGGGTTGTTTTTACATAGTGGGCATTCAAAAAATAGGCTTGCCCCGCTTGCAGTCTGAGCGGTACAGCCCGTCCTACCACCTCAGGACTGTACCAGCTCATTCTGCTGCAGGTCTCGTCACAGAAGCCCTCGATCTTTTAGCCTCGTTCATGCAGTTATGAAGGAAAGAGCCTAGAGCATTCGTGATCTGTCTTCAGCTGGGAAGGCGGCCGCCAGTAATTTACCGTAGCTGCTGGTCCCTCCCCTTGACTGGTTTATTTCAACAAGGAAGGTTGAAATGCGGAAGTTTCTTCCCCGGAGTGACAGATCGCGCTCACTTAGCAGGATTTCATGCCACCCTTTGTGGAGATCCACCAGCTTTCCCCTCAGGATTTTGACGCGCGGGGGTCGTTGTCACACACACACCTGCATGGCCACTTTGCCCAGCTCCGACAGGAGGGCATTTGCTCTGAAAATTAACAGGTAAGGAGATTTTATTGAACTGCCAAGAACTTGTCTTCTTCCAAGTGCTTATTGGCAGCGGTGGTTGGGGCAGTTTCTGCGGTCGTGCCTGTGGGCGGCTAGTTGAGTGTCTGAGGATCTAAGTGGAGTTAGATCGACAGCTTACACACTGGGCCGGACAGACCGTTGATAACTAATAAACAGATCCACAGCCCCCTTTGAGGAGATGTTAACCACGATGGTGTGTGTGTGTGTGTGTGTGTATATGTATACCAGCCTCCCCCAACCTGGTGTCCTCCAGTTGTATTGGACTAGAACTCCCAGCATCCAGGTAGGGATGATGGGAGCTGTAGGACTTTTTTCTGTCTAAACATGTATAGGATTGCACCCGTAAGGAACTTATGGGAGGGGGTGGGAGGATAAATCTCCCCTATCTTAGCCTTACTTTTGTTACATTTATATCCCACCTTTTTTCCTCTTGCAAGGATCCCAAGGCAGCTTATATATGCCTCCTCCTCTCCATTTTATCCTCACAACAACCCAGTGGGGTAGGTTAGGATGAGAGTCAGTGACTGGCCCAAAGTCACCCAATGAACTTCATAGCTGAGTGGGGACTTGGAGCCCACTCTCTGATGTCCCAGTTCATGTTATCCCTCTGGCAGTGTGCTAGATTCTTGATACAACTTGTTCTTTTGTCTGCTTTGGAAACCTTGCGTCCTGGGGGAAAAAAGAATATATAGATGCCTTATTGCTGTGGGAAGGTATTCACTTTGCGGAAGGTTTTTATGGTTCTGACAAGTAGGAAATACCAAGTGCTTGGTCAGAACGTGTTCTGAGCGTGTTTATAGACTGTGGTGAACATTATGCTTTTATGATTAACAAGATTTTCCCTTTCCCTTCCAAGGGTTTGAGGGTGCAAATAACTTACTCTGGAGAAGTCCAAAAGATTTCATTGGGATTGTCCTGTGACTAGTCTATAGTATATTCTCAGTTGCAGCCAGACTGTGTAATCCACAAAACTGGTGTACTTCCACTTTGTCAAATCCTTGTGAAAATAATGAGATTAAGCCTATTAAGATGCAGGCAAGACAATGTAAATGACGTATGGTTTGAATGTGTCACCTTTTCCCCATGCCTTAAAAACTGCAGGATAGCCAGAGATCGCCAGGCATAGCTTTTCTAGGGATGCAGTTGCAGTGGTGGGTAGACTCCCCTGCTGAATATCTGGCTGGCTGGCATATAGTTAAGGCTCAGGAAATGGCTTGCAGCAAGAAAAGGTCCACAAAGTTCTGATCAGTTTAGCTCTTATTTGGTATCTACCATCACAATCCTAAGAAAGTTCAATTTTAAAAATTATTATTATTAATAATATTTTTATCCGGCCTTTTCCCCTCTTGTAAGGAACCCAAAGCAGTTTCCATGGTCCTCCTCCTCTCCATTTTTATTTCAGTTGATTTCAACAGAGCATACCCTCAAGGAAGATCATTTTTCTAAAGAGGGAAACAGTTTGGAGTTATTTATATTTTCCACTGTCCATATCAATCAACAATTTGTGGATGAACTAATTTAATATTTGAATACACCCCTTTTGTTGCTTTAACTATGTGCTTTATGTTCTTATGAGAGAAATGTTCTTATGACATTTTGCTTTACAATTATCGCTCAGAAATAGGTTGCATAAAACATGGGGAAATATTTGTTTAATACTATTGTTAGAAATCATGGCTCCAATTCACAAACCAGAGATTATGGAGTGAAGTCTCCTTCATATCTGTAGAATACCTCTCAACTATTCTTGTGTAACTGAGTTGAAACCTGAAGCTGATGTTTCCTTGTGGAATGATTAGTTCTACTTGAATTGGGCTTACATAAAGCTAGAGATGGAAGAAAATGCACTGAGAAGATTATACACCCAATCATGTTGATTGAAAATATGACTGTTCTCTCCATCCCTTTCAGTTAATGCAGGGGTGGGGAACTTGAAGACCTCCAGATGTTTTGGCCTACAACTTCCATCAGCCCTAGCTAGCATAGCCAATGGTGAAGGATGATGGGTACTGTAGGATAAAACATTTGGAGAGCCACAAGTTGCCCACCCCTGGCTTCATGTATGGTCATTCTGCTCCATGTAATAACACACTATAGAACCAGAGGATGTTAGTTATTATTGCAACTCAACAAAAGTTCTGTTGACGTAGTATATGCACCGTGAGGGCATGGACCTATTCATTGTTATGGGTTGAAAGGTTGGGTATACATTAATACAAACACCACACACACACACACACACACACACACTCACTCTAAGGAAAACATCCTACTGAATTCTAATCAGGCATGCTTAGGATTACACTGCAAGGAGGACAATACTGGGTAGTCAAAATAGTCTAAAGTTTAGAAATTCAAAGTGATCTTGATAGACTGGAGCGCTGGGCAGAAAACAACAGAAAGACATTTAATAGGGATAAATGCCAAGTCCTGCACCTAGGAAAAAGAAACCAAATGCACAGTTACAAGATGGGGGATATTTGGCTGCACAACACTACAAGAGAGAAGGATCTTGGAATTGTTGTCGATCACAAGCTGAATATGAGCCAACAATGTGATGTGGCTGCAAAAAAGGCAAATGCTCTTTTGGGCTGCATTAATAGAAGCATAGCCTCCAAATCCCAGGAAGTACTAGTTCCCCTCTACTCAGCACTGGTTAGTCCTCATCTGGAGTACTGTGTCCAGTTCTGGGCACCACACTTTAAGAAGGATGCAGACAAACTGGAGAGGATTCAGAGGAGGGCAACAAAGATGATCAGGGGACTGGAAACAAAGCCCTATGAAGAGAGACTGAAAGAACTGGGCATGTTTAGCTTTGAGAAGAGAAGACTGAGGGGAGATAGGATAGCGCTCTTCAAGTACTTGAAAGGTTGTCACAGAGAGGAAGGCCAGGATCTCTTCTTGATCATCCCAGAGTGCAGGACACGGAATAATGGGCTCAAGTTACAGGAAGCCAGATTCTGGATGAACATCAGGAGAGACTTCCTGACTGTTAGAGCAATACGACAATGGAACCAGTGACCTAGGGAGGTAGAGCGCTCTCCCACACTGGAGGCGTTCAAGATGAGGCTGGACAGCCGTCTGTCAGGGATGCTCTGACTTGGATTCCTGCATTGAGCAGGGGGTTGGACTCGATGGTCTTATAGGCCCCTTCCAACCCTACTATTCTATGAAATCTTGGAAAGGGTTTGACAGTGAGACGAAAGGCCAAGGGATGGGGAGATCGGGGTTCCAGTCCCACTCAGCCATGGAGACACTGCGTGACTTTGGGACAGTCACTGACTCTCAGCCTAACCTACTCACAGGGTTGTTGTGAGGATGAAATGGAAAGGAAGAGGAAGGTCATGTACACCTCCTTGGAGGAAAGGCAGGTTATAAATGTACTGTCCAGAGAGCTTCGGTTATTGAAATGTAATAAATAAACAAACAAATAAATAATAAGATGGAAGGTTTATATTTTTCAAAATGGAAGCACATAGAAAACTTTAAAAGTGTATTTCCCAATCTGAACATTTCTAACAGTTCCACATCTTTTGATGCCTTTCTTTAAAAAATCTGTAAGCAGAACCTTATTACAACACGTTTAGTTGAAGGATACAATGTCCAGGAGATTATGCAATTGCAAAAATGTCTTTAGAGTCTGGCATGTGGGTAAAGCCAGAGTTCCTGCCGAAAACGTGATTGCAGAAACTCAAAGTTCAGGACCTATCTGATGTTGCTGTGCTCCCTCCCAGCACTTTATTGTGGTGGATAGGTATATAATAGCTTAAAAATGGAAGCTCTAATTACCAGGTGCTGAGGACCAATGAAAGAGAAATGACTATCCAAGGGGCATCTAGCTGGTCACTGCTGGAGACTGAATGCTTCTAGAAGTACTTTTGGTCTAATACAGCAAGGCATTTCTTACGTTCGTATCCCAACCCTAATACTTCCTTTCTTCTGCTAAAGTATTTTTCTCTGATAATCACTGTCCCTCAGACCCCCGAAGAAACCCCTGATTGCATTACATGTACTGTCCAGAATCACACATATACTGTGCATGTTGTGTACAAGCAATATTATGCATGTTTATGGAGTGAGGGAATGGTGGGGTGTAGTACAGATAAATGTCTAAGAATGAGTGACATGTGCAGGTATAACCCATGAGTGACAAGATCACATCTCATAAATGGGAGTTCTTCAGTTTGATATGAAAATTCCCTGTCAAGATGAAGGAAAATGAATTTTGTTCAAGACACTGTTGATATACAAAAGGACCCCGTTTATTACATATCTAAATTCTCCATTTTGCAGTTGATATTTCTACCCACATCTTCTCATTAACCTTCCCTTACTTCCAAGGGCATCTTTTATGGATGGAAGGTTGTCCCTCCTCATTTCAGACTGCATGAGAATATAGAGTAAGGGTTCTGTTTGGGAATATCCAGATCTAGTATATACTCTAGAACAGGTATTTGAAACTTGTGTACATTGTGCCTACTGAAATCCTGAATTATATTTACCCTCCAAACTTCTTATTTTTTCCTTTTCCTTTTTTTAAAGAAACTCTATTTATTACACCTAGGATCTGAGTCTAAAGAGAAGAGAGAGATAACTCTCCAAGATCAGCTTGAGGATTGTGACAAGGATAAATAATACAACATATTCCACTGAATTTAGCATATCCACCTACAAACATACAATGCCCATTGTATTTCTATGTGTCTGTAGTTTGGGGACAAAATGAAAAAAGGGCGGCACCCCACGACAATACAAAAAAGAGGGGAAAGTATTTCAAAGGTGCATGACTATTATTATTTACTTATCATACATACTAAAAGCAAACTCATGTGGTCAAGTGTCTGTCAGTTTGGAAGCAAAACAGATCCACCCAAAAAATAAGTTAGTGGTTTCTACATACTTGGGGGATTCCCTGGGTATGCAGGGGAATATAGGCTGGTAAATGACAAGAAAAAAATGGGGAAAATCCACCAAGTCCCAGCATGTCTAGACAAAGACCTGTGAGCTTGCAGGACCTACAGAAAGTTAAGGTGTCAAGAAACTAGAGGTGGGTGGGGGAATAAGAGGAAATAAACTTGTTCAAGCCCCTAACAGCATCCTGGATGGGGGGGGGGGAGAGATGAGATTAAAAAACTCCCCTCCCTGCACTATACAGCGGTGACAATTTTTCCATTTCTCACTCTCCAAAATCACTGGATAGTGATTGTTATAAAATGCTCAGGCTTACGGCTGTTAGCCAGACCCAAACCTGAGACCTCTAAGAACTATGTAACACAGAGGAGGAAAACCTTATGGGTGGGAAAGAAAAAAGGTGCCCTTTTTCACTCCCCCCCCCCCCGCCCCTGAGGCCTGAACAAGACTACAAAGCTTCTGTTCCAGAGTACTTCTCCGGGGAGGATATGTGACATTTAGAATTTGTTTTGTATAGCATTTGTTGAGTCTACTGATAAATTTAGGGCCACCCTGCTTTTAAATTATACCATCACAGCTAAGTGACTTCTGGCTGCTCAATTTCATGACAATTAAACTACAATTTCTGGATAGGAAATCTTGAATAGTAAGGTTATGTGAGCAACTCTGTGGTCGCTAATAGTCTTTGCTGTTTCCTCACTTCCCTTTGTGTCTTGAGGGACACAGGGTGCACACATGACTTGTGTGCACCCTGATGGATTATGACACAATCACTTCCTATTACTTAGTGTCCAGTTTTGAGCAAAAGTTACATGGGTGGCAAAACATTTTACAAAATATCCATCCAGCCCTGAGAATTTAGTGAAGTTCCCTAATTAGTTTAGCCTGGTGTGTATTTTATATGCAGGGCAGAGTCTGACCCATGGCTTGTTCTAGGGTTGTGGGATGGTTTATAAATCACTCTTGTCACTCACCCTCCCTGGGTTCGGTTGTCACGACAAGCTGTGCCTGGTGCGAGTAATTATGGTAATTAGGCGGTGCGTGACCAGCACTTGCAGGGCTGGGAAAATAAGCACCCCAATCCTGTGCACCTGCCTGATCACTTAGCTGCCAGAGAGAGAGAGAGAGGGATGAAGAATATTTGCCAGAACTCCATTATGGAGTGGGCTGAGGCACTGATGGCAGCTTTCCCAGACTATATCATGAAGAGAGTAGTGTGATTAAGGTCTTACTCCAAATTTGTATGGGTTCCAGACAATTGCCAAAATCCTACATCCCACAGGACTTTACTATATTCTCAAGAGCATTTGTGTCAATAGGAATCCTGTGCCTTCTCAGCTGCTGTTTATGTGGCTTAATTGCTGCGCAAAGCTGTTACCTCATTCTGAGCCAGAAGTGCTGAGGAATCCCTTCCTCATAAGAGATCGGAGATAGGAGGCGGGATTCCCTTGCTAGGACTCGCACTAGCTATGGAAAGCCTGGGGTTTCTCTTGATGGTTCTAGCATTCCATCTCATCAGGGAGCAATGACAAGGGAAGGGATCGCCCGGCTAGTGCTAGCTATGGAAAGCCTATGGCTATGGAGTTTCTCTTGCTCTCACTAGGAAGGGAATCCCTTCAGTCTCTCATCAGGGATAAGGAAGGGATTGCCTTGCTGGCACTAGTGCAGGAACCCCCAGGCGGTGCCACTGTAATTTTTTGCAGCAGCAGCATTCACCATTGCTGTCTGTGTGAGTGTCTGGCAGTGGCAGGTTGCCAGAAATTGCTTGGCAGGCTACATCTGGCCTACAGGCCACACTTTATGCACCCTTGATGTAGGGGGTAATATTTTAGTCTGAATTTAATTTTAATTTTTCCAATGTTCTCTATGGGGAATAACTACAGCTGTTCAGGTTGGCTCTCCAGTGCTTTGTCAGCCCCACATGGTAGCTGCTAACTTTTCAGGGACTCTCACTCATTAGAGAAAGGACCGGCAGCAGGCAGACATAGCAAAAAATGACCTTCTCAGTAGCAGCCAGAAGAAGTTAGGAGGCAGTCATCCCATGCCCTAAAAAGAATTGGTGGGCAGCGTCGCCTGCTTGTCTACTTGAGAGATGAAACTTGCATTTGAGAGGGTGGGAATGTAAGGGGGAGAAAGGTTAAGAAACCTGTCTGATTGGGGATGAAAATGGCACCTTTCTCATGAAGGTGGTTGGCGACGTGGGACAAGGGGCTAGTGCTTCTCTCCGGTGGACAGCAGCGGTGGGAGGGCATGTTAACCAACCTTTCTTCTTGAGGGAGGAAGCAGCAGCATGTGGGTACAATGTCCTTCTCTCCCACACTGGAGCAGCGAGCAGGCAGAAGCAGAAGCATGGTGTCGCGGTCCCTTTCTCATTGAGGTGAGCAGCAACGGTGCATGGTCACAGTAGCCACCAATGTCTCTCTTGTGGAAATGGGCAGCAGTGTGCAGGCAGAGCAATGGCAGGCAGGCAGGCACCACAGCTATTTCAGGGCTTGTGTTTACAGTGCATGTCCGAGGATGGCCTCATACCCAAAGAGGTAGAGAGCATGGAGGTGGGCACAGGGATGTCGACAGATATAAGAGCGTGACAGCTTTCAGAGACTGCCAAAGCAGTCAGTGGGGGAAGGCATGGTGTATTGCCTCATCTGGAGTTTCGTTACCCTGCATCGGGTGGGGTGGGGTGTCACTGGGGCCCCCAACCATCCAGAAGACGTTCCCCACCCCATGTTATAGGACGCTTCCAGATAGAGGACTCCTTGCGTTACCAACCAAAAGGCATTGTGCAGCTATTCCATTTTTCTTCTTTAACAGATTTGTTCTGTAAGAAACAGGCTGAAGAATCAGTGGGAAAACATGCTACAAATTGAAGATGGCATTCCCCCCGCCTCAGTTCTGTGAATGAGGCAGTGTGATTGCATAATAAAAGCCAGAGGGCATCCAAACATGTCATTCCGCTAGCGCTAATAATGTTGCACTAGTGGACACGGTGAGATGGGACTTCCCTGTCCTCCCCTTTGCAGACCCTTGCACATGCTTCCAATCTGCTGTTGAGGGTCCTCCAACTCCCACAGCAGATTTGGGAGGAGTGGTCTGGTCCCTGTGTGAGCACAGCTTGCAGCCGCCTGGCTTTCACCAGCAGTTCTCTCCTGCTGATGGAATAACCCCTGATATGGAAGCACCTATAAGGCCAGGAAATCATGCTCCATGTAGTAGGTTACAATTAACAACCTGAGTACTGAATTCTAGACCATTTGAAATTTCTGAGTTCTCTTCAAAGTCAGCCCCATGTAAGTGTATTACAGTGATCCAACTGACATTGCAAAAATAAAATATTCTACAAATCAGTCTTTTTCACCTTGGATTTTTGTGGCAGTTCTAGAAACATTAATGTCAGGATCTTATGCATATTGAATTTGCAACTCTTTGCATATGCAAAATCTTCCAACAGGAGAACAAGGGATGAAAGTACAAATAATTATTTCCAGCTCCTTCGGGAGGTAGTGTAATAGCTCATTTGTTCTTGTGGGTCCTTCAGCATTTTTTAAAGAGATTCTGATGTAATTGCAGCCATTATGAACTATCCAGTTCACTGACATCAGTGGGAATATGTACTCCTCCAAAGTTGCCAGCTGTAAAAGAAATGTAATATAGGAGGGGAGGAAAGGCTCCTTTGCTCAGAGAACGAGTGACTGATCTACTTATAAATGAAAGAGAACTGGAGACAATTACTTATTTTCAGTTCAAGTCTCTCTGATTGAGTTCATTCCTTGGCAACGTCCTTTTTGTATAATGGAGTTGGGTAGGAAATTAGGTGATGGGAAGGGGAGGATCATTGTAACCCATTAAATTAAATGCTGATCATGCAAAGTGAGAAGTTGCTGGTAGTGCAATAATGTTTCCTTGGCTTGCATCACATTTGCTTCCAAGCTATGTCATCTTTTATGGCTGTTACCCAAAGGATGTGGGGGGGGGGGAACACATATGCCTCAATACAGCAAAGTTAGTTATAACTAAGTTCTGTTGAAGCTGATGGAATGTGGTAGTCATGCTTTCAATTGTATTTAGCTGGATCAGGGCCAAAAAGGATAACAACAAAATATAAAAAGTATGCATATGAGATACAGATATAAAATCTGTCAAAGGATCACAAAGTCAGTCTGGCAAACCAAAAAGATGATTATTGGATTTTAATACAATGTAAGAGTACACTTCATAAACTCAATAAGCCCTACTGGAAAATACAAATACAGGTTTTGCCATCAGATTTCAGTGAATAGAGCTATCACTGTGGGTTGCCTTAAGGCAATGCCTGACTAAAGTCTTGGATGCAACAGAGAAATATTAATAGCCCAGGATGTTCAGGTGATGTATCCCCATGGAAAATAATTGTTAGATTATTTCTTCTTGATGTAGGGCTACTCTGGGATGTTCCAAATAACAAAAAACTGATCAGAGAAAGGGGTAGGGGGCATACCTTCCCCCTCTTCCAGCTAAGGATGATGTGGGGTACTTCCAGACAAAGCAGTCCTTGCGTGACCACTCAGAAGGCATTGCGCAGCTATTCTGTCTTTTCTTACTTAATGGATTTTCTGTGGTAAGAAAAAAATGTAATGATGTAAACAATTTATTTCCACCATCATCTTAGCCTGCCTGCCTCTCCTAGCTCTGTGCCTTGGCTAGGGGTGATGGGAGTTGTAGTCCAACACATCTGAAGGATACCAGGCTGAGGAAGGCTTGTCTTAGGAATCTCATTAGGTTTAATTTGTCCTGTTTCTACCTTTGTTTGTTTGTTTATTTGATATGTACCCTGCCTTTCTACCAAGAAAATGGCACTCATGGTGGCTTACAATCAAGGATAAATAAAAACTTTATTAGAACAGTAGTAAAACAAATACATTAAAAGCCCAATTAAAAACACAACAATAATAGAGTAAAAAGGGCACCAGCCCAACAGGCCCGCTTACATGCCAAAGGCATGCTTGAATAAAAATGCCTTTGCCTGCTGATGGAAGGACAGCAGAGAAGAAGCCGACCTGGGCTCCCTCAACATGGAGTTCCACAGCCTGGGAGCAGCCATCAAGAAGGCCCTCTCTTGCATCAACACCAAATGTGCCCCTGAAGGTGGCATTACTGAAAGAAGGGTCCCTCCCAAAGATCTTAAAATCCAGGCAGGCTTGTATGGGAGAAAGTGGTCTTTCAAGTAGCCTGGTCCCAAGGCGTATAGGGCTTTATAGGTTATAACCAGCACTTTGAGTTGTGCCCACAAACAGACTGGTAGCCAGTGAAGCTGTTGTGCTGGTTACAAGGGAGCCATGTGCTTCCTGTAACCAGTCCTGGTCAACAGTCTGGCTACAGCATTCTGGATTAGCTGAAGTTTCCAGACAGTTTTCAAAGGCAGCCCCACACTAAGTGCATTACAGTAGTCCAAATGAGATGTAGCTACGGCATGAGTGAGCATGGCCAGATCAGACATCTCTAGCAACGGGCACAGTTGGCACACTAGCCTCAGCTGTGCAAACGCACTCCTGGCCACTGCAGTGACCACTTCCAGCAGAGGTTGAATCCTTGTTCCCTGATCTGCCTTCCAACTAAGCAAGAGCACCTCTGTCTAGTCTGGATTAAGATTCAATTTGTTCACCCTAATCTAGTCTATTACCAACATCAGACACCAAATTAGAACTAGAACAGCTTCACTGGATTTAAATGGAAAGGAGAGATAGAGTGGGCTGTTATCAGTGTACTGGTGGCACCAAACCCCAAAATTCTGGACAACCTCCCCCAGCAGTTTGATGTGTATGTTGAACAGCATGGGGGATAAGATAGAACCCTGAAGGTCACTGCAGGCCAGCACTGCAGGCCAGCAGCCTATGGCGTCTAGCAGGACGCTCCCAGCACCATGTTCTGAAATTGCCCCTCCAAGAAGGACCGGAGCCAGTGCCTCCCAGTCCCATGATTGATGGTATTGAAAGCTGCTGAGAGGTCCAGCAGAACCAAGAGGGACACACTCCCCCTCTCCAGTTCCCAGTGTAGATCATCCACTAAGGTGACCAAAGCAGTCTCTGTCCTATAATCAGGCCTGAGGCCAGGTTAAAATGGATCTAGATAATCTGCTTCATCCAGAAATCCCTAGAATTGAGAAGCTACCACATGCTCCACCATCTTGCCCAAGATGGAACATTGGAGACTGGCTGGAAATTATCCAATACAGTGGAGTTCAGGGAGATCTTTTTTAAAAACTTTTTTTTAACCACTGCCTCGTTTAGGCAAGACAGAATCATACCTTGCTGTGAAGAGGCATTCACCAGTGCTTTTACCCACTCAGCCAGTCCCCTCCTGCTTTCATAAGCCAGCAAGGGGAAGAGTGTGGCACACAGGTGGAAGGATCCTCTCCAAGGATCTTGTCCACATCCTCAGACTGTACAAATTGAAAAGTGCCCATTATAACTGGACACGCAGGGGCCAAAGTTACATCCACCGGTCCTGTATCAACTATGGCATCCAAGTCAGTACGGATATGATTGATTTTATCTGCGAAGTGTCACACAAATTGGCCACAACGGGCTGTTTGTTGTTGCTAACTAGTGCTTATAAATCCAAGGGACTGTTTTGCTTTGCAGTTACAAGTGCATTTCTTTTAGACTGCTACTTTTCTGCTAAATTTATTTATTTATTGTACTTTTAATGTGCCTTTTAATGTTTCTAATGTACTTTTTAGTGTACAATACAGTAAAAACAGTAAAACATTAAAATAAAAAATAAAAACAGTGCAGAATAAAACCAAGGGGGAATCTTCATGACAACGGAATGAGAAGTGTGTTGGAGTATTATCCAGAATTTTCATGGAATTGGCTTTGGTCCGTCAGAGGCACATGAAGCAAGAAAAGCTGAATGTACCATACCTTACAAATCTGCTTTTCACAGGTCACACAGCACTCGAAAGCAACATGCTTCTGGATTGGATGGGGGGAGTAGAACTGAATGTCATTAACCCAGCAGGTGCTGCTCAACCAATGAGAGAGGCTTGTTTCCAACCCCTGTCCAGGCTACTGCCCCGCCCCCAGCTACCATGTTATTATCCCCAACAGCATCTGAAAGCTCCCCATGAGAGCACCCCATCAGTGCAATTTTGCCCCATTCCAGCCAACAGTCAGAGCTCCCATCCTCTTTCTCCTTTTCTAGGGAGTAAATACAGGGATCTTGCCTCATTTGGCAGGGGCACTTGGAGGGTCCCTGCCAAATGTCTGGGTAGGTAAATGTGGTAGGAGACGTTTCTTCAGGTAAGTTGGCCCAAAGCTGTTTAAGACTTTAAAGGAGAAAACCAGCACTTTGAATTGGGCCCAGAAATACACTGGCAGCCAGTGCAGGTGGAGGCGTAAGATCACATTGGCCAGTCCCAGTTAGCAGTCTAGCTGCCCTATTTAGACCAACTGAAGTTTCCAGACCATTTTCAAAAGCAGCCCCACATATAATGTATTGCAGTAATCCAAACAAGAGTTTACTAGAGTGTGAATAACTGTCACAAAGCTATCTTTGTCTAGGTAGGGTTGTAGTTGGTATATCAGCCTAAGGTTTCAGTCCTATATATGTTTAGGCTGGAAACAGTCCTATAACTCCCAGTATTCCCTGGCCAGCCATGCTGGCTGGGGAATGCTGGAAGTTGGGGGACCCTTTTCTGTCTAAACCTGCATAGAATTGCGCCCTAAGCTGAAAAAAGGCCCTCTGACCCACCAAGGCCTCCTATGCCTCTAGTGACAGTAATGGATGTAAGAGCAACCCCAAAACATGCTCATTTAGGGGGAGTGCAACCCCCTCAGAACAGGTTGAATGCCACGTAACTTGACAGATGGACCACTCACAACAAGCATCTCCGTCTAAGAATATTTATGAGATTCTTTCCCAAGACTTAGAACATTAAACATATTGCTAATATGTGTCAAAATACTTAGGAAAATGTTATTTAAAACTAATTTGGGAATGACTAGTACTTTCCCTCTTTTTTATGTTTAAAGGCATTCTTCAGCAGATATAAGAAGGCAATTTGTGCAGCAACCAAACCTTGGACAGTTCCCTCAGCGAAGTATCAGTACCCCTGGTTTCTCATCTGTGCATCTCGTAAGTGCAGAGATTTGCTATGCATTCTGTGCATATCTGGGTTTCATGCAATATATGTTAACCTCAATGGGTTTATAGTAAACATATGTTACTGGGCAGAAGAATGTAGATTCATTCTGCAGCCTGCATTGAACAGAACTCTGAGAGTGCAATCCTTACCTGGGGGAAAGTCCCATTGAACTCAGTAGGGCTAACTTCTAAGTAGACATACATAGGATTGCAGTGTAAGGGTCAAATTATTCTTTGTACCCTACCACAAGTTCAGAAAAGTATTATTACCTAAAGATTACAATAATGACTCAAGGCTGAGAGCTGTTGGATAAATCTTATTGACCACTGCAGAACAAAGTCGTAGGAGAACTAGCACTGCAGTGATATTTATGCATCATAGGTGGATCCACCCTCCAATTATATAAGATCAGATGAAGAACATTTAGGATTTTAAAGTTGGATAGTGATTAAATTCACAATCCTGCTGGTGTATCCCTTTATTTTAAAACAATTGAGAAAGAATGAATACAGAAATTAACAAAAGGAAATACCCAGAGTAACCTTAGCTAGATCATATTTTCATTTGTTCTGTGGAGTCCTACAGAGCTATACTATTCTAAAATAACTTTACAGAGCTTCCCTTTCTCCAGACTGATTTGATAATGTTTTGGAATAAAGTATAATCTTTCAGAATAACTGTTCTATAAAAAAATAATAATCTCAGGACAACACAACAATTCTTATTTGTTCAGGGATCATTACCTCTTCTTGTTTTTAGTGCCTGGTAAAGGTAAGGCAAATTCTGTGGTTGAAAATTTTTGTCGAATATAACGAGATCTTCAGACCTTTAACAACATTTTTGTAAGAATCAGCAGGTACTTGGAGAGCTGCAGTTTTTGAAACTTAAGCACTGTAATAAATATATGCTTCCTGTCTGTCAAAGCTAACCACCATCTCTTTACTCACTTCCTTAATCTGAGAAGCTGTGGTGTTTAACTTGTTCTATCTGGGTTATTCATTGGAGGGTTGGGGGAGGGGTTTTTTTGCCCTCAAAACGCTTCTGCCAAGAATCTTGCATTTTGTTTCCTGTACCCGCCATTTTGATCGCCACCAAAATGTACCTTGCTGCTGATTGTACCGTGTCATAAAAAAGGTATGTTTGCTGTAAATGATTTGTAACTGTTTCTGTATGATGCTTAGCTTGCCTTTTACTGGATAAACCATACTGTCTAAATACGTACAGCAATTCTTCACCAGTTTCACTGATCTTCTTGTTAACAGTTTATCCCAAACACTCTCATAAATTTGTTCATTCTTGCCTAGGTGGTCTGTAAAACTGTAGAAGTGACAAACAACATTTTAGAGTGCTATATGCACAGTTCACTTGGATGGTCAAAATGCTTGATTCTCTATTATAGTGTTATTTTGGTAATGTTATTTTGTTTGCAAAGTATCTTACCATATTATATATTTAGAAAATAAACATGGCGTTTATCGAAATGCATGTTTAAATTACATTTATTCATTTTAAAACTTTGCGAACTCTTATGATAGGCCACACAATGTGGATATACATTCCAGAGGGGCTGAAAATAGTTGCAGTCCACAAAGGCTGATGCCACTGTTTATTTGTTAGTCTTTAGGGTGCCACAAGACTGTTCTTAATGCATGTCATATTAGAACATGGTGCTTCACTAATGAAAATGGGTGTATTCCTGTTTTCAGTTATGCATAGATAAGCCCCATTAACCAACTTAAATGGGACTTAAATCTGAGGAACCAAGTATAGGATTACAGCCAAACTTTTCAAGCAAAAGACTTCTTATAGTGTAATCCTATACATGATTAATCAGAAATAAGCCCCTCTGTGTTCAGTGGGACTTACTTCCAGGTAAGTGTGTATAGCAGCCCTAGATAGCTTCCTGTGATTATACTGAAAACAGTTAAAAGGGGTACATGTAATGGAAAATGTATGTCCTTGAGAGAATATCTGAAAAAAGTTATATAGCAGAATCACAATCTCTTAGGCTGCGGTCTGTCAAGTCGATGGGAATTAAGCAGCTTAACTCTTTGTAAGATTGCAACAATTAGTTTATCTGAAGCTGCTTAAAAACCTCAAGTGGCCTTACAGTTCGCAATGAAAAAGGGGGTTTGCGTTCACACCATTTTTGGCAAGAAGTGACAGAGAATTGAAATACTTTTTCCGCACACCCTTCCTCTTGTCACATCTCATGAAGCATGGTAAAGAAAATTAACTCGGTGAAATGTAAATATGCTCTACTTTCAGTTTTATATATGATTATTTGCAGTTAAGCAAAACTCCGGTGTGATGTTTGTGAAGCAACTTGAAAAGCAAGCCTTTCATCGTATGGACCACAGTATTCAGCCAACCCCCCCCCCCCCTTTAACTGACTGGTTTAAAAAATACAATCCACGAGATAGGAAGATGCCATATACTGAGTCAGACCATTGGTCTATCTAACCAAGTGTCAGGGATTGAATCTGGGGCCCTCTGCATGCAAAGCAGGTGCTCTTCCACTGAGCTACAGCCCCTCCGCAGGTGATCAGGGATGCTTGGAATAGGACTAGCATTTTAATTCAAAGATATCAAGGGACAAGGGATAGGAGATTCCAGCAGCAGAAGACTGATGCTGATTCCCAGGATTTCATTTGAGTCAGGAATCACCAGGATTTAGCCCTTAAACCTGTTTCAGCACCAGGGCATATTTAAAAAACATACAAAATAAGAGAGTTCCCTTGAACATGGGCAGAATGCTTTTCTGTCACTGCTAATTGTGACCAACCCCCACACATCAAGGGACCTTTCTAGTCCTTCCCTTTTTCCTGGAAATATTGTCCAGCCATCTCTAACATGTGTTAATCAGGGCACCCATGCAAGGATGTCTGTGGTATAATCCAACAACTGTTTTGTGAATGGCCACTGGAAACAAAGCAGTTATCACTATCTGTGCTTCCTTCATTTCAGCTCCCTTTGACCTCACTGATTACAATTTCATTGCCATCTGGAAAATAAGAACCTAACAATAAAATCCTATATATGGCTACATAGAAGTAAATCCCATTGAGTTCAATGGGATTTACCCCCAGATGTGTGTATATAGGTTTACAGGCTAAACACATGTTAAGAGCACAATCCTGTGCATGTTTAGATAGAAAAAAGTTCTATAGTTCCCAGCATGTCCCAGCCAGCCATCTGGCTGGGGGATGCTGGGAGTTGTAGGACCTTTTTCTGTCTAAATATGCATAGGATTGCGCCTTACGTGTATTTCAGATATCTGAACAAATATATTGTCCTCACCATTGTGGTTGAGTATTCAGATTAGCTTCTTGTCCTGTTATAGACAAACCTCTTATGGAGTTTTGATTTTTGTTTAGATAGCCCACTATTCGCAGTTTGTTTCCCTGTCATTCTCCTTAATTTCTCCCTTCTCCATCGCCTTCATCTGTTCCATCAAGTCTACATAACAGCACAGTTGACAGAAGCCACATACAGAACTGGGAGCTGACTCTATGGTTTATGAGATTGCCTGCATCTGAATGCAGGTTTGATTTATACCTGTGGTTCCTGACCTGTTAAGTGATTTCCTTAGCTCCGTTTGGGGTATTTGAGTTTAACACTGACTCACTGGGGACATGGTCATTGGATGCTCTGACAATATTCCTGTGAGGGAAAAATAGTTAAAAACTATTTGTTTTCTTTTTGTAACATTCAGCCTCAGTTCTATGATGCAGTAGAGCCGGTGGATTTTGAAGGTTTCCTAATGATGCAGCTGAATAACTTAGATTCAGAACTCCTGCAAGAATTGGGTGATTTTCCTGAAGATGATTTGGAGGTGGTCTTTACTCCAAAGGAGCACAGGACCTTGCAGCCATCATTACCAGAAGAAGGGTAAGGAAGCGGCAAACAGGTTGAAACCCACCAGACTGTACACTTTCTGAGCCTGAAGTATTTCCCCTTAACACCCAGATGTGTAGAGGTGGGCCATAACTATTCAGGGGGAGGGGAGAGTTGCCTAAAACTGGGCAGAGGAATCTTTTGCTGCTTGCACAAGTTTCTCAATTTCATTGATTTTATAAGAACATAAGAAGAGCCATGCTGGATAAGACCAAGGGTCCATCTTGTCTAGCATTTTGTTCACACAGTGGCCAACCAGGTACCCACAGGGAAACCGACAAATAGAACATGAGTACAATAGCACCCTCCCACCCATGTTCCCCAGCAACTGGTGTGTAGGCATACTGCCTCTGATACTGGAGGTAGCACATAGCCATCAGGACTAGTAGCCACTGACAGCCTTCTCCTCCAGGAATTTGTCTCCTTTTAAAAGCCATCCAGATTGGTAGCCATCACTACATCTTGTGGTAGTGAATGCCATAGTTTACTTATGCGCTGTGTGAAGAAGACCTTCCTTTTACCTGTCCTGAATCTCCCATCAATTAGCTTCATGTAATGATCCAGGGTTCTAGTATTGAGAGAGATTATTTCCCCTCCTCCAGTTGCAGACCTGTAAGACACAGTCCACAATGGTCTGTAGGTCCTCTTACTGGCACCTGGCAGATTTGGGGAAGGTACATGGGGTAGCAGCAGGGAGGAGGGGAAGGGAAAGATCCATTGCACAAGTTTGCCTGCCCCTCACACTATGTTGGATAACCCCCACTGGGGTTCAAAAAGGCAGACTTGATAATGCAGTAACAATACTGGAGATGCAGCTGGGCACGTTAAGGGTGGATTTTGCAGCCTTGGTGCCTTTTCTCTGATTAAGGCTGTCATCCTGTGCATACTTACTGAGGAGGAGAAAATCTTATTAAATTTAGTGGGATTTATTTTTGAATAAACACACACAGGATTGGGCTGCAAGTCATGTCCCTATAAATCCTTCAGTATGTAGTTTACTAGCGTTATAAATTGGGCTAGCAACTAAATGCAAGGATAAAAGTATGAGCCACCTTTATTGCAAGTGCACTTGCAATAGAGGAGCTGCTTTGCATGCAGAAGGTCCCCGATTCAGTCCCAGCATCTCCAGGTGGGGCTAGGAAAGGATCCTGCCTAAAACCTGAAGAGCCTCTACCAAGTCAGTGTTGACAGTACTAGGCTAGATGGAGCAATGGTCTGACTCTGTATAAGGCAGTTTTCTATCTTGCTATGTCATTCAGTTATTCAGAAGCAGGTGTGGCTGAGCTGAGTCATGCAAAAAATATTTCCTGTTTTATTTACATTAACTTTACTGACTAGCAGCATTTAGTGTCTATCCTGTTCTCTTTTCCCTCCCTCTCTCTCTTTTGAGATTCAGAGTGGAACTGCATGTGTGATGTGTAGTTACATGGATTCCACCCCCACCCCACCCTACCCCAAATACTTTCTTTTATCAGGCAAAACAGCTGCCACCTTAATGAAGGGGTTTGTTTAACCTTGTAGGGTGGAAACTGAGCCCATAGAACCCCGGAGCAGTTCTGATTCTGAGGAGGAACAGCAATCCGTGGGAGAGGAGCCCGCTCATCCCTCACAGGCACAGCAGCTGGCAGAGATTCCTCCTGCCAGCATTCCTGAGATAGATAGTGACCCTGGCAGTGAGAGAGTGTGGGAGGGGGGCTTGCTAGATGCTCAACGTAGACGCAGGGAGTGACGAGCGATGGAGGGCGCGGAAAGGAGACATAGCGCCTGTTTGGCACGCAAGCACCAGTCGCGTACCATGGACCCAAGGGAAAGAGGGAGGATCTCTCTCTAGCCCATAAGTTCAGGGTCTGCAAGTGATTCTCCTTCAAACGGGGACCAACTGCCTAACCTGGAGCATAGGCTACTCTGCTGTTCATTGCTTAGTCGCTGGTGATTAGCATATGAAAGAGTCATTAAGTTGTAAAAGGATTAAAGCCTTGAAAAGAATCCTTTTGTCTGTGTCTTGAGTTGGCTATTGGAGTAGACTGAAAGAGCCCGCTAGGGTGCTCCTGACAAACCTTTTCTTCTCTAGCCATTTGATAATGCAAAATTGTGCCCCCCCCCCAGCTCCATTTTTCTCCTGAGAGGTAAAAGATACAGGCCCCTGAATCATGGAACCATCTGTAATATGTAGATCTGCCCTCAGTTTTTATTGTTTGGGCTTTATTTTCTTTTGTTTTTCAGTTGTAGAAAGGGGTTATAGTGCTACAGCACATACAGCTTTACATGGAAGAGTACATTAAAAATGTTTTCTTGGGGGGGGGGAAGCAGTGACATCACCATCTAAGATGGGAATGTAGGGCTTGGGCTCCTCACCCCACCCCACCCACATCCAGCTATTACAGTGGCCACCCAGTAGCATGAATGCCAAGTTCAGGTTCCTGAAAGGTGAAAGCACAGATGAGGATGTTGGCCCCCTTGGGCCTAAAAGACAAGGAGCAGCAATCATATCGGCTGCCTCTTTCAACTCCAAGGCACCCTCATCAATGACAGAGGTTGTTGCCTTTTTTCCTTAAGGAAATGCACCATAACCACAACTTACACCCAAAGCACAGTTTTTCCAGTAAGTATTCCCCAAACTAGAAATATCTGAAGAGCAAGACATAATTATTTATGGAAATTAATGCAGTGTTGGAAAACACCAAATGCAGGTTGTCATAAGGTACTCAAATAGCACGTGTGGCTTTGATGGACCCTTAGCAATATTTATAATTGAACATAAGGGACTAGAAGTTTTATTCTAGTGGGCAGTATCCAAGCCTGCCTGTGTGCCAGTGGGATCCACCACTAGTGCAATGGGGAGCTAGCAGTTAAAAAAGCAACCAGAAATGAGCGGAAACGCTCGTTTCCAGAATGGGGCAGATCAACAGAGTTTGTAGAAGGAAGTTCCACTGACCTGTACCATTCCAGAAACAAGCATTCCCGCTTGTTTCCAGGGTTGCTTTCTGAACCGCTAGCTTTCTGTTGCATGAACAGTGGGTCACGCTTGCGCAACAGATTCGGAGGACGTGCAGTGGAAGTATCGGATACTGCCCAGTGTCTAGATATCTTGTCACTGAATCAATATGATAATCCTGTCTCACTAGTTAGCCTGACACATATCTCATGCTCAAGTATAATCACCTGGTCCAGTTGTGCCTAGATCTCAACATCTTTACCTGCCAAGGAACCATTAAACAAACTCATGACTGAAAACTGAACAAGCTGTTTCGTCAGAACTAACTTGTGCTGGAGCAGATGAACACAGGCATACCACGATAATTTAGTGAGAAGATTCAGCCCGACAAGTTCCTTCTGGTGGTGTGGGATGCTTTCAGAGCAGTAGCCAGAGGGTGGCTTCTTTCTGCTGTATCCAGGTTGGCGGAAAAAAGAGTGTTACTGCATTTTGAGCTCTCCTGTGGGTGGCAGAGGTTAGAATTGTAAAAAGACTGGCTCAAATAGGGTATATATACTAAGCAGAGGGTGACTGAAGCTGAAACTTTTATTGTGTAGTGGCTTAGCTTTGGTTCCTTGTGGGATGGTTACAGCCTTCTTTGGAACATCATTGGCTACAAATGGAATAACAGTTTAGCTCTTCTGGGGGCCAGTAGCTAGTTTCTGCAAGGGGACGACTTCATTCTAGGCCTAATGTCACTCCTAAAGCTATGCTGCTTAATCTCCTTGAACAAAATTATCTTGACTTTCACCACAAAGAGCTACTTGAACAATTGTATGCTGTGACAAAGCGAGAAAGCTAGATATTGGAAATCCCCTCTCTGCCTCCAGCCAGCCTACTGAATGATGATAACTAAACAAAGTGTGGGAGGACATTATAATGTATCCATTTATCCCAAGAGTGATTAGAGAGCAAACATTCCCAGAACAAGACTGAAATCCTAAGCAACACTGATGAGGCAGTGACACAGTGAACCGACTTCAACATAAGTGCTCATAGGATTGCACAATAAAGATGTGGCAAGATGTGGTAAAAGATGTGGTAAAAGAGTTTTCAAGGCCTTCTTAAAAGCCTGTAATGATGGAACATGGCAGATCCCTGATGGTAACTTTTTCCAGAGGCGTGGGGCCACTGCATATAGAAGGCCCTCCCACGGGTGGTTATCTACCTAACTGCTTTCACAGGGGGGCAAATGAGAAGGGGCTCTCTTGCTGCTTTTAAAGTACAGGTAGGCTGATATGGGTGAAGGTGGACCTTCAAGTAATTTGGTCCCAAACAGTTTTAAGGTTGTAAATGTTAAAACCAGCACTTTAAGTTGCACTTGGAAACACACTGGTTGTCAGGGATGAGTTCAATCGCCTTGAGATTTCTGACGGCTCTGACTCTGAATCAGAGTTGGAACAGCTAGATCAGAGGCTGGGCAAGGGAACCTCCCTAGTGAGCCAAGGCACTGGGAAAGTTTCCTCTGAAGACCTTGACAAACAGATGGGCCAGGTTGAGTTGCTGCCCCCTCCTTCCACTGTGAGAACTCAAGATTCCAAGGAGGAAGAGGGGCATGACTTGAGAGATGCTAGGGCACGTCACAAAGCCAGGTGGGAAAAGTTAGGGGCAGGGCTCAGACAGCCAGGATAGCCAGTCTTGGAAGCCATCATAGGAGGGAGCCACCTAAGGGAGGGGCGTCACTGTGAAGCAAGTCCGGCTGTGAGAGCTTCATGCCCAAACTGTTGGCAACTCTATTAGAGATCACAGATTAGTGATTTAGGGGCTTGAGACAGGCTGAGAGTGTTCCTAGAATCTGCCTTTGTGAAGAGACCAGTTCCTAGCAAAATAAATTAGTGACAGCCTGAAGCTTGTCTCCTTGTGGTGTTGATTGTGAAGGGGGAAGGACGATACACATCTGACACTGGTAACCAGTGCAGCTGGTGCAATATAGGCATATAATCAAATCGCCTCGCCCCCATCAACACTCAGGTTGCCACATTCTGCACCAGCTGAAGTTTCTGAACTGTCTTCAGAGGCAGCTCCACATACAGTGTATTACAGTAGTCCAGCCTGGACGACACTAGTGCATGGATAATGTGCATTCTTCCTCTACTCCCTGTCCTGATTCTTCCCTAGGCCAGTTCTTTGTTTCTTCTTACTCCTTCCTTTGCTTCTTACGTCATTGACTAGATATTGTATGAATTACTTTTGGGAATTTAATCGGTATACTTGATAGTATGATACTTTTTAAAATGTATTTTTTTATTTTCAGTTATTCTTATTGGCTTTGTATGATATTTTCTTGTTATAAATGGAACACATTTAAAAAAAAATATTGGAAAATAGATTTAGATAGAGAATACAAAAGAGACGTACAAACTGCAACCAAATATACAAGGGTGTTTTGAGAGGTAAACAGCAATTTTTGATATTCAGTGAGCTGCCTTGTTCCTGTTACTTTCCAGAATAGACTTGTATGCTGTAAACAATGATGCATATTCATATTTTTGTTCCCTCCCCAGAGCTGAGTTGGATCCGCATGTCCGGGATTGTGTTCAGACTTATATTCGTGACTGGCTGATCGTGAATCGAAAGTAAGTTCCATATTTGTTGTTGAAGAATTAACACATAGATGTCATATTTTTAGAGTGCAGCCCTACTTGTTTGCTGCCCACTAGATGGAAGCCTCCAATCTTGGAGGTTTCTGAGATTCCAGTGCTCTGCCAGGCTGCCGCCGGCAGGGTGGGAGGAGTGGTGGAGGCAATTTTCACTTCTCCATTCTCCTTTGAAAAATGTTTTCTCTGGACAGGCCTAGAGAGGTTGCGCTACCGGGGGCAGGACTGGGACTGAAGAGGTGAGAGGATATTGGGTATCCTGGCCTTGCCCCACCCAACCCACTGGAACACCCCCTTTTTTGCACTAAAGTTGCATTTGTGACCTCAGGAAGCAGCCGCCTTCCTTTCTTTCTGCAGTGGCTGCAAGGGGGAGGGATCGGAACACAGAGTCCCCCTCCCGAGTTTGTAACAGTGTCTATGGCCTCAGGAGGGGATTCCCAAAGATCCTGTGGGCCCTAGAATGCTTGCATAGGACCATAGGATTACACCCTTAATTATGTTTTAAATGTTTTTAACTATGATTTTATCTTGTTTTTATATTGTTATGTTGTATTTTAATGTGACCTGCTTAGGGATTTTAATATAGTAAGTGGTATAAAAGTATTATCAATAAATAACAATAATAAATATTTAGTTTTATTGATAGAAGAATATTAAAGTCTATTCTTTTGACTAACTGTGTAACTAGTCAAGAGGCAGGGTACTTATTCTCATGTTATTATTTCTTTATTTGTTACATTTATATCCCACCTTTTTTCCTCTAAGGAGCCCAATCCTCACAGTAACCCTGAGGTAGGTTAGGCTCAGAGTCAATAATTTGCCCAAAGTTACCCAGCTCCCTCACTGTCCATTTCATGCAAGTCAATAGGGAACCCTTATGGCAGGGATGGAGAACATGCCATTGGCTACTAGGCTTCTAGGGCTGATGGGAGTTGCAGTACAACAACATCTGGAGGGACACATGTTCTCCACCCTTGCCTTATAGCGTAGGAGTACCCCATGTGCCCTCTGTGACTGTAAGGAATAACCAAGTGTGTGTGTGTGTTACGTTTCTTTGGAAAAGCACAATAGCATTATAATTCTTGCATTGTTTTTAGGTTGTTTGAGAACTTTTTAGAGGAAAGGCCCTGAACTACTGGAAAGCGGAATTGTAGTATTGATCATTTTTTTCCAGATGCATCATAAGAGCCAGATTTTTGTATATTTTCCTCATATTTTTGAATAAAATGCAAATGTATAATTGCTGACCATGCATTTACTTATTTATTATTTCTAAAATTTATAAACTGCCCTACATCCACAAGGGATCCCAGGGCAGAGTACACAACATTAAAAATAAATAAGTCCAATATAAAAAACATACAATTCCACATTAAAAAAACAAATTAAAACAGCAGCTCTTCAACCAGCAAGCCAGACAAAAATACAGCAATTAGTTTGGCCCATTGTGGATGAGACTGCTCTTTGGCTAGCTGGTTGATCTCTTCTGAGTATGCCCTATATGCTTTTTTTAAATACACAAGGGTGCTTGTTTTCTCTTGCCTGTGGCCACAGCAGAAATGTCCTGGGCTTGCACAGGGCTGGCAGATTCATGTCAAAGGAGTGTTCATATGGAGGCCTGATTTGTGTTAAATGGTGTCTCCAAGTGGATGCGGTCAGTGGGTGGCTCCCATGATTTCTGTGGTGGCAAGAGTTCTCTTTCAAGCTGCTGCACAAAATTTATACTCCATGCAGACAACCCTGATGTGGAGCCGCCAGTTCACAGAAATGAACTCCAGGTGAATGCTCCCCACTAGTCATGGCCTTGCATGTTCTCGGTGGCCTCCTGTGAGGGCCACTGGCAAGTGTAAACTGGCTTTCAGTCAGTCAGCCTATCCTGGTATGTTTTGCAACCTGCAAGTAGCAAATCATTCACAGCTTGCAATGGCATTTCCTTTTTTACTCCAGCAACAGGCAAACAACTCTTGGACATTAGAGCTTCCTCATAAAACAGTCCAGAGCTCTTGTCATTCATCCAGTGTAATTAAGAGAGTTTCCAGGGCAAGATCATGCTCAAGGAGAGCAAGAATGTAAAGGAAGGTGATTTCTGCTTTATGGCTTCGTTTTTCATTCTCAGTGAACTGACAAACAATTAAAATTTAAACAATTAAAATACAAACACTGGTGCATATCATTCATCATTAGGACTTTATACCAACACCTCTTGAATAGGGGTGAGTCAGACACACTTACCTCATGCCACACGGAGGCCCCCCTGAGCTCTGCCTCCCCCACAACAGATTCACCCGTGCTGTGGATCAAATTTTGAGACCATTTCAAGGGCGGTTGTTGTGTCTCATCAGTTCACAGTGCTTACAGTGCATGCACCTGACCATTCTGAGATGCTTCCCAAAACGGAAACTCAAATTACCTGCGCTATCAGTTACATCGTTTATTTGAGTGAAGGTTTTTTTGGTGGGAGTAGATGTTCCTTTGTTAAAGAACATACATGAGGAATCCCTCAATATCAAGCTATAGTATATAATATAATATATAATATATCATAATTCAGTATATTACCGTAAATTTGTACTCCATTTAAGCACACGGTATGTTAATTTGTTAAGTTGGTGCCATTGTATGTATGCCATAAATTTCAGCCAAACTTTTTATTTAGCGGTGGTTGGTCTTTCATTTTCTCCTCACTAATTGTTACTGAAATCTAACTGGCTCTTTTTATTGAAGAAACCAAGGAAATAATGAGACATACACCTTAATGAAAAGGGGATCCAGAAGAGATTTTCACAAGACTCTTAAAAAGCAAACATTTGAATCTGAAATTTTGGATTACAGTGATTATCAGGTATTCTTTGGAGTAGCACTGATGTCTGTCTGTCTGTCTGTCTGTTGACGATGGCTGAGCTGAACAGGGGAGAGGGCTGGAACCAATTGTCTACCAATTGTCTATTCTTGCCTGCTGGCATGCGCGCTGCATACCAGATATTTAATGTATCATTTGCTCTTTCCTGAATAAGCCAGGACCGATGCGCATTCTCCTCTAAGGCACAATTAATTTGTCATCTTTAATATGAACCTGGAGGCCCAATTTATATATATGGTGGTCACCATGTATATAACTGTATAACGCAAGTGTATGGAGGCAATTCCACATGGCAAGGCCTTCATGGGAGTAGACCCTCAACAAGCCCCCGTGGTTTTTCAACACGCCAGTGTACTCTTCCTTTTTCCAGAATTTTGCATTGTGGTTGGTAAATACCATAGTACTGGGCCCTGCTTTCACTGGCACTTTCCGCGGGTGGGGGAAGCCAACTCCCCCCCGAAGTTTGGCCAGTGGGAGCAGCCCTCTTCCCCCACCCCACCCATCCTACCCAAGAATGCCCTGGAAACAATGCTGTATCATGACATAGTGCCATTCCCACCGGGGCTTCCTGTCCCAAATGAGAAGGAAGTGCTAGCCAGGCTGCTGAGGGCAGTCTAACTGCCCCTTGAAACAGTGGGGAAGCATTTGAATTTGGAGGGGGCTAGAGGAGAAACTCTTGATCACCTCATCTTTTATTGTAACCCTCCCACCCCCCACTCCTGAAAGTACTAGAATTTGCCCTCGAACATTGCCAATATTCTCCCCCATCACCACCTTTGCATGGGACAAATGGTCCCACAGAAGGGTGGGGATATTCAACACAGCCTTAATCTAGCATTTAACATCTATTGCTTAGTGTTGGAATTTTTTTCATAGACATTGTTGCTGTAGTGGGTTAAAAAAGAAATAAGGCAGAGAAGTACCAAGTACCTTTAACATCTGTAATCTGAAATGATTTGTTCAGTTTCCTACGTCATGACCTCTCCACCAGGCAGGTCCCAGGCATTTAAAGGTCCTCTGTGACGAATCTAGTAGAGCCACGCTGACCTCTGGGGACTTTGACCTGCGCAGCTTGCAACCTGACCGTCGTCTGACAAATCTGCTACAGCATGTGAGCGCAGAAGACTTTCGGAGGCAAAACGAGGAGGCACGACGGACCAACAGGCCTACAGAATTGTTTGCTCTGTATCCCAGTATAGATGAGGTGAGGCATACATCTCATGGCGCACAGAATCATAGAATAGTAGGGTTGGAAGGGGCCTACAAGGCCATCGAGTCCAACCCCCTGCTCAATGCAGGAATCCAAGTCAAAGCATCCCTGACAGATGGCTGTCCAGCCTCATCTTGAATGCCTCATGTGGGAGAGCCCACCACCTCCCTAGGTAATTGGTTCCATTGTCATATTGCTCTAACAGTCAGGAAGTTTCTGTGTCCTGCACTGTGGCATGATTGAGACAGATCCTGGCCTTTCTCTCTGTGACAACCTTTCAAGTTCTTGAAGAGCACTGTCATATCTCCCCTCAGTCTTCTCTTCTCAAGGCTAAACATGCCCAGTTCATTTGTGCTGCAATCTTGCATGCTTTAAAAAGAAAAATGTCACAAAGAATTCAGATACTAACAAGAGTTAGGTCTGGAAGAAAACTGCCTTTGTGAGCTTGCCTCTGAAGTATAGATCTGTCTCCTTGAAACTTCTTACCACTGTGCTCTGCTTGGCCTTTTTCTGTCTGTGTTAACCTCATTGTTCTAGGGCAAAGTGCTCTTTGAGTGGAAAACCCTCTGGGCCCATTATTGGGGTTCTTCATGGTGACATTCCTTTCATTTTGGAATGACCAGCAAGGCCTCCTGTGATGATCTTAAATGTCACTTGGGTATATAAAATGCATTATAGTTATTAGGATGTGGCCTGTAAGTTCATTAAATAATAATTAATAAAGATGCTCCCACTAGTTCAGGGCAGGCCCATTCAGGGAATTGCCTGAAGGACAGGCTTTGGGGGAGCTTTATGTGAATATCTTGCTATAATATTTTTTGTGTGCAACCTAGGTTTTGTTTCCTTGTGTTGTGCCTGATAGCACAGAGGCATCCTTAATGCTTCAACCAAAATAAATGACTGCTCCATACTGTGTTTAATAATAGGAGGATGCTGTGGAAATACGACCTGTGCCTGAGTGCCCCAAGGAATATCTGGGCAATAGGATACTGGTGAAAGTACAGATGCTAAAGTAAGTCTCTCTGCAACTTCTGGTTCCACCAGACACATTTACAGGGTTAGACATAGTTCCATCATGTGACCATTGGAGGCTGAGGCTAGATCTACACATGCAGCACAATTAGGTGGGAGATACTTGAGGAAGTAGACTGGACTGTACCACTTCATACTGCTGGTGCGGGATCAAATTTATGAAATCTTCCTTATTTTTTTTTTTAAATCCATACAAGAGAGGACAGATCTAGGGGGGATCTTCATGACAATGGAATGAGAAGTGCATTGGAGGATTACCTGGATTTTCATGGAATTGGCCTTCGTCCATCGGGGACACATAAAGCAAGAAAAGCCGAGTGTACAGTACTTTGAAAATCTAGTTTTCAGGGGTCACACAGCACTCGAAAGGAACGTAATTCCGGTGGGGTGGGGGGAGTAGAACTGAATGTCATCAGACTAACAGGGGATGCTCAACCAATGAGAGAGGTTTGTTGGGGCCCCCTCCAGGCTCCCCCCTGCTATTAAATTGTTATGAATGAAGAGCAACTAATTCACAATTCTGAAGGCTCCCTCCTGCTACTACATTATTGCCCCTCCTTTTCCCCACTGTACGCACTTTTGGCTTGAATAGCCCAAATCCCTGATCCTGGAGTGCAGAATCTGAATGCTTCCCATGGGAGAAGCCCAGCCCCCCAATTTCACCCCATTCCACCACTTTGATACAGAATTATTGCCTCCAACCCCCACTTTCTACCTCCCTATCTCCTTCTGCCTGCCTCCACGGAGATGAGAAGCTCCTGTGATCTCGAAGGATCAAGGATCGCTACTGTGACTTTACATAACAGAGGAACTATAGAACATCAAAGAAGCAAAGCATTGAGATAGCAATCTCACAGAGAAGCAAAAGAGTGCTTTAAGGCGAGTTACTAAAATTAGCCTTTAACCCTTTCAATGCTTTAATGCTTTAGTGATTTACCGTGGCTCCGTATACATTGAGATCTGTTAAAAATTCATTGCAGGGAGTGAAATTTCTTTCTTACTTATGAGTAAACATGCACAGAAGGGGGGATATGGGGAAAACTACTTTGATTGGGGAAACAAGAGGGAATGGGGCGTCCCACCCCCTTGACTATGTCACTGCCAGGTCACAGAGGCATGCCCAGGATTTAATGCGGGAAGGTCATTGCCCACTGTAGCAAAACCGCCAGGGAGTCACTTTCAGTTAAAAAAAAGTCAGAGTAAAAGGAATTTCAGACAATGTGGCTTTTCAAGAGCGAAGCGGCTGGCTGGCAGCAGATTGGTGACGACGTCATCTGTCGCAAGGTCCTTAGACTGCTGTAACTTCACACCACATCGCTCATGTAGACAGCTCCTAGGATTTTGCTCTCCAGTATGCTAGTTTTCTACTTGTAGGAAATATTTTACTTGGGGGGGAACATTAAAAATGCATTCTCATGTGCAGTCTGAATTGGTACAAACCACTTGACCACCTTTTGACCCTTCCACCTCATTTCCACCTCCTTCTAGTGCATGATCCAGCCTGATTCTCTTGCAGTCAGCAAACCCATGTAACATATTAACTTGCTGAAATTTGCTTCTTCCTTGCATTTTGCAAGGCTTGTCTGTGCATCAAGGTATTTTTAAAATTGTCTTCCAAGCATGATTTTGGGTACAGCCCATCCTCTGTCTGAGCTTGACTGAAGTTTTTGGGTCTGTGAAAGCCATGAAAAGAAGAGGGGGTGGCTCATCAATTACATTCATTTGTTCTTTGTTAGCATTGCTGGATGTTTTTAAAATGAGGAAACATTGCCAGATGTACTGATATTAATAACCCATTCTTTTCTAAAGAGGATAAATTAGTTAATTTTCCCTATTTTTGCCTTGACATTATCGACCATTATATTCATTTTTGACTATGTGCTCTTTCAAAAACAGACATATTCAAAACAAACATCAAAGGTGATCTCAAATGCTATTTTACCATGATAAAAGTAAAAAAAAAATATATAGGAGTAATCTTTCAAAGATCCATATATTGGGTTAAATCCTGAGTTGTGCTCAGTGGTGTTCCACTTGCCTTGGAGAAAGAGATTGGGAAGGCAATTTTCACTGAAAGAGCCTTTCTCTTCACAGAGGGACAAGTCTGGATCCAAACTGTCATTGTCATTATTATAGTATTCAGTACCATCGGTGTGGTCGTGAGGTCTTACAGAGTTAAATAGGCAAAAACAGTAAGGTCTTTGCCCCCAAAGAGCATGCGATCTAAAAGAGACACTGGGGAAAACAACGGAGGGAGGGAGGACAAAAGAAGGGTAGGAAGGGAAGAATGGGCAATACAGTTACATGTGTCTAAAGCTTGGGATGCTTCCAGATGAGGCTTTTATTGCACCATCACCTTGCCTCATTCACCCTTCTGTGTTTTCCCACTACTTCTTCTCTCTCTTTCTTTACCATGGAAAATCCATTAAGGAAAAAAAGATGGAATTGCTGCACAGTGCCTTCTCAATAATTAGGACGGAGGGAGCCCTCTGTCTGGAAGCACTGACTGTAAGCTTTTCTAGACAAGGCTTTTATTGTTCATTTGCCATTCCTCAATCATGGTTGTTTATGAGTGCTTTAGATGATGATGCCATCATCCAGTTTCACTTCTGTTTTTTAAAAGCAATTTCACCAGTTTTTTTTGGAGTGGGGAAAATTCAGTATTTTTTTGCCAAAGTGAAACAAAACCCAAGTCCCTGCCAGTTTAGTTGTGTTATTCCACCATACCACAGCGCCAACTAGAGGTTATGTAGCCGAAAGTACGGAAAAGCAGGAAAGGAAAATAACTTAATGTAGAGCTTCGAGTTTAATGCTGCAATGAAACCGGAAGTAGAAACAGCAGGTTCAACAGCCTTGCAGGTTTTTTTCCTCACAGCAGAAAATCCATTAAGGATAAAGATAGAATTGCAGCACAATGCCTTTTTATTGGTAGTGTCAGGAGCCCTCCATCTGGAAGCATTCTTGGTTACAGGTGGGAATGAGAATTAAGGCAATAGGCCAAAACTTACTTTTGAGTTAAACTAATTTTGCAAGTGCAAATATTTTGTAACTAACCATCCATTTCATTTTGTATATGTATGTCAAACAGTATTAAGTATTAATCAGTGTAAGTCAAACAGTGCTTAAGTATTAATCAGTGCCCTATCTTCCCCTTAACAGATTTGAGATAGAAATCGAGCCATTATTTGCAACCTTAGCCCTCTACGATATAAAAGAAAGGAAAAAGGTAAGAGTGCAGCTGAACAAAGCCAAGGGCCATAATAATAACACTATGTAAATAATGCGTTGGTTAACAACAGTGTTTTTCATTTCAAATTAATGTCATTCAAATTTTTACTGTTAGCGCTGTACCATGGGTGGCTACAGATAACTCTGGGAGATAGAAAGCCATGGTGAGAACTGGTCATCTTAGCACCTGGCCACATGATGAGGCAGACTTTACCAGAGCTTTGCAATCGGTTGAAAAAGTAAGGTAGCAGGGGCATGTCCCAATGCGTCTGACTACATGGCCAAATGCTACAGGTAACTATAGATTCCCATGGAGTTGAATGCCCTCTGCACTACATTTACAAATGGCCACCACAGGGTAAATCAGGGGCATCAAACCTCACACCTGTGGGCCAAATCTGGCCTGCCTGGCATCCCGGTCCAGCCCTCCAGAGTTCCCCAGATGGTCATGCCACTTGCCTGGCAGTTTCCCCCCTTTTCCGGGATTTTTGCCCCATTCTGAAAGGTTGAAATGCCTCTCTTAAAGCTTTATTACTGCCAGTAAGAGCTTTACGCTAAAATATCCTGGTATTTTTTGGTATTTTTGGCATCACCCTTTTTGCCCTCTGCCCCATCCACCACTGGTATGCGGCCGCCAAGAGCTTCTTCCAAATTAAATTCGGCCCTCAGGCTGAACGAGGTTCCCCACCCTTAAGGTAAATGATCATCTGTAACTATATTATCTTCAGTTCATGTGACTTGATATTTTCAAAACTATCTACAGTTTGTTAACTAAAATACAAATAAGCCAGCATGCAATTAGTAGAGCAACTTCTAAAATTTACCTTTTTATCATTAGCTGCTTATTTATCCGATGCCATAAATTAGACAAGAGGAGAGAGGGAGATACTTTTGGCTGACTTTTGAGATTCTATCAATGGATTTATATGGGGTTGACTCTTACAATAATTCTGTGAAGTTAGTTAGTGAAGTTAAAGCCCACTGAAATTTGAGCCTATGCTGTCTCAGCTACAAAGCATCTGGCTCAATATCTATGCTTGAATGGATGTATAAACTCAGCAAAATTAACACTTGTATAATTATCACAAATGTGACTATCAAGACATCATATAAATTGCATGCCAATTTCTACATGGAATGTGATTTTTTTTTTTTTTAAGATCTCAGAAAATTTTCATTGTGATTTGAACTCTGAACAGTTCAAAGGGTTCTTGCGACCGCATACACCGAATATTGACTCTTCTAGCCAGGCAAGGTCTGCAGTATTTTCTGTAACGTCCCCTTCTCCAGATATCTACCTAGTATTGAAGGTAAGTCATATTTGTATCCTATTGATGATTTC
The DNA here is from genome assembly GCF_057233095.1 of Heloderma suspectum. Taxonomy (NCBI): domain Eukaryota; kingdom Metazoa; phylum Chordata; class Lepidosauria; order Squamata; family Helodermatidae; genus Heloderma; species Heloderma suspectum. Next base: position 102,746,901 of record NC_139459.1, read on the forward strand.
TTTCTTAGAGCAGCATCCTGCACTGCTGCTGTGCCCCCCACTAGTTCCATTGCTCCAGCGGAACGGAATGCACCCACAACAGGAGTAATGATTCCTGAAGCAACCCTGGGAATGAGCGGAGCCGCTAATTCCTGTTATGCCAGCAGGCCGTTTCGCTAGCTTGGGGGCAGCATAGGATGCTGCTCTCATTCATATTTTCTGTTTTTAACTGTGCTTACTGTAATGGAAGGTTAGTAAGGAAGTGCATATCAACTTTAGGGAACAACTGGAGTCCACAGCATTCTCTTGATTCCAGTGAGTATATTTAGAGCAGGTTAGGCAGTTTAGGGCCCATGGTTCATATCTGGCCTATCGAGGCTTTTGCCCCCCAAATATACTTTCCTCCCTAGAATGACAGGCTCCCAGAGAAGGTCCACTGGGTGACAATAGGATAATACGTTGAAAAGATTATGCAGTCCATGGGCATTGTGATGCCTGCCCCTGATCTAGAATACTGCTGAATTTGGGTTAGGGTGTATAAACTTTAGAAAAAGAGAACAAACTTTATTCAGGGGCAAATAAAAAACCTATACCTTATTTTACAACTCTATCAGTATATGATTATGATGATGATGATGATTAACATTTAATATATCATCTTCAGCAATGGTATATTGGTAAATTTCAAAGTGCAGCCACTCAGCGTAACAGCCTCCATAGCCACACTCCCAAGGAAAGTCCAAAAATGCAGGCAGCTGTGTTGATCCATGTCAAGAAACCATTTCTAGCAGTGTTGATCTCCACCAGGAGCAGGTCTTTGGTAAAGCTAATGCTCTTAGTTGTCCATTCAAGGCAAGCCTCCCCAAAATACTTTGCATTACAACAGGGATAGCTCCTCACAACAATAAACTGTTGCTTGGAAAATCCCCCCTCCGCCTTGTTATAGTGAGGATTGCAGCTAACCTCAGAGGCACAGGGAAGCCTGATGGGAGTGGCAGATCAACTCTGTGAGCCCTGGCTCCAGTGCACATTTCTTGGCACAGTATCTCAGTTTTCTTAAACAGTTCTTCCATTAAAACAGTTTCCAGATTTAAAGTATGCAGATTCTTACTCCCTTGCATTTTTGTTTGAACTTATCAGAGTGAATAAATTTTGACATAAAGTTGTATCTGCTTCAGAAGGCTGTCCAAACTGACTTTCATTAAATCAGGGCTGGGGAAACTGTTATTTGGCCCTCCAATTGTTGAACTCCAACTCCCATCAGCTCTAGCCAGCATGGCCAATGGCCAGGGATGATGGGAGTTGTAATTCAACACATCTGGAAGGTGGCAGGTTGTATGTGCTTGCATGCCCATGGAGCTCCTGTTTGTGCTGCCTGTCACTTCATCGGAACTGGTCAGCTTGGTATGTACAAAAGGATACCAATGGGAAAGCTTTGTGGGCTTAGCAGTGCCTTTATGTCTGCCACAGGTTGCTGGATCAGGCACATGTGTTTAAAATCACAGAACTGCACTGGGTATTTTATTGTTGAGATTTATTCCATCTGCTGTTTTAGTTTTCTTTTTAAACTCCCAATTTTTAGCATAAGCTTCTTTTCCCTGTTTAAACTAAGATTTTTACCAATTTGCAAATGTACAGTATTTTCTATCAAAGAAATACTATGGCTTTTATCCAACTGTGTCATTCCACCAGTGGGGGCCCTTTGGAGCAAATTTGGGGCCTGCATGCAGAACTGCAGTGGGGAGGAGAGGAGGGGGAAATCCTGAGATTTGAAGCTCTTAGATTTAAAGTTTTGACATATCACTTCTTTCTTCCATCTTCTGCCAATTTAAACTGCAAAGGTAACCTAAACAGTCATTTAGAGACCATCACAGCTGTTGTCTGGTTTTTCTCTGTACTGTATGTTAAATGTGAAAAGCACTTTGTAATTAGGTGACTATAGATTACATTCCAGATTTTACTATGTTGACATATAGTAGTCCTAGCAAAATAATGTATTAAATTCCATATTATTTTCTCTTCCTTGGATTTATTTATTCATTTTGGTAGATTGAAAAAGTCCTTCAGCAAGGAGAAATTGGGGATTGTGCAGAACCCTACATGGTTCTAAAAGAAAGTGAAAGTGGGAAGGTAGGTATGATATGATAAAGAATTTCAAATAAAAGACCATACACATCTGTCTAATATATCTGACAAAGATGGCTTACAAAAGCTTAGACCAAAGGAAGTCTTATTTAGGGCACAATTCTATGCATGCTTAGACAGAAGAGAGTCCTACATGCTAGCTGGGGAATGCTGGGAGCTGTAGGACTTTTTTCTGTCTAAACATGCATAGGATTGCACCGTTCAGTGTTCTTATTTCAGTCTAAATTCAGTGCCACAGGCATCTCTGGTTTTTATGAATAAAACACACTCTTCTGAGTAAACATGCTTAGGATATCGCTTTGTTTGTGTGTATGTTTCTGCCAAAAGGGTTTGCAGTAAGAATTGCTCAGGACCCCTCATATGGGCCATAATCTAAGGCAGAATTAAACATGTTTGAACTCCTGGCTTCAGTGGGCTTTATTACCCTTAACTCTGGGATTGTGGTAATACCCCATGGACTTGACAGATTTTGGGCCCTCCTTTCCTACAGGAGCGCAGTAGGTATTGAGTGCACCTGTCACACAACTATTAGCTGTGAGAGCAAGTCCTTCCAGGTTTCCAGCATAAATAGGCTCCTTATTTTTGCTTGCCTTTGCCCACTTGTCTTGTATGCTGTGGCATCACTTTGTGGTTCCAGCTGTACTGATTTGGTGTCCTTGTATGGGCTTGTACCTAGTAAGTTGTATCCGGTGTTAGTCTAACTTAAGTCCCATTCGTTTTGATGGGTCTGTTATGGGGTAGAGAACTTTTTTAGGCCCGAGGGCTAAATCAGTTCCAGACAAGTATGTCGGGATTACTGTCTCTCTCTCTCTCTCTCTCTCTCTCTCTCACACACACACACACGCATGCACGCGCGCGCACGCGCGCACACACACACACACTTCGCCCTCCCCCACTGCATCCAGGCTTTTTAAAAACCTCTATTGGTACCTGTGGGGACTTTAAAAAAACCTGATTGCAGTGCAGGAGGGATTATTTTTTGACTGGGGAGGGGGTGTCACAGTGTTGGGGAGGAGAGGGTTAGGCTTTCTCTCCAGCAACCACCATACCCTGAAAACGCCCCCCCCCCCCCCCGGAATTAGGCTCCCATTGGAACTAATGGAGGCTTAAAAGGCCTTAACGCAGCTGGGGAGGAGTAATGGGGGGTGGGGTCACAGTGTTGGGAAGGAGAGGGTTAGCCTTCCTCTCCCCAGCAGCCCCCTCCACACCACCCAGTCTTAATGTTGTGTGGGCAGCAGTGATCACAGAAAAGGCCAGAAAGCTGGTGGATTGGATGGGGGCTTCGCACAGGCTGTGCTAGGCCTACGGTCTGGTGGTTCCCCATCCCTGGTCTATTCCAAATAGGATTAATATCGGATACAACTCACGGTGCATGTTCATGTCATTTGTTGCTCACTACACTTTAACAAGGAGATCTAGAAACTGGACCAGTTTCAGAAGAGAACAGCAAAGCTGCAAAGAATCTGGCGCATAGGATGCTTGGAGTGGACAATGTTATAGCATGAGAATATAGACACTTAAAGGACTGCCATAAATAAGGAGTACTTCTCTTTACCAGGCATATTGAAGCACTAATTTCAAGGTCTATAATAGATAGGGGGAAATGCATAATTAAAACAATAGAATAAATGTGGAGTTTGTGGATTCTCCTTCCTAAAAGTGTACAAGAGAAGGGATTGGGCGATTATGTATTGAAGATGGTTTAATTTAGGAAAACCTGCTGATGCAGATGGCTAGACTAGATAAGCTAGAAAGTAACTTTCAGCTCTTTGATTAAGAAATTCATGATAAAATTCACTCTGTGCAGAAGGATAATGGGAAATGTGTGTTGTTGTTGTTGTTGTTGTTCAGTCATTAAGTCATGTCCGACTCTTCGTGACCCCACGGACCATAGCACGCCAGGCCTTCCTGTCCTCCGCTCTCTCCCAGAGCGTGCTCAAGTTCATATTCATTGCATCGGTGATGCTATCTAGCCATCTCATCCTGTGCTGTCCCCTTCTCCTTTTGCCTTCAATCTTTCCCAGCATCAGGGTCTTTTCCAGTGAGTTTTCTCTTCGCATTAGGTGGCCAGAATATTTGAGCTTCAGCTTCAGTATCTGTCCTTCCAATGAGCAGTCAGGGTTGACTTCCTTTAGGATGGACTGATTTGACTTCCTTGCAGTCCAAGGGACTCGTAAGAATCTTCTCCAGCACCACAGTTCAAAGGCATCAATTCTTCGGCGCTCAGCCTTCCTTATAGTCCAGCTCTCACAGCCATACATTACTACTGGGAGAACCATAGCTTTGATTATACGAACCTTTGTCGGCAAGGTGATGTCTCTGCTTCTTACTATGTTGTCTAGGCTTGCCATAGCTTTCCTCCCAAGGAGCAAGTGTCTTTTAATTTCATGGCTACAGTCACCGTCTGCGGTGATCTTGGAGCCCAAGAAAGTAAAATCTGTCACTGCTTCCATTTCTTCCCCTTCTATATGGCAGGAAGTGATGGGGCCAGATGCCATGATCTTAGTTTTTTTAATGTTGAGTTTCAAACCAGCTTTTGCACTCTCCTCTTTCACCCTCAACAAGAGGCTCTTTAGATCCTCTTCGCTTTCTGCCGTTAGGGTGGTATCGTCTGCGTATCTGAGGTTGTTGATAGTTCTCCCAGCAATCTTAATTCCGGCCTGTGATTCATCCAACCCAGCGTTTCTCATGATGTACTCTGCATATAAGTTAAATAAGCAGGGCGACAATATGCAGCCTTGTCGTACTCCTTTCCCAATTTTGAACCAATCGGTTGTTCCATGTCTGGTTCTTACTGTTGCTTCTTGACCCTCGTACAGGTTTCTCAGGAGACAGGTAAGGTGGTCTGGTACTCCCATCTCTTTAAGAATTTGCCACAGTTTGTTGTGATCCACACAATCAAAGGCTTTAGCGTAGTCAATGAAGCAGAAATAGACGTTTTTCTGGAATTCTCTTGCTTTCTCCATGATCCAGCGAATGTTGGCGATTTGATCTCTAGTTCCTCTTCCTCTTCGGAACCCAGCTTGTACTTCGGGTAGTTCTCGGTTCACATACTGCTGAAGCCTAGCTTGTAGGATTTTGAACATGTGACATTCTTGCTGGCATGTGAAATGAGCGCAATTGTACGGTAGTTTGAACACTCTTTGGCATTGCCCTTCTTTGGAACTGGAATGTAAACTGACCTTTTCCAGTCTTGTGGCCGCTGTTGAGTGTTCCAAATTTGTTGGCATATTGAGTGCAGCACTTTAACAGCATCATCTTTTAGGATTTTAAATAGCTCAGCTGGAAGACTTGTCATCTCCGCTAGCTTAGTTGTTACTAATGCTTCCTAAGGCCCACTTGACTTCACTCTCGAAGATGTCCGGCTGAAGTTCAGTGACCGCAATATCATGACTATCAGGGATATTAAGATCTTTCCTGTATAGTTCTTCTGTGTGTTCTTTCCACCTCTTCTTAATCTCATCTGCTTCTGTTAGGTCCCTGCCTTCTTTGTCCTTTATTATGCCCGTCTTTGTACAAAACGTTCCCTTGAGATCTCCGATTTTCTTGAAAAGTTCTGACATTCCAGGTTCCTAAACAATGTTGTTCTTTACAGCATCGGACTTTCTTTTCACCACCAGACACATCCACAGCTGACTGTCCTTTCAGCTTTGGCTCAGCCACTTCACTCTTTCTGGCGCTACTTGGAAATACCTTCTGCTCTTCCCCAGTAGTATATTGGACACCTTCCGACCTGAGGGGCTCATCTTCCGGCGTCATATCTTTTAGCCTTGTGAAACATTCCATGGGGTTTTCTTGTCAAGAATACTGGAGTGGGTTGCCATTTCCTTCTCCAGTGGACCACATTTTGTCAGAACTCTCTGCCATGACCTGTCCGTCTTGGGTGGCCCTGCATGGCATAGCTTATGGCTTCACTGAGTTACGCAAGCCCCTTCACCACAACAAGGCAGTGATCCATGAAAGGGAATGGGAAATGTTAGTGGTGCATAAATCACTTGTGCTGGATGTGTTCTCCAATATCAGTCTAATTCATTAGAAGATATTACAATGACATTAATTTGAGGCATCCATAGAATAATTAACAGAAGCTGCTAATATACATTGAAAATTAACTTAGAGTTTGTGTCTCTATTTGGATCCATGTCTTCTAGCATTCTAGTTAACCTCTTCTTTGCCTACTTTTTAGACCAAAGAAAAGGTTGAAAAATTAAAAGTACAAGCAGAGTCCTTTTGCCAACGTTTGGGAAAGTACCGCATGCCTTTTGCTTGGGTTCCAATAAGCTTAGCAAATTTCTTCAATATTTCAACACTTGAAAGAGATATTGCAGAGTTAGAAGTTTTAAATGGTAAGTTTAAAGATATGTGTATGTGTGCGTGTATTTATACACACGAGTTGATAAAATATGTTTTAATAACAATGTAATCAAGAAAGTGGCTTTGCTCCAGCTTCTAAATATAACGTAAAGTAATGTGTGCCCTGTCAATTTTGATCTCCCTATAATTTTATAACTGTATGGCTTAAATTAGTTACGCAGACATATATTGGAATAAAAATGGAGTTATGTCCTCTTGATTTTTACAGTGAGTAGGAGGTGCACACACAGTTGAAGAGTCACCAGTATTGCATATAAGCACCACAAGCAGGGCTGCCCAAGTCATTTTGCTGCCTGAAGCAAAGGACAAGATGGCGGCCCCTCCATTCCACCTACAGAAGCCAAGTGTACTAACAGTTGAATCTTACTTCATCACTGATGATGGGACTGCAACCTCCACTTGACCTGAGGGCAGCAGGATAGCTTAGGGGTGCAGGGCAGGGTGCCTGGAGCAGAAAACTCTGTCCTTCCATAGAGGGGAATGGGGGGGGGGTTGCCGCTGTAGCCACCTCCACACCACCCAGCATCTGCCACCTGAGGTGACTGCATCACTCTGCATAATGGTTGGGCCAGCTCTGACTACAAGAACCAGTGTGGTTGAATGAGTAGAGTGTTTGGACTTGGGGCCAATCTTCATGTTACATTTACCACCTGGAAATGACAAATGTTTTGTCTCCATTGTTACTGCAGTATGTAGCACTATTAACCCATAAGGTTGGATCCAAAGCTTCCCTTCCTCTGCTGGAAGGAATCCTTCAATCAGAGGAATACTCTCCTTGGAGGGAGGGAGCCTTTGAATCTAACCTTTACTATTTCCTTATCACATTTTGTGTCATAAGATCAGCTGCCTCCCAGAACAAACACACGTGAATAGGAAGTAGGTTGTGTTCGCTGGGGTTATACTTTGTAGCAGTGACAGGGCCAGGTCATCACAGGAGGGCTTTCCTAATAAGTAGACTGGCCTTTAGACCTGTGAGTCCATGGGCAAATCATAATCTCTCAGGGCTTCTCCACACCAGGCTTTTTATCCTGCAACTTTATTGGGGCTTCTGCTTCTGGATTCTTTGCAGGATTAAGATTGGCAACTTCGTATGCACTCCCTCTTTTTTTTCCTGGGGATTGCCTTTATCTACAAGTTCTGTATGTTTTATTATACACTAGATGGCGCTGCTGTTATCGTGCAACTCCCCCTTTACGCGGACAAATTCAAATTGGGTTTTTTTAATAGCTCATTATCTCCATTTCAAATAAAGCCATGGAAATGGTTGGAAAGCACGGGATTGGCACTGGAGGTTGACAAAGTCATGTAAAGGACCTGCAAACTTCCGCAATTGGCCAATCTTGATTGCAGGATAAAAGCCACATGTAGAGACGCCCTCAGTCTCTCTTACCCTTCTGTGTTATATATCCTTCAGGTTTGTTATGAAGATAAATGAGATATGGAGATGTTGACACCTTTCTTGAATAACAGTTATGATGTGGGTTATATATCTAAAAAATAAAGGTTTGCAATCTTAACCTAAACAAGGGATACCATTTTTTTATTCTGCATGAAATGTTCTCTCACAAGTTCAAGCTGAGGTAATGGAAAGCGTAAGCAAAAGGGGAAATATTTCAGTCATTCCTGTCCTAAAAGTGTATAACATAGCAATAGTCACATGTTTCATTTTTTGTTGAAACAAAGTAAGATGCATTTGAAATTTCACACCTGAAGGCAAAGGATCCACCGGTGATAGAAAAACGATGGCAATGCAAGCCAGGAGATTTTCTGAAAGAAGCCTTGGCTCGGAGGATGTTCCTGGCATGCCAAACTTCAAAACCACCACTCTGACCGTCAACACATTTTTTAAACAGGTACAGTATGTTATCCTAGACTGGTATCCACAGGATTCTTTGCGTTTGCCTCAGAAATATGCAGGCTTCTTTTTCCCCCCAGTTGTCTAGACCCAAGCCATCTATGGGTCACAAAATGGCACTAAAAATACTGATTACTTTTGCCACCATAATGTTGACCTATGATGTGAAGTATAGCAAACTAAAAATCTCAAGAGAAAATTTCGGAATAATGGCATACTTCCCTAATAAATACTGGAAAACAGTTCAGCAATCTTAATAGAGTTGCAGTGGCCTCTATTTTTATTCTTTAGTACTTGTATATCAAGATAGAGTTAAAATGACATGGTTGAGGCTGCAGTCCTATACTCGCCCTAGAGTAAGTTCTATTGAACTCAATGGGGCTTATTTCCGAGTAGACCTGTATAGGATTGCACTGCATGTTGATAATATAAAAAAACTAAGGCAGTCATGTTGGCCTTAAGAAAAATTCCAAAATCCATATAGTGTAATACCTTTATTAAGGCTAACCCAAAGCTTGCACATTTTTTTGATCATTGAGTTAGCCCATTGACCCAATAGAGTTTTGTTATCATTGAGTTAGCCTAATAAAGGTATTACACTACAGTATGGTTTTGATAATGTAAGAAATAGCTGAACTTGCTTTTGCCAATTCTGTAGCTTTTAAAATGATAAATAATTTGCCTTAATTCTATTTTATATTCCTTTTTGTCATTGTGTGTTTCTTTTTGTTAAATTTGTGGAGTACTATATTTTTGTCACTGAGCACAAGGCATAAACTGAGTTGCACTGATTATCAATAAGCATGATAAACATGAACACTGAACATTTATGCCCGGTAAACATGTCACCAGATTATTTCATATGTCTTTCAAATGTTACAAAAAAGATTATTAGTTATCATTGGAACATTATCGTTTTTTACTGTTTACAGGAAGGAGATAAACTTAGTGATGAAGACTTATTCAAATTTCTAGCCGATTGCAAGAGAACATCTTCCTTGCAGCGAAGAGTGAAGTCTGTACCAGGTATTACTAGGGGTGGACGAAAGTCACTTACCTTTTCTCGCAGCTTGTTCGCGGTGGGGGGGAGCGCTTTGCTGCTCCCCCCGCGAAGTTCAGGCCGGGGGGGGGAGGCTTCCCGCCTCGCCCGGCCGAAATTCAGGCCGGGGGGGGAGGCTTCCCGCCTCGCCCGGCCAAAATTCAGGCCGGGGGGGAGGCTTCCCGCCTCGCCCGGCCGCGAACACGAAAGTAAAAAAAAAACAACAACAACGTCCCCTGATAGGCTACGTGACGATTCACGTAGCCTATCTCGGCTAGATCTGGAAAGTCAGCCGTGATAGGCTACGTGAATCGTCACGTAGCCTATCACGGGTAACTTTAAAAAAAAAAAAAAAAAGCGTGTACGCGAATGGCGGCCCCCATAGGGAGCCGCCATTCGCGTTCCTTATTTAGTTGCTGTAGTCTACGTAAATGTTTACGTAGACTACGGCGAAAATAAGGGCAACGCTATTTGCGTTGCCCTTATTTTCGCCGTAGTCTACGTAAACATTGACATAGACTACAGCGACCAAATAAGGAAGGGGAATGGCGGCTCCCTATGGGGGCCGCCATTCGCGTACGCGCTTTTTTTTTTTTTTAAAGTCACCCGTGATAGGCTACGTGACGATTCACGTAGCCTATCACGGCTGACTTTGCAAATCTTGCCGTGATAGGCTACGTGAATCGTCACGTAGCCTATCAGGGGACTTTTTTTTTTTTCTTTCATTGCAATGGCGGGGGCGGCAGCCGGTTGAAAGACCGGCTGCCGCTCCCGCCCCTCTCGAACACCGGACGAACCGCCAGCCGGACCCGCTGCCGGGAGGGACATTCAGGGAAGGTAAGTCCCGTCCCGGGGGGGGTGCGGGGGGCGGGGGGGGTGCGGAGGATTTCTCCCCGAAACTTGTTCGGGGGGCCGAACACGTTGGCGCTCGGCCCCCCGAAGTTTCGGGGAGAAATTCTCCGCCATCCCTAGGTATTACTAATGTTAAGACTAGATCCAGCTACGCCCAGGTTTTTCCACAGGGGCTAGTTTTGGATGATCTTTCCAGCTTCCTAAACCATGGCTACTTATCCTGGTTTGTTAACTGACATTAAGCCAGAGTTCTTCAGTTCAGATGTAGTGGGACGTGTGGCTTAATGCAAGCCAGGAATGAAATGCCAAAGCTGAAGCACAAGGGGTGGGAGGAGGGGGAAGTGTTCTGTACCAATTGTTCCTTCCTGGGTTCAAAAACCATGGGTTGTTAATCCAAGAAGGAACAATTGGTGCAGAATATTTCTCCCGGCTTTGCTTTATGAACTCAGGAAAGACTGACTGAATTGGGACAGTGTGTTTCTGGGGGTCGGACAGCTGTTGGAGAAGGCAAACAATGTCCCTGTAGTTGTTGGGTGTTCATGCCAGAGTGTTCCCTTGAGGAGTCTTTTTCTAGGGCTTCTCTTAGCACTCCTGCTCATGGGCAAAGGCTGTCTTCCCTACCAAGATCATCTCATTCCCTCCCAGCTGTCATTTTTGCTGGTCAGCATTCTGCCTCTCCACCCCATCTCTATCACTTTTCCATTGAATCAAATGGACAGGGTCTACTGTCATACAGATCATAGAATCCTAGAATAGTAGGGTTGGAAGGGGCCTACAAGGCCATTGAGTCCAACCTCCTGCTCAATGCAGGAATCCAGGTCAGAGCATCCTTGACAGATGGCTCTCCAGCCTCATCTTGAATGCCTCCAGTGTGGGAGAGCCCACCACCTCTCTAGGTCATTGGTTCCATTGTCGTATTGCTGTAACAGTCAGGAAGTTTCTCCTGATGTTCAGCCGGAATCTGGCTTCCTGTAACTTGAGCCATTTATTCCATGTCCTGCACTCTGGGATGATCGAGAAGAGATGCTGGCCTTCCCCTCTGTGACAACCTTTCAAGTCCTTGAAGAGCAATATCACATCTCCCCTCAGTCTTCTCTTCTCAAGGCTAAACATGCCCAGTTCTTTCAGTCTCTATTCATCACAGTGCTTTGTTTCCAGTCCCCTAATCATCTTTGTTGCCCTCCTCTGAACCTTCTCCAGTTTGTCTGCATCCTTCTTAAAATGTGGTGCCCAGAACTGGACACAGTACTCCACATGAGGCCTAACCAGTGCTGAGTAGAGGGGAACTAGTACTTCCCAGGATTTGGAAGCCATGCTTCTATTAATGCAGCCCCAAATAGCATTTGCCTTTTTTGCAGCCACATCACATTGTTGACTCATATTCAGCTTGTGATCTACAACAATTCTAACATCCTTCTCGCTTGTAGTGTTGTTGAGCCACATATCCCCCATCTTGTAACTGTGCATGATGTGTATGAGACCATATATACTTGCCCAGACCCTGAAATCATCTTCACAGGCCCTCCTCCAGGTGCCTCTGCCAAGTGAGGTGAGGCGGGTGGCTACTAAGGAGAGGGGTGGCACCCCATTTGTGGAATGATCTCCCCAGAGAGGCTTGCCTGGCCCCTGCATTGTGCCAGGTGAAGGTTTATTTCCCCAGCCTTTTAATCCTTCAGTTTTGTTTTGAAATGTGGTATTGTGTTTTTAGAACTTTACAGTGCTCCTAGCTTCTGCTCTGGTTTTTACTTTGGTTTCATGCTAATTAAAACTTTTTAAAGTGTCATATTTTATGTTGTATTTTTGAGTTTCAACTTTTGTGATCCACCCAGAGAGCTTTGGCTATGGGTAGGGATGTACGCAAGTCACTTACCTTTTAACGAAATTGATTCGAGGTGGGGGGGAGGCGCTCCATCCCTCCCCCTGAAATTCTGGCTGGGGGGGAGGCACTCCGTCCCTCCCCCCCGAAATTCTGGCCGAGGGGGGAGGCGCTCCATCCCTCCCCCCCCGAATCCTGGCCGGCCGGGTCCGCAAATGGCGGTGGCTGTAGCCGCCGCTGTTTGCGTCCCTGCAGTCAGCCGTGATAGGCTACGTAAATGTTTACGTAGCCTATCACGGCTGAGTAAAAAAAACAACAACGCGCGTAACGTCTACGCTATTTGTGTTCCCCTTATTTTCGCCGTAGTCTACGTAAATGTTTACGTAGACTAAGACGTGCCAAAATAAGGAATGCAAGTGGCGGCGCCCATGGGCGCTGCCATTTGCGTACGCACGTTTTTGTTTTGTTTTTACTCAGCTGTGATAGGCTACGTAAACATTTACGTAGCCTATCAGTGTTTTTTAAAATTTAGCCGTGATAGGCTACGTAAATCTTTACGTAGCCTATCACGTTTTTTTGTTTTTTTAACTTGGAAATGGCGGCAGTGGCAGCCGGTCGGAAGACCAGCCGCCGCAGCCGCCTCCGCCGAACCGCCGCCGGAGCCACCGCCGGAGCCGCCACTGCCAGGAAGATTCACCGAAGGTAAGTCCCGTCCCGGGGGAAGGGGCAGGGGGGGCAGACCGTTTCGCCACTGATTTCGGGGGGCCGAATGCACTGGCATTTGGCCTCCCCGAGATTCGTGGCGAAATTCTCTGACATCCCTAGCTATGGGGTGATATAGAAATGTAGTAAATAAATAAGTAAATACATAAATAAGTCCTCGTGTGAGGATCAGCTCATGCTAACTATTCTGCAGAGGGCGGTATAATGGACTTTTTCTCCCTGAGCCATCTCAGGCTGTGTACATACTGGGGCTATTTGTGAACCATGTTTTATTCTCCTACCAATTTAGTTAGATCGGGGATCTTCATGTGGCTTGTTTATTTTTAATGTAACATTCCACTTTCATTTAATTTTATTTTTTAAGGATTGCTTAAATTGGAGATCTCCCCTGCTTCAGAAGGTCTCAGTTGTTGTCTCAACCCAGAATTATTACAGGTGAAGCCATTCCCTGAAAACCGCAGCCGTCCTCATAAAGAGATTCTAGAATTTCCAGTACGAGAAATCTATGTCCCACATACTGTGTATAGGTAAGAGGAAAAGACAGTGACCCGGTTTGCACATAACAACAAGCCATCAGTTAAAAAACTTTAGTGCACCGTCCACGATTATTTTTAGTGCACAACCCACAATCCGTTTTTCATATGTTGTGAAGCATGACACTTGGAGCGCTGAGCTGTTTAGGGGCTAAACAGCAGTTAAGCTGCCATTGCAATCACAGCAAATGGCAAAGAATATTCACTGATATCTGCAGACCCCTTTTGTGACTTCTTAACTTTTATGGAACGATGTATTTTGTAACATTTTCTTTTCTTTCTAAAAATGGGTTGCATTTATTTCCAAATAGAATTGGAAATAGAGTTGGATTACTGTGTTCCTGAACACTAGAGGATTGAAGGATGAGTAGAGAACTAATGTGCCTTGAACTTTCCCTTCCTTGGCATCAAAATTAGGACTGATGAGCGTGTGCTCTATTGTACCAGCAAATTCAAAGGCGACCATGGTCATGTTAGAGAAGTAATATCTTGTTGGAATAAAAAAGGAAGGAAGGAAGGAGGAAAGAAAGAGAGAGAGAGAGAGCAAGAGAGAGAGAGAAAGAGAAGAAAAGGAAACACTGCCTTCTGTTAATATAACAAAAAGCATTTTTGTGCAAACAGAAGATAAATTGTCATCCACAGCTACTGGTAGTGGAATTATACATTGGTTGAAGTTTTCTTTCAATGGTTGAAACTTTTCAACTGTCCTTCCATAGGGCTATCCCATGTATTGGGCAATTTGTCCAGGATGCAAGTCTCACAAGGTCTTACAGGCTACAGTCCCACTCCCTCAATGCCTCTTATCTTCCTGCCAGTCTGCTTCTACAATAAATAATTTGGGTGAAAGAACCTATTTTTCCACTTCCCAAATAATCCCCCAAAATACCAAGATTGTCTTCTTAGTACCATACCAAGCCAATTATTTTTATATATTGCAAAGAACTTATTTAATCCTTGTAGTTACATGTAATAGTTTAATTTTATCTGCCAAATAGGTCAGTGAAAAAGAAAAAGTGGGCATTTCTTTCCCTCAAAAACAATGAAATACAGTTCTGTTAGAAACAATCTTACACTGAAGGAGTCCTCTCATGGCAGTAATTATCTGGAGAAAATGAAACTATTGCTGATGAGGGAGAAGAGAGACTAAGGGCTTCTCTACATGAGGTTTTTATTGTGTGCTCGTGATTGGTCACTCAGGGAAGTTTGTGGGTCCTTTACACGACTTCGTCAACCTCCAGGGCCTCACTGTGCTTTCTAACCTTTATTGCAGCTTTTTTCTGAATGGGGAAAATGCAGCAATAAATTTTCATTGCGCTTTGAAGCACTCCAATGGCTGGTGAATTTCCGTAATCCCGCTATATAACAATATACCACACCACCATCTAGTGGCTATATAATGAAACATATAGAACTTGCAGACAAAGGAACTCCCTGGAAATAAGCAGGTGTCAGCATGTGTAAAGGAGCCAATCTTAGTCCTATAAAGAATCCGGAAGCAGAAGCCCCAGTAAAGGTGTGGGATAAAAGTGTGGTGTAGAGAAGCCCTAACTTAAGTAATTGTCTCAAAATTAGCATAAACTTGATTATTTGTGGGTCGTTATTTCATTTCCCCCAGAAATTTTCTCTATGTGTATCCACAACGGTTGAATTTTGCAAACCGCCTGGCTTCAGGACGAAACATTACCATTAAGATTCAGTTTATGTGTGGAGAAGACCCTTCCTGTGCAATGCCGGTAAGATAGTCCATTGTACCTTTGCATGTATCACTTCGTGTAGGTGCAGAACTTCAGGCCTGCTTGCCAAATCTGGCCCTCCAAGGGTTTCAATCAGTCCCTTCAGGGGTTCCGAGATGGCTATGCCCCTTCCCCTGGCTCCACCTCTTTCCCCCAGCCACTGATCACTTGGTAGTTTCCTAGCTTTTGTGCAGTTTTCCCCCCATTCTAAAAGATTGAAATGCTTCTTCTAAGGCTTAGGTGCTGGCAGGAAGAGCGTTAAGCTAAAATAATGCTGGTGTTTTGGCCTCACCCCTTTGCCTTTGGCCCCACCCACCACTGGACTCTGGCCCCTGAGATTTTCTCCGAAGTGGAATTCAGCCCTCAGGCTGAAAGAGGTTTAATGCCCCTTTGCTGAAACATACATTGCAAATCCACTTCCCATCTGAAATTAATGCCCCTTCCCCACACAAACCATAGGTTTTCCATCACAGTCTCTTTTTAATTTGTTTGTTTAATGTTGTTATGTTTTGTCTTGTAGGTCATCTTTGGAAAATCTACAGGTCCAGAATTTGTTTGCGAGGTTTACACACCTGTTACATATCATAACAAGTAAGTTTGTTATATTACCATCTGTGGCCTCAGCTGTGAAGACATTTCTATAATGTGGAATATTAGGAAATGCCGGTTAAAAAACAGAGATAGACCAATTCATGGATGATAGGGATATCAGTGGTGAAGATGATCATGTGTGCTTGTTATGATGAAACCTTAGGTCCTTAGATGATAGGAAGATGGAAGTAATTAGTGGGGAACTAATTGTTCAAGGAATATCCTGTATTTTTATCCACTTCTAGTCCAGCCACCCCCAACCTCGTGCCCTCCAGATGTTTTATAGTACAATTCTGATTAGCCCCATCCAGCACAACCAATGGGATTATGGGAATTGTAGTCAAAAACCTCTGGAGGACACCATTTTGGGAAAGTCTGTTCTAGCATATAAAGCAGGCTACCACTGGAATTCCAGTGCTGGGTTCAATAGACTTCTGTTTCAATCACAGCTTATGTGAGGGCAAGAGAGGCAGGAGTCTTAGGGCCAATAATCACACATAATGGAGTTATGCAGCTCCATTTTGGATTGGAACCATGGTGCTTTGGGAGAGGAGGGGTTACACTTCCCACCCAGGGCAGAGGTGGGCTTGCTGCACTTCGCTGCTTCTGCCAAAAGGCTGTGTGTAGCAGCAGAAGGTTGGAAAGCCCTCACTCGGGAAGGTTGTATCAAGGGATGGCACATCTGTATGAATGGAAATGAGTAGTGCTGTGGTGAGTAGCGTGTTGTCTTGATGATTTCTGCGGGGGCAGGGGGGGTGAAGTTGGTCCAGTAAAGCTATTCTTGTGATCCAGTAAATATTTTCTGCATGAAATGGTGGCACTGAAATCCCTAGATGAGGCTAGTGAAGATACAATGCTGCCAAAATGGCTTAACAGCGATTAAAAAATCAGGAGTATGAATTCCTCTGTTGCGCCTAACCATGATTAATTGTTATATTGGCAGTGATATTAACTGTGGTTAGTGCTAAAGAGGATTCCTACTTAGCCCTACTTAATCTGAAAACATGGCCCACTGTACCCACAGTTAAGATAATTGCTGATGAAATACTTAATTCCAAATACATCCTGGTGGGAGAAAATTGCACTCCAGACGAGAGAGAGAGTTACATAATCCTGCACTTGTTTCTGGTCTGCACAAATCCAAGAAACTGTCAAGATTTAATTTTAGGTATTTACATACAGTTGAGTTTTACCTTTTGAATTGATAGTTGTTGATTGCACACTTGGGGGTATCTAGATTACTACCCTTTTGGTTTTCCCCCATGGGCCTGATCCACAAAATGCTGAGCACTCCATTTTCTATCTAGAATCGATCAATTATGGATTCTATTAATTATGTATATTACATAATGATGACGCCAATAAACATCTAGGCATTTCTGTTTCATGTCTTAAGAAAGATGTATGTACATTTGTTTTATTTATTTTTTGAAAAACCACAGGTCTCCTGACTTCTATGAAGAAGTAAAAATTAAGCTCCCAGCCAAACTGACAGAAAAACACCACCTGCTGTTCACATTTTACCACATCAGTTGTCAGCCAAAACAAGGAGCATGTGTAGAAACTCTCCTGGGATATTCAGTAAGTCACATCCGGTTCCCATTAGCAACTTCTTAGGGAAATAAATAAATAATGTTTTCCACACACCTATCTCTGTCAACTATATCCCATTACAACAATTTTCCCCATAGAACTTGCAACAAATTGTAGTTAACAAATACAAACTTATGGATGCAAGATTTCAAAGGAGCATAAGTGAAATACAGTCTAACATATCATAATATCAGGCATGTTGTATGTATGACAGAAGCATGCGATGAGCATACAACACATGCAAAAGATGTGTATGACAGGCATGGCTCTTACACCTGTGATGTGCATGATACACTTGACTCATTCGTGCAACACAGGCAATGATGCCAATGACAGTAATGCAACACATACATACACGTGCAGCACACTTGCACATACATGACAGACATGTACAGCATAGTACACTTGACAGTTTCTTACACACACAAGACATAGATGTGACATGCACAGGACACATGTCATAGACATACTTCACAGGCACACACAACCTCTTAAAAATGAGACAAACACAGAAGGCACTCTCTTACATATGTGCTAGATATGCATAGCACAACCTGGGAAATACACACAACACATGGCTTGTGTTTGTAACAGATAGGTGCTAGTTGTGTGTAAGCATTGTGTGTTTTATGTACATTTTATTTGTTTTGTGTGTCTCACCCTATGTCATATGTCTTGCTTATGACTCTATAGCATGTGTGACGTATATGTTGCTTGTGTTTCTGCTGCATTTATTGTGTGTCGCTTGTCTTTCTCATGTGTTGCATATTTGTTACATAAGTCTGTCATGCATATGTCACTTGCATTTCAAAAGCTGCATGTCATGTGTGTAACATGCATTGGTCTTGTGCATATGCATGTGCATCATGTGTTTTGGTGTTACATAGTGTGTGTCTTCTGAATGTCTTGTGTGTGTGTCTCATTTTGTACATATTGTATGTGTCATATGTGTCTTATATGTAAGATAATATTGTGCATTGCATGTGGGGTATATCATGGGTATATTTCATGTGTGTGTAGCAAGCTTCACATGTGTGTTTCATGCGTCTGCCAAATGTCTGTTGCACGCATCTGTTACATCTTCAAGATAGTGTTTGGGCTTTGTATGTGTTGCAGGTCATGCATATGTCTCATGTTTATCACATCTGACATGTGCATGAGATGTGTGTCTGACTGACACATTTCTCATGAACATGTCATATGCATCTGTTAGCTGTGTGTCACATGTGTCTGTCTCCCAGGATAGGAATGATTCTGACCAGGGACATCGACATTTCGGAAGAAGAAACACATAGCCTGCCAAGAAGAGTCATCTGCATACATTTGGTTGGCCTCTCAGAACATTTTGTGATTTTTTAAAAATTCAGAATTAATTAGTAACTTTTATACAGGGCAGGATTTGGTGGCAATTATGCAGGTAACATCTACAAAGTAGCTAGTCTGCAAAGGTCTTTACAGTAATGGCTGTGGGAAAGAACATTCAGTATCTAATGCTTTTACTTTGCAATATAATTAAGCTAGATCAATATCCAGGTTCACATACAGTAATGATATAACACTCTGTTTTCCCATTCATCTGTTTCAGTGGCTGCCGATTCTGTTAAATGATCGTCTCCAAACAGGCCATTATTGCCTCCCTGTTGCCTTGGATAAACTGCCTTCCAACTATTCAATGTACTCAGCAGAGGTAATGGAGAAAAAAACACTAAAAGAAACAGCTTGCCCAGTTAAAGAGACCTGGTTGACTTCCCCCACCCCACCCTATATACTAATATTTGCCTTCCTTAAATAGAGGATCAGGTGTGCATGCATGTAGCACAAACATATACCCACATCTAATTAAATTTGGGCAATACCCTTTAGAACCGCTTCCTTGCTTCTCTTCCCATCCATGGAAGGACTGGGTGGGATCTTTTAATGCATGAATATACATCTTAGCAAAGTATGTGAAGAAACATGGAATTATTTTGGGGAGCATAATCTGATTCTCCAGCATGAAACAAGAACCGGTTTGTAAGGCCAGCTTGATTACAAAAATGAAGTGGGAGCTTATTTTGAATAAAATACGTACGTCTGAACTTGATCATTTTGATACCAGGGCTTGTTCATACTGCTCAGTTGGGTTCACGTTAGAAATCCAGGTTACGGAAATATTTAATTTGTTCCATTAGGCTACTGAGCAGACTTGAACTCTTCAAATCCAGAGAAATGTCGGAGAGAAATTGTGGGAGAAGGGGAGGACATTCCAAGAATACAGTGCTGGATGGATATAGTTTCCAATTACGCCACCGTAACTTGTTCCTGTGAAGGGCTGAACAACGTTCAGGCGTTGTTTTGTTTTGTTTCTCAGTGCGTGTGAGTGGCCCCATCTGTCCCCAGTGTTGTACTTATATGAATACATGTAATGCATTAATTAGGAGGCCATTGCTATTACCAGCCACAGGCAGTTTCCTAGCTGGTGTTTTAGTAAGTTTCTAACAATGAGCTGCAGTAAACTCTGACTGAAAAGAATTTATTGCACAGTAGGGTAGGCCAGGAAATCAACCCTGACTGCTCATTGGAAGGACAGATACTGGAGCTGAAGCTCAAATATTTTGGCCACCTAATGCGAAGAGAAAAGTCACTGGAAAAGACCCTGATGCTGGGAAAGATTGAAGGCAAAAGGAGAAGGGGACGGCAGAGGATGAGATGGCTAGATAGCATCACCGATGCAATGAATATGAACTTGAGCACGCTCCAGGAGAGAGCGGAGGACAGGAAGGCCTGGCGTGCTATGGTCCATGGGGTCACGAAGAGTCGGACACGACTGAACGACTGAACAGCAACAACAAGGTCACAGAAGGTGGCATGCCAAAATCCAGCCTTTTCCAGTCTGGTGCCCTCTGGATGAATCAGACTACAACTCTCATTATCCCCAATGAGCATGGCCATGCTGGCTGGGGATGATGGGAGTTGTAGCCCATCTGAGCACCTGGCTGGTGAAGGCTGCCATAACCGCAATGGAAATGGCTTGGTTGGACTGCAAATGTTCATGTGAAGTGTAAATGTTAAATGTTAATTTCAAAAAATGCCCAAATCATAGCAGATATATAGAGAAATATATTCACATTTTGAATACATCATGTGCGTGCTTATGGTTTGATCACTGTTTTATCTTCAATACAGAAAGTTCCTGCACAATCTCCCCCAATTAAATGGGTTGAAGGACACAAGGGGGTCTTTAATCTTGAAGTGCAAGGTGTATCATCAGTGCACACGCAGGTAAGGGATTTATTTTTTACTTGAGGCTTGGTAACCCCTTCCCGAGCATGTGAAGAGTTATTTCTCTTCCTCTTTCACTCATCCCTCGGCTGCAGTGGCTTACTTCCAAAACTTCCAGATTAGAAAAAACTGAGGTTATCTAACACCTGAAATGTTGGTAGAATTACCATCAGCTTCCTATTTAAATCAAGAAGCCTGACTTGAAGTATAATGCATCTCGGTTATACGTGTAGTTCTGTAATTCTATTTTTCAGAGTCTTTTAAACAAACGACAGTGCAGCACAGACACCGTGGCTGCAATTTGAAGGGGAAGACTGGTGTGCACTTCCACTGTCTTCCAAACAGAATTATGAGAGAAGCCAGCTAGGTGGAGATGAAATCATAAACCCCCACTTGACGTCACATACGTTGCCCTTACAAATACCTGTGGTAGGGACCAGGCAGAAGGTGCTAGCTCCAGTAGACCTGGCAGCCTGTCACCAAGTGTTCAGTGCAGACTAACACCGCTCTTTGGTAGACACACAATGCAGTGTGTCTGCATATTGGCTCTATTCCAGAGGACTTATTTATTTATAGCAATTTTATCCCACTCTTTAGTCAAAAAGGCTTGCAAGGAAGCTTACAAAGATAAGGAATAAGACAGTCCTTGCCCGCGGGCTTACCATCTCAAGGACATGACACAACAGGAAAGGGGATTGGGAGGGAGGAGGAAAAAAGCAAATTCAGGCACTAGATCCTTAGCTGCAAAGTTCAGCAGGTCATGAGTACAGTGCAAGGGTTGCTGTTCCATCTCCCTCTGACATCTTCAGCAGCAACACTTGGTAGCAGGAGGGAGGGGGCTCTCAGCTGGAGCTGTATCCAGGCACAATTTTTACTCTAGTAAAAAACCTCACCCAAAATGTGAGTGTGTGCCTATACCAAAGAAGATTCCGGTACAACTGAGGAAAAAGCAAGTGCTTCTTCACCCTTCCCCCTTTGGCCATTTTTATGCTGAAGACCATCAGCCCACCCCTGCTGGGGGGGAAATATGGGTACCCATTGAGTTCAGTGGGGCTTACTCACATGTATCTAAGAACAGGTTTGCAGTTCAAGTGGAAAGCCTCTCTGCAGGAGAAAAGGAACAATGCGATGGACTGCAGATGTCATTGTAGTTTCATGGTTTTGTTGCTTTGTTAATCTTAAGCTAGAGCATTTAAGTTTAGAATCTACAGTGTCATTTTTGAAACTATTATTATTATTGCTGTTATTATTGTTAGCGAGAAGTGACTAACCCTGGAGTAAATATATAAATAACAGTTTAGTGTGACTGCATTAAAACCTGATCTCTACAGTGCCGTACTAGGTTTGCATTTTTAAAATGATCTGAGCTTCACAGAACTGTGCAGGGGAACTTACAAACATTGTGAAACATTTGTCCTCTGTGTTTTCATTTTCTGCCATTTGGGAGCAGAAGCTCAGAATGTGTAAGAAATGGCCCACATCACATACATCTTTCTGGATTCTCTTTATAGGACAATCACCTCGAGAAGTTCTTCACCCTGTGCCATGCACTAGAAAGCCAAGTCGCCTTCCCTATTCGAGTGTTGAATGAGAAGATCACAGAAGCCACTCTTGAACATGAGCTGAAACTCAGCATTATCTGCTTGAATTCCTCCCGCCTTGAGCCCCTAGTATTGTTCTTACACTTGGTGTTGGATAAGCTATTTCAGCTGGCCATCCAACCCATGGTTATAGCTGGGCAGACAGGTACTTCCCATTACAGGGGTTGCACTAACTAACTATGCTGTTCACGTCAAACCCCATCAAACTATCTGAGAGATCCTGTGCTAATTGGAGTGGATGGGGGGCACTGACAAGAAAATATGTTATTGACCATGCCAAACAGTATTTCAAACTGCTTAACTTTCCTACAGAAAGTAGAATTCAAAATGTGCTTAACTTTATTCCTATGATAACTGTTCAGTTGGCCCATGTCTGCCATACTAACAGTGCAGTCCTCTATATGTTTAGTCAGAAGTAAGCCCCATTGAGTTCAGTGAGACTTACTCCCGGGTTAGTGTGTCTAGGACTGCAGTCTCAATATAGGGTGTGTGTTTTATAGTGGCTTTCTCATATAAAGTCATTGGGTTGGATCCAGGATCTGCCTTCTGTGGATGGAAGGCTTCCATTCACGGAAGGTTCTTGTACCTGGTTTTCAGGCATCCCCCCGCACTACTGCCCACCCTATTCAGCAGGGCCTCCTGATCCTCCGTGTAGCATTTTCAGGAGGCTGCTGTGGGGAGGAGGGGAAAGTCTGCTTCCAATAGCCCAGCTCCACGCACTTAGATCTGGATCCAACCCAATATGTCCTCTTTCTGTAGTCCACCAAAGTCATCTTGATCCATTTAAACCTGCTATTTCTCTCACCCTTTTCTCAAATGGAAGTAGGAAGTATTATGTTCGAGGCAGACTGAAAGCAAGTTTTACCACATAGGTAGAATTATTTTCATTTCTCACATTACTCACTGCCCTGGAAAGCTAGCAGGAGAAATATACCCTTATTATCTATTTATCTATTACAGCCTTCCCCAACCTGATGCCCTACAGATGTTTTGGACTACAACTCCCAAGTTTCCCGATCCTTTCCCTATGCTGGTTGGGGCTGATTCGAGTTGAAGTCCAAAATATCTGAAAGGCACCAGGTTAGGGAAGGCCAATCTATTATCATTACTTATATCCTGCCTTTAGGGATACAAATCGTTCTAAGGTTTCTTGGATTACATCGTTGTTGTTATACAGTCATTAGTCGTGTCCGACTCTTTGTGACCCCATGGACCATAGCACGCCAGGCCTTCCTGTCCTCCACTCTCTCCCAGAGTGTGCTCAAGTTCATATTCATTGCATCGGTGATGCTCTCTAGCCATCTCATCCTCTGCCGTCCCCTTCTCCTTTTGCCTTCAATCTTTCCCAGCATCAGGGTCTTTTCCAGGGAGTTTTCTCTTTGCATTAGGTGGCCAAAATATCTGAGCTTCAGCTTCAGTATCTGTCCTTCCAATGAGCAGTCAGGGTTGATTTCCTTTAGGATGGACTGATTTGACTTCCTTGCAGTCCAGGGGACTCGTAAGAGTCTTTTCCAGCACCACAGTTTGAAAGCATCAATTCTTCGGTGCTCAGCCTTCCTTATAATCCAGCTCTCACAGCCATACATTACTACTGGGAGAACCATAGCTTTGATTATATGAACCTTTGTCGGCAAGGTGATGTCTCTGCTTCTTACTATGCTGTCTAGGTTTGCCATAGCTTTCCTCCCAAGGAGCAAGCGTCTTTTAATTTCATGGCTACAGTCACCGTCTGCGGTGATCTTGGAGCCCAAGAAAATAAAATCTGCCACTGCTTCCATTTCTTCCCCTTCTATATGGCAGGAAGTGATGGGGCCAGATGCCATGATCTTAGTTTTTTTAATGTTGAGTTTCAAACCAGCTTTTGCACTCTTCTCTTTCACCTTCAACAAGAGGCTCTTTAGATCCTCTTCGCTTTCTGCCGTTAGGGTGGTATCGTCTGCGTATCTGAGGTTGTTGATAATTCTCCCAGCAATCTTAATTCCGACTTGTGATTCATCCAACCTGGCGTTTCTCATGATGTACTCTGCATATAAGTTAAATAAGCAGGGCGACAATATGCAGCCTTGTCGTACTCCTTTCCCAATTTTGAACCAATCGGTTGTTCCATGTCTGGTTCTTACTGTTGCTTCTTGTTCCTCATACAGGTTTCTCAGGAGACAGGTAAGGTGGTCTGGTACTCCCATCTCTTTAAGAATTTGCCACAGTTTGTTGTGATCCACACAATCAAAGGCTTTAGTGTAGTCAATGAAGCAGAAATAGACGTTTTTCTGGAATTCTCGTGCTTTCTCCATGATGCAGCGAATGTTGGCGATTTGATCTCTAGTTCCTCTGCCTCTTCGAAACCCCGCTTCCGGTACAACCCTGTGTACTTCCGGTAGTTCAGTCAACATACTGCTGAAGCCTAGCTTGTAGGATTTTGAGCATAACCTTGCTGGCATGTGAAATGAGCACAATTGTACAGTAGTTTGAACACTCTTTGGCATTGCCCTTCTTTGGAATTGGAATGTAAACTGACCTTTTCCAGTCTTGTGGCCACTGTTGACTGTTCCAAATTTGTTGGCATATTGAGTGCAGCACTTTAACAGCATCATCTTTTAGGATTTTAAATAGCTCAGCTGGAAGACTGTCATCTCCACCAGCTTTGTTGTTAGTAATGCTTCCTAAGGCCCACTTGACTTCACTCTCGAGGATGTCCGGCTCAAGTTCAGTGACCGCACTATCATGACTATCAGGGACATTAAGATCTTTCCTGTATAGTTCTTCTGTGTGTTCTTTCCACCTCTTCTTAATCTCATCTGCTTCTGTTAGGTCCCTGCTTTCTTTGTCCTTTATTATGCCCGTCTTTGTACAAAACGTTCCCTTGAGATCTCCGATTTTCTTGAAAAGATCTCTAGTCTTTCCCATTCTATTGTTTTCCTCGATTTCTTTGCATTGTTCGTTTAAGAAGGCCTTCTTGTCTCTCCTTGCTATTCACTGGAACTCTGCATTCATTTGGATATATGTTCCCCTTTCTCCCTTGCTTTTCGCTTCCCTTCTTTGCTCAGCTACTTGTAAAGCCTCCTCAGACAGCCACTTTGCTTTCTTGCATTTCTTTTTCTTTGGGATGGATTTCGTTGCTGCCTCCTGAACAATGTTACGGACCTCCGTCCATAGTTTCTCAGGCACTCTGTCTATCAGGTCTAATCCCTGAAATCTATTCCTCACCTCCACTGTATATTCATAAGGGATATGATTTAGGTCATACCTGAATGGTTTAGTGCTTTTCCCTACATTCTTCAATTTAAGCCGAAATTTTGAAACAAGAAGCTCATGATCTGAGCCACAGTCAGCTCCAGATCTTGTTTTTATTGACTGTATAGAGCTTCTCCATCTTTGGCTGCAAATACATAATCAATCTGATTTCGATATTGACCATGTGGTGATGTCCATGTGTAGAGTCGCCTCTTGTGCTGTTGGAAAAGAGTGTTTGCTATGATCAGCGTGTTCTCTTGGCAAAACTCTATTAGCCTTTGTCCTGCTTCATTTTGTACACCAAGGCCATGCTTGCCTGTTATCCCAGTTATTTCTTGACTTCCTACTTTGGCATTCCAGTCCCCTATGATGAAAAGGACATCTTTTTTTGGTGTTAATTCTAGAAGGTGTTGTAGGTCTTCATAGAACTGATCAACCTCAGCTTCTTCGGCCTCAGTGGTTGGGGCATAGACTTGAATTACTGTGATGTTGAATGGTTTGCCTTGGATTCGTACTGAGATCATTCTATCGTTTTTAAGATTGTACCCCAGTACTGCTTTCCTCACCCTGAAATTGACTATGAGTGCTTCCCCATTTCTTCTAAGGGATTCTTGCCCACAGTAGTTGATATAATGGTCACCTGAATTAAATTCGCCCATGCTTGTCCATTTTAGTTCGCTGATTCCCAAGATGTCGATGTTCAATCTTGCCATCTCATGTTTGACCACCTCCAGCTTACCTTGATTAATTGATTCATTACATTACAGGACATTAATAAATCACAGTAAAAAATATCAAAACATAACAAGCCATCAGGATCTGTTCCATAGGGCAGCTGGTGGTAGATAACCCTTGTTGGGGGTGTGAGTGCAATCCAGTTGGAGCAGGCGCTGAGGTCTTCTTCGTCTGCCTCCCTCTCTGCTGAGTTAGTGGGAAGCTTTTCCTCTCAATTCAAAATAGGAATTGGACACACTTTGTTGGGGAAAGAGAAGACCACTTTTCCAGGAGTGAAGTTTTGCTCTTGGGTTGGGGAGCTTTTTTCCAATAAATTTCAGAAGGAAGAAATGGAGAAATCCACTCTCCAGCCCATCCAGTCGTACAGTTCAAACTCTGTAAAAAGGTGCAACAATTAAAATATCTATTTTCAATGGCACAGAGTTACTAATTCAGTTCAAAAGAAAAGGGGACTTGGTCCTAAATCATTTTCAGACATTCAGAACTGAGTTGAAAGCTTTTCCCTCCCTGTTATCAGACTCTGCAGAGTAGCTAAGAACATTGTTAATATGGAGCAGTTTAAAATGCTAATCTGTTTAGGGCATTAGTCTTCAACTGATCGATTATGTCACTATTTCATATTTGTCCAGCAGTACCTATATCCCCTATCTCACTACCTCACTATGCCACTATTCGGGGGCATAGCTATTGCTGGACAAATGTGTGATAGCGACCTAGTGACATTGAAAACCCCTTTGTAGGTGTGATTTTTTAACTTCTTCCTTTCTGGACGGGTGATGTCTTCCATGTCTCTATGCCTCTATCACGCATTTGCTCTATCATGCAATAGAGCGACAGAGCACTTGCGCAATAGAGCGACAGAGCACTTGCATGACAGAGCAAATGCATGATAGAGGCATAGAGACAAGAAAGACATCACCCATCTGTAATGTTTGGTGTTCTTAAGCATAAATAGAACACTCCAATACAAGGTTGCAAAGACAGCTTTTACTGAGTGAGTCACAATACAAACTTACATTCCCCTTACAGTATTAGGTGAGTCCTTTTATACTAATCAGTGTAACACTCAAAGAAAGAGAACTTAGAAGAATGGAGCAAATGAGTCCCCCCCATACAACACAACCAAATACAAACACACATCATTACACCATCCAGAAAGCAAGGTTTAAAAAAATCACACCTACAAAGCGTTTTTTAATCTCACTAGGTCACTATCACACATTTGTCTAACAACAGCTATGGCCCCTATTTCTCACTATGTCACTATCGTACATTAGCACTATCATGCAATAGTGAAAACATGAGATAGTGGTTTTACAGGGGGAGAAATAAAAAACAATTGGACTTGGGCATATCTTGGGGAAGGGATCTCCTCAGAAGTAACTCCCATTGTGGTCAAAGAGGCTAAGCTTCCATCCATCACTTAGAATCATAGAATCATGGAATAGTAGGGTTGGAAGGGGCCTACAAGGCCATCGAGTCCAACCCCCTGCTGAATGCAGGAATCCAAGTCAGAACATCCCTGACAGATGGCTGTCCAGCCTCGTCTTGAAGGCCTCCAGTGTGGGAGAGCCCACCACCTCCCTAGGTAATTGGTTCCATTGTCATATTGCTCTAACAGTCAGGAAATTTCTCCTGATGTTCAGCTGGAATCTGGCTTCCTGTAACTTGAGCCCATTATTCCGTGTCCTGCACTCTGGGATGATCGAGAAGAGATGCTGGCCTTCCTCTCTGTGACAACCTTTCAAGTACTTCAAGAGTGCTATCATATCTCCCCTCAGTCTTCTCTTCTCAAGGCTAAACATGCCCAGTTCTTTCAGTCTCTCTTCATAGGGCTTTGTTTCCAGTCCTCTGATCATCTTTGTTGCCCTCCTCTGAACCCTTTCCAGTTTGTCTGCATCCTTCTTAATGTGTGGTGCCCAGAACTGGACACAGTACTCCAGATGAGGCCTAACCAGTGCTGAGTAGAGGGGAACTAGTACTTCCCTGGATTTGGAAGCTATGCTTCTATTAATGCAGCCCCAAATAGCATTTGCCTTTTTTGCAGCCACATCACATTGTTGGCTCATATTCAGCTTGTGATCAACAACAATTCCAAGATCCTACTCGCTTGTAGTGTTGTTGAGCCATGTATCCCCCATCTTGTAACTGTGCATTTGGTTTCTTTGTCCTAGGTGCAGAACTTGGCATTTATCCCTGTTAAATGTCATTCTGTTGTTTTCTGCCCAGCGCTCCAGTCTACCAAGATCACTTTGAATTTTGTTTCTGTCTTCCAAATTTGATCAGATGACACTCCAAATTTGATCAGATGACACTCCCATACTTTACGGGGAAAGAAAAGGAGAGCCTAGAGCGGGGGCAGGGGGGGCTTTCTTATTGGTTGAGCAGCCCCCTTCCCTTCTGCTTCCATTGTCATGGAGACAGGGTCTAAGTCTTTCCTTTTTGTTTCCAGCCAACTTCTCCCAATTTGCCTTTGAATCTGTGGCTACGATAGTGAACAGCCTCCACAACAGCAAAGACCTGAGCAAGGACCATCATGGGAGAAACTGTCTCCTAGCATCTTATGTCTACTATGTGTTCCATCTTCCTGAAGTTCAAAGAGACATTGTCAAACTAGGTATTGTCACTGAGCTTTCTGTAAAAAGTAGTTGGTTATGAACTGAATCTTCTGGTTTGGGGTAACAAATAGAACCTCCTTTCATCCTCCTAACTCAGTTATAGCCCAATCCTATGGATGTTTTCTCAGAAGCAAGCCCCAATGAATGTAAGGGGCCTTTTTCTAAGTAAGGATCGTAGGATTATAACCTCACAGAGGAAGAGCCAGATAGTGAGGAGGTGTCAGTGGTATAGTAGATGCTGTATGTACACCGAGTGATGCCCACAGCAAGCCAAACAGTGCCAGGAATACTTTAGGTGGCATCATGGCTGACAGATGTAACTCTAAGATCCTGTTGCTGCGGTGGGCAACTTGTGACCCAGATGTTTTGGCCTACAACTCCCATCAGCCTTAGCCATCATAGCCAATAGTAGGATTAATAAAGTTGTAGCCAAAACATCCGGAAGGCCACAAGTTGCCCAACCCTGGCCTATTGTTTACCCTTTTGCCAAGGAAGAGTGGCATATATTTCAATCTGCCATGAACTAGGTATGAAATCTAATACTTAAATTATAAGCACAGGAAAAAATGGCATAAAAGCAGTAACATGACTCTTCTGGAGGAGAATTCATTTGCGTTATCGGTTGACCTGTGACTGACAATCACCCTATAAAATTCTAGTTTACACTCAACCATCCACCCACCATCTGAATGTTATGGTTTGTTGATCACAGATGTTCTGAGTACAAATGGCACACAATTTGCCTCATTGATTTAGGCTAGAATCCAAAGAATCATACATGTGAACTGTGGGAAGCCAGAATCTGGTGGGGGCGGTTTCAAGATAGCTCTCACTGTCAAAGAGTCAAACTGATGTTCAGTTTAAAAAGCAGCTAATCTCCCCGACAGTGACAGCTGCTGCACCAAACATAACAAATGAACCAAAATTCCGGAAATGTGTGAGGTTCCTCCTGTCTGTCCATGTTACTCCTTTAAGAAGGCGTAATCCAATGCATGTTTAGGCAGAAAAACGTCCTGCAACTCCCAGCATTCCTATGCTGGCTGGAGCATGCTGGGAATTATAGGACTTTTTTCTGTCTAAACATGCATAGGATTTCACCCCTAGATCCCAACCTTAGTGTGCTAATAAGAAGGCCTCTCAGTACTCATAGGCATAGCAACTCACATGTTTTGGGATCAGCAAAAAGGTTGAATAGAGGTGATCTTCAGAGGCATCAAGCAATTATTACTCCGTTTCTACTGTAGATTCCCAAGGAGGGTGGCCTGCATTTTAGGAGAGGCCTGAAAGATTTGTGAACAAACTAGGGGAAACAGCATGGGTAACCTGTTCTCGGGCCTGGTTGCAATCATGGGTATAGGGTAGGCAAAGATGGGGCAGCAATTACTCATCTCAGATGGTGGATGGGTTAAATCTCATTGAGAATTATTGTCACTGGTGCTTGGCTAGGTAGGGCCATTGCTGAAGATTCATTCAGTTACATCAGAGCATTGCAATGGCCAGTTTCGACATAGGGCAAAATCAAGTGATAAAGAATTCCCTGGACTGTATCAATTCAAGCTACAGGTGTGGATCACATGACTGAATGTTCCATTGCGAAAAAGACTCCCTGCACATACTAAACTATTTTGCATAGCCATCTCCCTTGCTTGCCAGTTTTTTCTATGAGCAGGGAGGATTTAATGTTCATTTTATTGAAGGTATTGATATTGTGTCTTTTTAATTTTGAAAAATTCAGTGTTCAAGTTTTAGCTTTCAGGCCTCCAAAATCTCCCCTCCCTAGCCTGGAATGGCACTGTTCAGGAAAAGCTGTGCTTCTTGTTTCTGCTCAGTGTATAAACTGGCTCGACGCCTCGGACTAGGTCATCTTTTCTCATAGGTTTTATTTTATATTTATGCAGATGCCTATTTTTTTTACAGCTACATGACAGTGAAGAGAGTGCCTTGGGTTGGAGGGGGACATGTGAATGTGTAAAATGCTGTGGTGCAGTGTGGCAGATCTCGTCTGGAGCGGAAAGAAGAACCTGCCTGGGGGTCAAAGTATCAGTCTAAAGGGCAGGATAGAGCAAAAGGAGGAAAAGAATCACTTCAGTTAGGAACAGAGAATGAGAGACATTTCTTTTGTAGCACAACTGGGATGCAATAATGTTGTTGTTGTTTTCTTTGCAGGTACACCAGGAGGTGCTAATCTGCCTGAATCCCGTTATTACACATATGGCCGCACCACGGCTGTTTCCGTGGGCTCTCGACTCTTGCAGAGCAGGACAACAAGCTGCAGTAATCCAGATATTGCTGGGACACAGGCTGCTACTGATGAAGAAGTCAGGTGCATCATGGCCTCGAGGGTAAGAGGAGATAATAGAATCCTGGAGTACTGAATCCAGGATTGGGTTTCATTTGTAATGCTTATTGTTCCTGCACCCAGGGCTCCTTCACACTGAGCTTTTATCCTGCAATTGAGATTGCTCCTTCACGGAGGTTTGCGGGCTCTTTACATGACACTGTGATCATTCAAGGCATCTCCTGCACTAAATGCCCTTTGTTCCATTTTTAAACAGATTGCAGATAATGAGCTATCAAATTACCCCGTTGTGATCTGCTTCAGTTTCCTCCATGAAAAGAGTAAAAGCAGCAAGAAGAGGAGCGAGTTCAATGAAAGATAATGGAAGACTCAGATACAGGGAGAAGGAGGGGGAAGGGGGTAGGGGAAAAGGAAGCACGTGAAAAAGGGAGTTCTTGTGATCCTGCATTTAAAATGCAAGCAGAAAGCCCCATTTTAAATGCAGGATTTTAGGCTGGTGTAGAGATGCCCCCAGAAGCTTATGTGTTTGGATCATATATTGCAGAGGCTGGAGTCACATCATGAACTAAGCACATCACAGGAATCATCTAATAGCTCTAGCAACCATTAGCTTCTGTTTACAATTACTGGGTAATCAAAGGGCTAGGACAATTTACTGCTTTCATGTGAGACTCTGAGGCGGTGAATGCAAAGGATGCCACTGCTTTTAATAGTGCTGGTAATATCTAGACTCAAAATTACAGGATATGGGCTAAACGAAATTCAACTCCAAGTCAACTGCAAAAGCTTCATGTAATTTCAGAATTAAAAGGGGTTAACCAAGAAATATGTGGTTACCTCGATCTTACACATGCCAGCGGTGAAGTCCATAACTGACTTTCATATAATGTCCTTGCAGTATCTTTGATGACATTATTTATATAACAGAGCAATTGAATCAGATAAATAGTTCTCCAACTACTGCAGCATAAATCTTACTCTACGCCAGAGATGTGCCTTATCTACAGTATAGATAATGGACACAGCTACCCGAAAGGTCTATGGAGAAAATTTCACTCGGTACTGAACAGCTTCTAATTACTGTTTTACATGTTTCAGAGGGAGGAAAAACTCTTTCCCCCCTCAAACTAGAGGTGAGCTGGTTGTTTTCCTTTTTCCAGTTTTGTTCCACTGTAGGGAGAGTAGTAAAGCTGGACATGCAGTACTAATGTGGAACACATGGGGGCAGTCATGTATGTGCATTGTTGAATTTATTGAGAATATATTGAGAATATTTACTGAGAATATATTTATTGAGAATATATAATATATTGACACACTTGCCCTCCCAATAATTCTTTTTATGTATGGCTTCTGGCCATTTCCTCCAGGTTGCAGATCGGAGCTACAACCGGATGTCTTGCTATAGTGAGCCCAGCAGTGATATGTCAAGTTCCTGCACAAGCCCTCAGCCATCCAGTAAAAAGGTAGACTGCCACATAATGCAACACTAGTCACTGACAAACTGTACCAGTTTTCTGAAATGCTGTAAGCAGGCCACTTGTGACAACAAAGGGAAGATGCAATGGACTATTCCTCTTCAAAGGAAGAAGAATAGGACAGAAAAAGAATAACCTGTCAAAAGAGATTCAGATGATCATCAGTCATCTTTTCATAAATTGTTTTAAGAGCCCAATTGGACCAGAATAGTAGCACATGACATTCAAAAATAAACAAAGAAAGTAAGAAAGCATGTTTTTTTTTTTTTAAATCACTCTTAAGCTGCAATTGTAAGCACATAATGGGACTTACTTCTAAGAAAACATGCTCTGGATGGCACTGTCAAACTATTTCCAAGTGAGCTGCACAGTGGAACAGAGTGCTTTAATTAAAGGTATATGCCTCCCTGGAAATTCCTTCTAATGATCATAATCAAATGGCTTTCTCTAGTTCAGCAGAAAAAGGGTGAAAGGCAAATGATCCTAGGGCTTGGCTTCTCACCAGATAATCCTGGGTGGATACCCAGGAGAGCAGTTTTGATAGAGCAGAACTTTTGCCTGTTCTGCTGGGGCAGAGGAATGCCAGGAAGCCCTGAGTTTCAAGGAAGCATGGAATGGCCAGCTGTGGCAGTGGGAAAATGTAAAAAAGGGATGCCATTTTGGTGTTTAACCTTGAATGCCAGTGTGCAGAAGGCCAGCCAGAATTATGCATTCAATTCACTGTTTAAGCCATATTTGAAGTATCTTCTTCAAATATGATGCCTGCATAGGAGCTGAAGGCTCCTGTGTTGTTTTATGTGACATTCTCCTTTTGCACGTGTTTTCCCTTGTAGAATTAATGAGTTAAAAATGATGGCTGGGCTCCCTAGAACTCGTACGCCCTCAGCATGGTTGCAGATAAACCAGCTTGTCTGTACTAGGTCTTTGCCACGTGTTCATACCAGTTTAAGCAATGTGCATCTAAAATTAATTGTGCTTCCTATGAATTATTTCAGCTTTGAAAAAAAATGAGCTTTTACAATTGTTGGTAATTCTTTTTGTAAGTTTTGTTAATTCATTTTACCCATTGTCTGCCCAATGCATTTTGCTGCCTGAGGCAAAGTACAAAATGGTACCAGGCTCATAGCCAGCCTAAAAGTTTGGGGGTGGGGTGCCAAAAAAGTAGGGGGGCAGTTCATCTGATTTGCAGGCCTTTTAAAGCTAAAATTGTAAACTGTTTTTTTAATTATTTGTTTTTAAAAAGGGGGGGGCGAGAAAATTTACGGGCCAGAATGGCATCCTTTTCCAATTCTATGTATAACAGCCGACTGGGCTGACAGTTGAATCTTTCTTCAACAATGGCAATGGGACTTTGCCTTGGGACAAACACCTTGCTACCGCCTCCTACCATTTGCCACATGAAGCAACTACCTCACTTTGCCTAATGGTAGGGCCAGCCCTGATTTTAGTAGAGCATGACTGTGTAAGTATTGCCCCTGCCACTGGAAAATGCTTGGTGATGATATTTTCCTGCATGCTGTTACCACACTTGTTCTCAAATCTGCCAGTGGTGGCACCTTCTTCCTTTTGGCTCTACTAGTATGCAATGTTCGCTTGATGTTTGTCTGCATATGTGTGCCTGCTCTACCTCTAAAAGGAAAATCTATTTTAAATTTTCTCCTCTCAGAATTAAGTTTTGAGGTCTAACATTGAAAGCTAAATTGTATTCACATTTTGGTTTTTAATATGCTGTGTAGCATTTCCATGAAGAGTTAGCACTTCAGATGGTGGTCAGCACTGGCATGGTGAGAGAATCCGTCTTCAAGTATGCCTGGTTCTTCTTTGAACTGCTGGTAAGATGTTATAAATCTGTTTTGTTTTTTAGTAACAAGGGACTTAGGTGGAATTTCTGACTAATATTTTGATGAAGCTCAACTGAATCCCGGCACAGTTCTTTCCCTCTGGCAGGCATCAAGCCTTTCTATGTGATGCATCATATGAAAGTCTAAACTATACAAACTATAAATGATGATAGCTTAGTCAGGAAAGGCATTGTGGTGGGGCCAGAGGGGATGGCTTCCAAGGAACCAGGAGCATTTCTCCAATAAAGGGGAGTTAAGACCCTGCTTCAGTTCCATGACATTTGAGAGCTTTTCTACATGAGGCATTTGTTGTGCACTCATGATTCCTTACTCACAGTTGTTTACAGGTTCTTTAGATGATGTTGTGATCCTCCAGTTTTGCTTCTGTTTTTTAAGAGTACTTTCCCGGGTTTTCTTTAGAGTGGGGAAAATGGGGTATTATTTCTGAAAGTGAAAGAAAAGGTATTTTCCTACTTATATAATTGCAATATTCGACTATAGTACAGCGCAACCTAGAGGTTATGTAGTGGAAAAATAGGAAAGGAAAAGTACTTTGGGTAAAGCTGGAATCTCCATTACGCAACAAAACCAGAAGTACATACAGTGATTAACAGCCTCGTGTAGAAAAGCTCTGATAAGCCTGTAATGATTTGATTCCAATAGAAGGATACAGGAAGGAAAACTGACTCAACTGAGCTTGATCACTTGTTTAGTAAGACACAAAAGGACAGGAATTTGCCCTGAAAGAAATATATTCAGTTTAAACAGGTGTGTTTAAAACACCTGCCTCATTGGGGTTCCACATGCCAGGGTCACATTTAAACCAGGTCACCATTGATTATGTGCACAACATTAGCATACCAAGATTCTATGGCCCAGATATATGCCATTCTGGTGTGCTAATGCTGCACACAGAGGCAGTACCATAAACTCAGCCCAGTTTAAATATGGCTGGTTGAACCCTCACATTGTTGAGTTGTTGTTTTTAACCACCCAACATCATGTTTAAATCAAGCCAGCAAGCTTGTGTATTGTTATATTATATGCGGGAGAATCTCAAATTCAAAGTTGGAAATGAGAGCCAGCATGGTGTAGTGATTAGAGTGTTGGACTGAGACTTTGGAGATCCAGTTTCCAGTCCCCACTCGGCCATGAAGCTCACTAGGTGACTTTGGGCCAGTCACTGACTCTCATCCTAACCTGCTTCACAGGGTTGTTGTGAGGATAAAATGGAGAGGAGGAGGACCATGTGAGCTGCCTTGGGCTCCTTGCAAGAGGAAATAGAAATGTAATAAATATATTAATTGACTTTGCACACTCAATTTTAGCTGCAGAAATTCTAGAACACAGAGCTTTTTGTCTCTGGTTTCATGGAATGCAGAGACAATGTCAGGGGGAGTGGCTTCTTCAGATGCTCCCAGATATGTTAATTCTCTCAAGTCCCCTGTTTGGTCTGGATTTCTTAAAAGCCTCCCATTTAATAAAGAGTGCTTATTCTTTTGAAGGTCAAGAGCATGGCTCAGCATGTGGATAACATGGAGAAACAGGATGCTCCCCGCAGAACGCGGTTTTCTAATCGCTTCAAGGATGACATCACCACCATAGTTAATGTGGTCACCTCTGAGATTGCAGCACTTTTAGTCAAACCGCAGAAGGTACATTCCCAATCCAGATTAAATAAATATAACTGTCACTAGCCCATTGCACTGTGGTATAATTTTATTCAAGACTTATTGTCCCCATCACTGGGCAGTTCGTGAAAGTCTAGGTGATTGCGCCATTCCTATATAGCAAGAGAAAGAACTTATAAGAGGAGCGCTGCTGGCAGTGGAGGCTGGTGGTTCTGATGTCAGTGGGGTGGCGAATCTGCTCCGGGTTTCAGTCAGAACCAGTCAGATCTCTAAAGGAGCTATCCAAAGTGCGAAGTCACTGGTTCTGACTGAAACCTGGAGCGGATTCACCACCCCACTAACATCAGAGCCACCAGCCTCCACTGCCTGCTGGATCAGACCAAAGACCTATTTAGTCCAGCATCCATTTTCCTGCATGGCCAGCCAGATGCCTCTTGGGAAGCCCACAAGCAGGACATGAAGGCAATAGCCCTCTCCCACAGGTGTCCCCCAGTGACAGGTATTCAGTGGCATGCCAACAGCCCTTGTTCGCCTTATTTGTTTGTTTGTTTGTTTACTTATTTATCAAATTTATATACTGCTCCAATGGCAGATGCCCTTGGGGCAGTTCACAATCATTTTTTTAAACTACAACAACAATAAAATAATAACCATTTTTTTCCATGCTATGCATAAGACAGGCAGTGATTTTAAACGGGGGTGAAAATAAATGCACATCTGGTGCATTCTGAGGCACGTGTTTTCAGGCCAGAGAACGTATGTTCAAAGTATTTCCAGAACGCTTTTGAATGTGATACTTCCTAACTCCTCTACTCTATGTTCTGTTTCACCTTATTCCATGAACAGTCCAATGAGAGTATTTAAAAAAAACATAATCTTTATTTATCTAGGTGTACATATAAGACAGTGGCCAATTATTTCAGAAGCCTAGGTGAAATATTAAAATTGCATTAAGTGTTCCACACTGGTGAGAGCCAGTGTGGTATAGTGGTTAGAATGTTGGACTGGAACTTGGGAGAAATGGGTTCTAATCTCCACGTGGCCATGAAGCTCACTGGATGACCTTGGGCCAGCCACTGACTCAAAGGGCTTCATCACAGGGAGCTTTTATCCTGCAACTGAGATTGCTCCTTCATGGAAGTTTGTGGGCTCTTTACATGATGCCATGACCCTGCCGTGACCCTTCACTATATGCCCTTTGTTCCGTTTTTAAATAGATCACAGATAATGAGCTATCAAATTACCCCGTTGTGTTCCGCTTCAGTTTCCTCCGTGAAAAGAGTTAAAGCGGCAAGAAGAGACGAGAGATCAATGGAAGATAATGGAAGACTCAGATATGGGGAGAAGGGTGAGGGGGAAGGAAGTGCATGTAAAGGGAGTCACTTGTGATCCTGCATTTAAAAGGGAAGCAGAAAGCCTAATTTACTTCACTGTCAAGTGCCCAGCCTTAGGTCTCTCTTTGTGATGGATCAGAGAAGTCAAAGTGCAAAGCAACTGCTTTTATTATGCAAACGACAGTTATATCTGCAGTGCCTCAGGTTACAATCAGTCTCTAGACAGCTTTGCATAATACAGGACCACTTAGGCTACAAGCAATTCCCTTTGGTTAATGTGCTGTGTTAGATAGTTGCAACGAAAACTGATGCCAGCCATCTCTTCAACAACCTGAGTGGCTGGTTAAGCCTCTCCCTTCAAGTGGGTCTTACCAGAGGGACCTTCCCTGCGCAGCCCAATCCCTACACTTACATGGTTGTTGTGAGGATAAAATGGAGAGGAGGAGGACCATGTAAGTCGTCATGGGTTCTTTACAACAGGAAAAAAGGCAGGATATAAATGTAATACTTAAAAAAAAAAAAACACTTCACAGCTGGTGTCTGTAGGTGTGCCTGTAACAGTGGATTGGTGTGGAGGCATAATGTTTATCTGCATCTTGTGAGGTGCTTCACCTGCTCGTTACGCTAGAGCAGCCTTCCCCAATCTGGTGCCCTCCAGATGTGTTAGCCTCCAACTCCCAGCATCCCCAGCCAGCCTCACTGGCTGGAGATGCTGGGAGTTGTAGTCCATCATAATCAGGGGGCACCAGGTTGGGGAAGCTTGCTCCAAGTCCAGCTGCCATTCAAGGCACACAATCAGGCCGGGCCAGTTTTTAGAAAAAGTGATCAATTGCTATCCCTCATTGTTTCCTTCCCTCCTTGGATCTTGTAGCTGCTGGACCTGATGGGGCCTGTTCACCAATCTTGCCTGGCTGAGCTGTAGATATGTTTCCGTTTGTCAGTGGCATTACTCAGTTTCTGCAACTGCTCTTGATAAAATGCCTGGTCAGTCAGCAAGGGAGTGGAGCAGGCAGGAAGTGGTCACGAGGACCACGATCAGCAGCTGGGTCAGAGAATATATTACCTTGGCATATACATCCAATCCCATGTATAAAAACAAAGCTAATTTTGTGTGCTAGTATCGTCTTCTTTTATTTTGAAGGAAAGTGAACAAGCTGAAAAGATCAACATTAGCCTGGCTTTTTTCCTGTACGATCTTCTTTCTCTAATGGATCGTGGATTTGTGTTTAACCTCATCAAACATTACTGCAATCAGGTAGGCCTCACTAAAAAAAAAAAGTCACCTATAGAATCCCACCATATTTTGTGTGGGGGTTACTCCCACCAAAGTGTGCATCGACTACAGGCTTAGTTTCAATTCATTTCTTTGTATGATTAGCTTTTGCCTTCATTTATAGCTGGTATAGAAAAGGTAGACTCAAAGGAGACAAATGTGAGAAATAGAAATGGATGTGATTCAACCCCTCCAGCTTGGTGGCCACGCAGAATGGGTGGGACCAGTAACCATTCTAGGTAGCTTGGCTTACTAGAGCAGATTCACTAGCTGATTTACTAAGGAAGCAATCCTATGAACGTTTAGACTGAAAAAGTTCTAGAACGCCCAGCATTCCCCAGCCAGCATGACTGCCTGGGGAGTACTGGGAGTTGTAGGACTCCTTTTGGTCTAAACATGCATAGGATTGCACCCTAAGCCATTCTAGGTCATCTGGTCTACTAGCTAGTTAAAGCAGGAGAATCTCTTGTTGAAAAGCATCACAGTCCTCCTACATATGGGAAGCTAACTTGCCAGGGAGAAGGCTTCTTGTTAGGCCTTCTAGACTAGAAGCCATATGCAGGGAGAACATTGTTGTGTCTGAAGAAGTGATATTCCAGGTGCTTCGTGAAGTGGTACAGGCCCATGAGGACATGGCCTTGATGAATGTGTGAATCAGTGTTTGGTCCAGTAGGGTGCTGGCGTCATCATGGAGAGCAGCTCATGCAAGATTCTATTAAGGGCTGAGCCCAATTTTTGTCAGTTTCATGGACTAGGCTGTTATTGATGCTGCTGCTGTTGTTTTTCTCAAAGGCTAGGCAGCTTCTTCAGACATGTCCCTTTAGGGTTCTTAGGCAGCTGCACAGGTTTTGAGGCTGAGGCTGTGGAACTTTGCTTGTGCCTGTAGGGCTTGTGTGGAAAGCTGAAGAAAAAGACATTTTTGGTGTATGTTTGTGTGTTTTCCGGAGTAAATATCATCAGAAGTAATATTTGCCATACATAAAATTGAGACCCAAACTGTATGAGTGATCTTGGTTCAGCCATAATTCTGTGTCAAACCCCTTTATGTTCTGTTCCAGCCTTCCCAAACCTGGAGTTCTCCACATGGGTGGGACTACAAACCCCATAATCTCCAGCTAGCATGGCCAGTAGCCATATTGCTAGGGATGATGGGAGTTGTAGTTCAGCACATCTGCAGGGCATCAGGTTGGGGAATGCTGCTCTTTACCAAAATAGTGGGGTCCCAACTAAACAGTGATCCTGGCAGAGTTGCTTTCTTGAATCTGAAGCCATGAAGGAAAATAGCTGCCTTTTCTGCTGTCAGTTGTAGCCCTGACCTTCCCTTCCTTGTTCCATCGGAGCAGGATGCATAGACCTTTGACTTTGGTCCACGTAACAGGTTTTAAATATCTACCAAAAGAAAGCTAAAGCTTTTTCATCCATCTCCTGTGTCCAAAATCAAATTAATGGCAAGCAACTATCATACTTCGGTAGAGTTTACTGGTGGAATGCAATTGTGTGAAGGGAAGTTGCTACCAGTCACTGGCTGCTGTATATGTAGTACAGTATTAGAGTGTATCTGTTTACTTTGCCACAGATAACAGTTGCTGGAGTTATTTTTAATTTGACAAGCTAGGAAAATACACTACAAAATTACTTTCTGGACAAATTTGCTGAGGCATTGTATTAGTGGAAAGTCAGGTAAGTGATAAAACGTTACCATTAGCAGAGAGCATCTAATAGATGGAAACTTATAAGATGCGAGGATTAAAAGGAGCAATTTACAGTACTTGATGTTTCTTAGTTCTTTTTATTAAACAAAGTGATGCTATTTCTTGAGGCAAGGTATATCTCTGTATACAATTATACACACTTGTCATGCTGTCCTTTTTTAATGTTTATTTTTTAGTTGTCTAATAAACTGAATGCTCTTCCAACCCTGATTTCCATGAGGCTGGAGTTCCTGCGAATTCTCTGCAGTCATGAACATTACCTCAATTTGAACCTCTTCTTTCTGACTTCAGGATCTGCTCCAACGTCTCCCTCTCCTTCTCTGTCATCCCAGGTAGCTCCCCACCCCCCACCCTGCCCCTCATTTAGAAAAAAGAATGTAATTATATTGTGTATGGGGAAAGCTTAGATTGCATACAATGATTAACAGGTGATCAGCTTGTCATGTTGCCTCTCGTTGATTACTGCCAACCATAGCCCAGCA
The DNA here is from genome assembly GCF_057233095.1 of Heloderma suspectum. Classification (NCBI taxonomy): domain Eukaryota; kingdom Metazoa; phylum Chordata; class Lepidosauria; order Squamata; family Helodermatidae; genus Heloderma; species Heloderma suspectum. Next base: position 102,787,630 of record NC_139459.1, read on the forward strand.
GCAGAGCACCTGCTTTGCATGCAGAATGTCCCGGGTTCAATCCCCGTCATCCTCAGGTAGGACTGGAAAACCTCCTGCCCGAAACCCTGGAGAGCTCCTGCTGCCAGTCAGTGTCAGCAGTATTGGGCTAGATGAATCAATGGTCTGATTCAGTATGAGGCAGTTTCCCATTTTCCTCTGCTCGTGTGACATCATAAGAAGGCTGTAGTCCTTCCACATACGCACAATGAGCGGGTTTGCACGTCATGCTCAGCCATCCTGCGAATACGCCACAGTGGGTTGGTTGTTTGCTACCCCTTTACATTTGCCACCTTTTTTTCTTCCTTTTTTGGTGCGTTGGGAATACACAAATGTGTTTGTAATTTCTTTAATTCTTGTTTTCCTTGTTCTTTCTCAAGTGCACAAGAGCCTACTCCACTTCTGTGCGCCCTTTGACAGCTGAAACATACAAAGAAATTGACCAGGCAAGACTACACATAGCGGATAGCTGAATCTGTGCTCTTCCACACTTGTGAAAGAACAGGATTTTTTTTAAATGAACATATTCGCATAGTCCAGAAGCACTGAAAAAGTAATTTTTAAAAGGTGGCAAACGAGTGATAGTCCTTCCAAAGTGCCCTTTGGGCATCAGTGGAGCGGCAGCCACTGGTGAGGGTAGCTGGCCGTGGCACTGGCAAGATTGTGAAGAGCAGCACGGGAGGTTTTTTTTGCTGGTCTTGCCAAGTGGCTCTGTAGCCAATCCTGGCAACCTACAATAAAATCGCTGTCCTAGATTCAGATGACACAACCAACCATTGGTATGAACCCTACATGGGTTCTTGGCATGTCTTCTTTGCGAAAATTAAGCCACCCTGCAGAGAACGTGCCTGGTTCAGATGACACAACAACCTTCCATGGCTGGCTGCCTGTGGTGGGTTGTCATGTCATGGGAACCCAGTCATTATGTGGAACATGCAAAAAATGAATGAGGCAGGGCAATGGCTCCATAAAACCTCATCTGGAAGCATCCTTGGTCATGAAAAAAGCATTGTTTGTTGTAACAGGCTGGGTAGAAATACCTCATACCAGACAAAATAAGGAACAGATTCTCTGAGCTCCTATTATATTTCATCTGGAATGTGCATGTCCAAAGGAGGCAGTGAAGATTAGGTCCCCACTGCTCCGAGACGAGACTAGGAGGAGGATGCCATGCGCACAGATAATCTGACCAGAGCCTTTGTATTTGATAGAGTGAGGGTGGGGCAGGATTTCTGCTGACAGAGAGGAATTCTGTGCAACAGGCCTCTTTCCCTTGGCAAGAGTACTATACAGTTTCTAAGCAGGATAACACAAGAAGTACTTTGTTTTGGCCACAGTTACTCCAAGGCCATGCCCTCTTTTTGAGAATGGCATTTAAATAGTTTTCTCTAGGGAAGATATCCTTTAGTTCCAAATACAGACTGCTTACCTTGTGGTAAGAGGAGGAGGCAGATGATTCTGGATGCCACTAAGTTAGGAGCGGACAGACCTGAGCTGTGGGGCTCAAGGAGAACTGACCCAAAGCAAATGTGCGCAGGAGAACATCCTGATGGACTGTGCTCTGTGTTAGTTCCTGGGAAACGAAGGCAATCTGGCTTGTAGAAACATAGGAAGCTGCCGAATACTTAGTCTTGGTCCATCTAGACCAGTATTGTTGATACTGACTAGAAGCAATGGCTGTCCAGAGATTCAGGCAGGAGTCTTTCCAAGCCCTACCTGCAGTTGTGTGGGATTGAACCTGGGATCTTCTGCTGTGCCACTGAGCCACAGCCCCTCTCAGGCTGACAACAAAATATTTTAGGCCAACTCTGCTCCCAGTGGATGGCTGGATTTTGGGGGCAGTGGATGGCTGGATTTAATGGCAGGTAGGATCTGTAGGTTGCTGGGGTCTAATGAATGCAGTAAGGCAATTATCCTCATTTCCTGCTCATGGGTATTCCAGAAGCTGGCGGGCCACTGTTGGAAGCAGGATGCTAGGCTAGGTGGGCCCTGGGTCTAGTCTGGCAGCAGGGCTCCTCTTCTGCTGTTAACAAGAATCCAGTGTCTCTCCTGCACCCACATGACTTCTGACATTTTGCCGTACCTGAGAAGTGAATCCTCAAAATTTGTGCAATTGATGCCTGTTCCATGTGGTGTCCTCCATTAACAACCCTCACACAAAGGACAACCAACATGAGAGAGGCTAAAAGGCTCATTTAAGCTGCCTTGCTTGAGAAAATTCCCTGAGAGAACCACAGAGGCTCTCCCTACCATCAACTTTATATGGAAGAGAAGAGAGACAGTCTAAGATGTTTTGCTGCCTGAGATCTAAAATCAGTTTGGTACCCGATGATGATGATGATGATTGTCAGTTCACTGCCATTTAACGAAATCCCCCCAAATCTGTCACCACACCCTACCTAGTTGTCATCAAGGGTTGCAAAAGTGGTTCCTTTTGATGACAGACCACTGTACCTTAAATATACAAAGACATTTTTAGAGGCTTTTCTTGTGACTGACCTCCTTTCTAGTACCTGTAAAATAGCTTGAGGCTTTTCTAAAAGTGCTTGCTTATTGCTGATTCTTGGCACCAGGAATTGAAAAAGGGATTCCAGCGTTAGAAAAACAATGTAGCATTTCTGTTGGAACACAACCCAGCAAGGTTAGAGCTGAGAAGGTAGCAGTTCAGGACAACTGTCCCTGCTAAGTAAGAACATCATCTCCTTTTACATTCAAGAAAGACCTGAAAAGTAAAACTTGCTGAGGTCAGTGCTGCCTTTTGTTTCTTTTGCATGATTTAATACTGCGGCTGGCTAGCAGCTGAGCAATTCTGTTCTCCTTGCAGCCCTTCTGCCAACTTGGACCATATCTGCACTGCAGCTAAAAGAAGTTCCTGCTTTGTGCAGTGTTGGCTATTGTGGATTGCTGTGGGATCATAGAATCATAGAATCATAGAATAGTAGGGTTGGAAGGGGCCTACAAGGCCATCGAGTCCAACCCCCTGCTCAATGCAGGAATCCAAGTCAGAGCATCCCTGACAAATGGCTGTCCAGCCTCGTCTTAAAGGCCTCCAGTGTGGGAGAGCCCACCACCTCCCCAGGTAATTGGTTCCATTGCCGTATTGCTCTGACACTCAGGAAGTTTTTCCTGATGTTCAGCCGGAATCTGGCTTCCTGTAACTTGAGCCCATTATTCCGTGTCCTGCACTCTGGGATGATCAAGAAGAGATCCTGGCCTTCTTCTCTGTGACAACCTTTCAAGTACTTGAAGAGTGCTATCATATCTCCCCTCAGTCTTCTCTTCTCAAGGCTAAACATGCCCAGTTCTTTCAGTCTCTCTTCATAGGGCTTTGTTTCCAGTCCCCTGATCATCTTTGTTGCCCTCCTTTGAACCCTCTCCAGCTTGTCTGCATCCTTCTTAAAGTGTGGTGCCCAGAACTGGACACAGTACTCCAGATGAGGCCTAACCAGTGCTGAGTAGAGGGGAACTAGTACTTCCCGGGATTTGGAAGCGATGCTTCTATTAATGCAGCCCAAAATAGCATTTGCCTTTTTTGCAGCCACATCACATTGTTGGCTCATATTCAGCTTGTGATCGACGACAATTCCAAGATCCTTCTCGCTCGTAGTGTGGTTGAGCCACGTATCCCCCATCTTGTAACTGTGCATTTGGTTTCTTTTTCCTAGGTGCAGAACTTGGCATTTGTCCCTATTAAATGCCATTCTGTTGTTTTCTGCCCAGCACTCCAGTCTATCCAGATCACTTTGAATTTTGTTTCTGTCTTCCAAAGTATTAGCTATCCCTCCCAATTTTGTGTCATCTGCAAATTTGATCAGCATTCCCTGCACCTCCTCCTCCAAGTCATTAATAAAAATGTTGAAGAGCACTGGGCCCAGGACTGAGCCCTGCGGTACCCCGCTCGTTACCTCTCCCCAGCTTGAGAAGGTCCCATTGATAAGCACTCTTTGAGTCCGATTCTGTAGCCAACTGTGGATCCACATGATCGTTGTTTCATCTAGCCCACTTCGAGCAAGTTTGCTCATCAGGATATCATGGGGCACAAATCAATGGATGATCCATTGATTTGTACAGCACTTGATTTGTACAGCACTTTATTTGAATCTCACTGGGGCTCAGCTAGGGATGCTGGAGAGATTCGAGATGAACTTAAATGAGCTTGGATTTCTAAGAATCCGACCTGCAGAATCTGCTCCAGAGCGACCCCCTCAGGCTGTGCAGAGGCTGTGGATTTTCGGATTTTAAAAAAAAAACTTTCCTGAAATTTATGCATATTTATTCATAGGAAAATATGCAAGTTTCTGCTGAGGAAAAGTTGAATGGAATGGGGGATAATACGCTAAATCTTACGTACTAAGATAAATTATGTAAATTCTTACAAAACCTCTTACGTATTTATTTGCGTATTTTTCCACATGGCGAAAAAATATATTCACATCCGTCTGTGAACAGACGACAGAACAAAAGGCGCTTGACAATCTGCGAAACACAGTCCGTACATCCCTAGGCTCAGCTCATATAGTTTGAATGGCAGGGAATGTGAAACTATCTAACGAGAAGAGTACCTCTGAACATATGCCAAGTGCTTTTCTTTATTGCTGAGTAACCACAGCTGCCACAGCCATCAGGTATCGGTGTAGGCCCCAGCACTGCTTTCTTTCTTTCTTTTGAATTTTGCTACTCACTGGTACAGTTGCAGTTGCGCATATACAAAACTATGGTTTGCTTTCCCCCTATAGGAATTCCGCTTTATTCCAAATTATTTTGTCCTTTCTTTAGTTTGCCATGCCAACACAACAACACTTGCCTTGGCTTCAGCCTAAGAGGGTTTGATCATTGCCAGACCATGTGGGGTCCAAATGATGGTTACTTTTCAGATTCAGTTTATCAGATTTACCTGCGGAAAACACAAAATGCCAATCATATGTCACTTCAGAGATAATCTGTAGAATTTCTTGAAATGATTTGTATTGGTGTAGAGCAGGAGTGCCAAACTTCTTTTAGTCCAAGGGCCAAATTCAGTTTCAGAAGCTCTCAGGGGCCACAGTCCAGTGGTGGTCGGGCCAAAGGCAAAAGGGGACAGGGCCAAAATACCAAAAATGCCTGCATATTTTAGCTTAGCACTCATATTGTCAGTAACTATGCCTTAGGAGAGGCACTTCAGCCTTTCAGAATATGGGGGCGGGGGATGCATACAAATGCTGGGAAACTACTAAGTGATCAGGCGGGTGGGAGAGTGGAAACTGCCTAGTGATATGGGAAAGGGGGCATGGCCTTCCGGGGAACACCAGAGGGCCAGATTTGGCCCCCAGGCCTAAGATTCAACATCCCCAGTATAGACAGATGGTGCCAAGCACTAGGCTGGGGTCTCCTGAGAAGCAGATCTAGTCAACAAGGAGATGGCCCAGAGGGGAGCACCTACGCCTGAAAGAATCTGCTTGTGGGGAGGGACCATCGCCTGCTGCAGAGCCTTCGTAGTGTCACGTGTCCCCTTGTGTTCCTGGACTCCTGTTGACACTTAGGCTGCAAACGTGCAAAGAACATGGGGTGGAGACTGACCTGAGAGATAACGAGTACCATATCAAGATAAAACAAAATGAAGACCAGGCGTAATGATGCTGACATTGCCTAAAGGGCCTTCATAGAGCTATTTACAATATAAAGGCAATTGTATGTTGATATTGTTTTTGGAAAAGATTTGAGGATGTTATGAAGAGCAATATTTTCGGCAATCATAATGCCTCATAATGTTTCTAAAGCTATGCATTTGGTTGGAATGTTAACACTGTTTCCCTCCTGTCCTTGTTAATACGTTTTCTGCAGAATTCGAGCTCCTGCTCAAGTTTCCAGGATCAAAAACTTGCCAGCATGTTTGACCTTACAGCAGATTATCGGCAGCAGCACTTCCTAACGGGGCTCCTCTTCACTGAATTGGCAGCTGCCCTGGACACAGAGGCAGAAGGGTAGGTTTCTGTTTTGTCTTTCTCAGAGACCTGGCTGTGCCAGCAATACTGTTGGATTGTGGGAGCTGATGGTGTTGGGTACAGCGGCCCCTAATGCATCAGCGATGAAAGAGGATGCAGATTTGCAGCTGCTAATTTATATGTAAAAATGCAAATTTAGAAACAGTTATTAACATTTAAACAGAAATTCCATACATCTTCCCATAGTGGGGAAGACAGTGACTAGGTGACCTGTGTGCCTGCTCAGTCTGCTCTCCAGGGGCTGTGTTGATGGGCACCTTCCGAGCTCCTGGATGCTCTGCTGTCTTATGGTTCTTTATCTTTAAACTGGACTGCCCTTCAGATAGAAGAGTGTCCTCTGTAAAGTAGGACACCTGGCCACCCTCATATTGGGTTTTCAGTCAAGCACCTTGACATATTCCCTGCACTCAATTCTTCCTCCTTGCAGTGTCCGGATCAAAACCATTGTCCATCACAACTGAATCCATGTCAGGATTCCCTCTTCCCCTGCTGAACTTCAAAAGCCAAATCAAAACACAGACAAGAGGCTTTTATCCACAGCTCTTTAATCCTTTACTTCAATGGGTCATACAGATGGAAATTGTCAGTAATTCACAATCTACAAAGGAAAAGTCTTCAGGGAGTTCAAGGGGAAGTTATGAAGGTTGAAAGTTGCCCACTGTTTGAGAGAAGGCGGGCACGCTGATCTAATTTAAGGGGGAGATCTCCCTCTATCTCTTGAGGTCTCTACACATTGCTGTTCCCGCCAGGCCAGTCGGGCAGATCGCCTAAGTTCCGCCCCTGCTATCTCTCTCTTGGCTCTGCCTCTGCGCCTGGCGTCTAAGAATTCAGGCTCTCCAAGCCCCACCTCTCCCTGTTCGCTATCTCTCACAGGGGTGTGTGAAGAGAGGCCCTCACTGTCCAGCTGGGCCTTTAAAGCCTGAGGAGTCTGTCTCTCCCTGTCTGGAAGAGTCTGGGAAAGTTTCTCCCCCACATTTTGCAGTTCCTCTTCGGAATCTGAGCTACTCTGCCACTCAGAGGCACCCGTGACAATCCAGACTTAGAGGGCTCACACAAGCACAGGGACCCCTAGCAGCCTAAGCCAGAAGCTAATGACTAGGGCAAGGCAGAAATCCAGTGTCCTAGCATTTCCTTCAGCCTAGCTAATCCAGAGGCTTCTTGCTGCTTGCCAGTCACAGCGACTGAGGTTAGGAATATAGGAAGCTGCCTTATACTGAGTCAGACCATTGGCCCATGTACTGTTGACAGTGACTGGCAGCAGCTCTCCAGGGTTTGAGGCAGGAATTTTTTCAACCCGACCTGGAGTTGCCGGGGGATCAAACCTGGGACCTTCTGCATGCAAAGCACGGTCCCTACTCCCTGGCACTGAGTTACAGTCCCTTCCCTGAAGCTGTGTTGTACTATATGTCCCTTTCTGCACCTTAGGCCTGAGCATTCAGAATCCATACAAACTTGCAAGAGTAGATTCTAAGCTTATAACCTGAAACTCCTGGTTTAAGTCCTAAAATCCCCAATACACAGCCCCAGTTTATTCACATACTGGGCAATGACCAACACTCCCAAAACGGTGCTGAAGAAGTGCTAGGTCTTCGAAGGCATGGTTCTGAGTTCCAGTCATGCCACTCTTGGCAAAAAGGAGCTTATGCCAGATTTTACTGGGCCGTGAAGTTCCCCTGTGCACAATATGGCTGGCAGTATAGTTTTCATTTTATTTTAATTCACAGATGTTATTTCAAGAGTAGTCCTTCTTACTAAAGTAAGATCATATGTGGGCTGTGGTTTGAACTCATTTCCTGACAGAAGCTGGTTCACTAAAAAATATTCTCTCGGTGCTATTGCTGTTTATCCTTTGTGCCTCTCAAGGAATGTCCCCACATTAATTGTTATCCTCGATTTCCCCTTGAAGCTCATTTGATCCATTTCTGTCAACACCTGACTTTGTCATACACATTCCTTTGTTTGTGCTGATAGAATAAGCAAAGTGCAGAGGAAAGCGGTCAGTGCTATCCACAGCCTGTTGAGTTCACATGACCTGGACAAATCCTGCTTGAAACCAGAAGTGAAAGTGAAGGTTGCTGCCCTTTACCTGCCTCTTGTTGGAATCATTTTGGAGGCATTTCCACAATTACATGATTTTACAGGCAAGAGTTGTGGTGGTGGTGGTGGTGGTTGTTGTTGTAGTAATATTAAAGTGCCTAAAGTCTTTGAGGCAGTGAACAAAGATTAAAAAAAACAAGAGAGTCCTTGCTCACAGGCTTAAAATCTAAAAGACATGGGCTGTATTGAACTCAGCTGGAATACTGGTTTTGGCCAAACTCAAGGGGAGGGGTTATTTTGCTGCCCCCTCCCAGGAAAGGGGGGTGCACTTTCAGCAGAGGGTTGGCCCCTGAACTGTTTCATGCCAGTTTGGGGGAAGTAGGGGGCTTACTGTGGCAGCAGTGACAATAGAAGCAGGTCTTCATTTTTTCCACCAGTAATCTAGTTACCAGCCCAACTGCAGGGGCTGCAGCAGCCAGAGCAAAGAGCTCCATCTACCATGTTCATCCTCCCCTCAAGGAGGCCTCTCTCTGGTGACTCTAGACCAGCTCTCCTCAACCTCTTGCTGATCTCCCATATGTGTGACTGCACAGAGGCCATGAGAGATTGGCTGCTTAACTGTAACTGATGTTCTTCAAGTGGTAATTTGTCTAGTGACACAATTCTCCCATATCCCCACTGTAGTATTGTATGTTGCTATGGCAGTCTTTGAACTGAGTGAGAAATTTTAGGGTCCACCCCTTTGGGCATTTGCACTAGATCTGAAGGCATGGACCCTGCCACCACAGACCTCTGTGCTCCAGCTCTAGAATGTTCTGAAGATGCACTGCACAGGTGCAGGTATTCCCATAGGTGTGGCGGCACAGATAGCCACCCAAAGACCTTCAGTTATAGCAGGGTGGAGAACCTCAGGCCCACAGGCCAAATCCAGCCCTCTTGGGGTGCCAGTCCAGCCCTCCATGGTTCCCTGGTCCCACCCCCTTTCCCCAACTGCTGGTTTGGTGGTTTCCCAGCTTTTGTCGTTATTTCCCATTCTAAACAGTTGAAACCTCACTCCCCAAACTTAGTTGCTAGCAGTAAGAGCTTTAAGGTAAAATATCCTGGTATTTCTGGACCCACCCCTTTTGCCTTTGGCCCCGCCCACCATTGGAATGTGCCCCCTAAGAGTGTCTCCAAAATTGAATTTGGCCCTCCGGGTGAAAGAGTTTCCCCACCCCTGAGTTATAGATAAGCAACCTGTTCTTTCCAATGCAGTTTCTGATGGCCGCAATGGGAAAGGCCGTGCTGGATCTCCAGATGAAGACCAAGAGGCTGGAAGCCAAATTAACCAGAATATTGCTCTAGCCATCGCTGGGAATCAGTTTAATCTCTTACGATCCTCTGCCTCATCTTTGTCCACAGTGGTAGGTTTACTTACAGTATGTATTTGTACATATTTCTCTTTGTTATGTTGCTCCGTCTTGCTCAGTGACCGGGTTCGTATGATCACTGCAGCTCATCATGGCTGATTTAAGCCATGATGAGCTGCTGTGCCTGCGGGCACCATCCTAAAACCAAGTCTCAACTGCGGCTTGTGTTGTCCAAATCTGTTGAGGGTAGGTTGTGCATGGGTTAAACAACCCTGGCATAACCCTAAAACAGCCCATGGGTTCTGAGAGAGTTGTTTGATCTTCGCACAACCCACCCCTGCTGGGTTCAGATGACATGACAACTCGCAGTTGCAGCTTGAATAGTCCAAATGGCCACCCCATGATTTCAATAGGCCATGGTGGGCTCTTTGTGTGAATACGGCAGCTTCCTATGTTCCTACGTAAGCAGGGAGCTGGTGCCCTCTCTGCTAGCATATGTATTCCTGAGCAAGCGCCATGTTTTTCCACTGGCCAGGAAGGCTCTAGCCCACCACTTGGTGGAGATACTTCTAGCTCAAAAATCTAAATGGCTGCAGCAGATTTGTCCGACGGAAAGCATGTTCCAGGTAGGCACCCTCCCAGCCAGCAGACGCAATGCTCCCATGATGTTCAGTGACATCAGTCATATTTACTGGGGTTATTAAATACACTTTCCATTATGTTTTTCTTCCTTGTGAATTTCTTATTTTATCTGTTCCTAGACCTACAAGCAATACAACATTTTAAGCCCTGAGACTACCCGTCACCTTTTGATCTGTTTCCTGTGGGTCATGAAAAATGCTGATCAGAATCTTATTCGGAAATGGATTGCAGATCTGCCATCTATGCAGCTGAACAGGATTTTAGATCTTCTTTTCATCTGTGTCTCAGGCTTTGAGTACAAGGTAAAATACAATGCCATCCAATCCAGGCCAGTTGCTCCTTGTTTTTATTGCATTTCAGTAGTCATCCCCAACCTCCACATGTGTTGAACTGCACCGCCCATCATTCCCAGCCAGCCCGGCCCTGTGACGGCATATTGAATTTCTTGCCCAGAAATGCATTTCTCAGAGTTCTTCACCTGTATCTTTGTACAAAATTATTGGAGAACTTTTCACGGGATTGAAAATAGCTGGTTTTTAGATTCTGTTTTTATTAGGCGCTAAATGGGTTAATGAAGATGCATAGATTGCAGTCCTGGTGGATTTGGGCTACTTACTTTAATTCCTTGTGTAATTCCAGGGCAAACAAAGCTCAGACAAAGTCAGCACTCAAGCACTGCAGAAATCCAGAGATGTAAAAGCCCGGCTAGAAGAGGCTTTACTAAGGGGAGAGGGGGCCAGGGGTGAAATGATGAGGCGTTGCAGGATGCCTACGGGTATGTTCTTTTTCCTCTTTGTCTCATTTCTTTTGGTCCGTAAAGCCACAAAGAAACGGTAGACATAGAACAACAGAATAGAGAAAGCCCTGATCTCCAAGTGGTGTGACCCCTCTTGCTGCTGCTGAGGAGACAAACTCTGGAAGGCAGCAGTTGAGTTCGACTTTCTCTGGGTGAATCAAAAAGCCTGTGGCCTCCTCTTACAGAGCAGTAAAGGCCCAGCTGCCTGATGCATCTTTGTGAGGAGAGGCAAGAGTTCTTCCCATTGAGTTTGGCTTCCTACAACTAGATAGAATAAACTGCATGTGTGTACTTGAAAGTACACAGGGAGAGAGTGTTAGCAGATGTTGCACAGATGTTTTTTCAAGACCAGGAATTGCTGCTTTAGGCAGAAGGCTATACTAGCTATGATCTAGATCATGTCCCTTGCTCAGGGCTGGCCCATTAGGTAGCGTGAGGTGGTTTGCTCAGGCAGCCGAGGCTGGGTGGTGTGGAGGGGGCAGCAGTGGCAGCTCCCTGATCTTCTCTCTGCTGGTGGACAGTGCTGTGTATACCATGCACCCCCTAAGCTAGCCGGCTGCCCTCAGATGAGGTGGAGGATGCTGTCCCATCATTCCACTTGGCTTCTGTAAAATGGGACAGGGAGGCACCATCTTGTCCTTTGCCTCAGGTGGCAAAATGTTTTGGGCCTGCCCTGCCCTCGCTCCTTATTTGTTGGTTTTGCTCACCCCCTTCTTTAAGTATAACAGCCTCTTGTTTCCTTCTAGAAAGTTCCCAGAAACTTTCTAGAAGGCTTGATCACTGTCTGTGCTTGTTCATGACTCTCAGTTCCGCAATTTGATCTTTGATGTGGGCCAATTCATGGTACCCGCTTAGTGAGAAAGTTCATGGAGCCAATCAGCTGCTGTTGCTTATGCTTGTCTGTAGCCTTCTTTTGGCAGTTGGGACTATTCCTTCTGGTAGCCAGGACAGGCAGCAACAATGCTCAGAACCACAACCCCTCCCTCTAAAGCAGGGATGTTGAACCTCTTTCAGCCTAAGGGCCAAATTCCATTTTGGAGAAGTTGTCAGGAGCCACAATCTAGTGGTGGGCGGGGCCAAAGGCAAAAGAGATGGGGCCAAAATACAGCCCCCGCAAAACATAGTTTAGCTTAAAGCTCTTACTGCCAGTATCTAAGAGCTTTTCTACACGAGGCTGTTAATCACTGTATCTACTTTCGGTTTTATCACAGAATTGAGATCTGAGCTCTACCCATAGGGCTTTTCCTTTCCTGCTTTTCCACTACATAACCTCTAGGTGGAGCTATAGCAGAACAGTGCAAATACACAAGTACAAACAGTGCTCTCAGAAATAATACCCCATTTTTGCCATTCTAAAAAAAAATTGGGAAAGTGCTCTGAAAAAGCAGAAAGAAAACTAGAGGATCATGATGTTGTCTAAAGAACCTGTAAACAACCATGAATAAAGAATCACAAACTCACAATAAATGCCTCGTGTAGAAAAGCTCTAAGTCTCAGGAGACGCATTTCAACCTTTTAGAACGGGGGCGTGGGGAACGGCACAAAAGCCAAGAAACCAGCAAACAATCAGTCATCAGGGGAAAGGAGGTGTGGCCACCTGGGAAACCTTGAAGTGCCAAATTGGGACCCTTGGTCTGAGGTTCTGCACCCCTGCTCTAATGAGTGAACTGAGTCCTGAGATGGATTGTTGGCTGCCCTCTTTCTGTTTGCTGAAAGAAGGCAACTTGCTAGCATAGATTCTACCCATTTTCTATTCAGAGGGTCATGTGTGAACAGATCCTATACCTCACCCAGGTCTAGGCTTCTGAGCCTCATTGCTCTGTCTGCATCTGGCCTGTCTTTTGCTCCTAGGTTGGCTTGACTCCCTGGCTCTAGCCCCATCTATGCATGCCTTGTTGTTCTAGGGGACACATTGTTCCCATCCGTTGTATTTCAGCGATTCCATATCAACTGAGTAGCTTTGCTCTGTGCGTAAGAAGGTACACTTTTCCTCTCTGCCATCTCAGTGGATGTAGCCTCTTGCAGAAATGCATATCGCCTGAGAAATGTTGATATTAAAGTTTCAATCTGACTTCTGTACATTGCCCTTGTAGGGAATGATAGGTTCCCAGGGTTGAATGAGAACCTACGATGGAGGAAAGAGCAGACACACTGGCGGCAAGCAAACGAGAGGCTAGATAAGTAAGTAATTTAATGAATTTCTATCACCTTTACCCAGAACTGCTTCTCTCAGGGGCCCTGTAGTTTCCCTCCCTGTATCAAGGCATGAAACTCTATCCTTAAAGCATCCTGGACAGATACATGCGTCGCTTTTATAGAAACCCCTATACTGTGGTTCTGAAATCCCTTTCTTCATTGTTCTCGTCACATTGGAGTTCTCATTACTTAGGGAAGGTTAGCTTTAAATATATGCAAACTTTTTTTAATGAAGTATGGCATAAAAATATAAATCATTCTTTTTCTTTACTAAAATATTATCTCTGTTCTTGTTTTCTTATCCTGGGGTTCTGTGAGAGCCAAGAACAAAATGGAATGGAACAATGTGGTGAGGTCCCTCCACATTTTCAGCACTGGCTTGGTTGGGGCTGGAGCTGGAATAAGGGGGGAACTGCCCTCTACAACACGCTTTTCCCAACCTCTTGCTGCTGGATAAAGGCAAGGATGCAGCTAGGGTTGTCCCTTGGGGCCAAAGTTCAAGGCCGTGCAGCTCAGGGCCCCCAAGATGACCACCCAGAGAGCGACAGAGGATGGGGACAGCAGCAAACAGGCCCAGCGTTAGTACCAGAGCCCTGCGCCCATCCCATGGGGGTGATTCTTGTTACTCTAGCATCCTTTCTTCTTTAAAAAGAAAAGCATTTTATAGTCCGGGTCAGCTGGACAGGCATATACATGGTTACAGATGCTCATTTTATTATTGTTTTGCTTTACGTATATATTTTTCTTTCCTACAACAAATGGTGCTTCTTTCCAAGTAAATCTCTTTAGCATCAGGGCAGCAGAAGCAAACTCCATTTTATTTCTGTAGGAATGATGGTACTACGATTTCAGTGAGTTTAATATGAGGAACTGCACATGTCTAGCATATTCCCTTCTTTTGTTTGTGGCTCTAGCGTATCAGGAATGTAGAAGCAGTTGTAAAACATGGAATGGTGGTGGCAGAGGAAAGAAGAGAAATCTTAGTTGTGTGCTTCACAACTGAATTAATACACAAGGCTGTCTAAAGCCCGCTCCCCACAAGAACATTAAGTCCAGGTTCTTAAAGGACCTAGTTGACCACTGAATAAAAGGAGGGGGGTTTCGTCCCACAGACCCCTGAAGCACAAGGCTGGTGACTTATGTCTCCTTATGTTGGAAAACTGCTCACCACTTCCTTCATTTTAGCAGCAAGAGCCTGCTGAATGAGATTGTTAAAGAACCAACAGCCATATGACTTGAGCAGGACACCAGAAGAAAGCATGAGACTAGTGCGTTACAACTGCCAAGTGGAGGTGGCTTTGAATCGTCCTCCCTGGCAAGTTGCTTGAATTCAGTGGCTCATCATGCAGATAAGGCAACTTAGGCCACTCCACACATGTTCAGTACTAGCTCCCTGAGGAACGTCTATCCAGTTCATGATTGTTGTGGTCACAGCAACAGGGTTGAGCTGATCTGGGCTGAGTTTTCCTCCTCATGACGTGGTTTCATGATACTATCGACTCTAAGATCAGTTCACATTTACGTAGCAAGTGTGTCTGCCAGGCATATATCTGCATTTGCAGCAGCGAACATCATAGTGTAAGGTGGGCATACATGTTCAGTGTATGCAGTGAAGCAAAAGCTGCACTAATATATGAGCTCCTTAGTGTGTGTCTGCTACAGGTTTGTGTCCACAAACATGTCTCAGATCACACTTTACGGGATTCACAAGTGTGAATTGTATGTATGTATGTATGTAATATCCTGCCTTTCTGCCAAAAATAAAGGTTTTAATTAACCACAACAATTTTATTGCTTGCTTGCACAATGCTAAACAGTGGGACAGTTTTGAAGAATGCATTTGGGTAAGTGGATCAACATATTAGAAAAGGTGTTAACCCTTGAGCCTATTGGATTGGCAATATCAAAATTTTCTTTTTTAGCAAGTAATAAGTCCTGATGGAAATCTGAGTGTGCTTCTCACTGGTTTTGTAATTACTGTACACATCATTTGCTGGGAAGCCATTTGCAGAACCAGCTCGTTTGCACTTAACAAGACGCTCCCAGTCTTCTGCATACCCTGTCTCACAAAGTTTAGATTGTAATTATTTGAAAAATGTAAGAAGATTCCTTCAATCATATGGCTAGTGTAGATGAAAATATTCTAGTAATTAGTAAACAAGTCTCAAAAGAACAAGTGGTAGTGGTGAATTACTTGGATCTGTGTATGTGAATGAACATTTACTAGCTGAGGCATGATCATTTGCCCACTAGAGCAAATGTTCAGTGACAGGATACAGCTTGTGTTTATGTAGGTATTCATTGAGAAACACTAAGGCAAAGTCAATTCCTGCTCTGTATGGTGATTTTTGAGTGGTGGGATGCATTTGGAACTGGATATGAGAAGAGATCCATCACCTGAGTGGATCCCTTCACATGGCTAGTGCTGCCTTTTTGGAGTCTTTCAAGGTTTGTTGCCAGCATGATGAGGACGAAGCTGTTGCAAGACAATGTCTGTGAATTAATGCAAGGACTCAATACAGTTGCCCATAGAAACGGTTTCAGTGAAACCGTTAGTGCATCCCGTCACTCTGATGTTTCTCTAATGCATCGTTCTTCAGTCAGTAGCTCATGACCAAAATTAGCTCATGCCCCAATGTAACTTGTGCCATGCCACTGCCATTTTCTCTGTCTGTCTGTCTGCATGTCTTTTCATTTCATTTAAAAACGTGTTAAGGGAAGTGAGCAAGGAGTGAGAAAGATAAAGTAGGAATAAGTCTCTGGCTGTGTTCAGATATGATGCCAAACCATGATTTATGCCAACTGCAGTATAGAACCCAAACCATGGTCATGTGCCATATACAGACCTCGTGCAGACCAAATATATCTGCAAACCAAATATATCTGCAAATGGTTAAGGCTGCAATCATATACACACTTACCTAGGAATAATCTCCATTGAAATCAATATTGACCATAATTTGTTTCCAGGGACAATTTAAAGTGCTGTTGATAAGCTATAAAGCCCTACATGGTTTGGGGCCAGACTATTGGAAGCACCGTCTTCTCCCCCATGAATCTGCCCACCTTTTGGATTGCCATCAGAGGCCTTGTTCCATGTCCCTTTGCATTCAGAGGTCTGGGTGACTGGGACAAGTGACAAGGACTCAGCTGTGGAATCCCCTTTCTCTGTTGGCTTCCTCTCTTTTAGCCTTCACATGCAAATGGTCAAGACATTCATTGACTTACCTCTGAATATTCTGAGGGCTGGGGGAATACTCTATCAGGACATTCCTATTTTATCAGGCTTTTGGATTGGCTTAATGTTGTATCTTGCTGCTCTGATTGATATATTGCTGCTCTGTTAACTTTCAGTTCTTTTATATCTTATTTTCATATTGTTACTGAGATTTTTTTATGGTACATGCTTTTAATCTATATTATAAGTTGTCTTGGAGGATTCTTATAGCCAAAAGGTGGGATATACATCTTCTCAACAAACAAACATATATAGGATTGCACTGTTAGCAAACCTTATTTTTATTATTTCTTTATTATGTTGTTTCTTTCTCCACAATTTGCTCAGTACTCCCATTTTTGTGGAAAAAATACCTCTGGAAATGGGTTGCCAGTGTTAGATATCATGCCAAACTATACTTAGCACATACCAAAGCTTGTAAACTTACTCTGAACCATGGCTTCTGATTTGTATACCATGGCCTGTCAGTTCCAACATCACACTAAATCACAGTTAAACACGCTTAACTACAGATCAGTATGATTTCTGAACTGAGTCAAAGAAAAAAGAAGATTATTTATGATAATAAACTGAAAGAAGGCCCCATGTTGCAGTTTTAGGAGTAATGGTAGGTCCCATTTCTGAAGACTACTATTCTAATGTAAGAAGTAGTTTTATTAACTACTTCATGATTTATTACTCTCACAGAACAAAAGCTGAGATTGATCAAGAAGCTCTGATTAGTGGGAATCTGGCTACAGAAGCTAATCTGATCATTCTAGATATGCAAGAGAACATCATCCAGGTGAGAAACTGCATAATTGGTTATGTGCCAGTTCCTCCACCCATGAAAGGTGAGGAAACACTGGATTAGTCTATTCCTCTGTTTTTGTTACATTACACAATGTTTAGATTGTTACATTTTTAGAAACGAGCTTCAGTTATTTTCCAAATGTTAAAAGTTGAAGGGTAAATTGTTTCCTTGCGGTTCAGCCCTAGTCGCTTAGAGATTATGAGTTTATGTCTTTTGCTGAATCCCAAAGTACTATATTAATACAAGTCTAATTTGGTTCACCTGAATATCGGTTCTCATCTTTGAAATCCAGATGGCACCTGTTATACAAGATGTTGTTGTTTTCAGTGTGGCTCTGTGAAGTGGGAAGAGAACAGGCATGACTGCATTGTAAATGAATTGGCTGAAATGGCTTGCTCCTGAGCTCTTGTTCTCATTTTGTGGAGTGCCTAGGGATATATAATAGAATT
Organism: Heloderma suspectum; assembly: GCF_057233095.1. Lineage (NCBI taxonomy): Eukaryota > Metazoa > Chordata > Lepidosauria > Squamata > Helodermatidae > Heloderma > Heloderma suspectum. Next base: position 102,805,129 of record NC_139459.1, read on the forward strand.
CTTGCCAGTCTCACAAAATTGCAATTCCCGGTACTTGTGGTAAGCCACATTGGTCAGGCCTGTTTAAAAATGGTGATAGTTTATAGTGTGTACGAAAGTCCATATATTGCTCTCATTAGTGATAGTAGCACCAAATGGAAAGAAGAATGAGAATATTTCCAAGAGTAAGATAGTGCCCTTTTTCAGATGTAACAATAAGCCAGGGTTCCAGGGGGGCCCTAGCTTATTGTTTATGAGCAGCACACTTGTGCACGGTGCCTGCTGGCTCCCACTGCAAGTTGTTTAGTGTTACTTGCAAAATGGGAACCCTGGCTTCCCTCTTGTTTGACAAACAAGCCAGAGTCAGAAGCTATGGTTTGGTGTTGGCTTATAACTCTGACTTGTTGGGGGAAAGACAAGCAAGAGTTCCCAGTTTGCATATAAGCTAAACAAACCATGGACTGAAGGGCCATAGTTTGTTTTGCTGCTCTCAGTTGCAACGGGCAGCATTTATGAACCTGCTATTCATAAACAACAAGCCAGGGTTCCCCCAATACATAGGATTCCACTGTTAATTGAGTAAGTTTTAGTCAGCTTTAAAAGTTTATCTGCTCTTTTTGTGGGTTTTGTATTTATTTTATGCAGTATACCATCCTGAAATCTGATATGATGTATGGCAATATAAAATGTTATAAACAAACAAACTGTCCCAGACATTTACCCATAAACAAAGTGTACATTTGCACATGATGTAAACATGGGGTGGCGGGGGGGAGTTTTGTCATGGTCAATAACGTTATCACCGATGAAGGTTGCAGCTACATTCCATCCATCCATCACAAGAGCAACAAATACAGTAACTGGGAGCTGCCTCACTATGCCTAATGGTAGGGCTGACCCTGTCACTTACTATGATAAGTATCGCATTGATTTCCCTATCGTAATATGTAGGGTTGTGATATTGTGTCAATGCTGGCACTGGTTTCTGCTTGTTTAAAGTCATCTTGAAAGGTCCTAAGAGCCTTCCTCTTCTCTGATGTAGGCAACCTCAGCTGTGGACTGCAGAGAGAACATTTTGGGAGGTGTGTTGAAGATCCTAGTAAATTCTCTGACCTGTGATCAGAGCACAACCTACTTGACTCATTGCTTTGCTACTGTCCGGGCACTCATTGTTAAGGTAAGCATTTGCCTGACTTTTGTCCTTAAGTTCCTTGTTAGGATACTGAAGATGTATTATTGGAGCTCCAACCCATTCCCATAACTTTGCACTGCCACCCATGTGCAACAGCCCTCAAAACAGCTTTTTTCACAGAATGGTTCATGTGTATGTGAGAACTAATTGATGGGGGCTCCCGATTCCAGAGTTTGAAAATGTTGCTGAAGATCCTTCCATTCCCCTTTTCTTGCCCTAGACGATGAAAAACATTTGCATTTTTTGGATCTTACAAGTGAAATAAGTCCTGCAAAAGAAGATTTATGCAAATATATTTATTTACACAATACATTTGAAGAATTTGGGGTGGGGTAGATAGGCCACATAGTACACTCTGCACCAATAGATCGTTGTTTTAAAAGATGAGGGATCTGCTATTTTGCCATGTTGCTTTTTTCTAGTGCAGAATTCTGGTTGTAATCTTGGTGTAAACACATCAACAACTCTTGGGCAGTTCTAATTCTGAGTGGAATCTGGAAGGAAGAGTGAGTTGAAATTAAAAAAGGGAGCATTTAGAAGGCAAGCAGAAAGCTCTGGTACCTGAGTCTGAGAATACCTCAGGGTTTGGAAGCTGGGGGTAGAGGCAACTTTTAATAACTTTTATGTCACTAGTGGTGCTTCCAGATCAGGCTTTTCTCATGCTATTGCCCTGCCTCATTCACAGAATTTTACAGGGTGTCCAGACAGTGGTGTCTCCCACTCATTAGCACCCTGTGTTTCCCCACTGCTTCCTCCATCCTTTTCCTTCCCTCAGAAAATCTGTTAAGGAGAGAAAGATGGAATAGGTACAGGACACCTTCTGAGTTTTTCAATAGGCTGGAAGCACCTTTGTTGGTCTTACCAAAACAGTCTGGTGTTCTTATGTTTGACACAAGGGATGCTTCCAGATGTGGTTTTTATTGTGCAATCGCCCTGCCTCCTTCACAAAATTTAACAGGGGAGCCACACATCGTTGTCCTTTGTCTTCCTATGTTTTCCCACTGCTTTTTCCCTCTTTTTCCTTACCACATAAAATTTTGTTGAGGGCAAGACAGAAAAGCTGCACAGTGAGCCTTTCTACACGAGGCTTTTATTGTGTGCTTGTGATTGCTCATTCACTATAGTTTAGGGGTACTTTACATGGTGTCATCCTCCTCCAGGGCCTCTCCTGTGCTTTGCAACCATTATCGCGGGGGTGGGGGTGGGGGGGTTCTAACAAGGAAAGTCTGGTATTATTTAGAAATGGTGGAATGAGAGTCTCGGGTAATTGTGCAATTCTGCTATACCACAACACCATCTAGTGGTTGTATAAAGAAACACAGAGAAAGACACCCCCCCCCCCCGCAAGCACGTGTAAAGGATCCAATCTTAATCCCACAAAGAATCCCACAAAGGAAGCAGAAGCCTCGGTAAAGGTGCAGGATAAAAGCTTCATGTAGAAATGCCCAGTGTCTTTTGACTGTTAGTGCTGGAAGCCCTCCATCTGGAAGCATCCCATGTTGCAGTCTTTTCTTCTGTTCCTCTAGTTTGGGGAGTTGCTGTTTGAAGAGGAAGTGGAGCAGTGTGCTGACCTCTGCCAGAGAGTCCTGCAGCACTGCAGTAGCAGCATGGATGACACCCGGATTCAAGCCTGTGCCACCCTTTACCTCCTCATGAGATACAGCTTCAGCTCCAGCAGCGTAAGATAGTAGACATTACCATTCGTACCACTCACCGCCTGAATCATGGAGTCTCTGTCTGCACTGACCTTGTTTTCCTGCAGAGTAGTTACATCAAATTCTACTTCATCGTCTTCTATATGCCTGATGTAATTTCTCCCTATTTGTAGACATTCTTTCCTCCTAGCTGGGAATGGTCTTCCCATACTCTCTTGCAATGTCTTATGGAGTTTGGGGCTTGCTTTCCATATCTGATAAGGATTCACTGGCCAATGATTTTTGCCTTGGATGTATAGAAATTGTAAATCTGAATCCCAGAATATAGAACAGTATGGTACAATTAAAACAGTTTGTATGCAAGCCACCTAGGGTTATTTAATTTTAAATTTATAATTGGAATAAAGTGGGGAGAGGAGAATAATAGCATAGTCTTTGGTTTGAGAAGATGTTACATGTATATGGTGTAACCTCATTTTAAAGTTTTATTACTCTTAATGTATCTTCGTTACTTTACGAAGCTCCGAATAAGCTTGAACGTCTCTCAGTCCCCATCAAACTGGAGGAGCCATTTTATTACACAAAATGAACAAGGAGTAACTTCGTAAAGCTCAATTTTACCCGTGCTTATTTGGAAGGAAGACCCACTGAATGGGACTTACTCCCAAGTAGGTGTACACAGGATTGCAGCTGCACCGTGTTAATTCCAAATGTGATTATAACAAATTCTAGCTAAGCCAGTTGGAAAGATGTGGGAGGTTTAAGCCTCATGAAAAAAGAAACCAACAGCCCACTGCTAGTGTAAGATTAGTACATGATTTGCATAATCTGATCCTCACTTTTTCTGTTTTATAAAAAGAACTTTGCACGAGTGAAAATGCAAGTGACAATGTCACTGGCTTCTCTGGTTGGTAAAGCATCAGATTTTAATGAGGAATATCTCAGAAAGTCTTTACGTACCATTTTGGCATATGCAGAGGAAGATGTAGAAATGCAGCCAACTCTGTTCCCAGTACAGGTAAAGCATTTTTCTACTCCTAATGCTTCAGGATTAATTCACACATTATATATTTAGGTAGCTTATTGTACAAAACCTAAGTATTTTATGATCATATGAAAAAAAACCCAGCTGCCACAGGTCATACCATGCAAGCTGCATGTGTTGGTATTCATGTGAGAAAGTAAGGCTATTCTCTCCCTCTACTATTGCAAGGAATTAGTCTTTCCCCTCTTCAGTGCAATAAAAAGAAACCTGGACAGAAGCAGATCACACACACAGCCTTGAGTGCCATTTTGGGGTAGAAAGCCAAATCAAATCAAAGTATAAATCAAATAAATAAATAAACAAACAAACCACCAGGACAGTCTGTGAAACCATTTTATCCCTTGCCCCCAGCCCAATGAAGAAGCAGAAGTAGGTCCGGGGTCAGGGGTCAGCATCCTCAAGCCCTTGACAAGGTCCCCACCCACCAGAAGGGGCCCACTGTCAATCCCTGGAGTTTCCTGGCCCTGCTCCTTACTATTACTGAGTGTTCACCTGCTCTCTCAAGGCAAGCAAGCATTGAGAAGAAGAGTGAAGAGGAGCACTAATTTCTGTGTGCCTTGCCTACTGTATATTGCCCCAGAGGGAGCAGCAGGTGAATGGGCAGTGGCAATGGTGGTGAGAAAAAGGAGGCAGATACATTCATGGAAGGGGGGGGCACTGACAGCATCTTGCCCAAGCCCCCCCCCCCCAATCCTGGAACCAGCACTAAATACAAGTGTGCTGTATTGTTCACCTTACCAAAGTCTAGTTGATTATATATTTATTACATTTATATCCCACCTTTCTTCCATCATGGAACTCAAGGTGGCTACATGTAGTTCTCCGGTGGTCTCCCCTCCAAGCGCTGACCAGTCTCAGACCTGCTTAGCTTCAGCAAGGTGGCTGCCTCATGTGCCTTCAGACCATGCTCTGGATGGTTGTGGAGTGGCTGGCATGAAGCTCTCGGAGATAATGGTGCTAAAGCCCAGCTTTCCTGAAGATTTGCTCCATAGCATATTTGACATAATGACTAATCCAGCTCTAGAACCTTGAAGGTGGTAATTATGTCCCCTTATAGTGTTTGTTTTCCTTTGCTCATCAGTGCTCCATTCATTTAAATGTGTGGGAGAACACCCGTGTGGGAGAACAAATGTTGGATTTTCTTCTTCTTTTTGTTTAGGTGGTAGAGCTACTGTACAATCTGAACAGCATATTGTCAGACACGGTGAAAATGCGAGAGTTTCAGGAAGACCCAGAAATGCTTATGGATCTTATGTACAGGTTGAAATCTCCAGTGTTTCTCTTGGACAATTTAAAATGAATGAACCAATTTAGAAGGAATGAACCTTTAAGGTTTAAATTTGTCGTAAACAATTTGTTTACCATGTAATTAACATCCCATTAAGTGCATATATCCAGGACAAATTTATATCTGCTCTGTACCAGTATTCAACACTATAGCATAACTTCCCACAAAGAATCTGTGGGGCTTAAATGTACAGGGGCTGAAAATTCTCGACTAGAGATCTCCAGTCCCATGTAGAGATCTGTGGCTTAGAGGATTCCACGGGGAAAACTCTGGAGGAATCCTGGAATTAATGTCTTGAAACTAGTTTATGTCTATGGTATAGCTATACTTTTTGACCTTGGTTAAGATGCTGAACTGCAGACCGGAAGGTCGGCAGGTCAGCAGTTCGAGACCCGAGTGCTGCGTGACGGAGTGAGCTCCCGTCTTCAGCCCCAGCTTCTGCCAACCTAGCAGTTCGAAAGCAAGAAATTGCAAGTAGATATATAGGTACCACTTCAGCAGGAAAGGTAACAGCGTTCCGTGCACCTCGGAGTTCAGTCATGCCGGCCACATGACCACAGAAGCGTCTTCGGACAGTGCTGGCTCTTCGGCTTAGAAATGGAGACGAGCACCACCCCCTAGAGTCAGACACGACTGGCTGGGGACACCTTTACCTTTTTACCTTTTTAGACATTATTTTACGAGGGAGTGTGTCTTGTGTGTGCCCCCTCCTGCCCCTTTACTTTGAATACAACGTAGTATTGGGGTCCCTTTAAATGTTACTCTGGCTATGTGGGGCCACTTTTCTGTGGGCAGTTCCTTTGCAGCAAGATCCCACTCGATTCTGCCAGGGCTGGCCCTCCTGATTTGGCAGAGTGAGGTGGCTGCCTCAAGCGGCAGATGCTGGGAAGAGGGGCGGTGGCAGTAGCCCCGCTGCTCCCCCTGAGCCTCTAAGCCAGCCTGTCCTGAGTGCCCCAAGGCTGGGATGGGAACCTCTTTCAGCCCAAGGGCCAAATTCAGTTTCAGAGAAGCTCTCAGGGACCACATTCCACTGGTGGGCAGGCCCGGAGAACACCAAATAAACCTGCACATTTTAGCTTAAAGCCCTTACTGCCAGTAACTAAGCCTTAGGAGAGGCATTTCAATTTTTAAAATGGGGGAAAAGGTGCACAATCGCTGGGAAACCACTAAACGATTGGTGGTTGAGGGGAAAGCGTTTGGGCCAGGGGAAGAAGTCGTGGCCATCTGGGAAACCCCAGAGGGCTGGATTGGGACTGCAGGAGGGCTGGATTGGGACCCAGAGCCTGAGGTTCCCCACCCCTGCCCCAAGGTAACCTGCTGCCCTCAGGTGTGGTGGAGGATGCTCTCCTCCTGCCAAGTATTAAAGTAAGACTCAGCCACAAATCCCATTAAATTCTGCAAGTGGAGTGTGAACTGCGGGATGCCACCTTGTCCTTCAGGTGAAGGCGGCCCTGCTGGACGTACCACATGTGTTTGTACGTGGGACCCCTTTGATGGTGATTTGCCTCCTGCCTCAATCTGAATATGGGATCATAGGGTTAAAAAAATCCTGTGAACAGAAGACTCAGCACAGCCTAGATCTAGCATCATGCTGTATCCACTGTAAAGGGACATGGGAGGTGAATGCCGGCCGACCTGAGATTCGCCCCCTCAGCTAATATGCTGATTGTCTCACTGGCCAATTAAAGTCTGAGTAGGCCCTTAGTTACCAGACAGTCATTCTCACATGTGAATGGTTGGTTAGTGGTGATACTCGTTGAATGTGACAATATATTTAGTAGAATAGCAAAGTATAACAGTTATCAGCATCTGTTGATTTGAATTAATTATTGTCTCTAAACGGTTTCTGTAGCTTCTCTAGCAGCACTGTCACCCCTCAGGTAAATTATCCCTAGGATTTATAACACATACAAAATAGACCAGGATTTTTAACTTCTCTGAAAAGGGTTTTAGACTTCTGTTTTACCCTTTATAATGGTAGCAAAGATGGGTTCTTATGAAAAGTGTTAGAGAGGAGTGGTCTGGAAAAGAGTCTTCTGGTATGATGGTAATATTTGTAGATAAAAGGACAGCCAGGGATTGGTGGAACTGTGAAAAATGCTATAGAGCAGCCGTCCCCAACCTGGCACCCTCCATATGTGTTGGACTGCATGTCCCATCATCCCCAGCCATGCTGTAGTGCTGGGAGTTGCAATCCAACACATCTGGAGGGCACCAGATTGGAGAAAGGTGCTATAGGATATATTTGTTTTGTTAGACTTCTGCCACCTTCAAATACACAATTCTGTAAGAATTCAACCTTCGCAGAGTGATATGGCATTCTCTACAGAAGAGAAGGAAGAGCTTTTTATTTAACCGTAAAGCAAATTAAATACACTTTGTCACGTTCTGTTATTAGAATTGCCAAAGGATATCAGACCTCCCCGGACTTGAGGCTTACCTGGCTCCAGAATATGGCAGAAAAGCATGCCAAGAAAAAATGCTACACAGAGGCTGCCATGTGTCTAGTTCATGCTGCTGCTCTAGTTGCAGAATACCTGAGCATGCTAGAGGATCACAGTTACCTGCCAGTTGGCAGTGTCAGCTTTCAGGTAAGAGCAGTGTACAATACTTAATGTAGGTCCTTCGCCAGTCATTGTGGAGAAATGTCTTCCTTAAGCTAGATGGGCCCTGTGTGTTCTGTCTGAGCGTGCTCACTGCCGCTTGGCTCGGCTGGGCTGATGGGAGGAGCAAGGAGCTGGCAGCTGGGAAGCAGGCTGCAGGGACAGTGCAGGACCACACACAGGTTAACTCTCACTAAAGGGATTCATCTCAGGCCACAGGTAACAACTCATATTTCTGAATGTTCCTCCACATACACGACAATCGCTACACACTGAAAAGCAGACATCAGGAACAACGGTGTGGTAGTCAGTTTCGAAATGCAGGAGCTCGTCATGATGCCCCCAAAGCCACACCCCCACTAAGACTATACATCAGGAGTGTTGAACCTCTTTCAGTCTGAGGATCAAATTCCATTAAGAAGAAGCTCTCGGGGGCTGCATTTCCCTGGTGGGCAGGGCCAGGGGCAAAAATGGTGGGGTCCCAGAAAATACCAATTTATTTTAGCTTGACGTTCTTACTGCTGGTAACTAAGCCTTAGAAGAAGCATTTCAGCCTTTTAGAATGTGGGGAAAAACTGCACAACCCCCACCCCCCAAAACACCAAACGTTCAGTGGTTGGGAGAAAGGGGGCATGGCCTTCTGGGGAATCCTGAAGGACTGGATTAGGACCCCAGAAGGCCAGATTTGGCCCCCAGGGCTGAGCCTCTGCACCGCTGCTATTCATGGTGGCACGCGCCTCTGGCTCTGAATAAGTCCAAACAAGACAGAGTGAAAGGGAAAAAAACACAAGCTGTATAAATTACCAAGAGGCAATGGACACAATGGAACCACATAGCTGTTCTAGAGTGGATTTCATCTTGTTTATCTGCACAATAACTCTGTCATTCGTTGTTATTTCCATTTTCCAGATGGAGATTTGGGACTGAGAAAGAGCCACTTCCTTACACCTGTGGGGTTTGAATGCAGACCTCCCAGGCTCACACACATCCCTAGGCCCTCCCATTGCTAATCCAGCTTTGCTCCGTATTGGTTGCTTCCCATCGTGTTTTCATGTGCAGTCTTCCTTCAAGCTATGAGAAGATTGCTGAGTTTCATATGAAATATGTAGAAAACAAGCTGTTCTTGAATATTTTGGCATTTGCAGAAGCTTGTCTTGTAAAAACAGTGTTGCCTGTACATGTTTTCAAACCAGACTCTGAAGCAATAACAGGCTTTATAGCAGATGAGTAACAGACACATCTTCACGTCTCTGCTCTTAAAAAAAAAAATCAGCATCACTTATTAAACTATTTATTTTAAGCAGAATTGAGCCCTCAGGTTTGTTCAGGAATAATTATGATAATGGTTCCCCTTTTGCAAAGCAATTCATCTGAGGACATCACCATTATTTACAAATATTCCCCCGAAGGTTACTGCTGTGTATCAGAAATCTATAGTTTTGCTGTTCTTGTAGGACAGGATATTCAGTTGCCTAGTTTTTTTCCTGAATATTTTTAAAAACAACTACAGGAAAATCTGGTCTGAAGACTTTTATTTGGGAAATAAGGTGTGGGAGGATAGTACAGCCCTGTACACTTGGCTAAAACCATACTCACCTTAAAGCAAAGGTTCCCTCCTTCCATTTTAAGATAGTTTGTAGCCCATACCTGAAGTTGAACCCCATATATTTAAGATGTCCTTGCTGTTCCTCAATCAACAGTTCTATGAAGTTCACTAAACTCCATAATCTCTGTGACTGCTGATGGAAAATTTGGTTTTGAAAGGATGAGACAATAGAAGAATCAGAATGGATGATGGTGATTTAATTATTTCTGTCATCAACCTCATTATCACTGTTATGTTAATCAGTACACATTGGAAAAAGAATAAATCACTACATATAAAATTCAGTTCTAATAACAGAACTTAATATAATGATGGAGAAATGGTGCCAAAGGATCTTTCCAAAAGAGCAAAATTTGGAAGGATGTATCTAGAGGTTGTCTGAACCACGCTGTTGTTCTCTTTTTCAGAATATTTCCCCCAATGTGCTAGAAGAGTCTGCTGTTTCAGATGATGTTCTGTCTCCAGATGAAGATGGAGTGTGCTCAGGAAGATACTTCTCAGAGAATGGGTTGGTCGGACTGCTGGAACAAGCTGCAGAGCTTTTTAGCACAGTGAGTAGTTGTAATATACTCCAAATTCATGCCTGTGTCAGAGTTGTAGAGTAACTGTATTTATTTATGTAGAACATTTTTATCCTACTTACCCAGCTATACTGTTTGAGGTAGCTTTTAGGATCATAAGTGGGTGGGTGGGGTTGTGGCAACTTAGGACTAGAGTGACCGTGTATCCTACTTAACAGAGGACAGCCCTCTGTTTCAAGGCATCTTCTATTTAAAGTGCTGTCCGGTCCAAGTCCAGTATGAAGATAAAGAATCTAAGAAGCCAGGAAGGCAGGGGCCTTGAAGTTGGCCATCAACACTTAGCTCCTAAACAGCAGACTGAGCAAGCAGGCACACAGGTCACCTGGTCACAGTCTTTTTGGTTATGGCGAAACAGATTGCATTTTTATTTAAGTTACAGTAATTCTTTGTAAATGTGCATCTATACATATAAATTAGCATATATGATTTTTTTGCAAATTGATGTCCTCTTTTGTCCTCTTTTTGATGATGCATGTCCTCTTTTTTGGAGAACCATACTACCTGTCACAAGGAAAAGCAGATGAGGAAAGGGCTAAGCACTCCTTCTTCCCAAACTTTTCATTTCAGAAGTCAAAACTTCCCCCTCTCATTGCTGCATGAAGATTTTCTTGCACACAGTTCTGAGCATTTCTACATGAGGCATTTATTATGCACTCATCATTCCCCCACTGTTATTTATGGGTTCTTAGATGACATCATACCCCAGCAATTTCTGTTCTGTTTGTAAACAGCACTTTCAGAGAGTTTTTTTAGAGCAGGGGAAATAAGGTATTATTTCTCATGGCAAAAGAAAATGCTGTTTCCACTTGTGTATTTGCACTATTCTGCTATACTGTAGTGCCACCTAGAGATTATGTAATGAAAAGCAGGAAAGGAAACACTCCTTGTGTGGTGCTCGGATCTCAATTTTGTGATGAAACCGAAAGTAGAAAAGCTCTGTGTGGAGCAGGTAGTTCAGACCTAACTAGACCATAATCCAGTGCAGAAAAGGTGATGTCAGGGTTGGATCAGAGCCCAGAGAGCCCCAAAGCAGTTCTAATTCTGGGGAAGAGCTAGAAACTGCAGGAGAGGAACCTGCGGGCATTTCAGAGGAGCAGCCAGGAGGAGAGCCCCTCCCGGTACACATTCCTGAGAGTGATAATGACCCTGGCAGGGAGAGGGCGGAGCAACAGCAGTTTCTGGACACTAGGCGCCGGCACACCCTCAAGCGCGAGATGGCGGGCACTGAGAGGCAGCACTCAGCCCGCTTGGTGCATCGGCAACAGCGACGCCCCGATGCCCCACAGGAAAGGGGTGGACTCTCTCCTCCTAGCTCATGAGTACAGCAGTTTCCCACTTTCCCCTTCAAACAGAGATCAACTGATTCCTAAGGTTAGACCCCCGAGTAGGCAGCCCTCTTAAGTCTTACTCGTAGGATCAAGCAATGAGTATCTGTAAGCATCATTAGGTTGAATGGGAATAAAGCCTTGGAAAAGAGCCCTATTGTCTGTGTGTTGATTCTGGCTACCTGAGGATTTCAGAAGGCAACAGGGAGCGACTTCCTGACAGGCAAATCTCTTGTGCAGTTTGGTGCAGCCCCCTCAAGACTTACCGCAGTAGTTAGTATTGTGCCATCAGATAAAGTAATGAAGCAGTTTTGAAAAGTGTTGAGTTCCTAAAGCTGTTTCGCCATGCATGATGAGCATCAAACATGTCCCAATAGGCCATGATGCTGCAAAAACTGGAACACTGTTGTCTATATGTCAGGTGGATGGTCAGAGAATTGGCACCACATTTGATGTTGTTTCTTCTTCATACAAGGGAGGATTGTGTGAAACTGTAAATGAGGTCTACAAGGTTGTCATCCCTATCTTAGAAGCACATCGAGATTTCAGGAAGCTTTCTTCTACACACAGTAAACTTCAGAAGGCCTTTGAGAGCATAATAAATAAGGTACCTTTCAGTTGCTTTTGTTGCTGAGCTGTGGTGTTTGTGTATGATTATAAAGATAAGACCATCTGCAGTATACAATTGCCCTGTTTCTTTTCACACTCTAAATTTCTGTTTGGCCTCTATGATGCAGTTTATTCATTTATTTATTTAGCAATATTTATTAATCATTTACATTTAAAAAATGTCTAAGCGATGTACAAAAATACAGTAGGAGATCATAATTAAACACTGTCTATTATTACTGCATACAGAAGACAATATTACCTTCCAGCAGGGATGTCTGTTGATAGGAAATTCTGGGGTTTTTTTTGTCTCTACAGAGTTCTGCAGCATGTACGACTCACTTTGCATGTGTGAGCCAAGCTGCGGGCTGTTCCCTGAGTTCTGGGAACCTTGTTGCTCATTTTGGTGAAGGTTCTCCAATTTGTGCAAATTTCTGAGCAACTTGCGCAAGTTACAGCCAAATTTGCACAACTTATGGCCAAATTTGCACAACTTATAACTAATTTTATGCAAATTGTGGCCAAATTTGCACAATTTATGAGTAATTTTATGCAAATTGTGGCCAAATTTGCACTAATTTGGCCACAATTTGTGCACATTCGGTTATAATCTGCACAAATTACAGAACATCCACCCCCGGTGCAAAATTCCCGGAAAATCCACAAACTGGCCCAATGCTGCGGAACAAGTTGGGTGCCACAGTGGGAACCTAAACAAAATCCAGGGGGCTGAGCCCAGGAAAACCCATTGAACTCCACCCCTCAGATGAATTTCTCCAACATCCTACCTTCCTGGCAATGCTTGTTAGAAGAAGAAAGTTTTTAGTGGGTGCTGAAAACCCAGTAGGGTGGTGCCTGTCTAATTTGTAGTGGTAGGGAGTTCCAGAGAGTGGGTGCTGCAATAATAAAGCCCCTATTCTAAGCCATTGCAGGCCAGACCTACGAAATCTTGGGCACCACCAGGACAGTATCTCTGGATGAACACAGCAACTGAACAGACAGTTAGGGGGCTCAGGAGATCTCTTAAGTATCCTGGTCCAGAGTTGTAATTTGGATACTGGCTGCAATGCAAAGTCCTGCAGCAGTATGCAGTTCCCATGTCCTAGACAGAGCTTCACTAGCGCATAGGGCATTTTCCTTGCTGGCAATGAAAGAGCTATATTTGCACACGGGGTAGGGTTGTAGCCATGTACTGGAACTATGTGTATGTTGAAGCTTCCCCATCCTCTTCTACAAGCAAGAGAATACTTCACAGATTCAGTAGGGAATCCTGAGCTGCTCCATGTGTAAATGATCACAAAAGTTAATTTTCTCACTGCACAACAATGGATCTATTATAAAGGAAAGAAAAAGCAGTAACTTCATATTTATCCATCAGGGTCAAAAGAGAATGTTTGGCACTTACTTCCGTGTTGGCTTCTATGGAGTCATATTTGGAGATTTAGATGAACAGGAATTTGTTTATAAAGAGCCTGCCATTACCAAACTTCCTGAGATTTCTCACAGACTGGAGGTAAGTGATTATTCCACTTCTACTATAAACATTCAGAAATCATTGAAATCATGATTCGCTTCTCTAATTAACCTCCAGAGCTTGAGAGTTTGTATAAAATAACTGAAGTACCAAATAGCCTTTTACAAATGGGAAATAATTAATTCCATTGCTCTCTAGTCACCTCCCCACAGCAATGTGACAATTAGTCCACACTTCTGATTGGGCAGCAGTGGGAAAAGGTTAGGATGAGATGAGAAGGATGTGTTGTTGGTGGCAAGGAAAAGAGAAAGGATGAAGCAGGGAACTCTTAACATGTAGACACCTCTGCCACCATCCGTGCCAGCTTCAGGTTTTTGAGGGCCCTTGGGCAAGACACACTCAATGGGCCTCCTCCCTCAGTGAGTCTACCTTCTCCCCACCATTGTCACCAGCTGCTGTTGCTTGTCATCCTCTTTCTCATCATTGCTACCACTTGCTTGCTTGGCAAGCAGGGAGCCATTAAGAAAGTGGGGAGTGACATCCAGTGCTCCTCCTTCTCACCACTGCCACTGTCTGGGCCAGAGCAAAACTCAAAGGCAGGTGAACAAGCAGCTTGTAATGGTGAAATAGAGGAGCAACTCCAGGGGGTTCTTGTCAGAGGGCCCATGCTGTGGTGTCGGCCCTTGGCAGGTGCCTGACCATGCCTACCCTTGACGCCAGCCCTGGATCACATCCCTCATTCCAGAATGAATGAGGCTTTCAGGAAAGCCATATACATTCACCCCTTTGTCAGGTCCACTAGTCTTCTCTCTTGTACTTCACGGCTGGCTGTGAAGGATCAGCTTTTACAAAAATTTTGCAGATTCTGTGAAGGCTTTCAGAATTTGAGATGCGGGGTGGGTTGAGAATTTGCAAGTAGTAAATGTCAGCAACACCTTTATGGGTTTGTGGATGCATGCGTGTCTGGCGAGTGCCTTCTATATAAACATGTGCAGGTCTATGTGTAATGATTGGCTGTGTGTGGGAAAATAAAAAGTCTATATGTGCAAAACATTGCCATTTTTCAGGATGATGTCCTGGCGTGGATTTCTCCTCCCACCTGCTCCAACGGGCAGGACTTGGGCAAATTAGCTTTGGAATCTTGGACCCTGCCCATTGGAGGCGTAACCCGCCCCCCTTGCAGTTTCTGATCTGCCTGCTCCATGGTGACGGGACTGCTGAGCAGCTCTGGCTCCATTTTCAGCTTCCCTTGACAGTCTTTTTGAGCAGCTGTAACAGAAGAATGAGTGACACTGCAAGAGACTGAAGGGGTATGCTGGATGGAGTCAGAATGGACAACAGTCAAAATGGGAGGGGGAAATACTGGTGGTAAAGATAGCTGCTGAAAAGGGGAGTCAGTTATTTCGGGTCACCTTATTAGATTAAACCATTATTTATTTTCTCTTTTGTTATGAATTGATTACTTGTTCTGGTTGTTATATTCCATAAATAAATATATTTACTATCCTAAATATTTGATTTGTTCTGGTCTGTGGGGGGAGGGTGTTCAAGGATTCTGCCTTCTGGCCTTGATCGGCACAGTCAAGCATCTTTAAGGGGAATCCTGCTGACCTATAATTTAGTAATGGTGGCAGCAAGTTATTTTGGATATGGTTATAAGGACTCTGGATTCAGTGACTTAGCTAGAGGACAGGGCATTCTGCAGTATCCCTGGGACATCACTGTAACAGACTGGGCGTTTTCCCACCCACCCTCCACGAACAGAGATTAGGTAGCCAGGGCAGGAAGGGAGCCCATCACTGTGAACTCTTCAGAGCAAAGAGCAACCTTCTACTGAAAGGGTTTCATCTTTTGCCTCAGGTTCTAAAGATGGACAAATAGCACACTATGTGTGGTACCTCTGCAGCTGATGTTATCTCAGTGGCCATGATAGTTATATACTCAGTGTGGCACCTCGGAGTTTTTTTGCTTGGCTGATGATAATAGCATTTATATAGCACTTTCTGAGCATTCAGCGTAGTTCATGTATATTATCTCAGTAATTCTTACAGCAACCTTGTAAGGTAGGTAAGCATTACCATCCCCCATATTACTGATGGAGGACTCGGGCTAAGAGACAGTAGCTTGTCTGATGCCAACTAGTGAGGTCATGGCTGAGGCAAGATTTGACCCAGGACTTCCTGGTACTAAACTAGTATAAATGTAATGACAGATTTACAGAGTTTATGTAAATATACAACACCCTTCAAATAGAAGCTGAATGGGTGGGGGCAGCCAGCAGAGCTCTGGCCACAGGACAGTGCTGGTTTTGGAAGGAGTAGCAAGCCACAAGTCATAATAAGAATCTCTAATAGTGAGCTGATGTCATGTTCAGTTTTCACTACAATTTTCTACAAAGAGGAAAACTGCAATTGTTTATATGTTTGCTTGGGAATAAGGCCTGTTAAACTCAGTGGGACTTCCTTCTGACTTGAACCTAAACAGAATTGGACTGGAAACCTGTAATGTTTCTATGTGACCTTTTACATGGTGAAAACTGGAATGTACTTGTAAAGCCATCTTTATCTCATAATCTCATAGCTGTGGAGCTGATTCACAATACATTAAAAAAAAGAAAAGGCTCGTAAAAAGAAAAGGCTCCTCAACATAATTTTTGTTTCCTTTTCAGGGATTTTATGGCCAGTGCTTTGGGGAGGATCGCACTGTAGTGATTAAAGACTCGACTCCAGTAGACAAGAGCAAACTAGATCCCAGTAAGGTATGGCAGGCATTTGCTTCTCAGAGTCTGGAATTCTGTATTGAGAAATGTTAGATTTTACTGCTGTAAAACTGAAGTCTGTAGCTGGAATTAATTGTGCACATTTGGCAAAACCATGTAATTCTGTCTGTGCAGATTTACTTCGGGTTGTTTTAAACAGAAGAGTTAGACAGCTATCATTTTCTCCTTTTGTGCTCTTTCACCTTGAATGAATTCAGTAGGATTACCCCCACCCCCCAGCTTTTAATTGGCACTTCCGCTCTCTCAGCCTCGCACAACCCGGTGCCCTCCGGATGTGTTAGCCAATGGCCATGCTGGCTGGGACATGATGGGAGCTGTAGCTCAACACATCTGGAGGGCACCAGGTTGGGCAAGGCTATGCCCACTGCATTTGAGTCAAATAAAGTCAACTCTTTCCCTGCTGAAGGCAAGGCAGTATTCTCAAGGCAGATCCTCACAACCGCTTCAACCCGGGCTGACTAGCTTCAGCCTGAGCCAGTCAATCAAGAGAGCTGCTGACACACACCGAGTTGACCTTCGGCACACTGCTGCTAAACCCATAGGTGTCATTGGGCTTCACGTGGCTGCCTCGCCTCAGGCTGCTGTGGTTGAAGCTTAGGCGAGCTCAGCAAACTGAAAACCAAGGCTGCTACAGGCTGGTGCAGCCTGTGCTGATCTTTCTTGGGCCAAGATAAAGCCCTGTACTTGTCTTTACTTAAGCAGTATTAATAAGATGAGACCTGGATAAATAACGCTGAGATAAGATTGTTCTTGAATCATATTCTCAAAACATATCACAACAGCCCTGATGAGATTTTGCTGTACCAGCCTAAACTTATAATAGAGTCACTATGTTTGGTTCTCTAGAGCAGGGGTGTTG
Source organism: Heloderma suspectum (assembly GCF_057233095.1). Lineage (NCBI taxonomy): Eukaryota > Metazoa > Chordata > Lepidosauria > Squamata > Helodermatidae > Heloderma > Heloderma suspectum. The sequence goes on from NC_139459.1 coordinate 102,822,124, forward strand.
AACCTCTTTCAGCCCGAGGGCTGAATTCCATTGCAGAGAAGCTCTTGGGGGCTGCATTCTAGTGGTGGGCGGGGCCTGAGGCAAAACAGGTTGGCCCCAAATACCAGCATATTTAGCTTAGAGTTTTTACTGCTAGGAACTATGCTTGAGGAGAATCATTTCAACCTTTGGGAATGGGGAAAAAACTGCACAAAACTCAGGAAACCACCCAACAATTGGTGGTCAGGAGAAAAGGAGTAAGGCCTGGAGAAGGGGGTCTGGCCATCTGGGAAATCCCCGAGAGCTGGATTGGAACCCCGGGGCTGAGTTTCTGTAGCCCTACTCTAGAGCCTAGCTTACAGATTTCCTTGGTCTCCTTGGAAGGGTTACTCCTCCCACTTGCTCCAATAAGCAGGGCTGATGCAAATTAGTGTTATAATCTTTGCTCCCAACAGTTGGAGCAGTAACTCTCCTCTTCAGCTTGTGGTCCTGTTTAGATTCTGAGGCAGCAACTTCCCTCTGGGAAGAAGCTCAACTGCTGTGAATTTGACACACTAGACACTAGGGACCAGTGGAGGCTGGTGGCCCCAACGTCAGGAGCGTGTGTGTGTGAATCTGCTCCAGGTTTCAGTCAGAACCAGTCAGAACACTAAAGGAGCTATCACCTTGGATATCGGAGCCACCAGCCTTCACTGCTAGGAAATACCTCCCTGCTAGAATAGCAGGGAAAAGAAAGGAACAAGCCATCACTTCAGGCTCTGTGCCTGTAGGGACAGTTTGTAGGAACACATTTTCAGTGTTCTGTACAAACAGACTCCTTCTGTTTGTCATGTGAGTAATGTAATGTGTCTCTCAGTTCCAAGTTCAATTTCATGCTTAATATTTTTCATTAACATATAGCTTAACTATGAGAGATTTCTCCATGTCCCCTTCTCCCCAGGCCTACATACAAATTACCTTTGTGGAACCCTTCTTTGATGACTATGAGATGAAAGACAGAATGACCCATTTTGAGAAAAACTTCAACCTTCGACGATTTATGTATACCACCCCTTTCACTCGGGATGGACGCCCACGAGGAGAACTGAGTGAGCAGTATAAGAGGAAGACCATTTTGACTACAGTGCATGCTTTCCCCTACATCAAAACTAGAATCAATGTTATTCAAAAGGAGGAGGTAATGCATGCTTCTAAAGGGATAGAAAGAAAACAAAATGTGCATTAGTCAATGCAATGGTAAGGGAAGTCAGATGGGAGAAAATTAATATTAATCTCCAAAACTAAGGTACCACATGTGGGGTGTGTAACTCTTAAAATTGGCTTAAATGGTCCCTAGTCCTATTAGTGGTGTTGGCATCCAGGACTCCTTGTTCCTCCTGGTAGGCACATTTCTCCATTCCACTTCCTTCCATCCAGTTTATTTTATGTTGCATGAGGAATGGGGGAGTGGATCCCTCCCTCTTGTTTAGCTGTTTTGCCAGTTCTTGATCAAGTGGCAGAGACTGGCAAGAATAAAGTCTACATCGCCCACTCTGGGTGCTAAGACCATGTGAAAACAGCTTGTCCGTCCTGTGTCCGTTGTTCTTTGCGTTTTCCTTGTGAAGTGGTCATAACGGACCTGTCCCTCTGTGGTTTCAGTTTGTTTTGACGCCAATTGAAGTAGCTATTGAAGACATGCAAAAGAAAACACTGGAATTGGCTGTTGCTACCAGCCAGGTGCCGCCTGATGCCAAAATGCTCCAGATGGTACTTCAAGGTTCTGTGGGAGCCACAGTAAACCAGGTACGTGGGGATAAGTGAAAGAATACTGTTTCTCCTTCAGGACACTTTATTTCTCCTCTCTGTTCAGCCATGTTGGCAACTTGGGCAAAACATTAAAATGACACGCATGGGGACACACCTGCACCCAGTAAAGGAAATCAGCCCAACCTCCCTTATCACTCATCTCTTCTCATCCCAGTGGCTTCTAAGGCCTTGACAAGACTACCACATAGTCTCTCCAGCCTAGTGTCCACTGACACTCAACGTTTCCTCTCACCTTTGGATCCATCGACTCCAACAGGCTGCTGTCCTTTTTACTGATTCTTCAGTAGCAGCCTCCTGAATTCTTCTCCTACTCCCTCCTGTTGTAGCTGTGATTCCCTGTCAGTTGTGCCCTTTTCCTGACACCTGACTAGAATAATTCAGTGTCATTTATTTGGTTTTACATTATATTTTTTCCTAAGTGGTAAGGCAGAGAGGATGCCTGATCATATACATCTTCCTTCCTTCAAGAAATGTGCTGTGTCTAATACAATGTAACGTTATTTCCATAAGGGACCACTAGAGGTAGCCCAAGTGTTCCTGGCTGATATTCCAGAAGATCCAAAACTTTATCGACATCACAACAAGCTGAGGTTATGCTTCAAAGAATTCATAATGAGGTAAGTAAAGAGGAAGCAGAGAGATCCGTTAGAACTGCGGCTATGCTCAGACCATGCCTGCGTTGGCAGTCTTAGGTGTGAGCTGGCCTCATATCAGATGTGGGAGCAAGCCATAGGATCCCTGCTGCCGCATAGCGCAATGACTGGTGAAATTCCACTATTTCCAGAGCAATGGCAACACTTGATTAGAGCACAGGAATATAGGAAGCTGCCTTGTACTGAGTCAGATCATTGGTACATCTAGCCCATTATTGTTGGCACTGACTGGCAGCGGCTCTCTGGGGTTTCTGGCAAAAGATTTTTCCAGCCCTACCTGGAGATGCTAGGGATATGGTTATGGTTGCAAAGTGCCTTGATGCCCATCCTTCCACTTCCTGCTTCTTCAGAAAGGGGCTATTAAGAGGCCAAGTACCAGCCTAGGATTGAATGTTATTACAAAATACATGTGGCTCAAGATAGTTTGGTGGAGTTAATCAACATGCCATTTTTTCTTCTTCGTAATTTTGGGAACAGGTGCGGTGAAGCAGTGGAGAAAAACAAGCGCCTGATTACAGCTGACCAAAGAGAATATCAGCTGGAACTGAAAAAGAACTATAACAAGTTGAAAGAGAACCTCAGACCAATGATTGAGAGAAAAATCCCAGAGTTGTATAAACCCATTGTGAAATTTAACATCATTTCAAGGTATAACAAAAGCCCCCTTTTGTACAACAGCAACAATACCAGAAACATGTTATAGGAGCAATCTACACGAGAAGGGAGAGCAGTATGAGGTCCTTTGCAACACATGACATCATGGCCAATCCGCAGCCAACCACCTCTTGAAAGGCCGCATTTTCTGAAAGTCTTTTTACTCTGTATTTTTTACTTAAAGCAGCTCCCAGGCAGTTCCCCTGTATGCATGCCCCGTCCCTCCACATTAAATCCTGGGCGTGCCTCTGTGACCTGGCTGTGACCTGGCAATGAGCTAGTCAAGTGGTGGGTCTGCCCCTTCCCTCCTCCCCATTCAATCTTTTTCCCCATTGGCACTACTGTCGCCATTCAGAGTATCTACCCTGCCTTTCCAATTCATGAAGCACTAGAGCACTGTTTCCCCCCTTCACTATCCTGCTATCTTTGCTTTTGCCAGTTTGAGTATCTACCCTGCCTTTCTCATTCATAAAAGCTTCTGGGCTGGCTAGGAGCCAGAAACCCTCCTGTTGTCTGGTTAGGAAAAGAAGAAAAAAGAGAGAGAGAAAGAGGCAGTGTGAGAGTGTGGTGGAGGAGAGACGTTGGTGCTTCCTTTAAAAGACATAGGAAGCGGGATTTTTTTTTTCAGAACTGGAGGTGAAGCATTAAGTAGCTCCCTGCCTATATCCACCTCCTTGGAATCAACTTAGGTAAGACCCTGGGGTGCCTGAGGGAACCACTTCCTCCAGATTCTTCTCCCCTCAGCCACTGCTGCTCTGCTTCTTCCATTCTTCCTGCTCCTGTCACACCAATGCCCACAGCTCTTCTTCCCTCCACCCCCCTCAAAGCAAGAACAAACACACCACAATACATGCACACTCCATCTCCTTTAAAAAAAAAATTCTTTTCCCTTGAAAATCTGTAGCATCTTTTTCCCAGTGAGAAAATCAGAGCTGCGTTGCTGTTTTCTCCCTTAAAGATGCAGTTTCAGTATTTCAATGGGTTAGGATAGCAGGGTATTCATAGAATACAGTTCTCTCCCTTCTGAAAGGCGCAGTCTCGCAATTCTAATGTGTCAGGCTAATGGCTTGACTCATTCATAGAATGCAGGCTGTTTTCTCCATTCATAAAAGAGCACTTTTAATCTTTAATCTTTCACATATCCCAATACTGGATGAGAGTCTCTGATTCTTCCATCCATAATTCAAAATCCCTTTTGTAACAGATCCCTTTTGTAACACATACCCAGTCATTTCCATCCTCATGCTGTTTTATTGTTGTTGTTTTTTCATTTCAGGGACTCTTTCCATAGCTCTAGTTTTAGGAGGGGTGAACATCTGCCTTCACAGAACACTTAAGAAGAGCAGCCTCATGAGAAGGGGATCGTACAAGGGATCAAATACAAGAAGATATGCAAATGGCTTTACCAAGTAGGAAACTTCTCACAAATCCTGATGGCCACATTTTGGCAAGATTGCCACCTGTACAAGACCGAAGAAGGAAACAGGAGTTATAACAAATGCATCTGCTAGTGGGAATTGACAGGTGTTGCTGGAAAACAGATCTTTGAAAAATTGACTTGGATATTTGCACGCAGAAAAAACATCCCCGTATTTTCTCCAAAATTCTAAAGGCCAGTTAATGATATTGCATTATCCACACAATATTCCCTCTATGTTGTACATGTATGTTTGAATATCTACCTCCTCTGTGGATCTTAGATCATAGAAATCCCATGGAAAGTTTCTGAATTAATCCAAGCACCCTTCTGCACAATGATGTATTTGCATCAATACAATGCAAGCGCATTCTCCAAGCAACGTATATGAACAGTTATGAGCCCTAAAAACAAAGAACAATATCCAGCTAAAGTTAAGCACATTTAAATCCCATTGATTTCAGTAGTAGGAGCATTATGAATATGTGTCATTCCACCCTATTTGAAGAGAAGAGTCTTATCACTTGATGCTTTGCAATGGATCTAGTAAGAGCTTTTCTCATCAAACCTGTTGAAATCATGCTTAAACAAGTAGGATCAACTTAAATATGGATGAAAAAGCAACATGTACTTAAATGTGCTTGGATAGACAGGGATCTAATCAAAATGGAGGACACAGAGGTGAGACCAACGTTTAGATTAAAACTATTACTGCTCAGGTTCTATTTACAAACTACAGGGATTCATTCTAGTTGGAATGTTTTATTGTAATTATTATTATTTAAAAAGTAGCACTATATTTCTTTTAATTTTTGAAATATGGGCTTACTTCCTGACAACTTGACTGATACTTTTGCTATGAGTTTTCTGAAACTTGTTTTATTCAGTCCAGTTTCTGTGATAGGCAGTGGTAAGGATATTAACTTTGCATACTTGTACATATATCTGTATATATTACTGTGACACGTCAGACTTTTGGTGGGTGGAGAAACCAATGGAAATTTCAGCACTTAACAGTTCTTTTATTCTGAAAGGCCTAAAATGAGTCCATGATTTTTTATTTTTAAAAAATCTATATAAAGTGCTATATGAATAGAAAACGCTCATTTTATTTCCAGTTAAAATAACACTGTGTCTTTCAGTTTTGTCTTATGAACTCCATACCTAAAAATGCAAAAAATGAAAATTAAACTACAAGTGATCATGACTCCAAAATGCACAGATTATTCTGGGTTAGTATGTTTATAAGTGTTGGGAAGCTGACAGTACAGACTTACCTTCATCTATATTGTAATGCTCATCTGTATTAGGTTCTCCATATCTCCTGGCCTACCATGTATACAAACATAATGCTGCTGCCATATTTCAGTATCCCTCTACAACAGATGCTCTGTCCTATAGTTGGTTGCACGTCTTCAGCACCAGGTGAGGGATGTCTATAAAAACCGCTTTCTCCTTGGATGGGACAACTCAGTTTTTATATCAAACAATGGATTTAATTAGGAGGTTCTTTAAAAATAATTATTTCCGTAGCTATAGTTTAAATCATTTGTGTTTTTACCTAAGCAGTTATTTCGTTTCATGTTTTGTGTAGAGATGCTGAACACTTAGCTATTCATAGGGCTTTTCCACACACTCATCTCCTGCTGATACACTGCAAAGGTGTCATTAATCTGCCCAGATGCATATATCTGATGTTCACCAGGTGATAAATATGCTGGATGAATTGTGGACTGGCCTTAAATTTAGGCTTTGGAGGGATCTACCACTCCAAAATGGTGGGACGTTCAAGGAAAGATTACGGTATCTTTTTCAGGTCAACAGTAGGCCTGTGTGAAACACCCCAACATTCTAACGGCATCTTCTGACAGAGCTCAAAACAATGGTAAAATTAGTTATTGTATCAGTCTGCTCTCTGGATTTTGTGGCATCATTTAGCTCAGATTGTATGTAACCAATATGCAGCTGTGTCTCCGTGGTGTGGTGGTGTACCTCAGAACAGTTGGTTGGTCATCAGTGTTCAGCCAACTCCTTCTAATCTTAGGATATGGGCGCAGTCGTGGCATTCATGAGTTTTGTTTCACTTGGGGCAAAAGCATCTGAATTGAACTAGAAAAGCAAATAACTGATTAAATTAAAAGCCGACAGAAGCCCCTTCAAAGTGGCATTCCTTTTAATGAAGTTACTCTGAGTTCTAGACAAACCAAACAGTTTGTCAATTGACAATTGACTCAATTGTCCTACAATTGAGCACTCTAATGGAGTCTTAGTATGCCTCAGCATTGTGCCTTTTTTATTTTAGTTCTCTCCCTTGAAAGATTATTGGAGTGTCTTCAAGAATATGAAAAGCAGAGTTGAATAGTGGAAGGAGGCATAACACATTCCATCTTGCCCTCTCCTCTGTTCAGCTTTGCTGTTTGTGCAATATTTGTTTTTTACATCTAGCTGTGGGAAAGCTCAGGTCAGTGAGAAAATAAAGCCAACTGCATACCTGGTCAAACAGCCTGTGCTGTGTCCAAATACACATGTTGTGTGACAAGCCAGTGGAAGAAATTCTCATATAATCTCTGACAATCAACTCATAATAATAAGCTGTTCAAAATTAAACCTTGTAATGGTGTCATTTCTACAAAAACAAAGCAAACGGCCCACCTAATGCCTCCAAGAAAGTTGGTCCGGAGGAATTGTGGCAGAGGACTAGAGAAGGGAGAAACAAGAATTTGAGCTTACTGCATTGCAAATGGAGTAGATAAGAAAGATGAGAAGCTTCAGTCAGCACTCTGCCTTTAGGTGTGAGATGGAGGGTCAAGAGAGTTGGAAATGCAGCTAAGGAAACAATTCAAGTTTTGACTATCAAATGTGAAGCATTCAGCTATTGTATGTCCAGAAGAAACATTATGAATGACATACATTTTTCACTAGAATTCAAAAATGAAGAAGACTGATATGTGACTAATTTAAAGCTGTTCACACAAATTTGTGAATTTGAGGAACGTGTGACATATTTATTTAGAATATCATAGCTTGTGGCGCAAGGACTGATTAAGAGCCAGATTTCCGAGGGAGAATGATTTAACCCTGGAGCATGCAATGGATATATGCAGGGCAGAGGACGTTGACTACAAAGCAGTTGAGAGCACTGGTGGGGAGTGGGAGGAGCACAAATGGATACTTTACAGTCTGTGTAAAAATATGTTTACGCCTTCCCAAAAACTACTTGGGAAGTTTTCTCTAATGCTGCTGTGGCTTAAAGTCACTAGGGACACAAGACTTTGTGGCCAGTCTGCAGCCACCCTGGAGTTTACCTGTGGGGAAGCTGCATTTTTGCAGCGTACTTTTACTCTGTTGTTTTTCTTTTATTTGGCTCCCGTGCTGTTCAGCTGCTGTGTGCCCATCCCTCCGCTTTAAATTCGGTATGATTGGGGTGTTCCTAGAGGTGTCTCTCTCACCTGGCCATGCCCTCAGTAACCTAGGTAACTAGAATAACTAGCCTGCCTTTCCAACACATCAAGAACGCTAGAGCATTCTTTCGAGCCTTCAGAATCACACTGCACTTCATTTTCGCCAGTGGGAGTAACTAGTCTCCATGATTATGCTCTTCTCTAACGTCTGCATTACCTAGCTTCTGTGATGTTGTGTGAAGTCACTTCTCTGATGTCTCGTAACTTTGCTTCTCTGTGATGCTTGCAGTAAGGGTTTAAGGGCATAAGCCCTTATGTGCATAAGCGCTTAATCACAGTAGAGATCTACTGTGGTCTTGGGATCACAGGACCAGAGAAGCCTGTCATTGTGAGCAGGGAGAAGTCCAGAGAAGGAGTAACGGGGCTTGGAAGCTATAACTCCATGACAGTTTGCTGGAATGGGGAGAAATTGGGGTGGGATTCTCTCATGGAGAGCCTTCAGATGCTGCACTGGAAAACTGGGGATTTTGGCTTCTTCAAGGAAAAGTGAGTATTATCCCCCTGGTCCCCCTATTTCCTCCTGTTCTCCTCTTTCCTTTGGCATTAAACAAATTCACATAAGGGCTTTATTGCAGGAATAATCTACCACAGTCTTGGGATCCACAGGAGCAGAGAAGCCTGTCATTGCAAGCAGGGAGAAGTGGCCAGAGAAGGAGAAGGGGGGGTTGGAGCTAGAACTCCCTGACTGTTTGCTGGAATGGGGCTTATTTGCGCTAGTGGGGGGCTCTCATGGGGAGCCCGTATCTAGCCTTCTGTTTTAGCTCTGTTTCTAGCCTTCAGATTTATGAATTAGTTACTCTCCATTCATAATGTTGTAGCAGGGGGCAGCCTGGACAGGATGGGAAACAAGCCTCTCTCATTGGTTGAGCAGCCCCTGACGGGTTGATGATAGTAAGTTCTACTCCTCCCACTCAACCTGGAAGTATATTCCTCTCAAGCGCTGTGTGTATGGTACAGTACACTCAGCTTGTCTTGCTTTGAGTATCCCTGATGGACCAAAGCCGATTCCATGAAAATCTGGATAATGCTCCAACTCTCTTCTCATTGCATTGGTGTGAAGATCCCCCCCCCCCCCGTTCCAGTTACAATCTGCCCAATGAAGTGTGGAGACCTGCAATAGTGACTGAGCAGCACATTACACACAAGGTCATATTTAGTTCAAACTGATGATGCAGCAGAAAAGCTTGTCTCAAGGCAATGAAACAAACTGCTGCAGCCACAAAGTGCCAGTGAGACTTAAGACTTTTTGGACACTGAGATGGTGTGACTACATCAGGGACAAAATTATCAGAAATTCTACTGTTAACCCTATTAATCTTTTCAGAAAAAGAGATGTGATGATAGTAGGAAGTGAAATGTTCCATAAGTAGGTGTATGGAGGGAAGCAGATCTGGTGAAAACCAGTCAGGAACTGAGATTAGGCAGCCATTTTGGGATCAATCATAGTATGGGTGATGCCAAGTTTGTTCATGCTTCAGACACCTCTGACATTATTTTATAGTTTGTAGCAACAAATATGAGTAAGCTAGAATTTGCTGTGTATTACCTCTGTGGGTCCTTCTTTTGCATGGATGAAACTTTAGACAAAAAGCTCCTGCACAAGGCCCATCACCATAAACAAGAGCTGCGTTGCAGCCTTAAATGTAATGAAAAGTACTGTTAGAGGGGAACATTCTGTATGAGAACCTCGCCTAGAAAAAGGACATCCTGAAGAACTTTATTCTTTCATATCTTTACCATCCACTGGAAGCTGCAGCCAAATTGTTGAGAGCTCCCCTGCCCCCCCCTTTTTACTTTCAAAATATTAAGAACACTGAAGTGAAGATAACTTATAGCCTGCAAGGGACCCTAAACCGAAACCATCCCAACAACTTCAAAGTGCTTCTGGCTTTGATTGTGGGAATAAAAATAAAAGGCTGTTTATTTTGGATTCTTTACCATTTACTTTGGCACATGCTGAGGTTCTTAAATGTAAAAAAATTCAAGGATGCTTGAGAAGGCATCCTTCTCATGACGTGAAAACAAAAAAGGACACATATAGGAAGTGGAAAGAAGGCCAAGTAACAAAGGAAGAGTACAGGCAAATAGCACAGAATTGCAGGGATGGCGTCAGGAAGGCTAAAGCTGAGAACGAGCTGAGGTTAGCGAGGGATGCTAAAAACAAGAAAAAGGCTTTCTTCAGCTACGTGCACAGTAAAAGACAGAGGAAAGAAATGGTTGTTCAGCTATTAAATAAGGATGGCCAAATGATAACAAATGACAAAGAAAAGGCTGAGGTGCTCAATTCCTACTTTGGCTCAGTCGTCTCCCAAAAGAGGGTCTATGACCCCCCTGGCAAATGCAAAGTACAGGCTGAAGGGGCAGGATTGCAGCTTGAGATCAATAGGCATATGGTGAAGGAACACCTAATGACTTTGAATGGGTTCAAATCTCCAGGGCCAGATGAACTGTACCCTAGAGTAATAAAGGAACTGGCAGAAGAACTCTCAGAACCGCAGTCTATTCTCTTTGAGAAATCATGGAGGACGGGTGAAGTGCCAGATGACTGGAGGAGGACTCATATTGTCCCTATCTTCAAAAAGGGTAAAAAGGAGGAACCTGGAAACTACAGACCAGTCAGTCTGACAGCAATCCCTGGAAAATTCTGGAGCAGATGATAAAAGAAATCCATCTGTAAGCACCTTGAAAACGATGCAGTGATTACGCGAAGCCAACAGGGATTTGTCAAGAACAAATCCTGCCAGACAAATCTGATCTCATTTTTTGATCAAGTAACCTCCCTTGTGGACCATGGGAATGCTGTAGACATCATATACCTCGACTTCACCAAAGCTTTTGACAAACTGCCCCATGATATCCTGATGAGCAAACTAGCTCAAAGTGGGCTAGATGAAACAACGATCCAGTGGATCCACAGTTGGCTACAGAATCGGACTCAAAGAGTGCTTATCAATGGTATCTTCTCAAACTGGGGAGAGGTAACGAGTGGGGTACCGCAGGGCTCAGTCCTGGGCCCAGTGCTCTTCAACATTTTTATTAATGACTTGGAGGAGGAGGTGCAGGGAATGCTGATCCAATCTGCAGATGACACAAAATTGGGCGAGATAGCGAATACTTTGGAAGACAGAAACAAATTCAAAGTGATCTGGATAGACTGGAGTTCTGGGCAGAAAATAACAGAATGACATTTAATAGGAATAAATGCCAAGTTCTGCACCTAGGAAAAAGAAACCAAATGCACAGTTACAAGATGGGGGACACGTGGCTCAACAACACTACAAGCGAGAAGGATCTTGGAATTGTTGTCGATCACAAGCTGAATATGAGCCAACAATGTGATGTGGCTGCAAAAATGGCAAATGCTATTTTGGGCTGCATTAATAGAAGCATAGCTTCCAAATCCAGGGAAGTACTCATTCCCCTCTACGCAGCACTGGTTAGGCCTCATCTGGAGTACTGTGTCCAGTTCTGGGCACCACACATTAAGAAGGATGCAGACAAACTGGAAAGGGTTCAGAGGAGGGCAACAAAGATGATCAGGGGACTGGAAACAAAGCCCTATGAGGAGAGACTGAAAGAACTGGGCATGTTTAGCCTTGAGAAGAGAAGACTGAGGGGAGATAGGATAGCGCTCTTCAAGTACTTGAAAGGTTGTCACAGAGAGGAAGGCCAGGATCTCTCCTCGATCATCCCAGAGTTCAGGACACGGAATCATGGGCTCAAGTTACAGGAAGCCAGATTCTAGCTGAACATCAGGAGAAACTTCCTGACTGTTAGAGCAATACGACAATGGAACCAATTATCTAGGGAGGTGGTGGGCTCTTGCACATTGGTGACGTTCAAGATGAGGCTGGACAGCCATCTGTCAGGGATGCTCTGACTTGGATTCCTGCATTGAGCAGGGGGTTGGACTCAATGGCCTTGTAGAACCCTTCCAACCCTACTATTCTATGATTCTATAAGGGGAACACTTTCACCCTCAAAGACCTCTTTAGGGCAATTTTGCCTCAAAGCAAACAACAACTTCCTGTACTCCTAGCTGGCCTTGTCAGGCACTATTGAGGGCTCCTTCACACGAAGCTTTTATCCTGTGATTGAGATTACTCCTTCATGGAAGTTTGTAGGCTCTTTACATGACGCTGTGATCCTGCCATGATCCTCCAGGGTGTCTCCTGCACTAAATGCCCTTTGTTCCATTTTTAAATATATTGCAGATAATGAGCTATATCAAATTACCCCATTGTGTTCCGCTTTAGTTTCCTCCGTGAAAAGAGTTAAAGCGGCAAGACAAGGAGCAAGATCAATGAAAGATAATGAAAGACTCTGATAAAGGGGAGAAGGAGGGAGGAAGGGGAGGGGGAAAAGGAAACACGTGTAAAGGGAGTCAGTTGTGATCCTGCATTTAAAACAGAAGCAGAAAGCCCCGTTTTAAATGCAGGATTTTAGGCTGGTGTAAAGATGCTCCGAGATTATCAGGAGATTGATCCCTAGAAAAAAAAGGTACCATAGCCATCTGAATTAGACATGAAAATTGCACGGCCTGAGCAGGTCCAACAAAGACTCTTGTCAGCTTAGGTCATGGGTGCAGAAACTGAGGCCCTTTGGCCAATCTGGCTTTCTGGAGTTCTGTAGAGGGCCCAATCACCTTTCCCTGGCTCCACCTTCTTTCCCCTGACTGCAAGTCATGTTGTGGTTTCCTGGCTTTTTTGCAGTCTTTTCCCCATTCTAAAACAGTTGAAATGCCTCTCCTGGGGCTTAGTTAGTGACAGTAAGAGCTTAAGTTAAAATAGGCTGGCGTTTTTTGGTATTTTGGCCATTGGTCTCACCCCATTTTGTTTCAGCCCTGCCCAGAACTGGAATGTGGCCCTCAGGCTGAAAGTGGTTCATCCAAGTAAAGAGCTTTCCTATACTATGCCTTTATCATCTACGTATCATTCCCTACTCATGGTTCTTTACAGGTTCTTTAGATGATGTTGTTAGAAAAAAAAGGAGACTCCATAACCGTTGGCGTCTCAAGTTACGTAAGAGCCCGAGTGGCGGGAAAATATAGGCGAAGCAAAAAGGGAATCATACTGACGCGCTCATGACTAACAGCTTGGTAAGCGGATAGTGACTGTTTATTGGATATTGACTTAGTGAGCCGATGTACTAACTGTTTCATTGGTTACTGGTAAGAACAATAGAAGCGATATGATATAAAGGGCTTTTGCACACGTGTCTCGGGGTCCAGACTGCTCTGCACCCGTTTTGCAAAACGTTCAATAAAATAGTGTTGGATCCACTGCTGCCTGCCAGGCATCCTTTTCTTCTAAACCGAAAGCAAGGACTTTTTATCTAACAATTTGGTGCCGTGACTCGGATCCTGCTTCGGGGCGTGTCCCCTTCGCGCTGAGCCGAGGGGCCACGGAGGAGAAGTGGCCACAGGCGGTTGTTTTACACTGCCTTCTCCTCACGATGGTGGCAGCAGAGGCGCCTGGGGACCAACGCCAGAGGAAGAGGGAGACGTGATCACTCCTTTTAGGCACCGGCAGTGGATCAATAAGCAGCTGGACGCAGCTGCGGGCGGGACAGAAGAGGCTTTTGGGGTAAGTGAAACAGCTTACATTAGGGGATAAACGCGGGACGGTGGTGTGTTTGTGATTGTGTGAGACGCCTACGGGCGAAGCGAGTGGGGAGCCCCGATCTGCATTTCCTTACCCCGGAGACGGGCTAGGTCAGAGGAGGGCGAAGCGCAAGAATTGCTGACTGAAATTCCCACCGTCATGGGCGGGTCCCAATCTAAGTCTGCGAAGAAGTCCCATACGCCCTTGGAGTGTTGTTTGCGCAATTGGTCACATTTTAAGCAGGATTATGGAACTAAGATGATAAAGGATCGTCTTGTCTTTTTTTGCACCCGGGAATGGCCAATATTAGAACCCAAATGGCCACCCGAGGGGTCTTTTGACCCAACCTTTGTATCTGATGTGCAAACAATAATAGCACAGAGGGGAAGTTGGGACCAGTTCCCTTATATTGATTCGTGGGCAACTTGTGTGCCCCTTGGCGGCAGGCCCGCTCCGTGGGTTGTAAAATGCATGTCCCTTGCCCTTCCCATGGTGGTCAAAAGGAAACCACCAAAAGAAGGACCACCCAGGGTCGTGGCCATGGAACCGGAGGACCTACTGCTTCCTCCTCCCTACGGGACAGCCGTCGCAGGGCGACCACGCCCGTTGCAACCACCACCCTCTCCTGAGGGGCCCGCCCAGCGGTTAGATGCCCCCGAGAAGGACCCCTCTCACGAAATAGTACCGGAGGACCCCACCCCTCTAGTTGAACGCCGGGACACTCTCCAAGATCATCTATATTCCCTAGAGGAAAGATTGGAGGTCCTACAGAGAGAAGCAAAAGGGGGACCTAACTACAACCTGCGAAAGGACCCCCAACCACCGGTGAAGTTCACCTTCCCCATCAGAGAAGTCCCCGACCCTACCGCCCAACATCCTCAAGGGACGATGTTTGTTTATGTCCCATTCACAACATCTGATTTTTATAATTGGAAACAATTTAACCCCTCCTTTGAAGAGGATCCCGGGCCACTCCTGTCTCTGATGGAGAATGTGAGGCTTACTCACAACCCCACATGGGACGATACACAAATGCTATTGAACACTTGTTTTCTCAGCCAAAAGCCAACCATCCTTGTGGGGGCACGAGCCAAGTATAGGGAGGAAAATCCCCAGGCAACTGAGGAGGAGATGGCGGAGGTTCTGCCCACAGGGCGACCCAATTGGGGGGTGGCCACAGCGGCACATAGACGCTTACATGCTGACTATTTTCGACTCATTTTAGCAGGCATGAAGCAAGCCGCGAGAAGGGCCCCCAATTTGCAAAAAGTCCTGACTCTAAAGCAAGACAAAAACGAACCTCCTGCTGTGTTCCTCCAAAGGCTGAGGGAAGCCTTCGCTAAATATACTGACATTGACTTGAATGATCCAAATAATTTAAGGATCCTCACGACTCAGTTTGTGGGAAATAGCTGCCAGGACATCAGAAAGAAGTTGCAAAAAGTTGAAGGAGGGTTGGCAGCTGACCTAGGAGTTTTAGTTGACGTAGCTCAAAAGGTTTATGAGAGGCGAGAAGAAGAAGAAGAAGGAAAAGAAAAAGACAAGAGGCAGGCCAAGCTCCTTGCTGCGGTTCTTAAACCTGACAAAGAGGGAGCTAGAAAGGGGAGGAAAGGGGGAAGGAAAGGATCTCCCCTGGGGAAAGATCAATGTGCTTTTGTAAGAAAATGGGGCACTGGAAGCGTGACTGTGAGGCTTTGAAGCAGAAAGAGAGAGGGGAAAATACGGGAGGAGCAGAGAGAGTTCTCTATGAACAGGAAAGAGATTAGGACAGACCGGGGCCCAGCCCCCTCTTAGCCGTCTCTGAGGCAAGACGGGACCCCATGGTCAAAATAAAGGTTGGGGGCCGCTCCTACAAAGCCCTTGTGGACACAGGGGCCGCCCTGTCCGTCCTCCCCCTCAGTGAGCCCCCAATGGGAGGTGGGGGGTTCACCACCATAATGGGGGTCGAGGGAAGGGCAACCCAAGTGCCCCTCTCTTGTCCCCTGTTCACCAAGGTTGGGAAAACACACCTAGAACATGCATTTGTCTGTACCCCCTCCTGTCCGGTGGCATTGCTAGGGAGGGACTTATTGACTAAACTCCAAATTGAGATTGCTTTTACTCCTGACGGAAGGATGGAGATACGGCTCCCTAAACAGCAGAGTAGTAACTACCAAATGGCCCTTTTGAAGGTTGCAGAAGAATCCACCCCAGAGGCCACCGAGGACTGGAGCCTAATAGAAAACAGAGTCAACCCTCTAGCTTGGGCCGGGATTGGAGGGGCCTCTCGTGCCAAGTCGGCAGCACCATACAAAATTCCCCTCAAGGAGGGAGCAAGGCCTGTTCAAGTGAAACAGTATCCCCTTTCCCGCCAAGGAAAGGAGGGCCTACAACCAGTAATAACAAAGCTCCGAGAAGAAGGCCGGCTCATTGAGATAATGTCCCCCTATAACACGCCCATCATCGCTGTGCCAAAAAGGGGAGGGGGGGCAAGGGCTACCGCTTAGTGCAAGACCTCCGGCTCATTAATCAGCAGATCGAGGTCCCCCATCCTGTGGTCCCCAACCCACACACCTTCCTTGGAAGAGCACGCCTGGTTCACTGTCATAGACCTAAAAGACACCTTTTTCAGCATCCCCCTCCACCCTGATTCAAGGCCTTTGTTCGCCTTTGAATGGGAAAGCCCAGAGGGGGGGTCAAAAGTTCAATTAGCATGGACAGTCATCCCTCAGGGGCTCAATCTCTCACCGGTCGTCTTTGGCCAGCAGCTCCAAAAGGATCTCGAACCCTGGGTCCAGCAGCACTCAGAGGTGCATCTCCTCCAGTACTGTGATGACCTCCTGATTTCAGCCAAGGCCAAGAATGCGTGCCTGAGTGGGACGGTTTCCCTCCTCAACTATCTAGCGGGGGGGGGGGGTATAAAGTGTCAAAAGAAAAAGTACAGTTGGCCCAACCAACTGTAAAATTCCTAGGCTACCACATAACTAAAGGGACTCGGAGCCTAGGGCAAGAAAGAGTCGAAGTCATCCGTGACACTCCTGTCCCTAAGTCCCCCCGTGAATTGAGGGCCTACCTGGGGTTGACTGGATTCTGCCGACTATGGATAGCAAACTATGGGGAGACAGCGCGGCCGCTGTATGAGGCGCTGCAGAAAGATAGACTGGATAAATGGAAATGGACTAAGGAAATGAATAAGTCTTTTCTCAGTCTTAAAGCTGCTCTTGTGTCACCACCTGCTCTAGCCATACCAAATCCCAGCCGGCCATTTAGACTTTATGTGCATGAAAATAAGGGCATAGCTTCGGGAGTGCTTTGCCAGCGAAAAGGGCCCTCTTGAAGACCAGTGGGATATTATTCCAAGGTCCTAGATGTCGTAGCATGAGGATGGCCAAGTTGCCTGAGGGCAGTAGCGGCAACAGCTCTGATCTGTACCGAAGCCGAGAAAATGACGATGGGAGGACCCATTGAAGTTTGGGTGCCGCATGGAGTGCCACAAATTTTGGGATCAGGAGGAGGAAGCAAATTTCTCAACCCAGCCCGGCATTCCCGATATGAAATAGGTTTACTAACAAACGAAAACCTCACTTTTAAGGCTTGCTCTAGCTTTAATATCGCCACACTACTGCCAACATTACTGGGCACAAACGGATCAGGACTCCCAGATCATGACTGCCTTGAAGTATTAGACCTAGACACCAAAGGCCGACCGGACCTTGAGGATGAACCAATAGAGGGAGCCAGAGATCTGTTTGTAGATGGATCTAGCTATATGCTGGATGGAAGGCGCTATACAGGAGCGGCCGTCGTTACTCTAGACGAGAGTGTGTGCGAGGAAAGGCTGCCTCCTCATTTCTCCGCCCAATCCGCTGAACTGGTAGCCCTGACAAGAGCCCTGCAAGCCAGCAAGGGAAAGCGAGTAAATATTTATACCGATAGCAAAAATGCCTTCACCGTTGTGCATGCTCATGGGCAACTGTGGAAAGAGAGGGGATTCCTTCCAGCAAATGGATCTCCAGTGGCTAATGGCGGCCTAATAGTGGATCTTCTGGATGCCCTCCAGCTACCCTCACAAGTAGCTGTTGTCCACGTCTGAGCCCATGGGAAAGAAAAAGAGGAAAAATGGAGACAGGGAAACCAGAAGGCAGATGAGGCCGCAAAAAGAGCAGCCAGAGAGGGAATCCAAGGAACATTCCTCATTCTACCCAAAAGAAAAGAGCGCCCCACATACTCCCCTGCTGAGTTACAGATGGCACAAGAACATGGAATAAGTCCCTGCGACGACGGATGGATCCAGATGACAGATGGAAGACTGCTTCTTCCACAGACCCTGCAGAGGGTTGTTCTAGAGCAAGTTCACCATTCTCTTGCACACCCTGGAGCACCAGCCATGATCGACTATTGCAAGAGGCTGTTTGTCTCCCCTGGCTTAACTGTATGCGCCCACCGACTAGCCGCAACCTGTGAAGTCTGCCAGAAAACCAACCCTCCCAGGGCACCCCCTCCTCCAAACGGAGGGCGACCATGGGCCTACTATCCTTTCCAGAGGGTGCAGATTGATTTTGCTGAGATCCCACCATGTAGGGGTTACAGGTATTTGCTTGTAATAGTATGTCAAATGACGGGGTGGGTAGAGGCGTTTCCATGTAGGAACTGCCAAGCTAAAACTGTTGTTGCTAAATTGTTACAGGAGGTGGTGCCCCGGTTCTCCCTGCCCGAAGTTATAGAGTCCGATTAGGGCTCACATTTCACCTCAGTTATTACACGGGGGCTGGCACAAGCTCTGGGAGTAGAGTGGCATTTACATTGCCCCTGGAGGCCCCAGGCAAGTGGACAAGTTGAAAGAATCAATTGGAGCCTCAAGGAGACTTTAACCAAACTCCAACGAGGGGTGAAGCTCACTTGGGTTGAGGCTCTGCCAATAGCTTTAACGAAGCTTCGAAGGATGCCAAGAAAGGACATAAAATTGTCCCCCTTCGAACTGATGTTTGGGTTCCCGCCTCGGGTACACTGCGGAAGGAGGGAGGAAGTCAAGTGGGAGGTGGGTGATCAGATACTAAGGGATCAGTTGACTTCTCTACGGTCTGTTCTTTCACAGCTACGAGCTTATTCCGTTCCGTTTCAGAGACTGCCGTTAGATGCACCTATCCATCTCTTCCAGACGGGAGACGAGGTGTTGCTGAAAAAGTGGAATAAAGAAGCTTTAGAGGAAGGGTGGGAGGGGCCTTATTTGGTGGGACCAACCAGCCACTCGTGTGTAAAGCTTGTGGGTTCTAGTAAATGGACACATTGCAGCCGGATAAAGCCATTTAAGCGACCCTCGCTTCCTTCTGTCACCTGGAAAGAACAGGAGGATGCGGGCAACGGTCCTTTGCTCCCTGGCACCCCTCCGGAAGCTGCCAGGGACACAGGCGAAGAAGCCATCCAGGAGCCACAATCGCCTGTAATATACAAGTCACAACATCTGGGAAAAGCTCGGGTTCGAATTACAAAAAACTTGTAATATGAAGCAAGTATTGCGGGTGGTGTTGGTAATGTTAGTTAAAGAAATATTAACATGGATGGTGATACCTCAAGGACTTGGGCTTGACAGCTTTAAGATAAAATCCCGAAATGTCACACCAACACCCCTCAAACCACTTCTGGTACAGATCCCCGAGAAAGAGAGGCGTCCCTGGAGAACCAGGTTAGGAATCCCAATAACAGAGGAAACTGATAATGTGTGGTTAGAGTGGATAAAGTATACAGCCAAGTCTTTAAATAAGTCTGACTGTTTTGTTTGTGCCACAGGGAGATCTGTAGCAAAGGTGCTGCCCTTTCCACTGGGGTGGGACACTCCTTCCCTCCTCACCTGCGTGATCCGTTTGTTCCAACACCCTGATGCATGGGGAGAGGAGGAATGCCAAACCCTCAATAAATTATACCCCCCACTCAAATTAAAGGATCGTGTCAGACCTTCCACAGTCTTCCTGCAAAGAAGAAACCATACCGGATGCATACACCGAAACCTTGCAGACACAGAGGGGCGTATAGGGAACCTGACGAGTAAAGTAAGATGTGTTAATTCCACCCGCTTTAGGAATAATTCCCTTTCAATCCCACGAGCTGATCTCTGGTGGTATTGTGGTGGTCTAGAGTTGTATGAGGTATTGCCCTCCAATTGGTCCGGAGCTTGTGGGTTAGTTCAGTTGGCAGTCCCCTTTTCAATTGCATATCATCCAGCAGAGAAGACTGGCCAACCCCGGCAGAAACGATCAGTAACCCCTTTTGATGATCAAATATATATTGACTCCATAGGAGTACCAAGGGGAGTGCCAGACGAATTCAAAGGAGGAAATCAAATTTCTGCAGGATTTGAATCTACCCTGTTTTGGTGGGTGACCATTAACAAAAATGTAGATTGGATCAATTACATTTATTATAATCAACAGAGGTTTATAAACTATACTCGAGATGCTGTAAAAGGATTGGCTGAGCAGCTAGATGCCACCAGCCAAATAGGTTGGGAAAATCGACATGTTCTTGATATGATGTTAGCAGAAAAAGGAGGGGTTTGTGTCATGCTAGGTGGACGGTGTTGCACCTTCATCCCTAACAACACTGCCCCAGATGGCACAGTAACAAGGGCTTTGCAGGGCCTCACCGCCTTGTCTGAAGAATTAGCCGAGAATTCAGGGATTAACAACCCCGTGACTGCCTGGTTAGAGAGATGGTTTGGAAAATGGAAACACCTAGCAGCCTCAATCCTTATTTCGCTTGTAGTGATGATAGGAGTTTTAGTGTTATTTGGTTGTTGCATTATCCCCTGCGCTAGAGGCTTATCCCAGCGGTTAATTGAAACCGCTTTGTCAAAACAGATGCTCTTGCTTTATTGTGCTGATAAAGAAACTCCGTTTTAAATGCTTTAAGACGTGAATAAAGACTTAAAGGAGGGAATTGTTAGAAAAAAAAGGAGACTCCATAACCGTTGGCGTCTCAAGTTACATAAGAGCCCGAGTGGCGGGAAAATATAGGCGGAGCAAAAAGGGAATCATACTGACGCGCTCATGACTAACAGCTTGGTAAGCTGATAGTGACTGTTTATTGGATATTGACTTAGTGAGCCGATGTACTAACTGTTTCATTGGTTACTGGTAAGAACAATAGAAGCGATATGATATAAAGGGCTTTTGCACACGTGTCTCGGGGTCCAGACTGCTCTGCACCCGTTTTGCAAAACGTTCAATAAAATAGTGTTGGATCCACTGCTGCCTGCCTGGCATCCTTTTCTTCTAAACCGAAAGCAAGGACTTTTTATCTAACAATGTCATGACCCTACAGTTTTGCTTCTGTGTCTAACCAACTCTTTCAGTGGGTTTTTTAGAGGGGGGAAATGCAGTATTTAATTGTGAAAGCGAAGAAAGCACTATTTCTTCTTGTGTGTTTGCACGATGTCAGTATACCACAGTGCCACCTAGAAGTTATCTAGTGGAAAAGCAGGAAACTCTTCATGTGTAGTGCTCAGATTTCAATTTGTAATGAAACTGAAAATAGATACAGCCAATTAACAACCTTGTGCAGAAAAGCTCAAAGACTAAGAATGTCATTACGGCATAAGCTTTCATGGACTAGAGTCCATTTCATCAGATGCAAAAATTACATGGATTTTCCTTAGAGTGGCCTCAATTTTCAAATCTCAAAGACTTGGGGCTGTAAATCAGGGTGGGGAACCTATGGCCCTGAAGTTGTTCTTGGACTTCAACTCTCATTAACCCCAGCCAGCATGGCCAATTATCAGGGATGATGGGAGTTATAGTCCAACAAGATCTGGAAGCCCATCCCTGATGAAGATAAAGAAAAAGTGGCAGATGTTTTCTTGAAAGAGTATGATCACTCAATATCCAGTCTTTCTGAATGAAGGGCTACAGCTGGGTGTGTTGAACCTCAGGCCCATATACCGAATTGGGCCTGCCTGGGGCCCTAGTCTGGCCCTTTGGGGTTCCCCAGAAGGTCATGCTTCTTCCCATGGCCCCGCTCTCTTCCCCCAGACCACCAGTAATTTTGAAGTTTCCTGGCTTTTGCGTGGTTTTTATCCCCCATTCTAAAAGGTTGAAATGCCTCTACAAAGGCTTAGCTTTTGGCAGTAAGAGCTTTAAGTTAAAGTAGGCTGGCATTTTTGGCCCCGACCCTTTCTGCCTTCAGCCCTGCCCACCACTGGCATGCGGCCCCTAAGAGCTTCTCAGAAACTGAATTTGGCCCTTGGGCTGAACGTGGTTCAACGGCCCTGGGCTACAGAGACTTCCCTGTGTCACTTCCCTCTCTCTACTCCTAGCTATGCATATTTGAACTGGGAAAAGAAAAACAGGAAGGAATGGTGGAGGGGGAGGGATTACAACAGGTCCTAAAAATTAGAAACTGTTGGAGAAGGGAGAAAAAAGGAGTAAAAGTGCTGTTTTTTCTTGTGGCAAAATGAATGTTTTTGTTTGTAGCTTAGGTCAAATTTGGTTGCCCCCTTTCCCTGGGGCACAGGAGAACGAGCAGTGAGGTGAAGATTTGAAATGTTATTCAGACTGCTTAGAACATTGTGTTTGGTTTGCCTTTCTTGACAGCTAATTCAAATGTCTTGAGTACATCCTTGTAAAAGATTATAAATACTGCTTTAGAGAAAAGGCTCCTGCTCACATAGTTTAAAATTACCAGTAGTTCTGAGGTTAGAAGAACATGGCAAAACAAACATAACCTTTTAGGACTCCTTTGAATGGTACGAACACAGTGCTGAAGGCACAAAGCCAATTTTATTTTCCTCTGGCGGCCGTAAAGCTGAATAATCTTCATTCAGGTACTGAGACAGCCTGGAAATGTTCCCTGTGAATGTAGCATTCCTTGGTTTAACACATACTGTCCTCTGTTTGAAAATAAGGTGGCATCTTTCCCAGTGGACTGTACAGGAAGAATGAGAGGAACTGGCAGGGAGAACAGCCACCATCATTCTAAGCTGATGTCGCTTGCCTCAAAGGTTACAGATCTTTCAGCTGCCTGGAACTATGCCAGCCGCATGCTGACTGCTGACGGTTGGATCTTAAACCTCTGCAGAGTGATAAGAAAGGAGTTTAACATTTTTCAAAAAATGCTGCTTTATACAACAGTCTTGATATATGAAGTTAGCAGCCCCAGTGCGAGCAGTCTCGCTACCTGAGGCAGGAGAGAACACGAGCTGCCACAGCCTGATGCCCCCCGCCCACTTCCCCTCCCTTTTACTGTGTTGCGTGCCCCCCTACCCTCACCCCTTCCTCTTGCCTCATCGTCCCCCCACCCCTTATCTCGTCTGTGCCCCCCCCCTCACCTTTACTGCCACTGTGCTGGCATTCTGGAGAGCCATGCGGCTGGAAGAAGTGGCTGGCATGGCTCTTGCAAGAGCCTGCCATCCCGCCGACCTGCTATCTGGCTCTTGCTGAGAAGATCCCCACAGAGCAGAGCAGAGGGCAAGCAGCTGCTCCAGAGACTCTGCTGGTCACTTACTGTGGCATTTGCCACAGCAGGAGACTGGGACTGGCAGGGCTCTCCGGCACACCCACTGCAGGCAGTGGTGGCAGGCCCTCCTGGTGGGGGCAGGGGGGAGCGGCGTAGTTTGTCACTCTGCTGCCTGAAGTGGGGGCTTCACCCTGCCTCATGGGAGGGCTGTCCCGTGCAGTTAGCCAGGAAGAAATTGTTAACAGCCATGGCAGATTGATGAGAAAAAGCCAGCTTTATTCCTTTTGAGACTTAGGCTGAATCTACACATAGCAGTTTTACCATTATCATACTGCAGTGATAACTATTGATGCACATGACACCAATGAGCACCAATAGTTATCACTGCAGTATGATAGCGGTAAAACTGCTATGTGTAGATTCAGCCTTATTTGCCAGTGTATCCAGCCACAATCTATATTGTATCGTGTGTGTGGCTGTGGCAGTGAAGCCTCTCACATGGTTTGGATGAACGGCTGTGATGGCATGGACTGCTGTCCACAAATACTTCAGTTACTTGGGAAACAAAATGGTTAGAAGTTGTCATGCCCACTGGCCCCCCACCCTGACCTCTGTACGTTCAGTGGATGATATCAGAGGGAATCTATGTGCATACTGCTTGTATGCAAGAGGCTCTGTGCATGCAATTAGCAACCCTGATCATGCAGCATTCTTAATTGCGTGAACAGTTGCACATAGTTGTAGTTGTCACAGTCCATTTATCTGTATATGGCATTTTGCACAATACATTGTGCTCAAAGTGGTTCACAAAAACAAACAAATACAATAGCCGTAATTATAATACGCTATTAACTCAATTACAGTTCATTTTAAACCTATAAAAAATGTAAATAAGTACAAAACATATGAATAGGTCAGTTAACAATATCTAATACCAATAATATCAACATGATACACACATTAAACAATTAGCTAAACAGTTTATGTTAAAAAAAAAACCTAACAAAGTATTTCATCCACATCAAACTCACAGCAAAAAAGGGAAAGAAAAACACCCCACAAGGCACTTCAAACAACCCACCATCATGTAGCAGGAGGAGACCCTCTTCTCACCAGGGTCCCATGTCCTGATCCAAGAAAGGGCACCCTCATTCCTACAGTAAGGGCTTTTCCACACAGAGGCTTTTTATCCCATAATTTTATTGGGGCTTCTACTTCCAGATTCTTTGCAGGATTAAGGTTGGCCCTTTACATGTGCTTCCCCCTTCCCCCACTTTATCTGGGAATTCTATATGTTTCATTATACAGCCACTAGGTGGCACTGTGGTATAGCTCCTATTATTGTGCAACTTCCTCTTTTCACTCAGGAATTCAACAGGCTGTATTTTAATGGCTCATTATTGATCTTTAAAAAAAACGAGATAAAGGTCAGAAGACACGGGAGAGGCCCTGCAGGGTGACGACATCATGTAAAGGACCCGCAAACTTCCATGCGTAACCAATCTCAATCGCTGATCTAGCCCAATATTCTGTTTCCAAACAGTGGCTAGCCAGGTGCCTCTGGGAGGTTTATGAACAGGTCATGAAAGCAGGAGCCCTCCCTATTCTGCCTCCAGACAAGTCCGTTCTCTGTAGCTATCCTGGCTAATAGCCATTCATACACCTGGCCTCCATAACTTTGGTTCCCTTTAAATGTTGTCAGGAGTAGTAATCGGGTCAAAGGGGGAGGGGCTCAGAAGGTGTCGCCCTGAACCCTGCCATTGGTTGGTCGTATCCCTCTTCCTGGGTCCTGATATTTTGGGCTGGAGAGGATTCAGGTGCCAATTCAGTGATGTTATCAACGTCCAGGCTTGTCTGCCCATGACGATGCTGCTGCCCGATGAAACTACAACCACACCAGTGGATACTTAGGGCAGAATCCATTGGAGTACTTATACTCCATTCGATTCGCTTTCACTCTTCCAATACTCTTCTGCAAGTGGTGCCACTTCCGTGGACAAACGAACATGATCAAAACCACTTGTTTCTGGAATGGGGCAGGTTGGCAGAGCTTGCCTAAGGGAGCTCTGCTGACCTGATTGAAAACCGGGCGTTTTTCCCACGGTTTCCTCCAGGAGGTGCTAAATCTCTGTTGTGCAAGTGGTGGGTCCCACTTGCGCAACAGAATCTGCAGGGCACAAGAGAATCGGCAGGGGTGGGGTAAGTGCCCTGTTGGATTCTGGCTCTGCCCTTAGGAGGGAAGGCCTGATGGGTCTCAAGCGGCTACCGTTCTTGCTGCCACTCACGTTGTTCCTTCCTCGGGGTAGCTGTCTGTGCTGCTGCGCTGATTCTGAGCCAGGGTCCTGCTGCCACCTGCTGTGTTTGCAGCAGTGGCTTAAATGAGGGTGGGGGGTCGAGCCGAGCCCCGAGTCACTGGCCCTCTGTCACGTGAGGCTTGGCCATGCTTAGATCTGCCATTCGGTCTGCAAAGCCTCCAAAGGGCTTCTGGCAGTTGCATCAGCACCACAGGAGGCATGTTCCTGGATTCATCCCGTGGCACTGCTATGATCTGTCAAGGCTCCCAACTGTACGGACAGGGTCCTGTCACATGGGTCTTTCCTACAAAATCAGCCATCCAGTGGGAGGCTGATTTTGTGGGGAAAGTCCTTGTGAGGCAGTTTCCTGCACGATGTGCCTTGACCGTATAATGGCAGGCCTTCCAAACTGACTGTAGTGCCATTGGCTGAACCCGTGGGAAAGAGGCTTCCATAGCACTGTTGTAATGTTTAAAGGAGGTGCTTTGAACCTCAGGCCTGTGGGCCAAATCCAGTTTGCCTGGGGTCCCAAACCAGCCCTCCAGATTTCCTCAGATGGCCACACTTCCTTCCCCACATCACCAGGTGGTTCCTGCTTCCCCCGCCCAACTGATGGTCATTTGATCATTTCTGGCTTTTGTGTGGTGGGGGTCCCCATTCTGAAAGGTTGAAATGCCTTAGTGACTGGCCGTAAGAGCTTTACGCTAAAATATGCCCCACCCCTTTTGACTTTGGCATCACCTGCTATTGGAATGCAGCCCCCAAGAGCTTCTCTGGAACTTTAAGGGGGACTTTGTTTAGCCCTTCTTAAAAATCCATCTTAGATAGTGGAAGTGAATTCCATAAGTTATTCTGAGGATACCTTGCCTGAGGACTCCCCAAATCCCGGAGTTTGCACTGGAAGTGCGCAGGGAGAAGCCACAGCTGCCTCCTCATCTGATTCAGCAAGAAATTTAACAGCACAGAGGGAATCTTGGTGTTGTGACCACCGTAGAGTAACCCAGCTGTGGAGAAATGTTGAAGGAGCCCAATAAAGAACAAAAAATGTACATGCTTTCAGCAATGGAAAACTGCAGATAATAAGGCCATACAGTGTCCTCATTGTGGCTGGGTGTCTCTGCTTGCATATTTGGGTTTTATTGGCAAAGATCCTTTGCAGTCAATCATAGTTTGAAACGAAATATAATTATGTTGAAAGCCCAACGTATCTTCACAGAGCGGAGACAGAGAGAGAGAGAGAGAGGGAGAGGGAGAGAGCTTGGGAAACTCTGGTGTAGAAAGATGAATGATAATAGTTTGATCTGTCCAAAGAGTTGAAACTTCCCTCCTGCAGCCAAACTATCACTGCAGTTATTCAAAATCAATCTGCCTGACCTTTGTGGAGTTCCCAAGTGGTCTGAAGAACTCATTTTATTTATTAATATTTTAAAAGAACCAGAGTGCCAGAGGAAAAATGAAACTAACAGCATTGCATGCAGCTTATTTATGGAAAGCAAAACTCAAATGCACAGTGAAAGAAACAAACAAAACACACGCACATAAAGTGAATATATCAACCTGTAAGGCAGGGCTAGGAAAACTTTTGGGGCCTGTGGGCACATCTGACACTTTCAAAAAGTGTCCCAGGCACCCCATACATTGCTGTGAGATGTAAAAAGTTGTTAGCGCCCCGTTCTCTGGATTCACACTTTTCTTGCCACCCCCTTTCTGGATTAGAATGTAAATCCCATTGAACCTAGTGGGACTTTTTTGTTGTTGTTGTTCAGTCATTCAGTCGTGTCCGACTCTTCGTGACCCCATGAACCATAGCACGCCAGGCCTTCCTGTCCTCCGCTCTCTCCCAGAGTGTGCTCAAGTTCATATTCATTGCATCGGTTTTTTAAAAACAATATTGTTCTTTACAGCATCGGATTTCTTTTCACCACCAGACACATCCACAGCTGAGTGTCCTTTCGGCTTTGGCCCAGCCGCTTCACTCTTTCTGGCGCTACTTGGAAATACCCTCTGCTCTTCCCCAGTAGTATATTGGACACCTTCCGACCTGAGGGGCTCATCTTCCGGCGTCATATCTTTTAGCCTTGTGATACGTTCCATGGGGTTTTCTTGGCAAGAATACTGGAGTGGGTTGCCATTTCCTTCTCCAGTGGACCACATTTTGTCAGAACTCTCTGCCATGACCTGTCCGTCTTGGGTGGCCCTGCACGGCATAGCTTATGGCTTCACTGAGTTACGCAAGCCCCATCGCCACAACAAGGCAGTGATCCATGAAGGGGTAGTGGGACTTACTTCTGTGTAAACATGTTTTGGATTGCTCTGCTCATAAGACAGTAAGGCATATTTGCTGATTCTCTTGGGGTTCCCCTGAGCATGCTATATCCTCCTTGTTTGTGGGTGGTACTGGGCCGCGGTGGTACCGCGGTGGTACCGTGGCCACGGTGGCTTAGTGGTTAAGACGCTGAACTGCAGACTGGAAGGTCAGCAGGTCAGCAGTTCGAGACCCGAGTGCTGCGTGACGGAGTGAGCTCCCGTCTTCAGTCCCAGCTTCTGCCAACCTAGCAGTTCGAAAGCAAGAAATTGCAAGTAGATAAATAGGTACCGCCTCAGTGGGAAAGGTAACAGCGTTCCGTGCACCTCAGTGTTCAGTCATGCCGGCCACATGACCACGGAAGCGTCTTCGGACAGCGCTGGCTCTTCGGCTTAGAAACGGGGATGAGCACCACACCCTAGAGTCGGACACGACTGGTTGGGGACACCTTTTTTACTGCTTTGGCTACATCAGGATAAGCACTCAGAGAATGAGCTTGCTGTTACCATGCATGATTATGCCTTCCCCACCTGCTGCAACGAGCAGGGTCCAGGGACAGAAGAAAACTTCAGGTTGGAGTTGTTCTATCAAAGGCTAGACCCATTCCCTTTCTCTGCCTCGTTCACACTTCCCAGCCCCAATAGTGTTGTGGAGCACAGCCTTGCAGAGTAAAGTGCTGGGACTTTCTGGTTAGCAGGAACAATGATGTCATTTGCCAACCGGCTCGGGCTTTCCCGTTCCCACAATCCTCACAGTAGCGGGGGTGGGGTGGGGGTGGAATGGATTTTCCGAGCAACAGCATATTCTTGTGACCTAGCCCTGTTGTAATACAAGGTAGAGGGGGCGGCTTGGTCTTGATTAGGCTAGTAGGACCTATTAGAATTACAGAAGACCTGTTCCTGGTGCAGATTAAAACTGCTAGACCTGGTTTCTTGATGGTTAACAACAGCTAACTAGGGTTTTCATTAAACCAAGAGCTAAAATGCAGTTTCAAGTGGGTTTCAGATACTGGCTTTCTTCACACGGAGCTTTTATCCTGCAATTGAGATTGTTTCTTCATGGAAGTTTGAGGGCACTTTACATGACACTGTGTCCCTCCAGGGTGGCTCCTGCACGAAATGCCCTTTGTTCCATTTTTAAATAGATTGTAGATCATGAGCTGTCAAATTTCTCCATCGTGTTCTGCTTGAGTTCCCTCCGTGAAAAGAGGGAAAGCGGCAAGAAGAGGAGTGAGAACAATGAAAGATAATGGAAGACTCAGATACGAGGAGAAGGAGGGGGGAAGGGGAGGGGGGAAAGGAAACACGTATAAAGGGAGCCCATTGTGATCCTGCATTTAAAACGGAAGCAGAAAGCCCCATTTAAAATGCAGGATTTTACGCTGGTGTAGAGATGCCCACTAGGTTAGGGAATATCCCCACTGACAGTCCCATGGTAGTCCCCTTAGACACAACCCCAAGAGACAACCCAGAAATGCAGGCAGCTGTGTTGATCCATGCCATTCTAATGCCCATTCTCCCAGGTGGAGAGATCCTTTTGGAGCTCTTCACAATCTTTTTTGTTTTAACAGCCCTCAATAATTTGGTGTCATCTGCAAACTTGGCCACCTCACTGCTAATTCCAGACAATTTATGAACAAGTTAAAAGCACTAATCCCAATACAGGTGCTTGTGGGACACCCCTCCACTGTGAGAATTTACCATTTAATCCTCTGCTTTCTGATCTTTAATCAGTTACCAGTCCACAAGAGGTCCATTCCTCTTATTCCATGATGGCTGTGTTTGCTTAGCAGTCTTTGCTTTATTTATTCATTCATTCATTCATTCATTTCATTTCATTTCTATACTGCCCAATAGCCGAAGCTCTCTTTGATAAGGGACTTTGTCAAAAGCCTTTTGGAAGTCTAAGTAAACAATGACGTGGTTCACACATAACGACAGCCCATGGGTTAAACAACCCACGGGCTGTCGTGCACAAGTAGGAGGGAGTGGGCGTCCTGCCTTCCATGTGCCTACCACTTCAGCTTTTATTCAGCAACCCATGAGTGGCTCCATCGTAGGTTGCTGAGCAAGTTGTCTACACTCGGACTACTGGGTTGTTTAGTGATGTCTGGATTCGTATGTCATGCTCAGCAATCTACGAAGGGGCCGATCATAGGTTGTTAAGCAAAAGCAGAAGTGGCAGAAGTGCTGCAGACAGCACTTCCGTTCTCTCCCACTTGTCCCTGACAGCCTATGGGTGGTTGTGTCATGTGAACTGGCCCAATATCTACCAGATCACCCATGTCCACATGTTTATCAACACTGTCACTCCCAAAGAATTCTAAAGGATTAGTGAGACAGGACACACCATTGTGGAAGCCATGTTGATCCTTTTTCAGCAGGATTCTATATCCTTGATAGTTTTATCTTTGATAATGCTTTCCACCAGTTTACCCAGAACAGATGTTAAGCCAATTGGCCTGCACTTACTCGGCTTCCCCCAAATCCCTTTTTAAGAATTGGTGTTATATTTGCTACTCCCCAGTCCTCTGGTACAGAGGCTGACTTTAGGGATGTTACATATTTTTGTTAGATCAGAAATTTCACATTTGAGTTCTTTAAGAACTCTTGGATGGATACCACCTGGACCTGGTGATTTGTTAGCTTTCAATATGGCAATAAGGTCTAGACTTCACCACTATTTGCCTCAGTTCCTCAGATTCCTTTCCTGAAAACATTCGCCTTATGTCTTTTGCAGTTAACACAGATGAAAAGAACTAATTCAGCTTCACTGCAATCTTCTTATCCTCCTTTAGTACTCTTTTAATTCTGTTATCATCCAATGGTCCAACTGCCTTTCTAGCCAGTTTACTGTTTCTGATGTAGTTAAATAATTACTTATTGTTGACCTTGATGTTATTAGTAATGTGCTTCTGAAAATCCCTTTTCATATCCCTTATTGTCTGCTTGCATTTCCTTTGTGAGAGTTTGTGTTAATTTTAGTTCTAATTTGGGTGAGACTTCCTGTTTCTGAAGGAAGCCTTTTCTCGAATAGCTTCCTTCACACTGCTTGTTAACCATGCTTTTTTATATATATATATATCCCGCCTTTTTTCCTCTTCCAAAGGAACCCAAGGCGGCTTACATTATCCTCCTCCTCTCCGTTGTATCCTCACAACAACAACCCTGTGAGGTAGGTTGGGCTGAGAGTCTGTGACTGGCCCAAAGTCACCCAGTGAGCTTCAGTGGCTGAGTGGGGGCTAGAACCTGGAGCTCCCGGCTCCCAGTCCAGCACTCTAGCCACTACACCACACTGGCTCATATAGAAGAAATGTAGCATAGAACTTGACTACTTAGCTTGGATTTAATTACCATGGGGCTCATAACTTACTGGTACCATAATCAAGGCAGATCAAGCAGTCTAAAATGCCATTGATGGCATGGCTTCCAGGCTACCTCTGATCTGGAGCAGTTCCAGCCATGCCATGTGTTTTAGATATCAGACAGAATCCAAAAAAGAGACACAGTCTTTCAAGATTACGGAAAAGGTAACCACCAACCCACTGTGATGTAGACTAATCAAAATCTTAAAAGTTAGACTTTGAAGAGGTAGTGCTTTGGAAAAAGCCAATCTGAGAAGCCTTCAAATATGAGGTTCCCATATCCAACGGTAATTCAAATTAATAACTGTAGAAAGAATATCTAATTGCACCACTCTAGGATTAGTTTAACAGGGAACTGAGCAATTCTCCTAGCACATTCAGAATACTTAAGGGTGCTTCAGGGTGGGTTTCCCATGGGCAGCAGGTTGGCCACTGTGTGAACAGAATACTGGATTAGATAGACCCTTGGTCTGATCCAGCAGGGCTCCTCTAACGTTCTTATGTTCTTAAGGTGAACAAATATAATCATGTGGTGTATGTATATATAGGATGGAAATAGGGAAATCTGGGTGCTGATGTCCATGAAACAGACAGTGCACATAATAAGTTGGATGGATTCATCACCTGTGCATTGTTTCCCAATATGGAATTTGGGCACTTTAAAATGGAAGTAGCTTTGTCATGCAGGCCAGAATCACCAGGAAAAATGGAGAAATAGGAGAGAATATTAGGGTATCATCATCCAATTCAGTCCATTATACACCACATCAAAACCTGCAAAGATTGCAGCAGCTATCATAGAGTCAGGGCTGGTGTCAGAAGTTGACATAGTTGGGCACCTGCCAAGAGCCCGCTGGGCTCCTGCTGATGCTGCACCTCCGGACCATTCTCGCCTGCCTGCCATTTTCCCCTGGCCCAGAGTTGATGAGCAACGGTGGCAAGACAGAAGCCACCCCTGCTGCCTGCTCACTTGCTAGCTCTCCCCTGGCAAGCAAGCAGGCGGTGAGGAGAAGCACCGCAGCTGGTGACACCGCCGGAAAGGGGAAGGTGGGCTCACATTGAATGAGAGGGCCCACCTAGAGTGTCTTGCCCAAGATACTCTCAGTGGGTGTCTGGAGCTGGCAGTGCATAGCGTATTTCCTGTACCGAGACATGGTCATATTCTTCATGGAATATGCGGATGCAACATTGCAAAGATGGCCAGGAGACCAGGGAGAAGCTATACTGAACCCCCAAGGTCAGTTCTGCAGCAGCGTGTCAGGTTAAGTCGCTCCATGCTTATTCTTGACCTATTGTGCACTCGTTGCTTCCCGGGACACGGTTTGATGATTTCTAACTAACCTGCTTCCAGGTTAGAGATGTGTGAGAATTGCATTTTGATTTGTTTTTAACTTGAATTTGCCTTGTTCACAACCTGAGAAAATGCATACCGAAATGCGCACTCTTCCCATAGGGATGAAACGGGAAACAGATTGCAGTCAGAAACAGGAGCAAGGCGATCTGAGCTTCAAGGTGGGGTTTGGGGAATCTCTACAGGCTCAAACATTGCTGATTCTGCCATCCCTGTTCCAGACTGTTTTCTTTTTAAAAATGGGATCAGAGGCTCCAAATTGTCCTCAAAATTATAAAACGATGGCAAAAATGAAATAAGTGACACAAAGGGAGAAGTATTTAGTTTTGAAAGGGAGAAGTATTTAGTTTTGTGCATTTGCTCAATTTCTGTCATTTGTTCCAACTGAAGCATGAGTAGCATAGCACACAGTTTTATTCCCCCATTACCCATTGTGTAAATGCAAGTTCAGAAGCTGGACTTTGCTGTATAGATTCATATAATTCACACGCCCGTCTTCACAATGAGGTCTCTTTTCCCTGTGTCTCTCTGTGAAGCAGAAGAAAATATTCTCATTAATATAAACATCAAATTATAGCTTTTGAAAATAACATAGATGGGGAAAACCTGAAGGGCTCTCTCTCCATTCTATGACTTTTTATAGCTCAGGAATTATTATGGGTGTTCTGACAGCTATACCAAGTCTGCACTCTGACTCATGACTGTAATAATAACTCATTATAACCATTAGGAGAGGCCAGATCCCTGGAGACAGAAACTATTGACAAGGCCCTGTTAAATATAGTAAGGAAGGAGTTGCAGTCAGTCTAGTAAATTATTTCTGGACTGGCATTCTTGTGCATCCATGCACAAATCAAGCATATTGTTGGGGCATGGATGTAAATAGGCCTAGCGGTGGGATCTCAGATCAGAGCTAGCATGCAGGCAAACTACTCCACAAGCAGTGGAAAAGCAGATATTGGAGTGTCGGACACCTGGTGGGTAATTCCACATCATTTTTGCTCAAAGAACAGGAAGACATATGTTGCCCTTCCAAGTTAGCCCCAATGCAAATGCTGAAAGCAGTGCAGTCAGAATACACTGCCATCTTTTGTGCTTGTGAAATCTATCCTATTAAGTTCCCATTCAGAAACATAAACCCTGCAGAGTAAATTACCAGCAGAGTGCTGCACTGTGGCTGGAACACAAAGCAGGTTGACTGTAACACGTCCTTCCTATAGGAGGGAAAGAGACGATACATGGAAAACTGAAATGGGATGTAAAAGCTGATGCATGAAGCTTCAGGATTTCCACTCCTGGGAATGCAGCTAGGCATCTGAAAAATGTTCCTCTTGGTCCTTTGGCTCTGTCAAATAACTGTATAATGCTGTCATTTGGATATTTTGTTGTATCCCTCTTATCCAAAGAAATGACTTCAAGAGGGACAGGATCATGGCAGAGCCAACTTTACCATGTACCATGTAAGTGAGGGGGCAGTTCAGGAGAGGCAGCTGATCACATGCTCCCCAGTCCACTGCCTACAGCCACTGCCACTGCATCTGCGTCTCCCTGGCTGGCCACCACCACGTTTGCCTCTGCAGATTTACTGCTGCTACTACTGCTGCAAAAAAATATCAGCCAACTGGGCTTCTCCAGGACTCCCCAGAGGGCCCGCCCCTTGCCTCTGAGGGGCCCTTCCTCAGAGCAAGGCATTGTGGATGAGGTGGCCCCAGGCAATATCTGCATCTCCAGTATTTAGGCAAATGCTGTTTTACATTACTTTAAAAAAGTCACTTTAAACAGTATTTGCTGCTGTCATGGCAAGGCAACACAGGCGCTCTTCTCCCACAATGCCTTGCTCTGAGCCCTTCCTTAGAGCGTGGCATTAAAGGGCATGAGATCACCCGCATTGCCGCTAACTTGGTGGCAAAACAAAGAAGGCACGCTGGGAGGTTGCGGAAGAGGAGGCAGGTCAGACCGCCTCAGGTGGTGCCTTGTCTTGCACCAGCCCTATATCGCGGAGAACTAGGTCCTCAGATTCTTTTACTATTGTGTAATGCAGATTTGAAATCAAACTAGAATTTAAATGTATAACAACTGTGGCTGCTGTCTGGCTGATACAGGGGAAAACTGGGTCATCATCTTCCATTGGAGTAATTGCATTAATGCGTCCCTTGGTGTTTTTCCATTTTATGCTGCAGCCCAGCTCTGTCACAGACCAAGGTACTTTCTGTCACCTACTGATAGAAAACAAGATTGAATTCAGTTACCAAAAGGTGCACAATAGTAATTGCTGTACTGCAATTACTGTAGTACTGAGGATGCAGAAGTAACTGCAATGAAGTATGGGAAGGCGACTTGTTGTTGGGAATAGAATTTATTGAAGTAAAGGGTGACTCCCAGAAAGCAGTTCACATTGGACTGGTTCTGATACAGGGTTGGATTCAAAGTACGTCAGTTGCACTTAAGTCATTGAAATAATTGGGACTTAAGTTAGTAATTACTCACTTTTCACATTGATTTCAATGGGCCCCAACTGCAACGAACTCAATATGGATCCAACCCATGGGGTTGGAACCAATGTTAGTTTGCCTTAGAGTAAACCCATTGAAATGAATGGGACTGAAATTAGACTAACATTGGATACAACCCATAACACTTAACCCAAGTTAGCATTAACCATGGGCTTGGGTCCAGATTTATCCTGAATCAACTGAACTGACAGAAGTGGACTTTCCCACCCTCTCCTTCCCACTACAGCCCCTCCAACTCCCTGAAAATGCTACACAGAGAGTCAGGAGACCCTGCTGAATAGGGTGAGCTGTGGTGTGGGTGGGAGGGGGATCCCCCAAATTCAGATGGAGGGACCTCCTATGAATGAAGCCCTTTCTCTCACTGAAGCCAGATCCTGTATCCAACCCATGGTTGTTGTTGTTTTTGTTTTAGCGCTGGTTGAGATCCCAAACATGCAGTGACAGTTGGTGGAACCATGGTTTAACTTTGCAAAACCAAAGCCTGCCCTCAGAGGAAGTGTATGGCATTGTCAGGGCTCTGTCCTGCACAGATCTGGAACCCTGGGTCTCTTCAGAGGAGGAGCAGTGGGATCTCCCAACAGAATTCCACACCATGAGGAACCCTGAGGAGCTGTCGAATCCAGTCATCCGTGGCTCAGCATCGGAGATACCACACCAGTTGCCTGAATTCCTCCGCCCGCCCCCCCCCCCGACATCATATGCATGGAGGAGTAACAAATGGACAAGCCTTTTATGCCGTTTATTTGCCTGGGATGCACTGAGACGTTTTAGGGCACAATCCTATGAGTATTTAGACAGAAAAACGTCCTACAACTCCCAGCATTCCGCAGCCAGACTTTCCTGTCTAAACATGCATAGGCTTGCATCCGGAGGGAGCAATCCTATCCCACTTGACAACAGCTAGACGGCCATAGGCTATGTTGTTTTCTGGGAACCGACCTTGGAGCCCCCACTCCCACACTGCCTCTGAGGCAGTGCAGAACAGCCCTGTCCTCTGCGCTCGCAAGAGGAGCACAGAGCGGCCAAAAAGGGGTGTTCTGTGGGGCGTTGCGGGGTGGGGAGGGTGGAAATGCCTGTAGCCTCCTTTCCCGTTCCATCCTCCCATGGCTAGACAATTGGCTGTCTAGCTGAAAATGCAGAGCAGGAGGAGTGCGGAGGGAACTATCCCCTCCATGCTTCTGCCCTGCGTAGGATAGGTGGTCGCCTCCGAGTTCGGAGGCAGCAGCCTATCTGGATAGAATTGCGCCTTTAACCTCTCTGCTTTTTGGTATGCAGAAAAGCATTTAGGTGTTTGTGTGTGCGGGGGGGGGGTAGTGTTTTTTTCTGTAATTGTATATTAATGTATTGTTTTATTTTTAAAACCCATTTTAATTGTGCCTGTAAGTCGCCTTGAGTGCCATTTTTTGATAGAAAGGCAAGGTACAACTCAAATAAATAAATAGGACTGGGGTGCTTGGCTCCTCAGTCCCAGGAGCCAAATGCAGCCCTCCGGGACTCCCCAGAGGGCCATGCCCCCTTCCCCTGGCCCCACCCTATTCCCCCCAGCCACCAATCGTTTGGTGGTTTCCCACTTTTGTGCAGTTTTTCCCCAATCTAAAAGGCTGAAATGCCTCTCTTAAGCCTTCGTTACTGGCAGTAAGAGATTTAAACTAAAACATGCTGGTATTTGGGGGGGCTCCTTTTTGCACTTGGCCCCGACCCGTTTGCTCCAGTTACAGTTGGAATGTGGCCCCCAAGAGCTTCTCTGAAACGGAATTTGGCCCTGGTTATATGACCACTTCTCCTGTTCTGTTGGTACGTCCTTTATTGTATAAATGGGTTATAAATGTATTGTGTTGATTCTTTATGTTTTTATTCCTTGCTTCGTGCATTTTTTCCCAGAAAAGCGGGAAAGGAGTTTAAAAAACAAAAAGAAAAAGAATAACGCCAGTTTGTTAAAACATATTTGTTCATGTTGGCACAAGAGCGAAGCTTGTTCACGAAATGTTCACTAAACATTCCCGCAGGGCTCTGATATGATTCTGCATTCTTCAAGCATGTCATACTGCACTTAGAATTGCATTGTCTTTCTGTCATCAGTGTTCTAATGAATGAATCATGCACTTAAGCAGTCCATGCTTTCAGCCCTACGATTAAGGGATGCAGGGCTGTTTTCCTTGTTGTATGACGAAGCAGGACTTTTTAAAGTAAAGGAAACTTGAAAAAAATCAGTCACAAGCACCAGCTGTGACATGAATCAAACAAACCGCTGGAATTTCTCTTCAACACTAGGCCAGAGATCTGACATAGCTCATTTTGAAGATGTTGGCTGGGAGAAGATGGGAGTTGAAGTCCAATGCATCTGGAGGGCACCACGCTAGATAAAACAATGGTTTGGGCTGAGTATAATGCTGCTTTGTATGTTCATATTATAATGAAGAAGGAAATGCTAGTTCCCAAGCTTGCTTGTGATTGTGGATTCAAACAATTCTCAGTGATTATCAATTAGTTGAGTATATATTCCTCAGTTTGCATTGGACAGCAAAGCTGAATACCCTGTCTATATTAGGAACATCTAACCCCACCCAGCCACCCCCACACCTCCACTTGAAGCTTCTATACAGGGAATATTACCACTGATTTCTTTCTCAGTGCTGCCCACTGGAACTGTCACTGGTTGAAAGCTTCTGAATGAAAGGACTGAGCCAAAAACAAAGAGGGTCCTTTGTTTGCCTTGCTCTGCTCTTTATGATGTACTGAGTTCATCTGTTTATTTATTAGTCTTAGGGCCTGACCTTTGAGCTACTACTCACAGGCAGCTCTTATTCAGGTAGGTAAATAGTTCCAGTTATGCAACTGGTGGTCCTTTCATGAGACAACATCTGACCCTAAGCACTATTCCAGACCAGTCCTATGCCTATGTATTTGGAAGTAAGAAGTTTGCTGAGATTTATTTGCTAGTGTGTATCCTTACCAATAACTTATTTTGAAATAATTTTCATTAGAAATCAGAGGGTCTTGGGCCCAAGAAAATGCATGTAGGATTGAGAGGTGGTTTATTTTTAGTATATAAGTAAGTGGAATAGTAACACACGCATAAGCTGAACCGTTTTCCTGTTGATCAGGCTGCATTAGTAAGAGGAACGATTCTTCCTTTTCTCAGCAACTGAAAACTCCTGCATAAAATATTAAAACACTCTGAGCTTAAATACATCACAATAAGTGCTAATAACGACTTTTGTAAGCAAGCGTTGCAGAAGGGCGGGCAGCCAATGTTGCAGGCTAGAAGTGGTTTCTAAGAATATGAGCTCTTGATTAAAAAAATATAAATGCATTTCTTGTGATATTTTTAGTTTAAAGGCTGAATAAAGGCTGAAACAGGGCATTGCTGCACAAGCGGTTGGAAAAATAGCTTTCTGTCCCAACAGCACCATAATTACTTGATTTTAAAAACGTATTATGCAATTGAATCTCCTGAAATGAAATGAGGGTGGACAATGTTGCATTCTTTAGGCCCCTGGACCCTTGCTGATGCCGATGTGGCCCTTGGGGCAAAGAGGTTGTGCACGCCTGCTTCAGGGGCTTGGGAAATTTCTGTTTTTTAGAAGTAAAAAATTGGAACCAAAATAACCTAGTATGATCTAGGAACATAGGGAACTGCTTTCTACTGAGTCAGACCATCGGTTCATCTAGCTCAGTACTGTCAACACTGACTGGCAGCAGCTCTTGAAGGTTTCAGGCAGGATTCTTTCCTCGCCCTACCTGGAGAAGCCAGAGATCGAACCTGGGACCTGCTGCACGCAAAGCAGGTGCTCTGCCACACTGAGCTATGGCCCCTCCATCTGTATAAGGTTGGCTGAGATGAGACCATGCACTAGGGGTGGACAATTTGTGGCCCTCCAAATGTTTTAGTCAAGTCGCTAACCACTGCTATACACACACTGAAATGTTGCAATTTTTATTATATTTGAGTCTTTCAAATCCCAATAGATTTATTTAAACCAGAATTTTGTAATCGGGGAAATAAGAAGAGCTGGGTCTTTGTTGAGCTATTGAAAGTGTAGAAGAAGTTTAACGATGGCAAGTCCAGGAGAAGCCTCCTGTGGCAAAGGAAATAAAATGGAGAGACAATGAAGAGTTAGAGACGGTCACAAGATGTCAGTGACTGACAGTGAAATAGAGAGAGGAGCAGGGAGATGAGAGAGACCCTGAATGCAACAGCTGAGGCTTTGTCGGTAGCAGAACAATGTGCTTTGCCTGATCAACCAGCAACACTGAGCATCCAAATTAGAAAAGAAAGACCAAACCTACTCACACTGTGGGCATTTGTTGAGTCCATTGTGAGCCACTTGTTCTAGGCCCATGAATTCACTTGTTAACTACTTCCTAATGCAACTCTATACAAGGGGTTTGTAGAATCAAAACAGCAAAGTCAAATCTCTTAGCCATCACATGCACTTTTTGAAGCAATGATGCTTGGAAGGAAGGGGAAATTCAGCATGGCATCCAGATAAAAAATGAGGAACAGTAATTAATGTTTCTCATGCAAATTATATACATGTGTTTTAAAGGACCATACAACCTCATGTAGGGCAGACCCCAAGAATATCCCTCCACCAAGAACGACCCAGTTCACACAACAATTACCCATGGGTTGTTTAAACCAGGGTTGGGCTGAAGGTAGATTGCCAGATGTTTGGGACTTCAACTCCCAGAAGTCCTGGCCAGCAGTCGGGAATGCTGGGAGTTGAAGTTCAAAGTATCTCAAGATCTACTTTCTGCCCACCCCTAGTTTAAACCATGGGCAGCCGTGACTACACAGAAGCAAGCAAGTATGCTTGCTCCTGCCCACTTCGCAAAGCAACACTATTCGCCGTGATGTCCAAACTGGCACTCTGGGTTGCTAAGGGAGGAACAGCCCAGAGTTTTTACCTATTGTCTGTTGTTGGGTTAAAACTCTGGGTTGTTTCTCTCACAACAACCCAGAGTGCAGTGGTCAGGAAGCAGCTCTCTTGCTCACTCCTGTACGGTCATGACTAACCCATGATTTAAACAACCCATGGGAATCAGGACGTGTGAACTGGGTCATTTCCCTTTTCCCTTGATGGCCTAACAAATGGCATTGCAAATATTCATTTGATCCATACTCCAACTATGGGTTGGATCCAGGATCTGTTTTCCGTGAGAGGAAAGGCTCCAGTCGCAGATGGGCTCTCTGCCAAACTTGGGTGGATCTTCCCTCCCTCCCCATGCCACAGCTCACCCATTCAGCAGGGTCTCCTGACTCTCTGTGTGGCCTTTCAGGAGGCTGGAGGGGCTGCCGTCGGAAGGAGGGGGTAGGGAAGTCCACTTCTGCCAGTACAATTGATCCAGCATAAATCTAGATCCAGCCCAAGAAAGTGGATTAGAAGGAGAATGATAGTTCCTATAACATTATATGAATATTGTCAGTGCAGCTCTATACATGGCTATTTAGAACTAAGTCACATTGAGTTCAATGGGACTTATCCCCAAGTCAGCATGTATAGAATTGCAGCCTGAGCTTAGTGATGAATCAGAATGATTTTCCACAAGTGAAACTCTGTAATCTTTTGCCGGTTCTTCATATATATAATAATGTCTGTCAGCTTTCGCCACTGATCTTAATGTAAGAATACATTTTTGAGGTCAGCCAGCAGAATTGTGTCTGGAGAATCAACCTGTTGATGAGGCAAGTTAATATATGTCAGAAGAAGAAGGAGAGTCAAGCAGGCAAGTGAACAATCTGGCTTTCTTCCTAGCAATAGGCATTCTGTGGAATGTTCCAGGCTGGTGCTAATATGGCCCAGGAAGTTATAGATAGATATGTGGTGCATCCGTATCTCACATCCTGTAAACACTGGCCCAAAGATAGAAAGATTTTTAGAGTGGTGAGTAGCAGAGGCATATACCACTTGGCCCAGACTACAGATATGTTGATGCCTGCATCAGGGGGCAATTTCTGTTTTAGTGCAACAAACTGCAATGGAGGCCAACAAATACCTCTACTGATGTTCTGAACTGGTCCTATTTCTTTGCAAGCAACAGCGAGGGATGCAGCATTGCTCAGATACATCAGTTATAGAGACTACTGGAAAACATAGACATCTGTTGCACCCTATGGAAACAGGAACGTGGTGTTGATGTTGTCACAGAAACACAGCAGTTTCCCACCAAGGTCACTGCCAGTCAGAAACACTGGAGAGAGGGTGTGCAAGGGAGATGAGTCTGACCAATGGAAAAGCAGGTTTCCTTTTCTTAACAAAAGTTTACCAAAGAACACCTTCTTATCAGTGCAATATGAGCAACTTTAATTTTTCTGTTGTGGTGAATAGCAAAGGGAGAATGAGAGAGAGAGAGAGAGAGAGAGAGAGAGAATGCTGCTTGCTTAAACTCTTTGATGCTATATCTAGTAGACCAATTACATAAATTTAGAAAGGTTTGCTGGAAGTGTAAATCAAAAATTTCTTAGAGACATGATCCTGACCTCTTCCCCAAAGGGGGAAAAATGCAAGAGGCCATAACGCATGGATATGCTCAAGAAATATCTGACAAAGTGGGCTGTAGTCCACAAAAGCTTGAATCATAATAAATCTGTTTGCCTTTAAGGTGCCACAAGACTCTTGGTTGTTTTTGCTGCAACAGACTCACATGGCTATATTAACTCTGTGCCAGTATGAAGGGGTGTTTATTTTCCTTCTATAGAATATTGACCGCTGGATTGAGCGGCAAGGCTTGCTTTTGAGTGGAACAGGCACCAGGGTCAGCTTAGTAGCAAAAGCAATGCAAAGTGATCTCATGGGTCGGCAATATTTTTAGGGTTCCAGTGAAATTCTGTGCTGTCAGAGAGCTGTATCCCAGCATCTTCAGGGCAATTGCAATGGATAATTCCTGGGGTCAACTTTCAGGTCCTGTGGGGCAGCCAAATATGAGCAAAATATTTTTTTTTATCTAGCCCTGGTTCCTGCTGCACATCAGATATTTCGGA
Organism: Heloderma suspectum; assembly: GCF_057233095.1. Classification (NCBI taxonomy): domain Eukaryota; kingdom Metazoa; phylum Chordata; class Lepidosauria; order Squamata; family Helodermatidae; genus Heloderma; species Heloderma suspectum. The sequence goes on from NC_139459.1 coordinate 102,863,935, forward strand.
AGCGCTTACATTTTCATGCATTTTAATCTCAGGTCTTGTTTCAAAATAGGGCAGCTGATGGGGAGCAAAGACAATCTCTTTGTGTAAGAGTATGCCAGTTTTTGAGTCACACTGAACTTTTCAGCTGGCCGGAACATAAAGGTAGCCAATCGCCAGCAGCCGTTTGCTCGCTGTCTTTATTATGCCCATTTGCCCTGACGGATTCATCCCTAGCCTGGATGTGAATAACTTCCCCGTGAAAACAACTGCCCGTTCCGCGCCCTGGCGGCGTCCTCTGCGCTCTCCCAGGTCAGCGCCACCGCCGCCACCCCCCCCGGGGGGGGGCCGTGGGGTACCACGTGATTGGAGACTCCTGGTCTGTGGAATCCCTGACGCTGAGGGGGGCGGGAGAGCGCGCATTGTTGCTTCGGGGCAGCGGCGCGCAGCCGCAGTACGGGCGAGCGAGCCGGTGCGCGCGCCGGGGAGCTGCTCCGAGGAGGCGCGAGCGGAGTTTGCAGGGTAAACTCTGAGCCGGTCCCGGCGGCTGCTGCTCCTGCGGCGCACGGGGCAGTGCTCGTCGGCGCTGCCCTCTCCGCCTCCCGGCCCCGGCTGCCGCTCCCCGGCGGGCGCGCGCCGCGAGGAACAGCCGGAGCCTGGCACGACTTTCCCCCTCGAGAGCCGCCTGCTCGAGGACGCCTCCCCCGGCCCCCCCGCGTGCCGAGGCGTGCGGCTGCGCCCCTCCTCCCCGCCAGCAGGTTAAGGGCCGGCGAGGTGAGTCGAGCGCTCGTCCTCCGGCCCCGCTGCGCCCCGGGTCTCTTCCCCTTCTCTTCGCCTCTGAATGCAAGCGGGAGGCGGGCAGCCGGTCGCCTCGGGGAACGCCGGCCGGCCGGCGGGCGGAGGGAAACTTCGTGGAAGGCTGCTGCGAAGCGTGCGTGCGAGTGGACGCCCCCCTCACGCCCTTTCGCCCTTCCCGGGACCAAGCGGGAGGACCTCTTCGCCCCTGGGATCGTGGGCTGGCTGAGCCCTGGGGGGGGGTTGGCGAGGAGGGCGCCCCGGAGCGCCCTGCTGCTCGCTTGAGGTAGGGTTCGTGGGGCGGGGGGGTCTCCTCTCTCCTCTTCCCAGAGGGATCCTTCCCCTTCTGCGCCTCATCTCCTGCACTGGGGGCGGGGGGGCTGCCTGTGAGGGAGGGCGAAGCCGGACTGTTGCTTTTGGGTCGTCGTGTTGCTGCCTGCAGCGCCGCGGGCTGCAGCACGTTTCTGGCTTCGGGTTCCCCTTCACTTGACATTGCCACGGCCGGGGCCCTCGGGGAGCGGGGGGGGGGCGCGAGGTTTGAGGCTTCTCTTTGCACGCTTCTCCCCCCCCCCTTCCTTCTCCTTTTGTTGGCTCACCTCTCGCTCAGTTCTTTGGAACAGCAGGGATGAGGGAAGCTTTTGTTCTGGAAACATCAAAGGTATTTGAGAATGGGGGGGGAGGCAACACATAATTTTGGAGGCAAAAAGGTGATGCCTGTCAGCGCTCCATTGTGTTGGTTTTCTTTTCTTCTTTGCGGAAGGAGGAAAGAATGAAACTTTCTTTCCCTCCCTCCTGGCTGCTGTGCACGTGAATTAGCTAATGAAGCTGCATTTTATGCATAGCTGGAAGCTTATTGATCCACTGCTCACTGTTATTACTCAGAGGTCTGGCTTAAGCAGCCTGTTGGGAGCCTAAAGGAAAATTAAAATACGTTTGGTGCGGGGAGGTGTAACTTCATTATTTAATATTGTTTAATTTTACTTATAAAGATAGCGATTCACATGCTCACCAACTCAAACTCCACAAGTATTACCCAACTATGCAAACAGTTTTATGTGCACAGTGTGTTGGTGTATATAATCTGTTCATCATTTATATGAATAAAGAAACCATAGCACTGACAATCCTCCATAATTATTGGACAGGGGGAGAGGAAGTTGATCATTGTTGCACACATGCATCTGTAGGAAAAAGTAGCAAAACTGTAGTCTTTAGTATTTTGTGTGTGAACACACAGTACTACACTGATTACTGTCAAAGATTAAACTTTACGTAGTCTTGCTTGCATAAGGAAAGCTCTGTAATGCTAGCCGTTTTCCAAATACATTTATTTAGGGAGAAAGTTTCTTGGTCTACTTCTATAGTGAACTTTACTTCTGCAAAAGCCCTTCACTTCTGATCGGGGTGTTTGCCGGGACTGCCTCTGTGGAGTGAGTATGATCACTGTCCATTGTATTATGGTCCTGCTCCCCTCTTGAAATAGAGGATTAGAGGGGTGCCTTTCTGTTACCTCATGGCAGTTTTGCCCTTTTCAAGTACTGATAAACTTCCCTATTTGAGGGGAAATAGTATAATATTCAGGGCTTGCATAGAGGATTCCCCCTGCCTCAAACCTCCCACTAGGCAACTCCCCTTTTCCTTTTTGTGCTCTGTGCTGGGTTAGTTATAGGACTGATAGGTTCTTCCTTCTCCTCCTTTGCAAAAGCTCTTGACGATAAAGCTTCTTGGCGTGATGCATGGGCTTGCCAAAGTCTGTAAGGCCCTATATTCTGCACCATACTTGTGTTGGACATGAGGTCAGGTGGCCTACTTCTGGTGAGCCATATGAATCCTTGAGATTGTTCCCAATGTGTTGGGGAGTGTGTGATTTTCCCCCATCTAATCCTGTGGGGCATGCCTGTATTTCCCCAGACATAAGGAGAGGGGTAAGCATGCCACATCACCCTATCACATGCATCCTTGAAATGAGTGAGTAGTCATGGAGGGTGCTGTATCTGAAACTATCTGTTGTGGAGGTTAGAAGAAGTTTATTCTCTGATGGGCAGGTGTTGAAACTCTGGAACATCCTCACTGAGGAGATAACCTGTGCTTAGTGGGTTATAAAAAGTTCAAGCAAGCTTTTCATGTGTAATTGTCAGCTGCTTTAAAAAGTTTCTGCTTTTGAAAAAGCTGTTTTCTAAAACTGCTACTTTACTGTCTTTGGCATTGCTCTTTGTTTTTTTAATTATTGTGTATTTGCCATTATAACAAAAACAAAAGAAAAAGGGGAAAACAAAAACAGCAACAGAAAAAAGAGAAACAAACATAATAAACATAGCCATTTACAATAACCAAGAGGGAGGAGGGAAGGATTCAACAGTTCTATTTCAAATATGTACAATAATATAAGCAGTCTATATACATAACTAAATAAGCACCCAGATGAAATTGACGACTGTAGGATCTATGTTCAAATGCAGCAACAGCAGTAAGTTCTTCAGACCATTGAATGATATGTGGCAGGTGTTTAACTTTCCAAGACTGAAGTATGAATCTCTTTGCAACTGTAAGGGCTCTCAGAGTCTACTGTTGTTGTCCATCTGTTAATCCCCAGATCACAGGAATATAATTTAAAAGCGCATGAACATCTTTAATTATCACAGATTTTTTGAGAACAAAATTTTACAAGCAATTGTCAATTGTTCTATTGAATCTTACTTTTATGGTAACTTATATCTCACTTTTCTGAGATAATAGAATTAGTTTAATAATATCCTGAATTATAAAACCATCCACTATGCTATTTCTTTAATGCTAGTTTTCTTGGCAATTCTTCGAATGACTGCTGGATCATTTAGTGGTAACTAAATCAAATTTAATTGTGAACTACCACAGGAGAAGAGCAGACTCCAGTTTAGTTATACATCCATCAGAATTACTTTTCAAAAGGCCCTATATTAGACAGTTGACAAAAGCCAACTTCTTTTGACGTAATTGCTTTTCCTGGACTCTGAAGGCCTGATACCTCTGACGCTGGAGGCTGATGTTTCTTGTCGTTGAAAGGGCTGAGTTTCCTCTTTCCTAAAAATTTCCTTTAAACTGCTCTTTGTGGCACAAATCACAGCTGCTGTTCTCTCCCCCACACCCCGTGTGATAAATTTGACTTTTGAGACTGCAGTTCCCTTGAAAATCTGACCCTGCATCTACTGCTGCAGTGATCTTGGCTGATGGTGAACACAGGTTTGTTTGAACTGCCTTCTGCCCCAATCCTAAACATTCATTTGAAATAACAGATTCCAGTGACCACTTCTTACAGGCACGCAGCTTTGTGAGTAGCTGCTTGTGAAACTACTGTGTTGGTGGAGTTCCATGTACTATGTGGTTTGTGAGAATGGCTGCTTAACCGGTTTGGGTGGATTTTAACCACTTCAGTGCAACTCCTGGGGTTGGATCCAAGATTTCCTCTCCATGGATGGAAGAGCTCTGCTCATGGAAGGTGCTCCTGACCAATTTTCAGGGATCCCCCTTCCTCCCTACTCCATAGCTCACACCATTCAGCAGGGTCTCCTGACCCTCTGTGTAGCACTTTCAGGGGGCATGGGGAGAAAAGGGTGGGGAAGTCCATTTCTGCCAGCTCAGTTGCATATGCCTAAATCGGAAACCACCCCATTTTTCGGGAGATGTTGCACTGTAAAGTCTAAAAATTCACCCGAACCACATGGAGAGCTGCTCGTACAAAGTGCATATCATTTGGTGCTCTGGATTCCAGGAACTGCATACACATACATAGTGGTTGTGCTTATGAAGCAGTCATAAATCCCACTGACATGAATTAGCTCAACTCCTCCCACATCTCCATTCTATGACAGTATCAATCAGGAGTTGATATTAGTTATGGCTAAATGAGTGTGAAAAGAGGTCTACAATACCGGTTGAATGTATTCTAAACCTTATCTTGCTTTTTAGTCTTTGCTAGACTAATAATTCTAGGTCATATAGAGTAAAACCTGGGCTGCAGTCCTGTACACACATACCTGGGAATAACACAATGGGACCTCTGAGTAGCCATGTCCAGGATTGCACTGTTAGTAAACACTTGCTCAGCTGTAAGGCATAAGAGTGCTGCAGAATGCTTGACAGCTTTGCTTATTCTGGATGGCCTCCCTGACTATATTACAGGCTGGACTTGTGTCCTGCTATGGCTGGGTCATGCTCAGTATCAGGGCAAACTGTGGGGCAAATCTATTCAGCAAAGTCAGAAGTCAGGCAGAGATGAAGTCAAGCACAGGCAGCCCAAATTAGGGATGTCTGTTGCTGGGAAATCCAGCCTTTTTTGGGCTCGCCAGAGTTCCATGGCATGCCCAACTTGACTTGCATTTGCAAGCTGAGCCGTAGGTTCTCCCTGAACTCCAGGGACCTTTTGTGCGTGTGTGTTGGCCACAATTTGTGCAAATAGAGATTTGTGCAAATTACGTTCACAGTTTGGGCAAATTTGCATAAATTTCAGCTGCATTTTGCATAAGTTGTGCAATTTGTGGCCATAATTTGCGCAGTTTGCAGGTGCAATTTGCAAAAATTTAAAAAATACTGAAAATCAGCTCTCTGCCCAGACTCACTGCAGGCTGAGTCAGGCCAGCTAGTAGAAGATGAACTGAAGTCTGGGGGGCTGAGCCTATGAAAGCTCGTCAAGCTCCACCACCCAGCTGGATTTCTCCTACATCCCGAGTCCCTATCAAGCACAAACCAAAGAACAGGGCCTGATCAGGAGGCAGCAGCGAAAGAGACCAGTCCAAAGAATAAGCAGGGTCGAGAAAGTTAGGTTGCAAGGTAGTGGGAGCTGAAATAAAGGTGCTGTTCCACTAAGCAGCAGGTCTCAACTAAGAACTTACTTAGTCAAGTCTCCCAGTCCACACTCAGATACAGCTGGAAGTTGTTAGTCCTGGCTTCATAGTCTCCTTACTTCTGAGGTGACCCTTGCTCTTGAGTAAATCTTTACTCTCACCAAGCCTGGTTGCTGCAGGTCTTGAGGCGTGCGCTTTGCGTGGCAGTCTGTGCTTCCAGCTGATGATGCTAGTATGCTCTAGGGCTGGGTGGATGCTCAGCCTGCTCCTCTGACTTCATGGGCCCTGTCCGGGGGTTCTTCAAGGTTCACCACTTCTGAAGGGCCCTGATGCTGCCGGAGGTGCCTGGGTATCACTGGAGTCAGGGGTCCCACAGTGTCTTTAGGCTCTGCAATGTCAGGGTCTTCATCTGAACAATCATCCTGGCCTGGGTCTGGCTCAGGCATGGCAGCTTGCCCTTTACAAGGAGGACCAATTGGGTCACTGAGATATGGTAAAGCAGAGGCATGCTGATCTGTAGCAGTTACACTCCACATTTCAACGTCTGGTATCTTGGGATATGCTTTTCATTTCAGGGTTTGGAATATATGTGCACTTCAGTTCTACTGAACTTAGGGCTTAGCCAACTAAATAAACTCTTGGATAGCTCTGGGATAACCTCTTAAAAAGGTTCTTGCATATTTCTTGTACTCTTGACAGTGACATCCAATAGATAAAGCAGAACTGAGCACTGTTGTGGGGAATCATATGTCTCTAGGTAGATCTTGTCACTCATTGATACTTAACAGCTGTTAAGCTTGGAAATTAGTGACTTGGCCAGAGAAACAAAGCTGGATCCACAAGCACAACCAAGCTGTGAGCTTTAAGGAAGCATGACCACATCAAGAAAAGGCATATCCTCCATATCTGGATCAGTAGACTTATCTACCATCAGTGTAGCTTTTGTGTGTATTGAGCTCCAATTTATTCACCTTCCTCTGGTCCAATACTGACTTCAGGTAGTCACTCGTAGTCACTACCCTAATGCAGCTAATGCAAGGAGAAAGTAGAAATATTGCTGTGTGTCAACTGCACCTTGATTACACTATGCTCCAGACATATGAATGGCCTCATCCAGTGGCTTCATGTAGATGTTAAAAAGCATGGGAAATGAATTCTCATGAGAAGAGTCTCTCAGAACCACCTCCTGGTATACACCTGTGAGGTAGGATTAGAATTTTTGCAAAACAGTGCCACCTATTCCCAACCCATGTAACTGGTTCAGAAAGATACCGTGGTGTACAGCATCACACACTGCTGAGAGAGCCGGGGCATCAACAAGGTTACATACTTCTACTGGCTGGCTGTCCTGGGACCGGTTATCTACCAGGGTGGACAAGACAATTTCCGTTCTAGCTATCTTCCAGGAGCGGGTTGAAATGAGTCAGATAATCAGTGGAGCTGATGTGCTACTGTGTACTCAATCATCTTGTCTAGAGTGGAAGATCTGACCTTTGTCTTGGTCAAAATGGAAAACAAACAATATATGTGTTTCAAAAGTGGAATAAGTGAGTACTTTGGTACTTCGGTATGCAAATTAGAACTTTTTCCTAGGATATAGGAAAGCTTTTTGGTATTGGTCCATAGATATAATAATTGTGGTTATGGCTGTATAATTCAGAGGGGTTGTTGGGAATTCATACTCCCCTATAATGTCGGCATTGGGCCCTTATGTTAAAGCTGAAGCCATTGTTCAGCTTGTATCCTAGAGCACCTCAGTAAGCTTGGTATTGCAAGATCTATTCAGATGTGTTTGGTCTGACAGAAATTGCAAATGTGTCTCTGTGTTGTATTTATGAATGTCCTCTAAATGAAACAAAATACATAGTCAGCTTTCCTTTCTGCTTTCTAAACTGTAATACCTATTGGTCTTCCCATTCTTGCTGTGGATGGCCTATCTTAAATAATAGATGTAGGAAGTGAAATGAAACTCCCTGATGAAGGTTTTGCTTGGTAACTGACCCAAGCTTCTTTTTGCTGCTTGTAGGGTAGGTGGAGCTGTCAGAAATAGGCAATGGTCCATGCCTTTGGTTTAATAGAAACACAATCAGTTAATTGGGAACAGTTGTAAACTTCTGCAGTCAGCAGCACTCACTAGAGTGCAGTCATTTACTTAATGTAATTAAGTAATGGGATTTAATGAGAACTTGCACATATACTTTGATACTAACATTTTACACTTGCCTGTATTTTTAAAATAAGGTGGAAAATATAGTGTTTTCTGAAATTGGTATGTAAAGTCCAAGAAGGTGTGTGTAACTTTAATATTTTACCTCTTTATCAGTTAAAATCACTCTTGTATGATTTTTCCACGAAACAATAAACATTTGGGCTGGCTGTATATTTCTCTTAGGAGTAATAGAAAAACTATGGATGTGAACAGGTTCCAACTTTTGATATGGATTCCCCCATCCCATTATATGGTAAGAGGGCATTGTAAATTCAGTGCAGCATGTTGGCTAATTGACTTGGTGTTTGCTGTGTGTCCATGAAAATGATGTGTGAATTATAAATGCTAGGTGGGTAATTAAACAAAATCGTTAGGGCACTTCAGTTCCCTGAGCTGTCTTGAGTGCCATTTTTGGTAGAAAGATGGAATATAAATGTAATAAATAAATTAACAAATAAACTCATTATACATTCCTGATTTAGTTCTTATGGCTAAATTAACTGTTCCCAACTTGGCTATTCCTAAAACCAGCCACCTAAGAGAGTATCTTGCTGGACATAACTTCCATTTAGGATTGAAGTACCAGTTGGTGACTTCGATTTAACTCAAATGAAAACCATTGAGCCGTTGTTTCTCTTTACGTGATGTAGTTAATTTTAAGAACTGTGAGGTGTTAGTCCTCCAAATAAATGCAAATAAACAAAAAACCTATCCATGGAAGTGAAGAGGAATTTTCTCCATCGATCCCTGAAATTAGGATTGCAGCTGGAAAGCACAACAAAGCTCTTTTACATTTTGCTTTGTGGAAGCATCTGTGTTTAAGTCACAATTGTACATGTGCATTGAAGTGTTCAATATTCTTGCCTTGATTGATGCACTAGTGACTTCAAAGATTGGATTTTGTCTCTTTAAGTAATTGGCAATGATGTAGAGAAGCATTTAGATTTCCTATGGGGCATGAGGCAGAAATTAAGGAAGCCACTTATGGGTTTGGATCTCTAGTTACCTTTGTGTCTCCCACTTCAGATAGGATGTTTTCAGGATGATCTATATCAGCCTTCCTCAACCAGGTGCCCTCCAGATGTGTTGGACTACAACTCCTATTGTCCTCGGCTAGCATGGTCACATCTGGAGGGACACCATGTTGGGGAAGGCTGTGCATCAATAGCTTGAACATTGTATAAATGTAATGCAAGTTGGAGAGTCTTGCTGCAGTGGTAGCAAGCCTGTTTGCTTCATTTTATAATTTCAAAGTACAGCTTAGTTTCAGAGGGCATTTTAGTTGCTCTTACTTTGTACTCCCATAGGCCTAATCTGCCTAATAGGGAGAACTCTAACCTGGGCTCCATTTGCTTAGGAGGGGTCATTTGGAAGATGGTGCTTCCTTGAGTACGCTGTGTCTAGGCTGTTCAGGGTAAGATGCTACGATGTTTTGAATGAAATTGAATCTCATTGGCTGGGGGAGCTGCTGAGTGAAAAGTGCTCAGAAAACTCACTTTGGGCACAGATCTCTTAAAATGCACACAAACTGCAACTCTGGATTAGGGATGTCTTAGAAATTCATTTCAGTTTCTTTCTGATTAGGATTTACTCAGTTCACACCACACCGTACGTTTCAGAGCTTGCGATGGGATTCACGGACCAAAAAAAAAGTTCAACAGCATGTGTACATTTGAAAACCCATGAAAAAAAAATGTACTTTTGAAAAATGCGCACAAATACGCTTTTGTCAGTGGGAGAAGAATGGGGACATTTCAAAGATGTGCACAATTGATGTGTGCATTTGGAAAACTACACACGAAAATATGCATGGATTTTCATACAAAAAGAAAAAAACAAAGCTTGCAATCTGATAGGGACTTGAGTCGGAATGAGCTTTGAGATGTAATTTGGAGAACTTTGGTGAGCTCGAGTTTTGCTGACTCGCACATACCTACTCTGGATTGTAGCCCCGTAACTGGTGATGCTGCCGAAACCCTAAATTAGTTGGGTCATACGCTGAATCTAGTAGGTTCATAATTTTCCAATGTGTAATGAGCCCTGACTTTGAATGTAATGAGCATTTTTGTAATTCAAATCAAGAATGATTACGAGTTAACATATATTTTATGAGCTTGCATGACTAAGCAGCAGATCTCTGCCATCCTCCATTACGGTATTAGCAACATGCCAAGTCGAATGATGTGCAGGCATTTTTGTTGCTGCTTCCTTTGTTCTGCTTCTGCAGTTACTGCCTCTGCCTGTGGTCCATGATGATCTACTATTGTAAACAAAGCACATGTGTTAAGAACCAACTGGAGAAGGAATGTGTTGTGATGCATGATGCCATGGTACACAGGACAGAAAAGAACACCGGATGCCACATTCCCAGGATGCACTTTAGGGACTCACACGTGCAAAAATTGAAGACACTTTGAAATCTCAATTAACAGAGAACTTTCATACAAGTTTAAAATGCTGGATTCATAACTTGATGAGCATTTTATGATAGGGTCAGTTTGCCCATCACTGCTCACAACGTAGCTCCTCATTTGACTTGAGAAATGCATCTTTTATGGTATTCCAGCCTCATGTGGCGCAGAGTGGTAGGTGGCAGTATTGCAACCGAATTCTCCCCACGACCTGAGTTCGATCCCAGCAGAAGCTGGGTCTCGGGTAGCTGGCTCAGGTCGACTCAGCCTTCCATCCTTCCGAGGTCAGTAAAATGAGTACCCAGCTTGCTGGGGGAAAGGTAGTCACAACTGGGGAAGGCAATGGCAAACCACCCCACTATAGACTGCCATGAAAACGCCAGCGTAAGCGGCAACCCTCTAGGAGTCAGTAATGACCCGGTTCTTGCACCGTATTTTTCTCCCTTGCTCTTCTTGCATGCGTAGTATGCACAGTTACTGCTTTTTTCATAGATTAAAATGCTCTTGAGAAAACCAGTGATGTAGGAGTGCTTAGCCCTGAATATGCTGTGTATTTTTAGGGGTGGGTGGGTGAATTTGACGTAATAGCCTTTGAAAGAGAGAGAGAGCCATGTCTCAAGGGTCATCATGTTCTAGAGCAATTTCATCATTTTGTAGTAGAAAAAGAACCAGTTGATCGAATGAGGCTAAACCATTTTGATTATTTCACTTGCATGTGGAACAATTGCAGCAACAACAACAAAAATCTATCTTCGGGCTGTATAATTAGGAAAATTATATCGTATTTGCTCATGTAAGGAAAAGTCTTTAATGTACAACATGTATGTGACTTGATTTTCCCTAGCCAGGGTTAATTCTTCAGCTTTCTTCAACTCTCAGCTAGTTCTGCTTTCAAAAGTCACACTGCCTTATCACTCTTAAATCTGTCTGTAATGGTGATAGTCAACAAGTTTCTGATGGCATACTACAGCTGAGGAGAAGAATTGAGTTCTACATACATGCCTTGATGTTAGATATAGGAGTTCATACACTTCTAAAATTGTTCTTAGTTAAAGAAGTCATTCCTTTGTTTTTACCACAAAATGAGAATGGCTGATCTCTAGTGAAGAGAATGAAGCAAACATCTTCTTAGTGTCGTGTAAGGCTGTATTATGCCCCTTGGACTTAGACATTAACGTTTTTCTGGCCATTTCAGAGGGGTAAGAGCGTATGGTATCCTGGGAAGCTGCAAAACCCATATCACTGACTACTGACTACCAGTGTAGTTTCAGTGGGGAGCCATAGGTTTGATTGAATTCTTTTTTAGCATCTGTGGTGTGCTATGTGCCATAGAGGCCATTTTATCTCCCCCTGCAGCCCTCCGTGCCACCCCAAAATCTGCTCTGGAGGGTTTCTCAGACCTCTATAGCAGATTTTAATGGCACGTAGGGGGCTGCGGGGGAGAGGGAACTGCCCCTTCCCAGAATGGCTTCTGTCATCAGAATGACACAGTTGGATACAACCCATACGCTGTGTAGCATATATACATTTTTTAAGTAGCCATGTTTCTGGAAAGGGAGCATCTTGGTGTAGATGTTGGGAATTATACTAACACATTTTAGGAACTTCTGCTTTCAGAATTGGAATGCCAAAGCTGAAATTTGAGTTCATGACCTGTATGAGTGCTTTTGCCCAGGTCAACTTGTGCACCAACTCTGGGGAAGGCAGACTTAGCCATGGCCACACATCTTAAGGGAGGTTCACATGACACCCCCCCACACACACACACACATATCAAAAGTACATGTGAGAGGGTCGCAGGGTTGTGCTAGCTAGTCTTGTCTTGCCATGGATGCACCCATGGATGCAGTGGGCAATGCACCCACTGGCCCCAGAATTCTTTTTATAAAGGATCTGTATGTGCATATGCTTGGTCACATGGGCACTGAATGGTGGAGGTGGGGCTAATCAGTGCAAATCTGTGACTCCCCCTTGCATGTGCTTTGAACAAATCATGCATCCCTCTTATAATTACATCAAATGTGGGTAGTTGTAATGCACATTGTACATGGGGCTGCTTCAGGAACATCATATGATACAAAATGCAGCTGTTAGAGTTCTAGAGCATTCAACTCCTCCCTCTTACCATCTTATCTCTCCTATAGCCCTCCGTGCTACCTGAAAATTTGCTCTGGAGGGTTTCTCAGACCTCTGTAGCAGATTTTCAAGGTGCGCAGGGGGCTGTGGAGTAGTGGGAACTGCCCCCTCCCAGAATTGCTTCTGTCATCAGAATGACACAGTTGGATACAACCCATATGCTTCACTGGCTCCTGTTCTGTTTCTGGGCTCAGTTCAAAGTGCTGGTTATATTCCATTGAAAACTCTTAACGGTTTTAGATCAGAATACAATGGCTGGCTGGTTTTCCCTTCCCACTCCATTTCTTTAATATTGAGGCTGAGGCAGAGTTCTGTGAAACTTGAAAGCTAGCTCACTGGTTTTGACTTCTAAGTTGGGCCTAATAAAGGTATTATGTTACGATCCTTGTTCACGCTTTCAAGTGGTGAAAGTGAATCGTCCAACTTACTAGCCTATTTCCTGTGAGAGGAGGGGGAGCGTGGCAAGCATACCTAGGGATGTGAGAATCCACCTGGGTCCTGTCCAGGGGATTTCCATCGTAGCGAAATCTGGCTATCTTGGGGCTTGATGGATTTCCCTGGAGCCTCTGGCACAGCTTGTCTAAAATTTCCCCTTTAAAAATGGCAAGATATATAAATTGTGTAAGCAATTTGCATATCTTGGGCAAATTAAAGCTTTAATTAGCATATTTTACAAAAATTGCAGCTGTAAAATGCTTAGTTATGCGTAAATTGCAATTTACGCATAACTAAGCACTTTGTGGATGCAATTTCTGTAAAATATGCTAATTACAGACGTAATTTCCCAATATATGTAAATTACATAAGCAATCTTGCCATTTTTAAAGGGGAAAATTTTAGATGAAATCCTCAAGCATCGCACAACCCTCCCACTCTCTATAGCCGGTCAGTTGAGGATTTCAGAGGTGCATTCATTCCGTTCATTTTTTACATTTCTAAACTGCCCAATTGCCAGAGCTCTGTGGTCGGTGATATTACACATAATGTAAAAAACATTGATATACAGATATATAAACAGACACACACACACACGTGTGTGTATACAAGTTTAAACAATCAACAATAAGAAAATCCAAGAGTTGATTGAACCTTATCGTACACTGCCAAATGCCTGAGAATAGGGGAAGGTCTTAACTTGGTGCTAAAAAGATAACAATGTTGCTACCAGCAGGGCCTTGCTGGGGAGATCATTCCAGAATTGGGGGGCCACCACCAGGAAGGCCCTCTCCCTTGTTGCCACCTTCCTAGCCTCTCTCAAAGGAGGAACCAGGAGGAGGTCCTTAGATGATGAGCATAGTAATCGGTTAGGTTTGTGCCAGGAAACTACTTTGTACTGTGCCTAAAGCCAGTAGGCTCAAACTTTCTCCTACACAGAAGACAAACTTTTAAATTGGAACTGGTGCTGCAGGAATCCGCCAATTTATGCTCTACTAAAGATAAGCTTTCCCTACTAGGGGAGTCAGTGTATAATCCAAGCAAAGCCTCACATGTGACAAAATGCTTTTTCTAATCCTATTGCTGCATTAAGGTTACTGTTGATCATTAGAATAGATTCCATGAACTAAACCATGGCTAGACAACAAAATTCCTAGGTTTATTTGAAAAGAATAAGGCAACAATTACAGCAATGGGTTCATGTCGGCAGACATAAATTTAGCAAATACCAGCTTTTGCTGCCTTTCTCTGATATTAAGAAAATATTTTGGAATAACTGATGATCTGTTAGAGTACTAACCACCAGTGAAGGAGATGGACTCTCTCTCTCTCTCTCTCCCTCTCTCTCTCTCTGTGTGTGTGTGTGTGTGTGTGTGTGTGTGAGAGAGAGAGAGAGAGAGAGAGAGAGAGAGAACGAGTGAATAAATGAATGAATTGTCCTTACTGATGGGAATTATTTGGTAATGATGGCTCCTGTTAGAAAAGCAGTTAGCAGAGAAAAAAACAAAAGGCAGAACAGAATGAGCATTTACCAGTCCCACATGCACACAAGGCTAAAAAAGGAGACCACACCCTTCTTTAGTGAAGAACAATTAAAATGGTTTACTCACGATTTCTTGCATATACACGCAACTACAGCATATAGTTTCAGACAGTTTGTTCAGTCCATTTCTTTGTCTTCTATAATACCGCTGGGAGAGAGAGCAAGCACATCTGCTCTCAGCAATGGTGGAGGTCGGGGAAGGGGGAGGAGCAGGAAACCACACTATAGGCTATAGAGATCCTAAGGCTAGTTTTGCTCAAAGTCCCCATGCACTAACTAAATGCAACACTGTCTCGCTCCTGTAACTTGTTGACGAGGTTGCAATACTCCCAACAATTACTGGAGAAGGAGGTCCTGGAATAACTTCGTGAGAAATCCAAAAGGCAAAGAATACTTAAGCCAAGAAAAGAGAAGGTAAGGGGGATATGACTGGGAGAAGTAATATTATGAATGAGGTGGAAAATGAGCGGGAATTGAATGGAGAACAGCTGCTAAGTCTCTTGTGTAATACTAGGACTGGAAGTAACAAGAGATATGTGAGCAGCACATTTCAAACAAGTTGCCAACCAGCACCGTTGTTGCATTAAATACACTGCTATCAGAACTAAGTATAACTGAGATCAAATCAAGACTGAGCACAATGTAGTCAGTTACAAAGGAACAAAATACTGCAAGACTGCATGCCTGGCTTATGGCAATGCCCTACCATTCAAGAACATTCTAGTTCTTTCTTTCTGACTCTTATGAATGAAATGGACTATAGTTGGAGCTGCTTGCCATCCTGCACAGGAAACCTCACTACTTTAGCCTTGTCTGAAAGTAGGGAGAATTAGGAAAATTGAGCAAAAAATATTCCCCTTCTCCCTAATTTATGACAGTTGCAAACAAACTCTTGAGTGCATTTACATGGAAGTAAAACCTGTCAGTTCAAGCCCATATTGTGGTCCAATCTTCTAGCAAGGACTATTTTCCCATAACTGCCACTACCAACCGAAGATTACTTGGGTGCTGTAAAACCAATTTAAAGCAGTTCTTCCTCATGGTTTAAAGTCTGTCCCAGCCAAGTCTCTGTATTTCCTTTGCTAATCTCACATGAAGTCCTTCTCAAGAAAGTGTGTAAGTAAGCAGTCTTAGGTAGTCTTTGGTAAATGTTCAAGACTTTCATGTTTCAAAATAAAGTTGGGACTGATCACATGGCCTTGGAGCAGCTCACCTGTCTTCTGTACAGCTGACAGGTACAATGAGCACATATGCAACACGGCGTGAAAGAGTGCAAGCCAATTAGAAATGGGCAAGTTGTTAATGTCATTGTGCACTGGTGTTAAGTAACAGCACATCTCCTAGGTAACCAACTGATTAACACAAATTGAGAATGCTAGGAGGCCAGGCAAACTCAGTAAAATACACAAAACAGGTTTCCTGTGCCTACCTGCTTCAACACCTGCCTGCTTCATTGCTTCCTAAAATGGAGTTTAGGACCCTCTTAAAGAAAGAACGAAAGAAAGAAAGAAAAAGAAAGAAAGAAAGAAAGAAAGAAAGGCAGTAACTGTATCAAGTAGCTCAGAATTCTTGCTCGCTTCCCCTCCCCACATCAAATACACATAGTTATTGAGTGATGCATGCAGAGTCATGTCAAGTACAACAGTTGTGAGAGTGGTAAGACTTTATGAATTGGCTGAATCCTCCCTTTCAAGATATACTGAAGTGTAACAGAGCAACATGACAAGACAAACAGTTTCTTGTTAATGTATATACACTTAGAATACCTGTACTGTTAAAAGGAGGCATCTAGTAAAATTGACCATGCTCCTGATATCACATCTTACTCTATTACAAGTCTTTGTATTTTCTGATTTTAGAGGAATTTCATTGGCTGTCTTGCGACAGGCTGTTAGTGATGTCTCACTGGCTGACAATATTTTATTAATGTTACTACTTATTTAAACATCTCATAGTGCCATTTACTGTTTTCCTCCTCCTCTTTTCCCCCAACCCCATATACGTAGGAGTTGCTTTATGCCTTATGTGCACCTGACATAATATCCACAAAACTGTCTGGTAGCACTAGAGTTGCAGATTTCTCTTTAATTAGCAATAGCTAGATGCTAACAAATACACTGCTGGTGGGAGTAAGGAATGTTGTTTTCTGCCACCCACAACAAGGGAGTTCAGAAGAATGCTGTGAATAAAATGCTTTGCTTGTATGAAGCTCATGAGTTTCTACACTTTGTTTTCATTAACATTTTTTCATGTTAAATTAAAACAAAAAAGAAACCCCCACAAAAACAGAACCCCAATCCTGTGCTTCTAGACCTCAACATAGTCTGGAGTTGTGGTGATCTTTTGTGATAGCTGCTAGAGGCTCCTTTCTTATAAGGATTTATTATTATTTAGAATACATGTGATGCTGTTAAAAACAGTTTCTTGCCCTACCCTAGCTCTATGTTTCTAAGGGTGCAATCCTATGCATGTTTAGGCAGAAAAAAGTCCTACAATTCCCAGCATTCCCCAGCCAGCCTTGCATAGGCTTATGCCCTAAATTTCTAAGTAACCTTCCTATTCTAGCTCTAAGTTTCTGAATGAACCATTATTTTAGCAGACATTTGGCACTGTGGAGAAACTAGAAGCGGAACGCTGTGTCTGCAAGGGAAAAACTAAACAGCTTATAGTCAAGGGTGTGTGTGTGAGAGGAGGGGGGGATGTAAAATAAAAGGAATGCATGCCAGTTTTCTCTTGGCCCCTTCCCTATATATTCTGATGTCAGTCCTTACTGTTATGTATTACGCTAAGGGTGGGTCGGACAAATTGCATTTGGCCACTATAATCAGTAATTAAGGAGGCAGTTGGGTCTATTGCTTATACTTAGAAAACAGCTGAAAGGATTGATCTGAAACCTGGCAGTGTAGAAGAGCTTGGTTTGAGGATGGTCCATACTGATTTTGAGTTAGAAAGGGTAAAATGGCTTATTGATAGGAGTTTGAAGTTTGATGAATAGCCGCCAACTGTTTGACAGGTATTGTCTGTTTTCTTTTCATAGACTTTGCTGGGGTTATACTTTATGGGCTGATTTCTCTGTACAACATTTTTTGGAAAATTGTGTCAAGTCAGGGTCTAGAACATGCTGTGCCCTAGTAGTACCATAACATGTTTGCAGCTTTTCTTTAAAATGCAGTTTTTCAGACCGTCTATGACAGTTTCAGAGGCATAAACGCCATGTCCCTGTTCGAGTGAACAGACAAATCTGGAACTTAGGTCCACCGCTCTGCCACTGACGGCCATCCAGCCCTGGTAATGGTGAAGCGGGAACTGGACACAGCATAGTTACAGTAAAAAGGTAAAGGTAAAGGTGTCCCCAACCAGTCGTGTCCGACTCTAGGGTGTGGTGCTCATCCCCGTTTCTAAGCCGAAGAGCCAGCGCTGTCCGAAGACGCTTCCGTGGTCATGTGGCCGGCATGACTGAACACTGAGGTGCACGGAACGCTGTTACCTTTCCCACTGAGGCGGTACCTATTTATCTACTTGCAATTTCTTGCTTTCGAACTGCTAGGTTGGCAGAAGCTGGGACTGAAGACGGGAGCTCACTCCGTCACGCAGCACTCGGGTCTCGAACTGCTGACCTGCCAACCTTCCAGTCTGCAGTTCAGCGTCTTAACCACTAAGCCACCGCGGCCCCTTCTATAGTTACAGTACCATATCCATATTGCCTAAATCAGGTGGGGAATGTGTGGCCCTCCAAATGTTGTGGGATTGCAATTCCCATTGGCCCTAGCCAGCATTGCCAGTGGTGCGGGATGCTGGGAGTTCCAGTCCAGCAACATGTGGAAGTCTACACATTTCCTACCCCTGGCCTAAATAATGTGTCTGTTAATGGCATGGCCATTAACAGCTGTAATTTCCCAGCATTTTGGAGCTTGAGTGAGCGTGGGAAACCCTTAACAAAACATGTTAACCCAAAAGGTTATTTTTTTTGTTAATTGCATAGTGAAAGATCTTTACATGATCTTCTTGATCTACATTTTATAAGGAATGGGTGGTTCTCTGAAGGATTTCAAACCCATTTTGATCTGATGTTAACTTAAATAGCAAATTTTCAGTTTAAGCATGCGCGCACACACAGACACACACACACAGGCTATATCAGCACTATATCTAGTTGGTTCTAAAAGTGGGATGTAACTCACCTGCTATTATGCTTTCATCTTATTGAATTAATGAAAACAAAGTTTCTGGCATGCTGCCTGTAACTCTTGGAGGAGAAAGGATTATCCAATTCCCCCTGAAATGTGTGTCCTGTTGCACTTCAAAAGGGGTTCAGAAGGCGACGTGTGCATGTGTTCTCACCCTTTTTGAAAAGAAATGACTGGTTTACCCAAGTATTAGCATTCCTACTTTTGTAGGTGTAAATGTACTGGGTCTCTTTTCACTTTCTCCCCCCCCCCCTACTAAAGCTGAGTGCCAATTCCCAGGGCAACCGTGACAGCTGGTCGGTGTCCAGAGTCCTTGCCTGTTATTTAAACTTGTATCAGGAAATGATTTGTCAGAAGATCAAAGTCCTGGTAGGGTGAATGAACTGCCTTACCAAACCACAAGTTTGGCCTGAATGTAAATATTGTCTGACATATTTATGAGGCCTGTCAGGGCTCTTGACACACGAATGATTTTTGGCGTTCACACAAATCTTGACATCTCTAATTTCACACAACAGTTTATAGGGGCTAATCAAGCTTGTATTTGAGAGACACAGAATGGCAGGAGACGAATAGTATTTTTAAGAACTTCACCAACAAGTAACAAATTAAACACCATTGTAGGGGTGCAGGATTTCTTCATGTGATTTTTGTTTTACGCTGTCAAATACCTTCCTCTTTCCAGATAATCTCAGAAGTTCTCTGCAGGTAAACATCATAGCACTGATGTCTGCAACCATAATGGTAAGTGAGGCAATATTTATGGCAATACTTTAGATGAAAGGGAAATGGTCATAATTTATACATCAACAAATATAATTGTTCTGAGATATCATAATACGTATTATTCCATAAGTGCTTTTTTCCTGTGTTGTAGATGTAAATCATCTTCTCATTTCACTGTGTCTCCTACATTGAAGATTTGAAACATTCAAATCATGTTACTGCTAGGCTGTTCACTGTTACAATCTTTGGTAACATTTAAAAGCAGAGATACAAAGAAGAGTTTCTAGGCTTCATATAAGAACAAATTAGACTTGCAGACACCCATCAAGTATGCTACCAATATAGCAGTATTTGGGGGTGGGGGGAATGTCTGCATTAAATGCATGTTTTATGCTTTTCTTGGCACCTGGTGAGAAGGGCTGCGTGGCAGTCTAGGCTCTTTTTTGTATTTCTACAGAGACTGGGATGGGGTGGGAGCATTCAGCCTTCTTAATATTGTATTTAATTTAAAAGCTTGGATCCCTTTTCGATTGAACAACATTTTCAGAACCACTTAGACTTTATTTATTTATTTAATTAATTTCTGTACCACCCAATAGCCAAAGCTCTCTGGGTGGTTCACAAAAAATAAAACCACAAAGTACAACATAAAACAACATAAAATATGAAAGCTTAAAACTACAGTATAAAAGTACAACCAGAATAAAGCAATGGAGAGATTTAAAATACAGATTTAAAACTGCAAACCTAAAAGACTACAGTGCTGAAATGCTGGGAAAATAAAAAGGTCTTTACCTGGCGGTGAAAGGAGTGCAACGTAGGTGCCAGGCAAACCTCTCAAATATGCAGTAATCAAGCCAGGCAGTTTCATAACTCTGTGACTGCACTGTAACATGTTAAATGGAATATTTGTGCAATCCAGTGACAGAAGCAGTGCCAGTTATTCTAGTGTGGCTTGGTTGTGTTTATAGGCTGATCTGGTTTTTCATTACCTATGCAGAGAGAAAGATGTTTGGGTTGATGCCTTAGTCTTGAAGATGGGTTGTTTCTTAATTTATTGTAACCTGTATCAATTAAAATAATGCTGTTTATCTTTACTGTTTTGCCCAGAGATGAGAAGATAGCACAGGCACAGTTTTGAAATTTTGATAGCAAATCTTTAGGCTCTTTTAACTCTCCCCCTGCCATCTTATAAAAAATATTGTCTTCAAACTGTGTCTTATCTCAATCATCATAAGCCTTCAGTTGCTACACTCAGAAAATAATGGGATTATGAACTATCAAATCTCTCCTTATCCTCCAAGATAAAACTCCCAAGTTTTAAATACCTTCTAGTGCCCCAGACACCTTTCTTGGCACTCACTGAGGTGTCCTACCCCTCCTTCTCTTTTATTTTTTAAAGTTTCATTTTCTTACCTGCAGCTGGGATCACTTCAAAGCAAAGAGAGAGCCTCCTGCCGCTGTCATCTTCATCTCCCGTGAATGCCTCTGGGCCACACTTGGGGTTCAGAGTCATTGCTAGGAGATGAAGGTGGGGGTGGTTGTAGCCTGATATTTTCCTCCGCAGCACACCCAGCCACCAAGAAAAGGAAGGGGAAAAGAAAAAGGGACTCTTGCCATGTCTGTCTGGTAAGCTGCTGGAGGGGCTAAAGAGAACAGCGGGGGGGGGGGAGTGAGGGCTGTGAGGGGCTAGAAAAGGAAGTGCTAAGCCATCTTGGGGGTGTCAGGGAAACCAGTGGGGGGAGGGAAGAAAAACAGCAAGTAGTCAGAAACAGCTGGGGGAGCCAGTGGGGAACAAGCTGGGGGGTTGGGGAGGGTTGTGAGCTTGTATGTCTGAATGGATTGGGGCTGCTTGTGTGTAAGAAAGGGAGAGAGAAAAGGGTTGGGTGGATTTTGGAAGGATCCTGAAAAAGTGTGAATGTGCTGTTAGTGAGGAGGAGAAGAAGGGAGGGATATGTGTTTATGCATTTACGTATGCAAGCATGCATGCATGATGGATACACGGTGTACATGAGAATGGATAGAGAATGGATAGCTGGGAGTGTCCGGCGTGTGTGAGAGTGTGTGACTGTGGGTAAGAGAAAAAGAGATGGGGGAATGAGTTTGCTGACGTGGGTGGGTGGGGAGGTAGAAAACGAATTTGCCTTCTGTGAAAAAGGCTTTTGTTGGGATTCAAAACTGTGGGTTCAAAGGGATTGTCGAGGCTCAGACATCATCTCTGCCATATATACTGTCTTTTGGGCAGATTACTTGTCATGTGGTGGCCATTTTGTGGTGGTGCCCAAGACAGTTTCTCAAATTGTGGAATGTTCCCACTGGCCCCCAAAGTTCCTTATTCTTGTTTTAGTGAAACACTTGGATAACTATCCAGTCTTTGAATTTCCAGGAAAAGTGAGGCAATACTTTAATTTGGGCAAATTAGTGTTAAATTACTAGCAACAAGCTTTAGAGCAGGGGTGGGCAACTTTGGAGGATTGGGGGGCCACACTGCTGCCTTGGAACCCTGTGGGGGCTGCATTCCTCCCCTCCCAGAAATGGCTGCACTGCTGGAATCCCAGCAATTTTGCTGGGAAACAAAACACGCATAGAGCCATATGCCTTGTTTCCCAGGAGAATCTCTGGGATTTTGGTGGTGTGGCAACGACTGGCGGTGTGGCAACGACCAGCAGTGGGGTGCACAAATGGCTGTGGCAGTCCACATGCGGTCGAGGGTCTGCATCTTGCCCACCCCTGCTTTAGAGTCTCTCAGAATTTTTATTTGACTGGATATTGGAGGGTGGGAAATACGTAGAATTCTGGTCATTGTGCCTCAAAAGGGCTGATGTAGACAGTGGTGTACTGGAGGCAGGGCTCACAGAGATGCAGCCCCGGCACTTTTCCATGAGCAGGGACTCTGATGTCATTTGCCACCCCCCTTAGAATTCCCTCTTCTCTCTGAGCTTAGCTGTGATCCTCACTGTAGCTGTGGGGGGGATGAATTTTCCAAGCAACAATATATTGTTCCATGTTGGAATGCAAAGTATTTGGGATGACTTGGTCTGGAATGGGCAATGAAGACATATTCACTTTACCAAAGACATACTCCTGGTGGAGATGAAAATTCCTAGAACTGGTTTGTTGATATAGATTGACACAGCTGCCTGAAATTTTTGGACTGCCCTTGGAGACTGTCACAATGAGCTCCCGCATTTCCAAATTTACCACTACACCACTGTGTGTGTGGTGTGTGTGTGTAGTTCAATCCAGCTAGGGGTGTGGATGTTGCAGCTGGAAGGGGAGGGGGGAGATATAATGAAGGCGCTTAGGAGAGGCTAGTGGGTAATGTGGGGGCGCTAAGTGAGTGTGCAAAGAGTGTGCTGTTTAAATGAGAAGGGATCTGTCCATGAGGGCTGAGTTGAAAGGGTGAAGCTTCCATAGAATATCATATTTTGAAAACCTAAAATGTTTATGTTTGAGTGAGTGGGCGAAAAAGATTTTAATACCCCTGCATTTTTTCTCAGACATCCAGTTGAAATACCACCGCCTTACTCTCAGCTGCACTGTTTTTGGATCCCAGTTGAAGGCGGTATATCTTACAAGGTTGTATCATCTTAGAAGGGCGCGTTGCTGTGACTGTCACGAAGGGATCCTGCACTTCTGAATTTGCCACTACACTACTGGTTGTAGATCTGAGAAAGTGGCTGGAGGAACTCCCCATGAGGAAATATTTATGACTTCTTAGTTTAGAGAAAAGATGACTAAGGGGAACATGACAGAGGTGCATATAAATATGCATGATGTGGAGAAAATGGGCAGGGAGAGATTTTTCTCCATCACTCATAATACTAGAAACGTGGGTCATCCATGGATTTTGTTTGTTCTGAATGGTGATTCAGAACAAACAAAAGGAAGTACTTCTTCACATATCACGTGGTTAAAATATGGAATTTGCTATCGCAACGTGTACTAATGGACACCACCTTGGATGACTTTAAAAGGGAATTAGACAAATTCATGAAGGACAAAGCTATCGATGGCTACTAGTCAAGATATCTATATATATAACCTCCAGTATCAGAGGCAATATGAATACCAGATGCTGGGGAATATGAGCAGGAGGGTGCTATTGCGCTCATGTTCTGCTTGTTAGCTTCCGATAGTCCTCTGGCTGCTCACTGTGGAAACAGAATGTTGGATGATAGGTCTGATCCAGCAGGGCATGTTCTTATGCCATTCTGCATAATAGGTGTTCACTCCGCACACCCAACATCTTGGGGGGAGGGGAGGCTTTCTTGCCATTTGGGTGAGAGAGTAGTGATAGTGGTTGTGGTGGTGTGTTTTCAAAATGTGCACTTTAGCACACTGTCTTCTGTTTTAAATCAACATTTCAGAAGTATGCAAATATCTAGAAATTGTGGCATAATCAGACTGTTCCAGGAGATAAATAGCCCCATTGATTTTTCCCTGCTTAAGACGACTGTTAGAGACAGTGGTCTGGTTTAGACATCATAGTAACCCAGAATTGCTGGTTCATCCTGCTCGATTGCTCCCACTTGGCTCCTCCCAGGAAACCTCTGTCTGTGGTTTGCTTACTGTTGCATCCAAACTCGAATCTTTAGCTTTTTCCTGGTTTATATTTCTGGCTTGTTAGGAGAGGAACAAGCCAGACGTCCCTAACTGGATGTAATTCTGGCATACCATGACATGCAGACATGGCCAGTGTTGCGAACAGTTTTGTATTTCAGTCTGGGACTGTACAAAACATTTTCTTCAAATGCCTAAGCTGCATTTCTAGTGCTCTGGTGACAGCCCAGCAAAGTGGAGATCACATAGTGGCTTATACGGCTCGTGTAATATATATGAGCTAATATATGAGAGTGCTGGAAGGTTGAAAATGCAAGATTAAAAAATGTTCATATTTCCCCATTAAGCTTAATTCACATTCCCAACACGTTTATGGAGTTGAGTAGTCTTAACCTGAGAACTTGTCTCTTTAAGTTCCACAGTAGTACCAGATGTTTTGGCTTGTGGCTGCACCACCTTGTATCAGCTAGTCATGATATTATGAAACAATGAGTTAGGGTGTAACCCCTCATGTTTGTGCTTCTATAGCTTTTCAGTGTATGACAGATGTTAATGTGACTTTGCCTAGGCTTGCACTGGAATACAGAATATTTTTACAAGCCCTAAGGCAGAATATAAGGAATGCTTGAGGTGTTTTTTTCTGAACCAAAAAAGAGAAAAAACATAAAGAAAAATAAGGGAATTCCATTGAGAAGCCAAAAGCTCAGCGTTCTTTGGGTTTATTCAAAGGAAAATGCAGTCCATACAGGAATTCAGATTTGTGCTTTAACTGCAGAGGGGGGAGAAGGTAGATCAGGATCTACTGGTAGAGTTTGTGGTGTTTTGCAGTAGATCCTCAAGGGTTTCTGACTCCCAGTTTTTTTAACAATAGCGACAACAAAATGGCCTGGTTCTTGCGTAAGAACGACCAGAGTATGGGATGAGTATGGTCATTGCATGGGTTGTCGTTATGTGCAAACCCTGCAGTATGGCTTAACTATGGGTTGTTAACTATGAACATTCCAGGAAGAGAACCCATGCTTTGTTGGATTGTGAATTCTGGGTTGTTTGTAGTTAACCCATTGTTAAACCATACTGCGGTGTTTGTACATAACGACAACCACTCACACTTCAACAGCAACCCATACTGTGGGTTGTTGTTAAGTGCAAACCAGGCCAATGACTTCTCCCTGCTCTAAATTATACTGCTGAAATGAAGAAAGCTTGGAGTAACCAGGAATGGATTTTTTTGGTGGAAAAATGGCGAGCTCTCTTCAGCTGGGTTATTCAGAACAAATTTCTGAGCTCAGAATTCTTTAATTCTTAAGCATACCTTTTGCATCAGGCTTCAGTTGGTGACACTCGGGGTTTTAGTAAAAACCAAAGTAGACACCAGAAGCCTGAAGTCTGCCTGTGCTTGTTTTAAGATCTATTCCTTAAAGCAGGGGTCCCCAACCCTCAGGCCGTGGACCGGTACTGCTCCGTGGCCTGTCAGCAACCGGGCCTCAGGGGTGTGCAAAACCCCCTCACCTTGGGTCCTCAGGGGGGTGGGGAGGCGATCCGTCCCTCCCTTCACCCCAGAATCCTCGCCGGCCCTGGCCGGCTCTGCAGTGAGTCCGCAGAGCTGCTGGCTGGCTCCAGCTGCTGGCGGACTTCTGGCCGCTGGGACGCAAATAGCGTCTGCATCTGCGTCCCTGTTCTGCAGCTAATAGGCTATGTAAATCTTTACGTAGCCGATTACTGCAAAGAATAAGGACGCAAATGGCATCCCTCTAGCAGATGCCATTTGCATCCCAGTGGCCGGAAGTCTGCCAGCGGAACCCCTTTCCCCCGGTCCGTGGAAAAATTGGACCGGTCCCTGGCACCAAAAAGGTTGGGGACCGCTGCTTTAAAGGACAGCATGACTATTAACAACACTGTTATTTCTTATTCTATTCCTTTGCCTGGCTGATCATTCATCAGAATCTTCAGAAGATTCATCTGAATCTTCACTTCTGACCAATGTGGATAGGAAATGGAGAATTTATACTAGTAAACTTTATTTTGGTCACACAGTTCAGTTACATGTTGCACCTTGTTTAATGCTTATTGCAAACAGTTGCTATGTGGATAAAACATTTTTACTTATTAATCCTTTCCAAAAACGTCTGTGAAAGTGTCAGATGTATTCTTACATCACAGATCTATTTTATTTTTAAAAAATTTATATACTACTCATTAGGGATTCCAGACCATGCAGGTGCTTTGGCAATGCCATATATGCAAAACAACTACTTAAATATTGCCAAAATACTGTAGTTTGATTAAAATGGGTGCAAAGTCTTCCAGATCTTGAAATACCTATTGAGTGCTTGCCCTTGCTTTGGGCGAAAATTTAAGTATGAACATTTTCTATGAGAACAATATTGTTTAGGAACCTGGAATGTCAGATCAATGAATCAAGGTAAGCTGGAGGTGGTCAAACATGAGATGGCAAGATTGAACATCGACATCTTGGGAATCAGCGAACTAAAATGGACAGGCATGGGCGAATTTAATTCAGGTGACCATCATATCTACTATTGTGGGCAAGAATCCCTTAGAAGAAATGGAGTAGCACTCATAGTCAACAAAAGGGTGGGAAAAGCAGTACTGGGGTACAATCTTAAAAATGATAGAATGATCTCAGTACGAATCCAAGGCAAACCATTCAACATCACAGTAATTCAAGTCTATGCCCCAACCACTGAGGCCGAAGAAGCTGAGGTTGATCGGTTCTATGAAGACCTCCAACACCTTCTAGAACTAACACCAAAAAAAGACGTCCTCTTCATCATAGGGGATTGGAATGCTAAAGTAGGAAGTCAAGAAATCACCGGGATAACAGGCAAGCATGGCCTTGGTGTACAAAATGAAGCAGGACAAAAGCTAATAGAGTTTTGCCAAGAGAACACACTGATCATAGCAAACACTCTTTTCCAACAGCACAAAAGGCGACTCTACACATGGACATCACCAGATGGTCAATATCGAAATCAGATTGATTATGTCCTTTGCAGCCAAAGATGGAGAAGCTCCATACAGTCAGTAAAAACAAGACCTGGAGCTGACTGTGGCTCAGATCATGAGCTGCTTCTTGCAAAATTTCGGCTTAAATTGAAGAACGTCAGGAAAACCACTAAAGCGTTCAGGTATGACCTAAATCATATCCCTGATGAATATACAGTGGAGGTGAGGAATAGATTTCAGGGATTAGACCTGATAGACAGAGTGCCTGAGGAACTATGGACGGAGGTCCATAACATTGTTCAGGAGGCAGCAACGAAATCCATCCCAAAGAAAAAGAAATGCAAGAAAGCAAAGTGGCTGTCTGATGAGGCTTTACAAGTAGCTCACGAAAGAAGGGAAGCGAAAAGCAAGGGAGAAAGGGGAAGATATACCCAACTGAATGCAGAGTTCCAGAGAATAGCAAGGAGAGACAAGAAGGCCTTCTTAAATGAACAATGCAAAGAAATCGAGGAAAACAAAAGAATGGGAAAGACTAGAGATCTCTCCAAGAAAATCGGAGATCTCAAGGGAACGTTTTGTGCAAAGACGGGCATGATAAAGGACAAAGAAGGCAGTGACCTAACAGAAGCAGATGAGATTAAGAAGAGGTGGCAAGAATATACAGAAGAACTATACAGGAAAGATCTGAATGTCCCTGATAGCCATGATAGTGCGGTCACTGAACTTGAGCCGGACATCCTAGAGAGTGAAGTCAAGTGGGCCTTAGGAAGCATTAGTAACAATAAAGCTAGCGGAGATGACAGTATTCCAGCTGAGCTATTTAAAATCCTAAAAGATGATGCTGTTAAAGTGCTGCATTCAATATGCCAACAAATCTGGAACACTCAACAGTTGCCACAAGACTGGAAAAGGTCAGTTTACATTCCAATTCCAAAGAAGGGCAACGCCAAAGAGTGTTCAAACTACCGCACCATTGCGCTCATTTCACATGCCAGCAAGGTGATGCTCAAAATCCTACAAGCTAGGCTTCAGCAGTATGCGAACCGAGAACTACCGGAAGTACAAGCTGGGTTTAGAAGAGGCAGAGGAACTAGAGATCAAATCGCCAACATTCGCTGCATCATGGAGAAAGCAAGAGAATTCCAGAAAGACGTCTATTTCTGCTTCATTGACTATGCTAAAGCCTTTGATTGTGTGGATCACAACAAACTGTGGCAAATTCTTAAAGTGATGGGAGTACCAGACCACCTTACCTGTCTCCTGAGAAACCTGTACGAGGGTCAAGAAGCAACAGTAAGAACCAGACATGGAACAACCGAGTGGTTCAAAATTGGGAAAGGAGTACGACAAGGCTGCATATTGTCACCCTGCTTATTTAACTTATATGCAGAGTACATCATGAGAAATGCCGGGTTGGATGAATCAGAGGTCGGAATTAAGATTGCTGGGAGAATTATCAACAACCTCCGATATGCAGACGATACCACCCTAATGGCAGAAAGCGAAGAGGATCTAAAGAGCATCTTGTTGAGGGTGAAAGAGGAGAGTGCAAAAGCTGGTTTGAAACTCAACATTAAAAAAACGAAGATCATGGCATCTGGCCCCATCACTTCCTGGCATATAGAAGGGGAAGAAATGGAAGCAGTGACAGATTTTACTTTCTTGGGCTCCAAGATCACCGCAGACGGTGACTGTAGCCATGAAATTAAAAGACGCTTGCTCCTTGGGAGGAAAGCTATGGCCAACCTAGACAGCATAGTAAGAAGCAGAGACATCACCTTGCCGACAAAGGTCCGTCTAATCAAAGCTATGGTTTTCCCAGTAGAAATGTATGGCTGTGAGAGCTGGACTATAAGGAAGGCTGAGCGCCGAAGAATTGATGCTTTCGAACTGTGGTGCTGGAGAAGACTCTTACGAGTCCCCTGGACTGCAAGGAGGTCAAATCAGTCCATCCTAAAGGAAATCAACCCTGAGTGCTCATTGGAAGGACAGATAATGAAGGTGAAGCTCCAATATTTTGGCCACCTAATGCGAAGAGAAAACTCCCTGGAAAAGACCCTGATGCTGGGAAAGACTGAAGGCAAAAGGAGAAGGGGACGGCAGAGGATGAGATGGCTAGATAGCATCACGGATGCAATGAATATGAACTTGAGCACGCTCCGGGAGAGAGCGCAGGACAGGAAGGCCTGGCGTGCAATGGTCCATGGGGTCACGAAGAGTCGGACACGACTGAACGACTGAACAACAACAATTTTCTATGAATTTTTTTTTAAAAAGACACACTTGTCTTCTTTTGAATGTTGAATTAATGTCAAAGTAACTTTCTATTCGGACTATAATCATACTTTGTCCATGGATCAAAGAAGTGGGAAATGTCAGCTCATTATATGTTGGCTTTCTAGTGTTTCGGTCTATAAAATACCACCCACCTTCCCAGAGAGGTCAGATTACCACTTCAGGGAATACAGTAATACAGTCTGCTGTCTGTTAGAGACAGAGACTGCTTTTGTTGTTGTTTATTCGTTCAGTTGCTTCCAACTCTTCATGACTTCATGGACCAGCCCACGCCAGAGCTTCCTGTCGGCCGTCGCCACCCCCAGCTCCCCCAAGGTCAAGTCCATCACCTCCAGAATATCATCCATCCATCTTGCCCTTGGTCGGCCCCTCTTCCTTTTGCCTTCCACTTTCCCTAGCATTAGCATCTTCTCCAGGGTGTCCTGTCTTCTCATTATGTGGCCAAAGTACTTCAGTTTTGCCTTTAATATCATTCCCTCAAGTGAGCAGTCTGGCTTTATTTCCTGAAGTATGGATATAGAGGTTCTTTGGATGGTATTCCCAAGACATACAGATAACAATCTAACAATATGGGATCAATCTAACAGATATTGTATCATCCCCCCATTCTCTATGCCTTATTGTAACTAAACCAAAGTACTTGTAATCGATTCAATCACATCTTTCCCTGCGTGCCTGTGCCACCATTTCCCTTTCCTCGTGTGTGTATGTTACGGTAAGCTACTTGTGGTAGGGACTTACCATACCTGTACTTTTTAAAGCACCATGTACATTGTTGCTATATAAATAGTAATAAGTCCCTCTAAGGTCATGAACATGCCCAACTGGGCAACTTATAGTGTAGTGTTGAGAGAATGGAGCTGCTAATTAGTGGGTCTGAATTTGGTTTCTTGTTCCCAGTTCCTTATCCAGCACAAAGGTGCAGAACCAGCCTAAATAAGGAACTGAGGTAGTTCCTCTGTGAGACTCTCTCTCATTAGGGTTATATCCACTACAAGATGCCCTGGCATTGTAGAAGGGAGATAAAAGCCCAGCTACATTTGCCAAGGTAGTTTTGTACTTCTCTGGACCATGGTGCTACTAATAAAACTATCAGGCAACAGTTAACATGCATTTTTTGAAATAATACATTTTCTAAAAAGGTATTTAGCATAAAATGTGGTTACATATGCATACAGTGTTCTTGGGCAGGTCAAAAATCATATGACAACTCGATACTGTTTGGACAGATGATTTTGTGTAGCAAACTCCATATGAAATGGCCAGTCATGTGAATATCCCTCCTCTTTAAGCCTTTAAGGAACTTGAGGGATTCTGTTTTTATCCTTGATGTGAAGTGCTTAATAGTGTTGCCAACTTTGTCTACTACAGGTTGCTTTTGAGTTCTTCCATTAGCTGCTAGCAAATATGGGATTAGGTGAGGTTTTTCTATGTACGTGCAAGTGTTGAATTGCCTTTGGTCAAAGTAGTGTAGCTTTGTTTTTGTTTTTAAAAAGAGAATATATCATACATTACTCAACCTGTGCCTTCAAGGATCAGGTAGGTTAAATCCGAATAAATCAATACTATTGGGCAAATAACGACTGTTACTGTACTGTACCGTGACTGTTTCATTAAGGGATATTTGGCAATAAGGACTGGTAGGTGTAAAGAAACTGTATTTACCTGAAGTAAAAGTTATATATATTACTATGTTCTGTTATGGACAAGGGACTATTATGTGAATGGCTAACTGTGGGATGAAAAAAGAAAAATGGTAGAGTTAAACAAAGTGTAAAGGTTAGGATGGCAGTTTGCTGTCACTGTTGCTTATAGTTACCAAGGAGATGGCTAAGTCCATTGAGATTCCTTCCTTTTTATATGGGAGTAGTGGTATCCTAAAGTGGTCAATTTACAGTTGGTCAATTGTAGACATTCCATTTAAATCTGTTGGTCCATTAGTAGAGACCAGTGAGGGTGTGGAATTCCACCAAAAACAGATCAACTGTAAGTAACAAGATGGTTTATCACAGCTGAAGCAGGCAGGCAGGAACCAGCATACATGCTTGCGCCTGCTCATCTTCTCAACATCACACAGTTTGTTAGCTGTGGGCTGTGATGACGTGTGAACCGTGTCATCGTTCGCTATTGTGATTTGACCAAAAACACTTGTATATTTTTTATTTAAATTTAAAACCAGCCCTGTGTGGAAGAAAAGCCATTTTCATTTTGTATGGAATTGGGTTAGCTTACAAGAGGGATCTGATTCATTTTCTAGTACAAATTAAACTCTGCTCCCTCTTTCTGTCATAACAACCTTTAGAGTAAAAGGAGCGGGTAGGAACAAAATACTAATTCAGTTCACAATGGGGAAATAAATACCTTGACCCAAAGGGAAATTAAATTGCATTCTTACCTAACATATATTTTCAGTGCCTAGAGGAGTCTATTTTAGGAAGTGTTTAATAAATTAAAAACATTTAAAAAATACTCTGTATCCTTCTGGACATGGTGCATGGATCATTGAACGTTCTGAAATTGTTGTTCTTTAATGAGAAACAACTTGAGTTGGCCTTGGAACCAACTACATACACACAAGCATTGAAAACCATAACTTTCTGCTTCCTCAACATCTGACCCTCTAATGTTCTTTTTGCCATTTAATTTTTTCAATTATATTACTGTAGTCCTATGAGGAATTTTAGATTTAAAAAATATAACGGAGCTCATCTGGATTCTAAGAAGCCTCCAAAGCTTCCAGGAATGAGTAAGAGGAAGGAATGTCAGGAAAGCTGTATTCCTAAAGTGTTCTGAAGGTGCCTTTGGATGATTACAAATGATCAGCAGATGACATGTAATTCACACTTCCTGTTGCACATGTGAAGTGGAAATTAAGCATATCCATTATTATGTATGGTTGGCCAGTCATCACTTGTCCGAAGCCACTCGGTGTGTATTTGTTTACGCCATTACCAAAAGGTCACATTCTTAATTACTGCACAGCTTATTTTAAGCAAACTGTAAGCTGAGTTCTAGCTTTGGGGTATGTGATGAGCCAGCTATCCAGTTTCCCCAGCTGCACAAAAACAGGACATTACCAAGGTAATGGCCATCAATGATAGATGATCACACTAACTTACTCTACAGCTAAGCTCTTGGGTAGTCCAAAAACTGTGAGATATGTAAACTGGTGATGCAGTCCAATTTTGTTTTTGTTCAAACAGAATTATTTTGTTTGACCTCAAGTACAATATGACCAATAGTTAGGCAGACATTAAGGTGAGTTCTTGGCACTTCTAATTAAATGAAGAGAACGCAGCAGCATCAGGTGGTGGTTAGGATTAAAGAAGCTTGAGTTTTGACTAGCACCATCATGCACTTTCATTTAAATCAGGAATGCCTGTCAAGCCCAGTTCGCCTGTAATGCTAAGCCAAAATTTGGTGTTGCGTGCATGAATAGGAATGTTCTCTCGTAAAGCGTTGGGCTTGCTTGCTGTCCTCCTCCTGTACAGCTGGGAGGAGGAATAAACCAGAATTTAGTTTCACTTTAGCAAATGCGTATCTTGTTATGTGTGTACCAGAAATTGTGCTATAAAACTCTGGATTGCTTTTCTGGTTTGTTCAGCGAACTACAGTTTCTTTTAATGCACAATTTCAGGCTCACACATAATGATAAACCAGGAATCTTCTAAAGCAAAATTCTGGTTTACTCCTCCTTGTGGTCATGTGGGAGCAGGGGAGGGCAAGGGAGAGTGTGAGCCTGGCGCTTTGCACAGGTTCATTCCTGCTCACGCACATAATGCTAAACTATGATTTGGCATTAAGCGTGAACCAGCTGTGTGTGTTGAAAAAAAATGTGGGTTAGATGGTGCTGTACTATGATGTTAGATGTGTTGTATGCTAAGGACAAAACTAAGGATTCTAAACTTGAAACGGGTGATTGCAACAAAGTAGATGTATCAGTTGTGTAAGCCAAATCTAGAACCCAGTTCTTCTGAGTGGTGTTTTTCCCATTGTAGCCACTTCATTGTCTTCCTGTTAGTAACCTCTGAGATTTGCTTTTTTGTGAAGCCTTAAATCTTTTTTTATGAGATGCTGCTGCTTGTGATTATTGCATAATAAGCTTGCATGTTCAAAGTATGGGAGGGGGGAATTCTAAATCAGTTTTGAACAATAAAAATTATGCAAATCTAGAAAATATTGTCTTAAGTGCTGATGGAAGGCCTGTATTCACTATCATCTAAGTGGTGGTTGGCCCTGAGCAGCAGGCCTTGGGCAGCTTGGTGTGTCCAACACAGTGGCTGCTAAGTTTCTTTTGTTGAATCTCCTCCCCAAAGTCTGATCACACTAGAGCAGCCCTCCTCAACCTGGTGCCCTGCAGATGTTTTGGTCTTCAACTCCTAGCAGCCCCAGCAAGCATGGCAATGGTCAGGAAAGCTGGGAGTTGTTATCCAAGGCATTAGGAGTATTCCAGGTTCGGCAAGGCTGCACCAGATCATCTCAAGAGCTTTTATTTCTTTGTTTCAGCACACACAAGTGATGCTGGGAAAGGTGTACTGATACCTCTCCAGCTGAGTTAATGGAAGGAGGATACAGTAACAGCCTCCTAGCAGAATGATGAGGGAATGGCAGGCGAAGTTATCTAGGATCAAAGAGTCTTTTACCAGAAGTCTTCCTTCCTTGAATCAGGCCTGGCATTACCAGAGGCTACCTTAAAGATACCAGGTCATGGATTATGGTGTCTAACTCCATTCTTTAGAGCTATAATTTTGATTAAAATACAAATTTCAACATATGTCTGGATATCTGTGCTGGTCTGAGGTATATTGATAGGCTCATATTTCTCTTGAGGTTTATGAAAGGAAAGAAAGCACATGTTGCCTTTCACGCCTGCCCCGTTCGGAGCATATGAAATTAAAGAGGAAATGAATATATTTGAAGCTCTGTAGCATTAAAACAAATAGGGCTTAGTGCCAAGACAAGGACAGCAATTGGGAGCACCAGGATATGGCTTAATTTCAGTGTCCACTGGCTTGTTAAGAATTTTAATCTTGCCTGCATTCCATTATGGTTAGGTCATTCAGCTTTGTATACTAGTTAATGGTACCCATTGATGTTGTTTCCAGACTAAATAATTACTTGATAGACCAGAGAAGTTAAAAAACTAAAAAGCTCAGTCTTCATAATTTATACGCTGTCTTCACCTCCTAATTATTCAAATCTTCCCCCATTGCTTTGTTAACCCAGTTAATTCATGTTCATAGCAAGGAGGAGGAGAACATCACTTCCTGCAAAAAGGCCCTATGGCAGTGTTGAAAAGGCTTTGCAGAGAACCTTTCCACCAGGTGAACAATTAATCTAATTTATAGCACTCTGTTTTGTTTTTGAAAGTTGAATGTAAATGCAATTCTATGGGAGTAAAACCATGTTGTGAGCAACTTTGAAAATTTTACATACTTTTACATATACATAAGTGCATACATAAATACTTTCAGAACTCAACAAGTAAGTACTTTAATTCCAGTAAGTACAGCACTTCTATGCTGCTAGAAATGCACTCTGTTGGAAAGGGAGGGAGGGGAAACTTTTGCACGTGGGCTGCCTGATCCCATGAATTAAAATAAACATACAAGAACATTGTCAATTTTAAATCCATGTTATCTGTAAATACTTTAGTCAAAATACTCACTATACTTTTTTCTAAATCTTGTTGTAGTGGAATTGACTATAAATCTATAATTATAGGCCTTGAACATCAATTTTCTTATGGGCAACAAAATGGCAAATTACATTCAATGTAAATACATAAAAAGGTGGGACAAAAATCCACATTTCACATAGATGTTGACAGGATACGTACTGTTGGTGACTATGGGCAGTATTCTAGACGGCCGATGTGCTTGTGTTCATTCCGTTGCACAGTGGGACCCACCACTGGTGCAATAGGGCATTAGCAATTCCTAAAGTAATACCAGAAATGAGTGGAAACTCTCATTTCCAGATTGGGACAAGTCAGCAGAGCTCCCTTTAAGAATCAGCTCTCCGTTGTGCCAGTGGTGCATCCTACTGGCATGCGCGCAGCATTGGATACTGCCCATTGAAAAAGATTTTAGGATCTTGGCAGCGAAAAAGACAAATTCCTGTGCTGGAGTATTACAAGATATTCCTCTCCCAAATACTAATACTCGTGGTCACCCAGTGAAATTGATATGTTCAGGACAGATAAAAAGACATAAACCCTGTGTCACAGATTTGGAATATGATATTTTCAGAAATGGCAAATATTACACATTAAATCATATGTGTCACACCAGTATTGGCTTTATTAACGATATGGCAAGAACAAAATAGCGAGGTTTGGACGTAATGACAACCCAGATTATGAGTTGTCATTGAGTTGTGGGTTGTTGTTACGTGCGAGCCCTGCAGTATGGCTTAATGATAGGTTGTTAACTATGAAAAACCCAGGAAGAGAACCTATGGTTTGTTATTGGGTTATGAACTCTGGGTTGTTCATGGTTAATACTTCCATGAATTAAAACATCCCATGCTCAAGCCACGCTATGAGTTGTCATTATATGTGAATCAGGTCATAATGTCTGGGTTCGAACATCATGTAGCAACCCCTGATCAGGTGTTGAATATTCAAAATGGCTGCAGATTGCGCCTGGCACATGCAACGGCAAATCTTGGGTTAATTAACCCACAATTTGTCATCGTTAATCAGGTCACTATGTGTTTAGGTAGCCCTGCCTTAATTATTATGTGGGACCCATACACATAGCCATGGCTTAGGAAGGTCTTATAGGTTGCAGTGCAAAGCTTCCAAACTTTTTATAGAAAAGTAACTGAGGGAAGTTCTACATTATTATTTACTTGTAATTTTGTTAGCAGAATAAGATGAGGCAGGGGTAGGAGGGTAGGCAGAATATCAGATTGTTTTCGTTTTCTGTGTTCACTGGTAGAGGATGAATGTTCTTTTTGAAGACAAAAATACACACCTAATTAGCTCTGTCTCAAGATGCTAATAAAACTAAAAAAGCCT
The DNA here is from genome assembly GCF_057233095.1 of Heloderma suspectum. NCBI lineage: Eukaryota > Metazoa > Chordata > Lepidosauria > Squamata > Helodermatidae > Heloderma > Heloderma suspectum. The sequence continues at coordinate 102,900,022 of NC_139459.1, forward strand.
TTAAAATGTTAATTCAGAGTGGTATGCCTGGTTAATAGTAGCTGTGTGGGTGGACTGTCCTTGAATTTTGTAGACTTAATTTAGCACTGCACAGTACCCAGTGATGGAAAACAGCTATAAATTGTCTGTGTGCACCCATGCATTATTGATAAAGGGTAGAATAAAACTCCACAATTTCTTTATTTCATGTTGTCAGCACAACAGCTGGCTGATTATTTGCTTTGTTTTTTTCTTCCCTTCTCCCCCTCACTGTCCCGCATACGTAGGTTTTAAAGGATGAGGTCAGTTGTGAATTTTGCTCTCTGTTTATTGAAATATATAACCACTAAATATCAAGTTGGTAAAAACAAATAACTTACCCACACCCTAAATACTGAAGCTGGGGTGGAGGTGGGGGGATGGCGGCGGTATTTCAGTTTCTCTCAATGACCTAGTTCTCACATAACAGTGGAAAATTGTGGTTTAATTAACCCAAGATTTGCTGCAGCATGTTCCAGGTGCATTCTGTGGCCATTTTGAATATTCAGCCCCGAACAGGGTTGCTATGCAACGTTCGATCCAGGCACTATGGCCCTACTTGGACTTAACAGTGGTGTCTGATGGCAATTTGTGGATTAATTAACCCATGAATAGCTGCCAGATGTGCGTTGTGCGTGAGCTGCTTCCAGTTTCTGGGAACAATCTACAAATGCAGCATTCTTGGGTTGCTTCTGTGATGTCTGAACACAGGAACTTGGGGTTGTTTGTGGGTTAACCCAAGAACAAACCATGGGCTAATGCCTGGTTTCGGACATCATGGAAACAACCTACGAATGCCCCATTTGTAGGTTGTTCCTGGAAACCAGAAGCGCCTTGCATGCAGTGCACATCTCTGCAATTTATGAGTTAATTAATTAACCCACAAATTCCCACCAGATGCCACCTTTACATCTGAACAGGGACAATAGGTTAATTGTGGGCTAAACAACACAAGATTAAAGCACAATTAACCTTTGTCTCCACCCTATTCTTCTGCCATTTTCCTGAAGTGAAAGACCCACAACTGATAATCCTCCAGAACAGTGGTCTCCAAAGTGCGGTGTGTGAGCTGCCTGATAACTGAGCAGCCTCCTGCTGCCCCAGTGAACTGCCATTGAGTACAATGATGGTGGCGGTGGAGGCAGCAGGATGGGACGGGAGCTGAGAGGGAAGTGCCATGGCATTTCTCTCTTGGCTCTGGTCCTATCCTGCTTCTGCCGCGGCCACTGCAAGCAACTGCGCCAGTCTCTGCCAGGCATAGCAGAGGAAGGTGCAGTTGCTTGCTTGGCTGCGGCACCAGTAGGGGTGTACGAAACCTACTTACCCGTCCGCTGAAGGGGCCCGAGGCGGGGGGAGGCGATCCGTCCCTCCCCCCAGAATCCTCCCCAGCCGGCTCCACTCTGCGGCGAGTCCGCAGAGCTTCCGGCTGGGCCCGTCCGCAGCTGGACTTCCGGCCGCTGCCATGCAAATGGCGTCCGGCGTAGCCGACACCATTTGTGTCCCTGCCCTTGGCTGTGATAGGCTACGTAAATATTTACATAGCCTATCATGGCCAAGGGCAGGGACGCAAATGGTGTCAGCTATGCTGGACGCCATTTGCGTCCGCAGCCTGGCTGCGGAACGAAGATGACGGACCCAGACCAGCTGCCACCAGGTAGAGTCTGTCCCGACCGGCCTTCGCAGGGTGATGGGGGAGAGTAGTCCGTTCCGCTGTGGACTCTGGGGGGCCGGATTCTGAAGAATCCGGCCTCATTGGAGTCCGTGGTGGATTTCTCCGCCATCCCTAGGCACCAGAGCAGCTGCCATCCTGCCAAAGGAGAGCAAATGTGTTCCAAATTTGCTGATCTTTTCTATGATAACGAGTGGCTGTCAGTAGTATGCTACCTAGCAGTTATTTTTGAAAAAATAAACACACTTAATCTGTCCCTTCAAGGTTAAGGTGACTTTTTAATAATGAGTGAGAAAGTAACTGCTTTTTGGAAGAAACTCATGCTATGGAGAGAGCATTTTGAAAATGGATATTTGGAAATGTTTCCATCAGTATGTGATTTTGTTCCCCAAAAGATGTAAGTGTGTCACCTATAAAACCTCTCATATCTGCACACTTAAAAAACTTGGAAATGGAATTTTCTCACCTGTTTCAAAATCTTCCAAACCAAGAGTTTCAGTAGGTTTTGAACCTATTTGTTAAAAAAAATAAATGCAACACCTTCTGATTTGTTTGCAAGAACAACTGGTTGACATCAGGGAAGATGGAAATGTATTAGTTGAATTTCAACAAGAGCCTTTCCATAACTGGTGGATGGGATAGAAAATTAGTATCATGATTTAGTAAGTACAGCCAATAATGCACTTCTTCTATTTGGATCTGTGTATCTTTGTGAAGCCCCTTCATGGATCACAGCCTTGTTGTGGCGAAGGGGCTTGTGTAACTCAGTGAAGCCATAAGCTATGCCATGCAGGGCCACCCAAGATGGACAACTCATGGCAGAGAGTTCTGACAAAATGTGGTCCACTGGAGAAGGAAATGGCAACCCACTCCAGTATTCTGCCAAGAAAACCCCATGGAACATATCACAAGGCTAAAAGATATGACGCCGGAAGATGAGCCCCTCGGGTCGGAAGGTGTCCAATATACTACTGGGAAAGAGCAGAGGGTATTTCCAAGAAGCGCCAGAAAGAGTGAAGCGGCTGGGCCAAAGCCGAAAGGACAGTCAGCTGTGGATGTGTCTGGTGGTGAAAAGAAATTCCGATGCTGTAAAGAACAATATTGTTTAGGAACTTGGAATGTAAGATCAAGGTAAGCTGGAGGTGGTCAAACATGAGATGGCAAGATTGAACATTGACATCTTGAGAATCAGTGAACTAAAATGGACAGGCATGGGTGAATTTAATTCAGGTGACCATTATATCTACTACTGTGGGCAAGAATCCCTTAGAAGAAATGGAGTAGCACTCATCGTCAACAAAAGGGTGGGAAAAGCAGTACTGGGGTACAATCTCAAAAACGATAGAATGATCTCAGTACGAATCCAAGGCAAACCATTCAGCATCACGGTAATTCAAGTCTATGCCCCAACCACTGAGGCCGAAGAAGCTGAGGTTGATCGGTTCTATGAAGACCTACAACACCTTCTAGAACTAACACCAAAAAAAGATGTCCTCTTCATCATAGGGGATTGGAATGCTAAAGTAGGAAGTCAAGAAATCACCGGGATAACAGGCAAGCATGGCCTTGGTGTACAAAATGAAGCAGGACAAAGGCTAATAGAGTTTTTCCAAGAGAACACGCTGATCATAGCAAGCACTCCTTTCCAACAGCACAAGAGGCGACTCTACACATGGACATCACCAGATGGTCAATATCGAAATCAGATTGATTATGTCCTTTGCAGTCAAAGATGGAGAAGCTCTATACAGTCAGTCAAAACAAGACCTGGAGCTGACTGTGGCTCAGATCATGAGCTTCTTGTTGCAAAATTTCAGCTTAAATTGAAGAACGTAGGGAAAACCACTACACCATTCAGGTATGACCTAAATCATATCTCTTATGAATATACAGTGGAGGTGAGGAATAGATTTGAGGGATTAGACCTGATAGACAGAGTGCCTGAGGAACTATGGACGGAGGTCCGTAACATTGTTCAGGAGGCAGCAACGAAATCCATCCCAAAGAAAAAGAAATGCAAGAAAGCAAAGGGGCTGTCTGATAAGGCTTTACAAGTAGCTGAGGAAAGAAGGGAGCAAAAAGCAAGGGAGAAAGGGGAAGATATATCCAACTGAATGCAGCGTTCCAGAGAATAGCAAGGAGAGGCAAGAAGGCCTTCTTAAATGAACAATGCAAGGAAATCGAGGAAAACAACAGAATAGGAAAGACTAGAGATCTCTTCAAGAAAATCGGAGATCTCAAGGGAACATTTTGTACAAAGACGGGCATGATAAAGGACAAAGAAGGCAGGGACCTAACAGAAGCAGATGAGATTAAGAAGAGGTGGAAAGAATATACAGAAGAGCTATACAGGAAAGATCTGAATGTCCCTGATAGCCATGATAGTGCTGTCGCTGAACTTGAGCCGGACATCCTGGAGAGTGAAGTCAAGTGGGCCTTAGGAAGCATTACTAACAACAAAGCTGGTGGAGATGACAGTATTCCAGCTGAGCTATTTAAAATCCTAAAAGATGATGCTGTTAAAGTGCTGCACTCAATATGCCAACAAATTTGGAACACTCAGCAATGGCCACAAGACTGGAAAAGGTCAGTTTACATTCCAATTCCAAAGAAGGGCAACACCAAAGCGTGTTCAGTCAAAGAAGTTTGGAAACCACTGCTCTAGAAACATCTCCCTGATGTTTAGATTGTGCAGAAATCTTGGTGGCTCGTGCCAACAGTGGGGAAATCATGTAATGGATACTTTTCCCCTCAGCTTTCATAGATATTATCAAATGTTGCATTCTACACACTAAGAAGCTAGCTATGGCCCACACCTACCCAGCTCTGAATAAAACTTGGTTCAATAAGTTGATGAAAGTAGAAGGTAATTGGATGTCCTTTAGTCATATTGTGCTTCATTGTGTACCATAGTCACTGACGTGCTTTTAGTCAAACTTGGTATGCCTAATGTATGTGTCTAATATTGCCTGGTAATCTGCTTCCCTCATCAAACTGAAATACTCCAGAAATACAGTTAGCTTCCAGAAGTACAATTAGTCACTTCAGTGGTGGTACAAAAGCTGAATTTCCCTCCCAGGTTCAAGACCTGCTACAGCATTGTATCCTGAGCGAAGCAATCCCTATGCTTAATCTCTTACACTTGTAAGGCACTGCTATAGCTGTTACTTTGAACAGCATGCTGCTTTTAAGAACATAAGAAGAGTTATGCTGGATCAGCCCTAGGGTCCATCTAGTATGAATGTGATCAATTTTATTTAAAAGATTATAATCTGGTTTTTAGGGTATAGAGTGACGGGGAGGAACCCCCCCCCCCATTTATGAAGCAGAGCATTGAATTTTTGAAAATATTTGCCAGGTATAAATAGAGGAATTCCATATATAACATAACAGTCTGAAGTATAATATTCATCTTAAGTGTATTTACCTTACCCCACAAACTCAGCCTTAAAGATGCCCATCTATCTATGTCCCAAGAGATCTCATTCAAGTTTAGCTTGATCATTTGAGATACGTCTCTAGGAATAAGTATTCCCAATAAGAAATAAAATCTAGGCACCATCGAAATTGCCAGTTGGCCAATACACTATGAGAGCAATCCTGTGGCCCCTAGAGAGCATCTAAGGCCCCATAGGATAATTTGGATTCCTGGATCCGCGGTTGGAGACAGTGCTCCAACCCAGGAGTTCAGACCCAGGAGTCCAGGCTCCCTGCCCCTTCCCCTTTGCAGCTGGTGTGGAGAGAACCGTGCCGGCTGCCTTTCAAAAGGGACCTCAGGGAGGATGGAAAGGGGATGGTTTTGTGGGTGGAGAAGGGACTGGGGAAGCAGGGGCATGAGCTATCCCCAGCCTTCCCCAGCCCCCTTCCTTCCCCCTCTGCAGAGCCCTAGTTAGATGGGCAGAAACGCCCATCTAGAAAAAATGCAGAGTGGGAGAAGCATGAAGGCGACAATTGTCTTAGTGTTTCACCCACTCTGTGTAGGATACCCGTCAGCCTCTAAGTTCAGAGCCTGATGGGCATCCAGATAGGATTGCACCCTATGAGATACAGTATCTCTAATCAGCATCAATTCAGACTTTGAACAGTAAATTGAATAACGATGAAGAAGGGGGAGACAGGCTCTGGTGCTCAAGAAAATAAACTTTATTATGCTCTACGTGTTTTGGAATATTTCCTTCTTCAGAAGCTGTTAAAAGCCGTTTTGTCTCTTGTTCTGAAATACACAAATATTCTTTCCTCTGGATACTTGCACACACTATTCTTGAAGCCTATTCATGACATGAGAGGAATAGGCTTCAAGAGTAGCATGTGCAAGTATCCAGAGGAAAGAATATTTGTGTATTTCAGAACAAGAGACAAAACGGCTTTTAACAGCTCCTGAAGGAAATATTCTGAAATGCGTAGAGCACAATCAATTTTCTTTTCTTGAGCACTGGAGCCTGTCCCCCCTTTTTCATCGTTAGTCCACGGTGCTCTTTCCCTCTTCACTTCCAGTTCATTGAACAGCCACACAAATCACCAAAAGTTGATCAGTTGATGATCAACTGCATCAAAGTTGGAACAGCTGGGGTCTCGAAATAAACAATCAAAGATCATCAGCTTAATTTTAAATTCTGAATAATCATGCACAATCATGAATGCTACCATTCTGTCTAATAGCACACTAGAGGTTCTAAACAAAAATCAAATATCAATGGAGAAAGTGGACATCCCTGTCTCGTACCTCTCCCAAGTAAAAAGAAATCCAAAAAAAGACAATTAGTCATAGCTCTAGCTCTTGGGGTTAAATATAAAATTTTGACCCATTTCAGAAATTCTACAGAAAAGTCAAAGTTACTCAATGTAGCAAAAATAAATTTCCAATGATTAAATTCTATCTGGAGTTAGATGTAATTGGGGATGCATCCTTTGAAGAGCTGTATATGTTTCTGTCTGGGGATCTCCTGCCTCCTGTAGGAATGTCTTTCTGTCTCCGCTTCTGCTTGTGATTTGCAGATATTCCAAGATACTCTTAAATCTCCAGTGTGGCCTAATTCAAAAGAGACTAACAGTGCAATCCCATATATATCTACTCAGAAATAAGTCCCATTGAGTACAATGGTTCTTACTGCTGGGTAAGCGAGTACAGGATTGCAGCCTCAACCTGGCAGCTTTTCCCCTGGAACGTCTCACTGTGGCTGACAGGCAAGCAGTTTCTGTGAACTAGAAGATGGTTGACTGTTTCTTTCAGGCCATCAACCACCTTAAGTATGTGTAAATGCATGAGCAAGTAAAAATGTTGTGAGCTAATGACTTTTAGAAATGCATTTTATTTGCAAGGCTGATTATCAAAACTCGAGAGTTTTGCCAGGGCTTTGTACTTCAGAGATCTAGACCAGGAGGGCGCCTTAATGATTACTCCCCTGACCATTCCTAAAGCAGACACTTTTACAATAATCCTTTAAAAAAAAGAGGAAAGAATACCCATTCTTTCCATTAATATTAACATTTTCATATGCAAAACTATTTCTTCATAGTATATGAATACTTTGTGCAAGCTTATAGTTTCTCCACAAGCCATCTTGTAAGCATAAATGAAGCTGATGTCTATAACTGTGTGGGGTCTCCACTGTGGATTTCTTGCTGCTGCACTGCCTGAAGGAGCTACCTGGGGTTAAGTATTCACTTTTTAGCATTCCATATCTTACTGACTTTTAATATAAGTCACAAAGCAATTAAACTGGCTGTGTAGTTTCTGTCAGGAATAGCCCTTTCCTCAGTTAGCTATTATGATTGACAGAGGCTTGCTGGAGATTTACATTAAGAATAACTCATTCTTCAGAAGGTGTTTTTTTCATTTTCTACTGGGAGTTATGAGGGTAAATCAAATATAGTGGCTATGTATGATTAAAATGCAGAAGTTATGATTTCTTATTGACTTTGTAAATCTCTTAACAGGTTTACCCTTACCTAAACAGTTCTCTTGGTAGAATATAAAGGCACAGGGGGTTAAATAAATTATGAATGCTCTGAAGTATATTTATTTAAGCAAAGACTTTGAACTCAGTAGGAATGCATAAGGATAAACTTAAGAAAATATAGGACAAATGAAGCATGTGATAATTATTTCTTTTCCCTCCTCCCCACCCTTAGTCCTAGTCCTTTCTGCAGATAACTTTCTTTTAGAAGAAGAAATGCAAAATAAATCCGTTGCTGCTTCTACAAATGCCAAAATTACTAAAAGATCTGTCTTTGCTTCTAGGCATTATGAAACTTCATGAGCCCTTTTTAATTTCTGAAGAATAGATCACTTTGCTCTTGGCCAGTTCCTGACCAGCCCCAGCCTGGACAGCTTTTAAATAACATATAAATTAGGGCTAGATTTTTCTTGAAACAAAAATTACTGTATTACTTAAAGGGTTTGTTCTTGCATCAGATAAATCCATAAAAGGATATTTGCAGGAAGAATGGGAAAGTGAATGTGAAAATGGTATTGCAGCCTAAAACTCCACTTTGGAAAAAGTTTGATCCAAGATAGAGGTGAGCATTAATCTGGATGGCTGTCCTTCTATTTCTTGATGAGGGATTATAGTGGATGATTGGCCACGAGTGAACCGTAGGGCAGTATCCAGTGCTACTGCTCCGCTTACACCATTGACACAGAGATCACTTACTCTAGTCCTATTAAAATGCCAATAGCATATTTTAGGGTGACAGGCTTTCTGGGGAAACCTCTCACTCCAACATACTCGGTTGGTGTTGTGCTAGAGGTCACTTATCCTAGTGCTACGTAAGTGGTGTAAGCTGGTAGAGTTGGATCCTACCCATATGATGCACTCTTAAAAGCGTATCAAAGAATTGGGAAGTAATAGTACCACCACTGCCTTGTTGTAGCGAAGGGGCTTGCGTAACTCAGTGAAGCCATAAGCTATGCCGTGCAGGGCCACCCAAGACGGACAGGTCATGGCAGAGAGTTCTGACAAAATGTGGTCCACTGGAGAAGGAAATGGCAACCCACTCCAGTATTCTTGCCAAGACAACCCCAATGGAACATATCACAAGGCTAAAAGATATGACACCGGAAGATGAGCCCCTCAGGACGGAAGGTGTCCAATATACTACTGGGGAAGAGCAGAGGGTATTTGCAAGTAGCGCCAGAAAGAGTGAAGCGGCTGAGCCAAAGCTGAAAGGACAGTCAGCTGTGGATGTGTCTGGTGGTGAAAAGAAATTCCGATGCTGTAAAGAACAATATTGTTTAGGAACCTGGAATGTAAGATCAATGAATCAAGGTAAGCTAGAGGTGGTCAAACATGAGATGGCAAGATTGAACATCGACATCTTGGAAATCGGCGAACTAAAATGGACAGGCATGGGCGAATTTAATTCAGGTGACCATCATATCTACTACTGTGGGCAAGAATCCCTTAGAAGAAATGGAGTAGCACTCATCGTCAACAAAAGGGTGGGAAAAGCAGTACTGGGGTACAATCTTAAAAACGATCTCAGTACGAATCCAAGGCAAACCATTCAACATCACAGTAATTCAAGTCTATGCCCCAACCACTGATGCCGAAGAAGCTGTGGTTGATCGGTTCTATGAAGACCTACAACACCTTCTAGAACTAACACCAAAAAAAGATGTCCTCTTCATCATAGGGGATTGGAATGCTAAAGTAGGAAGTCAAGAAATCACCGGGATAACAGGCAAGCATGGCCTTGGTGTACAAAATGAAGCAGGACAAAGGCTAATAGAGTTTTTCCAAGAGAACACGCTGATCATAGCAAGCACTCCTTTCCAACAGCACAAGAGGCGACTCTACACATGGACATCACCAGATGGTCAATATCGAAATCAGATTGATTATGTCCTTTGCAGTCAAAGATGGAGAAGCTCTATACAGTCAGTCAAAACAAGACCTGGAGCTGACTGTGGCTCAGATCATGAGCTGCTTCTTGTAAAATTTCAGCTTAAATTGAAGAACGTAGGGAAAACCACTACATCATTCAGGTATGACCTAAATCATATCCCTTATGAATATACAGTAGAGGTGAGGAATAGATTTGAGGGATTAGACCTGATAGACAGAGTGCCTTAGGAACTATGGACAGAGGTCCATAACACTGTTCAGGAGGCAGCAACTCAATCCATCCCAAAGAAAAAGAAATGCAAGAAAGCCAAGTGGCTGTCTGATGAGGCTTTACAAGTAGCTCACGAAAGAAGGGAAGTGAAAAGCAAGGGAGAAAGGGGAAGATATATCCAACTGAATGCAGAGTTCCAGAGAATAGCAAGGAGAGACAAGAAGGCCTTCTTAAATGAACAATGCAAAGAAATCGAGGAAAACAATAGAATGGGAAAGACTAGAGATCTCTTCAAGAAAATCGGAGATCTCAAGGGAACGTTTTGTGCAAAGAAGGGCATGATAAAGGACAAAGAAGGCAGGGACCTAACAGAAGCAGATGAGATTAAGAAGAGGTGGAAAGAATACACAGAAGAACTATACAGGAAAGATCTGAATGTCCCTGATAGCCATGATAGTGCTGTCGCTGAACTTGAGCTGGACATCCTGGAGAGTGAAGTCAAGTGGGCCTTAGGAAGCATTACTAACAACAAAGCTGGTGGAGATGACAGTATTCCAGCTGAGCTATTTAAAATCCTAAAAGATGATGCTGTTAAAGTGCTGCACTCAATATGCCAACAAATTTGGAACACTCAACAGTGGCCACAAGATTGGAAAAGGTCAGTTTACATTCCAGTTCCGAAGAAGGGCAACGCCAAAGAGTGTTCAAACTACTGCACAATTGCGCTCATTTCACATGCCAGCAAGGTTGTGCTCAAAATCCTACAAGCTAGGCTTCAGCAGTATGCGAACCAAGAACTACCAGAAGTACAAGCTGGGTTTCAAAGAGGCAGAGGACCTAGAGATCAAATCGCCAATGTTCGCTGGATCATGGAGAAAGCAAGAGAATTCCAGAAAAACGTCTATTTCTGCTTCATTGACTACGCTAAAGCCTTTGATTGTGTGGATCACAACAAACTGTGGCAAATTCTGAAAGAGATGGGGGTACCAGACCACCTTACCTGTCTCCTGAGAAACTTGTATGAGGGTCAAGAAGCAACAGTAAGAACCGGACATGGAACAACCGATTGGTTCAAAATTGGGAAAGCAGTATGACAAGGCTGCATATTGTCGCCCTGCTTATTTAACTTATATGCAGAGTACATCATGAGAAACGCCAGGTTGAATGAATCACAGGTCGGAATTAAGATTGCCGGGAGAATTATCAACAACCTCAGATATGCAGATGATACCACCCTAATGGCAGAAAGTGAAGAGGATCTAAAGAGCCTCTTGTTGAGGGTGAAAGAGGAGAATGCAAAAGCTGGTTTGAAACTCAACATTAAAAAAACGAAGATCATGGCATCTGGCCCCATCACTTCCTGGCATATGGAAGGGGGAGAAATGGAAGCAGTGACAGATTTTATTTTCTTGGGCTCCAAGATCACCGCAGACGGTGACTGTAGCCATGAAATTAAAAGACGCTTGCTCCTTGGGACAAAAGCTATGGCAAACCTAGACAGCATAGTAAGAAGCAGAGACATCACCTTGCTGACAAAGGTCCGTAGAATCAAAGCTATGGTTCTCCCAGTAGTAATGTATGGCTGCGAGAGCTGGACTATAAGGAAGGCTGAGTGCTGAAGAATTGATGCTTTCGAACTGTGGTGGTGGAGAAGACTCTTACGAGTCCCCTGGACTGCAAGGAGGTCCAATCAGTCCATCCTAAAGGAAATCAACCCTGAGTGCTCATTGGAAGGACAGATACTGAAGCTGAAGCTCAAATATTTTGGCCACCTAATGTGAAGAGAAAAGTCACTGGAAAAGACCCTGATGCTGGGAAAGACTGAAGGCAAAAGGAGAAGGGGACGGCAGAGGATGAGATGGCTAGATAGTATCACCGATGCAATGAATATGGACTTGAGCACACTCCGGGAGAGAGCGGTGGACAGGAAGGCCTGGCGTGCTATGGTCCATGGGGTCACGAAGAGTCGGACACGACTGAACAACAAGTACCACTTGACTCAGCATTTGTAAGACATAATTTGGAATCCAGTTCTTCACACTAGGGTTGAAATGGATGACAACATTGGGGAGAGGCTCTTATTTTTTACCATTGTTCTTAGATACTTTATTGAAAGCTAAGTTACTACATAAAATGTAGTTTTGTAGCTAGGTCAAAATGGGTATTGGTCTGTGACTTCTTTAATTAGCTTCCTGTGAGTGGCAGAAACTCATTTACCTTGTACAGCTTACTCATGATGAAAATACACCATTCTGTGTCTTGATATGTACCCTCAAATTTTTTGTGTGACCTTCCCATTCACACCAAGCTGGCTGTTTCTCCTGCCTTTGCGAGCTATTCCTATTCTTAACAGCAGTTTCCTTTTCTATGAAGGAGCATATTTGTTCCCTTGCAGGCCAAACAATTTCTGGGGAAAGAAGAGGATTACTTTATTCACTGGATTAGTAATTTCTGCATCTTCTCCACTTGATATAATTGAACTAAATCATTCCTTACTAAAAATGGGCTGCCTTGCCCATGTTTGTAGCGCTTAACTGTTTGCCTGTGACAGAAGAAGAAAATGAGATGCATGCCTCAGGGTTGCTTTAGAAATTGTGGTGTTTGAACAGGGAGGAGTCTCGGTTAGGATGGGAAAAGAGAGAACACATTGGCATGCAAGGTGCTTGCAAGGTTCACTTTCTAGTCTGGTTGTTCAGATGAATCAGGTAAGTGTAGATTTATTATTATTTTAAACAATATAAAGCTGGCTGAATAGGTCATGCTTTTGGGATCTGTATTTAATGTGCAATAACTGAAGACAGAGGCAAAATGGCATTTTTTTTCAGACCTCAGTTTTTTATAACAAGAGAGCTCAGTTTTCTCATCTATAACTAACAGAGAGAATAATAGTTTCTTTAAAAAAAATTTAATGGCAACTTTAAATGTTCAAGTAGAATGAACACGATGGCATAAAGGTTGGTTCTGTTTGTGGTCTTTAGTCATAGAATCATAGAACAGTAGGGTTGGAAGGGGCCTATAAGACCATCAAGTCCAACCCCCTGCTTGGTGCATCCCTGACAGTTGGCTGTCCAGCCTCATCTTGAATGCGCCCAGCATGGGAGAGCCCACTACCTCCCTAGGTAATTGGTTCCATTGTCATATTGCTCAGTCAGGAAGTTTTTCCCGATGTTCAGCCGGAATCTGGCTTCCTGTAATTTGAGCCCATTATTCCGTGTCCTGCATTCTGGGATGATCGAGAAGAGATCCTGTCCCTCATACAGAGGCTGCAAGTCTGAGATGATTTCAAGCTGAAGGACCTTTTGCAGCGTTGGAAACTCTCTCTCTCTCTCTCTCTCTCTCTCTCTCTCTCTCTCAAAGTTTCAGGATTACAATGCACATTACTAATAGAAAAATACAAATAATAGCTCATAGGGCATACAAGACACCACACACACACACACACACACACACACACTCACCTTTCAGCTCATCTATAAGAGTATTCTTCACAATCAAATCTACAATAAAAATAATTTTACTAATAGGGTTTTTTTTAACATAAAACAAACTAGGGTGGGGAAAGGGTTTGGCGGGATGATGGAAAGATTGTGGGACATTTAAAAGAATAGTCTGGGAATTTTTTTATCTTGGATGTGTTGCCACAGGATCTTGTCTTTGGCAAAAAAAAGTCATTGTTTTTATCTTCAGTAGCACTATCTTAATGTGCTACCTGAAAGACATGGCAATTTTCACAGTAGCGTAGGTAGTATGTATCCAAATAATGTGTCAAGTATTCTTTTGCTGCTGCTGCAATTTTAAATCTGTTTCTCACAGTTGTGTTCTTCCTTCCCTTAGGGTTTTTATTTTAGAAAAGATAAAATACTTATAATATGTATGAATAGTGTCTGTACAGAAACAGTTGTTCCTTTCTCAGTGCTTGGGATCACCGAATGAAAATGACTGGTCTCTCGGGAAGAACATCGTAGCAAGTGGAAGACCAGCCTGATCCCATATGTCAGCCAAAAAAGGAGCTGCTGCTCCAGTGCTGGCTTTCTTCCTCCCTCCCTATTTCCCCTTCCTCTCGTCTTGTGATTATTAGATGGTGAGCCTGCGTGCAGGAACTGTCTTGTCTTTTAATCTCTGTAGAGTGCTTAGAAAAATGTAGGCACTTTATTATATGTGTTTAAATAATAGTACTATATAATTAATATAATATAATAAATTAGATTCGGATCAGACAAAGGAAAGCATTATGCACAGGACAGCATTAACACACGGAGTTCCCTGCTTCAAGACGTGGTGATGGCTACTTGTTTAGATAGCTTTAAAGGGGCTTCATCAAGGGCAGGGCTAACTGCCTTTTAGCATGATAGCAATATGGAATCTCCATGTTCAAGGGTAGTATAGTACTGAATGAGTAGCAGGCAGGGGGCAACACTGGGAGAGGGCTGTTGCCTTCACACCCTGCTTGTGAACTTCCTGGAAGTGCCTGGCTGGTCACTGCTAGAAACTGAATACTGGACTAGATGGACTTTTGGTCTGATCCAGTAAAGCTGACCTTGTGTTCCTCTTAGAGCTCAAAATGCTGCCAGACTGAAATGCTAATTCTTGTGAAATTAGGCTTGGAGAGTGATTTGCCCAAGGCAGCAGCATAATCTACATATTTGAGTGCAGGTTGGAACTTGGGATTTCCACATTCAAATCTATATTTAGCCATTGCTCCAAACGGAACCTCAAATTTGTACGTTTCAGAGGACAGTTTGCATGTGTTTGCTACACGGGGTGGAGGAGTACGAGAAGAGGAATTCTAGCATATGTTTGCTTAAAAGAGGAAGTTGGCTTATTTATTTTTTACATTTCTATACTGTCCAGTAGCTGAAACTGTTTTGGTGGTTCACAAAATAATGCTTGGAAAACCAAAATCATACAATACAACCCCCCCCCCAATTTAAAACCTAAACAAGTTTAAAACTTGTTTACTTTGGAATAAAACCAAGGTAAAACCCAGAAGCATTGAACATAGAGTTGGAAGGGGCCTACAAGGCCATCGGGTCCAACCCCCTGGTCAGTGCAGGAAGCCCAGGCAGTCTCCCATCCAAGTACTAACCAGGGTTGACCCTACTTAGCTTCTGAGATTAGACGAGATTGGGCACACTAGAAGCCAGTGCTTTTCCTTCCTGTTAAGTTAGCTTTTAAGCTAGCTACTCTTGAGTAGTTAGCTTAAAACCAACGTATTTGAAGACAGGGCTGGGCAAATTGTGGCCCTACAGATTTTTTTTGCCCTACAGTTCTCATCGTCCCTCATTAATTGGCTGTGTTGGCTAGGGCTGATGGGAGTTGTAGGCCAAACAAACAGTGTGGTATAATGGTTAGAGTGTTGGACTGGGATTCAAGAGACCCAGACTCTAGCCCCCCCCTTGGCCATGAACCTCACTGGGTGATTTTGGGCCAGTTACTGACTCAGCCTAACCTATCTCACAGGATTGTTGTGAGGATAAAATGGAGAGGAGGAAGGCTATGTAAGCTGCCTTGGGTTCCTTGAAAGAGGAGAAAAGGTGGGATATAAATGTAATAATAAATAAACATTGGGAGGGCCACAAGTTGCCCACCTCTGTTCTAAGATGTCTAAGGCTGCCTTTCTTATTACATTTTTAAAGAAATATAGGATGTTGCAGAAAATATGACTGGTCATGGTTTTCCAAGCATTTGCTGATGGATACCATGACCTGGTTTGCATGACACAGTATGGCTTGTCATGGGTTCCTTAACTCATGAGGAGCCACAGTGCCTGGGGGCACCACTTTGCATGTCCAAACCCTACTTCGGGGGTTGTTGCCTTGTGCGAACGATGGTCTGTTCTAGGGTTAAACAACCCTTGCATAACCCACACTTGCCAGATTCGCATGACAGAACAACCCCTGAGCAGGGGTTGGATATACAAAATGGTGGCCACATGTGCCACAGCCTCACCATGGATTCAGTAACCCACAGTGGGCTGTCATATCATGCGAATCGGGGTTATAATGGCCCTGTTCAGATGTAATGGTGGCATCTGGCAGCAGTTCATGGGTTCATTAATTACCCCATGAATTGTGGGGATGTGCATTGCATGCAAGCTGCTTCCAATTTCTTGGAATGCCCCATGAATACAGCATTTGTAGGTTGTTTCCGTGACTTCTGAACAGGGGCACCTGGGGTTGCTCGTCGTTTAAACAACCCCAATTTAACCCATGGTTTGTTCTTGGGTTAACTTGGGGTTGTTTAACCTAAGAACACAACCCCAAGTGCCCCTGTTTGGGTTTCACAAAAACAACGTACGAATGCTGCATTAAGTGGCTTCTGCACGTCCCTGCAATTCATGGGTTAATTAACCCACAAATTATTGGTGGACACTGCTTTTACATCCGAACAGGGTCATAGTCTAAAGACCAGTAGCGCCACACAATGTGAAGTAGTGTTTAGTGCTATCAATAATGGAAGTTAGACCAGAAATAAAGCATAAGTAGTCTGACTGATTAAAGTTTCCTCAAACTCTTTCTGTCTTTGATGAATATTAATCTGGACCTAAGTGAGGAGGGAGGGAAGGTGAAGCCATGGTATAGGAATGGGCTTTTAAAATTGAACAGTAACATTTAAATTTATTTAGTATTTATCTGGAGTCACATTTAAAAAATGTTTTTATACCACTGAATATCCAAGGACTTGTAGGCAGTTTACAGAAGTTAAAAATAACAGTAGAAACATAAAGACCTGGTTTGCAAGTAACAGCATTTTGTGGGTTGTTTAACTCATGAATAGTTGGAGCTACGCAGAAGCTGCCTCCTGCCTGCTCGCCACTTCCGCTTTACATTTACTTAGGGAAACAATCCAGGAGTCCCCTATTCCTGGGTTGTTAGTTGTGACATTCGAACCCAGCACTGGAACTGGGGAGCTGGTGGGAGACAGTGTGGTTGCTCGTTTGGAGCCCCATGGGTTGTTGTTACATGCGAAAGCATCAGATAAAAAGCACAGTTAAAAGTCAGAGTTTAAAATGATCAAAATAGGCAAAATGCCTAGCTGAACGATAGTAGTTCCTGCCTGGTGCCTAAGAGACAGTCAAGTTGGCACCAGATGGACTTCCCTAGGAAAGGTGTTTCCCAAGTGATGCACCACTGCTGAAAAAGCCCTCTCTCTTGCTGCAATGTACCTTACTTCTGATAGAGGTGGTAATAAAGTTAAGTGGTATTCTTAATCTCTTCTAGTAGCCACTGGTGTAATGAAAGCACTGACGTCCGTGGGTGTCCTAAGCTATTATGCAGATGGCAATAATTTTGATCAGGGTTATGTCAGGGTTGGATCCGAGCCACCCATAGAGTCCCAAAGCAGCTATGTTTCTGAGGAGGAGAGACAACTCTTGAGGGAGGAACGCTCTCAGATGTCAGAGGCACAGCTGGAGGGGGAGTCTCCCCCACATCTTTGGGAGTGACAGTGAACCAGGCGTGGAAAGGGAGGGACTACCTGAACTTCTAGACGCGAGGCGCAGATGCAGGCACAAGCGGGAGATTGCAGGAGCCGAGCTTTGGCGCTCAGCCCAATGGGCTGGACGTCAACAGCTGCGCCCAGAAGCATCATGGGAGAGGGGGAGATCTTCCCCTCCCACCCCTTAAGTTCAGAGAATTGCCGTGTTTTTCCCAAATGGAGATCAACTGACATCCTAACCCTTAGGAACCCCTAGATGGCTGTTCCTCTGTAGTTTCTCTGAGTCTCAAGCAATTAGCATCTGTATGCCTCATTAGGATAAATGGAATTAAAGCCTTGGAAAGCAGCCCTTTTGTCTGAGTGTTGATTCTGGCTATTGGAGAAGTCAGTGGGCAACAGGGGCACCCTGACAGGGTCTTGCCTGTAGATACGTCACTAGGCTTAGAATGAATAGTTCCTGCTTTGTGTCCCTTTCTTGATGAGAGGTGCTGACAAAACAGGGTAGGTTGATTATATCAAGACTATTAAAATCACCAAGGAAATGAACTTTCCAATCTTGAAACTATGTATTTCTTTCTGAACAAGCATGCATATTACCTCTTGTCATTAATAATTATTAAAACAGCCTGGTTTGTAACTCTTTAACACTTGGGAGTATTATCCAAAACCTTTGGTCATGCAGTCAATTGCAGAATTATATCTGTTCAAAGACAACAGACTATTTTCTGTTTGGCGTTCTCTCTACACATGCAAGAATATTAAGCAAGATCACGTATTGGAAAGCTAAGACTGTAGCCCTGTGCAGATGTATTTGGAATTTCCATGGGTCAAAGTGGGATGTGCTTCTGAATAAATATGGATAAGGCGAAAGTGTCCTAGACTTAAATAAGCAGGAGTTGGTAGTTACTGGGCAAAACTGTATTTCTCAGTGAGATGGAAAGTAAATCTATATTTGATTAGTAGTCATAAATATTTGGAATTCGACAACTGAACATATTACAGTGCTCAAATAGTTGAGAGGGCATAAAATATGACGATCAGATTATTGGATAATCATGATGTGATATAGGGTAGCACCCACCTGACTCCTAGCACCTGTGATGATTTTGTGGCCCCCTGGGTCCAGCGGGAAGCTCACACAATTGCATATTAAATATGTTAATTATATTTTTATTTTGCCTTTGCTTCAGGAAACTCAGCATACATTGTTCTCCCTACACTCCAGAGCCACTATAACTGAACATTTTAAAGAACGGATTTAATCAAATATTTTTTAAAAAACAAAACAAACTGAATCATCAACTGTAGCCACCCTGAGACAAAACTGTTCTTGATAGAATCATAGAATAGTAGGGGTGAAAGGGGCCTACAAGACCATTGAGTCCAACCCTCTGCTCATTGCAGGAAGCCTTATACCCAGGCAGTCTCCCATCCAAGTACTAGCCAGGGCTGACCTTGCTTAGCAACCAAGATCAGATGGGATCAGGCACATGTTGCTACTCAGAAGCTTCATGTTAAATACCATTTTAGCTGCTTGACTATGGCTTCTGCTTCCTATGAAATGGTATTTTTTTCTGTTTAACTTCCTTTCCATCTAGCAGAGCCACATAAAATGTGAGAGTGTTGGACTGGGAGCTGGGAGATCCGGGTTCTAGTCCCTGCTTGGCCATGGAAGCTCACTGGGTGACTTTGGGACAGTCACAGACTCTCAGCCCAACTTACCTCACAGGGTTGTTGTTGTGAGGATAAAATGGAGTGGAGGAGGATTATGTACGCTGCCTTGGGTTCTTTGCAAGAGGAAAAAAGGCGGGATATAAATGCAATAAAATAAAAGTGAGCTATATATTTTCAGTTAGTAATGAAGAAATTGGAATATAAGGGTCTCTTTGGTACATTCAGTAGTTTTTAGTGAGGATACATATGAGTGGTATGCAAATGAATATAAATAGTTTGTGTCCCATATGAGGTTGGAGGTGCATAACATGGCTATAAATGAAGAGTATGAACAAATAAATAGTGAAGTTCATCTGTTTGGATCTTTGTGGCTTAATGAAAGGTTTTGCTCGGTGCCTGGCATGCATAAACATTGCTCACAATGCCTGCTAGCAATCTAATTGGAAGTGGTTTCTGTCAGTCAAGGCAAGGATGGATTTTAAAAAGGCAAGAATGACCAGCTTGTTTGCTCGTTTTTGTAGTGCTTTATGCACAAAATAGAAAGAGGAGCAGGGGGTTTAATAGTGTGTGGAGAAGATGGAATTCTATATTAGGAGGAGGCAGGTGTGTGATCAACAATGTCTAACCAAGACATGTTTTGTTTTGCCTGAAGGCATGTTCTGAGGTATGGTGGGGTAGGTGTGTTGGAGAAAGTGATGTTAGAACCTCAGTAATTCTAGCTATACTATAGATCAAAGAAAGATGGGGGTGTGATTATGCTTCACCTTCATCAGCCAGAGAAAATCTTGCCAAAAGAACTATGAGAATGCTTAGGAAGCAGCTGAAAATGTGGATTAATGGGCAGGGGGTGGTGTGTGTGTGTGTGTGTGTATGTAGACAGCAGGACCCTGTGATTTTAGGATAAGGTTTACACATGATGATCTTGCTAAGGCAGACAATTAGCCTTCATACTATGGTGAGTTGGGCTCTCATATTTAAGCATTTTATATTGGGTAGGACAACTTAGAAAAATATGATACAGTGCTCTTATACTTCACATTGTCACATTACTTTTGTGTTCACAGTTGAGCTACCACTGTTATCTTACAAATTAAGGATTCATCTTGTTGTATCCAAAAGCTAGTTGTCAACTATACTAGCATTTGTCTGCACTGTCCCGAAATTCCCTATATAATTTGCAGTTTCAAAAATTATTTTTGACCAGTGATTTAGCTATGATGACTGAGTACAAGTTCCTGCCTGAGCTCCATAATCCAAATATGAATATGTATATTTGTGAGAGTATTAAGTTAGCTGCAACTTCTAAAGTACTGGAAGTTATGGGGCATAACCTTTGAGCTAGTAGTCAGGCAAATAAACATGTTTTTTTCCTAGTTTGTTCCACATGCACAGGTATTTGGCTCATTATATATGCTACTACACCCACGATGGCTAATTAGTGAATATTCCCTTAAGGTATTCCATACATACCTTAATTTTCTTGTCATAATTTATCTAACATCCTTCCAAAAATTTCTGTTGGGTGGAGTGTCACCTGGCTGTGAAATCCAAAGAGTCATAAACTGTTCCAAACACGTATGAAATTGAGACGTTTACCTGTACACTATTAGGGTGCAATCCTATGCATGTTTAGGCAGAAAAAAGTCCTACAGCTCCCAGCATTTCCCAGCCAGCCATGCTTGCACCCTAAGTGTTCTAAAACTGCATAGCATCTTCTGCAATTTGGACAGCTGTACTTGGACTAAGGCTACAATGCTATATTTGAAGTAAATTCCATTGAAATTTTTAGAACTTCCTTCAAAGTAAATCTCCTTTGATGGTCAGATGTGAGGCTAGCGTTATAGGTTCACATGTTTAAAAGTAATCATAGATTTGATTATGGTAACTTGTTCTATTCTAAACAACTGTTCACACAAAAAGTGTACATTTAAGCCTCTCTTGTCCTGTTCGTTGTTTTGAATGTACAGGATTTTTTTTTTAATATGTAGAATTGAAGGTCACCCAGGAAAGTGGATTTTTCTCCAGTCTTTGTGTACCACTCATTTTTCCAACTACTGCTATTACTATAGAACAGGCATAGCCAATGGAGAGGGATGATGGGAATTGTAGGCCAAAATATCTGGAGGGCTCCAACTTGCCAACTCCTTCTGTAGAAATTGTGTGCTATCCATTGAATGAAGCGTTTTTATGCACATTTCTGTGCACAAAAATGTACGCATTTTTATGCATGTTGTTGTTGTTGTTATTCCAAACCGCATCGCAAAGTTTGGGAAAGTATGGATTACAACAACTGTGTTCCAATTTGTTTTTGGGAAGTGCGAATCTGGTAAGTTGGCACTAAAATACCTGAAGGATCATTTCCTCTCATATATACCTGCCCAGATCCCAAGTTCATCTTCAGTGGTTCTTCTCCAGGAGCCCCCAGCAAAGGAAGTGAGGTGGGTGGGTACTAAGAAGAAGGTCTTTTCTGCTGTGGCACCTGGTTGTGAAATGAGCTTCCCAGAGAGGCTTGCCTGGTGCCTACATTATGCTCGTTCCGGTGCCAGGTGAAGACCTTTTTATTTTCCCAGGCATTTTAGTTTTTCAGTTTCTGTTTTAAATCTGATGCTGTATTTTAGATCTTTGCACTGTTGCAAGTTTCTATTTGGTTATTATTTTTTTATTTTTATATGGTAGTTTTAAGCTTTTAAACTTACATATAGCATTTTATCGTCTTTTATTTTATGGTTTTAACTGTTGTGATCTGCCCAGAGAGCTTCGGCTATTGGGTGGTATAGTAATGTAATAAATAAATATAAATAAATGCAAACCAAACAAATTTCTTAGCCATCTCCCCTGGTTATAGCAAAATATGTGAAGTGACCATGCTGAGAGTTTCTCTACTCTGTTTAATTGGCTGCTGTATGTGGGAGCAGAGTAACACTTAGTCCATCTGTGTAATATGTGTTTTACTGCTAGCCAGGGAAGAGTGAAGGAGGAGATCAGGAGCTGCTGTTTTAGGTGGCATCCATGCCTGTCATGCCTCATTCTGGCCTAACAATCTGTGGCAGTATAGCCAGGAAGGTTATTTCAGTAGAACTCTATACTCCTCATTATCCACTGGTAATAGGTTATGTTAACTCTATAAAACATTTTGCACTAGAACCTGGCAATTTCCTGCAAACTATAGTGGCCATGTGCTACTTTGTTCAACCTTCCAAAATAACTTAATTAAGGGTGCAATCCTATCGGGACAGGCAGCTGCCTCCGAACTCAGAGGCGACTGCCTATCCAATGCAGGGCAGGAGCAGTGCGGAGGGGATTGTCCTCTCCGCGCTTCAGCCACCCTGCGTTCGTGGCTAGGCAGCTGATTTCGGCTGTCTAGCCACGGGAAGTTGGCACGGGGGGGGGCAGATTCTGGACAACACATAGGGAGCATTGGAATGGCATTTCCACCCTCCCCGCCCTGCCCCCAAGAATGCCCCGTTTTCGCCTCTCCGTGTTCCTCTTATGAGCACGGAGCACAGGGCCGATACGTGCTGCCTATGAGGCAACGCGGGAGAGGTGGAGGTTGGTTCTCAGGGAACCTACCTCAGAGCATGGGCTCTGGGGTCAGTTCCAGGAAACCAACCTATTCTATCGCCGTCTAGCCACTGACTAGCAACCATAGGATTGTGCCCTAAGTTGGCTTTTTATTCTGTTGTGTGTGGGGAACCATATTTTATAACTGCATTTCAGTATGTACCTCTCTGTTGCCATGTGACTTGATGTTATTAATATTGATATTAAAGCAGCAAAAGAAGAAACCTGAAAGATGCACTAAAGTGTGTTTCACATTGGGCCCAAAAAACTGCAGGAACTTGGAGCCAGACCTATTTCCTCGTCTGCCATTTTTGTATTGGTCCTTTCCTTCCTTCTCGCCCTAGGCAGACACAACTGTCATGGACTTAATTTTTACAGGTGAAATCAAGCTTAATACTTGGAATTTTTACATTAATAGCTCTCTTCCAAAACAGTCCTATATATCTTTACTGGAAAATAATTTCCACTAAGTCCAGTGGAACTTACTGTTTAGTAAGAGGACTACGATTGCATCCTTAGACTCTTCTGTATTTTTTGCAAAGGTATTGATTTGATGGCCAATACCTAGCATGGTGTTATTATCAAAGCTGTAATATTGCCTCCCATCTCCCCAATGAGGCTGTTTTCACAGCCTTTTTCACACAAAACTTTTTCATAGCGTTGCCCAGATATAAATCCATCTGTTCTATCCATCAGCAATATCCATTTATGCAAACTGTGTGTTTTCCTTAGCATGCCATTCTTATAGGTCACACAATTAAAGGATGAATAAATCTTGTGTGTGTGCGTGCCCCCCCGTGCCTTTTAGGGTGTAGACGGGATCTTTGTTTCATCATTGTTCAGAATTTCTCAAGACACGTGTTTGTCTGTTTGGGGCATTTTGCCATGAAGTAACTTATCCAGGTGCAGAATAATAGTTCTCCCCAAATCAAGTGTCCCCTTGGGCCACACCCAAAAAGGGTGGTAGGCATGCCCCTGTAGTTCATCATATTTAGTCAGCAGGCAAGGATTCATTTAAGCAAGAGTGTATGCAGAGACTGGAAGCCGCCCACTTTCCTTTCAGTGCTGTTAGTTTGTAAGTAACAATGAGATCAATGGGATCTGTGTGCACTTATCTGTCTGCAGAATTACTACTATAGATTATTATGCTGCTCTTTTAAAACATCTTTAAACGGTTAGTGTGCCCACAAGAGGGCATAACTGAGACATGCCTTTCTGATTGCATATTTTATTTGTATACTTGCAGAATCTGACAGTTTGATCTTAGGTTGTGAATAGGCTAAAACAGTTTACAGTGTAGTTCTATACATGTCTGCTCACAAGTAAGTCCCACTGAGTTCAGAGGGACTTACTCCCAAGGTAGTGAGTATAGAATTGCAGCCGTAGTTATCTTGCATTGAACTTCATTTAAAGTTTATGTATTTATTCACTTACTAATAGGCTATTATATATTAATACAATTATATATTAATAATATATCTTATATTATTATTAATATAAGATATTATATTAATATAATATCTTATATTAATTATATTATATATAATTAATTATATTATTATATTATAAATACAATTAAAACCAAGAACACATCAAACAGCAATATAACAATTTAAAAACATAGGCCAGTTAAAAAATAAAATAAAGCACTCGCATAAAAAACCTAAACATTTCAAACCACTCCTTAATTTTAGACCTGTAGCAATTAGAAACTCAAGAGAAAGTGCCCCCAAAATTAATCTGGTGTTGTTGTTGGCACAGTTGATGTCATACACATCTCAGTGGACAGGGAGGATGCTGGCAACTCACTACAGGTAATAGTGAGATTATTTAGTGAAAGTAAGGTTGCCTAGGTTAAATGCTATAATTTGTTTTGTTTGAGGAAAATAATGTTAAATTCATAACCGGAATTGAGCAAAGCATTGTTCTTTAAAACAGTAAAATGAGCGCTGAAGTCCTTTCACATGGATGCTTCCTCTTAACATTCACTTATTTTAATCCTGATAGCACAATAATCACTTTTAGGTCAGGTTCTAATAACACATGAAGTTGAATCCCCTTACTTAGCAGAACTGACTGCTTACTAATCTTGTCTTTATGGGTAGCAACTACAGTGTGTTTCTCTTTATCTTTGTAAAATACAAATTGTATGTAGTGTGTTTTCATTTCAACATCTTATACATTTTTAGCTATAACGATAGTAAAAACCTATGGTATTTTTCATATCCCCCAAACATATATTGGTTTGTCTGCAATTAAACTGTTATTTAATTTCCATATCCTAACTTTAACATGCATCTTAGCTTACTGCAGAATTTTTTAATGTATGCAACAGCTGACTTGGAGACAGTGGTGGAGACCTAAAGTGGGCATTGGCTGTCTTGCTATGCTTGATATTATAAGCTATAGAAACTATAATAAGCAAAAACTAGGACTGTCTGAAGTGTCATGACATTGTTTTTATCAGCAAAGCTAACTATTGTCAATTTGCTTCTTTGAGCTATGATATCAGTGGTTTCCACAACAGACTTCAAGTAGCCTAAATTTCAGTATGAAAGAATGGATTTGAAGACAAGGGTTAAGTGCATCAGTTCTATTAAGCCACTTGTGAGTTGATACAACGGCGGGAGTTTGTGCTCATATAATGTCTATGTAATCTCAGCAGCCTGATGTTCAGGATCATTTTTTTTGTTTGCTCTTCAGGGAGACAGAAGATAGAAGATATAGTAGTATATCAAATATTTGGTACCACTAATTTATTTCGGGTTCAGAATTTCTCCCGTAGATGTACATGCAGCATGCCTAACGTTGTTGCATGTCTTAGAGCAGAGCCAGCCGTATCATTACATGGGCTCATGTGCCTGCATCAGGCAGCGGAGTGGGAAGAGTGGTTAATTATGACCCTCTCTCTCCCGTCCCTGCCAGGAGGACCCACTGCTGTCTCCCCACCTCCTCCAGAGGGAGCTGTGGACAGTCTAGTGAGCCGCTGTCTTGCTGTCTTCCAGGCAGGGGTCTCTGGAGCATCCTGCTAGGTGTGCTGCCGCATCTTCTTACTACGGGTGGCTGTTCCTGCTATGTGCCCCAGCTGCGGGGCTCCCACGAGGGGTCGGCCAACCTCTTGCGATAGTTTGGCCAAACACTTGTGGGAGCCCTGCAGCTAGGGTACAAGGTGGGCCAAGAGGGCGGGTGAGTGGGTGTGGCACTGCTGACTCACTTGAGGCGGCAAGATATGTTGGGCCAGGCCTGTCTTAGGGGATCAGTGTCTTTCAGAGTACTTGAACCATTGTGAAATCCTGTAAGACAAGCTTGCCCAGAGCATGCAGGCTAGGATGCAAAAACAGAAAGTGGACCACTGGCAATGTTGAATGTTTGTGCATGAGAGAGGCAGGGAAGAAATGGGATGGCAAAGAGAGCACCTTGTAATCTGGCAATGCTGAAAACCACACTTGCTATCAACTCTGGCATCACCTGCCATCAGCTACAGCCATCTGATAGACTTTTTCCTATGGATCAGTGGCCCTTCATAAGAAAAAGATTTCACTGATTACCGCACTTCTCCAAGGACGGTAGGCCTGATGTCAAGAATTCCCAAGGAAAACAAAACAAAATCCTACTAAAACACTAATTTTGTGCAGAGTACTATCACTTATTGTATAGGTAGAATGAACTGAATTAGCATGGGAGACCACAAACAGTATGACATCTTACATATAAAAAAGAAGAAGCCATCCTGATCTGGAATTATCACCATCAGTAGGCAAAGAAAATGAGCAAAAGAGAGCTGTCAACTCATCCTTTGTGCTCTGCATAGAGACAGCACTAAAACAAAGGAATCCTCAGTTTAAATGAGTACATCCTTAGTTTCCTCCTGTTAAGAAAAAGCATACTAGTGTATTATAAATAGAGCTTTGATCCTTACTGTAATACTGGTATGTACTTGTGATCAAGTTGATTGAGAACTTACCATAAACACAGACTGCTGGTGAAGCTGAGTTTTGAGTTGAGCTCACTAGGCTCAACAGGGACTTTGTAGTTAATCCTTCTGGAGACTGATTCACTGTCAACATGGCAAATCCAGTTTCTGATGGCTGCTATGTTGGTTCATCAGCCTCAGTGGGCCTTTAAGATTGAACGCCTAGTTATAATACAAAGAAGGTGGAGTTTCAAGATCTTTCTGCTGAATTACAGGATCCTGGGAATCTTTTATTCTTTATTCTTACTGTGTTTAAATCTTCCAAGTTGTCATCATTCACCCTTTAAAAAACTGATATGTATTTCCCACTTGCTTATAAATAATACTTTTTCTCTAGGAGCTAAAGAGAAACTATTCCAAACTCTAGGGTAGTATAACAAGTATAAATTGGGCATAGAATTTAGTCCAAATTCTACATTCAGTGTGTTCTGGTCAATAGTGAACATTGTATTGTCTATCCTATTCTGTATTCTCAGAACCACTTATAATAGCTTGGTTCCAAAGATGTCTATCCTATTCTGTATTCTCAGGACCACTTACAATGGCTTGGTTCCAAAGATGATTTTCTGCACGTGGAAGGTGTCTTCCGCTTCTGCTTTATACCTTGTGTTGGCTTGTTGCTCGAGGAAGGGAAACTAAATCTTAATGATGAGCTGCTTGCATGAAGGCTTGTGGGAACATCTGTTACAGAACCTGCCTATTATCACTGCATATAATCCTGCACAAATATTTGTGGAACAGTGCTAGCCGCTATTTTCCTTCTGCTCACAGTTCTTTGGGGGCTCCAACCTGTTGATGTTCTGTTTAATCTTTGCAAAGTACTGACTTTTCAGCTAAAAACAGCTTCTTGGTTATCTCCAGCCACCAAATGCTAGCCCTCTTTTGGAAGGGAAGTTCCAAAGCTCAAGGGCAGCCATTGAGAATTCTTCTCTGAGCCCTTGCTCTTCTCTTCCGACACTATGAAGAGGCTGTTTCTGATGGACTGTCACCTTGAAGTAGTGCCATTTGGGAAGTAGGAAGCAGCATCCTTGCAGTTCCCATGTAATCCGTTATCTCCTCCTTCCAGTTAAACTGGTGTGGTGTGGTGCTTCTGGACTTATCAGCATGGGTTGAAAATAGCCATTCTGTTCTTTTTCTGTGTACTGCGAAAGACGTGGAGACAGTATTATATAAGAAAGTATGACAACTTTAAATCGCAGACAGGCATGTAGACTGCCCTCTTTCTAAAGTAACCTGAACTTTAAATATATTAAACTCAAGTTGTTATGCCAACAGAACATGTAGGTTCAACTCAGATAACACACCAAACCATGCTTAGTGACTCTTAATAAGGTATAGTATGTCTAAATTGGCAAGCCAATGGCTGAAATCATGGTTTGAAGCTGGTTTGTGCTAATTACCATTAGGGATTATGCCTGAAACGACAAACCCTTTCCTTCATCTTTGGAGGACATTGTATGTAGAGACAGACTAGTAAGCAGACAGAAAATGAAAGATGAACAGCTCCAAGCTATGAATTGCTTGTACATCTGGAAACGCAAACCATAGTTTAGGTTCTAAACTACAGTTAGCACAAATTGTTGTTTGATGTAAATGTCTGAACTGAGCCACAGAACTACCAATGCTACTTGCTCTTGGAAGTCCTTCAGTTTTTCCTGCACTCTGTATATAACTGTTTCCATCTGATCGTATTCACTTTATCTGATGATAATCACAGCTAAAGATATTTTGCATTCAGATTAATCATAATTACTGATGTAATACCTAACCATAGTTGGAGCTTTGCATTTGCCATCCCATGAGGGTGAGGCAGCATGTTTTTCCTGTTGGCATACATAGGTTGGAAGAACTGCATTCTGTTCCCAGACACACCTTTTTGTTTTTAATTAGAGCTTATAAAAATAGTTTTTGTAGATTTAAGATGAAAAATGTTGCTTTGGGGCTTTTCCTCACTTACCCCAAATATTTACAGATTGTATATTTCAGAGTACAAGTGGGAAAAAAACATATGTTCAGAACTGATAAAGACGGAAAGTCAATATTTTTTAAATGATATGAATAGTTTGATGTCACTGTCTTTTTTTTTTTTTAAAGAACAATTTTATTCACTAGATGGCAGTGTGGATATTTAAAGATCATCTTAAGTATAACAATAGAAAACTGAATACTTTTCCTAAAAATATTCTAAGCAAGTAAGTGACCTCAGACTCTCTTCTGGATGCCCAAATCTCTTTCCTTAAATAATAAAAAGCCACATGCAGGGCATACTTAGGGCCATTTCATCGGCTACAAAATGGGAAATCCATAGTGTGTCTATGCTATGTACACGGTACTAGGAAACTACACTTGATATGAACAGAAGACATTCGGTTCAGACATAGATCTCAATCCGATAAAAAATGGGTTTGTCACGTGTGCTCCCTCTTCACCCCTCCCCTTGTGCGCTTGTTTCAAACGACGATTTCTTGATATCTTAACCAGCACGGGATCCTGTAATATATGAATCAGGAAACTGTGGCTTAGGGCTTCCTCCAAACTGGGATATAAAACCAGGATGTGATTGCAGGGAGCCCTTAAACCATAATTGCCTGGTTTGGACATCATGGGATAAATGAAGTTCAGCTGGATTTGAGTGCATGAGTGAAGGGGAGTGGAAGTGTGCATGCACATGACTTGTTCCAGGGCTGATAAATCATGACGTAATGGACAGGGTTTGTTGTCTGGACCCAGGCTTCCTGCTTTATCAGCTTCTATCATAGAATATTTTATCCCTCCTATTCTCTGAAATACAAAATTTAATTATAGGTGTTTACATGTATATATGGAACTAAAACCTGTGTGAGTTACGCTTGGGTTTCATGTTGATTCCTACATGGAAGTTGTCCTGGTTAGTTGGTTCCCTGCCTTCCAATTCACTTTATGACCCTTTAAACCAAAATAGTACCCCAGCTTCCCCAGCCACAAACATCTGGGAACTGGGTCTGGGTAGGTGGTTAGCTGCCTTGGAGTTGCTCTTTCAGTAAAGGGTTGGGGGTGGGGATTACCTCATGTAAATGTTTTAAATAAATAAATAATGTGAACTGTGGAATTTTTTTTTGCCATCCATCTATCTGGAATGAGTATTTCATCCATGGTGGAGGGGGTGGCAGAAGTAAAAGGACAATTGCTGTAAGTGGGAAGATACCTAGCACCAGTTAGTGTTTTCAAGGAATGTAATTAGGAAATATTTACAACTATTAGGATAGTGGCTTTATGTACTTCATATTGTACTCTGTCCCTTTTCTGCTTGTGACATTTAGGAATTCAGTGTGACTAATGGAGTCGTAAGAGCAGCACTGTTCCCAGGGCAGCCAATGTGGGGTGACATAAAATACCAGGGCTAAACTAACATCTGGCAAAAATTTGCCAAATTCTTGTGGGTTTCCTGGACTGCTATTCTTAAGTTCTATTTCTGTGTGCCTCTCTGCATGTTTTTTCCTGCATTTCTACCTCTATTATTTTTAAAGAAGGTGCATTGGATTTTTTTCTTCCTAGAGGTTTGGTCAAGGGTTATTTTATGATTAGTAGATTTGATAAAACAAAGCCATGAGAACATGCCACTTCATAGGAAAGTTCCGGTGTTACATGTGCACATTCAGGTCCCAATTTATTAAGCCCTTGATATTGTTTCAGTCATCTACTAGTTTTTAATAAAGGCTTTGCAAGTCTTGGAGTACCTCAGAAACTTTTTATGTGCCATAAACATTATTTAACTATTGAATGGTGTGTTCTGTTGCTGCATAGTAAAGCAGTACTACTATCCTAGGGCAGAAAGTTTATCTGGTCTTACACTCTGTTTTGAAGCTGGCAAATAATCTGATCTCCATAAAGTACTGGGTGGCAGTCTGTTTACTGAACAGTTCCTGATTCAACCTTAGTCTGAAGGTAATATTGTTGAAGTGTGGTATGCTTTTGGATATTGAATTATGTTCCTTCTCTCTGGATTGTAAAGATTTGTATGTGCAACTATTTTTTAAAAAATCCTCTAGTCTGTTTTTTAAGCCCTTGTAGATCTTTATTGCAGAACAGGAAAGAGTGACAGCTGACAGCAGCATATTTCCCTCAGTCTGCAGGTCATGAAATTTCCCTCAGCCTGCTGGGTATAAAAAGCAAGGAATTGTCATGAAAATCTGGGATTTGCCACCTTTCCACTCCCAAAGTAATAGAGTTTCTCAAAAGTGTCTTCACATGTACTCTAGAAGGCTGATGCAAAAACAGTTAGTTGGGACAGAGGTTCACTGATTAGAAATTGATCCTCACATATAATGGTCAGTGGATCTGATTTTTAAAAATGTGGATTAATTAATATGAAAGTGTAGGAACTCCAAAGTATCTTCAATAGTAAGAAACATCAAGCTAAAAATAATTGCCATACTTTAATCTGGAAGGGGACAGAAGTGTCGGTCTCTTCTAAAAGGCTATGTACAAAAGGACTGTCATCCGAAGCTCCATGAACCTTGCTAGAACTATTTTTATTAATAAAACCTTGTTTCCAAGAATCACAGCAGGTAGAAAATGAATGCACGTGCCCAATGATGTTCTTGCCACTTGGCTATACAGGTGCAAGATGAATTCCTCCTGCATGTTGCAGCTTATACACCTGAAGAAGTTGAGAGTGCCAGGAGGTTCCTTTCAAAATAGTTTGTCACACAACAGCAAACCCTAGACATTTGATCCAAACTGGAAAAGTTACAAACTAAAATAAGATGTTTATAGATTTGTACATAATTAATTGTTATGAAGCTTGAAATAGAAACAAGAAGGGAATCTTAAAAGAGAAAAACACGTTGAAACTTAAGAACTATAGTGTGTAAAGCAAGTCTTTCTAAATATATAATTTGTGCTTAGTTGCAGATAAATTTATCTTGCAGAGGAGTTTGTGGCACACTTAGATTGGAAGTCAAGTATTTGGCTGTAGCTTGTCAGTCCTTCACTCCTGCCTGCCTGTCCAGCACAGAATGATTTGCATTAACTCTGATTTAGTGGGCTAGAAGAAAAACCACTTCAGTGGAGCAAATAATTTCAGCCAAAAAACTGACACTTAGACAAGAAGATGACAACCAACTTCTTTGTTGGTTTAACGCCCCGCCCCCTCGTCCCAAATCCATTTCTTCCCTCTTGCTGGATCTTGTGTGAATTTGGATTCTTCATGATGAGTAAAGTTTGGCCTTGCATTTTGCCACAGGGATTCCAGGCTTGTGTGCCTCAAATTAATGAAACCGACAGACACTCGTATAAAAGTTTGGGTTTTTAAAAGATTGCTATATTTCCTCTTATAGATGTGGTCTGTGTACGGTGTATTTAAATTACAATCCAAAAAGTTGTTTGCAGATAAGAACATTTGCCTTTCTAATACTTAATAAAACTAGAAATTGCTATTGTTGTAACAGCAAGCAAGTATTGATGTAAGCATTGTATCCATTTTGCTGCATCTGTGTGCTCTCCATATCAGCAAAGCTTGACGATTAAGTTTATTTAAAAAGAGAAGGTTTCAACCTTATCACTAAGAAAATAGCTAATTGGTATTATTCTGGAGGCACAGATGTGTGTGTATTTATTGGTGTGTGTGTGACTGTGACCTCCCCCCACAAATACCATTTGTACACATTTGCATCCCTTGACTTGTGCCAAAAAAGTGATGTGCTATCATCTCTCTCCCATAGCTAGGAATCAAAAAGGTTCCTAGACACACACAAGCATTTCTGTGTATATGCTGGGGTTTCCGGCTTATTGTGCTGTGTACAGAATCTGCATCTGTGGCTTGCTGGATGCCGTTATTGGGTGGGGTCTCAGACCCCTCTGTGTACAGTGGAGTCCCATATATGACTCGGGATACTAACCAACAAGGCAATGTAAGAATGAAGCAGATTAGTTAGCTCCCTTCCCTTATGCTTGCACAAAGAGAAAAAAATCAGGAATGCTAGGTTTCTGCTATGACCTCTACTTCAGAACTGAAACCCAAACCAATGGATTGAGAGGAATGGTTATTACCACTGGGAGACTGTGTTTTTCTAGAAGTAGGCCCAAGGTGGAAAATATTTCCATTACTTTCATTGTAAATTGGCATCCGTTTCTTGGAAAGTATGCCGAGGAGACTTATTGCTTAGCTTATGCTTGACTTTATAGCTAACAATTTTTTTAGCAATTTCATCTGCAAATGTAGAAAGGAGAAAAACTATATTTGGGGGTAATTTAGGTAATGGGAGATGTGGGCAGAGCCTTAATTCTGAACAGCTGAACGGTGTGTTCACTGCATGTGTGGGGAAAAAGTAATTTCCTGAGGCAATTGCTTATCAGCTGGCTGGTGTTGGGTGTTTGTACTTTCAGTACACAGGAAACTGGGGTGTTCCTACATCCGGAACTTGCCTGGTATTAAATATAGTATATGAAAGAGATTTCTTTGGCATTAGTATCTGGACGTTTGGAATTTGGTGTTTTCCTGCTCCTTTGGGGCAATAAAGGGGCTTGCCAAATTGCGATGTATTTATTTGTTTGAAAGTTAGTTGTGTAGACACTTCAGTACTAGCCTTAATATTAGAACATTTCATTTCATTTCATTTCATTTCATTTCATTTCATGAGAGTGTTTGTTAAAACTAATGCAAAAAAGAAGGCTAGATTTCTAACGCCTAAAAGATTTGTTGCTAATTTCTTGTAATCATCAGCAAGATATGTAAAGTACAGTGGAGGGGAAAGGCAGTGCGCAACAAAAGACAGACTTGATAGAGAAATACAGGCTTGGATCTGGGAACTGCCTTCTGCAAGGGGAAGGGCTCTTCTTGTAGAAGGTCCTTCTGCCCGATTTTTGGGGATTTCCACCTACCCCATACACGTGACAGCCAGGGCATTTTAAAAGGAATTATTACTGAGTGTCTATTTTTTCATTCAAATGGCTTGCATGTGGAAGCCACTCTACCATGTATAAGCCTTGACATATGGATTGAGGCAAAAAACAAAACAGGGAGTGAACAGACTTGCAAATGCATTTACACAAGCTACTAGTCTAGCAAAATTCTTACTAGCCTGCCCATCTACCAGTAAATACATGAATTAAAAAGCAAAATCATCATCATCATCATCTAGAAAACTAATCGCACTTCAAAAAATTGGTTAGAATCACAGCTGTTCTGGTATTACAAAAATATATTTGGGGATAATTTTTGTTTTTTGTGCGAAAAAGGGGCTGGTAGGGTTTTTTTTGCATTTTCCCAGACCCATTTGTCATAGAGAGTGTTTTTCAAGTGGATCCAGTCATTTCCCAACCTTTCTCTCCAATTTCCACTAGCCATGACAGACTTTGAAAGCTCTGGCGTGGCTAACAGAAAAAGAGTGAAAACAAGGGGAAAGGGGGTGGAATGCACTTTTATATGAAAATGGGGTGCTGCCATCTTGGGATGGGATGGACTAGAAGGGAGGCACCCGCAAGGGTTGGGGTAAGACTTTAAATCCTGGGAGGCCCTTGGCTAACCAGGTGTCAGGGTGGAAACTGAGCCCATAGAGCCCCAGAGCAGTTCTGATTCTGAGGAAGAACAGCAATCTGTGGGAGGGGAGCTCGCTTATCTCTCACAAGTAGAGCAGCTGGCAGAGATTCCTCCTGCCAGCATTCCTGGGATAGATAGTGACCCTGGCAGTGAGAGAGCGCTGGAGGGGGGCTTGCTGGATGCTTGGCGCAGACGCAGGGAGCGATGACAGATGGAGGGCGCCGAAAGGAGGTGCTCCGCTCGTTTGGTGCTGAAACAACGGTCGCGTCCCAAGGACCCAAGGGAAAGAGGGAGGAACTCTCCCTAGCTCATAAGTTCAGGGTCTTCCCGCAATTCTCCTTCAAACAGGGAGCAACTGCCTTACCTGGAGCTTAGGCTACTCTGCTATCTATCCCTAGTGCAGCTCCTTGCTTAGTCGCTCGTGATTAGTATCTGAAAGAGTCATAAAATAATAAAGGAATAAAGCTTTGGAAAGAATCCTCATCGTCTGTGTCCTGAGTTGGCTATTGGTGGGGACTGCAAGAGGCAGCTAGGGCGCTCCTGACACCGGGTGATCTTGAGCACTTTCCCCACCTGTCAAATTGCCCAAGGTCACCCAGTTAGCTGAGTGACCCACAGGAGTTAAAGTGCTACCCTGACCCTTGGGGTTCCCTTCCTTCTAGTGAACCCCTCCCTGAGTTTGCAGCACCCCATTTGCATATAAAAGTGCATGGTATTCTCTTTTTATCTCTCCCAAATGCAGTAACTGCTACTATTTCAATAGTTATCAAACTAGAAGCAGTGAGTATGTTTAAGAGAGAAAAGGGTCGTGGTGTCTCAGGCACTGTAAAAACAGGTTGCTGGGGACTCGAGGAAGTGCAAATTCCTAGCAGGGCACCCCCAAGATTCATGGCAACACACTGAACCCTAGGGAGACCCTTGCTAGGGGGTAACCTACATCCCGTTTTCCCACCTGTCAACTGTGCAAGGCTGTCAAAACAGCCTTGCTGCAGTGTAGCCTTGACTATTACCCTTGTATGTTTGACAACTGCAACATACAAGGGATCAGCCAAGGCAAGCCCCTATATTTTGGACACCCACAACTGTGCAAATGCACAACTGTAAATAATCGAATAAAAAGTAATAATGATAAGGAAAATGCGAAAAAAATTCCCAGCCCCGTTTTTGCACAAATCCTTTAAAAAATTTTTTTAAATGCTCTGACTGTGATCAGGAGCGCGTATGGAGTGGGGAAGGGAGGCTTGGCGGGAGCCGGGGGCAGACAGTGACAGCCTCTCTGAAGCGCCGTTTGGGCACTCTGGAAGGGCTGCCATTGGCAAGGGGAAAGGGGCACTGGCAGCAGCTTGGCCATGATCACCAAACGGCTTGCTGCCCAGGGTCCTTTACCCACAATTCAGGGTTCAGATGACATGCCAACCCATTGTGGATAAAACAACCCCTAGAACAGACCATGGGTTATCAGGGTGGCTTGTCTGAGGAAAAACAAGCCACCCTGATAAAACCGGTCCAGGTTTGCACAACACGCTACCCACTGTGAGGTGTTCAAGAAAACAACCCATCGTGGGTTAGCGTGTCGTGCAAGCACATTCACAGTCTCCTCACCATATGTCCTTGCTGGAAGAATCTATGAATGCAAGACTGTTTGTTTCACTGAATGGCATAGGAACTGCTGCTTATGATCCATGTCCTGCTGTAGCAGAATTCTTACAAAAAAAGAGCAAAGATACAGAGAACTAAGCATCGCAGTGTACAAGGAGAGAGATTTTGTTAAGACGTTTTTCAGAAAGGCTGGTGGCTTGTATGAATCCTAAGAATTATTGTGTAATGTGCCCCTACGTTCTACTGTTTCTATTCAATTCATTAAAATTTCATACCTCTAGTCAGTGTTTCAGAGGCTTCCAATCAGAATTTGAGTTCTTGGTTACTTGATTAAATTTTATGTGTCCATTTGTGTCCACGGTGCATCCAAAAGCTAGGACTGGGTGTCCATTTGGATGTACAACTATTACTTGATGACAGCTTGCCTCATTCAGCAGGATCTCCTGACTCTGTGTAGCATTTTCAGGGAACTGGAGAAGCTGCCATGGGAAGAGGGAGCGGGGAAGTCCATTTCCACCAGGTCAGTTGATCTACCTTCAATCTGGATCCAACCCATAATATTTGATTCAATCTGTAGTGGCATTAGAAACATTGTTTCTGTTGAACAATATACGTTTTAAAGGTTGTTACCTGATAGTTATGTTCCCACATTTATAAAAGGCTGCCTATATAATCATATAATGGTGCAATCCTAGGCATGTTTAGACAGAAAAAAGTTTTACAACTCCCAGCATTCCCCTGCCAGCCATGTTGGCTAGGGAACGCTGGGAGTTGTAGGACTTTTTTTCTGTTTAAACATGCATGGGATTGTGCCCTAAATGTAGTTAGCACCTTTTAATAACTTGGTGCTGCTGTGTGTTTTTGACAATACAGTTGTTTCAAAGTAAGGCTGACATTATTGCTTTATAAGTGAGATCCCATGCACTTCAGTGTTTTGTTCCGTTCAGGATATTTTGATGTTCTTGATCCTGCATATTGAAGTAAAGTTTAAATTGCATGTACAAACAACAAGCAAACCTAACAGCAATGTTATCGTTGTCGTATTATCCTGTTATTTTCCTGATCAGAGAACTGTGAGAGAACTTTTCTTGAGAGAACAGTGTGTGGAGGACTAATAGAGGTAGCAATTAGTACTAGAAGATTTAAGCGATATTAATCCTGCTGTGAAATGACAAGTGAATAGGCAAAGGTATTATTGTGCTTTGCATACAGATGTGTTGACAGGAAGCAATTTTTAAACAAGTTTGGTGCTATTCTCCTGTCTTGCAAATCCTGACAGAGAGTGCTATGGGGTCGTAATGGTTTCCCTTTGTAGGTGTGTGTGTATGTTGTTGTTCAGTCAAGTCGTGTCCGACTCTTCGTGACCCCATGGACCATAGCACGCCAGGCCTTCCTGTCCACCGCTCTCTCCTGGAGTGTGCTCAAGTCCATATTCATTGCATCGGTGATGCTATCTAGCCATCTCATCCTCTGCTGTCCCCTTCTCCTTTTGCCTTCAATCTTTCCCAGCATCAGGGTCTTTTCCAGGGAGTTTTCTCTTCGCATTAGGTGGCCAAAATATTTGAGCTTCAGTATCTGTCCTTCCAATGAGCACTCAGGGTTGATTTCCTTTAGGACTGACTGATTGGACCTCCTTGCAGTCCAGGGGACTCGTAAGATTCTTCTCCAGCACCACAGTTCGAAAGCATCAGTTCTTCAGCGCTCAGCCTTCCTTATGGTCCAGCTCTCACAGCCATACATTACTACTGGGAAAACCATAGCTTTGATTCTGTGGACCTTTGTCAGCAAGGTGATGTCTCTGCTTCTTACTATGCTGTCTTGGTTTGCCATAGCTTTCGTCCCAAGGAGCAAGCGTCTTTTAATTTCATGGCTACAGTCACCGTCTGCGGTGATCTTGGAGCCCAGAAAATAAAATCCGTCACTGCTTCCATTTCTTCCCCTTCTATATGGCAGGAAGTGATGGGGCCAGATGCCATGATCTTAGTTTTTTTAATGTTGAGTTTCAAACCAGCTTTTGCACTCTCCTCTGTCACCCTCAAGAAGAGCCTGTTTATATCCTCTTCGCTTTCTGCCATTAGGGTGGTATCATCGGCGTATCTGAGGTTGTTGATAATTCTCCTGGCAATCTTAATTCCGACCTGTGATTCATTCAACCTGGCATTTCTCATGATGTACTCTGCATATAAGTTAAATAAGCAGGGCGACAATATGCAGCCTTGTCATACTGCTTTCCCAATTTTGAACCAATCGGTTGTTCCATGTCCGGTTCTTACTGTTGCTTCTTGACCCTCATACAAGTTTCTCAGGAGACAGGTAAGGTGGTCTGGTACCCCCATCTCTTTCAGAATTTGCCAGAGTTTGTTGTGATCCACACAATCAAAGTCTTTAGCACAGTCAATGAAGCAGAAATAGACGTTTTTCTGGAATTCTCTTGCTTTCTCCATGATCCAGTGAATGTTGGCGATTTGATCTCTAGGTCCTCTGCCTCTTCGAAATCCAGCTTGTACTTCCGGTAGTTCTCGGTTCGCATACTGCTGAAGCCTAGCTTGTAGGATTTTGAGCATAACCTTGCTGGCATGTGAAATGAGCGCAATTGGACGGTACTTTGAATACTCTTTGGCATATCCCTTCTTTGGAATTGGATCTGTTAGTTTTCTCAAATCTTCCAGTCACAAATCAGACTGGTTGGACATTCGTAATGTTTTATTAAGATTTTCTAAGGTGGCAGTTAAAATGGTTTGGATTGTAAGGTAAGTGAACCTTAGGAAGTTAACAGAAGCAAACTTTCCCTTTCTCCACTCTCCCTGGGTCCCCTGAAAATGGACTCGAGGGTGAGGATGGGTCATAGGAGGCTGCTGGTCGAAGGAGCACTGCTCAAAATCACCAAATCCTGTGTCTGATTTTGAGCAGTTTCCCCTCCCTCACACTACCTCCCACATTGTTCAGGAGGGACCCCAGACCTGCTGAAGCAGCTTGTCAGGAGCCCCAGGCAGTTGTGGGGGGAAGAGGGAGGGGTGGAAAACCTTGCTTCTGTGAACTTCCTCCTGGATACAAGCCAATGAAAATAAATTATAAAATGGTTGGTGTAATTATCATCGTTTTTAAAGTGCCCCTTCCCCTATACGAGGGTCCTGATCCAGATCAGGGGTCCTGCGGTTACTCTAGAGTAAAAGAAAAGAAAAGAAACGGCAGCACTACTTTTACATGTAATGTGTGCTTTGGGACTCTGCCTAGAATAAGTCCAAACCTTGGGTTTACCACTTTGCAGCTGAATCCATAACTGTCAACAACCTGTGCCCAAATAAGAAATGAAAGATCTTGTTATCAACTTGATGATCACTCTTGTCCATTTACACCTATTTCTTGGGCTTTTCACCTTGTGTGGATTACACTTGGTATTCCACTAACATAGGTGGAGTCTCTCTCTTTTTCAACTCTTGCTCAGTCAAAAGGTTGGTAAAACCGCTGTGGATTCTTAGGTGTGGTGACGTCTGAAACTATATCCTCCTTTGGGTGGGAGCTGTTTTTTGTCTTCTAGATCTAGATTAAAGTTTGTCTTTCAGCAAACTATTTGACATGATGTATGTCACTACACTTTTGACCTGCATTTTAGAAACCATTTTTTTCCTATAGCAAAGCAAAATATAATCACCAAGCTCCTTTAAAGGCTACAAAACGACTAAAATACTTGTCCAGGCTCCACTTTTCCTCCGGGTTACATTTTGTTCAATACTTTTGAGTATGAAAGGATCACTTTGAGTTTAATGCTCTTCTACAACTCTGAAATTATTTAAATTTTAAAAATTGTTCATACATACGTCTTAAGAACATAAGAAGAGCCCTGCTGGATCAGACCAAAGGTCCATCTCATCCAGCATTCTATTCTCACAGTAGTCACCAGCTGCCTGTGGGAAACCCACAAACAGGACATGAGTGCAATAGCACCTTCCTGCTCATGTTTCTCAGCAACTGGCGTACATAGGCATACTGCCTCTGATACTGGAGGTAGCATATTGCCATCTTGGCACTCCTTAAAACGTGTGTAACATAGCTCATATTATAGACAAAGCTGAGGTGGAGACATTACTTTATTCATGGCTAAGCTGAAATCTGAATAGTAGGCTTCCTGGCTTGGTGCAAATCTGTTTACAGCACAATCCTATACATATCTATTCCAAAGGAAGCTCTTTTCCAGGTAAGTGTGTATAGGATTTCAATCTTAACCACTACTATGCTATGCAGACAGCCCTCGAGTTATGTGAAGGTTGTTTGACCCTCGCATAAGCCACCTTCGCTGGGTTTGGATGATGCAATAAGCCTCAGCAACTGCCTGCCACAGCTTGAATATTCAAAATGGCCACTGGCATGCACTGCAACCCACCGTGGCTTCAATAAGCCGCCGTGGTCTGCAGCAATCATGTGAACCTGAGACAAGGTTTTTAAGATCTTCCTTACTCAGTGCTCTGCCTCTTCCCAGGCCAAAGGAAGTAGTTGTTGCTCTTAATTTGTTCCTCGAAGAAAGCACGACACCACTAGATTGCATCTGATGGCGCTTTCATATTGGTGCAGCCATGTTTGTATATGCATTTAGAATATTTTGGTGGACATCTTGATAATGTTTTTCAAAAAGTTATAACTTTATAACATTAATGGTTTGATTGCTCAATATTAGGAGGCAAAGTGATACATTGTGATGATTTTTTGTGAACCGCCCAGAGAGCTTTGGCTATTGGCCAGTACAGAAATGAAATAAATAAATAAAATAAAAATGATAAGGTGAGAAGAAAACTTTTTATTCCATGTGTTTGGTCAATGCATGGAGGGGAGCATGATTGCCCCAGCTGGCATCATCCCACAATCACTGCATTTTCAGCTGAAAATAATGAGCTCTATGTGCATTCAGTGGTGTAGTGTTTGTACATGCAATCAGGGACCGCAGTTATGCCAGTGAGGTAGGTGCTGGTGTGAGTGGACACGTGGAGGTTTGGGGAGAGCCAACTGGTGTGATCTACCTCCCCCTCCATATATTAACTGAACTCTTGGAAGAGTAGGTGAGAATAGGGTGTTAGAGAAGTGCTGACCTTCTCCAAATCTATGTTGCCAGACAACCATTATTCTACTGACATGTCCTGTAAAACTATGTCCTGGCTGGTAACTCAAATCATTGAATGAAATCCATAAATGTGAGAGCTAGCCTGACAAAGAATTGGGGCAGTGCTCTTGGCCATGCCCTGGAGGTTGGTATTTTTGAAATATAACATTGGCAACTAGTCTGGAAATGAGTGGCATTTCAATGATAATACAATGTACTAGAAGCATGAGTTCCTCCTGTCACTGATAAGTCTCTTTTGAGCTACAGTTGAGCATGGAGTGTGGGGAGAGGTTGTTCCAATATGATATGCACAATGTGGTCCTTCCTCTGGGTCATGAGGCAGCTCCCTGAAGTGGTATGAATTGCTGGTGATCACTTAAAAGTGAACTCTAACCCAGAACAAGAAAGAGGGACCCTTCTTTATTTTAATCCCTGGACATACTAAGAATCTGAGCTGCCATTCTCTTTCTCTGGGCTGAGGCTGCCTCACTCCAGGAACAAGACATAAGGTAAGAGATGTGGAACTGGCAAATTCTGATGAAACTACTCTGGGTTGTGACTTCCAAAATAATGTCATGAACAGCTGAAGACCGCAGCATATATATTATTTGGGGGCATAATTATGATTGTGCCTTGAAAGTGTGTGTTTCCGGATGGTATGGAAGACGTCATTTGTTTAAAGTGAACAAATTTTCAGTTAGTATAATTGCAAAAAGTGAACAAATTTTCAGTTAGTATAATTGCAAAAACCAATTCTTGTAATGTTTCAATTTGTATATAGAATTTCTGAGTAAATTGCGAACCCTGGCTAAACAAAGCCCAATTTAAAAAGACAAAGGAAAATGGTTACTCATACACAACCAACTTAGGATTCATAGAGCACAGAATCACAAAACCTTCACATTGTAATTATAAACTTTTAATAGGAGAGCAAGATCTTGCAATGATCTGGGGGTGGGGGTGTCTGGGATATATGATCAGCTTACCTCAAAATGACTGCCATATTGCATAGAACAGACTTCCACAACTGAGGGTCCTCTAGATGTGTTGGACTACTACAACTCCCATCATCCCAAGCCAGCATGGGATCAAGATGTTTTAGGCATTTTATAATGATAAAGAATTACAGTCCTGCATGTTATAGACTAAA
Source organism: Heloderma suspectum (assembly GCF_057233095.1). Classification (NCBI taxonomy): domain Eukaryota; kingdom Metazoa; phylum Chordata; class Lepidosauria; order Squamata; family Helodermatidae; genus Heloderma; species Heloderma suspectum. The sequence continues at coordinate 102,941,772 of NC_139459.1, forward strand.
CTTAGAGCCACACTTTTAAAAACATGCAGCTTCAATATTTGCATTTCGATAACCTCCTAGATAGATTATTAGAATGGCAAGGAAATAGGGAATGGGAAATGTTAATTTTTAAATAGCTCTGATCTTCTTGCAATGCCATCTGCTGCCTCAACCTTGGTTTCTCATAAGGTGAATGAATTCCAAGTGCCTCATGGAAATAGCTCTTGTTAGTGTCTCCTAATAGGCCAGCTTGCTTTAGCTATCATATGATAACTTTTAGCTATACTTAGAAGAGAGTGAGTGCTACCGTTCTCAACATTCAAGAATTTTATTTGGGTGTGTTAACCTGCTGTCTGTCTCTCCTTCTAGCATTCTGTATTTTTCCCCAAATTTTTTTTTACCCAAGTTTCAGTGTGATGGCAGCAGGTAAGAAACTTAGTGAAGTCTGATCACAGCTTTCTAACTTTACAATCTTCATCAACTATATACAATTTTTGTAAACATTTGCACTTTGAGTTTTATATAACGTTCAGTAAATAAAGACTTAAAATTTACGATCTACTGTTTTATGCCAGGGAAAAGAGTATTTTAACTGCACATAGATTGTCTGGAGGTATTAAAAAAAACCTTCCCCATTTTTTAACGCGAAGTACAAAAATGAGAGATACAGAATTTAAAAGGTATGGTTAAGTCAGTTTAAGGTGCTAGTGTGGCTAATGTGTATGGGATGTATATTAATAGCTGCCCTATGGATTTTGATATACAGTAATTTCAGAAAGAAATGTATAACTAAATGTCAGCAAAAGAAAACTAGTCCACAGCAAATAACATAGTTTTCACATGTTCACACCTTGCTTTTTATCTTCTCATATCTATATGTACAATAAAGATAATAGTCCTCTAACCTGAGCTTCCATCATGGGAATATCTGATAATCTATAGAATGTCTTATACTTACGTTAAACAACCTGAATAGCAACTTCTAGGATTCCTAGACATCTGTCGTGCCATTCAGCCATGAGCTTTTAGTCTCTAATATAAATCTTGCAAATAAGTTCACAAAAACTGGTCCATCTGCCTTTGCATAGGTATGCTAGTCATTTGTAGCCTACAATGGAAAAAGTACAATTTTATAAAAGTTTCTCTACGTGATTTTTCTGGAGGCAGTTCTTTGTTCCCACAGATGACCAGGGGGGTGTCTCCACGAGTGATTTACTCCAAGCTGGCTACGTTTGGAGGTCATTAGGGATATATGATATTGTGGCCATCCAGCAGCCGCTCCAGAGCTTATCATGGAAAAACCGGATTTCCTGAGACTGCTTAAAGTCCGATTATTTTCCTTAAGTTGGGTTCTTCCCGGTATAGTTGTTGTGTGCCCCAACCCCCACGTTTACCTTGGGTACGCTCACCCTGCCCAGGGTGTGCCTTTCACCATGACCCTGGTCAAGGGGTGTTTCCTGTCTGCTGCCCCTGTGTTTCCCAGCACAAACCAAGTAGTGCCTACTCAGAAGTAACTCCCATTGTGCCCAATGAGGCTTGTCCCCTGAATGTGCACTTCAGAATGTACAGAGATACCCCTCAGTCGAAGCAGTGGTATAGAAATGAAATAAACGAAATAAAATAATTTTAAAGCACTAATTCCCTAAAGGCTGTAAGGCACTTTAGCAAGTTGTGATTCTCCATAGCTTGGTTTATTGCTTTTGGAAGTAACTAATTCATGCCTTTGTTACAGTGATCGTGCACACCACTGGGTTAGAAAGGGGACTGGTTTCCTCTGTGTGTCTTTCCCAGCACAAACATAAGTTACTCAGAAGTAACTCCCATTGTGCTCAATGAGCCTTGTAATTCAGAAGAAAAAGAAAGGGAGGGAGAGCCAGGGGGGAGCCCCTCTTATTGATTGAGCAGCCCTTGCCAGTCAGATGACGTTCACTCCAACCCCCCACCACACCCTACCAGGAAGTATGTTCTGTGAAGCGATTTAGAATGGTGCGATGCACTTGCTGGTGGAGCCCTACCCCGACCAAAACCAGCTCCTTGAAAAATGCAGGTAAGCCACTCCTTCCTTCTCTTTCCATTGTTGTGAAGGCACTGTCCAGGTGAGTGACTATGTGCAAAGGGTGCTTCAATACAAAAATCAAAATATTGTCAGCAGACCTATTCAGTTCTGGAAGATCAGATGCAAGTTGTCATTACTGATGGTTGCCAAACCTGCAACTTTCTATGTAGGTATTGCCAGGGAACAATAGCTATTCCTCTCCAAATTATAGACTAGTCAGCAACCCTTCTGCTCTTCATCCATGATATCAAGGCTCTGGACTGCTTCTCTCTCCCCACCTTTGGAATCTGTTAACCTAAGGTTACGCCCATGCCTATTTTCTTTCTGTTTCCCTGGCCATCTTATTCTTCCGTTGGACTGAGAACATTGGATATGCATCTTTTACATCAGGAGTGGGCAGACTTCAGGCTTACAGTATCTACTTTAGCCCTCTTCAGGAGTTTGCTTGAACATGTGGGGGCTCAAAGTGTGTACTGGGATGGCGCCAGTACACACTTTGTACTCCATGTGCTGGTCCCACCCCCCTTAGTTCAGATCTTGTTGGTTCAACACAGCAAAGTCTGAACCATCAAGATTGTTGAACTAGTGAAGTGTGAGCAGGAATTCTACTTGCATTCACTTGAATGTGAGTAGAAATCTCCATGTGATTGGGAACCCTGATAAGGGCATGCACAGGGATATAGGGGGCGGGGCCAGTGTGCACAGCCCCATCCCAGTACACACTTTGGTTCTTCATCTGTTCAAGTGAATGCCTGAATAGGGCTTATGTTTTATGCTAGAACCCCAAAATCCACCAACTGGACCCAAATGAAAAATAGTCACTTGGGGGCCAGTTGTTGTTCAGTCGTTAAGTCGTGTCCGACTCTTCGTGACCCCATGGATGCCAGGCCTTCCTGTCCTCCACTCTCTCCCGGAGTGTGCTCAAGTCCATATTCATTGCATCGGTGATGCTATCTAGCCATCTCATCCTCTGCCATCCCCTTCTCCTTTTGCCTTCAATCTTTCCCAGCATCAGGGTCTTTTCCAGGGAGTTTTCTCTTTGCATTTGGTGGCCAAAATATTTGAGCTTCAGCTTCAGTATCTGTCCTTCCAATGAGCAGTCAGGGTTGATTTCCTTTAGGACTGACTGATCGGACCTCCTTGCAGTCCAGGGGACTCGTAAGATTCTTCTCCAGCACCACAGTTTGAAAGCATCAATTCTTCGGCACTCAGCCTTCCTTATAGTCCAGCTCTCACAGCCATACGTTACTACTGGGAAAACCATAGCTTTGATTCTGTGGACCTTTGTCAGCAAGGTGATGTCTCTGCTTCTTACTATGCTGTCTTGGTTTGCCATAGCTTTCGTCCCAAGGAGCAAGCGTCTTTTAATTTCATGGCTACAGTCACCGTCTGCGGTGATCTTGGAGCCCAAGAAAATAAAATCTGTCACTGCTTCCATTTCTTCCCCTTCTGTATGCCAGGAAGTGATGGGGCCAGATGCCATGATCTTCGTTTTTTTAATGTTGAGTTTCAAACCAGCTTTTGCACTCTCCACTTGTACCCTCAACAAGAGGCTCTTTAGATCCTCTTCGCTTTCTGCCATTAGGGTGGTATCGTCTGCGTATCTGAGGTTGTTGATAATTCTCCCGGCAATCTTAATTCTGACCTGTGATTCATCCAACCCGGCATTTCTCATGATGTACTCTGCATATAAGTTAAATAAGCAGGGCGACAATATGCAGCCTTGTCGTACTCCTTTCCCAATTTTGAACCAATCGGTTGTTCCATGTCCGGTTCTTACTGTTGCTTCTTGTCCCTCCTTCAGGCTTCTCAGGACACAGGTAAGGTGGTCTGGTACTCCCATCTCTTTCAGAATTTGCCAGAGTTTGTTGTGATCCACACAATCAAAGGCATTAGCATAGTCAATGAAGCGGAAATAGACGTTTTTCTGGAATTCTCTTGCTTTCTCCATGATCCAGCGAATGTTGGCGATTTGATCTCTAGTTCCTCTGCCTCTTTGAAACCCAGCTTGTACTTCCGGTAGTTCTCGGTTCGCAGACTGCTGAATTGAGGGACATGGTATCTCTGAACACATGCTCAGCCGAGGAATTTGTTTTCAACACCAGAAATGAGCTCAGCACCAGAATTGAGCTCACAGTTCTTTTACTCACAAACTCATTCTCCCCCCCGCTCGCATTCTTCATCTGAACAGCCTAATTTGAGGTGGAGGAACCTTTTAAAGTTGCTGCTATTGTTAAACAATTGGGAGTCATGAACTGTTTTCCGATATGGTGCAAATCACCCAGAGATCTACCAGTAGCTCCTGATCTACCCGTTTTACTTAGCCCTTTGACTAGAACACTTGAAAGGGTGAACTAGTTGTTGTTGGCTAAGTTCTTTAGCTGTATGATGAGTAGGCTTTTGATCATGTTGAACGAGAAATGTGAAGTCCAAACCAAGATCAAGAAATTCAATCCAAGGCAAGCCCTTGAAAGCATTGGGAGTATCAAGTCTTTTTTGTTGAACAGGATTCTCCTCATGGAGAATGGAAAAGTAATGAAATCCTGAGTATATAGAGTACCAGGCTAGTTGTAAATACAGCATGCATGGGGTGGGGTGGGGACACAGTTTTCTGAAGCATCCAGTGTGTGCAGTAAGTTAACACTACAGTGAACTTTCAGACCTTAGCAAATCACCAAGCGAGCCTGTTCGGACATGACTTTACCCAATAGCTTCTACCACAGTGACATGGGGATGAGGAACAGGTTTAAACAGGGTGGAATTTATATAACAAGCACTTGCTGGAAAGCAAAGTATAACACAAGCTTTCCCACATATAGATGCTCATTAGACTGAATTTATGTTGCATACCCGTGTGATAACTTGCTGAAAAATAGTGCTCTATAATGGTTGGGGTTTTTCCTGCACCTTTCAGAAAATGTGAACAATTCAAACAACACACAAACAATAAGTTAGTACCATATTTAAGAGATGGTTGCCTGAATACCAAACCAGCTATTCCATAAAAATTAAAATTATTTTTCTAGGTATTTTTTTTCAGGCAAAGCTTTATGAACAGGGGTTTTGTATTGGTGAAAAAAACTAGACATTTTGATTTTTGTAGAGTAATTCACCTGGGAAAAAGAATGCTTTATATCCTTCATCTTCATTCCCTGAGCTCACCAAGAGAAATAGGTTTAATAAATGTTTTTCTAGTTATCAAATATTGGAAGTCATGCATCCAGACTCAGTAATTTACAGCAGTCTTCTGGATTTGGCCTTGGTCAGTATTGCAGTGCAATTAAATCTGACCTTTAGAGCTGAACTTTGGTTAGAAATAGGTGTCTGATTATAGCTTGGAATGTACACAAATATACAGGGCACTCTCTGAATAGTATGTTAGCTGATAGCATAGAGATGTAGCCTTGGCTCTTAAACAGTTTTCCTGAATGTAATTTGCTGAAACTTGAAATACTCCCTATATGGGTGAAAAAGCAGAACACTTTGGCCAGACTCAGGTATGTTTCATTGACATGCTCAGAGGCAGAGCGTTGCCTCCAGCGTTGCCTAACATTTAAAATATTGCAAACCAATAGTGGTGTAAGAGTAACCAACTTGTGTGGTATCAAGTGTCTCCGTGGAAATATATTCTGAGCTAGAAGGCTACAACTAATCTACATAATTTATTTTTTTTATGTGCATATTTTTATGAACATGGAAATGCTGAACTGTACTTTTTTAACAGTACTTAAACTTAGCCTGAAATTTGGACCTCCATATGTAGAAAAAAAATCCAGTCCAATACTTGAGAATGGTGGGGAATCATATATAATGGTCACCCAAGTGATTGCTTGGAAGACATACTTTGAGTTCATTATTATTTCCTCTTTGATCCTAGCCCTTAGCATTCATTCATTTCATTTATTACATTTCTGTAGCGCCCAATTGCTGAAGCTCTCTGGACAGTTTACAAAGATTAAAACCCTAAAAATACAGTGACATAATGTAAAACCATTAACATTCAAAAATATAAGAACAACTTTAAAAAATCAACAATAAAAGCCCAGGACCTGTTAAAAAGCCTTATCATGTACTGTCAAATGCCTGGGGAATAATAAGTAGAGGAATGTCTTAACCTGGCACCAAAAATGTTGGTGCCAGGAGAACCTTACTGGGGAGAGCGTCCCACAGTTGGGAGGCCACCACCAAGAACGCTCTCTCCCTTGTTACCATCCTCTGAACTTCCTTCGGAGGAGGCATTTAGAATAGAATAGAGTCATGGGGCTGGAAGGGATCTACAAGACCATCGAGTCCAACCCCCTGCTCAGTGCAGGAAGCCTGATTCCCAGAGTCTGCCATCCAAGTATTACCTAGGACTGACCCTGCTTAGCTTGGAGGAGGACCTCTGATGATCGTAGTGTATGGGTAGGTTCATACCAGGAAAGGTGCTCTGTCAAGTATTGCAGTCCCAAGCTGTGTTAAGGCTTTATAGGTCAAAACCTATAAACTGCTAGCACAGTGGGAATATAGAGGTTCCTGGAAATGCTCATTTCTGCAGTGGTACAGGTCAGCAGCAGGACCGGAAGGCCTGGCGTGCTCTGGTCCATGGGGTCACGAAGAGTCGGACACGACTGAACGACTGAACAACAACAACAGCAACAGGTCAGCAGAGCACATAGAAGAGAGCTCTGCTGACTAGTCCCATTTCTGGAAACGAGTATTTCTGTTTGTATTTGGGGTTCCTTTTGGAAAATTATACCTTTATAGTGTTGAAGTGCTAAAATACTTCATTAAAAACATAGTAGCTGGGAAAGTGTTTCTAGTGCTAATTGAAAGATTGCTATTTTATCACTTCATTATTTTTTAAATCAATCACAGGAAAGGTTGTAGTGAATATATGCTGAGCTGAGATAGGTCCACCTGCCCTCCTAAAAAGACAGAAGAGTAGCACTGAATGTATCTACATCTGTGGAGATCATGCACTCTTATGTTCTCTGAAAAAAGTCAGGCTTTCTGTGGTCTGAGAAGATGGAAAAACCACAGGGAAAATCCAGGATGGCAATGACTGGATGGCAGTATAGTGAGAATGCCCTGTAAAAAGTGAGTGAATGAAACATGGCAATTTCAAACTAAACGCCTAATGTAAAAGCGCCCTTGGTATTAGGAAGGAACAAGTGGGACCTGCTATACATCACCATAGTGTATCCCCACCCTCTAAGAGTAGTGCTCCCATTCAGGGCTCCAGACAACATTGAACTTGTAGTCCTGTTCAGGCCTTGGGGAGGAAGAGTTAAAGAACACTTTCCCCCCTCTCTTTTCTCCCCCCGCCCCAGGCCTTTCCTTGTTAGGCTGTATAGTGCTAGAAGTCTGCCAGACCCAAACCAGAGCATTTTATTGCTATATACCTCAGGGTTGGAAGGGAAAAATCTTTTTTCTTACTCCTGAAATAACTGTTATAGTGCAGGAAAGGGAGGCTTTTTAACCTCACATATTCATTCTGTCCCCCCGCCCCCCCCCCCCAAAACCTGTAACCTCCGTTCCAAGATACTTAAAACAAGCCCTTGGGTGTAATCAGACCAATGATATCTCCTCTTGCCCCACATTTTTCTTTTGCGGGTTGGGGTGTGTGTGTTTTCAGTTGAGACCATAACATCTGATGTCTAAACTTCACTGAACTGTAGATTTGATTGATAGCTTGCCTGATACCTGGTTTCTTTAGACACTTTACCCTGCTCTCTCCAAAGGCTCAATTGCCACCAAATCTGAACGCCCATGTCAGGCTGTTGTTTTTGTTAACTGAAGGGAAACAACATTACAATACTTCTGCATATGTAGGGGACCCCCCCCCCCAATTCGGTACATAGAAACCACTGCTGAATTTTTTGGGTGATCCTGTTTTGCTTCCAAACTGATAGACATTCAACCACCTGAGTTCATTATTAGAGAGAATAATTCCTAACCATCTGCAGCCAGGTACTAGAAAGCAACTTTCTGCTCTTCAGATTGCAGCCTTGGTGTACAATCCTACGTGGTGCTGGAGGAGAAAAATGCAGCTCACTGGTGTGTGTGTGTGTGTGTGTGTGTGTGTGTGTATGTATGTGTGCACGTGGTTTTAACTGCTTCCAGGACACCTGTGGTAAAACAGGTTAAAATGTTATATAATAGGGAGGGCACTATAACCTGTCTCACATGGATTAAGACAATCTAGAAAAGTGCCATGCAGCATCTGGCTGCCCGCTAAGCTAGGCTCTGTGCTTTGAGGTGAATGGAACAGAAAGAATTGCTCGGGGTTGGGTGGGGGGCATGGAGCAGCACCAGGTACCTTTTTGAATGAAAAGTGTGTGTGAGTGTAATGAAGTACAATGAACATCTCTTATTCTTTAGAAAATGAAGTTTGGCAGAAGAACAAGAAAGAAATTGCTTGTTTTTACTTCAAAATATAGGCAACGGCTGCTTTCACTTGGGCAAAAGGCTCTGGGTTGGAGTCAAAGAACTATGAGTAGAAGGAAGGTAGCAATTAGCACTGTTCCGGAAATGTTTGCACTCTGGTTCAGTTCTCATGCTTCTGCAAGACACTATTTCGGTGCACTTACATTTTCTTTGCACAAAAATCTAGCCAAGTTTAAAACTTGTTTTGTGGGCAGAAGACACTTTTTTCCCAGCTTGTAGAAAGGCACCTTTGAATGCAACCCAATGATAGGAAGAAAAAAACAGAATAATGTGGTCCTGATGTAGAAGAGTTTATGGGACCTTGTATTCTGAGTCATAGTCTCTGTCAATGCCACCTAACCCTAATTTAAATTAAAGTTAAAATGGCAACAAATATATTGTTCCTTTGGGGGTGGTATGTAACTATCAGGATTAAAAGGGGTGAAATACATAGAATGTTCCTGGGCAACTGCATTATAAAGACAAGATCTAAAGTTCATGGAGCACAGAAGCACAGGGAGTTTTATGGAATGAAAGGCGTTGACTGCCAGAAATCCTACTGGGAGCATGAACTGTTCTCCAAACTCTGTGTAGAAAGTTCCACAAATTTCTTCCTGAGTAAAGGCTAGAAACCTGCAGTTATTAACTAATGTTGAAATTGGTAAATGGTTTCAGGTGATCTAAGGAAGGCAATGACACACATTACTTTAGTGGTATCATTGGCTGGTCTGGCTATTTGGAGAATGCAATCCTCCTAGTACTAAAAGTAGTTGTAGTACCTAATCAGTGACAGGTGTGTTCTCATAGCTAATGAGACATGTTAAAACTTGTCTAGACACTTCATTTTAAAGGTCCAATAAACCTGATAAAATTGGGAAGGTAGAGCAGAGGCTATGGAGACTTGGAGAACTTCCATAGCAATTGTATTTTGAGGTTTGAAAATTACACTCCAGTCTATTCTTGATGTGCCTTGCTCATTTTGGTGCAATCCTTGCCTGTAGGAGTGACTTTTCATGCCATGATCTGGGTGATACATGAGCATGCCCACAAATACTGTTCACTTCGACGTGGTTTGTTTGAGGGAGCTTCTTGGAGAAATGTGCCATGTGATTACTTAACCTATGGAAGTGACTGTTTTTGTGTGAGTTTGTTTTTAACATCACTCAGGGTTGTGTTTAGTTTAAACATTGTACCTTGGCCAGCTGCCCAGTAAAACATTTTCATGCTGGGCACAGGAACTGGGTTGGCTCTGTACAGTTGAAATTGCCGATAAACTAAGAGTTCCCAGCACTTGAATGAGAGAACCATGTGAGAGCTTATATTGAACAAGTCTTCAGCATAAATGGAACCATTTCAATACTTGAGATTTTGCAGTCTTTCTCTCGAGATACTTCGTCTGTTTTAAACTTTATTCTTCATAAAGAATTATTCCATGTAGCGTTTGCATTGCCGTATAGGAGTAAAATATTAACTGCTAGTAGCGTAAGTGCTCTTTCACATTATATATGACAATAAGCACTTATGTAGTGCTTTCCCAAAGCACATCAAGTGTTATCCTCGTGATCCTTACAACAGCCCTGTAATGTAGATCCGTTGTGCCCTCACATTGCAGGTGGAGGGCTGAGGTGAAGAGATTGTTAGATTCTTGCTGAAGGCTACCTAGTGAATTTGTGTCTGAGAGCCATGGACTGGACAGCTTAAATTCACACAGATTGGCAGATATATTGAGCGTGTACCACATATAGCACAGCCTGTAGCGTGCAGCATGGATACATGCACTTTTATTTTATCTTATTACTGTGTGCACATGCTGAGGGGAGCCCCTCTGCCATGTGCATGTACACTTAGAAATCAGTGCATGAATTTATTTCACTAACTTCATAGGAGACAGTGCAGGTTAGCAATGTACTCACTAAATCTCATGTAAAGAAGCCCTATCGCAGCTTCTGCCTATGTCTCCACAAGGGTTTCAATGGCATCTGGTGGATGCAGGACAGAATAAGTATTCCTCCTCCCTCTGAAGGCTTTCATCAGCTTGGTTCATCGGTGAATAAACACTTGGCTGTACGTGAAAAAGGAATTTGTTCTAATGAGTGACAATTCACATGCTGCCAAGCAACGTAAATGCCAAGGCTTTTGGCACTGGAACTCTCTAGGTAAAGAAGAGGTTGAATACTGACTTAGAAATGCTTTCTCCCATCACAAGAGTAGCTTCTGTTAGCAAATAATACTTCTATCCAGTTTTTACTTGTTTTGCATTTGCCCTGAAGTCTTCAGAGCCCTGTAATCTTAGGCAGATATGAAACAAGCATGTAAAAACACAGGACTGGTAAGGGCAGAAGTCCTAAAGAATTGTCCTGAGAAAGTCTATCTTCTAATGTACCTGTTTTGTGACAATGTTTAAGCTCCAATATACACACAAGCAAATATCTGTGTAATAGGTACACACTCATGAGTAGATCACTAGCTTGAGTGTTGTCTGCAGATAATATGGGTTGTATTTTTTTTTTTTTTTTGCAGATCAGTTCTTCTTAAATCATCAGTGTTTGGTTTAAGTTACAGCCACCTACTATTAGCTTCAGTGCTGCTGAATGATGAAACAGGCTTCACACAGTTATTATTAGTAGTAGTAGTAGTAGTAGTAGTTATTACATTTCTGTACTGCCCGATACCCAGAGGTTTACAAAGATTAAAAACATTAAAAATACAATATACAGAGATTAAAAAACCATTTACATAAAAAACACATGAATACACAATATACACAAAGAAACATATATCTAAAACAACTTCAACAACAATCTCGAAAACAAACAACCATAACCATAAGAAATTCCAGGATGGATTAAACACTTATCATATATTGCTGAATGCCTGGGAGAAGAGAAAGGTCTTAACCTGGCGCCAAAAAGATAACGTTGGCGCCAGGTGGGCCTCGTCGAGGTGATCATAATGCTTTGGGGGCCACCACTGAAAAGGCCCTTTCCCTTGTTGTCATCTTCCGAGCTTCCCTTGGTGTAGACAGCCAGAGGAGGGCCTTAGATGTTGAGTGTAGTTTATGGGTAAGTTTGTGTTGGGAGAGGTGCTCCATCAGGTATTGTGGTCCCAAGCTGTGTAAGGCTTTATAAGTTAAAACCAGTACCTTGAATCTGGCTCGGAAACATACAGGCAACCAGTGCAAATGGGCCAGAGTAGGTCTTATATCAATCTGGCCGCTGCATTTTGCACAAGCTGCAGTTTCTGAACCGTCTTCAAAGGCAGCCCCATGTAGAGTACATTGCAGTAATCTAACTTGGAGATTATCAGAGCATAGACAACTGAAGCCAGGCTATTTCTGTCCAGATAGGAGCGTAGCTGGGCCACCAACCAAAGTTGGTAGAAGGCACTCCATGCCCCTGAGGCCACCTGAGCCTCAAGTGACAAAGATGGCTCAAGGAGAACCCCCAAGCTACGAACCTGCTTCTTCAGGGGGAGTGCAACCCCATCCAGAACAGGTTGAGCACCCTCCATCCAGTCAGAAGAACCACCCACCAACAGCATCTCAGACTTGTCTGGATTGAGTTTCAGTTTATTAGCCCTCATCCAGTCCATTGTCACAGCCAGGCACTGATTTAGCACATCCACAGCCATACCTGAAGAAGATGAAGAGGAGAAATAAAGCTGCGTGTCATCAGCATACTGATGACAACGTGCCTCCAAACTCCGGATGACCGCAGTCAGTGGTTTCATGTAGATGTTAAATAGCATGGGGGATAGAACTAACCCCTGGCACTCCATACTGGAGAATCCATGGGGCCAAGCATTATTCCCCAAGCACCACCTTCTGGAGCTGACCATCCAAGTAGGAACAAAACCATTGCAATGCAGTGCCTCCCACTCCCAGCTCAGACAATCATCCCAGAAGGATACCATGGTCGGTGGTATCGAAAGCCGCTGAGAGATCAAGGAGAATCAACAAGGTCACACTCTCCCTGTCTCTCTCCTGAGATAGGACATCATACAGGGCAACCAAGGCTGTTTCTGTGCCAAAACCCAGCCTGAACCCCAACTGAAATGGATCTAGATAATCGGTCTCATCCAAGAGAGTCTGGAGCTGGTTGGCAACCACAGTTGTATCCGTCAGTGTGAGAAAGATACCATGTCCTGCTGTTTTGCAGTTTCTGAAACTGCACTGAACATAGTGTTAGCATGCGGTTCTGTTCTGAGAAACACATCCAGTTGTGTCCAGAAGCTGTATAAGTGATTCAACCCATTCTTTATACTTGAAACAATAGTGGCATAACTTCACCCTCACAAGCAATATTAGTAAACCACGTTTTCATACTAGTATCTGGCAAGGGTAGCAGGTATCACCCATGGGTAGCAGGCAGGACCTGGGGACTTAAATAGTTGTGTGTGTACACAACTCCTCCTTGAACAACAAAGAATCTTGGGGCACTTTAAAGACCAATTAATGTATTATGGCATAGTTCATTTCATCAGATGCATCAATATATTCGTTAGTCTTTAACGCTCCAGCAAAGTCTTTGCTGGTTTTGGTGCAATAGTCTAGCATGGCTGCTCCTCTGAAAAATATATTTTTGAGTGTCTTTCCAATCTGTGATTTATCTCTTTTCTGCATTGCATTAAAAATAGCACATTTGTGTCAGGAAGATTCTGGACAGCAAGGCCTTTTGAACAACCCAGAGCCAAATAAACGAAGATTTATTTAGGAAAGCAGAACATAAATCGAAGTTCATAGTTCCTGCATACACATGAATCTATATTCAAAGGCTTTCCCCATTACATTCATTGTCTGAATGGTTTTCCCTCTAATCAAAGCTGTAGTTATTCTTGTACGGGCTTGCATATGTTGCATTAGTATTTGCAACAGAGGATTTGTGGAGTGAGGTGTTTACCACCAAAGTGTGGGTTATTTCTCTGGCTTGTTGGAGGAGAGGCAAACCAAAGTTTCTTGTTGGCATGTAATGTTAGTGGTGAAAAAGGGGGAGACAGGCTCCAGTGCTTGAGAAAACAAAATTTATTGTGCTTAACTCATTTGAATGCTTCCTTCTTCAGGAGCTATTAAGTGCCGTTTGATTTCTTGTTCTGAAATACTCAAGTGTTCTTTCCTCATGAGAGCACTGGAGCCTCTCTCTCCCCTTTTCACCATTATTCATGGTGTTCTTTCCCTCTTCACTTCTGCTTACTCGTCTGGCATGTAATGTTAACCAAACCATGGACAGAAGGGCCTATGGTTTGTTTAGTGTGTGAATTGGGCCATTGTCATCCTTCTAAGCCATTCCCACGATACACTGTCAGAAGAATAATGTTAATTCTCAGAGTTTATAAGGGGTTAAACTTCCAAAAATCAAGGCACTCTTTCTGTTAGTCACTTGACTTTCAAACATTCCCCTGTTTTTAATTTCATTTTCAAATTTTAGAAGACTAACATTGTGATCTTTATAATAAAGAAGAAAACTGATTTTTGAACTGAAATACTTTAATCACCTCCCTTTTTTTCTCTTTCAGGTTGCATGTCTGATTGGACTTGATGCTTGATTTGCATGACTCCTAACAATCAGTTTCTGGATTTGTCAGTGAGAAGGCATGGCCCACCCAGTGAATATTAATGGCAGTTCCACAGGTAATTTTCTGCCTTATTAGGAGCAATTCTCTTTTAAACGAGAGAGAGAAAGGGGGGGAGGGATGACAAACACACTTCCATTTTTAACAGCAACAAAGCCCAATGACTCTTAGGTCCTTAAAGAATTCCAGATGTGAGACTTATGGTATCATTATGATACCATACTTAAGTAGCCAGAGTTTGTTGGGTGGTGAAGTATTTTACATATTGCTTCATATAGGTTCTCCGTGAAAGATATTTGCATAGATTTGAGACTAATCCCCTTTATTCTCCTGTGTTCCACTCTTCTTACAGCTGAAAGAGTTACAGGGAATACATGTGTGCAATTATACTAAACCAGTTATAGACTGGTTGATTTTTATCCAGCTAAGGATTTGACCATTAGAATTTCCCTTAAGTCCACTCTGACATTCATAGATGTAGGTAGTCCTGTAGTACCTTGTAACAAGGCCACCTGTAGTGGCCTGGCTGGGACCAACTAAAACTTGGTTCCTCCACTATCAGAACCTATTAGCAACCATTTCACCTAGTCCTTAAAACACTTGTGTAACTTTATGAAGAATCGATGCCTGAATTCGCTTGTTTTCCCCTCCCTCCCTCCCTCCCTCCCTCCCTTCTTTCTGTATAGTGTATATTGGATCATAAGCCTCCAGGCACGGCCTGTGGTGTTTTTTAAAAAAAACAACAAGTGCACAGCGCCTAGAAAGTTCTAGGCTCTCTCTATAAATAATAAATAACAACTTAAGCTTGGTTGGGTATGGAACACTTAATGGCAGCACCATTGTGTACCAAGCTGGCAACTGGTTATGGCTATGAGAGAGTCAAATCTTGAGGAGGAAGCAAAGTAAGGTAGTCGGTGCTTTAGCTGTGAGACTAGGAAGATAACAAGCATGTAGATTTGACTCTTGGGCTCAGAGTGTGGAGGACTAGTTGGCCAGTTTGACTATATTCTGTACAAAAAGTCAGAGTCCAGGACACACAGGTTCACTAGCATAAATTGTAGCACTCATCTGTCTCTTCTAATAGGCAAATCACCACGTGTTGGCACAGTGCATACACCCATTCACTGTGTGTGCATCTGCCACACTAAAATGGAGCCATTACCTTGCACCTCCAGTGCTCACGCATGTGCTATAAAAGTGCACACATGCAGTAGTAGTGAAAAATATTAAACGTTACACAAAGCATATATGGCTTCTTATGTTCTCCTTGCCAGAAGGGAAATACTACAGCCAGGCCAGTACAATTCTAGGTGACTGGAAACCCTTTTGTTACTGTGGGATTTTTCCTCATTTGTGACAGCCTTTTGCAAAGGGCACAACCTTCTTCTTGGTGTCTTTGCATGTATTTATTGGCTCATGTATTTATTATGTATTTGGTTTATGGCTCCTCTTACAAAACTGGTAATACAGTGGGTGCCAATGGAGTCATTGTTCTGTTTTCCATGTGAACCTCATTCATGAATAAATAGAAGACTGAAGCCATACATCTTTGCACTTCACTTTGCTTCTGTCTGCCTTGGCACCAAATCAGAGAGAAAATTAAGCACCAGTTGCTGAATTGGCTGATTATATTTTTGTTGAACCTGAAAGAAGTTTGGTTTTAGGTTTTCCCCCTTGCTGCAGGAAAACTCACTTGGGGAAAATTGGTTTATCAAAATGTTCACGAGGCCTTCCTTGAAATATTTTACTATAAAGTATTTTGCATCTTTCTTTGAACAGGTGTGTGGGGTTTGAACCTGAAATTGATAATTAGTTGTAAATTAACTTTATTCCACTTTTAGACTGCCCAGTAACTGAAGTTTTCTATGCAGCGTACAGGTAAATTAAGAACATAAAATCCAAAATCACAATAAAATAATTGTAACAAAAAAGCACAAAATAAAACCAGCAGCAATGGGTCAAAACAGTGCAGCACATAATAAAAACAAAGTAAAACCAGCAGTAAAATTAAAACAGTGCAAAGATCTAAAAGCACTAAAACAGCTCTTAAGATGCCTGGGAGAATAAAAAGGTCTTCATCTGGTACTGAAAAGACTATAATGCAGATATCAGGCATGCTTCTTTGGGGAGGTCATTCCAAAGATGAGGTGTCACCACTAAAAAGGGCCTTTCTCTTGTAGCCACTTGCCTCACCTCATTTGGCGGGGTGCCTGGAGTTCAGCCTCAGGTGATTGCCTTAGAGTCTGGGGAGGTAAATAAAGGAGGATAATCCTTTAGGTACCATGCCTCCAAGTGGTTCAGTGCTTTAAATGTACTAGCATAATAAGATTGTATTCGCCAGTCTGAGTTATATACCAAGTTTCATTGCAGTATTTCACTCAAGGGAGATACTGCATTACACCGTGTTTTACATTTTTCCTGGCTCCTTCAAACATGGCTGTTCAGTGTTGACCTGATATTTGAACTCTTAAGTGTAGAACTTTGTCCTGAAAATATGTAACAAGTTCAGGACAAAATATGACAGTGGTCAAGAAAGGTTTAATATTAAACATATAAAACCAAATGGAGAAGGCCAGACTGATTTAACTCTTCTAATGCCTCGCTTCACTTAACCAATAATGCTCGCTATAGGACTTGAATACAGAGTATTAGGATGCATAGGACCCAACTTCCCACTTTGGAAAGGGAGAACATTTTAGGTGTGTTAACTTGGCAGAAGTTCCTTTTAAATTTTGGCATCCTGCTCAGAAAGCTGAGAATATTTTCTCTGTGATATGGAAGGAATTCTTCTCTTGGGAGGTAAAATGATTATTCATGGAATTTGTGGGTATGAATTTGCAGTGTAGCAGTAGTATTGTCTGCAGTGTGTTTCTGTTTTGGTCAGTGACATGAAATGTGCCATCTTCTCCTTGAATAATTCACACGGTAATACACTAAAGGCACCTTCACTGTTTAAGTCAGAGATGGGCAACACACGGGCCATGGGCTTCATGTGACCCCTGCACTCACACACCTCCCCCCAAAATTGCAAAAAAAGAAAAGCTTAATGAAAAAGGAAAAGGCACCCAGAGCAGCCATTTTGACAGGGTTTTTTTTAAAAAAAACCCTTTTAGTGCTCCACACAGAGCACCCAAAAGGTCAAAATTAGCTTGCAAGCAAACTAATTTTGAACCTTTTGGCTCTCTGTAGCTGCTCTGGACACCATTAAAAAAAATGTTACAATTAAAAAAAAAGCCAGAGATGCAGGCGAGTGGGGAAGGTGTGGTCCACAGGTGTGTGTCTCATGGTGAAAATGGCCCCTGGACCTCCCGAAGTGCCCACCCCTGGTTTAAAGTGATGACTGCGACTGCTGCATGTGCAATGATGTTACAGTGACCACAGGAATCATGTAAATGTTTTGGCCAGTTGGGGTTCTATGATGTATATCTGCGTTTTTAAAATGTGAGTATTTTTTGTGGTAAACACAGTTGCTGCTAGAAACATTTGTTTATGCAAGTTCACACTGCAGCAAAATGTGGATCTGTCATGAGCTAAGGCTTTGTCCAGAGGGAAGGCTACAATCATACCTGTCGTGCTTAGATTTTTACTGCACTGAAAATTAAGGCATAAGCAGGGTACTTCGGCATTGTTCTAGTTCGCTGCTTTTTCTTTATCCTGTGAAACTTGCTATAGGCAAGTGCATTATAATTAATTAAGAAGTCAAGTGGTTCGTCTGATTTTGTGACCCAGTGTGTAATTCAAATTGGCCCACATCTCACTGGGAGTGATGACTTTAAAAATCTGCCTACATGAAAAGTTTCACAGCGTGCTGTTAATTAGGGATTGTTGGGACTTGCTTTACTTTATCTAACGTGTTATGCTTGGTTTTGTGTGTGCCTGTTTGTTGAAATCATGAGCATTTCATAATAGCGCTGGACTCCCAGGCACATCTGGTATTGTTACTCTGCTGTGCTGGGTAAGGGAGTCTACTCTGGTAATAAGGAACAGTAAGGCGTTGAGAGCTTTGAAACAGGTTTCTTAATTGCACCGTGCTCAAGGAGTGGAAAGTTGAACCAGAGAGGTGGAGGATTTCCCCCCCATGTAGCACCCTCGGAATCCATCAGGAAGAAGAAAAGGACCAGAGTATTTGCTTACAGATTTCACTGCGGGAATGTATGCTGATCTGATACATTTTTGGTCTTCAAACATGAACCTAGGTGTAAGTTACCTGAAGGAACACTGCAGTGTTTGGCTGTTAGTTTTATAGTGGTGAAGGCTGAATCTTCCATTACAGGTTTGTGGGTGGCTTGCTCTGTTTTCTGTAATTTTGTGAAGTATTCTAGCCAGCCAAGAGCACACTGATTGGAATCTACAAACATAATGCTAGGAACTGCAGGATTTGATGTTGATTCTTGACTTCAGCATTCTTTACATGTATATGAAGGCACTGTGGGAGTATAAGAACATGGTGTGTGACTACTGGTAACTATAAGGCTATATGTGTCTCTGAGGTGGTGTTAACATCAATAATTTTATTGAGCAAGTAAGCCAAAAAAGAAGACGCTGTTAATAAATCAATTTTATGAGATCTGTGGTGATTTCATACATGTTTAATGAATGCGCTTGAAATAAGAGTCCATCCTTGTTAAGCTTTGTTGTTGAGCTGTAAAGATTTTTCAGTAATCTGTTTAAAGATTTTGATGTATGACTCGCAAACCAGTAATTTTGCTCTATTCTAAAGAAATTAACTTTAAAAACAAATCTTAATCTTAGTGTCATACACAGTGTAGTCTACAGTGGGCCATCTATTCAGAAGTCAGCTGTAATCTCCAAGTGGACTTACTCTGTTTTGGAAGGGAAAGACTCTTGCTTGGTTTGGCCACATAAAGCCTGTGAGGGAAGTCATGGATATTGCCATGCTTTCTGCTGTTTATGATTGGATTTGGATTTTGTTTAGAGGTGAGTTAAATCTCCACAATATTAGTGTTTTAGGCTAAGGTACCTTGGGCTCCCTTCTGCTTAAGTTAAGCTCCCTTCCGCTTTTTCAGATTTCTTCCCAAAACTCCATCTGTCCCCTCAGTTACTTTAAGTGCAAGTGCTCTTATTTAATACTTGGCCTGGCTCCATCTTATGCTGTACACCACATCTAAAGGGTAATGTACTACATTCAGTGAGGTGTTTCTTGTGTGTTTACGTGGGGGTATGTTCAAAACTGACATCTCATCTGCATTCTGAAGTAGCACAGCCCAGAATTCTGTCACCTCTTTTCAGTACAGATGTACTGAATGACTTTTAGATTCACACAATTATCTATGTTCATTCTAAAAGCTGCTCAATACATCTACATTGGAAGAGGTACAGAGTTCTGGACTGTACTACTTCAGAGTGCAGATGGGGTGTCATATTTGAACATGCTCCCATGTAAAAAAAACCCAACCCACCTACCTACATGTAGTAAATGAGAGGAGAGGGTGATGTTAAAACTTTGATATGCTAGTTTACTGCATTTTAGGAATTATTTTTAATGTGGAAGGGAATAGATTAAAAAAACACGGTACCCCTGACCTTCAGTTGGAAGGGTACAGTTTAGAATTTTGCTGTCTCATTCTACATAATACCTAGACTTATGCAGTCTAGTTAGGGACCATAGCTTAGTGGTAGAGCACATGCTTTGCATGCAGAAAGTCCCAGGTTCAATCACTGGCATCTCCAGGTAGGGCTAAGAAAGAATCCTGCCTGAAATCCTGGAGAGCTGCTGCAAGTCAGTGTCGACAGTATCAGGTTGGATGAACCAATGGTCCAACTCAGTGTAAAGCAGCTTCCTATGCTCCTATAGGCTCAAAGGGTTTTCATGACAGAACTTTAAAGGCAATTTGGAAAGCAAGCAGGAAGGAGCGCCATTTTCATTCTGTTCCTGCTAGCAGGAATAGTGCCAAGGACAGCCCCAAATCCAGATATTGCTGTTAAGAGTGCCTATAGGGGCAGAGGAGAGGGCAGGGACATAACAGAAAGCATTTACGCTTGGTTGAGGCATGCTGGCAAAGAGTGATTCAAGAGGGATGTTGTTAAACTGCCTGGCAGCAATATGTGGCTCTCAAAAATTATGGTGATTTCTTTTTATGAGATGCAGGATTGTATGGAAGCTCCTTGGCTTTGTTGTGGGCATCTGTATACATCTGCTGCCAATGCTAACCAAGTGCCCTGGTCAATTTGCTACTTGTTTTGACCTGTGTCCATAATATTGCTATAATTGGTATGAGGTATTAAGAAGTAACCAACAAATGCTCTTAAAATGCTCATACATACACACTGATCCGGTTCACATGATCACCATGGGTTACACAAGCCACGGTGGCTTGTTTAAACTGTGGCACATGCTGGGCACCATTTGCCAATCATCTGCCCGGGCACAACTTGTTATGTCCAAACACAGGAAACATAGCTTGTTGGAGGGGGAAAAACCTTCAGATAACCTATGGGTTGTTGTTGGCAAATGGTGCCCGGCATGCGCTGCACCTTAAACAAGCCACTGTGGCTTGTTTAATCCATGGTGACTGCGCAAAACAGCCCATTGTCTCTCACACATACATGTACATGTACATTGTTCAGATAATCAGCGGGGGACACAATGCAGCATCGGTTGTTTCTCCTGCATGCATCGGTCATGCGAGTGGGATTACCCTAATTACCCATGTCGTGTCACGGGTTGCTGTGTCGTCTGAGCCTGGCGTGGTGTGGGGCGTAGTGCATTTTCACCAAGCCATACTGCAAGCAGTGGGTTGTGGGATGAGTGAAAATGGCCTGTGCCCACGCTGAGTTTGGATGACATGGCAACCCGCAGTGCGAGTAATTGGGGTAATCCTGGTTGTGTGACTGGTGTGCGTGGGGGTGGGTGAAACAACCAACGCTGCATTGTTTCCTCCACTGATCACCTGAACCTGGATTCTCTCTCTCTCTCCAATAAATATCTTTAGTTTACCAATGCAATCTTGATTCTTTTCCAGGTTTTAACATCCCTGAAAATTGCTGAACACGCACTGCTCCCATGCCACTCAATCGTTGCCCAGTTACTGAAATCTGAACTGGCACTACTGCTCAAAGAGATGAGCAACAAAATAATAAAATTAAAATTAAAAAGACCAGTCTTTTTCATGAATAACATGCATGAAAATAAGTTTTACAGCATATAAAACCACAGCATTTTTAATAGTGCCCAAGGGACTGGTGGAACAAGTGTATTGCTTTCGGACCTTAAAGGGTAATGAATTTGCATGGCCCTACTATAAACCATATAGTGCACACCTCCTTAATAATAGGTGGGACCTGAATCAGGGTCTATCCAGTTAAGCTCCGACTGCCATGGGGTGGGTGTAGGCATACTCACCCCATGGTAGAAGGTGCTTTCTAAGATACATTAGATTCAGGACAAGGGAATGCAAGTTAGGAGCATGTAAATACATTTGTAATGTTCGTAAATGTTCCATGTAAGACATGATCTAATTGCTTTGCAAATTTGGACTTTATTTTTTAATTCTAGGACCATCTCCAAACAAAGTTGAAGATGTAAAGGGGACATAGTAAAAGACATGGTATATTATAGAAGCTATATTTTAAGTGGATTTGCCATCCTCTGAATAAATACCCTTTAAATCAAGTAATCAGACTGACAAATGAGCCATAATAGGCATGGAAACAATCCTGTAAAGCCCCTAACAGTGTCTCTTGTAGTGGAAAACCATGTTAACAAGATTATCTTCAGACAGAAATAATTGTGTGCAGTATTGTCTTTCAATTGTTTGCAGTATTTCTTTTATCCAAATTACTTTCTTTTTCCATAACTAAAGAAAACTATACTGCTGATATAACCATTTAATTTAGGAGATTAAGTTTGCACACACCAAAAAGTTAGAATCTTGTTCCCTGAAGAAAATGTTAAAGTGTGTAAAAGTGAGGGTTTGTCTCCTGCTTCATTCTATTGCCAAATTACTTTGGCAGTTTCACAGTTTTAGGTTTTAAAGGAACCATTTCCCCCATTTGGCTGCCTTCCCTCATCGTGCCATTCCCCCTTTCTTGCTGCTTTCATTTTCCGGTATCCCTGGGAATAGTTGCTGACTCACAAATACGCAGTACACACCCTCCTGTTTGTAAGGATTCCAAAAGCATGTAGGTGTGTTAATTAACTTGATACTGTCATTCTACAAATGGAGAAGGGAAGACAACTTTTGAAAATAAGCTTTGGGCCTCTTTCTAAACTCAGTTACAAAGAATAAAGAGATCCATAATTTTCGCTGCTTCCGTGCACATTCAGCTTGTTTGAAAGATTACCTTAAGTGGCTGTCAAATGGTTTAGAGATCCTTTAAGTTATATCCAGTGCTATTGACTATCATCAGAAGACTGTGGGTATACTGGGATTCTCTCTGTTATGGAATAACAGAGTTGTATAAGCTTATAGGCAATTTTCACACTCATGAGGAAAGCCTCAGTTGTACAAGCACACAATGCTACACTACTGGATTTTAGCCTTCGGAGTGAGTGTGCTACCTTGCTGCTTAAAACTCCATGTTACAAACTGTGGGCTAAATCCAATGTTACACTAGTGGACTAACATCTGTGCAACAAGAGTTTCCTTTCCCGTACATGCCCCCAAAATCTACTCTGGAAGTTCCCCCAACCCTCTGGAACAGACCTGGGGGCTGCAAGGGGGGAATTTGATCCACCATCAGTGTCCATCCCACTGGTGGAAGTACACAGTTGGATACAACCCTGTAAAGGCTGATAGTATCTTGCTTCATAACCCATTGTATAATCTGATGGATATAAATCTGTCCTTGCTTTTTTACTACCAAGACTGGAAAACTACCAGCCTTTTTAAAGTGCACGATCCATTTCCCATCAAGAGTCTTGTTACCTAATTGAGCAGTGGAGTGAGTCCTAGATTTGAGGAGGGGATCTGCAAGTGCATGAAGTAAATCTCTGTGTGAAAGATGTTCTGTAACACAGTGCTGTGAAGGAACATTAGCCTCTGAAATGCAGGATACCTTCTTCAAAACACTTGGTCAAATACAACTGAACACAAATTATAAGACTTTTTGTGGAATGTTAATACTTCCTTTGTACTTTCAGCCCTTCTTCCATTTGCTAGCTATTTCTTGGATCATATATTTAATTAGTTTTCTTGGAGAGCTTTTATTTGTTGTTTCCATTGTGTATAATTGCACAAATGTTTAATGTTTCACTACGTGTTTAATATTTACCATATCAGCAGGACTATTTCTATGAGCTAAATAATACAAGTCATAAATTCATGTATACCCTGAAACATTGTCTGGACAGACATTAATAACCATACAGCGGAGGTGCCAAATCTTCCATCAGGGTGATCCTAGTCACTTTGACATCATTACACTGAGAAGATGAAAGTAGATAAAAAGAGAGGGGCAGATCTTTAAAAATACAACTGTCAATTGTTGGATATTGTTTTGCTGACGTGCTACTGCTTTAAACTATCAGAGCCTTGCTTAAAGCCAGGAAAATACATCTACATCTTCAGGAAGGTGATATAATGGTCCTATATTGTTGGTATCAAACAACAGTTAATGCTACTTAACTGTTGATGGAAGGACAGGCAGGTGAATTCCCAGTACATTTGGGGCCTGTTTCAAAATGATGAACATTTTAACTATGTGGTTGACTTGGCACAATATGCAAGATGCATGGGAAAGAGAATCTGATAAAGACACCTGCTTTGCAATTATCCTCTGCTGTTGAAACAGCTTGTGATTCATTTGCCATTCACTCTACTTTGTTGACTTGGTGATATTCAGGTTTCTAAAACAAAGTACTAGTATTTTCCCAAGTGATGCTAAAACATTTTTGAGTCTTGACAATCTAGTAAATCACTTCTGCATGAGTGACTGTTCATAACTGAATGTACATCCTCATAAATATGGCCTTTAAAATATTTATTTACAAACACAGGGAATCCAAATACTTTGTAAAACCCAATTTTGGATGTGGAACTGAAATGTTTGTGACTGCCTCCATCTAGTCCAAGCCACATATACTATCATTTGTAAGGATACAATTGCTCCTGTTTCCTTTCCTTTTAGAAAGCTGCAAAATCTGTGGTGATGTATTTTTTTCATTGTAGTACTCTCAACCTGCCTCCAGAGGTGGAGATGAGCTAGTTAGAATACAGTTCTAAAAACGTGGCAGGATGCGAACAGCCAGTGCAGATATATGTGTCTTCACAGTATTAGAGTAACAGGTGAAATAAACAACCAAGAGGAGGTCCATTTTAGGAATGTTTGAGGATACAAGATATTCTTGTATTTTCTGCTGGAATTAAGTAATTATTAGAGTGTATGCCAGCAAGGTTATGCTCAAAATCCTACAAGCTAGGCTTCAGCAGCACGTGAACCGAGAACTACCGGAAGTACAAGCTGAGTTTCTTAGAGGCAGAGGAACTAGCGATCAAATCGCCAATTTATTTATTTTATTTATTTATTAAATTTATTAATCGCCCATCTGCCTGGTCACCCAGCCACTCTGGTTGATGTACAGCATATAATAAAACAGTTTAAAACTATAAACTTCTACAATAAAAACGTTTTCTAAAATACCCTAACCCACCCCAAATGCCTGCCTGAACAACCACGTTTTTAATGCACGGCAAAAGCTCATTAAAGAGGGGGCATGGTGGAGTTCCCTAGGGAGGTAGTTCCACAGAGTGGGGGCCACCACAGAAAAGGCCCTCTCCCTAGTTCCCACCAGTCTAGCTGTCCTGGCTGATGGGACAGAGAGAAGGCCATCCAAGGCTGATCTTGTTAAGCGGCCTGTCTGGTGTTGCTGGAGGCGCTGCTTAAGATAGGTTGGGCCGGAACCATATAGGGTTTTAAAGGTCAAAACCAACACCTTGAATTTGGCCTGGAAAACAACTGGTAACCAGTGCAACTCCTTCAGCACTGGAGTGATGTGATCTCGCCAGCAGCTGCCTTTAATCAGGCGAGCCACCACATTCTGTACCAGCTGCAGCTTCCGAACCATCTTCAGGGGTAACCTCACGTAGAGTGCATTACAGTAGTCTAAACAAGAGGAGACCAGGGCATGTACTACCGCTGGGAGCAGATGGTCGGGAAGGAATGGGCGCAGCCGCTGTATCAGATGGAGTTGATACAGCGCTGTCCAGCTCACAGCTGACACCTGAGCCTCCATGGACAGCTGTGAGTCCAAAATGACCCCCAGGCTGCGGACCTGGTCTTTCAAGGGTAGCCGTACCCCATTCAATGCCAGGTCAACATCCCCCAGCCTCCTCTTGTCTCCCACCAAAAGTACCTCGGTCTTGTCAAGGTTCAGCTTCAGCTTATTCCTCCCCATCCAGCCACTCACCGTCTCCAGACATTTGGACAGGGATTCTACGGCCAACCTTGGTGAAGATTTGAACGAGAGGTAGAGCTGTGTGTCATCCGCATACTGATGACACTGCACCCCAAACCTCCTGATGATAGCCCCCAGCGGCTTCACATAGATGTTAAATAGCAATGGGGAGAGGATGGAACTCTGTGGCACCCCACAAGTGAGCAGCCATGGGTCTGAAACCTCCTCTCCCAGTGCTACCCTCTGATACCTGCCGGAGAGGAAGGACCGGAACCACCGCAATACGGTGTCTCCAATGCCCAACCCCTCCAGGTGATCCAGGAGGATACTGTGGTCAATGGTATCAAAAGCCGCTGAGAGGTCAAGGAGAACAAGGAAGGAGCATCCGCCCTTATCCAGAGCCCTCCTCAAAGTATCCACCAAGGCGACCAAGGCCGTTTCTGTCCCATGCCCAAGCCTGAAGCCCGACTGAAATGGTTCTAGATAATCGGTTTCTTCCAAGTGTGCCTTCAACTGCATCACCACCACCCGCTCAATCCCCTTGCCCCAAAATGGCAGATTTGAGACTGGGCGAAAGTTATTCAGAACTTGGGGATCCAAGGAGGGCTTCTTTAAGAGCGGTCTTATCACTGCTTCCTTGAGGGCTGATGGCATCACCCCCTCCTCAAGGGAGGCGTTCACCACCGCCCTGATCCCCTCACCCAGTCTCTCTCTGCAGCCCATAATGAGCCAAGATGGGCAAGGATCAAGTAAGCAGGTGGTCGGCCTTACAGATGAAAGCACCTTGTCCACTTCATCAGAAGGAAGAAGCTGGAACCGATCCCACAAAACCGGTTTGCCACAGGCCGCCTCTTGCTCACTAACTGTATCCACAGCGTGTGGAGTAACACTCCTAATCTGATCAATTTTATCTGCCAAGTACCTTGCTAAAGCCTCACAGGAGGCCTTAGAATGCTCCAGTGGTTCTGGAGCCACAGGACCGACCAGGCTCCAGACCACTTGGAACAGCCTCCTGGGACAGCACTCTGCAGACGCGATAGAGGCAGCATAATATTCCTTTTTTGCTGCCTTCACCGCCACGTGATAGGCTGAAGATACAGCTCTAGCCCGTGTCCGATCGTCTTTGGAGTGAGACTTCCGCCACCGGCACTCTAGCCGTCTCACCTCCTGTTTCAGAGCTTGTAACTGCAGATTGAACCATGGTGCATTCCGAGCCCTGTTCAGGGGGAGGGGGCGTTACAGAGCTACCTGATCTAATGCCCCAGTGATTGCAGCATTCCAGCCACCCACCAGGTTCTCGACTGAGTGGCCGTTGGCGTGCCCCAGAGAATCCCCAAGCGTGTTCAGGAATCCATTCAGATCCATAAGACGCCTGGGGTGGACCATTTTAATGGGTCCTCCACCCCTGCGGAGGGGTTATGGAACCGAGAAGTCTAACGTCACCACATAGTGATCTGACCATGACAAGGGGTGGTGGATATACCCCAACTTCCAGATCACTCCCTGCTTCTTCGTTGGATCATGGAGAAAGCAAGAGAATGCCAGAAGAACGTCTATTTCTGCTTCATTGACTACGCTAAAGCCTTTGATTGTGTGGATTACAACAAACTGTGGCAAATTCTTAAAGAAGTGGGAGTACCAGACCACTTTACCTGTCTCCTGAGAAACCTGTATGAGGGTCAAGAAGCAACAGTAAGAACCAGACATGGAACAACCGATTGGTTCAAAACTGGGAAAGGAGTACGACAAGGCTGCATATTGTCGCCCTGCTTATTTATTTTATATGCAGAGTACATCATGAGAAACGCCAGGTTAGATGAATCACAGGTAGGAATTAAGATTGCCGGGAGAATTATCAACAACCTCAGATACGCAGACGATACCACCCTAATGGAGAAAGTGAAGAGGATCTAAAGAGCCTCTTGTTGAGGGTGCAAGTGGAGAGTGCAAAAGCTGGTTTGAAACTCAACATGAAAAAAACCAAGATCACGGCATCTGGTCCCATCACTTCCTGGCATAGAGAAGGGGAAGAAATGGAAGCAGTGAGAGATTTTATTTTCTTGGGCTCCAAGGTCACTGCAGACGGTGACTGTAGCCGTGAAATTAAAAGACGCTTGCTCCTTGGGAGGAAAGCTATGGCAAACCTAGACAGCATAGTAAGAAGCAGAGACATCACCTTGCCGACAAAGATTCATATAATCAAAGCTATGGTTTTCCCAGTAGTAATGTATGGCTGTGAGAGCTGGACTATAAGGAAGGCTGAGCGCCGAAGAATTGATGCTTTCGAACTGTGGTGCTGGAGAAGACTCTTAGAGTTCCCTGGACTGCAAGGAGGTCCAATCAGTCAGTCCTAAAGGAAATCATCCCTGACTGCTCATTGGAAGGACAGATACTGAAGCTGAAGCTCAAATATTTTGTCCACGTAATGCGAAGAGAAAACTCCCTGGAAAAGACCCTGATGCTGGGAAAGATTGAAGGCAAAAGGAGAAGGGGACAGCAGAGGATGAGATGGCTAGATAGCATCACCGATGCAATGATATGAATTTGAGCACACTCCGGGAGAGAGTGGAGGACAGGAAGGCCTGGTGTGCTATGGTCCATGGGGTCACAAAGAGTCGGACACGACTGAACAACAACAAATGAATCATTTAGATTTAGTGGCTCAGAATATTTTGGGTTGTTCAACCAGATACTGTGCATATTTATTTGGAAAAAGCCCCACTTACGGTTGGGCTTACTTCCCAAGTAAAAGTGCTCAAGATGGCAGTGTATATCTGGATAGTTGCCAGGGTACTGATGGAACTACTTCAAATGTACAGTGACTTTGTGGGTTATTGTAAAGAGAGATGAATGTTTGTATTGAAGCCTTTACTGGACAGTGATTTAGATGTGAGAATTTCTTAATAGTGACTAAGTTGACATCACCTAAAGGCAGCCCATGATATTCTAAAACATTATAGCTTTTCTTATGAAATATGGTGCATCTACCTTGCATACAGAGGTCAGGAAGCCTGCAAAAGTACTATGAATACAGAAACAATATGTAGCATATTATCCTAGGTCAGGGATCGGGAACGTGTGGGCCTCCAGGTGTTGTTAGACTGCAGCTTCCATCATCCCTCACCACTGGCTATGCTGGCTAGGGCTTTCTCTCTTTACCCCTCTTGAAATCCAGTTACTGTTCCCCATTTTACTTTAATTTGAGTGCTTCCAGACAGACGACTCTACCAGTCAGAAGACATTGTGCAGCTATTCCATCTTTTTCTCCTTAAGAGTGCAATCCTATGGCTGCTGGACAGTGGCTAGATGGCTGTAGGATTTTGTATTTCCTGGGAACTGAGCTCGGAGCCAGTGCTTCAAGGTCAGTTCCCAGAGAATTGCCTCCCCACCCCCTAGGGATGGGCAGATTCCCTACCTGCTGCTCCAGTGCGGAATCTGCCCTTGTGGGGAGGCAATCCATCCTTCCCCCCAGAATCCCCTTCAGACGACTCTGCACTGATTCCATGGAGCCGGCCACTGGCTTCGCATCACCAGCAATATGGCCACCATTGCCGTGCCGTATCACTGGCTGAGGCTGACTCGGGACTCAAATGGCATCCACTATGCCATTTGCGGCTGTAAAGGTCTTAGATTAAGCTAAATGCATCTGTAAATGGCTGCATTTAGCTTAAACTAAGGGCTTTACAGCCGCAAATGGCATCTGCTACGCCATTTGTGTCTGTTGTTTTTCACGCGATAGGCTAGCCTATCCATTCCACTCTCCCCCCATGCTGCATTGGATAGTCAGTCACCTCTGAGTTCAGAGGCGGCCAACTGTCCCCATAGGATTGCGCCCTAACAAATTTTCTGTGGCAACAAAAATGACAGAAAAAGCGGTGGGAAAACACAAGAGGGTTACAAATGGAAGATTATGTCATCTGGACCCCAATACAATTCTGTGAATGAGGCAGGAGGATTGCACAATAAAAGCCTTGTATGGAAGCACCCAAATGTGGCTTCTATCCAAAAGCTCAATAATGTGCAAGTCTATGAAGTCATTTTTGACCCAGTAGGAGCCAGGTTTAGGCTTATTCCAACTGTGAAAGTGAAATTAAGAGGAGAATGATCCTAGCTGAGCTAATGTAATTATTTACACTTTTCACTGCTTACTGTGTGAAGTTCATGGGTATTTAGATTATATAAAAGGAGTTCCTCTCATAAGCAAACTGCTCTTGTCTTTTACAGCAGTAATGGGAATAGAAGTTGTGCTGATGTTTCAGAAATGCCTGTGCCTTGAAATGCAGTTCTGCAGTTCATTTCACATTTAGATTTCTAATGCAGCTTTGCAAATAAGTGAACAGAACATATTGCTCCATAAATATTTTTTTCCTTCACCTTTTCTCCCACACACACCTATGATGGTCATTTATGATTGACTGGTGGCCTAAACAGAAAAGAAAAATTTGCCTTCTATTTTACAAAAAAGCTTTCCTTGCTAGTTAACTAGATTCATGTCTGACTTACTGCAGGAGATTAGGAGAGTGTATTTGCAAGCCTTTTCTAATGTGATTTCCCTTACCATATTCAGAAATTCAGCTAATACTTTTGCTTATGTATTTTCTTTTAAAAATTAAAATAATTTTAATTAAAAATGCAAAATAAATGTGCTATCATTGATCACTGTCTGAGGAAATGCGTGTTGCCCCAAAACGTGACTATCTCGCAGAGGCATTCAGTCACGAGGTACATGCCATGGGTCATAGTCAGGGCAACACCAAACATAAAATCTAGAATAGCTGTTAGTATGGTAATTCTCTCTTTTCCTTAACAATTGGAACTGGGCAAACATTTGATCACACCTTCTTGATTTCAGTCTGATAAGCGTAAGCCCACCAGGTGCTAGGTAAAATTGCTTAAGGAGAAGATCTAGCTTTGTCGACTGCTAGGTAGGCCTGTGCCTTGCCAACTCACAGGATAGGGCGTCATTGAGAGCTAGGTTTACAAAAACTTCCACTTCTGCTCTACCCATTAGTGCTCATCATTGTCTTACTGCCCTTTTGCTAGATTCTCTTCTCTTGGAGCAGCCAGCAACACCTTGGGGCTGTTCACGCAACATGCGAACCCACAGTCAGTGGTTGAGTGTGGGTTGTTTTGAACCATGGGTTGTTTGTTGAACCGTGGGTCAGTGAGTGTATTGTCTGAATGCAGCACGTTTTCCTCAGGGTGGGTTATCATGTTGTCTGAACACAGCCAGGGTGGCTTGTTAACCACCCTGAACAACCCAAAAACAAACCATGGGTTCTCAAGGAGGCTTGTTCAAGAAAAATAAGCCACACTGCATGGTTAACAAGCCACCCTGGCTGCATTCAGACAACATGCTAACCCACGGTTCAATGAACAACCCAAGGTTCAAAATAACCCACACTCAACCACTGAGTGTGGGTTAGCATGTTGTGTGAACAGCTCCATAGTGTACACTATCTTTGTGGCTTCTATCATCTGCTTTTAAGAAGGAGTAACATCACTTTAGGATATGTAGCAAACAATCTGGCACCATGTGGAAGACGTTGCTGTCTGGCATGTGACCACCCAGGTTTGCTTCAACCTGGCTATTTTGTATAGTATGTCCCGGTATCATAGTAGATTGTTCTGATCATAATAACTCTTAATATTACCATTCCTGTGAATGTTGTTGTGTGCTTGCATTTCTCCTGTTCAATACAGTGAGGAGATGAAAAGATATGGATCAGCTCTCTTGGAGTGGAATGTATCATTTAACTTTGTCCTTTTCTCTTTCCTTATGTTTCTCTGTATTTCATAGTTTGGTCTTGTTCTAGGAGATAGCTTAAAAATTAATCTGAGGATCAGATTAACCAAAGATTTGAAGAATGTGACCAGGGCCATTTTAGAGTGTGTTATAATGCAACATATTTACTCTCTTTCTTGTCCCTCCTAGCATACGGCATGACATATATTGCAAAATCAATTACAGCTTCTGAAATTGCACACAGAAGAACAGAAAGCAGGAGGACAAAGCCTGGTCTCTGCACCTTTTGGGTGCAGTAAGCATGAACTCAGTGGCCTGTAACGTGTCATGTTACTTGCTCATGACCCATCTCCCACTTCTTTATGGCTTCAGCTCTGCTTGCTTTGTTGGGTTCAAAGCAAGTTACTCTTGCTTCCTGACAGCTCCTCTAACTTCCGCCATACTAGGTAGCTTATCCTTGCCTAGCCTAGCACTCTTCTGCAGCTCCCTAATTATTTCTCTGCTTGTCTCTGTAAGCAACTCCGTAGTTCCTGGTCTTGAATTTTCTGGAAGGTTATCAGTATCTAGAGTGCTTGATGATCAGTAGATGCTGTGTGGGAGGGAAAAATTGAATGTGGGAATCCATTGCCCATTATTAATCTTCTCATCTGCATGTTAAGTGGATTTGTTAATCGGCAGCTATTCTTGCAGGAATGAAATCAGGAATAACCTGCTCTCCTATGCGTAAATGTACAGCTTTCATGTGAGATCATGGTTATATGACTTGTGAATTGCACAGGTTTCTCATGTCTTTGCTCCAGGCTAGTTACCCATACCATCCTTCTTATATTAACATTTGCATCACATGTTGAGGCTGGGAATCTTCCCCCGCTTCCTGTCAAAATCTATTAGGTCCATCAATTCAGCATCTGTCTGTACATTGAATTATTTGTTTACTGTAAGCAGATTAGATTCTCCATCCCAAAAGAGCTGTTCACTGTCTTAATTTTTGTTTTTTTATTGTAAATAGGAGCTGGCTATGTTTACTTGGCTGCAGTGTAGTCCTCAAGGTTACATGTTTCACCACATGGGGCAAAAATATGTGATCTGTATCAGTAGGCTTCAGTTCTTCATCTAGCCAAGTACTTGATCTTCAGTTTTAGTGATGGTACAGAAACCGCTTTGGTCACCCTGATTTTTTACCTATACAAGGAGAAATATGGGATGGGAGGATTTTGATTCTCATGGACCTCTTGAGCTTTCAATACCATTAACCATTTTATCCTTTGAGATTGTCTCTTTGAGTTAAGACTAGGGTATATTGAATTATGATTATTCCAGTCTTTCCTGAGAGGCAGGTTCTAGAGGGTGGAGCTGAAAAGACTAATGTTCTCTGTGGGAATTGTCTTAGGATTTCCTTAACTTCATTTTGTTTTTAAGCTCCTTCGTGAGAGCACTAAGTATGGAGCATGCTGGTGATATCCAGCTCTATTTCTCAGTGCCATCCCATCCAGCTGCAGCAGTAATCTTTTTGAACAATTTATTTATTTATTTATTTCATTTCTATACCGCCCAATAGCCGAAGCTCTCTGGGCGGGTCACAAAATTAAAACCAAACAACACACAATAAAACAATTTAAAATATATAGAACATTAAAACCACAATATAACAATACAACCACAATAAAACCTAGCAGCAGTGCAGGAGTTTAAAATACAGATTTAAAACAGCAAAGATAAAAATTTAGAAAGTTAAAATGCTAAAATGCCTGGGAAAATAAAAAGGTCTTCACCTGGCGCCGAAAGGAATACAATGTAGGCGCCAGGCGAACCTCACTAGGGAGTTCATTCCAGAGCCGGGGTGCCACAGCAGAAAAGCCCTCCTCCTAGTAGCCACCGCCTCACTTCCTTTGGCAGGGGCTCACGGAGAAGGGCCGCTGATGATGATCTTAAGGTCCGGGCAGGCACATATGGGAGGAGGCGATCCTTCAGGTAACCTGGCCCCATGCCGTTAAGGGCTTTGAATGTTAACACCAGCACTTTGAATCGGGCCTGGAAATGGACTGGCAGCCAGTGCAGCTGGAAAAGTACTGGCGTAATATGAGCTCGCAGGCCAGTCCCTGTTAACAATCTTGCTGCCCTATTTTGGACCAGCTGAAGTTTCCGGACCGTTTTCAAAGGCAGCCCCATGTATAACACATTGCAGTAATCCAGACGAGAAGTTATCAGAGCATGGATAACTGTAGCTAGGCTATCTCTGTCCAGATAAGGGCGTAGTTGGTATACCAGCCTAAGCTGATAAAAAGTGCTCCGTGCCACTGAGTTCACCTGTGCCTCCATTACTCTCTGAAAGCAGTAATGGAGTGTGTGAAAGCAAAGCAATTTAAGCGTACTCCAGACAAGAAAGAGGCAGGGAGAGTGGGGGACTCAATAGACTGGTTGACTGGGAAAATACTTTTCTGGGTGGGACCGTGCACACCCTGAAGGATGAGGCTCATGGCTTGGGGGTTACTCTTGGACCTGCCTTTACTTTTGGGGCCCCAGATACTGCCTGCGAGGTACCTTTTTCCTGCTTCAGCTGCCTTGCCAGTTACTGCCTCTATAGGAACATGATCACTGTCATTCATGCCTAAGTACTGTCAAGATTACACTAGCTTAATGCATTCTATGCAAATTGTCTTGGAAGTGCAGGAACTTCAACTACTTCAGAATGCTACCGATCAGCTTTTGACAGATAATGGGTTGATGGAAGCATATTGCACTGGTTTCCCAAAGTTTTTAGGGGCCCCGGTTCAAGGTGCTGGCTTTGACTAACTAAGGCTTAAATGATCCGGACCTAGAGCATCTCAGGACGTATCTTCTCCCATATAAGCACTTTCTCTCTCCCCCCCCCCCCCCCCCGGTCTTAAAAGATCTGGCAGTGAGTACCTGTGTATTATTTGGGAAGATTAGTGCCCAGCAGAAGTAGATTCTTCTTCAGTTGTCCCAAAGTTGTGAAATGCTTTCCTCTAGGAATCTAGTTTGTCCCCAGTGTCTGTCTCTTTTTAGAAATAAGTGGAAACATTCTTTTTCCACCAGCCCTTTTAACTGAGATTGTGGCTTGAGTTTTATCCTAGTGCTGCTCCATGTCAAGAGTGAGCTATGGGCAGCTGATTGGAGTGAGTCAGGAGCTGGAACAGTGTTTTTGAGGGCCCTTGAGCAAGATACCCTTCATGGGCCCCTTCCCTCAGTGAGTTTACCTTCTCAGTGTCATTGTCACCAGCTTCTATTGCTCCTCATCATTGCTACCACTTGCTAGAGACGTGACTGAAAGGTTGCCTGCACTCATAAAGCCCACTGACAGGTATCCCTTTCTTCTCATCCATGTGGGAACAAATGATACCGCTAAGCGGAGCTACGAAGAGATCACGTCAGACTTTGAAGCTTTGGGAAGGAAACTCAAGAACTTTGGGGCCCAGATAGTTTTCTCATCCATCCTTCCAGCAGTTAGAAGAGGGATAGAAAGGGAATGAAAAATACTCCGGGTGAATGACTGGCTACGAAGGTGGTGCCGACGAGAGAGATTTGGATTCTGGGACCACGGGCTATACTTCCTGGAAGATGGGCTGTTGGCTAGGGATGGATTGCACCTCACAAAGGATGGGAAGAATGTGTTTGGCCACAGCATGAAGAATTTCATCAGGAGGGCTTTAAACTGAATCCTACAGGGAAGGGAGATGTAATGTTGGGGGTAACAATGGACATAGGCGCATGCACTGCAACGGAGAGAACAGCTCTGATAGCGCCCAGTAATAGTCTTCAGACACATGTAGGAAGAAAGCCAGACTATGAAGCACATGGTCTTCGATGTCTATATACTAGTGCCCAGAGTATGGGAAACAAACAGAACGAACTTGAACTCTTAATACAAGAGGGAAATTATGACCTGATAGGTATAACTGAGACTTGGTGGGATGACTCTCATGACTGGAATACAGCAATTGAAAGATATAACTTGTTCAAAAAGAACAGGAGGAACAGAAAGGGAGGTGGGGTTGCACTGTGTGTGAAAAATATATATCTCTGCACAGAAATACAGGAGGAGGAGCTTGGTAGCCCCATCGAGAGCATCTGGGTTGAAATAAATGGAGCAAAGAATAAAAGGAACCTGGTGGTCGGAGTCTACTGCCAGCCACCCAATCAAGGAGAAGACAAGGATGAAACTTTTGAAAAGCAAATAGCCAATGTTTTAAGGAAGCATGATGTAGTAGTAATGGGGGACTTCAATTTCCCCGATATTTGTTGG
Organism: Heloderma suspectum; assembly: GCF_057233095.1. Taxonomy (NCBI): domain Eukaryota; kingdom Metazoa; phylum Chordata; class Lepidosauria; order Squamata; family Helodermatidae; genus Heloderma; species Heloderma suspectum. Next base: position 102,977,149 of record NC_139459.1, read on the forward strand.
GAGACAAATTCTGCAAAACATGGCCCCTCCAGGAAATTCCTGACTTGTGTGGTGGATAACTTCCTCGTACAGAAAGTAGAGGAAGGAACTAGAGGATCGGTTGTCCTTGACTTGATCCTAAGCAACAGAGATGACTTAGTGGATCAAGTAGCAGTTACAGGAACTCTGGGGGAAAGCGACCATGTTGTACTTGAGTTCTTGGTTCTAAGGGAAGCAAAAGCCGAGTGTAGTCAAACGCGTACCCTGGATTTTAGGAAAGCTGATTTTAATAAACTCAGAACAATGATCAGTACGGTCCCATGGCAAGCGATGCTAGCGAGAAAAGGAGTCCAAGATGGGTGGGAGCTTTTAAAAAAGGAAATTCTCAAGGCACAATCACAAGCAATTCCAACAAGAAGAAAAGGTGGAAGACAACAGAAGAAGCCAATGTAGCTTCACAAAAAGCTTAGGGATGACCTGAAAACAAAAAAGGACACATATAGGAAGTGGAAAGAAGGCCAAGTAACAAAGGAAGAGTACAGGCAGATAGCACAGAATTGCAGGGATGGCGTCAGGAAGGCTAAAGCTGAGAATGAGCTGAGGTTAGCAAGGGATGTTAAAAACAACAAGAAGGCTTTCTTCAGCTACGTGCATAGTAAAAGGCAGAGGAAAGAAATGGTGATTCAGCTATTAAATAAGGATGGCAAAACGATAACAGATGACAAAGAAAAGGCAGAGGTGCTCAATTCCTACTTTGGCTCAGTCTTCTCCCAAAAGAGGGTCTATGACCCCCCTGGCAAAGGTGAAGTACAGGCTGAAGGGGCAGGATTGCAGCTGGAGATCGACAGGCATATGGTCAAGGAACACCTAATGACTTTGAATGAGTTCAAATCTCCAGGGCCAGATGAACTGCATCCTAGAGTAATAAAGGAACTGGCAGAAGAACTCTCAGAACCGCTGTCTATTCTCTTTGAGAAATCATGGAGGATGGGGGAAGTGCCAGATGACTGGAGGAGGGCTAATGTCCCTATCTTCAAAAAGGGTAAAAAGGAGGAACCTGGGAACTACAGACCCGTCAGTCTGACATCAATCCCTGGGAAAATTCTGGAGCAGATGATAAAGGAATCCATCTGGAAGCACCTTGACAACAATGCCGTGATTACTCGAAGCCAACATGGATTTGTCAAAAACAAATCCTGCCAGACAAATCTGATCTCATTTTTTGATCAAGTAACCTCCCTTGTAGACCATGGGAATGCTGTAGACATCATATACCTTGACTTCAGCAAAGCTTTCAACAAAGTGCCCCATGATATCCTGATGAGCAAACTAGCTCAAAGTGGGCTAGATGAAACAACGATCCAGTGGATCCACAGTTGGCTACAGAATCGGACTCAAAGAGTGCTTATCAATGGTATCTTCTCAAACTGGGGAGAGGTAACGAGTGGGGTACCGCAGGGCTCAGTCCTGGGCCCAGTGCTTTTCAACATTTGTATTAATGACTTGGAGGAGGAGGTGCAGGGAATGCTGATCCAATCTGCAGATGACACAAAATTGGGTGGGATAGCGAATACTTTGGAAGACAGAAACAAAATTCAAAGTGATCTGGATAGACTGGAGCGCTGGGCAGAAAACAACAGAATGACATTTAATAGGGACAAATGCCAAGTTCTGCACCTAGGAAAAAGAAACCAAATGCACAGTTACAAGATGGGGGATACGTGGCTCAACCACACTACAAGCGAGAAGGATCTTGGAATTGTTGTCGATCACAAGCTGAATATGAGCCAACAATGTGATGGGGCTGCAAAAAAGGCAAATGCTGTTTTGGGCTGTATTCATAGAAAAATCGCTTCCAAATCCAGGGAAGTACTAGTTCCCCTCTACTCAGCACTGGTTAGGCCTCATCTGGAGTACTGTGTCCAGTTCTGGGCACCACACTTTAAGAAGGATGCAGACAAACTGGAGAGGGTTCAGAGGAGGGCAACAAAGATGATCAGGGGACTGGAAACAAAGCCCTATGAAGGGAGACTGAAAGAACTGGGCATGTTTAGCCTTGAGAAGAGAAGACTGAGGGGAGATATGATAGCACTCTTCAAGTACTTGAAAGGTTGTCACAGAGAAGAAGGCCAGGATCTCTTCTTGATCATCCCAGAGTGCAGGACACGGAATCATGGGCTGAAGTTACAGGAAGCCAGATTCCGGCTGAACATCAGGAAAAACTTCCTGACTGTAAGAGCAATATGACAATGGAACCAGTTACCTGGGGAGGTGGTGGGCTCTCCCACACTGGAGGCCTTCAAGACGAGGCTGGACAGCCATCTGTCAGGGATGCTCTGACTTGGATTCCTGCCTTGAGCAGGGGGTTGGACTCGATGGCCTTGTAGGCCCCTTCCAACCCTACTATTCTATGATTCTATGCTTGCTTGACAGGCAGACAGTCAGTGAGCAAGTAGAGAGTGGCATCTACTAGTCTTCCTTCTCACCACCATCATTGTCTGGGCCAGAGCAAGAGGTAGGTGAACAAGCAGGTTGCAACAGTGAGGAGGCTAGGGGGCCCGTGGCAGGTGCCTGACCATGCCTACCTTTGACGCCAGCATTGGCGAGGAACCAGGAGTTCTGACCAAAGAGCCATTGGGATCAGAGGGGAAACCAGAAGGCAGGACCAGAGAACAAGCCATGAGTTGTGACCAAAGAGCCAGACTACAAACACGAGACATGCTAGAGCTCAGATAAAACCTTGTTGCTCAAGCAAAGCTTTGCTAGAACAGGAAGCCCTTTATACTCCTTCCTGCCTAGAAGAATCCAAAGGCCAGCCTGGGTAGGCAGAGTCCATCCAAGTCTGGAAGGTACTTTGCTGAGAAGCTTCCCACCTGCAGTTCAGTGATTCACTACATGGGGCAGCTGCATGAAGTTCCTGACACTTCACTGAGAGACTGTAGTTCACCACATGGGGCAGTGGCAAGCAGTCCCAGACAGTCTGTTCTTGTTAAGCTTTTATTGATTTTAAATTGGTATTTTAACTGCATAATTACTATATTAGATGTTTTATGTTGTTAACCGCTCTGAAAACAGTTAACAAGCGGTGTGTGAGTTTAGTAAGTAAGTAAACGAGTATCTTGAGTGATGGGCCTTGTCAGAAAAAATATAAATGAGCAGGTGAGCATGACATACAACCCCTTCTGCTAACAGTACTGTGCAGTACTTGAGAATAGTTGCCTGAATTAATTAATTTGTTGGAACGACTGTTTAGTTTCTAATTCTGAATGCAAATAAGTTCAGCAGATAGTTTGTGACAGTTACTATCCTTCTACAGCTTGATGTTCATAATCTGATAGCATCTCTAGTTTATTCTTGAAAGCAATATCTCTCCTTTAAAATCACATCATGTATAATAATCAGGAACTCCTGTGTTTTCTCTTGGATGGGATACTTTTGAAGTCTTTTAATAAACCCTGCTATACCAGATTTTGCTTTCTTAGGCCCAGGCTATAAAGTAGGGGTCCCCAGCATGGCACCCGCAGGTGCCATGATACCTGTGAATGGGTCCCCAACGTGGTGCTCATGGGCACCCAGTTTTTTTAATCCCCATTTTTTAATCTGCATACATGGATTTGTATGAAATGCATACACTTTCTAGCAATTATATCTGGGCTCCAACAAAAGTGTATCAAATATCCAAATAAGCATCCATTTGAAGGTGGCATCTATATGCCACCCTTTCAAATACTGAAATCATTGTAAGGTCCTCAATCCAGTGTTTATCATAGGATTAGTGTTTATCCTTCCAATGTTGTAATATCAGTCATTTAGCTGTTAAAAAGGTGCAGAGAATCCATTTACCCTGACAATTTGTTAATTTCCATGAAGCAGGTAAAACAATTTAAAAGACTGTATGCAGCAGTGAATATTAAAGAATGTTCCAGTACAAAATTTATCTGTGTAATAACCCCCAACCAAAAAGAAGCAACTACTAGACATTGCTAAAATGTGTTTAAAAGAATCATTAGCTGTATTGAACTGCCAGCAATTAGCCAAATTAGACAATCCTTTATTCAAGAGATGCTGCGGTGTCCAATAGACTTTGGGCTCTATCACACAGGTGGAGAATTTCACATCAATGCTGGTTCTTTCCCCATCTGGTATCATTGCAGGACTGGGTCATTCTCTTTAGATGGCTGTCCCCTGTTGCGTTATTTTTCATTTCTTTCCTTCTCACGGGGGTGATAATGCCGGTTGGGGTGTAGCAATAATTCCTCCCTGGTTCCTGCCCCTTTTCCTCCTCATGCATGTTATTGGTGGATGGGGACTGACACGCTATAAGTCTGCAACCCTCGGCATACTTACTTGGGAGTAAGCCCCATTGAACTTAATGGAGTGTTCTGAATCAAATCTTTACGTAGACTACGGCGACCAAATAAGGAACGCGAATGGCGGCTCCCTATAGGGGCCGCCATTAGCGTACACGCTTTTTTTTTTTAAAGTCACCCGTGATAGGCTACATGACGATTGACGTAGCCTATCACGGCTGACTTTGCAGATCTAGCCGTGATAGGCTACGTTAATCGTCACGTAGCCTATCACGGGGGCGTTTGTTTGTTTTTTTTAAAACTTTCGGGTTCGCAGCCGGGCGAGGCGGGAAGCCTCCCCCCCGGCCTGAATTTCGGCCAGGGCGAGGCGGGAAGCCTCCCCCGCCGGCCTGAACTTCGCGGGGGGAGCAGCGAAGCGCCTCCCCCCCACCGCGAACAAGCTTCGAGGACAGGTAAGGGACGTTCGTCCACCCCTACATGTGGTTTGAGAGCAATGCACTTCTTTGGCGCCATCTGGTGCTGCTGTCGCGGAGCAGGTGGAGTGCTGCACTGCAGCCAAGGTTTGGGCAGTTTGACAGGTTCGCCTTGAAGCAAAGGGAAAAATCGCTGGCGAGGGGAGGATTGGGCACAGATCTTTCCTTCCTCAGCAAGACTTGAGTGGAGGCAGGAGTCACCCTCAAACCATGCGCCCTCCCATCCTTGCAAGGAAGGGAGAGAGCTCAAGCCCTCGTGCCTGTCAAATCTGCCCGCAGCCCTGCAGCCCATTGAGAAATGCCTTCGTCATCCTGACAGTGCCCCTAACAACTGAAAACAAATGCCCACAGCCGGTTTCTTCCGCTATTGGAGAATTTCACGGGGAGGTCATGGTACTCCTGTTCCAGGGGCTGGAAAAAACACCACATTTTTTATGTTTGGGGAAAACACAGGATAGGCTGGGGGAAATGGCGGGAGACACCCTGGAGGGTAATGGCTTCATCTAAAGAGCCTGCAAACTTCTGTGACAGAGCCATCTCAATAGCAGGCTAAAAATTCCGTGTGAGGAAGCCCATGAAACAAACATTTTTTCCTGAATAAGACATAGCTTATGATCCATAGATGCAACAAGTAGACACCAAAGCAGCGATCCACTGATTAGACATTTTCTGGTGGTGCCCACAGCATGGTCCCAAATATGCCCATGGGTCCAAAATGATTGATGGTGGCAGGGGGTTCTTCCTACCAAAGACCTGGTGTGTAGGGGCCCAAGTGTTTGAGATGGGTTGCAGACAGTCTGGAGCTATGGGCAGCATCAGTCTTACTAGTAGTCAGCAAACTGGGAACAATATGTTGGATTCTTACCAATGCAGACTGTGATAAGAGGTCACAGAACTGGTGATGACCTGGGATGTATTTATTTATTTATTGGATTTCTATACCACATTTCTGGAACCTACCAAAGCAGTTTACAAAAATTCAAAAAACAAAAATTATAAATAAATGAAGACATAATAGAACTTTAAAAACAACCTTTAAAACTATAATAACAATTTAAAAAATAAATTAAAGATGTGTCTGGACCCTCTTCCTGAATGCAGAGAGAGACCCAGTTTAGACGTAACATTGGCAGTTCTGGGGCCAAGTGAAGCACACAAGCCATTTGCTTGTCATTTCCACTTTTAATCAACAACTCAGGAATGATTTTCCGGGTTCGGATGTCATGAAACAACCCAAGAACAGGGCGTTCCTGAGTTATTAATTAAAAATGGCACTGACAAGTGAGTGGCTTGTGCGTTCTGTTAGTCCCTGCAGTTCCTGAGTTAAACCACCCAGGAATTACTGTTGTGACGTCCAAACTGACTCAGAGTGTACTACAGGAATTCATCCCAGCATGCTGCCTGGTGAGCCAGAAAATGCTAAATGGTACCACTCTTGGCAGTAAAATCACTGCTGCCATTCTGCTTTTCTTATTTTCTTATTCTTATTAAGATTAGTTTCTATCCTAGATGATAGAAGATCGTTCTGATAGTCAAAATTAGATAGTGTGCACTCTGATCCATTATTACAGCTCCATATATTTGCACCTTCAAGCAATAGCTGTGTGCTTATCCTGGTATAAACATCAATTTAGCTCGTGTGTGTGTGTGTGTGTGTGTGTGAGTGTGTGTGAGGGAGGAAGGGAATATATATTTATAGACACATGATTGGGGTTTGGTCTTGTGAAGCTATGATGCCCATTCAATTCCTTTTCCGACTACTTTTCATAACATAGTTTAGTTGAGCGTGATGTTCCTTGAAAGTAGAATTTAGACATGTTTCTCAAACCAAAGCCGCTACTTGTTACCAAATTCTCTAGTATTTTACCTGAGTCAGAGTATTGCTTGAAGCCTCTAGACTTTGGACTCTGTCATGACAGCTGACCTAAACGGTCAATTATCTACTAAAGCAAAACAGATGGTTACTTTTTGATCCTAATCTGCATAATGGACAAAAACATGAAAGATTTCATCCAGTTTTCAGTAATTGATTTATTATGATTCTTTGGATGCAGGATATCTGGGCCTGGATACACAATTAGACTGATAAATATAACAATGCTTATGATCTAAAAATATATGAATATGTTGCTAAGTCTTACAGCGGAGTGGGCTTGTCTTTTATTTCATGACTTCATTCCCTTTAGGAAGTGCACGTGCCACATTTTTGGTCACATTTTTAAGCAAAATCATTTATGTGTGTCCAAGCCACAATAAAGCCTTTATTTTTAGCCTTCAAATTACAAGCTGGGCTGGGCAAACGCAAGCAAAAGCAGACTGCATGTGGAAACCAGAATTATTCGAGGGCAGACCGCGGTATGGTTACAAGAGAGACAATTATCCTGACCAGATTATTTCAATGAATCTTTTTTTGCCTGTGATGGAAAGTGGGGTCAAGAAGGGCAGGAATGAGACGTGTGATGGAAGCCCTGCTGCCTTTCTTTCCCTCTTGTCTGATTTGGCTTGTTTGACATGTTCGGAGAAGTGTAACTTTTTTCATGGCTCACATGATGTGACCTTCTGCCATAGAGCTGTTTTTTCTGAAATTAGCTCCTCCTGACCAGTAATCAATGTTTGTGTACTGAATTGTATGAAGAAGGGAGAAAGAAGTGGACTTGAGCTCCATTAGCTGAGCCTGGCAGGCAGAAAAGAATTTTGCCAGGAAATTCCAAATGAGTATAAATAAATTCTCTGTAGCAAGCCCCGGGCTCCTTGCCTGCTTATGTGTCAGAAGTACATATTGCCTTTAAGGCTGAGGAAAATCTGCTTCAGACCTAACTTCCTGCAAGCAAAACATTGCAACCTTCTGTACTCTCTTCTTCACAGAACAGTAAGTAAAGCTGAAGAGATTTTAGGGGGAAGGGAGCAGGGCTCAATTTTAGGTAACTTTAAGTTCATAGTTTTAGTTCTGTTTGTTTTTAGTTCTGTTTAAGTGCCTAAAAAGAGAATGAGCTACTCATACCTGTGCTGGCTGATTACTTTCCTAGATGTGACTTTTTAACATAAAGATGCCCCTGTTCTCTCATACAAAGTAACATTCTGTTAGACTAATGACCAAGGAAAAGTTTCTATTTATAGTTTACCTCAGCTATGGCTAAGCGTGTCTTTGTTTTTAGCCTATTTCTCTCTTGCTTAACACAGCTTTCATCATTTAGATGAATAGTTGAGTGTGTGTGCACACACTTTTTAATGGCTTTCATTCCCTACATTATATACAGTGATGTGAATGCCATACTTGGATACAGCAAGGTCTTGGAAGTAGAGATGTAGTGGAATCTGTCTTCCAGAAGTCTGGAATGTGGTGATACAGATAAAATGTTTCTGCTCTGAAGCCTTTGTTGGAAGTCTGCACCTTCTTTAAATCTGTAGTGTGTGAGGAGACTTTTCTTTTAAATCAAGTTTTACAGAAAATGTTAAGTTATCTAAGCATAGAGGAACGAGTTGGATTTGTTTTCTTCACATTTTTCTTTTTAAGGTAAGTTGTTTTGGTACTGGCGTTTGCTTGGATAATGAATAGCTTGTGTTTTAAATTGCTAAACATTTCAACATAGCTAAACCCAAGTGAGGAATCTGTTTACATTTGTTCACCTTGGAGAGAAAGAGGGGTGGGCGAGGAGTTTGTTTTGAAATCGTAAAACGACTGACTCAGTTACTGGTATAAGCATATACCCAAATGAAGTGGCTCAGAGCACTTGTATGCTGCTTGGGTGGCCATAATATAATTAACCAAATGTGGTGCTCTGTTTAGGATATCTAGGTTCTCCTTACCTTGTGTGAGCATGTTTCAGACCTTGCTCTTTCCAAAGAGTACCCAGTCATGCAACATCACTCTCCCCACCCCCTCCTTAACAACTTTCCCTAATACAAAATTGAGTGGCAGGATTCCCACCGAAATGTGTTGACAGGTGTCTAGGTCACATCAGTGTTTCCTGGGAAGGAGAGATGCTAGTCTCAGGAATTTGTAGTTTCTGGAAATGGCCATGCCTATACCATTCCTATGGTTCATTTCCATGAGGGAGGAAGGTGATGTTTGTATGAGCCCTTCAAGTTGCTCTTGTACGGTGGTGGAACCATGTTGAATTTGCTTATGTGTGTTCCCCTCTGCAAAGTTAACCCTTCTATATTATGCCCCAAGGAATCTTTATTTCATTTTCTAGAGGGGTAGCTGTGTTCATCTGTTGCATCAAAAACAACAAAGAGTTTTGTGGCACCTTAACAACTAACAAATGTATTCTGGCATAAGATTTTGTGGACACTGTCCACTTCATCAGATGCATGAAGTACTAACCTAATTGGCTGATTTACATGCACATGTTGGGGTGGGGAGATGTAAACTGTGTTGTCAGAGGGAATTGAAATGTAGAAAGTACAGACAAAGATTACTGTAACAGTTGCTATTCGCAAAAGGTTGGGTGTTAGCACAGACATCATTGCAATGGTGACCTGATTAACATATATAGTGTGATTAAAAAAACCCACCTTTGTCCTTATTCAAACCACAGGAAATAGAGTTGAATCTTTTAATGAATTGTGCTTCAGCAATTTTGTGATATTTGTGTCTTTGTAATTCCTTTTTTCAAGAATGGCCATCTTAACATCATTGACAGGGTGTAATGAGAGGCTGAAATGTCCCCCTACTGGTTTCTGAATACTCACCAGCTGAATATTCATTTCTGTTTTCAGATTTGTGGCCATTTGTTCTTTTGTGTAGACTGGCCTGTTTGTCCTATGTAGAATGTAGTAGGACATTGCTGGCATATATCACACTGGAAGATGAGCAGGTGTATGAACCCCTGATGTTGTGGATGGCATTATTAGGTCTTGTAATAGGCTTGCCAGAGTAGATATGGGGACAGAGTTGGCATCTGTGTCTGTCAGAAGGTTTAGTTCCTGTGTCTGCATCTCTGTTGAGAGGTCTGTTGTTGCAGGTGAGTATCCTTTTTAGGTTGGGCAGCTATCTATAAGTAAGTACAGGCCTACTACCCTGGACCTGTGACATGGAAGTGTCATTGTTCAGGATGGGTTGTAGATAACTGATGATATGTTTGAGTGGTCTAAACTGGAAACGTAAGTGACAACAAGTGCTATTCTGTTTTCTCTTCTAATCCTGTCCGGTAGAAGATTACTCCTTGATACCAGTCTGGCCCTGTTGACCAGTTTTTTTTCACTTTGTTGGGTGGATATTGTCTGAAAAATGTCTGATTAAGGATCTAAACTTCAAACTGTGGTGTAATATCCTGGGTTATTCTGAAGCTGGTAAACGTAGTTGCTCAGTTTGTTTTCTGAATGGCAGCTGTTAAGGTAATAATCACTGTCTGTACTTTTGGGATTTCAATTCCCTCTGACAACACAGCTTAACATCTCCAACCCATCAGCACATGTATTTATATCTGCCAATTTGAGGTTATCGCATGCATCTGATGAAGTGGACAGTGTCCATGAAAGCTTATACCAGAATAAGCCTGCTACTCTTTAAGGTGCCACAAGACTATTTATTGTTTTTGTTTCATTTTTTGGGCAAGTCATTTCCACTTCCTGATGACACAGCTAAATTCTCACATTATTTGGTACCTAAATAGAAATGTGAAGGCCTGGGAAAAAATGGAAAAATTTGGAAACAGCCCCCCCCCCCCAGTTTTTTTTTTAATTTTTCCAAGGGCCATTTTTGTTTTTTTTCTGAAAAATTAAACATTTTGGATTATGAAATATTTTCTTTTAGAATTTAAGACAAAACATTTATATATTGTTACCAAGCCTTTACTCCCCCCTCAAATGATTTCTAAAAACTATTTAATAAGACTTTTATAGAAAGGCTTGAGATGTAAAATGCATGGAAATAATGTAGCCATTGGGAAAATGTTTTTTACTCCTTTCTGTAAGATTCTCAGCATAGTTATTTCTTCCATTTCTTATTAAAATTATTGATGCAGTGTATCTTTTACTGATAAACATTTTGGGATGCTCCAATTCATGCTTAGTTTCCCAACATGTGAATAGAGTCATCATATTGTAATATGGAAGAAAATGTACATTCGTGACTGTTTGGGTTTTGTTCTACAGAGTCCTGTGTTTCTGGACTTGTCTTCCTCTGCCTCCAGTTCTTCCTGCTTCTTCTGGCTTCTAGGATGAAGATGTTTCAGGGACTACTTGCTGAAGTTCCGTCTAGTCAGACATAAATTAGGAACCTAAAATATGTTATGTATAACTTGGTTTGCTCATAAAATTAATCATGTTTGGTATATTAAATTTTTAAAGTAGAGTTTATCCAGATAATAATTACAAATAATTAACTGAGTTCACTTTTTAAAGTTTTCTAATATAACAATAATTTTATGAGCAAACCAAGTTATACACAATACATTCCTTTACATTCCTTAAAGTGGCTTTCCTTAATCTGGTGTCCTACAGATACTTTGGACTACAGTGCCTAGCATTTCTGACCCTTGGCCATCCTGCCTGAGGCTGATAGGAGCTGAAGTCCAAAATATCTGGAGAGAACCAGGTTGGGAAAGGCTGTTCTAAAGCAACAAAGTGACTTTAGATCTGTAAAGAGTGCTAAAAAGAAAAGAAAAGTAAAAAGTATTGCTTATTTTATATCCCCCCCCCCCATTTTGGGGTTTTTTTTCCCATGGCTTCAACATTTCCAGAAATTTACATCTCTATACCTAAGTACAGCTGTGTGAGGAACTAGTATTGGGCAGGTCTCAGTACTGTATGGCCAAGCAAACTATATAAATAGTAGTGATGGTCCTGGGGGATCTCAACTTCCATGCCGAGGCCGCTGTATCCGGGGCGGCTCAGGACTTCATGGCCGCCATGACAACCATGGGGCTGTCCCAACATGTCATCGGCCCAACGCATATAAAAGGACACACGCTTGATCTGGTTTTCTCAACTGGGCAGGTGGATGGTGATCTGAAAGTGGAGGAATTAACATCTGTCCCTTTGTCATGGTCAGATCACTTCCTGCTGAGGTTTAGACTTCTGGCGGCCTTTCCCCTCTGCAAGGGTGGGGGACCTATTAAAATGGTCCGCCCCCGGAGATTAATGGATTCCGATGGATTCCAGAGGGCTCTGGGGGATTTTCCTGCTGGTATGGCTGGTGCTCCTGTCGAAGCCCAGGTCGCTCTGTGGAATGCAGAGATGACTCGGGCGGTTGACACGATCGCACCCAAGCGCCCTCTCCCTCTGAGCAGAGCCCGGCCAGCTCCTTGGTATACACCTGAGCTGAGGGCAATGAAGCAAGAGGGGAGACGGCTAGAACGCAGGTGGAGGAAAACTTGTGCTGAGTCTGACCGAACACAGGTAAGAGCCCACTATCGAGCCTACTCTGTGGCGGTGAGGGTGGCAAAGAGGCAGTTCTTTTCCACCAGCATTGCATCTTCTCAGTGTCGTCCAGCGGAGCTTTTCCGAGTGGTTCGCGGCCTGTTACATTCTGGGCCAGGGAGAGAGACGGTGGAACCCTCGGTAGCACACTGTGACAAGTTTGTGCGGCACTTTGAGGATAAAGTCACTCAGATTCGTCATGAATTGGACACCACCATTAATGCAGTTCCATTGGTAGAGGCGTTCAGAGCACCGTCTGGTCCAGTTTTATTGGATGAGTTTCAATTACTGAGGCCTGAGGATGCAGACAAGGTGCTTGGCCAAGTCCGATCGACCACTTGTGTGCTTGACCCTTGCCCTTCATGGCTTATTAAATCAAACAAGGAGGGGTTGTCCGGCTGGGTCCAGGAGGCTGTAAATTCCTCCTTGAGAGAGGGAGTGGTGCCTGCTGCTTTAAAAGAGGCAGTAATTAGACCACTCCTGAAAAAGCCTAACCTGGACCCAGAGGATGTTAACAATTATAGGCCAGTGGCCAACATCCCCTTCCTGGGCAAGGGGCTTGAGCGGGTGGTTGTAGGACAGCTCCAGGCACTCTTGAATGAAACGGATTATCTAGATCCATTTCAATTGGGCTTCAGGCTTGGTTTTGGAACGGAAACTGCCTTGGTCGCCCTGTGGGATGACCTCTGCTGGGAGAGGGACAGGGGGAGTGCGACCCTGTTGATTCTCCTGGACCTTTCAGCGGCTTTCGATACCATCGACCATGGTATCCTTCTGGATAGGTTGTCTGGGTTGGGAGTTGGAGGCACTGCACTACAGTGGTTCCGCTCCTACTTGGATGGCCGATTCCAGAAGGTGGTGCTGGGGGATTATTGCTCTGTGCCATGGCAATTGTGCCATGGGGTTCCACAGGGCTCTATTTTATCCCCCATGCTGTTTAACATCTACATGAAACCGCTGGGGGAGGTTATCCGGAGGTGTGGGCTGAGGTGCTATCAATATGCGGATGACACCCAGCTCTACCTCTCTTTCTCATCAAACCCAGGTGAGGCAGTGGCTGTTCTGAACCAGTGCCTGGGCACGGTAATGGACTGGATGAGGGCTAATAAACTGAAACTCAATCCAGACAAGACGGAGGTACTGTTAGTGGGTGGTTCGTCTGCCCGGCTAGGTGATATTCAACCTGTTCTGGAGGGGGTTGCACTCCCCCTAAAGGATCAGGTTCGTAGTTTGGGGGTGCTCTTGGATCCAGAACTGTCACTTGAGGCACAGGTGAACTCAGTGGCACGGAGCACATTTTATCAGCTTAGGCTGGTATACCAACTACGCCCTTATCTGGACAGAGATAGCCTAGCTACAGTTATCCATGCTCTGATAACTTCTCGTCTGGATTACTGCAATGCGTTATACGTGGGGCTGCCTTTGAAAACGGTCCGGAAACTTCAGCTGGTCCAAAATAGGGCAGCAAGATTGTTAACAGGGACTGGCCTGCGAGCTCATATTACGCCAGTACTTTTCCAGCTGCACTGGCTGCCAGTCCATTTCCGGGCCCAATTCAAAGTGCTGGTGTTAACATTCGAAGCCCTTAACGGCTTGGGGCCAGGTTACCTGAAGGATCGCCTCCTCCCATATGTGCCTGCCCGGACCTTAAGATCATCATCAGCGGCCCTTCTCCGTGAGCCCCTGCCAAAGGAAGTGAGGCGGTGGCTACTAGGAGGAGGGCTTTTTCTGCTGTGGCACCCCGGCTCTGGAATGAGCTCCCTAGTGAGGTTCGCCTGGCGCCTACATTGTACTCCTTTCGGCGCCAGGTGAAGACCTTTTTATTTTCCCAGGCTTTTTAGCTTTCTAAATTTTTATCTTTGCTGTTTTAAATCTGTATTTTAAATTCCTGTACTGCTGCTAGGTTTTATTGTGGTTGTATTGTTATATTGTGGTTTTAATGTTCTATATATTTTAAATTGTTTTATTGTGTGTTGTTTGGTTTTAATTTTTGTGAACCGCCCAGAGAGCTTCGGCTATTGGGCGGTATAGAAATGAAATAAATAAATAAATAAATATAAATAGTGGCTGGGCAGGTCTCAGGCCTTCAGTTATGCCGAATTTTGAAGGCTAAGGTGTTTCTCTTTTCATTAATCCTCTCTGTCTTCAGACAATTATATCTCAGTTTAATAAGTTTAGATAAAAACAATCGTCTTGCCCACGCACCTTCCTTTGCCCCTCCCTTTGTGGCATAAGCAATCAAACCCGTATACCTCTAACCACAATTTCCCATTCATCTGAACCAGGAAATTATGGTTAACAGTTTTGTAACAAGCTAGGATGTTAAACCAACTTGAAACCATGGTTTAATATCCTGACTTGTTCTGAAGCTGGTAACCGTAGTTTCCCGCTTCGGATAAAATGGGGAAATTATGGTTAATTAGAGGCACTCTAATTTGATAGCTTACACTGTGAAGGGCCTGCATTTGTGGGCAGAAAGTACAGTTATATCTCAGCTTATTAAGCTGAGGTATAATTGAACTGGGCCATGGCATGTCATGGAGACTCAAGCTGACCGGTTAAGTGTTGTGTGCTCCATTGTTGACCTTTGTTGATGACCTGACTCACACAGCTGCAGCTGCCCCCCTTAGCACCAACACGACAACTTGCATTGGCTTAAATATCTGGGAGTAAGTCCCACTGAATTCACTGGGGCTTCCTTCTGAGTAGACAAGCATATGATTGCACTGTTAAATTAGCACTAGGAGTTAGTAATGCACATGTTCAGTAGCTCGTATGCCAAGGAAGTGGATATGAAGAACTTGCTTGTGAAAATTATTTACTATGTTGCACTTGGGTTGGATCTGGAGAAAATGGAAATCTTAAGTGTTAGTTGTATAAATGTTCCATACGCTTGGTTTATACAGTGTTTTAATGCTGTGTGACAACCACAGAATATGGTGGTGTGAGAAAGGAGCAATGTCAAAAAGTGTATTGTTAAAGGGAGAGGCTGGGAAGAATTCATCACAGAGACATCTTATTAAAGGACCCATCAGTATTCTTTGAAGTTTTCTCATTCTTAAGGAACCACTATTTTTGTTAGAATCTGTAGAAGAGTCAAGGAACTGTTAACAGTTATTACTCCAGATACTAACCAACTGAATTTTATAGAGATGTAATGCTTTTCTGGATGGGTACTGATGAGTCTGTGTTTGTGTGAGTCTTGTCTGTCTGTCTGTGTGTGTGTGTGCGGGCGCGCATGCACGCACATGTGTTTGTTATACCAAGCAAGGAAAGTTCTGTCCAGCCTATAGGCTACTTTACAGTACTTTGCCTACATGTAGGCAGTCTAAGCTGCTTCAGTAGAGTCTTTTTATCTGGGGAATGGGTGAGGTGAGAACACATGATACAAATGCTGAAAATCTCCATGAACGAAAAACTAGTCTTTAACGTCAACTCATTTAAGCTTAGTCATGAGATGTTTGATTGACTCTGCTTAGCATTACCTCCTTGAATAACTCAACCTAGAGAAATTGTTCAATTCAAGTATCTGTTGAGAACTGCTTTACATGTTAAGAATTAAGAGGAACGCCATAAGAGCTACTGCATCTATTTTTTCAAATAATGTTGGTGTGCTGTTCATTATGCATGCATTCAGCACAACTACTGAATATTTATGATAAGTACATCCAAGGTGTTATCTGATTTTTAGTGCTTGAATTTCTTGATCCTGTAGAAATGTCTGTTTGCACCCTTGTAAGAAGAAACAGTACAGCTAATCCTAATATGGCTGAAGCTAAAGATAAACTCCTGAAGTATGAGAGAAAGGGAACATTTTATAGCCTTTTAAGCATTTAAGGAAAAAAACGGTGAAATAGACCTTGACAATAATTGCATCAAAATAGTTTTGACAAAGTGCAAGAAAAGCTGCCAAAAGCTCCAAGTCAAAAGAAATGGTGTCTGTTTGCCAACCTAAGTTCCTTTGCTGAAGAAACTCTCTTCCCAGACTTGGAAAGAAAGGTGGCAGCAAGTCCAAAAACTGGAATGCTTAACAATATTGCAGAAGAACCTGCTTTATATACACTGTGCTTATATAACTTAAAAGGCACTAGTATAAACTGAATGGATACTGTAAACCTTTTTATTTATAATTTATTTGGTTGTTAAATCTATATCCTGCCTTTATACCAAATGGCGGAACATTTTTGTCAATCTTACTTATTCTATGGTATACAGTATTTATTAGGCTTCTTGAAATGTTTCAGTGATTAGCTTCATCTAGTAATTGATGTTGCATTATCTGTGGTCTGTCAGTTTATGGTCCATTGCAAGGTAGGCTCCAAAAGTGCTTTGTTCTCTTCCGCATCATCTTTGCATTGAAGCATGTTTGCTTAAAGGTGCTGCTTGAGACCTGCTTTTGAGACTCATAGTTATGTGTCTCACTTAATTAAAAATATAAACATAAGAAAACCCCTGATGGATCAGACCAAGGGTCCGTCTAGTCCAGCATTTTACCTGTGGGAAATTCACAAGTAGGACATGAGTGCAATAGCATCCTCCCACTTGTGTTCCCCAGCAACTGATATACACAGGCATACTGCCTCTGATACTGGAGGCAGCATATACCCATCATGACTAGTAGCCATTGACAGCCTTATCCTCGATGAATTTGTCTAATCCCCCTTTAAAGCCATCCAGATTGGTGGCCATCACTACATCTTGTGGTAGCAACTTCCACAGTTTAACACTCTAGTGTCAGGCTTCACAGACTGTGAAATACACCTCCTAAAGAAGAGAAATGACTAGAAAATAAATTAATTCATTCTTGCTTTCTGTGTCTCTTCTCTCCCCCACCCCAGCATAATTTTTGTGCATCTTGACACTTAAAAGCCACATTATGCACAGTGTTTACAGGGTGCATTTGCATGTCTGCCACTGTGTATAGAAGCCAGTTATCCCAGACCAGGCCCCACGCCTCTCTAACTCAGTCAAGTCACTGCCTGCCATCTTGGTTTAGGTAATCTCTCAGCCAGTGTAACCCAGTAGACCACTGGAGCCATAGGCATCCAGGCTGAAGGTGAGACATGGGATACCAGTTTATATGGCAAGCAAGTCTGGAGAGCAAGAGGAACATATTCATCATAGGAAATGGATCTACATCTGCCCAGAGTACTTTGCCTCTTAGGCACAGAATACTTCTAATGCTGAAAAAGTTGCTTGTGTTCAAATACTTCTCCCCTCCCCTGGCACCAAAACGGTGTGTGTGATTTGGAAGGTTGGTGTAAAAGTGTAAAAAAAAAAAAAAAGCACTCTGTCATTACAAGTGGCATCTCCCTCCCACCCACTGTTAGGGGCATATCTTCTGCCACAGGTGCTGATTTGGTGCGGAACAACTGATGGCCTTGTACCCCAAGACTGATGAAAACCTGGATATAGTCCAGTTTTGAGGGAGGGAAGCTGCTATAGAAAACTAGAAACTTCAGGAAGATGTTCTGTGTGTATCAGATGGATGGTAGAAGAGCTGGTTACTTGCCGGAATGCAGTTTTACTGGTCAGACCAATACACTCTGTCTTACCCTTTCTAAAATGGAACTCGATCCATTAGCTTGCATTGGCCAAGTTATAAGCATGGTTTTTAAAAAATAAATCCAAGGTGTAGTAATATTGGTAGCAAAGATTGTATTATTGGCTGTGTTGTCATACATGTAGCACAATATAAGTTTAAGAGTTGGAGAATGTGACTCCTTCTCAATAATCCTGATGATTTATTCATGCCTTGTATGCCTTTCATGTTTGTTATACTATTTCTTGTTATGTAAAATGGAAAACTTCAAAATAAAGGGCTTTTTTTGTTTGGGTTTTAAAGAGAGAGGTGAATTTGTATTGCTACTTCACTGCTAGAACTGCTACAGAGTATATACCTTACTGCTGGAAAGTTTGAATTTGATGAGCAAATAATTCAAGGTTAAATTTAACGTTAGAAGATTCAGGACTAGTTTTCCTACTGTTTCCCATGGGCTTTTTGAAGGAGATAATGCAGATGTTTTGAAGTGTAACTATTTAAACTACTTATATACTGCTTGATATCATAAGATCTCTAAGCGGTTTACATAAAAAATACATAAAATGCAATTTAAAACCAATGTAAAAACAATATAAAATAATACATTAGAAACGTTACAAAAAGAGTAGAACAGGGCAGTGTGATTACAAGTCGGAGAAAGCTTGAGTACTACTGTCCTCCCACCCAAAACAACTGAGTTGAGCATATTCTTCAAAAGTAGCATTGCCCATATTCTGTCTCTCAGTTCAAGAGAATACAGAATAGCCCCTCCTTTACCTGTCAGTGTGGGGACAAAACAGAAGGGAGTTGTTTACTTCCCTACTGACATAGCAATGCAGACAGAACACTTCTATGCAATCTGCGGTGAAATGGCTTATGAAGGTTTTGTATGCAATACTTTCCCTTAATTTTCAACAGTTAAGATGCTGCTTTATACTGAGTGAGACCGTTGGTCCATCCAGCTTGGTAATGTCTTCACTGCAGCAGTCATCTAGGGTTTCAGACAGGGATCTTTGCCAGCCCTACCTGGAGATGCTGGGTATTGAACCTGGCACCTGCCACATGGTGCTGTGTCACTGAGGTACAGCCCAATGTTGCATTGTACCCTCACTTTCTAACAGTAGCCCACCTGTTTAGTGTACCAGCTAGACATGCCCTCCCCCAGGACACTCCATTCCACCCCCTGCCATTCACTGTCTTGGGCTGGGGGGATTTGTGTGGGGAGAGGAGTACTCCTTAGGTTTTATTTTTTAAGTGTGCCCTAGTATATTGATACCTCCCCCTTGTTTCCTAGTGGCTCCCTTTTGGCTCCATTTGTGTCAGCACTCACACTATGCACTATTAGAAGGAGTTACACCTGATGCGATTGTGTATCCCCCTCCCCCTTCTTGGTTTGTTGTTGGGTTAAAACTCTGTTTCTCCCTCAACAACCCAGAGTGCCAGATTTGGACATTACACCAAACAACGCAATTACAGGGCTTTCCTGGGTTGTTTCCTAAACTGGATGCAAAACTGTAGTGACAAGTGGGCAGGAGTCTGTGTGCTTGCTCCCTGCACTGATCAACCATGGGTTAATTAATTAAGTTGGACAGTATGTGTGAACTGTGTCACTGACTTTGAACCTGTCAGCTAAAGGAAAAGCATTAAACCTAAGTGCCTCCTATGGACTGCTGTACATAGCAGGTGGATGGATGGAGTATATACACTGTTCTGCTTGTAGAGGTATGGAAATTCAGCATGATTTTCACGTACACCATCATATATTGGTGTAGACTTTTCACTCTCTCACACACACACACTCTGGAGAAATATCATGTGAAGCAGACTTTTGTGTGTGTCAGTCTTCTTAAGGGATCATTGGCAGAGAGACTAACTTGTTTTTAAATGGCTGGCGTTAGATTATCTAGGAATGACACACAGAACTCAGGGTATATGTTTGTGCAGCTGGTTTTTCAGACATTCTGCACAGTAAAGGACAAAAAGAAAGTGCAAAAGTTATGTATCACTACCTGTTTTGTAGAAGTGTTAAGTATTAATGAAAAGAGTGGGAATGTGAACCTTTTAAGAGGCTGCCCTGTTAAAAGATCTGTGTGCACTGAAAAGGAGTGGAAAAAGGAAATATGTGTCACCGCCCCCGCCCAGTTCTGAGTTAAAACTGTGAGCCCAGTGGAAAAGGCACAGTCCATTAAACTTTGCAATCTCTTCTGCTTTGTTTATATCAACGCTGGGCACTTTTCCCCTTTATGGGGTGAAAAATGAGCAAGTTGAGAAGCAGGGTTTTGCAGGCGAAGAGCTTGTATGACGTATGAAGCGATGATTCCAGGAAATAGTCCAAGATCTGGTAGACTTTGGACAGAGTGTGCATGGATTTTTAGAAGCAGAGGAACCGTAAGGTAATGTAAATGAAATCATAAGGCTTTGGTGCTGGTATTCAGAAATTTTTACTGTGTCTCTCTGCCTTGGGGGTGGGAAGCAGGTTATACAGCAAGCATAGGTATAAATATTCTGCAGGCAGAAGCTCAGCAGATTTGTAGTTTTATTTAGAATGCTTTGGTGTGACATGCGTCTCCTGTGTCTGCAGGAAGCTGTGTTGTCCTGACATTTGAGCTGGCAGTTTCTCTTTCAGCTGAGATATTTTAGACTGCACTGGAAAAGGGTCTGCCTGAATAGTTCTTGGTATGCCAGCTCTGCACAGTATAGGAATTGTAAAAGAGGCTGTGTGAACAATCCCAAATGAATTGCTGCTACTTTAGACCACTTTGTTTTTAAAATCTGAACAACTCTATCTTTAAAACACCTCTGCTGACAGCTTAAGTTTTATTAAGTTTTTGTATCCCTTAGAAATCCTCTAAGCTATATTGACCTTCCTTATGGTATACTGCAGTACAACTCACCTTCTATAGTAGAACAGTATATGTAAAACATAGTAGTGATCTACTAGAAATACAGGATTGGATAGTAACTATAAACATTGTGTTTTGGTTTTTTAAAATGGCTTTATGCAAAACCTACCAGAAACGTATACACCTATGTTGTATTTTAAATTTCAGCTGAAACAATCTTAAAATGAAAAGTGCATGCTAAAAATTGAATCAAGAGAAATGTAATAGATTCTCCAGGATGGGACACGGATTCTGGTGTTTGAATAGTGTACCTAGAATTAAACTTTATGTGGGATTTTAAGCTTTAATGTGTGGTTGTGTTCTCTTACAGAAAAAGATGAAAATGCTCTGAATGGTGAAGATGACAGAGATCAGAAAGATCCATATTTTGTGGAAACCCCTTATGGTTACCAGCTTGACTTGGATTTTCTCAAGTATGTGGAAGATATTCAAAAGGGAAATACTATAAAAAAGTTGAACATACAGAAAAAGCAGAAAGTGACACTACCTTTTGCAGCTGTCAAAAACACCTCTAGCCAATACAGCGGATGGACATCAAATGAATCCCTTTCTTCATCCAATAGTGATGAAAACAAACATTCATCTTCACTCTTTGCAGCACGAAGCCCAGCAGGCGCCACCTCTGCAAGGCCATCCTTGTCCTTTGAAGCCTCTCCAAACTTCCTAACGATCCCTGAAAGCAAACAACTACTGCCTCCTTCACCACAGCTGCCTAGGCACAACCTTCGTGTCACAAAAACTCTAATGGAAACACGGAGAAGACTGGAGCAGGAAAAGATCGCAATGCAGGCCATCCCAGGAGAAACGCGAAGGCCTAGGCTTTCCAGTTTTGGAACCATGGGCTCGACAAGCTCCCTTCCTTCCTTTGTAGGATCCAGTGGACACAACCAGATGTCTCAGCAGTTTCAGAATGGATATCAGAGCAGTGGAGACTATAATCTTTACCTAGCATCCTCTTTAGGCAGTTCCATCCGGCATAGCCCCTTGAGTTCAGGTATATCGACACCTGTGACCAATGTGAGTCCAGTGCACCTACAGCACATCAGGGAACAAATGGCTATTGCTCTGAAACGCCTCAAGGAGCTTGAGGAGCAAGTAAAAACTATTCCTGTGCTCCAGGTTAAGATTTCAGTATTGCAGGAAGAGAAGAGGCAGATAATGGCAAAGCTCAAAAGCCAAAGAATAGTCAACCAGAATGACACAGGACATTTCAGAAAGAGATCTTACAGTGCGGGAAATGCAGAGCAGTGGAAGCATCTCTCTCCAGTCCGAGCGAGTGGGGAACTTTATATAGATTGTGAGGAAGACATGGGGAGTGCAGAGCATAGCCCAGAGAGGGTAGAAGAGTTTAGGCAGTTGACTGCTGAAATGCAAGCCTTGGAGAAGAAAATCCAGGACAGCAGTTATGATATTCCATCTAACCTGCGAGTGAACCGAGCAAGTGTAACAAAAGAAAACAGGTCAGTTGCTGTAGGTGCAGAGGAAAATATGAATGACATTGTTGTATACAACAAAGCTTTGAGAGCATGCAGGGATGTAGCAGTAGAAACAGAGCTCAAGACTAAAGATTCTATTGTTGGGGTGACGGAGGGAATGCTCGGTCTGTCTACGGAGGCCGAGAGGGAAATAGAGCTCCAGCATCAGACCATTGAAGCCCTTAAAGAGAAAATCTACCGGCTAGAGGTCCAGTTGAGGGAAGCCACTCATGACAGGGAGATGACCAAATTAAAACATGAGCTCCAGGCAGCTGGGTCCAGGAAAAAAATGGACAAGGCACTGATGGCACAGCCCCTTGTCTTCAGCAGAGCCGTTGAAGCAGTAGTACAAACCAGAGACCAAATGGCGGGAGATCACGTGGATGTTGTTGATTCGTGTGTAGGGAGCTGTCTTCAGATGAGTAGTGTTGGGGTATTGTGTCGGCCTATGTTGATGAGTTCAGCTGTGGGTCCAGATGTGCCCATGAATTGGTGGATTGTGAAGGAGAAAAAAGAAGTGTGTGACCGGTGCACTGGGAGCTCTGTTGAGATATGCAACAAGTGTGTGGGCACAGAAAGGAGCATCTGTGAAACTGGGGTCAATACAGAGGAGTCTGTGGACAATCTAAGACTGTGCAAGGCAAAACTGAAAATCAAGGAAGTGCGGTCAATAGGCTGTGGAGACTGCTTGGATATGACAGTCTATCCAGCAAACAAAACCATGTCCTGCAGCACACAAACAGAGCTTAACTGCAAGGCAGATTCTGGAATCATGGCAGTGCCTCATACAGCTTCCCAGGGAACCATTACAGTATTAGAAAAGACTGACCAATTCACCAACACGGAAATGGCTGCCTTGACAGATTCCAGCACCAACACTTTCCTGAGCACTTATGATAAACAGACGAACACTGTGATTGTGGAGATGAAGACTGTGGCTGTTGGAGATGGCAGGGTCAAGGATGTAAATATAGCTGCTAAATCCCGTTCCATTGGTGTGGGAACTCTGCTTTCTACCACTGCTAGCTTTGATAAATCGTCCCTAGCAAAGACCAAAGACTGTGGGGTGGGGCAGATCAGTATCAATGAGAACTATCTGGTTGGCCTGAAAATGAGAAACATTGCCTGTGGTCCCCCTCCAGTGTCCGTAGCACCACCCAGCACTAGAAGTATTGGTGTTGGGGATGAATCTGTGTATGAAGCAAGCAACCTTGTGGAGGGTAGTCCACTCCCTCTGCCTGAGATGAGAACTGGCTTGGATCACTACATTGAACAGGTTCAGAAGCTTGTTCAAGAACAGCAGATGCTTCTTGCTGAAAACTATTCGGAACTAGCAGATGCTTTTGGAGAGCCTCACGCACAAATTGGCTCTCTCAATTCTCAGCTCATCAGCACTCTGTCTTCCATCAACACTGTCATGAAATATGCGAGTACAGAGGAACTGCGTAACTTAGATATACCGAAGCAATGCATGGACAAAACTGCTGCAACAGGTATGTTGAAACAGACTTTCTCATTTGTCTAAGTTGGTGATGTCTTAAAGAGGCTCTTACAAAACTGCTTTATATTATTATTTGCTTCTCAATGGAATGAAAAGCCCAGGAAAGAGATTCCTGTCTTAATACTACAGATGACACTGAAGTGATGAGTGGTATCAGTGCTTGAATGCCTAAAATAGCTAAAAATACCCAGTGGCTGGGTAATGGTCTATTCTCTTTCCTGGGTATTTAACCTTTATATAGTTAAGATCTTAAGAGCTCAGACCCTCCTGAATGGCAGGATATGACTCTAAAATTATGACTAGAGGTATTTTATAGATTAGAATATCTATTACCATAAGTAGTTTCATTTTTGTGAACATTTCACAAGTGTTTTCTTTGCCTTTCTACTTTTTAATTTCCCATAACTGATTCTATTTCTTTTCATTGTTGCTTGCTTACAATAAACTAAGCAGATCTATCTTTAAACTCCTGCTCTAGATATAGCCTGTCATGCTAAATACTATTGACAATTGTGCAAGACATGGGGGATGTGAGCCACACCACATCTTGTAATCTAATCTGTCACTATTTGTGTTCTAATTACTGAAAGAGAAACTGCACAAAACCAATACTTCCTTAAAGGTGGTCTAGGTGTTTACAAGATTTGTCTGAACAGAGAGATCACATGCTTATCCCATCCTTCCATCATTATAAGAAGCCATTAACAATGAATTTGTACCATTGTATCCATTCACCTAGGCCTGCTTGTCACTGATGTGTTTGGGCTGCACCGCTTCAGACTGCAGGTGGGGGCTCACATGGCTTGAATGCACTTCCATTCCAAATATTCCAGCCATCTAAAAAAAGAAACTCGATGTCTGGGAGATGGATTCTACAGCAGTCCTGTCCCTGAAATACTAGCCTATGTGCAGGGATTTTTAACATTATTATTATTGATTTATATGAGCACCCACCTGCATTTTGAAGTGATACAGCCCATACATAGTTTTTGCTACCTCGGGGAGAACTAGGCCCTAGACAATTCTGTCTATGATTTGGTCTCAAAGTTCTCTCTCCCTGTTGTAGTGAACTGAATCAAATTTACTGAGGTGTATATGGGCACAAATATGCAATTTAGCATTCATTAAGAAAATAATATTAAAAACAAACCTGCAGTTCTGAGCAATGTGAGCAATTGCATAGTACAAGAAACAAATAAAGACTTGTTCCAGTCAGGAAACAGTCAGGAAACTGAAATGAAATGCAACTAGTACTGGTCTTGCCAATTATTTAACAGGTTTTCCCCCTAAGGGTAAATATAATCTGAATAGGATGCTTAATACATTGTTTCTCTTGTATGTAACTTGTTCTGTGCTCTGCTTCTAGATTTTAGCTGCTCAGTTGATACAGTTCCATAAACGTGATGGTAACTGAGTAAGAGTTATCCAGTGAGAGGAAGTTTCACTTAAAGGATCAGAATACTAAGGAGGTGTTAGTATGCCATTTTGTCCCTCCATTTTCCATATTATGTCATCCATGGAGATCAGAGAGTTCATAATACAGGTGGAGTCATGGATCAGCTGCTAATAAAGGCATTTTACTGGGACTTGTATTTCACATTCTTGCAAAAACTATTAAGGCATCATTTTGTTTTAACATATAATGCTGTCATATGTTGTGCAGGAAGCCTGCATAATTAATCACTTCAATATTATATGCCTGTATAACACCCCACTAGTATTCTCAGTTTTTTACTTTTTCCACTGCTCTTGAGTCTACACTTCCCTTAAAAAGCATAATTGCTTCCACAAAATAAGTTTTAAAGAACATGATGGGAAGTCACATAAAAGTTTTTGTTTTGTTAAAATAAAAGCAACATCAACAAAAAAGTTTGCATTCTTTGTTTTCATCAAATGTACCAGGCAGTAGCTTAATTCCTGTGGAGGGGTGCAGTTGTTTCATAGAATCATAGGGTTGGAACAGGTCTACAAGACCGTCGAGTCCAACCCCCTGTTCAGTGCAGGAACCTGATTCTCAGGCAGTCTCCCATCCAAGTACTAACCAGGGCTGACCAGGCTTCGCTTCCGAGATCAGACAAGATCAGGCGCATCCAGCCATTTGCTTGTTTGTGTGTGTGTGTGTGTGTGTGTGTGCGCGCGCATGCATGCACATATGTGTATATATGTAGGAATGAGGAAAGCAAAGCAGGCAAAGTACTGTGCCATTTACTAGTGGGGGGGAGGGGAGAGTGCAAGAAGAGATGCCAGTATCTCCCAGCTGCCCTTAGTGTCTTCTAAGGAGCGCTCTAAAACTTGGAGGTTGCGTTCTTCTACATTTCACAAGATGAATTCGTCATAATTCACTGACACCATAATCCTATGTATAATCCTATTCAGAAGTAAGCCCTATAAGGACTAAGTCAGTAGGACTTCCTCCTAGGTAAGTGTGCATAGGATTAGTATCTACTGGAAGAAACTAGAAATAATTCATTCTCAATATGTTGTAGGGCTATACCTGCTCTCTTTTTAATATTGTATGTTTTGCTTTGTAATCGACTCGGAAAGCCATGAGTCACTTTTCAGTGGCTAATAAATGTTTTAAATAAAATAAATTATGTCTGCCCACTCACCCCAGTTTTGGCAAATACCTGCAAAACATCCAGGCAAAATTATCATTTCTGGGAGGCAGAGAAGTGAGATACAGAAGTGACCTACAGCCTGGTTAAAGAGGGGCTCTGTTTCATCTCCAGATGTTTAGATTTGCCCTGTAGGAGGGATTATTGATAAATTTTAGTTTCAGTCAGAGAACAAATAGCATCTTCATATACAATTAGGAATTGTCTTTGAGTTCCTGTAAGAAATACAGGATAGTGATTTTAAAATAAATTAAATTGAATTAAAATATCTGCAAACGTTTTCAGTTAAAATTGTTTTGCATTCATAGGTTCTGGATTGATCTTAGTGGCTGATAATACATCTGATAGTATCAGTTCAGGAATTCATATTTCAGTTATTATTTTAATTGGCTTCTTTTTAACAACATCCAGCAGATTTTATTTTTGTAAAGTGTGTCATTTCATGTGCCTCATTGGTGGAGCAAAAAAGTTGACCTAACAGAATGAGAGTAACTGTGACCCAAGGGAGGCAGGAGTCTGGCTTAAAATACCATCCAACTCCCTGGTTTATATATTACAGCCTTCCCCAATGTGGTTGCCGTCTAGATGTTTTGCTCCCAGCATTTCTGACCAAGTCCAAAACATCTGGAGGGCACCACACTGGGGAAGGCTGATACATTATATCACTTGTAGGGGCCCTCTCTATTATCTATATTTCAAGACAAATTACCTATTGAATAAGATTATATTTTTCTTTTTAAAGAGGAAGTAAATCCAAATGCCATCTTACAATCAAATGACGAAGAAGGTTTTCTGTATGTATTCAGAGAAACATGAAAGAATAGCACAGCTTCAGTAGGAAGGGAAAGATTTGAGTCAATAGGTGCAAAATGAAATTGAACTCAAGAACTGGAACCCCCAAAGCATGTTGTGCATATGCTCATGATTTGAGGAGGGGAATGGATGGATGGATGATGCTGAAATAGCATCATCCATGCTTTGAGGTTCCTCCTCTTTGAAGGAATTCCATTGTGGTTGAGTAGATTTTTCTGGATGTATTCTATGTATGCATTCAGTCGATATAATATTGTTATTTACTTCAAATCAAATGTTTTCTTGAATAACTGCAGTGAGATAACAGCTACCATCTTAGACACACTTACCTGACAGTAAATCCCACTCAACTTAATAGGACTTCTGAAAAGACATGTATAATATTGTAATTCATTTATCTCTGCTAACATAGCACCACCAGTGCTATGTTAGTATTCAGGGTTGTATTCAGTGTTGCGCTAGTGGAAAAAATACAAGAAGTGTCATTATCCCATTAGAGGTTTGCAAGTTCTAGTGCAGGGGTGGGGAACATGTGGCCTTCCAGATGTTGTTGGACTGAAGCTGTCCAAGTTGCAATCCACATGTTCCCCATCCTTGCACTAACAGAACAGTGAGTGCAAGCAACGTCTAGCTAAATGAAAGTGAAATGTGTTGCGCAATGCCTTGTGCAAGCTGAATCAAAATATTGGATTTGGCACTTGTGCTCACCTGAAAATGATTTCTGCAAGAGTTTGAAGCTTTGCACTAGTGAAATGACATCATTGGATACAACCAATTTTTTGCTATCTAAACTTAGGCCTTTTTACTCAATACTTCCTGGGGAATAATTTCAGCCTGGCAAGAGCCTGGTGGGGTGAGTAACATGTAAGAGTGAGGAAGATCTCGTATTCAAATAAACTTAGTACAGCTCAGTTCATGTGTTACTTTACCTATACTGTAAGTGGGGTGCAGGAACGTGTATGCCCTTGTTTTAAGGAGACATGAATTGCATCTTTTCTTCATTTGATATTATAGCATCATTCAAGGCTATGAGCTGCTCAGCCTTTGAGGGGAAGCTTATGCCTCACAGTTTTAAGGACCTGGATATAAGAGTTAGAAACTCAAAACAGGAATGTGTGGCTTTACCTCTTCATCCTCAAAGATGCATCCTATATAATTTGTTATTGTATTGCGCAATTGGAGTGGAAGAGGTCAGTGGGGAGGGGAGATAGTGAAGAGAGGCTGACTGAATATACCAGCCTTCCCCAACCTGGTGCTCTCCAGATGTTTTGGACTCCTATCGGCCCCAGCCAGCATGTCCAATGGTCAGGAATGCTGGGAGTTGTAGTCCAAAATATCTGGAGGATACCAGGTTGGGGAAGGCTGGGATTTACTTTGTAACTTGTGAAAGTGATTGAACCACTTCAAGAATGTATTTTTAATAACAACAGTCCATTATTTATACTTGGTGATACACTGTTTTAGATTGTTATTCTGTGGATGAAACACCTGAAATTATGTGTAGAAGAAATATTAAGGAAAAGCATTTTAGTTTGGCAAAGCTTGGTTTAGTAACCTACTGTCTTCCTTGCTAACAGAAGAGAATTTGCTAAACGTTCCTCGTGGCCACACTGGTAGTTCCCATTTAGTTTCAAGCTCAGTGTTGAAACTGGGACAGGAGATTGGGACCATAAGTAAGAAGACTGCCATACTAGGAACAGCATCGGACCGAAAAGCTTCACCTTCCCAGGACGGCACAATGTCTCCAATTAATCTAACAGATGACCAGCTTGCCTCCGGGCTTTATGGTAAGTCTATGTTCAGATATATGTTTTCTTTTGTTGGCCTCCTTATAGCATAGTTCTCAAATGATACACGCAAAGGAGAAAATGTTATTAAGTTATGTAGGAGAAATATTCCCATTGGAAGGACAACGTGTACCCTTGCTCCATCAATATTTTTAACATTGCTTGTTGTTTACAATCCAAACAGTTGTTGAATACAAAATATAAGTATCTCAGCAGCCAAAACATAATAGTATCCTGTCTCTTATAGCACAAAAGAAAGGAAATGTATATGTCAAACTAAGCTGTAAAATGGACTGTCAGTTGTCTGACGCATCTCATCAAATTTCAATTTGCACTTAATAGCCTTTTGACACCATGAATTAGGATTTCCTTGGCAAGGAAAAATGGTCCAAGTGCAATCAAAGTAGTTGATTATTTTTTATGGGCTGTTTGCAAATAGATTAAAATATATATTTTTAATAAAGTTAGGCCAAGTTGTACAAGATTTTAGAAGACATCGTGGGGAGGGTCAGAGAACCTGCACACTTATTGAAAGAATGTATTTGGTTACGTGGGTTAGGCCTGTAACCAAAATACCTAGTGGTGATGCCACCCGTGCATTCAGCCAACATGTGAAGGGGTTCTGTATGTGTACGATGTATACATGTAGAACCCCACATGCAGGGGGCTGGCCCAATCAGGGGCCCCAGTCATGTGGAGGAGCT
This sequence comes from Heloderma suspectum, assembly GCF_057233095.1. Lineage (NCBI taxonomy): Eukaryota > Metazoa > Chordata > Lepidosauria > Squamata > Helodermatidae > Heloderma > Heloderma suspectum. The sequence continues at coordinate 103,006,616 of NC_139459.1, forward strand.
CTATACACACACACGCACACACCCCAATACACTAATATGCAGACAGTGGGAGGACGTGACTGCTGAGTGTAATGGGGATGTGGCTAGTCTGTTTAGCTCCAAATGCAGGGAGTGTTTTGGGCACATGAAGAACACAACTTTATGTGCCCATAAACACACAGTGTGCCTTAAATCTGTAGGTTAACCAGAACAGCTTAAGACCTGAAACAAGCTGCACGCACAATGGTGCAAAACCTTTACTAAAGTATGTTCTTGGCACTCTCTCTAACAGTATGTGCAAATGATGGCATGTTGAAGTCCATTATGAAGAAAAAGGATGGGAAAAAGGATGAGAATGCGAAGAAGAATCTGCAGTTTGTCGGTATAAATGGAGGGTAAGAAGTTCCAGCTCTGAAAGAAGTCCACGCCATCCATAAGGCTATAGAAACAAAACTTTAGACATTAACTGATGCCAAGACTTGGTTACAAGATCAAAGTATCACAAAATACAACTTTGTCCAGTTGAACAAACGCATAATTTCAGTGGGGAGAGAGAAAGAACCAGATTACTGAGACAACGTAAGGACTTTCCAGGCTGTTGGCTCTTCATGCAATAAACACACATTATTGCATGGGCTCCATATGTCTTTCTGAGGTACCAAAACTGTTGTGTGTAAATCCAATTTTTCTAGCATTTGAACAGCAATGTTTTGTTCCTGGGAAAATGTGTTTGTTTCTGTAGCTAACTTTTCTTGTTGAGATGTTTGGGAGTCCCATGGAATGTCCCTGCACTTCTCTACTTTTCCTTCTGCAACATGCCACCTCCCCCCGCCCCCCCTGCAAATAGATGGTGGAATAAGCACACAAGGCTCTCTGGCTCCCATGTAGCGATGTCCCACTGTTTCTTGAAACTTCTCACTTCCCCCACCTTCTTCCTTGAGCTGTGATGTCCTCCTTTTCAGAGGAAGAGTGCAGCATATATCTCCCATTATTTAACTGAAGAGGTAAACCAGTTTATTCTTTTTTCAGCAAAGCTACCCTCTAAAGCATTAAATAGAAACAGAATATTGCACTACTGGTGCTGGATCAAATCTAGTGTTAGTAAAACACTAAATCTGGAGACGTCCTAATTTTATTAAACAGTGTAGTTGTATTAAATAAAATTTGTATCTTCCTCCAATGTATGCAAACTGCTGGAGTGGAGAAGAGAATAAAATTCTTTTGATAGCTTTACACTAAAGTGTGCCATCCAGCAAGTACCAAAAACCACGCAGAGATCTTATTTAGCTTTGTTGGTTCTCAGTTTTCACCAGTCTGGTTCCTCATTGGTCAGTTCCTTGTACACAAAATGCCCACAAAAAATACCTTGCAGAATAACCCATTTTCTGTTCCTCCAAATCATGTGAATACAGCCATGGATTGGATTTTCTCCAAGCACATTTATCACTTCCTGTCAAAAATAATCCACAAGTTCATTCATTCATTCATTCATTCATTACATTTCTATACTGCCCACTAGCCAAAGCTCTCTGGGCAGTTCACAACAATTAAAACTATAAATAGAAGACAAAAAATAACAATATAAAAGTTTAGAAGTTTAAAACTACAGTATAAAAATAACAATAACAACCAAATAGAACCTAGCAGCAGTGCAAAGATTTAAAATACAACAACAGATTTAAAACAGAAACTGAAAAATGAAAATGCCTGGGAAAATAAAAAGGTCTTCATCTGGCACCAAAAAGAACACAATGTAGGCACCAGGGGAACCTCTCTGGGAAGCTTATCCACAACTGGGGTGCCACAGCAGAAAAGGCCCTCTTAGTAGCCATTCATCTTACTTCCTTTGGCGGGGTATCCTGGAGAAGGATCACTAAAGATGACCTTAGGGTATGGGCAGGCGTATATGGAAAGAGACGATTCTTCAGGTAACCTGGCTCCAAGCCATTTAGGGCTTTGGATGTTAATACTAGTGCTTTGAATCAGGCCTGGAAATGGACTGGCAGCCAGCGCAGATGGAAAAGTACTGCCATGATATGATCACGTTGGCCAGTCCCTGTTAATCTTTGGTGCTAGGTTAAGACCTATATCTTTTCCCAGGCATTTGGCACCGTATGATGAGTTTTTAAATCGGTCGTGGATCTGTCTTATAGTTAGGGTTGATTACTCAAAGTTGTTTTAGATATATGTTGTCTCTGTGTATGTTTGTTTGTGTGTTTTTCATGTAAATGGTTTTTAAATTTTGTATATTCTATTTTAATGTGTTTAATCTTTGTAAACCACCCAGAGGGCTTCGGCTATGGGGCGGTATAGAAATGCAATAAAAAATAATAATCTTGCTGCCCTATTTTGGACCAGCTGATGTTTCTGAACCATTTTCAGAGGCAGCCCCACATATAATGCAGTAATCCAGACAAGAGATTGAGCCTTTAGAGGGAGCGCAACCCTCTTTAGAACAGATTGAACATCACTTTGCTGGGCAGATAAACCATCCACTAACAGTACTTCCATCTTGTCTGGATTGAGTCTAAGTCCATTGGCCCTCATCCAGAACATTACCTCATCTAGGCACTGGTTCAGAACTCCCACTGCCTCACCTGGATTTGATGAAAAGGAAATATAGAGTTGGCTTCGACATCACCACCAGCCGAACTAGCAGGGAAATCCTTCAGAGACCTTTAGAATCCAACAGAATCCATTAGCCTCTGAGGGCAGACCATTTTAATGGGTCCCTCACCCTTGCAGAGGGTAAAGGCTGTCGAGAGTCTAAATCTCAATAGGAAGTGATCCGGCCATGACAGTGGGATAGATGTTAATTCCTCCACTTTTAGATCACCATCTTCCTGTGCAGTTTAGAAAACCAAATCAAGCATGTGTCCTCCTACGTGTATTGGACCAATAACATGTTGGGACAGCCCCATGATTGTCATGGTGGCCATGAAGTCCTGAGCTGCCCTGGTTCCAATGGTCTCAGCATGGAAGTTGAGATCCCCCAGAACCATCATCCTAGGGGTCCTCAACACCAAGTCCAAGACCATGATTTGTCTCTGCTTAAGATGACCTATGAGCTTTGCTTCTAATGGACGACATCCAACATTGTGCTTGTCAAAGGGCGTTCCTGGAAGGTAACTTCCCTCCCACACCAGCCCCTAGAGGCCCCCCCCCAATGCTATAAACAATGTGACGGGCCCCTTCTGAATGGGATGGGCTGTACAGGTGGCTGAAGGGGGATGGGGGGTCTCCAAAAATCAGACAAGATGACCCCCCATGGAAGGAGGCTCCACCGTATTGTTGAGGATCCCCGCTCCCTCAGCCCCCCATGCCACAGCCCACCTCAATCAGGAGGGTCCCCTAACCCTATCTGTTGATTTTGGGGGGGGCTCTGGATGCTGCTGGGGAAAGAAGGGGCGGGAAAGTTAACTTCCTGGAACACCCTTCTGCCAGTGAGACATTGGATATTGTGCAATATAACTTTTGAACACCATGTAGAGAAGTCACAAGGCTCTTCTGGAAATGGTTGTTTCTTCCCCATAATAATAATGTGCACACAATTGAAGTCACAAAGCTAAGTGATTATTGAGTGAAAGGATTTTATGTATAGCAAGCTGCTTACTTATCACTGAATAAATATTGAATGGAGCATTGGTAGACATCATAATTTTGTCACCTAGGTATGAAACAACTTCGAGTGATGATTCTAGTTCAGAAGAAAGTTCCTCGTCGGAGTCCGATGACGAGTGCGTTGGGAATGAATATGCTCAAATTGAGGAGAACATTAGCTTGCTTGAGGTGCAAGATCAGCATGTGCAGAACAACGAAGATGTTAAGTGTGTCAGAGGTGAAGAAGTAGTGCAGGTTCAAGAGCCTGATCCTGAAAAAGTGGAAATTCGTGAGAGGTATGGTGTATCTTCTGCATCTTTAAAATGTGTATCTTGGGTAAAGTAGACCCAAATTATGACCCCATATAGCAGCCTTTCCCCAAGCTGGTGACCTCCAGATGTTTTAGACTTCACCTCCCCTCAGCCCCAGTCTGCATGGCTAATGGCCAAGAATGCTGGGAATTGTAGTCCAAACTATTTGGAATGGCACCAGTTTGGGGAAGAATGATACATAGTAATGGATCTTGACAGTGTTCGAGCTACCTACATCCTTAATTTTTTGGTCCAAGCTTAAGATTTGTCTTTACAAACCAAAAGCTATATGCTTTGACTTCCTAATCAGTTGTTTGTGTATTATTTTAATGTACACCCCAGAGTCTCTTTGTAAAAGTAAGATTGATTGTAATTCTGAACTGCAGTAGCTTTAAGGTTCCCTAATTTTAAAAACATTATTTTTCAATTTTCCAGTTGCAGCATCTGGCATTTCTATCTACTTATCCTTTATTTCTTCCCTACTCCCCATATAAGAATTGTTCTCCAATACAGTCAAGTCATTGGCCTGGATGCAGAGATGTCTTGCACTAGTGGGAAAGCATTTTTGCTTTGTGTAAGGCAGCCCTACCAAATTCCTCCAATTTCTCCATCCTGCTGCAGGGGGCTGTAGTGGGAGATAGTGGGAGAAGCCAAGAAAGCCCCATTGCACTAATGGAGTTCCACTCAATCTTCCCTTGATCCCACCCATAACTTTTTAACACCAATCATCATGTACATCAAAGCCTCTGCTTGAACCGGAATATAGAAGTTTAGCCTGACTGTTACCACAACTTGAGAAATTTAGCTTAAGAGCCCCAAGAAATATTTTGAGCTGTTTATTCTTGGTCACTCTTAAGCTGAGAAAATGGATGCTAACAATCTGTGTTGTGATATGGGGTGGAGTACACTGGGTAGAGTTAAGTTTAGCCATGGAGTATTCACATTCACTAACTTGTTCTTTTACAATCAGTACAGCTTTGGGCATTACCCAGACTAAAGAGAAGCATAGAAGCCACTGTTGCTGCCCAGCTACTATTCCTCTCCAAATATTCAGTAACTTCTACTATCTGAGGAGGTTGTACCTCCTGCAGCTCTGCTCTTGGGATACCAAATTACATTTTAATGGATGCTTGAGCTTTTGGAGTTGTTTTTGGAGGTTCATATCAGCCTATGTATCAAGGTGATGTCACTGGCTGGAGCTCCTGTTGACCAATTATGGCTCTGGAAAAGACGGTCATTGCATCTGTGTCTTGCAAAATGACTTCTCACGTCTCTGCCAACCACCCACCGATGCATTTTCTCTTTATTCTCTCTTGATCGTTGCATGCCAGTGGCACAGTAACGCCATGAACTGTTACTATTCTGTTTGTGTGTGGGGGGGAACAGTAGGATTGGTTTCTAGTGGGTCTAAAATACTATGGGTGGGGGGCATTTTTGCCATCCGTAAGTGTAGAACCGCGTAGCTGCTCCAATCCAAAATGATGTCCTTGCAAAGCGATAGGATTCTCCCTCTTCTAACACTGCATCACTTACTTCCTAATGATGTCTCCTTCTGAAGTCTGTCAGCCTAGATGCCTCAGCTAAAATCTGTAGGCTGAGAAATATTCTGAGTGAGGCCTGTTAAACCAGGGAGAGAGAACCCAAACAACGTGATTGTCAAGTTGCTGTCACAAACCCTGTTTACACCTTTATTAAACGTGAAGTTTTAAAAATAATTTTGCAGTTGTAAATCATATTAAGTGAGCATTTGAGAGTTGAGTTGGGGAGTTTGTGCTAATATGTAGTGCATGTCAATATATTTAAATAAATGAGAAAGTTGCACAATAATGGCAGAAAACAAACCTCTAACAATTCGTATTTATTTAACAAGGAGCTCTTCTTAATTGCATGCCATTTATTAAATGTTTCCATCAGGACTTTTAATAAGACTTCCACTGTTTGATTACATGGCAAAACGTAATGTATTATACAGAGTTTATAGAACCAGAGAGTTGAAAATAATACCTGATTAATCCAGTGTAATGGAAAATAGAGACCTTTATACTGCACACTTCCTTTATGAATTAGTCCATGCCAAGATTATACAATTATGGCCTGAGTGACCTGAAGTACACCTTGCCAGAGATGCTGACAGTATAACAGATATGTTTGGTAATATACACTGGAAGGGCCAGCCAGATTTCTCATTGTACTGGGGTAGGTCTGAACCCTCACAATGTTGCACAATAGCCCCTGTGTTGATTTTGTTTGGTTTCACCCCTGTATCCAGTAATGCTGGATAAGGGCTTTCCGTTGGGAAAGCTTTGCATCCAGTTGCTGATTCTGAACAGATTTACAGTGGTTGAAAGGACTGGAAAATAGCGGTGGGAAGTTGTTGCAGCAATTCATAACAATGAAAAAGCTTTTCAGAAGCTTAGGATTCAGTGCATAGCCCCCATCTCTAGGTGGGTGGGACTGTTTCCCCAACTGATCATCCTACAGGATGTGTTATGTGTTCTTGATGTAAAACCATCATGGTGCATTTCTTTCGGACAGAGAATCCCCACTGACGTTTGTTGCAAAAACAGGTTTCAACATTCAGCAGCTGATGTGGAATTTGCTACTTTCTCTTTCCCCCCAGAACTTAGATGCCAAAAGAGAGGCATGCTTAGATGATCACCATTTTCTTTTCTCAGATATGAATTGAGTGAAAAGATGCTGTCTGCATGTCATCTTCTTAAAAGCGGCATTGACGATCCAAAGGCTATGATCAGCAAAGAGATAGTAAGTCTAGTATAGTTTGGAAATTGCTTATGCCTTAATTGTTTGTCACGTAAAAAGCTGCGGTTAATATTTTTTCATCTTTTTTATTTGCAAATATGACAAAGAAAAAGAAATAACAAAATTGGTAGCTGCTTATTTCATAGGCTGTAAGTAAAAAGGAGAGCAGAAAAAACTCAGTTGCTTCACATGTTGTAGCTTCCTACATTCCTGATCAGATGATGCATGACTAGGACCATACAGGGAAAATATCCCTGAAAATAACAGAAAACTTCTTTTCTTGAGGTTATTTCTGCTGTAAAGCTAGCTGTATATATCACTTAACCCACTATGGACACTCAGGAGACCACTGTGGAATGAAGTATGCTACATTTGTGTGCTAAGATGAGGAGACATGCTGAAGCCAAGTATTTAGTCCCTTAAATTAGAGCAGTGTGGACTTATCTCTGCAGTGCTAATTTTAGTCCTTTCTGAAAAGACTTTAGTCCACTTGCCTTCCCCAACTTTGCTGTGCTGGTAGCTACTGCAGCCAAAATATAAAAATAAAATATGCATTGAATAGTCTCGCTTAAAGCCTCACAGAGTATATTCATGTTGTTTAAAAGCAGCACTGCCATTCAGATAGTTATACCATTGATCTCCTAATGTGTATGGGAGAGTACACAGCATAGGGAGTTAGAGTTCCACTTGGTTACGATAGCATGATGTTTATGTTCTGATGTGGAATGTGTTCTGCCTCTTACCAAACATAGCAATGAATGTTCTTTTCATCTTTTTTGAAGTTGGCCTGAAGTGTGCTCCTTGCTATGCAAACAAGCAGAATCAAGTTGTTTGACTAATACTGCTCTTCAGTATCATGTGTTCTGAAATAACCTGGATTGTTTTTGGACATTCTGGAAAGCTTTTTTTCAGATTTGATTATGGCACCTTTTAATGAGAAACTGTTGTGTATGTACAGATAAACACTATAATGATGGAGGTGATGGTGATGAGCACTTGTTATTATTATTAAAATCAGTCCTTTTGCCTTGTAGGTTCTCAAGGCAGTGTACAATACCAACATTAAAACTTCACATAAAATCCAAAAAACAAAACCATACAATAAAATTTGCAAGCAGTATTAAAATTAAAGAGGGGCAAAACATTAAACATTAAAAGTTTGATGGAACAGGACAGTTTTTACTGCCTGTCTAAAGCAAAGCAATGAAGGAACTGATCTTGTCTCCCTTAGGAGGGAGTTCCACAATTGGGGTGCTGCTACTGAAAAGGCCCTGAGTACCCACAAGCTCACCTGTCTGGTGGAACATACAGTCAGGGCCAGAAATCGTGGAACAAGGATAACTGTTTTGGCAGTTGACCTCTGTACACCACCACATTGAAGTTGAAAGGAAACACACCCAGATGGGAGAGAAGTCAGGACTTTCAGCTGTAATTCAAGGGGTTTGACACAAGTGGGGCACTAACCATTCAGGAAGTACAGCCAGTGGCATACACCCCCCCCATCGTTGGTGGCTCATAAGTAATGGAACAAATGGCTGACAAGCAGCTGCATGGCCAGGTGTGGCCTGTTTCCTGGGTACCCCATGACCAATCAAGCAGATAAAAGGCTGGAGATGGTTCTGAGTGTTACATTTGCATTTGGTAGCTGTTCACTGGAACTCCCAACATGAGGTCCAAAGAGGTGTCCATGCGAGTGAAGGAGGCCATCATTAGGCTGAGGAAACAAAATAAACCCATCAGAGGGATAGCAAAAACATTGGAGTGGCCAATACAACAGTTTGGAACATCCTGAAAAAGAAGGAATTAACTGGCAAGCTCAGCAACAGCAAAAGGCCTGGAAGACCACAGAAGACAACTAAAGTGGATGACCGCAGAATTCTGCTCATGGTGAAGAGGAACCCTTTCACAACATCTAGCAAGATCAAGAACGCTCTTGAGGAGGTAGGCATGTCATTGTCAACATCTACAGTCAAGAGACGGCTTTATGAATGTAAATACAGAGGCTTCACAACAAGGTGCAAAGCACTGGTAACGCTCAAGAACAGAAAGGCCAGATTAGCCTTTGCCAGCAAACACCTAAAAAAGCCTGCCCAGTTCTGGAATAAGATTCTTTGGACTGATGAAACCAAGATTAACTCGTACCAGAATGATGGGAAGAGAAAAGTATGGAGCAGGAAAGGAACAGCTCATGATCCAAAGCATACCACATCATCTGTCAAACATGGTGGAGGCAGTGTTATGGCATGGGCATGTATGGCTGCCAATGGAGCCGGGTCACTGGTGTTTATTGATGTCCTGACCTCTGATAAAAGCAGTAGGATGAATTCTGAAGTGTATAGGGCTATACTTTCTGCTCACATTCAGCCGAATGCTGCCAAACTGATAGGACGCCGCTTCATATTGCAGATGGATCATGACCAAAAACATACAGCAAAAGCTACCCAAGAATTTCTCAAGGCAAAGAAGTGGGATGTTCTTCAATGGCCAAGTCAGTCACCTGATCTCAACCCAATAGAACATGCTTTTCACTTACTGAAGACAAGACTGAAGGCAGAAAGACCCACAAACAAGCAGCAGCTGAAGGCAGCTGCCTGCAGTAAAGGCCTGGCAAAGCATCTCGAGGGAGGAAACTCAGCATTTGGTCATGCCCATGGGTTCCAGACTTCAGGCAGTCATTGACTGCAAAGGATTTTCATCCAGGTATTAAAGACAATCCTTAAGTTTGAAATTATGTCGGTTTGTTCCATTACTTATGAGCCACTAACGATGGGTGTGTGTGTATGCCACTGGCTGTACTTCCTGAGTGCCCCACTTTTGTCACACCCCTTGAATTACAGCTGAAAGTCCTGACTTCACTCCCATCTGGGTGTGTTTCCTTTCAACTTTAATGTGGTGGTGTGCAGACTCCAACTGCCAAAACAGTTATCCTTGTTCCGATATTTCTGGCCCTGACTGTATAATAAGGACTATGATGATGATCAGAGGCAACATAGAGACAGATAATACTATTGGAGTCATTGTTACCATTGAGAATTGGGGGGTCTCTGAAAAGAAAGCTCAGTGTGTCTGTCTAATCCTGAGTCAGGCAGATCTCATGGGTTAAGGATATGTCATACACAGGTATGTTTGCACTGTCAGTTACCTTGTTTCTGTGTTATGCAGTGTTGGCTCATATTACTTACAGCACACTTGAGCTTGTGCTCTATCCACTGCTTCTGTACAGGGTGTATCCATACATACGCTGAAGCAGCTGAGCAGCCTCTAGAGATGTATGGTTGTGGTTTTTATTGTTCTTCTAGGTCCTCTCCATAAATATACTTCTTCTGCTTGCAAAAGAGATACTGGCTGGTTTCACACAACACAACAACCCACACTCAAGGTTTAGAGTAGGTTGTTGTCCAACTGTGAATTGTTGTTGAAATGTGAATCGTTGTATTGTGTGAACTCAGTTATACTAACAAACCATGGTTTGCTAACTACGAACAACCCATGGAGAGAACCCATGGTTATTGTTGGGTTGCGAACTGTAGGTTATTCATGGTTAACAAACTATGGTTTGTTAGTGTGGCTGGGTTTATGTAACACAGCAGCTCACATTTCACCACCCTGTGGTTCAGTGATAACCCACACTCAGCCATACTCAACCTTGAGTGTGGGTTGTTGTGTTGTGTTAACCCAGTCACTGTGTTGACACAGAGAGAGAGAGAGAGAGAACATGCTTTCCCCCACCCCCCTTTTTTCATCTATTTATTATTTATTTTAAAAGCTTATATCCCATTTATTTCCCAGAGAGGTAACGCAAGGCACTGAACAAACAAAATCAGCAATATTTAAAACAATCACTTCTCAGCCCTGACTCACACAACTATCTTAAAAACCCAGATTAATAGAACAACAATTTGAAAGAACAGTGGTTGACTATAAGCCGCCCCCTCCCAGCCCAAGAGTTATTCAAACATTTAATCAAATGCCACCTTAGAAGCAAGTGTTTACATTTCACCTAAAACAGTAGTGTTGGCACCTGACAGATCTCTGTTGGCAAAGTATTCCAAAGGTTAACCTAGGCACTTTGAATTGAATTCAGAAACAAGCTGGCAGCCAGTGCAATTTGATTAAAATAGGCATAACATGGTCAAAATGCGTAGCTCCCACCAGCAACCTATCTGTTACATTTTGCACCAGTTTCAGTTTCTGAATGCTTTTCAAAGGCAGTCCCACGTAGAACACATTACAGTAGTCTGTGTTGGTAGTAACTAGGACATAACGACTGTGGCAAAGTACACCTTTGTCAGGAATGGTTGAGGCTAGTCACCCAGAGCTGGAAAAAGATGCTGCTCGCAACCAGTGCCACCCACACATCTAGTCAGAGTGCCAAATCAAAGACTCCAAACTACGAGTCTTTCAGAGGGAGTTGTAACCCCATCCAAGACAGGTGGAACCCCTAATTCCAAATCACGTAATCCTTCTACCAACAATATTTCCATCTTCTCGGGATTATGTTTCAGCTTGTTTTGCCCCACCCAGTGACTCACAGCTACCAGACAGTGGTTCAGTATGTCTACTGCCTCTGTAGGATCAGATAAAAATGAGAGATAGAACTGGGTGTCATCCGCATAATGATGACTGTGCAGCACAAATCTCCAGATGACATCCCCCAGAGATTTCATGTAGATTAGTGGTGGGGGATTTGTGGCGTTCCAGATGTTGTTGGACTACAACTGCCACCATCCCTGACTCTTGGTCATGATGGCTGGGTTGGTGGGAGTTGGAGTCCATCAACATCTGGAGGGCCACAGGTTTCCTACTCCTGATGTAGATGTTGAATAGCATGGGACACAATATGGAACCCTGCAGAACCCCATAGGTAGGGATGTACAAAAAGTTTGTTTCAGTTTGCAAATCATCAGAACTTGCTCCATTTGCAACCCAGAATACAAACAGGAGTGCAGTTGTTGAAAAATGCTCGCACATCCCCAAGCTTCTGATTGCATTCAAAAAATTCATTTAAAAAAATGCATACTTTAAAATGCATATTTCTTTAAAAGGTACACATTTTCACACTTTAGTCAATGGGGGAAAGTGTGCACTTTAAAAAAATGTGCACAGAAAAGTACACTTTTCCTGTTTGAACTAAAAGGAAAACAGGTCACAAATGAAAATGGAAGCAAGGCAAAATGAGCTTTGAAGTTGAGTTTGGAGAATCACAAAGAGCTCAGGCAACCCTGGTTCTCCCATCCCTAGAGGGACGGAGGTCAAGAGGAGGAGCAGTAATCCTCCAGCACCACCTTCTGGGTCCTGTCAGTAATGAATGGAGCCAGCTCAGTACAGTTACCACCCATCCACTTGAGACAGCCCAGGAGGATACCATGGTCAATGGTATTGAATGCCACTGAGAGATCCAGGAGAATCAACTGGGTCAGTCACCAGCACGCTGTAATCAGAATGTCCATGAGCACATTTGGTTCAAAACTGTTTCCGGAGGGAGGTAAAGCCCCATTAAAGTGCTCAGTGCGCTTTGCATACAATGAAGCGTGCTCCTAAAACACTAGAGAAACATAACAAATTAAACTAAAGAAGTAGATATGAGTTTCAATGGGGAAAAAAACAGAAGTTTTTGATATGTGAAGGCGTAGGATATTTTGTCTACTTTTGATTTCAAGAAGAGACTGGTTTTCCTTTCATTTTGGTATGGGACTGAAATCTTCTATATATATAAAAGTCAAAAATTCTGTGTGGGCTTGTGGGTTTGTGGCTGGCTGCAGGGCCATCTTTCATTCTATTGGTCTCTCTCCCATTCACTCTGACTTCCTTCACCTTGGATTGGCTGGCCGCCATTTGTTCCCTCCCCTTTACTCATGGTTTCTTTTCTGTGCAGAGCATTTAGTTTCTCTCCCCTCTTCCTGCAATATCCAGCAAGCAAGCAAGTTAGTGTTAAATATCTTTACCCCTTTCAATGCCAGATGTATCTGTTAGTAGTGCGTGATTAACACTAATGTGAAATGTGGTGCGGTGTGTATTCACCTGTCTGAGGGGCTGGGATGACACAGTGGAGTCTCCAGACTTGGGGCTTTATTCATAAAAGAGTGAACTGGGGGGAACTGAGAAGGCAATTGCAAAATGAAGGGCAAAATAGCGGAGTTGTACGTGTGGCTGAATTGAAGATTTTTGGGTTTGTGTGTTGGTTGCTGGCTGCAGGGCCGTCTGCAAGACAGGGCATAAGGGGGAGCTGCCCTGGGCCTAATCACACTGCAGGGGCCACTGAGCCTGCTATTTGGGCCCTAGAGTTGCTGCCACTTTTAGTTCACATTCTGACTTGCTGGAGTGTATGACAGGAGTCACTGGGTTACATTATTACTTTGTTTATACTTTCCCTCACTAACAAGTATACCCTCTCAATCATGGTACAGGCCAGGTTTCTGATTTCAGCTACCAGCCATACTGTTGGCCATCTTTCATTCTTTTGGCCTCTCTCCCATTCGCTCTGACTTCCTTCACCTTGGATTGGCTGGCTGCCGTTTGTTCCCTTTACTCATGGCTTTTTTTCTGACTGTGGAGAGCATTTAGTTTCTCTCCCCTGTTCCTGCAATATCCAGCAAGGAAGCCTCTGCTGAACATTTTAATAGTGGTATGAGATTCGGTGTGGATTATATTGTAGTAGTACTTACAGATTCAGTCTCTTGCATTTTTAGTAATGTTTTTTATTTAATCTGCTCATTATAATTGTTGTGCTTTTTTAATCAAGTCTGGTGGATTCCACTTTTCACCTTGCTTATGGGGCCTTTCCTAGAAGCATAAACCTACCTCAATGTGTTTCTAACAAATAGTGCCTATGACAAAATTACATCCCGGGCAATGCCGGGTATATCAGCTAGTCACTTATAAATAGAACATCTCTTTGAAAGTGTGTGTGTGTGTGCTTTTGGCAGCGATTTTGTTTAAACACCATCCAGCACGAGTGGTTTCGTGTTTCGAGCCAAAAGTCGGCTGTTCCTGCAATGGTTGGGGACTACATCGCTGCTTTTGAAGAGGTTTCTCCTGCAGTCCTTAGACACGTCATCAACATGGCAGATGGAAATGGCAACACAGCTCTCCATTACAGCGTCTCCCACTCTAACTTTGAAATTGTGAAACTGCTTTTAGATGCAAGTAAGTTGGCTGTTCTGATTTTTGTGTGTGCCCATCTCCAGCAGAATGTTAGCTTAACTTCTGGGATACCACAGTGCAACAGTGCACACATGTTTAATATTTCTGTCTTTGTGTAGCCTTCTCCCTTCTGCAGCCATCTTCTTAGACATTGTCTGGTCTCTAGCATCCATGTTGCTCCTATCTTCTTCATTCCCAGGAAACAGCTTCACATAACCACTTCCTGAAGCCACCTGACCCTTCCTTGCAGTTTTGGCTTGGAATACTAGAGCTCTCATTAGTTGATGAATAGTGCTTTTGCAGGGGTTGCATTTGAAAAATGCCCTTTGTCACTTTGGATACAATCAGATGAGCTCTTAATAAAATAAATAGCCCAGACACTTGTTTTCAGAGTGTCTGTATGAGACAAAATTGCCATCTCTGGACATAAAGGGGCCTAATTTATTTCATTTTTATTTATCTGAGCTCTGAGCACCTGTGCCTTGATAGGGGGAACTCTTAGGTTCAAAATCTTTTACATCACCTTACAGGATTATTTCCCATATATGAACCAGCAGACTGCTGGATACTTCAGTGATGAGGGGCATATTGAATTAAAATGGAGATTACTTTAACTACTGTTATTTCAAGGCATAATACATAGTATTTTTTTTTTTTACTTCAATGTTAAATAGACTTTCACTTTTACTACTTTAATGTTTTGTTGGTAACTGAACATCTTAAGGATATGGTCTGCAGTGGAAACTGGGTTATAGCTGTGGTTCACAGTTCACTGCGAATAATAATACAATACAGCAATAATGCAATATGGCAATGGAACCAATTACCTAGGGAGGTAGTGGGCTCTCCCACGCTGGAGGCATTCAAGATGAAGCTAGACAGCCATCTGTCAGGAATGCTTTGACTTGGATTCCTGCATTGAGTAAGGTGTTGGACTCCATGGTCTTGTAGACCCCTTCCAACCCTACTATTCTATGATTCTATGATAATGGGATGTATCCAGTTGATGGCCCTCTGTTGATAGAAGCCTCTTTGATCCAGTGCAGGCTTCTAACAGCGGAACAGAAGGGAGGCAATTTTGGCTATTCCTTCTCCCCCCTGCAGCCAATTAGCTTAATCAGCTACTGTTACTTTAGGGAGGAGGGTATATGCTTTTCCTTCCCACCCAGTGTCCATTCTTGTCATAATGTCACTTTGTACATTCTTATCTTGGAGATAGCAGCCATTTCATTTTGAAGTTTGGTGCTGCTTTTTTTTACTTTGCTGGACATCTTATAGAAGTATGTGGGTTCCTTCCATCCAAGTATATTTTTTAATTAGCAGATAAGTACATCCCAGATCTACTAGATAGCAAATTAGTAAGCCCAGTGGTGGGCTCCTTTCAAGGACTCTTGGGAAAAGAAGTGATGAACAAAAGCAGTAGCTTCCTTGGTTTCTGGCTGTTCCTCAAAGGAATTAAATACATTTGGTCTCAAACACATACTATTTAGTGAAAGAAGCCATTTAACTGGCAAATCATGCCTGAAAGCTTTAGAAATGTAAAAAGTGTTGCTAAAGTATTTATGTAGTGGCGTAAAAGACAAATATAAAGGGGATAATGATGTAATATTTCAGCCAATATTTCACTGTTTTGTATGATGCTTCCCTCTGTAATTCTGAGGCTTTCCCACTACATACCTGAAATTCTGGCCAGAAGCTGGTACTGTCTGCAGTTCTGTTGATATAATTTTTAAACAATTGCCTTCAAGTGTCTTAACAATTGCATGAAATATGGCTTTGTGCCCTCTTTTGAGCAGTCCTGTCATGCATACAATAAAGAGAGAGTTGTTTTCTTTACTTGGCTCAAGAACCACCCCTGCCCCTCTTTTCCCCCTTGCAAGTTCTTCTGAATTATCTTCATTATGTAAGCAATTGCTGCACTTCCAAAAGACTGCTCTAATAACAGTTTATTCAGTTGTTTTGCACAATTGCTGATTCTAGGCTTCTCAACTTTCTCTCATCTATCCCTCTGCAGATGTCTGCAACGTAAATCACCAGAACAAGGCTGGTTATACCCCCATTATGCTGGCTGCTCTTGCAGCTGTAGAGGCTGAGAAAGACATGAGAATAGTGGAAGAGCTCTTTGCCTGTGGAGACGTGAATGCTAAAGCCAGTCAGGTTGGTAGTACTGTGTTCAGCTTCCATCATCCAAAGCAATGATAGACATTCAGAGAAAATTGAGATTCTGTGTTGCTTTCTGGTGTGGTCTGATGGCTAGCGGACATGCTCCACCTTGATCCATTTCCACCACCCTTCACTAGGTGACTTTGAACAAACTTCTTTTTTACCTTAGTGCCCCATTTTTAGATTTTAAAAAATGGCAGGAGCAATTTCCTGACCTATGTATATTGCTGGTAAATTGTGATGACCTGACACTAGTTTAGAACACTTAAAATTATAATTTAACTATTAGCAAATTCTGTGTGTTGTAGGAAGTGCCAGAAACTAACCAGCCCCTCTTTTGAAAGACTGATATATATATAGAGAGAGATGTATGTTTTTAATTATTGCTTTTAAAACAGAACTTTGATGAAAGGTGTGAGCATTAAATGCAAATTCCCTTCACTGTTTCAAAACGTGTTGGAGGGGAAAGGGAAATAACTATAACTAGTGAAATTGTTCATAGGTAAATTACTGCTTAAATTTGTGCTTCACCTTTTTGTGTTTATACTATTGGAGTTGGAGCTTCCACTGCTAAAACAATTCTAAGGGCAAGGAAAATGTAATGTCCTGTGGGGCCTCTCTGGAAGTGCCCTCACTACGTTCTATTCAAACATGCCTATTTCTCTCCAGGGCTGAACTCTGAACAAAACAGTTGTGCAAGTTGAAATCAAAAGCCAGCCATGCACAGCGATGATTGGCTGATGCCTATGTTATCACCAAGAAGCCTTCTTCAATCCTCATTTTGTATTTTAAAACAAGTTTTTCTTCAATGAGGTGACCAATGAAGAGACACACATAAGCATTCATATAATGCTTTTTATTTTTAAAAGTAGATTGCCTGTCTGAGGAGGGGGAAGACTGGCTGAGCCAGCATTTGATTTGCATGTCTAGTATGTCAGTTGCAAAGTTCAGTGGAAGTCGTGCTCACCCCATGATGAGCAATTTGATATTTCTTCACCCTAATAGGTTCAGATTTAAGAGAGGAAAAAACCCATTGACCTTCTTATTCTGTATGTGTGCATACAGATCAGCATTCCTTAACCTGGTGCCCTCCAGATGTGTTGGAATGCAATGGCCATAATTCCCAGCCAGCTTAACCACACTAGCTGGGAATTATGGGAGTTGCAGTCCAACACATCTGGACAGTGCCAGGTTGGAGAAGACTGATGTAGATGCTGGTACTCTGTTGTGTTGGACTATATGTAATAATTAATAGACTTCAGTCTCGGTAGGACTCATGGTATGGGTATACCCAGAGAATGGGTAGTGGGTATAATTTGTGTTCTTATGCATGCGTGCAGGCTGGCCAGACTGCTCTGATGCTCGCCGTGAGCCATGGGCGAATAGATATGGTGAAAGCGCTGCTGGCTTGTGGTGCAGATGTCAACATCCAGGATGATGAGGGCTCCACTGCTTTGATGTGTGCTAGCGAGCATGGACACGTTGAGATCGTCAAACTTTTGCTGGCTCAGTCTGGATGTAATGGCACCCTGCAGGACAATGTGAGTTACTCCCACAGACTGTCGCTACTTCATCAAATTCCGGATTCATTGGCTGAAATCTTCCTTAGGATAGAACAGGGAGTTCAGGGAATTGGCATAGTTTTAGAGCTGTGCAAAATCTAGCTGGCATTAAAATGCCCAGCTTCTGCTTAGGTGTAATTACACAGATATGGCTAATGTTAGTAGAAGAGCTACTGGGAGAGACAGTGTTCTTACTGTCTAACTTAGGTTCGAATGGGTTTGGTGGGTTAGTCACAGTGGCATACCACCTGTTCTAGTTATCTCTTAGTCTGGGAACTGAGGCATAATGCCTAAATGTGTACACATGCTGGGTTAGTATACTAATATCGGGTTGTAGTCAATATTAGTCTAACTTAAGTCTCATTTATTTTAATAGGTCTGCTCTGACTAGGACTAACATTGGATACAACCCATTGTTCGTAACTGCAGTTTCACCCCATCCTTTCCTGATGGACTTCATTAACTGTTCACTTAGTTTGACAGATTCCATACAGTAACTGTATTATTGGCCATTTCAAATGTATCATACTTGGGTGTCAGTAAAAAGGCAATTCTAATATTGGTTGCAGTCCTGCTCTTAAGTTATGCACACTTAAGTGCCATATTGCACAGCTCAAATCTGGATCTGCCAGTCCTTGCTCCTTGATTATAGTGCATGTATGATATTCATTTGTATGTCGCATTCAGACTTTGTATACTTTACACACTTAAAAATGTGAAGTATACACCTAAAACCGTGATGAAAGAAGAAGCCTTTAATTGCTCTGGGTTTTTGAGGTCTTATTTTGTATGCAGCTCTGCCTGAGATCAGTGCCACTATCTGTTTATGTGCTTTGATTACTAATGTTACTCTTGAAAAGGAAAGGCTTTTAAAGAAGAGCAGGGGTAGGATTAGGAGCTGGCAAACACTGACGCAAACAGCCCAAGGAATGTTTACTGTGGCTGAAATAAAGGTAAATCCTTAAGAATTTAATGTCAACAGTGTCCTCCTTCAGTGGAGCACTAAATACATTCTGCCATACTGTAATTCTGAAAGCAGTAGTCTTTGTTTTTTTGTGTCAGATTACACATGTAGGAAAATCATAGATTTAAAGAAAAACTTGCTGTTTGGGAGCATTTGAATTAAGAATGTAGTTAATTTAATGGGAGCTATCACAACTAATTCTCGTATTTGATTAATTTTTTGTCTCCTGTCCACATTTCTCCCCCTTTCACTTTCCTGAGTGATATAATTTTCTTTTCCCTGAAACAAAGTCACAGAAATATTTGCAGTGTTCTTTGGATAATGGTATGCTCAGCAATAATCCGACTCCCTTGTTGAGAGAAATTATGAGGCCCCTGACAATTGAATTGCCTCATAAAACAGAAGCACAACGCTTGTCACTTAATTATAATAAGTGAAATGTTTTTTTAAAAATGGATTCTGTACTCTTTTGGCTGGCTGAATAACAGGACCTGCATTTCAGTACCTTTTAGTATCGCAAGGCTGTTGTGTGTGTTTTAAGAGTTCTAGATAGGCATGGGGGCTTTACTTCTCTTTTCCTCTCTCCCCCAAGGATGGCAGCACAGCACTTTCAATAGCCCTTGAAGCAGGCCACAAGGATATTGCTGTTCTTCTCTATGCTCATGTAAACTTCTCCAAAACCCAGTCCCCGGTGAGTTATATTCCACACATTGTTTTGGGGGTTGTGTGGCCAGGATTGTTGAGAGGATTTCTGGGTTTTGGATCTAATGTGAGTCGGTGTCCCTCCCCAAGTTTAGAAACTGACCAGTGATGGCCTTGGTGTGTATCCTTCACTTTAGCCTTCTCCCTGCTGTCACTGTACCCCTCACAACTCTTCAGCATTTCTGCTTGTGATGTCTTGAATTTATCTGCCACATTTGCTAGAACTTACATTTAACTCAAGGGTCCCAAAACATTTTGGATCATTGACCACATTTGGACTGTTGAATACCATGGGCACTCTCACAAAATGGCTGCTGTGATGGAGTTGCCCATTCATAATATGGCTGCCATGGAGGTCATGACTAGTCACAAGACACCCAATTCCCAGAAGGCAAACTGGTGAGGCCAAAAGAAAAATAACTTGCCCAAAAACGAAGTAGAAGGCTGAGTTCCAAAACACAACCCTGTTCTTTTGAACCCACAGTTTTCTGCTCCAGCACTCATTTTGCAAAAGGCAAATTGGTGAGGCCCAGATGTGGTGCCCAAAAGCATTCGTGGAAATAAAGATGGTGCTGGAGGCTAACACTTTGCTTTGCAGCATGCCAACCTCCCAGCTATTTTTCAATATTTTTTAATACATAAAAATTAGGAGGAGCAAGAAGCCTGATGGGCAGCAAGAGAAGTGTCTGTGGGCACATTGGTGCCCACAAGCATCACAGTGGGGACCCCAGCATTAACTTGTTTGCAGAAAATCAGAAGCATGAGGAAGGTGTGTCCCCACTTAGCCCTATGTTGGACCCTCTTGTCTCCAGGGTGGAGTTTATGTGGCTCTCCAATCCAGGTTACTTCAATCCTGTTTCTTTTTGCTGCAGAAATACATCATTGTTCCCGCCCCTCACTTGTTTTCTTTTCCTCTTCCCACACTTCTGGCAGTTTGAGCTTCATTTGGGAGACATGTCCTATAGTCACCCTCTCATGAAAGCATTTGCTGTGTGTTTCAATGCTTCAGGCTTGTACTATATAGTTGGTGGATCTGCACTGATCCTCAGTTCAATAGGAGTATTCAAGTAAGCTGATGGGGTCAATGGCTTTCTGCAGAAGATTAATTATTTCCCATCTTTAACAGTCCTCTGCTTTTTCTTTTCCAGGGCACTCCGAGGCTTGGAAGGAAGCCATCTCCTAGTCCTACCCATAGAGGCCCATTTGATTGCTAATGCACAAATATTTGTAAACTCTAATGTCACCTCTCCTAAGCTGCTAGTGGTTACTGTTTTACAGTGACAGATATTGAATGTAATTGTCCTGTGCCTGAGCACACCAGCAAACTGAAAGCAGATGCCTAGAGCTAAAGATAGAGAAACGTTGACAAGAGAAGGGCCAGGATGGCATCCTTGCTAAGAATGTAACTTAGGGTTGGCATTGACGGTGTGGCTGACAGGATCTTACAGGTTTACAGCCAGTCGAAGGAAATGGACAGCATGGCAAGTTGTTGGATGCAAGCCTTGCAGTATGGGGACAGTTGCCATAAAGGAGTATTTATGTGCAGTCTCCATGTGGCACTGGTAGCCTTTTCAGTCCTCCTTTTGCTCATCTTTTCAGCCTCCAGGAAATGGCATAAAGTCTTTGCTGTTGAATATATCCTTCTGTTACCTTACGTAGTTTTAAGCTATCTGTCCAGTTACAGTTGTCCTCCCCCTTCCCCTGACAAATCTTTTTGGCTTTTTTTAAAGGCATGTTCTTTACAGATATTTATATTTGCTAAGATTGGAATTGTTTGTTGGCAAGAACCCTTTTATAAACGTCATTCCAAAATGGTTTTGAGTCTTGTTTTAATGCTTATTTTAAACATAAAAAGTGGCAATTGCTTATGTGGTTTGCTCTTTGGAATGTCAGCGGGTGGTTGAGGGCGTAATGATGGAAGACATTAAGATGGCTTGACAATATGGCCTGAAACTTGTTAATAAATTGTTGCTGCCGATTTGTATAGCTTTTATATAAAAGATTTAAGTCAGTATTTTGACACTTTTTATTCCATCGTAATTAAAATAATACTTTACACATAATTGTTACTAGATTTTTATTAAATGTCATCGACATGATCCCTGATACATGATGGAAGATGTTCATCCTTATTGGAATCAAATGTAGTTCTGGGCACATATATATGGAATGCTTATTTCCCTGTCATGTTCACTTCAGTCATATGCATTTAAATGTTTGAAGTGCCTTAGACTCTTGCCATATTTTCAAAATAAAAATTCGATGTTATTTTATTCCTACTTTTTGTTGTGTTTTGTGGAACTCGAGAAGCAAGGATATTGGGGTGCTTTTCACTTCCCTTAGGGCACAATCCTATGAGGATAATTGGCTGCCTCCGAACTCAGAGGCGGCCAACTATCCAATGCAGTGTGGGCAGAGCACGGAGGGGATCCTCCCCTCTGCGCTGGTTGTCTTGCATTTACAGCTATACAGCCAATCCTGGCTGTCTAGCCAGGGTGTGTTAGAGTGGGGGAGAAGAGGCCAGACAGCGCACAGGGAGTATCATAACGGTGCTTCCACAGTCTCCTCCCTGCCCCAGGAACGCCCCCTTTTTGCCCCCTCTATGCTGCTCTTACGAGTGCAGAGTTAAGGACAAACCGCGCCACCTATGAGTCAGGTTTCTGGGAACCGAAACTCGAAGCGGGGAGTCAGGTTTCTGGGAACTGAGCTCGGAGCCCTGGCTCTGAGCTCGGTTCCCAGAAACTGAAAAATCCTATGACCATTTAGAAGCTGTCTAGTGGCTGTAGGATTGTGCCCTTAGTTTTTCATGTGTATTAACCTGTAGCACACTTATTACATCTCCATTGCCCTTGGGTGCTAGAAACTTGAATTTAAAGGAAATATAAATAAAACATGCCTCCATGTTCTAGGAGGGTGTGCCATAGAACCTCTGTGGTGTCACTTTTCTGGAAAGGAGAATTAACTGCTGATTAAAAATAAAAGCTTTTCTTTGCAGTAACCCGAGTTAATTTTAATATACTTTTAGCAGCCCTTAACTGCCCTTTAGGGGGGCAGCACTAGAGAAGGGTGGGGGAAAGAGGCAGAGGATCAAAATGTTACTCAAAACTGTCGATACATAGTTCAAAACACTTTGATAATGTACAGTACTCCTGAACACCTAACATGTATAACATATACACATTACAATGAATGAAAAATACTGAAGAAAGTAAGTAATGTCTGATGTCAACTGAGGACAATCAGAAAATTGTCATAAAAATATATTCAATTTTAGTCACAGGTATGTCATTTTGATTGTAATAGAATTGACCGGTTCACTCTTACCCAGAACTATTTTAGGCAATTACAAATATTAAAGTACCGTATTGGTTGTTTTTTTTTAAAAAAACAAAACAAGGTGTAATGGCAAAAAAAACCCCACCTTGAAATAGAATACTCAAATAAGTTTCAAGTACCTCCATATAAGACTTAAATAGTTAGGCCCTCTTGTGCTTGTTGCTAAGAGAATAAAACCAACTTATGGGTGGGGTGGGGAGAGATCTGCCACATCCAAAGCTCTGCCAGTTCATGGTGGCTACTGTGGGTGAAGGACAGGGTTTTGCTGTTTTTTTAAACATTCTCCCTCCTACTGAAAGGAATGGAAGGGGATTAACTACACTGGTTCCAGTGCGGGTATAGTTATGGGGCTTGTTTGGGGGTACATGGGGGGAACACGGGGGCCTTGGATCTTCCAGAACCACTGCTTCTGATATGCCCCCGGAATGCTCCATTGTTAGCTACTGTGTGACTCCCAAGATGCTGTTTATATCTTTCCTTATTTTTGGTTTGCTCAAACATAACAAAACATGGGACTGTAGTAATGATGCTGCCAGGCCACAGCAGTTGTTTTTCTAAAAAGTTTTTAATCTTATACACAAGGCAATGGCAGGGAGCACATAGAGCTGCTTTCTGCAACAAAGACCATGTACGTATAAATGCTTCTATATGAGCATAAACCCATTACATTTAATATAAAAGAAAACACAAACGGAATGCCCCAGCTAAGTGGCAAAAAAAGGGGAGAAAAGTATTTGCTCACAAGAATCTTAATGTTTTCGGGTTGAACTACACACTTTGAAAAGCTATGAAAAGAAAAGCGGTGTCTTTTTGTTTCAATCAAAATTAAGCAAAGGGTACCCAATCTGGATCAGGACCCTAATGTGGGGGTAGTGGGGCTTTAACCCTTTGTCCCCCAACCTGTAATGTACATTGCCAAAAGCAAAAACTGGGATTCATTCAGACAAATGGCAGCATAAATTGCAGGCAAAGGTGGTGGTCGCCAGTCCCAGTCAAGACTGTAGTGCTGGTTGGGGCAAAGGGTTAAAGCCCCTTATCACCCCATACCCTGGGGTCCCAGTCTGGATCAGGTCTCCACTGCTTAATTTTGAGTAAATGCTGCTAGCTACATCTTTAAATGTGTTTACTGTTGACCTATTAAAGCAATTCTGTAATCTTATTGCATGGAGAGAGTCTATGGCTCAGTGGCAGAGCATATGCTTTGCATGCAGACAGTCCCAGGTTCAGTGCCCAACATCTCCAAGCAGGGCTGGAAAAATTCCTACCTGAAGCCCTGGAGAGCCGCAGCCAGCCAGCGTTGACAATGCTGGGCTAGATGGACCAATCATATAAGGCAGCTTCCTATGCTCCTAAGCACCTTCACAAGAGAAGGCAAAGTGAATGCAGCAACTACATAGCAGAAGACTAGAAGAATACCTGCAAGAATCTTTGGTGTGCGCTTGTCTAGTAAAGCAGCAAGAGAATCATAGAATCATATCATAGAATAGTAGGGTTAGAAGGGGCCTACAAGGCCATCGAGTCCAACCCCCTGCTCAGTGCAGGAATCCAAGTCAGAGCATCCCTGACAGATGGCTGTCCAGCCTCGTCTTGAAGGCCTCCAGTGTGGGAGAGCCCACCACCTCCCCAGGTAATTGGTTCCATTGTCGTATTGCTCTTAGAGTCAGGAATTTTTTCCTGAAGTTCAGCTGGAATCTGGCTTCTTGTAACTTGAGCCCATGATTCCGTGTCCTACACTCTGGGATGATCGAGAAGAGATCCTGGCCTTCCTCTCTGTGACAACCTTTCACCACTACACTACACTGGAGAGCCAGTGTAGTGTAGTGGTGAGAGTGACGGACTGGGAGCTGGGAGATCCGGGTTCTAGTCCCCACTTGGCCATGGCAGCTCACTGGGTGACTTTGGGCCAGTCACAGACTCTCAGCCCAACCTACCTCACAGGGTTGTTGTTGTGAGGATACAACGGTGAGGAGGAGGATAATGTAAGCCGCCTTGAGTTCCTTGCGAGAGGGAGAAAGGCGGGGTATAAATGCAATAAATAAATAAATAAATAAATAAAAGTACTTGAAGAATGCTATCATATCTCCCCTCAGTCTTCTCTTCTCAAGGCTAAACATGCCCAGTTCTTTCAGTCTCTCTTCATAGGGCTTTGTTTCCAGTCCCCTGATCATCTTTGTTGCCCTCCTCTGAACCCTCTCCAGTTTGTCTGCATCCTTCTTAAAGTGTGGTGCCCAGAACTGGACACAGTACTCCAGATGAGGCCTAACCAGTGCTGAGTAGAGGAGAACTAGTACTTCCCGGGATTTGGAAGCTATGCTTCTATTAATGCAGCCCAAAATAGCATTTGCCTTTTTTGCAGCCACATCACATTGTTGGCTCATATTCAGCTTGTGATCAACAACAATTCCAAGATCCTTCTCGCTTGTAGTGTGGTTGAGCCATGTATCCCCCACCTTGTAACTGTGCCTTTGGTTTCTTTTTCCTAGGTGCAGAACTTGGCATTTATCTCTATTAAATGTCATTCTGTTGTTTTCTGCCCAGTGCTCCAGTCTATCCAGATCACTTTGAATTTTGTTTCTGTCTTCCAAAGTATTAGCTATCCCTCCCAATTTTGTGTCATCTGCAAATTTGATCAGCATTCCCTGCACCTCCTCCTCCAAGTCATTAATATAAATGTTGAAAAGCACTGGGCCCAGGACTGAGCCCTGCGGTACCCCACTGTTACCTCTCCCCAGTTTGAGAAGGTCCCATTGATAAGCACTCTTTGAGTCCGATTCTGTAGCCAACTGTGGATCCACCAGATCGTTGTTTCATCTAGCCCACTTTGAGCTAGTTTGCTCATCAGGATATCATGGGGCACTTTGTCGAAAGCTTTGCTGAAGTCGAGGTATATGATGTCTACAGCATTCCCACGGTCTACAAGGGAGGTTACCTGATCAAAAAATGAGATCAGATTCGTCTGGCAAGACTTGTTTTTGACAAATCCATGTTGGCTTCGAGTAATCACGGCATTGTGGTCAAGGTGCTTCCAGATGGATTCCTTTATCATCTGCTCCAGAATTTTCCCAGGGGTTGATGTCAGACTGACAGGTCTGTAGTTCCCAGGTTCCTCCTTTTTACCCTTTTTGAAGATAGGGACAACGTTAGCCCTCCTCCAGTCATCTGGCACTTCCCCGTCCTCCATGATTTCTCAAAGAGAATAGACAGCGGTTCTGAGAGTTCTTCTGCCAGTTCCTTTATTACTCCTTTATTATAAGTTCCTTTATTGCAGTTCATCTGGCCCTGGAGATTTGAACTCATTCAAAGTCATTAGGTGTTCCTTGACCATATGCCTATCGATCTCAAGCTGCAATCCTGCCCCTTCAGCCTGTACTTCGCCTTTGCCAGGGGGGTCATAGACCCTCTTTTGGGAGAAGACTGAGCCAAAGTAGGAATTGAGCACCTCTGCCTTTTCTTTGTCTTCTGTTATCATTTTGCCATCCTTATTTAATAGCTGAACCACCATTTCTTTCCTCTGCCTTTTACTATGCACGTAGCTGAAGAAAGCCTTTTTGTTGTTTTTAGCATCACTTGCTAACCTCAGCTCATTCTCAGCTTTAGCCTTCCTGACGCCATCCCTGCAATTCTGTGCTATTTGCCTGTACTCTTCCTTTGTTACTTGGCCTTCTTTCCACTTCCTATATGTGTCCTTTTTTGTTTTCAGGTCATCCCTAAGCTTTTTGTGAAGCTACATTGGCTTCTTCTGTTGTCTTCCACCTTTTTTTCTTGTTGGAATTGTTTGTGATTGTGCCTTGAGAATTTCCTTTTTTAAAAGCTCCCACCCATCTTGGACTCCTTTTCTCGTTAGCGTCGCTTGCCATGGGACCTTACTGATCATTGTTCTGAGTTTATTAAAATCAGCTTTCCTAAAATCCAGGGTAAGCGTTTGACTACACTCAGCTTTTGCTTCCCTTAGAACCAAGAACTCAAGTACAACATGGTCGCTTTCCCCCAGAGTTCCTGTAACTGCTACTTAATCCACTAAGTCATCTCTGTTGCTTAGGATCAAGTCAAGGACAACCGATCCACTAGTTCCTTCCTCTACTTTCTGTACGAGGAAGTTATCCACCACACAAGTCAGGAATTTCCTGGAGGGGCCATGTTTTGCAGAATTTGTCTCCCAACAAATATCGGGGAAATTGAAGTCCCCCATTACTACTACATCATGCTTCCTTAAAACATTGGCTATTTGCTTTTCAAAAGTTTCATCCTTGTCTTCTCCTTGATTGGGTGGCTGGCAGTAGACTCCGACCACCAGGTTCCTTTTATTCTTTGCTCCATTTATTTCAACCCAGATGCTCTCGATGGGGCTACCAAGCTCCTCCTCCTGTATTTCTGTGCAGAGATATGTATTTTTCACATACAGTGCAACCCCACTTCCCTTTCTGTTCCTCCTGTTCTTTTTGAACAAGTTATATCCTTCAATTGCTGTATTCCAGTCATGAGAGTCATCCCACCAAGTCTCAGTTATACCTATCAGGTCATAATTTCCCTCTTGTATTAAGAGTTCAAGTTTGTTCTGTTTGTTTCCCATACTCTGGGCATTAGTATATAGACATCGAAGACCATGTGCTTCATAGTCTGGCTTTCTTCTTACATGTGTCTGAAGACTATTATTGGGCGCTATCAGAGCTGTTCTTTCCACTGCAGTGCATGCGCCTACGTCCATTACCCCCAACATTACATCTCCCTTCCCCGTAGGATTCAGTTTAAAGCCCTCCTGATGAAGTTCTTCATGCTGTGGCCAAACACATTCGTCCCATCCTTTGTGAGGTGCAACCCATCCCTAGCCAACAGCCCATCTTCCAGGAAGTATAGCCCATGGTCCCAGAATCGAAATCTCTCTCGTCGGCACCACCTTTGTAGCCAGTCATTCACCCGGAGTATTTTTCATTCCCTTTCTATCCCTCTTCTAACTGCTGGAAGGATGGATGAGAAAACTATCTGGGCCCCAAAGTTCTTGAGTTTCCTTCCCAAAGCTTCAAAGTTTGACATGATTTCTTCGTAGCTCCACTTGGTGGTATCATTTGTTCCCACACGGATGAGAAGAAAGGGATACCTGTCAGTGGGCTTTATGAGTGCAGGCCACCTTTCAGTCACATCTCTATTCTGTCCTCCCGGGACACAACATACCTGGCGAGTCCACGGGTCTTCGCGACATACTTGGGTCTCGATCCCACGCAGCAAGGAGTCTCCCACTACTACCACTCTTCTTCTTCTTGTAGGCCTGGGTTTCATCGCCTCTGCTTGACTGACCTTCAGCCTCTTGCTTACTCTCATGCAGGTTCCCCTGTGATTCTTCCTCTGCAGGCTGTCCTCCAGTTTCATCCGCAAGTACCTGGAATCGGTTCCACAGCTCCACTGCTTCCACTGGTGCAGAGTGGCATCTAGTTCTTCTTCTCCTAACGGTCACCCTTTTCCAAGGAGTATCCTCTACTCCATTTTTCTTCGCCTCAGCATTTCCCACTGCCTCATCTTGCTGTTGCTCTTCAAGCTTCTGGTCTTCCCTTTGCTGCTGTAGTTCCCCCATTCTGTCCAACAACTCTTCGTGTTCTCTTATTCCACGGAGGGTTGACAGTCGCCACTCCAGTCCACTTACTTTTTCTTCCAGCAGCTAGGGTTGGCGGAGAATTTCTCCCTGAAACTTCGGGGGGCTGAGCGCCAATGTGTTCGGCCCCCCGAACAAGTTTCGGGGAGAAATTCTCTGCCCCCCCGCCCCCCCCGGGACGGGACTTACCTTTGCCGAATGTCCCTCCCGGCGGTGGGTCCGGCCGGCGGTTCGGCGGTTGTTCATCCGGGGCAGGAGCGGCAGCCGGTCTTTTGACCGGCTGCCGCCGCCGCCATTCCAATAAAAGAAAAAAAAAACGCCCCCGTGATAAGCTACGTGACGATTAACGTAGCCTATCACGGCTAGATTTGCAAAGTCAGCCGTGATAGGCTACGTAAATCGTCACGTAGCCTATCACGGGTGACTTTTTTAAAAAAAGCGCGTACGGATAATGGCGGCCCCCATAGGGAGCCGCCATTCCCGTTCCTTATTTGGTCGCTGTAGTCTACGTAAAGATTAACGTAGACTACGGCAAAAATAAGGGCAACGCTATTTGCGTTGCCCTTATTTTTGCCGTAGTCTACGTAAAGATTTACGTAGACTACAGCGACCAAATAAGGAACGCGAATGGCGGCTCCCTATGGGGGCTGCCATTAGCATACGCACTTTTTTTTTTTTTTAAAGTCACCCGTGATAGGCTACGTGACGATTTACGTAGCCTATCACGGCTGACTTTGCAAATCTAGCCGTGATAGGCTACGTTAATCGTCACGTAGCCTATCATGGGGGCGTTTTTAAAAAAAAAAAAACTTTTGAGTTCGCGGCCGGGCGAGGCGGGAAGCCTCCTCCCCAGCCTGAATTTCGGCTGGGTGAGGCGGGAAGCCTCCCCCCCCAGCCTGAACTTCGCGGGGGGAGCAGCAAAGCACCTCCCCCCCACCGCGAACAAGCTTTGAGGACAGGTGACTTTCGTCCATCCCTACCAGCAGCGTGATCAACTTGCACTTGTTGCAGGTGTAGGCCATGTTGTTCTCAGGCAAGAAAACAAACATTGCACACACCTTGCAGGTCACCACCACTGGAGAGTCTTGTCCTTCCGTAGCCTCTTTTCCCTTTTTGTGTCTAGCTTTGTGATTGTTCTAGACTAGCCTGTGCCTGCTCCTCTACTCAGTAGAGGTTAAAAGCAGAGTCCCACTGGTGTGAAAGTGTGTGTTACAAGACCAATAAATGGAAAAAAGTTAGTTAAAAATAATAATAAAAAAAATGTTAGGGGCCTTCCCCTTGACCTCCCCTGGCCAACTCCTGTTTGCTCCCCCTGTCCGCTCGCTCTGGTCGCTCGCTCTCTGGGAGCTTGCCTGCTTCTGTAGTCCCTGGACCAGCTGGAGCAGCTTGCTCTGCTCTGCTCTGCTCAGCTGGGAGGCGGGAAACAGACTGAAGCTTCCCGCCCAGTCAGCTGCTGGGAGTACTCAGGCCACACCCCTCCAATTCAGTTGGAGCTCTCAGAAGCACCTGGTGAGCTCACAGCCAATCAGAAGGATAAAGGGCAGCCCCCTGGGCTTCCTGCAGCCCACTTACCTCTTAGCCTCTGTCTCTTCAACCACTGCAACTCCCCTGGCCAACTCCTGTTTGCTCCCCCTGTTCGCTCGCTCTCTGGGAGCTTGCCTGCTTCTGTAGTCCCTGGACCAGCTGGAGCAGCTTGCTCTGCTCTGCTCTGCTCTGCTCTGCTCAGCTGGGAGGCGGAAAACAGCTTACTCGGAATGCAGTGAACCAAGTAGTAAGTTACTTGGTAAACTAGTTGTTTGTATGTGCTGCCAAGTGATGGGCAGAATGTGTTGCCACACTTCAACCACTGAGAGGGAGTCTGAGAAAGCAGGGAAAGATCCTCATAACCACTTGTCAGGATGATACAGGCTTCCCAAGTAGCTACATGTACTTCCATGGTAACTTATTATATGGTAAATGGTTATCGGTATCCATCCTTAAGTAATTGTGTGTTAAGGGGATAAGAATTTCAGCCAAACAAGCATCTCAGTGCTGGTTCTCTATTAGATTACTTCAATGTATAGATTTCAGACCACCCTCTAACAAAACAGGTGCATGTGCACTATAATAGGGTGGGAAGCCTGGCGGCGTTTGAAACAGGGGAAGTGTTCTATTTTCTGTTTTACTGAGAAGCATAGTTTTATTTAGAATAGATTTGTGGCCAGAGGCCACTTAGCTGAGCTTCCTGCCATATGGAAATTGCTAATCATATGTTGGCCTCTTTGCTTATTTAGCATGGCAGCAATTTTCAAGCCTGCTGATCATATAAAAAAGCAGTTACCAAGGATTATAATGCAGAGATCTTACTAAACTGTATCTCCACAACGTTGGAGGACTGTATAGTCATCAGATGTAAGTGATACAGCCCACTTGCTGAACGACAAGGGGCTGCCAGATAGCGATTCTAAAATTGAGGAATACAGCCCAGAGTAGCGTTCAGAAATATGGGAAGACTCAGTTGATTGCTATTTGGAGCAGGGCACTTGAATGTAAACCTATGCCAAAACTTTGGCACATAAATCATGCACCCCCAGCCTTTGGTTTTGAAATAATGTTTAGGTTTTGCGAAAGTAAACCCTAATTGCAATTTGGTGGCTTGTCTGGAAGTTCAAGTAGCATATTTAAAGGCTAAGGGTCTAAGGATGGGCAACTTGTGGCCCTCCAGATGTTTTGGCCTATAACTCCCATTAGCCCTAATCAGCACCGTTAATGGTGAGGGATGATGGGAGTTGTAGGCCAAAACATCTGGAGGGCCACACATTGCCCACCCCTGGAGTTTGCAGAAGTATATATTCTTAGTAGTTTTAGTGATCCTTCAAATCTTGATAAATATTTGATGCTTGGGGGGGGCAGTAAAACATCAGCTGTTGCTACTGTGTCTGTCACTGCAAATATACTTATATAACAAGTTATTCAAATTCAGCTATCCACATTTTAGCCACATTTTAATGCAAAATCCAGCATGTATTGTATTTTCAATTACCAATAACACTTCTGCATGGACTAGTTGCTCCATGTCTTCATAGACTTTCATTCATGAAAATGATAGTTCTAGAAGCCTAGTAAGATGTAGATCTGATCATAAATCAATACTGCATTTATCATTCAGAGGGCAGGTATTGTTGCTCAGTCGACAGAAGAATTGGCTGTATCTGATCAAATTGTTGCATAAACATGAGGCTTTCTGGTGCAAACTTAAGCAGGAGAGTCTATCTGCCTATGCTACCTCACAAATGTCTTGTCAGGTGAAATGTTGAGGGATAACTAGAGTTTTAGGTATCCTGAAAAGTGCTTTAGAAATCATAATTAGTACTTCTCATTAATATAGTGCATTTACAACTTACACAGCTGAAAAAATTATAATGCTGTCAAGGAATTTGTGTGAGATAGAATGCCTAAAGTACAGTGACAGGATAGCAAGTGAAAGAAACTCATAGCCACAATCTGTCTGTCCCCAACAGTACAGTGGTGTAGATAGAAGTAGCCAGGTCTAGATAATTGCTACAAGATTTACCAAAAGGATATCACTGCATTTGGATTACTGGAAATCAGGAATGTTCTGGCAAAATGTGTTGAGGGGCGTTGTTGCGCATCCGCAATGTAACTCTTTTTAAAGTCTGGGCTGTTCTGTCTGTACATACAATTACGGTCACTCATGCAGCAGCATTTCCCCAAGGAGAAGGGAGACCCCTGCTGGTAGGATATACCAAAGACAGGGTATTAACAATCCTGTATTTTGAAAGAGGCATCATTCGTAGCCGATGGTCATATTGCTAGTTGGTGCGCATTACCTGTGAACTGCTGTGCCAAGAGATAACTGCTGCCTATCTCTCTCATAATGTGGGGACAAACAACTGATTTTGGGCCTGGAGTAAGTGCTGCAAAAAGCAAACTCCAGGTCGCCCTTGCTCAACCAGGAGCCCTCCAGATATTTTGGACTACACTTCTCAGTGTTCCTGACCATTGGTCATGCTGGTGGGGCTGATGGCGTTGAAGTCCAAAACATCTGGAGGGCACCAGGTTGGAGAAGGCTGACCTAGGTCTAGATTCAAGTAATGTCATCCAAGGCCCAGGCCGGCTCCTGCCATTGGTATATCTAATTGTTCTGGTACAAGCTCGGTTGTTTCTGGGGAATTATTTGAAAGCAAGTTTGGTTGGTGGTTATGTGTAATTTGTTTCCTCTTAAAAAAAAAAATAGTCCAATGATCTGTTCTGAGCATGAGAATGCTGACATTCATGTAGAACGCTACCACTCACAAAGCCTTCCTCATCTGGACACACCTTTCAGACCCTTTTTAAAAATAGGCTATTTAAAGGCCACCTCCATTTTTTCCTGTTTTAATGATTTTCTGTTTGATCTTATGTAAGCTCTGTGGCTGAAAAGCTTAAAAATTTGTTTCAGTTGAGGACTCTGGTCCACATACACAAGGAAGATTCCACATGTGCAATGCTAACCTTTTATTCATTTGTGTCTTTTCAGAGCCAATGGGTTTAGGGCAGCTAAGAGTAGGCTCCTATCTTTGGTGATATTGTTTGGTATCCCATATGCTGAGTATAATGTGATTCTATAGTAATTTCTGACAATCCTGTTTGTTCATCTTAATAGGGCACTACAGGTGATATCTCAGTGGAAGCCCGGCCTCTTCGGTACTCCGACAGGGCCTCCTTGGTGCTTAAAAGTTTGCATGCATGTAAACTAACATGACAAAACTAATCTCACAGGAGTGTATGAGATGAAAGTAAAGCTGGCTAAAATGTGCATTCTTAACACACTGTAGCACATCCATTCTAAGGCGGATGGCATAGGGGCATGTTAATACCCACTTAGGCAGTCATTAAAAGAGGCATCATTTGCTTGATAGAGGGCAGCAAGTTCTACAGAGAAGAATTAGGCTGGCTGTGCAAATAGACACTGGACCCATCTCCCTTTTATGTACTCTAAATAGCTACTGAGCCAAAAACCAAGGCCTGCTCTTTTCTACTTACAGCATCTCATTCTAAGAACAAATCATGGAAGTAGTTCACTACCCAATTCAGAGACAGCAAAGAGGAAAAGAGTGAGTAACATCCTAAGATCACCCAGGTATGGCATTGCCTTCCTGGACAGAACTTCTGTGCATTCAACTGCTGCACAATGAGCAAGAAATTAACCAAAGGCTGCGTTATGATTCATTATATCTTCAGGCCAAGAAAAGCTTTACTACTTGATTTCAGCTGTTAAAATGCCACCTTATCCATTAAAAAAAGACCATTCTAACCATACATGCATGAGCTGGGACTTGGAGCCAAGAGTCCTCGACCTTATTCTACAGCTGTGATTACACATTTACCCAAATCCCCAAATCCCACACTATGCAGTGAGTGGATTCAGTCTTTGACAGCTTGATTCCTCCTTGTGTGAAAAAGACTATAAATAAAATACATAAATACAAATAAATGCAATGACATTTCAGACAAATTAAAACAAAATGACAAACATCTGTTAATATTCACAGTGAGGCTGTGTACTCTCAATGGGAGAAAGCAAGTTCATAAATGTGAAATCTTGAACAATATATTGTTGCTGGGCACAACAAGGCCCTAATAATGGGGACTCCATTGTGGTGTCTATGGGCACCCATGGACACCTCTCTTGGTGTGCACCATGCTCTTGCCCCTCCTGATTTTGATTTGATTTCTTAAGATTAAAAAAAGCTTTTTTCTTAACTGGGAGGCTGACATGCAAGTGCATGCCTTCCAGCACCATTTTTATTTGGGTTCAAAAGAGCAGTTTTGTGTTTTCGAGCTCAGATTCCACCTCTGCCTTGTACTTAGGTTCTTCCATGGGTTATTTTTCTTTTAGTTTCACCAGTTTGTTTTTTGGTAAATGAGTTTTTTGTGACCATCCATGCCCACCAAGGCAGCCATTTTATGAATGGGCAAGGCCTGTCCCATGGCAGCCACTGTGTGAGAGCATCCACAACACTCTCAAAATGCCAAATGTGCCCGCTGACCCAAAAAGGTTGTGGACCCCTGCTAATGCATTATAGTTCTGTGCTCATATCAACACATATGAAGAAATTAGTTGATACAGGAGGAACTCTTGGTGCTGTTCTTATTGGTATTAACCTTCCTTGATGCAGAACTCTGAAAGGGGAAATAAATGGTACAGAATCATATCCCCTTTAGGTCCTGCTGCTGCATTCTTCTGCCGACTGGATGCAGCAATTCGTGAAGGGTTCATAGTGTAGGACATTACTGTTAGTAGCAATTACAGAATCATATGGGTAGAGGAATTCATATAACATTACAACAGCAAAGTCTAAATAGGTTACTAGGCAATAACCTGTTGCCAACTGAATAAACTATAAAAGAATGGTATTCCCAGTTGTTCGTGCAGAATTGCTTGTACTGTAGGCTTTGATTAATTGCTCTTTGTTCCCTGCACCTGAAAAGGAGATAACCAAAATGATAAAAGTTTTCAATTAATGCTTGTTGCTCTCTGAGAGGCTCTCAGCTGACTGGATTCCTATTTCCTACGTTTTCTTCCTGTATGGTAATTCCACACAACATTCTGGAATGCTCAGCCCCCTAGGGGATAAATGTGAGGCTCCACCGAAAGCCCAAACAGGGGAGGTGATGTTGGCGTTCCTCCAAGAGCGAACCAGTCTCAAGATGCTGGAAAAATAGTTTATGCTTTAAGAAGCCCAATGCATTTCAGCCCAATCTATTACTTGGGGCCTTCCTCAGGGGAGTTCTTCAAAAGCCTTCAGAAAGCTGTAACTTGCCTATATTCAAATGTATGGAACAGTCCTGACAGAGTTTTCGGAGTTTAGTTACGCTTTATAAGGAAG
Source organism: Heloderma suspectum (assembly GCF_057233095.1). NCBI lineage: Eukaryota > Metazoa > Chordata > Lepidosauria > Squamata > Helodermatidae > Heloderma > Heloderma suspectum. The sequence goes on from NC_139459.1 coordinate 103,041,592, forward strand.
AACAAGAATAACTGACCACCAGTCCTCAAAAGAAAACTACAGCAGAGGGAGAAAAGGCTTTTACTATCCCATTTCTCTACACCATGTATATTTTTATAAACCTCTTATCTCTTCCCTTGGTCCTCTCTCTTTGGAACCAATGTCACAAACACTTTAGCTCAGGAAGTAGGCCGCCTGGCACCCTCCAGATGGTTTGAGACTACAACCCCCATCATCCCCAACCAGTATGACCAATGGTCTGGGGTTATGGGAGTTGGGTTGCCTAGCCCTTAGATAATTAGGTTCCTCCCATCACGCCCTAGCTTCTTTTCCTACTCGCATGGGCCACCTGGCCCTTCGGCTGCCTCTGCCACCTTCGCCTCCCACTGTTGCAAAATGGTAACAGATGACAAAGAAAAGGCAGAATTGCTCAGTTCCTACTTAGGCTCAGTCTTCTCCCCAAAGTGGGTCTATGACCCCCCTGGCAAAGGGGAAGTATAGGTTGAAGGGGCAGGATTGCAGCTTGAGATTGGTAGGCATCTGGTCAAGGAACACCTAATTGCTTTGAATGAATTCAAATCTCCAGGGTCACATGAACTGCACCCTAGAGTAATAAAGGAACTGGCAGAAGAACTCTCAGAAGCGCTGTCTATTCTCTTTGAGAAATCATGGAGGACGGGGGAAGTGCCAGATGACTGGAGGAGGGCTAACGTTGTCCCTATCTTCAAAAAGGGCAAAAAGGAGGAACCTGGGAACTACAGACCAGTCAGTCTGACATCAATCCCTGGGAAAATTCTGGAGCAGATTATAGAGGAATAAATCTGTAAGCACCTTGAAAACAATGCAGCGATTACACGAAGCCAACATGGATTTGTCAAGAACAAATCCTGCCAGATGAATCTGATCTCGTTTTTTGATCAGGTAACCTCCCTTGTAGACCGTGGGAATGCTGTAGACATCATATACCTCGACTTCACCAAAGCTTTTGACAAAGTGCCCCATGATATCCTGATGAGCAAACTAGCTCAAAGTGGGCTAGATGAAACAACGATCCAGTGGATCCACAGTTGGCTACAGAATCGGACTCAAAGAGTGCTTATCAATGGGATCTTCTCAAACTGGGGAGAGGTAACAAGCGGGGTACTGCAGGGCTCAGTCCTGGGCCCAGTGCTCTTCAACATTTGTATTAATGACTTGGAGGAGGAGGTGCAGGGAATGTTGATCAAATTTGCAGATGACACAAAATTAGGCAGGATAGCTAATACCTTGGAAGACAGAAACAAAATTCAAAGTGATCTTGATAGGCTGGAGAGCTGGGCAGAAAACAACAGAATGACATTTAATAGGATAAATGCCAAGTTCTGCACCTAGGAAAAAGAAAGCAAATGCAGTTAACAAGATGAGTGATATTTGGCTCAACAATACTACAAGCGAGAAGGATCTTGAAATTGTTGTTGATCACAAGCTGAATATGAGCCAACAATGTGATGTGGCTGCAAAAAAGACAAATGCTATTTTGGGCTGCATTGATAGAAGTATAGCTTCCAAATAACGTGAAGTACTAGTTCCCCTCTACTCAGCACTGGTTAGGCCTCATCTGGAGTAGTGTGTCCAGTTCTGTATGCCACATTTTAAGACGGATGCAGACAAACTGGAGAGGGTTCAAAGGAGGGCAACGAAGGTGATCGGGGGACTGGAAACAAAGCCCTGTGAGGAGAACTGTGCATGTTTAGCCTTGAGAAGACTGAGGGGAGATATGACACCGCTCTTCAAATACTTGAAAGGCTGTCACAGAGAGGAAGGCCGGGATCTCTTCTTGATCATCCCAGAGTGCAGGACACGGAATAATGGGCTCAAGTTACAGGAAGCCAGATTCCAGCTGAACATAGGAAAAACTTCCTGTTAGAGCAATATGACAATGGAACCAATGACCTAGGGAGGTAGTGGGCTCTCCCACACTGGAGGCATTCAAGACGAGGCTGGACAGCCATTTGTAGGGATGTCAGAGGATTCCGCCATGGACTCCAGCGAGGCCGGAATCCAGCCCCCTGGAATCCGTGGCGGAATGGCCTCCCCCCCCCCGCCACCCTGCAGAATCCCCCTGGGACACAGCTTACCTGGTGGCGGCTCCGGCAGGTCCGGCTAGTCTCCTGGCTGGCCGCTGCCGGGCTGCTGCGGCCGCAAATGGCGGCCATTGTAGCAGCCGCCATTTGCGTCCTTGCAGTCAGCCGTGATAGGCTATGTAAATACTTATGTAGCCTATCATGGTAAAGAGCAGGGGCGCAAATGGCGTAGCGGCCGCCATTTGCATCCCTGCTCTTTGCCGTGATAGGCTATGTAAATACTTACGTAGCCTATCACGGCTGACTGCAAGGACGCAAATGGCGGCCACTACGACAGTTCCAGCTGTGGCCGGAACTCCGGCTGCGGCTGGCCCCGGCCGGCAGCTCTGCGGAGCCGGCCGGGGAGGATTCCGAGGGGAGGGATGGAGCGCCTCCCCCCCACTGCGGATTGCCTGGCACGGAGCCAGTTAAGACTTTCGTACATCCCTAGCCATTTGTCAGGGATGCTTTGACTTGGATTCCTGCACAGAGCAGCAGGTTGGACTCGATGGTCTTATAGGCCCCGTCCAACCCTACTGTTCTATGCTTCTATGATCTTGTGTCAGGGGAAGGAGGGGTGCATACGCATACACTGAGGTGGGCAGGGGTGGGGTGGGGGAGAGACTTTAACCTCACCCTGTCCCAATTATCATGCACAAGATCACTGGGGTTTGTGGGAGGCTGCTTTGGGTCACTGAGGGAGGGGAGGCTAAAGCCTTCTCCCCTCCAGACAGACAACCATGCTGGCTGCTTCAGGGTTGGGGGCCGTAGGGAGAGGGGAGACATTGCTACTTCCACGCCACCATTTGCGGTGTGGGAGTAGAGACTCTGCTCGGTGGGGGCATGGGGGCTGCCCAACAGGCATCCAGGGGCCGCATGCGGCCTGAGCACCCTTGGCCTAAGGTGAGGGGTGACAACCCTAGTATTGTGGACTCCATTCTAAAGCTACCTGGACAATTAACCTGGGTTGCAGAGGTGAACTGCATACAGATAATTTATCCGTTCTAAAAACGCAATACCTTTCATTTCTCAGTAACAGAAGCAAACTTTTCCCATCCAAACAAGGAAGAAAAAAATTAAAATAAGTTTGCAGTGCATCCATACATTCTTGAGTGTGCCATTTTTCCTGGGAGTAGCTGGGGCAGTATGTGACTCATCCAAGAACTGCACAACTTCCAGGTTCCAGCAGCCCCTGAAAATGAGTCTCTAACTCCTGTTGTGAGGAACATCGAGTATCAAATCCATTCACAATGAGGAAGGCTATGGCAGGCTGCAGCCCTCACTCTCGCACAAAGACCCACACATGGAGAAGAGCTGTTTCGTGTGGCTGTTTCACCTGGCAGGCTGCAGCCCTCTGCCAACACAGCCCCTCTGGCAATGGGGCAGACCCTAACCTATACCCCACCACTGGACCACATGCAAGAAAGGGTTGCGCTCTGCTGAGAGCAGTAGCCGGCTACAGCTGCAACCCTCTATCTTGGCATCTTCAGCATGGTGCCCATGGCCCCAGTGTGCCCACAGAACCCTCTCTTGGTGCCCCACAATCTTCCTGCCCCTCCTGATTTTTGAGTTCTTAAAACTTTTTTTCAATTGGTAGGTTGATGCTGCAAAGCAAAGTGCTGCCCTCCGGTGCCACCTTACTTTGGTTCAATAGGATGGTTTTGTTTTGGAGCTCAGATCCCACCTCTGCCGTATATGTAGGTTGTTGGGGAAGTTACTTTTCTTTTAGTCTCACCAGCTTGCCCTCTGGGGATGAGTATCTTGTGACCAGCCATGCTCACCATGGCAGACATTTTGTGAGAGTGCCTATGACACTATCAAAATCCCAGATGTTCCCATCAACCCAAAAAGATTGGGGGCCCCTGCTATATGTGCTTCCTTGGAAATACAGCCCACCGAATGCTACGGGACTTACTTCTGAGTAGACATGTCTAGGACTGTGCTGAATCCCTTCCCTGGCAATGGCAATACCCTTAAAGGTGGCCTAAAAGTCATTTTAAATAAAAGAAATAAATAAAATTAGTAAGTGGACCAGGGGGGCAGTGGCACATGAGTAATTCCCCTGCTGCTCTTTGTGCATGAGGACTGCACACCCATGCGCGTGAGAGCACAGGAACTAAACAGGGCAAGGAAAACGCTAAAATGCACTCCTCCTTGTCTAGAAAACAAATTGACTGTTGCAGACACAGGCTGAGCTTCTTCATCCAGGAACATTCCATAATTAGACGAATACCATTAAAAAAATACAGAGAGCAAAGCATTTGCCTAATCACTTGAGGCAATCTACTTATTTCTGACCTTGTCCGCCACAGTGGAAAGCTGGCTGTATCCAATAAGAAATTAAATATCATAAATAAAAAGGTAGCAATTAATTGTGTAGCGTCTTTTAAGAGAGCCAAGCTTCCTTTGTCACACTCTGCCAGTTTATCAAATCTAGCTCCATTACGGTTGTCTTCTCTCTCAATTGATGGCGACATTCTAATCAGAAAGCCTTCTACGTGCTAGTGCTAGTCTATGATAAAAGAGCACAAACATATAGGGTGCATATAGGATTCTATCAGTCTTGTATTGTGAATTACAAATGTTCAGAATGTCAGTTTAATGAGTCATGCAGCGGCCCTCAATGTTCTAAGTCACTGGTCCAATTAATTTTTTTAGTGCACCTAAAATGAATTGGAGGATCAGTGTGGAGTAATACAGCGGTTGCTTCTGCCTGCCCCTCAACATCCCTTTTATAAATCAGGCCTAGCCAAGCTTTGGAAACACAATACAATTAACCAGCTTGATTAACTGAGTAATTATTTAATAGAAGATTCAAAATGTGGGTGTCTATTTTTAATAATAATGATTGAATGGTTGACTATTAAAGGTAGATATTTGACTAAAACTGACCTCACTGCTTTATAGTCAAATCTAGAATAGTTCAAAAATTCATTCACAGCACTAACATCTTGCAGGAAGCTCAAACCCATCTTCTGTACTTTTTATCTGAAATCAAATGGGATGCATAATGATGGGTTGGGGGACCATTCTGATCATTGGATTGTGATGTATAAATCACCATACAACTTCCTGAACACTGGGAAATATTACAAAGCAAAAAGAAAAAACGTGACAGTGGCCTAATCTACATGGGGCTTTTATTTTATTTATTTATTTAAAATATTTGTATCCCACCCTATATCATTAAGATCTCAGGGCGGCGTACATATAAAATCAATTTAAACAGTATAAAAAAGTAATTTAAACAGCTTAAAACATATAAACAAACGAATACCAGTTAAAATCTAAAACAATAAAACAGTGTGCTACTTTAGGAAATGCATTTAGTCCTCAAAGGCTTTGGTAAAAAGCCATGTTTTTACTTGGCACTGAAATGAAACCAATGTACATGCTAATTGGGCCGCCAAGGGGAGGGTGTTCCACAACGAGGGTGCCACAGCAGAGAAGGCCCTCTCCCACGTCCCACCATAGTGTATGTCTTGCACTGGTGGGACGCAGAGGAGGGCCCCTCCAACAGATCTCAGTCCTTAGGCAGGCATATAGAAGGAGAGGTGCTCCCTCAAATATCGAGGTCCCAAGCCGGTTAGGGCTTTAAATGTCATCACCAGAACCTTGAATTCCGACTGGAAGCGTATTGGCAGCCAGTGCAATTCCTTTAAAACTGGTGTTACATGACCTTTATGAGCTGTTCCGGTCAGCAGTCTAGCTGCTGGATTTTGCACTATCTGCAACTTCCAAGTCGTCTTCAAGGACAGCCCCATATAAAGTGCATTGCAGTAGTCTAGTGAGGAAGTTACCAGCACATGTACTACTGTGGCTAGGTTATCCCTGTCCAGGAAAGGCCGTAGCTGGCGGATCAGCTGAAGCTGGCCCCAAGTACTCTGAGCTTTTACTCCAGTTCTACTCCACCCCCAAATCGATAGCGTCAGATGACGCACACTGCTCTCTGTAGCTACCCCGGCGTTTCTGGCCCTAAATCCAGTTTTTTTTTAAACTCATTTTGTATTGGATTCTCCTGTCAAAGCAGCTTCAGTGCCATTTGGGAGTCCGTGTAACTTCAGCTGGGGGGGGGGGGGTAGCCAGCCCTGCTGTTTTGAAACTGCGCAGCTATGAAGGAGCACAGCTGAGAAATGGTGGATGCCTGTTGATTCGAAGCTCTGCAGCTAAGGGTGGATGGCAGGGCACATGATTTTCATGAACATGTACTCAGAAGCACTTCATTGAGCCCGTGGGGGGGGGGGTGTTGACCGGGCAGTTAATATACATCAAAGACAACGTGCTGTCCACTCTCCCTCCTCGCCGGCTCCGCACTCCCTGTTCTCAGTGCCTCTTGCACTCCTGCGCATTCTGCTGTCTCCAGGTGGCAGCAGCTGCCTGTCTGCCTCATAACTGTGTGTGTGTGTATGTGGAGCATGTCACGAACTTCTGTCAGTGTCAGTCGTATTAGCTGAAACAAGGATGACAAGATTTTGTAATGTTAATCTCTGGGTTAAACATCTTATCTGGGCTTTTTCCATAGTGGGTCTGAAATTGTTGTTGTTTATTCGTTCAGTCGCTCCCGACTCTTCGTGACTTCATGGACCAGCCCACGCCAGAGCTTCCTGTCGGCCGTCGCCACCCCCAGCTCCCCCAAGGTCGAGTCCGTCACCTCCAGAATATCATCCATCCATCTTGCCCTTGGTCGGCCTCTCTTCCTTTTGCCTTCCACTTTCCCTAGCATCAGCATCTTCTCCAGGGTGTCCTGTCTTCTCATTATGTGGCCAAAGTACTTCAGTTTTGCCTTTAATATCATTCCCAGGGTCTGAAATGCTGCAGTACAAAAACTGATTTATGTTCCAACGTCATCTGAACATATAGGTTTGGCAGGTCCTGAATGAGAGAAACTCCTGAGCCTTGTAGCAAGGTGGCAGCGAAAACGCTGGCAGCTGCAGCTTCCCTTCCCTTCCCCATTACCAGTGCAGATAGTGGGTGACAGAAGATGCCCTGCTTGGCAGAGATCACAGAGCTACTCAAGGCACACGATTCCCTTGAGCCAGGAACTGGCAACCCTATATGCCATGGGTGTTAATTTTCAGCCCAAGGGCCAAATTGAACATCAGTGAACCTCTCGGGGGCCATATTCCGGTGATGGGTGGTACAAAAACAAAAGAGGATGGGGCTCCAAATATCAGCATATTTGAGCTTAGAGGCAAAACTTGGGAGAAGCATTCCAACATTTTAGAATGGGGGGAAAACTGTGCAAAAGCTGGGAAACCACAAAGATTGGCAGTCGGGGGAAGTGGGTGGGGCCATCTGGGGAACTCTAGAAGGCTGAATTTGAGCCATGGGCATGAGGTTAAACACCCCAGCTATAGGCCTCCACTGGGTTTTTTCTCAGCCAAACTGTAGCATAGCGGGGCAAGGGGGGGGGGTTGCAGCTGGGGAGGGAAAGGTTAGCCCAACCTTCCCCATAGGCTGTGATGAGCGCTTGTTTCTTGGGAGCAACTGAACAAGGTGAGGTTAGTGTAGGTCTGCTCTAAGGAGGAGTTGATTTGTGGGTTTGAGCTGAGTTTTGTCGCTTGTTTGAAGGTATCTCTTTCGGTGTGTTTAGGCTGCTAGGCCATCTGAGTCAATCTGCTATTTTATCCACACACACACCTGTTTTTTCAAGCTGCTTTTAAAAGGAAAAAATTGGGGTGGAGCTTTGGGTGGTAGGTTACAGCTGCAGCTACAAAAGCCTGAGCCTTCTGGATAGAGCCATATTCTACAGCCAGGGGAGATCAGAACAGGGAAAAAAGGGTGCTCAAGGTATGCTGCTATTTCGGGAGGATGAAAGATGAAGTTCTAGTCCTTACAGACAAACTGAAAACAAACAAATCACAGGTCCAGATGGTATCTATCTGAGATTTTTTAAAGAACTCAAATGTGAAATTGCTGACCCTTTAACAATAATATGTAACATGTCCCTAAGATCAGCCTTTGTATTAGAAAACTGGAAAATGGCCAATATAATGCCAGTTTTTAGAAAGGGTTCTGTGAAATTACAGGCCTATTAGCTTAATGTTGCTTCTGGGTAACTTAGTGGGAAGTGTTATTAAAAGTAAAATTATCAAGCACATAGAAAAGTCCTGATGAAAAAGAATCAACATGGCTTCTGCAAAGGTAAGTCCTGTCTCCCTAACCTTTTAAAGTTGTTTGAAAGTGCCAACAGGTATGTGGACAGGGGCGATCTGGTAGACACTGCTTGGTTAGACTTCCAGAAGTTTTTTTATGAGGTCCTTCATCAAAGACTTCTGAGCAAACTTAGCTGTCACGGGATAATGGGAGGACAGATAAAAGGAAGCACTTCTTAATACAAAACATAATTAAACTATGGAATTTGCTACCACAAAATGATGTGACGGCTACCAACCTCGATGGCTTTAAAATGGGGTTAGACAAATTCATGGAGAAGAAGGATGTCAGTGGCTACTAGAGAACCACCAAGAGGGCAAGATATACATAGAAAGATGTGTGGCCCTAAGGAAGGAAGGATCTTTCCAAAATGCATTGGGTTTATTAAAGCTTTTTTCTGGCACTTGAGAACTTTTTTTTTTTGGTATCAATGGCTACTAGTCGTCATGGCTATATGTTACCTCCAGTATCAGAGGCAGTCTGCCTCTGAATATGAGTTGCTGAGGAGCACAAGCTGGAGGGTGCTGTTGCACTCATGTCTTGCGTTTTACCACTGTGGGAACAAGGGGGTGGACTAGATGGGTCTTTGGTTTGATCCAGCATGGCTCTTCCTAATGTTCTTAATTTTTTAGAGGGTTGAAGGTGTTTTGAGACAGACTTTGCTGTTTATGTCCTATAGACAGATTTCTTTGGTCTCACTGTCAGCTTTAGTGAAACAGGTTTTACATGTTTTTAAAACAATACAAAAACCTGCAAAAACTATTTTCCAGAGGCAAAAGCGGGAAATATTATTATTATATTTACAGTATTTGTATACCGCCCCATATCTAAAATAGATTTCAGAGCAGTGAACATAAAAGGTAAAATAGTAAAAGGATGAAAAGATTAAAACACAGTATTAAAATTATCCTTTTAAAAAACAGAATGCCAATAAAATTGTGGCTGATCAGTTAAGAAATGCCTCCTGGAACCGTGCTGTTTTTAGGAGGCACAGGAATTAAAACAGTGTTGGTGCCTGCCTGACCTCAAAGGGCAGGGAGTTCCAAAGAAAGGGGGCCACTACACTGAAAGCTCTGCTCCGGGTGGACTCCAGTAGGGCCATAGGTCCATGTGGAACCACCAGGAGCATGCCTTCCGATGACCTTAGTGACTGGGAAGGTTGGTAAGGGAGAAGGCGCTCTCTCAGGTCCCAAGCTGTGTAGGGATTTGCACACTAGTACCAAAACCTTAAACCTGGCCTGGTAGTGGCTAGGCAACCAGTGCAGGTCCCTCTGCAAAGGACCTGTATGCTGAAAAGAGGAAGCTCTTGACAACAGTGGAGCTGCTGTGTTTTGCACTAGCTCCAGCTTTGGAAGCAGCCTCAAGGGCAGCCCCACATACCACACGCATTTCAGTAATCCAGCCTTGAGGTTATTAGCGTCTGTACCACTGTGGCCAAGCTACAGGAGAGGCCATAGCTGCTGAACCAGACGTTTCTGGTAAAAGGCACTCTGAGCCACCACGGCCACACATGACAGCATAAGCAGCAATCCTTCTTTAAAACCTTGTTTGACACGGGGGAGGGGGACCCTGTTGCATTAGAGCCATATCTATCTATCTATCTATCTATATATATCCTACCAACATCTGGTTTCTCTTTGAATGCAGGTCTGTTTCAAATGGCACACTTAAATTGTGTTTTGCATTTCCTGCATCTGTAACCATGCCATAGTGACACATATTGCGCATGTTGAAACGTTGACTTTCCCCCATTCCTCTATCCTACTCGCCATTTTCTGGTGTGGGAGAGGCCTCTTTCCCAAAAGGAGGTTTCTATAACAAGAAATGACAATCAGCCGTTGATAACATGCAACCTTAATAACTGCATCTCTTCAGTGGAACAGGACGGTGTGCATCCCTCAGACCATTTGAATTAAATAGCCACACATCGAGGAATTATTATTCAAATTAAAAATGGTTGTTTCTTGTGTTCCACGCTGCATTAACCATATTCACAAGATGTTTTCTAAAACAAAAAACGACATTAGAAGCTAAAAGACAGTCTTCCTTTCCAGGCAATTATTTCACTGTGCAGTGAAGGTACAGTTGATTCATAAGCTGGAGACAGGAAATATCCCCTCCCACCACTACCAAGGGAATTAAAGGCAGTTGGAAAGAGTACTGTTTGCTCCTCACACTTCTGTCTCTAGTAAACAAGGTTTTGTATTATTATTAATTTAAACCTACTTGACCAGAGGTGACAATGGGACTTAAGGAGTACCAGTGCCCTGTGTGGAAAGCGATACCACTGCCAAGCGCCCGTCTCTCTGCAGCCATAGCTGTTGCAGGAGAGGTCTACTCCAGGCCAGGCCAAGGCCAAGTGATCCCAAACAAGAAGGCCCCTTGGTTGCGGGGGTGGTGATAGAGCGGCTGAGCGGTCAAACTGGTTTGAAGCTGACTTGGACGGCACCGTGGTGGAAGTTGCTGACGTGCTTGAGGCAGGTCTCCGTAAACCGTCTGATGCGTTTCTTTTTTCCCTCCACAACTGCAGCCCCCTTTCCAGCACCGCTAATGCTACCGCTGAAAGGGCGGCGCGGGCTTTCGAGAGCCACAGCTTTGAACGGGCGGGGTGTCCGGCCCGGCCCTCCGCACATCTGCTCGGAAGCCCCATTCAGCCTCGTGGGGCATACCCCCAAGGCATGGAAGTCTCGGCAAAGTCCCCCGCGGGTGCATGACGTGAAAGGTGCGCAAAGGAGCCGTCGGTTATTCTCTGCAAAGGGCGTTGGGTTAAGGGCCGAAACGGGAGTCGGACGGGAGGAGACTTGTCTCCCGCGCCCACCCTGGCCAGGCAAGTTGAAAGGGGGGCGGCGAGGCAGGTTAACCGGCCTTTCTCCCCGTCTTTCCCTCAGACTGAGCGGGCTGGACGGGGCGTTGCAGCAACGCACGAGGCGGGGGAGCCGCAGCCGCCTTCCCTCTTGACGTCCCCCGTGCAAAGCGTGGACGGCGTCGGCTGCCACAATGCCGCAGGCGCGCTCCTCGGGAGGAAGGCCCGTCGACCTTCCTCCCCAGGAGCAGGCGGGCTCCGGCCGCGGGCTCGACCTTGCACGTGGGGGGCGGAGCCTGGCTCGGCCTGGCCCCCGGCTCGGCCCCCCGGGAACCTCTTGTGCAGCGGGCGCCCTTCGCAAGAAGGAGCAACTAAAGTTCTGCAAGTCGCCGCCGCGGCTCCCTTTGCAAAGCGCTACTGCCGTGCCGGACTTTGGCATCCGGCTGCAGAAGCGTGAGCAAATCCGAGCAAGCGCTTCCAGGCCGAGGGCAGCGGGGCCAGCCCCGTCCCGTCCCATCAAAGTCGAAATCAGCACTGCCTCCCTGCTAAGGCAGCCCCACGCACCCCCTACCCACTGCCCGCCTTTCCCCCCGCTCAGCGAATCCGAACCCCCATTTCCCGATCAGGTCAACCGATCCGAGGGGCGCGATGTCCAGCGAGTCGTCTTTCAACAAGCCCTCGGCTTCCTCGGAGCATCACGGCCCAGGGGGTAAGATGGGCACTTTTGGGAAATCCGCCGGGCTGGCAGGAGCTGGAAGCAACGCGGGGGCCTTGAGCCAGAGTCCTGCTGGTGGCGGTGGCGGTGCCGCCGCTACCTCGGGGAAAAAATCCCCGCGGCTCCCTAAGTGCGCGCGCTGTCGGAACCACGGCTACTCCTCGCCTTTGAAAGGGCACAAGCGCTTCTGCAGGTGGAGAGATTGCCAGTGCAAGAAATGCAGCCTGATCGCCGAAAGGCAACGGGTGATGGCCGCCCAGGTGAGCAGCGCTGGTGGAAAGCAAGCAACAAATGGGCTGGGCGGGGCGGGGGGGACAATATGCGGATGAGCCCGATTCCCGCGCCATGATACTTGTTCGAAACACGTCGCAGGTTCATCCCCATCACTTTGAGGTTGCGTCCCAGAGAAGTGGACATGTTCGCCCTTGTATTTAAAACTCGAGAACCTTTCTTCTGGATTCCTTATTAACCCCCTTAAGGGGATGGTCTGGTTCCAGTGATAAGGAACCAATGCTAAGGAACCAACAGCGCAGCCGTGCGCATGTCTAGTCAGAATTAACCCCCATTGAGGTCAATGGGACTTATTCCCCCGTAAATGTATATAGGATTGCGGCTAAGGCGACAATCAGCACTACCTGGGAGTAAGCCCCATTGGATATCATGTTAACTGCAACACACACATCCCGAAAAAAATCTGGTATGCACATTTTCGTTGAAGTTTTCTTTTAAAAAGGGGGTGAATGTTGTCAGACTGTGTTAAGATTGAGGATATCCACATATGCATTGCACCACTTCTTAAAAGAAATGGTTCAACAAAGATGTGCAAACCAGTTTTTTTCTGGTGTGTGTGAGGTTAAAATGAGAGCTCGTGTAATTTCTCTCCGTCTTCTTGTAGCATTTCTTTCCCTCTTTGTATATTTCATCAGGATTTTGAGGAATGGGTCCTTTTTGTAAACCGATATTCAACAACTTCTGCCCTCCTTATTTTCATATCATTACTGGGGTGTGTGCATGTTATTTATCAGAGTTAAGGGTGCGTTCCTATGTATGTTTAAACACACAAAAGCCCCACAACTCCCAGACTGTCTGGGGAATGCTGGGAGTTGTAGGATTTTTTTCTGTCTAAACGTGCATAGGATTGCACCCTAAATGTACGTATTTTAAATCTTAAAAGTAGAAAGAGGGAGGGGAAAAAACAGTTGAATGTTGTGGAGGGAAATCCCTAAACTCACATCTGACCCTGGCCCAAGGGAAGATTTTACAGTTCACCTTCTAGAACTAGTATATATAGTTACACTGGAAAGTGCGTTTAGAAAATAAAATAATAGTTTATATAGTACAAATGCTACTTCATGTTTTAGTCAAGTGGGAAATGTCATTTTCCAGGTTGGAAACAATTGAATTCAAATAAACATGAAAAACTGCTGAACCTCAGCATTATTTTATTCAAGAGACACTTTAGGATTTGGGATTCTTGTAACCAACTTGGCTTTAATAGTTATATATGCACAAAAATATTTACATTTTTTAACAGATGTGTTGTTGTTACATGTGAACAGGCCCAATGTCTATCAACTTTTAATACTCAATGAGTGAAACAATTACTTGCAAAATAACAGCTCAAAATGTTAAGTTTCAAATTGGTGTGTGAAACTTCCCAAATCAATACATAGCTGGCTTTTTATGGCCACATTATAAAGCTGTGATTGGATTAATTCAGTTTCCCTCCCTTTTTCCCATTCTGCATTTGTCTTGATGTGATGCAGAATTGTTTGCAAATGATCTGTTACAAACATTTTCAAAGTTCCAAATTTTACAGGGTAATATATCAAGAGTTTCGATCACCAGATAACAAATAACCCCCATTCATATTTCAAGTAAGCAGAGATATTTTAATTTCAACCGGTTTCCTTTCCCCATTAACCTTATAATAGGCTTGATTCCTGTGGGTAAAATCCAACATTGAAATGAATGGGACTTAACTTAGTCATGACTAATTTAAAGTAGACCCATTGAAAGTGAATGGCATTTAAGTAGGATCTGCTACTTTAAATAGGACTTGGATTTTACCCTGTGTGTTACAAGTAATTCTGAACCATTTTTTAAACACTAGTATTTTAGTATTTTTATTGCTGGATACATATATGCCATTTCTGATTTCTTTGCAAAGGCAGTTGTCACAATCGATCTAAGTGATTCAGCTGGTCTTTGGATCTCAGAAGGGCTACTCTGTAGTAACTGGATTGTGGTCTGCAACCATAACAGCCAGTTTCTTCAGCATAAATGGTTGTATAGTTGCTTGCTGCTTTCTGACACAGAAAGTAAGCATAATGTGCATTTGTACCTGCCTTTCCAAACAATGTTAATTTACTACCAGCTGTTCTTCAACTGTTAACTACTTTGGCTGCAGTCCTATACAGACTTACCTGGAAGTAAGTTCTACTGAACTCAGTGGGACTTCTGAGTAGGCAGCATTACATGTTTATCTCTATACTTGTTTGCATTACTATCTCAGTAGGGACTACAGTACTGCTGTTTCTCTTTGCTTTGCTCCCTTGATAAGAAAGAAGAAAAATAGTGACTACCCCATATTTCCTTGCATTGAGTAAGGGGAAATGGCGGAATTCTGTCTTTCAGAAGGGCACGCTGTCCAACAAATAATTCTGGCCTAGAACCGTATGGTTTCTTTCAAGCATTCCAAAGGAAACAGCGGGATTGTCGAACACCAATTTTACACTGGGCTCCTGCTCATCAAATGCAAACCCTAGTTAGCTGGAAGGACATGTTCCGGCAGTAAGTCAGCAACAGGTTGCCAGTAGAAGTGGATCTTCTAAAATACTGAGCAAACATCTCAAAACTTTTCTGTTGCAATGTGTATCTGCCTCTGTGGGGATAAGCAGTGAATGCAAAACTAATTCCAGTTTTAGATTCCTTTGCGATTGTAAGTTCAGTGGCAGAGGTTTGCAAGTTACGGCTCAGTCAGAATCAAAAGCACTCGTTTTCAGTGGTTTTGAAAGCTTGTGTTCTGTGATTGGGACAGGCCTGAAAAGAAGCCCATAAGGAAAGGTGCTGGTCTGCTGGGAGTTGGCCAAAAAGGACAGGGAGCTTTGCCCCTAGTTAGCAGCCTGCTGCATGTATGCAGGGCAAGCTTGCACGGTTTCTATGCTAGAAGCACAGAGGAGGAAAGGAATGGAGGACTTGTCTGTTCTCTGCCAGCCTGCTCACTGGTCTGCACTCAATTCCTTGTTGCCTTTGGCTGCGAGTGCTTCAACATATGGCTGGTTCAGGATTCAAAGTTTGCCCTGTTAAAACCCGCACTTTGGGAAGGCACTTCTAAAGCAGTTTTAAGTTTAAGTCCTTTGTTATATTGACAGTATACAGTCTGAATCTGGTCTCCTGCTTGAGTATTGGCTGGATTTGGACGCCATGCTGTGCCTGAAACGGTGGGTGTCAAGTTGATTACGCAACTGCTGCTTGGGAGTTGGCATGTCGTGCGAACCCTGTGAGCGTGGGTTATGCGAGGGTTAGATAAATAAATAACCCTTGCATAAATAACCCTCATAACTCTAAAATAGACCATGGGCTATGTGAGGGTTGTTTAAACCTCACATAACCCATGCTTGTCAGGGTGACATGACGCAACAGCCTCTGAGCAGGGGTTGCATATTCAAAATGGCAGCCACAGGCACCGCAGCCTCACCATAAATTAAATAACCCTTGGTGGGCTGTTGTGTCGTGCAGACAGCCCCAATGTGTTTTACAGAGTCCCATTAAGAAACACAGGCCTATGGAAAACTTCAGCTTATGCAAGTAAATGAAAGGAGGACTAGGGCAGTCCTTCCCAAGCCCTTCAAATGTGTTGAAAGACAACTCCCATTATCCTCAGCCAGCATGAATTATGGGAGTTGTAGTCCAACACACCGAGAGCACAAGGCTAGGGAAGCTTGGACGAAGGGGCTTGCAATCTAGAGCTATGAAGGCTGATCCTGTGCATGTTTACTCATGATCCAGGTGAGCACAGATAGGGTTGCAGCTTCACAGTGCAATCCTATGCATGTTTACTGAGAAGCAAGTGTTGAGTGGGGCTCACTCCCTAGTGAGCATGTTTAGGATTGCAGCATTGGAGTCATAGATGTGTTTTCAGTCCTGGAGCACCAACTGCTGATTGTCTGTCCATCCCTCAGCTTGCCCTCTTTGATTACCATTTTAAATCATTATCTTGCTGACAACAGGATATGTATTTTGTCTAAAACTGAGGATTGTGGCATCTGCCCTGGGCTACTTCAGGCTACTTCAGATGGCTACGGCTTTGGGATAGATGGATGAAGGAAGGACAGGGATTGCAGAGGAGCAGTGGACTGAAAATGGGGAGAGCTAAGTGATAAAAGCAGGGAAGCAAGCAAGATGAATTTGTGCAAGTGATGTTTATGTGACTAGATTTGCTAAAGAGAACAAGAATATTGTCTTTGAAAGTAGGAGAAGCAACGAGACTTCAGTGCCTGTTTCTGGAAAAGGCTTTCTGCTTTCACCTCCATTTCCTAGAATTCTGTAGCTCTGAGAGCAGCTGAATTATATTGCTTGATAGTCGTGAGGACGGGGTCTCTCTTGGATTGTGGCCTCACTTGTGCAGCCAAACTAAGCTTCAGCTGCTTTTACAGATTGATATTCAGGACCTTTATATGGGGGGATGCTTTCCTCCTTCCATATACATTGTATGCTAAAATACACGTTGGCTTAATGATGTTCGCATCTTACATTTATCTCTTCTTCAGCCATGACCTTTGTCGTGGTTCTTGCATTCTGCCCCATTGGTTTGTCAACTGAGCTTCTTTCTCTCAGTTCATTTTCATAGCCAAGTCTAGTTGTCACTTATTCTTCCAGCGGGATTCCTATGTCTTTAACAGCAACATGCCAGACTGAAAATTAACTTTTTGTTTGCCCCAAAGCTGCTTCTCCATACCTTTTGTGCAGTTGTTAAAGGAGGCTTGCCAGGTCTAAACACCACCACCACCACTAAGTGACAACTCTGAACTCCGAGTGAGGGGACCACTGCGCTTTACATATGCCTACTTTTAATGCATGGCCTACTCCAGGTTTGCCCCTCTGCTTGCATTGCAGTGGCAGTGCACAGCTCAAGAAAGCTGGAGCGTTGGGTCAAGGTAATTCTTGCATTTTCAAGAGGGATCCTCCGAGATTAGCTTTAGTGGGATTCCCGTGGGGAAAATTTTTCTTTATCATTGTTTTTTAAAACTCACTTTATTGTAAAAGTTTGAATGTACAACCCCCCCCCCCAGAAAGTAGCTTACACATCGTTATAGTTCTCATTTTTCTTTTACAGATGTCAGTAATAAAATAGCTATTACAGAACAGCTAAAACAGCAGTACCAGAGTACTTAGATCACCAGTGAGAATCAAACCACTGATTATGTTTTTCAGAGTTGTGCATAAATGGCAGATGGTGTATAACTGTTTCCTGATATGTTCGTGAAACAAATAAAAGGGTGCCAAATCATATGAAATGCATCTGGGCTTGTTTGTTCTTTTAGAGGCCTAAGTTGGTATGTTAGCTTCTCAGCAATCTGTACAAAAGATAAAGAAAGGAACCGTATCATTATTAAGTGGGTATAATTGTGATAATACAATATAAATATAGTGTGTTCATTATAACACAGATGCATTATATTTTTATTTTTTCATTCCAGCTTTGCTCAGGGCAATAAGAAAAACAAAAGAACCCCTGGTAGTTTCTGTGGTTAGAGATTTTTGGAAGTTTCACGAGTGGTTTGTAAGAGGTATATTATAGGCCAGAGAAAGAATTCAGCTGCTCTCCATGGGTAAGAAATACTGGTTTAATGGGGGAAGTTTTGGTTTCAAGTTGGTTTTGATGAAGTAATGAAACAGGGTAATCTGGAGATCTCGTCAGCAAACCATAACAACTGTTCCAGTGACTACAACAGTTGTAATCTTTGTCTTATAATGAACACACTATATTTATATGTACTATCACAATTATATCCACTTTATAACTATACAGTTCCTTTCTTTATCTTTTGTATGGACTGTGTTTTGGGAATCTTCTCCTTTGGTTTATCAGCTTCTCAGCAATGGCTGTGTGCCACACCTTTTGGTATCAAACTTCAATTGAAACTATAGTATTATTTTTCCATTGTCTTGCAAAAACTAATCTTGCTGCCACCAATAGGAACAAAATTAGGCCTTTATGTTGTATTTCTTTACGCTTTTCCTCAAAAATGCCCAGCAAGGCATAAATGTCCTTTATTTGAGCTGCAGTCCTGGTTCTGGGGCCAAAGGCTGTACAAAACACAGCATGTTAAAAAATAAATCTCAAGCTGCCTTGCAAAAATATCACATCAAGTACAGCTTGTTCTTGCTACTGCAGGGCTGTATCTCCCAGGGTTCTCTCCACCCCCTCCCCCCAGCATGGGTCAGGTGCTTCGAGTCTGAAAGCGGTGAATTAGATCGTGTTTGTTTATAGACCTTAGCCTTAAAACAAAGCCCCACGGGATTAGGCCCTTTGTAAAAAAAAAAAGAACAATTCCCTTCCCCCTCCCCCAGCAGACCCTCGTGGAGGAACCACACAAATATCTGAAAACAATTTCCAAAATCTTGGGATTTCAATATTAGTTTTACCTCTTATTGCACTGTATTTGAATCTCTTCCCCCCACCCCCTCCCGCAAGAACCTGGATTTGTCATCGGTTTCAGGTGCAATCCAGAGGGCTGTCTTCATGAGCGATTTGGTGCAAAGTTACAGTAGTCTGAGGTCATTCACGATAGATGACATCATCGTCACCAATCTGCTGCCAACCAGCTGCTTCCCTCTTGAAAAGCTATATTGTGTGAAACTCCTTTTACTCTGACTTTTTTTACTTAAAGCGGCTCCCTGGCAGTTTTATGACAGTGTGCAATGTCCCCCACCCCTGCATAAAATTTTGGGCATGCCTCTTTGACCTGGCAGTGACATAGTCATGGGGGTAGGATGCCCCATTCCCTCTTGTTTCTCCAATCAAAGTAATTTTTCCCATATCCCCCTTCTGTGCATGTTTATTCATAAGTAAGAAATAAATCTTGCTCCCCCACAGTAAATCTTTAACAGATCTCAATGCATACGGAGCCATGGTATATCGCTAAACCGTTAAGGTTTTTAAGGGGTTAAAAGCTAACTTTAGTAACTCACCTAAAGCACCCTTTCGCTTCTCTGTGCTTCTTTGATGTTCCATAGTTTGTTTTTATGTAAAGTTGCAGTAGTGAGCAGAGAGAAGGAGAAAGTGGGGATAGAAAGGGGAGATTGGAAGCAATAATTCCGTGGCAGGATGCTGGAATGGGGTGAAATTGAGAGGCTGGGCTGCTTTCATGGGAAGCCTTCAGATGCTGGCCTCCAGAATCAGGGATTTTGGATTCTCAAGGCAAAAGTGTAAATATTGGGGAAAAGGGGGGGAGATAATATCGTAGCATAAAGGAGCCGTCAGAATTGTGAATTAGTTGCTCTCCATTCATAATAATGTAGTAGCTGGGGGGATCCTGGACAGGGGCGCAAACAGGCCTCTCTCATTGGCTGAGCAGCCCCTGCCAGTCTTATAATGTTCAATTCTACTCCCCTCACCCCACTCGGAAGTATGTTCCTTTCAAGCACTGTGTGACCCCTGAAAACCAGATTTTAAAGGTATGGTACACTCGGCTTTTCTTGCTTTGTGTGTTCCTGATGGACCAAAGCCGATTCCATGAAAATCAGGGTAACCCTCCAAAGCGCTTCTCATTCCGTAGTCGTGAAGATACCCCCTGCAATTCACTGAAGCAAAGGAAGTATTTCTTTGTCTTCAGTGTTGTTCTTTAATCAGAGTCCTGAACTTGTCTAAGGTTAGGCGATCATAAATTAGGAAAGGTTTCTTACGGCTGTGTACCTTTCAGTTCCTTTTCATGTTCTTATCTTAACACACTTACAAACTGTTTTTTAAAAAGAACGCATTAGTTCCGTCGAGTGCTCCATCATATTTTGATGTTAAGTTGTTCTTCCTGCTGCTGCTGATGTTGGTGTTCGAATTAGACAGCAAACACAGTCCCACCTTCTCGTTCTCAGGTTGCGTTGAGAAGGCAGCAAGCTCAAGAGGAAGAGCTGGGTATCAGCCACCCCATCCCGCTGCCCAGTGCCACAGAAATGTATGTTAAGAAAGAGAACAACACCAATGGTTCCTGCTTACTGTTGGAAAGCAGCAGCCCACCACAATCCACCACCACAGCAACTGCAGTGGCTGCCTCATCCACAGGTAACGCCGTGCCAACCCACACCTCCTTTTCATCTGGGAGAAGGAGGAGGAAGCAGGCTGTCATGAATTTCTTTGTCCTAAGGAACCCATAAGATGATAGTACTCAGATGATAGCTGAAACCAGACTTGCTTTAATTTCTAGAAAGGGGGGGCTAAAATACAATTCTGTATGTGCACAGTGCCTTTTTGTCTAACGTTCTGGAGCAGAGGAAGCTCATATTATTTGTCCATCAAGTCCGGTATTGCCTGACAGCTTTTCTTCAGGGTCTCCTGCAGAAGTCTTTCCCACCACCTGATCCCTTTACCTGGGGCCCGTCTACCTGGGAGGTTTTCTCTGCTGCTGCTGTGGCTTAAAGTCATTAGGGACACATGATATTGTGGCCAATCCGTAGCCAACCAGCTGCATCCCTCTTGAAAAGCTGCATTTTCTGAACGTCCTTTTACTCTGTATTTTTGATTTAAAGCGGCTCCCAGGCGGTTCCCCTGCAGTATGCCCCGTCCCTCTGCATTAAATCCTGGGCGTGCCTCTGTGACCTGGCAGTGAGGTGGTCAAGGGGTGGGGCCGCTCCCCCCCCCATTCCCCATTTTCTCCATTTGCAGTAGGGCTCCTTTCACAGTAAGTAGCCTCTTTTTCCCATTCATAACATCAATAGCCCTGTTTCATTCACAATAGTGAAGTAGCCAGTTTATATGTAGTGCATGATAAAGAATACACAGAGCTGAAGGAGAAAGGGCAGCCAGCTACTATTTCGCAGTGGCGCGATACACCTACAGTTAAGCGGGGGGGGGGGAGGAAAGGCAGCCAGTACAGCAAGGGAGCATGGACAGGGCTGGGAACAAGCCAATCATGGAATCATGCTGGATTGTCCTTTCAGAGTAATGCAGCAGTTTGCTTTTTCGATTCACAAATAGCAGCCTCTGATTCATTCATGTCTCCCTTCAGAATAGTCTGCTCTGTATGTGATTTTGCTGCGCGTTTGTGGGGAGGAGGAGGAGGCTTAGTTCAGGTCTGGGAGGCAGAGGCAACAGCGGCAGTAGCCCCCACTGTTGACTCCAGAGTGCTAACAGAGGGGGCCTTTCCAGCCCTTTCCCTCTGTTCAGGACCTAGGCACCTCCTATCTGCCTGCCTGTCGGTCTGTCCCTAGGCTTCAGTATTGCTGGTTCACAGTTGGTTGATGCGAGGGGGAAAGGCATGACTCATCTCTGCCATTAAACTTCCTTGAGCAGTGGAGCATGGAGAGGGGCGGGAGCAAACCTCTCATTGGCTGAGCAGCATCTATGGGGTTGATGACATTCACTTCTACTAATGGGGCTCTGCCCATCCAACCGCAAACTCAGGCGGATTAAAGTGCAGTGTGACCTGTGAAAAGCAGGTCTTAAAGTAGTGTTTACTCCGCGTTTTTTGCTCTGCATGCTCCTGACGAACAAAAGTCGATTTCATGAAAATCCGCATTAAAGATGAAAGCGCTTCACGTTCATTGCCATGTAGATCCGGCTCTGCAGTTGCCAGGGATTGAACCTGGGACCTCCTGCATGCAGCTCATTTGGTCTGCCACTGAACTGTTGCCTGGTCCCCATTGCTGAATTGGCAGCTTGTGGATGTGTGGTGAGGGGGGATCTCCTGAAAACTGAACAAATGCTGTGCAATATGTCTTGATGCTCTTCTCTGGATAAGGGCCATGGTGTTTGTAATCACAACAGCCAGAGATTCCAGGCCTTCTAATTATAGGTTCCCAGAGGTAATTTCAGTCTCGATCTTTAAATTCTAAAATTGGCAGATATCCTTAGCTGTATGAAGAGCAACAGATGCTGCATGCACATTTCCCAAAACTTAAAAGCTCCATACAGGAACCAGGATTGCATTCGCACAGCCATAGTCAGATTGTGGTCAGTAGAAGTGATACTTTGAGAGGAGAAAGTTTGTACATGGTGACTGAATCTAGCCCTTTGCTTCCCAAACTGATGATCAGCTCTAACCCTGACAATCTGAGGGCACATGCAGTATGAAAGAAAATGAAATTGACTCATGTGACAGCCATTGATCAAAGCTAGAAGTACAAAAGGAGATGACAGCAAAATCAAAATGTCCTGTTTTAAAGAATGCTTTTCTAAGCAAATTGGTCTTTAACATGTATAATCCGGGGGGGGGGGGTGTGTGTTTAAGAAGTGAGATGCATTGAGACTCGCTTTGTTTACACTTGCAAAATGGGCTGCGATGGTTTTTCAGTTTGCCAGACGGTACCAGAACTCTCCCTGCCTTGAATTAATCTTAAGAAGCTGCATTGTATACTTATAGTTTAACCTTAAACCCGGAGAAACTAAGGGTTGTATCCAATGTTAATACTACTTAGAGTAGACTCATTAATGAGTCTATTCTAACTAGGACTAACACTGGATACAACTCAGTGTCTGCAAGTCTATGTACGGTTCACAATCATTGAACTCAGTAGGACTTCCTTTTGAGTAAATATGCATAGGCTGAGGTGGCAAGTCAGTACATTGCACAGATTGCTGAAGTATCAACATGGCAAAATATGACATCTCACCAGGCTGTCATGACATCCTGTCCTTTCCAGGGGCATTCTTGGTTAAGGAAAAAAGGGGGGGGGAGATGGCTGTCCTCACAATTCATGATGTAGCATAGTTCTCAGTGAGCCATTCTGTTGACAGTGAAGAAGAACTCCATTGGTTATTGCAGCTCTGCTGTTATTTGCAGCAACACCAAAGCTCTTTTCTTTTTTTACTAAAAGAAACAAGTAAATCCCTCTGCAGCCTTCTGTATCACATTAAGCCACCACCACCGCTGAAAATTAGTAGCGTTTCGTCCAGTATCCAAATACCAAAATAAAGTTGGAGACTGTTTCACCCCGCAAAGTGACAAAAATAAGTAGTCCAAATATTTGTTCCATATATTGTAAGTTATCTTGCATTTCCGTTAACATCTGAAATTGACACCTGTATGGTAGACTGATTTATATTTGATCAATTAATCTGTTCAGAGGCAGATGATTAATTAAATAAGGGCACAATCCTATGCAAATTTAGACAAAAAAAAAGCCTAGGCATGCTGGGAGTTGTAGGCCTTTTTTTCTGTCTAAACTTGCATAGGATTGTGCTTTAAAAGTCCTTTAAGTATTTGGCAAGCCTTGCTTTATATACATGTATCCTCTTGCAAAATAGACATTAATGGGTTGTATCCAGTGTTAGTCCTACTTAGTCTAACCTTCAGTGGGTCTACTCTAACATTGTATATAACCTATTGGATACAACCGAGTATGTTTTAAGATGCAGGCCAGAGACGCCAGAGATAGGCTGCAATCCTACACACACTGGAACTATCTCCATTGCATATGGTGTAATTTGCTTCTGAGTAAACATGTGTAGGGTTGCAGTGTACAAGAACCCAATTCTGCTCAAAAAAGTTGCCACTTATATTGTGACCCATCTCTATTCTTTTTCATTTATTGACAAGATATTTTTTATCAGTCTTTGAAACAATACACTAAACAATGAAGAACAATAGCTTTTGCTGGAACCTTTTTGAGGTAGTGACTTTCAAAATCAGCAAAAGCTTAACTGTAAATATTTTTCGACAATTGGTTTATAGAACATTATTCCTTAGCTGGTCAAATAAAGCCCCCCCCCCCCCCCCCCGTAGCTTAGTCAATCATTATTCATAGGCTACAGGATGGGTTGGTACCAAGCATAGACCTTTACAGATGGGATTCAATTCTAGCAGATAATAAGGCAAAAATATCTAGAATATTAGTCAAGAATAGAAATGAGTGCATGTCACACCTTGACTTGGGCTACCATGCTTATACTGCAATGCAATGCAATTTGTGAACGTTTTTGTTAGCATACAGGGAATTCACTGGTCTGCACCTTCCCTGATCTTTAGCACTTTTTATTTCAATAGAACTTGCTTTCAAATAAGTGGTTAAGGGTCAGAACCTAAGGCCATTTTAATTGCAAGTGGGTATGTATAGACATTTTAAGGGACTGCACTGAATGTAATCCATACTCCATGGCTTACTTCAAAGTGTTACTGTACAGAGACCTTGGGGCTGCTGCACATGTAGTATTTCAAGGGCATCTGTCTGTCTGTCTGTCTGTCTGTCTATCTCTAAAATGTATAAACCAACTTTCATCCAGAAGGGATCTTAGGGTGGTGTACACAACATTAAAACAAATAACTATGGTTCGTTCTGGGACCAGCAGAGTCTCACCAGGTAATGACACACAAGCAGGCCTTATTGGTAGTGGCACCTACCCTCTGGAACACTCTCGCATGTGTCATTTGAGAGGCAGAAACCATTATGAGCTATAAACGGCCCTTGAAGACATTTGTTTACACAGGCTTTCCCTAGGTTATGATACTGCTCCATTTTGTTATTGTCTTTGTTATAATATTGTTAATAATTTGTTATTTTGTATTGTTCTTACGCTGTTTTTATATTGGTTTGATTTTGTATCAAATGTACATTGTGATCCAGTTAGAAATTTTAGGATATTAGGTAGTATACAAGCAACATGTGTAAATAAATAAACCCAATATAAAAACCATACAATTATACATTAGAAGACAAATGAAAACAATAACTATTCAGCCAGCAAGTCAAACTAAACACAACCATCAATTCAGTTTTAAAATAAATGAAATTGTACAATATTAAAATGTTGAAGTGCTTCAGGAAAAAGAAAGTTTTAATTTGGTGCTAACAGTACATGCACAAAGTTGGTGCCAGTCGTATCTGTTTTGGGAGGGCATTCCAAAGTTGGGGCGCCACCACAGAGAAGGCCCGCTCCTTTGTAAATGCATTGTGTATGTCACCCACTGATAGTATTCGGAGAAGGCCCTCCTCTGAAGATCTTATTGGAAAGACAAGATAGTATGGGAGGAGGCAGTCCTTCCAACTGCTTTATACAATACATTTCTCGCAAGTGTCTGTTAACAGATGTACAGTTCAATTTTGTGCATGCTTCCTTTAAAGTAAGTCCCACTGAATTCAAGGGGAGATACTCCCCTAAAAATCTGCACATAGGGATTGCAGCCTCTGTAGACTGCAGAATTTGATGGGAAGGAGACAATTAGTACCTAATTCTTCACCCTGGCCTAGCAAGTTGAAGCAGCCATCATTATTGTTCTGAAAGTTCTGTTGAGGTCCATGGGGCCAGGTTTCCTCTTTGACTTCTCCATAGAGTAGCAGGTTCATTTTTCCTTGTGAGGGTTCCCCCCTCCCCCAGAGGTATAGCAGTTTTTCTTTCAAACTTCATCGCACTGTACATGGTTTACAGAGAGAGGAATAGGGTGTGATGGAGCCACACAAATCATACAAGGTACCAGAAAAGTCTTTTTCTCGCTGTATCCATTTTATTGGCAGGTCAGAAATATTACGGCACATTGAGAGGCCAGAGACAATTTTTCAAACCGCTGGTGACATGCCGTTCTTCAAAAAAAGAAAGAAAAAAAGGGAGGAAAGCTGCTGTGCTTGCCAGCATGCTCACACCTCAGTGCAGGTCTTTGTCACATGGATTATTTTGAGTGCGGGGAAGGAATAGGAAAAGTGGTATCAGAACCTGAGCTTTTCAGAAAACGTTTACTTCCAAATACATATGCTTAGGACGGCACCCTAGATGTGTCACAGTTCATGAAGATTTAGCCAAAATAAAGACAGCCTGGAGAAGTTGCTTGGTAGATTTGGATGATCAGGATGTTTGGATAGCTAAATTGTTGACAGCGTGGGGAGGTTGGCAGGGGGCATTAATATTTTTATTGAATGGTGGGGACGTAATGGCGATGTAGTGCTTACTCACCACCTTCCTGATATCTTAGAGGAAAATGTTATCACAAGCAATTTGCTGTGGATAGACTGCTGGGCCTGAGCCAGTGGCTGTGTGTGTGTGTGTGAGAGAGAGAGAGAGAGAGCGGGAGACGGAGGGAGAGAGGGAGAAGGGAAACAGAGACATTCCACTAGCCCTGCAGAAAGGCCTCCTTCAGAAAGGTTCCTCCTCACTCAGCTGTCACCACCACCAGCGACCATTTCAGCAGTCTGTAACAGAAGGAGATGAGAGGGGAAGCAGGACCATTCCACGTGTCTAGCTGAATGCCTACTTCATTTTTTTCCTCTTCCCTACCCATCCCTCTTTCTTTGTGTGTTGCATCTTTTTAGATTGTAAGTGTGCGGGCAGGAGCTGTCTTGTTAACTGATAATTTGGAAGCTGCTCCAGGAGCCTTTTTTTGATGAGGAGCTGGATAAAAATACTTCAAATAAAAATTTAAAAATAAATAAAATATGAATCCACTTTAGGACGCAATCCTATAGATATTTAGGCAGATAAAAGTCCTACAACTCCCAGCATTCTCCAGCCAAGGTTGGCTGGGGAATGCTGAGAGTTGTAGGACTTTTTTCTGTCTTAGCATCATAGGATTGCACCCTTAGTCGCATAGAAGATGGGGGAGTGGGGGTCTACTTTTGACAGCAAAAAGGGGGCACAACTGAGGACTGCAGAACCACACTGCCTGCTCCTTACCTCTCTGCAAGCACTTTTATCCAGCTGAGCAGACATCTGGCATCAGAGGTTGGCTAGGGAGGAAAACGTGTGGCGAGGTGCAGAGTGTGGGGAGGTCACACTAAGGGGAGGGATCTACACGCCTCATCTACACGCCTCTTTTGCAGAAGGAGATGAGAGGGGAAGCAGGACTGTTCTACCTGTCTAGCTAAATGCCTACTTCATTTTTTCCTCGTCCCTACTCATCCTTTTTTCCTTGTGTGTCACATCTTTTTAGATTGCAAGCTTGCGGGCAGGGAACGTCTTGTTAACTGATTTTTTGTATGCTGCTCCTACACCCTCTCACATTTTGTGGCTGGGACATATTTTGTGTTTAAGCTCTGGTTTGGCCCTCAGCCCAGGCATGAACCAAGTAAGTGGATCTGGTGCTGGTCGCTTTCTCTAGCTCAGTTCACTATTGGAAAAAAATGGAAAGAATAGCAATTTGTCATAGATGATTGTTGCAAGGATGAATTGGATAAAGGAAATGCCTGCACTGAAGAAAATGAGGGCCTATAAATACAACCCCCCTTCTAATAACAGTAACAAAATATTAGGGTAACTTCACTGAGTATAATTTTTCCAGCTTATTACAGAATGTTAATGCAGTGGGAACATAGGTTTTAAGCCTGCACTTCTATAATTCCAGCCCATAAGGTTGAAGCACTAAATGAAACAAAGAATTGACATTTTGTTAATGTGTGACTAAGAAAGTAGAGGTTTTGCTTATTGCTAATTTCCTCCTTGGCTACATTAATCATGTTTGATGGAAACAAGCCAATATTTATATGCTGACCTATGTACAGGATAGTTTTCTTTAATTCTACCATCTAGTTTTTTTGGCTCTGATCGGAAATGTGAATGATATATGTGTAAAGAGACAACATGCCAGTCACATGTAGGTTTTTTCATTGTTTGTTTGCTGTCTGCAGCTTATGCTTCAATAGTCAAATCTTGCAAACTACTTTTTTAAAATGTTCTGAGTTTAAAAAATTGTTATGGGGTGAAGGAGCTGTTTGAACTGAGAATGCGGGGATGGGAGAATTAGAGTGTATGCGCATATTGGGTGTACAGATCATGATGTGTCTTTTCCAGAAAATGTTGAATCAGAGAATTTCCTGGACAACTTTTTGGATTTTTTTTCTGGAAAATTTTCCAATGCCCATTATCTCAAAAGTTCTTCTAGTAGCCAAAACTGAAATACTGAATTAGGGACACAATCAATAAAGTACACCCTATTTAAATGGTTTAAATTATATATGCAGATGAATCCAAAGTCTTGGAAAAAAAATTATTCTGTTTTAGGAAACAATACATTTTTAGAAATGTAAATAATTCCATGGAAATGTTCCGTGGATTTGAGGAAATATTTCCACTTTGCATCACTGATACAGACTTGGCTATTGTTGGAATTGTTCTCAGTCCCGTTTACTCCAGGGTCCAAACCCAGCTTCCTGAATAGTTGGGCTTTCTTACTAATGTAAGGGTTGAGCATTGAAAGGGCACATTGTTACAGTCATTGTGGGGCTTGCCTCAGATATGCATATGAGGAATTGTTGGTTTTGAAAAGAGAAAGCAGATCTTGCCACAACCATTTTTGCCCTGGTTACATCCAGGCTACACTACTACAATGTACTGTACATGGGGCTGTCTTTGAAGATGGTTCAGAAGCTTCAGCTGGTGCAGATTACAGCTGCTGGGTTGTCTGTGGGGGCCAAGTGATTGGAGCATATAACACTGATGCTTTAGTGGCTTGCCAGTGTGTTTCTGGGCCCAATTTAAAGTGCTGGTGGTTACCTTCAAAGCCCTCCGTGGGTTGATAACCTTCAGGTTTCTGAAGGACAGCTTGCACCTGTATGAACCTGCCCTAGTTTAAAAATTGGCTGCAGAGGCCCTGCTCACATGTCTGCCATCAACGTCCATCAGGTTGGTGAGTGCAAAAGGCAGGGCCTTTTTGGTTGTGGCCCAATCTATGACTCTCCCTCCCACTGGATGTGTGTCTGACTCCCCTTTTGACTTTTTAAGTAGGCCTTAAAGACCTGGTTATTTCAATCTGCTTTTAACTGAATAACGATGCTGGTCTATGTTTTTTAAGCTGTAGTTTTAATTGTTATTTTATGACGTTAAGTCATATTGCTTGACTTGTCTAACGGACTGCTGGTATAGAGTGAAAAAATTTATGCTGCTTTAAAAATGTATTGTATATTCTAGCCTGTTTTATTATTGTATTTAACTGCCTTGAGAGCGCTTTTTGCCATGAAAAGCAGTATAAAATACTTCAATAATAAAATAAATATACATTTTATTTATTTATTTTAGTTAAATAAATAAATAATATAGCATTTCAGCATCACAATTTCCCTGGCACATGCATATCTAGTGTAGAAGGCTTTTAGCGCAGCCCCCTTCTCTCTGATGCGCGGTACCCTGTGCACCTTCTGAATTGGTACATGCTGTTCCATTCCTCAGTCTTTTAATCAGCTCCTCAAAGATACTGGTCTCACAGTTCCTGGCAAGTGATGACAAAATGTGCTAGGCTTGAGCTTTAAAGCCACAGGGTGGCTAGGCCAGGGTAAAGTTTATAATAAATAAATGACAAAACCAGAGAGGTGGCATTGCCTAGTCTCCCTCTAGCATTCTTGAAAACCTACTTTGGAATACAGCATAGAGCTTTTTGAGTTTCTCATTATGAAAAGGGGCAAAGATAAATCTGAGTAGATCAAGAGACGGGTGACAAAAATGATGTACAGCTTGTAGAAAAGGAGACTAAGGGTGGATATAACAGTCTATAAATATTTGAAAGGTAATAATATGAAGGTGGGGGAGGGATTATTTACAGTGCTTGAGGCAGCATAACAAAGAGCGATGGCTTGAAACTAAAAAATACAAGGGAAATAATTAAATTAGGGGACACTTCCTTTCTTAACTAGAAGTGCAATTAGGCAGTTGGATGGCCGGAAGGCAGTTCTTCAAGCATCATTGACAGAGGGATTTAAGAGAATTGCTTAGGACCATACTGAAGACAACACTTTATCCCTGCTGAGGTGATTTATATTAGAAGGCTAAGGGCCTAACTACATGTTACATTCATGATATGGTTAGCAAGAATGTTGTGGGTTTTAAAAACTTAAATACCATGCATAGGGGAGGGATGTTGTCCTCAGGAACACAGTGCACAGGGAGGGGAAGCTTAAGCCTTCCACCCCCAGTTACAATATGGGTGAAAATTCCCAAGCAACCCCTATTCACATTGGGGGGAAAGCTCCCATTCGTGCCAGTGAGACCTTTTTTCCTAATTCAAATTGCTGCCAATCATGTGGGGCAGAAAATGTTCCAAACCAGAACATTTCCCAGTGATTTATTCGCTTTGGAAAGTTTTTCATTTCATAAGTTCATTTGTGACAATTAGGGATGTGTGAACTCACCCCCATCTGGGTTTTCTGGATGCCTGCCCAGCCCCTGCCTCTGCTCGCTGGTCCCTGGACTGCAGTTGCGCCCCTCCCATGCTCAGCGAGTTCCTGCACTCATCCCAGTGGCCTCATCGAACTCCATGGTCACCATTTTTTTGAGAAATAAAATGGCAATTGCAAAAATTTGCATTTTCACGCGCACATACAAATATGCGCCTTGACAAAAATTCGCATATTCATTTCAATTTCAAGTTTCAATTTTTGCAAATGCACATAGTCTCATGTGTGAAATGCACATTTTTGTGAAGGCGTGCATTTTTGTTTGTGCAAAAATGCTTTTTTTTAAAAAAATGCACATTTTTGCATGTGTGCAAATATGTGCATTTTCACGATCAACATTTTCTTTCTCAAAAAATGGTGACCACGAAGCTCGACGAGGCCACCAGGGTGAGTGCAGGCCAGTTGCCGAACGTGGGCAAAGGCTTGGGAAGCGGGGCTTGGGGGTGTGGGCCAGGGCAGTTCTGCTGGATTCCCAGACTGAATTGGGTGCCCGTAGCATCCCTAGTGGCAATGAATAGATGCCAATTGCAAATACAATATTAGGCAAGTGTGGGTGTTTCAAAGTCCATACATTGTACGGAGCAGGGAGTTGCTAAGCCTAAGCAACTCCCTGCTCCCCAGGGCCAAATTGAACAAATCTGAGCCTGGAACAGAGTTTTGTGGCTGAGCTGGAAGGGAGGAACTTGCAGGAGCTGCAGCAGAAGGCGCCTGGAAAGCGCTTCTGCCCTCCCTCCCTTTGGCAGCCAGGTTCACTGGCCACTGGTTGGGCTTGTGCCTTGGCTGGCTGTCGTGGGCTGGGCTGGCGGGAAACCCTTCCTCTTCTACCCCCCAGCCTGGTTTCCTCTTTGCTGGCTGGCTGGGTTTGTGCCTGAGGAACAGGTAACTTGGGCAATTGCAGTGATGGTGTTTCCCTTCTTGACAGCAGCCTGCCTTAGAGACCATGGCTGCTTCTACGTAATTCTGAGCTTGGTCCTTCTGTTCGCCTCCTGCCTCCTCCCGGCACTTCCACCCAACCCCCAGTGATGTTAGGACTGGAAAGAAGCTGCCCAGGGCCTGTTGAAGCCCCAGCCAGTAAGCAGCATGGAACAGGCCCGAGCTAATTATGAGATACATGGGGAGTAGAGGCCAGGGGCAGCTAATTGTGCTCAGTATTTTAATCAAGAATTGTAATTGATTCATTGAATTGATTAATAACATTGCGGCCCTAACTGTGACATTTCTCAGAGAGGAGTTTAATTAGTCATGTGGTTTTTCCAGAAAATGTTGAATTAAATTGAGTAAAATTGAATTAGGTTAAATAGGACTGGAAAGTTTTCTGATGCCCTAGAGAGTAATCTAATTTAGCATGTTTATTTTACTTGTGTTAAGTAAAAAAAACAAAAAACAAAGCTAAAAAACATGCCCCATGTTACAACATTTTTTTTGTCCAATGCAACATAAGTATTTGACTGGAAATATTTGAGGGGGAAATTAAAGAATATTTAGGGTACAATCCTATGCATTTTTAGACAGAAAACAAGTCCTATAACTCCCAGCATGCCTCAGCCAGTCATGCTGGCTGGAGAATGCTGTGAGTTGTAGACCTTTCTTCTCTCTAAACATACATAGGATTGCGTCCTAAATGTTCTTTAAATGTTACATTATGTACATTTTTTTGAAAAATTAGAATACTTCTAAATATTTAAAGATAATAGCATGTACTTCCCTTACATTTCCTAAATTTAAGAAAAAGGCAGAGATACTGAAAGTTGTTAAAACACCAAGGGCGCAATCCTTATTTCCGCTTAAGCAAATCCTCTGTGCATTGCCATTTTTTGGTGTTTAGAAACCACCTGGGTTTCTTTCATCACGTTGTTTCTATTGAAGTGATCTCTGGTGAATTCCTATCGGCTGCCGCCTCCCTTAGCTTATTTTTAGTGTTGAGCTATAATCATTTTATCCCAGTCATATTTTCTCCAAGGCCTCTCCTCACAGATACCTGAAGAGCTCATCCTCCCCTCTTAGTGTTATCTTTGATATTCTCTTAATGAATGTATTTCATTCTGATTGCAACAGTGCTAAGTTTGTTCCTCCTTATGGCCTTTTTGTTTGTTGTTTTGGAATTGTAGGGCGCCTTATTGTTGTATGGGCTTTTCCTGCTGTCTTTCCCACAAATCAACTTTCCTAGTGTTTTCTGAATGGTCTTGTACTGTAGTATGAGTTTCCTGGCTTTGTCAGATGTTCAGCTCCATTTATATTCTATTAGTCTACCCTCCCATTACAGCAGTGAAACTATGGGTGAAACTATACTTTATGTGTAGCTCTGTGATTCCACCCCCCCCCTCCATTTTCCTTTTATCTTATAAAGCAGCTGTGGGGTTGAGGACTGATGGGAGAGGGGCTATTTAACCTTTTCCTTTCCAGCTGACTGTTCAAACTCCTTCTTCCCATTTACTTTTCTTCCCATATATTTTCCTTTTGGGGGAGAAAAACAGTATGGGGTGGGTTGTGACCTTGAGTGGATAATTGTCCAGGAAGGAAAGCGTTAACACGCCCCACACACACACACACACACACACACACACCAGTATTCCTCAAAACCTGAATCAGCCTTTAGCTGCTTTACATCAGGGATGGGGAGCGTGTTTCCAGATGCTGGTGGACTGCAACTCCCATCAGCCCTAGCCAGCATAGCCAATGGTGCAGGATTATGGAATGAAAGTCAAATGACATCTGTAGGACTGCACTTTCCCCATCCTTGCTTTTTTACATGGTAAAAGGAAGGCCTGAGGGAAAAGAATTGCAGAACTACTAATAACATCTTGTTTTGTTCTTACATCGGTCAAACAGCAAGAAACCTCTTACTGTTTGACTATAGCAGTGACAAAACCATCCTGGTCTTTTCCTTGGTGTCTGAGGTGAAAAGTGCTTTTCCACAGTATACTGCCAAGGCAGTGTAAGCCTGTTCAGCTGAGCAGGCTTACACTGCTTCACACAACTGGGAATCCTGGCATGTCAGGGTTTCCAGTTGTGTGGGGCTGTGTAAATGCATTCAGCTGAATGCAGTTACAGCAGTTACCTTGCCCACCTGCCCTGTCAACATGAGGCAGTTGGGAGTGGAAAGGGGGGCAGAGCACACATGCACCCCCAGCTCCGTCTGTGTTTACAGCAAAGCCCTCTTTGGCAAAGGCCTGACAGGGGCCATACCTTCCAAGTTACAGCTAGTGGCGGCCCTATTATTAGGGCTGTAATAATTATTAGGGCTGCTGCTTCTGTGCTCCCCCTCTCTGTACCTACTTGTCTGTTTAACAGAGAAAGCTCTTCACCACTCCACGGCCACTGACCCCCTTGACTCCTCCTCTTCTGACCTGCCCTCTGCCCCAGCAGTCAGACTGGCCACCGGCCTCCACTGGATATAGCTGAATGTTAGAGTTTGGAAATCTTCCTGGTTTCGTGCATCTAAAGTTGGATCAAATTAACCTTAGCATGACATTGATGGGCTGGGAATTTGTACCTTTAGAAGACACTAATCCGGTTTTCACCTCACTCCCAAATAATTGGGAGTGCCTGTTTTCCCAGTTAGTGCAGCACTTCAGATCAAAGTGCATCTCATGTCTTGTGCCAAGACGCCTGAAGCAGTCTGTGTCTGAAGCAGGTCCTTGGTCTTTAGGGAGGGTGTGAAGTTTTGATCCCTGAGGAAGAGCAGCCCCTGGTTTATCCCCAAGACGAAGCCAGGGCAACACCAACATAATCTCAGAGAGCAACTCATCCTGCTCAATTTGTCGGCCCCTTAGGCGTCCAGTGGCTCTTAGACCAGATCTTTAAACTACTCCAGACTTACAACACCAGAAACAATCTATCCTGGTTTAGTTAGACCAGACCCAGGTTGATAAGCAAGACTTGAAGTGGGGGTGGGGGGAGAGGTAGGAGTGGCCCTAATGAAATCCACAAGCTTTTCCTTCTGATTTCCCCAATTTTAGCCTAATTGTGCCCCCATAGCCTTCTAAAAGGGCTCTGGATAGGGGCGAATGCACCTTCCTTGTTCTCCTCAACCTCTCCGCGGTTTTTGATACCATTGACCACGGTATCCTCCTCGACCGCCTGGAGGGGTTGGGCATTGGAGACACCGTATTATGGTGGTTCCGGTCCTTCCTCTCCAGCAGGTTCCAGAGGAGAGGAGAGGAGGTTCCTCTCATCACTGGGAGAGGAGGTTTCGGACCCGTGGCTGCTCACTTGTGCGGTGCCACAGGGTTCCATCCTCTCCCCGATGCTATTTAACATCTGTGTGAAGCCGCTGGGGGCTATCATCAGGAGATTTGGGGTGCAGTGTCATCAGTATGCGGATGACACGCAGCTCTACCTCTCTTTCAAATCTTCACCAAGGTTGGCCATAGAATCCCTGTCCAAATGTCTGGAGACGGTGAGTGGCTGGATGGGGAGGAATAAGCTGAAGCTGAACCCTGACAAGACCGAGGTACTTTTGGTGGGAGACAAGAGGAGGCTGGGGGATGTTGACCTGCTGTTGAATGGGTACGGCTACCCTTGAAAGACCAGGTCCACCGCTTGGGGTTCATCTTAGACTCCCAGCTGTCCATGGAGGCTCAGGTGTCAGCTGTGAGCCGGACAGCGCTGTACCAACTGCATCTGATACGGCGGCTGCACCCGTACCTTCCTGACCATCTGCTCCCATCGGTAGTACATGCCCTGGTCTCCTCTCATTTAGACTACTGTAATGCGCTCTACGTGGGGTTACCCTTGAAGAAGGTTCGGAAGCTGCAGCTGGTACAGAACACGGCGGCTCGCCTGATGGAAGGCAGCCGCCAGCGAGATCACATCACTCCAGTGCTGAAGGAGCTGCACTGGTTACCAGTTTTTTCTGGGCCAAATTCAAGGTGTTGGTTTTGACCTTTAAAACCCTATACCGTTCTGGCCCAGCCTATCTCAAGGAGTGCCTCCAGCAACACCAGATGGGCCGCTCAACAAGATCAGCCTTGGATGGCCTTCTCTCTGTCCCACCAGCCAGGACATCTAGACTGGCGAGGATGAGGGAGAGAGCCTTCTCTGTAGTGGCCCCCATTCTGTGGAACTCCCACCCTAGGGAACTCCGTCATGCCCCCTCTTTAATGAGCTTCCTCCATGCCCTAAAAACGTGGTTGTTCAGGCAGGCATTTGGGGTTGGTTAGGGTAATTTTAGAAATGTGCTGTTTTTAATATTGAATTTTATTGTTTTGAACTGTTTTTAATGTTGTACATCGCCCAGAGTGGCTGGGTGACCAGCCAGATGGGCGATTAATAAATTTAATAAATAAATAAATGAAATAATTGCTGAGGGGGCCTTCACAAATACAAGGGGTCTGGGCATGGCCCCAGCTCCTACGTGTCATTCAAGCACAGTTTATGAGTTTAAAAATCACCCACACAAAGTGATCTCATTGCCCCAGCTACTTGGGCAAACTAATATACGGGTTCTGAGCCTGCACAGAGCACATTTTGGAACCTTCTAGAGCTAAGCATAGTGAAACCTTTGGAACAGAGGCTCACCCAGAACTGGAAGATGCATGCCCATTGGGCCATGGACACTGCCTTGATTTTCATGGCTGATCTACA
Source organism: Heloderma suspectum (assembly GCF_057233095.1). Classification (NCBI taxonomy): domain Eukaryota; kingdom Metazoa; phylum Chordata; class Lepidosauria; order Squamata; family Helodermatidae; genus Heloderma; species Heloderma suspectum. The sequence continues at coordinate 103,077,239 of NC_139459.1, forward strand.
TACTGCAGTAGCTTGGGAAGGCTTTAAATCATTCCACATGGCGACAGTTGATCACTTAATGAAATGTTTTTATGCAACAGCTCACCATACATTGGGTGGGTTCACATGTCACACTAAGCCACTCTGCAAATAAGTCACAATGGGTATGCCCAACAGACAGTTGGGCTTGCTGTGATTTGTTCTTCCCATCCTTCCCCTGTAGTCCTCCAGCCGGCTCTGGCACATATTCCAAGCACCTTGTGGCACATATCCCACGTACCCAGGCACCTTTTTTAAAAAATGGTGCTTTGGGAGTACGCAAATGTGTTTGTAATTTTTTATTATTATCCCCCCCCCCGTTCTTTCGCAAGTGCGCAAGAACACACTTTTGCCTTTCCAATATGTGCAGTCTTGCCTTGTCAATGTCCTTGTATGTTGCAGCTGTCAACTGGAACACCAAAGTGGAGTAGGAAACATACAAGGAAACTGAGAAGACAAGACAGCAGATGAGCTAATTTGAGCAAAGTTGACAAAGATCGGGGGGAAATAATAACAAGGGACAGGAGAAACCCATTTGTGTTGTTGAAAAGCCCGAAAAGGGGAAAAAATACAAGAGCAGTAAGTGCACCGGGCGGGGCGGGGGGTGATATCTCTGACTTGGGAATGTAATCCTCTTGCTTTTAAGTGTTGAACTGACACTTCTCATCCTCCCATTCACCACTTCCTTGAGTCTCTAGTAAGTCCAGAAAGGGGATATATTCCCCCCCCCCCGGGGGGCGGGGGGTTGGTGATTCCTTTTTGGAGCAGTTACTGCAGTAGCCACAGCAGTAACTGCTCCATTCACCAGTCCTTAAAAAAAAAATTTTTACTGTCACTCTTGTGGAAGTGCACAGGAGCGTTTAATAGCTGCTGGCGAAGTCAGACTAAATTCCCACACATTCTATTGCTCTGCTGTGATTTTTGCCTAAATTTCCCGTTCTGTCAATGTCCTGGTCTATGTCAAGTCAAAAACTGGTGAACTGTGTCTTTTTCTCCATAACATCACAAAACTTTTTTTTTTAATGTATATTTGTGTTGCCTGGAAGAAAAGTGCCAAATGGTATGTTGAGCCACTGTACATGAAGAGCTTAATGTAAGAGCCACCACGTGAAAAGAACTGTAAGTGGCTTTGGACAATTGCTTAATGTGATCAAGGTAGCGCATCATCTGTGGTGCCTGATTTGTATGATAACTAATGGAAGACCTTGCCCACACAAACATAATTGGTACAAGTGGTGAATGAAATTACTGTGCATAATATAATGTGAACTCATTTCTAGAGCTAGTGACTGCAGTTGGCAATCATGCCAACTTATCACCAATGAGGAAAATACTATTCATTTTTTTTGCTATATTAAGAAGACAACCAAGTGTTGTTTCTGGAAAAAAAAAAGCATAAACCTTGAGAAACACATGAGCTTAGCCATTGACGTCTTTATAGATAAAGCCAGTGCCTGCCCACAGAGTTTTTCTTCTCTCCTGCAGATAGGCCTTATGTGGATGCTTGATAATATTTACAGAAATAGCACTGTTACAGCTTGAAGCCTACTGTACATGTTGTAGGGCCTGTCGGCTCTTCTCGAGCCGTATCAGAGAACTACTCAATGACTGTTTGTTTTGTTTGAAGGGACAAGGTTGTGGAGGGAAGAGATGAAGACGATGGAATAAGAATTAGCCAGTATATAAGTGTGTTGCTAAATATGGACATAGGTGGAGGGGGAGTCATGAAGCTTTATTGCATGTATAGCTACAGTAAGCAAAGACCGTATAAAACTAGCAATCTTATTTGCTGCTTATGGGATATTGAACATTCCTTTTTTATTTCTTCACTAATGGAATTTCTATATTGTGGTAATCCAAAAATGTATTCATATTAGGCTACTAAGAATGAACTGTAAATCGTTTTTTCCTCATGAACTGCAGTATTCTAGAAACTTACGTGGCACCAGTATGGAGAAGAGCACATGTGGGCAGCCTATTGGTTGTATATAGCCTTTGAAGGCTTTTTCTGCAGCCTGCTATGGGCGCCTATGACTTCCCCAGCCCTGCTTCCAAATTCCCCAAAACACACATGCAACCCCCCTCCCCAATTCCTGACAGTGTACTTGCTGTCAGGTGGAGGTAGGGTTAATGAAGCAAAGGAATATAAATAGGCTGAAAAAAGGGCATAACCTGGGCTGGATTGTGCCCATGGTCGGAGTCATAGCTGTGGGAGGAGGGGTTGGCTGTGGCTTTTGCAGCCTTCAGGAACAGGGAAGTCAGATCCCCTCCCAGAATTTTCAGCTTTCATGTTTCATTTCTTTTTTAAATTAACGCTATTTTTCACACAGGATTTGAAGCGACTCTTGCTTTCAGTTAACCTATACTGGCCTGAACACGTGTGTGTGCGCGTGCGTGCGTGTATATAATTTGAAGTATTTTTATCCCACTGTTCAGCCAGAAAGGTTCCCAGGGCAATGTACAAATGAATAAAAAGCAAGACAGTTCTTGCTGTCAGGCCTACAATCTAAAATGCGTGACACAAAAGGAAAAAGGGATGGGGAGGGAAGAACAAAACTGGAAAACTCAAGCACCAGTTTGTAGATATATATAACCACTAGCTGGGATGGAAACAGTTCTGGGAGAGGAGGAGCCAAAAGGAGTTGGTTTCTCAGGCAGAACTGATAGAACGGCCCTGCTTCCTTTCTTTCCCTCTTCTGCAGCCTGATGGAATGAATGGCTGCTGCCAGGTGACAGTTGAGGGAGGAAGGATTTGATTTTTGGCTGAAGTCCCCAAAGTGACTTGTAACATTTATAAAATACAACCGTCCCATTAAAAGCCTCTCATTAAAATAAAGCAATTCAAAAAATGGAACCCATGAGGAAAGGTATTGAGTGGTGGGAGAGAGAAGAGGTTGAAAAATAACATTTGAAGATGTTGAACTCTAAGCCAAAACAAAAACCAGAAACTTAGAACGTGAGGGGAGGGGAACAGTAGAAGGGGCAACTCTGGGCTGATCCAGGAGGAAGCTCTCTCTCACAGGACCATCCACTAATCGTTAAAAATACCCTTCTTCCACTTTTGCCTCAGTATTAGGAACAACTAGAGGTATTAATATAAATAGCAAAAGAGGGGCCCAAAGGTAGTGTAAGTCTCACGCGTGACAATGTCTTCTTAGGTTTGTGGAGGTATTATTGTTTATTATTTATTTTAAATTATTATTAGTCTGCCTTTAAGGATAGAACTCTGGAGCAATGCCCTCTATCTTTAATTCTTATGAATGTGAAGATAAAAGGAGAAGTGTGCCAGTAGCATTCTACCCAGTTGCTCAGTAAGGGCACAAGCCTATGCAAATCATGGCTGGGGCACGCTGGGAGTTGTAGGACTTTTTTCTTTCTTAACATGCATAGTACTGAGTCCTAAGAAGTACGTTTCTTACCTGGCTTTCAACATTCTGTCCAATAAGCACAAATGCATTGGGAAGATAGTTAAGCTGTTCTTTAAAGTTAATTTTAATTTAATTTAAATAATTCATAGTGCAATCCTGAACAAATTTACTCAGAAGAAAATCCTACTGAGCTCAGTGAGGTTTATTTTGTAGCAAGTAATCTTAGGTTTGTAGTACAATCCTGTGCATGCTTATTCATAATAAATTCCAGCGGAACTTAGTCCCTAAACTAGTATATTTAGGATTGCAGCCTTGATTAATTAAATAGCTTCTAGCATATTAGACTACTGATATGTAAGGCTTTGATATCTTTTCATTAACTTAAAATAAGTGAGTTTCAGGTGGATTGAAATTATTTCAATGGATGAGGATTATTTACCTTACAAGTGGGTTTGATGCTTGTACATTGTCTACCAGTTTTATGTTAGATTGATTTTTAGATCTACGTACATAGGTAAATAAAATGGGGCTAAATATGAATGTCAAATAATTTAAAAGCACCTAAAATCCTGTAGAGGTTTTATCTTGTTAATTATTAGAGGGATTGGTTATCTTGTACGTAACAGTATTTATATTCAAATTTGCTAGATCCTTTTCAGTAATTGAATTGGCATATAAAGGTTGCAGAAGGATTTACTGTGATGAGCATGACTTGGTTATTTTGTGAAGTTAGAGATGCTCCACCTGTGAAATGTAACTTTAAGAATGAAACTCCATTAAATTAAAGGTTTGGGGATACGTTTTCTAGGATTCACAGTTATGTGGCTGGTGAGGTTCAGATTTGAAAGACTGTGTGTGCTAGATTTGTATGTGTGTTAGTTCCTGCTAGAATTGTACAATGACAAGTTGTGTTTTCACAGAGCAGTTTCTGCATTTACTGCAGGCTTCCAGACAGCGACCATGTGATTCGTGAGAAGCGATGTTTCCAATTTTCAGTGTTCCATAGACCTCAGTGAAACAGTGCCATCTACTCACTGTTTAATAGCGCAATAACAACTATACACAGTAAGGAAAATCCAGGGTATTTTATTAGCTCATTATCTCCAGATCTTTTTAACATGGAATAACTGGGAAATACCGCTGGATGTGTCCTAGGTCCCATCTACACGAGCTGTTTACTCCGGGTTTGCTGAGATCTGAGGACCTTCGGGACATACGACGCAGTTGCCACTTTGCGGCCAAATCGTGGTTTTCTCAGGGAATGCAGAGGCGTTTTGCTGCGATTTTTTAGCTCGCTGCTGGTTTACTGCGGTTCCTGAGCTCTTTGTCCCTTCCTTGAACTGACTTCGCAGTTTGCGGTGGGTGTGCATGCTTAGTGATTGCATACACCTGAAGCTCAGAGGGATGCATTTTGGAATGAAGGGTAGTCATGTACCTCTCTCCTGGGCTTGCCCCTTTGCATGTGCAAACCATCGTGAGAGTATGGGTCTGGAGGACTGCCACTGTGATTGTGTACAAACAGTTGGCATGGTAACGAAGGAGCAGACTACCCACATCTTACCAAAGTGGAACGGACAGACACAAAAGAACCCCTAAAATACAAAACAGCCACGAAAAACCCAAAGTGTTGCACCCCCATCCTCATGTGGCTGCGCATTTAAATATAATGGTTGAAAAAAAGAGCAGCGTGACTGCCTCAGTTTACTTCGCTTTAATAGCCATGTGTCAGGGCACAGTGGATTTTTCCGTTGGAGAAGTCCGCAGTAAATCGCCGATGTATCGCAGCAGAAGCTAATCTGCAGCTGCAATGCTGCACAGTTACGACGGAGTGAACGTTGAAAGCGGTGCCATGTAGATGGCCCCCTAGAGGTTGATGACATCATGAAAAGGACCCACAGACTTCCATGAGTGACCCACCACGAATGCACAATAAAAGTCTCGTGTGATGGTGCATTTTTTCTAAAATATTCTGGGAGTTTTGGCCCTGTCCCTTTCCCCTTTTGCCTTTAGACCCAATCACCAGTGGAATGCTGCCCCCGAGAGCTTCCCCAAAATGGAATTTGGCCCTCTGGCTGAAAGAAGTTCAGTACTCCTGCCTTAGAAACATTAGGAGAAAGCTGGGCAGTTAGACGAATGAGTGGCCAAAGATCCGGGTTGTGCATCCATGGCATTTCCCAGTGATCCAGTTTAATTAGGTTTATTAAGGAGTATAGACTAAGAGTGGCAGAAAATGGAAATGTGCATTTGGAGGAAAAAACAGAAAAATCGACTAGATAGCTCTTACTCATCAGGAAACCTGTGATAATTCTGATAATTATCAGATAATTCTGATAAACCTTCTGATAATTCAAATCTCAGAGCAGCTTACAGGCTGGGTTCCATGGGTGAGGACAAGCAGCACTCCCTGATCCAGCAAAGTGGAGACATGCTATTTCCCTAAATCATGCTATTTTTATCAGGAACACTTTGGGTGGAGAGAAACAAGAATACAATCCAGTAAGATTTTGACTGTTTCAGTTTGTTGCACCTATGCACTGATGAAAGAGGACATGAGCATGGTGTGGGGAGGTGTAAATTGGAGGAGATTCCTTCCTTCCGTCCTAGACACTTCCTTGAATATTGAAGTGGAAAATTCCCAACTCAGTGTCTATGTGTTATTCCATTTTAGTAATGATGAACAACAAGGGCCTTTGGGCAGAAATGTGGGATTATAAAGGGTGGCTTTTTCGGTACTCGGGCCTTCCAATCTCCAAGTAAATCTTCTTATAATATGTTCAAAGCTGTATGTTTGGGATGGAGGAAGCATTTTCACTGAGACTAACTTATAGGTCAGGTGTAGGCACCCTGGTGCCCTCCAGGTGTTCTGGAATAAATCTCCTGTAATCCCTGTCCATTGGCCATGCTGGCTGAGGCTTATGGGAGGTGTAGTCCAAAACATGCTTGTGACTCTTGTGTAGCCCCATTATATACAGCACACCAATAGCCATGGAACTGCTAGTTCTGATGGGCTGAAGATAGCCATTTTCAAACACCAGCCAATTGAAATTTCAGTGCTGGGGAAGGGAAATACATTTTGACCATCCTGCCACTGACCCACTAGCTAGAGTGGGATATGTGGGGTGGGGAGACGTTAGTGCATGAAGGGAGGGGAGGACCCTATCTGGGGGAAAGATGTGTGCAGCACCTGCAGCGCTGTGAACCATGGCTACTCATTCTGTGTTTAAATTAAACATTTGAAAAGGCCCGCCTCGTTAGCCTCTATTACCGAAAAACACACAGGGATCACATGGGTGCAGTAGGATTGTGAGCACTGGACATCAACCGTTCCGGTGAGTATTACACCATTCCTAGCATTTGGCAGTGGGTACAAGTAACATTTTCTGACTTCTAAGCAAATACAGCACATCTGAGTGGGGACTCGTATGATAAATCACATGCTTAAACAATTTACTGCCTGCTTTTGTATGTATGGAGAGTAGTGCTCTAAAGGTCAAGAAAAGCTTCCTTGATAACATAATGCAGTGAGCTGTAACTGCATCAAATCCTGGGGGTTGTAGAGCAGCCTAGGAGAAATAATTATGCTTGGTAATGGGTAATTACAGATAATGGCTCTTTTTGGGGGTGGCAGAAAAAACACAGCCTTGTCTGGAATGAATATTGCGTAGCACATTAACTTTATGGTAAGCTACAAGTCCAGCACTGAAACAGCAGAAGTTGCAAGATTTTTTTTTAAAGGCGTGATTTTTGGGGGGGAAACAGGTGGAACTTCAGGCTTCTCTGGTCCCTCTTTTCCCACTCAGTTCAAAAAACAAACTTGATGCCTTAGAAAAGCTGGCTAACAGAGAGGTGAGTGCTGGACACAGGAATTGCTCTGTCATGATAGGTCTGGTGGGAGAAACATATTGTTCCACCGGTTTCTGATTATGGCTTTAGGGAGTGATTTCACACCGGCCTCATTCAAGGCTCTTGTCTGACCTCAAAGGCAGCCCATTCGTTGCAGCCTTAAAGCCAGGTCTGTTAATGAGGGAGGGAGGATGCATTCAGCTGTGGGGAGGGAGCAGGGGGGATCTGGAAATTGCTGAGTCGGGATCTAAACTTCTTTTGTGATCTGAAAAGAAGCGCTGCAAGCATGAATAATTATTCCTAGTTAAGAGATCATTGCAGCTTCTTGTTTGTTTTTTATCGAAGTTGGCCAGTGCCAGAACCTGGTCTTCTTGGGGGGTGGGGGAATGGGTGGACTCACTTGTTTTGAATACTATCATTATAACATTTAAGGTAATAGGGAGCCATGATGCTGTTTGAAGCCTAGTCCTAAACTTCAGGATATGCTAAATGGAGAAAAGTTTTCAGCTACTCAAGTCAGGTTACATCAGCCTTCTCCAACCCAGTGCCCTCCAGATGTGTGGCACTACAACTCCCATCTTCTGGCAGGGGGTGCTGGATATTGTAGTCCAACACATCTTGAGAGTGCAAGGTTGGGGAAGGCTGGATTACATTTTACCACTATACTGATCTTTGTGTCTCGTCACTTGGGAGCACTGATCTGAATTGAGAGACTTAAAACTCAAATTTGGGATTCCATGAATTCCCAGACAAACAAGAGGAGTACTTTAACACTGGCATCCCTGCAGAAGAGGAGACCTGCAGGATCAGACCACAGTTCCGTCCAGTCCAGCATCATTTCCATGAGGAAAGTTTGAAGGAACTGGGTATATTTAGCTTGGAGAAGAAAAGACAGAGGGGAGACATTCTTCACATCCTTGAAGGGCTTTGATAGAAGAGTGCAAAGGCTTGTTCCCTCCTCCCCCAGAGGGCAGGACCAAATCTGATGGGCTTAAGTTACAGGAGGGTAGATTTAATTTGAACTCTAAGAGAAACCTCCTGATAGCAGTTCGGCAGTCAAACTAATTACCTAGAGAGGTGGTGGGCTTCCCCTCACTGGAGGTCTGGACAAGAGCCACCTGTCAAGGATGCTCTGGCTCTGGATTTTCTTTATTGACCAGAGGGATTGGGAAACACGGCCCACAAGGCCCCCTCCAGTTCAGTGGGTCTACCAACAGTGGCCCACCAGATCCTTCAGGGAAGTCCAGAGGCCGGGGATAAAGGCAACCATCCTCCTCAGTTGCCACGATGCAGTAATCTGACATAGGGCTTTCACGTGAACATTTTCCATAATATACTGGGCCACACACCTCAGGGGGGATTTGGGGGATTAAAAAGTACAATTCCAGTTAGCAGTTGACTTTGCCCATCAAGGGAGCTACTTAGGTCATCTGCCTCCTATTCTGCTGCTGTCTGCACTATCCATAAATATTTGACACTGTTAGTTTCCTTAAATCATCGCCTATCTTCCTCTTGCCCATCAGCCAGGCTTCCAACATTTTCCATCCCCACCCTCCCTCCCTCTCAGTAATCATGCACTTCAATTTGAAAATCGTCCCTTGTACAGTACATCTCAGCAGCCTCCAAATCCCATATGACAAACGTATCCACATAGGTGTCATGGAACACATGGGAATGGCTGCACCAGTGTCTTCTTTCTCATATAAAATGTGGGAAGTGACTCTGTGACCGTGACTGCCTGGATCTTTTGTGCCTAGAGGATGTACTAACGTTTCTCCCATGTGAGCTAAATTGAGGGTGTGGGTGGGATTTGGAATGCACAGGAGACCTAAGAATGGCTCAAAGCCTCTGGGGTAAGTGGCTGAAAGAAAAAGATGGACACAGGGTCAGTGATAAAGATCTGTAAGTATACAGTCACACATCAATCCCCCCTCCACACACACACAACTAATCCAAGAGTGACCCGGGCAGTGGATGAAAACACCAGCTCTCTTCCTCTGTTGCCCAGATCACCTCTCCCAGTGATCCTGACAGTGGGGGGCAGGGTGTGTGTGTGGAATCAGGAAAAGAACGATCTGCATGATTGGTTGGACAAGGAGCGGAGTCTCTTCTTTTCACCCCTTCCCCCAGGGATCCTGACACAAATTACTCATTCATTGCTGCTTGCAGTAGCAGTAAAAGAACAATCTGTATGATCAGAGGGGAGGGGGCAGAATTTGGTGGCAGGGAAGCCAGGGGCCTCCAGTTAAGGCTTTGGGGGCTGCCTGTGGCCCATGGGCTTTGGGTTGTAAACCCCTGCCCTAAAGAGAACAAGTGTTGCAGTGCTTATATCATGTTTAGACTCATGCAAGTAAATTGTTGGCCTGGGGGTATAGATGGGGGGAGAGGGGATGCGGGCTGCCCTGCCAACAAAGCTGCCACTGGTTGCAATCCAACACATCTGGAGGGCACCAGGTTGGGAAGCGTCGCATAACAAGAAGGAAGACACAGGACGAAGTCCTTGTTTTGGCATTGTGCACTGAGCCAAACTAGATGTGACGTTAACTGTGTGATTGCAATTCAGCATATTTTGTTTTTAGATTTTAAATAGCTGAGAGGAAAGCAATTGGGATTGGAATCGTGGAGAGGTGGGTCACCCTTTGCCCAACGTTGTAATTCCCTTGAAAGCTGCCCACCTCTGAAACGGGAATTTGTGGGAAGTCAATTGCAATTCTGCTTGTTCTTTACAATAGAAGAGCAATGATTGGTGGCTCAAGGAGCTGCCTATCTGGGAGCAGCCTCACTCTCTCTGTGCAAAGCTGATTCCTCCATGTGGTGCATCTTGCTTAGGAACGTAGGGACCTCTCTTATCTTGACCATTGATCCATCTTAGCCCAGTATTCTTGACACCGGCAGCAGCTTTCCAGTATTTCCAGCTTTACCTGGAGATGCTGGGGATTGAACCTGGGACTTTCTGCATGAAAAGCAGGTTCTTTACCACTGAACCACAGGCTTTTGCCCTAGTGCAGCTTCCTTACCCCACCACTATACTGCCCAGAGAGCTTCAGCCATTGGGTGATATAGAAATATAATAAACAACAAACAATCCTCCTCTTGGAACTCAGCAACAGAAGCTGCTGCTAAAGAACCTTTGCAGCCTCATCGTCACCCCTCATCGTGAGAATATATTCCTTCCAAATACATCCGAGCAAAGGGCTGGATGCGTCTGATCTCGGAAGCTAAGCAGGGTCAGCCCTGGTAAGTACTTGGATGGGAGACCGCCCAGGAATCAGGCTTCCTGCATTGAGCGGGGGGTTGGACTCGATGGTCTTGTAAGCCCCTTCCAACCCTACTATTCTATGATTCTGTAATTCTATGATGTCTGACTGATAGCACAGACCAGAAAGTTTGAACATATAACACCAGTTCTGGCGCGCTTCCACTGGCTGCCTGTACTTTTCCGAGACTAATTCAAGGTGATGGTTTTGACCTATAAAGCCTTAACACAGCTTGGGATTGCAATACTTGACAGAGCACCTTTCCTGGTATGAACCTACCCATACACTGTGATCATCAGAGGTCCTCCTCCAAGCTAAGCAGGGTCAGTCCTAGTTAATACTTGGATGGGAGACTCTGGGAATCGGGCTTCCTTCATTGAGCAGGGGTTTGGACTCGATGGTCTTGTAGGCCCCTTCAAACCCCATGATTCTGTGATTCTATCCTATGATCCCAGTCAACAACCTCCTGCAGGGTCAGCCCAAGATATTTTGCTGCTCAGGAGGAGCAGCAAATGCCCCTCTCCCCCAGAAGTGAAGGTGCTACTTCATTCCAATTGGAGGAAGATATTTTAAGAACATGGAAGGTTTGCTTTGTAAATTGGCTGACTAGCTGGGAAAAGTAGTGAGCAATTTCAGCTTACTTCCTTACTTTGGGAGTTATTATATTTTTTAATAAAGGGCCCATATATATAAATCCATTTATTGGGCCCTGGTGCAAAAGACACCTACTTAGAATTAAGGAATACTGAGCCCAGGAGTTTTTATTGAGTTCCAGAACTAAATGGAGCTCTTAGTCCTCTTTCCAACCAAAAATTCACTGCTAGTGACCCCAAGCTTTCTTCTTTTCTGCAGTATAATTTGCAGGGGCGGGGAGTTGTTTTGTTGTTGCTGTGGTTTAAAAAGTTGGGAGTCAGAAATTATTGCTGACGCAAATCACTTTGTGATCTACCAGTAGGTCCTTATGCCTTATGCCCACTCCTACCTTATGCCCACTCCTGCTTTAGCGCCTACTTTCTTCCTTCTGTGCCTCTACCCCTGCAGTGGTGAGGAGCACTTCTCCTTTCTCCAGCCTTACTTGCAATTGGTTTGTCTCATTCTCACATTCCAAATCAGAAGAAAAAAAGAAGAGAAAACCAGAAGTTTTGCACCAACTGCAGAGGCTGATTAACAAACAAAAAGACTGGCTTGTGAAAGAGAGCTGCTGCAGGGAAGGAAGAAAAATCTGGAGTGGATTTCTGTAGGAGAGACAAAATAGTATCACCTAGCTTTTTAAAACCCTTGACCTGAAAACAGATGCTTGCTGGGGCTTGCTACAGTGTGTGGGGCAATGTTTAATTTTTAGAAAGAGACCTACGGGGGACTCAGGCTTACAGGGAACAATGCCATCTGTGCCATTAGACTGTCTCCTTCGGGGAGTGGGGGACACATGATGCCACTTGCTGGGTGGAAAGGGAAAGGTACTCTGTGTATGTTCAGAAGCATACTTAGTATATTGCTACTGGCTAGTAGAAATAATTATTGGCTACTAAGCCTAAACATATTTTGTGAAGCCCCGCCTTTTCTTGAGACTTTGGAGAGCCACTGCCAGTCAGAATAGACCATACTGTTACTAGGCTCGGTTGACCAGTGGTTTGACCCTGTATAAAATACTTCCAAATGGTCATAAGGGACTGTTGCAGAAAACTTTGTACATCTTTTGTTTTATGTGCATCTGGTTACTAAATACTGTAACCAGACAGCTGCCCCCTGGGCACTCCCTGTGCCCTAACAGGAGCCAGCGGTTACTGGTCTCGCTGGCTGCATCAGATAACGTGGGCATAAGTGGGCACGTGGGCATACATAAGTGTATGTATAACGTGGGCATACATAAGTGTATGGTATAGCTGGCCCCACAGCTATACTTTCTTTAGAAATATACCACCCTCTTCAGAAAAGAATTATTACTAACTGCAGTTAATGTGCTGTATGGCTGAAGCCTCTTGTACAACACGGAAGATCAATAACAGTATTTATTGTATGGCACATTGATCTGGAATTAAAAGAAGAGCTGCATTTCACACAGTGAAAGTAGAGTAGGGAAGGTAGCAAAGATGCTGTCTAAGGATTTTAAAACACGGGGCAGAAATTGAAATGTAATGATTTTAGAACATCCTTCCCCATGACTGCTAGAAACTCCATCCCTTATTTAACTTACTTTTATTATTTAAAACAACAACACAGGTCTCTCACCACTCTTTGTGTAAGTTTCAAGGTCCCCTTCTAAGTCTTGGAATCTTTTCGGCCTTCGTCTGTTTAAGGGTTTCTTCACATTTGTGATATTTCTAGGAGCTTGTTCTTTTTAAATGTACGCATTCGTTTCAGCTAACTACATTTTGTGGAACAACTTTTTTCCTCCCTCCTTGCCTTGTTCAAATTATTTGTGATTTTATATATCTTTATGTTTATCCTTCCTGACTGTTCCTTTCCTAAACTGAGGTTACTTGACTAGTTTATTCTGGAATGGAAGATGGCCCATAGTACCTGATCATTGTCCATGCTGATTAACAATAGCAACAAAAATAAGGCTTCCCACCTCCACCTCCCAAAATGAGGCTGCTAAAAAAAACACCACCAAGCGTGGAATTTGTGAGTGAGAACTCTGAAATTGTTTCTGGTGCTGAAAACGGAAAGGCAACCTGTTCCTTAAATCTAAGTAAGGGGCAGACAATGCAGTTCCCTCCAGGTGTTTTGGACAACTACTCCTGTCTGCCCAAATCAGCACGGGCGATTATCAGGGATTATGGGAGTTGTAGTCTAAAACATCTGGAAGGTACCAAGCTGCCTATGCCAGTGCATGATCTCCCCCTTGTTTTGCGCCTGACTTTGGTTGCTGGATCTTGGGATTCAAGTAAAAAATGAAGCGCATGCTTGAAGTCTGCCCACCACTGGCCTGTGTAGCTAATAAAATTCTGTTGCCTTGCTGTGCATTTTCTTCTGACTCCTGGGCTGTCCTTGGAATACTATATTGCACTCAGAGCACATATGCTGTCTTGATTTATAGCAAGTGAATTAGCCACAAGTTGCTTGGGAATTATTTTGTATATTGATTGTAGAGGCCCTTTAATTTCAACTGTGGCATTTTTGTTGTAATCTTTAATACATTGCACTATTGACAGTTTAGGAGCTGTGGCATTGCTCATATGGTAATGCAATTTGATTCAAAGAGGAGCCTTGTGGCAAGAAGAAGTACCCCCCCCCCCTCCATGTTTTCTCAGTTGACTTTCAGGCATCATTAAATCATATTAGAGGTTAGTTGTGTGATGCCTGAACACACAAGCAGAGAGAGAAGGGAAGCAAACTGTCCACAATGGAACCAATTACCTAGGGAAGTGGTGGGCTCTCCCACACTGGAGGCATTGAAGATGAGGCTGGAGAGCCATCTGTCAGGGATGCTTTGACTTGGATTCCTGCATTGAGCGGGCGGTTGGACTCGATGGTCTCATAGGCCCCTTCCAGTCCTACTGTTCTGTGATTCTATGATTCACCTGAATTCAATTGTCACTCTAATTTCCAGGATCAACGTGCAAGGCTTGCTGTATTCGCACAATGCATTTCCCGCCAGATATGGTTAGATGGTGTCATGCTTGAAAATCCAGCTTAAAGGGTTCCTTAAAGAGGAAAAAAGGCGGGATATAAATATAATTAATAACAACAACAACAACAACATAAGCAGAGGGATGTGCTTCATTGAACTAGCCTTGCATGGCCTTTCCATGCAAACTCCTTTCTTCTCTTTGCCCAAGCAGTAAAACAGTTTGTGTTGGTTATGCGTGCACAATCTACACATCTTCCTCCAGATCCCAGCATTGTCTCAACAGCCAAACTGCAGTACCTGGGAGAATACAATTATTGCCCCAAACAGTGAATCCCTTCAGTTGTGATTGCGATGTGAAATGTATTAATGCAAGAGCTGTCTTCACCTATGAGATGTTGTCTGTGATGGCACTGATTCAAGTGACTCAACATCTCTTCCCTATGCTGCACCATCTTGTGAACTCCTTTAAAAAATTGTTTGTTTATTTCCTCCAGTGGCCACAATCTGCCCTGCCACCAATGGAGTGCTCATCAAATCTTACTGCTTTTAAAAAAAAAAATAGGGAAAGTTCAAGAACAGGAAGGTCAGTGCCCACTCCTGTTACTCTACCATTTGGTGAACATCTAGGCCCTGGGACTCAGCAGGCACTGCGGAGCAGTTGCTCCTCCCAGCACCAGCCAAGTCCCTTTCTCCGTGGTAAGAGAGGCACAGAACAGTAGCGGGCATTGCTATGCCTATCTGACATCATCTGGCTGTCTCCCAACCTAAAACTGGTTCCCTATGCCTGACCTTGGTGTTTTTTTTAAAGAAGTTCATTGCAGGCCTTGAGCTTTCCTAGTGCTATGGTGAGTGCATACCTAGCTCACCTTCCCTTATCAATACCAAATCGACCCCTGAGATTTTCTGAGGAGGTCTTGTTGGTCATTCCATGACCAACAGTGTGTTGTCAGGTAGTGGCACATAAGTGGACCTTCTCGGTAGTGGCATCCACCCTCTGGAACACTCTCCCATGTGTGGTTCAAGAGGCGGAAACTATGGCAAGCTTTAAACACCTCTTGAAAACACATTTTTTCACTCGGGCTTTCCCTGACTTGTAATCGATCATGACACTGCTCTGTTTTACTGCTTTTGTTGTAACGTTTTTAAGGTATTTGTTGTTTTATATTTCTTTTATATTGGTTTTTACATTGTATTTTATGTCCTTTTATGTAAATGACTTGGAGATCCTGGGATTCAAACGGTATAAAAGCAGCTTAAATAAATATCTGTGCATACAAGAAATGATCTGGCCAGCCCAGCAGTGGCTGCAGTTGGAAGGCCAAAGGAGGCCAGGCTAGTGCCATCTTCATTGTGTTTCTGCCAATAGGAAAAGACAGTTTTATTCAGACCAGCTTTTGGCATTTAAGCTGTTTGCTGAAGTAGGCTTTAAATGGTGGGTGCTATTTATTTCTTTTTTTATTGAAGACTTTTTAAGCTTTTATGTTTTGAATTATAACTTCCTATTTCATCTTGTATTTTAGTGTTAGATGTTTGTTAGTGCTATTTGAGTATTATTTGTGGTGGAAAGGCAGGATATAAGCTTAATAAATAAATAGTGGCAGCAAGAACACCTGGTGGGTTGCAGAGAGGACTCTGAACAACATCTCCCGCCCTCAGTACCCCCTCTTTGCTGCCACCACCCATCAGTGGAGCACAGCCAGGAGCCACATAATAACACTGTTTCATACCATCCACCAGCACTTGCTATTCCAGCTCTGGCATTGTGAGGGCAGTATCATCTGCCTATAAATCCAAGTTATGACTGTGACCAGAATTTTGAGAATCATTACAGTTGAAAAACAGTGAATTGTAAAATAAAAATAAATAAATTGGGCGAGCGCACTCTCCAGCTTCCATTACACTGTGGTAGGATATTGCACCAGTGATATTATATCGAGTTGTGCAGGAAGATAACAAAAGATAATAATGCTTTTATTTTGCGGAAAGGCCTTCTTTTTCTTTGTGACGTCTGGGGTGGCACAGAAAGGATTGAAGTTCATCTTGTGCTGTCTTCTCAGTTGTCACTCCCTCCCATCTGCCACTCCTTTGCTTTGCACTCTGCAACTCAAGCTTGAAATGTCCTGAAAGATAAGTTGCCTTTTACAAGCTGCTTCTGCTGTTCCCTAACGGCTTGTGTGTTCTCTTCATTTCAGAGGGGCGGATGCTGATTCAGGACATTCCTTCCCTGGCCAGCAGAGGGCATCTGGAGAGCACGTCTGATTTAGTTGTGGACTCCACCTACTACAGCAGTTTTTACCAGCCGTCCCTGTATCCTTACTACAACAACCTGTACAACTACTCCCAGTACCAGATGGCTGTGGCCAGTGAAACCACCTCTGGAGATATGGGGAGCCCACTGGTAGGGTCCCCTGTTAAAAACAGCCTTCTAAGCCGCCCAGCAACCTATATGTCAAGCCAATCAGGAAATCAGTGGCAGGTACTGTGTAAATTAGTAATGTCAGGGTAAGAACATAAGAAGAGCCCTGCTGGATCAGACCAGAGGCCTGCCTAGTCCCACATTCTGTTCCTGCAGTGGCCAACTAGATGCCCACGGGAAGCCCACAACAGGACATGAGAGTAACAGCACCCTCCTGCTCATGTTCCCCAGCAACTGGCGTGCAGAGGCATACTGGAGGATGACTAGTAGGCCATTGATAGCTTTATCCTCCATGAATTTCCCTAGTCCTGCTTTACAGCCGCCCAAGTTGATGGCTGTTGCTACAGCTTGTGGCAGCAAATTCCCTTGTTTAACTAGGTGCTGTATGAAGTACCTCCTTTGGGGTATTTGCGTGCTAGGCCTTTGTCTTGTCTGGAGAGCGCTTAGGTTGCTTTAACTTCTTTTTTGCATCCTTGGACTACATGCAGGATTGTGTCACAGTAATTTGAGACCAGGGTGTATTTGTTGTGTATGATACAGAAAACATCATGCACATCAAAGTGTGGAGCCTCCCACTGCACCTTTTCTCCAATGAGAAAAGGGTTTTTAGGGTTCACATTATACTCCTTGGTTTATAGGGTTTCAAGTCTTATAGGGTTTCAAGGAGCGTCTCCAGCAACACCAGACAGGCCACTCAACAAGATCAGCCTCGGGTGGCCTTCTCTCTGTCCCATCAGCCAGGACAGCTAGGTTGGTGAGGACGAGGGAGAGGGCCTTCTCCATGGTGGCCTCCATTCTGTGGAACTCCCTCCCTAGGGAACTCCGCCATGCCCTCTCTTTAATGAGCTTCCGCCACACATTAAAAACGTGCTTGTTCAGGCAGGCATTTGGGGTGGGCTAGAGTAATTTTAGAAATGTGATGTTTTTAATGTTGAATTTTATTGTATGAACTGTTTTTATTGTTGTACATTGCCCAGAGTGGCTGGGTGACCAGCCAGATGGGCGATTAATAAATTTAATAAATAAAATAAATAAATGTGTTCAGCACCTCTGGCAGCTTAATATGGCAGGAGTTACTTGCTTTTCATTGTTGGGGTTTTTAGTAGCCAGTGTGGTGTAGCAGTTAAGAATGTCAGACCAGGACAGGGGAGGCCCAAGGTTCAAGTGCCCACTCAGCCATGGAGTTCCCTGGGTGATCTTGTGCCAGTCACTTTCGTTCTCCACCTAAGCTACCTCGCATGCTTGTTGTGAGGATAAAGTGAGGCTGTGTGTGTAGGTGGCCCTGAATTCCATGGAGGAATGACAGGGTATAAATGTACTAAATAACTAAAGAGGAATTGGTACAGGTAACATTGAAAAATATAAATAATCAGTTGATAACCCATAACCACATACAAGAAGACTCACATAAAACAGCCATCCCCAGATGTGTTAGCCATCTCCAGGTGTGTTGGTCTACAACCCCTATCATCCCCGGCCAGCATGGCCATTGGCAAACATCTGGAGGGCACCAGGTTGGGGAAGGCTGATAGAAACCATAATACACAGGGCATAAAAATACCTATTTTATTTATTACAGTATAAAATGGATAAATAATGTTTAGAATTACTTACTGGGCAACTGATTAAAACCAATAAGTATGAAGTAAATAGGGGAGTGAAAATATAATAGGATTATATGTGTTTAAAAAAGGACACAATAGTATAACCATAATAGGAACGTTATGTCAAAGTGTTAAATCAACACTAATATTTATAAACAGTAGGATTCCATATTGGCTTAGTAGCTGGTGTTGAACTCCTTTCACCAAAGGCAAGGAGTAATTCCTATATTTATAGGGAGTGGCTTTTCTTTTTATATATTTGGGCTTCTGCTGTGCTGACTTTCCAATGATTAGACCTTACTTGATTTTTCAAAAACTAAAGTTGTATGCTTGGAAGGTTGTCTCTTTTCAGTGTTTTACTGTAACTCAAATATGTTTAGCAGCTTTTCAAAGATGCTGGTAAATGGGTGTCATGGAATAATTTTCAGTGTCTTTTTTGGGGGGCAACTTTTGTTGATATGGAAGAGTGCAGACTTTTGAGTTTTCAGTCAAGCAGAACAGAAAGGTTGCTGTTTCACACAGACCATTTTACAGAAAGGACTTGGAAGACTTCAGTGTAACTCAAAGATATATTCTTCCACTGTCAAATCGATTCAGTGAAAACATACTACCTTACCCATTTGGTTAATCTTCTTGAAAACAGATTAACCCTAATTGTGAGGTACGGTGCCAGCTCTTACTTTGCTTGCCTTCCTACACCACTTGATGTAACAAGCAGCGCTCCAGTTCTGCTTCATAAGGTAGAAGAATGGACCATGGTAGCACTGGAGAGAACGTCACAATTTTTGAACAGTGTCTCACCATCTTGGCTTTGTTAAATCATCAGGCACTCTCCAGTTTAAGAGTTTCAGCTGTCTCTGGTCATTTAATTTGTGGCTCGCATCAGTGGCTCACTTCAGTGTGTCCTTTTCTCATGCTACAATCCTATACTCAGAAATAAGCCCCATTGAGTTCATTAATAAGACTTTGTGCCTGGTAAGTGCATATAGGATTGCAACCGTAGTCTCTCCACTTTAAGTTAGCATTTCACTTCCTACAGTCAGGAATCTATCTAAACAAAAAAAGTTTGAAAAAGCTTGTCCAAATAGGAATTCTAGAACCTTCTGCAGAAAGCTTATATCTGAGGACCAATTGACCTTTGTTGTTGGTACTGTAATAAGTTTCCCTTCTAGCCAAGGCCACAATGGTCAGAGAAAAGCTTCACATATTAAACCTTGAATTATTACCTGCATATGAACTAAGATCCTGAAGCTGTATAATTTAAAGCTTGGCAAAAAATTGCCATGTTCCCTTTTGGGTACCTCTTGTTTTATTTCCTTCCTGTGGCAATGATTAGAAAGAAAATATAAAATAACTGCCACGGAATGCTAAAAGGAAAATTAATTGGCTGTACCAAGAGATATATTACAGTGTTAATTATGAGAGGTGTTGAGCTTGTTGACCTAAACAACTTGTGTGTGAAGGATTTAAAAAAACACAGATGTAATTTAAGCACCTTAGAATATGAACTCTGAAAGTAGTTGCCTCCTCAACTAAGAAAAATGTTACCCTCATCACCTTTACCCTCATTACAGTCCTCAGGTGGGAGTCACCAAAAATATTTTTGATGGCTGTGATCCACATGAGGGTGGTAATGTCTGAAAACAGCTGACCACATTGGGCATCTTCATTTCAGTGCCACACAGTTCTAGTGGCTGCTGGTGCGGGTCCAGGGGCTCTTCACAGGATTTGTGGAAATCCACATGGTGAACCATTATCAGAGGTTAGAGTGTCTGTGAGGAATGTTGTCACATGAAAATATTTTTCAGCAGTTGGAAGCCATAAGATCTGAACTGGCCTTCATCCAGAGTTGGAACACCTCCATTCCATAGTTTATTTGGCTCCTAAATAGTTGATGCTAGTGTCTAGTTATCTTTGCTTCTTACAGTTCTCACTGTTCAACTTTTGTTTTATCTCCAAAGATAAATTTGGAATATTTTATTAGCTTGTATATAGAAGTTTTCATAGAAATGGTGGACTTGTCCAAGATATGACTGGAGGGAAATGAAAAGAATGAAGATCAAGGAAAGAGCCCAGGTGTATATATGTAAAGCAAATTAAAGGTGCAATCCTATGCATGTTTAGACCGAAAAAGCGCTAGCTGGGGAATGCTGCGAGTTGCAGGACTTTCTTCGGTCTAAACATGCATAGGATTGCATCCTGAATAAGAGAGTGGGGGGAGACAGTGTTGTCCTGAATAAGCAAGCACAAAAAATTTATGTACAGTCAGGGCCAGAAATATTGGAACAAGGATAACTGTTTTGGCAGTTGGCCTCTGTACACCACCACATTGAAGTTGAAAGGAAACACACACCCAGATGGGAGCGAAGTCAGGACTTTCAGCTGTAATTCAGGGGGTTTGACAACAGTGGGTGTGTTTCCTTTCTGGGTGTGTTTCCTTTCAACTTCAGTGTGGTGGTGTACAGAGGCCAACTGCCAAAACAGTTATCCTTGTTCCAATATTTCTGGCCCTGACTGTTTATCTATATGAAGTAATGATAATAGGCAGTTGTCAGAGACCAATTTACTGATTGAATCCCACACAGAGTTTTTTAAATCTAGTCCTGACAAATCTAGAAAATAGGCCAGTTGGAATTTTACGTATTGGGGGTCCATATTAACATATTGTTGGATCCTCTCTGCAGCTTAAAACAGTTCTAGTTTTCCATGCAGGGCGTATATCATACACTGCATTTATAAGATACCCTTCACAATACAGATTTATGCTAAAAGTAACCTAATGTTTCTGACAGCTCAAGTGTGACATGAATATAACCCATATTTCTTGGAGAAGCTAATCTAAGCTGTTTATTTTCCGATACTGCTGATAGGGCTATATCTCTTGATGTCACAGTGGTTGAGATTCTGATGGTAACATATTGTTTGTGGGTCACTGCTTTTGTCTAAAACAGTAGGTTGGAACAGAATAGCAAAGGTTAATTAAGTTTGTCTATCAAGGTGGGACAGATATAGATGGCGCTTGTATTTTCCATCCTAGAATCCAAGAGAGGCAAACCATGGTGGTGTCACCATATTTTTCTTCATGGTGGAAAAGTCACTGAGCAGGTTTTAGAACTGGAACTCAGTTACTCCAGACAGTTCTAAAGTGGTAATGCTTAACGATACACTTAACATGGTAATACTGAAAATTATACTTCCTTTTAAAAATGTCCAAAATCCCTATCAATGTAGTAACTTTATTAGGCCAATTCAAATGTCACAAAATACTGTGCAAGCTTTTGAATTATCCAGAACTTTTCATCCAGTAAGATGGTAAACAAAGCAAAATTGGGAGATGGGGAATTCTTCCCAGCAGCCTTTAGGAGGGTCCCAGTTGCATCCACGTACTTGGCAGAGCCTAACTTGAATGTCTGCAACCTCCTCCCACTTCTGTCTTTAAGACTGTAACCAAATGCAGACTCCACGGCTTGAGCATTAGCCATTTTTCCTTCCCCCTCCCTTTTTTGTTGTTGGTTTGATGACCATCTTACCAGATGAAGAGTTCCGGAGAATGGAAAGCTTGTGCAGTATTTTGTGACCTTTGAGTTGGCCTAATGAAGGTGTTACGGTGCTATGGATCTTGGAAATTTCTTATGCCCAAGGTGACTGCCTTTGCTTTTCATGTGACCTGGAGATTCGTTGGGTTTTTTTTTACTCTTTTTAAATATAAATTGCACATACAATACAACATTATGTAGAACAGTCAATTCCTTTTGTGGTTCTAGATGATCCTTGTGGTTAGCCTATAAGAGGAGGTACTTATTGTGGTGTGGGAATGCTGCCACCCATTCACTGTGTTAAACCCATGATAATCCTGTGAACTCAATGTACCAGGGAGTTGAAATTCAGAGGATTTTTCTGGATGCAAACAAAGGAGCCACAGCAGCCTTACAACCTGCCCTACCATTGCAGAATGAATGTGGAGATTAGCCGTTCCCTCCACTCCAGTGAGAGGAACATGTATTCTGAACAGGGATACATTTCCGTTAAGAGACCAGCCTGAAACAGTGTGTTGACAGGTCCAATGCACCCTTAGTATGTGTTGTGCATGCACATGTATTTTGATGCTGACCAGAGTGCAGAAGGCTCATGTCCATTGTGGCCCTGGAACAGGACCAAACTTAACAGTGGCAAACTTAACTTTGCTATAGCTGCTTGGAATACATTTGTTTTTCTGCCTGGAGCCTGGAAGATTTACCTCAGTTCACAGGTTTTCATTATGAAACCCATGAGGACTAAGCTGCTATTTGTTCCCTATGGAATCTTTTTTTCCCTCCTTCCCTCATACGCAGAATTAATTGTGTATTTTTGACACACCTACGGTACATTGAGGCAAGAATTTTCAACATCTTTTGAGCTAAAAGACTTAATGCACAACTCTCAGCATCATCGTTGGGTAAATGATCTTCTAGGTCCCCTCTATAATACAGCGCTAAGGTCAAGCATTTTTATGTTTGGCTGGTTCTTTAGTGTTACTATAAAACGGGGTAGCTAAGCTCTATAAAAAGGAAACCTTGTGGCTCAGATTTACTGTGTTATATATTCTAAACAGTTTAATAAAACAAAGCCTAAAGCTTTCTAGATTTTCTTCAGTGGTTAATCCAACGCATATTGTTTGCAGAGCCTAGCCTCCATCTGTTGGTCGTACCGTGGTTCACAGACTTGGTGCGGGTAATAAGATTATAAAACATGTCTCTTGCTAGCCCAGCAACCACATACTACTAATAATAGTTGTAATAATTCATTGGATCCTGGGATTTTAGGTGGGTTGGTTTTTTGACGGAATAGGGAGGAGGAGGAGGAGAAGGGGGAACACAAGAAGGCTTGAAAGGAAACAGGTCATTGCCCACATCCTCTGGAGAAGGAAAACAAACTAGATATCCTTTCAGCACCAGTGGGTTGTGGTGCCATTTTATAGCTGCTAAAATTATATTGTCCTTGTCCCATGATTATTTTTATCAGATGCATGGAAAAACAAAAGCCAAAAAAAGGATCATGGCATGAATAGGGCTTCTAAAAAAGCAGCCTGTGCAAAACGTTGTCCTAAAATGTGTCAGCATCACAACAGAGAACAGTGTATAACAATAGTGAACACTGTATACATATGTGGATGGAGAATGAACTTGCCGTGTTAGGATTCAAAGTTCCGTAAATTGCAAGCATCCCAAATAACTCTGTGAGTTCCCCTTGGGCTTTGCTTTTCTGAGAATCTGGAGGAAACTGATGGAAATATCATAGGCTTGCTACATATTGCTAAGTTCTAGATGGCGTTTCTGGCCTATAGCATTTATAACAGGGGAGGAAAACAAGACAAGGCCAAAGTATCCAAATGAGTTCATAGTATATAGGAGGAGTACAAATCCACCAGCAAGGCTAGTTTCTGTTACAGAAACAGTTATAAAACCTGTATATTCTAATCATTATAAAATCAAAATGATTTGTCTCCATATGAAATTTGGCACAGCAAATATATATGGTAAGGCTCACATGTTTTGCTGGCTTTTAAAAAATCAGTTTAAAAATACCTTAACAATTTACTGCAATGTAAAGAATTCACCTTGAAATACAAATTTCTCCTGTTTTGTAACCGTTTTTTGTACACCCATAACATACCATCCTTCTTTTCATTTTTTGGGTTTAAATGCTCTCATGACATCGATAAAATTGAAGGGGTCTTGTTCTTCTTGGTTTGGTGAAGATCTGTATTCATAAAAATATGAAGTGTTAAATAACTGATTTTAAATGGGCAAAATAAGGAAGGACAAACCATATTGCAACATTTTGTGCACATAGCCCTCCATGAGAAGACTCATGTAACTGAATTTACTTTTCAAAAAAGAGTGAAATTCTTGAATCAAAACCCTTTAAAAAAAATTAAGGAACTTACAAATACAGTCATGCCCCCAAATGCATGGAAATGGTAAGTTAAGGTATCTCCATAACTTCTGCACCACGAACGCAATAAACACATAAGTAACTTTTCAGATTGTGTGCTCCTTTGAACCTTGCGATGCAGTTCTTCACACAAAAATACATACAAAAATGCATATGGGGAGGGAGAATGTATATAAAGATGTATATTTTAGTGGGAAATGAATATAATTTAAGTGCATCTTTAAAAATAAATTATCAGAAAATGAGATGGTGCAGGCTTGTGAATGAACACATGGAAAAGTGACATGGACCAGAAATAGACTTATCTATCCATGAGAAAAAGAAATGCAAGAAAGCAAAGTGGCTGTCTGATGAGGCTTTACAAGTAGCTGAGGAAAGAAGGGAAGCGAAAAGCAAGGCAGAAACTCAACTGAATGCAGAGTTCCAGAGAATAGCAAGGAGAGACAAGAAGGCCTTCTTAAATGAAAAATGCAAAGAAATCGAGGAAGACTAGAGATCTTTTCAAGAAAATCGGAGATCTCAAGGGAACATTTTGTACAAAGACGGGCATGATAAAGGACAAAGAAGGCAGGGACCTAACAGAAGCAGATGAGATTAAGAAGAGGTGGAAAGAATACACAGAAGAACTATACAGGAAAGATCTTAACGTCCCTGATAGCCATGATAGTGCTGTCGCTGAACTTGAGCCGGACATCCTGGAGAGTGAAGTCAAGTGGGCCTTAGGAAGCATTACTAAGAACAAAGCTAGCGGAGATGACAGTATTCCAGCTGAGCTATTTAAAATCCTAGAAGATGATGCTGTTAAAGTGCTGCACTCAATATGCCAACACATTTGGAACACTCAGCAGTGGCCACAAGACTGGAAAAGGTCAGTTTACATTCCAATTCCAAAGAAGGGCAATGCCAAAGAGTGTTCAAACTACCGTACAATTGTGCTCATTTCACATGCCAGAAAAGTTATGCTCAAAATCCTACAAGCTAGGCTTCAGCAGCATGTGAACCGAGAACTACTGGAAGTACAAGCTGGGTTTCAAAGAGGCAGAGGAACTAGAGATCAAATCACCAACATTCGCTGGATCATGGAGAAAGCAAGAGAATTCCAGAAAAACGTCTATTTCTGCTTCACTGACTACACTAAAGCCTTTGATTGTGTGGATCACAACAAACTGTGGCAATTTCTTAAAGAGATGGGACTACCAGACTACCTTACCTGTCTCCTGAGAAACCTGTACAAGGGACAGCAAGCAACAGTAAGGACATGGAACAACCGATTGGTTCAAAATGGGGAAAGGAGTACGACAAGGCTGTATACTGTCGCCCTGCTTATTTAACTTATATGCAGAGTACATCATGAGAAACGCCGGGTTGGATGAATCACAGGACGGAATTAAGATTGCCGGGAGAATTAACAACCTCAGATACGCAGACGATACCACCCTAATGGCAGAAAGCGAAGAGGATATAGAGAGCCTCTTGTTGAGGGTGAAAGTGGAGAGTGCAAAAGCTGGTTTGAAACTCAACATTAAAAAAACGAAGATCATGGCATCTGGCCCCATCACTTCCTGGCAGATAGAAGGGGAAGAAATGGAAGCAGTGACAGATTTTATTTTCTTGGGCTCCAAGATCACCGCAGGCGGTGACTGTAGCCATGAAATTAAAAGATGCTTGCTCCTTGGGAGGAAAGCTATGGCAAACCTAGACAGCATAGTAAGAAGCAGAGACATCACCTTGCTGACAAAGATTCGTATAATCAAAGCTATGGTTTTCCCAGTAGTAACGTATGGCTGTGAGAGCTGGACTATAAGGAAGGCTGAGCGCCGAAGAATTGATGCATTCCAACTGTGGTGCTGGAGAAGACTCTTAGGAGTCCCCTGGACTGCAAGGAGGTCAAATCAGTCCATCCTAAAGGAAATCAACCCTGAGTGCTCATTGGAAGGACAGATACTGAAGCTGAAATATTTTGGCCACCTAATGTGAAGAGAAAACTCCCTGGAAAAGACCCTGATGCTGGGAAAGATTGAAGGCAAAAGGAGAAGGGGAGAGCAGAGGATGAGATGGCTAGATAGCATCACTGATGCAATGAATATGAATTTGAGCACACTCCGGGAAAGAGCAGAGGACAGGAAGGCCTGGCGTGCTATGGTTTGTGGGGTCACGAAGAGTCGGACATGATTTAATGACTGAACAACAACAACATCCATGACATATTCTACAGTCTCGCACATTGTGCTCACTTACATCTTAGCTTCTATACACCCATACTTGCCCTTGGTAGGCAAAAGGGGATTGGGGTTGGAAGACTAAGGAAAAGTGTGGATGCATGGAGGCTAAGGTGAAAGTGACCAGAATACGAGGAAGTCTAGAAAGGGCTTACGATAATGTGGTGCGGAAGTTAAGGCATGTGCCTTAACTTGCCATTTCTGTACTTTTTGGTGTATGAGCACATTTGTAAGTGCCTTATCTCATCAGCAGAAGGTTCTTTGATCCCAGTATAACTAATTTGCATGCTTGAGAATCCTGCAATAAGGCTCTGATTTGTTATCTGGTGTGTGGAGAGTGCAAAAGAATCAGACAAGTTCATTATAATGCTGGTCTGGCTTCCTTTTGGTTGAGGATACAGCCTTCCTTGTGTGATTTCTGTATGACTTTGAAGCTGGAGATGGGGTGATTTTTTAAGAGGACTGAAAGTGGCTCGAGGACAGCTTTGTGTACACACTCCTTTCTTTTGTCTCCCAATCATTATCTGGTCAAACAGATGCCCAGGTTTTTTACACACTACCATAACCTGCAGAATCTTTGTGGAGGATGTAAACCCCATAAGCAGAGGAGCTTCTGTCAAACCACCTTCAACTCCTCCCCCCAAATGAGCATCTATTTCTAGCTTGAAAGGCCTTTCAGTAGATTAGAACGTTAATGCTGGGGACCATACTAAACACTTGTCTAATCACACATAGTGGAGCTATGTGCGATAGTTCTATTTTAGCTTTGTGTAAGCGTGCATAGCCCTGATTCGGATTGGGACCATGTAACTGTAGGAGGAGGATTAAAAATACCACCCACTCCCACCATTTTTAGCCCCCAAATTGCACACCCACTGAGGAATGTCAATGGTGGCTTTTTTTCTTTCTTTTTTTAAAGCCCCTTGTGGGGCTGGGTGTGTGTGTGTGGAATTTTGGGACAAAAATGGGTCGAGGGAAAGGTTTAAACCCCTCCCTCCAGAACGCTGTGGGCCCAGTCTGAATTAGGGCCACATGTGCTTACACAAAGGTAAAACTATCACACGTCACTCCACTGTGTAATTAGACAAATGTTTAGTTTGGCCCTGATTCTGCCTGTTCGGGAACAAACTGAGTATTTCCAGCTCAAGGGATTCTCAGGCTGACAGTTATAGTTATGAAGTGTGGTGGAGAATTAGTGATATAAGCTAAAGACTAAGTGTTGGGGTGTGGGAAATACCTACCCTTTCAATAAATGTAAATCCATTTTTGTTTACCTGTCTCAGTTGTGTGTAAAATGTTGCTTCTTCCTGCTGTTTCTCCAAACAGGTGAAAAGCCCAGAGAATCGCCATGGCATGAGTTCCCAGTACAGGATGCATTCTTACTATCCCTCCACCTCCTACTTGGGACAGAGTGTTGGAGCCCCTACCTGCGTCCCCCAAATTTTCACTTTTGAGGAGAGCCCCTCTTACCCTGAAACAAAAGCAAATGGTAAGTGTATCATCATCCAGACCTAACGGGGAGAGCGAGTGGGGGGTTTCCATTTAAACGTTTGTGGCAGGACTAGACGGAAACATGTAGCATTGGAGCTGAGTAAAATAGTCAAAGGTTTTATTAAAGCTTTGAAAATTACTCCAGAAATTGTCACTTGCCTTCTGTTTTTTCTTCAGCCTTATTCTCACCCCAACCGCTAATGGCTAGCAACGATTGTGTGTTTGTTTTTGTTTAGATTTGTATTTATAGGCTGCTTTTCCACCTGAAGGCCTTTCTGTTTCTTTAGTGGTCCAACCAATTGGTTTCAGAGCCTGCAAAAGACTCCATGGGTTGGCTCTGGCGCTGGTCCATCCGCTGTTGGAAAGGAAACCACTAGTGGAATGGATTTCCCCTCCCTCTGCAGCTGCCCCGTGTACCCCCCCCGAAATCTCCAGAACGTTGGAGGACCTTCCGGAACAAATTTAGGGGATGTGTGGGGGGAGCAGAGCAAGGGGAAGCTCCATTGTGCCAGTGGACTTCTGCTCATACTGCTGTTGGATCCAGCCCGATAATGTTTCTTTCTTTCCCTTCGTCACTAACATTTTAAATTCCTTCTCTAGTTTGGTGTTTTTAAAACTAGAGGGGGGGGGGGAGGGCTTTACAAAAATGTATCCCCAGATGTGTTCATAATTCTAAGGGGTTTTGGGGAGGGGAGTGTATTCAAACTGCAGAAAATGCTGCATTTTCAATCATTATTGACTCCTCATCCAGACGATATTCCACATACTGATATTGTTCCCTAAGTTAGCTCATCAATCAGCAATGGACAAGCAGGGAGATGTAATTTACTGAGCTCAAGCCATGTTTTCCAAGCTCTGACGAAGTGTTTTTCCATAGCAGGGGAACCTGCTGGCATGAAAAGCACAGGTACAATTATGAAGGGTGTGAATAAAAACACATGGCACACTTTTTTGATGGGCCTGCTAATAGTCCCCCGTTTTTCCTAACACATTGATCATTTCAAACACATTCAGTACATTTTTCAGTCCGGAGGCAGAAAATGTCTTCATCCCAAGCTCTGTTTGCTTTGCTCCCTAAAAACTGCCACATCACAGTGTGTTCCAGTTCAGGTGGGTGGGTGTGGGCAGTGGAGACATGTGCAAATCTTACCAAAATGGCAGTGATCAAAATACACCTGTCCTCCCTCCCCCTTTCTCTCGTGCTCCCTTGCTGGATGCCAGAATGAAGTTTAAATACTTTCTACTTAGTATAGACGTTGGCCTTGTTGTCGGATATAACAGCAGCATCCGGTGGCAATTCGTTGGTTAATTAACCCATGAATTGTGGGGATGCAGGCTGCACCTAAGCTGCTGCTTGTTTCCAGTAACAACCCTCGAATGCCACATTCAAGGGTTGTTACTGTGACATCAGAACCTGGGAACTTGGGATTGTTTATGATGTTAAAAACCCCAATTTAACCTATGGCTTGTTCTTGGGTTAACTTGGGGTTGTTTAACCCATGAACAACCCCAAATTCCATACATTGCCATTGGATGCCACTGTTACATCCGAAGAGGGTCCTAGTTGCATTAGTGTGAGTTCTGTAGTTGCACAATGCAAGCATTGAATGCAAGTAACCGAGTTTGCATGATTGGGGAAGGAAAATAAGCGCACACATACACACTCCAGGCCTGTAGCCAAACAAATTGACTGGTTATTTCAAAGCAGTATGTGGCTTTTTACCTCTTCATCTCATATGCTCCTCTCCTTTCTGCCCATTCTGTCTCCTGAACACCTCATTTTGGAATGTTCTTCTCCCCCCACCCTTCTGTAGACCACTTCTTCTTCCAACCCCGCTTCCTTCAGTATTCCTTCCCTGGCTCCTGCACAGTGTTGACTCCGGGTTTGGGACTGAGCAGGATGCCCTCAGGGGCCGTAGCCCCACCTCCTCCTCATTGCAGTTGCAGCTGCCCACTGGTGTGCCCTGTCCCTCTGGGCCCAGCCTGCCCCACTACCCGGAAGGAGAGGGCAAGGTTAGCAGAGGTGGCGGGGGCTGCTGCTCCTTCTCCTTGCTCCTGTTGCTGCCTGCTCACTTAAAAGGGGCAGATGAACAGGCAATGGCAGGAAAGTGGTTTTTCCTCTTCTGGGGGCATATTTATTTTTTTAAATTCACCCTGTCCCCTTTTTTGCCTTAAAATAAACAAGTTGGTGGGTAAGATCTGTTTGTTACAACAGCATGGGGCAGAAATATAGTCAGACAAACTGTAAAAGCAATAGTTGAAAAGCAGAAATATTTCTTAGCAGCGCTGTTATCCTTCAGATGTTTGGAGAGTGCCACACTGGCTATTAGGCAGCAAGATTTCTCATCAGACAGAAGGAGACAAGAGGGAGGAATGTCTTCTAAACTACGGTTAATAACCAAGGCATATGGTGTCTTCTTTATAAGTCATGAATTCTGTTACTCACCTCAGAACCTTGAGGTGTAATTTTGGTTTTACGGAGGCCTTACCAGTCATATATTAGCACTGTTTTAGACCTACCTTTTCATTAACATTGTTCTGCTAAGTTAACTGCCTATTTATGGTGTGTATGTGTCTGTATGCATGTGTGCTGATAGAGCGGAGAGATGTTGCCCTCTGACTTAAATTTTTGCTTTATGAATAGCGAGAAGTTTGTTCTGTTTGATATACTTTTTTTAAACACGATGTTACACTGTGTCATTATTGAATATTGTAGTTTCTAAGAGAAGGAATTTTCTAGTGCACCTTTTTAGAGGGGGTTGGGGTTGAGAAATAAAGAACTGGTAAAGAGTTAATCACAAAGGCTGCAATCCTGAAGAAGTCCGACAACACCTCCATCCCTCTGAGCTCGATTTTGGGATTGTTTAATTACTAAGTATTTTAAATCATTTTTCCCGACCCCACCTGAAAGTTCAGGGCCTGTTGTATTCCTGGTCACATTATGAGGAATGCACCAGAGCCCAGGAATCTTCCATAAGCCTCCTGAGTCCCCTCAGCCACTTTCTCCCCTCCCCCCCAAATGTAAATGGAAAGGGTCTTGGGAAATGTAGTTTTTAGGACACTAGAAGCCCTGGGAACTACATTTCCCAAGATCTGTGACACCTGGGTCACTGCCATGCATGCTTGTTATGAGAGTTTCCTGTTGATATTGCTACAGCAAGTTGTGTGGAAAAGAAGGGGGATGGCCATGGCGGGAGCTAGCAACAGGGTAAGCCCATTCTGGAATGAGCCTGAACTCCTGAAGAGTTGGATTAAAGTCGGATCAGGCATTCCAAAACAGGGTAGGTAATTCCTGATGCTTCTCCCTGCCCTCCAATTCTGAACTGTGTTGACAAAGCAAGTCATAACTATGGGCTAAGTCAGATGATACCATGGGAACAATCCTGGAGGCAGAGTGGGTACAGAAGAAGGCCTTGTGTTCACAAGCTCCCTCCCCCTTGCTTATATTAATTGCATTTAATTAGTGAACACTTGCTTATTGAACCACATCCTTAGAAGCCATTCTGTGTTCATTCTGCCTTAATCCTGAGTTCCAGACATCTGCCAAGACAAGCTGGGAATGAGTCTGTGCCAGAGGTCTGCTGGGGGAAGAGGAAGGCTGGAGAAGGCCATTTCCTGGGTGGGCACTTGTCCACTCTTGACCCCCTGTGGTGGCCTGTAGTGCTGAATTGTGTGTTTGTTTTGCTCGTTACAAGGCTTTTATCTTGCCTTTCAACTCCAAATAAAGGTAGCTAACATCATTCATTTAAAAAATCACGCACACAAAAGATAAAACCATTTAAAACATACACACACAAAAGTAGTAACCGGTCAGTGGTATCAGGAGGGAGCAGAAATTGAGCTACTGGTACGACCAATAAAACGATGATCTCCTAGGGCAAGGAGTTCTGTATCCTGGACACTGCAGAGGAAACCCTTTCTCACACTCCCTACCAATTTTAGGTGGGGGTGGGATGCACAGAAAGGGCCTCACCTGGACCTGCATGGACAGGCTTGTATGGGAGGAGGTGATCTTCTAGGTATCCTGGTCCTAAGCTATGTAGGACTTTAAAGATCCTGACCAGCACTTTGACTTGCACTTAGAAACAGACCAACAGCCAATGAAGTTGGTATAAAAGAGGAGTTGCATGCTCCAAAAATCCAGCTTGGTTCAAATGTTTTGCCACTGCATTTTGTAACAGCTGACGTTTCTACACCTTCTCCAGAAATGGGTGTAGTTGGACCACCAGGTGAAGCTGGGCAAAAGCGCTCATTGCCACTGCTGCCTGGGAATCCCAAACTGTGAACCTGATTCTTTGAGGGAAGAGCAGTCACATCCAAAACAGCCTGACCCTAATTGCTGGGCCTACTGACTAGGACCATGTACTGTATGTCTTGTCGTGGGATTAAGCTTCAGTTTGTTAGCTCACTTGCAGCCCATTAACAGTTTCAGAGATCTCCCTCGCCACCACAGACTGACATGGAAAAGAGACATAGAGCTGCATGTCATCGGCACGCTAGCCTTGGTATGAGATTGTTGCCTTGACTTCTTTTAATCCGAGAATTGGCAACCCTTCCTGGATAGGGAAGCTGACAATTTTCAGGCTACCTTCCCAAGCTCAGTAGCTTGGGTCACTATGTTCTTGCTGTGACTTATGAACTCTGCCTACTGCTTCATACCTGAGATGCTGCCAATCATGCTGCTACTTCTATCAATATAGAATAGTGGTGAGTCAGAACCTTCTAATTATCTAGGTTTCCGCCTCCCCCTTGGCTGTCAACTTGGTTTAGCACCTCTGTTAACCCAAGGGAATATACAAAGAGGAGAGGCTAAAACGCCCTCAGATTTCTGGCATGTGTGGATAGAAGGGTTGTTGATTCAAGATAACAAAGCTGAATTAATCTTAAGTGTTCCTGGTGATGTAAAGAATGAAAGATTGAAAGAACATTAAAGGGGTGGTTGTCTCAGGATAACTAATGTCGAGAGTGGTAATTGAAGTAGGTTGGGACAGCTGTGCACAGTATGCAGATAGTTTAAGGCTAATATCCAAGATCACTTATCCTGAGCTAAAAATCTTAACACATTTTAAACACTCTGTCATACTTGTGGGATAGGTGATTAAAAGAGTATTTAAAAGGCCAAAGGTTTTCTATCTGTTAAGTGTACATATAGGTATGGATGTATGGGGAATTATATTCTGCTGTTGTGATTGTGAGTTAAGAGCCAGTAGTTAGTTGTCCTTAATTCATGACTGTGGAGTACATACTGTGTGTGTTTGTGTGTGTGTGTGTGTGTGACATTGCATTGCATCTGGATGAAATTTAAAAGTTTGTGTTAAGTTGCATAGGCTGCAATCCTGTGTACACCTACTTGGGAGTAAGATCCATATAACTCAGCGAGGCTTACTTCCAAGTGATGAGGCCATTAATTCTATCATTTTCATTGCTCATTTTCAAACAAGTTGATATACTCCTCAACACCATGTGCCTGCTAGGTAACACTTTATATCACATTCACTCTGTGGATCTAATCATTTAAGATGTCAGTGGGAAGTATGCTGAGAGGTGTGATTTCTTAAGTTTGCTCTCGTTAACATGCCTTTTAATGCTGGGGTTCTGGTAACCAGCAAGTTTATTTTCCAGTGCATAGCTCCTCAGAGGCAGAGCTTAGGCCAAGTACAAGTTGAATAACCTTCAGGAAAGCTGTGCTGTCCTTCTGTCGGCCGCTGTCTTTGAAAATTGCCTGCAGAGTTAGTGAGCAGGAACAGTTAAGATTTACAAACAATGATGAAGCTTGTCATGCATCTTTCACCATTCATCATCTGGGTGCCGTGGCTGGGCGGTGAAGTGTTCTTCATAAAAACCAGCTCAGTGTGAAATACACCTCGCTGCAATGTTTACTGCTCTGAAACTCGTCAGAAGCCCTTTATAGTAAATCCAGATTGCGATGTGACATTACAGTATATCATTGCACAGCGCGGTGGGGTTTACACTAGGAATGAGTGCAGTTCACACCAGATGAGATGTCGAAATTGAGTTATGTAGGAATTTGGCTGTTATATGAGGATAGCTTTTGTTTTCTCAAGACTGAAAAGTTAGCTTTATATATATTTAGATAATATATAATGTGCTTTAGTTTCTCTATATATTTGGATGTGGGTGGGGGTACCTACATAGTTGTCCTTGCTCATACGTGTCTGTAAGCAATAGCATGCCTATAGGTTTGTGTGCACCTACCTTTTCTATGTGATACACGAAGTTGACAATCTTCATAGTGTCCAAGTATATATACCTTTGGCTGTGTTTGTTTTATATGTTGCCTGTATATCTATTATCAGCTTTTCATTATATATTTAATTATATTTAATCTGAAATGTTCTCAAGCCATGTTGGCTGCTGCCCAAAATGCATTAACTTAAAAGATCCATGATCAAAAATACCTAAAGAGCTTTCAATGATCAAAACTGCAGTTGGCACTCCCAACTGTTACAATGCCATAACCCCACATCTTGCAGTGCTCTGCTGGTGCAACCTCACCTAAGAAATTATTTGCCACAGGAGCTCTTGGGATTAAGACATGTTACTTTTAAACACAAGCCTTTGGGATGGGGGGGGCAGTTCTTGCACAATGTCAGCTTTATAGCCCCCATCCAAGAGTTCAAATAAACTAATTCAGTTGTTTTGAAGTACTCGTCTTTCTAATTGTCACATTGTACTATACAGTAGTTAGTTAAAATCAAATTGGGAAGTTACATTCCAGCCCTTGCTTTCTCTAGCAGCTCTACATGTAGAATATAAAAGTCAGGGAAAGTAGATGGTGGATTCTTCTAGAGCCACTTTTTATTGTGCAGTTGCCCTGCCTCATTCAGGGAATTTTACCAGTCAGGGTATGTGTTCCATACATTATCTACCATTTGTAATCCTCCTCTGTTTTCCCAAGGGGCCGCGGTGGCTTAGTGGTTAAGACGCTGAACTGCAGACCGGAAGGTCGGCAGGACAGCAGTTTGAGACCCGAGTGCTGCATGATGGAGTGAGCTCCCGTCTTCAGTCCCAGCTTCTGCCAACCTAGCAGTTCGAAAGCAAGAAATTGCAAGTAGATAAATAGGTATCGCTTCGGCGGGAAAGGTAACAGCGTTCCGTGCACCTCGGTGTTCAGTCATGCTGGCCACATGACCACGGAAGCGTCTTCGGACAGCGCTGGCTCTTGGGCTTAGAAATGGAGATGAGCACCACACCCTAGAGTCGGACACGACTGGTTGGGGACACCTTTACTTTTACCTTTACCTTTACCTGTTTTCCCACTGCTTTTCCCTATTATTATTATGTATATCCCGCCTTTTCCCCCAATACTGGGACTTTTCTTTTTTCTTACCACAGAAAATCCATTAAGGAGGGAAAGCCAGAATAACTACAATGGGCTGGTTCCCAGTACACATCCGCTCACTGTGGGTTACTTAACTCATGGTGCAGCTGCGGCACATGCAGTTTGTATATCCAGCCCCCACTTGGGGTGTTGTCGTGTCTTGCAAACCTGGTGAACATGGGTTAAGTGAGGGTTGTTTAACAAGACAACCCTCATGTTGGACTCAATGGTCTGTTAGGCCCCTTCCAACCCTACTATTCTATGATTCTATAAGACAACCCATGAGCTGGGGTTGGATATGCAAAGTGGCGTCCAAGGGCGCTGTGGCTTGTCATGGGTTAAATAACCCACACTGAGCTGTGCTGTGTTGTCTGAACCAGGTCAGTGTCTTACGGTAGTGCTAGAAGCATCTGTCTGGAAGCATAATTTATTCAGGAGATTTGTACCCCATTAGTTAACAAAGTATATCCAACACCTTGTTGCAAGTACTGGATTTATGGGACATTCAGAATTGTCAAGTGTGGAAATAGTATTGTGTTCTGAATGTGTAAAAGATCGTCTCCTCATCCACCTGCCCTCAGACCATTAAGGAGCAATGGTTAAAACGGGATCACTATCAGTCGGCGGTAGAAGACTAGGGGTCAGCTACTGGTGGCGTTTGAACCAGATCCAGACCCCTGGTGAGATTTGCTGCTTGTTCTTGCATTCCCATTCCACATTTGAAGGAAGTGGAGGGGGGGGGTAGCAAGAGAAGGAGATAGGCTGGGAAGATGAAAAGGAGACCTAATATTTCCAGCCTCCACCCCTGGAGGTGGTCAATGTAACAGGCCCAGCTCCAGGTTCCCTTAAAGCCCAAGCAATTGAGCCACAGTTTCCCCTCCTTCATACTCCAGGAGCAGCTTGGCTGATCGTGAGTTTACTTGTCTCGCCCTTGGTGCAGTGGGCCTCCCCTGCCATTGCCAGCTCTCCATTCACTTCCGCTTTCTCTTTGGGCCCAATCTGCTGATGGCGAGGAGGAGCTGCCACTGTTGTCCTGCCTACTTACTCCTTCTGTAACCGGTAGAAGTGTGGCAGCTAGTAGCAAGGATGAGGAGAATGCTGTTGCCACTGCCACCGCGGTCTGGCAGGTGAGTGAGTAAAGAGTGGCAGCTCCGCCTACTCCCCTTTGTCACTGCTGAATTGGACTGAAGAACTAAGTGGAGAGGAAGAGGGCAGGAGGGAGCTGGTGGTGATGAGGTGGGAGAGGAGCAGCCACTATCACCCAGCAGTAATAGGGGGGGAGTAAGTGGTGAGCCCCCTCTGCCAGACCATAGGCCTCAGCAGATCCCTGACAGTGCTGATCTCTGCTACTGGGCCTAGGACTGTTGCTAAGCAACATGGCAAGCCTTGAATTCTCTGTCCTGCGTAGGGATATGCCTGCACCTCACTGACAGAGAACAGTAAGCATGTGGGGAGCACTGATAGATCATAGATGATTGGTCCATCTGACCCAGTAGCGTTTACCCTGTCTAGGGGACTGTTGTTGGATACGGAGTTCTAGGTTCAGGGCTGGCTTATTTATTTATTTATTTATTTATTTCAAGGCAATTAACACAAATCTAAACAGCAAGTAAACCTACAATAAATACGAACAGCAGATAAAAGCACAAATGAGTGTTTAAAATACGTAAGGTAATTAAAATGTCTTAATTTGTTTTTTTAATTGCCTGGCACCAAGAACAACATAGTTGGTGTCAGGCATACCTCCTTGGAAAGGCCATACTACAGCTGGGATACAACTACCGAAAAAGCCGTCTCCCGTGTAACAATTCCCAAATTACGTGGTATTTGGAAAAGGGCATTGGCTGATTTGCTTAGATGTCCTGGCCTTCTGTTGTGTGTGTACAAGCCAGAGAGCAAGAGGTTCACTACACCAGAAGGCCAGTGTGACGTTGAAAGCCAAGAACCGGCTTATATAAATATGACCAGTAAAATGCTCATCAGTGGTGGGCAGGTGGTGGATGGATTATGTTATACATTATGGGGGGTTCCCCTAGGAGCAGAGTCCTCAACATTTGCTTCACATATATGCACACAGGCACATATATGTTGCCTGCCTGCTGGTGCTTAATGATTCAGGTATATGTGCGTGTTTCACAGAGAGTACACCTGAGACCTGCAGACCATGTGGCACCTGTGCTCTACCTGCATTTATCCTCATGGCAAACCTCTGGAAATTAGGAGGGCAGCATGGCTGATAGAATCCACGCACAAGAAACAAGTCTGGGGGAACGCTCTGAAAAGATTAACCAATGGCTGTAGCTCTTATGTTGTAACTTCTTAAGTTCCACTTTTCTTTGAGAGTGTTGCTGCTATAGCCACTGCAGTAGGTTTTTAAAAGAAGTGCAACCTGGGTTTGGCTGGAAAAGGAAATAACCTGTGGTTTGGAAAGCAAATTGTCACTTTTGCTTCTTCTCTTCCCCATCCCCCTGTCCCAGCAATGAAAATATCCCTTGGTTGCAAAGAGCTCATGAGGGATAAAATCAAACTGAAGAGGGCTGTAAAACAGGGCAAGAGGAAATACCCTAGAAGTAGGGCAGAGGTGTGGGAAGAGGAGGAAAGCTGCCTCACAAATAAGGAGCCTTCACTAGTTGATTATAGGGATGGACTTGCAGCATCCCAGAGTTGTCAATCACACCATAATGTTTCTAGAAGTGAAAAGTCAATGTGGTGTTGTTTAATTTGACATGACTCTTGAGCTGTGGAAAGGCATAATCGCTGCAGGGGACAGTTAAGTAACTGTGCTCCATGTCAGCCAGTCTCGCTCCGACTACTGCACTAAACGCTTTGCTGATGAGCGATAGATTTGGTTAAATACCAGGATAATTGCTAGCTATATCACCCAGCACTCCTGTAATGCCTTGTACTACATCAGTACTAGGTCTCGCCTCAGGCTGTTGGAGGCTTATCCACTAAAGAGGGCACTTATGTTCAATTACATTGTTCTCTTTTCCTTTTTGAGAAAGCAATTGTTGCTGAGCCAAATGAGCTATAATAAATTATATTTCTCCCCCCCTCCTCCTAGACCTGTTGAAGTAGATCAGGCATGCAAATGCCAAAACTGCTATTTTCTTAATCTTGTAAGTAATTTTGTGACTGCTTCTCATACCAGGATATTCTAGTATAACTGAAAAGGTTTTCAGCTTGAAAACCTGCACCCTGAAGACCTTTAAAACGAACTTGCCTAGCTGGTATGAAGCCAAATACGTAATTCCTCATGCTCTAGAGAATAAGTTCTGTTTACTTTTTGAGCAGGTGGGGGATATGCCAGTGACATTTTTAGGTAAAATACATTCATTCGATATGTGTGTATAGCCTTATATATATTTATGGTGACACTACCCTCAGTGTCTGTAATTGAAACTTATGTCAGAACTTATTGTACAGTTTATAATGCTCTTTGTTATTTAAACGACAAGTTGAACAGGTTTGATTTATTTGTGCTGAAATAACTGCTCTTATTAGCTGCTTTCTGATTTTACCAAACTCAGTTTCCATGAAGGTGGCGGGGGAAGGAAGTGAGGCATTAACCCTTGTATGCTGATGTGTGTGAGAACAAGAACAAAGTATGGTGTACCTCTCCAAGTGCAACCTAAATACCTAGTACTTTGTTTTGGTCTTCATTTATTTAAATACTGTCTAGGGCCCCATCTACACTGGGCTTTTACTCCGGGGCGGGTGCGAGTCGAGGTCCCTCATGATAGATGACGTAGTCACGACTTCGCAGCCATCTGTGGTTTTCACCCGGAAAATGCGGAGTTCCAAAGAGTAGTTTTACTGTGATTTTTTGGGTTTGCTGCAGGTTCCCCAATGGTTGCAGGCCATCTGTTCCTTCCCCGAACCAACTTTGCATTTTACAGTGGACGAGTTGTAAGCGTGTGTAGTGCCTACATTCTGTGACGTCCCTTTACTGCCCCATCCCCTCTGTGATGCCCCTTTACTCCCCCATCCCTTCGTGGCTGCGCAGTTACAGAGGCACAGAGGGGTGTTTTCATCTATTTAATCACACTTTCACACAGTTTTGCAGCTTCGTATCTGTGCAACGATTGTGGACTCAGTACCCAAGGGCCTGGGGGGGGTGTCTTCAGGAAGGACCAACATCGCTCCGGCCACCATTTTGGAGTGATGGCTAGGCGCGTAGCGCTCACACTTGTGAGTGCGAACCATTGCGAGAGTCTCGGGCTGGGGAGCTGACAAACTGATGGTGTGGAAATGAAGGAGCACAAAACACTTTTTACCTAAAAAGGGACGGAAAGACACAGTTGTTAACGTAGATGAAATTAATGTTGTTAGTGTAGATGAAATGTTGTTAGTGTAGATGAAATTAAGCAAACTTGGCAGATGATATCTGCTGAACATAGAAGACACCCAACCTTAGTCAGTTTTGCAGGATGGAAACTGACCCTTAAGATACCTTCTTGACATATATCATTCTCTCTATTTCCAATGTTCAGGCTGTGAGTGCTGTTGTTTATGTTGCCAAAACGGCACCACCCACACACAAGTGGGGAGGTATTAACAGACCGGGGCTAGGGTACCCCAAGATTTGCAGAAGTACAAAAAGGGGGTACTCTAAAACCGATGAGGACTGAGCATGCTCAGTGGCTGTGGAATGTTGCTGACTGTTGGTGGGCGAGACATAAAACCAGGATGGGGGAATGGAATGGACCGGCTGGAATCTTTCACAGCAGCAGTCAACAGGGCAACATTTTGTTGCAGGTCCCACTTGTAAACTGTAACTCCAGTGTGTTATGGAATGAATTCTTCAGTGGATGCTGGTGGCTCCTATGTCGGTAGGGCAGTAAATCCACTCTGGATTTCAGTCACAACTCTAAAGGAGCTGTCCAAGGTGCTGTATAGGGTTCAGAACTCTAAGGGAGCTACTGGGTAGCTCCCTTAGAGTTCTGACTGAAAGCCAGAATGGATTTACCACCCCACTGACATAGGAGCCACCAGCCTCCACTGGAGCTCTTTTGGCTTTGTATTTGTTTTTTTTGCAAATGTTATGATCTTCCTGAGTCTCCAGTTCAGCCCTGAGGCCACAATCCATAGAGCTAGGGATTTTTGACACTTTTTTCTCTCTTTGAACATAGACTTCCCAAGCCATCTCACAATCTGTGTGTAAAAGTTCCCTGAGTTTCAAAAGAAGTTGGTCATGTGTTGTAGGGAAGGGCTTAGGAGAGGACTAGAGATGTAAAATTTCCGGGGAGGAAACAGTTTTTTTCTGGGGTTTTTTGGAAAAATGGGAAACTTTGAAAAAATAGAAAAATAAGCAATAGTTATTTTAGACTTCAGCTCCCATCAGCCTCAGGCAGCATCGCCAATCTTCAGGAATGCTGGGTGATATAGTCCAAAACATCCAGAGGGCACCAGGGTGGGGCGGGCTGCTCTAAAAACATAAAGCAGCCTTTCTGTTCCTAGAGTTATTTTATGTATATGTACATCCCTCTGGATGTTTTGGACTATATCGCCCAGCATTCCTGAAGATTGGCCATGCTGCCTGAGGCTGATGGGAGCTGAAGTCTAAAATAACTATTGCTTATTTTTCTATTTTTTCAAAATTTCCCATTTGCTCATAAAATTATCGTTATATTTAGAATCATAGAATCATAGAATAATGGGGTTGGAAGGGGCCTACAAGGCCATCGAGTCCAAACCCCTGCTCAATGCAGGAATTTTAAAACTTTTAAAAGAAAACTCAGTTAGTAAATTTGTACTATTGTCTGAATAGATTAAATCACTGCTACAGCATCAGAAATACAGGACTGTATAGAACAAAACCCAAGCTGTCAAGAATACACATTTACTGTCAAGAGTGCAGAGCAGTGACTCTACTCACACATTGGGAAATGAGCATAAATGTCTATCAGTAAAATATACTTTAGATCAATAATTTTAATAAGGCATGAAAGAACTAACTACGATGGAAATCTTACAGAGAGGATTTAAAAATAAATTCCCCATGGCTTCATTATTTCCAGACATTTTACATCTCTAGTCTTTCTATAAAAGTGTTCTTATTACATCATTTTTAGAAATCATTTTGGGGGGAGTAATCCAAAGCTGATCAGTTTTTTGGGAAAAAAAACATAAAGAGGCCTCAGAAAAACGGGGGGGAACTTTTTTGCCTTATTTTTTCCAGTTTTCTGGGCCTTCACATCTCTAGTGAGGACTGAAAGGCACCTTAGAGTTGCCTCTAGTTCTGTGGAGAACTAGTCTGGTGCTTTTTTGCCCTAATAGTGCAATTCTATGCATGTTTACTCAGATGTACAAATCCTCTGTGTTTACTCTAAAGACTGCAGCTTTATATGGA
Source organism: Heloderma suspectum (assembly GCF_057233095.1). NCBI lineage: Eukaryota > Metazoa > Chordata > Lepidosauria > Squamata > Helodermatidae > Heloderma > Heloderma suspectum. Next base: position 103,118,657 of record NC_139459.1, read on the forward strand.
TTGCATAGTATACATTAATTTTTATACATAGGATTTCAGGCCTATGCATGTTTACTCTGAAGTAGGTCCCATTTTGTTCAATGGGACTTACTCCCAGGTAAAAGTGCTTCAGTCCCATTCACACTTAACAGGGAGGAAGCCCTATCGAACATAGTGGGACTTCTTACTTACTTACTTATGCATAGATTGAGCTGTACATCTGTTCCCCCTCTGCCCATTTTTGTTTTTTTACAAGGGAAACAAGAAAGATATTTGTTTCAAAAATTAGGTTTCAGGGAATTTATAGACAAGGTGGAAAGAGTTTACAGTTTTTCTTAGCTATTTTCTCTCTCCGTCATTTACAACCAAGCCTTCTGGCTAATTACATATACAAGCATGAATTGAGAAGGAATGTTATAATCTCTGATAGAACAGATTGAACAAATCCCTCCATCCCTATCTCTTGCCTTGCTTTGAATACCAAGAATGAAACACTGTTGGAAAGTACACAGTGAACCTGCCAAGTTGTGGGCATTTTGGATAATCCTAATTTTTTAAATGTGAGTTAGAAGGGCAGGAGGCCAGCAGTGCCAAAGGAGTCCAGTGTGAAATAATAGAGGTAGATGAGGTATAGAATGACATGTTGTGATAAACACGGGGTTGTTGCTGACAACAGCAGCGCTGTGTCCAGTGATTCTTCTCTGTAAGTTCTAGTAAAACCTATCCATGTCCTGATGTCGTCATGGTGTTTGTTTCTCAGTCATGCAGAATGGGATAATGCACAGTGTGGTGACATTAGGATACGGGTATGTTTCCCGCATCCCTGGATCTATTCCCCAGAGCCTGAAGTGTCAACTTCCCCCCCAGCTTAATTGATAGGTGGAGGCAGTTTTCAAGGGGGATTTCATCTGGGGAGGGAAGGGTCAGCCCTAACTTCCTCACATGCTGCAACACACAGCCCTCCCCCACTCCCCCCCCCCACGTCAATTAAACTTAGAACAAACATTTCCATGGTGCCAGGGGGGCTTATTTCTAAGCTTCACTTCTATGTGGCAGGAGGGGGATTTACAGAGGGGTTGCAGTTGGAGAGGGAAGGGTTAACTTTCCCCTCCCTGTGTGCTCTGCCCCCACCCAAATCCCCACTGCCTCATAGCAATGAAGCTTAGGAAAAAACCTTCCATTGGTGCCAATGGAAACTCCCCTCCCCCAAGTTTACTACTATGGGATGGGAGCAATTTTACTTGAAATAAAAGAAATTAAAGAAAGAAAGAGGAAAGAGGGAGAGAAGTGTTTGTGTCTGGCGGTGGGGGCAGGGCGGTGGGGGAGAAGTGTGTTGTGGTGAGATGAGTGGGTGAGAAAGAGCATTTTGCCCTCCTAAAAGGTTAAACAATCTGGACAGGAAGTTCTTCTCCATGTACCCCAAGTGTGTGCTAGAAGCTGTGTGTGTGTGTGTGTGTGTATGTGGTATGGATTCCTGGCCTGCTCTGCTTGTGTCTATATGTGTGTATGTGTTGGGGTTTGGTGGAAAAGTCAGACTCCCCCACCACATGGAGCGACAGCCTCAGAAACTGCAGAGGAGAGAAAAGGAGAGATTCCTCCCTTTCTCTGCTTTCTCTTTCTAGGCTCCCTATCTCCTCCATTCTGTCCAGTCTTAACTCCATCCTTCCCCTTCTTCTGATCCCCACCCCCAAACCTGCCTCTTCCTTCCTTTGAACCTTCCCCTATACTTCCCTTCCTAACCTTCCTTGCCCCCTTTCCTCTACAACCTCTGCCCCATTCTCCAGCCCTCACTTCTCCTACCACCCGCTCAGCATTTTTAACCCCTCCCCCCAAACAATATTTTATTTTGAATGTAATTTATGGAGGTAATGATGATTGATGAATGGGGTAATTAATTGAAGAGGAATTTATTACATTTGGAGCAGGAAATTCTGGGTGGGAATTGGGAAATTAATTGGGGGTGACCCCTTGATTTGCCCTTGGCTTGCTTTCCAATTTGCACTCTTGACAAATTTTTGAAACTCTATTTTGGTGCAAAAGTTGTCATTTTTATGTGTGGGTATATGCATTTTTTCACAACATTGCAAAAAAAATTTAATCGAAGAGGAACTACTGATTTGTAGGGATGCACGAAAGTCACTTACCTGGTCTCGCAGCTTGCTTCGCGGTGGGGGGGAGGCAGTTTGCTGCTCCCCCCGAAGTTCAGGCCGGGGGGGGGAGGCTTCCCGCCTCGCCTGGCCGAAATTCAGGCCGGGGGGGAGGCTTCCTGCCTCGCCCGGCTGAAATTCAGGCCGGGGAGAAGCGCCCCGTCTCCCTGGCCGCGAACTTCAAAAGAAAAAAAAAACACGCCCCTGTGATAGGCTACGTGACGATTAACGTAGCCTATCACGGCTGACTTTGCAAATCTAGCCGTGATAGGCTACGTTAATCGTTACGTAGCCTATCACAGGGGCGTTGTTTGTTTTTTTTTACTTTTCTTGTAATGGCGGCGGTGGCAGCCGGTCGAAAGACCGGCTGCCGCCCCCGCCCCTGACGAAGACCTGCTGAACCGCCGCCGGGACCCGCCGCTGGGAGGGACATTCGTGAAAGGTAAGTCCCATCCAGGGGGGGGCGGGGGGTGGGGGGGCAGAGAATTTCTCCCCGAACAACCTTCGGAGGACCGAATGCGTTGGCACTCAGCCCCCCGAAGTTTCGGGGAGAAATTCTCCCCCATCCCTACTGATTTGGGATGATCTAGGACAGGGTGCAGATTAATGCCAGAATGTATTTTATTTGAGGTGATTTGGATGAGAAATTAATTGGCTGATTTTGCCTTCTGAGAAATTGGAATAAATCCTAGTAATTATTTATACATTTGCATATATAGTTATATAAATTAGCATATGCAAATTTTATACAGATTTGCATCTTATGGGCCTGGGCCCCAAATCTTTTAAGTGCCTAGCAACACTCAACTTTTTCACATTTAACTTCCAGACCGGATCTACATTGGATTTAGTCTTCCATTTTGTACCGTTTCAGACAGTGGGTCCTGTCGATGCCCTGAGTTAGCTCAGTTGTGGCAATGGCATCACATCGCTGGGCATTGCTGTTGCAATGTTCTACTGTGGGTCACATCTTTAGCAGGGGTCTGGGTAGGTTAGGTTTCACAGGGAAGCAAGATGGGAAGAGATCAGCACCATGGAAAGCTTCTGGTGGGGCTGGAAGCCAGACTGGGTTGTCTGCATGTTGCTCCAACAAGGAGCAGATCAAGACTGAGCATTAAATAGGAGTTTGGCTTCCTGTGTCTCCACACTGAGTGAGGCTTTGTCTCTAAAGGGGCCTGGGGTGTTTTAGCAGTTTCTAGTTGGAATGACATGGGAGTGATTGTGGCATGCTAGCATCCTCACGGCCAGAGTCCAAAGATGGCAATGTGATCTATGGGATCTTTCCGGAAAGCTGGGTCTGGGGAGGTGGAAACTTTGATTGCCTTTCTGTGACCAAGTCCTCTCCTGGCACTATTAACTCTGGAACCTCTTCTTCTGAGGATAAGGGGTTGAGATCTTCTGAAGATGTGGGTTTGGGGTCCTGGTCCCTGACACATTTATGTGTCTGCACTCAGAAACCGCACATTGCCAAGCACACTGTATGTTCACAGTGTGGATCTTTTCATTGTGAAGTTTCCAGCCTTTCGTCACCCCTTTTGATATACCTTCCGTTGGGCGTGTTGGTGTTTTATTTGCTTACATCACATTCCTATACATGGCTACTCAGAAGCAAGTCCCATTAAGTTCAGTGGGGTTCAGGTAAGTGGGTGCAGGTTTGCAGTTTGAATGTAGCAGTGAGCCTTTAGAGCCTAATACTGAGCAAACCTAGAGAACTGATGTTTTTCCCCACTTCCCTGAATAAGAAAGTGAAAGAGCTTTAATAAATGAGCTGTACCACTTGATAGCTTAAATCTTTAAAAAATTGCTTCTTATTAAGAATCTAATGGTTTTTAAATGTAAACACAAAGAACATTTTGCCTTCCAAGCATGACTATCCTAGTGGTTTCTCACATCACTAGAAGCATATTATGTTTTCCAGGCCATTGACTTCCAGCAGATCACTCAGGTTAGTCAGTTCTTTGTATGGCATCAGTCCACTGATGACTTTATTTTGGAGGTTATGAATTTTTCCTTTTGTGTTTTTTTTCCGCATGGTATCGGTTAAATAGTATTTGCCCAGATAAAAACGTGCATGCTTGTGCCATAGTAAAAGTATGACAGCAGCACAAAGCAAACCTGTGTTCAGAATTCAGCTCAGCCACAGACTCTCGGGATGGCGGTGGGGGGGGGGGGGATGCCTTCTCAGCTTAATTCCCTATGAAATGAGAAAAATAATGACCACTTTGAATTCTTGGGAGAATGAGAAAATAATTGAACAGAGCTGTGTGTCGCAACAGAGCTGTATTTGGGATGATCTTGAGGCAGAGCCCTGTTCCACAGGTCAGCTGCCAACACTCTTGACTCCTAAATCCATTATTGCAGCCTTCCCCAACCTGGTGCCCTCCAGATGTGTTGGACGACAACTCACCGCATGGCCCAGCCAACCAGCCAGCACGTCTGGAGGGCACCAGGTTGGGGAAGGCTGCATTACTGCCTCCCTAGGTTTTCTAGATAATCACCACACATAGCAAAGGACTTTCCTGAACTGTTCAAGTTATGTCTGGTCATAGCATGACCAGAAGCAGAGGAGGACCTTGAACAGTTGTATAGAAAGCAGAAGGAGGACAGGAGTTTTGACATTTGGCATGATAAAGAGCCGCTAAAATGACCAGCTTACCGTATGGGAAGGTTTACTATCACATGGTTGCTTGGTCCTCCATATTACTACAAACATGGCATACAATTTTTCGGTCATACGTATTTATGTAAAGACTGAGATCTTTACCAAGTGGGAAAACTTCCCCACATTTCCCATATAGTTGAACTGACCTCTGTATTAGGAACGTGTGAAGCTGCCTTATACCATTGGTCCATCTAGCCCAGTATTGTTGGCACTGACTGGGAGCAGCTCTTCAGGGTTTCAGCCAAGGGCTTTTCCTTCCCTACCTGGAGATGCCGGAGATCGAATGCGGGATCTTTTTCATGCGAAGCACATGCTGTACCACTGAGCTATGGCTCTATAGTAACTCATGGCTGGTGATGTTAAATGAGGAAAAGTATTCCTGTGAGCTATGGAGTTTCATGGCTTGTCTGCCCTGCTTTTTCTCCTTGATTTTCATGTTTTACTATTCCAAGTGTTTGAGTGCTTTGAAAGACTTAAATACTTTCATGAAGCATTTTGCTTTTTGTTCGCATTTTTGTTTTCGTGTGTTTGAGGGTTTCCTTTTCTTTACCAAAGAACTGCTATCTCCAAAGTCTTGTTCATTGGGGTAATGCAGCGGTGGGGAATCTGTGACCCTCCAGATGTTGTTGGCCTCAAACTCATAAGAACATAAGAGTCCTGCTGGATGAGACCAAGGATCCATCAAGTCCTGCATTCTGTTCACACAGTGGCCAACCAGATGCCTGGAGAAAACTAACAAGTAGGTAAAAGGTAAAGGTAAAGGTGTCCCCAACCAGTCGTGTCCGACTCTAGGGTGCGGTGCTCATCCCCGTTTCTAAGCCGAAGAGCCAGCGCTGTCCGAAGACGCTTCCGTGGTCATGTGGCGGGCATGACTGAACACCGAGGTGCACGGAACGCTGTTACCTTTCCCGCCGAGGCGGTACCTATTTATCTACTTGCAATTTCTTGCTTTCGAACTGCTAGGTTGGCAGGAGCTGGGACTAAAGACGGGAGCTCACTCCGTCACGCAGCACTCAGGCCTCGAACTGCTGACCTGCCGACCTTCCAGTCTGCAGTTCAGCGTCTTAACCACTAAGCCACCGCGGTCCTAACAAGTAGGACATGAGTACAACAGCACCCTTTTGCTTGTGTTCCCCTGCAATTGGTGTACATAGCAGTGGAGGTTCCTTCATAGGGCCAAATGGATTTACCTACCTCCCCGCCCCCGAAAAAAATAAAAATGTATTTAAATGTTTATTCACTATTTATTTACTACATTTCTATACCGTCCAATAGCCAAAGCTTTCTGGGTGGTTCATCACAATTAAAACCATGAAATGTTGTTGTTGTTGTTCAGTCGTTCAGTCGTGTCCGACTCTTCGTGACCCCATGGACCATAGCACGCCAGGCATTCCTGTCCTGCGCTCTCTCCCGGAGCGTGCTCAAGTTCATATTCATTGCATCCGTGATGCTATCTAGCCATCTCATCCTCTGCCGTCCCCTTCTCCTTTTGCCTTCAGTCTTTCCCAGCATCAGGGTCTTTTCCAGGGAGTTTTCTCTTCGCATTAGGTGGCCAAAATATTGGAGCTTCAGCTTCATTATCTGTCCTTCCAATGAGCAGTCAGGGTTGATTTCCTTTAGGATGGACTGATTTGACCTCCTTGCAGTCCAGGGGACTCGTAAGAGTCTTCTCCAGCACCACAATTCGAAAGCATCAATTCTTCGGCACTCAGCCTTCCTTATAGTCCAGCTCTCACAGCCATACATTACTACTGGGAAAACCATAGCTTTGATTAGACGGACCTTTGTCGGCAAGGTGATGTCTCTGCTTCTTACTATGCTGTCTAGGTTGGCCATAGCTTTCCTCCCAAGGAGCAAGCGTCTTTTAATTTCATGGCTACAGTCACCGTCTGCGGTGATCTTGGAGCCCAAGAAAGTAAAATCTGTCACTGCTTCCATTTCTTCCCCTTCTATATGCCAGGAAGTGATGGGGCCAGATGCCATGATCTTAGTTTTTTTAATGTTGAGTTTCAAACCAGCTTTTGCACTCTCCTCTTTCACCCTCAACAAGAGGCTCTTGAGATCCTCTTCGCTTTCTGCCATTAGGGTGGTATCGTCTGCATATCGGAGGTTGTTGATAATTCTCCCAGCAATCTTAATTCCGACCTCTGATTCATCCAACCCGGCATTTCTCATGATGTACTCTGCATATAAGTTAAATAAGCAAAATAAAACATAATATAACACTTTTAAGAGTTCAAAACTACAGTATAAAACCAAAGTAAAAACCAGCAGCAGTGTAAAGATTTAGAAATACGATAACAGATTTCAATACAACAGAAAATGAAAAACTTAAAATGCCTGGGAAAATAAGGTCTTCACCTGCTGCTGAAAAGATGACAGTGTAGGCACCAGAGGCAGAATTCAACGGGGAGCTTACAGCCCCACCGATTCTCTTATGCCTCGCCAATTCCCCCACTTGTGCAAAGGTGATTTAACTCTTCCAGGGCAACCCAAAATGAGGGGAAATGCTCATTTCTGGAAGGAGGCCGGTCGGCAGGGAGCTCCACCGACTTGCCTCCTTCCAGAAATGAGCATTTCCGCTCATTTCAGGACTTCCCCCAAGAAGTGCTAAATTGCTCTGGCATAAGTGGTGGGTCCCACTTGTGTAGTGGGATTGGCATTAAAGCCCCGTTGGATCCTGCTGCAGGTGAGACTCTCTGGAGAGATAATTTCATACCTGGGATGCCACAAGGGAAAAGGCCCTTACTAGCCACCCCACTCATTTCATTTGGTGGGGACACCCAGAGAAGGACCTCTAGAGATGCTTCACATGACAAGTCTCCCTTGCTCCGGTCTTCCCATTACAAAGAGGGCCCAATTATTAGTTTCACTATTGGGATCCCCTTCTCAGGAATTATCAAAACTTTCAGCCAATGGCTACCAGCAGTTGTAAGGCAATTTTGAGCCAATTACATAAATCCAGTGAGCCTTGAGTAGGGCCTGCCCCCCAGATACCTCTTGAATACCAATTCCTTCCAATTGGTTGATTGAGATAGTGACTGGCCTGATATAGCTACACATCTGTGCATGGATCGGAAGTGTTTAATATTAATTCTTCCTTGATAGATGGAAAAAAATAAATGTTCTTAGAGTATAAATCTGTGCAGCTGTCCTCCAGGGTTGCCAGCTCTCCAGGATTGGCCTGAAGTCTCCAGGAATCAGCATTAATCTCCAAGAGATGACTGAAAGCAATCCTGGAGATTTGGGTTATGTTCTGTATTGTCTTTGTAATGTTGTCTCATACAGCGCCCCATATGGCGGTTGTTCATTGTACTCCACTCATACTGCAAGGCTTTGGGCATGAGCAGAGTGTACAGTAGAAATGTGTCAGTATGTTATATTTGTTTTGTAGGAAAGACTTCATCTTTGGGAAATATGGAAACTGGTATTCAGTATGGAGTATTAAATGAGTATTTATATAATTTTTGACTGCTCAAAGTAGTTCACGGGCATAATTTCACTAACCATGATAAAAATAGTGTAACATAGGTTACTTGGGGATATAGAGTAAAGCAATATCAAGTTGGCTGCATATTAAGTTCATGCAGACACTGTAGCTTCGAATCTTTAATGTAAGGGGACATCACTTCTTCATCTTTTTTTGGATTTGACAATCCCAAAGATACATTTTAGCTTGGTCTCAGGGTACCTACTTTTATTTACAAAAATATAAATAAACAAAGCATAAGTATCAGATCTAGTGTGCTAATGACTCAAGAATATCAGGTGTCATTTGCTAGGGGAGTGGCAGATTAATTCTTTTGAAAAATACATTGGAGGGAGAAGTGCCAGTGAAGGGTTTTTGTTTGGCATACAGTGCTTAACCAAAAGTGTGCATACACACAAGAAAACTGTACATGTGTGGTATACATGTGTGCCACTACAACTGTTGTAGTGATGTGCGCTATGTACGAGGAGAAGAAAGAAATTGATCCCACCAACTCCAAACCTCACCAGCCACCACTGGTACATAGGCACACCACCTCTGATACTGGAGGTAGCATATAGGTACTTTAAGTTCCCATCATCCCGAACCTTTGGGTCTGCTGCCTAGGGCTGATGGGTGTTGCAGTCCAACACCATCTGGCAGGCCACTGGTTCCCTACCTGTGGGGTTGAGGAGGGGTTGAGTGGGGTATGGGTATATAAGATTAATCATCTTTTCAATACGTTCATAGAGATGGGGGAGGGTTTTTTAAGTCATTCTGTGGACATGGTATGCACAAAAGGCAATCTATTTGAAAAGAAAATGGGGAAATGTTTCAAAAAAATGACTTGCATATTTAGCAACCAGTTCAAACAGTACCATTATCCATATCAAATAACTTACAAGAGTAAGGAAACAGCATAAATATCTACATCTATAAAGAAAGGGAAAAAACATATATTTATGAACTGCCTCTCCTGCCTAATAGGTGCCCAAGGTGATATACAAATCAAATAAAACAGTAATAAAACTCAAACCATCATAAAATCTCAGGGAAAATACCTTCAGCATCATAAAATTAATATTAAAATAGAGAGCAACATTAAAATTAGAGAGCAACATTAAACACCATCAAAAGCTGAACGGAACAAAACCATTGTGATTGCTCATTTGAAGCTGAGTAGGAGGGTGCTAGTGCAACCTCCATAGCGAGGGAGTTCCAAAATCGGGGTGCCACTATGGAGAAGGCCCTGTCTTGAGTCTCCATCAAGCTAGCCTCTCCAGATAGAGGGACATACAACAGGGCCTTCAATGATGATCACACAAGTAATGATAAAATACTGCAGCAGTGCATGGAGGAGTATATATAAAACTAATGGGATAGATAGAACTAGTATCTTCACTCCATAGCAACACTCAGTAACAGGAACAGCAATCACAGAATACTACATATCTAACTACAGTTGGCTATATTGCTGAAGTTACCATGTTTTTAAGAAGTGGACAAGCTTCCACATCTGGCTTGTATGGTAAGTTGGTTGTCTGGTTTCACTCTCTCTACCAGCCACAATACTTGTAAAAAACAGTTTGCATATTAGCTAAAAAGAGTAAGAATATTAGCATATGTTCAGGCAGAGACATCAGCATCCCAGCTGGTGAAACTGAACCTAGCAATAATGTGAAGAACAAATAGAGTTCTATTTGTTCATAAGTCATAAATACAGTATGTTTCTTCTAAAGATTGATAGTAGCTTTGATTCTCAAAGCACTTAACTCCAGAGTATGCCCATTTGACTTCAGTGACACTAGTCATCTGCAGATGGTGTGAAGATGTCCCGAACGAGAGATTCTTCATTCTCTCAGTGGAGAAGGACAAGACCATACCTTGTTTCTCTGTGATTAGAAGAGCTCCACCTAGTTTCTGTTCTGTCTCCACTGAGAGCCCTCTTTTTCCTCACAGTTCTCTGCCTCAGAGAAGCCTAATTTAGGTTGTCTGTCTTCTGATTGCTGCCTTTCCTCAGCTGAGGCAGCTCACAGTTGAAGGGAAGAATCTCAATATATTATATTTAGATGAATTGAGGCAGCCATTGTGGGCTTGTGAAACCCAGCATAGTGGAGGGCGCAGGCAACTACATTTAATGTAGTTTTTAAAGGCTATATGTACATTCTTAGGTGGAAATCAGCACTCTTAGCTTGGATGTCAGTATAACTTTCATTTAATATGAAATTATAGTATAACTGTCTTAGCCTTCTGTTTACAAATTCAAGGGTTAAGTGTAGCACACATATAGACTAACGCTTTTAGCTGTTCAGATACGTTAATAAATTAGCATAAGCATCCACCACATCCAGGGCAAATATATACTGTGCACCATCAAATGCTGTGTATTTGATCTCCTGCATCAAGTGCCCAAAAGCCACTTACATCAGCCTGACAGGACTATCTTTAAGACAAAGATTAAATGGGCACAAATCAGTCGTCAAGCATAAGAACATCAATAAGCGTGTCAGTGAACACTTTAACCTCCCTGGACATACCATCAAGGACCTCAGGGTGACAGTTCTAAAGAAATTGAAATTGGGCTCACTTGGAATGTGAGATTACAGAACAAAAAATGATAAAGAAATTTGATTGGGTTAATCAGGGACTCAGTAAGGACCATGGTTCTATACACATTACAAAGGCTCTTCGTACACTTTGTGATTTGTAACTGTTGGTTTAAGAGAATGGAATGCTTGCTGCAGATGTACCTGTTTAACTGTCTTTTCAGACTCAAAGCGTCCAGTTCCACATATAGCATCTGATGAACTGGGTTGTAACCCACTGCATGAAAGCTCATGCAAATTTATTAAAATATCTGAACAACTAAAACAGTCGATATATGTTCTACATTTAACCTTTTAATATTTAACATGAAGTTACTGGTGGTGTAAATGTTTATTCATTTCTTTATTTTCAATATTTGTATATCATCCAATAACAAAAGTCCTTAGGGCACTTTTGTTGTTGTTGTTGTTGTTCAGTCATTCAGTCGTGTCCGACTCTTCGTGACCCCATGGACCATAGCACGCCAGGCCTTCCTACAGATACGAAAAACAACATCCATGAAATACAAAAATGCAACATGAAAGTAAAATCTAAAACAAACATGGAGTTCAGGTCATTAACACTGTTCCCTGTCCGTAAGTGATTGGAGTAGGTTCACCATAGCTTTAAACCAATAGGCATAATACTCCTGCTTTAAATCAATGAAGTCAAGGGGAGGTGAATTGCTCTATATTCTGGTTTTAAAAGATCTTAGCCTGGCACTGCTCCCCACTGAATTATGAACATTCAAAACGGAGTCAGTGCTGATGTTTAAAGTACATTAAGTACTCTGGCAGCCTCTCCTGTGATTTAGATTACTACAAATGACTCGCAACCCACTTGTCTACCAATGCATTTTGCTAATTACATCATAGATTTCCTCATTGATGAATACATGCTGAATTAACACAGGAGCATTAATGTTACCCTTTCACTATTATTGTTGTACAAGAAGCCGTGGCAGATGCTGGCAGTTAGTTACACAAACATTAGTCGTAACGATTGGCCATTTGGATTTGGTGACAAATGGCAGCCCGGTGGAAATCTGAGCCTCAAACCAATCAGGAAGTTAATGAGGAGAGAAATTACCACTGCAGCTTCTCCTTAATTACATCCACGCTAGGCGGGAAGGGAGTGCTGTGAGTGGATCTTGACTCATCAAAGGTGAACAAGGTCAGAGACCCTTTTGCTTTGTGCTTTGTATCTAGTGGAGATGGAAGTGTTGCAAATATTTCTCACACTATATTAGTTTTTAAATTGTTTAATACTTCATTTTGATCTTCTGCTTTTTATTTTTATGGTGACTGAGCATTTATTTTTGTTATAGTTTTATTCCTGCTTTTTTTCCCTCTCAGTTAACCTACCCTTTGCCTAGCATGTTCTACAGTGGTTTGGTCCTAGGTCCACGGCCGGTTTATTTAAGCCGTGGTGGGTTGTGGTGTGTGCTGCTGGCCATTTTGAATATTCAGTCCCCAGTGGGGGGTTGACACGATTTGCATGTTGTCCAAACCCAGGCAGCATGGCTTGCTGGAGGCAGAAACAATCTTCCAGTAACCCCATAACAGGCAAGGGGTTATTGGCGAGTTGTTTCCCCCTCCCAACAAGTCATGCCGCCCAGGTTTGGATGACACGACAAGCTGTGGCTGGGGCTTGAATAGGCAACCTGGTGCCTGTGGGCACAGTGGCTCATTGTGACATAAATAAGCCATGGTGGGCTGTGGTGATCATGTAAACCAGGTCACTGTCTGCATGGTACCTCAATAAAAGTTGCTTCACCCTGCTGCATAGCAAAGCTGACCAGGGCCTCCTCCGCTAGCACAGTAATATGTGCAGATATCCTCTCATGACTACCCTGCATCACATCGGTCCTTCCTATCTTGCAGGGATGCAGAACCAGAATCAGGTAGGAGGCCAAGTTACCCCCCACCAAGCCCTCCGTGGACAAGATGGCATTAGTGGGTGTGGCCACATCCCTGCCATATCAGTACGGACAGCTGCTGACATGTGGAAATTTTCCCACATTTCCTTGTTGGTCCCACCCATGGCAGAATGGTAGGAGTCCAGAAGCTGACAATAGCTGCTTAGTCAACTATGATTGGTGGTGGTCTGTTATTGTATTTATTTATTGTCATTATTATAGTTATTACTATTACCGAGATAACACAAGACTGCCACAGACTCCTTCCTCTGATACCCGCAGACCATCACTTTTCACCAGCTGTTGGGGAAGCAAGAGGAACCTAAACAGCTTCTCCTCCTCTCCAGTGGCTAGTGCAAAGTGATAGAAAAGATTCCTTCGCTGACACTCCAGAGGACTTGGGAGAGGACCAGGGTCTCATCTCGCTTTGCGCTGGGCTTTGGAGAAAGCAGAATCAGTGCATGTCCCTCTGTCTGCTCCTTCTTTGCCAGAGGCCAGCACAGAGTGAGAGACCAGCCCTGCCCCTAAAACCCGCCCCCTGTTCTCTGTGAAAAACAGAGAACCTGAGGGGACAGAGTCTTCCCTCTTGTACCTGGCCCAGTGTGAGAGACCCTTCCGCCCTTCTGAGTTCTCTGCAGCTTGCAGGATGCTCAGAAGAGGAGAAAGGATCTCTTCTGCTTTTTATTTTTATGGAGACTGAGCATTTCCTTTTATTGTAGTTTTATTCCTCCTTTATTTTTTCTTCTGGTTAATCTACCCTTTGCCTAGCACCAGTTCTACAGTGGTTTGGTCCTAGGTCCACAGCTGGTTCACACGATCACCACAACCTATTGTGGCTTATTTAAGCCACAGTGGGTTGTGGTGTTTGCCGGCAGACATTTTGAATATTCAGCCCTCTGTGCTAGACATCGGGGGAAGCGCCAGTTGTTATATGGGGGTGGGGGGAGAGTTGACCCTGGCAACTGGATGTGAGGACTTCTGGGGAATGGCTTTGTGGCAGCCACCTCATGAGCAGGGTTATGTGCAAAACAGATCACTGGGCTCAAACCTGTGGCCACTGGTGCTGCTGTATACACTCCCATAGCTTTCTTCAGGGTTTGGTTATGCATCTGTTCTTGTGCATAAGTTAATTTTAAAAAATTGTATTTGTCCATTTTGTATTTTACGTTATGTTTTTCAATAATCCTCCTTTTGAAATTAAAAGGGCAGGGTAGAATGTAAATAATAAAATTCTAAGCCTTAAGCATGCAAATAATCCTGTTGATATTAGTGGGAAGAATCACATTAGTTTGCTTTTGGTTACGTTATTCAAATATGCCTTGCAGCTATAACTTTGAGAAGAGGTTTTGTTTTGTTTTGCACAAAATTCAGTCAACTCATTGTTCCCATACCACCTTGAAGGGGAGGTGTGGACAGTTACTGGGTGAGAGTCAGATTATCTCCCAAATGTTGTCAGTTTTTTTTTTCTGTGACTTGTAAATTGTAATAGCTACTGTGCGAGAAGTGGAAAGTTCAGTAGGTGTGGCCTTCTTATCCTGCCCATGCAATGATGGCAAAAGCTTCATCTGCTGAATGTCTTCCTGTCATGCAAGTGTTACAGTCATAGGAGCCCTGCTTGGGGGTGGTGGGGAGTGATGGTCCTCCCCTCTTCAGTTCATTGTTTGTGGATGAATATGGATGGATTAGTTGGACTAGGAGGCAACACGTGTGTATATATAATATATTTCCGGCTTCGTTGATAGGATGGGGGGATGGGCCGATAATTCTGTATATACTAATTGCAAACACATTCTCCAAGTAGTCATTATGTAGCCAAAACAACACCAGCCATGCACAAGCGGGGACCCTAAAACCCTAATGCAAGCTGACTGTTGGAGAGGGGGGAAACGGAAAACCATGGGGGGCAGGGAAGTGGAATGGAGCAGCCTTCCCCATACTGGGGTCCAGTTGGAGAAGGTAGCTATAAATATCCTGAAAGAAGGCATAGCAGGCCTGCTGGAACCCAGAACAGAACACTCCACACAGTAACATTTTGTTACAGTCACACTTTTTGAACTTGTTTTTCACAAAGGTTTTGCAGCCAGCTCCCAGTATCAAGCTTCCTTCTTGTCTGCATGCCTGACGTCTGCAGTGACTAAATGAAGGTTTCTTGTAAACATTGGCAGTAGGTTGCTGCCACTGAAGAAGATGGAGACTAGACTCCCAATGAGAGACTGACTGCTTGTACACTGATGCCTTTGGATCTGGCACTGGTGCTATGCAGAACTATTTGCTCCTGTTGCCAGGAGTACTGGGGGAAATACCAGTTGTGTGTGCCTGAGACAATGATTTTTGGTGACCCACCTTCACCAAACTTCACCAGTCTTCAGTTACAATTGTTTGCGTACTGGCTCCCTGATCCAGAGATCTGGCAATGAGTAGCGGTCATGGGCTGCCTCCCTTGCCAAATGTATATTCCAATGGGAGTTGAAAAGGGGGCATCTCATGTATGTCTCCCTGTCCAATTGGGAAGATTCCACGAGTGTATTAACAGTTACTTGTAGATCTCTAGACGGGGACCAAATGTGCAACTAGAGATGCATGATGTACAGTTCCCCTTTTTGCCAGCAGCAGTTTCTTTTGCATGCACTGGGGATAGAAGCATATATGGGAATGCAATGGGTCAAAGAGAAAAACTGGTTATGTACTGTGGCCTGATGCCACCATGCCTTTGGGTGCATATGTGTAAGTAGGGCCTAATCGAGATGACTTAACTTGGTATTCCCTTTCTTCTTTCTCCCCTTTTATCCATTGCCTCCTCAGTATTTTCACCACCCAGTAGTCAGGATTCTGGCTTGGTTTCCCTTTCCAGCAGCTCTCCCATCAGCAATGAAAGCACCAAAGCTGTCTTGGAATGCGAGTCAACCTCTGATTCCGGTTCATTCACTGTTCATTCTGTCATGGAAGATGGTGAATAAGCAACGTTAAAGAAAGTCCTCTTGTGCCAGCCTTGAAGAAGTGCCTTCTTGTTCAGTTGTGTTGGTCTGTTTTGTGATGACTGATGCTGAAGTAACTGTTGAGAAAATGTTGAGTTATTCCCTTGAGTTATTCCCTTGAGCACACCACAACTTGCAACCTTAGTTTAAGGACCAGAGCAATACTGGCTGCTCTGACTATTTTAAGTGTTTTCCCTGAGGGGCCACTGAATGAGGATTACTGGATATGAGCCTAGTATAAATATCGCTATAACACTCTTGGCAGTATAGAAATGTAGTTAAATAAATACTTTGCAGATAACATGTAATCAAAGTTAGATGAATGCCTAAGATACTTGGATTTGCTTATATAAGACTTCTACAGCACAAGTTTGTTTAGTTAATTCTTTAGGAGTGTTCAAAAGCAAGATAATTTTTTTAAAAGCTTTTGGCGTGACAAAGATTTTAGAAATTGGCATAAAGGTTTATAACTTCGTTGCAACACAAAAAAATCACATTTTTAAAAAGGTGCTACAACAGAATAAATAATGCTAATGAGATGTAAGGTTCTACATTTTTACAACCCCCTGCTGCTTCCCCCCCCCCTTTTCATAGTATGCAAAAATAGAAAAATGTTTAAGCAAGAATTGTATTTTTTTAAACTGTGATGGGTTACCTTGGTGGTTTTGTTTTTATGCAAGATGCGAGATGCTAGATTTTGACCAGATGTCTTCAGCTACCAGCATAAAATTAACATAAATTTGGTATTTTACACGTTAACCTATTTGCTACAATCTTGGTTTCAAGTAAAGACCGCCTTTTAAAAGTTATTACAGATCTTTTCAGTATTTTGTTAAAAATTGCTTAGTATGTACTTTTCCTTGGGTTACAGAAACCAACCTGAAATGAAACTAGTCTTAAAAAAATTCATTGTTCTCTGTAGTTGCAGCAGTACCTGAAATAAAAATGTTATTGATGACCAAATTTTCTTGTGTGTATAGTTGGTGAGCTGTATTAAACAGGAAAAAAAGAAATTACTTGTATTTTCTTCACTCTGTGCTTTGAAAACATCTATTTGATTTCGCCCCCATCTGTTGTAATCAATAACCTGACCATCTTGTTTTTTATTAAATGCACTTACTCTTAATTTCATCCACCAGTGGTTTTAGAGAGAATAATGTGGAGTTACCTATATGGGTTTGACATTATAAATCACTTCTTGGGGCTGAATCGTATAGTGGTATCGATTGATCCTGATATATCACAGAAATTTACTGTCACTTCTGTTTTCAATTAAAGATACAATCAGTCAGATAATGACTTAATTGGATTTTACAGAAGATTGAGTTTTATTGCCCAGTGCTTTACGAGTTTAGTTAAGGAAGATCATTTTATCACACTTGTCAGCCCCTGCTACTGCAGTTGGGTGTCCTTCTGCTGCTGCTTGCTGCTGTTGCCATTGTGACAGGCGCATGGTTGGAGCAGAGGGCAGGTAAAGAATCATATCAGGATGAGGACGCTGTACTGTGCAGTAAAAGAGGCAATTGTGGCCAGAGGGATAGGACTCACTCCTCCCTCCACCCCGTAATTTCTAAATTGTTGTTGAAATATAGTTATATAATTTCTTGAAGAGACTTGCAACTTGTTTCCTGCCCTCTCCTTCTCTCCCCACCCCAAAATAGGTAGCAGACCAATGGATATTTTGAGGGGGGGGGGGATTGTGTCTACTGTGTGCCAGTTGAACATCAGCGAGGAGTAGGAGGGGGAACTTGACACACATGTCCTGCGCTGCACTGAACAGGCAGTGTTCTTTATCTCAGCAAGATTTTGCATGTCTAGGTGAGATTGTGTGTCTGGTCTTTAGTACATTTCCAGAGCTTCCCAGCTGCATAAGTGAGCTTGGGCTTAGCCTTGGAAGGGTGGCCATTTTGCTGTTAGTAACAAATTGAATGGGCAGGAGGGGAGAATTGAAATGTACACAACATATCTTCACCACCAAGTAAATCTGTGTGGAGTCCTTCCAATGTATGTTTTCTCAAGATGTTTGGTGTTTCTACATAATTCGAAAAGATTAAGTTTTAGATACATTCCAAACTCATGAAATTCTGTCCAGTCCAATACATAAATGCCTCTTAAGCAAGGATACTATTATTCTCTTAACCCATTTTGTCAAAGATGCCCCTTCTTTATTTTAGCAAAGCTCCCTCTAATCCAGCCATTGGAGACCAAGTTATTCTTTATATCTGTTTGTATATATGCAAACTGCTACATATTACTTAAGGTGGTCATTACCTGTAAAGCAGGTAATTAGGCTGCCATTTTACAAATGGAGAAACTGAGGCTAACGACATACAGCGCTATCCAAATGAGAGGGGTTTTTGTTTAAAGGTATATTCTGCTTTTCCAGGGGAAATGCGAAAAGCAGTGTATGATTAAGAACAGCAATATAACAGCAAACAAGGAGCAACAGGAAAGAATAAAAGACGACGTTGAAGGGGCATGCATGTTTGGATGTTCAAAACCACCACTGGATGACACATAATTAAATCCTCTTAAATTCGAATGCACTGGTGCAAATACACTCAGGTTGATGCAAGCAGTATCTCAGTCATTGGCACTGACCAGCATAAGTAGCTGTACAGAGTAAGATATACTTGCGTAGCGTACGTCAGCTTTCCTGCGTTGTGGAACAGGCTGAAAGTGAATTAGTAAAGAACCTTTTATGAGCTGACCCTGGAGGGAACAGGTTACACTATTGGATTTGTATTTCTGTGCTTTACACTCCCAGCCTGACACACATTGAACTGCTGCCAAGGTAACAAAAGGATACCGAAACTTTGCAAAAAGGAGGCAGCTATCCTTTTTGGGGGCACCCTTTTATATGTAAAAACAACAACAACCCCCAAGTGGCTGGGATAGGGTGTACTACCTTTTTTCCTGGCAGTGCTCCTATGCTTTTAACAGTGGCATGACTAGAAGAAATTCAGATTTTCCCATGAGGTGCTACAGAAGGGGGGATGGGAAACATCATAATCCGCCAAATCTGTTCCACTCGCGTAACTATTAAAAGAGCCCTGCTTCAAACAACAATTGGCAAGTATAGTTACTTTGGTTTATCCAGTTTTCTGGCACATCTACCAACATGTGGTAAACTATGAATTATTTGCACAGAGGAAATGATTGCACTGGAAGTACAAAGTTGTCATGGAATATGGAGGTATAGCTGTAGTGGTAGCACAGCTGCAAGCGTGTACTCGCACACTCAAAGGAAAAGCAGCTGTTGTTCCCTTATGCGACTAATGTTTTGTACACATGTATCTTGGACCATTTCTCATGCCATGTGTGAATCAAGACACGTTCTGGGCCATGTAGGTTTTAATAAACAATAAAGACCGATTTGTACACAGACCAATGTAACATTCAGCCCTGCTTCTAGCTATTCAACTCAAAAGGTAACTTGTAGATACTTGGAGGAAAACAGAGGAGGAGCTAGTATCCACATGAATCCATGGGGCTTCTGTTGTTCTGGAAAGGAAGTCCTGGAGCTATGAGTAGATCCAGGATTGCAGCCTAAATCTCACAGCTTGAAAAACCGAATGTGCAGTCTTCAAGTCTGTGTATTGTTAATTTTGCTGGCCGTCATTTTGCACCTAGAACTCAAGTTTTATGGCCAACTTAAAAAAATGCTTGAACTCTAGTTTGCCATTGGGATCTATGAAAAATTTGCTTAACATCGTAGTCCTCTTCTGCTCATTTTTTTGTTACTTTTAAACATCCTACCTTTTTATGGAATGAAAATTAATTTGTCGGTTGTGGTTGAAAAGGCAAATATTTATCTTTGGTGTGGGAGGGGGAGGAGTCCACAAACTAACATTGAAGCATATGTAGAGTGCTTTTCTGTTACTAATGAACAACCATAATCTGGTTAGAGAACGGGGCCGGAGAGAGTTAAGTAGACAAACCTGATCTCCTTTTTCAAATATATCTTATTAGAAATTAAGCACTGTATATAGTTTGAGAGTCAGTTCAGCTCCTGTAATAGACCAGAGTTTAGCAGAGGGTTTCTTCTTGGTAGGATTTGAGCCTCTTCATATTTTACGTGTAATGCCTCACACATTGCACAAGGAACCTCCATTCTGGAATTAACCTGTGAGCTATGTGGTACATTGTGCCAATCCTACCCGGCTTTTTTAAATTCCATATACAACCACTGATGATGATGGGGCATGCCACCCAAGCACCTCAGGGACTGGGTGACAAGCACCTGTAGATTGGTTCTACCAAACAGTGGTTGATTTGGTAATGCTTGTTATTTTTTGAAAAGGCAGTTGAATTCCCAAAGCCACAAGAAGTGAGGATCTGGAAAACAAGCACAAATCTATTTGTAACCCATCGTTCCTGTGTGAACTCTCTTCCGTAAGGTTATTGGTTTGCATAGACATTTGAAGCTGCACCAAAATTTGCAGTATGGCTCAGCTTCAGGCTGATTTTTCATGCCATGGAATATGTTAAGGCAGCCTTCCCCAACCTCATGCCCTCCAGATGTGTTGGACTACTCCCATCATCCCCAGCCAGTGTGGCCATTGAAGGGCACCAGGCTAGGGAAGTCTGTTAAATAGTATTAAAGTGCTTGGGATCATGTACAAAATGATGGCTAGTGACAGTTGGCCTCAAAAATCTAAAACCAGGGCTGCTTCTTACTTGTGTCTAACATGTTATTACTTGCACAGAAGTGCCTTACATAGTTCAGTGGCAGAGTACTTGCTTTGCATGCAGAAAGCCCCAGGTCAATCCCGGCATCTCCAGGTAAGGCTAGAAAAAAATCCTGCCTGAAACCCTGGAGAGCAGCTGCCAGTCAGTGTAGGCAGTACTGGGCTTAAAGGACCAAGTGATCTGACTCGGCATTGTTTCCTGTTTTCTAAGTAATTTCATTAATGAAGCAACCCTTCCTGGTAGAGGTGCAACTTAAAAATTGAGTCCCACCATCTCTGTTTTGGAAACCAATCATTGCTTGTTTGCCTCTAACATTGGGTTCACATTTTAGTAGGTGTTTTCAGTAATTCAGGAAATTAAGGCAGTATTTTTGAAGAGGACCTAACTTGTTATGTGGTATAGCAAAAAGGACATAAAATCCTTCAGGCAGGACTCCTTCCTAGCCCTTCCTGGAGATGCCAGGGATTGAACCCGAGACCTTCTGTGTGCAAAGCAGGCGCTCCCTGACTCAGCTATGTAGGGCGTTTCTGTGCAAGTAATACCATGTTAGACACAAGTAACAGGCATGCTATAACCTACATGAATGCAACACACAGTAATTCCTACATGATGTACCTTTTATGTGGGAATTTTGCAAAGTCGTAAGATGGAAGTTTGAAAAGTGAGGTACATTTTTTGCAATTTCATCAGTGGAACTATAACCAAAATGTTACAAGCATATTCTCAGGGAAGTTTAAACATGGGTGCAACCTGTACAAATTCATCCTCCTCACTAGCAAAGAAAAAAAATCCACTCTTATGGGTTTCTCATTGGAAGAAAAGATGCATAAACGTTTGCAAATATACCTTATATGACCAATACTGTAAATGTAGCTACTTTTCAATGACATTAATTCAAAGGGCCTAATTTTGTTACAGTGGGAAACAAATCTGATTTGGCTTTAGTTTACCTTACTTCCAATTTCAGGATCACAGCTTGATACCATATCATTTGCTTAAATCAAGTCCTATTTAAATGGAACTCCCTTCTAAGCGGCTGTTTTTAGGGGGATCAGTTTTAAGAAAATGAAAATTGTGCAAATAAGTTAATAATAAGAATAATTCATACCACATATTTCCAAAGTCAATGTTCATTTTTATCAGTCACGTGTATGATGCAAAAATACATAAAAAGAGAGAAATGCTGCTCGCAAAATGTTGCTGTGAGCTCACTGGCACACAGGGATCTTAGCGGACTATGTCTCCTCAACGGGCTACTTTCTCACGTGCAGACTAGACGATTTCCCCCGCTCTGGAAATCTTATCCTTCCTTCCCATGGTCATGTTTCAGCAAAACAGTGCAAACCCCTGATGCGTTGTTTTATGCATAATGTCCGTGAAGTGACACTAGAGTGCCTCTGAGTATGCACAGAGTGCCGAGCAACCACAGCCCCAGACGTCTGAGATTAGGGGCAGGCAGTGACGTGCTGTCACCCCTCCTACCCTACCGATCACCCCCCCCCGACCCCCGCATTACGCGGCGTATGCATAAGCACTGAAACGCCGACTCGTTTACTGCCTGAGCTGCTCCGCAGCTGACGGAGTGTGAACACGCGAAAAAGCCAACCAGCCACCAAAGGAGGCTTCTGCACGTTTCCTTCCTTCTGCAGCGCTACTTCATCCGATCAGGCCTTTGAGGTTTGGGCAAGGCCAAGTGCGGGGGGCGCAGCGCCTGCCATAGTTTTGTCAATTTCCTCTCGCCCTCCAACCGAGCGGGTGCGTCCCTTTCGCATCATATTCGACAAGGGGCGGTTCGCTGCTGTCAAATCTCAGCTGGCCTTTTTTTTCCGCCGGGTTCAAGGCTTTATAGGAGGCGTTTTATCCTCTGGCTCTCCATTTAGCGCCCTTGCAGGCATTGAAGGAGGGCAGCGGAGACACGGCCTAGCCTTGAGGAAGGCGGGGGTGGGGGTGGGGAGCCCAGGTACATCCCGAGGGGCTGGGCAAGGGAAACTTCCCTTCTTTCGCCTTCTGTCCCGGGATCTAGGCAACGCCCCCTTTGTGCCCCTCACAAAGGCGCCCTGACCTCCTCCTGCCTCTCCGAATGTAACGCCAGAGGCCGAATCTTCCAGCCCTCTCCGTGGGGTTCATCCGTCCTGAACTCCTCATTGATTTCTTAGCGCCAATACGTCTTGAAGTGACTGCAGAGGTGAGGAGGGGTTAGATCCCCCCCCCACCGCCCCTTTCCTCCGGGCCTCCAGAGCTCTGTCTATTTTCCACCCCGCCCTCCAGGGCAAATCTACAGCTCCGTATGAGCGCTCAAGCCCAAACCAGCTCTTCATCAGTCACGCGGCCTGTTTATAAAAGCATAACGAGGCGCGCTCCGCTAGCAGACTGTCTCTTTAGCGGAGGGCCTGGAGAGGCTGGGGGCGTGGAGGGAGAGGCAAGTTCCCCTCGAGAAGCGCCCAAGGACGGCGGGGAGGGTGTGGGGAGGGAGCTGAAGGGTTTTGCCCGGCTAGGGGGCTGTGGGTGCGTGAGAGCGAACTTAACGCACGCTCCGATCTAGTCTGCCTAACTTGGAAAGTTAGGCTAGGCTAGGAAAGACGCCTAGGCAAAACGACCCGGGCATACTTCCAACTCCTGCAACACAAATTATTCGCGCCCCTGAAAATAACCGCCCTGAATTAATTTCCCCGGGGCACGATCCTGCCGCTGTCAGCCACTCTTCGAAGTCCTGCGGGTTTGAATGGGAGGGGGTGGGGGTGGGTGTCCCGAGTTTCGCTTTGAAGCGAGATGAGAAATGAGGATGAGGCAGCGGCTGCTGGTGAGAAGAATTTGGCTTTGGAAAGGGGAGTGCACAGTCTCGACTTCATTATATCATTTAAGGCTTCTATGCACGCGTATTCGAGAGCAAGTCCTGTCGGACGCAGTGGAACTTATTTCTGAAGAAACACCCATAGGATTAGTACGCACGCTCAGTGGGACTTACTTTCGGGTAAACGCGCTTGCGGTGGTTTCGATTCGCCTCTTTCCGAAGTCAACTCCAGAGATATAACTTATCTAAATAGTCTCAAGCAAAAATGCATTAAAAAAAAAAAAGGGAATCCTGCCTTCTGTACAAACGACTCCAACCGGGATTGTCTCCTCGAAACAAGTTGTTTTCCTTGTGTAGTAAAGGGGGCGGCGAGTTAACCTGAACAAGAAACGTGTCACCAAATATTTATGAATGGCTGGTGATCAGTGACCTTTATTAATTCTATTCATTTTCCGAACGGTTTTCCAAGGCTGTTTACTATCCAGCTGAGGTTCATTCGTTCTCCAGATTATATAAACTCTGCAGTGTGTGTGTGTGTGTGTGTGGGGGGGGGGGTTAAAATATAAAAAGGGGGGAATTCTGCCTTTAGATTTCAGTGCGTGCCTCATTTCCAGCGCAGAGTGGTCCGATCCTGTCGAGACCCTCCCCTGAGAAGGGAGAATGGTGCTTGCACCCGAAGTCAAAAGAACGAGAATGCTGAACGCCCGTCAAAGCGGTCAGTCAGCGGACTAGCGCCCCACTAGTCCAGAGGGCCACTGTTAGCCAAACTGATCTAAGCGTCTGCTTATGTTCATAACTGGACTAACTTGCATCTCCTTTACCTTCTCTGCAAACTTTTACAGGAAGATGGCGTCTCTGTGTTTTCAAAATATCACCTGTAGAGCTTGATAAATTTCAGTCATTTCGGTAATCAGTCGGTTTAAAACCAAGAGACTCATAACCCGGTTTTTAAAAAAGCAAAACTACAACTTTTAATCCGTCTGCCTGCCGCTGTTGTTACTAATAACGATTTAAAGCAGAATTCTATACATGGTTGTTCATGAGTTCAATGGGGTACTTGCTCCCAGGTAAGTGTGGATAGGGTTGCAGACTTCAGCCTACGATACTAACACCCCTATTTGAAAATAATTTCCATTGAAATTAACTTGCTCCCAAATAAATGTGTTAGGATTGAGTTTCCTGCTGATTGATAAACAGATAAATGGTAGATAATGTTCAAATCGGATTGACATTTGACACTCCCAAATTCCAAAGGGATTTGTTTGGAAGGAAAATCCGCGGATCTTAGTGGAACTTATATATATTTTGATGACTGAGATGTCAGACCACATAGCCAAGACCCAGACTGGTTACCAAGAAACCCGATCCTAGGTATGATTACTCAGAAGTAAGTCAATGGGACTTACACCTGATTTTGCACAGGAATGCAAGCCCCATTTAACTTGCCGGGATGTAGTCCAGAGGAAACATGCATGCTTAAACCTTACCAGCTTCACATTCCTTTTAATCACCCTGGCACTCTTACACTCTTAAAATGATGGATTTTGATCCAGTCCACAATGCCAATTTTATGGGTGAAAATAAGAATTCAAATATGTTTAGTGATTGTGAGAAAGGAACTATGGAGGTTGGTATTTACTCTTCATTGACTCTGTCGTGTAGTGGAGTGCAAAGGTGTTGGCAGGTTTATGCCAACTGTTTTAAATTTTGCATGTTTAGTTTTGGTTTTAAGTCGCCTTGAGCCTCTTTTGAGAAAGGCGTCTAAGAAATCGATGCTGCTGCTGCTGCTGCTGCTGCTAAGTGGTGTTTCAAAAGGCCGCAGACCCGATCTAGACAGCATTACTGGGAAGAAAGATGTGACTGCCACATAATTGCCATGATACAGCACAGGCTTATGGTGAGATCCTCTTCATGCCTACTCAGAAGTAAGTGACATGGAGTTCAGTGGGACTTAACTCCAGCTAAATGTGTTTAGGATTGAAGCCTAATGCGCGCTTTCAGGCCCATTGAACTCGATGGGTCTACAAGCACGCCACATTGTGCATTCGGATGGGGCGAATGTGTTTAGGGTCCGGTCACTGAAATTCGTGGGACTTGTGAACGGAGGGTTGCTGCGTTGATTCCCCCCCCCCCCCCACAACGTTTCAAATTCTTTGATCGGTTTGGGTGGAGCTTTAGCTGAGGGCTCCAGGCTAAACCGTGTGTATTTTTCATACCTAGTCGAAATACCACCACCACCACCAACAACAACAACAAAAGCGTCGTTGAAATGTGAGTGTGAGTTTGTGGAACTCCACAAACCATCCGGAGCAAACGAACAACGAACAAACCCGTTGTTTTCTTTTCGGATCAAACTGCCCGGGTTAAAGAGCTCCGTTACATACGAGAGGCGACCTGCGCCGAGACAATAATGCGCCTCAACTGGAAGCGAAGGGACCCTGGGCGGATTCGGCGCTGCCTTGTCTTTTCACCCGCCTCGGCGTCTGGATTTGGTGGCCGGCGTTTTTTCCCATCAATGCCCAAGCGTATCGGCTGTCTCCCCCCCTGGACGTGATGAGGACCATATGTTTGCCCCATTCATCCCCTTTCAAGCTTTTCTTCAGGGCGCTAACTGCTAACACGTTCTAGTCACCTTGAAATTTCCTCCTCTCTTATTATGATTTTTTTTCCAATTAAAAGCTTAACAGCCCTGGAAACGGAGTTCATGTGGTGAAGTTTACCGTAGGCCCCGCTGCTGAAAAGCTTTCTGCTGGGATCCCATTATGTGCTTGACTAAACCCTTTCTGCCCACAGCAATAGGACTAGGTCTTGTCAGGTGTTGGGTTACAATAGACTTTCAGGCAGGGGACGAACATAAATACAAACCTGGCCCTATAGGGAGATGTTGTCAAATACGAGGTGCCGGGAGGAAGAAGGAAAAAAAATAAATTAAAATAAGGCGATTCCCCTCCACAGAGAAGGACGCCCTATATCAAACGGCCCGGGGGCTGCAGGACGGACTTGAGCGAGGGGGTGTCCGCATTCTCCACCCGCTAGCGGGTCCCCGCTGAAGAATGAATGACTCTGAATGCCTGTGGGGAATTAGGGAGGTGAGCTCCAGCCAGGCTCTCCGGGGACTGCGCGATTGCCTCCCCTTTACCTTGGGGTCCAATGGAGGAAGGACATCTGCGAGAGCCGGTCTGCCATGTACTTGGAAGAAAGACCGGCGGGTTCCAGCGGGATTGTGTTTAGATTAGGGTAGGAGGGCGTGTTAAGAGGGTGATGGGTTTAATTTGGGGATGCATTCAGTGCCGGTCAAACAGCAAAGGTAGCCGCGCTGGCCATAAGAAGAATGCCAAAATCCATATTAGTGTAGTAGTGTAAGAGAGTCTGACGAGGCAGACATCATGACTTCAACATCAAGTCGGTCTCTCTGCTCCCCCGCCCCCATTTCTTGTAACATCTTGCCCGATGAAGAGAACCGGAGATTTCGAAAGCTTGCACATTTTTGGTGACCTTTGAGTTGGTCTAATAAAGGCATTACGGTGATAATGGCGTTTGGAATTCAAAGCCTGTGAAACACACCGACTCATTCGTTCTCTCTCTTTCTCTCGTCACAGCACCCTTATATTACATCTGTAGGTAATATTTTTTCCTTTGCCTAATTATTTCCATCGACTTTTTTTTTTTTTAAGGGCCGATATATAGTTCGGATCGTTTGGGTGGAGTGTTGTTTTTAAAATTTATGTTGGACACCCATTTTGATTTGTGAAGTACCAAGGGGGCAGTTCCTGTATTTATTTCCTCACAGTAACATAATTTTATAATAGGATTTACACTACCGTGGTCTGAGCCCTTTATCTGCCCATTTCAAAACATTATTATTATTATTAGTAGTAGTAGTATTGAAAATTACAAATTAACTTAAAAATTAAGATCATCTTTTATTTGGCAAGGCTTTTTGTTTCTGGTCTCTTAAATTTCTCTCTTTTTATTCCTAGCCTGCTCGCCTCTCCCATCCCATTCCACAACCCTTGTGGTAAATCGTTTTACCAAATCTTGTTATCCTACCCTAATTTTGTATTTCCAAATAAAAGTTTAAATGCAAAAAAAAAAAAAAAAAACACCAATTTTAAGTTTGCAAATTAGGAACAACGACTCTTAACCCGTCTACTTCCATTCTAGAGGTGTTTGGAGAAAACTGTGAAGGTTACATACAGTGAGGTAATGAGAACGCCTGAGCAAAATCCCAACAGCAGGAACCAACCAGTACAAAAGACAGGGGTTGGGGGGAAGTTCGGTCCGCCATTTGTTTAGAGAAGTGATTGGTTTCTTCCCCTGAAGAAATCAAACGTTTTAGTAATAACACAATTTTAAAAAACCGGATAATGGGATATAATTTTATATCCCCACTGAAAGATCTGTAAAACATGCAACCAAATTAAATATTGTTCTACAGACTGTAGGTTTTGTTGGTGGCACGTATGTGTGGTTATTGTATGTACATTCTGCAAAATTTCACAGTCTTTCCTACCGCCTATTTTGAGAAATCGATTAGCAGCCATTTAAAAATAAAAAATAACTCTGAACAGGAATTTCTATACAACGGTATCCCTTAGGAACAGTCCATGGGGCCGTTTAAAGAAGCGAGCCTTCACTTCCCGTTCGTTAGCATTTAAAAATATGCTTACACATTCAGCCCGCAAATGCTCTGGGGTCCGCAGGGCTATGCCAGACAACGCCAACCAAGCGTGGGCCTCTGCGGCATTTGCCTACATAGGGCAGCTTCTTAGCGTACACGGCGGGGACGTTTGTAACAAGGCGATTGCTGGTAGAACTAGGGAGGGAACGGGTTAAGGCCCCTCGAAGGTGCCCGACGGCTTTATGCGGCTTCTAGGCCAATCCCTGATCCCCGAAGTTTTACAGGAGTGGGAAATAGAGCCAATCGCTTTCCAGCACCTCATCTACCGGAGCCTTGTAAGGGGCATCCTCGGTTGTTTTCAAGCCCCGATCCTTTTAGTGGGCACAGGTGCAGGAGGCGTGTAAGTGCGCAGTCCTGTTCACGCGTACCTGGCTGGGGTTAAGTGCCATAATGGGGGAGTAAAATAAAAATGCCTGGGGTCGGGCTGTGTAAACCCTTCCCAGGTGGAAGGAGCCTTAAACGCATGTCAAGCTGTCTCGGACCGGAGAGCCTTGCTTTGGCTGAAGCGGCTGGTTGGCGTATGCGTTGCGCGCTCCCTCGCAATGGCCGAGAGCGTGTGCGTCGTCGGGGAACCCCAGCCCAACCGCTGCCTCCTAGCGATTAGCGAGCCAGGAAGGGGGTGCGCAAACTGCGGCCCTCCAGATGTTTTGGCGCGCAACTCCCGTCAGCCTTACTCAGAACAGCAAACGAGGGCGAGGCGTGACGGGAGCTGCGCGCTGCCTCTCCCCGCTGCGATATCCGCGCGCTGTGGAGGACGAAACACACTTTGGCCGACTTCCTAGTCCGCTGCCCCGCTCGAAGCGCGCTCTTCCCGTCCAGGGCCTCCGAGGAAGCCCGGGCGCCCGGCTTCGGAGGGAGGGGAGGAGCGCGCCGGGCGAGTCCATCCGCCTCGCGGAGGGGGAGGAGGCGCGGAACGGCGCCCCCCTCGGCCCCTTCGGTTGCTCTCGCTCCTGAAGGAAGCAGCCCGCGCGGCTGGGAAGGGCGGGAGTCGGCGCCCGGGGGCGGGGCGAGGCGCCGAGCCCGCAGAGGGGGCGGGGCGCGCCGGGGGGCGGGGCGAGGCGGGGCGGGGCGCGCCGGCCGGGGTGCCCTCGCGCGCGGCGGGCGGGCGCGCACAGAGCGTCCGGCGACGGCGAGGCGCCGCAGCGCTGCTCTGCCCGGGCGGGCGATGTGGCGCGGGCGGCGGCGGCGGCCGTAGCGGCGCGGGCAGCGCAGCGGAGCGGCGGCGCGCCCGCCATGAACGGCTACGGCTCGCCGTACCTGTACGTGGGCGGCCCGGTGGCTCCGCCGGCCCGGGCGCCCCTGCAGCGGACGCCCAAGTGCGCGCGCTGCCGCAACCACGGCGTGCTGTCGTGGCTGAAGGGCCACAAGCGCTACTGCCGCTTCAAGGACTGCGCGTGCGAGAAGTGCATCCTCATCATCGAGCGGCAGCGCGTCATGGCCGCCCAGGTGGCGCTGCGCCGCCAGCAGGCCAACGAGAGCCTCGAGAGCCTCCTGCCCGACCCGCTGCGCGCCCTGCCCGCCGGCGCCCCGCCGCCCGCCTCGGCCGCCGCCCCGCCGCCGGCCCTCCCCGGCGCCGCCGCCGCCGCCCCGCCGGAGGGGCCCGCCGCCGCCCCGCATCGCCCGCCCGTGGAGCTGGCCGCCGCCGCCGCCCTGCGATGGGCTTCCGAGCAGCCCGCCGCGGGCCTGCCGCCCCAGCTGCCCAAAGCAGGTAGGTGGGCGGGGAGGCGGGCGGCGGAGGGGGGGTGTGGCTGCCCTGGGAGGCCGCCCGAGGCGATCCCCGGCTCCGGGTTTCCCTAGGCGAGGCCTCGGGTGCCACGACCCCGCGGAGAACGGGGGCTGTGAATCTTCCGGGGAGCGTAAGGCGTTTGCCTTACGCTTGTGTGTACGGGGGAGCCAGGGCGCAGTCCTGGAACTCGGAAGGCGAGGAGGAACACGGCAGTGCCCCCGAGCATCCGCAGAGTTCGCCGCTGAGCGACTGCAGCCAGCTCTCGGGTGCCTGGATTGCGGACAGGCGCTTTCAGACTTTGAGCCCTGACGCCTCTCGTTGGAGAAGTTGTTATCCCGGCCGCGGTACGTACTTAGAAGTAAGTCCCACTGAAAATTCAGTGAGGCTTACTCGTGAGTAGCCCTTGGGCGCACGCTGTAAGGATGCAAGGAGCTCTACAGGCTAGGGGCCGGTCCTGTGCCGAAACAAAGCCCATTGAAATGAACGAATGGGCTTAGGCGCGCCTAACTCTCCCTACGATCGGGTTGACGTGGGTGATGGGAGATTTCTCGGGTGATTCCTAAATGGCGGGACTGGCGACTCAGACGCGCCCTCCTGACACTGGTAAGAAAAGGGGGAGAAAGCAAGCAAGCGCCGCCACTAACGTAAGGAGCTGGATTCACTGGAGGAAATCAGTGTTTTCTCTCCCCCCCCCCCCCATGGAATATAGGGGCTTGGGGAACTGGAATCTCCAAGGCGCACTGGAGCACAAACAGAGTCTTTTCTGTCTGGCTTCCCAAGGCGTGAGAGCGAGAGCGCCCGGAGACTCCCAGCTTAGAAAGAGAGTCCCTGGCATCTCCAGGATGGAGAGTCCGGAGGGGCTCGGCTCGCTGCTCTTTCAAACTCCTCCCGGTAGGCTGGACCCCTGGCACCCTTTGAAACAGAGCGAGGACAGAACCGAGAGAGGCAGCAGCTTTGAGATCCTATTTGGCGGCTGCATCGACATCATCTCTTCATGCATCTTCCCCAAGAGCAAAGTTTGGCATCTAGCAGGGGTTTGGAACAGCCCTGGGGAAGCTCGCTTCCCTCCTCCTTCTGTTTCGCGGATGGCGTGGGAACGACCCCATCTCCTCGGACTCAGGCTCAATTCAAAGCTGAGTCGGGAGACCCCCCCCCCAAACGCCCCCGAGGAATATATCTTTAATGCACCACAGAGAAATAGGCGATCCCTCCCAATGCGCAACTGGCTTTAAATCCACTCACCCACCCACCCCTTAGCTGGACAGCGCCTGGGGATGTCGCCTTCTTCGCCACCCATAAACTATAGATGTTAGGCACCCTGCATTTGTCACGTCAAGGTTCCAGGACCATCTCCCTCAGCCGATTTGAAATCTTATAGAATAATTAAATTTTTCCAATGCTTCAGTATATTGCTGAGACACATCACCTAATGTTTACAACAGACTTCCCCAACCTGGTGCCTTCAGGTTGGGTTGGATCACAACTCCCATCATTCCTAGCTGGCATGGGACAATGGGAGTTGCATTCCAACACGTCTGGGCACCAGGTTGGGGAAGCCCAGTTTAAAACGTATAAATCTCTCCCTTTCTCCCTCTGTGTGTGTGAATGTGAATGTATCCGTTTAAGGGTGTGATCTTATGTAGACTTACTTGGGAATAAGTCCAATTGAAATAGCTGGGACTTGCTTCTGCTGAAACACCTGTAGGATCCGCTCCATATTGTAGTTTTTGACTGCAGCTGGTCTGTCCCGTTGTTGCCAAGCAAAGTGCCTGGGAACAGTCAAGGGGCTTTCACATAATAAGCGATGGGTGGAAGATCGCAGGCCAAAGCGCAGGGGACAAGCGTGAGGATCGAAGGATTTTCGTAGGTGGAGATGCCCAGTCCCTTCAGAGGTGGACTTGGACGGTCCAGCCCGGGGTAGGTACCTTGGCTGGTCCTCAGTGGCGAAGCGGCTCCTATGTATGTATGACAAAATCTTTTCTAGTTGGTGCCAGGAAACCCATCTGGGCCCTTTACATCCCCTGATGCTGGGCCACTTTGATGCTTCCAGATTCCTATAGGTTCTTTGGGGGGCAGGGAGAGTGTAATTCTTATTGGCCCAGGGGCTATCATAGGGAGAAGAATGAGCAATCATGTGGAAGGCAGCAGCCAGCAGTTGCTTCAGTGAAATGGGGCATCTATGGCCAGACCCTGAAATTTTTAGAAAGTGGGTTTTCTCATGGGGGATTGAGCAGTTCTTGAAAGGGTGTCATCCAGCTATTTTTCGCTTGAGAGTGGGAGGATTCCTGTTGGCTTGTTTTTTGTAGTGACTGAGATCAGAAATAAAGGCTCGTATGAGGAGGCTCAGTCTTTAGAAAGGATTCCAATAAGAAAGCCCTCTTGTCAAATAATTAGGGCCATTTGGATTTACGCTGCTGTTGTGCTTGAGTGTGCCTAGGATTGTTGGTGCTGTGCAGCTGAGTCTTACGCAGCATTAGGCTGGCCTAACTGCACAAAGCTTCTCGGGCTGTTAGCTGTGGTAACTGCTCAATCTTATCCACATTGATTTACTTGAAAGCCCAGGAGGTAAGTATGCATAGGATTGCATGATGCAAACCTGGACCCAGTTACCTGGGAATAAGCCCCATTTAACTCAATGGGGCTTGCTTCTGAGTAGACGGGTATAGGACTGCACTGTAAATCCCACTACAGTTAATGGAAGCCTCCTCACGGACCTTCCTTTTAAAGCATTTAAAAGGACTCCAACTGGAGTAGACTAAAAAAAAAAGAGAGATTTTTTTTCTGTTGCAGCGACTTGTAAAATGGGCATACATCGGATACTAAAAGATGAAGTGGTCTCACCTGCAGTCTCACAGAAATGTTGCTGATTTACTCGTCTATAACGAACTAAGGGCAGGATGGAAAATTCACCAGGACCTAACAGTGCCCTGAGAGAACATTATGAAGTTCCTTTTCCATCTCAATAGCTGTTTCTCACCGGCTCTGTGTGATCACCTCCTCTTCCTAACCCACATTCTGTAGTAGTAGCAATAATAATAGTAATAATAATACATGTTCTGGTAATTGGAATATCAATGTAGCCAGGAGACACACTCATATCAGGAGAGAATATCTCAGTTCAGTTATCCT
This sequence comes from Heloderma suspectum, assembly GCF_057233095.1. Lineage (NCBI taxonomy): Eukaryota > Metazoa > Chordata > Lepidosauria > Squamata > Helodermatidae > Heloderma > Heloderma suspectum. Next base: position 103,151,412 of record NC_139459.1, read on the forward strand.
TACCCTATCAGTTTATTCTTGCAAACTACTCCCAGTTTTTTTTTTTTCCAAATGGGTGTTGTTTAGAGCCCTTAATAGGGTCCTGGCTGCCACCTATACTTGCATAATGCTAAGAACTTTTTTTAAAACATCCCCTCATGATAGAGGGTACAAAAACTATCCCTCTTAGCTGCGAAAGATCTAGCCTGCCATCCTATACATGTGCTTGCCTGTGAGTAAGTCCCATTGAACTCAGTAGACATGCATAGGAGTGTACTGCTAGCAGAAATAAATTGCTGCTCAGTTGGAAGGGAAGAGAAAATAGGCAAGAAAAGGTGGGGAAAGTCTGTATTCTGAAGTATATTTATTGTAGATCTAGTGCGGATGTTTGTCTTCACACTTGACTTCCTTATGATATAATAATAGTTCAAAATAAATAGTTTGTATTTATTTATTAAAATAACTTATAGTTATTTTACTGCCTTTCCACTATAAAATGGTGCTCAAGGTTAATTAAAAAAAAAAAGCAACATTCGTAACAATGTTAAAAGAATTATAACCATTTAGAATAGGAAAAAGAGATAGTAGGGCAGTCCATTGTTGGCATAAAAAACAAGGATAATGAAAAGTCCACAGTTGGAGCTAAAAAGGGAGGGGGGCAAAGAACCTCCTCCACAGGAAATAATTCCACAGCTGGGGCGCAGGCACAGAGAAGGCCCTCTCACACACCTGGGCTAGCCTAACATCAGGTCATGGAGGGAGGCAGAGAAGGGCCTAGTCACTGGATCTTAGGGCTGGACAGCATGGTACCCTGGACCCAAGCCATACAGGCTTATAGGTAATAAGCATCACTTGGAATTGAGCCCTGAAAGTACTGGTAGTCAATGCAGCTGTTCTGAAATGGTCTTAATACGGTCATACAACCATATGCTGCATTCTGGCCTGATTGGAGCTTTCGGCTTCTAAAACTGAGAATTTAAGGCTTCCCCCTCCCCCATCAAATAGGTGACTTGTGGGGTTGATACAGTTTAAAAAACAAAACATCTTTTTTCCCTCTCTGCTGGTCTTTCCTTTCAAAACAATCAGGCGCTGCAATCCTGTATTTATTCGTTTTCATGGGATGGGCAAGGGGTTAAAAAAATGTATTTAAGAGCATTAAAAAAATGTATTAACGGGAGAGAAAGCTTTATGGGGAATCAGTGGAAATTACTTCCGAGTAGAGCTGCCTATGAACGGGGTACACAACTGAGCCACGAAATGAGTTTCTAGCCACGCTTCACAATCCAGTTAAACTCAGGCACCTGACTAAAGTAACTGACCAGTTTTTCTTCTGAAGGGGCAGCTGTGTTGGTCTACTGCGGAAAACCAAGATTCATTATGAAGATTAATATTTCCAAATCCAGGGCGTGGAAACGCCATTTCGATCATCCCGGGCGAGTTCGTGTTTGCGCTGAGCGCGCCCTGCCCCCGGGCGGGAGGCGGCCTCTCTCTCTCTCATTCTCTCTCGAGTTTCAGCCGCACTCGGATCCTGCGCCAAACGAGAGAAATGGGGAGAAGGGGCCGCAGGAGCCCAGGCGAGGCGTGGCTGGAGCCAGCTCGGAGCTGCGCGGTTTCCCCTCTGCAGCAGGACGACGCCCGAGGTGCGAAGCCTCAGGTGGCCCTCCTGTCCTGCCCAAGATCGCTGCGTGGAGACGCTTTCCGCAGCAAGCCGTGCGCCCCTCTGGGTTACCCTCCAGCGAGCAAAGCGAGCCCCGTCCCCTCGCTTCCAAGGCCCCCATTCTTGGCTGGAGACGCGCCGCGCCCCCCCAGGAAGCGTTTGCCGCCGGATCCCTGGAAGATGCTGCCGGAGTTGGGTTGGGGTGAGGCAGCGGAGAGGGGCCGGGTTCGCGCGTTGGCAGCAGACGCCTCGCACCTCCCCGCAACGCTCTTCGGGCCACCCCTGAATGCTGGGAGCGCGGGATAGTGCTGGGTCGCCTGCAACTTGAGCCCCCTGCATTTCAATGGGTCTACTCTAACTAGGGCTAACATGATGGGATGCAACCTGTAGATCGCAGAGCCCGTCCCGCGAGCGACGGGGAGGGTGAGTTTAAAGTGAGTATCAATTGTTGTGCACCGCCCAGAGAGCTTCGGCTATTGGGCGGTATAGAAATGTAATCAAAGAAAGGTCTCGCTTAGCACCCGAGCCCTTCCGGAGCAAGCAGCGCGCTTGTGACTGCGGCAGGGGTGGGGACCGGTGTCCATTCGCGAAGGAGGCGTCAGGGCTGCTCTTCTGTTCGGCCAGTGTCTGCTGCTCAGCAAGAGACCTGTGGCTGATCCGGCCAGGGAGCGAGGTTACGCTGCCTGCACCCCTGATTCCGGCTCATTTATCGCTGGAGTCACATGCTGGGCTTCTTCGGAGATCCGCTGCGCTTGCGTCCTCTGGGCTGTATCCAACGTTAGTCTAAGTTAAGTCCCATTCATTTCAATGGGTCTCCTCTAATTATAGGACTAACATTACATACGATGCGCTGGATCTATTTTGGTGAAAATACGCTCGTCCCCAGGGCTGCAGGCGCACCGCCAAATCTGTTGCGACGCAGTTCAGGTTGCCCAGATTAAAGCCAGTTTGCACCTCGGCACTAAACGTGTTTCCTGGGAAATGGCCACCTTTTGGCTTCCAGAAAAATCTGTGTTGCCTGGAGCCTGAACTGGATTCGGGTTTGTGAATATCAGGATCTGCTTCAGCTTAAGCCAGCGTGACCTCTTTTCCTCGCACTTTTCCTCCAGTTCTAAGCCTCTTCCGTGTAGTCTCTTTGAAATGAACGGAGGTTACTTTGGTTTGGGGTAACTGTTTAGGATGGGTGGGATGGCCGGATTTACTTTATTCCCAAGTAGAGTTGGCTGGAGTCGCGCTCTCTCTCTCTCTCTCTCTCTCTCTCTGTGTGTGTGTGTGTGTGTGTGTGTGTGTAGTTAGCAGAGGGAATATGATGACGTCTAGTACCCTGGGAAACAAGTCAGGAATGTTTTCTCTCTGTGACTATTTAGCCTGGTCCCCCGAAAAAAGCTAGTGCCAGCTTTACAGAAGAGCGCAAGTGTGGCTGGATGTCTAGGACAAGCCACTTGGAAATCCCCATTCATGACTTTTGAAGGCTGGAGGAAGGGGCTAGGGACAAACCCGCATTAATCTCTCGGGAAACGCTAGTGAACGAGCAGGGAGAGTTTGATGCGCCCCTGACCATGCGGGGCTGACCCTAAAAGGCCTTGTGTGTGCACGTGTGGAGTTCTGCTGAAAAGTATGGATGGCATATAAAGGAATGGGCGTGTGGACGCTCCGCCTCAAAAGAAAAACGCCGGAGGTCTTTTTCAGGGGACGAAGCCGTCTTCCCTGGGGAAGGCAAGATAAAATGTTCGCTGTAATTACTTGGAAGGGAGCCCCACTGAAATCAAGGTGGCATGTTGGGAGCCATCGTGGTTCGAGGTCGGGCGCTGCGCAAAAGCAGCAAGATGAATTGGGATCAGGAAGAGCTTGGCGAACGAGGCTTATGCTGGCCACTGGTCGCCTTCCCAGTTTCACCTCCAACACAGAGCGGGGCGGGCTCAGTACAGAGGCTTTGGCGAAAGCGGCGTGGCCGACTGGGCGTTTGAAAGAGGATTCGACTTTCCTGCACAGGAAAACCATCTCGGCAAACGACAGCAACGAAACACCCGGCCAGGGCCAGCGGCCCTCTTTCGAAGGATTCTTCTTTTCCGCCTCCTCGTGGATAGGAACCCACGGGGTTCTTCGTCTTCAGTTTTCACTTCCTACCTTTTCTGTCGATGGCGCGATACACGGCGCATTAGGAAGACGTCTCCTTGATCGGTGGGGATTTTTAAATTTTTATTTTCCTGTGAATCCCGATGAATGGGTTGAAGCATAACTCTGAATCGGTCTGAATCAGATTGCAAGTTTACATACGTGGTCTACCTAGGTGAGACCAAAACGCTGCTTTGGAAGGCGTCTTGCTGTCTGCAACCTTCAGAACCAAAACCAACCAGCCAGCCACCCATCCCTATTAATCCGGAATAACGACTTCTCCTTGATTCTACCACTTCGCACCCTATGGAATCCCACTTGGCCTAATAAGCAGGAACTGAAAGCCTGGGGAGCCCTTCGTTCTTCAGCGGGCCACTGTGAGCATTTCGATTGCAGAGAAGAGGCCTTTAGGAAAGTGGTGTTTCAAGTGTGTTTGGGGGTTACATATTCGAATTAGTTACACACCGACCCCCACTTCCAAGCAACTGTTCTTGGGGTTCTCTTAAGCCTTCAGTAAGCACCTGGTAAACTAAGGTTGTAGTCCTTAACGCACTGACCGGGGAGTAAACCTCATTGAACCCAGTAAGACTCCTTACGCTGTAGTCTCACTGGACTCAGTGGGACTTACGCCTGAGTAGAGGCATATTTAGGATTGCTTTGTAAGGCTGTCGGTTTACTTGGGACTAAGTCCCATCAGGATGCATATTTATCTTAAAGGTGTTTGGTGGTTGTCTCTTCCACAGAGGATAAGAACGAGACGACTTGTAGATAGAAAGGCAAAAAGGAAGGCAAAAGGCCGCCCGCTAACAGCAGGTTCTGGTCTTTAGAAAACTCCCTTGTGCGCCAAATGTTTTCCTAACTTTGGCAAAGGTATGTATAAAAATCTGGAATAGAAAGCTACCTGTACAGAACCAAAGTATATATTTTCTTTAAAAAGTCTTCTTTCCATACTTGATGTGGGGTTGGATCCCGATTTACTCATACTGAGAGTAGACCCATTGAAATCATTACTACTACTAAGTTAGCCACCACTAGCATGTAATTCCTGCCTTCAAATCCTCCACCGAGGATTTTAGGGTCTAGAATCTATTGATTGCCTTCCTTTCTTCCTTGGGGGCAAACCCTAGTCTCCTCTCCCCTTTTTTTGCATTTGTTGAAGATTTTGCCACTGATTTTAATGGAAGGAGCAATTAAATTAATCACAACTGATAATGGCTGGGCTTGGTACAGCCATGTGAATGTATTGAGTTCACTCTCCCTTAAAAAGGAGGCCTCACTTTAACATTTAAGAAGGTTCAATCCCATAGCTAGAGGGGAGGGGGATCCCACAGGAGTGCCACAGCCCTATAAATTGCTTGCATCTCCCTGCAGAGAAAAGATGTGTTTGTGATTTCTCTCCTATTTTACCCAGCTGAAATGAATGGAAGAATTATACTTAAGAATCTTTCACTGCTCTGAGGTTATGTATTGGTTATCTTGTTGTTCAGAACCAAAGATTCTAAACTGTATTAGAAATTCATTTGAGGGAGGGAGTCCTCTCTTTTACAGGTGAGGCTTTTAAAGCAAAACATATTAATCTTAGCAAAGTACACCTATGCTCTCCCCAATGTCTTTGCAAGGGGCTTAAAGGGAATGAGTGAAAGAAAGTTGCAATCTCGCATGTTCTTGTTTGTTCAATATCTTGTTTTACAAGAAACGTCGGTGTCCTAACAGGAATTATTCTTGTCGTATATGAGGCTCTTTGAATAGTGCAATGCACAAGCCAGATCAGACAAAGCACTTAGATTTAAACGAATCTTGTCCTGCAGAAATTTCTTGAAAAGGAAGTTGTAACCCAGCACGCTAAAGCTGAACCGAAACATATTTATGAAGTAAGCCCTCTTGACAATAGGTGTTGGTGTGGGTGTTGATTCCATTTAATGGATTTCAATTGCATGAAGGTTGGAATGCCTCCATTGGCAAGTCATGAGAGTTCCTTTAGACTGTTCCTACAGCATCTTGAGAACATTGCCCCCGGAGAATTCGAATTAGCAGGATATAATTAGTGAGATGTCATGCAAACATCTGCTGAAATCAAAGCAGTGGGCCTTAACTAGCTTGTACTATGATCATATCTTACTCCAGGGAAAATTCATTATAATTGCTCTGGCGAATAATTATCATATGCTCTACAGTTAAAGGAAACCTTAGCAACTTCCTTTCTTAGTCCGAGTGAAGTCAATTAACATCTTAATCACACTGGCCAACATTCAGCCAGAGGTTAGTCCCCTGTGTGTTTCAGCGTGGGAGAAATGTAAGCAGAGGCTTAATTCTCTGTTAAAATTGGTGGAATTTAAACATGCCTAGGGTCTCATACCTACTTTTCCTTGGTGAGGCTTAATCTCTCTCCAGTTTCTGCTCCTGCCAATTTCTCTCTGTGTGTTAGTCCTGAAAACCATTTATGCAGCAATCCTATAATCCTTACTCAGGAGTATGTTGTATTGAACCAAATGGGTCTCACTTCTGAGTAGACGTGTAGCCTCAGTTGTCTTTGCCACACTACTCTTAGTACCTGCTGCTTGATTCATCCATAAGGTTCTGGTGACTTTCATTAGTGAGTTCTTTACTATCATATGAGATTCACCAATTTATCCTGCAGCATGTGTGTGTCTCACATTCCAGACAGTAAAATCCTTGAGGGATGCATTGGCCCCTCCATCACTTTGGGAAAGGTGCTGCTAAAGGCCAGGGGCATCTAAAGATTTCAAGCTGCATTGGGAGTAACATGGCCCCCAAACCAAAACTAACACTGTAGAAGTGTATAAATCCGATGGAGAGAAGTCCTATTGACTCGCACACTCCCCCTCCCCGCCCCCCACTGATCTATGAACTTCCCAGTTTAAAAGATTACAGTAATCACGGGAGGACAGTGTAAATCGAATCTGATAGCAATAACTTTTGGGGAAGGTCAGGCTCAAGTGAAATGTTACCAGGCAACAGGCATTTTGTTTGCAAAATACAATCAAAGAGCATTGATGAGAAATTCTTCCCTGCCAGCTAGTCAGCACTTTCTGCTTAACAGCTTGAGGTGAGGGGAGGACTAAATCTTCATCCATCAAATTCCCCCCCCCCCCAATTGCTCCCTTTGGCTAGGCTGCTGCTTCTCAACAAGAGGAGCCCCTCTTGCAGGCTGTCTTCAGCTCTGGAACAAGAAGCAGCATAGCAGGTTATAACTTGGACAGTGGAAGGCGATGAAGGTTGCAAATTGTTTATCAGAGAAACCGATGCCGATGCATCAAGCAAACAAATGTTTGTCATTGTTACTGAGAGCCAGTATGGTGTAGTGGTTAGCTGGAGCCACCACTTGGTCATGAAGCTCACTGGGAAACTTTGGGCCAGTCATTATCTCTCAGCCTAACCTACCTCACAGGGTTGTTGTGAGATTCTTTGCAAGAGGAAAAAATTCCCTTGGTATATTGAGTAGTGCGCATTATGTCAGAGAACTGTCACTCCCCTATGTCCACAAAAACACCCCCTGTGCCAGGCAAAGCCAGCACAGAGGAACGGGAATGTTTATTTAACGCACTGAATTCTGGGTTATCATGATGTGCCAACCCAGCTGCACTTACAAACCACGAACAACCCAGAAAGAGAACCCATGGTTTGTTGTTGGGATGTAAACTCTGCATTGTTTTAACCATAGGTTTAACGGTGGGAAGGCAAGAGTGGTCCAAGAAACCCAGCCACTTTACATGTCAGCACTGCAAAGGCATTTGGGATACAGCGAGGAAGTGGGTGAAGGAGGAGGGAAACAAACAACCCAGGGATTGAGAAAACAAAACACAGTTTTGTTTGGGTAAGGCAACAAACCATGGGTTAACCATGAGTTAGTTTTATATGGGAACCAGGTCATTTTCTAGAACAAAAATTGTATTTTTCACTTTCTGAGTATTAGAAAACATAAAATAGAAGTGAGTGAGTGTGATAATTAAAGACACGTGTAGAATCCAGGATGAAAAGAAATTTCATAAATGAAAAACCAAGAGATTTTTTTCATCAGTGTGACTTGTAAACAAAGTTAGATTTGGACCAACATTTTGGATAACCTCCAGTTTCAATTAAGGATTAACTAATTAGTATATAACTTGATTGGGACTAGTTTTATTTAAAATTGTTTATATTTAATATGATGTAATTATTTTGGGGGGTACTTTTAATCTGTAAACTGTCTTGGGAAGTCTGTGGTCTTAAAAGGCAGCTAAGAAATGGATTAAATAATAATATTTTAAAAATATTTTTGTTCAGCAACTAATGTGAGAAAGAGTTCTACGTAATTCAAAAACTTGGATGGTGCATTATGTTTCTAATAAAAATGATTATTTTAGTAACTTATTTATTTGTACAACTGTATAAACTGCTAAACATAAAAAATACCACAGTGGTGTACAACATTAAAATCACAACAGTAAAAATACAGGATAAAGATAAAACAATCACATAATCAGTAACACCAACATACATAGCTGGGTCACATTACAGGGAACGTCTGAGACTGTCTTAAGCAGATGTCTAAAGTGCAAAACTGCCTAATATTAATGGAGAAGGATATTAATATTAATACATATTCATATTAATATTAATATTAATGGAGAAGGAGTTCCACAGGAGCTGCACTACTGAAAGCTCTGTTCTTGGAAGCCGTAAGATGGATGTCTGGAGCATGTGTTACCACCATGAGTGCCAGTCCTGAATACCATAGTGACCAGACAGGGGTAATGAGGGCCAAACGATCCTTGGGGTATTCTGGACCCTAGTTGTTTAGGGCATTATATACCAATAATAAAAGTTTGAAGTTGTGTTGGTAGCATATTGTCAGCCAGTGTGGTTCTTTCCCCCTTCATGGATCACTGCCTTGTTGTGGCGAAGGGGCTTGCGTAACTATGGTGTTACATGTTGTTGAAAAGATGCTCAAGTCGACAGTCTCGCAGCTGCATTCTGTACCAGCTGCCGTTTCTGGACCAATTCTAAGGGAAGCCCCATGTCGAGTGCATTGCAGCAGTCTAGTCTTGAGTTTACACATGCCTGGACTACCATGGTCAAGTTATCCTGGTCTAGGAATGGCTGTAGCTGTCGCACCAGCCAAAGCTGGTAAAAGGTGCTCCTAGCCACTTGAGGTTACCTGGGCCTCAAGTAACAAAGATGGATCCAGGAACTTTGTAAATGATATTACACTGGTGTCTTACACATAAACGGGATTGTATTCCTCAATGGAGTATAAAAGAATTGGATCTGTAACTTCAAAACAGCAAGAAGATTAACCCAATTGTTCATATGATGGATGTCACTGAAACCACACTGAAAGTGTTCTAAGCCTAATGTTTCTCCTGTGTAGTTCATATTTTTATGAATCCCTCATCCCAATAGTAATAAATGTTTCAGTTAAATCTGTGGGGGGAAAGTACCAAATGTACATGCATTGTAATAGAGAGCATCCTTTACCAACTTGAGAGTAAAACAGGATGAGCATACCAGGTAGTTTTGTGTTGTTACAGTTTAGTTCAATGTCTAGACTCTAGATGTTGAATCCCAGAGGGGACACGACTGTGTATTCAAACAGCAGGGGCTGATGTGGGCCACTTGTAGCCTGCATGCCATGTAGTACTCACCCCTGGTCTAGAGTGTAAGACAGAGCCAAGCCCTGCCATAAAGCAGAATGAGGTGGAGTGGGAGAAGTGAATTGTGCCACTCATCCCCACCCCCGCCAGGAGGGCCCACCATTGCTGCCCCACCGCCTCCAGAGGGTGCCCTCCCACTGCAATATTTGCCACAGTGAAAGAGGGGCTGGCGGGGCTCTCTGGTGCAGCTGTCCACCCTCTGGTTCCCTCATCGTGCACCTTAACCTTTGCCACTGCTGCTGCATCTGCTCTCTGGAGAGCTGTGCAGCCAGAAGAAGCAGCTGCGGGGTTCTCATGAGACCTGGGTGACTGAGTTCTCATGAGAGCCCCACAGCCAGAAGAGCTGACATAGCAGCAGCAAAGGAGACATAGCAGTAAGGGAGAGGAGTTGCACGATGTGGCAGGAACGGAGGAGTGTGATGTGGCAGCACATGTTCTCTCCCACCTCAGCAGTGAGAGACCTTGGGCTGAGGCTGGTGGAAGGCAAGAGTATTTGTTGTTGTTCAGTCGTTCAGTCGTGTCCGACTCTTCGTGACCCCATGGACCATAGCACGCCAGGCCTTCCTGTCCTGCGCTCTCTCCCGGAGCGTGCTCAAGTTCATATTCATTGCATCCGTGATGCTATCTAGCCATCTCATCCTCTGCCATCCCCTTCTCCTTTGGCCTTCAGTCTTTCCCAGCATCAGGGTCTTTTCCAGGGAGTTTTCTCTTCGCATTAGGTGGCCAAAATATTGGAGCTTCAGCTTCATTATCTGTCCTTCCAATGAGCAGTCAGGGTTGATTTCCTTTAGGATGGACTGATTTGACCTCCTTGCAGTCCAGGGGACTCGTAAGAGTCTTCTCCAGCACCACAGTTCGAAAGCATCAATTCTTCGGCGCTCAGCCTTCCTTATAGTCCAGCTCTCACAGCCATACATTACTACTGGGAAAACCATAGCTTTGATTAGACGGACCTTTGTCGGCAAGGTGATGTCTCTGCTTCTTACTATGCTGTCTAGGTTTGCCATAGCTTTCCTCCCAAGGAGCAAGCGTCTTTTAATTTCATGGCTGCAGTCACCGTCTGCGGTGATCTTGGAGCCCAAGAAAGTAAAATCTGTCACTGCTTCCATTTCTTCCCCTTCTATCTGCCAGGAAGTGATGGGGCCAGATGCCATGATCTTAGTTTTTTTAATGTTGAGTTTCAAACCAGCTTTTGCACTCTCCTCTTTCACCCTCAAGAAGAGGCTCTTTAGATCCTCTTCGCTTTCTGCCATTAGGGTGGTATCGTCTGCATATCGGAGGTTGTTGATAAAGCATTTGCAGGTGTGTATATATATAGTGTTCCGTACTCGACACTACCGCTAAAATAAGTTACATTGTGCTAGTTTAAGCAACCTCTAGTACAATACCAATAGTGTTTGCTGGCATCATGTAATTTACATTAGTGGTAATGTCGAATAGGATACTGCCCATGGTATTTCTTTGCCACCACTACCTGGCTATTTAGGATGCGCTACTGACAGTCTATTGCACATGCATCAAGAGGTAAGCCTGGAGGCTTTAGGCTAAATGAAGGAATGTCTGGGCAGACACCCAAGAGAAAACTCCCTTTGTCAAAGCTCATTCATATTGTCTGTGGTTTTGTCATGGAAAGGTGTGGTTTGATGAGCTGAACAGAGAAATCAAACAAATGCAAAGTTTAGGATTAGCACATAATAGTAATTTATGTAAGTATTATATTGTGAGTGGGTTGTTGTTGTTGACAGTAGGTGAGGTTGAAGGGAGCAGGAAAAGAGCCAAGGAGATATTTAAACTGTCTCTAGAATAAGGACGGTACAACAGTATAGAATGGAGTCAATGGCATGCATGTTTTCCAAACTGGGTGCATCCATCTGAGCTCTGATCTATGTTTAGATGCCAAAATGGCTAATTCGGATGTCAATGATGGCTGGCTGATAAAGGGATATTTCATCCCGCTGATACCTTGATCCACAAACCAATCATTCTTGGATCTCAGCTAATTTAGATCCATTGAAGAACTGAACCATAATCTGATTAAACTTGTCTTCTGGTGTCACTGACTTGCAGACTGTAGCCAGACTGGTTTTTAGTGTTTATGAATAGGAAGGTCCTATTTGTTATGAAGAGTATTTTTTAAAAAGTTTGCATCTCAGGGATGATTTAGGGATTATGGAATGACCTGTTAGGTTTTAGATTATCCAGTTGGGCACTTCCTGCCCCTATGATTATATAAAAATATACTGTTGTGATAGTGCAAGAGCTGGCAGCCTGTAATAATGGATACAGGGAGTAGCAGATGAAGAAAACCGTTTTCTCATTTCCATCTCTTCCTTTGTTGTCACTGAAGGTAGTTTCAACCTTCAAGAAAGCAGATCTGGGAAAGAACTGAAGAGCTGTTGGTAGTCAGGGTAGAAAATAGGGCTTGGTTAGATGGGGCAGTGGTTTGACTCTCTTATAAAGCAACACATTTAATACTTGTTGAAATCTAGAACTTTTAATTCCATGCTTGTCTTACTAAGAGAAATGTGCTCTGCCATTCCTGTGTCCTTGTCCTCACTGGCATAACAAAGCTGCCCTCTATTTTATAGACATGACCGAAGAGCGATTGGGTGATATCAGCGGAGCCGACAGTGCTGAGACCTACAGTGACAAAGACACAGACCAAAGGAGTTCCCCAGACGTGACAAAGACGAAGAGCAGCTTTGCTCCTGAGAGCCCTGAAATAGTTTCTGTCGACGAGGGTGGTTATGCTGTCCAGAAAAACAGTGGGAGCACTGACAGCCAACCTGAGACCCCCAAGTACCAACCAGAGCAAAATCACCTCCTGATTGAAGGTCCATCAGGGACAGTTTCTCTGCCTTTCGGCTTGAAAGCGAACCGCCCACCCCTTGAAGTGCTAAAAAAAATCTTCCCCAACCAAAAGCCAACTGTGCTTGAATTAATCCTGAAAGGCTGCGGGGGCGACCTGGTGAGTGCTGTCGAGGTCCTTCTGTCGAGCAGGTCCTCCATAGCTGGTGGGGACAGAACTTCTGCAGAATCAGAAGGTCTGGTTTTGCCTTCAAATGGGCACCTCTTTGAACACACTCTGAGTTCCTATCCCATTTCTTCCTCAAAGTGGTCTGTAGGCTCTGCCTTTAGAGTCCCAGACACACTGAGGTTTTCTTCTGATACTAGTAATGTTGTGCCAAATCCACTGGCGGTCCCCTTGCAGCATCCATTCCCACAGCCACCCCGCTATCCCCTGATGTTGAGGAATACTTTGGCCAGAAACCAGTCCAGTCCATTTCTACCCAACGATGTTACTTTGTGGAACACCATGACGCTCCAGCAGCAGTACCAGCTGAGGTCTCAGTATGTCAGCCCTTTCTCCACTAATTCAACCAGCGTCTTCCGAAGTTCTCCTGTCCTTCCTACGCGCCCGTCAGAAGATCCTAGGATCTCAGTCCCTGATGATGGATGTCCAGTTGTGTCTAAACAGCCTATTTATGCAGAAGATGATTATGATGAAAGATCTGACTCCTCAGACTCTAGAATACTAAACACATCTTCCTAGAATGAAGATTTACCATGCGGTGTTGCAATGAGGCAGAACTACTGGGCACTGAGGCAGGAATTATGGCCCTTGTAACTGTATAAAAAAGTGACTCTGCTTGTTACTATCCTTTAGCAATAAAGACATAACTTATTTAATTTCTTGCACTTCACTGGAAAATGCCAAATAGCTACTGTTTTATGGCTTTAGTGCTGAATGTTTATTACAGAAAGAAAAGGAAAGGAAAAGGTCAATTTTAAGCATAGTTGTGAAAAACCTGGGGCTGTGGAACATTTAAAGTGGAGCAAATAAGTCTTGCCTTTTAGACAATTGGGAATGTTGATATTGTACTTGAATGCAGTGTTCAAAGAGAGGACTCCTCAGGATATAGGGAATTAGAAAGCAAATAATTCAGTGGTGAATGGACTAAACAGGGCCCATGTTGACTTTATATACCATTATCATCCTGGTGTTAAAACCAAGAACCGCAAAAGACTGACAAAGAGTGAGCCGTCCCCCATGCTGTTCAAGCTTGGACACTTTTTGGAGACACCTTAAATGCTATTATTTTCACATGGCTAGATGGAAACATGTATAATGTCAGTGTAAAGTCAATTACAGCTGTGAGTTGCATGAAAATGTCTTGTGAAAAATGAACACATGATTAAACATTGTCAGGTTAATGTAGCATGCTAAGGACTCTAGGGGAGAAAAAAAAAATAAACTCAGATGATGATCTTGATTTTCACATCTCATTTATGTTTGGGAGAAAGACTGCCTCTATACATAGAAACCAGTTCCCCAGGGAGAATAAATGCACCTGGTTTTATTGCCACACTGGAGCGAGGACAGGTGTTCTGAGCTGAAGTTTAGACTCTCTTAACTGAAGAGCAGGTGTGAACATAACTGATGGGGTCAAATGAGTATTTGAGAGATGTGGTGCAGAACTATTGGAGCTTAGCTGAGTATGGTAGAGAATTCCCTGTTGGCAATCTGTTCACACAAGTACAGTTAAATATCTTGATGGCTTTTAATACCAGTAAGTGTTTGCAGTAACTGTTTTTAAAGCCATTCAAGGCTTCTAAGGGCTGCTTCATATGTGTCTGTCCGAGTCCATAAACTCCTTGTGTAAATTATATTAATATTTTCTTGTGGGGCTCTATCTGAAATGATCCCCTCCTCCCATGCTGAAGTCATCTAATAAGACATCAGAGAAAATGCTGTAAAACTGATCAGAGTTGGGCAGAGGGTGGATGAGCAGGGCAGGGGTGGGGGCTTCTATTGAACCACAAGCCCAAATTGTGCAGATGGCCATACAGCTGCAATGTAAAAAAGAAAACAGAATACTCAGAATACACGGGAAAATAGCCAATTTCTATATTCCTTTATTTTGCTGTCATAATGTCCCAGACCTTCATAGGCCATACACCCCTCCCCCTGAACAGAATAGTTTAGAAGCAGTATATCTCTGGTTGCCAAATGATGGGGAAAAAACAATAGGAGACAGTTATCGCAATCATGTCCTGCCTCTGGGCTTCCTGATGGCACCTGGCGGGACACTACTGGTGACTGGGTGAGGATGATCCACAAAGGTGATTCTTATTAATTGGTTCAACAGACTGTCCCAGCACACCATAGCATTTGAAAGGTAAGATGTCCTTCCCTAATATAAAATGGTTCAGGTACACTTTCATTGAGGTGAGTTAATTCCTCCTCCGTATGTGGGGTCAGGGGACTGGGAAGTGGAGGGTCTGTAGACTTGGTACTCTTCCATCTGGAGCATTTGGCAACTAGAGCTGTGTACAAATGGCCTCTCAAAATTCTTCAGCCTATTTCTGGGCAGAGAAATTGTGGGGACAATTTCACCGAATTTGTCCTAGGGGATGAGAAATTCTCCAACAGTTTCTAACAGAAAGGGCTCACAACTGGCAGGGGTTTAGCACAGGTTCTTTCCTTTTTCCTAAGGGTTTTTGGTTTATTGCACTGCTTCTGTAGGTGGCAACAGCATCAACTGTGTTGAGGCTTCCACTTTTCTGAGGCAGAATTTTGAATTTCTTTTGGTGGTATTTTTGAGCTTACCTAATCATTGCGAGGTGCGCAAGGGTGCTGTGTGTGTTTTCTCTCTCTCTTACACATCTTTCCATTGTTCTGCAGCCTCCCAGGCCACCTGCCCTTCCTGAAAAAGCCCCATGGGAAGAATTGCCTCATTATGTCTTCCTCATGATGGCTTTAACTGAAGTGCGGGAAAAGGAGGAGGCTACAGGCTGCCACAGAGATTACTGTACAATGACAGACAGGACATTCATGCACAGTTGTAGCCACTTCATAAGTAAGGTAAAGCCCAAGAACCCCAAACCCAACCCATGAGAATTTGTCCAAAATTTCTCCTCCTTTGAATTTCTTTTCAAAAGCAGTTTATTTTCTGTGAAATTGAATGAGAATGGTGGGATAAATTTTTGGCACAGCCCTAGAAATAACCCCCTATTTTCCATTGGATGTTTGCTTCTTGGGAGCGTCTGGCTGATGGCAAATTCCTCAGGAACCACCCTTGATTGATGATGCAAAATATAACTGAAAATGTTTGTCTGCGATTCAACAAAATCCTTTGCATAGCATCCAACAAATGTGCACATTCAAAAGCTGTCAAAAACCTTTAGGTGTTACATAGCTGGGGGAAGATTTGACTTTGCCAGCTTTCCTTTTTTTTTTATTTGAAGGGCACAAGCCCTAAAACTCCCATGCTGTTGCTGGCAGGCAGTCCCCTTCCCTTGTGCCTGGAGACTGCAGGGCACAGTGGCCTGTGCTTCTGTGGCCTGCAGTCTGTGCCACTGGCACTATTGCAAGTGGTGAGCACAGGCAGGATTAGGCTCCAGCAGGTCCTAGCTTGTGACCGTTGCAGCTGAGCTTCTGTCGGCAAAAGCCTACTGCACCAGGATGCTGCGATTTTGCTGCAGGAGACCAGTGTGGACCACCTTTTTGGCAAGAGATACAGACGTGCTGCTGTAAGGAGCAGATTAGCTGGGCTATATGGTCTGGACTCCAGATATGCCTGGCATTTTCCAGGAAAAAATAGTGCAGTGCCCTGCAACACTGTCTGCCACAGCAGAGTAATGAACCAGGTCCTAAGGCTATAACTCAGGGACGGAAAACCTTTTTGGACTGCATCTCCTATCAGCTCTAGCCAACATAGCTAATGGTGAGGGAAGATGGGAGTTGCAATCCAACTACATCTGAAAGGCCACACATTCCCCATCTGTGCTATAACCCTTCCTACAGTTGCATACAAAAAAAGAGTCCAATTCCTTTCCATAGATTTATCCTGATGGACAGGATCACAGCCTAAATGCTGATATCCTACAGTAGCACATGCTCAACTCCTGTATGGGACACCTTGAAACCAGAACAATAGAATCAGAGAATAGCAGGGTTGGAAGAGGCCTACAAGACCATTAAGTCCAACCCCCTGCTCAGTGCAGGAATCTAAGTCAAAGCATCCCAGACAGATGGCTGTCCAGCTTCATCTTGGATACCTCCAGTGTGGGAGAGCCTGCTAGTTCCCTAGGTCATTGGTTCCATTGTCGTATTGTCCCCCACCCCCTGCACTTCCAATAAAAAGTGTCCAGCTTAAGCATACTTTTAAAAAGTGTGTTTATAATAATATGTTTGGCTTTCAGAGTCAGGGCTGACACAAGACTTTTTGCCACCTGAAGTGAAGAACAAGATGTTTCCCATTCCATGCACAAAAGCTGACTGGACTGGCAGCGGAATCTTTCTTCAACACTGGTGATCTTCTACCACACTTACATCAGCAGGCTGGCTTAGGGGGCACAGGGAAAGCTCCTTGGCCCATAGCTCTCTACTCCAATACCTTGTTTCCACCTCCCAGCATCTGCCACCTGGTGTGATTGCCTCACTCTGCCTAATGATAGGGCTGGCCGTACTCTGAGTCCTTCCCTTATGCATCTCAGCTCCTCCCTCTCATGTGCCTCATGCATGAGAGCTGCTCAAGCAGCGCTGGTGGACACTGCAATCCAATACATGCTTATTCAGAAGTGAGCCCCCTGGAGTTCAATAGCACTTACTACCAGGTGCATACAGGGTTGCAGGGAGAGCCTCTGTTGCCATTCTCACCCAGGGGAAGGAAATAAAAGAGCTCTTTCCTATTGTCTTGTAGCTGAGTGGCTGAGATGCTCAACACTGGGGAGGCAGAGTCTAAACAGCCCTTTGCTTGTTTCTCAGCTCTGATGGGAGTGCGTCGGCAAAGTCAGAGCCCTTGCTCAGTTCAGGATAAGCCCTTTAAAAGTTCGCTTGGCAGAGCACACACTTTACAGATCTCAGATTCTCCCCTCAGCATCTTCACTTTAAAAGGACCAGGTAGCCATTGATGTGGCAAACCTCTGGGGCATGAGACCTCGAAGAGCTACTCCCAGTAGACAAAACTGAGATGGAGAAATAATCTGACCTGGACTAAGGCACCTTCCTACATCCCTAGTTGCTGACAAGAGTTATGCCTCATGGTTCAGCATCTGTCACCTCATACTAGATGGATTCTAATATAGGAACATAGGAAGCTGCCTTAAACTGAGACCATTGGTCCGTCTAGCCCTGCATTGTCGACACTGACTGGCAGCAGCTGTCCAGGGATTCAGGCAGTCATTTTTCCAACCCTACCTGGAGATGCTGGGGATTGAACCTGGGACCCTCTGCATGCAAAGCAGGCACTCCACCACTGAGCTACGGCCCCTTCTGCTTTTGTATTTGACCGAGCCTCTAAGCTGGTCCTCGCCAAAGGTCTGCACGGGCACCTCCAGAACATCTGTTGGGTGCATGGTAAACAGGTTCAGTTCACATTTGCCTCGACAGAGCTGAAAAATGAGTTTGATTCCTCCATCCCGTTATACTGTTTCAGTGATTCATACCTTATGTGCCTTTGCTTGGCAGACGCAAGTAGAGAAATAAGATTGATGTTAAATTTATATGTTAATTTTAATATTGAAGCTATCCTGTGTTTGAAAAATAAGATCAATTCTTCAACTTCATTCCTTATGGGGTGCTGGAGATTGTCATTACGGGGAAATAAAATTATTTCTGAATGCACACCATCCCAAACTCCAATTCTAGTGGACATATAACTTCCCTGAACATCATTCATTCCCCTTCCTTATAAGGAGCTCACTTGATATGGCCTGTTAACATTATCCCAGGACTCATGGCCACTGGAATTTATTGTGTTTGGTACTTCGATCTTTATAATGGCATATTACTTATTTGTTAATTTCTTTTTGGGGAAGAAGTTTGTTGCATGTGGCTTGGCAAGGGCCATGAGGACTTGACACCTGCTTGAAGGATTGCAGACCAAAGGCAGTGGAACAGCAATCCTGGGTTAAGAGTCACTGCCAAATGCTATTAGAAATGAATGTCAATTGTTTTCAGAATAGCCATGGAGCCTAGAAGCTATATCCACAAACTGATGTGCTTATTGCTTGGCCCTGAAAGTTTTATGCCTTGATCTTGAGTTGTGAGTGCTTGGTTCTTCTTATTGTTCAGCAGAGTGACATTTTTCTAGACATCGGTCGAATGTTTACTTGAATGTATATATGGTTGATGGCCAACATGGCCTAAGGTTACAGGTGGCCTACAGCTCCCTTTCTGGCACCCTTCCATTCTGAAGACATATACAGTCAAGCCTCAAATTGGCAATGGGTCAAACTGGTGGTCTGAGGGATGTCAGGTGGGGATTCGGCTTTTGTGCCACTATCCAACTCTAATCAAAGGAGGGAACTGCAGGGGGATCAGCCATACCCGCAAGGAAGCCTCTTTATGCCAATAGTCCAGAGTGAGTCAGGTGGTACTGTCTGACCCACCTAAAGCAGGGGTGCAGAACCCCCAGTCTGCAGGCCTAATACAGCCTGCTGGGCTCCCAATCTGGCCTGAGGAACCTCCTGGGTTCCTCCAGGGGGTGGGGCTTGGCTTCCATGCCCTAGCCCCTGGAAGAATCCCTCCCCTGGAGGAAATCCCTGCTGTTATCTCCAGTCTGAGACTGAAGATAACAGTGGGTATTCCCTTGTGTGCTACTCTCCCTCCTAATTGGGAAAGGGAGCAGTATGCAGGGGAATCCCCACTGTTATCTCTGATCTGAGATAATAGTGGAGACTGGGCTGGCAGGGGACTAGAGTCTTCCAAGTCAAGATTGCTTTCTGGTCTGAGCAGCTAGAAGATTCCTCTTATTTATCCTTGCTGGCTGCAGAACACCATTGTCTTTGCTTCTGTCTGTGCCTTATTCTACTCTCAACATAACAGGAGCTGGGTCTTATGGCTTCTATGTAAATGTCCTACTTATTCTAACTGGATCAACCCTGCAGTATATGGATTTGTGTTTTCTTGGCACACCATCCGTTGGGGAGTTCTTTTGCACAACCACCCTGAAATGAACACAAAAGAGCACTCCTGTTCGTTTCAGTGGGAGAGCCTGTCAGTGAAGAGTGCCCTTGGGCTACAGTTCAAGAGCGCAATCCACAAAACAGTTTGCAGGGAACTTTGAATGGATGGAACCCAGTTTCTTTGTGTTCAGTTTAGTCTATGTTAACTGGTTGGTGGACCACTAACTGGTCCATAAAACACGTCATACTTTTTATCCTTCTAAATCCCACTCCTCTTGTCTCTTTCGGATAGATGCAAACATACCATACATATGACTTCGTTATCCTGGGTCCAGGTGAGATGAACTTCCATTTGCTTCCTTCCATGCATCATCACTATGATCCTAGCAGCAAAGGAGAAGTGAATGAGCTCCTCTCAGATTTTGACTACCCTGGCCTTTGAGTTGCTCAGAAAATACCTCAGTTCCTTGCCTTCCCTTGCCCCAGAGTAAATATGAAGAGTTGTATCCAATGTTAGTCCTACTTAGAGTAGACCCATTGAAAAGAAGGACTAGAGTTAAATTAAATTATGAAGAAATGACATAATGGGGCTACTGCCTTCCAAGTTCACCTCAGCTCCTCTTTAAGGACACAACATCTTATCATGACCAGTTATAATGAATCAAAGACAGAACAGTCAAAGCTAAAGGAAGAACATGGAAAAGAATTACACAGTAAAAAGAACTGGAATGTCAAGCTTCCAGGGTACGACTAATGTAGAGGGATAAGTTGTGGTGTGTCTGTTCCTGGAGAGTTGGGTTCTTCTCCCTTTTGATCTGAGCCCTTGCCTTATGATTATCCAAGATGGAAACAGCAACAAACCTGAGAAAGTTCCACATTCAGGGCTGGCCCCAGCATTAGCCAGAGTGAGAGCAGCTGCCTCAGGCAGCCCATTTGGGGTGACATGTAAAGGCAGCAAATGGTTAGGTATTTAGGACACAATCCTATGCCTGTTTAGATAGAGAAAAGTCCTACAACTCCCAGCATGCCTCAGTCAGCCATGGCTAGCTGGGGCATGCTGGGAGTTGTAGGACTTCTTTCTGTCTAAACAGGCATAAGATTGGGCCCTTAATTTACTATGATTGTACTTTGACTCCCATGGAGAGGCGCTTATAGGATTTTCTGCCTCAGTTGGCAAAATAATTTGGCCAGCCTTGGTTACCAAACACCTTGACTTGGGGAGAGAGGAGCCATTTGCTATTCTACCTCCACCAGCAGCACGAACTTGTGCCATCTTACTCAGCAGTAAGTCACCTTAGACTTCAGCTGGACTTGCTCCCAAGTTGGTGGGCACACTGAATTATAAGCTCTGTTCCACCGTCTCGCTGAGCCTTACAATATGATTCTTTGCCCCTTTCTTTCTGCTGCTAAGCCCTCGCAAAACCAGTTCAGTATGGTCTCCTCCTCCTTTCCACTTCTGCTGGGGAGTGGGAGGAATGCCCATCACTGTCCTTTGTCCATCTTTACATAAGCAGACATTTGATGGCAGGAGAACTCTCTGATAAGTAAGACGAGGTTACACCCGCCTCTGGTGGGCTGGGGCTCAGTTGTGTCTCTCGGTGTTGGGCAGCTCCCCTCTCAAAGTCTGTTATGCATATAATGATGATGCCCCCTAGTGCATCTTTTTCTAACGTACTCCATTAATTGCACTAAAAATTGCTTTTTGTAGTTGCCGATAAACAGGGCCTTTTTAGCTTCTTTTCTGTGCCTCTGAAAATTATATCCCCTTCCACCAACTCCCACTTCACTTGGGCCATTTACTACACCACGTCCTGCAAGATAAATAAGGTGAAATAATTAAAAATCCTAAAATATATGGAGAAACCCAGTTTTTATAACCAAGACAAATTAGAGAAATGCAGCTAGGTCTAATCAGTAGATGCTGCAAAAAATGATAATGTTGCTGTGTGGAACCTCTTGTTCAAGTTTCTAGTCAGCCAGCTACACCCTCCACCAGGATTATCCTCCTCCCTCCCCCGCAACAGTTTTCAGCCCCCAACTGTCAGCCAGCATTCTGTGGCTACTGAGCATGTTCAAGTCCTCACAGGGATGTTTTTGGTGCCCCCTTAGGATTTTTTCTAAAGTGTGTGTGTGTGTGTGTATACACTTCTGCAAACCTTGGGTTCCCTAAGCCTACTGATACCAGCTCCTTGTGTATGGAGGGTGCTTTCTGGGTTACACAAGGATCTACACTAGGAGAATCAGTTCACTGTTAGGTAGATAGGACTGAAATATATTTATTCTGTTTATAGCCTTAACTTTCTAGGATCTGGATATTATTTAGTGCAGATATGTAGACACCTTTCTTTCTAATTCTGCTTTTCTGGGTAGTGTCCCTGATCACGAAATCACCATGCTTAGCAATAATAGCCAACGTCATGGTTACAGCAGATCACCAATTTGGGAGAGAAGGGAAAACCTGGGTTAAGGTCCCCCACCCACTGAAAGCTGACAGATGCTCTCAAAGGGGTCCCCAATGTTTTTGAGTTGCTGGGCACAAAAACACAAAACCACTCTTTTGGACCCAAATGAGGATGGTATGGCGGGCAGCATGTTGCTTTGCAGCATGCCTCCTTCCAAGTTAAAAACAACGTGCTTTAAAAAAAAAACTTAAGAAATGAAATAAGAATTGAGTTGGGCAAGGAGCCTGGAGGGTGCCAAGAGAGATGGCTGCGGGCACCACGTTGGAGACCCCAGTGTTAGGGGGTGCATGTGCTAGAATATGTCAAGTTGGGAGCATAACATGAGCAGCCTTGTCTTCTGCATGCAGGTTCTTTAACCCTCAGAATCTCCTCCAGGAAAGCAGTCCATGGGTAGAAGCCTGCCTCTAGGGAGATGTTGCCCTTGTGGATCAGGCACATTTTTATGATTAGCGGGGCTGAATTTGTGCCAGGGCTCACCAGGAGAACCTATGACACGTGATGTGGAGAAGTACTAGACTTTGTTTACCAGGTCAGGGCTGAACCTGGATCATAACAAGTTAGGAAAGATGAGAGCAGGTGCAGAATTCAATTTCCTTCACCCTTGGATAACTACAGTGAAACTTCACACATAGCAGGGATTAGGAGGATGGTTTTCTAGACCAGAGGATGCTATTTCCAGACATATCCCTCCACACCCCAAAATTAGGCATGGGTGATTATCAAGAACAAATCGCTTTGAGATCCTTATGAGTGCTATCCTTAAAGATGTGCCTGATACAATCCTTGTTTCACAATTTATGTTAGATTTTTTAAAAGTTTTTTTTAACCCCCCCGCAAATGTGCAGTATTGAGATGATTTAGTGCCCCCAAACTGGCTTTATTTATTTATTACAGTTCTATACTGCCTAATAGCTGGAGATCACTGGGCAGTTCACTACAATTAAAACCACAAAATACAGCATAAAATACGATGTAAGATTGAAAAGTTTAAAACTCTTTTTGACACTGAAAAATACAGGCTGAGTTAGTGTGTTAGAGAACGTCTGGTAAAATTTGGTTAGGCATTTCCTTTCTGGAATAGCAATGATCGACTACCACTCTGTCCCTGATTAAGTTTAATGAAGTAATGACCACAAATGAATGCAACATGGTTTAACATGGATCTAAAATACATTCCAGCTTGGGTAGATTAAATCACCTTGGCATGGGCAAGAGTGGTGGCAAACTGAAAAGCCTTCAGCAACAGGCTAAAAAGGCCTGGGAATGGCAACATTTTGTTCTTTGAGAGAGAGAGAGCAAGCGAGAGAAACCAGAGCATAATTGCATAGGAATAATGTTGAGACAATGGCTCCACCTAGTGATCGTATAAATACAGCATGGATTTCTCTGCAATGATTTCATGAGCGCCACTGCAGTCACAAAGAAGGGAAGGCTGTTTGGTAAGAGGAAACAGCTTCACAGATACGTTGGACACAACTTGCATGCCTTGCTTTTTATATGCAAATGTGGAGCCCACAAACTGATTTCTGGAAAAGTCCTTGAATATCTCTGTGGAATTGTAAAAGAACAATCACAACCTTCCAAATGGATTGCTCAGAAGCAAGGAGACAACAATGCTCAGGAGCCAACAATGTGATGTGGCTGCAAAAAAGGCAAATGCTGTTTTGGGCTGCATTAATAGAAGCATAGCTTCCAAATCCCGGGAAGTACTTGTTCCCCTCTACTCAGCACTGGTTAGGCCTCATCTGGAGTACTGTGTCCAGTTCTGGGCACCACATTTCAAGAAGGATGCAGACAAACTGGAGAAGGTTCAGAGGAGGGCAACAAAGATGATCAGGGGACTGGAAACAAAGCCCTATGAGGAGAGACTGAAAGAACTGGGCATGTTTAGCCTTGAGAAGAGAAGACTGAGGGGAGATATGATAGCACTCTTCAAGTACTGGAAAGGTTGTCACAGAGAGGAAGGCCAGCATCTCTTCTCGATCATCCCAGAGTGCAGGACACGGAAAAATGGGCTCAAGTTACAGGAAGCCAGATTCCAGCTGAACATCAGGAAAAACTTCCTGACTGTTAGAGCAATACGACAATGGAACCAATGACCTAGGAAGGTGGTGGGCTCTCCCACACTGGAGGCGTTCAAGACGAGGCTGCACAGCCATCTGCTAGGGATGCTCTGACTTGGATTCCTGCTTTGAGCAGGGGGTTGGACTCGATGGCCTTGTAGGCCCCTTCCAACCCTACTATTCCATGATTCTATGAAGTCATCTGTGTATTCCTGGGACCCTGGCGTTTTCCTTATAGGATAAAGTGACATGTAACCACAGTGTGACAAAATGGGCAAGGTGATGATTTGGATGTGGGGTGGCATATCATTCTGCTAATTTCACTGAAGCTCCTAGGAGTAGTCTCAGCTTAAGAGGTGATCTGTAGCCATCTGCATGATATGTCTGCAAATCATACACAGTTGAGATGTTTAGAATTTTGATCTTGGTTTCAGTTTCTGCAGTCCAGACCAATGTCTTCCCTGTAGCAGGTTGATGACTTATCAATCAGCGTGCAACTGTGGATGGGGAAAATGTCAGGCGGACCCAACTGTATAGGGTCTGATTCCTTCTCTACGAGCCTCGTGTGGCGCAGAGTGGTAGGCGGCAGTATTGCAACCCAAACTCTCCCCATGACCTGAGTTCGATCCCAGCGGAAGCCGGGTCTCGGGTAGCCGGCTCAGGTCGACTCAGCCTTCCATCCTTCCGAGGTCGGTAAAATGAGTACCCAGCTTGCTGGGGGAAAGGTAGTCGCGACTGGGGAAGGCAATGGCAAACCACCCCGCTATAGTCTGCCATGAAAACGCCAGCGAAAGCAGCATCCCTCTAGGGGTCAGTAATGACCTGGTGCTTGCACAGGAGGAACCTTTCCTTTCCTTCTCTACAGGCCAGGCTCCTCATGGACTAACGTGCTGAAATGAAGCCTGTGACGCTTTCCCCCTCGCTTATCTGTTTGCCAGAAAAGCATCACCTGTGAAATGCCTGCGTGCCAGGCTGCTGTTACAGTGAGAGAAGCAGGGACAGAATAAAAACCTCGACACTCTACTTTCTCTCTAAAGATATGTTCTAGCAGAGTGAGATCCTCAGAAGAGCATGTGGTGTTGAGAAGTCCTATAAGATCTGTCTGTCTGTCTGTCTAAAAATGGCTCAAGGGAGGCAACAGAAGAAAGAGAGGAGAATGAAATGCAGTCAGTACCCAGCTTGGGGGACAACTTAAGCATCCTATGTATGCCCCCTTGTGTTCCATCATGGATGAAAGATTGGATATAGACTACTGTTCTGGTAAAGCTAACTTTGGCATCTGCTCTCATCTGGGATCAAGCCCATCACTGTCCATTGCTAGCAAGATACTTAAAGGCTGTGATTGTTCCAAGTATATATTGGAAGGGTTGCCAATGTTTTGTACTAGCACTACCGCAGTGCCCTTAACAACTGCCTTATATGCAGGAATTTATCAGGTGAAGCTTTTTCTGGCATGGAGATAAAGTGACAAGAAAAGTTTCCCCTCCTAAAGGATGATATTATTGGTGGCTATGAAAGTCATAGAAGCAGATCCAGTATATTATGGCTCTTTTCTGATGTCTTTGTTAATAGCATCTCTCAATACTGTCTTTCCCAACTTAAAAAAGCACACCTATCCTTTTCCTTAAAGGCTAAGAGCAATTTGAAATAATCTCTCTGCCCTCCTCTCCTGAACCAGGCAAAAGGAGAAGCTGTTTTATGGAAAGGTATACTGCTGTCCTAGAGAACCTCTGGGAAAATCAGACATAAATCTGAGGAGGTTCTTTTGAAATGTCACAGGCCAGCTTTCCAGAAGGGAAATTCTCATTCAAAGAAAGTACAACAGAAGTTATTCAGCTCATCTGGAACCTGTTACCCTTCACCCTGTAAATGAGAGAGATTGATAGAGAAGTTGGAATGTTCTGGGAGTGTTTTCAGATGGACACTATCTTTAGATGTTTGGAGGGGGACAGGAAGTTCAAGGGACCCAGGCATCTTGTTCTCTGCATCTCTCTGTAGGGTGGCCAGATGCAAAAGCGGGCAGGACCCCTGCACCTTTAATAATTGTGTAGAAGACGGAATTTCAGCAGGTGTAGCTTGCATGGCCCAGCTATCAATGGCGCAGGAGCCTTGTACTCTTTTGTATCTGGCCATCCTACTTAAGAGAAGCATGTTCCGTATTTTCACACTTACTCCATAGGACATAAATTGCTCCTCCTCTCAGTTTTATTTTGTGCAATACTCTGAAGTGGAGGTGTCATTCTGAAAAAAGGGAAATGCAATATACTCTCTGGAACTGTAGCTTCTAGAGTCGCCACCTTCTTTTGTGACAGGGCTCCTGTGCCCTTAACAGCTGAGTGACTTGCAGCAATTCATCAGTGAAGTTGACTCTCACCTAGGGTGGCCAGATGCAAAAGAGGACAAGGCTCTGAGTCCTGCATCTGTAATAGTAGTGCAGAATGGAGAATTTCAGCCAGGCCAGCAACAATTGCTGATACAATTGATCTTCCACACAATTGTTAAAGATGCAGGAGTCCTGTGCTCTCTTGCAGGTGGCCATCCTGTACTGGGACAAGTATCAGTTGGTACATTTCCACCTGACATGCAGCTCTTAAAGGTACAGGAACACTCGGTCACAGCTGGTGTCTGTTGTGGCTGGCGGGAAGGAGGGCAGGACAGCCAGTGGCAGGGGATGCCAAGGGGAATGGGCAGTGCACGGGGCAATCATAACAGGGTTGACAGACCTAATCAGTGATATTACCTTAAAACAGCCTTTCCCAACCTGGTGCCCTCCAGATGTTTTGGACTATAACTCCCAGCATTCCTGACCATTTGGACTACAACTCCAAATGGGAGTTGAAGTCCAAAAACATCTGGAAGGCACCAGGTTGGGAAAGCCTGCCTTAAAACAAAGGGTGCCATAGCATAGGAGCAATTTATTAACAAAATTTTGGTTCTTGTGCTCTGCTTGCCATCTAGCTGCTAAACAGTGTGTGCACAACGCCCACCCACCCAACACCGCATGAGGTCCTTGAGTCAAAGGAAGTTGCCCTCCCCTGATCTAGCATTTCACAGGACAACTGGACACTGAAGGAATTATAGTCCAGCTCCCTTCCTTCTCCTGCTGCTCCTATCCTTTAGAATAGTAAATGTTGAATTTCAAACTCCATCTAGTGGGAGAAAAGTGGATTCTCTCCCCTCTTTCTTGCTTACCCATACAAGCAAGCAGGGATGGAGGGCTCCCAACCTCGCCTTAAATGTTAATGCCTTGGTGGGTTTGAGGTCTTTGGATGTTTTATCTGTATATGTCTGGAAGGCGTTCCAGAGAATGTATTGTCCTTTGTCATTGTTGTTGCTCATATGCCCTGCTAAAAGGGCATAAAAGGGTGCCTTTCCTGCTAAAAGGGATAGCTATAGGGGTCAGTTCGAACAATGGCAACTCTACTCCTCCCAGTGATACCCATTACAATTTTTTTGATATTTTATTTTAATACATTTTAATAGTTTTTTTTAGTTATGCTGTTCATTGTAGTTTATTTTCATTTGATCAAATTGTTATAGGATATGATTCTGATGTATCTTTTGTCATTTTTATGGGTTGTTAAGCTCGTGGAGTACAACAATGTAGAAAGGTGGTATGTATATTAAAAATCAAATGAAAGGAAATGAGAAAGGATCTTTTAAGCCAACATTTTAAAGTAACTAGATGAAATGTAAAATAGTACTTTTAAATAGTTGGTACATTTTCTTCCTCCAGAAACAATCTCTCTTTGCATAATATTATAACTTAACTCAATAGATGTCTTGGAATACTATTTCTGTTTACAGAACCAATTCTGCTAAGCTGAGCTTTTAGCTTTATCCACATTGCTAAAACTTTGAGTAATTGTATATCTTATTATGCACATAATAGAATTACACACATGCAAATAATATGCATGTGACAGAATTATGCACATGCAAATATTCAGTTTCATTTGTTAGTTTAAAAACCATTTGCAGTATCCAGAGAAATAAAAATAAAAATATAAAACTTGAGTGTATGCAGAAGATCTAGCAGTAGTTGCAGCCATTAGATGAAGTGATTAGATATAATAATAATTGCAATTGTTATGCCAATAGCATCTATAATGTAGTAGTTATCAATGTGACTGGGAGGTCCCTGATTCAAATCTCACCTCTGCCATTAATCCATTAGGCACCCTTAGGCAAGCCACTTTCTCTTAGCCTCAGACCCTCGACTGCAAGTTGGGGATGATAACACTGGCCTACCTTACAGGCGTTCATTGAGGATGATTAAACTAATGTATGTGATGTGCTTTGAATGTTCAAAAGTCCTAAATAAATGCTAGGTATAATGGTGATGCTGTTATAGCCATAGAGGTGTCATAAGCCAGGCCGCATACGTAAGATTTGTGACCAAGGGCATAATCCCCCAGAGTGCTCTTCTGCTCAAGCACTGTTCTCCTACTCCCATTCATTCCAGCAGGGCCTATGCAGGAGGCTATCCCATTGGGTTGCTCTCATGATTAATATAGTGCTGTTAGTGGGCATATGCCTCAGTAGTTGGTATCATGTGAATAGATGCAGTAAGACCCAAGAAGTCTGTAGTAAAAATGGGGGGAAACTTTCTGGAACCAGAACTCCCAATTAAATATCTGGGTGACAGTGCACATTTGAAATCAGCCAGAAGACCAGGTACAGACCACGACCTCTAACCCTGCTGGTGTAACTTGAGTGGCTGTGTATGATGGACAGGGCTGAGTAGGAATGGAACCATTCTCTCTTCCTGGGTCTCTTGGGGACTTCAAAACATGCCAGTGTTCCTGCCCCGCCCCTGCCCCATCTGTGTAACTGTAGGCCTGGAACAAGAGGGCGCTCTGCCCACCAGCTGCCTTTTTCCTTGCCCATTTACACTCTGCCCTATTGAATCCTGATCTTCCAAGGACAGGCAGCAGTACGGTCTGCAGGCCATAGGTGGCCTGCCAAAGTTTGACCTTCAACACGTGCAGTTCTGTGTTATTGCCATTGGCTCAGCAGCATCAGAGGTAAAGTCTCTGGGTTGCAACCTAGTATCCCTAACAGTGCAACCCTACACAAGTAAGACCCACTGTGTTCAATGGGAATTTCTCGCAGGAAAGTGTGCAAAGGATTGCAACCTAAGACTGCCTTAAATATGGCTAAAGCTTAACACTCCATGCATCTAATGAAGGGGGTTCAAGTCCATGAAAGATTATAGCCATAACAAGTGTTTAAGTTGTCACAAGGTTATTTGTTGTACATGGTTAAGGATGCCTTTCCTAGACCTGGTCTCTTCATGCAGCAGAACAAGATGGAGGAGTCCTGAGGTGGTAAAATGGGCTATACCACTTCTGACCACAGGTGGAGAATGCCACTTCTGAATGCTCCCTCAGATAAAAAGCTTGTTGCCAGTAGAAAACTAGCACACCAGGGAGAATGATTCTAGCCTAGGCCTTTGCCTGCAGTGCTGGTCTTCTATTTGTAAGGCATTATGTGGGTAGGGATGGTGGAGAATTTCTCCCTGAATCTTCGGGAGGCCGAGCGCCGACGCATTCGGCCCCCCGAAGCTGGTTGGGAAATTCTCTGCTGGCCCCCCGCCCCCCCCGGGACGGGACTTACCTTCAGTGAATGTCCCTCTGGGTGGCGGGTCCTGGCGGCAGTTCGGTGGCATTTCGTCGTGGGCAGGGGCAGCGGCCGGTCTCCCGACCGGCTGCCGCCATTGCAAAAAAAAAACAAGTAAAAAAACACAAACCACCCGTGATAGGCTACATAACGATTTACGTAGCCTATCACGGCTAGATTCCCAAAGTCAGCCATGATAGGCTACATTAATCGTCACGTAGCCTATCACGGGTGACTTTGAAAAAAAAAAAGTGCGTACGCAAATGGCGGCGGCCCATGGGCGCCGCCATTTGCATTCCTTATTTTGGCACGTCTAGTCTACGTAAAGATTTACGTAGACCATGGCGAAAATAAGGGCACGCTATTTGCGTTGCCCTTATTTTCGCCGTAGTCTACGTAAATCTTTACGTAGACTAGATGTGCCAAAATAAGGAACGCAAATGGCAGCACCCATGGGCCGCCGCCATTTGCGTACGCACTTTTTTTTTTTCAAAGTCACCCGTGATAGGCTACGTGACGATTTACGTAGCCTATCACGGCTGACTTTGGGAATCTAGCCGTGATAGGCTACGTAAATCATCACGTAGTCTATCACGGGGTCTTTTCTTTTTTTTACTTTTTGTTTCGCGGCCGGGGAGACAGGGCACTTCTCCCCGGCCTGAATTTTGGCCGGGCGAGGCAGGAAGCCTCCCCCCCTTCACCTGAACTTCGGGGGGAAAAGCGAAGTGCCTCCCCCCACCGCGAAGCCAAGCTGCGAAAAGGTAAGTGACTTTCGTACATCCCTATATGTGGGGAAGCATTCACAAATGTGATCCCCGCTACCTACTGTCTGAAGTGGTGCAGTTCATTCTACCAGCTCGGTCTTCCAGCCCCCTCAACCACCCCTATTCTGCTGCACATGGAGACCAGGTCTCAGTCTCCAATCCATATAGTTTATAGGGACACCCTTCCTTACTTTCAGCAGCAGAACTTCATTTTCTGCCTTTACACCACTGGCAGTGCAAATGGATACCCCTTAAAGGCAAAAGAAAACTGAACACTTGATGTCACTGTTGCTCTCTGGAAATAAGTAAGTAGCATTTATCTAGGGTTGAATGAAAAATTCATTTTGGTCCATTTTTGAGGGCAATTTATCCAGTGTGCACCTCCCGGAACCAAACTCAGACCTGGATACAATCTGTGGATGAAGTCCATACATTTCTGACCTTGTGATGCAGTTTGTACACCCCACCCACCCCCGGCAAAAAGCATTTGAAAAATATGTACTTTTGAAAAATGTGCACAAACACACTTTAATCAATGGGAGAAAAAGGGTGCACATTTCAAAAATGAGTCAAATTGTTATGTACATTTGAAAGAATACACCCCAAAATAAGCATGAATTTTTGTATGAAAAGACAAAAAAACAAAGCTCACCATCTGATATAGACATGAGTCAGAATGAGCTTCAAGGTGGAATTCAGAGAACCTCACAGCGCAGGTTTTGCTGATTCTCACATTCCTACCTATATGCAACATAGTGGTGAGGTGGGGGGTTGCCGTGGGACGGAGAAGTGAGTCTTCCATTGTAACTCTTCATCTTGACTCCTTTTTCAGCTGAGACCCCATCATAGCTTGAGGAGATACACCAGCTTGCAGTTTATCACAGTCACTTGCTGACCCATCATCTCTGTAGCAATAAAAAATGTGTCCCCCATGAAATGCACATAGGATCACATCTGGTTTTGCCTATGTGTTATTTATGACAGCTCAGATGTTGACTCAGTGCAACAGCTGAGGGAGGTAGATGTGCCACATGGTGAGTAATATACTGCAGGTTCTGTCAGTGGATATGCCTTTAAAAGCCATTTCTTTTGAATGATCACAGGTAGCCTGTCTCTTTGAGTCATGGCCGTGAGAGTTAGCCTCAGTTCTTTGCCATATACCACTGGTGCAGTGACGCCATCCATAGTTCTCTCTCGGCTTTCGAGAACCTGTTCCTCACAGGAGACATCTTTTGATGACTCGTTCATTTGTTATTTTCTTTCCTTCAACATGACAATAAAATAGATGCTCAAGTGTATTCTTCGTGAGTCTGGGTTCTCCCCTCTTCCTCTTGAGCCATCTTTAAGAAGGGCTGCAAAACCCACCAGCACCTGCAAAATGGGGGGGGGGATAATAAGAGTCCCTCCTTAGGGACTGGGTTTTTGGCAAGGTGATGGAATGAAAAGGGAAGCTCAAATAGCAAGAGCCATAGAATGTGGTTCATTTTTGCAAGATCGGGCTTGTATTATCTATTGGCACAGGGGGAGTGTAAAGGGCTACATTTCCTCAGGGGCAGTGGAGGCTCCTTTAGAGTTCTGACTGAAACCCAGAACAGATTCACCACCGCACTGACATCGAAGCCACCAGCCTCCACTACTCAGAGGTAATTTCTTGAGGGCTGCATGCCAGCAGTGGTGGACCAAAGCTGGTGGTAGGTGTGGCCAGAGCCAAAAGTGGGCAGGACCACCTCGTTTCTCTTTCTGACACCCTCTCTCTCTCTCTCTCTGTGTTTCTGCCCCCCCTCCCGTGTCCCCCTCCTTCCCCACCCAGCAGGCAGCTGAGGGAAGGACAGATCACTCTTGCTAGAGGTCTACACTGGTTGCTTGCAGAGGGCTCCTGAAATTGGCTCCAGGACAACATGAACTCAGGCCGAGTGCCTGGTGTAGCTCTAGGGCCATAGGTTGCCCACCCCTGAATTACCAAACCAGGCAAGGTCGAAGTTACTAGGTTTGCCACATTTTTTGTTTTCCTATCAGCCTTAAGAGATGCAGCTTCCCAACATGGAGATGCAATGATGGAAAATGTTCCCTCTGCTGGATTTCTTCTTGTGGGCTGCTCCTGGGCTCTGGAACTCCCTGCCAAGGGTGGAGTGGGGGTGGGGTGGTTGGCCCCGTCTTTGTTGCTCTTCCACTGGCAGGCAGAGATGTTTTTATTCAGGCAATCTTTTGGCATATAAGCTAGTCTGTTGCAGAAGGGGTTTTTAATTGGTTGGTGCTGTTTATTTATTTTATTGTTGTGGTTTTAACCTAATTTATTTGTTTTTATGCTGTGTTTAATTTAGATTTTGTTTTTAATCTGGATGTTATTGTTCCCAACTTGAACACCATTTTTTGGGCAGGAAGTGGGATAGAAAATAAATAAATAAATATGTTTCTGCCTCTTGGGCAGCTGTTAAAGGCCCAGAGACATTGCCAAAAAAACACACTTGCCATTACTTAAGGTAGGTCCCTTGCATTTGTTTTATTGATATTAAAATGCATAGGCTGCTTTTTGACCCAAAGGGTTCTTATAGAATCATAGAATAGTATAGTAGGGTTGGAAGGGTCCTACAAGGCCATCTAGTCCAATCCCCTGCTCAATGCAGGAATCCAAGTCAGAGCATCCCTGACAGATGGCTGTCCAGCCTCGTCTTGAACGCCTCCAGTGTGGGAGAGCCCACCACCTTCCTAGGTCATTGGTTCCATTGTCGTATTGCTCTAACAGTCAGGAAGTTTTTCCTGATGTTCAGCTGGAATCTGGCTTCCTGTAACTTGAGCCCATTTTTCCGTGTCCTGCACTCTGGGATGATCGAGAAGAGATCCTAGCCTTCTTCTCTGTGACAACCTTTCAAATACTTGAAGAGTGCTATCATATCTCCCCTCAGTCTTCTCTTCTCAAGGCTAAACATGCCCAGTTCTTTCAGTCTCTCCTCATAGGGCTTTGTTTCCAGTCCTCTGATCATCTTTGTTGCCCTCCTCTGAACCCTCTCCAGTTTGTCTGCATCCTTCTTAAAGTGTGGTGCCCAGAACTGGACACAGTACTCCAGATGAGGCCTAACCAGTGCTGAGTAGAGGGGAACGAGTACTTCCCGGGATTTGGAAGCTATGCTTCTATTAATGCAGCCCAAAATAGCATTTGCCTTTTTTGCAGCCACATCACATTGTTGACTCATATTCAGCTTGTGATCGACAACAATCTTTAACTGTCTTAAAGCAGTGAACAGCCATACTAAAATGCAATCCAAATAATAGGAGGTATTGTTTAGTTAGGAATGGCTGACACTTCCAATGTTAAGAGCCCACAAGCAGTGGAGAGCTGGGAATTGTAGTGATGCTGCTGGAGTGTGGGAAGTACGGAGGATGCAATGCAGGACAGGACAGAGGGACTGGGGAATACAGACATTTTTATTGTTGTATTTTAAAGGCTGTAAGCCACCCTGGAGGTTTAGGCCAAAAGGTGGAGTAAAAAGAAATACCTGGACATATAAATAAAAGAGCTAGGAATGGAGTTGTAAGCCTTTTCTGCTGGCCTTTTGACTTTTTTTTTTTTTTTTTTTTTTTTAACTTCGCCTTGACGTGCAGAAATTGGACAGCTGAAGCTTCTCTTGGCCTAAACTGGTGGGGAGAAGAAAAATCATGGGCTTAATTTCTTCATCTCAGCACATTGTTAAAGACACAGGAGCAGGGCCAGTAAAACAAGTCGGCAATGCCAGGAAGGGCTGGCGCATTACAGGGCTGTGCCTTTCATCACCGCACCGGGCGTTGCTTGCAGGCGAAACGTTGCCTTCCCTTTTCGTGAATACGACCACGGCAGGAGCACAGCACAGACAGCTTAATCGCGCCTTCCCCAACCGGGCGCCCTCCAGATGTGTGGGACTACAACTCCCACCACCCCCGGCCAGCTGGGAGTTGCCCAATACATCTGGAGGGCGCCCGCTTGGGGAAGGCCGCCACAGGCCAATGGTTATTCTAGAGCGGCGGGACGGGAGCCCACTGTCGAGCTCATCTGTTTTCACCCTCTAGCCTGGGAGTCTCGCACACGCCTCCGCTCGGCCTTTTGCGCGGCGCGGCAGCCGCCGCCTTCCCCGCGGGGCATCCCGGGCGGGCGCGGGGCTGCAGTGGGAGTGTTCCCTTCCAGGCAAGTGATACATTTTTTCGAATAAACGCCCCCCGCGGGCTCCTGGGCCAGCGTAACGAGTGGGATGCGCGCTCTCCGGCCTGCTTTGAGCCTCCGAAGCTGCACGTGTTGGCCGTCCGTCAAGCTCCCGCGACTGATTAGCATAGCAGGGGCGCAAGAAAGGAGCAGGGGAGGCCGCTGCTGGATGCAGCTCGGCTGACCGCAACAGAAAGTCCACCAGGGCAGCGG
Source organism: Heloderma suspectum (assembly GCF_057233095.1). Taxonomy (NCBI): domain Eukaryota; kingdom Metazoa; phylum Chordata; class Lepidosauria; order Squamata; family Helodermatidae; genus Heloderma; species Heloderma suspectum. The sequence goes on from NC_139459.1 coordinate 103,186,024, forward strand.
GCGCCGGCGCCTCCCCGGCCTCCCCGCGCCATTGGGAGGAAGACGCAAAAGAAATCTTCGTACCGCCGTTAATACGCGATTGGTTTCCTGTTGATCGAAGCCACCTTTCAAGAGCCATCAGCAGGACACCCTCGGTCTACACGCCTGCTGGGCCTGAGTGTAGCCTCCCTCCCTCATGGGCACCCATAAAACACGGTCATCCAACCCACCGTCAAATGGGAAAGAACCAGAAGGCCATCTCATCCGCACCCCCCCGCAGCCCCCGCTGCGAAGCAGAATTGTCCACCCACCTGCCATTCCCCGCCCCGCCCCCAGACCAGCCTGCAGAATCCGGATCACCGAGCCCCGTGGGCAGACATTGTGGAAAGGTTCGTTCGGAGCGGGTTGCTCCAGTTTGTTTTCTGCACTCTAGTGACCGGCTTTGCATTGCACACCTATACATAGTTTAAATGCCCGCGGTGAATGCACGCATCAGTGAGCATTGGCATTTTTTTTGCTGCTGCACTTCAACTTTTCTTTCCAGGTACTGGAAATCTGCGATTGAGGGTGCAATCCTATGCATGTTTAGACAGCTGGCTGGGGAAGGCCGGGTGTTGTAGGACTGTCTTCTGTCTAAACATGCATAGGATTGCACCCTGAATATCCCAATGTTTTCATTTAGTGGGGGCTTTGAATTTGATTGGACCAACAGTGTTACATTGAGGTGAGGTTTCGTTTAACCATCCCGCCCCTTTCAACCTCACCTCAAAGATGGTATTACCCCCCACAGTGGAAAACATACTGGAACCAAAACCAGGTTGTTACAGGTTTGTTTGTTTGTTTTTTTAAAATGTGAATTATTTAGATTTTATTTTATTTAGGCATTCATATGGCACCTTTCAAAACAAATGTTTTCTCAAGGCAGCATGCAGTTAATATCACAGAAACATTTAAAATCAGTATCTGAGAACATTTAACAAAAAGCAACAGCATTAGACAATTTCTAATCAGACCAAAGCCATATTAACATTAAAAAGAGAAATGAATAACACTGAAAATCCAGCTCATTATTTCAGTTAAAAGGGGATTGAAATAATAAAAAGGTATTTAAATCTCACTTAAAAGCAGACACAGAGGGAGTCAAATATATCTCTTCTGGGAGGGAATTCCATAAATGTGGGGCCACCACTGAAGACCCCATTTCTTGTGCCCGCCAGCCTAACTGATCTTAATGGTGTGCTTCTGAGCAGAGCCTCTATGGCCATTCTTAAGGCCCAGGCAGGTTTATATGTTTGAAGGTGGTCCTTCAGACAACCGGAACCCAAAGTATTTAGAGCTCTAAAGGTCAATGCTAGCACTTTAAACTGGGTCTGGAAATATGTAAATCAGTAACCAGTGTAGCTGATATAAAATTGATGTAATGTGTTCCAAATATCTGGCCTCAACAAGCATCTGGGCCATTGCATTTTGTACCAGCTTCTGAACCATTTTTAAAGACAGCCCCACATAGAGCATGTTACAATAGTCCAGTCTGGATGTAACTGAAGCATGAATAATAGAGCCAAGGTCCATTCATTTTATGATTTGGACTGCTCTAAGCCACCTCAAGCACAGGGAGAGGCAGGATACAAATGTTTTGAATGCATGCATGCATGATGAATGAATGAATGAATGAATGCATGATGAATGAATGAACGAACGAACGAATGACTATGTTATTGTACAGCTCCTGTTCACTTCACGGATGCTTCTGTGGCAGAACTTCTCAGTGGACTGTGCCTTAAACACACCATGTAATGGCTTTGCAACCTTTACCTCATCTTGTCCAGAGTTCTTAAGGCTACATGTTGAACAAACTCAGCACAGTCTCTACAAATACGCTCGACAGAGTCACCTTTAAAAGCCAAATGGCTTCGCTAAAATTTATTGCACCAGAGACTTGCCAAACTACTTAAAACATTTGTGGAGATTATGGAGAACTACATTTATTGCTGACTTTACATATTGCTCGGTTCACTGCTTGGATACTGGAGTTTTGATACTCACATTGAGAGCTGACTGGGCCTTGGTGAGAGGTTGGCAAAGGATCAGCTGACATTAAATGTGAGCAAATAAAAGATTGGTTTCGTTGATGACAGTGGAACTGAGTCAACCGTTGGAGCAGAGCTACATGACCAGAAGAATCATGTGCTGCTGCTCTTGCTGGATGATTCAATTTCAGGTGGTGGGCGAGAGATCGCATGTTTGAATGCTTCCCTAGATTAAAAAATAGATAAATCTCTGAACACATAAAAGGCAGAATAGCAGACTAGCTTAGGGATGGGGGTGCAGGGAAGGCTGTGCAATACACACAGCTCTGTGCTCCAACAGAGGGGAATGGTCAGGAGGCTGCCACTGCTGCCGCCTCCACAACACCCATCATCTGTGACCACCTCACTCTGCCTAACGGTAGAGCAGGCCGTGCTGCAATGGTACAGTACACATATTCATATATTCCGTTACTGATTGTTTGGAGTATTTCCCTGCATTAAAGTGGAGATGGGTTTCAACTTTCTCTGTGCATAGCAATGCTGGACATGGATGTCTTGTGTTCATGCGCACTCTTGGGTTCCACAGGTCCACATGTCCTCTCGCGCCTACATTCAGAAAGATTCCAGGCTATCCTTCCGCCACTCTTCTTTCACCCCACTAATCCTACCCTTGGTAGAGCAGGCACAGTCATCCATCAGCACTGCCACCACCATCACCATTATATTTTATTTATAAAGTGCTTAGTATTCCTTGGCGCTGCGCAGTGAAGGAAAGGCCACGCTGCTCCTTCACCCTTGGTGGGGTGCCAGTAGTGGGATTGCACTACCATTAAGAACTATGCAAACAACGGCTTCCCTGTCATATGATAAGAGGACAATTGACATGTCTTGAACAGTGTGGGGTTCTAAATGCCCGGTTTGACCTGGGCCTTTCCAGACAGGAAGAACAGCCAGCTCCATAAGCCGCTGGGGCAGGCAGTAGCTTTTAGCAGTTAACTGCGGGCGGGGGGGGGGGGCACTTCTTTCATGCCCTCCACAAGGACAAACTGTCATAGTGTCCTGCGGGAGGGAAGTTGTTCAAGTTTAATAGCCTGTAGGCAGTGGAGGCTGGTGGCTCTGATTCTGGTGGGGCTGTGAATCCACTCCACGGTTCAGTCAGAACTAGCCAGAACTCCAAAGGAGCTATCCAAGGTGCTGAAGCTATTTTGGGGATATGATCCAGCACCTTGGATAGCTCCTGTAGAGTTCTGGCTGAAACACAGAAGGGATTCGCAGCCCCACCAAATCAGAGCCACCAGCCTCCATTGCCTGTATTATTATTATTATTATTATTATTATTATTATTATTATTATATCCCGCCTTTTTCCCAATACTGGGACTCAAGGCGGCCTTACAATGTTAAAACTGCTACAATTAAAACCTATAAATAGAAATATAATACAACTGTATAAAAGTTAAAAAATATAATTAAATCATCAATATTAAAATTGTAAAGATATTAAAACATTATAAGACAACCAAAACAACAAAAATTGTATCCCTACGTCGCATTTTCCCAGGTCCAGACTAGTTATCCCCAAAGGCCTACTGGAACAAAAAAGTTTTTGCATGCCTGCGAAAACATATCAAGGAGGGTGCCAGTCTCGCCTCCCTGGGAAGGGAGTTCCAGAGCTTTGGGGCAGCCTGTAGGCCTTGTGGGTCAGGGATGGGGGCACCAGGGTTTGAAGGGAGGGATGTTGCTTCCAGAGGAGGAAGTAACTGGGCCCCAAAGATGGTGAGGTCCCACAGGAAACAAAAAAGGGACACTGGGAATGGCTCTTAGGGGGCAGGCACATTAACTGGTCCTGCTCATAGACTGCCATCTCCAACTTAGCATTAACTCCAACATGTATTAACTTGTGGCAGAGGTGGGCCAAATGCTGGCCTCCAGACCTCTCATTCTGGACCTCCAGACTTCCCCCAGGCCATGCCCCTCCTCATCAGTCCCACTCTGGGTTATGGATGTCCTTTACTGTGTCCTGCTCTGTCCCTCAGTTGCAAAGCTGATGGAAGGAACCTTGCACAAGCTGGGGAAGGAGATTGCCTGGATGAGTCCCCCCCCATTTGCATACTGAACAATGTAAGAATCACATCTGTGACCCCTCCCTCTCGGGGATCTGGCCACACCACTTCTGGAATGCAGATCCTGATAGATCTTGAAGGAGGTAATAGGCATCTTGATAGGAAAAGCTTCCTCACCCCTGACCTATGGAATTCATTATAACAAGATGTGGTGATAATCATTAGTTTAATGGTTTTTTGAAAGGAGAAGGAAGTCATGGAGGAAAGATCTATCAATGGGCCATTAACCATGATAAATTAATGGAACTTCAATATATAGGGGCAGTATGCCTTTGAATACCATAGAGGCTAAGGATGGACAACAGGGGAAGTGCTCAGAGGCATCTAGCTAGCTGTGTCCTTGTATCCAATGGGCTGCATCGGGTGTTAAATCCAATTCATTTCAATGGGCCTACTCTAAGTAGGAGGAACACTGGATTCAACCCAGGATGCTGGTCTTATATAGGCCTGCTCCAGCAAGGCAATTTTTACCTTGACCCTGAGATGGCGTTCCAGTAACTACACTTCCTGCTGCCTTTGAATCACCCATGCAAACGCATAGGAGAGAGAGGCCAGCTTTAGCCATTCCACGGACTGAAGTAATGTGTGGAGAACTGATGATGCTCCCTGTTTCTCCAAATCTGCTTGATGCTCCCACCTGGCTCTGTCAGGCAGGGAGGCCTTGGGGAGTTGCATCCCCCTGCACAATCCATAATGAGAGGAGCGGGAGAGGCAGAAATACACCCCAGGTGTGAGGACCTGGGAAAGGTTTGTTTCAGATTAACTGGTAACATCTCTGCCAAAACAAGCGGCAGGGGGAAGGCCAGCGTTTGGCAATGTAATCTCCCTCCCACAGCGAGAAGAGAGGACGGGATCAAAGCATTCTTCCTCTGGAAATTGCACCCGGGGTTGCCGTTTAGTTAACCTTTCTAATAAATTTTCCAGGAAAGGGGGAGGGGGGTTGAGGGAAGGCCAGTTGAAGATGGGGACGGCAGCAGTGGCCCCTGCACCTGCAGGCCTGCCAGTCTTGCCACATGTTAAATCAATGTGGAGCGGGTCATCTCTGCCCCACTCTTTACCGGCCTGGACTGTGACATGCCAGGGTCAACATTTTCAAAGTGGACTTTTCCCACTGGGCCATTTGAAAGAGATGCAGCTCTTTTATCTTTGAGGAACTCCTTGGCTCATCCCTTTCCCAAACACAGCTACAAATGGTAAAAGTAGAGCCATTTGGCTGCTTCTCGGCTCCTCGCTTATAACCTCCCCTGCTTCTTCTAGCCAAGTTAAACTGGCCTTTGTTTCACCAATGTAGGTCAGAGGAGCAAGCAACAGGGAGATTGAAGACGCAGAGGACAATGACAATAATTCTTGCTCATCTTTTCTGGGTAGGCACGGTTGGGCACCTGCCGAGGTCCTGTAGCCCAGCAAGGGCCCACTGATAAAAGCCCCCTGGAGTTGCTTCTCCTTTTCACCATTGCAACCTGCTTGTTCACCTGCCTCTTAGTCTGGCCCAAACAATGGGGGTGGTAAGGAGAAGGAGCAGCAGAAGCCACTGCCCACTTGCTTACTGGCTTAAGCAAGCTAGGGATGAGAAAGAGGATGAAGAGGAATAGCCATGTGTGACCATGGCAATGAGACTCACCGAGGGAGAGGGACCAGTGAGGGTGTCTTGCCCAAGGGCCTTCATAAACCTGAAGCTGGCACTGTTTTCTCGTCAGGGTAATGTCACCCTTCAAAATTCCACAGTGCCAACATGCTCACTCAGCCTTCTTACCTTGGCCTGCAATAACATGCTCACTGTCGGTACTGGAATCCAGAAAGCTTGTTGGGTAGTGGATGGTGATTCATCACCTGTGTAGTTGTCAGTCATATCTTCAGAACTCCATAATGCTATGAATGTGTGTGTGTGTGTGTGTGAACTCCAAGACTGTTCCTGTAGCCTTTTCCTTGGGGACCTATTCTGGACAAAAGCTCAGCTAGTTTCTGAGCCTGTCAGGGGGGCGGGGGGAGTTGAAATTACCTAGGCTCCATTTCCCAAATAGCTGAAAAGATATAGAAAACTGAGACCACATCCCTGATTCCCGCAGTCCCAGTCTATTCCCCCACCCCTGCAACAACCATCCCCTCCAAAGGTTTAAGCATAGGACTCATAAGAATGATAATTCAGCTGGTTCTCAGCCTCCAGTTTCTATGCTGCAATGAAATGTCATTTGCTGTTTGCAATACAAAGACATGAACTCCCACAAAGTGTGTGGCATGTGTATTTAATTTTATTTGGAAGCCTGCTATATAAGCAGTTTTAATAACATATGGTTTACATGGAGATATTACAGGAGGCAGATTACAATGTGTCAGATGAGGGCTGTTATATAGACTATATGCCTTATTTTCAAACAGTAGCATAATTTCCTTCCTTCCTTCCTTCCTTCCCTCCCTCCCTCCCTCCTTCCTTCCTTCCTTCCTTCCTTCCTCTACCTCTATCAATCATCTATCACTGGCTCTCAATTTGATAATATTTTATAGCAATTTAATGACTGTAGCTGTGTTTCATAGAATAGGCAATAATTTATTTTCTGGAAAACTAAATTCACATTCCATTTTTAGGGACTTGTTTACACTACACATTAAAAGTGGTTTGAAGTTAAAAGCTGGCAGGAGACAAACTGAAGCAGGGAGGGGGCATAGAGTCCAGTAATTTCATATTCTCAAGTATGGATGTAGTCCTTCTGTGGCCACTGACTATGGAGCAAATAATTGGAAGTAAACCAGCTTTCTCCAACCCAGTGCCCTCCAGATGCTTTGGACTACAACTCTGATAGCCCCTGACCACGTTGGCTGGGGGTTATGGGACTTGTAGTCCAAAACGTCTGGATGGCACCACATTGGGGAACGCCAGAGTATGGGAATGCCAGAGCTGGTTTGAAACTCAACATTAAAAAAACGAAGATCATGGCATCTGGCCCCATCACTTCCTGGCATATAGAAGGGGAAGAAATAGAAGCAGTGACAGATTTTATTTTCTTGGGCTCCAAGATCACCGCAGACGGTGACTGTAGCCATGAAATTAAAAGACGCTTGCTCCTTGGGAGGAAAGCTATGGCCAACCTAGACAGCATACTAAGAAGCAGAGACATCACCTTGCCGACAAAGGTCCGTCTAATCAAAGCTATGGTTTTCCCAGTAGTAACGTATGGCTGTGAGAGCTGGACTATAAGGAAGGCTGAGGCCCGAAGAATTGATGCTTTCGAACTGTGGTGCTGGAGAAGACTCTTACGAGTCCCCTGGACTGCAAGGAGGTCAAATCAGTCCATCCTAAAGGAAATCAACCCTGAGTGCTCATTGGAAGGACAGATACTGAAGCAGAAGCTCAAATATTTTGGCCACCTAATGCGAAGAAAAAACTCTCTGGAAAAGACCCTGATGCTGGGAAAGACTGAAGGCAAAAGGAGAAGGGGATGGCAGAGGATGAGATGGCTAGATAGCATCACTGATGCAATGAATATGGACCTGAGCACGCTCCAGGCGAGAGCGGAGGACAGGAAGGCCTGGCGTGCTATGTTCCATGGGGTCATGAAGAGTTGGACATGACTGAACAACAACAAGAGTAAACCGAGGTAGAATAGGGCCCAAGATATTGTGATGCCTAAAACAGACCACTGGAAAAAGCAGTGCTTTCTGGTGATACAAATGCAACAATACACAAACTAATGGGTAAGTTGCAGCTCTTCCATAATACTCTTATATATCACATTGCTTAAGGATCAGGCCGTCCCTGAACGATAAGGTTGCCAAGTACTTTTAATGTTTTATGATTGTTTTAACCAAGCTTTTATTTTAAAAAAATGGTTCTTATTATAGTTAGGTCCCTGAAGCACCATTTTTGGTGGCAAGGTGGGGTATAAATCAAATCACTCATACAGTACTGTCTGTAATTTTTGCATTTCAATTCCCTCTGACAACAGTGTATATAAATCTGCCAATTTGAGGTTAACATTTCGTGCCTCTGATGAAGTGGGCTATGGTCCACGAATAAGCTTATGCCAGAAAAAGGGCCTAGTCCTATGCATGTTTAGACAGAAAATGTCCTACGGGTCCCGAGATGCTGGGAACGTTGAGACTTTTTTTCTGTCTAAACAGGGATAGGATTATCCCTTGATGTGTTAGCCTTTAAGGTATCCCAGGGCTTGTTGTTGTTAAAGCTGCCCACAAGTGGGCCCCGGGGCTGTCCTGGGAAGGAGAGCACAACGGGGCCTGGTGTCTGGCTGAGACGTAAGGGAGAGAAGCAACGTGGCCCACGACGGGGCTGGCTCTTGGGTCGGGGCTGCTGCCCTTCGCCTCCTCCTCCTGCCGTGAAGCTCAACAAGGGAGGCGGGGAGAAGAAGAGTGTTTTGTAATCGACTCTGGGGACGGGCGCGGAGGTCTTTGTAATTTGGTGTCAATTTACCAGGCCCAGGGACGGGACGGGGGAGGGGACCTCTTGTGCTTCCTAAACTAACAGCTCCCTCCTGACCCTATTAAGAGCAGAGCAGCGGGGGTGGGGAGAGGCGGAAAGGTACATTCCTGGCCAATTCGGGGCTCTTTAGTCATGCTTCGGAGTCAAACGGTAGCCGACGGACTCCTTGGGAGGGTGACTTGGATCGGGCGGGTGGGGAAGAACGCCCGCTCCTTCCACTCCTCCAAGGCTTTGCGGGTCACGGAGGACACAACCGGGCCCAGGGGATCGGCCTCTCGCTTCATCTGGTTGGCGGTGGAGGCGGCGGCGGCACTACTGGGCCTGGGTGGGGAGACCGAGGCCTGCGCCGGGATCTACTTCCGCACTAGAACGCCGAGATCCACCAACCGGAGCCTGGCGCCAACGACGCACTCTTGGGAAGAAAGCACCCCGAGGCCAGGAATCGGCTCGGAGAGTGCCAGAACTGCGGGGAGCTCACCCCAAAATCCACTCCTGCTTATTGTTATGGTTCGTTTTGCTGCAGCTTTTGTTAAACCGTTGGGAGTCAGAAATCTGGGCCCATCTACTGCAAATCGTCCAGAGATCTACTAGCAGAATCAGATCTACCTTTTGCCCACCTCCAGTCTAGGCCAGTTGTTCCCAAACTTTTGATAGCTGAAACACATTACTGCCCCTCCCCCAATTAAATCGGGAGGCTGTGGGTTGTAGGTAATATTAGTCTGATTTAAGTCCTGCAGATTTCTGCAGGACTACTCTAAATAGGACTAACATTGGATGCATTTGCATCCAGAATTGTTGCTTTTAGAACCTGGCACCCGTTTGTGCTTCAAAAGCTGTGAGCTCCTGATCCGGAAACAGACAATCCCAGAACAGGGATGCAATCAGTGTTGCAACAGGAAGCCTTCTCTGAGGACAGGTTTGTTTTGTTGCTTGCTGGGTGGGCTGGATCATATGTGATGGCAGGAAGACTGGGCAGGATTTCCCACCCAGCAAAAACTGATTGGAAGGAGGCAAAACCAAAGCAGTGGATCATGCAGAGAGGCAGCTGGCATTCTCCGCCATTGTGGGTATTTTGAGGGGTTCATGGCAGCCTTTGTGATCCTCACTGTATCTCAGTACACAGTTTGGGAATTCTAGGCAGAAGTGAGTGCTGATGGTTCAGAAATGGAGGAATGGCCCAGCTTTGGTCATGGGGTACCAAACTGCTATACTCAACACACTGAATCTGACTCTGGTCTGTGCTCTGAAACCTATTATTAGTTTCAATGCTTAGGCCTGAAATATGTCAAGTAACATGAGGGCAACCAGTGCCAGTTCCTGGTTCAAGAGGGACCTGGGCAATGTGCCCTCTGCTGGGACCCTTCTCCATTGGTGATAGAGCTTATCTGATGGTGGTAGTAGGCAACAGTAGTCCTCCAAACAGTGCTGGGCAGCTGGTGTCTAAAATGGCCTTAGCCACTGGTTTAATTTCCCACAATGCCCCAGAACAGCAGTATGTAGGGGATTGTGGGAAATTAAAATGGTGGCTTGACCCAGTCCACTTGCTTAGAACTCTGGGCAGGGGAGGGGGAGTTTAATGTAGTTGCCCAGTGATGGTGGGTGCTGAGAAAAACAGCATCATTTCCCCTTACACAGGAAAGGGAAAGTAGCTTATACATCATTATAGTTCTCATTTTTCTGTTACACATTTCAGCAATAAGATAACTACAACAGAACAACTAAAACATAGTAGTACAACTAGACTTAGATTACCAATGAGAATCAAACCAATGACGATGTTTTCCAGATTTGTGCATAAATGGCAGGTGGTGTACACCTGTTTTCTGAGATGTTCGTGGAAGAAATAAAAGGGTGCCAAATCATGTAAAATGCATCTGGACATGTTTGTTCTTTTAGAAGCCTAAGTTGGTATGTTAGCTTCTCAGCAATGGCTGTGTGCCAAAACTTTTGGTACCAAACTTCAGGTGAAATTACAGTATTTTTGAAGTATTTGTGAACTGCCCAGAGAACTTAAGCTATTGGGCAATATAGAAATGTAAAAAAAGAAAAGAAAAAAGTATCTTGTAAAAAGCAATCTTGCTGCCACCAATAGGAACAAAATTAGGTCCTTATGTTGTATTGCTTTATGCTTTTCCTCAAAAATGTCCAACAAGGCTACGTTGGGATCTTTGGGAATCTGTTGTTCAGTAATTGCTGAAATTTCCTTGAAGATGTTTTCCCAAAAGGTCTCCACTAACTGGTCTCAACCACCACATGTGGTAGTAGGTACCTTTACAGTGATCTGTATCGTTTATTGATGTCACTCCTATATTCCTTCTGCTTTATTGCTCTTGAACTGCCCTCACCACTTCACTCGGGGTGTGGCTGCGGCGAACAGCGCCCGTCACTTTCAAATGGCCCCAAAACTAGTCTTAAGTCTGCAATCCTAAAAGACGCTAACAAGGGGACTTCTAGTAAACATGCATCGGATTGTGCTGTACATGGATTCCTGCATTGAGCAGGGGGTTGGACTCGATCGATGGCCTTGTAGGCCCCTTCCAACCCTACTATTCTATGATTCATTAGTTGACTGGTTTCGAATTTACTGTTAGGTGCCTTGAGGGTCCTTGAAAGGCAGGATATCAATGTTTAAAATAAATACAATATATTTGAACTCTCCCACCACCCCCAAGACAAAAAAGCCAAGTGTTTTGTGGAAAGGCTGATTCTCTTTTATAAGCTATTGTGCTTCCAGAATGTTTCCAATTTTTTCAAAAGTTATTTGATTATTTGGGCTGTTTTACTGCTAAAAGCACACCCGCTCCTCTTTTGGGGCTGTCTCTGAGTTTCAAACATTTAATACACCTTTAGGCCTCTAGTCAGTGTGCAGACCCAGCTGATGTGCCCATACCATACCGGAATGACAAGTGGAAAGTCCTTCGTTGGTTTTGCCTTTGTAGAAATTAAAACGGTGGTGCTTGTATTCATTGCTTCATTTCAGTATGAGATCTCTGCCATATTGAGATCTCAGCTGGGTCAAATAATCCCAGAGAAGACCCACGACAGATCTGATTCTATAACAGAGTTGCAATGCTGTGTGACTGGGAGCCCAGGGAGAAAACCAGAACAGGCTGGTTCTCTGAACGGAGGTTGTTAGGGCAAAAACAGACGTTACTTTAAGTCCGTATCTAGCTGCTATGTCTTTTTTCCCTTCATTTTAATTCTCGAATACGCACAGGGGGCCGATCCAGATCTTTAAAGCCCCCTGCCAGCCACGCTAGGGTCCCAAGCCGGATGGGGCCTCCGGATGAGATCCCACATATATCTAGTGGTAACTGGTTGACACGGATCTAAAGTAATGTCTCTTTTGGCCTTTATTTTCGTGCGGGAGAGTGCCAATATACAACCCCCCCCCCCCGCAATCTGAAGTGGTACAATCTAAGAAAAGCGATACCACTCGATTCTAGTAAAGGAATAAACTGCCCTCGCCGCTTCACTCGGGGTGTGGCTGCGGCGAACAGCGCCCGTCACTTTCAAAGGGCGCCAAAACTAGTCTTAAGTCTGCAATCCTAAAAGACGCTAACAAGGGGACTTCTAGTAAACATGCATCGGATTGTGCTGTAAATGTATCTTTCATCTTTAAGCCGACTAGTCCTCATGAAAATGGGAAGAACTGGCTTAACTCCAAGGACTTCAGTTATGCTTGCGGACGGTCTCGAGCAATGAACTCCGAAGAGCAGCGCTGCCGCCTTAAACGCGCTGTAGCGCACGGAAGCACGTTCTGCCAAATCAACGAGCCCAGGTCGGAATTCTCGCCACGCGCCTCTTCAAGCCCTGTCCCGAAAGGAATCGGACAGCTGCAAAGCAAGACTTGCTTCTGTTCTGAGTCACTAAACATCAGATGTTAATATCTAGCAATACGGCGTAATCCTCAGTTTATTCCAGACTAGAGCAATAACATTCGGGCTGCTTTGTGCAGCGATTCACCTCTCCTAGCACTGTTTATGTTCACACGTAACTGAATCGAGTGGTAAGGCCCTGTCTGGACGATGTCCCTTCAGGCTGAGGGCGCAAACCAAAGCAGCTGCTACGTCCCCTCAATCGCCTTTCGATGGATGCCGAGAGAAGGGGCTAGGCCAGCCATCTCCTTGGCGTGCTGGAGGCAGCGTTCGAGCAAGTAACCCTCAGCTGCCCTCTGAAGTGGCGCCTCTGCCCCTTGATTCTTCGGCATGGGCCTTAGGCATCAACCTCATGGACCTTTGTTAATCCCCATGGAACGTGATGGAGCCTCCTTCCGAATAAACATGCCTAGGGTTGGATCCAATGTTAGAGTTGGGTCCAGGATCTGCCGTCTAAGAGAAGAAGTGTTCTGCTTGCAAAAGGGCCCTCCGCCTAATTTTTGGGGTCCCCCCCTGAGCTCACCCCCCTCTGCAGGGTCTCCGGACTCTCTGTGTAGCATTTCCAGGGAACTGGAGGAGCTGCAGCGGGTGGGGAGGCCCACTCCCACCAGTGCAATTGATCCAGCTTCAATCTGGATCCAACCTTATGTCTGGTCTCATTCATTTCAATGGGACTACTCTAAACAGGAGTAACGTTGGATACAACCCACAGGATTGGGCTGCGCCCCTCCCCCCATGCCCTCCCCCGATTGCAACAATTCCAGTAGCTTTGTGGGATTGATGGGAATTTTGCAGCCATGTATAGCAATATCCTCAGCATGTTTGTTTAGAAGTAAGCTTTATTTAAATCAGTGGGACTTGATTCCTACTAATTAAAGTTAGGACTGCAGAAATGTTTGTGGAACAGGCTTCAGGGCTGAGAGTGAAATTCCCATTTTTAATCACCCTTTTAGAATTAGTCCCCCCCCCCCCTGTCTCTTTGAGTCTAAAACCCAGAGGCACATGAAGTACAGCCCGGAAGTGTTCAGCTGATTGCCGCAAAATGTATTCAAATTGCTGTCTCTTGATCACAGCCGAAATGGGATCTTCATGAATCTCCATTTCAGACCGATTGATGGAGGCTCCCCAACAGAGCCAGCCCAAGACATTTTGCTGCCGAGAGGGAACAGCAAGTCTCTCCCCCCCCCCCCAAGTCGAGGTGGATACTAGCACCCACAGCTGGCCAAGTTATTTTGGCATCTGAAGCAGAAACTCCCACAAGCATCTCTCCCCATCCCTGGCAGAACACCCCCCCCCCCGCCCAATAATAATAAATTAAATGAGGAACCATTGGCTGTTTCATGACATTCAGAATCATCCGCCGCACTCTGCGGGCCAGCCGTAGTCTGGAAAAACACCTTTCTCCAAATGCGAATTTTACAGGAAGGAATGGGTGACTATAGATAAGAGAGTGATGTGTCTCTTACGTGAGATCTGTGAAGGACCGTATGTTAAGAGTCAGCTCCAAGTGGTTTGACTGACTAGCCTGGAAAAGAGCCCTGTGCAACTAGCAAGCTGGCTACTCTCTCCCCCCCCCCCCAGCTTTTTTTTGCTCGGCTTCGAGACGAATTTTACGGGCTTGAGGGCGGGTGTGTTAAAGAGGGAATCTCGCAGCCTTTTTGTTCAGGCTGTATCCGGAAAAGAAAGTGACCAGTCCGAACGGGTGGTTGATTTCAGTTGCTGTTGTTGACTCCTGGGACGGATCCCGCCAGCTGAGGCGTTTATAGTACACAAGCGCCTACTGACGGAAACTGTTTTCACTCTAGATAACAATTATTTAAAGTCAATCCTAGTCGGGTATCGCTCGCCTTTTTATTGTGTTTGTTTTGTATTTATGGAACAACTTCATTTTAGGTTTCACCCACTTCTACCTTGCAAACTCGTTTTGGGTTACACAGATTTTTTTTTTTTCCTCCCCCTGATCTTGTTTCTTATAAATCGTTTACAAAACGAGTGATGGCGTGCGGAGGTTTTGGAAAAATAAAATAAAACGGTTGCAACAAAAATGACCCCTGCGCACTCTCGACCTTTCTTTTTGGACAGGTGGTTTCACAAAGGAATAGCGCTGGACGACCACAATCGCCACATCTTGAGAGAACGGATCGCCGTATTCTGAACGCTCCCAAGGGCCTGAACGTATTGACTTAGAATAGGATCGCGCCCCTTTGAAATCGACGGCCCCAAGTAAATGTGTTTAGGTTTTCGATGTATCAGGGAAATGGAACAGAGGATAAATAGATTTCGCTGTGGAAAAATGTAACGGGATAGCTATGTGGTAAAAAACAGGACGCTGCCGCAGTCCTAAACATACTTAAATGAGTGAGCCCCACTGACTCGTTACTTTTGAGTCACATAGCTATAGGGTTGCACTGTCAGAAGTGGAAAACACAGATGCTCTTTATTATGAATGCCCTTTCTCTCTAAAGAAGGGAAGAATGCATTAAAGAGAGAGGCTTAGAGCCAGCCCATCCTTCTCCGAAAGAGGATGCTTGGTTATTGTGACGTCATCTTTCCCGTGCCGACGCCATAGCTGCCGATAGGGTAGAATGAGAGCCTTACACGCCGCAGGCTACAGCTCAATGAGACTTTCCGAGGAATAATTCGTCAGTGACAATCCGCACCTGCCCTTCTTTTTCCCTGTAAAAGCTGAATCTTTCCAGGTGATATTTTGGCATTCCTCTGATGATCCAAACTTTCCCCCTGACAGATCTTGCCAGGTGAACCTGAGATGGCAATAAGGCAAAAGATGGCATTTCTTTTAGCCAATGTACAGAATGCCAAGCTTTCCCCAAACTGGTGCCTGCCAGATGTCTTGGACTACAATTCCCATTAGTTCCAAGCAGCATGGTCAGTGGTGATGGGAGTAATAGTCCAACACATCTGGAAGGCTGGCACCAGGTGTTCGCTGAATCATAGTGACACCTTTCTCTCTTTCTTGTTCACTTTGGCCGAAATTGTATGCACGCTTAACATACTTCCGAGTAAACATACATTGTATAGGATTGGGAACGCTTTCAGCAACCACTGTCTGGCCTCAATCATATGCACCCATCCTGGGGAGTAAGCTTATTTCAGAGTAACCATGGTTAGGATTGGGCAACAAAAAGCCCTTTTCACACGTGATGCTGAAATTGCCCTTGAGCTTGTATCATTCCTGAGGAATAGTATTGGTGCTGTATGAAAGCGAAAGGAAAGACACTGAATAATCGTCTGTTGGCTGTGGTCAAATATGTATACTTCCCAGTCTTCGTTTGTTTTATCCTTTCAATATCTCCGCTACTGATATTTGTTGGGTATCTTTTATTAATTTCTTGTCTTAGGAATGGTCGTACTTTTCATATGGACCATTTCTGTGGCTGTAAAGTCTAAGACTCTACATCACCACTTCAGTCAATTTTGGTTGATTAACAGTGCAATCCTATACATGTTTAGACAGAAAAAAGTCCTACAATTCCCAGCATCCCCCAGCCAGCCATCTTTTTCTGTCTAAACATATATAGGATTGCTCCTTGGACATTTGAACTGCTGGATTGGTCTCCTTCGAGTTTTTTGAAATAGGATTTCTCAGTAGCCACGTGTCTCACATACCTAGAGCAGATTGTGACAAAAGAATAGATGCCGGGTTAACAGACCGTGCCTCTCTGTTGATACTGTTAACAACAGAAGTATATTAAAAATCTAAATGCACGTACATACTCATACACAGGGACACACTACACTATTAAAATGTCAATTGGAGACTATTTGTTCTGTAACCTTGAAAGATTATATCAGCCGCTGTGATTAGACATAGTTTTTCCTGGTGTTTGTTTGTATTTATATATGACCCTGCAAAGATACAGATATATAAATAGTATAAACAAGTTATGTGTTATGTGTATAAAGCTGTCTCTGAAAAAGGCCATAATTTTGCTGTTAGAAAACATTATTCTATTTTGCTATAAAACTATTGTATATATAATTTGTTCAGACAACTGTTGGCAAGGCTTGATTTTATCTAAATACTCTATTTAATGGAACTCTTTATTTTCATAAACTAAAGGAATGTCCTTCCCAATATTCGGAATAAGCAGGACCATTTTCTTTCAGGTGTTTCCTTTGTATATGGAAATAAATTACATTTGAAAGAATAATTAACACAAATGGAGACCTATTTCTCATTTTCTAAATAAAAAAAATGAACTAGGAAGAAAAGTGAAGGAAAGGTAGAATGCCTTTTTCACGCTAATTTTAATCACTGTAAATGTTTGGGGTTGAATACAATATTAGTCTAACTTAAGTCCTATTCATTTCAGTGGGTCTACTTTAAGTAAGACTAACATTGACTACAACCTTAGGTTTGGATTCAGGCTAACAGTACGATCCTATGCACTCTTACCTGGGACTATTCCTCATTTAACACAATGGGGCTTACTCTGGAATAAACCTGTATAGGATTTTGGAACTGCAAGTTAGTTGCATTTAAGTTCTATTGAGATCAATGGGACTTCATGCCATTAATATCTTTCCGACTGATTTCAGTAGGATCTGTCTGAAACCAAGTCCAACCCAGTGTGTGTGTGTGTGTGTGTGTGTGAATGACAATTAGGTGGGAACGTTGCAAATAAAATGTAGAACATAATCTTTGTTCTAACATCTGATTTTTTAAAATCGTGAAGTGATCGTTTGCATTTTAAGAGAGAAATCCGCATTAATTACAGACAGTGTAAACTGGTTTCGGATTCCTTGGATTTCTTTTTATCTTTATGACGTCAAAACATTTTCACCGCCACTTCCATTCTCCCCCGCGGCTTTTTATAGTTATGGAAGATGTTAATTCTTTCCTTTTTGTCCTTCAACAAGAATGCTCACCTCTGCCACTACATTTATACCTCAGCCCTGCTTGTGTAGATAGGTTCTTGTTACTTTCCTTTTTCAGGCCTAGGTGGCAAACAGAGCCTTTCACACATTGCTCATTTTGCTGCTGATGCTGGTAAATAAAAGGTGACCCTGCAACAAAGCGGAGAAAAAATCCCCAAACAGCTGCGTACAAGCTGGCAAAAGCAGCAGAAGGGGCCGGGACTTAAGGAGGAGGGGCAATTCGAATGCTCTCCCAACCAATCAGAAAGTCGATGGCTTGACAACTCACCAATCGGTTGGTCGGGCGTCCTCGACCGGGGAGACTGATAATATAGGGAAGCAGGGCAGGGCTGTGCAGAGCCAAGAAAGAGGGCAGTTGATAATCTGTGCTTGAAACGTTTGACGAGGAAAGTGCGCCTGTTGGCAAGTCTGTCCCCGAAACTTCACTTTCCCTTTGTCCCCGAGCGGCGGCTGCATCCGCGGAGCTTCAGAGCCTTGGCGTCTCTTCTTAACAACCCCGATCCCAGCCTCGAAAGGCTGCTCTGCGCTGCTGCAGGACGCGGAGAGGCTCCTGGCGATCTGGTCTGTGGCGTGGCGCGTCGGTCCTCTCTACGCGTTCCTTAGTTCAAGCGCCGTGAATGGAGTGAATGCTACTGCCGAGCGCTTCTGCAACCAGCCCGGGACGCATCGCTTTGGTGAGTGTGCAACTGATGATGGGGAGCAAAGCGTGCGTGCGCGCATGTGCGTGTATGCGTGCACAGAGCAGGAGTGTAAGCGCAGGGCAACCTCAGGGCAGGCTTCACGCTGAGATGCTCCCCTACCGTGGCTGGTTTCTATGCATGGATGGTAATCATGCTAACTATACCTTTCTTCTCTCATTATTCTCTCTCGGGGTCACTCAGCCTAGATTATTTCCAGGGACACCTGTAGAAGTGTGCACTTCATAAATCGCTGTCGGGAAGTATATTGGGGGGCGGCGGTGGCAATAAAGGTGATAATTTTGGTGCCAATTTGTAAAAATCGGGTAAGACTTCCTTACTAATGACTGCCCACTCTTACATATTTTTGGACGTTTAGGCCCACTGAGTTCATTGGGACCGACTCCCAAGTAAGTGTGCTAGGCCTGTAATATTTCGGTTATAGGATCTTCATGAATGTAAGGCTGCGATCCTAAAATACACTAGGAAGTGAGTCCTATTTAAACGCACGAGTATCACTTCCGTGCAAATTGATTTTAAAGATGTCAGAGTCCATAGGAGACGGACTTGTGCTGAGTGGAACTTTTGTGCTGGAAAAGATCGATGTGGATTCCTTCAGTGATTGCTGGCGGGGCGTGGGTGGGTTCTATCTTGCCTTAACCTAGAAAAATGCCAAAGAAACCTGCAGGGATTTCAGTAATCAAACAGCAACACCAACGCTCACGACACAAACTCCTGGCTAAAATAGTTCTGTTCTATATCCTGAAATAATTCTGTGCTGTGGAAATACAACGAGTATAGTTCTGAACTCGTGCACAGCCTGCAAAGTGAATAAATCAGTGATTTGTAGATTGGTGAGTACTTTTCCTATTAGTGTCAATCTTATATAATGTGTGTAGTTTTATATTTGTATAGAATTATATAATGAGAATTACACTGGGAGAGAAAGTAACCATCTACAAATCACTGACACAAATAATAGAGTATGTTGGTTTCATTTATTTCAGCCAGGATGATATCCATGTAAACCTGGGCTGCAACCCCAAACAGACTTTCTCGGAAAACAAGTAAATCAATGGGATTTATTTCTGAATAAACAAGGTGTGGTTAGGATCGGAGCTGTAGTCCACAGCAGTCTCCAAGTCATGAAAGGATATCAATGGGTCCCTTACACGTGGGATACTTGGTTACTTGGTGGGTTTTCAAGGATGAAAGGATGATTCTAGAGCACGTTGGGGCGTTATAAAAACAGCACCGGTGGATGGCTTTTATTCCGAACAGATTACCCCCAGAGAGGGATACATAAAATGGAACTCTTTTCAGACTTACAGAACCGTAAGGCTAGACGTCATCTTTAATGGGTTTAACAACAACAACAACAACAACATATGGTCGTTGTTTTTTAAGCCTGGAATGCATGTTATTTTCCGGCTGTCATGGCATAGCGGAGTTTTACCAGACTCCGTGTTTGCATGCAAAAACAACTTAGTGTCTTGTGGCACCTTAAAGACTAACAGATTTATTCTGGCAAAAGGTTTCAGGGTCCATTTCTCAGATACACGTATGCATGCACAGGCTGCAAGTGAAATCGTGCAATAATAACGTCTTGCTTGTAACCCTAACAGGTAGCGTGCAGTCTCGCGTTTAGGCCTGCTCGCGTCTACCTTTAAACGTGACAAGCAGAAAATGCATGTAGCCTTTACATTGTCATAGATCTCTCTCTCACACCCACACACTGCTCAAAACTCAGGTGTTTAGGCAGACAGAACGGTGGCATGGTTCCCGAGGGGAGAGGAAAGGAACAGTGGAAGGTCACCAACGCTCCTCTTAGGTCTGTAGAGAAGCACCTGAATAGACATGGAGCCCGTGGCAACTTTATTTATTTATTTATTTCATTTCTATACCGCCCAATAGCCGAAGCTCTCTGGGCGGTTCACAAAAATTAAATCCAAACAACACACAATAAAACAATTTTCATGGTGACTGGGATCGGTTGTCACATCTTCCCTCGAAGGGCCTTTAGCAGCGTAAACCTGGACTGCAACCCTGAGTAGACTTTCTTGGAAAACAAGTAAATCAATGAGATTTATTTCTGAATAAACAGGCAGAATCTGACAAGTAGAAATTCAGCTACAACAAAGAAAATCAGTTTCTAGGAGAATATATTGCCCATGTTTCGTTAAACCTCAGATATTACGACGTGTATTTGGTATTAAATCAAACACAACTTGGTAAAGGGGGGGGGGAGACACGCATCACTGGACCTGCAGGGATGTGCAAAGCGGGCTCGTGGAACTTCTGCCTGCCACAGGGCTGTAAAAGGCACATGATGAGCCCAGCCAGGGGGACCGGGGTGGGCTGGGCTGGCGGAGAGGCAACCTCATGCGTGCTCTGTGTCAGAGTAGACCAAGCCCGTGTGTAGGGGGGAGGGGGAGAGAGAGAGAGAGAGAGAGAGAGAGAGAGCGAGCTGGGCGGGGGAGGGAAAAGGGGGGAGTGTTGAGGTGAAACCCCGAGGATTTGTGTTAGAGCCTATAACTTCTCGATCCAAATAAGAACCCGGGTGTCTGCTGTGACAGATAAGGGCCGCTCCTCTTTCTAGTGCAGGCTGCGTCAAGCCACGCTGCTGCCGGGGCGCGCCCGCCAAGTGCGCGTCGCTGCAGCGGGAGTGAGCACTTGAGAGGTCATGGATTTAGGGGGCCACTTCTTGTGGGCGTCGCGCCCATCCGTCCGCGTTCCTTCTCGCTCCGTCTCCCCACCGAGGCTCCCATGCAGGCGCGCGAGTGGCGAAGCGAGTCCCGCTTGGGCCATCAGGAGAGCGGGGGCAGCGCGCAGTGTCGCGGGCCTCTTTGTGGGGCCCAGGCCGTGAACGGCCGCTTTGCCCGGAGAACGGCAGCCCCCTCGGCGCGCTGGCGTGGAGCGGGGTGAGCCGCGACCGCATCGCGACGAGTCGAGTCCCTCTGGGCCTCCGATGTTTCCTGGCCCTGGCGTGCGTCGGACGTTGTGCGGCGAGAGCGACGCGTCGTTCTGTTTCCCTGCGAAGAAATATATGAAGCGTCGGGCGACGGCGGGTGTGCCAAAGCGAGTGCCCCGAGGTCCCACATTCGGTCTTGCGCGTGCGGGAGGGGGCGAGGCTCTCGCCCTCGAGAGGGGGCGAGGTCGGCCCAGTCAGGCCCACGCTCGCAAGTCAGCCCCTGCGAACTCAAGGGCGCAACCCTATGCCTGTTCAGACAGGAAAAAGGCCTACAACGCCCAGCATGGCTGCCTGGGGGACGCTGGGAGTTGTAGCACTGCTTCTGCCTGAAGAGGCATAGGATGGCCGCCTTAAGTACCTTCGAGGAGGGCAGCAGCGACTCGCGGAGGGAGCCGGAGCGCGGCTTGCGCCGGGGAGGGAGGGTGGCGCGCGCGCAAGAGAGGGAGAGAGGCTCGGGCCGGGCTTTTTCCTCGCTGCACGCCTAACCCAAGGCGGCGCGCGCTGTCTTTCTCTCCCTGTGTGTGTGTGCCTTGCAGTGAGCGCGCTGGAGGAGAAAGCGGGAGCCGCGCGGCGCGAGCCATGGCTGAGGGGCAGCAGCAGGTTGTCCGCGGCGGGGACGTCTGGGAAATCGACGTGGAGAGTCTGGAGGAGCTGGACGAGGTCGAGCAGGCTCCGGCGGCGGCGCAGCGCGGCCCCAGGCTGGCGGCGGACGAGGACGAGGAGGACGAAGAGGACGAGGACGAAGAGGACGGGGAGGAAGACGGCGCGGGCGACCACGACGGCGGGGCAGCCGGCCAGCGTCTCCGGCAGCCTCCGCTTCCTCAGCCACAGCTGGCCCTTCCTCTGGCATCGGCCGAGCGGGCCGCGGTGGCCGGGGAGTCGCACACCCGCAAGCTGAGCCGCACGCCCAAGTGCGCGCGCTGCCGCAACCACGGCGTGGTCTCCTGCCTCAAAGGCCACAAGCGCTTCTGCCGCTGGCGGGACTGCCAGTGCGCCAACTGCCTGCTGGTGGTGGAGAGGCAGCGCGTCATGGCCGCCCAGGTGGCGCTCCGCAGGCAGCAGGCGACCGAGGTGAGCTCCCGGCCGGTCGCCCCGGGGGAGAACGCGCGCCTGCCGCGCCTTTGCAGGCGGATCCGCCCCCCCTTCTTTTTGCAACGGGGAAGGAGCTCTGCAGAGACACTCCCCACCCCCCTGCAGTCGTTCTCTCCCGTGCAAAGGAGACGAGGTGGAAGAGAGACGGCGTGTCTTTCAGGGTCTTGCAAATGGTCAGGAGGAGCAGGGTCCTCACAAGGTTTACTCAGAAGTCAAGTTCCATTTCTGTTCGTTGGATCTTTCTTGACGTGCCACCAAGCGCTTCGCCCCTCTCGAAAGCAATGGGACTTAACTTCCAAGTAAACGGGTTGTAGGACTGGGACTGCGCACCTGGAATTGAACCGGCAGCGAAGCTGGGGAGGGCGTCTTTTCATTGGACGTGACAGGACCGGGATGCTCAACACATTCAAAGGATTCCCAAAGGAACTTCGATGAACTGTGTTGAGGATCGGGCGAATGTGCCTGGAGTGTCGTTGCCCCACGGTGTGGGTGACTAACACCTTTTTTTTTTCTTCTTTTTAATGAAAGTCATGTATTTTCATTCTGTCTATTCATGCATGATAGCATCATCACTGCTTGTGTCAGGAGGGCTAGGCCTTCGCAGCTACAGTACTTGGATTTAAGCTAAGCCTCTTTCTGTTTAACCTGACCAGATCTGGGTGGTGCCAGTCGAAGATGCTGGTCTTCAGCCAGCCTGATTCGGCTTCAGTCCAAATACTATGCCTTTGACTTTGGGGTGTGTTGATATAGGTGTCCTGGTAGCTGCTTCCCAGCTTGAAATGCAATGCCTCCCAGGGTTTCCCATGTCTTCCCCAAAGGATTTAATTAAAGGCACGATAGACCGCAAGTGCTTGCGGGTTCCTTGTGACAAATATCCCAAAACTGACATTTCCCCAATCTTTTTCTTTAGATTCCTTGGGGTATAGAGCACTGAGGCTTCAGCAATCCCAGTTTTCTTAGAACACAAACACCTATCTATCATATGTAAAGTCTATTTTAATTTCGAGGAAGTGCTGTTATTTAAGTAATGTCTTTGTCAGACCTTTCTCTGTCATGCAGCATTGGACAGAAAGAAACAAATCCTAAGATAGCTTTTTTTCTTAAACAAATACCTGATGAGTCATGTACAAGAGCAAATGCAATTTACATTTTAGAGAGAGTAGAGCAGTATATTCTCTGTCCCCTCCCTCTGGTTTGCTTCCTAACATCCTGAATCTAGAATCTAAATACATTGGGCAAGTTCCTGCCAAAGCTAGCACTTATAAGTACCATTGATTTCAGTGGGAGTGTCAAAACATATACTTAAATCTCTCTTATTGGCATCAATAGGACTTTAAGGCTGCTTACTTATTGGGGAGTCACTCCATTAAAACTCACTTGGATACTTCTGTGTAAATGTTAATAGGACAGAGCTGCATAGAGTTTTGGCTGGACAATTTGTGCCCAGTATTTGGAAGTGAAATCCCTTCCTGTTTGCTTAGAGTCACAGCTTGACACCTGGACCCTAAACACATTGACTTAGGAGGAATTCCATTAACATCAGAAGGGCTTACTTCCAAGTATTGTGTTTAGGGCCAGGGTAGGTTTGATCAATACACATACAAATCAGGACAAAGGGTTGCATTCAATGTTGGTCTCATTTAAGGCCCATTCATTTCAATGGGTCTACTCTAAGTAGGACTAGCATTGAATACAACCCACTTTCTTTTGTTTTCTTTAAAAAACAAACAAACCCTTATTCACAGATTAGGAAAAGTACTGCCTTATTCTTTCCATGTCACAATTAAAAATAATCATCATACAGAATTTATTAGGGAAAGAAATAATCTGTGCATCTTCCTCTGACTTATTCTTAATTCTTAAATTTCTTTACTAGGATAAGAAGGGGCTTACTGGGAAACAGGCTAACTTTGAGCGCAAGACAGTGTACCAGAGGCATGTCCGGACACCCAGTTTGTTGGCTAAAAGCATTTTAGAAGGTAATACACCTTGACACTTGGAATTTTTCAGTCTTCAGGTGTCTTAGGGGTTGTTATTGTTGATATATAAAATGTCTAACACTGGCACTTCCTTGTGTTACTCTGATGATAACAGAGTGCTAGACAAACAAATCCAGTTCTAAATACTAATGGACCACAGTCCAATACAGATTTCAGTGGGCTTAAGGGCTCTGTGTTGGATTGTGATCATGCATGTTAACTCTGCTGGTAAAAATTAGTGGAGTTTGTATAGAAGTGTGTTGGTAATTGTATCATGACCACAGAAGAAATCAGAATCTAAGGGGAACAATGTAAAGAAACTATATTCTGCTAGAAAGAAGCATTGAGTCTGTTTAGTTGTTAACTGAGGATCTAAAAAAATGGTTAACACTAATATGGAAATGTAGAAAATACTGCACTTCATATGGCTCTACTTCAGAGGAATAATCAAAATAATAAGGGAAAGGCAATCTAGACTCTAGAACAAAGTTAGAGGAAACCAATGCCTGGAATGAGCAGCTTTAATTAACACCAAAGATAATTCAATAAGATAAAAAAAACCCAAACCATCCACATCAAATAATGAAATGCATTTTAATTATTGGTTTCTTCCCATTCTGCCTTGATTTTAACCAAATAGTTGACTGATTAAGGAAAATACTGCTGTGATATTTTGAAGATTTGAATAAAAGTAGAATTTTGCTCTTGACAAAAGCACACAAACCAAGACACTATCCCTTGAGAAAATTATATTTTAAAGAATTTTTCTTTTTTATTTAAACATAAACATATATTAAAATGCTTTTGGTTATTTAAGAATCAATATAACTTAACAATATTTGATGATATACTTTATTTCACAGAGAAATAGGTAAAATAGTTAATAGCAGAAGTACTTGTTAAGAGAAGTACAAGCTTTTTGGAAACAATTCCACCATTACTGCATCTCTTTTATTTGAAGTGTAATATAAAATTTTAAGATGTTGCCAAATCTTTAAAAGCCACCAGCAAATTGATCTAGCTTAGTTTCTTTGCAGTTTTTGAGGTTGTGTGAATGCATCATTAAAAAAGCTGTTGATATTTTATTTGTTTGTTTAAAACGATTTATATCCTGCCTTTCAGGGTACAAATTCTTCCAAGGCTGCTTATAAGCTGTGGTATAGTGCAGCCAGGGCTTATAGGTTTGCAGCACTGGCAATTTTTTTTTTAATTAGCAATTACTGATATCTGCCACCCTACCCTCAGACTTTCCTATTCCTCCTGAACTTAGCTGCAATCGTTGTGGGCCTATTTGCAGGATCCTGGATCCCCTACCGCATGTGCCATGGATTCCCCTGCCACATGTGCTGGTTTTGAGATGGGGGGATTTGCATAATTACCCTTGCCGGTGCAATTTGCTGTGTCATGTGAACCCAGCAAGGGTGGCTTGTTTTAAGGTTCTGGGGTGATTTGTTAACCACAGCAACAAGCCACCTTCTCCAGGTTCTCTCGTGGCTTATTTCCTCTTCTGTGATCATGCGAATCTAGTCAGTAGCTGGGCACAGGATGAATTTTCCCAGCAACAATATATTGTTCCCTGTTGGGGTGGCTGGTCTTGAATGGGCAATTAAGTCACATTAGCTTCACAAAAGACCTGCTCCTGGTGGAGATGAAAACGTCTAGAACTGGTTTCTTGATGTGGATCAACACAGCTGCCTGAATTTTGGGACTCTCCCTGGGGGTGTGACTTTGGGGACTATCATGAGTGCCTACACATGGTGGTGTAGGCACTCAGTAGATGAGTGCCTACACCACCACAGCACTGCTTATGGGTAACATAAAATACATTAATAACATCACAGTAAACAATTTCAAAATATAACAAGTCTCTAGGATCCTTCCCACAGGGAATCTGGTGGTAGATGGTCCTGTGGGAAGAAGGGACAGTTCAGCTGGAATAGTATGGATGATGTCTAATGACCAGGCAATGGATTGCAAGATAGTTTAATTTTAATTTTCTGCAATGATGCCTGAAAATGGGAACTCTTAATCAAAGACTGATATTTACGGTGAACCTGACACTATTGTGCTCTCTGGATATACTATATTGCTTTTCATAGGTCAATGCAGATTCCTCATAATGGCTTGAAGGGCTCATCCCAGATTTTCTTCTGTTGGAATCTCATGTTTTTCTGAATAAAGGCTCTGGTTAGTAACCAGTAACCAAGTCACTTATGGTGCTTCCACACGAGGCTTTTCTTGTGCAATCATCTTGCCTCATTCACAGAATTTTACAGGGGGTCTAGATGTCATCTTCAATTTGTAACCGTACCGTGTTTTTGCACTGCTGCTTCTGCCTTTTTTCTTACCAGAAAAAATCTATTAAGGAGGAAAAGATGGAATAGCTGCACAATGCTGTTTGGTAGTTCTAGGAAGCACCCTTAGAGAAGGGAGAACAAGCTAAAATAATGAAGGCCAGGACTGTAAAACTCTGCACACTTGTTGGCGAGTAAAGGCCATTGAACTTAGTTTGAGCTTACCTTCCAGATAAGAGTGTACAGGATTGTGGTCTAGTTACACAAAATGATCTCTTTTAAATTATGTCTCTCTCTCTCTTTTTCGATTTGACCCAATATTCACATTCTCAACAGATTACTCCCTCCAGAGGAGAACAGTCTTTCTCACATTCCTTTCCCTGATTTGTCTTAACTTTCTTTCTCTTTTCTCCTAGTACTCCTTGGATTTTTTTCTACCATCTCTGTGTAGCGATTCATCTTTAGAGAATAGAAATGCACCTGCTATAGGTATAGATATCTTTGGCAATGATATTGTAACTGTCTCAATAAAGGAACAGAATCAATATAGTAAAATGGGAACATAAAGGGCCTATCTCATGCAGTGGTTGTGAGGTTAATAGTCTGGCTTTGGACATGTGAAAAGTGATAGTTGTGGGAACAAAAAGCATACATCTCTTGCACTTCCAGTTTCTGCCCCCCCTCCCAATTTGCACAATTTGCAAATCTTCTCCTGTAGTGAGATGTGTGAACTCCTGAGGCAAAGATGACTCATAAATCTTACTATAGAGGAAGTTTGCACATTTTCCTTTGGATGTTAGTTGGGAAGCATGGCAAGAAGTGCAGGTCACTCATGTTCCCTGCCCCCACATCTCCACAGTATCTGAAGGCACCCATTGATAACGATAATAAAGCATTGTGTATGCTTAAAAGTGCTATACATGTGGCAATAACATTTCAGTGGGAATTGGTGCCAATGACCGTGCAAAAGATACTTGGTTCCCTCCGCATGAGCACTCCCAGCATTTTACTCGTTCTTTTTATAAGATAATCAAGTTTTTCGTTTTTGTTTTGTATTCAAACGACTAATTCTTTTTCATTTTTCAGGTTATCGTCCCATTCCAGCAGATCCCTACCTCGGAGGAAATTCATCCTTGCCACCTCCTGTGAGTGACAGAATGAGGAAAAGACGGGCTTTTGCTGACAAAGAACTGGAGAACATCATGCTTGAGAGGGAGTATAAAGAAAGAGAAATGATGGAAGCTACACAGGCTGCTGCCTTTTTCCTGCCTAACCGCATGGTGCATGGGACTGAATGCAACCCTTACAAAAATGCTTTTACCCCTAACCAGGTTGACGCTTCCAATAAGGAGTTTTGTGGCTTCCTGCCAACCTGTCTAGATTTAACTATGCAGTATTCAGGTTCAGGGAACATGGAGCTGATTTCATCAAATGTGAGTGTAGCCACCACCTACAGACAATACCCTTTACCCTCCAGGTTCCTTGTGTGGCCAAAGTGTGGTCCCCTCAATGATGCCCTTCTGTACCAGCAGTGCCTCCTAAATGCTTCCGCAGTCCAGTCCCTCAAACCTGGGGCAATCTGGGATCCCAAGACTTCACAAGGTCAGGATTGTCCAAACCCTGAACATGACATGTCATCAAATAATGAAAACTCATTCCTACTTCCTCATGTTCGAGATATTCAGCCACTGCAAAATGAAGTCCAGCATGTCCCTCAGGAGACTCGTGAGAGGTCAGCCTTCTCACCCCCTAAGAGGACTTTCTCACAGATCTCTGACAAGGAGACTCTGGTTGCTCAGGAACACTCCTTCAGCAAGATCAGTAAAGAAATCACCAAGCAGCATCTATCACCACCACCATCCAAGTATAGTCCGTTCCATTCATTATTCCAACAGACGCTACACCACAAATCAGGACCAGAGTTAAAAACCACGTTTGATGAAGCATCCAAGAAGTACAGAGAGTACAACATGAAAGAAAACCAAAAATACAAATTCACCATTGACAGATATGCAAAAGACTTTTTGGGAGCGAAACAAGTTGTAACAAAATTGTCAACAAATGAGCCTCTGTCATTTTCTGTTGAATCAATTCTTAAGCGACCGTCTTCAATGGTCACCAATGTGTCTCAATAGATACCTTTTGAATAGACAGATAATGTGATCTTCAAACAACTCAAGCTAGTGTATTTGCACTTAAGGTAGCAATTCTGACCATATGTACCAGGAAGTAAATCAGTTGAACTAACTTCTGAGTAAAAGTTTAGGATTGGAGTGCAAGATACTTCATGCCCTGCTCCAAAATATATTTGGAAGAAGTTCTAGTAATTTTGTCAGAAATTATTTCTCAGTAAAGCAGTTCAGGATTATAACTTTTATTCCACTGGTATCAGCTGATTTCAGTATGGCTAATAATATATTTACTGCAGGTTAAATTCATAAACAATTTGTGAATTGGCTGTTCCCAAACTTTTTAGTGTAAAGGTTATTGCCATGCCCTTTGCAAAGTTGATGTCCATTGCATTATATCATTACAATTTTGTATAATTTGAGATGTAAATGGTAATTTTAAAGTGTACATAAATATGCATGTTTTTCATATGGAAATAAAAATATTTAATTGTTTTGCAACAAAAATTGGGTGTCCCGTTTTTTCATTTTTTGCTTAATTCCGTTTTCCTTCCCACACATCTTGTATATTTTTGTCCGCTGTTTCCCTATGGAGAACATCAAAGATTTGGTCATAATCCAATGAAGGGTTACATGCGTTAAAATCACTTAAGCATATGTTGGACTGTGGCTTCTTCGTACAATTTTACACTGTTGCTTTTGAACTTACACAGGCTTGTCTCTGTGGAGTAGATACATAGTATGTGTTTTTGTCTGTTTCTTTCACATGCTATTTTCCTTAGATACCTACTTGTCAGCTTAGAAAAAGGCATTTGGGATGCCCTTTCTCAAATTTAGTATTAGAGGTGTAGCAGCCATATCGGGGGTCAGACTAAGTAGCCTCATGCTTCATGTTCTTGCTGAGCTCTTGCTCTCTGAAATATATGTTTGTAAGCTGATGAGACACAGGAATTTCTTATCTTGTCAACAAAGGCTAAGGTCATAGAATTGTATATCATGTTCTGTGCTGTTCTGTGCTTATCATGGCTACCCTATAACCCATTTCTTGTATTATAAACAATGGTGCTAGGAGAGGAAATGCTGAATACTGCAAACCCACACAGAAAGGGGCGGGGGAGATTTTGCATATGTGTCATAATGTCTATAAAAACAATCTGCTGATGTAAATTGGGGCTTTTGGCTCTTTGGAAGTGATTCCAGCCTTAAGCCTGCACGTTAAATAAAGAAAAACTCTTTTTCTTTCACTCCGTGGTCTCTCTGACTCTGAGTTCTGCAACATAAATGGTGCCGTGACTCGGATGTGGCAGGCGCTGAGACAGAGAGGTGGCAGTGGCCTGCTTTTAATCGCTGCACCGGGAGGGAGGGCTTGGCGCATGCCTCCCTTTCTTGGCGCCACCGACCTTTTTGTCGGGTGAACAGGAGAAAGCCTGTGTCGGGATCGCCCAAACGGCAGCGAGCAGCAAGAGAACCTTGGGAAGCGGAGGAAGGAACTTGAGCCCTGCCCATACTGCAGCTCCAATTGAGTTGAAACCCACACTGGAAGCCTTCAGGAGAAAGGCAAGTATATGGAGTAAAAAGAGGGCCCCGCCTTTAGGAGAAAGGCCACTGGGCAGAAAAAAAGAGGGCCCCGCCTTTAGGAGAAAGGCCACTGGGCAGAAAAAAAGAGGGCCCCGCCTTATGAAGAAGGTCAGTGTTAGTATATGTATACAATAGGAGACCCACCCGATTGGGGGTGGAGGGGGGACTTGATCACTCCCCCGAGCAGGCACTAATACTCAGCAAAGCGCTGAGGAAACTGCTTCGCTGTAGTGGAAAAGTGGGAAAGTGGGTGGCAGGGACATATGAATGAAGTGGTGAAATTGATGATTGTGTGAGTGGCTACTGTGGTTTCTGTTGCATACCGTTGACCGTCCGGGTCCCCAGGCCAGTAGCAAAGTGCGTGGTGTGAAATTCCTTTTGTGTCAGCCAGTGAGACCCCTTACTCGCTGACCAATCCCCTTCCCTCTTTGTGTCCGTCTTCATCTTAGGAGGGAGGCTATGGGAGGTGGGGAAGCAAGACTTGCACCCCCTTGGGATGTATGTTAAAAAAAAAAAAAAGGGATTCAGAATAGAGAGAGGGAACAGCAAAAAGCTCAAGGCCGAGCTGGAAAAAAAAAGAACAAGATCTGAGGCTGTTAATTAGAGAAATGTTGCAGGACAGCCTGGCTTTTAACGAAGCATGGGAGTGTGAGGCCAAAGAAGTAGCCGTTAGCCGAGTGTGCCAAGAGGGGGGGCAGGAGAATTGCCCACAATGTTCTGAGTTGTGCAACATCATCACCTCGCCTAATTGAGATGAAATCCCTAAGAAATGGAAACTGAAAATGAAGACCCAGAAGATAAAGGCGCAAAATGGAATAAAGGTGAAGAATCAGCCCCCAGAGCACAGGCTAGACCCCTCTTCGAGTAGAAAGTGTGCCATAAGACTGTCCCAAGGCAGAATAAAGCGGAAAGACCACGATGAAGATCTCTGTCAAGGTAGCCGTGTTTAGCTTTGAACTGTCCTAGAATTTCATAGAGCCTGTAGACCATCAGCTATATGATTTCTGAAGAGCGTAACCGTTAAGCTTTTGCCGTGGGATTCCCTGCAATGAAGAAATCTCACTAATTTAAGTGTCCAGTGTTAGACTGCCTGAGTGTGTGTGCTGAAGAGACTGAGAAACCAGACAGCATGTTCCTGGCCAAGCCAAAATCACGCTACTACCATGCTCCTGGAAGCTGCAATAAACTGTGTAAGCTGGGAGACCCAACCTAATTGAGAAGAAAAGAAGATATTGGAATAACGGTCTTAAAAAACAGTGAGATCTGTGTAGCTGGCTGGCTGACGCTGTCAGCGATGTTACAACTTTAAATTAAGACTGTTTTCCTGTTTGAGACCCCAGCGAAGAAAGCTGACCTGAGTTATTTGTTGCCCGTGCCAAAGCAAGAATTTGGCTGCCCTGTACCTCATCGTGTCCTGTTTTGAGCTTGGGATTTACAAATACAAACAAACTGAGAAGCTTGCCTTTGAAGTCCTGCAAATCACCCCACCGCCTCCCCGAAGAAGATTAATGGCTGCCTGAAAAATGCAAGTATAAGGCGATGCCCATCACCCCCCAGCATCCTGAGTTTCGGCACTTTGCTTTCGTGTACCAAGTTGAAGGCGAAGAGAAGAAAAGAGTGTGTGTGTGTGTGTGTGTGATATTGTAAATCCCTGGCTAGCTTGTCTAGTGATAGATAGCCCCAAGAGCTTCCCCCCTTTTCACAGTGCTGTGAGGCTTTTCATAAACTTGAACTCTCATTGCTGTAGACTGTGTGTCTGTGTTTGTAGTCAGCTCAGTGTACAACAGGCTGATCTGATCTATGACTTTTAGATTTCCTTCTGTTAGAACTCATGCAGCATAAAGTTGCCGATGCAAAAATGGTGACCTAGAACTCTTTGCGTGTGTGAGTATGCCCATCCCTTGATTTTGATGAGCCCTGAGCATGCAGCCAGAGGAGCAGTATAATTGCTGGATCTGCTCCATCATGCCTTACCATGCAAAAAGTGTTTTCCATTCATTGTGTTAAATTGCAAAAAAAGTTTGTTGTGTATATTTTATGATTTCTTAGATATCATAAAATATATGTGATATTTGCAGATTAGTGCTAGTTGCAACTCCAAATGATACTGAGTGTGGTTCCCAATGGATGACAAGAGAAAAGACAAAGACAAGTAGAGAAAGACAGAGACAAGTAGAAAAGACAGAGAAATAGAGAAAGTGGCAGACAGAGAAGGGGGGGGGGAGAAGAAAGTGAAGGCAAGAGGCAAAGAAAAAGAACATTTGTAGAGAAGAAGCGTGGCCATAGCTGCCCCCAGGGTGAATTAGAAGCAGCTGATTATGCCTAGAGCTTATTACCTGGGGATAAAGTAGCCACAATAATGTAATAGTTCTTTAAGATGAGAAAATGTAACTAGAAAGAGAAGAAGAGCCTATCCCAAATGTGTGTCATTGGGACTAGTGTAGGGCAGAAAGGTTTAAGTAAGTGAGTTTAACTTGCAAAAAAGACACATGAAGAGACAAGGCTGGTGCATAGAGAGGAAAGTTTTATATAAAAAGTTTGAAACATGATCTGCAATACAGGCAGATCAGCAAGAAAAAGAAAGCAAAAGAAAGAGAGAGAGATTTCTCTTCCCATACTAATGAGTAAAAGTGTTATCAAGCTTTTGCCTGGGAAGCAAAGTTTGTTTACAGGAAGCTGTGCCTGAGAACCAAACACTTCTAGCCTATGCTGAAAATGCTTGCTAGTGTTGTGCTGCCTCATGGGTAACATGTATGGTATAAAACCCATTTAGCCCAATAGCTCGTTGTTCAGAGAAGCTGTCTGATCCAACCATTAGGTACGCCTGTGTGCTGTAAGTTACCCAATAAAGTCTCCTTGTAAGTAACCTCCCCCCCCACTGGAATCCCAAAACACAAGCGGGGCTAGAGCGCCTCACCCAGTATCAAACCCTGCTGTTAGAAGCCATGAAGGCAGGTATGAAGAAGTCAGTTAATATGACCAAAGTGTCTAAAGTGCTGCAAGGTGCCACCGAGGCCCCAGAGCGTACTTAGAGTGTCTTTTAAATGCCTATCGCCAGTATACCCCCCTCAACCCAGAGGCCCAAGAAGACATGGACGAAAAAATAGAAGAAGACCCGGCAGAGGCAGAGGATTCTTAAGAAAGAACCAGTGTGCCCAGTGTGGACAAGATGGACATTGGTGGCATGAATGCCCAAATAAAATAAATCAAATACACAAAGGAGAAAACCAAAGGGGCCAGAATGGGCGAGAGAAGAGACAGCTTGGTTAGCAACCAAACTAGCAAAAACAGGGGTCTATAAAAATGTATAAAGAAGCCCCCTTCATTAAAGTGGCTAAAGCCAAAAGTCTTAAATAAGACAGACCGGGCCCCCTTAATCTCGGCCCCGGGAAGCCCTAGTCACTGCCACTGTGAGGGGCTGTGACATTGACTTCATGATTGACACTGGAGTGGCATCAAGAGCAAGCAAACGTTAGCCTTAAACAAGAGGTCCAAACACTGGGCAAAGTTCTTCAAGCCCAGCGTCGTTTTGTCTTAGAAAATAGGCCCCAATTCCCGTCACAGAAGTTCATCCTTTCCAACCAGGAGATGAAGTATGAGTTAAAGAGGGAAAAAATAACCCTTTAACTCCCAAGTGGAAAAGACCAAAAACTGTTATACTTTCCACCCCCACAGCCGTAAAAGTAGCTGGAGTTAAACCCTGGACACATTAGACACGAGTCAAGAGAGCGAGGGGGGGGGAATGGACTATGAACAGAAATCCTGAAAATCCTTTAAAAATTATTCTGAAAAAGCAGTAAGAAGATTCAGGCTAGACCTTACTGTGGGCACACCGGGAGACTGTCCACCCTGTGTACGGTCAGACCTGCAACTGGAGAATTGAAGAAGGGGACTAGACCCTACTGCAGCTAGCCAGGTAAATAGCTGCCCGGCGTACGGTCAGATCCCAAAGAAAATCAAACATGCGTGTTGTAGTGTTAGTAGTGTTGCATTGTGTTTCCTTAATAAGGTACGCAAAAGGGGGGTCTGCCCCTAGAGAGGGAAATCTGTCCCAGCGATTTGCTGATAATTACTGGCTTCACCTGGCTAACATCACGAGAGTAAAACATTTTTGTTTGCCAAGAGATATACCTGCAAACATGTTTTTTTATCTTTTTCTCCTCCATCCTTTAGGCTGTGAAGTACACCAGACGCACCAAAAGCTTTGCTGTTTTAATTTAACTGATAATAGTAATGCTGTAGATGTTCAAATCAATAATCTGCATGCATAATATAGTAGCTAACATAACAATGGGACACAACAATTAGCTAAATTGGTTAACCCCTTGGCTCCCAAATTTTAGCTGGCTTAAAGCATTGTTCATCCTAATTCTACCAGTGTTGTTCATAGGGATACTGTTATGCCTTTGCATTCCTTGTCTTATGCGCTGTTTAACCAATCTTTTATATCTCGGCTAGTAAAACTGCCGCCCTCTACACTCTAATAGCCCAACAGGAGGTTAAGTAATATGTCTGTTATAAAAAGTTTTGTATTGTGCTTTGCAGACTATTATGAGCATTCGCTTATCAGAAATGCTATAATTGTAATGAAATTATGCATTTAAGGGGGGAATGTAGCAGCCATATCGGGGGTCAGACTAAGTAGCCTCATGCTTCATGTTCTTGCTGAGCTCTTGCTCTCTGAAATATATGTTTGTAAGCTGACGAGACACAGGAATTTCTTATCTTGTCAACAAAGGCTAAGGTCATAGAATTGTGTATCATGTTCTCTGCTGTTCTGTGCTTATCATGGCTACCCTATAACCCATTTCTTGTATTATAAACAATGGTGCTAGGAGAGGAAATGCTGAATACTGCAAACCCACACAGAAAGGGGCGGGGGAGATTTTGCATATGTGTCATAATGTCTATAAAAACAATCTGCTGATGTAAATCGGGGCTTTTGGCTCTTTGGAAGTGATTCCAGCCTTAAGCCCGCACGTTAAATAAAGAAAAACTCTTTTTCCTTCACTCCATGGTCTCTCTGACTCTGAGTTCTGCAACAGAGGGAGCTTTGAGTAGTATTAGAGGGACCACTGAGCAATAAAAAAATATGGTTTTGTGGTAACAAATCTTGGCGATTGTCTCAAAATTAGTTTTTTAAAAGCATTCATTTATCTACAGAAATAAGACTTACAGAAAAGATCACACTAAATTAATAGGAAAGGGGAGCTTAGATAAGCATGTCACAGCAAACACATTAGTCTACAGTTATTTTTTTTTTTACTACTCTCTGGCCTGGCTCTAGCTCACTAAGCATGCTTGACATTAAGGTCAAGAAACACACTGCCATTATACTATCAGAGAAGTTATATGTCTACCAATTTATATTAGGTTGTCTCAAACATAGCCATAGTGAACCTCCCTTCTGTAAAGACATTTTCCCTCCTAACTCTGCCCATAGTTAATGTGATATAAACCTTCCTACCTGCAGAACATAGACTGATTCAGCTCTGGATTGGAATGATGGGCATCCTTTTTGTTGCTGGCCAGCTTGCCATGTACATTCCTCAAAATCTGCCTCCCTGATGTTGCAGACACAGCTCAATGGAAGGCGATATTCAAGAAATACCTTTGAGCTTTCTCTGAAAACCTCCCATTACTTTTCAGAGCCTTCTCTAAAAAGGTAAAGGTGTCCCCAACCAGGCGTATCCGACTCTAGGGTGTGGTGCTCATCCCCATTTCTAAGCCGAAGAGCCAGCACTGTCCAAAGACACTTCCGTGGTCATGTGGCCGGCATGACTGAACACCGAAGTGCATGGAACGCTGTTACCTTTCCCGCCGAAGCGGTACCTATTTATCTACTTGCAATTTCTTGCTTTCGAACTGCTAGGTTGGCAGAAGCTGGGACTGAAGACGGGAGCTCACTCCGTCATGCAGCACTCGGGTCTCAAACTGCTGTACTGCTGACTTTCCGGTCTGCAATTTAACGTCTTAACCACTAAGCCACCACGGCCCCTCCTTACTTCTCTACTTTCATACAAAAAAGATCCTGAGATTACATTGGTATTGCCTTTTATACAGGGAGGTATTATGGTGCACCAAGCAGCCTAAATTATGTGCCATGAAAATCCAAATCCTACACCAAAGTATGCTAATAAGCAATGTTCCACAAATGAACGCTATTTCATGTGTATTGTATTCTAATTGCATACAGTTGAACAACGTTTAACTCTGTAAAAACAACCATAGTTAAGAGAATGTGTATAGAATTGTGGCTTTGATATCAAAGTGGAACATTGCACTTGAGCTTCAACCTTGCATTTAATTATTCAATTCATATCCCACTTTCCCACCAAAACTGGCGCTCAAGGCAGCTTGTCTGCGAGGAAGCCCCATTGAATTTAGTAGGGCTTACTTCTGAGTAGACATGCATCAGATTGCAGTGTTAGAAAGGGAACCCACAGACGTGTTGATTACATGGAACAAATATTTTAGTTGTAATAAATTATGAAAAGTACAATATGAGAAAATCAGTATGTTTTGCATGTAGGCTTTCAATTTACATACCCAGGTACAAACACTGAATGAGAATGTGGCCTAGATAATATTGGTTGACCAGCTTTTGGAGTGTAGCTGAATGTGCAAGTCAGCTGTAAAGTATGCATGTGTCTAGCCATTTTTAAATGACATTTCCTCTCATTTTCCAACATGGGTCTTAAGATGAGTGCTTGTAAAAAGTCAACCATCAGGGAACTAACAAGCATTTTCACCTTCCACAGAGAAGACTCTTGACTTTCTCTAAAAAAATATTAATGTACAAAAGCAAATGCAAATTCTGGGGGCAATTCTCTGAAACTCTTTTCAGATTGACTCATCTCATCCAAGACATTGTGCCAGTTCTCATGACACAACAACCCATCATGGGTTAATTTACCTGCGAAGAGCTGTGGTGTGTGCTGGCCACCGTTATGAATATGTAAGCCCCAGCTTGGTGTTACCATGGCTTGTCATGTTGTCTGAACTCAGGTGGTGGGGGTTATTTGAGAGTTAAACAACTTTCGCATAACCCTAAAACAGACCATGGGTTATGCGAGGGTTGTTTAACCCTCAAATCACCCCCATTCAGGTTCAGATGACACAATAAACCATGGCAACCCCTGGCCAAGGCTTACATATTCATAATGATGGATGGCACACACTGTGGTGCCCTGAGGGTTAATTAACCCTCGGTGGGCTGTCGTGTTATCTGAACCAGGTCAATAATTGAAAGCTGAGCAACACTTTTGACTCCTAGCCAGCAATATGACCCCAGAGAAAGAAATGGACCAGGGTTTATTCAGATTAATACACGAGTTTTCCCAAGTGAGTCAGGTCTTGGCTCTTTGACTTGCTATTGTCTTACTGATTTATTGCTCCAGGTTTTATGAATATACTCTCTTGATACATACATACCATGGGTGTGCACTGCTTGTATGCAAAACATATGTTGCAAACCTTATCCAGGGTACTGTCATTCAAATGATAATGTTCTTGACTACCTACGGGGGATGTTTTCTGTGAATCTAACTCATTGATTTTTTGAATGGAGTGTATGCAAGGCATCTTACCCTGGCTGTCTGGCAACATTATGTAAATTAACTCATGATACTGATTTTGCTTTTTGGATGTGGAAAACTCTCTCCTAAAGCCAACATTTTCTAGTTTGAATTGCAGCAAGATGGAAAGATGTCTTGAATGTTATCTTGGGCTTCTTATGTGCCTCTCTCCGAATGACCCAGTTCGCATGATTGCGGCTGGGGAAATAACCCACGGTGGCTTATTTTCTCTTTCGTGTGTGCTGGTTCCATGCCAGGGGGATTAGCATAATTACCCTCAGCAGCATGGCTTGTTGTGTTATGCGAACCCAGCCAGGTGGCTTGTTGCCATAGGTAACAAGCCACCCAGAACCCATGGGCTGCTGTAGGGTTATTATCATGGCTTATTTCCCCAACTGCGCGCATGTGAACTGGGTCAATCTGTGTACCTCGCCATTATGAAGCAAGTCTCTCCCTGCAGTTATTGGAGATTAAGAAAAGAAGTTCTAGAAATAAGGAACTGTTTAGTTTGTTAATAATAACAACAAATTACAACAATAAGTAGATTCTTTCATAGTTACTTATTTGATATCTGCTGCCAGTTACAAGCTGAGCTAGGGGTAGCATTCTGATTAAGGGCCTGTTTAGAGATGGACTCCTCATGACTGATTTAAGGCTGTAGCACTTCTTCTTATCCACAATCTTCTGTTTGCATTAGCTAGAAACAGCACTATCCTGGGGCTCCTTCACACGGAGCTTTTATCCTGCTATTGGAATTAATCACTCACGGAAGTCTCCGGGTACTTTAGATGATGTCGGGAACCTCTAGGGCACATCCAGAGGTATTTCCTGGTTATTTCATCTCAAAAAAATTCCAGAACGAATGAACTACCTTCTAAACTTGGAATGTTACGCGATTAAAACAGCCACTAGATGGCACAGTTTCATTGAGGTCTATGGAACCTTGAAAATAGGGATGTACGAAAGTGACTTAGCTTTCGCGGATTATATTGATGGTGGGGGGGAGGCGTTCCGTCCCTCCCCCCGGAATCCTGGACGGGGGGGGAGGCGATCCATTCCTCCCCCCTGGAATCCTCGATGGCCGGCTGTGCTCTGCGGCAGCTCCGTGGAGCAGCCGGCCAGGCCCAGCCCTGCCCAGAGCCGTCCGCAGCCAGATTTCTGGGAAAAAAACAAAAAACAAAACCGAATACGCAAATGGCGGCGGCTATGGCCGCCGCCATTTGCGTTTCTTATTTTTGGCCGTCTGAATCTACGTAAATATTTACGTAGACTATGACGGCGAAAATAAAGGGGAACGCAAATAGCGTAGCGGGTGCTATTTGTGTCCCTTTTTGATTCCCCGTTTTAGCCTACGTAAATCATTTTTACGTCATAGTCTACGTAAATATTTACGTACACTAAGACGGCCAAAAATAAGGAACACAAATGGCGGCGGCCATAGCCGCCGCCATTTGCATACGGGGTTTTGTTTTGTTTTTTTAAACCCACCCAGCCATGATAGGCTACATAAAGATTTACGTAGCCTATCACGTCGTGTTTTTTTTTTTAAACCCAGCCATGATAGGCTACGTAAATCTTTACGTAGCCTATCACGTCTTTTTTTTTTTTTTAACAAGACTGCAAACAGCGGCAGCAACAGCCGGTCGGAAGACCAGCCGCTGCAGCCACTGCCGCCGTCGCTCGGAAGATCCGCCCCAGGTAAGTCTCGTCCCGGGGGGGATCCGCAGGAGGGCAGGCTGTTCTGCCACGGAGTTCGGGGGCCAAATGCACTGGCATTCGGCCTCACCGAGATCCGTGGCAGAATTCTCTCACGTCTGTACTTGAAAATTAAAAGCTTCCCCTCTCAGCAACCACGGGGGAGCCTGGTGTAAACATGAAAAGGATCCAGAATGGGAGGACTGCAGCATTTTCCTTTAGTGTAAAGGTAGCCCTGATGTTGCTTTGCAGGTATCAGGAGTATTGAACCAGGATGTCTGATATAAAAAGAAGCTTCTGGAAATTCAGGGCTCTTAATTGCGTGGAGAGCCTCCACAGATACAGGAGGCTCTCCTCTTCAGGCTGTGGTCCTCCACACATCCAGCATGACAGATCAGATGTGATGATTAAGAGGGGTGGGGCCGGAGCGCTGCTCTCCTGACGTGTTCATGCAATATGATAAGAAGAATGCTTGAAGAGGGCTTGTATGAGTATGCATGTGCCTGTGAGTGTGCATTTGAGAGGGGGGCAAGGATGTGACCCATCACCTCATGTGGTCCTTGGGGGCAAAAAGGTCACCCACCCCTGGTTTACATAATAAAAATAACATTTCAAGATGATCACTAACAAGTAAACAAAATTTAAATAATCATACAAATATTAATAAATACACTGAGATGAAATAATCCACAAAGAATTCATACTAGGGCCTAAAGTAGAAATACAAAAACATAATCTAAGTAGCAGCTCAAAATATCAATTTTATCCAAGGCTAAATACTGCCCCCAGCAAGGACCTGTAAACTTTAAAGGTCTCACTCTCTAGACACCTTCAGGAGCAGCAGGAACAGCTTTTGTAGCTAGAGTCAGTCAAGGCTGTGCCCTCCCAGGCCAGGAGGAAATGAGCCAATCAGAAAAGAAGGGTCCAAGTCTTGCAGCATGAACAAAATACATTGCAGTCATACTCCACGGTTTTCTCATCTACCACCAACCATCAATTCCTGCATCTTCAGTGGATTAAGCTTCAGTTTATTTGACCTCCATCCAGCCCATCACTCCTCAACTGCCACACCTGGCCCTGATGGGAAGGTGAAATAGAGTTAGATTTAATTTGCATGCTGTTGACAAAACCCAAAGTCCTCACTCATTTTAAAAAACCAAAAAAAACAAATCACATGGGAGACTTATGGTGTCTTTAATATGTTTATTAACAGTGCAATCTTACATGTCAGTTAACATTAACAGTGCAATCCTACAGTGCATGTCAGTTCAGAAGTGAGATCCAGTGAGTTCAATAGGACTTACTTTCAAATAAATGTCTATAGGACTGCAGCTTTAAAAACGCACAAGTTGATCAGTCATTTTAAGGGCATATTAAGCAAGAATACAAATGGACAGGCAGTGCTAGGCCAAAAGCAAATCTGTATCCTCAAATTGCTTCAGTTCCACTCTTCTTATACAAGAACTCCCCACTCAGATAGGAGACTCCCATCCCCACTCAGACAGGAGTCATGCCCACCGGCTAGGTGGGCATGACTCAAGCCTAAATAGATAAAGAACAGCAGGTCTGCTGCTTTTGCCGCTGTCTATGTGTGTGAGAGAGGGAGCAGCAGTGTGAGTGTGTGTGTGAAAGAGAGAGAGAGAAAGAAAAAGATGAGAAAAAATACGTTTTTAGTGAAAAAAATATGACAGCTGGAACACCCCACCCCTGCTCTGCTCCAGATGGCTTCCTATGGGTCGTATCCAACAGTGTCATTTTCCTAGCCCAAGTTCCGAACTATGTGCAAGGGGAAAATCCAATTAAAGTTCCACTTGTGCGCACCAGGAAAAGGCAATGGCACTTTGCTAGTGTGGCCATTCCTTCCACTAACAGTATGCTGGATTTAGGCCCCTGTGTCTGCTTTTGTTAAAATGATCACTTGTCAGAGGGAAAGCTACATGTGATGGAACAACATTTGTAGTCTGGGCCAGAGACAGAACTGCATCTGTGCAGGCAAGTTGACATCATTTGATCCCAGAGGAACGCAGGAGGTAAATAGCCATCCCATTTAAGCAATTCAGTCCCATGGGTGTAATCAAAGCTTTAACAAAATAGTACTTGATTTAATCACCTTGTATATATGAGAGAAACTAATTTCTCAGGGCATATCTTGCTGTAACAACATAAAACCCAAGAATCACCACATGCCGCTGATGCTGTCGTTCCCCCTCCCCCTTTCTGGTCCCCAGGATTTTTGTGAAACTGTTTAAATCTTTCATGTTGCTTAAAAATTCCCAACTCCTAATTCCATCTTTCCTTATAGCATTTTGTGAGACCATTTATGTCTCATGAAAAGGAAAGATTAATAGCTTGAGTCAGGCATAATGCAGGAAAACACCAGATAGGTTTCCTCCAGCAACTCCGCCTGACCTGCTTGCTGCATCCCCTCCGATTTCAGCC
The DNA here is from genome assembly GCF_057233095.1 of Heloderma suspectum. Lineage (NCBI taxonomy): Eukaryota > Metazoa > Chordata > Lepidosauria > Squamata > Helodermatidae > Heloderma > Heloderma suspectum. Next base: position 103,227,795 of record NC_139459.1, read on the forward strand.
TTGGGCCTCTTCGGGAGAAGGGGCTGCTGCTGCTGCCAGCGGCATCCAACTGTGTGCTACTTATGTGAACTCCTGGCGAGGAAAGATGAAGCGCTGCCAACCTGAGCACTGAAAAGTCATGACTCAGCCCAACCCCCTACCACCATGAAATGGGCCTGTTAATGATCATGGGATTTCAAACAAACCCATCCTTCTAACAATTGCTTTCTTCTACTTTGCAGAAGAAAGGACTCTTTGGCTTTTGTTGGTCAGAAAAGTCATTTTCCCCATTACCCCTTTCCTGCTCTCTTGGGAAGAACACAGAACAATGAATTTTACATATGAATGAGAAGCATGTCATTATGATGGGTGGGGTGTGTGTGTGTGTTTGTGTAGAGCAGCCTTCCCCAACCTGGCACCATCCAGATGTTTTAGAGTACAACTCCCATCAGCCCCAGCCAGCATGGCTAATGGTCAGGGATGGTGGGAGTTGTAGTCCAAAATATCTGGAAATAAGGAAGGCCTGTGCATTGCAGAGGCAACTAAAGAGGTGGGGGGGGGAAGCTACATTGGATCTCTGTGCACTCTTCACTGTTACATGCCCCCAGTCCCCCAGATGGCCCCTATTATGGGAGGGTATGACAGGGATGGGCAGACTTGAGACTTCAGGCTTGTGGGATCTACTTTGTTTTTTACTAGAAGCCTGAGATCCACCAATCGGAGCCTGGAGCAAAAGACCTACAGTTAAAGAATTCTGTACCCAAGACTTTGTTTCCAGCATCAGAACTGAACGGAGCAGCTCTCAGTCCTTCACACAAACCTCCACTACTGGTTACCTCAAGATTTCATTTCAGCATTATAATTTAGTGCGTGGGTGGTAATGGAAGTCATCTTGTTGCTGCTACTGTTAAACAACTGTGAGTGAGAAATACTTGTGGATGTACTGCAAATTATTCAGAGATTTACCAGTAGATCCATTTCTATCTTCTGCTGTCCACCCCTGGGCTATATCATCCACAGTCAAGGTGGTGGGTGGGTGTTTTTTTGTCTCCAAGGCCAGTGCTTTCTTTTAAAACATATGAATGAATGGCAACCATTCACTTTTATGGGAAAAGGGATGCGCTATGGCACATTAATAGGATGACCTCAGTGTCTGGGGTGAGGGTTAGATTATTATCCCCCTCTCTACTCTGTCCAAATTATGGCATCTTGTCCCATATAACTAAATGAGGGTTACTGAAAACTGAGCAAGCCCCAGTCCATAGCCCATTCACCTGCATATTATCCCCACCCTTTCTTCAATTTCTTGATGCAATGGAATGCTGGGAATTCAGTACTACAAACCATGCATCTGATGAAGTGGACTGCAGTCCATTAAAGCTTATGCCATATTAACCCTGTTAGTCTTTAAGGTGTCACAAGGCTCTTGGTTATATTTAATATTTTCCTTTAAGGCTTTGGCACAAATTTTCTCCCTAAATTCTGAGAATAGATCAGGCTCCCCCAACCTAGTGCCCTCCACACTTGTTCACTACAGCTCCCAATACCCTGTGCCAGCCTTGGTCAGTGGGCATGCTGCCTGGGGATGATGGGATTTGTAGTCCAACACATCTTGAGGGCACCAGACTGAGGAAGGCTGGGATAGACCATGGGTAATGGCTCTTACTCCCTACCCCACCTCAGTTCCCACACTTCATGATTCCTTTCTCTTCATTAGCCATTTCCTTTTAGTGATGAAGACTTTGACTTTCCCCTGGGACTTACAATGATAGTGTTTAGGAATCCAAAGTAATCCTTTCACATTTCTTTTCAGTTTTTCAGATAAGTAGATAAGAGAGCAACTCCCCATCCACAATATAAAATGGAACCATGTTCTACTCCTTTTGGCACCAGGTGAAGACCTTTTTATTTTCCCAGCATTTATTAGCACTCTGTTTTTTAGCTCTGCTGCTTTAAATCTGTATCTCAAATCTCTGCATTGCTGCTAGGTTTTTATTCTGTTTGTACTTTTATATTATAGTTTTAAGCTTTCATATTTCAATATATCAAAATATATTTCATATTGTTTTATGCTGTATTTTGTGGTTTTAATTTCTGTGAGCTGCCCGAAGAGCTTCAGCTATTGGGTGGTATAGAAATGAAATAAAAAAATACATTAGGAATTAATCTTGTGGTCCCCACCAGTTCTATTCATATAAACCAAACCTGACAGAAGCATCTGAAATAAACTGAGGCTACAATTCTATATACATGCATACCTGGGCATAAGTCCCAATTAATTCAATGGGACTGACTTTTGAGTCAGAGCTAGGATTGTGCTGTAAATACATAAGAAAGGAAATGACTCCCCCTGCCCTCTTATAACACTTATTATCATATGCACCTACAAAATTGGCAAGATGAAGCCAGGTTTCTGTCTGCTGATTTTTTAAATCAGCAGTGTCTATAAACCACTTCTGTTGATACCTTTGAAGTTACAGAGTAAATTATTCAAGCTGGGAAACCTTTGAATTGGAAGTGGGAACAGTTAGTTGTTTTTTTTAAAGCTGTTTCCTGACAAACACAAACACATACACTCTCTTCTGTTTTCTTCATCAGCCTCTGAACATTTTAAAGCTGAGAACTGTTGTTACTGTTGGTGGTAGGATGGACATCAGTACTGAAGGCCAGGATATCTGTCCTCATCTCTCCGCTCCCTGTTTTCCCTTCACTTGCTGAGCAATCCCAGCTGTCACTCAGCAAGTCTCCACCAGGCTTAGCAATGAGGCTGGAAAAGGCAAGGCCATCTATTTGGCTCCCTCAGGCTCACTCCTGCCTGGTTGATTCCATTGATTTTCACTGCAGTAGGGAAGACTGAATGTCCATCCCCTAACTAAACTGAAACACCAATACCTAGGGATGGCAGAGAATTCTGCCACGGATCTTGGTGAGGCCGAATGCCAGTGCATTCGGTCCCCCGAACTCCGTGGCAGAACGGCCTGCCCCCCCGCGGATCCCCCCCGGGACGAGACTTACCTGGGGTGGATCTTCCGGGCGGTGGCGGCTGCGGTGGCAGCTGTGGCGGCTGGTGTTCCGACCGGCCACCACCGCCGCCATTTCCAGTCTTGTTTAAAAAAAAAAAGATTTTTAAAGATTTACGTAGCCTATCATGGCTAGGTTTAAAAAAAACAACACCATGACGTGATAGGCTATGTAAATCTTTACATAGCCTATCATGGCTGGGTGGGTTAAAAAAAAAAAAAAAAAAAGCCGCGTACGCAAATGGCGGCCTTCAGTGTGGTGGTCCCCTTCCTGTAGAACTCCCTGCCTTTGGAGGTCAGGCAGACGCCAACGTGTGTTCCTTCCGGTGCCTCCTGAAGACATTGTTATTTCGAGAGGCTTTCTTTGGTGACCAGCTGTGGTTTATTAAATTTGGTCTTATAGGAACATGTCTTTTAAAAAATGTTTAAACTCTTTTAACATGGTGTTTTATTCTTTTATTTTTGTTGTTCACAGTTCTGAAATCTTTTGATGTGGAGCAGTATCTAAATTTTGTAAAATGAATGAATGAATGAATGCAGAACTGATGCCAAAATTCTCTTTGGCCTTGGAAGTCACTAAGCTGAGGAGGGGAAAGTTTAGCTAATGTTAACACTGACAGCCAATCCCACTACCTTAAATTAAGGCTTTTAGGGTGCTACCAGAAGAGTCGTTTATAGAACAATTGCCTTGCCTCATTCATGAAATTTGTGGTGGTGGGGGGGGGGGGAGCGGTCCAGCTGTCATTGTCTGCCATTTGTAATCCTCCCATTTCCCCCCCCCCCTTTTTCCTCTGTTCTTTCTTACAATGGAAAATCCATTAAGGCAGGAAAGACGAAATGGCTGCACAATATTATTTGACTGGTGGTGCTAGGAGCCATTCATCTGAAAGCACACTAAGTTGCCAAATCATATATTTTCAGGGTGGGCAAAGAATAACATGAAAACAGAAAATATTAGCTATTTGACAGCGAAACAGAGTGCGTTGAAGAGTGGTGGACTGTCCTTAGTTTAAGGTTTTTAAGCAAGCGGCTGGATGGTTACCTATGAGGTACTCTGTGGTAATGGATTTCTTGTATTGGCAGTGGGTTGGGCTTAGATGATTTTTGAGGTCACTTCCAATTCTGCGATTCGAGAAGCCATCAAATCTGTGTTTAACAAAAAGGAAGACAATAGTATTTAGGCTTAGATAGTATGTATATCCATCACCTCAGCATTATCATGCAGAAATAGAAGAAACTCATGTCTGTAGAGAAAAATATCAGAAAATAAACATTCCTATAACATAATTAATTTACTAATGGATCACACTATGAAGTATTAAAAATTAAAATAAAATTTAATATTTATCCAAACTTTTAAATAACAACACTGGACTGTTTAATAGTCTAGCATCATAAACAGTAAGGCCACTATACATTTTACTTTTTCTATGGAAAACATTAATGTTTCCCACCAAACAGATATAGTGTAGACATTTTTATATACCCATGTGCATATACATGCAGCCGGAAAGCCTGGTCCAACTGGGGTTCCCAGACACACGTCAACATGCATGGCTGGCCCAAGACATTTTGTTGCCTGAGGCAGAGCAGAAATGGCTCTCTTTCCCCACTCCAAGTCAAGGTGCCTAGTACCCAAGGCTGGCCAAGTCATTTTGATACCTAAGGGAGAAAATCTCAGGGAGAAAAGTACATCTCCCCTTCCCTGGAAGTAAAAATACAATAACAAGTGAAATAACTAGCAATTTCCTGCTCTTCCATGACACCCCAAATCTGCTTCCTGAGGCAACCCTACCATCTGCCTAAAAGAAGGGCCAGTCCTGTAAACATTTGTTTAAAGATGCATATACATTTACATATGATGACATCAGCACTTTATTTGGTATAAGAAACACTGGGTATAGCACCAGTCTTTCCTGCAGCACTTGTAAGGTTTGGAGCTGCTGCTCTAAGTGTCAGAGTAGCTGTGGACAAAAATAGCCATATTGAAGCAATGCACTGTCATTTCAAGGGTCTGCCCAAGCCATTCTGTCACCTGTGGTAAAGGACAAGATGCCTCCTGCCCCCATTCCACATACAGAAACCAGCTGGACTGGCAGATGACTTCAACACTGCTGATGGAACAGCTTCCTCTACTGCTCCTTAGGGCAGCAGGCTAGCTTAGGGGGTGTTGGGCAGGCCACGCGTGCCACATGCAACTCTCTCTCCAACACCTTGCTGCTGCTGCCCACATATAGCACACACCACTGGAGGTGGCCACCATCTATCTAATGGTATGCTGTCATTTAGATAGCAAATAGTGACCTACCTATTCTTGATCACGTGTTCCTTCCTGTTGCTTTCTCTAATCTAACACTGTCACCCAGTTAAAGAAATGTTACTTGATTGATTCTAAAGGTTTTGATTTATTAATTAAACTACATCTGCATAAATCTGCATATGAACAAACAATAATTCTGAAGAAAAAAGCACACTCACTTTGTTTTTAGATGAGGCCTGCACATGGGTAATATTTCAGGAGAGCCATTCTCTATTGAGAGGGAAGAAAGAAGACCTCTGCTCATGGAACACCATCCACATAGGCAGTGTCAGAGGGGAGAAAAGAGGGGAATGCTACTTGTCTGGCATGTGTGTGTATGTGCTTGCCCCACCCCCGTTTGAACCATGATTCCTGTAACCCTGTGGTTACTTGAAGTATAAGCACTTTTCACATACAGTTGATAAGGGAATCATAAATTGGAAGTTTTAAAATAAGTTTGCAAACCTATGCACGATTACTTGAAAGTCAGCTCTATCAAAATCAATAGGCCTTCCCTCAGGAAAACGACATTTGTTTAAGACGGGAACATTCCTGTGCACTATACTGTTTTATTTTTCTTTCAGATAAATGTGGAACAAAGCTACCCACTCCCCAATCCACTTTGTCCCTTCTGTGTCCCCCTAATATTTTTGTCTGCTGCTGCTGTTAGCCATGCATGGGTTTTAAGTACTTATATTAAAACATGATTAACTGGAGGGAGCCTTTTAAAACAATCAAAATATTTTAAATGTATTAATCTAACCACTTAAAGAACCAAAGTTTGCAGCCCAACGTTAAGCGGATCTCCGTTTCTTGTTTTAGATTTCAAAAACTGAAGGGCTGCAGAAAGAGAAACCAGCTTCTCAGCTCTTTCCCATGTTAGTTGTGTATTGATGCAAAAGATAAAAGAAATGGAAGGAGGCATGACGAAAGAGGAGTTACAGGCAGTGTGAGGTACAAAGGACTTACTGCCTTGCTGCAGTAGCAATGTCTTGCATATTCCCCAGTTGCAAGCCTGGTCCAAATACCTGAAGGTCATCTACATTCTGCAACATTTGGAAGTACTTTTCCAGCATCAGTCTCAATTTCTTCCACCATTTCTAATTTTTCTGTTTTGGGCCTCAGGGGAAGAACTGGGGGAGAAAAATTTCCACCTGAATTTTTCTGGTTGTGTTCCAAGCTTTCACTCTTCTACTTTCAACCCTACCTTTCTTTCTGCTCAAGAAGTTTATTTCATTTAAAAGCACACTATAGCCAGCAGTCCATATCTCTTCCTGTGAGCTCCACAGAACCGGCATGTTTTTAATTCTCCCATATGCTACATAAGGATGATTTTGGCTGCTTAGATGAGAAGTGCATTCTTCTAATGCATGTAACTCATCACTATTTGAAGAAGAAAAGTCTAGGTCTGCAAACTGTGTTCAGAATTTGGGTCCCTCTGTAGGGTAGTATAAGTTATTAAACAATCCCAAATCACAGCTTTTGTTTGTTGAAGTCAGAGTAACTTATATTTATTAATCAGAAGTTATACACAATATATGAAAGACAGAAAGACTAACAACAGAGTATTAAAATATATATTTTAAGCTAAATATTTCGGCTTCCACCCTCATCAGTAGCTGTGCTGTTAAATGGATATCAGGAGTGGCAGTTTGGATAGATAGATAGATGGATGGATGGATGGATGGATGGATGGATAGATAGACAGATATGCTATTGAGATGTATAAGTATTAAATGCGGCTACGTTGTGGCTAAATGGCTAGAATTATTTCTCCCCAAAATCATGAGTACCATTCTGAAGGCAGACTTGCAATTAATTTACTGAGAGGTTTGTTGGCCACCCCCTGATGCAGGCATCACCCCTCTACGTTTTCAGGACAGGCAAACATCATAACTACGAGCAGTGAAAACAACCTCCAACAACTGAAGTTGCAGCAATTTAAGCATGTGTTCAATGCTTCCATTAAAACCAATGGTACTTAAATGGACTTTCATCATCATCATAATCATCGCTGCCATCCTTTTAGCACAAACAGCCCCCAGTTCAAATCGAATCCAATGCTGGATTGTGTGCAATTCCTTTAAAACTCTTGCTCTATTTTTTTAAGTGACCCCCCCCCCCCGCGAACATTTACACTTGTTTATTTCAGTATAACAACTAGCTGGGATAAAAATAGCTGTGATAGCATTACTACAGGGAAAGTCTACTGTACGATATCAAGACCTCTCAGGATGGGCTCATTTTATAAATTTACAGGCTAGGGTTTGAAATATATAGATCCTGAAGCAGTTGTATTGTACATCTGTTCTCCTGACTTTTTAACCATGGAGTGCTAGTTTATTGCTGAGCTTAAGGATAAAAGAAGCAAGAAATGAAAGTTGGGGTGGGGGGTGGGGGAGAGTTTCCTTCCTTCTAAGTACATTCAGATGTTTGCTTCCAAAGTCCTAAGTCAGGCTTTGTTTCTAGCTTATTTTACCTTCTCCGTGTGACTGAGGCTATTTTGCTAAGCAAAAAACAAACAAACAACCTTCCATGAAGAATGGTGGTAACACCACTAAACAGGTCAAAGAGTACGCATGATGATTAAAGTAATATCCCTCAGATAGATATTTGGTATCTTCTTTCTTAGTACAATACCAATACTTAATAGTTACTTGATACAATCTGAAATATGACTTTTATCATGATTGCTTTATAGATGGCCCTGTCAGGCTGTTTAAACTATTTTGTTTGGCTTGAGATTTTCAAGTGAGCACATTGCTGCATGAGAGACTGCAGACAAGTAGCTACTTTACTATTTCAGCATCACATTTATGGCCCCCTTTCCTGGTCACAAAAGTAGGGAGCTTGGAGAATTGCACAACGGAATCAAACAAGTTTGGATTTCTATGAATCCAACCTGCACATTTATTTATTTATTTATTTATTTATTTAATATCCCACCTTTTTTCCTCTCAAGGAACCCAAGGCGGCTTACATTATCCTCCTCTCCATTTTAGCCTCACAACAACAACCTTGTGAAGTAGGTTGGGCGGAGAGTCTGTGACTGGCCCAAAGTCACCCATTGAGCTTCCATGGCCGAGTGAGGACTAGAACCCGGATCTCCCAGCTCCCAGTCCAACACTCTCACCACTACGCCACCAGCTTTTCCTGAACTGCAGATTCCACAGATTTGCGGACTGTTTTTTTTTTTTTTTTTTTTAACTTTCTAGAGTTTTATGCAAATTTAGTTATAGAAAATATAACTAATATAATTTAACAACACCGGCCAAAAATGAACACTTCCTCCATAGGTTAAAGCATGAAAATGTACACGGGGGGATTTGCGCAAATGTGAACTTGTGCAAATTTTGGAAATTGGAAAAAAAAATCTGATTCAGCCAATGAGTGGATAATGGAATGAAAGGCACCTGACAATCTGTCAAATGCAGACAGACCAGATTTTACAAAATCCGTACATCTCTACACAAAGGGGATATATTCAGAGGGTACAGAGTCCCACTGTCAGCCCAATCCACACAGCCCTTACAGCAGCAAGCAGCTCACGCCCCAAACCCCCATGGTTGTCTCTGAATCATTGTGTACCCGTGCACCCTTCCATCTCCCACAACTGATCTTCTGTTGTGGGAGATGGAAGGGGGTGCACGGGTGGAAGGGTATAGGGGGTAATGAACAGCCTTCTGAGACACCCTCAAATCTCTGGGTCAAGGCCAGAGGCTGGAAATGGAGTGTCTTCTCCTTACACTCCTAGTAGAGGTTTTCTCTTTCGTTCCCTCTGTGCAGTGGAGGACGTGACCTGACCAGGGCATGAATGAGATGGGGAAGTTGTGTCTCTTTTTGGCAGGAGATGTCAAGAGGAATTAATGGAGTTTGCATAGGTGGAATAGGAATTTTATTAGTAGTGGAATGTTGTAGTGAAATTTAAGGGTTCCGCTAAGGCACGGGTGCTGAATGTTAGACCTGCTGGGCCAAATCTGGCCCACCAGGGGTCCCAATCTAGCCTTCCGGGGTTCCTCAGGTGGCCACACCCTCTTTCTCTGGCCTCATCCCGTTTGCCCCAACTGCCAATCGTTTGGTGGTTTCCTGGCATTTGCGTGTTTCTTTTTCTATTCTAAAAGGTTGAAATGCCTCTTCTAAGGCTTAGTTACTGCCAGTAAGAGCTTTAAGATAAAATACCTTTGTATATTGGGCATCACCCCTTTTGCCTTTGGCCTCACCCATTACTGGAATGTGACCCCCAAAAGCTTTTTTGGAATACAATTTCACCCTTAGGGTTTAAGAGGCTCAACACCCTCCCGCTAAGGGTTGCTGTGTACACCAGTGCATAACTGTTCTATTATATGGGGCTTTGGTTTGCAATGCTTATTGTGAATTTGGGCAATCTTCCTGTGCTTCAATATCCATTGTGTAACGTTCCCCATTCTCCCTGTGTACACATGTTTGATTATTCCAGAGTACTTGGGGTATCCCTCAGGAATCAGAAAAGTGGGTTGCTTGTTGGTCAAATTTTTAAAATCCTTTGGACAAGACATATGTTATCAAGCTGTCAAAGTTCCCGTTATGACCTGGATGCCCTGAGCAACCCTTTAAGGCTCTGTTGCCTCCTTAAGAGTCCCACCTTCCTTCTTTTGAACTTCCCCTTCCCAGTAATGTGGGGTTTTGGCTGTAGATGTGGGGTGACTAGACACAGGATGTAACCACAAAAGTTTCCTAGTAGATTTAAAGCAAACAGATTACAACTACAGGTATTTACACAATAGAGCTGAGTGATACAAAAGTCATTAAAAGGAAATAAAAGTTGCAAAACACAAGTTTATTTTTATTGTATTTTATTTATTTAATTTCTATACCGCCCGATAGCTGAAGCTCTCTGGGCGGTTCACAAAAATTAAAACCAAACAACACACAATAAAACAATTTAAAATATACAGAACATTAAAACCACAATATAACAATACAACCACAATAAAACCTAGCAGCAGTGCAGGAGTTTAAAATACAGATTTAAAACAGCAAAGATAAAAATTTAGAAAGCTAAAATGCTAAAATGCCTGGGAAAATAAAAAGGTCTTCATCTGGCGCCGAAAGGAATACAATGTAGGCGCCAGGCGAACCTCACTAGGGAGCTCATTCCAGAGCTGGGGTGCCACAGCAGAAAAAGCCCTCCTCCTAGTAGCCACCCGCCTCACTTCCTTTGGCAGGGGCTCACAGAGAAGGGCCGCTGATGATGATCTTAAGGTCCGGGCAGGCACATATGGGAGGAGGCGATCCTTCAGGTAACCTGGCCCCATGCCGTTAAGGGCTTTGAATGTTAACACCAGCACTTTGAATCGGGCCCGGAAATGGACTGGCAGCCAGTGCAGCTGGAAAAGTACTGGCGTAATATGAGCTCGCAGGCCAGTCCCTGTTAACAATCTTGCTGCCCTATTTTGGACCAGCTGAAGTTTCCGGACCGTTTTCAAAGGCAGCCCCACGTATAACACATTGCAGTAATCCAGACGAGAAGTTATCAGAGCATGGATAACTGTAGCTAGGCTATCTCTGTCCAGATAAGGGCGTAGTTGGTATACCAGCCTAAGCTGATAAAATGTGCTCCGTGCCACTGAGTTCACCTGTGCCTCAAGTGACAGTTCTGGATCCAACAGCACCCCCAAACTACGAACCTGAACCTTTAGGGGGAGTGCAACCCCCTCCAGAACAGGTTGAATATCACCTAGCTGGACAGAACCACCCACTAACAGTACCTCCGTCTTGTCTGGATTGAGTTTCAGTTTATTGGCCCTCATCCAGTCCATTACCATGCCCAGGCACTGATTCAAAACAGCCACTGCCTCACCTGGTTTTGATGAGAAAGAGAGGTAGAGCTGGGTGTCTTCCGCATATTGATGGCACCTCAGCCCACACCTCCGGATAACCTCCCCCAGCGGTTTCATGTAGATGTTAAACAGCATGGGGGATAGAATAGAGCCCTGTGGAACCCCATGGCACAATTGCCATGGCACAGAGCAATAATCCCCCAGCACCACCTTCTGGAATCGGCCATCCAAGTAGGAGCGGAACCACTGTAGTGCAGTGCCTCCAACTCCCAACCCAGACAACCTATCCAGAAGGATACCATGGTCGATGGTATCGAAAGTTCCTCTACCCTAGCTGTTCTTAGACTTTTCTAGGCTGCTTCTCCCTGCTCACTCATCAGACTCTGTTCTCACTTCAGGCTCTGGCTGTCTCTGCTCTTGCTCTGGCTGCAGCCTGGTCTTCCTGACTCTTAACTGGCCCTCTCCCTCTCTTTGTATACCCCCCTCCCTCAGAACTGAAAGTACTGCTTCCTACCCAAAGAAATGAAACTCAAGTGGAGAAATGAAAATGACACTGATCTGGAGAAATGAAAGTACTCCTCTCAGGGTTATCCCCTCCCAACAGAAAACTCCAGGCCTCTAAGCCTGACCTTTCCCCCCTTTGCCTCTGGAGGCCTAAAAGCTTCACACAAGCACTTGTGAAAGAAACATGCAGCAGGTGAAAAAAAATCCCAGGGATTTAAGTCTTGTGTGCAGCAAGTTGTGGCCTTTCCTCCCCTGTATATAATGAGCAAAAAAGTACAGGCACCACTTGTTCACTGTGCACACACCCCAGGCCCTGCACTGCTATTTTCCATCGGATCTGGTGAGGTTCTGTTAGGCAGGCCCAGCATTAGTGGTCTGCATGGGTGGGCAGCTGCTGAGGGCCCAGAGGCTACGGAGGGCCCATCTCTGCCCCTGAGCCTGCTTTGGTTGCTGCGACTGCCCTTCCTCTTGCCCTCTCAGCCAGCTCTGCTGGTGAACGGAATTGCTACGGCCAAGCCTGCAGGCCCCATGGCGCTCCATTTTAAAAGAAACATTTTTAAACTTAAGTTTTGAGTAGCAGGAACTTGAACTAGTCAGACATTGCCTTGTGGGGAGGAGGGGACACACAGCCACCAATCTTTATGTCGCGCCTGTGCCCTCACTGGCTGATTACCCCCCAAAGGCACCTCTGATATGTTGGGATTGCTACTACTCAAAATGTTCTCTTTTTTCGTTTTAAAGTGCAGGTGGGGCCTGCGGGCTCAGCTGGCTGGGTGACACAGCACTTTGCCAGCAGGCCAGGCCATGCCAGGCCAGGAGGAGGAGAAGGAGGAACCGCTGCCACCCCCAGGTTAAAGTATTGGAGGGCTTCAGGTGGGGCTTCTGCATGCAGACAGCAGGATAGAGCCTACAGTGGGTGGGCAGCAGGCGGGTGGCTTCAGGCAGGCCGGAAGTTTCTGCAAGCAAAGGGCTTTGGTGGGCAGGTGTTTGGGTGGGGGAACTTCTGTGCGTGGGCCAGCAGGGGCTTGGACAGGCAAGCAAGTAGGCGGCTTCAGTGGTAGTGGTGCCCATTGGCAGCATTATGCTAATGGCCCATTGAAGTCTGGTCTGGGCCCTGCTGGTAGGCCAGCCTCCCTGGCTATCTAGTTAGGGAGTGCAGTTCTGCTGCAATTTGCCACCCTTCTCAGGTGACTTGTTGAAGTGCCTGCAGGGTTTATGTAATGTACAGGCTCTTTGCCTTCCCTTCTTGTCTTCTGGTTGAGCTGAATTACAACCTCTCTGTCTTAAGAACCGGAGGGACTTGGTTAAGTGTCAAGCATTATTCACAAGGAACAGTCAAACACTTTCCTGGGATAAGTGAAGGGTTGAAGCACCTTTCAATTGCTGGGCAAAGATGAAACGGAAAAGGTGGAATTAGGAAGAATGCTGTACTACTGTAGAGCCAAGAAACCACAGGGATAAATCAACACTATTTACATGAAAGGATGGTTTATTTTTCTATAAGCAATATTGCTTTGGCTTAACTTTAATTGCACATCCTCCTACGTAACAGCCTTAATGTCATTAAAATGACAAAGGGTATGTCCAAATGTCAGCTTTCAACACTGCTAGTTGTGCGATTTACCACTTAGCAGAAGCGTGAGAAGAAATACCCAAGAAAGAGGTGAAAACATTGGGGTAATATGAAACAATTCCTGGGCAGTATTTCTTTTGGATTGGGTTACCTTTTGAGTACCAAGAATATTGTAGGAAAACCTGGGCCTCTGAGAAACAAGAGGGAGGTATCACAGGATGCTCAGGGAAATCCTAAGAATTGCAGAAGTACAAAAAATCTCCAGGAAAAGAAACCTAAGGGGGCATCCCTCCTGCTCCCATTCCAATAAGGACTGAATATGTTCAGTGGCCACAGAATGCTGAGTGTCTGTTTGGTGGTGGTGGTGAGGAGCTAGAAAACTGGGAAGGGATAATGGAATGGAGTGACATGGAAGAAGGCATGGCTGGCTCACAGACTGAACAGGAGCACTCCACGCTGCAATCTTTTGTTGCAGACAGCTCCCACTTGTTTTGCGCTAGAAGGGATCAGCACTGTGGTCAAGGCAGGCCCTATATGGGGCTGGAAATTTGAGAGGTACAGAATCCAATCTCCTATCTGGAGAAATTTCTGTTAATAATATAATAAAAATGGCACGGGATAAAAATGGGATAAAAAATTTTAATCCCAGAGATGCAGCGAAGCATTCAAACATTTCCAGAAAATGTGAGGTTTCTTACTGACTGTGACGGAATATGACATTCAGAGACATCTAACCTTCATGCATCTGATGAAGTAGACTGTAGTCCACCAACACCTATGTGCTATAATACAGTCAGGGCCAGAAATATTGGAACAAGGATAACTGTTTTGGCAGTTGGCCTCTGTACACCACCACATTGAAGTTGAAAGGAAACACACCCAGATGAGAGCGGTCAGGACTTTCAGCTGTAATTCAAGGGGTGTGACAAAAGTGGGGCACTAACCATTCAGGAAGGACAGCCAGTGGCATATCCCCCCCCCCCCAATCGTTGGTGGCTCATAAGTAATGGAACAAACCAACATCATTTCAAACTTAAGGATCGCTTTAATATCTGGATAAAAATCCTTTGCAGTCAATGACCGCCTGAAGTCCGGAACCCATGGGCATGACCAAATGCTGAGTTTCCTCCCTCGAGATGCTTTGCCAGGCCTTTACTGCAGCTGCCTTCAGCTGCTGCTTGTTTGTGGGTCTTTCTGCCTTCAGTCTTGTCTTCAGTAAGTGAAAAGCATGTTCTATTGGGTTGAGATCAGGTGACTGACTTGGCCACTGAAGAACATCCCACTTCTTTGCCTTGAGAAACTCTTGGGTAGGTTTTGCTGTATGTTTTGGGTCATGATCCATCTGCAATATGAAGCGGCGTCCTAGCAGTTTGGCAGCATTCGGCTGAATCTGAGCAGAAAGTATAGCCCTATACACTTCAGAATTCATCCTGCTGCTTTTATCAGCAGTCAGGTCATCAATAAACACCAGTGACCCGGCTCCATTGGCAGCCATACATGCCCATGCCATAACACTGCCTCCACCATGTTTGACAGATGATGTGGTATGCTTTGGATCATGAGCTGTTCCTTTCCTTCTCCATACTTTTCTCTTCCCATCATTCTGGTACAAGTTAATCTTGGTTTCATCAGTCCAAAGAATCTTATTCCAGAACTGGGCAGGCTTTTTTAGGTGTTTGCTGGCAAAGGTTAATCTGGCCTTTCGGTTCTGGAGTGTTACCAGTGGTTTGTACCTTGTTGTGAAGTCTCTGTATTTACATTCATAAAGCCATCTCTTGACTGCAGATGTTGACAAAGACATGCCTAGCTCCGCAAGGGCATTCTTGACCTGGCTTGATGTTGTGAAAGGGTTCCTCTTCACCATGAGCAGAATTCTGCGGTCATCCACTTTAGTTGTCTTCCGTGGTCTGCTAGGCCTTTTGCTGTTGCTGAGCTTGCCAGTTCATTCCTTCTTTTCAGGATGTTCCAAACTGTTGTATTGGCCGCTCCCACTGTTTTTGCTATCTCTCTGATGGGTTTATTTTGTTTCCTCAGCCTAATGATGGCCTCCTTCACTCACATGGACACCTCTTTGGACCTCATGTTGGGAGTTCCAGTGAACAGCTACCAAATGCAAATGTAACACTCAGAACCACCTCCAGGCCTTTTATCTGCTTGATTGGTCATGGGGTACCCAGGAAACAGGCCACACCTGGCCATATAGCTGCTTGTCAGCCATTTGTTCCATTACCTATGAGCCACCAACGATGGGTGTGTGTGTATGCCACTGGCTGTACTTCCTGAATGGTTAGTGCCCCACTTTTGTCATACCCTTTGAATTACAGCTGAGAGTCCTGACTTCGCTCCCATCTGGGTGTGTTTCCTTTCAACTTCAATGTGGTGGTGTACAGAGGCCAACTGCCAAAACAGTTATCCTTGTTCCAATATTTCTGGCCCTGACTGTAAATGTTGTAATCTTTACGGTGATTTTGCTAACCTGATTAGAAACACATACATGTGCAGGAAAGACAAAACAAAAGATGGTGCAGCCCTTCTTCTGGGAATACACCATTTCAGAATGTAGGTGGGATTATAGGTTTGATGTCTTGATATGGCAAAAGATCCCTGCATATAGAAAACTAACAGGTAAGGACAAGACTAGGCTAGAATCCTTCTCTCTGATATGATGGCTTATCATATACAGGGAATTTCAGATATGGAGGAGTAGTCAACTGTGTAATCACCCTCCTGTGTTCTCTGATTGGCACTGTCTTTGGAAGACTGCTTTTTCCCAATGCACAGCACGGCCATCAGTTGGGAGAACTATAAGAGTTGCTCTGAAGCTTTGCCAAGCAGAGGCCTGGGACCAGAGATAATTAGGCTTGTGCTACAGATATGGGCTTACAGAGGATGTAGGGCTCAATATCTGTATGCACGGAATGGTGTTCATGGACTATCGGCACACATAGGGTTGGATCCAGATTCATGCCAGATCAACTGCACTGGCAGAAGTGGACTTCCCTGCCCTCTCCTTCCCACAGCAGGCTCTATGTCTCCCTGAAAATGCCACACAGAAAATCAGGAGACCCTGCTGAATGGGGTTTGCTGTGGTATGGTGTGGTGTGTGTGTGTGTGTGTGTGTGTGTGTGTGTAGGGAATGGGGGATCCCCCAAAGTCAAGTGGAGCAACCTACTTTGATCAAAGCCCTTCCTCTTGCAGAGGATTCTGGATCTAGCCCAATGTAATTTGTATCTGGAGTTGGGACCTGACCCTTGGTCACAGAAGAGAATATAACCAGTGTCATTAGAATGATGTTCTCCAATGGGTTTGATGATGGGGTTCTCAAATGAATGCATAATTAATACAATAATGTATGTGCAGTGCTTTGCTTTGAATAATCAAAAGTGGCATATAAATGCTAAGTATTAGTTTAAGAACTCAAAAACCAAGAGTGACAACAATAGCAAGAGTTAAAGGTGCTCAGTGTGTGTGTGTGTGTGTGTGTGTGTGTGTGTGTATGGATGGATGGGTGATACAGGCAGGGGGACAAAGTGCCCCTTTGCAATGCCTAAATGAAACTCACTGAGTGACTTTAAACCAGTTGTTGGGCTGGTCCACATGATCACCACAGCCCACCATGGCTTATTTAAGCCATGGTGGTTTGCAGTCCATGCAGGCAGCCATTTTGAATATTCAACCCCCATTGAGGGGTTGCCATTGCTTGTTGTGTCATCCAAAGCTGGGCAGCAGGGGTTGTTTGATGGTTAAACAACCCTGAAATAACCCTACAACAGACCATGGGTTATTTGAGGGTTGTTTCCCCCTCCAACAAGCCATGCTGCCTGGGTTTGGATGACACAACAAGGCACGGCTGGTGCTTGAATAAGTAACCTGGTACCCATGGGTGCCATGGCTCATCATGGCTTAAATAAGCCACGGTGGGCTGCGATGATCGTACGAACCAGTTCACTATATATTTCAGCCTAACCTACATCGAGGGTTGTTGTAAAGGTGAAATGAAGTATGGGGGAAGACCATGTATACTCCCCTACGTTCCTTGGAGTAAGAGTGGGATAAAAATAAATACAAACAACAAATAAAGACATCCAATTTGAACCCAAATCAGTCCAACATTCTTAGTCCAATGCTCTAACCCAGCTTCTCCCAACCTGGTCTTCTCCAGGTGTGATGGCCATGCTTGCTGAGGATGATGGGAGTCGTTAAATAGTCAAACACATCTGGAGGGCACCAGGTTGGGGAAGCCTGCTGGAACTACTATGCTATTCTACACTGGCTCACTAAGATGGCAAAGCATTTTAGTAGTCAGAATAAGCAACTGAGCATTAATTTATGTCTTGGCGAAGGGGAGTCTGCTCTTTTGTCCATTCAAGCTACCAGCAAGTTTGAGCCTTATATGAAAAGAGTGTATTTTAAATTATTTATGATAATGTATAATGTATAAATTACCTAAAATTGGCTAGGCCAATTAAGTAATTTGAAGAAGGAGATGCTGTTGGTATCAACAATGCATATTCACTGACTGCACGTTGATTCCTAGTGTATAGCATAATGGAAAATAAGCCATGGAAAATGGTGAAAATAATCCTTATAGCTGCATGCATTTTGCATTTCTTTTATCCAAACAGCTTCGGTTGCTGTCAAAAGATACAAGCTTTGGAGTTATGCAGGGTTCTTCCTCTGGGAGCTAAATCAAAGCCAACTTTTTGGTTAACAAGCCAGTGAATCAATAGCTTGCATCCAGATGTAGATCCAATAAAAGATATCACTTTCCCTGTCTTGGATCCCTGCATTTTGTAGAAGAATCGGATGAAGCTGCTTTATTCAGATCCACCCAGTTTAGTTGTGAAAGTGTAGCATAACTCAGCTGAAGTTTCCAATCGATCTTTGTGGAATGTGGCGGGACTGCCATGCAGCTGTGAGGCTGGCTTCGATAGTTCTGCACTTTTTAGCTTGTTGCAAAGTGGAATCATTTACATGTGTGCACAAGCTGTCGGTGGTTATAGAGGGGTTCATCATGCATATTTTTCTGAGTTACACGCAGCAGCCACTAGGGGGCATCTTTGATTTTTAAGCAGGATTACACACTCCTAAACGTTTAAGGTTTTGTAGCTTCAAAATCTGTCCTTCCTCCTCACAAACAGCTGAATACCATGCTTTATATGAAACATGCTTTACATTATAGAAATAATATACACATGTAGGTGAACATGTGGGGTAGAAGGGACATAACCAGATTTAGGGATAACCTGGGCCAGACACAGCCAGGTAAATTATTATATCTGAATTTACGAAGGCAGTCACATCCTCTGTAGAACTCTGCTCTCCAAAACCAAAATAAAACAAGCTGCATAATGTAATGCTAAAGTGTAAAATTTCACATTCTAAGATGCCAGTATACGTGGAAGATTGCTGTGGCACTTTAGAAATTAATTGTGGTGTGATCCTTGAAAGCAAAAAACCCTAATTTGCCACATGCACGAATGGGATTAAAAGGGTGACTGGGGTACATTTATTTATTTATTTATTTGGTTTGTACCTCAGCTTTCCACCAAACAAAATGGTGATCAAGGTGGCTAACAGCAATAAAAAGCAAGATTAAAATAAACTTAGTCAAAACAATCATTAAAAACAAATAGATTAAAAAAAGTTAAACACACAACAATAAAAGAAAAGAAAAGAGTACCCGACCTGATAGAACCCACTTCAGCAACAGCATACACGCCAAAGGCCTGCTTGAGTAAAAATGTCTTTGTCTTCTGATGGAAGGACAGCAGAGAGAAAGGCAACCTAGCCTCCCTCGGCAGGGAGTTCCATAGCCTGGGAGCAGCCACCGAGAAGGCCCTCTGATGGCAGAGGGATGGGGAGAAGGGCCTCCTTGGAAGATCATAAAACCATCCATTGCATGCCATATAACTGCTGTAATCTTTTTATCTTCTGTTTCTGCCCACAAGTTCTAGGACTGCTGTACTATTTCAAAGTGTTGCTTGAAAGCCTAAGGCCTGCAGGGTTTGAGGGGGCCCTGGGCAAGCACCATGCTGCCTTGGTGGCCCTCCAGCAACCTTACCCAGGGGGGTGGAGGGGGGGCAGCAGTGGGGACTGGTGGTGGTGTGGAGAAAAGACATTGCAGTAGCCAGCACCCCCCCCCCCATTTTCCCAGTATGTCTCTGGGCTCTTTGTTGGACTGCTGGGACTTAAATGAAATCTGAATAAATTAAACAAGCCCCAAAGTAGGCTGATATTAGCAGCAGTGAGCCCCACCAGAGTCCTGATGCCAGGCCTGGGCAACGTCTGTGCATTTTAATTTAGCAAAGATTGTCCTTGGACCTTGGAATTCAGATTCTAAGGTCTCCCAAATTCCATTTAGCTAATAAATGGCCATGTGTCCTACTTTATGGTTGGGTGGCCATGTGTCCTACTTTATGGCGTCACCAAAAAAAGAGGACAAAAGAGGATATGGATTTGCATAAAATGTGCATATGCTAATTTATATGTGCAGATGCAAAGATAGAAATATTTACTATCATTTGAATAGAAATACAATACAGCTGAGCTGACCAGGTGATCACACCAAACATCTGTTCACGTTCATATTTTCTCAGCTGCTCAAATGCTTTATTATTTATGCCCCCACCAGCCTTCTGCTGGCCCGATGATGCCAGTGGGCAGGGGCATGCCCACTGACATCATCTGACCCAACCCATTTTAGCTTTTCTCTGTGCTGGTGCTCAGCTGGTGCTGGGAGGCTCCTCCTTCTAGTGCAGGCCGAGTCACTTGCTTGGAGCTGGGCATCCCCCGTGGACTCAACCAGTGCTGGGAAGAGTGGCTGTTCTTCCCAGTACCAGCCAGGTCCGTCTCTGGCTTCTTGTGACACCCAGTGCCCAGTCACAACCAGCCAGAACTCTAAAGGAGCTATCCAGGGTGCTGAGCCTATTTTGGGGATTGGGTTTGGCACCTTGGATAGCTCCTTTAGAGTTCTGTCTGGTTCTGACTGAAACTCAGAGCGGATTCACAGCCCCACAGACATCAGAGCCACCAGCCTCCACTGCCAACAGACCTATGGACCCTGTGTGCGGTGCGAACGGACTCAAAGGGAACTGGAAAGAATGGCCGCCCTACCCAGTGTTGAGTCCCCTGCTGCCTGCACCCCACCCATGCATTCATGATCTGAACTAACAGGGAGGATTCCCCTCCATGTCCCTCCCTCTTCCAATCGGAGGGCAAGTGGTGCTCAGGGGAATCGCTGCTGGTCCAGGGGGATTCCTCCGGATGGCAGAATTCGGAGGCCTAGCCCTGCTCCCTGGAGGAAACCCAAGAGGCTCAGCAGGCCAGATTAGCCCCCAAATCGGGGGTTCTGCACCCTGCCCCAAATGCTACATCAGCTGTACTCTAGGAATCAACCCTGAAATTGGTGCACGAAGGCACCAAACTCCGGTAAAACGTCACCATATCAAAAGAGCTATTGTGGTGCAGTGGTTAGAGTGTTGGACTGAAACCTGGGAATCCCAGGTTCAAATCCCCACTCGGCCATGAAGCCCACTGGGTGATTTTGGGCCAGTCACTGACTCCCAGCCTAACCTACTTCACAGGGTTGTTGTGAGGGTAAAATGGAGAGGAGGAGGACCATGTGAGCCACCTTGGTACTGTGGAGGAAAAGCGGGGATCCCTGTTTCATATGTGGTGAAGTTCTTGGTTTGGAGAAGACTTTTGGCTCATACTCTTTGGTGCAATTTCTGATGTGGTGCCTCAAATAATACCCCCAGATCCAGTGTTAGTGCTCCTTTCCATTTTTAATGACTCACAAACACATATTTACACAAAGAGGCTGTTCTGTTCATGTCAGCCACAGCTGGTTTTGAGATTGCCGGACACTGGAAATACCAAATAAGGTATAACAACCAAGGCTGGTACAGTAGAATTTGGCAACTAGTGTTGCTGTCAGCAGTAGCGTAGTGGCAAATTCAGAAGTGCAGGGTCCCTTCATGACAGTCACAGCCACGCCCCCTCACAGCCACGCCCCCTTCTACGATTACACAATCTTGTATGATATACGTATTTCAATTGGACGTCTGAGAAAAAATGCAGGGGTGTTAAAATCTTTTTCACTCACTCACTCACTCACTCACTCAAACACAAACATTTTAGGTTTTCAAAATATGATATTCTATGGAAGCTTCACCCTCACTCAGCGGAAGGGAAGGGGAGGAGATGGCTAGAAGAGCCTGGCCCACAGTGGTAGGCTGGGAGTGGGAGGGACCTGGCTGAGACCTGGCTCTTAAAAAAGACCTGGGTCTTCGTCCCTGTGAGACCCCCCACCACTACACCCCTGGCTGGCAGAAAAGTTGATCTATCAGTATCACAGCAGGCTTGTCAGAGGACTAGCAAAACAAGATCAATTTATAGAAATACAGTTCCTGTACTTGTCTTATATATATAAGTAAAGGGACAAATGGTCTTCGACCTCCAGCATTTCAACTTTGTTTTGGAGATGAAATAAAATCAGTATGTGTAGCTTTCATTTTTTTTTAAACCCATGGTTGCTATTCTAGGTTGACATTAACCACCGTATAATAATTCTCTTAACTGTATTCTTAAGTGCTGCTTGTATTCTGTATTCTTGTTTATAAAATTAATTTAAAAGTGAATTTAAAAGATGTGTAGAATCAGCAGCAAATCACCAGCAGTACTGGGGGACCAGATCTGTATCAGGACTCTAGCTTTGAGGTAGGGGGGCTTTAAGCCTTGGCCCTCAGCTGTGGGCCTGATCCAGACTGTACCTGCAATCTGCATAGGGGAAAAAAGTCTCCGTTTGCTTCAATGGAGGCTTTTTTCCAATACAAACTGCAGGTGTGAGGTTCCAATCCAGATCTGGACCACAGCAGGGGCAAAAGCTTAGATCCCTCTACAGCCTAAGTCCTTTTCTGTATTTGGTCCGTCCACACTTTTGTGGAGGAATTTTAAGAAATGAATCTCCGATACTCTCAAAGTCTGGTTTGTTCCCCAAACAACACAGCTGTGTGGTGATCTCAAGCCCGGGCAAGAGCAAACACCCCATTGCCACATTCCATGAGGTTATACACTTTTCTTTACCTTGCATAAGTCCATCTGTGCATGCTCAGAGAGTATAACAACAGCATAAGCAAAGGAAGCAATTTCAGCATACGCTAGCCATTTCTTGTAGAACAAGCTTATCAGTAAAAAAAAAGCACATATTCTTAAGTAACCCACTAAACTGGAATTTTCCAGTTCAGGGAACATCTTGACCTCCAAACAATTTGTGGTTATCAGTTCTACACACAAAGCAACTCCTTCTACACTATCTATGCAATTCGCACTTGGCCTTCATTAGTTCACCGTGCTTTGCAACATTTTTATCACACTCTGGTCTGGAGAGAGACCTTAGTTCCTGCTTCCTAACACTATACACTTTCTGGTACTTTTCCACACTTCTTCACAAGCTTCTACTCCAGCTTTCTCCTTCCTGGTGCCCTCCACACTTTTGGGTGGAAAAAAGAACAGACATAGTTGCATGCTGTGTATTCAAAGTAACGTGGTTTGGCATCCAGTTGGGAAAAAAAAGAGAGAGGGAATAATTTTTATGAGTTTCTTGGTAGCAGCTAAAATAATCTGTGCCAAAAACTGGAAGGTGGTTATTAGCCCAGATTTGAAGAGTGGTTGCTTCAAGTTTGGCAGATTACAGAACAGGGGAAAAAATACTTATATTTGGAGGGCTAAGGAAAGAGGTAGGGAATGTCATTGGATGGGATTTATGGAACATTGGTTAAAGGTTATAATATATTGGAATAGGCAATATGGGTATAACCTTGAACATATCTAATATTTTGTGGTTGTTAATCCTTCTGTTTTTGTTTTATTTATTTAATGTAGGTTTGAATATCTATATCTTCTTTGTATGAGTAATATATATTACAACTGTGTACAAATAAATGTGATTAAAAGCAGCAGAAGAAGCCCTAACTGCTTCCCTGAGTTACCAGTGGCTTTTAAAAATGTGTTACTCTTACGGTGAGTAAACTGGTGGATTTTCCTGCTGGTCATCAACATTACATTTCTGTAGGGGTAGTGATGTTAGTATGTGTTGAAGCAAAATTCAGCATTGCTGAGTTGATTGTGTTATCACCTGTCACTGCTGTTGCAAAGGGTCACTGTGCTAATTTTGCTCCGAGTTGTCACTCTGTAGTTGCTGCATTTCATTTCCCTTTGGCCTCACTGCTTACAAGCCTGCCCCCCTGCCAAGAGCCCACAAAAGCTTATGCTCTAATATATTTGTTAGTCTTTAAGATGCCACATGACTCTGCTGTTTTTGCATAAAATGTCTGGTTATCACAGCAATGTGGCAGCCATGTTTGTGGATCTTCGCACTGTCAGTTCTTCTGACAATTTCAGTTCGATCGAGGTTTTATTGTGAGCTGTGCCACAACCCAACCAATGAACAGCACTTCTATGAACCCTAGGTGTCATAGTCTTCTTTCTAAGGTACCTTCTCTGCACAGTGTAAAGATACCTGCAAAGGATGCTTTCGAACCAGGACTGGTGAAAGACACTTCATGTGATCATGCCACCTCAATTGCTTGAATACAGGGGTGGTTTTCTTGTTTGCTGCCACCTCAAACATTTCTCAAACTACCTACCCTGGCACACTTTCACTTATGTAGAGAGTTGGAAGACTGGGCCGTTGCACCCAAAGAAGTATCCCTATGCTTAAATAAATACAAGGAAAGATCACGACAGACTTCTATATCCCCCATACATTGGGTTTGACCCAAGCAGGAACAACAGTTCTGGAACTGTTGTGTTCAGCCTCTGGAGTAGCACATCTCTTGTCGGGTGTGGCACAGGGAAAGAAGAGGCCACTGAATTCAACTCATCCCGTGCTGCATAAACACAACAGCTGAACAGTTGTTGGCCAAAATGTTGATGTAATTCAGTGGGTGAATGATTGCAACACTTATTGAGCTGCAGGGATGTGGGCAGTGTGATGTAGCAAAGAAGGGAAAAATACATTCTGTTAAAAGGTAATTAGAGGATATGAATTTACAAATAAACATATGAAAGGAACGACTGGTTTTCTTTGAGTGTTTCCCACATACTCTCATCTATGCATGCCTATTTTTTAAAAAATTAAGAATCATAGTCAAAACCTTCTAAGGTGCTTTGTGTTGTCACAATAAAGTGGACAGCCCATCTACAGCAGGAGTTCCCTATTGGTTTCAAGCCCAAAGCAATATCTTTAACCTCCCAAACTCTTCACACTGCATCACTGGAATGTCAGTTGTTGAAACAGCCTCAATGTTAGATTTAATGGCCAGGCATATTCCACTGTCATATTATGCACATAGCACATGCCCTAGGATGGCAAATGAGGGTCATAGTTGGGCAGGTCCAAGCACCAGAAAAAGCCAGGGGGCAAGGAAGGGGCATAGATGGTTCACAACTCTTGGAGCAACAAATGGTCAATTATGAAGTGGACATTCTTCACGGAGATGGGGATAATTTATTCCTCATTCTGCCATTCACTCTACTCATCAAGGGTAGGCATAGTCGGGCACCTGCCAAGGGCCCACATCACAACAGGGGCCCACTGACAAGATCCCCATGGATTTGCTCCTCTTCACCGTTGCAAACTTCTTGTTCACCCAGCTCTCGCTCTGGCCCAGGCACAGTGGTGGTGAGAAGTAACTATTTCTAAATTTACATCTGTAATATAAATTAGCATATCCAACTGTTATGCAGATTTGTGTCCTCTTTTGTCCTCTTTTTTGGTGATGTATACGTGTCCACCTTAGTCCTTACTACAAAGAGGAATCATCTGTTGAAGGTGAATGATTGGTCATTCAGCTGTATACCATGAAATAGACAGTAGGCACTTCACAGTCTGGCCAACTAACTTCAGAAAGACTTCTTGTGTAAGTTCTATTCCATGAGATAGAGCACAACATGGCTGAGAATCTTCCCTTTTGGACTAGTGACAAGAGAGAAACTGATCGTTCTAAAATTGAAAGCAGAGTGAAAGATTAAAGCTCATATGACTGAGATTTCATGGGTGTTATCTAAAAGAGTGACCATAGCAAAAGGAATGGAATCAATACTTCCATTGCAACCTTTCTCATGGAAACCAAATTATTAAATCAAATTATTAAATCATTTAGTCATGATTATCAAATCATGCCTTAATCAGTCATGATTTAGAAGCCTTATGCTTTATAAGTAGCACTATCTAAGCAGGAAGAACCTGTTAGGTAAGTTGAACTATTAAAAAAAATCAAGGAAAGACAATGTGAACAACTTGCAGGTGCTTACTGATCTGATGGAGTGAGATCTGTTCAGCATAATTGCAGAATCTTACCCAAACACTTCCATCATAAAAAAGAATACATCATAACCGGGGCTGAACTGGAACTCCACCCTGCAGTTGGCCCTCTTGTTCCCCACTGGAGACCAGGAGAACAATTGTCCCATTTGTCCAATGGCAGAGCTAGTCATGCACAGCAAACTGGTTGATTCTTTTAAGGAAAAAACAACAACATATACATTCCAAAGCATAAATGATATTTTTGTTTCATAAGTATTAAAATGGAATTGTTTTCATATTATTCATAATGCTGAAAAATGTGTGCAGGTTTAAGTATCTTTTACTGACTTGCCCATTATTCAAGCATTTCATGGTATGTTTCAGCTGATGAAAATGGGAAACAAAAGAGGAAATACCTTTGAAACATCTTTTTCAAAACCTAGGACTTTTTCTCTCTTTAAAGCAGACAAAATTGGTGCACATAAAGCCTTTTATTGGCATCCATATCTCACTTTTCAGAAACATTAAGCCATGCTTGCTAATTCTTATTACTTTGGTCCCTTGCTGTCTGCAAACTTTTCTGTCTTCACTCAAGAGCATCTGCAGGAGACAGCTATGCTTGCTTTATTACAGCTGAATGGTACTGTACACAGATCCCCTCTGATTCAGAGAAGTGCAAAAGGCTGAGCACTTTCAGGGCCCTTTCCCCACCAAAGAGATTATTGTCAGGAACATGAAAGGGGTATAGGCCCTCATAAGGCCAATTTCTGGGTGTAGGCATTCTCCCACTAATAATATATTTTGGTCATGCTCATCCCCTATTGTTCCTTCCATTGCGTCCCACAGTTGTTTCTGACACTGGCAAAATTTATGTTGTAAACTCTTTGGGGCAGAGATCTGTCTTTGGTGTGTTTCCACTGACAAGACATATTTGTTTGCCTGGACATTTTTTTGACTGCTAGCATCATCAGCTTGTTGTTGTTCAGTCGTTAAGTTGTGTCCAACTCTTCATGACCCCATGGACCATAGCACGCCAGGCCTTCCTGTCCTCTGCTCTCTCCCGGAGTGTGCTCAAGTTCATATTCATTGCATTGGTGATGCTATCTAGCCATCTCATCCTCTGCTGTCCCCTTCTCCTTTTGCCTTCAGTCTTTCCCAGCATCAGGGTCTTTTCCAGTGAGTTTCCTCTTTGCATTAGGTGGCCAAAATATTTGAGCTTCAGTTTCAGTATCTGTCCTTCCAATGATCAGTCAGAGTTGATTTCCTTTAGGATGGACTGATTTGACCTCCTTGCAGTCCAGGGGACTTGTAAGAGTCTTCTCCAGCACCACAGTTCAAAAGCATCAATTCTTTGGTGCTCAGCCTTCCTTATAGTCCAGCTCTCACAGCCATACATTACTACTCAGGTGACCATTATATCTACTTCTGTGGGCAAGAATCCCTGAGAAGAAATGGAGTAGCACTCATAGTCAATAAAAGGGTGAGAAAAACAGTACTGGGGTACAATCTCAAAAATGATAGAATGATCTCAGTACGAATCCAAGGCAAACCACTCAACATCACAGTAATTCAAGTCTATGCCCCAACCACTGAGGCCGAAGAAGTTGAGGTTGATCAGTTCTATGAAGACCTACAACACCTTCTAGAACTAACACCAAAAAAAGATGTCCTTTTCATCATAGGGGATTGGAATGCCAAAGTAGGAAGTCAAGAAATCACCGGGATAACAGGCAAGCATGGCCTTGGTGTACAAAATGAAGCAGGAGCAGGACAAAGGCTAATAGAGTTTTGCCAAGACAACACGCTGATCATAGCAAGCACTCTTTTCCAACAGCACAAAAGGTGACTCTACACATGGACATCACCACATGGTCAATATCGAAATCAGATTGATTATGTACTTTGCAGCCAAAGATGGAGAAGCTCTATACAATCAGTAAAAACAAGACCTGGAGCTGACTGTGGCTCAGATCATGAGCTTCTTATTGCAAAATTTCGGCTTAAATTAAAGAACGTAGGGAAAACACTAAACCATTCAGGTATGACCTAAATCATATCCCTTATGAATACACAGTGGAGGTGAGGAATAGATTTAAGGGATTAGACCTGATAGACAGAGTGCCTGAGGAACTATGGACGGAGGTCCGTAACATTGTTCAGGAGACAGCAACTCAATCCATCCCAAAGAAAAAGAAATGCAAGAAAGCCAAGTGGCTGTCTGATGAGGCTTTACAAGTAGCTGAGGAAAGAAGGGAAGCGAAAAGCAAGGGAGAAAGGGGAAGATCTATCCAACTGAATGCAGAGTTCCAGAGAATAGCAAGGAGAGACAAGAAGGCCTTCTTAAATGAACAATGCAAAGAAATCGAGGCAAACAACAGAATGGGAAAGACTAGAGATCTTTTCAAGAAATTCGGAGATCTCAAGGGAACGTTTTGTGCAAAGATGGGCATGATAAAGGACGAAGAAGGCAGGGACCTAACAGAAGCAGATGAGATTAAGAAGAGGTGGAAAGAATACACAGAAGAACTATACAGGAAAGATCTTAACGTCCCTGATAGCCATGATAGTGCGGTCACTGAACTTGAGCCGGACATCCTCGAGAGTGAAGTCAAGTGGGCCTTAGGAAGCATTACTAACAACAAAGCTAGTGGAGATGACAGTATTCCAGCTGAGCTCTTTAAAATCCTAAAAGATGATGCTGTTAAAGTGCTGCACTCAATATGCCAACACATTTGGAACACTCAACAGTGGCCACAAGACTGGAAAGGCAATGCCAAAGAGTGTTCAAACTACTGTACAATTGTGCTCATTTCACATGCCAGCAAGGTTATGCTCAAAATCCTACAAGCTAGGCTTCAGCAGTATGTGAACCGAGAACTACCGGAAGTACAAGCTGGGTTTCGAAGAGGCAGAGGAACTAGAGATCAAATCGCCAACATTCGCTGGATCTTTGAATGAGATATTTTATTGTTGTATTACTTATTGATGGTTTTATTGGGTTGGATCCAGGTTTAGGCAACTGGGCTGACAAATGTAACACTGAAGGTTGGTGGCCTTACTGAATTGGGTAGGCTGTGGGAGGAGGGGAAAGGGGCTTGGGCATACCACAAAATTAGGTGGAGGCACCTTCCATCCATGGAAGGCAGATCCTGGATCTAATCCATTGTATTTTGTTATGGTTTTATTTGATGAACTGCTTTGGGATTTTTTTTAATGAAAAGTTGTATATACATTTTCTAAAGTAAAATAAAAATCAATCAATGTTGCTCTATAAAAAAAATCATGCTTGCTTTGTACATGTGTGTGTGTGCATGTTGTTATGTGCACCATTCAGTGTGAAGCCTCCTGGGCATGCAGCTCTCTGTACAAGGGAGGATGGCTGATGTGGAAGAGGGATCAGTGATGGGGAATTCTCATGTGTGGAGTAGTGCACATGGAATAAATCATCCAATATAACTGGTGAGAGCAGACTTCAGGCTTGCAGGATCTACTGTTTTTTATTAGAACTCCGAAGTCCACCAACCGGAGCCAGATGCAAACTGGTGACTCAGAGGCAGAGAAATCACTACTGAACTTCATGATCCATACTGGGATGACCTGGACCATGTCTCCACGACAACAGAAGGAGAAGTGAATGGAGGAGTACCGGATTTTAAAAAAAGGAATCAGCATTGCTGTGATTTGGTCCATGCAGGGCTCCACGAGGGCGTGCTCCGCACCAGTAAAAATTGCTTCACAGAACATACTTCCTGGTGGGGTTGGGATTGGAGTGAACATTATCTGACTGGCAGGGGCTGCTCAACAAGTAAGAGAGGCTTCCCTCCTTCCTCTTTTCTCCTTTCCCCTGAAGGTCCAGATGTACCTACATTTCAGGAGCAAGTCTCATTGAGCACAATGGGAGTTACTTCCAAGTAGACACACATATGCTTGTGCTGGGAAAGGGGGGGGCAAAGGGATGGGAAACCAGCCCCCTTTCTAACCGCAGGATCTCTATAACGAAGCTGTGAAGTAGTTACTTCCTAAGGCAATAAACCAAACAATGGAGAATTGGAGCCTCGAGATCCTGCTTTAGAGAATTTAGGGAATGTTCTTCAAACTGGGCCATTTCAATTGAGTGGAATCTCTACATTTTGATGTGGGCATTCAGGGGACAAGCCTCATTGAGCGCAATGGGAGTTACTTCTGATTAGACACTAATTGGCTTGTGCAGGGATGGGAAACACACAGGAAACACCCCTTGACCGAGATCACAGTGAAAGGCACACCCCTGGGGAGGGCTAGCATGCCCGAGGTAAAAGCGGGGGTTGGGGTGCGCAACAATTCCACTGCTTAGAACCTGACTTGAGGAAAAGAATTGGGCTTTAAGCAGTCTCAGGAAATCTAGTTTTTCCCTGATAAGCTCTGGGGTGGCTGCTGGATAGTCACTGGCTCAGAGTAAATCGCTGGTGGAGACACCCCCCTGCATACACAAATACAAATCTACATCTGGGTTACTATAGACAAGGGATACCAACAATCTTATTTAGACCTAAAAGTTGCTATTATTCAAGCAGTTGGGAGTTGGAGATCCCTGCTGATGTACTGCAAATCACCAAAGGTCTACCAGTAGACCCTGACCTATCTTATATGCCCCCCTGCCATATAACACAGATATACATATGTTAGTTTATTATTAACAGTTATATATAGCCTTATCTGCTAAAAAACCATCAAGGGGTGTACAACCATTTTAAACAGTAAAACTTTAAAACAATAAAAAAGCAAGAACAGTAAAACCATTAAAACATTAAAACTACGTATTATAAAAGGCTGAATTGAAAAGATGCATCTTCATCAACATATAGGCTGGGTTTACCCAACATGCTAATTAAGACGCGGTGGTTGAGTGTGGGTTCTTTTGAACTGTGAGTTGCTTTTTGAACCATGGGTTAGCATGTTGTACAAACTCAGGACATTTTCTGCAGGGTGGCTTGTTAAACATGCAGTGTGGCTTGTTAACAATGCTGAACAACCCAACAACAAACCATGGGTTCTCAAGGTGGCTTGTTCAAGAAAAATAAACTGCACTGCATGGTTAACAAGCCACTCTGCAGAAAATGTCGTGGGTTTGGACAACACACTAACCCATAGTTCAACGAACAACCCACAGTTCAAAACAACCCACACTCAACCACTGAGTGTGGGTTAGTGTGTAGTGTGAACTCAGCCATATAGTTACATAAGCCCTTACATACAAACACATACTGGCTATGGGGCATTGGTTTTACAATCTTTAAGCATATCCAGCAGTTGAATGATCATTCACATAGCATAATGGAGTCTGCTCACAATACTTTCCTTCTATTTGTTTAATTTTAATTAAATCTAGAATAACCATTGTACACATAAAACAAATAACAAAAGGATGAAAAATAACAATGTCCCCCACCCACTAATCACCCCCAAATGCTTGCAGGAAAGGTGAATAAAATTTGGTAACTGTATATTCAGCGATCCTGATTACCTGTCCAGTGGCCAATGTGTCAACCCTTTTGTTTTTATTTATTTATTTATTTATTTATTTATTTCATTTCTATACCGTCCAATAGCCGAAGCTCTCTTTTTACTAATCAAAACCAGAATAAAATTATGATGCAAATAAGAAAGACACTATTAAATTATATGGTTTGTTATCGGAACCTTTACAAATGTTTTTGACATTTTCTCTGCCTGCTATTCATGTGTTGTTCAAAATATTTAGCAAACAAAATTGAGGAGAAATACCTGCTGCACATCAGTGAAATTGTATTTCCTGTTACATATGATTCTATGACTCAAGATATTGCCAAGCTTCATATTCTTTTTTTACAAGCAGGTTTTCTCTGGTCAAGGAAATGATAGTTCATGAATAAAAAACAACCTAAACAGATCAGCATTGTCACTGTATCTGTCATTCTAATAGAAATCAGACCAGTTTCCCAGAAATGGTCTTTCTTTGCCAACAAATTGTCGTCACTGTGACATCCTGAACTCTCAACAGTAGCAGGGAAAAAAGCTCTCTTTTTGAATTGCAGCCCAGTCTTTCACAGTTAAAAGACCTGTCATGAGTTCTAGGTTGCATTTGTCTATAATTTCATGTTTAAATATCTTAAAATAGCATCAGAATTATGGGATTTCATAGCCAGTTCTCCGCATATGAATTTGTCAAATTCACGTTCCTCAATTTAGCATACCTCCTAAATTAAAAAAAGAAGATTTTGTCTGATCTGACTAAAGACCAGAATAATCGGACATAGCCTTTCATTTTGTGGGTTGAAAATTAACTTCATAACCTGTAATCAAGCTGACAGAGTGCAACTAACAAAAGCCCATCCTCTGAGTTTTCCAAGTTACCTACTTAAAACTGCAGATTTAAAATGTGACTTTCTAATTAGTTTTTACGTTGGGCAACATGTCGGACTCTGCCTGCTTCCCTGAGCTTCTTGAAGACAACGTAGGATATAAATGTATTAAATGTATGAATGAGTGAGTGAGTGAGTGAGTGAAAGAACAAATGCTTCTCTCTGGCATTCAATGTAGTCATGTATTCTCCAGAATTCAAAACAAGCTTCCCCACTTTTTGGAAACAAGAAGACGGACACATTGCACGAACCCTCTTTGAAATATCAGCCACATTTTGGGTTACACACTTTTCCTCGTTCACTTTGGGTTTTAGTTTCAGAGCTGCTTGGATTTGTTGCCAATTTGAAGGTAATTGCTGGCACATGGAAAAGAGGAAGAGAAGGAAGCAGAAGATGGTCATCGGCCCCGATAGGCCTCCTAGACAGTCGAATGGAACTGCAAATTATGCTCCAGTAGTAAACAGATACCTGCATGCTGTTGAATCTTCTTCACTTCTTTCAAAGTATTTCTTATGCTGGCAAAATTTCTAGAAGGCAGCAGTGAACTTTTGCTTGCTCAGCAAAAGTAAAAAGGAGTTGTTTTGATTGAGCAAAGATGCCTACTAAGTTCCGGTGTCACATACTGGGCAAGAAGTGAAAGTACACTGGGTCTGTCTGCCGTGGAACAGACACTGCTGGTGAAATGGATTCCCTCTCTCCCCTGCAGCCTCCCACAATCCCCCAAAACTGTTCTGGAGGATTGGGGGACCCTCTGAACCACATTTGGGTGGGACACTGGAGGGAGGAAAGGAAGGGGATGTTCCATTGCACAAATGGCGGTCCACTTGTCCAACATTGCACCTGGAATTACAGGCAAGCATGTTCTGGGAGAACAAAATGAAGCAGGACAAAGGCTGATAGAATTTTGCCAAGACAACTCACTGAGCATAACAAACACCCTCTTCCAACAACCTAAGAGATGACTTTATACATGGGCTTCACCAGACGGTTGACACCGAAATCAGATTGACTACATCCTTTGTAGCCAAAGGTGGCGGATATCTATGCAGTTGGTAAAAACAAGACCTGGAGCTGATTGTAGTTCAGATCACGAACTTCTTATTGCACAATTTAGAATCAGACTAAAGAGAATAGGGAAGACCCACAGATCAGTTAGATATGAGCTCACAAATATTCCTCATGAATATGCAGTGGAGGTAAAGAATAGATTTAAGGGACTAGATTTAGTAGATAGGGTCCCGGAAGAACTATGGACAGAAGTTCGCAACATTGTTCAGGAGGCGGCAACAAAAAACGTCCCAAAGAAAAAGAAAACCAAGAAGGCAAGATGGCTGTCTGCTGAGACACTGGAAGCAGCCCAAGAAAGAAGGAAAGCAAAAGGCAACAGTGATAGGGGGAGATATACCCAATTAAATGCAAAATTCCAGAGGTTAGCCAGAAGAGATAAGGAATTATTTTTAAATAAGCAATGCGTGGAAGTGGAAGAAGATAACAGAATAGGAAGGACAAGAGACCTCTTCCAGAAAATTAGAAACATGGGAGGTAAATTCCAGGCAAAAATGGGTATGATCCAAAACAAAGATGGCAAGGACCTAACAGAAGCAGAAGAGATCAAGAAAAGGTGGCAAG
Organism: Heloderma suspectum; assembly: GCF_057233095.1. Taxonomy (NCBI): domain Eukaryota; kingdom Metazoa; phylum Chordata; class Lepidosauria; order Squamata; family Helodermatidae; genus Heloderma; species Heloderma suspectum. The sequence goes on from NC_139459.1 coordinate 103,261,308, forward strand.
AATATACGGAAGATCTGTAAAGGAAGGATAACAACATCAGGGATAGATTTGACGGTGTGGTCAGTGCGCTAGAGCCAGACATCCTGAAGACTGAGGCTGAATGGTCCTTAAGAAGCATTGCTAATAATAAGGCAGCAGAAGATGACGGTATCCCAGCTGAACTGTTTAAAATCTTGCAAGATGATGCTGTCAAGGTGATGCATGCCATATGCCAGCAAATTTGGAAAACACAAGGATGGCCAACAGATTGGAAAAAATCAACCTATATCCCCATACCAAAAAAGGGAAGCACCAAAGAATGTTCAAACTATTGAACAGTGGCATTTATTTCACATGCCAGTAAGGTAATGCTCAAGATCTTGCAAGGTAGACTCCAGCAATTCATGGAACGAGAATTGCCAGATGTACAAGCTGGGTTTAGAAAAGGCAGAAGAACTAGAGACCAAATTGCCAATATCCGCTGGATAATGGAGAAAGCCAGGGAGTTTCAGAAAAACATCTATTTCTGTTTTATTGACTATTCTAAAGCCTTTGATTGTGTGGATCATAACAAATTGTGGCAAGTTCTTGGTGGTATGGGGATACCAAGTCATCTTGTCTGCCTCCTGAGGAATCTGTATAATGACCAAGTAGCAACAGTAAGAACAGACCATGGAACAACGGACTGGTTTAAGACTGGGAAAGGAGTACGGCAGGGTTGTATACTCTCACCCCTACCTATTCAACCTGTATGCAGAACACATCATGTGACGTGCTGGGCTTGATGGAGCCAAGGCTGGAGTTAAAATCGCTGGAAGAAACATTAACAATCTCAGATATGCAGATGATACCACTTTGATGGCTGAAAGCGAGGAGGAGCTGAGGAAGCTTATGATGAGGGTGAAAGAAGAAAGTGCAAAAGCCGAAAAAAAAGTGCAAAAAAATCCCCAAGATTATGGCAACCAGCTTGATTGATAACTGGCAAATAGAGGGAGAAAACGTGGAGGCAGTGACAGACTTTGTCTTTCTAGGTGCAAAGATTACTGCAGGTGCTGACTGCAGCCAGGAAATCAGAAGACGTTTACTTCTTGGGAGGAGAGCAATGACAAATCTTGATAAAATAGTGAAGAGCAGAGACATCACACTGACAACAAAGGTCCGCATAGTTAAAGCAATGGTATTCCCCATAGTAACCTATGGCTGCGAGAGCTGGACCATAAGGAAGGCTGAGCGAAGGAAGATAGATGCTTTTGAACTGTGGTGCTGGAGGAAAATTCTGAGAGTGCCTTGGACTGCAAGAAGATCAAACCAGTCCATACTCCAGGAAATAAAGCCAGACTGTTCACTTGAGGGAATGATATTAAAGGCAAAACTGAAGTACTTTGGCCACATAATGAGAAGACAGGATACCCTGGAGAAGATGCTGATGCTAGGGAAAGTGGAAGGCAAAAGGAAGAGGGGCCCACCAAGGGCAAGGTGGATGGATGATATTCTGGAGGTGATGGACTCGACCTTGGGGGAGCTGGGGATGGCGACAGCCGACAGGACGCTCTGGCGTGGGCTGGTCCATGAAGTCACGAAGAGTAGGAAGTGACTGACCGAATAAACAATAACAACAAAAAGAAATTTCAAATTGATCCACTACAATAAATGAATGGCCTCTTAATTTACCCCTGGTAGTGAGTATCTAAAGAAGGTGGGGTTGCTCTGTGAAGCCCCGCAGAGGTCCAAGCTCATTGACCAGAGAGGCTTTATATATAAGCCCAGGGAAGAAATTACCAGTAAATTGAAACCCCACAAACGGACATGGATGAATGGCTACACACCACTTGAAAAAGGATGTAGAGTGCACAGCAGTGGAGCTTGGTGGTCTGTTCTCCAACTCTGTAATTTAAATACACATTTGGTGAGAGGCTGTACAAGCACTTTAATCACATTTCTGCCATCATGTCCAATACAGATGTTGCTCAGAGGGGAGTGGGCAACCTAAATGTGGATGTGGAAACCTTTAGCACATTCTCTTTCTTCCAATCATGACATGCAGGAGCAGCTGTTCTGCTACTTGGCCAGGCTCTTCCTGTGAGCCTTCCTTAGGCTACCTTCTTATGTTTATGGCAGGTTGAGAGCCCCTGCATTGCAGCTTCCTCCCATATGACTTAGGAGACCTAACGCCCCCAGGCAACTTGTGATGATCCCTCTCCATGGCTTCTTCCCATGTTAGTACTGCCTGTCCCAGAAATTCCACCAAGTAAGATAAGAAGGGACCCTGAATACAGCAACCTTATTTTTAAAGATCTTACCCGCCATGAATAATTGTAGCAGAATAGGGTCCCCATTGCTTTGTTTTTGAGTTAATATAGGGTGGCCACTTGGGCACTGTCAAAAAAAAGAGGACACATGTTAGCATAGCGTAACATTTGCATATGTGAATTTATATGTATAGATGGACATTTAGAAATCATTACTATAACTTAAAAAGAAATACAATACATCTGACCATAGTGGGGAAGACTGTGACAAGGTGACCTGTGTGCCTGTCCAGTTAGCCATTGTCCAGATGCTAATGGTTGTTGGGCAACTTCAAGGCCCCTTCCCTTCTTATGGATCTTAATCTTTAAACATTCTTTGGACTGGATAGCACTTCAAATAGAGGATTGTCGTCTGTAAAGTAGGATACATGATCACCCTACGTTTGTCTGATATGTAGTGGCAAACCATTTCTGCCCACACTTATGCAGTATGGTGACAAGCTCCAACATCTACCTTAATTTTTTTTAAAATCACTTTGAAAGAGAGCCCAAATAAGCCCAAAAGTAAAATATGTATCATAAAGCCAGGTGATGGATTAACATAGTCCATGAAGGATTTAGATTGTCATCCATGCTAATAAACCATCAGTCAAGAAAGATTAGCGCAGCATTGTAAAGGTTCTCATCCAAGGAAAGCATTTAGAAGCAGAAAGTGTGCTGTCTAATTTCATATCAACACACCATGCCATAAAGTCAAGCAAACAGAAAGAAAAGCTCCCATATAAACAGCCTAATTGTTGATGTGCAAGTTGAGATACAACAAAGGGAGGCTTTTAAGATGTCAATGCATTCAGCTAAATCAACTTGTCTTTTGTCAACCTGTGTAAAACACTAAAAAACAAACAAACCAGGAAACCCCCCCCCCCTGCAGTATGGTTTCCAAGAAAAATATCACATTCACTCAGTAGGAAGAGAAATTTCACCTTTTCACCAGCTTAATCCACATATGTTTTAGGGATATTTGATACTTTTACTCATGTGTTTCATACCTATTCCTTCACAAATGTTTTGTCAGTTAAGTGGTTAGACCCTACAGGTATTAGACTTTGGCAGCTTGTGAAGTTCATGATTGAAGCTGGCTTCATCATACGTCTCGCTAGTGCGTACTGGAAAGAAGTGGGCATTTCCCCAAGCTTGACTTTGCCCAAGCCCCAGTGAAATGCAGGGAGGCTGGGCAGAAGGGATGTGTGTGGTGGACCAGCCACAGCTGCATGGGAACTTTCCCTGAAGAGTCACTCCAAATCCAACCTGTTCGTAATTCCCGCATGTATGGCAAGGCCGACTCTGATGAATTGAAACTGTAGTATGTTCGTCATCAGTGGCGTAGTGGTGCATTTTGAAGGGCCAGTGCTCATCCTGGTGGTGTCACAGCCACACCCCCAGGGAGAGTAAAAAAAACCCCTCAGGCAGCTTTGTTGATCCCCATAACAGACCAGTTCTAGAACTTTTCATCTCCACCTGGAACAGGTCTTTTGTAAAGCTATTGGGTCTTAACTGCCCATTTGAGACCAAACCGCCCCCAAACTCTTTGCAATACAACTGGGATAGCTCACAACATTTGTTGCTAGCAGTGGAGGCTGATGGATCCAATTTCAGTGGGTTTGTGAATCCATTCTGAGTTTTAGTCTGAACTACTTTGGGGATAAGGTTCAACACCTTGGAGAGCTCCTTTAGAGTTCTGGCTGGTTTTGACTGGAACTCAGAATGGATTCACAGCCCCACCGAAATCGGACCCACCAGCCTCCACTACTTGCTAGGGAAATCCATTCAGCATTCCTGCGTCCTCCCCACACCCCCCACAGCTACTTTGAGGATTGCAGCAAAGCTCAGAGGAAACAGGAAAGCCGGAGAGGGATGGCAGATGACATCATCATCCCTGCTAATCAACCCATCCCAGGGCTTTGGCCCTCTGAGCCCCCTGGCTCCACTACCCCACTGTTCGTAATCAAAGATGAGGTTTGAAAGGCCCCCCTCACACCGTATTCCCCGAGTGCACTTTGGTGCAACTTGCCAAAATTCAATCACAATTCAGAAGCTTGGAATGTAGGCGAGAGCTTTCTTTGATGTTTTCATTCTGCTGAGCTTGTACATCCTTCCTCGGGTTGTCTAGATTATGCTCAGGGTGGTAGGCCCCCATCTGCAGTGCAAACAGGTCAGTGACTGTATACAAATCTGCATAAAAATCTTCACACTACACCTTTGCAGTGAGTAAAATCTTTTCTTAAAAGCACCCACTCATTCCAAAAGAGAAAATATCGCCCAAGAGCTCCCCTCATCCCCAGTGCTCCCCAAACTTTCCAATTGTTCCTTTGGGAAAATGGAAAAATATATCCTTGGAAAATAGGAACCTCCCCTCTTCCCTTCCCCAATTTTTCCATTTCCCCCCAGACCTCCACATCTTCAGTTCAGGGTTCAAGTCCTTGTCCACATGCTTTCTTTGTGTTTTCTATTGCCTGGCAGGCATGTATATGTGTGAGGTGTGCTGCTTTCTTAGGGGAGGGCTGTAGCTCAGTGGAAAAGCACATGCTTTGTATACAGAAGGTCACTGGTTCAGTCCCTGCCTTCTACATTTAAAAGGGTCAGGTGATGGGAAATCCCTGTGCTTGAGACCCTGGAGAGCCTCTTCAAGTGAAAGTAGACAATACTAGGTTAGCTGGGCAAATAGTCTCTGACTTGGCATGAGGCAGATTCCTATGACAGGAAGAAAAGCTGAAAACTGGATTGCCCCTCCCTGCAAATGATTGGAAGTAGGGATGCGTGCATCTCTCAATTTCAGTTTCTCTCTGTTTCTTATTTTTCCATTCTGAAATCTGATTCAAACTTTGAGAATTTTCTTAGTCTTAAGTGCAGTTCATCCTGAACTTTGAGAATTTTTTTAAAAAAAAGTTTGCATGAAAATTCATAAGCATTTTTGTGCATATTTCTTCAAGTACATGCATTTTTATATGCATTTTTGCAAGCAATTTGCATAATATTATTCCTTTTTGAATGTTTTCTCTAATATATGCAGTTTTGTACACATTTTCAGTTGGTTAACTTTACTGCAGAATTCAAAGAATTGCGTATTTTAGCATAGTGGTTCAAAAGTGCGAAATGAGTTCTGTTTGTATTTACATGTGAATAGAACTTATTGCTCCCCCAACCCTAATTGGAAGCGCCTTCTGTTCACATGAGAGGCTTTTTGGATACAAGCCCATATCTGTACAATACTTAGCTATGCTGTTTGTGTTAAAATACTTGCCTTAAAATAATCGCCATCCCATACATTATGGTGTCAGCAGAGGGGGTTGGGTACCATCAGGCTATGGAAGTTTTGACCTTGGCATGACCCTTCCAGATGAGACCCGTGGTTTCCTGGCATGGAGAGGTTTACACCAGCACAGCCAATGTTCGATCCCCTCTATGTGCGAAGAATGTCAAATTGTGTGGCTGTCATCCTAGCATGCTATTCACCTTTCACCATCACGGTATTCAGCTTTTTCAAATGTGTATATTAAATAGCACCACACTGAAAGCAGGGCTGTTGTCATAATTCATCTCTCTCTCTGTTGCACAGCTGCTGGCATTCTTTTCAACCCCCCCTCCCCACTCACCTGTATAAACACCAAGGTACATTTTTTCTTGTGGTTTTTCCTTTGTGTGTTAAGAAGACAGAAATGGTCCAGTCTACCCCAGGGTAAAGAAGACATCTACCTTTCCCTCACAGGGGAATAATGACAGAGAATCCACAGGACTGATCCCCTCCCGCAATTGTAGAATGAATAATAATAATAATAATAATAATACTTATATACTGTCTTCTCTGCTAAAAAGCCATCAAAAGTGTTCAACAATTTAAAACAATAAAACTTTGCAACAATAAACACAAGAATAATAACACTAACAACACTAAAACATTAAAAACATTTTTATGCTTTTTAAAAGTCTGGATTAAAAAGATGCTTCTTTAGATCCTTTCTAAGGCCAAGAGAGTGGGGGGGCAAAATTTTACAACTTTTAGATCCTTGTATAGTTGGGAAGCTATGATGGATGCTAATGCTCTTAGCAATTGAAAGCATATTAGGTCTGGCGCTCATTGCCTAGTGGGGGTATTCAGATGATTGTGATGGGGAAAGAAGCCGTCATGGTTTCTCCCCCTGCACATGTAACTGCCATTTGCATAATCCCCCATAATGCAATGTGGGTTGGCACGTGGTCCGAACCTGTCATGCGGCACGGTGGGGGTGGCTTCGTACTCACCCTAAAACCCATACTAGTTGTAGGGTGGGAAACTTGTGGTCTCTAGATGTTTTTACCTACAACTTTCATCAGTCCTTGCCAGCATAGCCAATGCTGAGGGATCATGTGAATTGCAGGCCAAAACATCAGGATATATGGTGTATGTGTGTGTGTGTGTGTGACTCTTTCCCTTTAGCCCCTAGGGTTTCTCTCTCTCTCTCTCTCTTTCTCTCTCTCTCTCTCTCTTTTTCCCTGGCCCTGCTTTTAAAAAGCAGACTGATGCCATAGCCTGTGGAAAGCAAGGGAAGCTTTCCACAGGCATGAAAATAAGTGGTAGCATTTCTTCAATTTTTAAAAATATCCCACCACATTCATTCCATTTCTATACTGCCCAATAGCTGAAGCTCTGACATGGTTATGCAGAACCCCTCAGCTTCACCTGCAACAATTTCTGTGGGGCAAACAACATTACATACAAATGTGTATATAATGTTTGCCTGGCCCCGACGTTGTACTCTTTCAGGTGCCAGGTGAACACCTTTGTACTTTCCCAGCATTTTAGCATTATAGTTTTTTCATTTTGCTGTTTTAAATCTGTTACTGTATTTTAAATCTCTACATTGCCACTAGGTTTTATTCTGGCTGTATTTTTATACCATAGTTTTAAGCTTTTATATTTTATACTGTCTTGATTCTGTACTTCGGCATTTTAATTTTTGTGGACCACCCAGAGAGCTTCGGCTATTGGGCGATATAGAAATGTAATAAATAAAATAAATAATAAAATAAAAATAAATAATGTAGCCCTACTGTCAGCATTTTTGAAAAATGAAAAGTAGCCATGGGATGCTGTGCTTTTGAATGGAGGAATGATGGGGAAAAGGGTATGTTTAGCCCTTTCCCTTCCAGCTGTTTTCCAACTCCAAATTTCTCCCAAGCTGTTTCCACTTCCCTGGGTGATTCCAGATATGTATTTACCCTCACAACCACATATCTGCAATACCATGGGGGAGCAATTTGGGGAGATTCTGAGTGGGGAAATGGCTGGCAGGAAAAACTTTAAATTCCTTCCTCCTGAGGCTGCTTTACTCATTACAAACTAGTGTCTGTGTACTGTTACATGCACACAGCGATGCACGGATTTCATTAAATCCATTCTGTCTGCATTTTGTGGATTGTCAGGGGTCTTCTGTTCCATTGCTGGTTCATTGTCAGAATCAGGGTTATTTTTAGGGATGTATGAGAATTTTGTTCCTGTTTGCAAATGTGCATTTGTGCTAATGTGCACTTGCACAAATCCCCCCCCAAAGTGAAAAAAAAGTCCACAAATATGTGTGACTTGAAAAAGCCCAGTCTGCTGTGGAGTCTGCAGGACCGATTCCTAGAAATCCAAACTTATTTGAATCCATTGTGGTTTTCTCCGACATCCCTACATGCATGTAATGTGCAATTAGCCCTTTGAATTAAGGTAATAGCTTGTTGTTGTTGTTGTTGTTGTTCAGTCGTGTCCGACTCTTCGTGACCCCATGGACCATAGCACGCCAGGCCTTCCTGTCCACCGCTCTCTCCCGGAGTGTGCTCAAGTCCATATTCATTGCATCGGTGATACTATCTAGCCATCTCATCCTCTGCCGTCCCCTTCTCCTTTTGCCTTCAGTCTTTCCCAGCATCAGGGTCTTTTCCAGGGAGTTTTCTCTTCGCATTAGGTGGCCAAAATATTTGAGCTTCAGCTTCAGTATCTGTCCTTCCAATGAGCAGTCAGGGTTGATTTCCTTTAGGATGGACTGATTTGACCTCCTTGCAGTCCAGGGGACTCGTAAGAGTCTTCTCCAGCACCACAGTTCGAAAGCATCAATTCTTCGGTGCTCAGCCTTCCTTATAGTCCAGCTCTCACAGCCATACATTACTACTGGGAAAACCATAGCTTTGATTAGACGGACCTTTGTCGGCAAGGTGATGTCTCTGCTTCTTACTATGCTGTCTGGGTTTGCCATAGCTTTCCTCCCAAGGAGCAAGCGTCTTTTAATTTCATGGCTACAGTCACCGTCTGCGGTGATCTTGGAGCCCAAGAAAGTAAAATCTGTCACTGCTTCCATTTCTTCCCCTTCTATATGCCAGGAAGTGATAGGGCCAGATGACATGATCTTAGTTTTTTTAATGTTGAGTTTCAAACCAGCTTTTGCACTCTCCTCTTTCACCCTCAACAAGAGGCTCTTTAGATCCTCTTCGCTTTCTGCCATTAGGGTGGTATCGTCTGCATATCGGAGGTTGTTGATAATTCTCCCAGCAATCTTAATTCCGACCTCTGATTCATCCAACCCGGCATTTCTCATGATGTACTCTGCATATAAGTTAAATAAGCAGGGTGACAATATGCAGCCTTGTCGTACTCCTTTCCCAATTTTGAACCAATCGGTTGTTCCATGTCTGGTTCTTACTGTTGCTTCTTGACCCTCATACAGGTTTCTCAGGAGACAGGTAAGGTGGTCTGGTACTCCCATCACTTTAAGAATTTGCCACAGTTTGTTGTGATCCACACAATCAAAGGCTTTAGCGTAGTCAATGAAACAGAAATAGACGTTTTTCTGGAATTCTCTTGCTTTCTCCATGATGCAGCGAATGTTGGCGATTTGATCTCTAGTTCCTCTGCCTCTTCGAAACCCAGCTTGTACTTCCGGTAGTTCTCGGTTCGCATACTGCTGAAGCCTAGCTTGTAGGATTTTGAGCATCACCTTGCTGGCATGTGAAATGAGCGCAATTGTGCGGTAGTTTGAACACTCTTTGGCGTTGCCCTTCTTTGGAATTGGAATGTAAACTGACCTTTTCCAGTCTTGTGGCCACTGTTGAGTGTTCCAGATTTGTTGGCATATTGAATGCAGCACTTTAACAGCATAATCTTTTAGGATTTTAAAGAGCTCAGCTGGAATACTGTCATGTCCACTAGCTTTGTTGTTACTAATGCTTCCTAAGGCCCACTTGACTTCACTCTCGAGGATGTCCGGCTCAAGTTCAGTGACCGCACTATCATGGCTATCAGGGACATTCAGATCTTTCCTGTATAGTTCTTCTGTGTATTCTTTCCACCTCTTCTTAATCTCATCTGCTTCTGTTAGGTCCCTGCCTTATTTGTCCTTTATCATGCCCGTCTTTGCACAAAACGTTCCCTTGAGATCTCCAATTTTCTTGAAGAGATCTCTAGTCTTTCCCATTCTGTTGTTTTCCTCGATTTCTTTGCATTGTTCATTTAAGAAGGCCTTCTTGTCTCTCCGTGCTATTCTCTGGAACTCTGCATTCAGTTGGGTATATCTTCCCCTTTCTCCCTTGCTTTTCGCTTCCCTTCTTTCGTGAGCTACTTGTAAAGCCTCATCAGACAGCCACTTGGCTTTCTTGCATTTCTTTTTCTTTGGGACGGATTTCGTTGCTGCCTCCTGAACAATGTTACGGACCTCCGTCCATAGTTCCTCAGGCACTCTGTCTATCAGGTCTAATCCCTGAAATCTATTCCTCACCTCCACTGTATATTCATCAGGGATATGATTTAGGTCATACCTGAACGGTTTAGTGGTTTTCCTGACGTTCTTCAATTTAAGCCGAAATTTTGCAAGAAGCAGCTCATGATCTGAGCCACAGTCAGCTCCAGGTCTTGTTTTTACTGACTGTATGGAGCTTCTCCATCTTTGGCTGCAAAGGACATAATCAATCTGATTTCGATATTGACCATGTGGTGACATCCATGTGTAGAGTCGCCTCTTGTGCTGTTGGAAAAGAGTGTTTGCTATGATCAGCATGTTCTCTTGGCAAAACTCTATTAGCTTTTGTCCTGCTTCATTTTGTACACCAAGGCCATGCCTGCCTGTTATCCCGGTGATTTCTTGACTTCCTACTTTAGCATTCCAATCCCCTATTATGAAGAGGACATCTTTTTTGGGTGTTAGTTCTAGAAGGTGTTGTAGGTCTTCATAGAACCGATCAACCTCAGCTTCTTCGGCCTCAGTGGTTGGGGCATAGACTTGAATTACTGTGATGTTGAATGGTTTGCCTTGGATTCGTACTGAGATCATTCTATCATTTTTAAGATTGTACCCCAGTACTGTTTTTCCCACCCTTTTGTTGACTATGAGTGCTACTCCATTTCTTCTAAGGGATTCTTGCCCACAATAGTAGATATGATGGTCACCTGAATTAAATTCGCCCATGCCTGTCCATTTTAGTTCGCTGATTCCCAAGATGTCGATGTTCAATCTTGCCATCTCATGTTTGACCACCTCCAGCTTACCTTGATTCATTGATCTGACATTCCAGGTTCCTAAACAATATTGTTCTTTACAGCATCGGATTTTCTTTTCACCGCCAGACACATCCACAGCTGAGTGTCCTTTCGGCTTTGGCCCAGCCGCTTCACTCTTTCTGGCGCTACTTGGAAATACCCTCTGCTCTTCCCCAGTAGCATATTGGACACCTTCCGACCTGAGGGGCTCATCTTCCGGCGTCATATCTTTTAGCCTTGTGATACGTTCCATGGGGTTTTCTTGGCAAGAATACTGGAGTGGGTTGCCATTTCCTTCTCCAGTGGACCACATTTTGTCAGAACTCTCTGCCATGACCTGTCCGTCTTGGGTGGCCCTGCACGGCATAGCTTATGGCTTCACTGAGTTACGTAAGCCCCTTCGCCACAACAAGGCAGTGATCCATGAAGGGGAAGGTAATAGCTTACCTTAATCTAAAAAAGCTTGCAGCACTATAGCTTTAAGAGAAAAAAACCTTTTCTGAGTTATTCATCCAAAAACATAAGCACAGGAATGTTCTGAATTGTATTCAAGATGCATTGTACATATTTTTCTTTTCTCTGTTCTCAAAGTACAGCATATTCCTCTGTCATTACCTATTTTGGGGTTATGATGAAGTTACTGTTTTGTCGAAAGTGTAAGAGTTACGGATACTGTAACTAGCATTTGGGGTGTTGGCTTAAGGTTGTTCTGCAGTAATTGATTTACAGTGGTGCGTGAAAACCACATGGGGCACTGCAGGAGGATAATATGAGTGGCTGCACCTGTACTTCTCAAAGCAAGCCTTCACAAAATCTCCACTCAGCATAATCCTTCTCTCAGTCTGGAGCTGAAAAGAATAAATCATGAACCTACTTCATGGAAGGAATTTTTATTGTTTGGGGTGGGGGTGGGGAATCAACATTTTTCATATGCTCTCCCCAGCATTTAGAGAAGCAGTGGATTTCGTTCAGACTATTTAAGCTACAGGGCCGTATGGTGGCCAGGTGGCTTCCTTTACAGGGGTCAGTCCTCTATCTGAAGGGCTGCGCAGTCCGAGTCAGGCTTAAAGATAAAGAACCCTCAGAAGGGAGAGCAGTGGGGGCTGTGAAGTTGCCCATCACAAGTTAATATCTGGACAGCAGACTGAGCAGGCACACAGGTCACCTGGTCAGTGGATGTCCTGTATTTCTGTTTTAATGATGGTAATTATTTCTCCATTTGCATCTGTACAAATAAATTAGCATACGCAAGTGCAATGCAAATTGGTGTCCTTTTTTCTCCTTTTTTCTTCTCTGTTTTGGTGATGCATTTCCTCTGTTGGGGTGGTGTGTGAGTGGTCACTCTATCAAGTAGCCTTAAAGTTACTTGCTCCAGGGTGACTCCATTGAACTCAGTGAAGATTTTCTGGCTTGAAGAGTGTGGTATTTGATCACAATTTTCTCCCATCTCAGTTATCCAGCTCATAACCCTGAGAGTGCACAGAGTCTGCTGAAATCAGTGAGGCTTCGGTTAGTTGTGAATAACTAGTCCCTTCCATATAGGCAGAGTGAGGCAGGCACAACAAACAGTTAGCTGTGGGTGCCATCGAAGGGTGACAAATGGTTAGTTATTTAATTTCTTATTATTGTATTTTTACTGCCCGGGAGGGTGTGTGTGAGATGTTGGTGGGATTTTCTGCCACAATAATTGCCTGGCCTTGGGAACTTCGCATACATCTGGACAGCAAGGACTAGCAGAGATGAAACAACATTCTGATCCTCAGAATCAGAGCTTTCAGGACATGCTGAGGGTTACCACTCTGTCCCTGCAGTGCAGGCTGTGGAGGTCGGCTGCACATCAGCACAAGCGTATCCCTTTTTTTCTGGCAGGGCTCCAGTATTGGGAGGCAGTCAGGGCCGGCTCTACCCTTAGGCAGAGTGAGGCAGCCACTCAAATAGTAGCTTGTGGGTGTCATCAAAGGGCAGCAGATGGTTAGTTATTTCATTTATTAGAATGATATTTTAACTGCCAGGGATGGGAGTGAGGTGTTGTGGGATTTTCTGCCAAAATAATTGGCTGGCTGTGGATAATGTGCACCTTGATACTGTGGATACTGTGCACCTTGATGTGGTGGTGGTGGCACCATTTGCTGTTCTAGCACAGCCAGCCAGCCAAATGTCCTGGGTCAGTCTTGATTGCAACTGACCTTACATGGATCAGGGCCATGGTATATACGTATGTCCAAAATGGGGGTGTACATAAGGTGAGCCCTGGTGGATCAGATCAAAGGCTGATCTAGTCCAGATACCTATGGAGAGCCCACACCCAGGACATGAGGAGAATAACCCTCTTTCATTCATGTTCCACAGCAACTGGTGTTCAGACCGAGCCACACTGCCTCTGATAATGGAGTTAATATAAAGCCATCATGACTAGTAGCCATTGATAGCTTTATCCTCCATCAACTGGTCTCCTTTTAAAGCCATCGCCAGATCTTATGGAAGTGAATTCCATTGTGGAGTGTGAAGAAGCACTTCCTTTTGTCTGTCCTGAATCGCCCACCAATTAGCTTCATTGCATGATCTTAGATTCTAGTAATATGAGGGAGGGAGAAAAACGTCTCTCCATCCACTTCTGCCACGTCATGCATAATTTTATAAATCTTTGTCTTGTGTTCTCTGACTCAGCTTCTCTATGTGCTAAAAAGCATCAAGCATTGTAACTTCTCCAAATAAGGGAGTTGCTGCAGTCCCTTGATCATTTTGGTTGCCCCTTTCTCTAGTTCTACTATATCCTTTAGAGGTGTGGTGTCCAGAACTGTGCACAGTATTTCAAGTGAGGTTGTGTGAGTGAGATTTGTATAAAGGCACTACGAGAGCGACAGTTTTATTTTGATCCCTTTCTTAATTATCCCTGACATGGAATTGGCCTTTTTACACTGGGTCAGAGTTTTCATTGAGCTCTCCACCACAACCCCAAATTCCCTTTCTTAGCTTCTTCACTGCTGTTTCTTCACTGCTGTAATTTTGTGTTGTCAGAAAACTGAGCCATCTCACTTCTCACCCTAACTCCAGATCATTTATGAACAAGTTAAAAAGCACTGGTCCCAGTACAGATCTTTGGGGACCCCACTGTTTACATCCCTCCATTTTGAACACTATCCATTTATTCCTACTCTCTGCTTCTTGTTCTTTAACTAGTTAGCGATCTTTAAAAGGACAACTCCTCTTATCCCATGACTGCAAAGTTTCTTCAGGAGTCTTTGGTGAGGGACTTTGTCAAAAGCCCTTTGAAAGTCCAAGGAAACAATATCTGCCAGGTCACCCCATCCACATGCTTGTTGAGACTCTCAAACAACTCTAAAAGGTTAGTAAGAAAGGACTTACCTTACCCTTGCAGAAACCACGCTGAATCTTTTTCCGTAGGCTTGTCCTTCTATAGGCTTATTAATTTTATCTTTAATGATGTTTTCCACCAATTTACTTGGAACTAGCCTGTAATTTCCTGGATCTCCTTTTAAAAAGTGGCAGTACATAAATGGCCACTTTCCACTCATCTGGTACAGAGGTTGATCTTAGGGACATCTTACATGTTTTAGTTTGAAGGTCAACAATTCCACATTTGAATTCTTTATGAATGCTTGGATGGATACCTTCTGTACTGGGTGATTTGTTTATTTTCCATTTGTCAGCAAAGTCCAGAATTTGCCCTGCCTTATTTCTCTTCCAGTTCCTTTGCCCACCCTTCTCTCAGGGGCCAGAACAAAGTGGTAGAACATATGTCCTGTACACAGAAAGTCCTAGGCTGAGTCCTTGGTATCTTCAGTTTTTAAGAAGGGATCTCAAGTGGCAGGGCTGGAAAAGAACTTCTAGACCTGTGGCCAGTCAGGGTGGACAGTACTGGGCCAGATGCACATCAGTCGGTCTGTGTCAGGCAGCTTCTGCTATCTTTGTAGATTAATATTGTTGCAAGGAGACATCGTATACTCTTTTAAAGAATGTGGTTCTGCAATGATCCTCTTTAAATCCCATGTATTATGGGATTTCTGTATAGTTTAAGCTATAAAGCCCTTCCCGTCCTCCTGGAATTCTTAGCCTGAAGACACACACCCAGCAGCCCAATCTTATGCTATGCATGTTTATTCAGAAGGAAGTCACGTTGATTTCAATGAGGTTTTCTCCCAAAGAGGTGTGCACAGGAGTGTGATGTAAGAGTTAAACTACACATGAAGGTCGGGTTCCATGATTGAGACCCCTTCTGACATCATTTTCTGTTACAAGGAGCAGCTACCGGGGTGGTGTGGTGGTGGATTGGGGCTGCTGCTAACCCTTTTTCTCATGTCATGTTCCCAGTCCAAAGGTTGGATCCAGACTTAGTCATATTTAGAGCAGACCCATGGAAATCAATAGGGCTTGAGTTAATCCTGACTAACGTAAGTCTCATTGATTTCAGTGCATCTATTCTACATATGTGCTAGGGAAAGTGGAAGGCAAAAGGAAGAGGGGCCGATCAAGGGCGAGATGGATGGATGATATTCTGGAGGTGACGGACTTGACCTTGGGGGAGCTGGGGGTGGCGACAGCCAACAGGAAGCTCTGGCATGGGCTGGTCCATGAAGTCACGAAGAGTCGGAAGCGACTGACCAAATAAACAACAAATTCTACACATGACTATGCCTGAATCTACCCCTCATATCCCTCTCCTTGTGTGTGCTTTTTGTAATAGAAAAAGACATCGGGAGTTCCAGTTACAGAATGCTGATGTCACATGTAGTTGATCCTAAGACATTTAGGGAAAACTGAAACTCTTTTCTCCCATTTTTCTTTATTTTTCTAGTCTTTTAATATGAAGCTGTTTTAAACATCTCATATATTCCCCCCCCCCCCTGCCATTCTCTGTATTTGGTTTTATTTCTTCTCCCGTAGGCATGAGCTGTTTCATATCTGGTTTTATTGTTTTCTTTTTTTATTGCTCTTTGCACATTGGTTTACATAAATGCTGCCTCTGTGGACAGGTGGATTATAAATGGTTTTAAACAAATAACCAATAAACAAATCATGATTCTGATAAGCTCAGGGAAAATGCAATACTACAGGTATCATAATCCTTAAACAAAACCAGTTCATTTGTAGGGCAAATTATTGTGGCTATGTCAGTGTCAGGTTAGATTTGTGGACTGGCTTTACATCAGATATGGTTGCCAGCTTTTGTTCTGATAGGGGCTCTTGTGCCTTTTACACTTTCATAAAAGGCAAATACCAATGAACAGGCAAACCTCATCCAGAGCAAGAAATTTGCTGCCTGAGGCAAAGTGGCAAGCAGCGCCTCCTCCCTGTAAATCGAGGTGCATCATGCCCACGGCCTACCTGATCATTTGGGCACCTGAGGCTGAACCTCCCACAACCACCTCTCTCCTTCCGTGGCAGTAAACATACAATTCTAATAAATGAAATAACTAACCATTTGCTGCCCTCTGATGACCCCCACAACCAGCTGTTTGAGGTGGCTGCCTCACTCAGCCTAAGGGTAGAGCCGGCCCTGACTGCCTCCCAGCACAGGAGCCCTGCCACAAAAACGTGGGCAACACTGTGTGCTGATGTGCTGCTGACCTCCACAGCCTGCACTGCAGGGACAGAGCATGTCCTGATAGCTTTGATTCTGACCATCAGGTATATTGTTTCATCTCGGCTGATCCTCGTTCTCCATCTGTATGGGAAGCATGAGCCCTCGCGGGTCCAGATGGAGGTCAGGGCAGGCTGCTAAACTGCACAGGCTGATTTCAGCTGTCAAGTAGGGATGGCGGAGAATTTCTCCCCGAAACTTCGGGAGGCCGAGCGCCAACATGTTCGGCCCCCCGAACAAGTTTCAGGGAGAAATCCTCCGCCCCACGCCCCACCCACCCCGGGACGGGACTTACCTTCACCGAATGTCCCTCCCGACGGCGGGTCAGGCCGGCGGTTCATCGGGTGTTCGTGCGGGGCGGGAGCGGCAGCCGGTCTTTCGACCGGCTGCCGCTGCCGCCACCATTCCAATAAAAGAAAAAAAAAAAAACGCCCCCTGATAGGCTACGTGACGATTAACGTAGCCTATCATGGCTAGATCTGCAAAGTCAGCCGTGATAGGCTACGTCAATCGTCACGTAGCCTATCAGGGGGCGTTTTTTTTTTTTTTTTAACTTTCGAGTTCGCGGCCGGGCGAGGCGGGAAGCCTCCCCCCGGCCTGAATTTTGGCCGGGGCGAGGCAGGAAGCCTCCCCCCTGGCCTGAATTTTGGCCGGGGCGAGGCGGGAAGCCTCCCCCCCCGGCCTGAACTTCACGGGGGGAGCAGCGAAGTGCCTCCCCCCCACCGCGAACAACCTTCGAGGACAGGTAAGGGACTTTCGTCCACCCCTACTGTCAAGCTCCTGCTCAAGGCGTGAGTAACAGAAGGCTGGAGTGCTCCTTCCCGGATCACCCCAGGACCAAGTTCCAACATGAGCTGTGTAGTTTATGCTGTTCACAGCTAGATGGCCAGTTACACACGTGAAAAAAGAGGACACAGGATTGCACAAAAAATGGCATCTGTTTATACGTATGCGTGCACATTTAGAAATAATTACTATAATTTAAATAGAAATACAATATAGCTCACCATAGTGGTATGACTGTGACCAGACTGAGCTGCGTGCCTGCTTCGTCTGCTATCCAGGCACTAACTGTTGATTGGCAACGTCAAGTGTTCCTTCCGTCCTGATGGAAGAATTATTTTTTTTTAAAGATTTTAAAAAATCTTTAAACCTCCCTTGGACTGGACATCCCTTCAAACAGTGGACACCTTCAAACAGAGGCCTGGAATTGGACAGACCTTCAAATGCAGGACTGTCCTCTGTACAGCAGGACCCCTGGCCACCCTGTCAGCATCCCTGGGGTGCCTGGGGGAAAGAGACCCCTGCTGCCTCTTTAGCACTCCCTGTAATCCTGACTGCACACTGCAGTGCCCAGCCCGGGGCCTGGGATGTGTCTCGTGCTCTGTGAGGAGCAGGCTTGGCATGGGGTCATCTCATGTCACACGTCTTGATTTAAGAGGCACACCATGTACAGAGTCCCGTCCTCCCCATGTCAGGCCACCAAGTGCCTCAGCAAAAATAAATCACATGCAGACAGGTACCCATCAAAATAATATAAATCCCCTAAACGTGCTTGTTCGTTATTTTTAATTAATGGAGAGAAGTTTTGAACCCAAGCAACAGAGGCTTTGCTGCAGGTCCTTTTTCCTGTCCCGAGGTTCCTTGTAGGAGGCCGCCCTTCGTGGCTCCAAGGAGAGGTTCCCGTCCTCCTTGTGCACAGTTCTTCTAGACTAGGAGCACCTCTCATGCTAGCACGTTGCCAGAAGAGGCTGATGACTCTGACGTCAGTGGAGCAGTGAATCTGCTCTGGGTTTCAAGGCTTCACACCTTGGATACCTTCTGTAGACTCCTGACTGAAACCTGGAGTGGATTCACTGCCCTGGTGACATCGGAGCCCCCAGCCTCATTGCTTCCTACAGATTTGACAGAGGTTTGTGCATAGCATCTGGTTGGATGTGAAAGGCACACACACATGTCCTGGAAATGTTAATTTATTTAACACATCATTATCTGACCCTTCCTCCAGGAGCTCAGGGAGGTGGCGCATGCAGGGTTATCCCACGTTCTACCCTGCAAGGTAGCTCAGGCAGACTGGCGCAGGGTCATGCTGTGGACTTCATGGCTGAGCAGGAATTTGAACCCAGGCCTCTCTGGTACAAATCCAACCCATTAGGGACACATAAAAAGTTGCCTTGTACTGAGTTAGGTCATTGGTCCATCTAAGCCCAGTACTGTCAACACTGACTGGTAGCAGCTCTCCAGAGTTTCAGGCAGGAGTTTTTCTCAACTCTACCTGGAGATGCTGGGACTTGAACCCAGGACCTTCTGCATGCAAAGCATGTGCTCCACCACTGAACTTCGGCCTGTCCCGAGACTCAGTTGAGATTAACCCAGTTAATCCCCTGGGTTAAAAAGTCAGCTGACTAAAGTATAAATGTATCAAATACATCACAGAGCCTTGGGGCTCCTATTCCGTCCAAATCCTCCAGGGTGATCCTTTCCCACAAACTCTCAATGAACCTTGTAAAATATTGGCTATTTTACATGCTGCGATAGATGGATGTGACTTTAATTTATCTTTGGTACGATAAATAATTCCAGTGATGTAAAGCATGCAGTGCTTCCCTTTGCTGTCACAGAAATGAAGGAGCTGCGTTTTCAGTAGCATTTTGCAGAGCTGACGGCCACCAGAGCTGCAGATATGCAGTAATCGTCTGCTCATTGGGCAAAACAAATCAAGACGTCTCATTTGAACTTCCCTCAATGGGCTTCCCCTGCCCCAAGTTTAACTGGTGCAGAGTCAGAGGCACAACGCTGGGCACCTCTGAGTCACTGTGTTTAAGCACTTTTATTTGCATGGATGTATAACAGGGCACAGATGTATATTTGTTTGGATGGTTCCTCTATCGCTGTGCTCATATTTTCAGAACAGAACAAATATTTTGAGATCAAACATTTCTGCCTGGGCCTCTTTCACATACAAGGAAACAGGACTTTGTGGGACACCTGGGAGGGCCAAGGGTGGAAAGGGGGCAAGGTAGTGAGAGTGACGTCAGGCCCTGCACCTCATCAGAGTGATCCTTGTAGTGCTCTGGACTAGCAAAGGGCTGATTTGCTAAGCTTAGATGGGGCTGGCCCAGCTTGCGACTTGCCAAGGTGAACCCAGCCTATCAGCTAGATACTGTGGTCTTCCAGTTGCCTGGCCAGCAATGGAGGACTAGAAAAAAGACACTGGGGGGGGGGGGAAGCACATAGGGGCAAAGTTAATTGCAGTGTGTGTGTGTGTGACCATTGTCCCATATGTATGATTCCCAGAAGAGGAAAAAGGGTATATTGCACATTAACGTTCCCATTCCATGAGGAGAGCCAGTGTGGTGTAGTGGTTAGGGTGTTAGACTGGGATTCAGAAGACAAGGGCTAGATCTACACTAGTGCTTTTTACAGGTATTAAAGTGCCCTGATAACTGTTGGGGCACATTCCATATTCCGCATACCCCCTTTCTAATGTTATTTCCCACTTTTTATTCCACATTATCCAATATACCACAACAGATGTCACTGTGTGTGCTACAAGGTAGAAATGTGCAAGAGGGATATAGCGTTACCATGATGGGATTGTATTGATGTGAAATGAGGAGTAGATCTGGCCATGGGTGCTAGTTGCCACTTGGCCATGAAGCTCCTTGGGTGACTTTGGGCTAGTCACAGACTCTCAGCCTAACCTACCTCACAGGGTTGTTGTGAGGATGGAATGGAGAGGAGGAGGATCATGTACCATGCCTTGGGCTCCTTGGAGGAAAGGCAGGATAGAAATGTAGCAAATAAATAAAGGAAGGATGTCCTGTCCATTTGGATGGAATTAATTTTCAAGTAAGGACTGCAGCCTTATTTTAATGTCCAGTTTATGACTCAGTTATAATTTATAGATAAAAAATGCCTTTCCTTCAAGTAACCACAGGGGACCAGCAATGGGTGTAGGGGGTGAGCCACTTGTCAGAGGAGGGGGCATTTTCTCCTCTCCCCTGCCGGCACCACCTATGCAAACTGGTTTTTCTGTTTTGCAGTCCCAAGCATGTAGCAAACATAACGGACAGGTGCTTCACTTTGTAGGTCGGAGTTCTGATCAGACTTACAAGGCTCAGAACTCCTCATGGTATGGAGACCACATGACTTTAAATACATCTGGAAAGAAATGTGGTCTTGTGTGATTGTCATAACAGGTTGCCCTTTCAAATCTATGTTCTATGGACAATCAAAGAGACAGCAGCAGGCCCCACAACACAAATGGAGTCACTGTACAGCCTTAACCCTTCTCTTCCAAGTCTGTCAACTGGCCAATTTTTTTCTGCCATAGATGTTTGTTTTTAAAATGGGCATTTGGTGGTAGCCACAGACAGGCTGGTTGCTTGAGATGGTCCAATAGGCGATGAGATCAGCAATAATTTGCTTGCTGAAAATTGGATGGCTTTGGAACCAGATCACTGCATGTTTCAGCCAACCCAATCCCTGAGGTCCGTTTTTAACTGATGTGGCCAGGGACACATGCATGCACACGAAGGTGCCTTATACTGAGGCAGTCCACTGGTTCATCTAGCCCAGGATTATCTATTCCAGGGGTGGAGAACCTCTTTCAGCCTGAGGGCCAGATTAGAGCTCTTGGGGGCTCTAATTAGATTAGATTAGAGCTCTTGGGGGCACCACCATTCCAGTGGTGGGCAGGGCCAAAGACAAAGAGGGTGGGGCCAAAGATACCCCCAAAAGAGGATAGCATGTTGTAACTTAAATCTCTTGCTGCCAGTAACTCAGCTGTAGGAGAGGCATTTAGACCTTTTAGAATGGGGGAAAGCCTGCACAAAAGCTAAGAAACCACCAAATGATCAGTGGTTGAGGGAAAGTGGGTGGAGCCAGAGGCAGGGGGCATGGCCATCTGGAATCCCCAGCAGGCCAGATTGAGGGCCCTGTTCAGCCTAGCAGATGTTCCCGAAGGAAAGGGTGCAACCCGTGAGGCTTGTGGGTTCTACATCATGTTTTAGTGCAAGCCTGAGGTCAGAGGAACATTGGAAGCTGCCTTGAAGCGAGTGAGACCACTGGTCCATCTAGCCCAGTATTGTTGACACCCGACTGGCATGGCTCTCCATTTCTAGTTTTTCTAGCCCTACCTGGAGATGCTGGGGATTGAACCTGGGACCCTGTGCATGCAAAGCAGGTGCTCCACCACTGAAGTATGCCCCCCCCACACAGCCCACCAATGGGAGTTGAAGGAACAGGGTGGCTCTGAGCACACGCTCAGCCCAGGTGTTTGGGATCAGTAGCAGAACCAAGCTTACAATTGTTTCACTCAAAAATCCACTCCAGGTCTCCCCTCAAGCCTTCTTTTTTTCCAGGAACCTAATTTGATGGTGTTGGAGGAAATGCCTTTTAGATGTTGCCACTGTTTGACAAGTGGAAGCAAGAACCCTGCTGACCAACGTCAAATCACCTGTAGAGTCTGTTCTCTCTTCTCCCCATCCCCCACTCTAAGGAAGCCTTCCCTCATCTGGCACCCTTCCAATAATTTTGGACTACAACTCCCAGAATTCCTGACCATTGGCCACACTGGCCAGGGCTGATGGGAGTTGAAGTCCAAGCCATCTGAGGGGCACCCAGTTGGGGAAGGCTGCTCTGAGGATTTAGACAGAGGCCCTTCCCATCCCCACTCTTGCAATCCTTCTTAAGCCCTGCATGCAGTAAAGCTGCCAGGGCTGAATCTGGGAACTTCTATAAGCAAAGCACAAGTTCTGCCATTGAGTTCTGGCTCTGGCAAGGATCCTTTGTGTGCAAGGCATGCGCTCCTCCACCAAGCAATGGGCTCTGCCATTTCATCCACCCTATGGATGGCTGAGGAGGCTAATCTACATGCCCCTCATTATGTCTAGGCTTGCCCGCACAGAAGGAAATGATTTGATTTTACCCATCATCATACCATGAGTAGAAAATGCACCAGCCCTCATCGACTGTTGATTTGGGTGGGCAATGCCATTGTCAAATGACCACCTTGTTAAACATATGATTATTAGCCTGAACAATGATTGTCTCTGCCCACATCTTTTCATATGAAAAGTCTTACAGTATCCATTTGTGTATTTGTGTATACGTGTGTGTGTGTGCATGTGCGTGCGTCTGTGTGTGCGGCCCCCGACCCCCAAGCCAGCAATACATGCAGCCCTTTGGGCCAAAAAGGTTGTGCACCCCTGCTCCTGTCGGTCAGTGTGAAACTCCTGCATGCATAGAAGTTCTTTAGGGTTAACTTCTTTCTCCCTGTGGAACTCTTGTTGACAGCTGTGAACTATTATGACCTGACCATTTGGCCAAGCAGCTTGTTGTCTGGGCAAGTCTCCGTTCCAGTCAATAAATTATCTTGTTTTTTTCTGGCAAATGCTTTATGTGGTTGCTAAGCCCAATCCAGATGTAAAACCTTTTCTTGTCCCTGGGTGTGTTTGTTGAGGGGAGGGGGTGTGGTTAGATTTTCAGGTGGCTCAGTGCCATGGCTGGTGCCTTGGGGTGGGTGAAGGCCAGATGAAAGCTGATGACATTCTCCAGCGGGAGTGCTGGCTCTGGGTTTTGAAGGGCCCTTGGGCAAGACACCC
Source organism: Heloderma suspectum (assembly GCF_057233095.1). Taxonomy (NCBI): domain Eukaryota; kingdom Metazoa; phylum Chordata; class Lepidosauria; order Squamata; family Helodermatidae; genus Heloderma; species Heloderma suspectum. Next base: position 103,284,291 of record NC_139459.1, read on the forward strand.
TCAATGAGTTCCTACTGCTCCTCCTTCTCACCAGTGCTGTTGTCTAGGCTGGAGTGAGAGGCAGGTGAACAAGGAGGTTACAATGGTGAAGAGGAGGAGCAACTTCTGGGGGTTCTTGTCAGAGGGCCCCTGTTGAGTTGTGGACAATTGGCAGGTGCCTGACCATGCCTATCCTTAACCCCAGCTCTGTCCAGGGACAATATGATAAGGGAGATCATTATCTCTACCATTAGGGAGAGTGAGGCAGCCACCTCTGGCAGCAGATATTTGATCTCATGAAGGGACAGCACATTGCTAGTTATTTAATGTATTATTGTATGTTTTACTTTTGAGGATGGGGAGGGGTGCTTGTGGGATTTTCTGCCTCATATGACCAAGTTCCATGGCTGGCCTTAGCTGGTACTAGAAACCTTAATTTGGGGGTGTGGGGGAGTCATTTGCTGCTCAGTCTCAGGCAGCAAAATCTCCTGGGCCAGCCCTGATAAAGCACTTGTACAGGGCATCAACAACATGCAGACACCAACTTTAAGAACCAGGAAAGAAGACCCGGTTTGGATGTAACGCCAGGGATGAGTGAAGCATGTGAGCTGTGCACTCATCATTTCCACTTTAAATCAACAACCCAGGAACTCCCTGTGTATGGTTTAAAGAACCCAGAGTAAACCCAACAATTGCCCATGGATTGTTGTTGGTTTAACTGTGGGCTGTTTAACCCACAAACTACACAGAGTTTCCAGGTTCACATGCCACACACCAACCCAGTAACAGGGTGTTCCTGGGTTGCTGATTAAAAGCGAACACGACTAGTGTGCGGCTCGTGCATTCTGCTTGTCCCACAATTCCTGGATTAAACAACCCAGGAACTGCCAATGTTACATCTGAACTGGGTCTTGGAAGACAGATGGGTGCTTTTCTCCCCTGAGAATTCTCTAAGACATCTAAAGTCAGGACCAGAAATTTTGGAACAAGGATAACTATTTTGGCAGTTGGCCTCTGTACACCACCACATTGAAGTTGAAAGGAAACACACCCAGATGGGAGCGAAGTCAGGACTTTCAGCTGTAATTCAAGGGGTTTGACAAAAGTGGGGCACTAACCATTCAGGAAGGACAGCCAGTGGCATACACACACACCCATTGTTGGTGGCTCATAAGTAATGGAAAAAACCAACATCATTTCAAACTTAAGGATCGCCTTTAATTTGTTGTTGTTTATTCGGTCAGTCACTTCTGACTCTTCGTGACTTCATGGACCAGCCCATGCCAGAGCTTCCTGTCGGCCGTCACCACCCCCAGCTCCCCCAAGGTTGAGTCTGTCACCTCCAGAATATCATCCATCCATCTTGCCCTTGGTCGGCCCCTCTTCCTTTTGCCTTCCACTTTCCCTAGCATCAGCATCTTCTCCAGGGTATCCTGTCTTCTCATTATGTGGCCAAAGTACTTCAGTTTTGCCTTTAATATCATTCCCTCAAGTGAGCAGTCTGGCTTTATTTCCTGGAGTATGGACTGGTTTGATTTTCTTGCAGTCCAAGGCACTCTCAGAATTTTCCTCCAGCACCACAGTTCAAAAGCATCTATCTTCCTTTGTTCAGCCTTCCTTATGGTCCAGCTCTTGCAGCCATAGGTTACTACGGGGAATACCATTGCTTTAACTATGCGGACGTTTGTTGTCAGTGTGATGTCTCTGCTCTTCACTATTTTATCAAGATTTGTCATTGCTCTCCTCCCAAGAAGTAAACGTCTTCTGATTTCCTGGCTGCAGTCAGCATCTGCAGTAATCTTTGCACCTAGAAAGACAAAGTCTGTCACTGCCTCCACGTTTTCTCCCTCTATTTGTTAGTTATCAATCAAGCTGGTTGCCATAATCTTGGTTTTTTTGAGGTTGAACTGCAACCCAGCTTTTGCACTTTCTTCGTTCACCTTCGTCATGACGTTCCTCAGCTCCTCCTCACTTTCAGCCATCAAAGCGGTATCATCTGCATATCTGAGATTGTTAATGTTTCTTCCAGCGATTTTAACTCCAGCCATGGCTTCATCAAGCCCAGCACGTCGCATTATGTGTTCTGCGTACAGGTTGAATAGGTAGGGTGAGAGTATACAACCCTGCTGTATTCCTTTCCCAATCTTAAACCAGTCCGTTGTTCCGTGGTCTGTTCTTACCGTTGCTATTTGGTCATTATACAGATTCCTCAAGAGGCAGACAAGATGATTTGGTATCCCCATACCACCAAGAACTTGCCACAATTTGTTATGATCCACACAGTCAAAGGCTTTAGAATAGTCAATAAAACAGAAATAGATGTTTTTCTGAAACTCCCTGGCTTTCTCCATTATCCAGCGGATATTGGCAATTTGGTCTGTAGTTCCTCTGCCTTTTCTAAACCCAGCTTGTACATCTGGCAATTCTTGTTCCATGAATTGCTGGAGTCTACCTTGCAAGATCTTGAGCATTACCTTACTGGCATGTGAAATAAGTGCCACTGTTCGATAGTTGGAACATTCTTTGGTGCTTCCCTTTTTTGGTATGGGGATATAAGTTGATTTTTTCCAATCTGTTGGCCATTCTTGTGTTTTCCAAATTTGCTGGCATATGGCATGCATCACCTTGACAGCATCATCTTGCAAGATTTTAAACAGTTCAGCTGGGATACCGTCATCTCCTGCTGCCTTATTATTAACAATGCTTCTTAAGGCCCATTCAACCTCAGTCTTCAGGATGTCTGGCTCTAGCTCACTGACCACACCATCAAATCTATCCCCGATATTATTATCCTTCCTATACACATCTTCCATATATTCTTGCCACCTTTTCTTGATCTCTTCTGCTTCTGTTAGGTCCTTGCCATCTTTGTTTTGGATCATACCCATTTTTGCCTGGAATTTACCTCCCATGTTTCTAATTTTCTGGAAGAGGTCTCTTGTCCTTCCTAGTCTATTATCTTCTTCCACTTCCGTGCATTGCTTATTTAAAAATAATTCCTTATCTCTTCTTGCTAACCTCTGGAATTTTGCATTTAATTGGGCATATCTCCCCCTATCACTGTTGCCTTTTGCTTTCCTTCTTTCTTGGGCTGCTTCCAGTGTCTCAGCAGACAGCCATCTTGCCTTCTTAGTTTTCTTTTTCTTTGGGACGTTTTTTGTTGCCGCCTCCTGAACAATGTTGCGAACTTCTGTCCATAGTTCTTCCAGGACCCTATCTACTAAATCTAATCCCTTAAATCTATTCTTTACCTCCACTGCATATTCATGAGGAATATTTGTGAGCTCATATCTAACTGATCTGTGGGTCTTCCCTATTCTCTTTAGTCTGATTCTAAATTGTGCAATAAGAAGTTCGTGATCTGAACTACAATCAGCTCCAGGTCTTGTTTTTACCGATTGCATAGATGTCCGCCACCTTTGGCTGCAAAGGATGTAGTCAATCTGATTTCAGTGTTGACCGTCTGGTGAAGCCCATGTATAAATTTATTTTATTTATTTATTATTGCATTTATATCCCGCCTTTTTTCCTCTTTCAAGGAACCCAAGGCGGCTTACGTTATCCTCCTCCTCTCCGTTGTATCCTCACAACAACAACCCTGTGAGGTGGGTTGGGCTGAGAGTCTGTGACTGGCCCAAAGTCACCCAGTGAGCTTCCATGGCCAAGTGGGGACTAGAACCCGGATCTCCCGGCTCCCAGTCCGTCACTCTCACCACTTAGGTTGTTGGAAGAGAGTGTTTGTTATGCACAGTGAGTTGTCTTGGCAAAATTCTATCAGCCTTTGTCCTGCTTCATTTTGTTCTCCCAGACCATGCTTGCCTGTAATTCCAGGTGTCGTTTGACTACTCACCTTAGCATTCCAGTCTCCTGTAATGAAAATAACATCTTTTTTTGGCGTACTATCCAGTAGGTGCTGCAGATCCTCATAGAACTGATCTACTTTTGTTTCCTACGCATCTGTGGTTGGGGCGTATATTTGGATCACTGTGATGTTAAATGGCTTACCCTGAATTCGAATTGAGATCATTCTGTCATTTTTTGGATTGTATCCAAGCACTGCTTTAGCCACTTTATTATTACTTATGAAGGCTACTCCATTTCTTCTGTGGTCCTCTTGTCCACAGTAGTAGATCTGGTGGCCATTTGATGTGAAGTGGCCCATTCCAGTCCATTTCAGTTCACTGATACCCAAAATGTCTATATTTAATCTTGACATCTCCCCAATAACCACATCAAATTTGCCCTGGCTCATTGATCTTACATTCCAGGTTCCTATGGTATGTTGATCTTTAGAACATCGTATTCGTCGTTCACCACCAGCACCATCAGCTGCTAGCTGTCCTTTTGGCTTTGAGCTAGCTGTGTCATCACATCTGGGGCTAGTTGAACTTATCCTCTGTTCCTCCTCAGTAGCTTTTTGACCATCTTCCGACCTGGGAGTCCCATCTTCCGATGGTATACTGACATATCTCTGGTTGTACTGATCCATTTAGTTTTCATGGCAAGAATACTGGGGTGGGTTGCCATTTCCTTCCCCAGGGGTCGTATTTAGTCTGACCTCTCTGCCATGTCCTTCCCGTCTTGGGTGCCCTTTCACAGTTTAGCTCATGACGTCATTGAGGTGCTCAAGCTCCAGCACCACGACAAGGTAACGATCTCCTTTACTGGGGTCGCCTTTAATACCTGGATGAAAATCCTTTGCAGTCAATGACTACCTGAAGTCTGGAACCCATGGACATGACCAAATGCTGAGTTTCCTCCCTCGAGATGCTTTGCCAGGCCTTCACTGCAGCTGCCTTCAGCTGCTGCTTGTTTGTGGGTCTTTCTGCCTTCAGTCTTGTCTTCAGTAAGTGAAAAGCATGCTCCATTGGGTTGAGATCAGGTGACTGACTTGGCCATTGAAGAACATCCCACTTCTTTGCCTTGAGAAACTCTTGGGTAGGTTTTGCTGTATGTTTTGGGTCATGATCCATCTGCAATATGAAGCGGCGTCCTATCAGTTTGGCAGCATTCGGCTGAATCTGAGCAGAAAGTATAGCCCCATACACTTCAGAATTTATCCTGCTGCTTTTATCAGCAGTCAGGTCATCCATAAACACCAGTGACCCAGTTCCATTGGCAGCCATACATGCCCATGCCATAACACTGCCTCCACCATGTTTGACAGATGATGTGGTATGCTTTTGATCATGAGCTGTTCCTTTCCTTCTCCACACTTTTCTCTTCTCATCATTCTGGTACAAGTTAATCCTGGTTTCATCAGTCCAAGGAATCTTATTCCAGAAATGGGCAGGCTTTTTTAGGTGTTTGCTGGCAAAGGTTAATCTGGCCTTTCTGTTCTTGAGCGTTACCAGTTTGCACCTTGTTGTGAAGCCTCTGTATTTACATTCATAAAGCCGTCTCTTGACTGTAGGTGTTGACAAAGACATGCCTACCTCTGCAAGAGTGTTCTTGACCTGGCTAGATGTTGTGAAGGGGTTCCTCTTCACCATGAGCAGAATTCTGTGGTCATCCACTTTAGTTGTCTTCGGTGGTCTTCCAGGCCTTTTGCTGTTGCTGAGCTTGCCAGTTAATTCCTTCTTTTTCAGGATGTTCCAAACTGTTGTATTGGCCACTCCCATTGTTTTTGCTATCTCTCCGACGGGTTTATTTTGTTTCCTCAGCCTAATGATGGCCTCTTTCACTCGCATGGACACCTCTTTGGACCTCATGTTGGGAGTTCCAGTGAACAGCTACCAAATGCAAATGTAACACTCAGAACCACCTCCAGGCCTTTTATCTGCTTGATTGGTCATGGGGTACCCAGGAAGCAGGCCACACCTGGCCATGCCGCTGCTTGTCAGCCATTTGTTCCATTACTTATGAGCCACCAATGATGGGTGTGTGTGTGTATGCCACTGGCTGTACTTCCTGAATGGTTAGTGCCCCACTTTTGTCATACCCCTTGAATTACAGCTGAAAGTCCTGACTTCTCTCCCATCTGGGTGTGTTTCCTTTCAACTTCAATGTGGTGGGGTACAGAGGCCAATTGCCAAAACAGTTATCCTTGTTCCAATATTTCTGGTCCTGACTGTATGTGAAGCCGCTGGGGGCTATCATCAGGAGGTTTGGGGTGCGGTGTCACCAATAGGCGGATGACACGCAGCTCTACCTCTCATTCAAATCTTCACCAAGATTGGCTGTAGAATCCCTGTCCAAATGTCTGGAGATGGTGAGTGGCTGGATGGGGAGGAACAAGCTGAAGTTGAACCCAGTCAAGACTGAGGTACTTTTGGTGGGAGACAAGAGGAGGTTGGGGGATGTTGACCTGGTGTTGAATGGGGTATGGCTACTCTTGAAAGATCAGGTCCACAGCTTGGGGGTTATCTTAGACTCCCAGCTGTCCATGGAGGCTCAGGTGTCAGCTGTGAGCCGGACAGCGCTGTACCAACTCCATCTGATACGGCGGCTGCGCCCCTTCCTTCCCGACCATCTGCTCCCATCGGTAGTACATGCCCTAGTCTCCTCTCGTTTAGACTACTGTAATGCACTCTATGTGGGGTTACCCTTGAAGACGGTTCAGAAGCTGCAGCTGGTACAGAACGCGGCGGCTTGCCTGATTAAAGGCAGCTGCTGGTGACATCACATCACTCCAGTGCTGAAGGAGCTGCACTGGCTACCAGTTGTTTTCCGGGCCAAATTCAAGGTGTTGGTTTTGACCTTTAAAACCCTATATGGTTCCGGCCCAGCCTATCTCAAGGAGCGCCTCCAGCAACACCAGATAGGCTGCTCAACAAGATCAGCCTCGATGGCCTTCTCTCTTTCCCATCAGCCAGGACAGCTAGGCTGGTGAGGACGAGGGAGAGGGTCTTCTCTGTGGTGGCCCCCACTCTGTGGAACTCCCTCTCTAGGGAACTCCGCCATGCCCCCTCTTTAATGAGCTTCCACCATGCATTAAAAACATGGTTGTTCAGGCAGCCATTTGGGGTAGGCTAGGGTAATTTTAGAAATGTGATGTTTTTAATGTTGAATTTTATTGTATAAACTGTTTTTATTGTTGTACATCGCTCAGAGTGGCTGGGTGACTGGACAGATGGGCGATTAATAAATTTAATAAATAAAAAATAAAAATAAATAAAATAAGAGAGGTCAGAGCTAGCTCCAAGGTAGTTCCAAATCAAGCTGAGATGGTTCACCCATCACTACTCATCAAATTTCCTCATGCATTTCTTAAATTAGGGATAGGTGAGATGCTTGGGTATTGAAGATGTGACTGCAATCCTGTGCATGTTTACTTGAGAGTAAGTTCCATTGAATTCAGTGGGGCATTTTGAATAAACATGTATAGGACTGGTTTCTCTGGGAGAATATAGCATTCACATATTTAGAAAAAAGTAAATATCATGTAGATTTGAACGATAAAAATGTTAATTCTGCTGTGCATTTCATAATCCCTTGTGTGTTCCTTGGCCCAGTGCCTTGTAATTATTTTCTTTATCTGGCATGTTTTCTAGAATTAAAAATGACATCTTCCTTTTTCCACACACAGTTCTGTATTGTCTTGATGTTTTTGGCCTGAGGCCCTCATTCCCTCATGGGAAACTTTCTGGGGATTGCATGCCAGGGGTGGGTGGGGTGGAGCCAAAAGTAGGTGGGGCCAGTACCAAAAGTGGGTGGGACCACAGCCACCCCACTCTCTCTTTCTCACAGACACAATCACACACCCATACACATGACCCATCCATCCATCCATCCATTTTTCTCTCCCTTCCCCTTCTCTCTTTGAGCTTTTCTACAGGAGGTATTTATTGTGCACTCATGATTCCTTACCCATGGTTGTTTATGGGCTCTTTAGACAATGTAATGATTCTTCAGTTTCTGCTTTTTCAGAGCACTTTTCTGTTTTTTTTTAGAATGGAGAAAATGGTGTATTATTTTAGAATGAGGAAAATGGTGCTGTTTCTCCTTGTGTATTTGAGCTATTCCACTATAGCACAGCTACACCCAGAGGTTATGTAACGGAAAAGCAAGAAAGGAAAAGCTCTTTGCGTAGAGCTCAGATCTCAAGGCTGAAAGTCGAGATGCATCGTGCCCACGGCCTATCTGATCATTTGGACACCTGAGGCCGAACTCCCACAAGCGCCTCTCTCCTTCTGTGGCAGTAAACATACAACTCTAATAAATGAAATAACTAACCATTTGCTGCCCTCTGATGACCCCCACAACCAGCTGTTTGAGGTGGCTGCCTCACTCTGCCTAAGGGTAGAGCTGGCCCTGACTGCCTCCCAGCACAGGAGCCCTGCCACAAAAACGTGGGCAACACTGTGTGCTGATGTGCCGCTGACCTCCAGAGCATGTCCTGATAGCTTTGATTCTGACCATCAGGTATACTGTTTCATCTCGGCTGATCCTCGTTCTCCAGCTGTATGGGAAGCATGAGCCCTCGCGGGTCCAGATGGAGGTCAGGGTGGGCTGCTAAACTGCACAGGCTGATTTCAGCTGTCAAGCTCCTGCTCAAGGCGTGAGTGACAGGAGGCCGGAGTGCTCCTTCCCGGATCACCCTAGGACCAAGTTCCAACATGAGCTGTGCAGTATATGCTATTTGGAGCTAGGTGGCCAGTTGCATAGAAAAGCCCTTTCTCTGTCTCTCATTCTCTCTTCCTCTCTCTCCCATTTCTCTCTCTCTGTACTTTCCTTCCCAGCCAAGGGTGTTGCTATAATTTGGCCCACCTGGGCACGGGCCCCAGATCTTTGTTGAGCTGTGCCCCAGATCTTTTGAGTTGTGCTAATTACCATTTTTTTTACATTTTCCCATTGACTTGCATTGGAAAACAAAAACAGCCATAACTTTTTTAGTTTGTACAATAAATACATGACATTTGGCTGCTTGGTAGCCCCCATAGAGCTGATTGAATATATAAAATTTCAGGCAGTTATGCCTAGTGTCTTTTGTGCTAGCCAGAGGTAAAATTTGCTTTTTTCAAGAAAATATGTCAAAACAAAGAGCTATAATTTCTTTGCTCCCCCACATAAGCGGATGGAATTTGGGGACCTGGCAGACCCTATAGAGATGACTGAGCCTGCCAAAGTTCAGATAGGTTGGTCTAGTGGTGTTTGTGCTAGCCACAGGTAAAATTTGCCAAGAAAATCTGTCAAAGTAGAGAGCTATAATTTTTTAGTGCTTCCACACAAATTCATGGAAATTGGGGACCTAGCAGGCCCTATGGAGCTGACTGAACCTACCAAATTTCAGACAGTTAAGTCAAGTGGCTTTTGTGCTAGCCATGCATAAAGTTTCCTTTTCTCAAAGTCTAAAACAAAAAGTAAAAACTGTCAACTCTCCCAGGGGATTAGAGATCCTAATCAGAAGGTGTTTAAGGTGACCATTAGGAGGTCACCATCCCTAATCTCTGGTGTAGGTTTTTTTTGAGCTGCAAAAACCCTCTCTCTCCCTACTTTTCTTTTCTGCTCTTTCTGCCCACTGTTGTGAGCTTGCCTGCAATGAAGTTTTGAAAAGGGAGAAGGAAGGGAAGAAAGAGCTTCATGTGAAATACTGGTATTTCACACAGCATCTGATTTTACTGCCCCAAACTGGAACCTTTGGATTCTGCAGAAGTTTAGTAGCTTCAGTACAGCAAAGGATCCAATCAGCCTCCACAAACTTCTTTCTCCCCCTCCATTTTAATTTCTCCTAAATAGCTGTAGGACTCAAATAATCCCAAGGGTAGGGTTAGGGCTATGTGGTGTCATGATCGAGAAACTGCTAGGGGTTTTAATTAGGTTCTACAGTTTTAAAAAAGCTAGAAAAAGCCCTCAGCCACCTCACTTCATCAAGTTCATTTAAGTACGTGCAATCCTTGCAAACCCTGCACAGCCTCCTGAATTCCTCTGACGTACTCCCTCTCTGAAAGGAGCCACTTGGCTTAGGGAATTCTCTCTGCCCCCCACCCCCGCACACATTTCCAATTACCATTCTTCTTCTTCCCTCCCCTCCTCTATCCTGTTCTTTCTTTCTCTTCTTTATTCCACCCAGAGCATATCTTGGGGAATTCTTAAAGAGAATTCTCTTCAGTGGGCAAGAGAAGTTCTGAACTGTATTTGACTTTATACAAACAGACAAGAGGGTTGGTTTTTCTCCTTCTCCTCACTCAAGTCTTTGAGAAGAGTGGGTTCACATGGTTGCAGAGAAACAAATCTGAGGCTGTTTTGTTTGTCAGTTGCCATTATCCAGCAATAGGAAGGGCTGTAGCTCAGTGGTAGAGCACAAGCTTGGCATGCGGAAAGTCCTGGGTTAAATCCCCAGCATCTCCAGGTAGGGCTAGGAAAGAATCCTGCCTGAAACCCTGGAGAGCTGCTGCTGTCAGTCAATGTCAACATTTCTGGGCTAGATGGACCCAGGGCCTGACTCAGTATAAGGCAGCTTCCTATGTTCCTATGAACAGAAAGCTTGAATTAAAAAAGTAGGAGTTTGGGGTTTGTTTTTTAAGTGGAGGGGAGATAAATATTGCTAATTTATGCAATCCTATGTATGCCTACTCAGAAGCCCATTATGTTTAATGAGGCTTACCCTCAGGACAGTGTGCATAGGATTCCAGCATGAGTTACTTTTGCAGGGAGGTTTGCACCTTGATGTTCTGCATGTTTACTCAGAAATAAGTCCTGAGCTGTGAGCATGGTACTGCAAGCTTAATACAATGCCTACTCAATGAATTGACTACTCTTTCAGCTCAGTCCTATGCATGTTTTGTCATTTGTGAGTTTGGGTTGTTGTTGTTGTTGTTGTTGTTGTTGTTGTTTTGCATGAACTCTAGCTTCAGTGGTGAGGGAAAGGCACGTAGTGCATGCTCAGAGTTTCTCCATAACTTAACCCTAGTTTTGAAAACAGACTCATTGGCTGAATCCTGGTGAAGTCTTGGCACAAATGAAGTTATGGGGAGGAAGATACAATGACAGCTTGTGCATAACAAGGAGGAGGTAGAGAGGAGTTGCACAAAACAAGACATCGTTTTGATGAAGAGTTGCTGGAGGATGGTAGGATGAGGAGGGATGGTTGCATGGAAGGGAATAGAATTGGTAGGGGGAGAATCTAAGTGCCCAATGGTGAAAGCAAAGCAATCTGCACATGCTCAGAGGCACTCTATATTTAAGAACATAAGAAGAGCCATGCTGCATCAGACCAAGGTCCATCTAGTCCAGCATTCTGTTCACACAGTGGCCAACCAGATGCCCATAGGAAGCCCACAAGCAGGACATGACCACAAGAGCACCTTCCCACTTGCTGCTAACATTGGTGAAATGTAAATAAATTCTAGTAATTCCAAATTAGAATGCATGTATATCCTTCAGAAACTTTGCAGGTTTCTTGCCTGGGGGACACCTCTAAGGACCTGTGTATTTTCATACAAATTTTCCCAAAAACTATTGGGGAAGGGGTGAATGGAAGGGAAAGCAAATCACTCGTTCCCCCAAATTGGAGAACTCCCCTTCCACATGAATTGCTGCACCTATCCTTCTGAACCTTTGCTGGTTTCTTACTTAGGGACAACTCTAGGCTGTCTGTGATTTTCAGAACAATGGTTTACAAGGAACATAGGGAAATAAGTATGTCCTCTTTTGGAGACCCCAAAATGTCAAGGCCACCCTTGCACAAAAAGCCTTGTGGCTAGCATTCTGAAATTTGGCAGACATGATCTCCTCTGATGGGGCAATGAATCCTGAAATTTGTATCCAGTTCTTCCAAGGAATTAAAATGTTATTGGCAGTTCCCTTTAAAAGAAAATCAAAATATAAACCCTGCACCTCTTTGCTGACATTGGGCAGGTGTAATCCCGTTCTAGGGGCTACTATGCCTGAAATTATTATCCAGTTCTGATCAAGAGAAAAAAGTTAGTTTTTTTTTTCTAATTTCCCATCGTAGTCAACAGGAAGCATAAAGACTCATTTTTCCAAACCTTGACTCAGGTTTGGTGCTGAGCTGAAGTGGTCCGGCTACAAATGGGCCAGAACAGAAGCAGGATGTTTTCCAAAACGCGGTATCAGGGTCTGAGTTGAAGTGGGGTGGGGGGTCAGTGCACACTTCTTATGTATGTATGTATGCAATCTATACACACATGCAAGCACACTGCATGCATGCACACGCACGCACATATTAGATGTGCACTCAGACTCGTGCGTGTGTGTGTGTGTGTATGTGCAAATTTGTGTTATGGGCCTGTGCCCCGGATCTTTTAAGAACCTAGCAACGCCACTGTCCCCAGCTATCTAACTTTCTCCCTTGCCCCCCGTGCATACAGCAGCTAGGCTTAAAGAAGCCCTCATCAACACCAGTGGAAACTTTTTAAAAAGCCTAATGGCTGCGGGGGGTGGGGGGAATTTGTGTAGGGTCACAGCTCATGGGTAGGGTCACTCCTTTCTCCCAGCTGCAACCCCCGCCCACTAAATGTCCTCCCCGCATGGTAATTAGCTTTAAAACCTTCGTTTGGCACTGGCGGTGGCTGTCTAAAAGCCTCATGGCCGCGTGTGTCCCAGTGCACAGAGTGTCTGCTTGTTGGCTGCACCACCACCTGCTCCTGATCAAGGCTGTCTTTGTCTCTGCCCACCAGGTAAATTAAAGGCGAGTGCCTGAGCCAAGGTGCCAGCCTGTGATGTGAGCTGAAGGGCGAGAGCTCAAGGGATTTCATCCTGAGGCTCTCAGTTGTGGGTGAGAAGCCCAAAAGGGGAGAGAGGAACAGGTGTTTATCAAGTTGGCACCACTCTGAAAGAGGAATGGCATTCAGCAACAGCTGGGGACCAGCAAGACGGAAAGCGAAGACCTAGGAACTCAGATAAAGATGAGAGTGAGCAGTGCAGAGACGCAGAGTGCACGTCCTCCAGTTTGACCTGACTCCCAAGAAGACCTGGGTTCCTGCAAGCAAGCAGCCAGTAACTGTTTCCTATTTCTATGTCAGCACAAGAAACAGCTATCAAATCACCTGTGTGGATGGAACCAAGGCCGGAGTGGTTTTCCTCCTGTTCCTACTAACACCCGGGATTGACAACTGGCCCTGCTCCCCTCTGAAGCTCTTTAAAAGGCCTTCCTCTACTGCTAGTTTGAACTAAGTTCAGAGGGTGTTTCATTTTTGTTGTTGTTGATAATGAGTTATTAATTACTTTTTTGGAAACTGATGTTTTATTATGCACTTGTTATGAAATTGTTCCGACCTTTCTTTAATATGTATATGTGTTGTTTTTTCATAATGCTTTGTGGTGAACTGCTTTAAGCAAACTGTATGGAAATAAATTGGTTGGTTGATTGATTGACAGGGAGGAGAGGGTTAGCCCTTCACTCCCCAGCAGTGACTCCGCAGAAAATGCTGTCCCATGTGGCAATTGGGCATTAAAATATCCTAATTGCCACACTGTGGGGGATTTGGGGGGTCACAGTGTTCTGGGAGGAGAAGGTTTGCTCTTTACTACCCTGCAGTGCCTCCCCTTGCAAATGGCTTCAGAAAAGTCTCCACTGGCGCAATGGAGGCTGTACAAAAAGTGTAACTGCCTCATGGGGGGGGGGATGAGACAGGAGGCTGCAGGCCAGGTGGGGAGGCCCTGTAGGTCGCATTTGGCTCACGGGCTGGAGATACCCCACTCCTGGTCTTGAGCAACTAAAGATCCAGTCCTAAATACACTTCTTAGGGAGTAAGTCCCATTGACCACAGTGGGACTTACTTTCAAATAAACATGCCTAGGTAAACATGATGATGTTTACTGCAGTTTCACAGAGAAAGGCATTGTTAATGCTGGGATATGGAAAGACATAGCTGATTAAAATGACCAACATGGGACTGACATTAACATGACATTAATCTTGCATAGCTTTCTATAGCCTGCGTAAAATTGTTACTTTGACTGGCTTGAAGTAATTGGTTGGTATTTCCATCTATGATAGCATCCGCCCAGTTCTCAAACATCACTACACATCTAATGGGTTTTGAGACACTGAATGAACAGCTTTGGCGTTGCAGGAATTTCTACAGCAGTTCATTTAAATACCACATAAGGAAGTGTCAATATTGACGGTCTTTTTTTTTTTTTTTAAAAACTCCTCTGATTTACAGTACACAGTTCTTGTTTTCATAAAAATGCTTCCTGGTCACTACTGCAATGGGCACATTTCACTCCTTATAAGAAACATGATGAGAAACACGTCAGAAAAACGCCTGTAACTTTTCTTTTCTTTTTTAGCTAGGAACTTTTCTCCCTTCCGCCCTCCCTCTCATTTATTTCTCTCTCTACTGTGTTAAACGGTGTGTTCGTTTGTATCTATTGTTTTGCATATTTTCTGTGAAATATTTTCAAGAGGTTTTTATTCCACACCAATAATTGAAGTTAAAAGGAAGTTTGTAACTAAAATACAAGATGACTGGATCATTCGCAATACAAAATATGGAGACTGTAGTATAGAAGACATGACTGCAGTCCTAGGCAGTCTTAGATGGGGTAGCACTCCCCCTAAAAGGCCAAGGGCGTCATCTGGGAGTCCTCCTGGACTCTCTGCTAACTGCAGTGTCCAGGAGTGTGTTTTACCAGCTTAGGCTGGTATGGCAGCTGCGGCCCTATCTGGAGGGGACGGACCTTGCCTCACTTATCCATGTGCTAGTGATGTCCAGGCTGGACTCCTGTAATGTGCTGTATGTGGGGCTGCCTTTGAAGATGGTCGGGAAACTTCAGCTGGCACAGAACGCGGCAGCCCAAGTGCTGCTGGGGCCAGGCAATCAGATCATAGAACACCTATAACTGCGCCAGCTGCATGGGCTACCACTGCAGTCCCAAGCCCACTTTAAAGTACTGTCTTTGACCTTTACAGCCTTAAACGGTTTGGGACCAAATTCCTCGAAAGACCACCTTCACCCATATCAGCCTGCCCATGCTTTAAGATTGGCAAAAGAGGCCTTTCTCACTTTTAGGAAGGCCCTGGAAACTAACTTGTTAACTCTGGCCTTCCCCTGATTATGTTTTCTGGACTGTTCTGGTCTGTAGCTGCAATGGTGTTGTAGCTTCTGTACTATGCTGTTTTTTTGGGGAAATTTGCTGTTTTTTTTTTTTTTAAAAAACAGCATTGCTTTCTATTATAAGCATTTTATTGCAGTATGCTGCCTTGGGAGGCCTCCGTTCCTGAAAGGCAGCCTTTAAATATTTTAAATAAATAAAATAAAAATTCACACTTTAGGGGGCTAAAATAGAGGACATGCATCACCAAAAAGGAGGACAAAAGATATGCATAAACTTTGCATATGCTGTTTTATATGTATAGACGCACATTTAGAAATACTTTCTATAATTTAAATAGAAATATAGTACATCTAACCAATATGGGGAAGACTGTGGCCAGGTGACCTGCACACCTGCTCAGTCAGGTTGATGGGCAACTCCAAGGCCCCTTGCTTCTTATGGATCTTTATCTTTAAACAGGCTTTGGACTGGATAGCCCTTCAAATACAGGACTGTCCTCCATATAGAGGGGCACATGGCCACCCTACAGTTCCCAGAATTCTTTGAGGGAAGGCAAATGCTTAAATTGGCATATAACTAATAGAATTAGCACTAAATATGATGATTAATATTAATGTAACATTCTTTTGGAATTTAGATATGTTCCATGTCTATATTGTGGTGGATTAAGGACCTTCTAAATGAGCTGTTTTCCAAGCTGTTTGATTTGTTCAGGAAATCACTGAGAATGAGTAGTAAAAGCAATTCTTGCCACTGTGAGAAGGTTCCTATTTTTCTGATCATTTTTTCAAGCACATGAGGAAATTATCATGTCCATTATAAGGATATTATTATAGAGTCAGGGTCTGAATCCTGATCTTCAGTGTTCCACTGTGGCTAAAGAGAAGCTGGCTTATTTGCCTTCACTTGAACTTCACCAGTTTATGTCTATTGACAGAGCCTTCGTTGCAGAAAAAAGAATAAGTGATATGAAATGCAGAAATGGAGGCATAAAAAGGGGCTGTGTCTCCCGCCCAGCATAAAATGGTTAGTAAAGCAAACAAACAAACAAGCAAACTCAAACTTGTTGGCTCATCTGTGGATCTTCAGCGTAGAAGTAGCAATTGAATTTGAGAATGATCCTGCATCTGTGTTTATATAGTTTAGTCACTAGGTGGCACTGGACTTAGTTGTATCTAGGGGGAGTCTGGGGTGTCCAGTTGGTCTTCTATTCCTGTTAGAGTGAGACAATAAAGGTCTTGTCTAGCTTTCTGACCGGTGTGTTCTCTATGACACACCATTGTGGAAGAGCTGTTGCTATAGACATCGCCTGGGTGCCTTGGGGTTATCTACACTACGAATGTATATCAATTTTATACCAGCTTCACTCTTGTGGCTTCCCTCAAGCTATCTTGCAATGGCACTGACAGGGTTTAGGGGAACCTGGGCAAGATGCCAGAGGCACCCTGGAGAAATGAAGCTGGCTTCATTTTGCAATGTGACAGACCTCTTTTGTAATGATTGATGATGATGATGATATTAATAATATTTTTAAGGGAAATAAAGGGCTGCCGCCGCTACTGCATTATCATTTGAGAGCCATCTGGGCTGCAGGGCCTGGACCTGTGCCCCATAGTCCAGCCCTAATGGTACCACTACTATCTTGGGAAGTGCAGTTTAGTGGTACTGCTGTTAGAGATCTCCATACCCCAGAACTATCATCTCACAGAACTGCAGCTCTCAGGGTTCCCTGGGGAGGAGGAATAAATGATGGTTAAATCAGTTCCAAACTGTGATTGAGTTATGCTCTTGATTTATTCAAAAGATAAGGCAAGGCAAGGGCAACGATTGCCTTTCCGCATTTCAGGAGGAAGCAGCAATTTCAATATGACTAGCATCAACATTAGTCCAGTTCAGACAAGCCCTGTTCAGACATTCATCTGAATGTGCAGAAAGGAGGGAGCAGGACCATGCCCCTTGTGCCAGATAGCCCCTCCCCCTACTTGCACTTAAAGATGGCCTGAAAGAGCCCACTGTCATACAGTTTGCACACATGTAGGTTCTCTATGTACAATTGACCATGCAGAAAGAAGTGATGGGAGTACAAGCTGTATGATAATATTGGGCCTTCTGCTGAATGTATGCAGATGCAAGCGCAGAGGGTGTGAGTGAGCACAATCCTGTTCCTCCTTCTATGCATGTTCAGATGAACATCTGAACAGGGCTACAATCAAACTGGGTAGAAATGCATGTGTGAAGGGAGGGGTTGGGATCACATGTGCTGACTCCACCCCATCCTCACGTGTTCATCATAACTTCTGCACAAAGGCCCTATATGTGAACACCACAGTGCAGCTTGGTCCCTGCAAAAAAAGAAAGTATATATTTTTGGGTTTTCCAGTGTGGTGCTCATGGGTACCAATGAGCCTGCGGACACCTCTCTTGGCACCTAGCAGGCTCCCTGCCACTCCTGATTTTTACTTTATTTCTTAAGATTAAAAAAAAAACTTTTTTTTAACTGTGAGGCTGGTGTGCTTGAAAACAAAGTGCTGCCCTCCAGTGCCATCTTTATTTGGGTTCAAAAGAGTAGTTTTGCATTTTGGTGCTCAGATCCCACCTCTGCCTTGTACGTAGGTTCTTGAGCAGGTTACTTTTCTTTTAGACTCATCAATTTGCCTTCTGTGAAATGACTGTTTTGTGAGGGGCCATGCCCATCATGGTAGCCATTTTGCGAAAGTACCACAACACTCTCTCAACAATCCAAATATGCCCACTGAACCAAAAAGGTTGCCCCCCACTCCCAGTATATTTGGTGGGACATACACATTCAGACCTCTGTGATGGATTTATTTGGTATTGCTGGCTCTTGTTAAAAATGCAGTTAGCAAAGAAAAACAAAAGGCAGATCAGAATGAGCATTTACCAGTCCCACATGCACACACAAGGCTAAAAAAAGGAGACAACACTCTTCTTTAGTGAAGAAAACAGCTTTATTTACAAGTATTCTTGCACATCCCCTTCATGGATCACTGCCTTATTGTGGCGAAGGGGCTTGCGTAACTCAGTGAAGCCATAAGCTATGCCGTGCAGGGCCACCCAAAACGGACAGGTCATGGTGGAGGGTTCTGAGAAAATGTGGTCCACTGGAGAAGGAAATGGCAATCCACTCCAGTATTCTTGCCAAGAAAACCCCATGGAACATATCACAAGGCTAAAAGATATGACGCCAGAAGATGAGCCCCTCAGATCGGAAGGTGTTCAATATACTACTGGGGAAGAGCAGAGGGTATTTCCAAGTAGTGCCAGAAAGAGTGAAGCAGCTGGGCCAAAGCCGAAAGGACACTCAGCTGTGGATGTATCTGGTGGTGAAAAGAAAATCTGATGCTGTAAAGAACAAGATTGTTTAGGAACCTGGAATGTAAGGTCAATGAATCAAGGTAAGCTGGAGGTGGTCAAACATGAGATAGTAAGATTGAACATCAACATCTTGGGAATCAGTGAACTAAAATGGACAGGCATGGGTGAATTTAATTCAGATGACCATTATATCTACTACTGTGGGCAAGAATCCATTAGAAGAAATGGAGTAGCATTCATAGTCAATAAAAGGGTGGGAAAAGCAGTACTGGGGTACAATCTCAAAAATGATAGAATGATTTCAGTACGAATCCAAGGCAAACCATTCAACATCACAGTAATTCAAGTCTATGCCCCAACCACTGAGGCTGAAGAAGCTGAGGTTGATCGGTTCTATGAAGACCTACAACACCTTCTAGAACTAACACCAAAAAAAGATGTCCTCTCCATCATAGGGGATTGGAATGCTAAAGTAGGAAGTCAAGAAATCACCGGGATAACAGGCAAGCATGGCCTTGGTGTACAAAATGAAGCAGGACAAAGGCTAATAGAGTTTTGCCAAGAGAACACGCTGATCATAGCAATCACTCTTTTCCAACCGCACAAGAGGCGACTCTACACATGGACATCACTAGATGGTAGGGTTGGTGGAGAATTTCTCCCTGAAACTTCGGGGGGCTGAGCGCCAACGTGTTCGGCCCCCCGAACAAGTTTCGGGGAGAAATCCTCCGAACCCCCCCCCGCACCCCCTCCGGACGGGACTTACCTTCGCCGAATGTCCCTCCCGGCGGCGGGTCCGGCCGGCGGTTCGGCGGGTGTTCGAGTGGGGCGGGAGTGGCAGCCGGTCTTTTGACCGGCTGCCGCCGCCGCCATTGCAATAAAAGAAAGAAAAAAAAAACGCCCCCTGATAGGCTACGTGACGATTAACGTAACCTATCATGGCTAGATCTGCAAAGTCAGCCGTGATAGGCTACGTGAATCGTCACGTAGCCTATCAGGGGGCGTTTTTTTTTTAACTTTCGCGTTCGCGGCCGGGCGAGGCAGGAAGCCTCCTCCCCGGCCTGAATTTCGGCCGGGGCGAGGCGGGAAGCCTCCCCCCCGGCCTGAATTTCGGCCGGGCGAGGCGGGAAGCCTCCCCCCCCGGCCTGAACTTCACGGGGGGAGCAGCGAAGCGCCTCCCCCCCACCGCGAATGTCCTTCGAGGACAGGTAAGGGACTTTCGTCCACGCCTACTAGATGGTCAATATCGAAATCAGATTGATTATGTACTTTGCAGCCAAAGATGGAGAAGCTCCATACAGTCAGTAAAAACAAGACCTGGAGCTGACTGTGGCTCAGATCATGAGCTTCTTGTTGCAAAATTTTGGCTTAAATTGAAGAATGTAGGGAAAACCACTAAACCATTCAGGTATGACCTCACTCATATCCCTTATGAATATACAGTGGAGGTGACAAATAGATTTAAGGGATTAGACCTAATAGACAGAGTGCCTGAGGAACTATAGACGGAGGTCTGTGACATTGTTCAGCAGGCAGCAACTCAATCCATCCCAAAGAAAAAGAAATGCAAGAAAGCAAAGTGGCTGTCTGATGAGGCTTTACAAGTAGCTGAGCAAAGAAGGGAAGTGAAAAGCAAGGGAGAAAGGGGAAGATCTATCCAACTGAATGCAGAGTTCCAGAGAATAGCAAGGAGAGACAAGAAGGCCTCCTTAAATGAACAATGCAAAGAAATCAAGGAAAACAACAGAATGGGAAAGACTAGAGATCTTTTCAAGAAATTCGTAGATCTCAAGGGAACGTTTTGTGCAAAGACGGGCATGATAAAGGACAAATAAGGCAGGGACCTAACAGAAGCAGATGAGATTAAGAAGAGGTGGAAAGAATACATAGAAGAACTATACAGGAAAGATCTTAACGTCCCTGATAGCCATGATAGTGTGCTCACTGAACTTGAGCCGGACATCCTAGAGAGTGAAGTCAAGCGGGCCTTAGGAAGCATTAGTAACAACAAAGATAGCGGAGACGACAGTATTCCTCCTGAGCTCTTTAAAATCCTAAAAGATGATGCTGTTAAAATGCTGCACTCAATATGCCAACAAATTTGGAACACTCAACAGTGGCCACAAGACTGGAAAAGGTCAGTTTATATTCCAATTCCAAAGAAGGGCAACGCCAATGAGTGTTCAAACTACTGTACAATTGCGCTCATTTCACATGCCAGCAAGGTTATGCTCAAAATCCTACAAACTAGGCTTCAGCAGTATGTGAATCGAGAACTACCAGAAGTACAAGCTGGGTTTCGAAGAGACAGAGGAACTAGAGATCAAATCGCCAACATTCGCTGGATCATGGAGGAAGCAAGAGAATTCCAGAAAAGCATCTATTTCTGCTTCATTGACTATGCCAAAGCCTTTGATTGTGTGGATCACAACAAACTGAGGCAAATTCTGAAAGTGATGGGAGTACCAGACTACCTTACCTGTCTCCTGAGGAACCTGTACGAGGGCCAAGAAGCAACAGTAAGAACCAGACATGGAACAACCAATTGGTTCAAAATTGGGAAAGGAGTACGACAAGGCTGCATATTGTCACCCTGCTTATTTAACTTATATGCAGAGTACATCATGAGAAACGGCGGGTTGGATGAATCACAGGTCGGAATTAAGATTGCTGGGAGAATTATCAACAACCTCAGAAACGCAGACGATACCACCCTAATGGCAGAAAGCGAAGAAGATCTAAAAAGCCTCTTGTTGAGGGTGCAAGTGGAGAGTGCAAAAGCTGGTTTGAAACTCAACATTAAAAAAACGAAGATCATGGCATCTGGCCCCATCACTTCCTGGCATATAGAAGGGGAAGAAATGGAAGCAGTAACAGATTTTATTTTCTTGGGCTCCAAGAGCACTGCAGATGGTGACTGTAGCCATGAAATTACAAGAAACTTGCTCCCTGGGAGGAAAGCTATGGCAAACCCAGACAGCATAGTAAGAAGCAGAGACACCTTGCTGACAAAGGTCCGTATAATCAAAGCTATGGTTTTCCCAGTAGTAATGTATGGCTGTGAGAGCTGGACTCTAAGGAAGGTTGAGCGCCAAAGAATTGATGCTTTCGAACTGTGGTGCTGGAGTAGACTCTTACGAGTCCCCTGGACTTCAAGGAGGTCCAATCAGTCACTCCTAAAGGAAATCAACCCTGACTGCTCATTGGAAGAACAGACACTGAAGCTGAAGCTCAAATATTTTGGCCACCTAATGCGAAGAGAAAAGTCACTGGAAAAGACCCTGATGCTGGGAAAGATTGAAGGCAAAAGGAGAAGGGGATAGCAGAGGATGAGATGGCTAGATAGCATCACCGATGCAATGAATATAAACTTGAGCACACTCCGGAAGACAGCGGAGGACAGGAAGGCCTGGTGTGCCCATGGGGTCACGAAGAGTCGGACATGACTTAACGACTGAACAACAACAACAATTCTTGCACATAAAGATCCAGGTACAATGCAGGGTTTCAAGAGAGTTTGTTCAGTCCATTTCTTTGTGTTCTATAACACCGGCAGGAGCGAGAAAGCAAGCCAGGTGCTCCCAGCAATGGAGGAAGGCAGAGAGAGAGAGAGAAAGAGAGGAGGAAGGGGAGGAGCAAGAAGGAGGAACCACACTGTAGGCTATAGAGATCCTAAGACTAGCTATGCCCATCCATTAATAGACTAACTACAACATTGCCCCCTTCCTGTAGCTTGCAGACGAGATTGCAACATTCCCAACACACTGTACAAAGTTATGATCAATGTGTGGAGGTCAGGAGTGGGGCTGACAGGTATGATCCCGATTTCCTCCACACAAAATATTTTTACCCAGTTTGACTATCTGCATGGGTTAATTATTGATGCGGACGGTCCATATGTCATCTATCCAATAAACAATAGGATAAACTTTGTTGGCAAAGTAACAAAACAGATTTAGCAGTTGTGACCCACTCTTTCTTCCTTTCCTGAAATTGTGTGGAAGAAACAGAGATAGCTAAAGAATCTAGGTTGTTATAAAGGAACACCAGCAACCACCCTCCCCACCCCTTCTAAAAATAAATGGAATAAGAAGATGTACACACGGGTATGTATTTACTGCTAATGGAGAACATGTTTGTGCCTGATGTGTATATTAAAAGCATTATTTAAGAACAGTTCATCCTTAGGTACATATTACTGCATGGTTGCTACTGAAGTCTGTTTTGGATTTCCTCTGGCAATGTAATTATAAAGTGGCCAAAATGTACTTGGTGTTTTGCGATGCAAAAATCTTTGGACGCAATCCAGCCAGAGTTAAGCACTTTGGTGCCTCATTGATTTCAGTGGAAGAGATTTACATACTTAGCTGAGAGTATGTCCTGTTGAACTCAGGACTTACTTTTGAGTAGACATGCATAGGATTTCACTGGTAAGCATGTGCTTAATTGGGCCCCTTTTTAATTCATTGACTGGGAAAAACTAGATTTGGGGATGGAAAAGGAAAGCTGAACTTTACAGTATGGGTGTCTGTGGGAATTTTTCCCGGGGGGACGGGGGAGGACAAAGCTGCAGTGTGCAGCAGTTTGTGGTGGCAATTGGTGCATACAGTGGGCACCATTACAATATACCTGTTGCACTTTCCTTGTGTGTGTGCTTTGTTGCTTAGTGTCATGTTCCATGACATTTAAGGTCCAGTCCTATGCATGTTTAGACAGAAAGAAGTAGGACTTCTTTCTGTCCAAACATGCATAGGATTGCACCCTTAGAAGCCCACACAGAGTAGTAGAAGATCCTGGGAATTGAACAGCGCTAATCCAAGAAGTATCATGAACTTCAACAAAACTTTATTTGGAGTGAGGGATAACGTCCCCCCACCTCTACCTAGGAATAAGAGAGGGGGGAAAAAAAACTAAATGCACAAACACAGTACAGCTGTCTTAAGAATATCATACTGGATATTTTATGGGATCGCTGCCCTTATCATCACACGGACAACTTCACATGACTGGCCTGGAATGATTTCTTTCATCTTGGAAACATTGGTGGACACTCTCTAAAGCAGTCTCTCCTAGCCTGGTGCTCTCCGGATGTTTTGGACTACAATTCCCAGGATTCCTGACCATTGGCTATGCTGGCTGGGGCTGATGGGATTTGAAGTCCAAAATAACTGGAGAGCACCGGGTTGGGAAGGCAGATCTAGAGAGTAGTAGTCGAGTATGTGGGGAGTGTCTGTAGCAGTGGCAGGGGAAATGGGTCTTGATCAAGGTTTAGGTTTATAGAGGAGCCTGGATGACTCACTTTACTTTCCACGTTATCAGTCACTTTTTACACCAGCCAACAATACAACTTTTGTATGGCTTGAATTCTGTACTGCAGCAATGTTCTTCTGGAATTGCATCCCCCCCCCCCCCGAACTGCACGTTTTCTGTATAATTGCACATTTGTGTATGTTTGCATTGCTACTACAATCAACTTCACAGCTTTATCTGCATTTTCCTAAAACACCAACACACCAGAGACTGTTCAACAACACAGGACTACACTGCAGAGTTGTTGTACACTACTCTACTTCCACCCCCACAAAATGGGGATAACAACACTGGGCTACTTTGCAAGACTGGGGTAACTCATTTTCTCAGCCACAGCCCTCCTGCAGTATAATAGTGATGAACTTTATCTGCACACATCGTCAAGGTGATTTTAAAAATATTTATGAACTCAGAACAAAAAAAATATTAACAAGACCTGAGTTAGAAAGATCATGAAGTCCAGTCTTTGCTGGTAACTTTTGTTTTTTGGTAGACACACTTCTGCCCAAACTCAGCTATGCTAAACTCCTGGATTTCTTTTTCTTTCTTTTTTTTAATGAGGCTGCAATTACTTCCTAACAGGGAAGACCCCAAGAAGGTGCAACACACCCAGATACTGGTTGTGTGAAACATTGCTATGACTTTATTCTTTGGCTCAAAACACTGAAAGGCAGGAGCAGGCTAGTTTCTCAAAAAAGAAATGGGCAGAATAGTGGCTGCACATGTTGCCTCACATTTTGGGTTCTACAAGGGCTAGAGAGACTTGCTTTTTTTTAAGGAAAGCTGGGGATCTGGAGATGATGGCTGACCTAGGTGTGGGTGCAACTTCACCCCCCTTGGCCCTTTCTGTGGAGCCATGCTTTACCAGGCAATCCCATACATGTTTAATCAAAAGCAAGTCCAATGCAGCTCAGTGGGGCTTACTCCCAGGTAACTGGGTACATCCCAGGATTGCAGCCAGGCACAACAACCCTATGGTGGTGGTGACATTCCATGGCAGATCAAGTGCCGCATCCAAAGCCTCGCTGGCTCGCCACGGCCAAGGTGGGATGCTTTTTAAATTTGGTTTTTCTTCCCTTTCTTCCTTCTTTCTTATCCACCTCCCATTGACCACAACTGGGGGGAATTCCCTCCGGTAGCTCCAAGGATGGTGCAGTTTCAGGGCCTCTTTGGGGGTTTCTTGGGGGAATGAGGGGACTTAGGATTTTGCACAGCTGCGGCTTGTCTGGCACACCAAAGTGGGAGGTTGTTATCAAATTTCAATCTTTTCCATTGTGCATGCTTGAATTAACTCCATACTTGCTTTGGGGACACCTATGCTAAATCTGAAGTGATACAGAGAAAATGAGCCTGGCCCCTATGTAAGGATGACGCACACGTTCGTGAATTTTTCCATATTCTTTTAGGGGCGGGGGCTGCAGCTCAGTGGTAGGGCAGGTGTCTTGCCTACCAAAGGTCCCAGGTTCAATCTGCAGCAGGTCTGGCTGGGAAAGAAAAATCCTGGAGAGCTGCTGCCAGTCAGAAGACAATAGGGAGCTAGGAGGACCAGAGGTCTGACTTGATCTCTAAGGCATGTGCTTAGGCGTACTGCTGCTATTTTTAAGGGAGAGGCATGTGTCATATTTGTTATGCTGTGAATGGCGTTTTATGTACACTTGATGGCATACATTAGCAAACTGGACCTGGGTATGAATGTTGTGCTAATTCTCCATTATAATGCTGGGCCTGTTCAGGCTTGTGGCTTCTTTCTGAGCAAACAGCATCAGAGGTCACTGAAGTGTAAATGCAGCTGCTCCGATGAGACAATTGATCACATCACTCCAGAGTCGGATTTTGATGCCATCCGTCATCGAACACGTTCCGTTCCTTCAGCATCATAGGCAGAACAAGATGTGATAGCTTTGCTAGCTAGGCTCCTACACAGTGGTGCTGTGGGCTACCGTAGTGCTTCGACCCAAAGCTGCAGCTGGCTGGAATGCCCGGCCGTGGCATGTTTTAGGTGCCTGTTAAAGAGCTGACTTTTCATCCAGGCCTTCCCTGACTGATGGTGCTGTCCTGTTCATAAGTGCTAAGGATCTATGGATTTTGTTAAATCCATTCTGTCTTGTCTCATGGATTGCCAGGCATGTTTTGTTCCATTGTCTGCTCATTGATGGAATAAGATTTTTTAAAAAACCAGACTTTCTACTTGTGCGAATTGGCATTGGCGCTAATGTGAATTAGTGTTAATTCTCCTCCCCACCCCAAGAAAAACTGGTCCGCAAGTCCATGGAATTTGTGTCGCTGGTCCGCTGTGAAATCCACAGGATGGATTCATAGAAATCCAAACTCATTTGAATCAGTTGCGATTTCTCCAACATCCCTCGTTAGCACTCAACGTCGCCTGCCATTACTGATCTTTGCACTGTGGAACCCTAGTAAGCTTCTGAGGAATCCAGTGATTTGTATTCCTTGGAACACAGTTTGAAATCTATTGCTATAAGTGGAATAAAAACTATTGCTTTTTGGTGGCAATATATTGCTGAGTCATTTCCACAGAAACAGAGGGTCTCAAGGTAGGTAAGGAGATCCCTTTTATTAGCCCAGCATTTGTTTTGTGATTTGCATGGAACCTTTGATCTTCATGGTTTTTCTTCACTGGTGCTCCCCACCAAAAAGAAAGAAAAAAGAAAGAGAACTCTAGACTGTGAAACTTGAAAGCTAGCAGATTCTCAGCAATAAAAGCCTAATGGTTGTGTGCACAGTTAACTCTGTGTTTCAGTGGTGGCTTGGCCTCATTCATTTAAAATATTGGTTTGCCATCTGTAGGATGCTGTGTGGATCTCAGAAAAATAATTCCCATACAGGAGCCAGTTGCTTCCTTGAAAAGACTGTCAGTGAGACATATCTCTTGAACCTGTAGCTGGAAGGATCATGGATGTTATGAAAAAGACAAACAGCATGAATAAAAAATGTGAAGATGGACAGATTTTACTTCACTCTTTAGTTTGCCCAGAGGCAATCCTTCATTGCCTCCGGACAAACTCACTTTCCTAAGCAAATCTTAAACATAACCTGTGGGCTCATGTTACATCTGAAAGGAAAAATAAACTTGGGGAAATTTAAGTAACAGAAGACACTTGCTGCTAATGAAAACTGTTTCATCACAGTCAAGGCAGTTCAAACAGGTTAACAAAAGCTTTTCGTTTAAATGACTACTGATGACAACCAGGAGAAATTGAGTAAGCAGCCGTTGTCTTGTCCTCTCAATGGAAACCACACCTTTTGAGGGAAACTTGTCAGCTACAAAACCAGTTATTATTTTCTGCGCTATGCTGGGCTGACTCACAGCCCAGCCAGTGGTGATGGGGATTAGCAAAGCAAGTGGGATATTCGCTCAGTTCCCTGGAGCTTATGAGAAGGAAGGGGAACACTCACTTCTTAGAGATAGAGTTACCAGATGTCAGGGGCCTCATCCAGATAGTCTGGGATTGTACCATTTTGCTCCACCATTAAAAACCATGGACTGGAGACTTCTTCCAGTATTTAGATGTTATGACTGGCCTTGATTCATCAAATGGTGCGCTCATCCCATAATATGTAATAATTTCTCCTTTAAGACATTTCAATCAGGTTTGCAAAAATAAAGATGCATACAGTTGTATATATGTTAACAAGATGAGTTGCTTTTATCTGCATCACAAAACCGCTCCGGCATAATCACAGTTTAAGGTGCATCCAATTCTTTTCCTTTTCCATTCGATACATCTCACTAGATTCCTTGTTAAATGGGAGGATTGAATTTCATTAGGATTCTCAGCCTACCATGACCTTTTTAAACAGAGCATAATAAAAAGCACAGAACAAATCTGATACCGTACAGAAACATATGTGGGGCCAGCAGGTGACATGACTTGATGGTTGTGTTGACCAGGAGTCTATCTTTGTTCTGAATTGAAAACAGCAATACCGCAGACATGTAAGTGGTCTTTTTATAGATGTTGCTTTGGAGAACAAGGGTAAACTTTCTTCTAGCACCTCCCCACCAACCTGATATACAATTGACCTATCAGTAGACCTTCACGTACAGTTCAAAATCTGTTTGGTGAAACAATTGTGATCTTAAACTGTAGTTTTTCAAGGCTGTGCTCTTTCAATCCAATCCTGAATGTTAAGCATGTGATCTCTATGTAATCCGATAATTAAATAGATGCTCAGTTCCTTTCTGTGATCAAGACCAGAGTGCCAGCACCTAACTGTGTTAAACAGAAATTTCATAATTATCCATTTACCTTGCAAGTCTTTATGGACCTGTGTGGACACCAGATGAGGTTCTATTTAAATCAAAAAGTTGTCATCTTCTGAATAATCACACTCTACTCTTTTCATGAATTCATTCCCTCCTCAATCCATTGTGGTTGGATCCAGTATTAGCTTTACTCAGAACTGTAGTGGAAGGAAACAGGTCCCAAGTCCTTGTTGATAGTTGGAAAGCCTTCCTGAGTTGCAAGACTAAACTATACCCAATGGTATACGATGCTACATTCATCACCATGATCTACAACACTTGAATTATTGCAGCATGCATCTTGGACATGGTGCCTGTTGCTTATCATCCTCCGTAGATGATCGATTGCCTCAGCATGTCATTTCATAGGCAACTTGAATCTCCTGACGCAAGGACAAGGTGAAATCAAATGCTCTGTAAAAGCCACGGTGGGTGGACTTGCAACATACCCAAATGTGATACTCCAGTTCAAAGAACAGTGACTGGACTGAACGAGCCTACAGTTACTGACAAAAACATAATTAACAGTCAGCCATCAAATGCTTTTGATTAAGGAGAGAAGGCCCACCACACCATAGAATAGGAGAGACCCCCGCCCCCCCCAGCGCTGTTGTGGTGGAGGAGCTCCATGAAAAGTGAATGACGTTTTAAAAAAAGGTTAATTGTGTCTGCATTATATTTTATCCTTTCTGGGCACTCATTTAAAAAGGAATGGGGAGAAGATGTTGCTACATTCTGATGTAATAGCTATTACTACAAGAGAAATCATTAGTTGTTAACTGTATCTCATTACTGCAAAATGCTATGACTGTTCACACTTCACTTAAATGCACCCCTAATTCATAGCAGCTGGATATGCTTGCGCCAAACTTTTTTATAAATTACATGTATTCACGTTCAGACTCGTATAAAAATAAGGATATTCTGGCTATATAGTTGCAGTGAATTCCCATAAATCTTTTTAGAGGGATTTCTCTCTCTCTCTAGGGAGATGGGATATACTACTTGATATGGTAAAGAGACCAAAAATAACATTGCAATTGGGTTAAAATCACTGTGATTGATCTCAGTGGTGTCATGATTGCTTTCAAAATAGCTAAGGGCAATTCACAAACACATCTGCATCTTTGGCATGCTGGCTGAGCGGGTCTGTGCTGAGCTGAGCAAAGGGTGCTTGTTTGCACATCCCCAGATCACAGTTACAGAGCAGTCATCCCCAACCTGGTGCCCGCCACATGCTTTGCACTACAACTCCCAGCATTCCTGACTGTTGGCCATGATGGCTGAGGTTGATGGGAGTTGAAGTCCAAAACATCTGGAAGGCACCAGGTTAGGGAAGGCTGCCACAGAGTCAGAGGCAGTAAGTCACCAATACGGATAGGGGAGAATTTTGTTTGGTCCACATTTTTAAGTGAACCACCTTAATCCACACTTCCCAGACCAATATATGGATCAAAACACAGTTATTCCTCAGATTGCGCACCTCTCCGAATTTTGCGATGTAGATTTCAAGTCAAAAATTGCATTCAGCAATGCAAAAAAAAATAAATATTTACGTAGGCTAAAATGGTGAATCAAAAAGGGACGTAAATAGCGCCCGCTACACGTTTTGCATTCCCCTTTATTTTCGCCATCATAGTCTACGTAAATATTTACGTAGACTAAGACGGCCAAAAATAAGGAACACAAATGGCGGCGGCCATAGCCGCCGCCATTTGCGTATGCTTTTTTTTTTGTTTTACCCAGAGCCCTCCGCGGCCGGAAATCCGGCTGCGGATGGCTCTGGCCTGGGCCTGGCCAGCTGCTCCGCAGAGCTGCCGCGGAGCACAGATGGCCGTGGAGGATTCCAGGGGGGAGGAACGGATCGCCTCCCCCCCCCGTCGAGGATTCCGGGGAGGGACAGAATGCCTCCCCCCCACCATCAACATAATCCGCGGAAAGGTAAGTGACTTTCGTACCTCCCTATTAAAAAATATCAGGAATAATACCAAAGAGAAATGGCTTTGTAAGAGGTTAGATCATTTGATTTCCTTTCTTACATAAGGATTCTTGGACAAATGAGCTTCTCCCTCATCTTTCTATGGGCTTTTCTACATGAGGCTGTTAATCTGCTGCATCTGCTTTTGGTTTCGTTGCAGAATTGAGATCTGAGCTTTTATGCTACATAACCTCTAGGTGGAACTGTAGTATAGTGGAATAGCGCAAATACACAAGAGGAAATAATGCTGTCTTTCCTAATAAAAAAATAATACCCCATTTTCCCTGCTCCAAAAAAACTCACAGAAAGTGCTATTTAGAAACAGAAGTGAAATTGGAGGGTCTTGACATTGTCTAAAGAGCCTGTAAACAACCATGAGTAGGGAATGACAAGCACAAAACAAATGTCTCATGTAGAAAAGCTCTACATACCTTTGTGCTGAACTTTATATTGTACATTAGGATGGTTTGCATGGCTCTGTGCTTGTACACGTTCCAAGTGTACACACACATACAGTTTGTTGTCTCCTCTATTGGTATATCTCTATCTCTACTTCCTCTATGTCTTCACCACCTCCAGTCTATATTGTTTTCCTGTCATGAGTCTTTCCAAAGAGATGTCATGCAGTTATCCAAATAGCTCTCATAAATATCTATATTTACACACACACACACTATAACAGTTGTAAGTAGATCTTATGAAAATATAGCATAACTCTTCTTTCACAGGCCTCATAAAATATTTTTCTCTGTGCTGAAAAATAGGCTTCCTCTATGCAGTTCTTGCCATGCAACACTGAAGACTCTACCTCCTATGTCCTGGGTTGTATCTGACAGTGTCCGTCCAGAAGTGGAATGGACACCATTGGTGGAAGAGATTCCCCTACCCGCTCCAGACCCCTGCACTTGCCCAGATCTGTTCCAGAAGGCTGGGGGACCTTCTAGGGCAGATTTGGTGTGTGTGGGAAGGGGGAGGAGAGGGGCCTGCAGGGGGAGAAGAGAAAGGATAGTCTCATTGCATGAGTGGATGTCCAATGCACAACATTGGATGTAACCCCCTTTACCCTACTGTGGGTGCTTCCAGATGGAGGGCTCCTAACACTACCAGTCGGAAAGTACAGTGCAGCAGTTCCATCCTTTTTTCCTTAATAGATTTTCTGCAGTACTAAGGACAAGGATGGAAGTAGCAGTGCAGAAAAAATGGGAGGGCTACGAGTGAAAGACAACATCGGTTGGACCCTCTGTAAAATTCTGTGAGTGAGGCAGAGTGATGGAGCCATAAAATCCTCATCTGGAAGCATCCTAAGTCATGTTCAACTACCTTATCTAAGGATTTAGAACAGAACTGCCTTGCTAAAGCTACATTTCCTCTTGTCTTCTCTCCTTGGTATGAACAAGCAGCATGTTGTTGCAATTCAGTAGAAAGGACTCCACTGTGCCTAGATGCTCGCAACTCCATCTGAGAGCCCCCTTCCTTCTTGCTACCAACTGTCATTACTGAGGCCATCAGAGGGAGAGGAAGCAGCAGCCCCTCCGTTGTGGTGAGATCCAGCTCCACACCTTGCTGAATTACTGTCACGGGCTTACTGGGAAGGGCTTTGGAGAACAGAAGGTCAAGGCAATCTAAACAAGGGGTGCAGAACCTCTTTCCACCCAAGGGCCACATTCCATTTCAGAGAAGTTCTCGGGGGCTGCATTGCAGTGGTGGGCAGGGCCAAAGGCAAAAGGGCTGGGGCCAAAAATGCCAGCATATTGTCACTTAAAGCCCTTACTGCCACTAACTAGGCCTTAGGGGAGCCATTGCAACCTTTTAGAATGGGGGAAAAACTGCACAAAAGCTGGGAAAACCTTCAAATGATTGATGGTTGGGTGGCCTGGCGTAGAGCCATGGGAAGGCAGCATGGCCTTCTGGGGAACCCTGGAGGGCTGGATTTGGCCCCCGGGCCTGAGTTTCTGGGACCCTGGCCTAAACTATCCCTGAAAGGGAGTGCTGTCCAAATTCAGATCTTTCCACCATTAGAGCAAGGTTTCCCAGACAGATTGAACTATCCAAGGAGGCATGTAGAGCCAGGGTAAAGGAAGGCATAAGGCCTGGGAACAGCTTTGGTGCATAGGTATGGAAGAATGGTTCAGAAGAGGATGTGTAAAAGGAAGGTCATTGGTGCAAGTGGATTGTGCGCTAAATCATTTGGAAGTGCTATGTACATCTCTGCTATGTATATGACACTACATTGGCTGCCTTTACACTTAACCCACCTGCCCCACCCCCCGTCCTCCCATCCTGGAGCCTTTCCGCATTTACCACAGGCTCCCAGACAGCGACCCTGTGATTGGTGAGAGAGGAAACTTTTAATTTTCAAGTTTCCATAGAGCTCAATGAAACAGTGCCATCTAGTGGCTATTTTAATCATGTAACATTCCAAGTTAAAAAGATAGTTCAGTAGTTCTGGATCTTTTTGAGATGGAATAAACAAGAAATACCTCTGGATGTGCCCTGGATATCATGAAAAGGACCCACAAACTTCCGTGAGTGAGCAATCTCAATAGCAGGATAAAAGCTTCATGTGAAGGAGCCCATTAGCCTGCTTTGTATATGAAGCTAAGTGTCTTATGTAAGCTGTCTTGGGAGGGCTTGGCCCTGAAAGGCAGCATAAAGGTACTATACATACATACAGACAGACAGACATATGGTCTATAGTTTTCTCACTTATTTAGAACCAACGGTCCTAATTTGGACCATAGAGAGACTAACTGTGAGGGAAGTCCACAAGAGAATGTTTCAAAAGCGTTGAAATGAATGCTACTGACAGATCATTTAAGGGTTAGCAGCTCTGAAGTGTAATTTGCACACATTACTTCTGTAATATTTCCAGTGGCAGCATATCTGTGATGATTAATGTATATGGAGAAGAAGGCCACTTACGAACTGTAGGGATGGTGGAGAATTCCGCCCGGAATCCGTGGCGGAACAGCCTCCTGCCCCCCCCCGCAGAATCCCCCCATCCTTGGACCGTGATAGGCTACGTAAGAATTTAACCTCAACCCCCCCCAAAACGCAGCGTATGCAAATGGCGGCGGCTACGGCGGCCGCCATTTGCGTTCCCTATTTTTTGCTGATTTATCTTATGTAAATATTTACGTAAGATAAATTGGTGAAAAATAGGGAACACAAATGGCGGCCGCCATAACCGCCGCCATTTGCGTAAGCTGCGTCTTTTTCTTTTTTCTTTTTAGGTTAGCCATGATAGGCTATGTAAATTCTTACATAGCCTATCACAGTTGTCTGGCTGGATGCAAATGGTGGCTGCTACGGCAGCCGCCATTTGCTTCCGCACCAGGCCGTCTGCTCCGCGGCCTGGCCGTGAAGCGGAGCCGGCCGTTGAGGATTCCGGGGGGGAGGACCGGATCGCCTCCCCCCCATCGAGGATTCTGTGGGGAGGGACGGAGCAAAGGTAAGTGAGTTTTGTACATCCCTAACGAAGTGGTGTCACTTTCTAAAATGTGTAAGCTGGTCAATGTGCCAAAAGGTGAGGAGGAGTGTATCAACCCTTGGTGTCTCTCTGGATTTCTGAACAGGTATGGGGAACTTCTGTTCCCCTCTTGGCAGGACAACACAGCCAGTTGGCTTACCAAGCAGTCACATATGCACTGTGGTAGAAATACCATTTAGTAAGCGATTATCTGTATTCACCAGAAGTCTCAACCAGCCATTTTGTTCAAAGATGTCATTACAAATGGGATTTTTTAAAAAGAAAGATCTAAAACATGAAAATGATCAAATCTGATAAACCCTTCATATGTGTAAGGCATCAGTAGGAATAATTCCCAAAGCCATTTCATGGATGCCAAATGTCTCAATGTAATTGGCTGTTAATGCAGTATGGATGAAATCACACAGAATGCCACAATATTATCTTGTCAAAGAATTGGTTTAATGAAGAGCTTTATCTCCTCAAACTAGGGTGGCAGGTGTTAAGAACATAAGAAGAGCCATGCTGGATCAGACCAAGCATCCATCTAGTCCAGCATTCTGTTCACACAGTGGTCAACCAGCTGTTGACCAGGAACCCACAAGCAGGGCATGAGTGCAAAAGCACCCTCCCACTCACATTCCCCAGCATGGGAGGGAGGGTGTATCCCAACTGGTGTACATAGGCTCACTGCCTCTGGTACTGGAGGTAGCACATAGCCATCAAGACAAGTAGCCATTGATAACCTCTTCCTCCAGGAATTTGTCCAACCCCCTTTTAAAGCCATCCAAATTCGTGGCCATCACTACATCCTGGGGTAGTGAGTTCCGTAGTTTTAACTATGAGCTGTTTGAAGAAGTACTTCCTTTTATCTGTCCTGAATCTCCCACCAATCAGCTTCGTAGGATGACCCTGGGTTCTAGTATTTTGAGAGAGGGAGAAAAATGTCTCCATATCCACATTCTCCACACCATGCATAATTTTGTAGACCTCTGTCATGTATGTATGTATGTATTAAATTAATCACCCATCTGGCTGATCACCCAGCCTCTCTGGGCAATGTACAAAGTATAGAATAAAACAGTTTAAAACAATAAAATTCTACAGTAAAAACATTTTCTAAAATACCCTAACCCATCCCAAATGCCTGCCTGAACAACCACGTTTTTAATGTGCAGCGGAAGCTCATTAAAGAGGGGGCATGGCGGAGTTTCCTAGGTAGGGAGTTCCACAGAGTGGGGGCCACAACAGAGAAGGTCCTCTCCCTCGTCCCCACCAGTCTAGCTGTCCTGGCTGATGGTACAGAGAGAAGGCCATCTGAGGCTGATCTTGTTAAGCAGCCTGGCCTGTCTGGTGTTGCTGGAGGCACTCCTTAAGATAGGCTGGGCCAGAACCATATAGGGTTTTAAAGGTCAGAACCAACATCTTGAATTTGGCCTGGAAAACAACTGGTAACCAGTGCAACTCCTTCAGCACTGGAGTGATGTGATTTCGCTGGCGGCTGCCTTTAATCAGGCGAGCCGCCGCGTTCTGTACCAGCTGCAGCTTCCGAACTGTCTTCAAGGGTAACCCCACGTAGAGCGCATTACAGTAGTCTAAACGAGAGGAAACCAGGGCATGCACGACCAATGGGAGCAGATGGTCAGGAAGGTAGGGGTGCAGCCACCATATCAGATGGAGTTGATACGGCGCTGTTTGGCTCACAGCTGACACCTGAGCCTCCATGGACAGCTGGGAGTCCAAAATGACCCCCAGGCTGTGGACTTGGTCTTTGAAGGGTAGCCATACCTCATTCAACACCAGGTCAACATCCCCCAGCCTCCTCTTGTCTCCCACCAAAAGTTCCTCGGTCTTGTCAAGGTTCAGCTTCAGCTTATTCCTCCCCATCCAGCCACTCACCGTCTCCAGACATTTGGACAGGGATTCTACGGCCAACCTTGGTGAAGATTTGAACGAGAGGTAGAGCTGCGTGTCATCCGCATACTGATGACACCGCACCCCAAACCTCCTGATGATAGCTCCCAGCGGCTTCACATAGATGTTAAATAGCATTGGGGAGAGGATGGAACCCTGTGGCACCCCACAAATGAGCAGCCACGGGTCTCAAACCTCCTCTCCCAGTGCTCCCCCTTGGTACCTGCGAGAGAGGAAGGACCGGAACCACCGCAATACGGTGTCTCCAATGCCCAACCCCTCCAGGCAGTCCAGGAGGATACTGTGGTCAATGGTATCAAAAGCCGCTGAGAGGTCGAGAAGAACAAGGAAGGAGCATTCACCCCTATCCAGAGCCCTCCTCATATCATCCACCAACGCAACCAAGGCCATTTCTGTCCCATGCCCAAGCCTGAAGCCTGACTGAAATGGGTCTAGATAATCGGCTTCTTCCAAGTATGCCTTCAACTGCATCGCCACCACCAGCTCAATCACCTTGCCCCAAAATGGCAGATTTGAGACTGGGCGAAAGTTGTCCAGGACTTGGGGATCCAAGGAGGGCTTCTTTAAGAGCGGTCTTATCACTGCCTCCTTGAAGGCTGATGGCATCATTCCCTCCTCAAGGGAGGCGTTCACCACCGCCCTGATCCCCTCACCCAGTCTCTCTCTGCAGCCCATAATGAGCCAAGATATGGCACTACGAGCCAGTGTAGTGTAGTGGTGAGAGTGACGGACTGGGAGCCGGGAGATCCGGGTTCTAGTCCCCACTTGGTCATGGAAGCTCACTGGGTGACTTTGGGCCAGTCACAGACTCTCAGCCCAACCTACCTCACAGGGTTGTTGTTGTGAGGATACAACGGTGAGGAGGAGGATAATGTAAGCCGCCTTGAGTTCCTTGCGAGAGGGAGAAAAGCGGGGTATAAATGCAATAAATAAATAAATAAATAAATAAATAAATAAATAAATAAGATGGGCAAGGATCAAATGTCTCCCCTTACCCTCCTTTTGTCTAAGCTAAACAATCCCAGTTGTTGTAACCTTCTTTCACAGGGAGATGCTCCAGCCCCTTGGTCATTTTAGTTGCCCTTTTCTGCACCTTTTCCAGTTCTACAATATTTTTTTTTAGGTGTGGTGACCAGAAGTATACACAGTATTCCAAGTGTGATCGCAGCATAGATTTGTATGATATTGGCAGTTTTATTCTCAATTCCTTTTCTAATTATGGAGTTTTCCCTTTTTACAGTGGCCACATGCTGGGTTGACAGCTTCATTGTTCATTGTTGGGCTGCAACCTGACCCAGACAGGACAATTCAGAGTCCAGTTCAATGCACAATACTGGTTCTTGAGTTTATGAGATGTTGACCTACAGTCTGAAGATGAAACCAACACTATTTTTATACGAAATATTGAAATACCTGTCCAATGATAATGCCCCCTATTGTCAGCCACACACTCTACTACTTGGAAAGTATTATTCTGGCTTTTATAGACTTCCCATGAGTAGATTAGATTTTTCTAAATGATTTAGAAAATAATGAAGTCTTTAATGACAAAAAAATGAATGGGGTAGCAAAATGGGAGAAAAAAAAATCTTGCATACCCCTACAAAGGATTTGCAGCTGTGCTGTTCCTTTATGATCTACGCAAGGTTTTTTTTTTTTACCAGCACTGTAATGCCTGGCTCATTGGGGCATCACAAGACACTCCCCCAACCCCTTCTCTTCATGCAGTTTCTCCCTCAATATTCTGTTGTTTTTCAAGCTACTTTTATTATGGTTTTTCTGGTGCTTGCATTTTCCATGTGCTACAAAGACATGTAAGTTCCAACCTAGCAGTCTTCTGACTCTTACCAGGAGGAGTGGCTTTAACCTTCCCCCACCCACGTCTTTCTCCTTCTCCTCATTTCGTTCTCTGCTCTTTCCTCACACTGATTTTAATGAGGTTTGTGGGAAGGAAAAAACCCACCCCACAATGCCTTCTTCCTTTCTCACTCACTCTTGCATAGTGCTGCCCAGCAAAATGGCCCCTTGCTGCAGCTGTCACCGAGGAAAGAATGGAAATGAGAGGAGGAGGAGGAGGAGGAAGACATGGGATGGCATGATGGCAACAGCAAGGGGTCTTTTGCTAGACAAGGCCGTGCAAGAGCGAATGAGAAAGGAAGAAGGCATTGGGGTGTGTGTGGGGTCTCTTGCCAGTTGGCACACCAGTGGCATGAACAGGTGAGAAGGAGGCTAAAGTAGCTTGAAGGCATCCTGCCCCCTCTCCTGTGCTTTTTTGGTAGCTACTTTTGTTTGCACAGGTACAGTGGAGCGAAGCTTCAAATGACCATACACGTTATTTTTAAACTTCCATCGCTGTGAAGCATCCAAGGTGCGCACGTGGTCAGCTGAATAAGAAAAAGAAGAAAGGAAACTCCTACTTTCCCCGCAATTCCATTTGTGTGGGACACTCGATAGCACCATAAACACGGTGGATACTGCACTGTATTCATTAGCATGTGTCACCACAGCAGTGATTCCCTTTTGCAGAAAAACTGGCATGGCAAAGCCTGACACACAAAAGGAGCTCTAGTGCAGATCCTGCCCTGCTTATCTGAATGTCTTTAACTCCAGTATGCTCCGGTTGTATGTTTGCAAGCAAAGAAAATATTGCAAGGATATCATAAGTCTCCACTATCTCCTTATTCAAAGGAAACTAAATTCTTTAGTGTAGTACCTTGAACTTCTCAGGATTTGGGAAAGTCGGGACACTTAGCATTATATATTTCCCCACTTTGGGGCCATTTACTGTGAATTTTTGGAGATCCATAAAATTGGTCTGGGATTGTTATCATTAATATGTGAATGTCAGCAGTTCCAAATCTCAGGCATGTACTGTAATCTCTTCCTCCCTTCCCCCTCCCTCTCCACCCCACCCCCCACCACTGTAACCTAGAGCTAAGTGAGCCCAGTGAACTGTCCAGCTGATTATTTCTATATAAAAAAGCTCACAAATGCTTAAGAAAAACAACCCCCTGTGTCACCAATGGATTTCTCATCAGGCCCGACAAAGCTAGAGCAACAGGTTAAGTAGGCACCTCAAGGGGCCACTTGACGTCTGCTTACATTGGCGACTTTTTGATCTTGTTTGTTTTACCTTCCTGTTGAGGACCTGGCCTGCTACAGCACAGGCTATGTGGACATTGCTCTGAGGGAGCCCTGGCTATGAGAGACGCAGGGGAAGGGGGTCTGCACGGGAGGTGAGGGAGCAGCAGAGGAAAACATATCCTTGATGACAGATCAAATGAAGGTAAAAAGGAGAAAGGAATTACATGCTCCACAATGATGATAATGGGAGTGGAAAGAAAAACACTGCATGGCTCATGTGTGAAAACCTTTGCCCGAATGAGGGCACAATCATGATGTTCTCGTGTCACTGACAGACCTTAACTCTTGGTACACGGCAACACTGGCAACGTGTGTGTTTTTCTTTCCTAAAGAAGAAAATTTAAGAAACAAAATATGGCTGCTGAATGTTGATAGAAAGTGATGTTATGACTAAAATAATATGAAATACTGGTGGCCCAGAGCCAGCTTCATTTGGAGCTGTGTGGGTGACCCACATCCAAGTGGCCTTTTGGGTCCTCCTAATTCTGAGGTTGCGGCTTTGTTTTCATTATTGTTAAGATCTCATTACCTTCATATAAGGTACAGTTTGCATGTAACCTGCACAACCCTGGAAGTCATCAGATCCTTGTTGTCTACAAAACTGGTTCTGCAGGATTTGGCACCTTGCCCATTTAGAGAGAAATCGAGCCACCGTGCTAGAGGTGCAGTGCAACCCAGCCTTACAGATGGACAGCAAGATGGGAGCACCTTTGGATGATTTGGGAGGGGAGGGGAGGGGAGGGGAGGGGAGGGGAGGGGGCAATTCACAATCTGCCTCTGGAACATCTTTTGTCAGCTGCTAAATGTTGGCCACTTTTTTTCCCACCCCCATCCCATGGGTGGGGAGTTGTTCCCCCTCCAAAATATGCCCCCCAAATTTGAGGTTTTGGGGCCCTTTTCACCCCTGCCATCCAGATGCATAGAATTTCCACTTCATCACTATCTTTTTTCCATCTGTGGTTCCTCTTAATTCTTAAGTTAAGAAAAATCCAACCTTCTACACTCACCATTGGCTCATTCATTATTTTAGAAAGATTATGTTGTTTAAGGTATAATATTAATTAATTTGATTCGTGCCCTGGCTTTCTACCAAAACATGGCTAATAGGCATAATTAAAATAGATTAAAACAATAAAATACATTAAAATACAATAAACACATAATGATTACAGAATAATAATAATGATGATAAGGATAATACAGCAACCACCCAACAGACCCACTTACAGGCCACAGGCCTTCTTGAATAAAGCAGTCTTTACCTGCTTGCGGAAGGAGAGCAGAGAGGGAGCAAACCTAGCCTCCCTTAGAGTTCCACAGCTAGGGAGCAGCCACCAAAAAGGCCCTGTCTTGGAAACCACCAAATACACCTCTGAAGGCAGTGGACTTTAAAGCAGGGCCTCTCCAGAATATTTTAAGAACTGGGCAGGCTCGTATGGGAGAAGGCGGTCTTTCAGGTAGCCATATAGGGCTTTATAGGTCATAGCCAGCACTTTGAATTCTGCCCAGAAACAGACCTGCATCCAGTGCAGCTGCTGTAACGAGGGAGTCAGGTGTTCCCTGTAACTGGCCCTGGTCAACAGTCTAGCTGCAGCATTCTCGACCAGCTGACATTTCTGAACAGTTTTCAAAAGGTCATGTGGAGCACATTGCAGTAGTCCAAATAGGATGTAACTAAGGCATGCATGACCATGGCCAGACCAGATATCTCTAGGAATGGCTGCAGTTGGAGCATTAACTCCTGGCCACTGCCGAGACCTGGGCATCCAGGTTCGGGACTGGGTCTGGATGCACCCAAACTGCAAGCCTGAGTCTTCAAGGGGAGTGTAACCCCATCCAGCACAGGTTGACTTCCCTGATCTGCCTTTCAACTGACCAGAAGCACCTCTGTCTTGTCTGGATGAAGCTTTAATTTGTTTGCCCTCATCCAGTCAATTACTGACATCAGGTGCCAATTTAGAATCAGAACAGCTTCCTTGGATTTAGATGAAAAGGAGAGATAGAGTTGGGTGTCATCAGCATACTAGTGGCACTGAACCCCAAACTCTGGACAATCTCTCCCAGTGGTTTCATGTATATGTTAATAGCCATGGGGATAAGATAGGCCTGAGGGACACCATAGGCCAACAGCCACCATGTCGAACAGGAATCCCCCAGCACCACCTTCCAAGATCGCCCCTCCAAGAAGGACTTGAGCTACTGAATAACAGTGCCTCCCAGTTCCAACTCAGACAGGTACCCCAGAAAGATACCATGACCGATGATATCAAAAGCCACTGAAAGATCCAGAGTAACTACATTCCACCAGTCCAGTTCCCAGCATAGATGGTCCACCAGGCGATCAAAGCAGTCTCTGTCCCATAACCAGGCCTGAAGCCAGATTGAAATGGATCTAGATAATCCGTCTCATCCTGAAATCCCTGGAGTTGAAAAGCCACCACATACTCCAGTACCTTGCCTGATAATGGAATATCGGAGACCGGCTGCAAATTATCCAATACAGTGGGGTTCAGGAAAGGGCTTTTTTTAAAAACAAACAAACAAACAAACAAACAAACAAAGGTCTTACTACTGCTTCCTTTAGGCACAACAGAATCACACGTTGCCATAAAGAGGCATTCACCACTGCCCTTACCCATTCAGCCAGTCCCTCCCTGGCTGCTTTTATAAGCCAGGAAGGGTAAGGGTCCAGCACACAAGTGGCAGGCCTCACTTTCCAAGGATCCTGTCCACATCCTCAGATAGTATCCATTGTAACTGGACAAGCAGGAGCCAAAGTTACATCCGCCAGACTTGTATCAGCTATGGCATTCAAGTTGGCCCAGAGATGATTAATGTTATCTGCAAAGTATCACACACATCACAGCAGGCTATCAAGTGGGCCACCTCTTCTTCTTGTGGGCAGACTCTGACCACCTGTCCTACTTGTTTCATCACCCACAGTCCCCTGGAAAACCAGGGGCATGTTTGGCTCCACTCCATGGGAGAGGACACTCAGGAGCGATCAGGTCTTCTGCCCAGGCCATTTCTCCATTCCAGAGATCAACCAGGACTTTGACAGAATTGCCTGCCAAGGTGACAGGAAAATTCCCAAGAGCCACCAGAAAGCAATCCAGATCCATCAGTCTCTGGGGCAGACCATCTTAATGACCCCTCCCCCTGCACAGGCTTTGAGTCCCAGCAAGTCTAAACCCGACCAGGTAGTGATTTGTCCATGACCAAGGAACTATAGAAAATTCCTCCACCCCCAGATCACCATCATCCCATCTTACACAGAAAACCAGATCCAACGTGTGCCCTGGTGAATGAGTAAG
Organism: Heloderma suspectum; assembly: GCF_057233095.1. NCBI lineage: Eukaryota > Metazoa > Chordata > Lepidosauria > Squamata > Helodermatidae > Heloderma > Heloderma suspectum. Next base: position 103,325,990 of record NC_139459.1, read on the forward strand.
GCCAGATACTAACTGGGATAGACCCAGAGTTGCAAGGAGGCCACAAATTCCTGAGCCACTCTGGACCAGAACATTGGTGTGGCCTTCCCAGTATTACAAAACACAACTTTTGCTACAAATATGTGTATACAGTTAGAACTGTAATTTGGGAATTGCCTGTAAGGGATGGCTCACCAGGGAACAGACATCACTTAATGGGGCCACACGGCCAGCTTTTAAAGGTTATACAAGCCAGAAATCTTACAAAATATGTACACAGAAATTACATAGTGGCATTAGGAGTGGAACTCATTCTGCTTTTGTGTACCATGGTTTTTGCAAAGCTAGACTTCTCTGGTGATGCCTTAAAAGCTAATGTCGCATATTTTATGAGCCAAAATCCATTTACAATGAGAGTGACCCCTTGACCAGCAGTTTAAATAAGCACCTTCTGTCCTTATTTCCTACAGTGGGAATCGAGTTCCATACATATGATGTAAGCAGGACTTGAAGAAGACTTTCACTGACATGCTTGATCAGAAATCATTTACAACAAAAAAGCATAAATGACAGCCATATGCACTGGACTCTTTATTTTATTTGCAATGGCTGGGATTGCAGACCCCAAGTGGGGGTATCTTCTGATCTGAAGATGCAATTGAAAACAGGTGTCCTCCACCCCGTGTGTGTGTGTGTGTGTGTGTGTGTGTATCCTCTCAAGAGATCCTTTTAACAGGTCAGATTCGGAGACAACTTTTCCAGCTCCATCCTTCCCTCCTCCTTCTCTTCCTCCTCCCTAGAAAAACTGGAGTACTGAGATAATATGATCTTGTTGCCCCAGTTCAGTATCAGGAAATATGAAAAGGTTTGAGGATTGATCAAAATGTCAAGCCCTCCTTGAATGGCTGACAAATAAGCTTCCGTGTGATTCTCCATCATGAACAACTAAATGACCTTCATCCGTAAGAGAATGTCTATAGCTGTGACTTATATTACCAAACTCCTATTTAGCAAATAAACTAAATGTACTGTTCATGTTTGGAATAAATAGCTGATTAGGTATTCAGTCAAAAAAGATGACAGCTGGGCAAAGCAAGGTAGGATTTAGTTTCCTTATTATTTGTTGTTACCAAGTGCATCCCAATTGTTTCTCACTCAAAGGTTTGCTAAGTGGCTGTTTTCAAATAGTGTGACGGGCAATCCAGCTGTATTTCATTTGGGGAGAACTCAGGCAAGAGATGTAATAATAACCAAGCTGGATGTGTTGACTCATGAGCCAATTTGGGCGTAGATGTTACAGTATGTTTGTGTGCAGCCCAGAGTGTTTCCATCACACAGATCTCTTGCAGATAAATGCACCCCAGTCCCTTCTTCACCAGGAAGAGGGAAAGAGTTAAACGCTGATTGTAAATGTGGTGAGGCCAACAGTGGGCTCCTTCACACCGAGCTTTTATCCTGTGATTGAGATTGCTCCCTCATGGAAGTTTGTGGGCTCTTGACATGACGCTGTGACCCTCCAAGACATTTCATGCACTAACTGCCCTTCGTCCATTTTTAAATAGATTGCAGATAATGAGCTATCACATTACCCCGTTGTGTTCCACTTCTGTTTCCTCCATGAAAAGAGTAAAAGTGGCAAGAAGAGGAGCGAGATCAATGAAAAACAATGCAAGACTCAGATACGAGAAGAAGGAGGGGGGAAAGGAAGCACATTTAAAGGGAACCAGTTGCAATCCTACATTTAAAACAGAAGCAGAAAGCCCCATTTTAAATGCAGGATTTTAGGCTGGTGTAGAGATGCTGAAGGAAAATTCTGAGAGTGCCTTGGACGGCAAGAAGATCAAACCAGTCCATACTCCAGGAAATAAAGCCAGACTGCTCACTTGAGGGAATGATATTAAAGGCAAAACTGAAGTACTTTGGCCACATAATGAGAAGACAGGATACCCTGGAGAAGATGCTGATGAAAGGGAAAGTGGAAGGCAAAAGGAAGAGGGGCCGACCAAGGGCAAGATGGATGGATGATATTCTGGAGGTGACGGACTCGACCTTGGGGGAACTGGGGGTAGCGATGGCTGACAGGAAGCTCTGGCATGGGCTGGTCCATGAAGTCACGAAGAGTCGGAAGTGACTGACCGAATAAACAACAACAGAGATGTCCAGTATGAACTGTACCAAGATCACAGGATAACTTAATCCTACAGGGTGTCTCTACATTAAGCAACCCCCCCCCCCCGCAAAAATCCACATCCTTTCCAGAACTTCCTGCTTTCAGTTTCTTTGCGGGATTAGGAAAGGCTCCTTTACATGGCAGACATGTGGTTTGAACTGAGGGAGTGCCTCCCTCCCTCCCTGGCACGTGTGCAAAGGAGAGGGTGTGTGTGTCCTTGTTTTTGTAGCTTAACTTCTGCTGTACTGTTTTCTAACAGCCCCAAGGAAACCTCTGACTTACTTCTGAGTAGACATGAAATATAAGATTGCGTGGTAAATCTGCAACCATTAGCACACTTACACGGGAGTAAACCCCTTTGAAGTCAATGGGGTGCTCTGAATCAACAGAGGACATTGCTTCTGAGCTTGGTGGGGTGGGAGATCAGATGTGTCTCCCTTCATTACAGGGAGGCATTTTACCCTCTTCTCCCTCCAACTGAGAAATGTGCTCAAACATTTACATGGCAGACACCTAGGAATTGAGGAAAATCCTTCCTTAGCAAGGCTTGAGCGGAGGCAGGAGTTGTAATTAGTGGGTGATTCTTGTCCTTGTGCCTGTCAAATCTGCTCCTGAATGTCCCACAGCCCATCCTCAATGCCTTCTTTCCTGACCGTGCCCCCAACAACTGAAAACAAATGCCCACAGCAGGCAGACACAGTGGTTTCTTCTGCTATTGAAGAATTTCACAGGAAGGTCATGGCACTCCAGTTCTGTGGGCTAGAAAAAAACATGGGGAAAACATGGGATAGGCTGGGGGAAATTGTGGGAGATGCCCTGGAGGGTAATGGCGTCATCTAAAGAGCCCGCAAACTTCCGTGACAGAGCCATCTCAATAGCAGGATGAAAGCTCCGTGTGATGAACCCCACAGGTCAAAGGGAGAGAATATATTCTTGATGCAGTATTTTTCATTGTAAAAGTATGATTTCTTCCTAGGGCTGAAGAAAGACGAAATATAAGAAGAGGGCTGTCAGTGAGGGCTCACAGCAAGTGAAGGGTCCCAGAGTAGCATAGCCTGTCGACCTTGCTCCACCTTCCTCACTTCCTTTTTTTTCTACCAGTCTTCCACCAACTTTTTTGCACCCTTGTTTGCTACCAACTTGATTTGGGCTCCATCACAGTCATCAGACTCTAGGGTACTTTGCCACTGTTCCATAGACAGAGGTGGAGGCAGGGGAAGCAGAGGGCAAGAGAAGGAGAAGGCACCAGGGAGCAAGCTGGAGCAAACAGGACTGAGGGGCTGGTATGCTTGACTGACAGTTCCGTTGTGAAGTTGAGCTTGCAAAATGGTCAAATGACATGCCGGGAAGCCCTCTTCATATTAATTTTTGTAAAATCCGTATTAGGGTAATACCTTTACTAGGCCAACTCAAGGTCACAAAAATGTGCAAGCTTTTCAAGAACTTCAGATCTCTTCATCAGACCAGATGTTACAAAAAGTTGAGGAGAGTGGGGTGGAGAAAAAGTAAAGGCTGACTTGATGTTGAAGTAATGAAGTCTGCATGGTCAGTCTCCAGCTTTAGAATATGAGACTGAGATATATGCAGTGCCTCATCTGTGACATTTATTCCCAATCAGAGTGATCAAGATCAATCGGGTTGGTTCCAGTGCACCAACATCTGTGATTTCATCCCATGGAAACTGCTCATGTGAGCAGTATGGTGGGTCACCTCTTTCCATAGGTATGTATATGTTGCCATTTTGTTGGAATTGATGGGGTGAGTATTCACATTGTTCCCTTCTGTATCTATCCCATCTGGATGATATCAGGGTTTTCAGAAATATCAGCTTGAAATATTATAGAACACTACATTTGAAATATAAAAAATACACATTAACAAGTATACTACTAAAATAGCTCTTACTAAGTATGTACATAAGGAGGAGGAGAGTTTAAAAGGTGGGAAGCAACCACAGACAATCCCTCTAAAGTGCCCGTGTTTTGTTGGAGACATGCCTGGTCCATCTCCTTGTTGAGTGGACTTCATTCTCTTTCCTAGTTCTAACAACACAACAGCCTGGCAGTTATGTTATTCCTGGTCTAAAGGGCTTTACAAGAAATTTCCATGCGCATAGCGAGGCTGCAGTAGGCAGCATGCCTATGTCAACTGACAGGCTACGCCTGAATCTCAGGAATTTCAGGAATGATCCCCAAAGCAACACAAGGAGTTGCCATAAAAGAACCCACTGGGATGTTCTAATGCACACACCGAAGTGACTGTGCAACATAAGGAACTCTTTGGATCTTGACATTGCCTGTGGCAAAATGGAGATTCTTTGTTGGAGAGCATATAGCTGTTGCATTGCATGTAGCCATCTGTCCAGGTGCTAGCCAACTACAACCAGATGAGTGGTTGTGACTATTGCAGGAGATAGGGCTGCAATAGGGAAAGAGAACTCAATAAAAGTGCAGCTATAAGAGCTGTTCATATGGGAAAGCTCCACCCACCACCACCACCACCACCACCACCACATATTGCCCTTCATTATCAAATCCCAGGATGGTGTATAACATTAATTAAATGTAATTAGTGATGTTCCTGTATAAAGACCAACAGTTCAACACCAAACAATACATTTAAGATTTTCTAGGGGAAATTATAGGTTGGAATTTTACAATAATGACTTGCCCACTATTACTGTTTGCCTTACCACTAGCATATGAGCAGCCAAGGAACTGTCTTTAAGCCTAAAAACACATTTTTCAGGGACTATCCCACTTAATTTAGCTGGACTTGCTTCTGAGTAAACATTGCACAGGATTGTGCCATTCATCATGCCTTCATAAGTAAAATTCTAGACAAATCTTTCAAAGGCTGTGAAATTTGTTAGAATTCCTGATTTTATTTCAAAAGGAATTCCTGCCCCCTTCTGCCGAAGTTTGCACTGACAGGCCCATATCTATAATTTATATTTCCTATCAAGATGTTTAGCTGAATTAGAAACATTTGTGAGCACGGTTGTGTGCAGCCAGTGAAAAAGGCAGCGTATTCCTTTTCAATGCAGACAGCTAAGGCAACAAAGTCCGGCTTTCATATTTTCATTTCATTTTGGTAGCTGTTGATCAGGCAATCATGCCATAAATGCTTTACAACTGTAACTGCTGTTGCAGTGACAGAGGAGCTGTTTATGGATAGACATAAAGCTGTTTCGTAAATTGATTCACAAAGTGTGCTGTTGATAGAGCAAACAGGAGAAAATATTTTTTCCCCCTTGCAGCACTGGGAAAGGGCCCGAAAAGGGGCGACTCAAAGTTGAAGAGGCCACTGTGTGGTGTAGTGGCTAAAATGCTGGACTTTTGACCAGGGAAATCCATGATCACATCTCCATTCAGCTATAAGGTTCTTTGGGTGACCTTGGACCAGTCATTGGAGCTGTTCGCATGACACAACAGCCCACCATGGGTTATGGATGGGGGAGTGTGTGGCCACCATTTTGAATATACAGCCCCCTCCAGGGCTTGTCATGTCGTGTTAACCTGGTGAGTATGGGTCATGAGAGAGTTAAATAACTCTCGCATAACCCACAGCCTGTTTTAGGGTTATGCGAGGGTTAAACAACCTTCACATAACCCAAGGTTGTTTAACCCCTGCATAGCCCATGTTTGCCGGGTTTACATGACATAGCAACCCCCAAGCAGGGGTTGCAGTGCAACCTGGCACCCACGGGCACTGCGGATTAAATAACTCATAATGAGCTGTGGCATGTTGTTTGAACCCGGTCATTCTTTCAAAGCCCAGTCTATCTTGCACAGAAGGGTAGGGGCATACATGATATTCTGAGCTCATTGGAAGAAGACTGGGATAAAAAACATACTAAATAGAAAGGACTCTATATTATTTATTTATTTATTGTTTATTTAATTTATATCCTGCCTTTCCACCAAAACTGGCACTCAAGGTAGCTACCAATAAAATACAGATTAAAACAAAATCTAAGTCAGACATAACATAAAAAATAAAAAATACAATGAAAAACACAACAGTAAAGGAAATAAACATCACCCACCCAATTAAGGAGAACTCTCCTCATGATTTTATTGTAAATAACTCCTGCAGTGCATTTTCATTTACAAACTGTGCTTAGGATTCTTTTCTCATTTACTTGTCTGTATTGTACATTGCCCAGAGAACTTGGGTTACCTGATGGTTTAAAAATACATTAATTATCTGGCCTCACAACAAAGCCCTAAAGTTGTTTAGGCTAAGAGAGTGTGGGGATTTGTACAGGACCACCCGGTGGCCTTCCTGGCTATGTGGGGATTTCAGTCTGAAAGTCAATTCACACGTGCAAGCTTACATTTTGTGAACCGCCCAGAGAGCATTGGCTATTTTGCCGTATAGAAATAAATAATAAATAAATAAATAAGCACACCACTCGAAGAGGGCAACCTCCTTTTGTTTTATCCAGTATATCTTTTGAATGGATAACAATAGCCATTCAATATGTTGAAGCTGGAAACTGGCCAGAGATACAGAAACTCATCCGGAGTAACCATACGTGGACCGAAAAAGCCCTCTGTTACTGACATCCCTGGCATTTCACCACAGGATAACTCCCAAAGTCATTGTCTAATCACCGGTCATGGTCCTTGAGCTTTGAAATGCTGAGGTTGAGGAAAAAGTAGGGTCAGGAGAATCTTTTGATTTGTATGGGCTACAGCAAGAGATTGTTGAGGTGATTGGTAGAAGGTTTGGAGAGCAGACAGCTGGGTGAAGAGATGGGTGAGGCACATGTCCCACGTTATAAACACTGCAGTCACTCACACAGATTCTTCTGGAATTTTTTAAAGTGTAATTCAATTGTCTATTCTAGGTTTTATGAGACTCTTTGATCATAAAAATGTTCATGTAGTTTGGAATCAACCTGCATAAAACTAGTTTCTGAAATACACACTCTGGGGGATGGGGATGGGGAAATAGTCTTGAGATTTCAAGCAGGGGAACAAGGTAGGTGATTGAGATATCACTGGACACTTGACCTAATCTAAATCTTCTGTGGGCTCTGTTATTAAGATGCTTATTCTAACAGCAGAACAAGATGACTTAAGATGGCTGTGCTGACTGGCCTTATCTCCAGAGACATGTGGAATTTTCTATTTCTTCATCGTTCTGTATAGTAAGGCATTTTATTCAAGGCAGCAAAAATCATGATTTGTGAAGCAAGACTAATTGGTCCCTGGAAATTTCCAGCATGGACAAAAAGTAGGTGCGAAAGCTTGGCAGGTTCCAAATATGATTTAGCAGGGTCAGTAATGTCCGAAAGTGCAAGAATGAGTGTTGCTAACTTAATCCATATGATTGCTTCTCCCCAAATGTATGTTAGGGTAGATAGATATGCACAAAACAGACATTAATCATTGCTTACAGGTGAGATTTACCCCAGAGATTTACCAGCAAGCGTTGCCATGCTGTGTCTGGACATTTGTACAATAGATTAGTGCACAGGAAGCTCTTGAGGACTAAAGAAGACAGTCTATTTGCAGATGTAGCCAGTTTAGGATAAACCATAACAAATTGTGGTCTGGTCTTACATGGCTATACCAAGGGAATTTAAGTTAGCAGTCTTCTCCATGGTCTTCCTAGATGACTCCTCCAGGTGTAGATAAGGTTGAAATGAATTGTTGCACAGTTCCCCCTTTCCATATGAATGACACATCCCTACAGGAAAGGATATATAGAAGAGAACAATATAGACAGAGATGGGCATCTGATTCAGCCTCATTAGAATTATGTCATCACCTGGAGGGCCACATCTAATGCTTGCACCATTAGCATTTGGCCCAATTTAATATGATAGTTGGTGTGATACAGTGGATCAGATGTTGAGTTTCCAGTGTGGAAGACCCATGCTTAAATTCACATAAAATCATGAAGGTCATTGGTCATTCCAGGGCAAATCACTTTTTGTCAAGCCAACTGAGCCTATCTATATCAATATGAATATAAAACCACAGCAAGTCAACATATCTTGGACAAGATTAGAGACCCTTGGTGCTAGGCACTACATAAACATATTAAGATATCGTTCTTGTTTGCAAAAGAGTGCAAAGAATCAGGAAATCTGTAACATAATAGGGAAATTAAATCTATAACTGCTTATCAGAGAGTAAACATCATTACACTCAGTATGATTTACTTATGAATAGACACATATAGGACTGCAGTTAGTGAATTAACTGAAGGTCACACAGTGTAACTAGGCATGTGTGAATCAGCAAAATGCAAGCTGTGAATTGCATTGTCAGCTCGGAAATGCTTGTGCTTCAGCCACAGCATGTGTTAAAAAATGGATTGAAATGAATTATCACTCATCCCCAGGTATAAAGAGCATCTTTAGATGACCTTTGGATACCTGGTAGCGACTTGAAAATTTACATGCCCCCCTCCTTCCAGCCTATAGTGAGCCAGGCATGTGCATACATTGCCACGTGCAAGTTCCAGCTCTCAGTGCGTTTTGGCAAGCACCTACCTGTTTGTCATGGGCTGGGGGCCACCACGCACAAGCTTCTCAAGTGGCCACCATGTGTCAAGATGGTTGTATGAAGAGATCCACATTAGTGACAGAAGAAGGAACTCACCTTGTTTTTCAAGTCATCACATTACCCACAAGGCTCTGCTTCTGTCATCCTCATCGAGGGGGCAAGCATGCCTTATGGCAAAACGTTGCACAGAGCACGCAGCCATTGTAACAGGATGCCATCTTCCATCCCGAACCAACAGGTGAATAACATCAAATCACAACATTCTGCTAATGGATCCCACCTTGGCTTTAATGAAGTCCTGATTGGTTTTGGTTTCCTCCTGTCCAGATTGTGGAGCAAGTGAATACAATTTCTTGTGTGCGGTTAGCATCTGAGGCCACAATGTGTACACAGCCTTAAAAGATATATTTTTATAGGTAAGCACCTCATAAAATATTTTTCTGAAGACATTTATCAAGAGAGACTTTGAAAAATTGTGAGGGAGACAGGGGGGAGGCCAACATATGCTTTTTAGCTGCCAAAAATGTGGGTAGTGGCAGTGGCAGCGGTGGCGGCAGCCTTCTCGTGAGAGGTGAGGTTTTGCACATTACAACGGGGAATCAAAAGATTTATACTCAGCCGTATATATGACTCTCTCTGGCACTATTTTGAAAAGGTGATTATTTGACATGAGAGAATATTTCAGATTAAATGCTGAAAGTTCTTTGTGCATGTAGTAATAATCACCTTGATGCTGGCTGTCCCGTCCACACACATACAGTCATGATACAGAAAACGTTACGTTATTAGAATATTGTATTTGATTGCATTTATTACTAATATAATAAACTGCCCATTTGTTCACCAGTGGCTGGTATTATTTATTGCATTAGCATTTCTGTCTACTTGTGTGCGTGCCAAATTGACATGGCATATAAAAGAATACAGGCAAACTGAAAGTGTCATCGTGTACTCAGTGCACTGCTGGATTTAAAGTGTTGGTCTTTGTGCTGACAAAGAGAAAAATTCACAATTATTTAAGAGGAAACAGAGGGGGTGCATTGTTAAAAAAAGAAAAGAAAAAAGCCTCCTTCTGCAGATTAATTGGTCTGGATGATGACTAACTTTATAGAATCACAGAATCGTAGAATAGAAGGGTTGGAAGGGGCCTGTAAGACCATCGAGTCCAACCCCCTGCTCAGTGCAGGAATCCAAGTCCAAGCATCCCTGACAGATGGTTGTCCAGCCTCATCTGGAATGCCTCCAGTGCGGGAGAGCCCACCACCTCACTGGGTAATGGAAAGTTCACGTATGCTAGTAAGGAAAATGTCCCTTACAGTGTCCTCCCATTGGTCCTGAGAAGAGCTGACATAACTATATCCGAGGTAGTACCACTGATGATACTTCATTTCCTGGTTGACTGCAGGAAGGCAAGTTCCATTATGTATCTGAAAAGCCAGTGCAAGTAATGTTAGATGAGGACATTGGAGTGAGCCTGCTGTGTGAAGTGGAAAGCTGGGGTGCTCATGAATATGAGACTGAGAAATATTCACTGCCTCATCTGTGACATTTATTCACAATCAGAGTAATCAAGATCAACCGGGTTGGTTCCAGTGCACCAGCATCTGTGATTTCACCCCATGGAAACTGCTCAATTTAGTCCCATTGATTTCAGTGGGTCTACTCTAAGTAAGTCTAAGTCTGGATCCAATCTTTTGGTGATAAGGTTGTTGTTACAACCTTTGCTCTGTGCCCTGATTTCCTTCCAAATACCTTCTGCACTGCAATTTTCCATTCACAATGGGCACTATTCAGCCAAAGTTGAATATGTCAACCAAGAGAGGCTAGGTTGGTGGGAACATGGGACAGGGCCTTCTCTGTGGTGGCACTCTGATTGTGCATCTCTCTCCCTAAGGAGGTTAGAAAAGCCCCTTCTTTGTTTAGTGTTAGGAGGACTATTAAAAGGTATTGCTGCACTTGGCTTTCGAGTGATTTAAATGCATTGGATCCAGTCTCTGTTTTTAAGATTGTTTTTTCTCCTGCTCTTAATTTTGTTGTGTGTGAAAGTTTGTAAATTGTTTAAACGTTTTAAAATTTAAGTCACCTCGGGGGTGACTTTTGAGCCAAAAGGAGACTCAAAATCATTTAATGAATGAACGAACGAACGAATAAATAATGTCCCACTGATTTCAATGGGAGAGCTTTAACATATGCTTAATTCTCCCATTGAAATCAAGAGGCCTTAAAATGCTTAATCTTGGCTGGAATGTGCCCAATATGGGTTTTAAAATAAATACACAAATAAATAAACAAATAAGTGTTTGTGAAAAAGAATGTCTGGCAACTCTTCTTAAATTATTGTAGCTGTCAAGACAAAATAGCACCTAGTGAGTCCAGTCACAGGGAATTGGTAAATCTGTTCTTTGTACTGGTGTTTAGTGGCTATTTGAGTTAATCAGAATCTTTCATCACTTGGACGTACTCAGAAGGTTGGTCTACAGCAAACCAGGGCCTGGATTAGGAGAATATAAATGTGTGTTATTTTAAGTTACTGTACCATGTGGCCTACAGAATGTTTATTTATACTTAAGAAACAGATATTCAGCCACATGTTTAGGGTTTTTTTTTAAAACCCTGTCTTAACCCCCCCACCCCCCACCCCCCACCCCGAAGCAAAGATGTACCATCCCTCACCCAATCTCGAATGAGGCATGCATGGGCCTTCAATTCATTGGTGCTTACACCCACGTATCTGTAGAACTGTCAGACATCATTATAAATTTATCTGAACTCCCAAATTTCGTGAATAATGTTCTGAGGTCTCTGAGGCTAACCAGATCAAATGCCCTGGCTAGCTCAAACTCATGATACATATCTGCTGTATCTACTTTTGGTTTTGTTGCAGAATTAAGAGACAAACTCTACACGAAGAGCATTCTCTTTCTTGCATTTCTGCTACATAACTTCTGGGTGGCACTGTGGTATAGTGGAACAGAGCAAATACACAAGTGAAAAAAGCATTTCTTTCACTTTCACAATTAAATACTGCATTTATCATATCATCTTTTACTACACCCACACCTGAGAGGCAGATAGCATTAGAGGTGTGATACATGGAGATACAGCAATCGATGGTTACCTGTAAATGTGGCATGTAGTATGCAGCCTATAATGCTTTACTGTTCTGAAATGGGAAAAGTGATGGTAAACAGGTGGGAGATGCTGTTCGGTAGGATATAAAAAGTAGGAAGTTCACGTATGCTAGTAAGGAAAATGTCCCTTACAGTGTCCTCCCATTGGTCCTGAGTAGAGCTGACATAACTATACCCAAGGTAGTTGATGATAACTCCATTTCCTGGCTGACTGCAAGAAGGCAAGTTCCATTACATATCTGTTAGATGAGGCCATTGGAGTGAGTCGGCTGTGTGAAGTGGAAGGCTGGGGTGCTCATGCATGAGTTCGTCTGCTGGCATGGAGGGTCCCAGGCTGCACCTTGGAAGGAAGCACGCTCCTTACATTCACAATTTACTTATACTTATATCACTTTTGGCGGTCATTGTTTGATCCATTCCCATTGATTTCAATGGAAAGGTTTAGGGATGGGTAACGTGTGGCACTCCAGATGTCATTGGATTGCAACTCCCATCATCCCTCACCATTGGCTAAGCTGGCTAGGACTGATGGGAGTTGTAGTCCAGCATCTGGAGGACCATGCATTTTCCACCCCTGGTTTGGCATGTGAACTTATGAACATGAAACAAAATAATAAAAAGTAAAAAATAACATAAAACACAGGCATATTGAGAGCAGTTCTCTACTTGAGAGCCCTTTATTTAGTAGTAAACAGTAGGGATAGAGCAGGCTTGGCTTTGAAGGGTTGGACTTCTGCAGAAATCCTCTTTCTGTTATCCAAACAGCACAATCCTGTATGTGTGTACTCAGAAGTAAGTCTTATTGAGTTAAATGGAGCTTGCTTCCAGGTAACTGGGCATAGATTACAGTTCTCCAGGGACAGCCGGACATATTTTGCTGCCTGAAGCGGATCCATTCCCATTGATTTCAATGGAAAGTTAAATGAGTTAAATGGAGCTTGCTTCCAGGTAAGTGGGCATAGATTACAGTTCTCCAGGGACAGCCGGACATATTTTGCTTCCTGAAGCGGATCCATTCCCATTGATTTCAATGGAAAGGTTTAGGGATGGGTAACGTGTGGCACTCCAGATGTCATTGGATTGCACCTCCCATCATCCCTCACCATTGGCTAAGCTGGCTAGGACTGATGGGAGTTGTAGTTCTCCAGGGACAGCCGGACATATTTTGCTGCCTGAAGCGGATCCATTCCCATTGATTTTAATGGAAAGTTAAATGAGTTAAATGAGTTAAATGGAGCTTGCTTCCAGGTAAGTGGGCATAGATTACAGTTCTCCAGGGACAGCCGGACATATTTTGCTGCCTGAAGCGGATCCATTCCCATTGATTTCAATGGAAAGGTTTAGGGATGGGTAACGTGTGGCACTCCAGATGTCATTGGATTGCAACTCCCATCATCCCTCACCATTGGCTAAGCTGGCTAGGACTGATGGGAGTTGTAGTCCAGCATCTGGAGGACCATGCATTTTCCACCCCTGGTTTGGCATGTGCTTAAGGGCCAAAAATAGACATTATTTTGAATCTCTGTCTAGCAGTTATATCTCCCCCTTTTTACCCTAGAGTAGGCTTAGGCAGCTAGATCCAGATCTTAAAACCCCTTTACTCCCCTATGCTAGGGTCCCTATCTGAATTGGGGCCCTTGCACCTACTTTATAGTAAGAATGAAAACAGACAAAGCTATTAGACACAGGTTTAAAGTCATGTGTGATATGTTTGCTGGATTGTGCCCACAGTTTGTATGTGTTTGCTGGGAAATGTTGCAGTTGGATGTTGCAGTACTTCATTGTGAGCCACCGCTATATTTCTTGTCAGTATGAAAAGCAAGCTGATCTGCAGAGAGAAAGAAAAAGACAGACAATTACAGCCGAGATCCCATTTTCCTGGTCAGGTACATCCAGCGCTAGTGCTCCTCCTGAGCCCAGCAGGGAGCTGGCAGTAAAGTATCTGTAGCCACAGAGACGTGTTATCCAGAACCAGGGGCTAAACCTAATTGCAAGCAGATCTTGCCCGCCTTTTTTGGAGATGAGTGATGGCCTACTAGCGTGTGACCTGGCTTGGCAATTTCCCTACACTGTCCAGGCTGCCACGAGGAGATACGTAGCGTCTAGAGCGATGGGAAACTCTTCAATACAGATGGTACAGAGCAGCCTCATAAAATGAGTCACTATGATTCCTTGCAGAAATCTCTGCTATAAAAATGATAATGGAAAAAGCAAAAGAAAACTCCAAAAGATCTTAAAGACAATTTATTCCAGCTTGGGTCCTCCATTTTCATTTTTCTTTCGTTAAAGAAGGGTGCGTTCTTTCATGACAGAAACATGAAACTCTCTTCCTCTTTTCCAGTTTTTAACAGTCGGGCAAGAGTTTAAGGTCAGGGTGTTTCAAGTGAAGGTTGATATTTATTCAGTGCTGTTGTAGAGTTTTGTGGTAAACAAAATGGGCAAAAATATTACATAGTATTACATTTGAATCCTTAGAGAAGAGAGACACTTTACAATATTCCACATACATGACCTTTCTTCCTAATAGAAATAGGGATGATAAACATCATGAAATAATCTGAGGCACAATCCAGCCAAAATTAAACTTTTGGTCTTGTTGATTGCAACAGGAGAGATAAGCAAGTGCTTAAATGTCCCCCATTAGAATATATTAACATTCAAAATGCTGAATTTTGGCCAGATTATGACTGTGGTGCTTATTTCCACCTAAGAGTCATGGATTCTAAGGTTAAATGAAACATCAGTCATAAGCTCATCTGATCACATTTAAAAACACCAAAGGTAAAATTTTACCAATAATACATGCACTAAAGTCTATAACTTGCAGCTTAAAGGAAAACAGACCTCTCAGGAATTCAGCTCTTCTTCATAGACTCTCTCTCACTCTGAATTTACTCCTCTCACATGAATATGTGCAAGAATTACAGGAAGAATGTCATGAACAGCACCACTCTTTCGTCTATCATGAGTTTGAGCCAGCCAGGGCATTTGATCTGGTTAGCCTCAGAGACCTCAGAACATTGTCCACCAAATTTGGGTGGTCGGATAAATTTATAATGATGTCTGACAGTTCTACAGATACGTGGGTGTAAGCACCAATGAAGTGAAGGCCCATGCCTCATTCGAGATTGGGTGAAGGATGGTACATCTTTGCTTCCATCCCTTTTAGTCAAAGAATGGTTCATCCAATGATGCTGACATATGGTGTATGAACACAGAGGGTACAGAACTTTGGTCAGCAACTATGGTTCAAAGTCTTAAAAAGGAGGGTTTCTTTGGGAAGTGAGTGAGAGGTGGTGAACCAGCATCTCAACCCCCTCCCCAAAACTAGCCTGCCAGGGAGTCAGGTATGACCTAGGGGGTCATCTACTGATGACTTTAAACGGGGATTAGATAGATTCATGGAGGATAAGGCTATCAATGGCTACTAGTCACGATGAATATATATTACGTCCAGTATCAGAGGCAATATGCCTAGGTACACCAGTTGCTGGGAACTGGCATGCACGAGTGTGAGAGTGCTGTCGCACTCATGTCCTGCTTGTGGGCTTCCCATGGGCATCTGGCTGGCCACTGTGCCAACAGAATGCTGGACTAGATAGGCCTTTGGGCTGATCCAGCATGGCTCTTCCTATGTTCTTAAATGCTGATCTTTCTAGTATACAAGTAGCAGGATGTAAACTGCTTCATGCCAGTGGTGGTCAAACTGTGTTCCAAGGAACCCTGGGGCTCCTCAGAAGATTATCAAGCATTCCTCCATGAGAAGATCAGTAAAGAAGGACAGAGAAGCTTCCCTGAAAGATGGCTTGCCCTGCCCATTACTACAGTTATCTCCCCACCACACACACAATGGGGTGTGTGTCGGGTGTGTTCCAATACTCCAGTACAACCAAGGTGACAATGAGGCCCAACAGGCATGGCCAGTAATGTACATGAACTGACTATGGGTGCTTCTAGATCGAGGGATCTTAGTGGTAACAATGAGAAGGTGTTGCGTAGCTGTTCTGTCTTACTTAATGGATTTTCCGCAGTAAGAAAAAAGATGGAAGAAGCAGTGGGAAAACATGGGTGCACTAAAAGTGGAAGACATTGTTGTCTGCCCTCCCCCCCGAAACATTCTGTGAATGGCATAGGGCAATGGTACAATAAAAACCTTGCTGCGACCCATAGAAACTGCCATAGAAATGCCCCCAAACTGTCTGGAATGTGCAGGGGTTTCCTTGGTAAATATGGAGGTGTTCCTTGCCAGGTAAGCCAGTGCCTAAAGGGGTCCATGCAGGAAGTAGCTTGATAGCAACTGTGTTATGCTAAGGACTAGGACTTGTTAGAGTAGTTTCAAGCTACACTGCATCATCTTATAAATCACCTTGCTATGGTGATGTTGGCCTGGTCCATCAGCCCATCAAAAATTCATTTTTGTTTGTTTATGGCTTTTGCAAAGTAAGAAATCAAACAATTCACACCCTGATATTATTGAGTCCTCTAATCACACTTGAAACGCAAGCACCAAACTGTCAACTTGAATATAACTTGAAGCAACCATCAATCATGAAAATGGATGCATGACTCTGAAAGCAGTGTGGAATGTTTGATGGGAGGGGCCATAGTTCGGTGGTTGAGCAAATGCTTTGCACAAAGAAGGTCCCAAGTTCAATCCCTAGTATCTATGAGGTGACAAGTGATGAGAAAGACCTGTGCCTGAGACCCTGGAGATCTGTTGTCAATTAGACTAGACAATATTGGGCCAGCCAGATGAACAAATAAGATGTGTCCAGATGAGTCTTTTATTGAAGAATTGCCCTGCCTCATTCATTGGATTGTATAGGGTGTCTATCAGATGTCGTCTTCCATTTGCAACCCTCCCATTATTTCTCACTGCTTCTTTTGTCTTTTTTCTTCACACATACACACACACACACACACACACCAATTAAGAAGGGAAACACAGAATTGCTGCACAATGACTTTTAATTGGTAGTGCTAGGAGCCTTCCATTTGGAAGCATGCTTGGAATAATGTTCCTGTTGATATCTGTGTTGTGTTCATGATTGTACTCTATTTGTGTGAAACATGCTGGACCTCTTGCTGCTTGAGCATGCTTTCCCCAGTGAAGGCTGGTGGCTCCAATGTCAGTGGGGCAGTAAATCCGCTCCGGGTTTAACAGAGTTATACACGGCGAGAAGCTGGTGGCTCCGATGTGTCACTGACATCGGAGCCACCAGCCTCCACTGGTTTTCTCTTCACCTTCCTTAACTGCTTTGAAAGTAAGGACTCCTGCTTGAAGCATACCCAATCTCTTCCCAATTGAGATGAATATAACTTGTATACCTGAAGCAAATTTTCCAGTCTGTACTCTTCTGAACTACATTCGGGCTTCTGCATAGAGATGGATAGATAAAATCTTCTTAAAATGTCATAGAAATCTGTCGAAAATAAATATTCCCATCTCCACTTGTCACCAACTTGTGAGGATGCAGCAGCTAAGGCACTATCCTCCTGCCTGAAAAGAGTATATACCGGCTACACATGCTGCAAAACTGTAGTAAAACCCCCTGCATCATGCATAGTAGGGTATTCAAGACAGTCTGCCATAAACCAGCACTACTGAAAATGCTGTAATTCACAACAGGGACACAGAGAGCAGGATTTCCTCCCAAATTTTCCACGGCATGGAACAGAATGAAGTCTTCTTTTTTTGCCCATGTAAACAAATTTACTTTAAAATAAAGTCCAAGGAATGTGATAAAATAAAATTCAATTTGGAACTAAAGATTTGGTGATAAAGTATTCCCAGCAATAATATTTAAAGAAGGATTATGTTCACATATATATATATATATATATATATGTATATCCTGGCAAAATAAACAAAGGCTCTATGTTCACCTGGCACTGTACACTGTTACCTCAAAAACACTGGGGTTGATACGTGATGAGGATTTGTTGAGTGTTTCTTTATAAATATCTTTCCTAAAGTTGTTCAGAGAAGCCAAGTAGCTTGGCATCCATTTTACAATTCAGCATTTGTAAGCTGATCTGGAACCTAAGTTGCAAAAGGCTGAGGGTGTGATCCAGCTTCATTTAAATTGAAGGGTTTCTTGCAGGGCCCAAAAAGTTCCTGGTCATCACAGAAGTCACTGCAGTGTGTACTCCAAAGAGGGTGATCTGTGGGTGGTGGTGGTGGGAGTTCTGTGACTTTTTTTTGTCATGGACGGATCATTGCCTGGTGAGGGTGGAATTGATAGGAGCTCCGAACCTTTGCAGGGGTGGGGGAGCAATTAGAATGGTCTTCCCCAAGAGCCTATTAATTTCAGTGGAATTTCAAATTGCTTTCAGGGAGTTTCCAGCTGAGTTGGGCAAGCCTTCCTATTGATACTCTGGATGATTTGTAGCATACTGAATTGACCTGGGCAGTTGATACAATTGCCACTGGGTGTCCTCTTCCACTGAAAAGATTGAGGATGGCTCCCCAGTTTTCTGGGAGCTGTTGGAAAGGAAATGAAGTGATTGGGATGACAGCAGTGCATAGATTAATCTGATGAAACACAGCTTAGAGCCCATTTGAGTGCCCATTCCATGGGGGTGCTGTGAGCAAAGAAATCTTACTTTTCTGCCTCTGCAGAATGTTGTCAAGCAGAGTGATTCCACGTACATTTAATGATGAGAAAAAGCATATCTGCTTCTAAGTGGACACCTCCATTTAGAACAGCCCTTGGGTTAGTTCTGTGAAACAAAATGAAAAGCTTAATTAATTAATTAATGGGGCAATCCTACCGGGATAGGTGGCCGCCTCCGAACTTGGAGGCGACCGCCTATCCAATGCAGAGCAGGAGAAGCACGGAGGGGATCGTCCTCTCCGTGTTTCAGCTGCCCTGCATTTGCAGCTAGACAGCCGATTTCAGCATCTAGCTGCAGGAAGTTGGAGAGGGGGAAGCAGTGGCCGGACGACACGTTGGATGTGTTGTACCAGATTTCCAACTTCCCTGCCCTGGAACGCCCTCCAGAATGCCCTGTTTTCGCCGCTCCACGCTCCTCTTCCAAGCGCGGAGCATGGGGCCGTTCCATGCTGCCTATGAGGCCGCGCGGGAGGGGGTGAAGGTCAGTTCTCAGGGAATTGACCTTGGAGCGTGGGCTCTGAGGTCGGTTCCCAGGAACCGACCTATCCTATGGCTGTCTAGCCTCTGACTAGCAGCCATAGGATTGCACCCTAAATGTCTTCGTTTTCATTAAGTTACAATGCAAAATGATAACACTAAGATTTTGGCACATGGATCCTATGGATGCTTAGACAGAAAAAAGCCCTACAACTTCCAGTCAGCATGGAATTGACATTGTATGTGTATATTCAGCGTAATATGCTTATGAACATGAAACAAAATAATAAAAAGTAAAAAATAACATAAAACACAGGCATATTGAGAGCAGTTCTCTACTTGAGAGCCCTTTATTTAGTAGTAAACAGTAGGGATAGAGCAGGCTTGGCTTTGAAGGGTTGGACTTCTGCAGAAATCCTCTTTCTGTTATCCAAACAGCACAATCCTGTATGTGTGTACTCAGAAGTAAGTCTTATTGAGTTAAATGGAGCTTGCTTCCAGGTAAGTGGGCATAGATTACAGTTCTCCAGGGACAGCCGGACATATTTTGCTGCCTGAAGCGGAGACAAAAGTACCCACTCCCAGCTAGGACCAACCCTTTTAAAAGGCTTGCTGCATCATTCAGGCACCAGTTCCCACCTTTATCTCTTTCTCTGAGCTTTTCTACATAAGGCATTTATTTTGTGCTTGTGATTCCTTAGTCATGGTTGTTTACAGGTTGTTTAGATGATGTCATGAACCTCCAGTTTCGCTTCTGTTTTTTAAGAGCACTTTCCTGGGGATTTTTAAAGCAGGGAAAATAGGATATTATTTCTGAAAGTGAAAGAACTACTTGTGTATTTGCACTATTCCACTATAACACAGCGCCACCTAGAGGCTATGCAGCAAAAAAGCAGGAAAGCTCTTTGCGCAGATTTTGTATCTCAATTCCGTGACAAAACCAAAGGTAGATACAGTGATTAACAACCTTGTGTAGAAAAGCTCTCTCACTTGCTCAATGCTGTCTGAAGTGGGCCACTTCACCCGGCGGCATGGACAGGCCATCTCTGCAGTTCTTAGCTGTGACTTTAAATGTACACATTTCTTCCATGTTCTGTAGAACCTTATATTTTATTGTCCTTGTCATTACATATATATATATATAATGGATGCCTTTCCTCTTTCCTGCTTCTGAAATAGTTACAATGATAGAGCAGTTTGCCAGGAGTACACAGCAGATCTTTTCCCCATGCCAGCCAAACAGGGTGTCTCATTAAACTGCTAATAGATGTGTCGGACGTATGGGTGCTAATCAGTGCTAAATTATAACAGGTTGCTGAGAGATGACATATCACATGCCTCTGGCTGTATAAATAATCCACCATGTGTCAGGCAGAAACAAAGTTTCCTCTCTTTGTGGAGGGCATCCTACAGATTAGCAATGGTTTGGAACAGCTGCAAGTTTTAGGCGCAGAGAGGCCAAACGGCACACTTTCCAGTTCCAAAAGACTGAGCTTTAAATACAGGAGTTGGTTCTGATCTTTCAAACACATCTTGAGCTATTGTTTGGACCTCTTTCTCTTTCCGGTACTGATTTGAGTGCCCCCAACATTCATTATGAACGCTCCTTGGTTTTGTATATCCATAGGGTTGGGTCCAGCTTATTTGTTAGTCCTACATATAGTGGACCCATTGAAATGAATGGGACTTAAGTTAGATTAACATTGGATACAACCTATGGTATCCTTATAGTATATAGTATAGTATCCTGAATAGGGCTACAACTTATAGTTGCCCTATTCTGGTGTCCATAGAGAACAAGGATTGGATCCAGGATCTGCCTTCTGTTGATGGAAAGGGCTTTGCTCATGGAAGGTGCCTCCACCTGAATTTTGGGGATCTCCCCTCATCCTTTGCACCACAGCTCACCCCATTCAGTGTGGTTTCCTGACCCTCTGTGTAGTATTTTCAGGAGGCTAGAGGGGCTGGCGTGAGGAGGAGGGAGAGGGGAAGCCTGCTTCTGCAAGTCCAGTTACACAAGCCTAAATCTGGATCCAACCCCATGTGAATAGGGTTGGAGGAGAGCACATGCAAGTCACACCCTCAGTGTCCCTCTTCTGGATCGAGGCCTTGGTGTGGGATTCAGAATTTGTTTGGGTGAACACATTTAGGGCCAAACAAAACATTCCTTTACTCATGCATAGCTGAGCTATGCACGATTGTCTCTCCTACTCCCTGAAAGTGCGCATCAGAGAGGAAGCTTTAAGGCATGGGGTTTCATCCTGAAACTCCCCCCCCCCAGAGAGGGGGTTAAAGAAAGAAAAAAAGTCTCCACTGATTCCAATAAAGACTTTAAAACATGTTTAACACCCCCTTTCAGGGTCTGTGTGGAATTTTTGGACAAAACGGTGTGGGGGAGAGGAAGCTTAACCCATTCTCTCCAAAGCACCACAGTCCTGATCTGAATTGGGGCCGTGCACACTTGCAGGAGAGTAGGGAAGACAATGGAATGCCGTGGAGGCTGGTGGCTCCGATGTCAGTGGGGCGGTTAATCTGCTCTGGGTTTTAGTCAGAACCAGTCAGAACTCTAAAGGAGCTACCCAAGGTGTTTCTGCTCCTTTAGAGTTCTGACTGGTTCTGACTGAAACCCAGAACAGATCCACCACCCCACTGACATCGGAGCCACCAGCCTCCACTGATGGAATGTCTAGTGTGGCCCTCGGAATCCTCCGCATGATCAGGAAGCCTGCGCTCTCAGGGTTCCCCACTGTAGCGACGATTCGAAGTGCTTTCACCCGAATGTGGGGCAGGGCTTATGAATGTGGCCCCACAGCCCTAGACACATGTTCTGTATGAATCACAGGATGGAACTAGCTTGCTGTAGATAGCATATGGCAACACATGACAGCTTCAGCTTGTTGAAAGAGTGAAAGCAAATTGTTTGTATAGCAAATTCATGCTGCAATCCTATGCACACTTACAGGAGAGGAGGTTCCACTGAATTCAGGCCCAGACTACCTGTTACACACACAAATACATGTAATGATAGTCTGATGGCCTTTGTAGAATAGGAAAAAGGCTTCTGTTGGGGCCAATTGGAAGCCAAGAAGCAGAAGGAGAGGGGGCATTTCATCCTTCCCCATCAATTCCCCATTCCAAAATCACACCCCAAGTGATTTTAAGTGTTTGCTTGTGACACTTAAGAGAGAGAGAAAAAAAGAGAAGAACCATGAAAAAGTAGTGGTTAATGAGCAAGGTGATGCTTATGGGCTATGGATTCTGATACTTGATTTTGATACTAGAAACTGAGCTTGCTTGACAAAAAACGGTTGTAGAATTTTATCTATCTATCCATCTATCTATAAGAAGATAGAACATAAGAAGAGCCATGCTGGATCAGACCAAGGGTCCATCAAGTCCAGCATTCTGTTCACACGGTGGCCACCAGGTTCCTGACACCAGGAACCCACAAGCAGAACATGAGTGCAAGAGCACCCTCCTGCCCATGTTTCCCAAAATTGGTGTACATAGGCATACTGCTTCTGATACTGGAGGTAGCATATAGCCATCAGGACTAGTAGCCATTGATAGCCTTCTCGTCAAGGAATTTGTCCAATCCCCTTTTAAAGCCATCCAAATTGGTGGCCATCACTACATCCTGGGGTAGTGAGTTCCATAGTTTAACTATGCACTGTGTGAAGAAGTCTTTCCTTTTATCTGTCCTGAATCTCCCACCAGTCAGCTTCATAGGATGGCCCCAGGTTCTAGTATTTTGAGAGACGGAAAATATGTCTCCCTATCCACATTCTCTACACCATGCATAATTTTGTAGACCTCTATCATGTCTCCCCTTACCCTCCTTTTTTCCAAGCTAAACAATCTCAGCTGTTGTAACCTTCACTCATAGGGGAGATGCTACAACCCCTTGATCATTTTAGTTGCCCTTTTCTGCACTTTTTCCAGCTCCACGGTATCCTTTTTTAGGTGTGCTGACCAGAACTGTATATAGTATTCCAAGTGTGACTAACTATGTATCCTATGTATCTTTGTTAGTCTCTCTCTCTCCCCCCCACCCCCGCCCCATAAACTGCATCCTTCTGGTATCCAGAACAAACTTTTCTGAAGTGCTGTTTGATGCTTTAAACACACACACACACACACACACACACACACACGAATGACACACTGGACTCTTCCTGGCAGTACACAGTTATTTTGGTATTCTATCCCAACCCAATCCCTACTGCAGGTGTTAAGATGGCATAACAAAATTAGGCAGGTTGCTATTGTTTTGAACGCCACATTGCAACCTGGATTAAAGTCTCACTCAAATTTTCATTCACAAGACATGTTTTTCTCACCAGTGTTATGTTCCCTAAATATATGTCTTCTTCATTCAGTAGCTTTTCATGGATGTTACACATGAGATCATATGTGGGTCAGGCATGGTAATGGCATTACTTGTTTTAGAAAGGTAATTATTCCTCCATCCTCAAACTCAGTATCTTTCTCAAGAATGAGCCTGCAATCTTATACCCACTTACCTGGAGTAAGCCCAGGTAATTGAACTCAATGGGACTCCTGAATAATGTACAGTGTGTACTGTGAGTTACTTTAGCCATAAATCATCTCTGTGAAGAGAAATAAGGTTGTATTATTCGTGATACAGCTGCACAAAAACAGAGGAAGAAAAAATATGTGTTATTTCTTGTCTTAGATAAACCTGCTTTTAACTGAAGGACTATTTGCGAGCGGAGATGGGTCAAAGAAGACGCAGACAACAAGCTTGGATTGAAAATTGGGCCACATTTATTGAAATATTTGCAAAGGGGTAACTAGGACGGGCATCTAAATGTGTCAGCGTCTAGCTGACACTTCTAGGGCGAATATACACCCAGCCTGAGGGGTGGCGGTGATCTCGCCATCCCTCCGGACTGCCCCTTCTGGGGGAGGTAGACCTTCCGGTGTCACCCCCAACCCGGTGCCGCAAAACACCTGGGTGAGTGAGTAGGGTTGGTCTCCCAGGCAACACTTATCCCCCCGCCGAGCCGCACAACCCGTTCGGGGGGCCTCAGATGTCACCTGTCACCATAAGGTGCCTCTGCATGCACACCATCCCTACTCCCTTTCCTGTTTTGCCCGTCCTAGCCGCCAAGTGGAATGTGACCGATGATATAGACTGTATTCCCTTACAGGACACACACAACCCGCATAACAGTGTGACGTAGGCAAAAAAGACTCACAGTCCTAGGCCAATCTGGCTGTGAACCAAAAAATTCCTACATGGCTCCCAAAGGGGCAACCGGCAAAACCCACACTGCTAAGGGGAGGGTGGGAGGGAGCTGCGTCGCGCCAAAGAGCTGAGATAGGGAGTGGGGTCGAGTTTAAGACAACTTGGCCCGCTCCTCCCTGACTGGTGGTGCGACTGGGGTGCACCAATCAGAGGCCCATACGTCTTATCACCCCACCCGCCCGCAATGGCCCCCCCTTTCAGCCAGACAAGCTGGCGCCGGGTAGGGCATTTCTCTTAATTTATACATACCGACAGCATAACATTGTAGGCTGTAGATCTTAAACACTGGAACAACTTTCACTGCTCATTATGTGTATAGGTAATTTCTTACAATAAAGTCACTAGGAGATTATGTCTTCATCTTCCCTTATTACTTTAAGATGACCGTTCTTTTGAAAATCACCGGGATCACAATATGGTTGGATTGCTCACAGTGCTCAGGCCAAATCTGGTCTCCCAAGGAGAATGGTTTCTACTCTTGTTACTGAAATGGCAGTGCATATGCATGTGCTACTCTTTATAAGGTGCACTTAGCGGATAGCACTTTAAATATGAGATACAAAAGTTATGTTTTGGGGATGCTGTGGGGAGGCAAATCGGAAACCAAATCCCAAATCTCCCTTTGTCATGTAATAAAATCCATTCTCTTTGGGTCTGTGTAAACAATTTTGTGTTAAAACAAAGAGGCCCAAGGAATGTTGTTGTTGTTCAGTCGTTCAGTCGTGTCCGACTCTTCGTGACCCCATGGACCATAGCACGCCAGGCCTTCCTGTCCTGCACTCTCTCCTGGAGCGTGCTCAAGTTCATATTCATTGCATCCGTGATGCTATCTAGCCATCTCATCCTCTGCCGTCCCCTTCTCCTTTTGCCTTCAGTCTTTCCCAGCATCAGGGTCTTTTCCAGGGAGTTTTCTCTTCGCATTAGGTGGCCAAAATATTGGAGCTTCAGCTTCAGTATCTGTCCTTCCAATGAGTACTCAGGGTTGATTTCCTTTAGGATGGACTGATTGGACCTCCTTGCAGTCCAGGGGACTCGTAAGAGTCTTCTCCAGCACCACAGTTCGAAAGCATCAATTCTTCGGCGCTCAGCCTTCCTTATAGTCCAGCTCTCACAGCCATACATTACTACTGGGAAAACCATAGCTTTGATTAGACGGACCTTTGTCGGCAAGGTGATGTCTCTGCTTCTTACTGTAGTCTTGCGATAAAAACGTACAATTCAATGTGCAGTTGAACATTTGGTGATGAAATTATTCTGATGAATAATAACACTGAATAAAGCACTGCATCACCTTAAATGTTCCAACTTGTGGTACAATCCAGCTAAAGTCAATGGCACACTGATTTAGGCTGAGCTGAAAGTAGCCGCTGTTTTCTGTGAACATTTTGGCAGTGTCAAAAAGCTCATCACATTTAAATGATGGGGTGGGGGGCATAATTACTTCAAAAGTGTTTTCCTATACAAAAAGTGTTGTCCTCCTTCTGAATTGGCTTTTTGCCCTCCATGACATCAGCATCTAGCTAAAGCGATTGGCTATGGAGTGATGGGAGATGATCCCATTCCCCATGTGATCCCTGATTGACTGCTATCAACCATGTAGACACATCCAGGAAGCATTGCTGTTCTTCTAAATGAGTCTTGCTTTGTCAGGGTTGGATCTGAGCCCATAGAGTCCCAAAGCAGCTCTGATTCTGAGGAGGAGATACAATCCGTGGGAGAGGAACTCTCTCAGGTTTCAGAGGCGCAGCTGGAGGGGGAGCCCCCCCTACTCACATTCCTGGGAGTGATGGTGACCCTGGCATGGAAAGGGAGGGACAATTTGAGCTTTTAGACATGAGGTGCAGGCACAAGTGAGAGGTTGTGGGAGCTGAGCTGAGGCGCTCAGCCCGATTGGCTCGATGACAAAAAGCTGCGCCCTGAGGCCCCACGGAAAAGGGGGAAAATTTCCCCTCCTACTCCTTAAGTTCAGAGAGTTGCCATGCTTTTCCCCAAATGGAGACCAACTGACGTCCTAACTCTTAGAAACCCCGGTAGGTCATTCCTTTGTATTTCCTTTGAGTGTCAGGCAATTAGCATCTGTAAGCCCCATTAGGTTGATTGGAAAAAAAGTCTTGGAAAGCAGCCCTTTTGTCTGACTGTTGATTCTGGCTGTTGGAGGGTTCAGAAGACAACAGGGGCATTCCCGACATGTTTTTCCTCAGTGACATGAGCATGTAGCCAAATTTGACTGACTACTTAGTGTTGTGATATCTAGTTAACTGTGTGATCCCTGATTGGCTGGGATCAACCAGGTGAGTAATGCAGAAAGGAAGAAGAAGCTCTAACCACGGGGTGGTGGTGGTGGTACTGAAATAGCAGCAGCTACAGGAAACAATGGTATCAATCAGCGGGTTAAAAGTTAAATATTCTCACAATTTTCTTTAAGAATGATGTCTATCCCTGCCCTGAAATAGCTCAACTCTGCCTCAAAAGTGAAACAGGAGAATATTTGATTCAGCCTTGTATCTCACAAAGCCATTCTAAGTGGGGCAGGGAGGGAGCAATGAGGCGGATTCACTGCTGCATTCAGCGTCCTGCTGGTTTGCACTGGCCATGGTGGAAGGTCAGCTACGTGGTTTCTTCCCTTCCGTTTTTCCGTGGCAAAGGGGGCTTTTTCCAAATTTCCCTCTCATTGGTTACAGCAGGAGGAAATGGCCATATGCCAGCTCCAGGACTAGTGTAGCTGGCAGGATCAGGCCCATCTGGGGAAGCAAAGGAGCCACTCATCCAATGGATCCCTGCAAATCTCCTTACTGCCTTTTAACCTCAGTTACAGCACAACCCTTTTTGGCTGAATCAGCTATGGAAACTACCGGCTGCTTCTTTTGTCTCACTACTACATTGAAGGCTGTTCCCAGACCTACTGTTGTTGCTGCTGCTAGTGCTGCGGCAAAAATTTTGACTCTTCCATTTTTGGCATTTCGGGGGGGGGGGGGACAAAAACTCTGGGGAAAGAGGCTGGGAGAGGGGAGAATTTTGGAGAATTCTCTCTTGGAGAGGGGGACAGAGTTTCCACATTCCTTTGTAACTGTAGGCAATTCTTGAGGGGTCTTCTTTCTATTTTTTATTTTTGTAAAAACACCTCCTGCACCCCCTCCAGGAGCCTAGGGTTCTTCTCCAGCCCGGCAGTTCTTCCTGAACTCCCAGGAGACTATGTGACCTTGCCCTTTCCGATAGGCATCCTGGCTGGTGAAGAGGCCTCAGCTCCTAGAAGTGTAGGGGGTGTTTTTGTTTTTTAAAAGTAAAAAATAATCAGAAGGCCCCTCAAGAATCACCCACACTTAAAAAAATATGTGGAAACCCTGTCTCCCTCCTCAAGGTGAAAATTCCCGAAATTCTCCCTCTCCCTGCGAAAGAGGCAGAAGAAACAATGCCTCTTTTGCAGGGAAAGAAAAAAGTTCTTGAAAATAGGGGGTCAGGGTTTGGCATAGCAATAGCTGCTGCTGCAGCAGCAAGCATTTTCTTACAGCAAGGATGCAGAACCTCAGGCCTGGGCTCCCAGTCCAGCCCATTAGGGTTCCCCAGATGGCCACGCTCCCTTCCCCTGGCCCCCTTTTCCCCAGCCTCTGATCATTTGGTGGTTTCCCTCCTTTTGCGCAGTTCTTCCACCATTCTAAGGGCTTTTCTCCATGAGGCATTTATCGTGTGCTTGACATTCCCTACTCATGGTTGTATAGGGGTTCTTTAGATGACAACGAGATCCTCCAGTTGTGCTTCTGTGTCTAACTAGCACTTTCAGCTAGCTTTTTTAGAGCAGGGAAAATGCAGCATTTAATTGTGAAAGCAAAAAAAGTGCGATTTCCTCTTGTGTAATTGCACTATTCTGCTATACCATAGTGCCACCTAGAGGTTATGTGGCAGAAAACCAGGAAAGGAAACACTCCTCACGTAGTGCTTGGACCTCAGTTCTGTGACAAAACCAAAAGTAGATACAGCGAATTAACAGCTGATTGACAGCCTCTTGTAGAAAAGCTCTGAAATGCTGAAATGCCTCTCCTGAGGCTTAGCTACTGACAGTAAGAGCTTTAAGCTAAATGTGCAGGTAATTTTGGTTTTTGGGGCCTGCCATTTACCTTTGGCTCAGCCACCACTGGGATGCACCCCCGAGAGCTTTTCTGAAATGGAATTCAAAAAAGCTTCTTCATCCCCATGGTGCCAAAGGTTAGGAGGCCCTGTACAGCCGTTTCATCTTTTCGCTTTAATAGATTTTCTTCTTTAAGGAAAAAGAGAGAAGAAGCGGTCAGATATGGGAAGGTCACAAGTAGAAGACTATGGCCACGGTGATGGCACTATAACAGCCTAGTCTGGACGCATCCACAGGTAAGGGCACAACCCTCCATCTGTTGTATTCTAGGGCCAGATCTACACCATGTGTTATATCATTAGAATCCCATCATGGTAACACTATATTCCTCTTGTGTGTTTATACCTCATAGGACACACAATGACATTTGTTGCAGTATTTTGGATAAAGTGGAATAAAAAGCAGGAAATGGCACTATGATGGTGGTATATCAAATGTGTAATGTGGCCCAACAGTTATCAGTGCACTTCAATACTGTTATAAAGCGGCAGTGTAGATCTAGCTTAGTACAACTCCCAGTCTTATGCGGGAGATGTTCTCACATTTGTAAGTGTGTAAGCCTAAAAATGTAAAGCATGAATGCAATATCGTATGTTTGCCAATGTGGGTGTCAGAAAGGGACAACTCATAAAGCAGGGGGGCAGAACCTCTTTCAGCCTGAGGGCCTAGCCCCATTCCAGAGAAGCTCTTGGGGCCACATTCCAGTGGTGGGTGGAGCCTGAGGCAAAAGGGGGCGGCGCGAAAGTACCACAATACCAGCCTATTTTAGCTTGAAACTCTTGCTGCCAGTAAGAAAGGCATTTCAACTTTTAGAACAGCGGGGGTGGGGTGGGGGTGGGAAGCTGCACAAAAGCTGGGGAATCACCCAACTATCTTTCTTGTTCAATGTACACTTGGTGGCAAAGCTGCGTTTTGTGCCTCTCTACATAATGTGTAGGGCCCTTAAACAGGCCCTTAAGCTACCTGCTCAGACAGTGGCAGAATTTGGACACTAGAGTTCAGAAACCTTGAAATACTTGCCATGAATAGTACTAGCCAAGCTTCCATCAGCTTAGATCATCTTTTAATGGAATATCATAGAACCACATGAAGCCCACAAAAAACGGAGCTTAAAAAAAGTGTGTGTCTTTCAAAAAAAAAAAAAATCTGTCCTCATAAATATTCCTCAATGAAAATGTTCCTTTTGATCTTCTCAGAAATAACAGCTTGAAATAAACACACATTTCAAAAACGCTAAAAAAAAAATAATCAGAGGGGTATCACAAGCTATTGTTCCCAGCATGCCGTCAATATATCACTTTAACTGTGTCGTGTATAACCCCTACTTTAATCATCCCCCCTGAAAACATGTGGAATACGCATCTTCCCTAATCCTTGTCTATGGTATTTCCAAAGTACTTTACAAGCTTGGAGTAACTGACTTTAATGCCTTGGAGCAGCTGAGCCAGTAGCACACATGAGATCTTAAATGTAACAATCAAAGAAGAATGCAAGATTCTGGTATTTCCGTTGGGTAACTTGCAGATGTGCAGAAGCTAGGTCCAAAAACTGAAATGTCAGTTGTGAATGGGGAAGGGGGGGGGGAGTTTTAAAGCAAAGCATGCTTTGCTGCCCTGTGTCAACACCCTTCTAATGTGAAGGCACAATGCCTGATAGGGAATCGCATCGGACTGGTATTCAATACCAGTTACCTGACCCCGACAGTAATTTATTTTATTGTATGTATGTCCATGAATAACGTTGCTTAGGATTTATGTAATGCTCTATATTGTGTTATTAAGCCAGAGCATGTGGAATTCCTCAGGTGCTAAGCTTTGATGTCCCAGCCCTTCAGGGTATTAAGGATTGTGTGTGTGTATGTGTGTTCACTGAAAGTGATTCACTTGATTTAAAGCAATCCTCTTATTTGAGAGTGAAACAGAGGAGGGAGCGAACTCCAGGATGAACCTGGAACCTTTCCCTCCATCCTTGGTCTCAGTTGTGATTCTCCTTCTCTCCTCTCACACCCCGTCCCATCCCACTTTCCTGATTCTTTTCACTGCAGTGGAATCTGACAACCGCTCCCAAAAGCCAGAGTATAGCTCCCTGCAACATTTTACAGCACGGAATGTTGTTTATGGCCTTGGAAATGTTAGAATGTACTAACCAGAGAGCTGCGGGCTTACTTTGAAATGATTGAACAGTGTAAAAACACAAAGGCAACTTTCTGTTTTCTCTTAACTATTAAAAAGCAAAGCGGGAGACAGGAGAACGGGGGAAAGAAGTCAGGGAAAGTGGGGAGAGGCAGACAAACAACTGTCTCTTCAGAACAGCATGAATATTTTGCTAGCAGTTGCTAATGATGGCAGCTGCTACATGTGATGTGCAAAGGTATTGTGACAAACCCCGAGATCCTGCTTGATGAAATAATAAAAACAGCATCAACAGTACACCTCACTTGTCACTTCTGATTCTCTTTCAATATTTCAGCTGGACCAGCCTCATTTTATACATTTTTTTCTCCCATCATTTGCAGATCTTTATAAACACCACAAGGTGACCAACACAGGGAAAATTATTTGAGGTCTAGTTTTGTAAAGGGATATTTTTAGGTTGATACCCCACCTAAAGTGCAACTTACAACATGCCAGAAAAGCCAAATGTATTAAAATATCAGTCACATACTTAGAATACATCAGTTCAGCATCATATAATTTCCTCCAAATCAGAAGATGAAAAAGTGCAGTTTCTGGGCAGCTATTTGCATTCCAGTGAGAGCTAGTCTCCTCCCATATGTCCAGTACCTGCCTGGACCCTAAAATCATCTTCACTGATCCTTCTTCAGGAGCCCCTACCAAACAAGTGAGGTGGGTGGCTACCAAGAAGAGGGCCTTTTCTGCTGTGGCACCCTGGTTATGGAATGAACTTCCCAGAGTGGCTTACCTGGCACCTGCATCGAGCTCTTTCCAGCACCAAGTTAAGACCTTTTTATTTTCTCAGGCTTGTTAGTCTTTTAGTTCTGTTGTTTTACATCTGTTGTTGTATTTTAAATCTCTGCATTGTGGATAGGTTTTATTTTGGTTTTATACTGTAGTTTTAAATTTTATATTGTATTTTATACTGTGTGGTTTTAATTGTTGTAAACTGCCCAGAGAGCTTTGGATATTGGGTAGTACAGAAATATAATAAATAAATAGTGTGGAGTAGTGGTTAGAGTGTTGGACTGGGACTTGGCAAATCTGGGTTCTAATCCAACCTCAGCCATGAAGCTCACTGGGTGACTTTGGGCTACTCACTGACTCTCAATTTAACCTACCTCATAGGGCTGTTGTGAGGATAAAATGGAGAGGAGGAGGATCATGTATGTCACCTTGAGGTTCTTGGAGAAAAGGTGGGATATAAATGTAACAAACACATAAATATGTTCCAGCTTAATGCCAGTCACCAAAAGGCAGTCAGAATCAAAAGATCTTATAACTTCCAGGGCCCAGTCTACTTGGCTGATTTAATGTGGAGGGAGAGCACATTAGGGTTGTTCATGACAGATGACGTGTCGCCAATCCACAGCAACCTGCAGCTTCCCTCTGGAAAAGGCGCATTTTTGGAAAATCCTTTTAGTGTGTCTTTTTTCCTGAAACGCAGCTCCTGCGCAGTCCTGCTGCAGTGTGCCCCCCCCCCCACATTAAATCCTCAGAGTGCCTGTTTCTGTGACCTGGTCAAAGTGTGGGGCTGCCCCTCCCCCTCATTCCCTCTTTTGCCCATTCACAATAGGGCTGCTTTTCCATTCAGAATATCTAGGCCCTTCTTCCCATACACAGCATTCACGTATTGAAACAACATTGTTTCAGGCATTCACAATAGCAAAGTAGCTGCTTTCCCCATTCACAGTATGTAGCTTGTATTTCCCATTCAGAAGAGCACAGTTACTCTGTTTCAAGCTTTCACAATAGCACAGTAGCTGCTTCTCCCATTCATATTATGTAGCCTGTTTTTCCCATTCACAATAGCGCAGTGTCTTTTAATCTTTCACGATATCCCAATGGTGGATGAGAAGGGAGACGTGTGGAGTAAACTACAGGGGCTTAATTCAGCACTTCTAGTAAACTTCCCTGAGCAGGGGAGGGTGGACAGGGGCAAGAAACAAGCCTCTCTCATTTGTTGAGCAGCACCTACTGGGTTGATGACGTTCAGTTCTACTCCACCCACCCAACCCTGAAGTATGGAGATTTCAAATGCTGTGTGGCCTGTGAAAATGGATTTTTGGGTAGTGTACACTCCGCTTTTCTTGCTTCTTGTGCCCCTGATGGACCAAAGTGATTTCATGAAAATCTGGATATAACTGGAAAACGCTTCTCATTCCTTTCCCGTGTAGATGGAGGAGCCCAGGTCATGCTCAGGTTCACACTCCGGCATGCCTGTCCAGCGGGCATTGTGGGGCAGCCTGTCCATATGCCTTTACTGTGCAGTCCTAGGGATTCTGTCAGTGTGAAAGATTGCAGTGGAATATAAGGGAGAAGATAGTTTCTTAGTTATGTATCTCCCAAACAGTGTATAGCATTAAAGGTCAAAACCGGCAACTTGAATTGTGCTAGGAAGATTACAGGGAGCCAGTGCAGGGAGACCATAACCACCCAGTACAAGCTGTGGAAACCAGAATTCACTCTGCAGTGGTAAATAAAAACACTACATGGGGGCATATTCCGATGATGTGTTCCACATATAAAAATAACATGGTAAAATTATCATAGGATGACTTTATCACATCAAAAAGGTGATAGGCAATCAGTATTAAGGTTGTGATACTAAGCATACTTATGAAGGAGCAAGCTCTAGTGAGCTCAGTGGCACTTTGGAGTTAACATGTTTTAGACTGCACTGTCAGTCATGAATGGCTCTGGATAATAGTATGCACTGCAACCCTTGTCAGTTCTAGAATAAGAAAGTACTGTGTTGAATATGAGCAGGCAAAGAACAATTGATTTCATTCATGGAAGATCAAGTAAGAGGATAAATGTTCTCCAGCGTTCAAAAAATGTTCAGTTGTTGGATATACAAGGATTTGTGTACAAAATGATATGAAAGACATAACATGTACAGAATATATTGTATATACACAATAGATTGTACACAGCCTGCTAGAGTACAATTTACTTAGAGATAGAACACATATTTTGTTAAAATCTGCAAAGAAAGATATTTGATTTACTAGTTATAAGGGATTTCCAAGGGTCAGAGTCCACCCTGGAAGGATGATATGCCACTTTTATGTTCCTCATTGCAAGGGCCTCTGAAGCAAATACATCTTCGGACATTGTAAAACAAATCTGTGTTTTATGATTCAAAAGAGAACATTGCCTGGGATCCAAAGAACCATGCAACTAGTTCCATGTACCCAATGGGGCTTGGGTTTCTCAAACTGCTCAATGCCACACAGCAGACCACTTTAGAAACTGAGCGGCCCTTCCAAAGCAGTTCGTGATGTAGCATAGTGGTCGACTGTTCAAAGGGAGGGTGGGAAGTCAAAAAGCCTACTGGACATTGCAAGCCCATTCGGCATTCCTAAAGTAGCTCTTTGGATTCCTAGAGTTTGCATCATGTGCCACATTACATTATTCCACTTCAGTCAATGTTAAGTGGAGGCCAAACGCTGCCCTCTTGAATGCAGTGTTCCCAGAAGGCAGCACACAGGTTTTGTAACATACAGCATGTTAATGTAATGTCTTAATTTCTGTAATTAGGATGAGAAGGGGCAGATTGCAATCACTTCAGAGACAAACAACTAAATATTTAACAGTATTTACTTAACTTTAGAATTTTTTTGGGGGGGAAATATATTAAGTAACAAATAGAACTATATGAACCAAATATGAACAACTTTAACTTTGAACTACAGTTCTCTACAAAACACAGTGCTCCTGATGTTAGGCTAGCAACAGTTGCTTGTTCCTGTTCCTTTAGTCCGTTGTTGCTGGCTTCTGTTGTGGAGGTTCACTCTTCTTCTCTGGCTGAGGGCTGCTCTGTCTGCCTCTTTCTTTTCTTCACCATGCTGCTGCCTTCCCTGAACTTCCTTCTCAGCTGCACTCCTTCACTCTACTGCTGCCTCCTCTTCTTCTCCAACCATTTCCCTGTCTCTTTTCCTTCTCCTCCCCCAGCACCAACAGCCATTGCAAACTTTCATTTCACACTCCCCTTTCTCCATTCCATGCCCCCTCCACTTTCCACAGATCACATCCCAAGCAGTAGTGTAATGGCAAATTCAGAAGTGCAGGGTCCCTTCATGACAGTCACAGCCATGCCCCCTCACAGCCATGTCCCCTTCTAAGATTACACAACCTTGTAAGATACACAACCTTCAGCTGGGATCCAAAAACAGTGCAGCTGAGAGTAAGGCAATGGTATTTCAATTGGACGTCTGAGAAAAAATGCAGGGGTGTTAAAATCTTTTTCACTCACTCACTCACTCACTCACTCAAACACAAACATTTTAGGTTTTCAAAATATGATATTCTATGGAAGCTTCACCCTCACTCGGCAGCAGGAAAGGGAAGGAGATGGCTGGAACAGCCTGGCCCACAGCGGTAGGCTGGGAGTGGGAG
Source organism: Heloderma suspectum (assembly GCF_057233095.1). NCBI lineage: Eukaryota > Metazoa > Chordata > Lepidosauria > Squamata > Helodermatidae > Heloderma > Heloderma suspectum. The sequence continues at coordinate 103,360,858 of NC_139459.1, forward strand.
GGACCTGGCTGAGACCTGGCTCTTAAAAAAGTCCCGGGTCTTCGTCCCTGTGAGACCGCCCACCACTACACCCCTGATCCCAAGCCATTAATGGGCAGGCATTTAGGGTGGCAATATGTCCTACTTTACAAAGGAGAATCCTATATTTGAAGGGCTATCAGAGAATAGGTGTATAATTGAATGCCTATCAGAGAACAGTCCTTTATTTGAAGATGTTAGCTATTTGAAGAGCTGTCCTTTCTAAAGCCTGTTTAAAGGTAAAGAATAATAAGAAGGAAGAGAACGTAGCAGCCTTGGGGTTAGCACCCGACAACAGCTGACTGGGCAGGCACACAGGTCACTGGGTAACAGTCCCTCCCCCCCCAACTATGGTCAGATTGTACTGTATTTCTACTTAAAATATAGTAATTATTTCTAAACTTGCATCCATAGACATCTGTGTCCTCTTTTGTCCTCTTTTTGGGGAAGCATGTCCTTTTTCTGGTGATGCCTAAGCAGCCACCCTATAGATATTACATTAGACTGTCTGATACCTCATCCAAATAACCCAGTGTGAGGGAATGATTATCAGGGCACTGTCCATTAAAAAAGGAAAGGAAAGCAGCAACTACATGATGTTCTCCTTCTGTAGCCTGAAAATATGAAGCAAAAGCCCTGGCTTCATACACTGTTGGTGGAAGGGATACTGGTGCACATGTTCTGCTAGAACATCCTTGAAACTGGCACAAGGTATGAAGTATCATTCTGGTACAAGGTTGGCCAGGAAGCCGTCTGGCGCTGTGACTTTGCCAGGATTAATTTGACAGCCAGTCAAGCTCACCTGTGTGAACGTTATTTGCCTAAGCTAGAAGTATTGTGCAAACCTTCATTGAATGTGCTGTATGTGAGGAACTGGGATAATGGCCACTGTCTCTGCTCCAGACCTCCCAAGAGTTTACCCAAAGATCTGAACACAGGCTAATGCACATGCAAGTTGTTTGCAAGTTGTCCAGTGATTATTTTATTAGGCTTTTATTGTTATCTTTTGTGTTTTTATCATCTCTATTAACTGCTTTGTACACAAATCTATGTAATGAATAAAATGTAATAAAACAGGGTGTGTAAAACAGCTCTTACCAGCAGGCCAGAGAGTAGGGCCTGCCTGAGTACTAAGATCAGCATCTGGGGCCCTGCTCTCTGGCCTGCTGGTAAGAGCTGTAAGACTGGCAGATACAAGGGACAGGGCCTTTTTGGTGGAACTTTGAAACTCCATTCCCAGGAAAGTGTACATGGCTTCCTCTCTACTGGTTTTTAAGAGAACCCTGAAAAACATTTTTAAACCAGTCTCTGCTTTGAATCAATGTGACATGCATAGAAAATTTTTTAGTTCCTGCTGGTTTTTAAATGGATGGTTTATGATTTTAGAATTTAGATGGTTTAGTATTTTAGCATTTTAGCTTCCTAAATTTTGGCTCTGGTGTTTTAAATCTGAATTTTATATCTCTGCATTGCTGCTAGGTTTTATTCTGGTTGTACTGTTGTACTGTGGTTTTAAGCTTTCATATTTTATATTGTTCTATGCTGCACTTTGTGGTTTTAATTTTTGTGAACCACCCAGAGAGCCTTTGGCTATTGGGCGGTATAGAAATAAATAAATAAATAAATAAATAAATAAATGATGTTGTGATTTGTTGGACTTTTTGGCTTGTATATATAAAGATGAGTTCTAAACCTTTTCAAAATGCTTTTTTTTTTTTTTTTAAAGTCCTGAACATGGATAGTCTGGAAACAGTGATCCATGCTCTGGTAGCATCCCATTTAGACTACTGCAATGCATTTTACATGTGGCTGCTTTAAAAATAGTTCCAAAGCCGCAATTAGTTCAAAATACAGCTGTCAAGATTTTAACTGGGATGGCTTCCTGGGAACATACTTCACAAGTTTTAAAAGATCTACATTGGTTACTGCTGGTGCACTTCTGTGTTCAATTCAGGGTCTTGACCTTTAAAGCCCTTCACAGCTTGGGGCTCAGGTATCTTAAAGACTACTTTCTTTCATATCATGAATGTTAAGATCTTCTACTGAATCCTTTCTCAGAGTGCCACCACCATCAGAGATCAAGTGGGTGGCAACTAAGAAAACTCCCCCCCCCATCTTTGGTGCCCTGGTTGTGGAACCCTCTTCCAAAGAATCTTGCTTAGTGCCCACTTTATTATCTTTTAGGCCTCAGTTTAACATGTTCTTATTCTCTTATCATGCAACTCTTCTGAAACAAGGTAAGACACTATTCTTGAGTTTAGTTAGAGGCTAAGTAATTGTAACTGTATTGCACAACTTAAGTGTCCTTAGGGTCTTTTCAAGGGAGAAGGATGGGGGAGAACACTAGACCTAGTTGGTTCTGAATACTGTGATCCCTTGGGTCTGCCTACTGTGATCCATGGGGTGCACTTACCATAAGCTGGCCTGCTGTCTGTCCCACCAGCCACATTGGGCACCAGTTGCTCTGACGTTGGAGGAACAATGCTGTGGACCTTTTCATAGACTCACAGAAGAGCCTTATGAGCTTGGATCTCCTTCTCTGATGGTTTACCTGTCTCTCTCTGCCTTTGAAGACAGAGATCCAACAAATCCTATGCTGCTGGGACACCCCACCCCCACCCCAGGCACCATAGGATTTATTTTTCTCCTAATTATTATCTCATAATTAAAAGGGCATTCCAAACTCTCCTATATCTCTGCTGCCTTCCATATAGTAGATAGTTGCATTCTAACATTCCTAGAAGGCTTCAGACTATTTTTCTATTATTTTCATTAGCAATATACTTCATATTCTTTTGTCACCAAAAACTGAATGATTATATTATATTGAAATATTACAATTAAAATCAAAATAAACAGGAAACGTCTGGATGCAGAAAAGGCATTCGATCGTGTGGAATGGAGCTTCTTGCATAAAAGTTCTCAATTTAATCTAGGAGGGCAATTTAAAATTTTTACTACTTTACTATAACCTTTTTACAAATGTGTCATATATGCCCTTAAATGGAAGCAGAGCAGATTGGTAGTCTCATTTGCTCAAGCAGGCCCTGAGCATGTATAGAAAACACACTGGAAGCAAGGCTGAGCCAGAAAAATACCAAGAGATTTAAGGAGATATCTCTCAAACAATGTTTTTGGCAGAACTACTGGGGCCTTGGATTGGATCCGTAACAGGCAGGAAATGTGCTTCTGAGAACTGCTTTGGTGATAAGCCTGTTTCCTGGGAGATTGAGAGGATGTGCTGACCTGTGAGAAGGGGTATAAAAGACACTGGATTCAACAGTAGAAAAGTCCCCTTTAAGACTGTTTTTTAAAAGACTAATGAGGTTGGAGCTAAAGACACCAGGGGGCTACTGAATACCATTCTTTTAAGCTGTTTATATTAATTATTAATAACTATTTTATATACAACAAGGGATCATATTTAAAAGACAAAGACTCCACTTTCTATTTATTTTGTTGGATAACCTAATTTATAGCAAAAAAAAATTGTCTACCTCAGATTCAGGGAGATTTTAGCTTCCAATTTCTGGGGGTCAGGTTGAATCAGTTTACTGATTTACAACTGCCTAATTAGGTACACCACAACTGTTTATGTCAATGGCTCTTCATCTCAATTCATATTGGAAAGAAGTATGCCAAGCTTGTCCATTTCCTTCTTTCGCACTTTTGGGGGAAACTTCAGCCATATCTATCAGGAATAATAGGGCAATCCCTGGTGTAAAGCATAGACAAACTAAATTTAAGATATCCCTATTTGCACATGACATAGCTCTATCACTGACAAATCCGCAACAATCTTTTCCAGAACTTAATAACACACTACATCTATTTAGCAGGATCTCGTCTTATAAACTTTGCTAAATCAGAGGGATTAGCTACTAATATTCCTAACAAAATAAAAGAGCAGTGATAATTTAGTAGTAACATTCAGTGTAGAAATACTATTAAGTATTTAGGGCACTGTTAAGTATATAGAGACCTGACACTATTAAGTATTTTGGGACCTTTAGCACTGTTTATAGGAACATTTAGATCCAAATACAATTGTGGAACTTAAGCACAATGGATTATTAACTGTACCAGGAAAAGAAATAGCAACCAGGTTTTTATATAAATTATTATGGCTAGGAAGAACTGCGACTGTCATAATGGATCTTCAAGGTCCCTTTTTAATTCATTAATATACCTCTGTTGATTAATGATTAATAATTAATACATGTCAAAGATGGATAACAAACTCCATTTGGCTAGACAATAACTTAAGAATTACAAATAAAGTGATATTCCAAAAATATCGTAATGGAAGACATGGGGTCCTTAATATTTTACAATATTACTATGCTGTAAAACTGCTTTCCTTAAACAAATGGTTTGGTTCAGACACATTGTTTTTTCTGCTGCCTATTAGCTACCAAACCATGTTCAAGGTTATGTTGTTGACATACAGAGCCCTAAACAACTTGGGGCCAGGATACCTGGCAGACCGCCTTCTTCTATACATACCCATCCAACCTTTAAGACCTTCAGAGGAGGCCTTGCTGGTCATTCACGACCAACAGAACATTACCACATAATATCTCTAAGGCGGCTTTTCAGTGACCCACTCTCTGGAACACTCTCACACATGCCGCTCAGGAGGCAGAAAATGTGGCATGATTCAAACGCCTCCTGAAAATGCCCTTGTTCACCTGGCCTTTCTCTGGCTTGTAATTAACTGCAATTAATCATATGCCGCTCCATCTTACAGTTCCTTGAACTGTTTCGTACCGTTACTGTAGTTGGAATTGTTTTTAATAGTGTATTTAAATATGATTATTTCTTTGTTTACCCCATAGAGATTTTATTATTTTAAGCAGTATCTAAGTCGTACAAATAAAGAAATAAACTTGGAAAAAGAATGTCAGATTCACTCTGATATGCTACCTGCTATGGTCCCAGGCAATATCAGGCCTGCTATTTGCATTGGGAAAAGGGTATTGATTGGTGCCAATGGGAGTTTTCCTTCTAATGCAAATAGCAGAACCCCCCCCCCCCAGCTCTCCACATCTGGCTTGGAATGACACAGCAGGGTGCTAATTCTGATCCTTACCATACCTGCAATTTACTTTTTGGAAAGCCATTCACACAGTTCCTAGGGGTCACCTACATTTGTGATTTTCTCCCTTCATTGTTGAGAGATCCTCAAAAGCATAAAGGCATAGGCAAGCCAGTTGCTTCAAAACTCCACTCTTGACAGTTTCAGTCATTCAGAATAGCCTCTTTTCCCCATTCACAGCATTGGAGTAGCGCTGTTTTTATCATTCAGAATAGTAAAGTAGCTTCTTTACATTCACAGTAGCGATTTTGGGCACAGGCTTCTTCCCACTTAGCACTACCTCCTATTCACAAGCATTCACAAGCTGCTTTACCCATTCAGATCACGTAGTGAAACTGCAGTTTTGCTGTTCCAGTTGGTCAGAATATGGCAGTAGTGGCTTTACTCATTCATAGAATGCAGCCTGTTTTCCGTATTCATAAAAGCATGGTTTTGCTGTTCCAATCAATCAGAATACCGCAGTAGCAGCTTTACTGATTCACAGCATGCAGCCTGTTTTCTCCAGTCATATGAACCCAGTTTTAATCTTTAATCTTTCACAATATCCCAATGGTGGATGAGAGGTGAGAGGTGTGGAGTAAATGAGGGCTTAATTTAGTGCTTCCAGTAAACTTCCCCTGAGCAGGAGACCATGGACAAGGGCGGAGAACAAACCTTCCTCATTTGCTGAGCAGCACCTACGGAGTTGATGATGTTCAGTTCTACTCCACCCACCCAGCCCCGAAATATGGGGGGGGGGGGGTTTCAAGAGCTCTGTGACACATGAAAGTGGGTGTTTAGGTACATATACTCTGCTCTTCTTGATTCGTGTGCCCTTGACGAACCAAAGTGATTTCAGGAAAATCCGGATATAACAGAAAAGCACTTCTCATTCCATTTCCATGTTGATCTGGCCCTAATTGCATGAATGGTGTCTTGTCTAATTTGGCCCTGAGAATTCCAGGGTGTGGTTCTTAGATCTCACCTATGGAGCTTGTCAAAGGGATGAGTCCTTCTGGCTGGGGTCCTCTGGAGGCACCGCACTGCCCGAACTATATATTCTTTTGCTGAATGAAAGCCAAATCTTCCCTTGAGGCAGGCTCACAGGAAATGTAGCTCCAATTCCGCCCTGTACCCAGGAAGGCTAAGAGACTTCTCTTGCAGGAGGTGAATGAGGGAATTGCTCCCATGGGAGGAGGAGCAATAGAAGCATCCATTGGAGAGGGCATCTCATCCACCTAGATACACTTGTTGTATGAAGAGTGTGATAATTTCCCCTCAAATAAATACTTAAATGAGGTTCCATTGCATGGCTCGCAAAGAAGCTGTAGCAAAACGTATCTTCAGAAATGTGGGCATTTCCTGTTCAATCATTGTTATAAAATCAGGGTCAGAAGATATTAATGGTATGTCACCACCAGATATTTGGTGGTACAGGTCATACCTCATCCCAGTAGGGCTCCACTTTTAGGGAAGTGAGTGGGGAAGATGGAATGCATACCTCATTAAAGACACCCGGACTGGAACAGCCATCTGGAAAAACACATTGCAACAAGGCCCGTTGCCTCCTTTCCCACCAGTAGATCTACTGAGGAGAAGGATAAGTTGCACCTTTTCCTCACAAGTGGATTCACTGGTGATGGAGGGGAGAGGATGCGGCACCATCCCTCCCAGTTTGATACAGGTTAAAGGCAGAAGGAGATGGTCAATAGACAGGAGAAGGTAGTGGGGTAACTGGTGGTGTGATAGAGCCATCACTGCCTGTGGTGTCCACAATCCTTTCTTTTATCCCACTATTCTCTGGTCAAATAGGTTTTGTACTGCTTCAAAACAAAAACAAAACAAAAAACAGTGCTCAGCATATGTGCTTCAGTTTGCAACACTGTGGTCTGATCCTATCCATTTTTACTTAGATGTAAGTCCCACTGAGCTCCATAGTACTTACTGTGAAGTAAGTGTGAATAGAACCAGCAACCTTAGTAATATAGTGTAATGTAACAGCATTGTACAGATTTCTTGGGGCGGGGGTAAATAATCTAGAATTCTCATTAATTTGGTGGCAATTGTCCTCCAGCTCTAAAGCGTGATGAGGCAGGGGAAATATCATGTAATAGTTTAGAGTGTGAAAGATGGATTTCATACATTTTATTATATCATAATGGGTAGAGGGTGAACAAATATTTTAAAAGTAACCAGCAAACCTGAATAGAACTACAAATGATGGAAATGATAGAAATAATATCTAGGTGTGAAGTGTCATGAGCCAGGCCTGCAGTTCCATCTACATTTTTGTAGGGTGGCAGAGAAATCTTAGCCTTTTTTTTCATTCCTTTACTGACAGATCTTTATATTTCTTGAAAACACCACACAAAGCAGGCTAAGCCAATGATTAATAATCCTTCATATATCAGGTGTTCTGTCTGTCGTTATGCTAAATAGTTGCTAGACTATTTTTCAGTCAGAGAAGATACTGCTTCAGTAAGCAATTTCAAGGCAGATAGTCAGATTTTCTGGTCTGATAACAGGGTGCTAATGGAATGAGAAGGAAAATGGAGCTGAAAGCAAATATTTTCTTCATCTCCCATAGCCTTGAATTACTGGATAAAGCAATCTGAAGTGTCTCAAATTTCTGCACATTACTCAACTAGGTTCTTAAGCGGGTGCTACTTTTGACATCTTTCGTGCTTGCTTTCCTAGGGTTTATGCTTTTTTCTGCCCTCTGTGGTGTGCAAATGCATGATCTAATCTTGAATTTTCATTCCTGAATACATCTTTAGATGAGTACAATGTGTTTTCTCTTTAGGCTAGAGAGAAGGGTGGGTGTGGCCCCTTATTGCAGAGATGTCTGGCAGGGAGAGATATGGTGTTGGGGGTTGGACTAACCAGATGAGGGAAAGGGGGCTCAAACATTTAAAGCCTGAACTCTCTCCTGCTCCTTACCCAGGTTCAGCAACCCCACTTGCCCTGCCAATGTACCATTGGACTGGTTGTGCTGTTGCCAGTTGCCAGGTCGGTGCACAGTAAAAGAACTATCCTTGACTGGACTAAGGATGCAGATGTCAACTTGACTCAATCAGCTTTTCGATGCAGTACTACTAGCATGGGTGGGGATGTTGCTGTGCTCTGTAGGAATTTCACTCTCCTGCCTTCAGCTGTATAACAGCCTTAGTTGGGGGAAGGCACTCCATGCCACCTACATCGCCTGGGCCTCAAGTGACAAGGGTGGCTCTAGGGCAGGGACCCCCAACCTTTTGGGGTCATTGGGCACATTTGGAAGTTTGAGACAAAATAGCGGCCCATGGGGGTGTCTTGCCATTCATAAAATGGCTGCCATGGTGGGCATGGCCGGTCACAGCACACTTATTTCTCAAAAAACAAACTGGTGAGAGTAAAAGAAAAGTGTAAATACCAACTTAAGTTTGAGAATATCCCCTTTAATATCTACCCATTAGCTCAACAGACATAAGCCATTACAGTCACATGACTAAGTCATGCCTATTTTCACAATCTTGAGTCAGTGATGTGGCTCACACATTTCTTCAAAACCTTTGACTCCCAAAGCAAATGGGTCAGGCAGCTCTATACTTACTGAGTCACTTGGAGGTCGCTGGAGCAATGTAGCTGCAAGCAGAATCAAACCCCACAATATTTGGAAGTATATTTAAAAGCCATACTCACTGAAGCAATATTCAGACAACCATCTTAGCATGGCAGAACATGGGTTCCCTTGGCAAATGGTGAGCGTCCATCTAACTGTTTGTATGCTGGATTCTGAGGCACCACATTATCTCTCTCAATCCATTTGGGATACTTTTTACAGTGGCCTCTTGAGCTACAATAAGGGGAAGTAGTGAATCCATTCAATGACAATGTGGGTTTAATGCTCATATTTCTCTTATTAACCCTTATCTTGTCACCCTGAAATAATTGTGTGAATTGGTTCTCAATCAAAACACACCCTTTATCACCAGACATGCCATCTTCCCCCCACCCCCACACTTTTTCATTCACTTCTCTATATAGTCAAGAAGACTGCAGAATAACAATGCATGTGTCAGCTGATCACATTACATTTCATCAGTTTTCCCTCTAGGGTTGAATCTGAATGCAGCATGCTAAGCCCTTCCAGAATAGGCCTGAGGGTGGGAAAATGGGAGCTTCCAACAAGTTCTTCTTTATTAAAATAAACAGATAGCCATATGAGCAGACAGTTCACGATTCAATAGGGAACAATCAATATAAAGTGTTTTTTAAAACACACTGAAGTTTATTGTACAAGAATTGTAATATGTTTAAATACCATGAGAGCACTGGTTGCCAAATAACACCTTAAATATTTCAAATCAGAGCAGTATATTACAAGCACTGGCAATGATTTTCTTTGTAAATAGGTTTAACCTTGAGTCTTCTGTCATTTTGTATTTTTGCACAGGAAATTAATTTTCTACATCTTCAGTATACATTTAGAAAAGAGAAAGTTGAAAAACTCCAAGGGATTTCCCCAAAAGCCTCCATATAAATTTTAAAATTAAACAGATGTTACATGATCACCATTAAAGCGAAGTCATGGGTTCCTAAGTTATAAACGATATGTGATGTTCTAAACGGAGAGATGAAGTGGATTTTTTTCAACAGGTTTCCCAGATCAACCCCTCCCCCCAAGGATTACACTGAATACAGGGAGTTTTTGAACTTCAGCAAGGATTTCTAAATATTCAGTTAAGTTGTTGTTCAGTCGTTAAGTCGTGTCCGACTCTTCGTGACCCCATGGACCATAGCATGCCAGGCCTTCCTGTCCTCCGCTCTCTCCCGGAGTGTACTCAAGTTCATATTCATTGCATCGGTAATGCTATCTAGCCATCTCATCCTCTGCCGCCCCCGTCTCCTTTTGCCTTCAGTCTTTCCCAGCATCAGGGTCTTTTCCAGGGAGTTTTCTCTTCGCATTAGGTGGCCAAAATATTGGAGCTTCAGTTTCAGTATCTGTCCTTCCAATGAGCACTCAGGGTTGATTTCCTTTAGGATTGACTGATTTGACCTTGCAGTCCAGGGGACTCGTAAAAGTCTTCTCCAGCACCACAATTCGAAAGCATCAATTCTTCGGCGCTCAGCCTTCCTTATAGTCCAGCTCTCACAGCCATACATTACTACGTCTAATCAAAACCATAGCTTTGATTAGACGGACCTTTGTCGGCAAGGTGATGTCTCTGCTTCTTACTATGCTGTCTAGGTGTGCCATAGCTTTCCTCCCAAGGAGCAAGCGTCTTTTAATTTCATGGCTACAGTCACCGTCTGCCAAGAAAATAAAATCTGTCACTGCTTCCATTCCTTCCCCTTCTATATGCCAGGAAGTGATGGGGCCAGATGCCATGATCTTAGTTTTTTTAATGTTGAGTTTCAGACCAGCTTTTGCAGTCTCCGCTTTCACCCTCAACAAGAGGCTCTTTAGATCGTCTTCAATTTCTGCCATTAGGGTGGTATCATCTGCATATCTGAGGTTGTTGATAATTCTCCCGGCAATCTTAATTCTGACCTGTGATTCATCCAACCCACCGTTTCTCATGATGTACTCTGCATATAAATTAAATAAGCAGGGCGATAATATGCCGCCTTGTCGTACTCCTTTACCAAATTTGAAGCAATTGGTTGTTCCATGTCTGGTTCTTACTGTTGCTTCTTGACCCTCATACAGGTTTCTCAGGCGACAGGTAAGGCGGTCTGGTACTCCCATCTCTTTAAGAATTTGCCAGAGTTTGTTGTGATCCACACAATCAAAAGCTTTAGCGTAGTCAATGAAGCAGAAATAGACATTTTTCTGGAATTCTCTTGCTTTCTCCATGATCCAGCGAATGTTGGCAATTTGATCTCTAGTTCCTCTGCCTCTTCGAAACCCCACTTGTACTTCTGGTAGTTCTCGGTTCACATACTGCTGAAGCCTAGCTTGTAGGATTTTGAGCATAACCTTGCTGGCATGTGAAATGAGCGCAATTGTACAGTAGTTTAAACACTTTTTGGCATTGCCCTTCTTTGGGATTGGAATGTAAACTGACCTTTTCCAGTCTTGTTGAGTGTTCCAAATGTGTTGGCATATTGAGTGCAGCACTTTAACAGCTTCATCTTTTAGGATTTTAAAGAGCTCAGCTGGAATACTGTCATGTCCACTAGCTTTGTTGTTACTAATGCTTCCTAAGGCCCACTTGACTTCACTCTCTAGGATGTCTGGCTCAAATTCAGTGACCACACAATCATGGCTATCAGGGACATTAAGATCTTTCCTGTATAGTTCTTCTGTGTATTCTTTCCACCTCTTCTTGATCTCATCTGCTTCCGTTAGGTCCCTGCCTTCTTTGTCCTTTATCATGCCCGTCTTTGCACAAAACTTTCCCTTGAGATCTCCGATTTTCTTGAAAAGATCTCTGGTCTTTCCCATTGTATTCTTTTCCTCGATTTTTTTGCATTGTTCATTTAAGAAGGCCTTCTTGTCTCTCCTTGCTATTCCTGTAACTCTGCATTCAGTTGGATAGATCTTCCCCTTTCTCCCTTGCTTTTCGCTTCCCTTCTTTCCTCAGCTACTTGTAAAGCCTCATCAGACAGCCACTTGGCTTTCTTGCATTTCTTTTTCTTTGGGATGGATTTCGTTGCTGCCTCCTGAACAATGTTACGGACCTCCGTCCATAGTTCCTCAGGCACTCTGTCTATCAGGTCTAATCCCTGAAATCTATTCCTCACCTCCACTGTGTATTCATAAGGGATATGATTTAGGTCATACCGGAATGGTTTAGTGGTTTTCCCGACGTTCTTCAATTTAAGCTGAAATTTTGCAAGAAGCAGCTCATGATCTGAGCCACAGTCAGCTCCAGGTCTTGTTTTGACTGACTGTATAGAGCTTCTCCATCTTTAGCTGCAAAGGACATAATCAATCTGATTTCGATATTGACCATCTGGTGACGTCCATGTGTAGAGTCGCCTCTTGTGCTGTTGGAAAAGCGTGTTTGCTATGATCAGCGTGTTCTCTTGGCAAAACTCTATGAGCCTTTGTCCTGCTTCATTTTGTACACCAAGGCCATGCTTGCCTGTTATCCCGGTGATTTCTTGACTTCCTACTTCCTACTTTTCCAATCCCCTATGATGAAGAGGACATCTTTTTTTGGTGTTAGTTCTAGAAGGTGTTGTAGGTCTTCATAGAACCGATCAACCTCAGCTTTTTCGGCATCAGTGGTTGGGGCATAGACTTGAATTACTGTGATGTTGAATGGTTTGCCTTGGATTCGTACTGAGATCATTCTATCGTTTTTGAGATTGTACCCCAGTACTGCTTTTCCCACTCTTTTATTGACTATGAGTGCTACTCCATTTCTTCTAAGGGATTCTTGCCCACAGTAGTATAATGGTCACCTGAATTAAATTTGCCCATGCCTGTCCATTTTAGTTTGCTGATTCCCAAGATGTCGATGTTCAATCTTGCCATCTCATATTTGACCACCTCCAGCTTACCTTGATTCATTGACCTTACATTCCAGGTTCCTAAACAATATTATTCTTTACAGCATCAGATTTTCTTTTCACCACCAGACACATCCACAGCTGGGTGTCCTTTCGGCTTTGGCCCAGCCGCTTCACTCTTTCTGGCGCTACTTGGAAATACCCTCTGCTCTTCCCCAGTAGTATATTGGACACCTTCTGATCTGAGGGGCTCATCTTCCGGCGTCATATCTTTTAGCCTTGTGATACGTTCCATGGGGTTTTCTTGGCAAGAATACTGGAGTGTGTTGCCATTTCCTTCTCCAGTGGGCCACATTTTGTTAGAACTCTCTGCCATGACCTGTCTGTCTTGGGTGGCCCTGCATGGCATAGCTTATGGCTTCACTGAGTTACACAAGCCCCTTCGCCACAACAAGGCAGTGATCCATGAAGGGGAAAGTTAAGTTAATGCCCTCCAAATAGTTAGACAACAGTCATGATAGGAGATTATCTGTCACTTCATGCTTCCTGTAGCAATGAAAACTGCAGCAATACAAGCTTTTCCATTGGTTTCAATTACTTGGGTCTTTTGCTCTTCCCTTAATTCACTCATGTTTGGGCTGGATCCCAAGTTAAGCAATTTAATGGAGTTAAGCATTTCTCTGTGCTGTAGGCAATGGCTACAATCTTTGTTTTGCCTCTCCAATTCCAAGAGACATTTAATTGTTATGACCATGTATAGTACCATTTCAGCTGCATGGGTGACATTCACTGTACATAGGCATGGTGCTACGGTAGCCAAATCCATGTTTTGGCCAACATTTTCCTTGGCTCTGCTTTGTCTGAAAGCAGATATGTTTGGACTCTCAGAAGGCATTTACAACTAAAATAAACCATCAAAATCTTTCCAGCCTACAAATTTCAGGTGCTTAGTCCATTGCATGCTTTGATCACGTGCATACTTTGGAAGGAGTGGATTCCAGCCTATGGAAGTTTATATCCCAAAATGCTTGGTAGTCTATAAGGTGTCACAAGAAGATTCTTTCTTAGTCTGACCATTACCAAAACTTGTCAGTGACACGAATGTGCTAGAACTTCAATGTTCATGCAGCTTCTAATAACATAAGAGGAGTCCTGCTGGATCAGACCAAAGTTCTATCTAGCCAAGTATCCTGTTTTCACAGTGGCCAGCAGAGGTATGGTGCCTCTGTGTCAGGAGCGCCCTAGCAGCCTCTTTCAGTAGACTCCAATAGCCAACTCAAGACACAGATGAAAGGATACTTTTCAAGGCTTTAATCCTTTTACAACTTAATGACTCTTTCAGATGCTAGTCACCAGCGACTAAGCAAGGAACAGCAGAGTAGCTTATGCTCCAAGTAGACTAAGCAAGGAACAGCAGAGTAGCTTATGCTCCGTGCTTCTCCGTTTGAAGGAGAGTCACTTGAAGACCCTGAACTTATGGGCTAGGGAGAGATCCTCCCTCTTTCCCTTGGGTCCACGGGAGGCGGCCGTTGCTTGCGCGCCAAACGGGCGCTACGCCTCCTTTCCGCGCCCTCCATCGCTCGTTGCTCCCTGCGTCTGCGTCGAGCGTCTAGCAAGCCCCCCTCCCGCACTTTCTCACTGCTAGGATCACTATCTCAGGAATGCTGGCAGGAGGAATCTCTGCCAGCTGCTGTGCCTGTGAGGGATGAGCTGGCTCCTCTCCCACAGATTGCTGATCCTCCTTAGAATCAGAACTGCTCTGGGGTTCTATCGGCTCAGTTTCCACCCTGACACTCTGATCCTAGAGGTAATATGTAGCCATCAAGACTAGTAACCATTGACAGCCTTATTGTCCATGCATTTCTCTAATCCTCTTTTAATCCTATTCCTATCTTTGCACAAGGGACAGGTAGTTCCTCTTTCCTGTAAACCAGGGCTGCAAATCCCACCCTCCCTCCCCAAGTCCTATCTGGTGCCCTCCAGAAAAAAATGGGGGGGGGAGAGGGAAAACTGCTCTAGGAATAGGCCCTATGGTTCCTGCCATAGAAGCTTAGTTCCTAGAGTGTCCTAGGAAGTAGTGTTTGACGGTTCCTTCCTGCTTTCTAGGACACTCTAAGAATGGGGCCTCCATGGCAGGAACAGTGTTAGGAACCATGTTCTGAAGTTAAACAGGGACAAATTAACAAACCATAGAGCCTGCTTCTAAAGCATTCCACCACCACTTTTCCCTCATGTTTTTTTTTCCCCTGAAAAAGTTCCAGGCGAGTGTGGTATATATAGCAGGATCCTTCAGCAAGAGAGTGGATTCGAGGAGGGAGAAGGGTTAGGAGCCAAGATTCCTGGACAGGTGGGTGGTTTGAGAACTGCGATTTCTGGGAGGTGCTAGGCCTCTGGAATGCTCTTTGGCAGGAATTAGATTTGAGTGGGGTTTATGTGTTTGAGAGAGAGTCGCACGTGAACGTGTGCACATGCGGCCCTGCCACCCTAGCAGACACCTGATGCAGCCCTCAGGGCCAAAAAGGGTTGCGCTCCCCTGTTGTAGACAAAGGACAGATCAGGGAATAGGCATTCAAGCTGTGCTTGGATGGGGTTACACTCTCCTTGAAGACACAGGTCTGCAATTTGGGTGAACTCCTGGATTCAGCCCTGAACCTGGATGCCCAGGTTTTGGCAGTGGCAGGAGTGCATTTGTACAAGTGAGGTCAGGGAGCCAACTGTGCCTGTCTGTAGAGATGTTTGATCTGGCCCTGGTGACACATGCCTTAGTTGCACCTCATTTGGACTACTGTAACATGGTCTACATGGGCCTGCCTTTGAAAAGTGTTTGGAAACTTCAGATGCTCCAAAATGCTGCAGCCAGACCGGGAACTGTTCCAGGAAATGTGGGACTCCCTTGTCACAACACCTTCACTGGCTACTGGTCTGTTTCCAGGCACAATTTAAAGTGCTGGTTATGACCTATAAAGCCCTATACAACTTAGGACCAGGCTACTTGAAATACTATATTCCCCCATACAAGCCTGCCTGGGTTTTAGACCTTTGGGGGAGGCCCTTCTCTTGGTCCTACCAAATGATGGCTGGAGCCCCGAGTGGGGACCCTTCTCAGTGGCCACTCCCAGGCTCTGACTGGAACTCCCTGCCAAGGGAAGCCAAATTGGTTCCCTCTTTGTTGTCCTTCTTCCAGCAGGCAAAGGCATTTCTATTCAAGGAGGCCTTTGGCACACAAGCTAGTTTGTTGCAAGTAGTATTCAGAAGCATTCCAACTTGGACCTGGAGTTTCCATATAGCTGTCATACTTGTAGCCATTAATAGACCTATCCTCCAAGAATATATCTAATCCCCCTTTAAAGCCATCTAAGCTAACTGGAGGGCAAACAATCTCCTTAGCTCAGGGCCAGCATCAAGGGTTGGCATGGCCAGGCACCTGCCAAGAGTTTACATAGCAGCAGGGTCCCACTGACAAGAGCCCCCTGGACTTGATCCTGCTCTTTACCTTGGCAAACCTTGTTCACCTGCCTCTCACTCTGGCCCAGACAACAGTGGTGGTACGAAGGAGGAACAGGAGATGCCACTCCCTACTTGCTCACTGGCTCTCTGCCTGTCAAGCGAGCAGTAGCAAGTGGAACAGGGACAAAGGCCCAGGCATTTAGCCAGAGTTAATTTCAAAGTCAAAGTCAATAGGCAGGTCAGACAAAAGCAAAGTTAGTGGTGGTGGGGGGAGGGGAGGCAGGCATCTGGGAACTGATGCACAGATATTGTTCCAATGCTCTGTGGTTTGAGTTGAAGGCTTTTAAGCCTGAGCCTTCAGTGCCCCACCCAGACCACAGCTGCAGGTCATCAATGCCACATGAGGAATGGTCTACTCGTGAGTAGAGCCCTCGTCATGAGTATACCTCTACTCATGAGGAGTCCTTATTCCTCAGGTGAGCATTTCTGCGTTTGGTAGCTTTAGGTGCTTCTGCTCCCTGGGCCTAGGCATCTGCTGGTGTCTGCCTCTGAGTCTGAGAGAAGGCTAAGTGTGTTTTGAGGGGAAGGTATGATGGCTGTTTCCCCCCAGGGCCAAGGCCCCCCCTGATCTGCCTCAAGGTCCCTTGGCAGAGGCAGGGACTCCAGATCATCCTCTAAAGAGGAGTCCTCGGGAGGAGGTATGAAGAAGAGCCCTCTACATGAGCAGTAGCAGCTGGTGACAATGGAGATGAGAAGATAAACTCACTGAGGGAGGGGGCCCTCTGATGGTGTCTTGGTCAAGGTTCCTCCAAAACCTGGAGGCAACACTGCGCACACTCTCTGGCTGAACCCTAGTCTACCCATAGGGATCCTTTAGATGGGAGGAAGATGTACCTTTCAGTGGAATGTCCACTCCATGTACATCCCAAGGAGCTTCTCCATCCACATTGGGGTGTGCTTTGACTGAGTGCACATCTGAGAGGTCATCCCATTAAAAGAAGTATGGATAGGCAACACTTGGACACACATTTGGATATGCTGATTTAGGCTCATGGTTCCTGATCCAAGAAGTGCTGTGTGCATGGAAGTCTGATATTGCACACAGATCTCCTTAACTGGATAAGGCCAGGAACCAAGGAAAGAAAGGCTCTCCTTTGTTCTGCCACTTTCCCTCTTCTTTGGGTCTCGGATGTACCAACAAGGACAACTGCTGCCCATCAACCTGGGAGCAAAAAGTTAAAATGGTGATTTTAAAAAGAAAGATTTTATATACTTGTGTTGAAATGCAGACTCCACCTTTTGACCTTGGTAGGCCAGAGAACCATGAATTGTTGGGAGGTTGCACCCTTGCCCTGCAGCAAGAACAGCACAAGGTGGCAGTGGGGAGCCCAGTGTGACCCCAACCGGCCCTAAATTTATATTAAATACCCACCTTTTAAACACTATATATTTTTTAAAAAGTCATTCTCAACCCGATTTCCCTTCCCTATCCTTCTTTTGATTCCCTTTCCCTAGTATTGCAAATGGTATGCCTGATGGTGGGGCGTGTGCTATCATCTATCATCTATCTATCTATCTATCTATCAATCATCTATCTATCTATCTATCTATCTATCTATCTATCTATTTTAAGAAACAGTACCTGATTATTCCCCATCACTTCCTGGCATATAGAAGGGGAAGAAATGGAAGCAGTGACAGATTTTACTTTCTTGGGCTCCAAGATCACCGCAGACGGTGTCTGTAGCCATGAAATTAAAAGACGCTTGCTCCTTGGGAGGAAAGCTATGGCCAACCTAGACAGCATAGTAAGAAGCAGAGACATCACCTTGCCGACAAAGGTCCGTCTAATCAAAGCTATGGTTTTCCCAGTAGTAATGTATGGCTGTGAGAGCTGGACTATAAGGAAGGCTGAGCGCCGAAGAATTGATGCTTTCGAACTGTGGTGCTGGAGAAGACTCTTACGAGTCCCCTGGACTGCAAGGAGGTCCAATCAGTCCATCCTAAAGGAAATCAACCCTGAGTGCTCATTGGAAGGACAGATACTGAAGCTGAAGCTCCAATATTTTGGCCACCTAATGCGAAGAGAAAACTCCCTGGAAAAGACCCTGATGCTGGGAAAGACTGAAGGCAAAAGGAGAAGGGGACGGCAGAGGATGAGATGGCTAGATAGCATCACGGATGCAATGAATATGAACTTGAGCACGCTCCGGGAGAGAGCGCAGGACAGGAAGGCCTGGCGTGCTCTGGTCCATGGGGTCACGAAGAGTCGGACACGACTGAACGACTGAACAACAACAACAACCTGATTATTACTATAGGAGTTCTAGAAATAAAGATTGCAAGAGCCACTCATCGGTTTCTTCAATTTCAGACTACTAGTGCAACAACTAATACATCTACAGCAAGCGAGGGATTTTTTTTTTTTTTAATCTGTTGTTTGGTTAGCTGTACTAGGCAGATCTCTGGCAGGAATCCCTGGCTGGAGGAAACTGGCATAAATTCTACTCAGTGAATTTGCCTTGATGCCTACAGCACAGTTGCCTGTTCCATCAGTAAACATGAGTTTCCAACACCGTGTTTGTAGAATAAACAGGACTCTGGGGTGGGAAGTCATTTCAGGAGGGAAGGGGCAGGTGGGAGCGGCCCTTAACCCTTACTGCCACTTTCTTCCCTGTAATCCCTCCCCTGAGCTATTTTGTCCCCAAGTAGGCCTATTTTCAATCTTGGAGGCTGGCTGAGGGGAGGGAGAGTAAAACAGCCAGGGGAAAGGTGTTCCAAGGGAAACGTTGTTGGCAAGGGAAGATTTAAGTACCCCTACCATCGGTTGCTTCTCCCCTGAAAATGACCCCCACCCCTAGTCCTGACATTCACCCTGTTCAGCAAACATGGAATTATTTAAGAACAGGAATGTCAGAAGAACCCTGCTAAATCAGTCCGAAGGCTCACCGAGTCTGACATCCTACTCACCACAGTGGCTAGTCAGAGACTTCTGGGAAGCCACAAGCAGAGGTTGAAACAATAGCTTTCCCCTGCTATTGTCCCTCAACAACAGGTACTCAGTGGCATATACCACTGTTTGGGCCTACAACCATGACCCCTCACCATTGGCCGTGCTGGCTAAGGCTGATGGGAGTTGTAGGCCAAAGCATCCGGAAGGCCACAAGCTGCCCACCCCTGCTATATAGTAATGATAGGTTATCCTCTATTAATTTGTCGACCCTTTTAAAGCTGTCTATGCCAGCGGCTATCACCACAACTCATGGACATTAAAAAACTGGGTCTGTGCTCACTGACAAAATTCCACCCTCACTATTGCTGTTTCTTTGTATTTTATCATCACGTTTCAGTGTCATCTTCATACTTAAGCAACTGAGATTGTGCTCCCAAAAGACAGAGGGCTCTGAGCCTGGAGCCCTCCATCTGTCCTATGCCCTGCCAGCAGGAACTGGGCTGGGTGGGAGGAATGACGGAAGCAATTTTGCCTCCTATTCTTCCTCAAAGAAAAGAAATTCAGCTAAATGGGCCTCTGAACCCATCTAGCTCACTTATTGGCAGTGGGCGGAGGCAATGATGGAGAAGCTGTAGGTTCTTGCGGATCTTCGCCTATTGTCTCCTCTTCCCGCCCACCAGAATGCCCCTCTTGACCTCTCTGAGGTCATCCAAGGTTGCTGTTGCAACTTCAGTGGAGCAGCTACCATGGTGCTCTCCATGGCAGCTGAGAGGGGGCAAGAGCGGGGGAATGGCCCGACCTCGGATTTCCCCTGCTGAGGTGCTTGGAGTGTCTGTGGCCCCAGGAGGTGGAATCTACTTTACCCTAGGATCCCCTGGGATGCTCTCTCAGGGACCACAGGATTGCTCTGCCTATTGTTTTCTCTTTTTCCTTTCTTGTGTTGCCACAGTATCATATCTTCACCTAAAGCTGTGTATAGTGTTTTACTATAAATTAAAAAGGTTGCATTTGTTCAGGGCTCAGGATAACTTTTCATCTTTTCAAGCAACACTTTATATTTCTCTTGATTTCTTCCATCTGGTTTCTGTGTGACCTTGAGCAGCTGCCCAAGGTGTGTATATCCTTTCACCTTCTTAATCTTTGGTGCAATGCCTTTTTGTGGCTTCCCTGTTTAATGTAATTTCATTTGGTGCCGGTTCATCTTTAATGACAGTTCTAGCTGCTATGATCCATTCAGGCCATCACCATTCTCTTTGGGTGTTCAGAACAATCACTTAAAAAAACACAATAACCAACAAATACGCAGTCTTTATTTCAAATCTATTTAAACCGGCGTAGGTAACATGCTGACCCCGGGCATCAATGTGCCTTTGGATACCTTACTTGGTATCTGCCGAGGTTTGTTCCCCTCTCACTTTCTATTTTTATTAAATAACAACGTTTCTTACTGGTAGCTGGGATCACTTCAAAGTGAAATAAGGGGCTCTAGCTGCTCCCATCTTCTTTCCCCATGAATGCCTCTGGGCCACACATGGGTCTTAGAGCTTTTCTACATGAGGTTGTTAATTAATTAATTCATTTAAAACATTTATATCCTACCCCATATCATTAGGATCTCAGGGCAGCATACATATAAAATAAATTTAGACAATATAAAACAATAAACAGCTAAAAACATATTAAACCGTTAAGCAAGCTAATACCAATTTAAAACTAAATTTGTTAATTGCTGTATCTACTTTCAGTTTTGTCACAGAATTGAGATCTGAGCTCTACAGAAAGAGCTTTTCCTTTCCTGCTTTTCCACTACATAACCTCTAGGTGGAGCTGTGCTATAGCAGAATAGCAAAAATACATAAGTAGAAATAGTATTCTGAAATAATATCCCATTTTCCCTATTCTAAAAAAAACCCTTCAGTGAAGGTGCACTGAAAAAACAGAAGTGAAACTGGAGGATCACAGTGTCATCTAAAGAACCGGTAAACAACTGTGAGTGAGGAATCATGAGCACCCCATAAATGCTTAGTGTACAAAAGCTCTTAGAGACATTCTTAGGAAATGAAGAAGGCAGGTGGCTGGGGATGCCAATGCTTTCACCTGCAGTGTATCCAGAATGGTTTTTCAAATTGCCAGATGTGCCCATAGGCACAAAAAGGTTCCTATCCCGATTTAGACTACTGAAGCAATGGTACACTCTCCTTGTATACTTTAGAAGTAGAAGGGAAGTTATGGAGGAGTTGAAAAAAGTATAACTTTTCATACTGGGGGTTGGATCCAGATTTAATCATACTTAGAGATGACCCAACGAAATAAACAGGACTTAATTTACTCATGATTAACAAGCCTCATTGATTTCAGTGGGTCTCCAGGTTTCCTCAGATGGCGCCACCCCCTTTCCCTCAACCATTAATCAGTGGTGGTTTCCTGGCTTTTGCATCATTTCCCCTCATTCTAAAAGGTTGAGATGCCACTTCTACGGTTTAATTTCTAACAGCAAGAGCTTTAAGATACAATATGCTGGTATTTGGGTCTCCACTCTGCTCCTGCCCACTACTGGAATGTGCCCAAGAGCTTCTCTGACACTGAATTTGGCCCTTGGGCTGAAAGGGGTTCTCCACCCCTGCCTTAGATGGCAATTGGTCTAATCCTTGAGAACTTCAAGGCAACTGTTGTGCTTTTATGACAGTGGTAAGGAATCCCAGCATCACCTCAGGGGAAACCTGTTGGGGTCCGCACTGCAATAGTGGGTGGATTATGGACATGGCTCTTAACCTTTCCTTAGTACACAATGGAATAAAAAATGACATTTACATCCAGGCATTCTTCTTACTGAACCTATGCAAGATTTCCTCCATCAGCTTTGTAACTGGGAGACTGCATAGTACCGAGTAAGTAATATCGGTATCCCAGAGCAGGGCCAGTGAGGCATGTGGCCTGGGAAGAAGGGGGTAGCTTTGGGAGAGTTTGGAGGTCCAGAGCCTTTCTATGTGAGGCTTTTACTGTGTGCTTGTGATTGCTCAGTCACAGTAGTTTGTGGGTCCTGTCGCCATGACATCGCCACCCTCCAGGGCCTCTCCTGTGCTTTGCAACCATTATGACAGTTTTTTTTCTCCTAAGGAGGAAAGTCTGGTATATCCTGAATGGCACTATGAAACCTTCCATGTAACTGCGCACTTCTGCTATACCACTGAGCTATCTAGTGTTTGTATAATGAAACTTATAGAAAGGCAGAGAAAAAAAATGCCTGGAAAAAAGCATGTGTAAAGGAGCTGATCTTAATCCTGCAAACAATCTGGAACAGAAGCCTCGGTAAAGGTGCAGGATAAAAGACTCATGTAGAAATGCCCCCAGATTGAGGGACCTGGAGGTATGCATTTAGCCCATGGGGTGGAGATTCTTGACTTCTGGTCTTACTACTTATCTATGACATTACTGGGGGGTGGGGGGCATGGAATCTTTCACATTTCTTATTCATCATCTTTTTGTTTTCCTGGGAGACAGTGGGTTATTAGGAAACGAGCCAGCACTTGGAATGTGCCACAATGCTGTGCTTCTGTTTGTTTGTGTGTCCCCCCCCCCCCCCAGCTGACCTGAAATGCATTTGCTTCAGATGATTGTATGATGCAGCTCCTGGTTAGAACAATGAGACACAATAAATGATCTGTGAATAAAATTGACTTTAATAAGACGCTGGGATGTTAACAAATGGTTTGCCCAGTATTTCACTAGCGTAAAAAAGAAATCTTATGAGCATAAGTAGAAGCAGCAGAAACTCTGTCAGTTAATTAGATGGAAAATAAAAATAAAATGGCTAAAGGAAATCATTAAGAAAAAGGATTTTATGTGTTTAGTCACCCATTTAAAGGGTATCCTTTATGGTGGTTTTCAGTTTTTATATACACTTTGATGTGTGCTGTGCATTCTTTTAACCAAGTGGTCTTTTCAAGAAGATAAATCAGATACATTCTGTACACATCTGATTTTATTAAAAGAACCTCACCAGAACCTATCTTTGTTCAAAAAGGATGTAAGTTTAACTTTTCCCCTTCTTAAAAAAAAAAATCACCTGATTCCAATTAGAATTCCTTTACTGCTAAGCTGATTTATAGTACTGTAATTCAGCACTGAAAATATGAAAGCAGAGAAGCAATATTTCAAATTCAGCATAAAATCAACAATAAAATGTATATTTATAACCTGAAAAGTATGATTTCATCTTGGAGAATTACCAAGCTAATAACAGTAATAAGCAAGATTTTTGGTTGTACCATACTGTATCTATTAAACACTTCAAGGGGATTGGGAATAAATCAAATCACAAGATCATTTCTGGATATTCAAACGTATTCTTAAATATTGTAAAAATGTAGATGACTATCACAACTGGTTATCATTTGTTTGTGTTTTTCAAACAGGTTTGAATCATGACCCTCATTGTTACATCTTCCAAAATGTTGGAATGATGCCTGTAGGTCTGAAAAGCAATTTCATTTCATAAATAAAGTTTTACTATCCTTAGAAGATAAAAGTTCAGCCAAAAGTATGTAGAATAATAGGGACTGTAATCACTAACCAGGAAATCTTGTTTGGTGCAGAAAAGATGGCTTACAGTCCAAATCCTATTTCTAGGTTCTGAAACCAAGCATGGAAACCCTTAATCTAAATTGATTCTTTCAAGCTGGCCCCTTCCTTATAAGGGGTTGGATCCAGAGTTTTATTCCACTGGTGGGAGCATCCCCAAACAGAAATCCACTGGGACCGTTCACGGGCAGCTCATGGCCAATCTGAATGGTGGGGCAGAAAGCAAATCAGCAGAGGTGGAGCCGAGGGGTCATTGGAAGTAGGGCCACCATTGTGCAGAGGAGCTTTTAAAGATATAAAAATTGGCCATCCATCCATCTGGCACAGGTTTTTTTTTTAAGACATAACATTCTGCAAATGCATTATAAGCCAGTTTATGATTTTTCCAGACTAACACATGAATTATAAGCCAGCCCATACTTTCTTCAATTTGACAAAAGCATTATAAGCCCGCCCATGGTTTCTCCGGGAAAGAGAGCAGGACAGGAAGGCCTGGCGTGCTATGGTCACGAAGAGTCGGACACGACTGAACGACTGAACAACAACAATGGTTTCTCCAGACCCATGCATGACCCATAGGTGAGTTTGTGATTTCTCCAGACTCACACATAAACTAAAAAAGCCTAAGCTGAGCCAATTTTCTACTATGTTCTTTTTAAAAAATTTGCCCTGAGGCAGAGGAGCACACCCTGCCGCTGGGCAGCCTTGAAAAGCCCTTCGCCTGTGGAGTTCCTGGCCCTAGTGCAGCAGCAGCAGCTGGCCGCCACAATAGGAAGCTGGTGGCAGTGCAGCATCGCTGTTGTTTTTAAGTAATAGCGGCAGGCACGGGGTCAGGGTCATGGGTGTGGTGTAGTGCACCCCTAACCTCACACTGAGATCCACCGTGGGACCCCCTCCTGCTGGCGGAGAGATTATCACAGGTTTCCCCTCCACCTGCAGCCCTCTGTGCCCCCTCCACCATTCTTCTGGGGGGTCCCCCATCCATGTAGAGGAAATCTGTGGGGGACACAGGGAACTGCAGGGGGAGTGGCAAAGAGAGCCTCCTCCTCCGTTCAGCCAGCGGAGGAGCTCTGCAGCATCAAAAGCCTGCTGCTGATGGGAGTAGCCCTCCCTTCCACAGAGGCGTAAGCTGGATCCAACCCAACGATGTGAAACCCAAGATGGCAAAATGAAAACTCTCCGAAGTAAACAAAATAAGAGCAAGATCACAGGCTGTGCATGCGCAGATGCACCCAATATAATGCACAGTGAATTTCTTTGAAAGGAGTTTAAGCATCCGGATTTGTGCTTCTGATTGGTCGGTTGCCTCTCCTGTGGCCACCTTCTGTTTCTTCTGCTGGTCCAGTAACTGTTTGGCATTCTCAGTCTCTGAGTCATCGTCCTGAGGGGGAGAGAGCTGCACCACTACATTCTGGGCTTTAAAGGGGAAAAGCAGGGTCTCATTTCCATGAGCTACAACTTCCCCCTTAACAGCATTTTGCCTAAAGATCACTAAAATTGGTCTCCTTACAAAAAATTTGGAAGGTTGCCAATGTAACACCACTTTTTAAAAAGCGATTGCAGTGAGGGTGGGGGGAAACCCAGGAAGTTACAGGCCACTTAGTCTAACATCTGTTTTGTGTTAATTAGTGTAGAAAGCATTATTAAAGCTAAAATAATCAAACTTATAAAAGAACAAGCCTTGCTGAGGAAGTATCAGCTTTGATGCTGCAAAGGAAAGTTCTGCCTCACCAAAATTTTAAGATTACTTGATCATGTCAACATGCATGTAGCAAACACCGGGGCCCCTTAGTGCTGCGGAGGCATTGCTTTTCCACAATCAGCTGAAAGTGTGGTTATTGCTCTGTTTCCACATGCCATTTAATATAGCACTAGATCCCACATTGCAATCCCACAATGCCCATCCCCAGGGCAAAGGCAAAAGTAGGCAATGAATTACTGCACCAGCCCGAGAAATTCAAAGCAAAACAAGATGGAGCATTTCGTTGTTGCTGTTTTATTTTTTTTCACTTGTGTGCTTACACTTAATTGCAAAGCCAAACTGAAAATTAACAATAAAATAGAATTAGAAAAAGACAAAGGTAGACTATTGAAATGTAATGGGGGAAGGAATGCATTGCAGGACATATAGGGCCCATTTGCACATAATGGCAGCAAATCAAGGTTGTGTTGTAGAGCTTTTCTACACAAGGCTTTTATTGTGTGCTTGTCATTCCTCATTCACAGTTGTTTACAGGTGCTTTAGATGACGTCATGACTCCCCAGTGTCTCTTCTGTTCTTTAAGAGCACTTCCACAGGGTTTTTTTGGCGTGGGGAAAATGCAGTATTTTATTTCATCCCAAAACAAAGTGCAAGTCCACATTAGTGTAATTGCATTATTTTGTGCCACAGTGCCACCTAGAGGTTATGTAGCAGAAAGTATGGAAAGGCAGGAAAGGGAAAGCCGTTTGTGTAGAGATCCGACCTTAACTCTGAGACAATACCAGAAGTACATACAGTGAGTTAACAGCTTTATCTACAAAAGCGCCTAAGCAGTAGAATTCCTCAGTGATCTGCATTTCGGAGGGGAGCTATTTAATATTCACAAATTATCTGGTGTCAGGGGTGAGCAGTGAGGTGGGGCATCACAGATTCACAGATGATACCAAAATATTCCAAATGGTGAAAAGCAAACCCAGAGGAACCCCAGAGGGCTGGATTTGTCCCCCAAGGCCTGAGGTTCAACACCCCTAGCCTACAGGGTGCTAGATGCTATGCTATACAGATCATAGAAATGACAACGGGGGTTAAGATCTGTATTGCACACACAAATTAAGGATGGGGTTGGGGGAGAATTATGGGGCTGTGGAGAGTTATGGGGCTGTGGAGGTGTAAGGAAAGTGTTTCTAGGGTGGTTCAGGAATGACTTTATAAGAAATATGTTTTAAAGAGGGATCTCAAAGATAATCTAGATTATCTCAATGTCTGGTTAGTAGGGAGCAGGAGAGGTAACACTGCACGATGTTATCAAGAGTTTGGGATTGATAGTTTGCTTATTGTCTCCTTTGAAAGGAAGTGTCAGGCTCTGATGACTCATACTGAGATACAGTTTCTAGTGGTTGGTGATGCCAGAATGCTGAAATCCAGGAACACAGAAGAATGCCAGTCTGCACCACATGATTGTTAGGTGTCGAGGACTGGTCTACAAATGAAATTTTAAGCTGTATTGCAAGATTCATTACAGTTACTCAGCCATTGCTAGGAGAATTTTCAAAGAAGAAAATTTTTAAATGATTCGGAGTGTCATGTGAGCACTCTGACCTCTCAAACAACCACCTTTGGAAATATTCCCTCTAGGATATGAGTGTGACCTTTTGTATAGACTTGTAGCTTGAGCGCTTGTGGTACATTTTCCACTTTGTTTGCACATGCTACTGGGTTGTTGTTTTTTTTTGCTAGATACATCGTGATAGGTAAAATAAAACTGGGTTTATACCATAAACAGTGTAAGTGACGCAAATATGCTCTGTTTATACCACCCATTTAGTTTTTAATCTTTAAACTCTCCTAATCTTTGAGGCGGGGGGAGGGCAGTGGAATATATTTTGAAACAATAAAATGTGCAATTATTTCTGGGTGACTGGATATTGTCTGGATATTGACATCGAAATATGTACCACCCAGAGATGGTGATAAATTAAACACTGGTTTCTGCTGGAGATCTGGGAATCTTAATGGCTACAGTTATGTTACAAATTATAAAAGATGGCAGCAGATACATGTGCACAATTTGGAGAATTCCTGTTCCCATTTTAAAAAGGCTCTTGTCCTCTTGATTAAAAAAAATCTGATCACATGATGGGCAGTTTTTGTTAATTAAATGTTGAGAAGAAGGGCTGGCCGGGCCTGGTGGATGGGACAAAATCTACTTTGATTTAAGTTTATAATTTGTGAAATTGCTCAGAAATTTGTGCAAAATAAGAACCTTAAAAAATATGCAATATTCCCAGAAAATCCGTGAACTGACCCAACTCACTGCAGATTGAGTCAGGTGCTGCTGCAGCAACCAAAACAAAGTCCAGGGGAGCTAGCCTAGGAAAATTAATAGAACTCCACCCCCCAAATGGATTACTCTGACATCCCTAATGGTGGCTTGTTTAAGCTGCTGTGTATGCTAGGTACAATTTGAATAATCACTGCCTAGCCACAGCTTATCGTGTCATCTGAACCCGGGTGGCATAGCTTGTTGGAGGGTTCAGCAACCCTCAAATAACTCCAAAACAGGCCATGGGCTTGTTTAAGCTACAGTGATCATGTGAACCATGTCACTATTCTTATGCACCTTGGTATACTGGGGAGCTGTGGTCAATGAAACAGGCTGAATGTTGGCTGGAGCACAAATAGCGTAAGACTCAAAGTGAAGATGACCAAGCATGCTCTAGAGCACATACTCGTGCCTATTGAGCAGCAGTGCGGGCAGCAAAGAAGGCTTATTTTGCTGCCTCCATTGTGTCCTTGAGTAGCCGTCCAGCAGAACTCTTCCAGGTGGTCTGGGGGTTGTTAACACCCTCCCCAGAAAATGGGGCCCTGGCCCCATCGAGGACCTGCTGTGACCTTTTAGCTTCACACTTTGAAGACAAAATCACTTGTCTCTGCAGCAAACGTGATGTTGTTATTATCACAGTCCCAGTTGAGGTCCCTGATGCCGTCTGCCTGATTTGGTAGGATTAGTTCCAGTTACTGAGGCCTGATGATGTGGACAAGGTGCTTGCAGCAATGAGACTGCCCACATGTCCTCTCGATTCCTGCCCCTCTTGGCTAATAAAAGCTAGCTGAGGGGGTATGACAGGGTGGGTTCAGGGAGTGATAAATGCTTCCCTGTGGGAAGGGGTGGTCCCTGCTGTCCTTAAGAAGGCAGTAGTGTGACCACTCCTGAAGAAGACCACGCTGGACTCAATTGTACTAGACAGCTACCACCCAGGTGCAAATGCCCCTTTCTTAGGAAAGGCACTTGAGAGGGTTGTGGCGGAGCAACTGCAGGCATTCTTGGAGGGTACTGATTATCTACACCCATTCCAGTCTGGGTTTTGATCTGGTAACGGGACCAAATCATCCTTGGTTGCCCTGATCGATGACCTTTATCAAGAGCGGGATAGGGGAATTGCAACCCCGTTAATTCTGCTCAACCTCTCATTGGCTTTTGATACCATCGACCATGGTATCCTCCTGGATCAACTCCGTGGGATCAGGATAGGAGGCACTGTGTTACAGTGGTTCCGGTACTACGTACAGGGTCAATTTCAGAGAGTAACATTGGATGACTATTCCTCGGCCCTTTAGCAATTGAGCTATGGGGTTCCACAGGGTACCATCTTGTCCCCAATATTGTTTAACATCTATATGAAGCTGCTGGGAGGGGTCATTAGGGGATCTGGAGCTAAATGCCATAGTATACTGATGACATGCAGCTCTATCTCCCTGTGACATCTGAATCAGGTGAGGCTGTGCAAGACTTGGATCAGTGCCTAGACTCAATAATGGGCTGGACGAGGGCCAATAAACTGAAGCTGAATCCTGGTAAGACAGAAGCCCTGTGGGTGACTGGTTCCCAAGTCCGGGAGTTAGGTTCATTGCCTATCCTTGATGGGGTTGCACTCCCTCTGAAAGATCAGGTCCATAGTCTGGGGGTACTCCTAGATCCATCATTGTCATTGGAGACCCAAGTGGCTATGGTGGCTCAGGGTGCCTTTTACCAGCTTTGGCTGGTTCACCAGCCACGGCCTCTCTTGGACAGGGATAGCCTGGCCATGGTGGTACAGGCATTAGTAATCTCAAGACTGGATTACTGCAATGCACTTTTGAGGCTGGTCCAGAAGCTAGAGCTATTGCAGAATGCAGCAGCTCAGCTGTTGTCAGGAGCTGCCCCGTTTCAGCATGCAACTCCTTTGTTGAGGGAACTGCACTAGCTGCCTGTTCACTACCAGGCCAAGCTTAAGGTATTAGTACTAGTGTACAAAGTCCTAAACAACTTGGGACCAGGATACCTGAGAGAGTGCCTTCTCCTTTACCAACTTGCCTGGTCACTGAGGTCATCAGAGGGCATGTCCCTGGTGGTTCCACATGACTCTATGGCCCAGTTGGAGTCTATCAGGAAAAAAGCCTTCAGTGTGGTGGCCCCCTTCCTGTGGAATTCTCTGCCTTTGGACGTCAGGCAGGCGCCAATGTTTTGTTGCTTTCAGCACCTCCTGAAGACATTGTTATTTTGAGAGGCCTCCTTGAGTGACCAGCTGCAGTTTATTAAGTTTGGAATCTGTTTCTTTTAAAATGTTCTAATTGTTTTAATATCGTGTTTTATTCTTTTATCTGTTGTTCACTGCTCCAAAATCTTGTAAATAAATAAATAAATAAAGTAAGTAAGTAAGTAAGTAAGTTGCTGAAGGAACTCTTAGCACTGAAATTAGATATTGGGACGAAGCCCTGGCTCAGTCCAGCTTACTGGCTTTCATATTTCTTTGCTCGTAGAGAGTGAGAGGGAAATTGCCACACACAAATGCCTTATGATTTCCTTAAGGAATCATGTGACTAAAGGGCTATTATGTAGGTAACAAAATGGAGGAGGAAAGACATCCTACTCTACTTGTTGAGAGCCTGTGGGAATGAATGCATGCATTCTGTAAAAATTATACCTCTTCCTTCTAAGCCCCATTAAGAACCAACAGCTGTGAAAGAAATAGAAACATGCTTTGCGAAACCAGAAAAACCAAGGAAATATGAGGCTTAGTGCTGCCCTCTTGGGGTTGGTTGGTTGGTTATTTATTTATTTATTTATTTATTATGGCACTATAAATTGAAATGGGGCCCAATTAAACTGAGCATTCACCACAGTGAGCTGGGACATCTGTGGTTAAAATCTTACCTCACAGCCATGACATATCATCCAACATTTCATATCGGGATATTCCAGTCCATGAATACTGGTTGGCTTCATGGGCATGGTCCAGTTGACAATAGTGGGTCAGGAAGTCAAGGATGACATACTTAGAAGGCACAAGAAACAGAAAAAAAATAAACCCATGAACAACATTCACAAAAGAGATTAGGCCTATACAGTCATTGCCTCACACGCAATTATCCATGATGTGAGGGGGACAGCAGGGCTGTGTCTGCTGGCCCCACCACATTGTCGCATCCCAGTCAGCTCTGTCATTGTTTGTTTGTTTGTTTGTTTGTTTGTTTAAAATATCTCTTGGCTGCCTTTCAGGTCAGAAGCCCTCCCAAGGCGGCTCGCACCAATAAAATACATAAAAACAGTTAAAATATTAAAAGTGATAAAACATAAAAACAACAATAAAAGCCAACAATAAAACTAACATCGATGTTAACAGCAGTAACAGCAACAATAGCAGCCACTGTCCACACATTGGGAGGCACGTCTGTAGGGGGAAGCCTATTCTATGCACATAGGCTGATGTGATGTGGAACCCTGACACACTCGCAGGGGTTGGTTTCCATTGTCTTGGACAAACTGGCAGCAGGTGGGTGGGCCCAGTCCAGATCAATGCTATTTCAGGGCATCATGGGGATTTTTTTTAATGGTGGGCCTCTGGCCGCAGACAATTGCACTGCTGCCCACCACTGCCCATTGGTGCTTCTGGAATTGATACGGGGGGGGGGGTGATGTTGGGCACCAGCTCCACCAGATACCACTTTGCCAGGGCTGAACCCCAAGCCTGGAGCTGGCACTGATAAGGATAGTAATACTGGCCTATGTTATAGGGGTGGATTTCTGAGGTACATTATAGAAATGCTAAACACAATCATGATGATATATGGAGAAGAAAGAAAAACAACGTGAACCCTCTACTGTCCTGTTTTTAATTTAATTTCTTTGTAATAGTTGAAGCTACCACTTCTCTGAACTGCTTTAGCGGGGACAGGTTCAACAAATGGATATTTAGAACAGTGCAGCGAAGGGCTGTTTTCTAAAAGTTTGCCTGCTTCTGTTTTATTGCCTGATGGATTGGGGCTCTTGGTTTTCCTTTTTAGAGGCCTACCATCCGCACCAAATGTTTCACATTACTCAGTGTGAAAAGCCTCCTATTCTTTCAGATTTTTTACAAGTTTATACATCCGCGGAAACCTGATATTTCATATTTCATTCTGCTTTGTGAATGTCATTGTGAGGGATGCTGTTCACATGCAACAGGCCTTGCCTGTCTTTGATCAGCTTGACCGCAGCTAATTGTAAATGGAGAACAAATGAAAGAAATATTTATAAATTTCATGGGAATTCAGGCAGGGCCTAAGCTTTCTTAATGCCTCCATTCACAGTAAATGTTTATTGAATACTCCTAGTCTACTGTGTACTGCAGTATTTATACAGTGTTAGGTTTAGCTTGTTTTGAGTTAGTACAAAGAGTTAGTAAAGTAGCCTTCCTCTTCTTTACTTCCTTCCTTTCTTCTTTGCTTCTTCTGCTTGACAAAATATGTTGCTGGCTGAGAAGAACTACACCACAGTTGTTAGACTCCAAGGACTACAACTGTAAGAAGAGCAAGAGGGGAGGGGTGGGGAAACCCACCGTAAAATCTAAAACAAATTTTGAAGTGCAAAGCTGAGTTGGGAAAAATCAAATGAAAATGTTAAAGATTTGTCCAAAATAAAGTCATAAACACTTTGAGCCAAGGGACACAGCTGCTGGGTTATGCAGGCGAAGTCCTGAAAGGCAACATTGCAAAAACTGTAATATCATGAAATGAATCAGCACTTGCCAGCATTATATACACACACACACACACACACACACACACACACAGTTCTTGGACTGCTGACCTTCTCACACTATGTCTCTTTTATGTTTCCCCCGTCTTAACAAACTTAGTTTGTTACAAATGGAAATATAAACAGAAACTCAGCTCCCAATGGCCCCAATCCGAAACCCTTTCCTCAACTGCTTCCAAAAAACTATTATGGCTGGAGCCAATCCTATTGTTGCACTCCTGTGATCATTCGTATAGTCTTGGCATTATCTTTGATTCTTCTTCCCACATCCCCAGGCTGATTCTGTTGCCAAATCATTACATTTTGTTCATGTTAATAGTAGTGCTAACATTTATTTATTTTTCTTTTGCTTTCTACGAAACTTATTTTTCATTATTTGTTTAGATATTTTTCATTATTTGTTTATTGTGCCCTATTCTTAAGGTTTTGGAGGAGTCAAATTTACAACCAATTTGACTCATATTTACAGTGTTATATTTTTAAGGCCTGGAAAAAGATAAAAGGAATAGCTTCCCTCTTGGAAATACTCCATAACCTGTCTGGGGCATGGGCAGTGACTGCTGCACAATTGTTGTGGTGTGAGTAAGATTCACACCAATCTTTGGATATAACATGAGTCAAGAATATTCCAGGGTTCATTTGTCCAGCAGAAGAGATTTCTGGAAAACTCACATATTGTTATTTATTTATTACTCAAATTTATATACTGCTTTCCATGGAGGTATCAAAGCGAGGAACATAAAATACAGTGGCATCAACACAACAATGAATATAACAATAAAACAATGCAACACAAAATTAATCAGCAACAGAACTGCACACTCTGCTTTGTGCTACAAGCCATATTGATTATTATTATCTTGCAGTTTTGTGAACTGTCCCCATAAGATAGCTTCATTAGTCTAGCTAGAAGCATAAAACTATAATTTGTAGATGTTAATTAGCATTCTCCTTTGACCTGTTGATAACAGTTTGCAGTGTCATTCCCCCCCCCAAACCATGGTTTTCTCAAACTAATTTGTACCCCTGTTTCTAACCATGGATGCAAACTATGATTTGGAGCTGTCATAGTTAGGTACAGATGTCTGGCTAACAAGGATTAGGTTCAAAATTTAAAGAAGGGGGAATTCATGTGTGGGAGGAGAGGAGGGTGGAAGAAGAACGCATGCACTCAGGTGCTGCCAACCTCCTAACCATGGTAAGGATATCAGACAACATTACATTGGCACTGGAACTTAGTGTGGATGTTTGCACATCACATGGTTTAGCACTAAGTGTACAAGCAGAAAGGAGCCCAAGCAAAGCCTCAGGCTTGCATGCTTCCCCCTCCCCCCGCACCATTCCTCCTGCGTGGCTCAGGACTCAGTTTCACTTAGTCCAATTTCTGGCTTGTTGTTACATGTGAACCAGGAATCATGGTTTAAAATAACTTCTAGTTAGTTGCGAATCAAGCCAACTACAAACTCTGGATTGTTTAACTACACCACTAGTTTGTTTTAAATAACAATTTCTGGTTTGCACATAACAGCAAGCCAGGAATCAGTTAAAGCAAAATGGAAGAGGGGCGGGAAGAGAGGCGAGGGGGGAGCAACTAAGTCAGGTGTTTTATGCAGACCACTGAATGAGCGTAGTTCATTAACACATTCATTTGTCTAATGCAAGCAGTGGTGTAGCAACGACCATCTTTGCAGAACTATAGAATCTGACTGCTCCTCAGCTGCTGAGACAACCTCTCATATAATACCATGGGGCAGTGGAATATTTGTTCAAGGCTGCAAATCATTTTATGGGATACATCGGAGTGTATGTCCTGAAAATAGCCCCAAGCTTGGTACTTGATGTATAAACAGCAGCCTTTTCAGCAATTCTTGCATTACTGAAGTAGCTTTAAAGTAATAATACAAGCTTTCCACCTCGGGGGTAGGGATGGTGGAGAATTTCTCCACGAATCTTCGGGAGGCCGAGCGCCGAGGCATTCGGCCCCCCGAAAGTGTTGGAGAAATTCTCCGCCGGCCCCCCGCCCCCCCCCAGGATGGGACTTACCTTCAGCGAATGTCCCTCTCAGCAGCGGGTCCCGGCGGCGGTTCGGCGGTGTTTCGTCGGGGGCGGGGGCCGGTCTCTCGACCGGCTGCCGCCGCTGCCATTACAAAATAAAAAAGTAAAACAAAAAACAAAAACACACACCCGTGATAGGCTACGTGACGATTTACGTAGCCTATCAAAACAAAAAACAAAAACACATACCTGTGATAGGCTACGTGACGATTTATGTAGCCTATCACGGCTAGATTTCCAAAGTCAGCCATGATAGGCTACGTAAATAGTCACATAGCCTATCACGGGTGACTTTGGGGGAAAAAAAAAGCACGTACACAAATGGCGGCGGCCCATGGGCGCCGCCATTTGCGTTCCTTATTTTGGCACGTCTAGTCTATGTAAAGATTTACGTAGACTACAGCGAAAATAAGGGCAACGCAAATAGCGTGCCCTTATTTTCGCCGTAGTCTACATAAATCTTTACATAGACTAGACGTGCCAAAATAAGGAACGCAAATGGCGGCGCCCATGGGCCACCGCCATTTGCGTATGCACTATTTTTTTTTTTCCAAAGTCACCTGTGATAGGCTACGTGACGATTAACGTAGCCTATCACAGCTGACTTTGGAAATCTAGCCATGATAGGCTACGTTAATCGTTACGCAGCCTATCACGGTTTTTTTTTTTTTACTTTTTCTTTCGCAGCCGGGGAGACGGGGCGCTTCTCCCCGGCCCGAATTTCAGCCGGGCGAGGCGGGGCGCCTCCCCCCCGGCCTGAATTCCGGCTGGGCGAGGCAGGACGCCTCCCCCCCCTCGCCTGAACTTCGGGGGGAGAAGCGAAGCGCCTCCCCCCCACCGTGAAAAAAGCTGCGGGACAAGGTAAGTCCCTTTCGTACATCCCTACTCGGGGGTGCCTGGTTGGGAGGGGCGCCTGGCTGCTGAGCCAGAGCCTGGGCGTTTATACCCCCAGCGCCAATTGGTCGCCTCCCAGGGGCTTTATTGGGGACGTCCCCCCAATAAATAAATAAATAATAAAAAATACTTAATTAATTAAGTATTTAATTAATTAAATTGTGAAACAGCTGCGGCTGCCTGGCGCCTCCCAAGCCAGGGCGCCCTCGGCTGGGGGCGCCCGCGCTCAAGCGCAGCTCCATCACCTCTGGCCCCTTGCTGCGCCCCTTGAACTCTGATCTCCTACCTAAATGGTAGTAGCAGCACGCCCATCTTCATCCTCAGGCCTCTCTGTCTTGGTCTAGAACTCGTATCCGCAGATCTTGAAGACTGTGGGGTGGCTGCCTGTTGCCCGGGGTGCCCAGTTGCTTTCTTAATTCTTTGATAGCAGCTAAGCTTAATTCACTTTCTGCATCATGCCTCCCGAGAAGGGCCAAGGTGGTAAGAAAGGGAAGGGAAGGGGAGGGCCCCTCCCCCCCTCCCCAAAAGACCGCTGCCAAGGCCTGATTCTGAGTCTGATGAGGATGCAGACCCGGTACTGGCATCAATTCTTTCTCGTCTGGAAGCTGCTGAGCGTTCCTCGGGGATCCCTCCCCCTCCCCCGGCCAGGCCCAAAAAACCCTCAGTGGTCCAGCCCAAGCGAACACGACAGCAGACCCAACGCTTGTTGCTCCTTTCTATTTCAGCTCGCCTGGACGCTATTGAGGCATCCACCTCCTCTTCCTCAGCTCTTCCAGAAGGCTCACCGCCTTCAGTGGAGCTCCTCCCTTCTGCGGCCTCATCTTCCCTGGGCGCACAAGCAACAACGTTGGTTTTTCCAGCTGGGGATCAGAGCATGCCCACGATTGATACAGGTGAGACTGCTTTGGCACCTCAATTTGCCTGGCCGGGCATGGGGCAAATCAACCCCTGGGGTTGGGCGCCGTGGGTTACCCTTCAGAGCAGCCCAGTCCCCCCTCTTCCACTTCCTTCAGTTACTTCAGCCCCCGCAGTTAGTACTCCTCAGCCCGTTGCCTCAGCCTCAACTCCTGGTTCAACTGCTCTGGTGGCCAGCCCACCCAGTTCATTGGGTCCTGGCGCCACATTCCCCTTACTACTACCGGCAGGAGACGCCACCATGCCTGCCCTGCCACTAGTCCAGCCTCATCCGCTTAACGTCGCCTCCACCAGTGTTTGGCAGGGCCCCGCCAGTTCAGTTCGTGACCCCCTAGCTT
Source organism: Heloderma suspectum (assembly GCF_057233095.1). NCBI lineage: Eukaryota > Metazoa > Chordata > Lepidosauria > Squamata > Helodermatidae > Heloderma > Heloderma suspectum. Next base: position 103,397,335 of record NC_139459.1, read on the forward strand.
CCCTACCTCCTCCCCTGCTAGCCCCACAGTTGTTCTCGGTTGACCCATGCGCCAACCTGAGTCAAGGATCTATGCCCACAGGTGCTACGTCCTCCCCTATTGGTTTTCACTTAACCATTGCCACCAGAGAAAAGATTTTGCGGGGTGAATTTATCAATGTCTTTGCCCTGTTCTTTTGTGAGCCCGAACCCAGCAACAAAGATAGGACCCGTGACCGGGATCCTGAGCGGAGCAAAGCTCGCAAGGGGCCTTGCACCTGGGTGAATTAGTTGCCAGGTTTTTTAATTTACACTGGCATTCTCCAACAGAGATTCCCTGAGAGGGCTTGGGTTCTCACCAAGTACCTCGACATTATATACAGGGCTTACTCCGAATATGAAGGGAGCGCATGGCTGGCCTACAATGAGGCCTTCCGAAGGAGGGCCGCCATTGGCCCTTCCATGCGCTGGGATCTGAAGGACCAGGACCTTTGGCTCCAATTCATGACCCCTTCCAGGCCAGGCTTCGGCGACAGGTCCGACAGCGGCCACATCCTGGCCAAGCTGTCGCCCGCAATAGCCGCCAGGCCTATTGCAGGTCCAGGGGTTCAACACTGCTGGCTGTGCTGGGAGTTCAGCTCCAAAGGTTCCTGCTCCCATAACCCATGCCACTTCCGGCATGAGTGCTCCCTTTGTGGCGGTCAACACTCCTGCTCCTCTTGCCCAAGAGCCAGAGGTTGGAGAGGTCACCCAAGGGATGGCTGTGGTGGCAGAAAACAGGGCGGTGGGCATCCTCCCCCTCCCAAAGGGCCCCAGCCCAGTTAAGATTCTTCCGCTCCTTCAACTTCTAGGGCGTTACCCAAATCGGCGGGCAGCGATCTACTTGGAACGCGGCTTTACACTGGGTTTCAGGATCCCCTTTAAGGGTCTGCGCAAGCCATATTTGACCGGTAACCACCGGTCTGTTCTTAGCATGTGGCGCTTGGTGGAAGATAAAATTAACAAAGAAGTTCAGTCAGGTCGGGTCATCGGCCCCTTTTCCTCGCCCCCGCTACCCAACCTGAGGATTTCCCCTTTGGGAATTATCCCCAAGAAATCGCCCAGTGAGTTCAGGTTAATTCATGACCTCTCTTTCCCCAAGGGCCAGTCGGTTAACGATGAAATCCCAGATTACCTATGTTCCGTGCGTTATACATCCTTTGACACTGCGGTAGCCATGATAAGAGCCTTGGGTCGCGGGGCATTGATGGGCAAGTGTGATATCAAATCCCCTTTTCGCATTTTGCCTATCAATCCTCTGGATTTTGATTTGCTGGGATTTTCCTTCCAGGACAAATTTTACATCGACCACGCCCTCCCTATGGGATGCTCCATCTCTTGCGCCATGTTTGAAACATTTAGTACCTTTCTGGAATGGGCCATACGGGATAAGATGGGCTGCGGCGATGTGGTCCATTATTTGGATGACTTCCTGTTTGCTGGATCCGGGGATGGCAGTCAATGCTCTGACCTGATTAGGGCATTCATATCCCTTTCCTCAGATTTAGGTGTCCCTTTGGCACACGAGAAGACAGAGGGCCCAGCTGTTACTTTGACGTTCTTAGGGATCGAGCTCGATAACCTTGCACAATGTTCTCGTTTCCCTCACGATAAATTGCTGGTACTTAAAAATAAGCTCCAGTCCATCTTGCACCTTCGTAAAGTCTCCCTTAGAGCCCTCCAGGAAGTCATTGGCCATTTGAACTTCGCTTGTAGGGTGGTGGCCCCCGGTCGCGCATTCCTGCGATGGCTCTGCTGGGCAATGCGGGGTCTTCAACTCCCGCATCATCGCACCAGAGTCACCTCCGCTATGTGCATGGACCTGCGGGTATGGCTTAAATTCCTGAGGGACTTTAATGGCATCTCCTTTTGGAGGCGCAAGTTACTTCTACGAGCCGACATGCAGATCCATTTGGACACGGCTGGTACCTTTGGTTTTGGGCTAATTTGGCGAGACCAGTGGTGCCTGGGCCAGTGGCCAGAGACCTGGGCTGCCGGCTGTATCGGTCGGGACCTCACCTTCCTGGAATTCTTCCCCATTTACGTGGCTGTACATATTGGGCAGACTTGATGGCCAACTCTGTTGCCCCTTTTTTGGTGCGACAACTTGGCTGTAGTGCACGTCATTAATACATTATCCTCCAGAAACCAAAGGGTCATGGAGTTAGTTAGAGCATTTACCCTCCAATGCCTACGCCACAACATATGGTTCCGCGCCCGCCATGTGCCAGGTCTGGGGAACCCTGTAGCCGATGCTTTGTCACGAAACCAGATTGACAGGTTCCGTGCGTTGGCTCCGTGGGCAAGTCTGCTGCCAAACCCCATGCCAGATGAACTGTAGGAGATTGGCACTCTCAAGTCGAACATGCTATCCTGAACTCTATAGCCCCCAGCACTAGAGCTGCCTACGAGAGAGCAGGTAGGGAGTTTTGCGCCTTCAGGTGCGGACTTCAGTTGCAGGATGTGTGGCCCTTACCTGTGGACCACTTGTTACAATTCTGCGTACATCTACATAACAGGGGACTGTCTGCGAGGACCATTTCGGCGAGGCTCGCCTCTTTGGCCTTCTGGGCCAAAGTGCGAGGGGTGGAGGACTCCACCTCAGATTTCCGAATTAGAAGGGCTGTGCAAGGCTGGGCATGGATGTCTCCTGCCCTGCCAGATTCCAGGCATCCTTTGTCGCCAGTTATTCTTGTAGGGCTTCAGGCACTGTGGCCCTCCATTTGCTCTTCTCCATATGAAGCCTCCCTCTTTCACGTTGCAGCTTTAACAGCCTTTCTTGGGGCCCTCAGGATTTCAAAACTGGTCTGGGCATCCAAATCCGACACCACTGGGAGGGCCTTGAGGTACTCCGATATCCAGATCCATCCTAGCCTGATTCACCTCCATATTCGATGATCAAAAACCGACCAGTCAGGCAAGGGAGCATTGGTGGCCCTTAACCGGGCCCAGGCCGACGAGTTATGCCCTGTCAGGGCTTTGCGGACTTTCATTGAGCACCACGGGGCGAGGGAGGGTCCCCTATTTTGTCATGTTGACCGTTCACCACTGACAAAGTTCCAGTTTTGGGCAGTCACTAAGTTAGCCTTGACCACACTGGGTCTGGGGCATTATTGTTTCGGGACTCACTCATTCTGCATTGGTGCGGCCTCTACGGCAGCTGACATAGGTTTTTCATCCAAGCAAGTGAAGGCAGTAGGGAGATGGCGCTCCAGGGCCTTCCGCTCTTACATTCGCAAGTTGCCGGATGCTTCATGATGACTCTCTTCGCCTTCCACAATGTTTTATTTAGATGGGATTCGACTGATGCCGGTACAGGTGCTCATCTGTGGGCACAGTATGGTTTTTTGGGCTGCCCGCAGAGCTTCTATGTCGGCCTTCGGATCCCGGCTGCAGTTTCCCCAACAGGTGGCGATACAATGGCTCGGCCGACAGGGTATGCGATGGGACGGTCTTCTCCCCACACTCTTTCAACGAGGTTTGGTCAGTTTACCTCCACAGGTCCTGGTGTTACACCTAGGAGGGAACGACCTGGGCTACAAGCCTGGAAAGGGCTTGATCGAGCAGGCATTGGCAGATCTGCGGACGATCAGACATCGCTGGCCGGGGGTGACCATATTATGGTCCTCAATGCTCCCGAAAATCATGTGGAGGGCGCAGAGCAATGTGGCCATGGAACGGGCCCAGCCCAAGGTGAACAGAGTAGGGATGTACGAAAGGGACTTACCTTGTCCCGCAGCTTTTTTCGCGGTGGGGGGGAGGAGCTTCGCTTCTCCCCCCGAATTTCAGGCGAGGGGGGGGAGGCGTCCCGCCTCGCCTGGCCGAAATTCAGGCCAGGGAGAAGCACCCCGTCTCCCTGGCCGCAAAAGAAAACGTAAAAACAAAAAACACCCCCCCCCGTGATAGGCTACGTAACGATTAACGTAGCCTATCACGGCTAGATTTCCAAAGTCAGCCGTGATAGGCTATGTTAATCGTCACGTAGCCTATCACGGGTGACTTTGAGAAAAAAAAAGCGCGTACGCAAATCGCGGCGGCCCATGGGCGCTGCCATTTGCGTTCCTTATTTTGGCACGTCTAGTCTATGTAAAGATTTTCACTGTAGTCTACGTAAATCTTTACGTAGACTAGACGTGCCAAAATAAGGAACGCAAATGGCAGCGCCCATGGGCCGCTGCCATTTGCGTACGCGCTTTCCCCCCCCCCAAAGTCACTCGTGATAGGCTACGTGACGATTTACGTAGCCTATCGTGGCTGACTTTGGAAACCTAGCCGTGATAGGCTACGTAAATCGTCACGTAGCCTATCACGGGTGTGTGTGTGTGTGTTTTACTTTTTTATTTTGTAATGGCGGCGGCGGCAGCCGGTCAGGAGACCGGCTGCCGCCCCCGCCCCCGCCGAACCGCTGCCGAACCGCTGCTGGGACCCGCCGCCGAGAGGGACATTCGCTGAAGGTAAGTCCCATCCCGGGGGGGGGGGGGCGGGAGGCCGGCGGAGAATTTCCCCAACACTTTTGGGGGGCCGAATGCCTCGGTGCTCGGCCTCCCGAAGATTCGTGGAGAAATTCTCCACCATCCCTAGAACAGAGAACTGGCACGTGGGTTGTCAGATCATGGTGACGGTTGCATCAACCACCAAGGAATCCATTGGACTAGGAGGGAGCTTTACAGGCAGGACGGTGTCCACCTGTCAGACATAGGGAACGACTTATTTTTGGCCGATCTGCAAAGGGGCCTGGGGGAAGTTCTTCTGCGCAGGTGGAGGGAGTTTCACAAGCAATAGGCTTGTCACTCCTGTGGCGGTTAGGACGGGCAAAACAGGAAAGGGAGTAGGGATGGTGTGCATGCAGAGGCACCTTATGGTGACAGGTGATGCCTGAGGCCCCCTGAACGGGTTGTGCGGCTCGGCGGGGGGATAAGGGTTGCCTGGGAGACCAACCCTACTCACTCACCCAGGTGTTGTGCGGCACCGGGTTGGGGGTGACACCGGAAGGACTACCTCCCCCAGAAGGGGCAGTCCGGAGGGATGGCGAGATCACTGCCACCCCTCAGGCTGAGTGTGTTTTCACCCAAGAAGTGTCGGATAGCTGCTGACACAGTTAGATGCCCGTCCTAGTTACCCCTTTGCAAATATTTCAATAAAATGTGGCCCAATTTTCAACCCAAGCTTGTTGTCTGCGTCTTCTTTGACCCATCTCCACTTGCAAATGCCCTACCCGGCGCCAGCTTGTCTGGCTAAAAGGGGGGGGGCATTGCGGGCGGGTGGGGTGACAAGACGTAGGGGCCTCTGATTGATGCACCCCAGTGGCACCACCATGCAGGGAGGGGCATGCTGAGCTGTCTTAAACTCAGCTCCCCCTCCCAATCTCAGCTCTTTGGCGCGTCGCAGCTCCCTCCCACCCTCCCCTTAGCAGCGTGGGTTTTTGCCGGTTGCCCCTTCGGGAGCCATGTAGGAATTTTTTGGCTCACAGTCCTATTGGCCTAGGACTGTGGGTCTTTTTCGCCTACATCACACTGTTAGTTGGGGTGGGTGTGTCCTATAGGGGAATACGGTCTATATCATCGGTCACATTCCACTTGGCGGCTAGGATGGGCAAAACAGGAAAGGGAGTAGGGATGGTGTGCATGCAGAGGCACCTTATGGTGACAGGTGACGCCTGAGGCCCCCCGAACAGGTTGTGCGGCTTGGCGGGGAGATAAGGGTTGCCTGGGAGACCAACCCTACTCACTCATCCAGGTGTTGTGCAGCACTGGGTTGGGGGTGACACCGGAAGGTCTACCTCCCCCAGAAGGGGCAGTTCGGAGGGATGGCGAGATCACCGCCACCCCTCAGGCTGGGTGTGTTTTCGCCCAAGAAGTGTCAGATAGCCGCTGACACAGTTAGATGCCCGTCCTTTGCAAATATTTCAATAAAATGTGGCCCAATTTTCAACCCAAGCTTGTTGTCTGCATCTTCTTTGACCCGTCTCCGCTCGCAACTATAGAATCTGACTGCTCCTCAGCTGCTGAGACAACCTCTCATATAATACCATGGGGCAGTGGAATATTTTGTTCAAGCCTGCAAATCATTTTATGGGATACATCGGAGTGTATGTCCTGAAAATAGCCCCAAGCTTGGTACTTGATGTATAAACAGCAGCCTTTTCAGCAATTCTTGCATTACTGAAGTAGCTTTAAAGTAATAATGCAAGCTTTCCACCTCGGGGGTGGGGTGGGTGGGGGATGGAGTGTGTGTGCAGGGAAGCTATGAACACTTGTTTCTGGCAACCATACCCAAAACGAATAGCTAAATAAATAAATACATACATACATGGGAGAATTGGTATTACATTGAATCACAGAGCTCAGACTGTGGGTTGCTAGGGCTCTGAGTATTATTTACCTGTCTGGACTTTACAAAGAACCTGCCTGGGCTTGTCACAGAGTAACTAACACTCTTCTTTAGTATGTAATATGAGCTATGAAAATTGTGTTGCATTTAAGTGGCTTTAAAGCCATGGGTTTTTTAATCACAATTACGAAAATGAAAGAAAAAACAGCACAAGAATATAGCGTGCAAATCACTCTGATGGAAGTGAATGAGGGAAAGGAATCAAACACTAATATAGGATTTTCAAACAAGTCAGTTTAAAAGATACTTAAGGCACAATCAGTTCAGCCTCTGAACTGAACATGCTTGCACGGTGAAGCAGAGGCAGTCTCTAAAAAGGTTGAAGGAGACTTGATTTAACTGTTTCATCTTATGGTAAGTGATGTGCAGGGTTGCATTTCCTAGTGGATATAATTCACAGTTCCAAGGAAAAGCACCATGGCCTTTGAATGATCTAAGTGTGTGTGTGTGTGTGTGTGTGTGTGTGTGTGTGTGATCACTGGGATCCTTGTTAAGGTAGCCAGGATATGTTACCTCTAAAAAAGCAACTCTGAGACAATCACCCGAGGCCATTCAAACTGGCCCATCCTCTTCCTTAGGTGCATACATCTGCCCTTCACTGCATGTTGCCATCATGCCCCAGCTATGTGCAATGCTGCCAAGGAAAGAAAAGACCTTTCCAATTTCACAAGTAGGGTGGAAAATGTTGAGCATAACTGTGGATCCAGTTTAATACCATTCTAATACTGTTGAAGGAAGCAATGGGCCTGACCTCCGCTCCTTCCAGTTCTCCTTTCTTAACTCACTGTTTCCTTCACCCACCACTATGAACTAAGAGAATAGCTTCATTTAGCATTAAGTTGGCCGAAATTTTTCACCAGAGAATTTTCTGAGTTTTCTTTTTTACCCTCGCCTAAACTGTTGGAGAGTTCTGCAACAGAATATTCAGATAAATGCTTCGCCCCACTTGCATCTGTTCCAAATAGAGTGGAGAATTTTGTGCAAGTGTCGGCAGTATGGCATGGGGGCTTGAGCAGTGTTTGTCTGAACACTGCACTTGTCTTTAGCATTTAGTACAAACTTGCAAGTTCCATCTCTGGACAAGGAGGTGACTTACTCTAATATTTCTTATTTCTATAGGTTCAAATGCCATCAACATTCTGCAAGTTGTGAAAGCTCATGAGTCATTTTAGAGACCTGCTCATAGCTCACTGGCCATTTCAGAGATTTTAAATGTTTATTTTTATTCACAAACTTATATGCATACCAAGGGATTCCACTAAGTGTGTAGAAACCACTACCTTATTTTTGGGTGACTCATTTTGCTTCCAAACTGATAGACACTCGACCACTGGAGGTTACTATTAGAGGGAATTATGATAAATTTGCTCTGCAGCTCTGTTAAGCAGAGGTATTAAGATTTAAAGTTGATTGTCACACAACTCTAAGAATATTTACTTGAAGTTCACCTACTGTTGTTTATATATGAATGTTAAATGTATCATATTAGGCAGCTGTCACAATTGAAAGAGCACAGTAGTATCCAGTCTACAGCCCAGTTAAACTGGCGTACTTGGATTTAAGTGCCAAAATAGATGTGGCAGCAGCATGTAAACATGTGTCTGTCCCAGTCATAGAGAAAGCAGGAGTGGGGTCAGTTTTTATCAGCAAAAGCAGTGTAGAGCTGAGGAATGCAGAACCTTCCCTGCAACCTTTATTTACTTCCCCACACCCTAAGTACTTTCCTCAAGCATAAGTGTGCTTCAAGAATCAGAGCTTGGCTGAGGAGATAGGTGCCTGGGCGGATACACTTTAAGGAGTTAAACTGCAGGCTGCCATGGGAAAGGTTCTGCCTGCTTTACTCACCCCTCTCCCCTTTCACTCTTTCTATCTATGTGACAGGGAGAACTGTGTTTAAACATAGCGTAAACCTGCTGCCCTTGGATCTCCTCCATTGCTCTGTTGTTTTTAACCTCCTAAGCTCCGTGGAATTTAATGGCATTCGACTGGCCAAAACTCTACTGCATCAGTGTAACTGGATTTGAAATGGGGCTACTTTGTTTAATATGCACATTGCACACTGCACCATTCCTGGATTATTAGAAGAATTGTCTGGACTTTACAAACCAACAATGAATGAAAAGGCTGCTTGCATTTAGTTTCACGCTGATTCTGAAGTTTGCCAAGTCAGTTTCAATAGAAGACAGGGCTTCCTTATTCTTGTGTCATACCAAGTCAGACTACTGAGTTCCAGGAAGAGGTCTTCCCTGTCACTTGCGATCTGACCCTTTTAATGGGGCATACCAGGAATTGAACCTAAAACCTTCTGCATGCATGCATGCATGCATGCGCTCTGCAATTGAGCTAAGGTCACGCCACTGCAGAACAGGGTTTCAGCAGGCTCCGCTTTTCTCACCTCTGGAGTGCCAGGACAAGGTGCACTTGCAGAATTTCCTTCTTCTACACAGTCTTGTCCTCTGTCACATCTGGTCCTTCAGGACTTTGGGTCTAGGCCAGTCTCTAAAAACAGATGAAGGGTAAGGTAAATAGGCTCCTTAGAAGTTGAACATTATCTGGAAAATGAACTAAACAATTTCTCTGCAATGAGACAAATTCTGCTCTGGTGTCAAGTAGAGACAAGAATCAATCAGCTTTTTGGTTTAGATAGAAATATCCATTTCACAGGAAAATTTCAGGAAAGCTAGTTTGATTTTGTAGCCATTAACTTTTTCACTCCCAGCCTTTCTCTGACCAGGGGGTGGTGGGGCGATGGTTGGTTTCTACCCATAATTTTCACTTATTAACCCTTATCAGTGCAATTCTAAGCTCAGTGGGATTTAGTTGCTAGTAACTTTCCTGAAGATTACAGTCATGCAGTGCAATCATATGCTTGTCTACTCAGATGTAAGTCCCACTTTCGTCAAAGGGGTGTATTAATCCCTAGTAAGTGTATTTGCCTACGTACTGACTGGATCTCTAAGAATAAAAGCCTGCTTTTATTTTTTCAACATGTCCCCATTTTTAAACCTCCCCTAATTACCATTTTACTCTTGTTCTCACCTCCTATCATTTTGCTGTGGGTAAAATTAGTAGTACCTAACTATTGTGATGTTCCATTTTTGAATAGTCGTTGTGTCAAAGGATGTAAAAAGGTCAGTGGGGAAAAACACTCCCTTCAACCCTTTCACCATTTTTCCATGTCCCCGCCCCCCCAAAACCTGCTTCAACACAGTGCTTTTACTTGTAAGGGCATTGCCCACTTTCTTTTTTTCAGTCCATTTCTGGGAGCCGTTCACATACAAATGCATGATAACAGAATCCTTAAAAAAAACTTGCTGGCCACCTCTGCACATAAATCCCTAACCATAAAATCTATTGCAGAATTAAAAGATTCTGCTCAAAGCCCTTTGCTGTATGTATGTATATATTTAAATGTTTATAAGCCACCTTTCTGGACCAAGTCCACCCAAGGCCCACAAACTGCTGAAGGATTTTTAAGGCCAAAACCAGCATTTTGTTTGCTAATGCACATTAAAAGACTGTTTTAAAAGCCCACCGCTATGTGCAAATGTGCATTACAAGACTTTTAAAGGTACCTTGCTATGCGTTGATGCACATAAATATCTAGATCACTGCTATGCACTGATGCACATAAATATCTAGATATCTGCTGAAATCAAGCTAGTTTCGAATAACCTACAACACAATCCTGTCTATGCACACTTACCAAGGAGTTAGCCTATTGAATGCAGTGGGATGTACTGCAGAATGGACATGTGTAAGATTGCACTGCTAAGCACCAATAATTTTAGCATAGCTTAGGTGTGCCCAACTTTCTCCAGATAATGGCCATGGTGTTTTTGTCTGAACTTCAGTCTTGCAGTTCCCATGGCAATTGTACTACTAGCCCACATGGCAGATAAGGGAAATCATGGCAACAGCCATGAGAAGGATTCTTACACAAAACACCATACAACATGATGCCTCCTGTTTTGGTAGATTGTCTGCATGTTCAGTTTAGCATTAAAGCACCGATGTGGGAGTGCAAGTATCTTCCATGTGGGCAGGGTGTCGCTTTTTTGTTGGTGAGTATATTTCTGAAGTACTGGAACGTCCAGGCTTGGCCATCTCATATAATTATGTTATCGCTAATAGTTATAAATGGTAGGGCTTGAAAATCCAGGGGACAACAGCCCCTTACATCTTAGTGTCTGTCTGTCTGTCTGTCTATATCTATCTATCGGTGCATAGCTCTGAACGCTCACTGTCCATATACTAACAACTTCATGGCATACCCACAGTGATAGGCTAAATCCCTGGGTATAATAGGTTTTGCTCCTTCACATCCTAGGCACTCCCTCTCTTATCCTCAGGGTTCTCTGGTATCCTGTTTGGTAGTTTTTGTTTTCTTGAGTTTGCGATATTTTAGCATACATGGCACAGAAATACAAGCCTTTCCCAATCTCCTTCGTGGCAAATAAAGATAATATTATTAACCTTGGGCAAAGGTGAGTCTCTTATTACAAGACTTGTCTAGCGTTTGACATGCCTAATCAGTCACCCCAAATATTATTGTTTTAGCCTATTATAAAGTATATTTTTACACAATTTCAGCTCAGAAAGAATGTATGGTGTGTTATACAGTAGGCGAAACTGTTAGACTTGAAGGATAAGTAACTTTGTACTAATTATAAAGTCATGGATACATACAGCAGCCTTTGAATTAGCACAATGCACTTGATGTGTTGAGAGAGCTCGTTTCAATGGAGGAAGAGGAAAGAAGATATGTGGTTGGAGGAAGCCAATGTAGCATTGGGTTTTTTTTTTTCTCCATTAATGAATGGAGTGGACTTACAGTGTAGAGATATGGAAATAGCCATTGAAATGGTACATTAGTCATTCTTGTATAAATTGCACGTTGTTTCTAGGTAATCCAGGAAGCAACATAACAATGGAGAATCAATTATAAAATGCAAAAAGAATCATGAAAGGTGATTCAGTCTGTTCACACAATAATCCATTCTCTGGGTAAAAACAGACATTTGGGGGAAGACTCACTGTATGTCTAGTATGATCCCTAGTTTCTGCAATTCGGCCAGTATTAAACACGTAGAAAACCCACCACTGGGTTGCGTTTAAAGTAGTGCTTGTGGAAGGACACCCACAGGAAAGGAACCCCCTGTGCCTCCCCCCACCCCAAACACCCTTCTCCTGATGAGTTGGGAGGCTCTCGGAAAAGGCCTGAGATGTAAGGCAGGGAGATGCAGTAGACAGAGAATCAGGGGAAATTGAGTGGAACCAGATTGCATGTGCAACCTGCTTCCACCCCATTTTTCCCTATTTCTTCTCCACTACAACTTCCACCCCATATATCCCAGGCCTTTCCTGAAGGTCCCTCAACCCTCAGGAGAGGCTTTTAGGTGCAAAGGAAGTTGCAGTGGGGAGGAGGGAGCAGAGAATTCTCTTTGCATGAGCGCTATTTTGGATGTACTGTCTGTAACCCATTGCTTTTGTTAAGAGAAAGAACACACTCAACTGTCCAGCTGAAATAAATGGTACTTAAATGTGCTTTGAACTTTGTCTGGATTGTGCCCAGAGTAGATTACCCAATCACACCACTTAAATAAAATGTATACAACTAGACTAACTATGTTTCTGATGTGTACAAAATAGTGGGTTATGAGGCCTCTAATTACTCTGAAGGACGAACACTGTTAACAGTGAATACTGTTTATGTAATATTCAAAGAAAAACACTCCTTATTTAGTACACAGAACCTAGCATTTCATTTAGCAAAATTCCCTAGACTTTCCCTAGGTTTGGGTCAATTTATTAGGCTGTGTACATGTTTCTGTTTGAAGTGCAGGTTGTTTTCGATTTAAAATGAATTCTTGAAGGAGAAGAGCAAAAAAAACCCCAAAAACAAAATAAGGCATGTTTGTAAAAACAACAACAATACATGTTCTTAAATTTATGATCTTGCAAGGTAAAGGCATGCTGGTATAGTGTGTCCCAGGTACAGTTGCCACTATTTTCTAACAGGCAGCTGTCCCTTTAACAGCTGGATATTTGCATACATGTATGCATCAATCAATCAAATAAGCCAGCAAGCAGAAATTTAACAGACAAGGCTTTCTGCAGTCCTCCATCTCCATGAAAAGAAAGGCACATCTGTTGAATTTCTGCCTCTCATTCCATTGTTGAATAGCCTTGCCAGAAAAGCCTGGGGTGTGTTTCCACCAGTGATTTACTCCAGCCTGGCTGCGTGTTGAGGTCGCACAGTTTACACGATGTTGAGGCCATCCAGCAGATGTCCCAGGGTTTATCACAGAAAAACTGGTTCTTCTGAGACTGGTTATAGTCCAACTTTTCCTCTTTACTTCGGCTTGGTTATGGTCTTGTTGGGGTGCGTTCCTTCACCCATACTTGCGTCGGTATCATAGTCCTGCCCATGGGGGCATGTAGCCCTGCCCATGGGGGTGTGTTGCTCACCTGCCCATGACCTCACTGACCCAACCCTTTCCCTGCCTGTTTTCTGGAAGTTTCAATGCCGTTTTGGAGCAGGATACCAAGGGACCAACTTAAAAAAAAACACATTGAAAATAAGCGCAAGATCACTAGTGCATATAAGTGTGCTATTGCGGGCAAGCAAGTGCTCCCACTACAGCCTGAAAATAAGTTTTATCTCAGGTCACTTCCCCAGAACCACACGTGGGGAGGATCCATGGCTAATATTCCTTTGTGTCCTTTGGTCCCCTTTTGCAAGCTTCATAGTTCAGCTTTCGTATATTATATGCTAAGGCGCTATCTCATTAGAACACCATTGCACAGATCTTCCATCAATACACATACCCTCCATGTCAGTATCTCGCTATCGCTCTATCATGAAATGGCACTAACATGTATTTGCACTATCACGTGATAGCACATTTCTGGATGTAGGGTAGAAACTTTTTTCTATTGTAGTGCCCATCCTTTGGAACTTCCTGCCCAGGAAGATCTGCTTAGCCATTTCCTTGTTCTCCTTTCCAGATAAGTGAAGACCTTTACATTCAAAAGATTTCCTTGCCTACTGATAGTTATGTTGCTATTATTTGTTTGTTCGTTTTTCTTGATTTTAGCGAGTGCATTTTCTTTCTTCTTAATAGAAGAAAGTGACCATTTTGCAGTGATTTATAATATGGCATTTGTTGTTGTTGTTGTTGTATGTTGCTTTGAGAACTTTTTTTAATCAAAAAGCAGCTTATGAAGTAATCCTGTCTTTTTATTATGCCTGTCGGGCAGGATGGCATGGGCTTTCTACATAAAGCTTTTAGCCCGCCACTTTACCGATGCTTCTGTTTCCAGTTTCTTTGCAGGATTAAGGCTTTTTTGTTTTGTTTTTTTCTGGAGTTTTTCTTCCTTTTCCTTTCCTTATGTTCCATTACACAAGCACTAGGTGGTGCTGTGGTATAACAGAATTGAGCAATTACACTAGGCTTTATCCTGCCATTCACAAATAATACCAGACTTTCCTTGTTAGGAAACCCCCCCCCCCCCTACTAAAATGGTTGCAAAGCATGGAAGAGGCCCTGGACAATGACATCATGTAAAGGACCTGCAAACTACCTTAAGTGAGGAATCACAAGCACACAATAAATGCCTTGTGTAGAACGGCTTCACCACTCTAAAACCCCTTCTGCTGATGGAGCACCATGCTGTGCCAGTAGGGAAGTAATTTATACTGAGACAGTAATATTCTAGCACCAAGAGGACATTACTCCCAGATTTCCCCTTGCAGGACTCCACTTATTTATTAAATTTCTATACTGCCCCGTAGCCGAAGCTCTCTACAGAGAATTTACAGAGATTCTTGATAGGATTCTCCCTCTGTGCTACTGCTGGGCACCCTTCTTTCCAAAGTCTCTTTGTTCTGGTGGTTTGCTAGCCAACCTCTATTTCTTCTTGGAACCAATCCCCCCCCCCAAGTCCTTAAGCATGTGCAAAGGGCTTTGGGGAAAGAGGCAGGGATTTCTCTTATCTGCACTGGGGACATGAAGGAAGAAAGGAACAGAAGACTCTCTGCTTACCTTCTGTTCGCCTTCTCCAAACCTCAGCAGAAAGGAGAGAAATCTCCACCTCTTGTGAGGGCTTGGGAGAGAGGTGGAATCTTTCCACATTGTGCTGTGATTTGGAGAAGAGAATAAACCGTCACCCAGGAACTCCTGCTGTCTCTTCCCTTCTCTAAATTGCAGTGCAAGTGAGAGGCTGTGCAAGGTTACTGGGGATCCTTCTCTCCAGAGGGCCAAGGGTGGTAGGAGGAAGTTAAGTGTCCCATTTTAATGAAGGCACATCCACTCACTTGAATTGCCATGGATGTACTAAAATGTTAATCAAAGAAATATGTTCAGGGGGCCTTGGCTATTCCTCTGATAGGTTATACTTTTTCCTGTCTTACTGATAAATGACGGTTTGTGTAAATTACCTGTCCCTCTTGCAAGAATAATGGAATCATTTATAATAGGCTAATGCATTAACACTGGACAGAAAAAAGAAAAAAAGGTTGTCTGCTGAATGACTTGACTTGGAAGTATTATCCTTCAGTCATGCAGGTTAAGTGGAAGGCCCAGCAGTGTTTACTTAATTGGCAGAGAAAAAGTTATATTTTATCTGTATTGCGCTTTTCACATTAATTCCTCTCTGGCTAGACATGCCTCCCAGTTTCTCACTAGCACTGTACCACACTTAAACAAGGATCAAACTATATTTCCACTGTAACCAACCTGAAACATATGGCTTGTGCATCGTGACGGAACTTTGACACTCCTAACAAAGTGTGAGTTTGAACATGTTGCAGTGCCTAAGCAACATGTGTTAACCACTTATCACAATGAAATGAGCAAAGAAATGCCATCTTGACATGCACCACTTTATCTAGTAAATACCACTGTTGGCTAAATGTAAATCCATTCTTAAATACCATTTAAAAATTGGGAAACAAACATCTTTCCCTTTAGGGATAACAGATCTTTATATGTGCACAAGGTGGGTTAGCAACTCTTGAAACACTCTAAGCTGTTCCTGTAACTGCTGTTTGAACTGCAGCAATTAGCAGGTGATAATGTTGGTTTAAATTTGATATGTAGGATTTAACTGATAAAGCTTTTCAAGTTAAATCCTACATATCAAATTTTTGTTAAGATACAAGATCAGACCATGGGGTTCCTTCCCCTATCCCTAGCCAATTGGCAACTGTAAGCACAGGGAAGCCGTGAAACTCTGGTTGTGTGTTGGGGGAAGGCCTGCAGACCTCTCTATCAGGGTTTTCTCAGCACCTCACTGAGCTATAACACCCAGGATTTCTATGGAGGGAGGCGGTTAAGTAATAACACCTGAACTGGCATGAAACCAATATACATGTTTGTAGCGTATATATATATATATATATATATATATATATATATATTATATTTTTTTAACATATGCATTTTATCTCTGAAAACAACAACAACAAAAACCCTGCAGGCTAAATGATAATATCTCAGTGTTATACTGTCTAGCATGTACTTTATCCCTATTAACTTTTGATCCTTTATGACTATGTTGTTTTATTGTCATTTGCTTTTTTTAATTAAATATGGTATTGCATACAATGGCGTGGTCATATCCTGTCCTTTCGATTTAGGGGTTGCTTCTCTGACTAGTTGCATTAAATGTGCCCTATGGAGAAATGCACCACTATGACTGAGCAGTGAATTAAATAGCCAGACTACTACAACTACTTGTAACAATAGCCCAATGGCTAAATGTTGATTAAGGACCATTGTCACTGTATGTAAGATGTTCATCAATCAGCAATTTACACACAAGGAGCCCCAATGAGGGCCTTCTGATCAGTCTGGGTGTTGTTGAGGTCCATGATACTTATGACTCAAGAGGGCCAAAACTTACGTCTGGCCACTTTTTGTCACTAAATTTTTCTTCTAGCACAAGAAACTGTTGGCTTAACTCTGACACTGATGCCTCCTCTTGGGTGCTAGTGGTCCATGGTTTACTAGAGAGAGAGAGAGAGAGAGAGAGAGAGAGAAAAGGCTCCATGATATGTATTTTAAAACTAAACAGGCTGCCCAGCTCAGCTATAACAGATTGAACAGTGTGTGAAGACTGGATTGGAAAACTTGATGTGGGGCATAATCCAGCCTTCAGTAGCCATTGATTGCAATGCTTGGTCCCAATGGTGGAGAGTTAAGAACATTCTACAACTTTGGCTGTGCTCCCACCAGCGATTTACTCCAACCTGCCTGCGCTGTGGGGTCTCTGTGTTTCCATGATGTCATGGCCATTCAGCCCCAGTGTCACATTTTATCACTGAAAAACCACTTCTTCTAAGACTGCTTATAGTCCGACTTTTCCCAGTTATGGCGGATCCATTACTGACCTTTTTCCACAATCGCACTGGGTTCACTGTCTTAGCCCTGCCCTTGGGGCATGTAGCCTGGCCTTTGTTGGTGTGTTGCTCTGACCTCGGTGACCCAACCCTTTCCCTCCCTGTTTTCTGGAAGTTTCATCGCCATTTTGGAGCAGGATGCCGAGGGACCAACTTTTAAAACATCATTGAAAATAAGCACTAGAACACAGCCCATGACCCCAGTCAAGGGGTGTTTTCTCTCATTGTGCTGAATGAGGCTTGCCCTCTCAATGACCACAGAAATCTGAGAAGCCCTGCAATTGACTCAGCCCTCAGTTCTTGAAACGTGATTAAGTGCGATCTCGAGGCTTCAGTTCATTGCCTTAGGATGTAACTCCTTCACAGCTTCCAAATAGAGATCCTGTGCTTTAAAATGGGGGCTGGTTTCGGTCTCTTTCCCACAACTAACCCATTAGTGTCTCCTCAGAAGTAACTCCCATTGCTGTGGATGAGGCTGAGATTCCCCCTCAATTGAAATGGCACACATTAAAGCCCAATTGCTTAAATGCATTTAAGCGACCAAGCCAGGCTTGGATGAATTGCCTTCGGAAGAAAGTACTTAGCAGCTTCATTATAGCTACCCTGCAGGTTACAATGTGGGCTGGATTCTGTCTTTGTCTTTACTACTCTCTTTCCCACAACAAACCCATTACTGTCTCCTCAGAAGTTAACTGCCATTGTGCTGAATGATGCTTGCCTTTGAATGCCTGCATCAGAACTTACAGAGATTCCCCCTCAATTGAAATGGCACACTTTTATGCCCAATTCCTTAAATGCGATTAAGCGAGATCTTGAGGCTTCAGTCCATTGTCTTAGGATGTAACTCCTTCACAGCTTCCAAGTAGAGATTCTGTGCATTAAAATGGGGGCTGGTTTTGCTCTCTTTCCCACAACAAACCCATTACTGTCTCCTCAGAAGTAACTCCCATTGTGGTCAGTGAGGTCCTCTGGGTTAAAATGGGGGCTAGTTTCCCTCTTTGTGCTCCCCCCCTCTTTCCCAGCACAAGAATATGTGTGTCTACTCGGAAGTAACTCCTACTGTGCTCAGTGAGGCTTGCTCCTGAAATGCAGATGCATCTGGACTTTCAGGGAAAAGAGAAAGGGTGGGAGAAGGAGAAAGCCTTGGAGAAGCTCTATACAGTCAGTAAAAACAAGACTTGGAGTGTGGTCACTGAACTTGAGCTGGACATCCTAGAGAGTGAAGTCAAGAGGGCCTTAGGAAGTATTACTAACAACAAAGCTAGTGGAGATGACAGTATTCCAGCTGAGCTCTTTAAAATCCTAAAAGATGATGCTGTTAAAGTGCTGCACTCAATATGCCAACAAATTTGGAACACTCAACAAGACTGGAAAAGGTCAGTTTACATTCCAATTCCAAAGAAGGGCAATGCCAAAGAGTGTTCAAACTACTGTACAATTGCGCTCATTTCACATGCCAGCAAGGTTATGCTCAAAATCCTACAAGCTAGGCTTCAGCAGTATGTGAACCGAGAACTACTAGAAGTACAAGCGGGGTTTCGAAGAGGCAGAGGAACTAGAGATCAAATTGCCAACATTCGCTGGATCATGGAGAAAGCAAGAGAATTCCAGAAAAACGTCTATTTCTGCTTCATTGACTATGCTAAAGCCTTTGATTGTGTGGATCACAACAAACTGTGGCAAATTCTTAAAGAGATGGGAGTACCAGATCACCTTACCTGTCTCCTGAGAAACCTGTATGAGGGTCAAGAAGCAACAGTAAGAACCAGACATGGAACAACCAATTGGTTCAAAATTGGGAAAGGAGTACGACAAGGCTGCATATTGTCGCCCTGCTTATTTAATTTATATGCAGAGTACATCATGAGAAACGTCGGGTTGAATGAATTACAGGTTGGAATTAAGATTGCCGGGAGAATTATCAACAACCTCAGATATGCAGACGATACCGCCCTAATGGCAGAAAGCGAAGAGGATCTCAAGAGCCTCTTGTTGAGGGTGCAAGTGGAGAGTGCAAAAGCTGGTTTGAAACTCAACATTAAAAAAACTAAAATCATGGCATCTGGCCCCATCACTTCCTGGCATATAGAAGGGGAAGAAATGGAAGCAGTGACAGATTTTACTTTCTTGGGCTCCAAGATCACCGCAGACGGTGACTGTAGCCATGAAATTAAAAGATGCTTTCCTTGGGAGGAAAGCTATGGCAAACCTAGACAGCATAGTAAGAAGCAGAGACATCACCTTGCCGACAAAGGTCCATCTAATCAAAGCTATGGTTTTCCCAGTAGCAACATATGGCTGTGAGAGCTGGACTATAAGGAAGGCTGAGCACTGAAGAATTGATGCTTTTGAACTGTGGTGCTGGAGAAGACTCTTATGAGTCCCCTGGAATGCATGGTGGTCAAATCAGTCAATCCTAAAGGAAATCAACCCTGAGTGCTCATTGGAAGGACAGATACTGAAGCTGAAGCTCAAATATTTTGGCCACCTAATGCGAAGAGAAAACTCTCTGGAAAAGACCCTGATGCTGGGAAAGACTGAAGGCAAAAGGAGAAGGGGACGGCAGAGGATGAGATGGCTAGATAGCATCACCATTGCAATGAATATGGGCTTGAGCACACTCCGGGAGAGAGCATAGGACAGGAAGGCCTGGCGTGCTATGGTCCATGGGGTCACGAAGAGTCGGACACGACTGAACAACAACAAACAACTCCTCCATTAGCTTCTCCTTCTGTTGTCCTGGAAGCACGGCCAAGGAGGCATGAACACTGAAGTTGTATGAAGGAGCGGGGGAGATGATCCTGGAGGGAGCAGTCAGGCAGAGATGAAAAGATGCACATGTAAGCACCCGTTTTAGAGGCAAGAAAGAAAGTTTAAAGGGGGAGAGGATGCTCCAGACACAGCGCTTTGATTTTTTGCCCCTTTGTTAATGCACAATTGTGGTTTCAATCTCTGTTTTAGGGGCAAGAAAGAAGGTTTAAAGCGGGGGGGGGGGATGCTCCAGACACAGTGGTTTGATTTTTACCTCCTTCTCTAAAGCAAAACAAAAGGGCTGGGAAGGCACGGAGGAGACTGGCCAGAGCAGGAAACTTCAGTGTGGCAGAGGGGGCGAGGGAAGGGGGAATCGGAAACAGGAGGAGGCGGGAAAACAGATGGGGTAAGTAGACCCAACCCACTCCAAAAAGCCTCCACCCAGCCATCAAGAGAACAACATGATTAGGGCCCCGTGGAAACAGCATAGCCCACCAGGATACAACGATGATAGACTGGGTCCTTTGGGGACATGGAAACTTGCAAGAGAGCAAATGCGCTTGTGGAAACAGCGCAACAAAGTTGGAAAAGAAGTGAAGGCGATAGTGTGGAAACACACCCTTTGACTTGCAACAAAATGTTGCACCATGGAGTGCTCCAGTTTGGAGTTCCAGCCGGTCAGCCAGACCCTTTTCCAGGATACTCCATTCCAGAAAGTGGGACCATTTTGCCCTCCCCATTCCCAGTTTTCTGTTTCTTTTCCTTCAACAGTACACCAGCATTCCATGGCCACTGAACATGCTCAGTCCTCACTGGGCTGCTTGGGTGGTGGCTTGGGTGGTGGGTTTTTCCCCTTAACCTGTTTTTTGTACTTCTGCAGAAGTACATAAGTTTTTACTGGGGTTATCTGAGCTGACACCTCCCTCTTGTGCATGGATGATGCCATGGTAGCCACATAAGGATAGGCACTGGAAGAATTGAGTTTGCCCTTATCATGTGTAATAATTGAAAGGACTTCAAGCAATTTTGTCTGGATTATGCCCTCTACATTTCAGGTGAGGGCAGCTGGCGGGGCTTAGGGCAGGCAGGACCGCTCCCCACATCCAGGACTATTATTACACCTCTGGACGTTTCTTTTAGACACACCAAGGAAAAGCTTCACTCTCCCAAGAAGCATGCTGACTATGCTTAGAATAATGGTATGCTCGGTTTAGTAGTCATAATGATGACTGTTATTGTTCAAATAATAAAAATAGACAGCTTTGGATTGGACAGTGTTTTCTAAATGCTTCTTCTGTATAACTGTGAAATCCTCTTGTTCAAAATTCTCTGAAAGGCTAACCGAAAAAGGGATATTTGGGCACTCATAAAGATATTAAGCGCTCATAAACCTGCCCACTTCCAGAAAGTGAATCATAAGTGGCTGTGATTTACATATCAAATGGACCTGTAATAAATTTCCACATAAATTCTTTCCAGCAGCGTGCAGACCTTTTTAGTTCCACACCCATATGCCTCCTGTAATGATCCTCCACCTGGCCATGGTTCCTTTTTATGTGGGAACATTAAACTAATTTTACTTGGAATGTGGGATGGTTTCTCAAGATGATGCACCTGATACTAAAAAGCAGTTCACAAGACTTCTTAGGAAGACAAATGGCTCCCCAGAGACTCCTTCTGCTTTGTATTACAGATTATGGTCTTGTTTCGAGAACCAGCTCATCTTTGACAACCTTCTGCTTCACATTTGGCATCCTCGTGACATCTTACAAAATGAGTGGAGGGTCAAGAAGTCAACTGGCTTCCTCATATGCTTCTACCATTACTACTGACATCGGTGGGACAGACAGAGGGACGAGGAAGGATCAGTGGACCCGAAGCTAAGGGGATGAAGGGTGTGTGTATGTGTATAAAACGCTGTGATGACAATATGTATTATTTATTTAGTAGAGTTAGATGCTGCTGACCATATCTAAAAAAATATCTAGGTGGATTACAGAGCAAAGATTAAACTACATTAAAATAAATCATAATAAATATAAAAATGTACATAAAATGCTTGTAAAACCATTAAAATCAAATACTCAAAACACCACAATGAACAAACACTATAATTAACTAACAATACAAGGAGAGATGAGTTTAAATTCTTCATTGATTTCAGCGTTCTGGCAAATTCTCACGCAACAGAGTCATCCTTTGTTTGACAAAGGGCAGATTCCTGCGGCAGGTTGCTTCTTTAGCCTGCATTCACTGCTTGTAACTTGATGATGTCCCCCACCCCACCACAAACACTGGAGACATGTTTTTTCTTGGCAAAGTCAGATACAAGCACTGCTAAGGTGTCTAATATTCCCCTGAAAGGCTGGTGCTGCTCCATGGCTTCAGTTGAAGTGCATTAAGGTATTTTGTCTGTCAGCCATCAAGCCCCTCTCTGAACAGAAGCAGTGAAACAGGGCTGTCTGAAATGTGAGCCTGGAGGAAGCTTGGCATGAAGCATTTACTGAATGAAAGGGATATTTTTTAAAAATCGAAGTATTAGGTTCACTATTGTAAAGAAGGTAAAACATCACTTAACGTTATTTTGCATGCTAAATTCTTAACTCATTCAAATCCCCCAAGCGCCACCAAATCCAAATCTGCTACTTGATATTAGTAGCAGATTTAGAATTGGTGGAGCTTGCTGGATGGAGCTTGCCATGCACACAGGGGCTGGGTATATCAGATTAAAGCAAATCTGTATTATCCCCCTTGCTTATAACCAAGATGAGCAGGGTTAAGAATGTGGAGGAGCTGAACTGAATAAGGTTCCCCACACTGTAAGTTCTCAAGCTGTAACAATTTTGTAACCAAGAAGTGATGCCTGAGTGTGCATTTTTCCTCCTCCCGGCCAATCCCTTGTCCTTTTGTGTTATGTCTATTAGATTGTAAACCTGGGGGCAGGGTCTGTCTTGTTATTGATCTTTATAAGCCACTCTGGGGGCCTTTTTTTGTCTGATAAGTGGAGTAAATATATTTCATTCATTCATTTAATCAATCAAACAAGCAAACAATGTCTAAATGAAGGTTTAAAACAACAAGATGAATGGTGGATGGATAAGCAGAAAAACGTCCAAACATCCCTTGCAGCCCCCTGTGACTGCCAAAATATGCTCTGGAGGGTCCACCAACCCTCTGGAAGAGATTTTTGATAGCATGGCAGAGGGGAGCTTCAGACGAAAGGGGGAATTGCTCCCCTTCCTGTTCCACTGGTGGAAGCAGTTACACTACATCAGTGGAAGGACCTCATTAGATCCCGTCCTGTCTTCATCGAATGTCGCCAAGCACTTTGCTTAGCAAGCTCTGAAAAACAATAGGCACCATTTCCCAGTCTTGGTGACTAAAATACCTAAATTCAACTGATATTTTCTCTTACACAACCATTAAATAGTTAAGTGTATGAAAAATTTAGACTCCCTCCCAATAATAATTTAAATGATCAAATTATGATTGCTGATGCCTTTTAAATAGACGCACATGCAGCTGGGAGCATGTAGAAAGCCAGCGTGCATGATTGGGTCTGGACTTAGTAGCAAGTATCTATGATCTGAAAAGTGAAGTTTGGAAAGAAAGGTAAAAACTAATGTGCATACTAATATTAAATATTTGCACAGGTGGATCTACCCTGAAATGTGCACATAATATAATGTTCCATTAGGAGCACAGTGGTCAGGACACCTCATGTAAGCACTCGCATTCTGGCGCAGCAAGTCACTTTATAAAGGATTTGTTCAAATTCACAGCACCGTTTCCTGTGCTAAATTTCCACATTAATTTTCCCCTCTGTATGTATTGGTCACACTCACCATACTGAATACTTGAAGTCTAATTCTGTTATGGATATACTATAACACATAGGGGCTCTATTGTAATTCAGTATGTATTTGTGTCCCATTGTGGAGCATGAAATTAAAGAACATATGCATAGCTCGCATAACGAAATCAAATTTGCTGACCGTTGTGTTTGCTGAAGTGCCATTTATTCCAAGAATTTCTTTAGTGTTTCCTTGGATGCATGCCCCGCACAACAGAATGATTATAAATAGGGTATGCATATCAGAATTAATGGTTAGCTAGCAGGATTACCATAATGCCCAGACATTGTAGCCAGGACTGAGATCCTGCTGTGCTTAACGATATCGACATGTTCCCCACTCCACAGGAAATAGGAACTGCTACTCAGTTTCTTTCCACAGAGGCTAACGGGTGGGAGAAAGTGTCAGCGCAGAGCACTGGATTGGGATACCAAATAACTTAAACACTGTGACTGTCATTCTATTTAAAAGCTATTCCAGCTCAGAAACAAATTATAGAGCCAGTGGAGTGGAGTGGTAAGAATGATGGATTAGGGCTCTCGGGGCCTAACCTATCTCACAGAGTTGTGAGAATTAAATGGGTAGGGGAGAGATATGCCACCATGAGCTCATGGGAGGAAAGGTGGGGGTATAAATGTAATAAATAAATAACATTTATTGTAGTCCAAAAACGAAAACTGGCAGCAATCTTAAAAATACTTAATATTTGCATAGCGCTCTCAGGGCCATTAGGCAGAGTGAGCTGGCTGCCTCAGGCAGCAGATTTTGGGTGTCATGAAAGGGCAGCAAATTGCTAGTCCTTAAATTTGTTCTTTTTTATTTGTTCCTTGTCCCCTCCTTCCCCTGGCAGCCACTCCAGCCCTCAGAAAATGCTACACGTGGGAGCTGTTCACACAACACACTAACCCATACTAACCCTGAGTGCTTTTTTGTTGTTAAACCGTGGGTTGTTTGTTGAATCGCCTGTTAGTCTTGTCTGAACCCAGGATATTTTCTGCAGGGTGGCTTGTTAACCATGCAGTGTGGTTAGTTAACCACCCTGAACAACCCAACAACAAACCATGTGTTCTCAAGGTGGCTTGTTTGAGAAAAATAAACTACACTGCATAGTTAACAAGCCACCCTGTGTAAATATCCTGGGTTCAGACAACACACTAAACCACAAAATAAGCCACAGTGGCTTATTTTCCCTTCTTGCAAATACTGGTTGTGAGCCGCCTAATTAGCATAATTACCCTCGCTGGGCATGGGTTGTCATGATGTCCGAACCTGGTGAGATGGGCTGGGTTGGTTTACAAACCACCCTGAATTTCCATGACTTGTTCTTGGGTTTCAGGGTGGTTTGTAAACAACACTAGCCACCCACCCTCACTGGGTTCGAACATCATGACAACCTGTGCCCGGTGAGGGTAATTATGCTGATTAGGTGGCTCAATCAGCATGTGCAGGGAGGAAAAATAAGCCACCGTGGTTTATTTTCTCTCCATGGTCATGCGAACCTGCCCAGAGAGTGAGGAGATCCTGCTCAATGGGGTGGGCTGTGGTGTGTGGAGTGGGGACTTTACGCAAGCAGAGTCCTTCCTCTCGCAGAAGGCAGATTCTGGATCCCACCCATGGTGTTTTGTTTTGATTTAAGTTCTGCCGCTATTTCTATATTATTTTAGCAGTAGCAGCATTAGTCTGTTGCACCAAAAGCAAGAAAGAGACTTATGGACGGTGCCTTACAGAAGTGGACAGTGTCTGTGAAAACTTATGCTGGGACAAATGTGCCCCAAGAGTCTTGGTTGTTCATACTATTCTAATTATCTGATTGCATGCCAGTTTGGAAGTATTTGCTAAAAGACAGTAAAAGAATTCCATAAATAAATAATACAACATATTTACTGTTTGTGACTGCAGTGTGAGTTGGAACAAAATTGGTATCTGCTGCTGTGAATGACCTTAACTGCAAACTACCCTCAACCCTAACTTTAAAAGCGTTATACCAAATATTTATGGAAATCTTGTTAAATAACTGAACAATAAAGAAAACTTGAAGAGAACGTTTGCCTCTGCCAGCATGCTCCACTCTCTATTTATTATCTCACCCAAAGTTCACCTCATCCCAAAGCACATCTTTCATAGAACCACTATAACCTTACTCAGGTGTTGGGTACCTGTGGGTACCAAATGCACAGAAGCGCTATTGAGAATGTACAGGGTAATCCCACCCCTGGCCAACGCATGATTGGTGTCAGTCTGAAGGCCATTTATGTGCCGAGGGCTCTCTCTGTGTAGATGGGAGCCCTGATTGACCTGAAGTGCTCTTGATGGAAGTAGATGGATTGTCAGATGTCAGCAATGGATAGCGGGAATAGAAATAGGCAGAGGTAGTTGAGGTGTTCAGAGTATCACATTAAGATCCCTTAGTATGCTAACAATAGAAATGCCTACATTCAGGCCTTACCTCTGAATCGAGATCATATAATGGAAACTGGGTTTAAAAGACTGAATTTTTGATTTCTGAAATTAGAATTTTTGTTCACTTCAAGTTATAGTTACTCCAGCTTGCATTTTATCATTTTAAAATATTTTAAAAGTTATTTTCGAATTGATGCATAGAAACAAAAGCTGCTCTATATGCCAATATGTTAAAGTTTTCACTCAAAAAGTGTCCATGTGAACCTGAGGCATACTGAGATAGTGAGCCTATGAACACTTATTTGAGGCTAGCTGAAAACTGAAATTAAATCTACGAGACTTCCATTTACTTTCAAGTAATGCGTACAGGGCTGCCATGCCAGAAAATGAACCAGAGTCAATTCACATGACCATTTCTCTGTACTGAAATCTGTGTCCTTAGGCTCTTTCAGTTGATATTGACATGGTCTGACAAATGATTCAAGACATGCCCAAATTGTGATACTTAAGTATTTGGGAAGGACCTCCCAAGAATGGAGTGGGGAATGTGTTTACATCTGATCTTGACATGCATTGAACTACACTGAAAACAATGTTGATACCAATCAACATAGGGGGAAAACCCATAATTAGTTAGTGATCAGTTAATGAATTAATATAGATTTAAAATATTTTGAGTGTTTACCATATATTATAAGAAAGCTGCATGCTTTATTTGATCAGATAGTCATAAAGGGACTATATAGACTCTGCCTTGACTTTTAAAAGAAAGCTTAGAAGGTGACCAATTTCTGCTGTTAATATTTTAAAATAATCAAGTTTTTTGGACACTGGAAGTTTGGAATTTTCACTTGTTTTGACAGAGGCCTGAGGGGTTGCACATTTGCATCACCTGAAAGGATCGAATAATTTCACGGTGATTTATTGGGATTTTCATAAGCCTATGAATAGCTTCCATGTTTAACTAAGATGATCATAAGCTTCTGATGAACCTATCCTCCATGAAGCTATTTAATCCTCTTTTAAAGCCATCAGATCTACTGGCCATCACCACCTCATGTGATAAAAAATCCTATTAACGTAATTAAGTATTGAATGAACAAATTTTCCATCCTTTTGTGTGTCCTGAATGCTTACTGCCAATCACATTGATTACATTACTTAGCATTCTAGTATTTTCAGAGAGAAAAAAGCAGTAGGAACTGCAAACAAATGTGTATAGGATTTGTTGTTTCATGACTCACCTATCATATTTTTCTCCTTGTATTTAAAACAGGAGTGCAGAACCTCAGCCCTGGGTCAAATCTGGCCCTCTGGGGGGTCCTCAATCTGGCCCTCTGGATTTCCCCAGAGGGCCATGGCCCCTTACCCAAGCCCCACCCCCTTTTCCCCAATCATTAGGTGGCTTCTCAGCTATTTTGTGTCCCCCTCCCATTCTAAAAGGCTAAAATGTTTCTCCTAAGGCTGAGTTACTGGCAGTAACAGCTTTAAGCTACAGTGCTGGTGCTTTGGCCATACCCCTTCTGCCTTTATCCCCACCCACCACTGGAATCCCTCCCTCCCCAGCTGAGCGTCTTCCTCTGAAATGGCATTCAGCCTTCCGGCTGAAAGAGATTCAGGGCCCTTGCTCTTAAAACTGCCCATATGACCTTACTGTTACTGACCTCGCATACAACCTGCAAATGGGGGTGAATGAACATAAACAATGCAGAGGATAAATGCACTCAGTATTTTTTGGATTGCACTTCAGTCAGGAAGCAGGTGGATGCCACATGCCCGTATTTTGTTTTTGTTTTTAAAAACTAGCTACATTTGAAGGCAATATTGAGGAGACATGAGATGGTTTTGTCTCCATAATACATTTATCCCAAGGTGCACTTGGGCATCTGTTTCATATTTAGTTATGTTTTACTAGTAGCTTTAAAGAAAGTCAAGCTGACGAACATCTACATTTAGGAGACCATATGTTAACAAGAGGTTGTTAGGTGACATGAGAAGGTTTGTAAAGCATGCTCACCATATGGGTCTTAAAAGTTACAAAAATAAATAAATGGAAAAGTGGAATTAGGAAGTTATAAAGAAAGTTTTGTCATTTGTCTACTCCATGGCCAATGCCAATGCCTCCGTAGACAGATTTGTGATATAATTTCACAAGAAAGCAAACCACCTGAATTACATAAACTCACCATGAAAATGTGCTGGTTTTTACCTATAAAGTGCTCTGTGTCCTACCATTGTCTGACTGGCTGTGACACAATGGGAGAAAGGGCTTTCTCTCTTGTGGCATCCAAGTCATGGAACCCTCTCCATAGAGAAGTTTATTTGGGCCCCTCCTTGTTAAGCTTTAGGTGAGCTGCCAAGATGATTTTATTTCACCTTGCTTTTCACCTGGCTTAAAATGGTTGGCTCCTTCTTGCTGATTTTGTTTTGGCTAATTGTACTTAGAATTTGATTCTATTGTTTTGTAGTTGGGTTTAATTGGAGCTTTTTCAGTTTCATTAAGAGCTGCTTTAGGGGGCTTTTTTAGGGCTGAAAAGCTAGAGAAAAATGATTTTATACATACACGCAGGCCCTCTTCGTATGAGGCTTTTATCATGCACTCGTAGTTGGTCACTCACGGAAGTTTGTGGGTCCTTTTCATGAAATCGTCAACCTCCGGTGCATCTCCCCTGGTTTTTAAGCTTTATTCTGCCTTTTTGTAAAATTGCCAAAAGTGCAGTAACAAATATAAATCGCCATTAAAGAGGTGGTGTATTTCCCTTCTCAATATTGCTGCACCATCTACTGGCTGTATAAATGAAATATATGGAACTTGCTGATAAAGGAAACAAAAAAAAGGGGGGGGGGAAGTGTGTGTATTGTGCTGATCATAATCCTGCAAAGACTCTGGAAAAAGAAGCCCCAGTAAGGGTGCGATATTTTTGCGCCATGTAAGGAAACTAGAGAATCAGTGGAAAATTATTTGCCTACTTAAAAAAACACAAAAACCTTATATTCAGAAAACATAAATGAATGAAAGCAGGGCTTGCTTGCTTGCTTGCTTATTTATTTATTTATTTAATAATTGAGTTACATATTTCTAACCTGCTCTAACTCTAAAAGAGCCTCCAAAGCAGCTAACAATGAAAACCAATGATTTAACCAACTATAGAAACAATAAAACAGCAGCACATTAAAGACCATAAAACTGAAGCCAGTAAAAGAAAACTATATCAGAAGATCTAAAATCCTGGACTAATCAAAAGGTCTTTATCTGGCACTAAAAACATAACAGAGTTGGTGTCAGGTAAGCCCCTCTGGGGAGGGAATTCCAAAGCTGAAGAACTTTGCGGCTGGAAGCTGGACTCAGGGATTTCCAGAAATCCATTTGTTAGCTGCTTCTTTGCTTCTTTATTATTAGTATGATATTCTCATCCTTTTTCCAGCTAGAATCTTCCATTCGAATTTTATTTAAGGCTGCAATCCTAAGCATACCATTATTTACTTAGATGTAAATCTTATTAAAATCTATGGGTTGGATCCAGATAGGCTCTTCTGTGAATGGCTCCTGATTGATTGATTTGTTACATTTATATCCCACCTGTTCTTCCAAGGAGCCCAAACCTTGTGTTCATGGAAGGTCCTGGGTTCCAGCAGAGCCTCCCCACTGGAGGATGGGGGCAGGGAGGTGATCGTCACTTATTCCACCTTCTTCCTTTGGCCTCCTGTGTCACCTCGGCTGCTGCTCCAGGTGGGTCTCCCAGCCTTCCAGAACAACTTTTCAGGGGGGCATGCAAGGGAAGGCACAGGGCTTACATGGGAGGGAGGAACAGTAAAGATTGCCTCCCCACACCTTTCCTCCACTTCCTCTAACCAGGTATGATTTATTTCTGAGTAAATATGTTTAAAATTGAAGAGTTAATTTTTACTATCAACATTACAGTGTTTCTATTTTGAAAGGTTTATTATATGAGACAGAGGTTCCCCCACCCCTTCAGCATTTACTTCTTTGCCCCCCACCAATTTTTTTCCTCT
Organism: Heloderma suspectum; assembly: GCF_057233095.1. NCBI lineage: Eukaryota > Metazoa > Chordata > Lepidosauria > Squamata > Helodermatidae > Heloderma > Heloderma suspectum. The sequence goes on from NC_139459.1 coordinate 103,427,166, forward strand.
GGTGCTGCTCTTCAGGACTGACCAAATGAGAGTGACGTCAATTGTTTGGCAACGGGACTTATTATTGTTGCTGTTAAAACATAAATTTCAATAATCTTTAGGCTAAAAAATGAGGGAGATAAAGGGCTTTATGTTGGCAACTGTTTGTTTTGTGAAGAGCAATGCAATAAGTTATATAATGTATCAAAACACTCTCAGCATTTTTAACACCCTAATATCTATACTGATATTTCTAATTTGGCCCCATGTCTATATCCAAACAAATAAGGAAAGTACCAGCAAAAAGCTAGTTTTGCAGATCTGAAAGTCAGAAATGAACTGCATTCAGCTCCCCAATGTATGTGGAGCTTCTTGACCCTCTAATCTTGGGGTTGTGAACCTGCAGCCCTCCTAATTTCATGTGGCCTAATTTCATGTGCGGGGAGGGGGAGGGAGAGGGACGGAGAGAGTCCTGCAGTGCTGCAAACCCCACTCCCTTTTGTCTCTGGTTCTACCCACTTTTGTCTCTGGCTCCATCCACCATCAGCTGCGTCCACCCGATTGATTCTTCCCATGGGTCAATGGCCAGTGGTCTTTAGGAAAAAGGTTTATCATCCCTGCTCTAAACAGTTCATTCTTCTGCTTCCACAGAGGATTGAGGATCATTTAGGCATATGCTCTCCTCTCAGTGAGAGGACTGAAATATTCCTTCTCCATTTTCTCAGACATTCTATCCCTCGTTAAAATTTTATATAGGTCCAAACTAAGCCTAGATCCCACCACTTCTGCTGCTGCATTCTTTGAGATCTTAACATTTCACAAGGCTCATAGTACACAGAAGATTTCCTAATTTCTAGATCCTGCAAAATTAAGAGTTCCCCAAAGAAGTTTCTGGCTTTGCCCCCTAACTTCCTTTCAGGTTCAGTTCTTTCTGTAATGGTAATAAGCACCAAAGTAGTGACCTAAGTGAGTGGCTGCATGGAGGGAAACATTTCTAAGGAAAACCACAGCAAATCAAACATAAGGCAGCAGCCATTTTGAGATTAGCTGTGGTAATGTTTGTACAGCACTAGGTAAAGTTGACTGTGTTCCACTGCCACACTTCAATCTCTTGGAACATTATTTTACAGTGTTTGCAGCAGAAAATCTTACATGGTGACATAAGAGAAACTGAAAGTAAAAGAGTGAAGCATAAAACAGATGAGAACAGCTAAAGCAACAGTTATGGGAAAGCTGGGCTTTGAACTAAATGCTGCAGAGAACTGGAGGTGGTGGAGACAAAGGTTTATGTGGTACTGCACTGCAAGTGGAGCATAAAAATGTAGAAAATAAATATATAATAAAGAAAGATGAGAATTTGATAAGCACTATTTCTTTATATGCTGGTAAAGAGGTATTTAAAGAGGTCCTGCCAACCCAGCAGTTCGAAAGCAAGAAATTGCAAGTAGATAAATAGGTACCGCCTCGGCGGGAAAGGTAACAGCGTTCCGTGCACCTCGGTGTTCAGTCATGCCGGCCACATGACCATGGAAGTGTCTTCAGACAGCGCTGGCTCTTCGGCTTAGAAACGGGGATGAGCACCGCACGCTAGAGTCGGACACGACTGGTTGGGGACACCTTTACACCTTTAAAGAGGTATTTAATACTTTTCACAGTATGAATGACAATGCAGATGGGGGGGGAATCAAGCTTTGATGAAGCCATTTGAAGCAGGCTTCCCAAACCTGGCGCCCTCCAGAAGTTTTGGACTTCAACACCCATCAGGCCTAGGCAACATGGCCAATGTTCAGAAGTGGTGGGATTTGTAGTCCAACAACATCTGGAGGGCGCTACGTTGGGGAAGGTTGAAGCATCCAGAAGAAATGTTACCTATGAAAGAAACTAATTCTTCACTAGAACTTGGAGTAAAGGCAAAAGCATAGGCCCATGTGTGACTGCTCTACACCTGTTATCACAAACTTGAGGATGTGGAGAGCTGTGTGAATCACTTATTAACATAAGTATGCGGAACAAAGATTGCAAAGTGTATGGCATAAAGGCAGATAACTTGGCAACCAAATTGTTGAAAGAGACCTGGACATATGCAGGGTAGAGGAAGTGCTTACAAAACAGCTGAGAACAGTGGGGGCAGAAAATTAAATAAATGGATGCACGACAGCACAAGCATATTCTAAAAGGGTAAAAGACAGACAGCCTCAGAGCAAAGGAAGGCTTAGCACTAACAAAAGCCTTACACAGACAGAAATGCCACAGCAATAATCAAAAGCGGCAAATATCTGTATGTGTGGCATCAGTCGTAGCATAAAGTCCTGTCCAGCACATTGGAAAGTATGAAGAATTTTTCCAAAATGTGTAAAACTAAAGAAAGAACATCTTAAGACAAAGATATGTTTACATTGGCAGAAACAGATGCAATCCTGGGAGGTGTCTTCATTGGTGAACTAGATTCTTCAACTCTGGAAGAAGAGTGGTCTGCTGATCTTATAAATCATAGGTGGGCAACTTGTGGCCCTCCAGACGTTTTGACCTACAACTCTCATCATCCTTCCCCATTGGCTATGCTGGCTAGGGCTGATGGGAGTCTTAGGCCAAAACATTTGGAGGGTAACAAGTTTCCCACCCCTTTATAAATGACCATCAAACTTTATCAGCCTACTGGATTATGAAACCACAAACTATAGGAGATTCAGGGTCAACTGCATAGCTTTTAATTGGGAGAGGGGGATTTGAGAACCATACTATTTTCTGCAAAACCATTGTTACAACTTCTAACAGGTAAAAGAAGACATTCAGGCACATCTAAAATTGAGACAAGATGAGCAGAAAAAAATATTATGGCAAAGGTACAAAGCTTTTATCTCCATTGCACTGGGAGATTCAATTACCATCTGCCAAAATGGACTGTCCATTGTATTGACTGAGGAATATGTTGCCTCAAGATCATATTGGGTTCAGATTGATAATGCAGCTGTCTATAGGAAGAGCTGAAGAGATCTGCAAAGCACTGAAAGTCTCAAACTAATGATGGATGAAGCAACTGAAAATGTAGACGTACCTACAGATTTAGAGCTTTTCTGCACGAAGCTATTAATCTGCTGTATCTACTTATGGTTTTGTCACAGATTTGAGATCTGAGCACTACAAAAACACAAAACAGAAACAGTACAAAAAAAGTAGCCCTCCTACATTTCTGCTACACACCCTCTAGGTGGCACTGCAGTACAGCAGAACAGTGCAAATACATAATTGGGAGAAGCATTTTCTTTTGGTTTTACAGTTAAATACCACATTTTCTGCCCTAAAAAAAAATCTGTCAAAAGTGCTGTTTAAAAAAAGAAGTGAAACTGAAGGGTAGTGATGTCATCTAAAGAACCCGTAAACAACCATGAGTAGGGAATCAACACTGACAACAGAACAGAATCCTCCAAAGAACCTGAGGGCACCAGGCTAGTTTAGGGGCTGCAGGGCATGCTGTGTGATACAGACAGCACTATCATCCTGCAAACACCTCACCACTACTCTGCCTAGCTTCCGCGTGGTGTTGGCTCAAATAAATGCAACAGCGTAGAAGAGCAGCACAATGCCTGCTGGACTATGAGGCCTGGTCTGGCTGCCTCTGCCTACTTGCTTGGTCAGAGGCCTTTCCCAGCAGTGCTGTCTGTAACATGTTGGGAGAAGCCAGAGCAAATTCTTGTAATATTTCATATCTTTGATGCGTTAACTTTTATACTTGATAAGGAACCAATTACCAACCTGCTCCTAGGAGTTCAGGGCCTTACAGAAAGGTATTAGCTGGGAACACTTAAGCCACCAACTCCTAACTGCACTGAAGGTGGAGTTTACTTTTCTTTTTTACTTCTCACTCCCTGTCCATAATGGTGGGTGCCCCACACTTCGGTTCCCTACTGAACATGTGCAGATATGGCCATAATTCTTAAAGAAATAACACATGTGGGTTACACCAACTCAACCTGGGGACCAGCTATTTTGATATGAATAGGTATGTTAAGAGTTCCCATGTTTAGTAGGGATGTCCACTGCTGGAAATTCCAGTTCTTTTTTGATTTGATGAAGTTCCATGGTGTTTACAACTTGATTTGCATTTATGAGCTGAGCTGTGGGCTATTTTCCGAACTATGGGAACTTATTTTGTGCATTTCCCCCCACAGATCCGACAATCTATGCAAATTTCTGAGCAATTTGCACAAATTGTAGAACTTGTGGGGAAAAATGTGCAAAATGCCTAGAAAATATGTGAACTGGCCCAATTTGCTGCAGACTGATTCGGGCATCACAGTGGGAACTGGAACAAAGTCTGAGGGGCTTAACCTAGGAAAACTCATTGACCTCCACCCCCCAAACGGATTTCTCCAACATCCCTAGTGTTAAGCAAAGTCTTTTTTGCATTTTTGTCTTGTGGGTTGTCATTTTGTAAAGTTTTTAGCAGCAAATATTTGTTTGTGCAAATAACTTTTCCCGTCCTTTGGCAGCTTGCAGTCTGAAGTGGCATAGCCCAGGAGTAGTTTTATTACTTCCTGTGCTGTTTGTACCAACTAGGCCTGCTAAACATCCACTATTACATTCTTCCGAGGGTCACGTTGATTTCTGCCTTTGTGTGTGTGTTGAGGTGTGATGTGAATAGCTCATGTGAAAGCTATACTATCAAATCTGATAGCTATACTCTCATATCTGGTTATGTCCTCTTCTCATAATTTACAACAGTCTCTCGACCCATTATGGATCCAGATTCTTTTAAAGAACCCTGAGTGTTTATTTAAGCCATCTCTACTTTCGGTGTCAAATCCATAAATCTACTCAAGTTCACTTACAACTGGGCTAACATTTACTCCAAAGGGATTGCAACCCTTTGCAAAAACCTGGCTGGAGTTTGATTTTGTAAATGAAACCCCAAACCAGCCAAGTTTTTCTTGGTTTTGTGTTTCATTGCAAACAACCCTGATGATTTGGAGGTAAGTACAGCCTGCAATCATAAACAGCAGTAAATATGAAAAGAAAGAAGAGCTACAGCAGACATCATATTTTTCTTAGTAGTCTGCAGTGACTGGAAAGTTGCCCTGCTTCACTGCAATACAGGTTTGCAGACCTTGGCTTGAAAAAGGCCCTTTAGTGAAGTTTGATACTGAAAAGTAATCTTCTCCAGGAAATGAGTACCAAAGAACTGTTATATCATGTAATAAGAAAGAAACAATAAAGATCCTTGGCAAGAAAGTAACTCTGCGTTGATGGACAACAGTCATTATAAACTGAGCTATGAAATAAAAAGGCCTTCAAACCATTAAAAAAAAAGTTTCTGTGTTATAAATATTGGCGTTTGCATTTCATATTGGAGGATTTCCAAACAAACTCTAGACTTTTGAGATTGTTTAAGAACTAGGAATTTACAATGAGGAGGAAAATAGGATTTTATTGACTATAGAAATACCTTGGCTAATGTTTCAGATTTGAACTGTTAGGTGTGGTTTGAATTGAAAACAATGTCAGATTGAAGGACTGATGGATTTTCCCTTTCCATTGCCCTAGGCTACATACTACTAAACTTATGGTCCTCTAATGGAAGACAGTAGGCAGAAATCTTTCTTCTATGGAAAGGAAATGAGTGAATGGTCAACAGATTATGCATAGTACAACCCATTTATTGGAAGGAGGAGGTGGTGGAGAAGGAAGAGAAGAAGAATTGGGCACCTAATGTGACCATTCAAAGGGCCAACTGACATGGATACTTTGAGGCGATGGTGCACCAAGAGCTCTGCTTTTTCCATAATCATTGGCCTTTGAATACTGCATGTGAAGACCTATGAGCAAACATCCAGCAAATGGCTGGTGCTGTCAGCTCTGACTAGGGATGTCAGAGAATTTCGCCACGAATCTCGGGGAGGCCGAATGCCAGCGCATTTGGCCCCCCGAAATTGGTGGCGAAACAGTCTGCCCCCCACCCCACCCCCGGGACGGGACTTACCTTGGGCAAATCCTCCTGGCGGCGGCGGGGGCTCCGGCGGCGGTGTGGCGGCGGTGTGGCAGCGGTGTGGCAGCGGCCGGTCTTCCAACTGGCTGCCGCTGCCGCCGCCATTTCCAGTAAAAAAAAAAACAACAACCAAAAAAAGTGATAGGCTACGTAAAGATTTACGTAGCCTATCATGGCTAGATTTTTAAAAAATACCGTGATAGGCTACATAAATGTTTACGTAGCCTATCACGGCTGAGTAAAAAAACAACAACAAACCGTGCGTAATCAAATGGCGGCGCCCATGGGCGCCGCCATTTGCGTTCCTTATTTTGGCATGTCTAGATGTTTACGTAGACTACGGCGAAAATAATGGGAACGCAAATAGCGTAGCGTCTACGCTATTTGCGTTCCCCTTATTTTCGCCATAGTCTACGTAAATGTTTACGTAGACTAGACGTGCCAAAATAAGGATTGCAAATGCATACGTGCGGTTTTTTGTTTTTTACTCAGCCGTGATAGGCTATGTAAACATTTACGTAGCCTATCACGGCTGACTGCAGGGACGCAAACGGCGGCGGCTATGGCCGCCACCATTTGCGGCCCGGCCGGCCAGGATTCGGGGGTGGAGGGACGGAGCGCCTCCCCCCGGCCAGAATTTCGGGGGGGAGGGACGGAGCGCCTCCTCCCCAGCCAGAATTTTGGGGGGGAGGGATGGAGCGCCTCCCCCCTGCCAGAATTTCGGGGGGAGGGACGGAGCGCCTTCCCCCCACCGCGAATCAAATTTCATTCAAGGTAAGAGACTTTCGTACATCCCTAGCTCTGACATCTCCAATTTCTTGTTGGGAGATGGAGCAGCAGGGGCCTGGATTCAGTTCCTCTCACGGCCCAAAGAGATGATTCACAGTATCAAAGCTGAGCACACTGTGTGTGTGTGTGTGTGTGTGTGTGTGTGTCCATATTTGCAAAATGTTTCTTCACCGGCAAAATTTGCCACATCCTACGATGCGCAATACATTTACAAATATATATTGAGAGTACAGATGGATGACCAGATGGATGGGAAATAAATCGAATTAAAAAGAAAATGCAGAGGGGGGGAATCCTGATGAAGTTTATGGCGATGAGATTGGACAATTATTTGCTGAGAAACACTGGAAGACATTGATGTGTGCTCTGAGATCTTCATCTGAGGCTTTTCTCTTGGTGTCCTGTTATCTGAGTTACAATGAGTGGCGACTAGAGAGAAAGCCTCTTCAACTGGTACCCCTTGCCCATGAAATGGCTTCCCTAGAGAAGTGGGCCTGGTGCCCACTTTGTAGCAATTTCAGCACCATGGAATTTTCCCCATTTTTTTTGTTAAATGTATCCCGTTCAAGCTGTATCAGAACTTTGATCATGCCTTGTTTTTGTTCTGTACTCTGCAGTTACGTTGGGGCTGTTCACACAACACGCTAACCCACACTCAGTGATTGAGTGTGGGTTGTTGCTGAACTGTGGGTTAACATGTTGTATGAACCCAGGCCATTTTCCACAGGGTGGCTTGTTAACCATGCAGTGTGGCTTGTTAACCACGCTGAACAACCCAACAACAAACCATGGGTTCTCATGGTAGCTTGTTCGAGAAAAACAAGCCACCCTGCAGAAAATTGCCTGGGTTCAGACCAGACACTAACCGACAGTTCAACAAACAACCCATGGTTCAGCAACAGCCTATGCTCAGCCACTGGATGTGTGTTGGCATGTTGTGCGAACCCAGTCTTAATTATTGTTAGAATGTTGTTTTATTATGTTTTTATTGATTTTTAGTATTCTGTTTTGAGATTGTATGTCAACCTTGGAATGCCAATGTGGCAGTGAGTGTGCGGGGTATAAATGACAGAAATAAATATGTAAAACATTCTCCCATTCAAACATTCATTAAGGAATACTGCTGTAAGTGTAGCACTAGTGACATTTTATGAACTCCTGAGTCTAGTTCAAAATGCCCTGGATTGACTCATTATCTTTACTAGCATAGTCACAACTGAAGAGTCTTTAATTTTTATATTGCTCTTAAATATTACTTAGATATTTTTTCTTGGAAATTCTTCCAATGAAATGATAGAAGAAATGATGGAAGATCCCCACAGGGATCTGTATTGGGACCAATGCTTTTCAGTTTATTCATAAATGATCTGGAATTAGGAGTGAGCAGTGAAGTGGCCAAGTTTGCTGATTACACCAAATTATTTAGGGTGGTTAAAACAGAAAAGGATTGTGAAGAGCTCCAAAAGGATATCTCCAAACTGGGAGAATGGGTATCAAAATGGCAAATGTGGTTCAATGTAAGCAAGTAAAGTGATGCATGTTGGGGTAAAAAATCCCAAATTCAAGTATAAGCTGATCTGAGCTGGCGCAGTGACTGACCAAGAAAGAGATCTAGGGTTTGTGGTAGACAGCTCGATGAAAAAGTCGAACCAGTGTGCGGCTGCAGTGAAAAAGGTAAATTCCATGTTAGTAGGGGTAGGCGGATCACTCACCGTCCATTCTGCGATGGTGTCTGCCGGGGGGGGGGGGAGGCGATCTGTTCTTCCCCCCTGGAATCTCTCCAAGCCGGCTTCGCTCCACCTAGATCCTGCGGAGCTGGCTGCCAGCTCCGCTTCGCTGGCGAATGTCGATATGGCCAGCAGCCATTGCCGCGCCGTTTTGCTGTAAGTCAGGCTTCAGACGCAAATGGCGTAGTTTACAGCTGCATTTAGGCTAATCTACCAGCTTTATGGCCGCAAATGGTGCCCACGACACCATTTGTGTCCAGAGCCTGACAAACAGCGATATAGCACGGCAATGGCTGCCGTCCGTATCGACATTCGCCGTCCGTATCGACATTCGCCGCTCCACAGGATCAAGGCAGCAAAGGATCTGACCCGGATGGATTCCGCGTGGAGGCAGAGGTGAGTGCTGCATTCCACCACAGGCCCCAATGGGGCCAGATTCTTAGAATCCGGCCTCATTGGGGTCCGTGGCAGATAGTCGGGATGGCGGAGAATTTCTCCACGAATCTCTGGGAAGAAAGTTCCCCCCGAAATTGGTGGTGAAATTCTCCACCCCCCGCCCCCCCCGGGATGGGACTTACCTCCTTCAAATATCCCTCTCGGCGGCGGGTTCTGGCGGCGTTTCGGCAGCGTTTCGGCGGGGGGGGCGGCGGCCGGTCTTCCGACCGGCTGCCGCCGCCGCCATTTCAAAGTAAAGTAAAGTAAAAAAAAACACGTGATAGGCTACGTAACGATTTACGTAGCCTATCATGGCTAGATTTTCAAAGTCAGCCATGATAGGCTACGTAAATCTTTACGTAGCCTATCACAGGTGACTTTGGAAAAAAAAAAAGTGCGTACGCAAATGGCAGCGCCCATGGGCACTGCCATTTGCATTCCTTGTTTGGGCAGGGGTAGTCTACATAAAGATTTACGTAGACTACGGCAAAAATAAGGGCAACGCTATTTCGGCCGGGAGGGGCGGGGCGCCTCCCCCCCGTCAAGAACTTCGGGGGGAGAACCGAAGCGCCTCCCCCCCACCGCGAAGCAAGCTGCGGGACCAGGTAAGGGACTTTCGTCCATCCTTAGCGGATAGGGATGTCAGAGAATTCCGCCACAGACTGAAATGGGATCGAATTCCTTTCAGTCTGTGCCACGGAATCCTCTGCGGAATGGCACCACGAGGTGCATCCCCTGGTTCTGGCTGTTCCTCTTCTGAATCTGAGCTGCTAACTATCTCCCTGCGCTCAGAATCAATCCTGACATCCAGCTTGTCTGCATCTTTCTTAAAGTATGGTGCCCAGAACTGGACACAGTACTCAAGATGAGGCCTAACCAGTGCTGAGTAGAGGGGAACTAGTACTTCATGTGATTTGGAAACTATACTTCTATTAATGCAGCCCAAAAGAGCATTTGCCCTTTTTGCAGCCACATCACATTATTGGCCCATATTCAGCTTGTGTGTTGTGTGAGTGATCTACAATAATTCCAAGATCCTTCTCACTTGTAGTACTGTTGAGCCAAGTATCTCCTATCTTCTAACTATGCATTCAGTTTCTTTTTCCTAGGTGCAGAACTTGGCGTTTAACCCTATTGAATTGCATTCTTTTGTTTTCTGCCCAGCGCTCCAGCATAGGATTGCGGCCTAAATATGATTTGTTATTATGAATAACCATAACAAAAACCTTCAAGCAGCCAATGGATTCCACCTATATTTTTGTATGTAAAGTAAAGGGGTAGAGGGAATTAAATATACTACCCTTAGTCAACAACTAGATTTAAATTTGATGTGTTAAATTTGACTTCCAGTTGGAGATGGTGTCATGATTGGCTCTTTGCTGCGTCTCTCCTGTGTTTCAGCTTTAAAATTACCTCTTTGAGACTGCCGCATTATCTGGGTATTTGCACTTAAACTTGCTTAAGCTTTTGTTTTCTGTTTCTGCACTTATATTTGCTTGTTGTGCTTTTGGAAGTGAGAGGAGGATGGCAACATCGAAGGGGAAGAAAAGCTTGGGAACACCGCCTACATCTCCAACTGCCCCTCCCCCCAGCAGAGGTTTCTAAAGAAGTGATAGAGGGAGAGGAGCTGCTCGTTTTGATAAAAAAAAAAACATCCTTGTAGTTATCCGTGCAGTCAAAGAAGCTTGAAACGATTCCATCATTACTCTTCAAGGGTCTGTGGACTTGATGAATATTTGTCTTCAAAAGATGGTGTCAAAAGTTAATGCGCTTGAAGACCAGATTACTGCTCACGAAACTGCTATGGATGCCTCTCATAGTGTACTGTCTGCTCGAATTTCTCAACTGTCTGGAGGCCTTTGCTCGGAGAACTAATCTGCATATTCTTGGCCTCAGAGAGCTGGCAACAGATCTCCATCTTGCTGAGTTCATGGATAAATTTCTGCATGAGTTATTGGCTTTGCCTTCTTATTTTCCACTTGATATTGAGCGTGCCAATCGTGTTCCTGGTTGTACGTGAGGTTCCAGAGCAGGGCCTGTTATTGTTCAATTTCTATGTGCCTCTATGAAAGAATATCTCTTGCATTTAGCAAGAGAGAGAGAGGGGAGAGCTTTGGTGGGGGCCAGCTGACAACAAGATCAGCTCTTTCCTGATTACACTAAAGAAATCACTGATAGAAGAAGACAATTTACCAAGATGAGAAATTTGGCAAAGCAAATTAATTTGCAATATTATATCAACTATCCTGCCAGATTTTGTATTTTTTTTTAAGGCCAGATGAAGACAGTTCAGATGCTGTGGAATCATTTCTCACTGGCATTAAAATTAAGACGAAAGATCCGTCTTCTTCAGCTTCTTGAGTTGGAATCCAGCTATTTTCTATTTTTGTTTGTTTGTTTGTTTGTTTGTTTTTCTCCTCCTCTGGCTGCTTTCAGTATGTTTGTTTGGTTTGTAGCTGATAAGAAGTCTGGGGGAAATGCCAAATCATTGTATACTATTGTTCCCCTCCTCTTTCCCCCTCTTTCTTCTATTCTTTCTCCCCTTCCTTTTCTGTCTCTCTAGTCCTTCTCCTTTTGCATATGTATAACCATGTATATATAATTTTTGGTTTTGAGTATGTTAATTTACACATTTTGAGTAAATACAGGTTATATGTAACTACTATATTAAATTTAGCTTAATAAGGTTATGTAGGTACATACATGTCTGTGTATCTGTGTGTGTGTATATATGTATATCTGTGTGTATGCGTATTTATACACACACACACACACACACGTATGTGTATATGTATATATATATATATATATATATATATATATGAAGGTATGTCCAGATAAAATATTAGTTAAAATACCCAATTGGCTTTAAAAAAATTCATTATTATTATTATTATTATTACTAATTTGTGGGAGGGGCCTAGCTGAGCATTGCAGTTGCACGTTGGTCCAAATGGAAGGCAAACGTTTTTATTGTTTGTTTTTGCTTTTGTTAAGGTTTTGTTTTGGTTTCTTAGGGATTTGTTTTGGTACTTTTTATGGTATGTGGACACAAACTGGATTATTTGAGTTTTATTTTTATTTCGTTTTTTTATTTTCAGCTATTGTTCGTATTTCTGAATAATTTTAAATTTCTTCTCAGTTTCTATGTAACAAGAATTACTTTGATGATGTCTGAAACGGTTAGTCTTAAATGTAAACCAAGGATGTATTTGTTGTGCAATTTATAGTATATAAATTTAGTTATTGTCTGCAAATTTGGAAAGATATGTTTGGGTGGAGGGCAAATAATTTGTTTTTGTTTTTTCAATGTTTAACATGACTTCATGGAATGTCAAAGGGCTGTGAAATGTAAACAAACAGAAAAGAGTTCTTACTAAGTTAAAAGAGCTTAATAGCTGACATGGCTTTCTTACAAGAAACCTGTTTGATGGCTGCAGATCGACAGATGTTGCAAAAGGACTGGGTTGGTGAGGTCTATGTCACAGATACTTCAAAACGGTGTAAAGGGATTGCGATTTTAAGTCATAAGCAACTTTCTATTTCAGTTTAACAGGTGATTTTTGATATTGAAGGGCATTTTTTTTTAATCTTGGTAGGAAAGGCCCAATGTATATGGGCCTAATATTGATTCTCCGGTTATGTTTCATTATTGTTTTGCTAAATTGGTTGATATTACCTATGATTATTTGATTGTGGATGGGGATTTTAATGATGTCTTAGATCCTTCGATAGGAGTACACCTTCTCCTAAAACTCAATCTGCTGTGAGATTGGCACTCCAGGTTTATATGATGGAATATGGTGATGCTTGGAGAATTTTACACCCTACTGATAGAGAGTATACTTTTATTTCACCAGTTCACCATAACTGTTTTAGGTTAGATTATTTTTTGATTTCTACAGCTTTAGTATGTCAAATAAAAGATTGCAAGATTGACACAGTGGGAGTGTTACATCATACCCCAGTATGTTTGGAATTGCAATTTTCTGATACTCCTAGGGCCCCCAGTCTTTGGCATTTAAATGTTTCTCTTCTTAATGATGAGAAGTTAGCTGAATTAACAGAGTATTTCAATATTAATGAGGGTACAGCAGGTTCGTGCACCATTGAATGGGAGGCTAGTAAAGCTTTTATAAGGGGCCGAATTATCTCTTACACTTCTTATCAAAAGGAGCTTAAAAAAACTCAACAGACATACTTAAACAAGAAGCTGAAATCTCTTATAACTCAGTTTGCCACTTCCCCCACAGCACAACTCTATAGAGCTACCGAATAGTAAGCATGAGTTGAATAATATTCTTTCACAACAGGTGGAATTTGCTCTGACCTGTCTATGACAAATATTGAGGAAATGATGAACATCCTAGTAAGATCCTTGCATATTGTCTTAAGCAGCATCAACATCAAAATGCCATTTCAGCTATTAAAGATGAGAGTGGCAAAGTATATACTTCTTCTACAGATATAAATTCACAATTTTTAAAGTTTTATTCTGATCTGTATAGTACCGGTAGTAAGATACCAGAGCAAGATATGGATGCTTTCCCCCCTCAGATTAACCTTCCAAATGTGATGTGTGTGTTTGTCATTTTAAGTTTTAAAACATTTAAAAAGAAGAAAAGAAACAGCAGACAAGAGAAATATATAATATACATTGGCTCTGATTCATCAAGGGAGATCCATCCAACTTATGATTTGACTTGCTTAGTGCTGACCTCTATACTAACTTCACACCCCAGTGACTTGCTTAGTGCTGACCCCTATACTAACTTCACATCCCCCCCCACCCCCCCAATTCCTGGTAATCAAGGTGTTTTGGAGTATGCATATTACAGCACTCTAGGTCATGTGGAAATATCGTAACTATTTTGATACCTGTATGAGTGAAAGAGGCCTAAATATCTTTCATGAAATAATAAATAAACTGTATAGAAGTTCAGTGTCATGTAGCCCTTGCATTCCAAATAATATCTTGTGGTTGAAAATATATATCTTACCAATGTTGTTTGTTGCTCGCTTCATATGTATGTTAGAAAGTTGCATTTGGAAAAAGGTCTTCCTGTAAAAGGGGTTATCTCATCAATCAAATGTTTCCCGGGTGTGCACTGAAAATAATAAACTTATGCCACATGTGTGGTTGGTGGAAGGATGAAATAAAACTCTCTATTGTTATTCAGTGGAAATATAGCTAGAGTAAACTCCTTATTCCTTACAGGCCTATTGGGTTCAGAGATGTAGCCAAACAATATTCATCAAATATTTTGGCTGCAGATGAAGGACTTTTATTCGGAAATATGATTATATTTATATTATATTTGATGTGCGCCCCTTGAACTTTTGCTGCGACATTCATAGCTGCTGGTGCAGGTTGGTAATTCAAAACTAGTTTCTGTAGGGAAGCATGGGATGCACCTCTTATGATGTGCTGGAGGCCTACTAAGGGAATCAGACCCTTTCTTCAAAACTGCTTTTGAATAACTTACAATAATTTATGCTCAGAGCTCTGGAACATATGAAGAAGTTATAAAACATATAGTATAAAAGTGCAAGGGGATTGATGGTATTTTGGCTACAATGGCTGGAAAATTTGAAAAAGGGTGAATGATTATACCAGTTGCTTTGATTTAGAAGAAGAAGAGGAGGAGGGGGAGGAGCTTGGAAGTTGATCCAGAGTACAATCTAGATTCTCCAGAGCTTGGTGGTAATGTGGTAGAGCCCACGAAGAATGCTCTGTTCATCTAAGCCTTAGATTCTAAGGTGTACAGCTTTCCATGTACTTACAAAGCCTCCTTCCACCAAATAGTGCATCTGTACTTATTGTAATAGCAGGCTGACGCAAATTGACAGTACACAATCCAAACTCCAACTGTGTCAAAAGCACAAAGAACTAAATGTTCAAGCAAGTGAATTCCAGTTGCAGGTGAAATCACATGTCTAATGTATTCCACACATTATTAAGGAATTAAGCATTTATAAGACAATCTAGAAAAAATAGCCATTTTAGAGAGGGGAAGTACTGACACCAGCATCTCTACGCCAGCCTAAAATTCCTCATTTAAAATGGGGCTTTCCAGCGGACTCCCTTTACACATGCTTCCTTTCCCCTGCTTATCTGAGTCTTCCATATGTTTCATTATACAGACGCTAGATGGTGCTGCTTGTTGCAGCTTTTCCTTTTTCAGGAGGGAGCTCAAGCGGAACTCAAACACAGTAATTCGATAGCTCATTATCTCCAGTCTTTTAAAAAATGGCATAAAGGTCATTTAGTGCGGAAGATGCCCTGGAGGTTGACAACGTCATCTGAAGGACCCACAAACTTCCATGAGTGACCAATCTCAATAGCAGGATAAAAGTTCCCTGTGAAGAAGCCCTGATGGCTGCTAGTCCAAAGGTCAATCAGTGAATCCATAGCAGAGAACTCAAACCTCATGCAGATCAGTTCGCTCAGGAAAGTGAGCCAATTTAACCACAGACTTCAGGCTTTCACAATATGCATTACATATTGTCAAGCCATTAAGCATCTAGAAAACATTTCCCCATTGCACACTGTCCCCTAGCATACACATATATAGGGTAAATACAGACAAATTTTGGCATTGGACAATGTTTTCTACTGTATAATTGCATGGTCATCTGTCTCAGGAAGGTTCACATCCCCAGCTCCAATGCATTGAAAGAACATACGAAGAGGGCTGAGCAGGCTAGCCTTGCCCCACAACCCTACTCCCCAGCTGCCATTTAGGGATGTGCGAATCGGCTGTCAGGGTTCCTTTACCCCCCACTTTATTTCAACGCCGAAGACAAACACAGATGAGAGGCTTCAATCTACAGCTTTTAATCCAATTACTTCACAGTGTCATACAGATGCAAATTCTCAGTGACTCTCAGTCTACAAAGGAATGCCTTCAGGGGAATTCAAAAGGAAGTTGAGTTCCCCGCTGTTTGAAGGGAAAAGCAGTCTCACTAGCTTAACTTAGGGTGAAGGAACCTCTCTCTTGTGAGGCTTCTGAGCACAGCATCTCACGCAAGGCCAATCAGGTAGACCGTCTAAGTTCTGCCCCTGCCTTCTCTCTCTTTGCTCTGTGTCTGCTCCTTGCATCTATTAAATCAGACTCTCCAACACACACCCCTCTTTCTGCTCGCTGTCTCTCACAGGGTTGTGTGAAGAGGAACCCTCATCCTCAGCCAGCTAGGTGTTTGTAACCTGAGAAGGTGGCCCAGTCATGTCTGAAAACACCTCCCCCATGTCTGGCAGTTCTCCTTCAGAATCTGAACTGCTATCCCACTCCCTGCACTCAGAAACAACCCTGACATCGGCAAAACTGGAACTCACCAAAGTTCTCCAAATTCCAATTTGAAGCTCGTTCCAGCTCGAGTCCATATCATATTGTGAGCGTTGTTTTTTTTTCTTATCGCGTGAAAATTCATGCATATTTTCAGGTGTGTTTTTCCAAATGTACGCATCAGTTGTGCACATCTTTGAAAAGTACACATTCTTCTCCCATTGATTAAAGTGTATTTGTGTGCATTTTTCAAAAGTATGCATTTTTTTCATTTGGATTTTTCAAATGTATGCATGCTGCTAAATCCATTTTCTGTGGTCTGCAAATTACATTGCCGGCTTGGATTGCAACCAAGTGTGTGTTCGGTCCAGAAGGTGCGAACTAGGTAAACAACCCAGTCAAAAATTAACTGAAACAAATTTCTCATACATCTGTACTGCCGTGAAAAACACATCCACACATTGGACTACATGAGAAAAGGCTCTCCTCATGGACTGATGTATGCACATAGACCTCCTCTGTGGTGTAATTTCTGATCTGCCATATATTCTACTGTGTGGTAATAGTAGGGATGGATGAGCCCATCTCTGTCCGGGGTGGGGGGAGCTCGACCAACTGCCCCCTGCAGCTCGCACAGCCTGGGCCTGCTCGGCAAGCTTCCCTGCTCACCCTGCCTGCCCGCGAGCTGTGTGAGCTGCCTCTCTTCCTTGCACTGGCTGTCAAGGGCTGGCATGGGGAAGGACGGCCTTGGTGGCCAGCCCCCAGTCTCTCACCCTGGCCTTCTTTAGAGGAGGCCAGGGCAAGAGTGCTGGGGTGCCGCCATCGCCCTTCTTCCTCACGCCGGCTGTCAAGGGCCGGTGTGGGGAAGGAGGGCCTTGGCGGCCAGCCCCCAACCTCTTGCTCTTCTCTCCAGCAGGTGGTGGTGAGAAGAGGATAGGTGTCTCCTTCTTCCCTCCGCCCCCACCTGCTACAGTGGCGGTGGCAAGGGACAAGCAGGTCGTTTTTCTTAAGGCCAGGAAAACTTACGGAAAACAACCAGCCTGTCCTGCGCCACTGCAGTTATAGCAAGGATGGGGGAAGGAGGAGAGGCGCTGCCTTCTTCCCCTCTACTTGCTGAGGGAGCAGGTGCCTGAGCTCTTGCCCAACTCAGCATGCCACGAGTCGGGCAAGAGCTCAGGTCTGCGAACTGGCATTCGGGGGGCTTATCCAGCAATTTCTTGCCAGGCTTCGAGCCTCAACTGGATGCTCACGCCATCCCTAGGTAATGGTTAATGGTGTTATCCGAAGGCTGTGCAGATATTCTTCCCCCATGTATATACTAAACATGTGGGGGGGGGGACCCACTGGACCCAGCCCCAACCTTCATGTGGTTGCTGGAATTACTAAACGTCATGCCTACGGAACCCATAAACAACCATGAGCAGGGAATGATGAGCGCACAATAAATGCCTCATGTAGAAAAGCCCGTAGTGGCTAACAGCCTGGGCTATGAATCAAGAGATCCCTGGTACAGAGCTCACCTGCCATGAACTTACTAGGTTGCTTTAAAGACATCACTCACTGTCAGCATCAGCCCTCTTCCACAGGAGAGGGATAATGACACAGGCCTACCTTACAGGGTTGCTGTAATGCTTATGGCAAGACAGAGTGTATGGATACTCTAAAAGTGCTATATAAATACTAAGAATCACTTTTCCATGTAAACAGTGTACAAATTTGACATATGCAGAATGATACTGATTTCACAGTTTATTATGAAGCCCCAATGTAATTTGCTGAGTGACCTCTGAGAGCATTAATGCACATTAATTCTATGTCCAGCTGCCTGGAATTGTTTTGATATCAAGGGGTCTGGGAAGAGACATGATTGTATGGCTTGGGTTTTGTTGCCAGCCACAGAACGTCTGCAAAAAAACAAGCTTGTATCACACTGAATGTTTGAGAAATGACATCAGATAGGGCTGTTTGTGGACATGCAAGTCAAGTGGCTCGTAAGCATTCCCATAGCCTCCGTTAGACAGCTGCAGAATAATTAGCAGCAACAGCAGCTCAGCTATGAGTGGGAATTGTGTGCATTGTTGTTGCTTCTTCTCTCCTGTGCCAAGTTATTTCTTTAGAGAGCTGACCTCATACTGATCATCTTTCTGTATACTTCCCCTTTTTATCCATTGGTTCTCATTTCTTTGGTTACACGGCAAAGCTGTTATTTTCTCCGCAATTTCCTCAATTGAAATGGCTTTTGGTATAGTCGTGTGGCACCATGCTTTGTAGCAACATGACAGCAGGGTGTATCGCTGCAGAAGCCTGTGACAACGTAATAAGTGTTTGCCACTGTTGTTCTCTTAATATGCTATGGCACTCACTTCAGGTTCAAAATGTGCAGATGATATTATCTGATGTGGGGGAGAGTATGAGGGAGAATGCCAGATTATTTCTCGTTTGTCCATTTTGCAGTGTATCCCTTGCCAACATGGCTTTAAAAAGCCTCCTAGGAGCTGCGATTTCATGCTCACAAAGTGAATCTAGACACCATCTTGATGAAGCCTCTTCATGGTTTGCCTCTCAACAAGGCATCCCATGAAAATAAACCTCCAAAAAGGCTGCAGTGGCTTCTGGTTTCCAAAGCAGCTCTGGGCTCCATGCCTCCAGATGCCCCTTCCAGGCCTCTCCTTGCATGGTGCTTTGAGCAAGGAGAGAGGCACAGGCACTCACTCATGACTCAATACACTGCAATGCTGCACCGAGGTGTTGTTGTTTTTTCTGCAGAGAAGAATGAAATCGATCTGGGACAGAAACTGCATTGCCATAAAGGTGGGTGAACAGCAGCAGTTCTATCCTTGCTCAAAGCACAGAATGAGGAGCGGGCTGGAATGGGACACAGCTGCCTGTAGCTGCTTTGGAAACTGGCAGCCACTACAGTATCTTGTAGGCCTCCTCCTACAGGTTACATGACAAAAGTATGAAGCAGGGCTAAGATGGATGAAGCAGTGTCCTAAAGTTGACATGACTGGTGTACGTTGCCTGCAGGGTTCAGCAGTCATCTTTGGCTGAAGTTTTCAATTATTGTACAGTGTTTTGGTTACCGTTGCAACTATAGGAGCTAAAGAGAAGGTTGATTCAAAGGGCATCTCTACTCCAGCCTAAAATCTTGCATTTCTGCCTCTGTTTTAAATGCAGGGTTACAACGACTCCCTTTTCCACGTACTTCCTTTCCCCCCACCCCCTTCCCCCTCCTTCTCCCCGTATCTGAGTCTTCCATTATCTTTCATTGATCTTGCTCCTCTTCTTGCCGCTTTAACTCTTTTCACAGAGGAAACTGAAGCAGAACACAACCGGGTAATTTGATAGCTCATTATCCACGATCTATTTAAAAATGGAACAAAGGGCATTTAGTGCAGGAGACACTTTGAATGGTCACGGCGTCATGTAAAGAGCCCACAAAATTCCATGGAGGAGCTATCACAGTAGCAGAATAAAAGCTCAGTGTGAAGGAGCCCAAAGATTACCTGGGAGTTCCCAGCGTCAGAAGTAATGTTTTCCTGCACTGCTTTCCCTTCTGGGGTTCTTTGCTTTCCCACAGGCAGAACTTAGATGCTGCTTCCTTATGACCACCCAGAAGAGAAATAGTAGCCACACTGTGCCAGCTAGTTAAAAACAACAACCTTAAACTTCAAGTTTAACTTTCTTGTCATGAGAAGAAGAATGGAAACAGCCTCTCAATCTCTGTACATTGTCCACACAATATAAAGTGATTTTGAAATCAAAGCCTTTGCAAACAGTGCATACACCATCAGGTGATCAATGGAAAAGAAAGATATGAAGATTATACTCATGAATACAAGTTCCGCTTATAAATGGCTTGTAAATGGACAGATGAACTCAGTTCAACCCCCCCCCCGCAAAAAACAAACAAACAAACTGGACATCATATTTTAGTTACTGGAATAGATATAGATCTGATGAATTGGTGATTTTGGATGTGTTGAATATGAGATAATGTGTTGTGTATGAGAATACCATATACTGGAAAGTAAACAATAAATAATAAAGGAAAATAAGGATATGCCTTTCATGCACACACATGCACACACACGCACACACACAAGCAAAAGCTCTTCTACGTTCTTAAGCTGTGCTGTGAATAGATAAAGAGCCTAAGAAGTGTGAGTGGTGTATTCTAAAGAATTGGCAATGAGGAGAGAGGGCATCCCAAGATTTTTGTTCCGTCAGCCCTCATTAATCCAGCCAAGTTCTATGAACAAACAGCCTTTGTCGTCCTGGCATGGTGTGGCAGAAAGGTCCCAGACTTCCCACAGATTCCACTGATTGGAGCAGTGTAGCTCAGTGTGTTAGATGACATACAACAGGGCTTTAAACTACCCTATAAAAAGATCCCATTTGACATTGTATATTAAGCCCTTCTCCTGAAGACATGTTGAGCTTTCCCTTTTCCTGCACTTGCTGCTGGTGACAGTGGATGTGTGGTGATGGGGACTGAGGAGGGAAGACAAGAGGCCTATTAAATGGAGAAGCAAGGGCAGGCAACACTTTCTGTGTGGAACATCTGGGTGGCATTATGATGGCAGAGTGAATAATCTGGGCTACACGGCTCTCCATTAATGGCTTAGGGGTTCCAGGGGCTTGTTTGTGGTCCTGATGTAACTGGTCAGTGGCATAGCCAATGACTTTATAGGATGCAGATGTCAAGCACTCAGGGTCAAGTGCTGGCAAAGTCCCGCCTTCAGAGCTAGAAAGATAGCAGCTATGTGGAGACAAGTGGGTAACAGGCCAGCAGTTTGGCATTTCAAAGGGGAGTGTTTCCCCTCAAACACAAGTTACCCAGATGGAAGGAATGGAGCTTTATGGCAGACACTCTGAAATTGGACTGGCTTTCTACAGTCACCTGATTCCCATACAGGACCAAGATAATTCTGGTTTGTGGTATTAGTGTCTGAGGTTGAACTATTTGAAATTTCCTTCTCCAGTCAGCAACCTTGTGTGTCCCACTCTTCGCTAGGATTGGTGGAATGTTTTCCTAGCAGGCAGGTCCACATACATTCTTCACGTGATCAAGGATCCCAAGTCAAGGCCAGTTATACCAGTATAACAAATACAAAAGCAAAACCGGACATAATAGTGACCCCTCACATTCCACAGAGAAAAACAACATAGAGGCAGGACTTGTGTCCATGGCAGATAACAGGTGAGTCAGGTGATGTGGAAGGAGGGCCAAAGTATGGCACAATAGAAGCTAAAATGTAGACCAAGGGACACTCTTCACTGCAATCTTGATGATCACAGTGGAGCAAAATCATGTGACTCTGCCATCAGGCATAAGAAAAACACAGAAGAAGGCAGATGATAGGTCCAAATATAGAGCAAAACAGGGATGCATTCCACCACAGCCATTGGTTAGGTAAGTATAAATACCAGGGTGCACAGACATTAATCCTAATAACACCATATATAGTTCAGCTCTCTGTGGTACAGGAAGTACTGATTCAGTCCTGATCCAGAACCCTACAATAAGTAGGGTTCTGGATTTGAGTTCCATAGTGCTTGGCAGCAAAAGTGGTCATTTCAGAATTTTTCTTCTTGTTCTGACACCACACGGGAATGAGTGTGGGACTATTGGTACTTTGTCATCCTTCTCCTGATATTTTCTCCCATTTAGATCTGGGACCCAATGGCCGTTTATAAGTTAGAACAAATCAGCAATAATTGAAACTGCAGTACCAGCTGTAAAATGTCAACAGAGTCGAAAAGGTGGAGGTAGATGGATACAGCTCCTTGGTTTTGTTAACATTTACCTTTCCCAAATAACAATGGTAGCATATAACATTATTGCTTCAGCCAAACACCTCTAAGAACAACCAAGTTCGCAGGATTCTCAACCATGAGCACAAGGATTGAGTACCTTTTGGCCAATTTTATCCCTAAAAGTGAACAGGACTTGATATCACTATGGTAATTAGGGTAGAACTGTATGTTATACATAAAAGGGTGTATCAAAACTTCAGTGGCCATTTCTGTTACATCAGAGCTTTGGGAAAGAACGCTTTGGAGCGGATAGGGGATATATAACCCTTATCCTCCCTGCTACTTTTCCACATGGACTTCTCCCCCAGCTGCTTTTCTCCCCACAAAGAGAAGCTGAAGTCATGGCTTTGTTTCATATGTTCAAAGGCAGAAAAGGATATGAAGTGCTGGGTTCATCTGTGGCATCATTCCAGGGATACCCTATCCTGTATAGGTTAAGGATTTTGGCTATAAATGTTTGATTGCAATAACATTGCTTTTCCTTTGTTAGCAAATCTAAATTACTATTCATGGTGCTATTAGAACAATAGAGCACAATGCTCTGTATGAAAGTATGGTATGAGTATGTAGCTCCTGCAGGATGAAGGGAATCTTGAACATTTGAACCTTTTCCATCTTCTACATATAATAAAGTGAATACTGTTGGCCATTTTGTATAATTTTGAAACTCAGAAGTGTTTTTTAACCTTAGGATCACCTTGACTCCAAATGCAGCAGGGTGTGTGTGTGTTTAAAAACTTAGTTACCAATGACATCATTATCTCCTCCATCTTTAGAACTGTTTTTTGTTTAGTATTTATGCACAAGTTAAAAGAGAAAACTGAAGTCATACATTTCAGGCATGTTATAATATTGACTAAATATTTAAATGGCTCTGTGATCATAAAAATTATTGTGTGTGGAAACCAGTTTAAAATGCATGTTTTGTAGTTCAGGTCTGACTTCTCTACATGCGTTATCATATTTAGTAAACAGAGTTAAACCCTTCTTTATTACGTGATCAGTATCTTCACACTGAGCTGGAGTTAAATGCTTCTTTTAGCTGTGTTCACAGAGAATGTCAGTGCCATGTAGTTACTGAGTGTGTGTGTGCGTGTGCGCGCGCGTGTGCGCGCATGTGATGTTGCTTCAAAGATTTACGTAATAGGAAGGCCTGCTTTATAAATGCTATGATCCCTCATTTATAACAGCAACATAGCACTAGCCTGAAATGTTTGAGGCTTGTTCTAAAGGACAACAGTGTACAAGCCTGTTGTAGATTGTATTATTTTATTTTAGGTTGGGAAACAGGGAAGTGAGCAAGTCACCATAAAACTATTTGATGTATTACATGGTGTCTTATTACAACAACTAACATACATAAGAGTAGACCTCAACCAAGCTAGATTGTGCTCCGCCCCATTCCATAGCTGTGTGACTTGATCTTTGTTTTGCTACAAGCTTTTTTGGAGTTGACCTTAAGTGACAGTAGTGATTAGTACAGGTGTGATGATCTGGGAAAGTGTGCTTGTGAATAAGGGAAAAGTGAAGGAGATAAATGCATTGCAGTGGCAACACAACATCTTTTTCTGAGAGGAAAGTAAACTCAAAGGACATTGGTGGCTTTTGTAGGGCACAGTCATAGGACTGTGCTGAAGATCTGTTGGCTGAGCAGCTTTAGGATTTGGTGGAAGCCACACTTCATGGGCAGAATGCCAAATTCACTGCTGCTATGACATATATGCCAGTAGAATTCCCTTGAATTTACTAGAAACAAAAGAGATGTCTCTTCCTGTAAATGAAACCCATTGCTTCCATCCTGTTCTCACTAAATAGGGAGCAATTGTTCTTTTTCATCTTTCTGATGATCTCATAGTATTCGGTCTTCTCCTAGGCTAAATATATCAGTTTGCACTTGTTCTATATCCTTTAGGGTGGCCGCTTACGAATTGCCAAAAAAGGGAGAAATTAATCACCAAATATATCACTGGGCCTGGATATATTCAGCAGAGATATTGAGGGCTGGTCCCATGGCATGAGTTGGTTCCTTTATTCTCTCTCACTCCCATTGCACATAATAGGCATTGCCCTGGTAAGAGCCACAAATTTAAACTTTGCTTATTTATTTAAACATTTACATCCCCCATTTTCTGGTACAAAAGCACAACACAGGGTGGCTTGCAATATTTAAAAATCATAATCCATCCTAGGAGACAGGATCAGCAATTCAAACCAAAACCTAAAAACATTATCTGCCACATACAACAAAAGCCTGCTGGAATAAAACAGTCTTCAACAACTGGTGAAAAACATTGCGGGAGGGTAGTTAGGTACACATTGTGAAAAAAGAGGATAGAAGAAAAATTGCATATGCTAATGTATAGATAGATAGATATGAATTTAGAAATAATTACTAGAATTTAAATAGAAGTACAATACATCTCACCATAGTGGCAAAGACTGTGACAGGAAAGGACTTCTCCTTCTGATCTTAGGGAATGGGCAGGATGGTATTATTATTATTATTATTATTATTTCTATACTGCCCCATAGCTGAAGCTCTCTGGGCAATTTACAGAAGTTAAAATATTAAAATACAATATACAAAATTTAAAAGCCATTTACATAAAAGCACACAGACAATATACACAAACAACATATAACTAAAAACAGCTTTGAACTGTCAGTTATAACTAAAGTCACCCAGGACTGATTAAAACTCATCATGTGCTGCCAAATGTCTGGGAAAAGAGATAGGTCTTAACCTGGTGCTGAGAAGATAGTAATGATGGCACCAGGTGGACCTCATTGGGGAGTTCGTTCCACAAATGGGGGGCCACTACTGAGAAGCCCTTCTCCCTTGTTGCCGCCTTCTGAGGTTCCCCTGGAGAAGGCACTCAGAGGAAGACCTTAGATGCTGAACGTAGAGTATGGGTAGGTTCATCTCGGGAGAGGTGTGTTGTCAGGTATTGCGGTTCCAAGCCATCTAGGGCTTTATAGGTTAAAACCAGCACCTTGAATTGAACTTGGAAGCATATAGGCAGCCAATGCAAGCGGGCCAGAGTCGGTTTTATATGTGCAGACCTTCTAGTTCCAGTTATCAGTCTGGCTGCTGCATTTTGCATGAGCTGCAGCTTCTGAATTATATTCAAAGGCAGTCCCACGTAGAGCACATTGTAGTAATCTAACTTTGAGGTTACCAGAGCATAGACAACTGAAGCCAGGTTATCCCTATCCAGATAGTGATAGGGATAACCTGATAAGGAGTTAGGTAACATCAAAGCCCTATTCAGGCATTAGTATAGCTCCACCCCCATCCTCACACATTTCTGTCACTCTGTACTCATGGAAGGTGACATTCTGAAGAGAATAGCCACCTGGAGAGCCTCCATGGATACAGGAGGTTCTCCTCTTCAGACTGTTGCCCTCCACAAGTACAGGGCAATGGAAATGCCCAAGGAGGGGGTGGAGTTGGTGTGCTCCTTCTCCTCACACGTTTACTCTGCCCAGTTTAATAATGCCTGAATAGAATTCAACAAGAACATTGTTCTACTTATCTAAGTGAACCTTGGTAAGAACCATGGGGTGGAAAGGGGCTGTCTGACAAACCCTCAAATCAAGTATGCTGTAGCAACATTAAGCTCTCTCCTGTTTCTGCAGGTAAGCAGGGAGCAGCCTGTATAGAAGCACTATAGACAATAATGGTGATTTTTCACCTCAAAAATTCTTTCACAAGTGCAGGTTCTTAGGTCTATGAATAAACTAGTTTTGAAAGAATAAATGTCTGCTGTGAACTTTCCTCAAAAGGTGAATACGAATAATTTTGGGACTTCATATAAATTCAATTGATATATTTTTTCTCCTGTGTAACGTGAACATTCTTCTGCATTTTCTCATCTTGGCTGAGAAATAAAGTGCCAAAATACCACAAGAAAGGCTGTTTCGCAAACCTGGCTGATAAAAAGAATTAAACTGCACTGGGATAAGCACAATCCCCTCCCTTTCACCTCATGAGATTTTTTAGCCTTTATAACTAAACCAAAGGAGGTCAGCCATGTTTCACATTGTACGTATATACAAACAGAAAATCTGAATGTCTTCTCATTAGAGGCAATGAACATTAATATAGAAAAGGTTAGAATATGAATATATTCAAAAGATATGAAGAATCTGAAGGGCTTCTGTAATATAAGGCTCAGAAACCAAATTTGACATGTGGAAAAGATCAGAAACTTACTTACTGAAGTCTGTAGCCCTTGCGATATTATTATGGCAAAGTTGCAGTCCAGAGTACCAAACTCAAAAAGCAGTTAAAAGGCTATGAGGAAGATTATTTTAATAGTTTCTGGACCAAATTGTAATCTTTTAAATTATTCTTTGGGACTTACATGGATTCAGGATTGTTGAGCAAGAAGAACATTCATTTGTTTCATATAGTCCTCTACAGGCCTGTCCTCTGGATCCATTTACTGCAGCCATCCCCAACTTGGTGCCTTCCAGTTATACTGGACTGCAACTCCCATCATTCCAATTGATGGGAGTTGCAGGAGAGCACCAGATTGGAGAAAGGCTGATCTATATGCCAACAGAACACGACACTGTTAGCACTGAAAAGGGAGGTGTAAGATTTTTGCACAAAAGGTGAAATGCAGTTGGAAGGGACACACTTTGGCCAAGGACACCATCACAGCTGGCATTTGCCACTGGGCCCAAGACCAGTGGAAGGCTCACTCTCCCCGTGGCTCTGCCATCCCATTTCTCACTTGGCACTTGTACCCAGGGAGACTTTTTCGAGAGAAGAGGGCCCACTGAGGTTGCCTATCTCAAGGACCCCTGAAATCCTGCAGCAAGCAGTGTGTCGGGAGTGCCCCTGCTGCCTTTTGAAATCCTCAAGTAGCCAGAATCAACATGCAGACAAAAGGGCTCTTTTCCAAGGCTTTATTTCCATTCAACCTAATGACGCTTACAGATGCTAATTGCCTGAGACTAAGTGGAAAACTCAAAGGAGCAGCCTACCAGGGGATTCTAAGTGTTAGGACTAGGGATGTCAGAGAATTCCGTGACGGATCTCGGTGAGGCCGAATGCCAGTGCATTTGGCCCCCCGAAATCCATCGCGGAATGGCCTGCCACCCCCCGCCCCCCGCGGATCCCCCCCGGAAAGAGACTTTCCTGGGGCGGATGTTTCGGATGGCGGCGGCTCCAGCTGCAGCTTCGGCGGCGGCAGAACTTCCGATCGGCTGCAGCTGCCACCATTTGCAGTCTGTGGGTCCCCCCCCCCCCATAGACGTGATAGGCTACGTAAAGACTTATGTAGCCTATCACGTCTGGGGGGGGGGAAAACGCATACGCAAATGGCGGCGGCTACAGCCGCCGCCATTTGCGTTACTTATTTTTCACTGTCTTAGTCCACGTAAATATTTACGTAGACAAAGACGAAGACAAGAAAGGGGAATGCAAATAGCGTACTAGATGCTATTTGCGTTTCCCTTTCTTGTCTTCGTCTTAGTCTACTTAAATATTTACGTAGACTAAGATGGCGAAAAATAAGGAACGCAAATGGCGGCGGCCATAGCTGCCGCCATTTGTGTATGTGGTTGTTTGTTTGTTTTTTACCCAGAGCCCTCCACGGCTGGAAATTCGGGTGCGGACGGCCCTGGCCTTGGCCTGGCTGGCTGCTCTGCGGAGCTGCCGCAGAGCACAGCCAGCCGTCGAGGATTCCGGCGGGGAGGACTGGATCGGCTTCCCCCCCCATCGAGGATTCCGGGGGGAGGGACGGATCACCTCCCCCCCGTCGAGGATTCTGGGGGAGGGACGGAACGGCTCCCCCCCCCATGAACAGAATCCGCGGAAAGGTAAGTGACTTTCAGACATCCCTAGTTAGGACGTCAGTTGTTCTCTGTTTGGAGAAAAGCACGGCAACTTTCTGAACTTAAGGAGTAGGAGGAGAGAGTCCCTCCCTTTCCCATGGGGCATCGGGGCATAGCTGTTGTCGTCATGCCAACTGGGCTGAGTGCCTCCTCTCGGCGCCCGCAACCTCTTGCTTGTCTCTGTGCCTGCGCCTTGCATCTAGAAGCTCAAGTTTTCCCTCCCTCTCCATGCCAGGCTCACTGTCGCTCCCAGGAATGTGAGCGGGGGGGGGGGGGCTCTCGCTCCAGCTGCACCTCTGAAAAAATGCACGGGTTCCTCTCCCACAAATTGTATCTCTTCCTCAGAATCAGAGCTGCTTTGGGACTCTATGGGCTCAGATCCAACCCTGACACAGTGATGGGCTGATCAAGTGGAGGCCCCTTGACATTTTTGATAGCTGAGATAACGGATAATAATAAACTGACGAGCCATTTCAAGGATATTCCTGTTGACAAGAACTTCTAGCAGGATAGCCGTGTTAGTTGGTTGTAGCAAACCCAACAAAGAGTCTTTTGGCACCTTAAAATAACAGATTTATTGTGGCATGCACTTCTGTGGACTAGAGTCTACTTCATCGAATACGTCACAAGAAATCTGTTAGTGATTATGGTGCCACAGGGCTCTTTGCTGCTTTCCTGACTGAGAAGAAGTGTTAATACCTCCTGGCTCATCACCACCATTCTGCTCCCCTTTTGAGGTCAAAGGCCTCCCAGTGAGTTTCATGGCCGAGCAGGCATTTGGACTCAGTCCTAGTGCAAGCCCAATGCTTTAGGCCAGCCTTCTCAAGCTGGAACCCTCCAGACATTTTGGGTTACAACTCCCAGCATTCCTGACAACTTCCCATGCTGGCTGGCACTGATGGGAGCTGAAGTCCAAAATATCTGGAGGGCAGCAGCTTGGGGAAGGCTGCTGTGTGCAACTCTCACACTGGTTCTTACACTGTTGCCTGTACTGGCAAGGTGTTCATATGTAAAACATGCACGTTGGGTGCTTTGTTCTCATTCCACTATCTTCTACCTAGTACTGTGCCAAAAATTTATCCCACATTTTTTTCTACCATTCTCATTCAATTTGATATATGAGAGAAATTGCTTTCAAAAATAAATTCAATAGTGAAGAAATTTTGGAGAAATTCTAATTGGTGGGTTTGGGTTTCTTGGGCTTACCTTACTTAGGAGTTGGCCGAGAGGAGTGAGCCCAAGTGTCCTGTTTTTCATTGTGCAATCATCTCTCTGGCAGCCTGTAGCCTCCTCAGCTTCCTACACTTTGATTAAAATGCAGTTTAAGGCACCATGAGGTAATTCCTCCCACAGGGTGTTTTCAGATCAGGACGTGCAGGCAGCCTGGGAGGCTAGCTGTAATTAGGCAAGTTCAAAAACACCACAGAAATAAATTATAAAACATCCTGAATGAGGTAGAACAATGGAAGCCTCTTTCATGGGGGGAGAAAACTTTCAGGAAATTGGAGGACAGACTTTGGGAGAGCACTGACTCCTCCTCATCCCTGGCGCTGGACACAACGCTGCCCCCACCTGCATGGCAGTGGATGCAAACTGGGGGATGCCCTGCCAAGACAGTTGATGCTGTTGCAGCATGAAACCCCCCAAAATGCTTGCCCAAAAAGAGAGAAGTTGTGCTACAAGCTCTGCCAATGGGGAACCCTACGGGGAGAAACTGTAGAAATTCTCCTTCCCCTGGAGAAATTCAGTGGAATTGTCTCCTACATTTCTCTCCCAAAAGTAAGGTGGAGAATTTCAAGAGGCCATATGCGCACAGCTCTACTTCTACCCAATTGCTTTTAGAGCCATCCCTTGGGCTGCATCCTTGTCTATGGCAAGTGGCAGTGCCTAATCAGAGACGTGGGGAAAACTCTGCAGCCTCGTGCAACATGAGAGCAACATCATAATATGAACAAGTGCACTTTGGTTACATCCTCAGGAAATTATAAGGACAAATGAGCCCCCCCTCAGATGTAGCATTTAGGCTTCAGCAGGGAGTGGGGCCATGCTGAAAAGCCCCACCCCTGGCATCCATATACATATAGCGCAGTTATCTGTAGCAAGGGAGCTTTCTCAGGCGCAGCTGTGTGTGAAGACTTCCCTGCTGCAGACATTCACACTGCACATGTGGATACTGAGGGCACGGCAAGCCAGAAGACATGACTTCTGGGGTAGGACTAGTAGGCATGATCCCACTCCCCGCTCATGCTTTGATTCAGCCCTTGAGCAATACTTCTGAAGGGGGTTCACAGTTTCACAGACAGAAATTGATGTGTGCAGCAATGAACAAGAAAAACATACTGAAGTTCTCTACGTACATCAGAGACTCGTTTAAGGCCAGTCTTCTTACAAAAAAGAAATGGTCTCTCACACACATAAAATATGTACACATACATAAAATATACTGTAAGAAGCAGAGACATCACCTTGCCAACAAAGGTCCGTCTAATCAAAGCTATGGTTTTCCCAGCAGTAATGTATGGCTGTGAGAGCGGGACTATAAGGAAGGCTGAGTGCCGAAGAATTGATGCTTTCGAACTGTGGTGCTGGAGAAGACTCTTACGAGTCCCCTGGACTGCAAGGAGGTCAAATCAGCCAATCCTAAAGGAAATCAACCCTGACTGCTCATTGGAAGGACAGGTACTAAAGCTGAAGCTGAAATATTTTGGCCACCTAATGCGAAGAGAAAACTCACTGGAAAAGACCCTGATGCTGGGAAAGACTGAAGGCAAAGGAGAAGGGGACAGCAGAGGATGAGATGGCTAGATAGCATCACCGATGCAATGAATATGGACTTGAGCACGCTCCGGGAGAGAGCGCAGGACAGGAAGGCCTGGCGTGCTATGGTTCATGGGGTCATGAAGAGTCGGACATGACTGAACGACTGAACAACAACAAATAAAATATACTAGACTATCTACACATATAGTTGTAAACTCTACATGTACAAGCGTGGTTGATTTGAATTATTCACATAATTCCTTCCACTCAGTGTCAGAAAGAAGGGAAATGGCCAGCAAGGTTCCTTTCCAGCACATCTGCTTTTTACAACACATTATTCTGTATGTAGAAATCACATCTCAAATATCAAAAGCACTTCCTCAACCACAGTTATGAGGAGAACCTTGCCTGGAAAAAAGTATTTTCTTTCCTTACCTATGCACTCAAGATTTGCAGTTCTTCTAGAAAACTGTGCTTTCCATCTGTGAAATCTAACAACAGATGGATTTCCATCAACCAACATGCAAAGAGCTGGTTAGTTAAGTTTTAGTTAATGAGTTAGCATTTTGTTGCTACATAATTTGGTAAAATGGAGTGGGGGATTTTGAGTATCAGATGAATGAAAATGGCAAAAGCTAAACAGAAAATATAATATTACTACCCTGCTTCCCTTTCTCATTAACATTATTATTTATTTTATTTATATGTTACCCTATAATAAAAAGTTCTCAGGGCAGCTTACACTCCTTAATATATATGCATTCTGAGATAGTACAGTCCTCCTGTTGGGACTGAACCATCTCAGGTGTTTTTGATCTCAGGATGGGGAGGCATTTGTCAAATAATTCTTGTATGGAAACACAAAACTTACTACTTTAGAGAGAAGACCTTCATTCTGAAGTAGTAAGTGGGTAGGTAAATTGCCTCTCTAACTGGAACTCACATGATACAATTGCCAGTTGTATTAGTTCCAGAAAATGCATATGAAGAACCTGTATCTACCCAGTCACCATAGAGACCTTGCTAATTTATTTTGGGTTTTTTTCTACCCTTTTGCTTGCAGGTGATTTCCCCCCCTCCCCTCCCACAGAATCTTAGCTACTTCACAAGCTTGTGAAGTTCTCAAACCCTCCTTTTTTCTTTTCTTTTTTGCATACAGCATTAAAATTATTGGATATGTGTTTGGCTGGAATTAGATATACATTTCTTTTTAATGCCCATGCCACCCATGCCAATATGAAGCTGCAGGAATATTGGCAGTGGGACAAGGAGAAGCAATCTGAAATGAAAAGCAGTGCACCAAGGGGCACCGGCACAGACATAGCTTTGCACTTACTTAACCAGAACCACAGAGTGTTTCAGGTGAAGGCTAAGAGAGGGTGCTAAGCCACTTTGGGGAGGCCCTGCAGAGCTCCATCTGGTGGTGATAGGGCAACAGGTCTTCTCTGTGGTAGCACCCATGCTCTGGAATGAGCTCCCCTTTGCGATACATCAGACCCAGATGATCATGTGCTTTTTACATTTATTAAAAATTTAAGAATATAAAAAGAACCATGCTGGATGAGACCAAGGGTCCATCTAGTCCAGCATGCTGTTCAGATGTTGTCCATTCAGCTGCCTGTGGGTAACCCACAAGCAGGACATGAGTGCAACAGCACCTTCCCACCTGTGTTCCCCAGCAACTGGTATACAGAGGCATGCTGCCTCTGACATTGGAGGTTATAACCATTATGACTAGTACCCAATGATAGCCTTATCCTTCATGAATTGGCCTAATCAGGGCTGGCCCTGTCATGAAGCAGGGTGAGGTGTCTGCATCAGATGGCAGAGTGGGAGGAGTGGCAAATTGCGCCGCTCCTCCCTGCCATCAGGAGGGCTCACCTCCACTGCCCTGCCATCTCCAGTGGGTGCTCTGGAGAGACCTACCAGCTGCTCTCCTGCTGTGGCATTTGCTGCAGTGAGAGTGGCTGGCAGGGCTCTCTGGAGCAGCCTCCCACACTCTGTTTCCCTCATTGCACACGCCCTTACTTTTGCCTAGGGATGTCAGAGAATTCCGCCACGGATCTCAGTGAGGCCGAATGCCAGTGCATTCAGCTCCCTGAAATCCGTGACGGAACGAACGCTCCCGCCCCACCACCCCATGAAAGGTGTGCGAAACAGAGCACTTACCGGGTGCTGTTCGCGCTGCTTTGCAAATGGCGGCCATGTCTGTGGCTGCCATTCGCTTCCCCATTTTTGCTGTGATAGGCTACGTAAGTTTTTATGTAGCCTATCACGGCAAAAATGGGGAAGTAAATGGCGTGGCTAACGCAGCCGCTGTACTGCGGCACCGTAACGCAGCTGCCATAATGCAGGCACCATACTGCAGCGTAGCCGCCGCCATTAGCCACCACAGCCGCCATCGCCACCACCATTTGTGCCCCTGTTTTTTTGCCGTGATAGGCTATGTAAATATTTACACCGTAGCCGCTGCCATTTGCGTCCGCAGGCTCCGCACGCCTGCAAATGCACCTGGCCGGTGGCTCCGCAGAGTTGCT
Source organism: Heloderma suspectum (assembly GCF_057233095.1). Lineage (NCBI taxonomy): Eukaryota > Metazoa > Chordata > Lepidosauria > Squamata > Helodermatidae > Heloderma > Heloderma suspectum. The sequence goes on from NC_139459.1 coordinate 103,460,329, forward strand.
GCGGAGCGGAGCCAGCCAGGTTAGGATTTCAGGGGGAGGTGCGGAGCGCCTCCCCCCCACCGCGAATCACCGCTTTTGAAAAGGTAAGTGACTTTCGCACATCCCTACTTTTGCCACCACCACATTGGCCCTATGGAAAGCTGCACAGCTGGAAGAAGCCGCTGCAGAGCTCTTGCAGCTCTCCATAGAGCCAACACAGTGGTGGCAAATGGAAGGAGGCATGATGTGGTAGCAGGAAGGGGGGCAGTGTTCTCTCCCACCTCAGACAGTGAAAAAACTGGGGCTGGGAAAACCATCCAAATTAGTGGTCATCATTACATCTTGTGGTAGCGAATTCCATAGCTTAACAATGCGCCATGTGAAAAAGTGCTTCCTTTGATCTGTCCTGAATTCCCAACCAGTCAGCTTCATGGGATGATCCTCTAATATTATCAGAGAGGGAGAAAAATGTTTTCCTATACACTTTCTCCACACCATGCATCGTTTTGTACACCTCCATCGCGTCTCCCCTCGCTCACTTTTTTTTTCTAAGCTAAACAGCCCTAGTTTATAACCTTTCCTCATAGAGGAGTTGCTCCAACCCCTTGATCATTTTGGTTGCCCTTTTCTGTACCTTTCTCTGCTCTACAAGATCCTATTTTAGATGTGGTGACCACCTTATTTGTTTATCCTGGCTCTCTCTAACCATTAACTGATTAAGTTGTTTTAAGCCTTGTTTTACAGAGCTTTCTAACTTGCAATACTCTTGTGTTATATAGTGTTTTATCGTTTTATTAAAAAATTGAAAACTGCTTCGGGTTTTTTTTTTAAATGGGAAGCATTAAATAAATCCCCCTTAAGAAACATAAGCCAAGATGGTGGAGCTACGCAGACAGAGGTTGGCTTTGTTCTCAATGGCTTCTGCAGAGTTCTGTGGGAACATACGGATGGCAGGGCGTGTGGTTGCTGTGAGTGGCTGCAGCTCCTCATATGCCTTCTCCTAACATTTTTTTTAATGCTAGTCATGCTAGATATAACCCCCTCCCCCTCCAGTCATGCTAAATAGTAACTAGAATGGGATGTTGGAGAACTGGGACAGGAAGGTGTCAACTGGCTTTTTATATAGATAAACAACAATGTTTTGGGGCCTGAGCTAAATAGAACCAGGAAGTTAAAATTATTATTTTATTTAGACCTTTTTTCCACAAGGAAGTGAGCCTGTAGGTCTTATGTAGTTAGTTCACATAGCACTATTCCTTTTTTTCATCCGTTTTGTTCCATTTATCTTTCCTATTGGATCAATTACTCTCTCCATGCTCCCTTGTATTCACATAGCAACGGAATTAGGCATAAGTATTTGAATTTATTCAGGAGAGAACTGTATTGTTGTTGACCTGTTTTCCCCTTCACTCCAGTGTCACAAAATGTAGCATTGCTTTTTGGAGTAAAAGCAGCACGCGCTCTCAGCGTTGCTGATGTGAGTCTCGTAGAAAGCTGACTCACAGCACCTCAGGAAGAAGGCATGGAGCTGATTTGTAAAATCTTGTCCCTGCCCAAGCCTGAAGCAGACAGAGATAGAATCCCTGGTGGTGTGTTTCATTCTCAACTGTGAAGGTTCACTGCCACCTGTAGGTGACAATTAGCACCAGCATTTGAGAACTTAACGGGAGATATCTGGCAGTGCTGATTAAAGAGGAAGCGTGCCCTATGAACCATATTCCGAGAGCCAAGTAGACAGAGGGCTGGCTTTGAGGTCCAGATCCTTCAGGATCTGAAGGTGGCAACAGATTCTTAGCTGAACTGTCCTTATAGAGTTGCTACAAGAGATAAATATAACAAGGGCAGAGTTACTATGAAAAACAAAATATAACAAGGCCCTTTTCACTTGCCCACCACCAAGTGGTTAGGCTGGTGTGTACAAGGGAGAGGGCCTTTTCAGTGGTAGTTCCGCACCTTTGGAATCACCTTCCATCAGGGTTTGTCAGGCTTCTTCTTTGCAGGTCTTCAGGAAGGTTCTGAAGACCCACTTGTTTTCTCTGGCCTTTTCATAATAATTTTAAATAAATAAAATAAAATAGCAGAGGGAAAAGAAATCTAAATAAATGTGGTTGGGGATCCATCCAGAAATTCCCCTCTACCTGCAGGCCCATACACAGAACTGGGTGAGCTCATGCCAAAAGTCTCCCACAAAGCCAAGATCATGATTGATTGATCTGCCTCACCGTCCTTGTCTACAAAGTTAAATTATTTTTATATCACTTTGATTGTTACATTGTCCTCTCAAAGATTTCCAGGAGGTGCTGAGAATTCTCTGAGAGAGATCCCCAGCCACTTTTCCTCACAGAACTACAGCTCCCTGGGTTTTCTGCATGGAGGAAATACCTGTTAAACCTTTTAAAGTTGCTAGTATGGCTATTTATTTTATTTAAGATATGCAAGGTCTAAGGTAGGGGTGGGCAACCTGAAGTGCTACGGCAGCCCTCAGCTTAATTTCATGTGGCCCTTGGCCTAATTTCAAATCCCTCTGTATGCAATCAGTTTAAGCCTCTGGCAAGAGCCATGTGTCCTTTCCCTGACAGCCCACTCCATGGGAAGGAAGAGGGAGAGAGAAAATGTGGGGCCCCACCCATTTTTGCCTCTGCCTTTGTCCACTGCTGGCTTCTGCCTCACTCACCACTGACACGTGACACGTAGAGACTACCCACAACGGAATGCGGCCCGTGACAACAACAAAAAGACACCCACTTAGCCCTAGTAATGGTCTAAGGATATGCTCTTAGATCATAACTATCTTAAATTTACTTAAGATAAACCATCATCACATGAAGATTGTCATCACCATTTTCTGTGGGGACCAGGTCATGCTGGATGTGTGGATGTGACTAGCCTAGTAAGGCACTTACAACCAATAGCATTAGCCCCATGGGAAAGAGACTTCTATCTGAAAACGTCCTTTATTTTCATCAGGGTCTTTGGTGGGTAACGTTGGCTGGCTTCAAGCAATGGAGAAGTGCATTGTTGAGGTAATGTGCAAAGGAGCAATTTATGTACCTCTACTGTGGGAAAATATATGTGCTGTCCATGTATTTGAACACATGTTATCTTCATGTTGGAGAAGATACAGCAGACTTTACAGCAGAAGCAGAAAAGGAGGAAACACAAGACATTCTCCCAGCCTCCACACAATGTCATGAATAGCACTTTTGTATAGCATCTAATGGATTGCTCCTTTCAATACGTTTGCTCTCTGATATATAGGAATGGGGAACAAATTCATTCTCTTCTTAGTTTAATGTGCACCTACTGAATTTGCACTTCCTGAACCATTAAGCAAACTGAAACACAGTTATTCTTCGGTATTTGCACTTCTCCGAATGTTATGATGTAGCTCCCCAATCAAAAAATGCATGATAAAAATCATATATAAAAAGATATTTTATTAGTAAACAAATCCTTGCAAAAATGCATATATTAGGAGAAATGCACAAAAAATTAATACAAATGTGTGTGCGTGTGTGCATGTGGGTGTGAGTGTATGTATAAGTACAAATTTATTTTATTTATAAGTTGCAAACTGATCTGGAAATGGAATGAAACAAACTTAAGATACTGGAAAAATGAGAAACTGAGAGAAACCGAAATGCACAGATTTGTCCATCTCTACTGACACACAAAACCCTTTATGGGGAGGTGGTCATGTCGAAAGAAGTGTAATTGGCATATCATTTAGAAAAAGAGGTCCAGTATTAGAATCTGAGATAGACCTTCTGGAGTTCTTCTTTCTCTGGAATGTACTTGTTAATGTTCTACTGTTGTTGCTCTCCTACTGACACCCAGTATCCTATTTAATGGCCTCTTTTACCCCACAGATAATGCCAATCACTTAATGGTTTCAAAGAACCTTCATGCCCAGTATATATAGCAGACTGAAATCCAACTTTGTTTATTTGGCTTGTGAAAGCAAAACCTCCCATGCAGTTGCTTTCCTGGTTGGAAGAGATAACATATGCAAATAGAGAAGAATCATGATGGGGAGTTTCCACCTAGTGTGCGGTAAACAGCAGGAGCTTTGGCCCATATCTGGGAAACCACATGGCAAATAGTTTGGCTAGGAAAAAAAAAAGAAGCTGAGAAAGAAAAGTCATTTTGCTCATTGGTAAAACTGGGATTTGTCTAAGACAGTGTCGTTTTTGGCATGAAAATGGTGCAGGGTGGCGGCAGAATATCTCCTGATGTGGTTCACTACCTGATTGGCAACTCTGTAGGACCATTTTTCTAAAAACATGAACTTCAAGCTGACTATGAGATCCCAGCCAATCAGGGATCACATAGTCAATGTAATGCCATTATGACATTGTGATGATGCCATGTATCCAGTCAGATTAGGCTATATGACAATGCCATGAAGGCAACGCTTCCTGCCCTCAGTCACAATGGGAGAACACTTTTGTTCCTGTTTGCACCCTGTCTTGGATAAATCAGCAAAGGCAGGAGGTGTTTTCAAAGCTTATGAAAGCTTTCACAAAAGCAACCACCTTTCCCCATTTTGGCCTGCAACAAAATTTCTCAGGGAGTTTGGTTTCCAGACCTTTGGTTGGTAGAAGGCAAACAAACACGGTCCATGATCCTTCCCTGTGTGGCCACAGCTCCCTGGCTTGTCCCTGGTGTGCCACAGCATGCCATCCATTGGAAAGTAGGACAGCCAAACAAAATGTTCTTCAAATCGCCCAGAACAGAGCAGAGCAATGCGAGACTGGCTTATTAAGTGTAAGCACATGTGGCCCCAATTCGGATCGGGACCATGATGCTCCAGGAGGAGGGATTTAAGCTTCCCCCCTTTTTCATCCCCAAATTCCACCCCTGCAGTGTTGGGGGTGGGGTTAAAAAAGAAAAAAAAACTCCATTGAATCATAGCTCTGGTAGGTGTGATTTGAAGGACGTTTCATTTGGTCCTTGGAGGCCTGTGCCCTTCTGTGGTAGAGTTCTCCAGTCTTCCACTTCCTCCCTAGGTCATTAGTTCACAGGTAGGGTATTGTATTGTATAATTTAGGTTGCATTGTTACCTCTGCAGGAAAGCTTTTCAAGGACAAATTACCTTCTGGATTAAAGGATCATAGAATCATAGAGTTGGAGAGGGCCTTGTAGGCCGTCTAGTGTTAGGACTTGTTTCCATACCACTGACCATCTTTGTTGCCATCCTCTGAACCTGTTCTATATATGTTTGTATCAGGAGTGGGGAACTTGTAGCCCTACAGAAGTTGTTGGACTCTTAACTCCCATAATCCCCAGCCAGCATGGCCAAATGTTAGAAATGATGGGAGTTGTAGCCCAACAACATCTGGAGGGCAACAGATTCCCCACCCCGGCCTATAGCTTTCTTAAATTGCAACTCCCAGAACTGGACACAGGACTCTATGCTGAACTATATTTTGGGCATCACGTCTTCTCTGTATATATGACATACACTCCACTTTCTCCCTGCCTTCATGCAAGGCCAATGCACATCAGCATTTGCGTGTGTCAAGATGTAAATTAAAGTGATTGAAGTTGCTCTTCTGAAGCAGTCATCTGAGTGAGTCACCATGAGCACAGATTTCTGCCAAGTAGGAATGTCGGAGAATCTGCAATGGCATCAAATCAATCTGGATTTGTATGAATCTGATGTAGGGATTCCACAGCGAACCAGCTTTTCCCAAGTCACACAGATTCCACAGACTTGCAGACTGGTTATTTTACTTTCCAGAATGTTACGCAAATTTAGTCATAGAAAAATACGTAATTTTTTTAAAAAAACAGCTGAACATGTGCCTTTCCCCGATAGGTTAATGCATGAAAATGCATGTTTGAGGGGTTTTGCACAAGTTTTTTGGAGGGGATTTTCACATTTGGGGGAATTTGTGCATTTTCACAAGTGTGAATTTGTGCAAATGTGAATTTTGCACAAATTTGGGAAATGGGAAAAAATCTGATTCCTCCAATGAGTGGACGAAAGGCAAATCACAATCTGCAAAACGCAGATGGAACAGATTTTATTAAATCTGTACATCCCTACTGGTAATTAAGGTTGTGCTAAATTGAAAGACAGTGACATGGTTCAGATCTCACAGTGGCAAATTGTGGATTAATTAACCCATGATCTGCCAGGATGTGTGTTGCATGCAAGCCACTTCCACTTGGAGTGTGATGTACCAGCCCACACTGCTGGGTTGTTTAGGGGCTAAACAACTCAACAATTAACCGAACAACAAACCATGGGTTAACCACTGGGTTATTTAGCCCCTAAACAACCCAGTGTTCCAGGTTCGCACGTCACACTCAGAACCTCCAATTAGGCTGATCAGAGGATGTTTACAGAAAGCAGAAGCAGTGTGCATCCCAGCAAATTGTGGGTTAATTAACCCACGATTTGCTGCTGTGATGCGCAAACTGGGTCAAAAACACGTGAATAAAATACTCCATGTGAATAAAATATCCCAAAGCAAGAAGCGAAAGTCTTGATAGTTCCATACCTGAAACACATGATATATTCACAGTAGGCATAATCATTCTCCTTCTAGCATTGGCTGAGCTGCCCATATTTTACATTTTCCAGCAGCTGGGAATATAGCCACTGTGGTCCTATCATGTTCAAGGAGCAGCTACCTTAGTCTGAGGAAAGGATTATTTTATTTTAGAAGAGACCAGAACAAACAGTAATACTAGGTGCATGTTATAGAGATACTTTTCAGACACTAATGTGAAAGATCCCAAATTGACTGTGTCCCTGTTCTTTAGCACTCATAGCATAATGATTAATCTGGCCCTATGATATTCGGAGCAGGACCAGCTAAACATGCAAAATCTATTGCCTGCCTATCCTTCAGCAAACATACAAGGCTTTTAATTTAGTGATGCTGATATATATGTAATGGAGCCCTAGAAAAGAAAACAAGGGGAAAACAGTGGCCCCACTCATCTAACCAGTGACCCTCCTTCATTCGAGGGACTGAAAGTGAAATTGGAACCATTAGCTCTGTTTTCTCTCTCCTAGTAATCCTCTGTCAAGAAGCCGTCAGTCACTCTCCCCTTCCATGACAACATCAGCAGCTTTTTTTTTCTATTTAAAGTGTTGACTTGAGAGACAAACCAGCTCTGATTTGTACCTTTAATGGTTACCTAAAAAGTCTTTTAACACTCAGCAAGACAATGCCCACTGGGTCGAAAAGCTTAGAAGGGTTTGGTCTCATAGATGCAAGGTTACCCATTTGATACAGCTTCTGTTGTTACTTCTGAAATAGTGGGGGATGGGAAAGACCAGCATTAATAATAGTGTAAAGTAAAATGAATGTGGAGGGTAAGATAAAGCATCATCATCATTTCAACCTCATCAGATTATCATGGCCAACAGACCAAACTGGCATTAATGCTGCATTTTGTTGCTTGATTCTTATTGTTATACATCCAACACTGTTGGGTGGTGAATCAAGACTCATTCTACTGAGTCCAAGGGAAAATATTAGTGTTCCTCTCCGCACTGCATTTTTGCTAAAGTGGCAGGAATTCAAGATGGGTGCGGAAACAGTATACAATAATGTGCCTATGATATAGAAATATATGGGCAGAATATAAAAAAACTGGAATGTAAAAACATTTTCCCCCTTGGAAGTAGTTAAACTTTTTCAAAGGAAGAAGCAAAGAAGGAAGTCATTAAATAGTGATGGGGATTTAATGAGGGCATAGGTGACAAACAATTAAGATAGTCTAACAATTAGTGGAATAAAAATGTAATGGCACTGAATAAATTTGATGCAATGATTTTATTTATCAGCCTTACTAGGTAAAGGTGAAACATCACCAAGTTCTAATATTACGGTATTGTTTCATTTTCATTTTGTTTCCTTCCCCCACTACCCTTCCAAAGGACAATTATTAAGAACACATTATTAACAACTTGAAAAAATAGAAAAGTTCTAGTACACCAGAGTAAACACTAATATCCATTTGAGATCAACTAAGTATTTATTCTGGTGCACTAGATGTTACTGTCTATTTATTTAAAGTTCTTAATGATGTGTTCTTCATAATGTCAGGGGGTTTCCTCCCAGACTTGTGTGTACTTCTTCATTTGGTGGCTACCTGTGTTAAATGATGGAAATCCAAATCCATGGACAGTACATGGTGGGTTTAAAAAACATGCACATAACTTAAAATATTTAGGATATGTCACCAGCTAAAATGCTGGTAACAAATGCTGGTCAAACAGGAATCAGGAAAGGGGAAAAACAAGAGTGGAACTGTTTCATGCCAGAGGCAGAAGAGCTGGAATTGAGACAAATGACTTGTCAGGTTGGAATCTGCTCATTGTCCTTGTGGGATGAAGATACCAAGATCCATACTAGTGTGCAACACAATATTTTATGAATTCGCCTTAAGAATAAGTATTCTACTTATGAACCTGGAAGTATTTTCTGACTTTAAACATATTTGGTTTCTTTTAAAAACTTTGTTTTTGGATCCTGTTCTAAAGATCGTGCATAAGCTAAAAGCATACACAAGAAGAAAATTTAAAGGGAGTGAAGTGCAGAAATGCAACTGGCACCAGAGAACTCTCTTTCATGAACAGAGCCACAGGAAATACAAAACTATGCCAGGAATAATATTAGCACCTTCTGGTGGCTCCTTTGCCTTGCCAGTCCCTTTAATCATCTAGTTTTGGATCTTTGCTGAGCAGTGTGTGTGTGTGTGTGTGTGTGAGTGATAGGTGAGGGGGGAACAGGGAAATTTGGAGATCAAGGAATATTCATCCTGAAATCTGTGAGGTCCCCAGCCACATGTTTGAAGCACGTTATACGTTATGTTATAATTTCTTTCTATGCCACCTTTTGGCCAAAAGGGACCCCAAAGTGTTTTGCAAAGAGTAAAATACAAATACAGAATTCAAGCTAAAGCAGTCATTTGCATACCATTTTCTGGTATTAATGTGGCACTCAATGCACACTGAAAAGAAACACAGCAAAATTAATATGGCAAGTCTTTAAAATCCATGTTTCCGAGTTGCCCTTGTTAACTTAATCTTCTTTGAACCCTTGTTTCACTAGCAATGCTGCAGCAAGATATGGCACATTGTATACCACATTGCACACTGAACTCCAAAGGCACGTCACAGAGCCATGCCAAAGCCATACTGATATGTACCAATGTGTGTGGCTGATTTGTTTTGGTAGGGTGCACAAGAGGCATTTTCTCTCTTATCTTTCTTGAGCATTAAGTTCCACACCCTCCCATGGACAGAATCAAGACAGTACCATGATCTTTAATTTGCAGTTATGTCTATAATTATTTATTCTCAAACATGTTGAATCACTCCTTCTAATATTGATCTCAGTAATACTCTCATTCTGAACTCAGTGCCTCTGTGCCAATAGGATTGGAGCCAAAATGGGGACACTGAGAAACAAGAGGGAGGTCTCGGCATGCTTGGGAGATTTACAGTGTGTATATATATATATGTATATATGTGTGTGTGTGTGTGTGTGTGTGTGTATATATATATATATATATATATATGATTTACAGTGTGTGTGTATATATAATATAATATAATATAATATAATATAATATAATATAATATAATATAAAAACACATACACAGAGAGAGAGATACATGGGGGCAAAACCCCACCCCCAAACAGTCCACTGAGACCTAAGTGTGTTCAATGGCCTCCAGGGGCCATGAAATGTTGAGTATCAGTTGGGAAGAAGAAGAAAAAGCTAAATTTAGTGGCACGGGGCTGGGAAGAATTTCATGTCATGTCTTTTCATTTATTACATTTCTATACCACCCAATAGCCAAAATACAAAACCTTTAATATTCAAAAATGGGAAACAGTTTAAAAACAAATCACAAACAATTGACAATAAAACTACCAGGACCTGATATGAAACCAAAACACCCCATCATCTGCTGACAAATGCCTGGGAGTAGAGGAAAGTCTTAACCTGGCACTGAAAAAATGACAGTGTTGGCACCAGGTGGACCTCAGTGGGGAGAGCAGTCCACAGCTGGGCAACCACCACCAAGGAGGCCTCTCCCTTGTTGTCATACTCCAAACCTCCTGCTTGAGTCCCTTACAGCTTCTAATAATATCCTGGGGGAGGCATGACTGGCTGGTGGGAATCTTCAATAGGAACATTTATATGAGGAGGGGAGGATACTCTGTAACATTTTGCTACAGGTCCCTCTTGTCTTCAACTTCTGGGGGTTGAAGGAGAACAACCTTAAGCCTTAAATCCAATACCCATATACCTAAGAATAAGTCTAATTGAACTCAATGGGACTTACTTAGAGTAGGCATTTCTAAGATTGTACTGTAAAACAGAATAATCAGCAGTAGCCAGGTCCCTTTTGGAATCCCCCTTCCCAGGGCAGCCTTAAGTTGTGGTGTGAGTTTTAAGATGGTATCATTTTCAATAAACATCTAACTCTATATTGTGCATAGGATATGTGCACTGCTCATAGATGAGATGAGTGTGGCTCTACACATCACTATTTGGGAGAGATAATATAGATCTCTTCATGTGGATAAAGTACTACGAATAGATGCCAATGAACGTACAAAAATCCACAGTGATTTATTTTCCTGAATGCTGTACATTGTGGTTTATTTTTTTATTTTTTTTTCAGTAATTGTCTATGCAAAAATACAGTATTTTCCAAATACAGTGGGGAATAGTTCTTGAACTGCACTTTGATTTACACTGCACAGCACATTCCTAGGTCAGAGTCATTTTCAGGTGCTAAATTGCCTCAAATGTTTATTTAAAAGAAAAGGAAAAGGAAAATCAGTGACTGAACTGATACATGGTTGTGAAGTTACATGGAGGGCACTAATCTGTGCTTCGAAATAATTACACACCTGTTCATTGCCTCCCACCCCAATTGCTCATGCGACAATTAAGGTCCTGTATAAATCATGGAAGTAAGAAACAAATGAGATACATTGGGTTATGGTCAGGGAAAATGAGATTTCATGCCTTGTCACAAAGAGAACAATCATATGATGGTTATGTGAATGACTTCTATTTCTCAAATAATTACCTACGCTTAACCTTCTGTCATTACCAAGACAAATTGTGTCTATTGGAGGGGGTGTAGATCTATTAAACCTAGGATGCGAGGGCCACCTGTGATGCTGGATCAGAGCTTGGGGGACACACATACTCATGCATGCGCACCCCAAGCACCCAGTGATCCTGATGCAAATAATTATTTCCTTGCTGGTAGCAGCAGCAACGAAAGAGTGATCTGTATGAGCAGTGCCAGCTCCAGGTTTTTGAGGGTCCTTGGGCAATGGCCCCCCTCCCTCGGTGAGTCTACCTTCTCACAGCCATTGTCACCAGCTGCTATTGTTCCTCATCCTCTTTCTCATCATTGCTACCACTTGCTTACTTGGAAGGCGGAGAGTCAGGGAGCGAGCACACAGTGGTATCTCCTGTTCCTCCTTCTCACCACCACCGTTGTCTGGGCCAGAGTGAGAGGCAGGTGAACAAGCCGGTTGCCATGGTGAAGAGGAGGAGCAACTTTAGGGGGCTTTTGTCAGTGGGCCCTTGCTGGGGTGTGGGCCTTTGGCAGGTACCTGGCCATGCCTACCCTTGTATACGAAGATTTCTGAGGGAGGTAGTGGACAGCCTTCTCTTCAACCCTTCCCCAGTGATTTAATAGAGATGGCACTTTCCTTGTTTTGCTACCAGCAAGGAAGAGCAATCGGTATCAGGATCATTGGGGAGGGAATTCAGCAATGGGAGAGGTCAGGGCAGTCGGGGCGGGGGCTACAATTCAGGCCATGAAGGGCTACATGCAGCCCCCAGGCAGCAAGTTGTGCCCCCAATTTAAACCAAGTGCATCTCTAAGAACTCTACTTGTAAAGCAAGGGTTCAGAACCTCTGGTGGGGTGGGGTGGGGTGGGTCAAATCCAGCCTTCCAAGAGTCCCCAGAAGGTCACACCCCTTCTCCTGGCTCCACCCCCTTCCCAAACTGATTGTTTGGTGGTTTCCTGGATTTTGTGCAGTTTTCCCCCAGTCTAGAAGGCTATGCCTCCTAAAATTCCCTTGTCTGCACACAAAGGCCTCAAAGAAGGTTTTACCATATAACTTCTATCCTTACATGTGGGTAATAATTTATTATTTTATTTATGTAAGTAATTTATATTATGCCTTTCCACTAAAAGATGGCGTAACAGTATATAGATATAGATATCACTGAATATAGCTGGATAAAAAAGTGTAAAACTCTAATGGTAAATTAAAGCCTGACATTGGAGAGTTAAAATATCTAGATTGCAATAGAATAATAGGCTTGAGAGAGAGAGAGAGAGAGAGAGAGAGATAAGGTTCAAGAGACTGTTACATGAGCAGCTATAGAATACATTCAGAAAACCTGAAGGTCTGAGGGTTATTATCTTGTTTAAATTGATCATCTCCACAAGTGATGTTCTTATGACCCAATATTTCATTGTCGGAATAAGGCTTTTACAGCAGGAATGGATAAATGACAGGCTTGCAGTATTTACTTTGTTTTTTTATTAGAACCTTAGGGCCAAGTGCAGAATAGTGGCTCTAGGTGAGAGATGTCTGTATCGTTACACAACTGGGAGTCAGATCTCCTGCAACTGGCAGATGATCTCCTGCAAATGATCCAAAAATCTGCCATTAGATCCCAATCTCTCTTCCCTCTTATTTTTACAGCAATCATTCTCTAACAATGCTGTCATTCTGTATAGATGTTAAGTATATGATTATTCCAGTAAATCAATGCTTCTGAATCTGTGGACAGCTGTTTGTAGAAGATTCTATGCATTATACCTTGTATTGTACACTTTTTAGCCCCCAGAGGTCAATTTTAGTGGAATCTTCAGAAGGGTTTTACATAGAGGAGGCATTGACAAAATTGGGTGCTTACTATCAGATCAAGGCAAATATGTCACAGTAGCTTTCCATGTGATAGCTGCAAAGAAAAGGAGATTTAGGTTGCAATGCTATACCCACTTGTCCAGGAGTAACCCCACTGAATTCAATGGATCTTATTTTTGAATAGACATGTATAGGATTGCACTGTTAGGCTGCAATCCTCTGCACAAAAACCTGGAAGTAGGTCCCATTGAACTCGGTGGGGCTTACTTCTGTGTAAACATGTAAACAGGATTGCACTATTAACATTGTATAGTCTGATGCTGTGTATTGTGTTAGAGACCACTTATTTGAAGATTCTGTGACGACTTCAAGTGATGAATGTGCAATATGTTGTTTATTTTGCTTTTCGGTGATGACCATTAAATAAATAAATTGAACTGCTGGCAAAAAGGAGCACTGTAGTATAAGAGTGAGCCAGAAATGCAATTTGATGATCAATATGAATGTGGCATTCTCTATTTCAGGTTAATCCTGCAACTGCAGCTCATTAACAATACATCAATCTTTGGGATTACAAACCAGTTGGAATAAGAGTGAATAAGATGCACTTTCATTTCTTAAAACTGAAGTGTGGATACTGGACCTTAAGGAAATGCATATCTGTCAATATTCACATGATTAACATGTGCTTTTAAGCTGATCTCCCTCAAAGCGGTTGAGTTCTAAACATCAGTTTAAAAACTGTGCAGGTTTACTTCAGATGAATAGTTGTTTTTTTAAAGAGAAGACAAGGCTTTATTGCAGATTAGGGTGGCCACTTATGCATCACCAAAAAAGAGGACAAAAGACACAGATTTGCATCACATTTGCATATGCTAATTTACATTATAGATTCAGAAATAATTACTCTAATCATTATGCTAACTCTAAAAATGTAGAAATAAGTACTCTAATTTAAATAGAAATACAGTGCACCTGAACATAGTGGCAAAGAGTGACTAGGTGTTTTGTATGCCTGTTCAGGTGCCCTGCTTCATAGTTCGTACAGTCCAGGTGCTTACTGTTGATGAGCAACTTCAAGGCTTCTGCTGCTCTCCCTCCTTATGATTCTTTGACTTTAAACCAGACTGGGATCAGACAGCCCATCAAATAGAAGACACCTTCAAATAGAGCACTGTCCTCTGTTAAGTGGGCCACCTCGCCACTCTAGATCATGCATCAACCCTAACTAACTGATCTCCTTCTTAAGGGTGCCGAAGTGATTCGCCTGCTCTATTTATCTCTACCCTTTTGGTCTCTGCCCTGGCCTTAATTCGAAGTATTCCAGTCACTTCTCAGGATTCTGAAGACTGATAGAATGATAGCTTAGCTCTATTGAGACAGAGGGAGTGAGTGAGTGAGTGAGTGAGTGTGTGTGTGTGTGAGTGAGAGAGAGAGAGAGAGAGAGAGAACAATTTGCTACATGACTGCCCGATGTCGCTCATTATCGTCTGCACAGAACAAGCTCTGAAAGAAAAGATGAAATAAGAAATACACACACACACATCCATACCCATTTATACTTCCTGAAGTCATTCATCAAGAGCTTTAGTAGCAAAGTGTTCCCAAACTTGCAGAGCAGCCTCCTGAAACTGGAGCGGATTTCTTGCTAAATTCCAATATTAGTCACAGTTCTGTGGTCACAGCATTCCCCCCCTGCCCCGCCCCTTTTCTTCCCACTTTCTCATGTCTAAGAAATGTTATTTTGTGGGGGTGGAGAGATTGGCACAGTCATTTGCCCCTCTTTGGCAAAGAAGGATCCATGATGCTGGTGGGGCTGCGGACGGCACAGGAATGAAATAAATGTTCAGGCGTGATGGACATAATATTTTTTAAAGGAAAAATGCAGACCCTGCTACAAGTGAGGGAGAGCATTTCAACACCTTTAGCGAGGAAAAATATGAAAAATAAAACATTGTGCTGTGGGTTACCAGCAGGTTGCTTACATAGTCTCACTCGGCTGCAATCAAACAAGCCTGCTTGTATGAGCTTGTTAGCCATAAGAAACACATCTAATGGTCATGTCATTTAAAAGATGATTAATACTAAGTGGTTCTGGCAGGGCAAACTTTGCTTCCTTTCACATATCCTGGGCATTAGATAGCATCTGCTCAGTTACAATGAGGTGTTATCTGGAAATCGGTAATGCTTTCCATCAGTAAGCTGAACAACCATTTAGTACAGCTGCAAAAGAACACAGATTGCGGTGTTATAAGGTTGTCTTTGCTTAGAAGTAAAAGGTCAAAAAATGCTCTGTGTGGCTTCATAGGACAATCTTCAGTTTGCACCCAGATCAAAAAGAAGCAATTACCCAAATTTATTAGGATGTAATGATGCTGAAGACATTTTAGTTGGTTCTGTTGCTCTGCTTCCATGGAGCTGGTGACACAGGGCCCATCTACACAGAGATGGTTTCTGAGGTGGTTCCCTTTAAATCAGTTTTTCCATGAAATCTGGTTTGTTCCTCCCACAGCAAATGTAGCCCGTAAAGCAATGTATACAATAAAGAAAAACCCGCTTTCACAGATAAACTGCCACGTGAAGACATGTCAGTTGGGGGTTGGGTGGGTGGAGTCCTGCGAGTGGAACTGCACATCAGCAACCATGTAGGTACAGCGCAGCAAATGAGCAGAGGCTTGCTTCCCCCCCCCCCCGTGCTCAGGGAATTGCAACGGAGGACAAGTTACTTCTGAGTAGACATGTTAAGCCCACAGCTCTCCTCCATGTCCACCTTCTCTTGGTGGGATTAGGGGTTATTTGGGGGCAATCAGCTTTTAAAAACAGTAAGGTTCTACATACCTTCGCACTTCCCTAACAGTGAGTTTTAAAACAACAGGCTTGTTCCCCTCTCACTCAATGAAGTGCAGTAGAGGATGAGTTACTTCTGAGCAGACATGTTAAGCCGATACCTCTCCGCTGTGTCCACCCTTTCTCAGCAGGAGTAAAGTTAACTTTTTAAACTCATTTGCTGGTCTGGGGACTTTAAAAAGAGCAGGCAAAGGAATTCTCCTGACCTCTATCTCTACTCGTATTCGGTAAAGTGCAACTGAAGGCAATGAGTTCCTTCCAAGTAGACATGTTTAGTCCACTCCTCCCATGTTGACCCTTCCATGATGGAACTTTCCCTTCCAGCAATTAGGCTGGTCCCCCCAGTCCACACCGACAGCAGTCGGGGTCACACAGACTCTCAAATCACACTGAAGCTGCCACAGTGGGAAAATCTGTCACAAAACGAGTTTGCAGTAAAGCAGTTTTTAAAGCATGAAAAACTGTGCTTGCTATGGGAAGGGGTATGTGTCATGCCACAATCATGTTGGGAGTGCAGTCAAACTGCAGTAAATGTCCCGTGTAGATGGGGCCACAGTTAGTGGAATTAGGGCGGGCAATGTCTGTACGGACAGACAATGAATCATGCCTGTACTGAGGCAAAGATATACAAAAGGGGGGGGGAGTAAAAGAAAAAAGACTGAAAGACAACCGCTGGTGCTCATTTTATATTTCTTTGCTGAAACTATATCTAAATAAAAAATGATGTAGATAACATTAATTTCAATAGCACCCGCTTTGCATGCAGAATGTCCCAGGTTCGATCCCCAGCTTCTCCAGGTAGGGCTAGGAAAGAATCCGGCCTGAAACCCTGGAGAGCTGATGCCAGTCAGTGTCAACAATACTGGGCTAGATGTACCAATGCTCTGACTCAGTATAAGGCAGCTTCCTACATTCCTATGTTCCTAATACTTTAAATCGAAATTATCCTCAAAATTAAAATCCTCATTCAGGGTTTAGTTGTGTTCCCTTCTCCATAAACCACTGCCAGGGAAGAATGTAGTGGTTTTGCAATATCTAGACCACTTTGACACAGAACATGATGGTGGCATGAAGATCTCCTACATACACATTCCTTCTAGGGTAGAGTACAGTTCTGCGTTGGGAGGGTTTGTTTGTTTGTTTATACCAAGGGTGTCAAACCTCTTTCAGCCCGAGGGCCGAATTCAATTTGGGAGAAGCACTCAGGGGCCACATTCCAGCAGTAGGCGGGGCCAAAGGCAAAAGGGGACAGGGCCAAAATATAAAAAATACCAGCATATTTTAGTTTAATGCTCGTATTGCCAGTAATGATTCCCCAGGACCCTAACTAAGCCATTTCAACCTTTTAGAATGGGGGAAAAAAACCTGCAAAAGCTGGCAAACCACCACACAGTCAGGAGAAAGGGGGATGGGCCAGGGGAGGAGGTGTGGCCATCTGGAGAACCTCAGAAGTCTTGACTGGGACCCCAGGCAGGTCAGATTTGGCTCACAGGCCTGAGGTTCGACACCCTGGTTTATGCCCTGCCTTTTGGCCCTTAAGGTGGCTCCTTAGGCAGATTTCAAGCTTTAGATGTTAAAGATAAGACATGCCCCGCCCCCCGTTAGATGGATGGAGGTTTGTACAAGAAGGGTGTCAAATCTGATGCTGCAATAGTTGTGAGTGACCTTGGGTCAGAGGAAGAAAGGTAGAAAACCATTGTGTGTGAATGCAACAGGACTTTGACAAGACTGCTGATACACGCAAGGAGTAAGTTGGGTCCTCCCCACTCCTTGGTCACTAGGCATGTAGCACGGTGGCCATCTGTAGTGCATCGCCCAGGCTGTAACAGCGCAAAAACTAGTTCACCCTGATGAATTCTGTGCTCCACTTATTGCCCTCATTTCAGAGTAATCACAGATATCGCCACCCTCCAAAAGCAGGACTGCGACTGCCAGGCTTCCAGCCAAACGAAGCAGTCAGCGTAATAGCGTGAGGAAGTTCGGCTGTTGCTGCTAAGTAGGGGGCTGGTTGCAAAACGTTCTTGCTGCAAAACAGCTGATTGCATCAACAGTTTATCCCATCTGATCACAAGAGCAGGAGGTGAAGCTGCCTGGCATTACCAGTGGGCAAACCCTTCCTGTTCTGATTCTTTTTGAGTTTGGACTAGAGATGTCCGGATTTTGTGAAATGTTGTCTGTTTCGTGGTTTGTACAGTGTCGGTTTTCCGGTGTCCGTTCACAGATGGATTTGAATTTTTTCCCCCTGGTATGCAGAAAAATATGTAAAGAATTCTGTAAGAGGGTTCGCAACAATTTGCGTCATTTATGTTAGTATGTAACGTTTAGCGTATTTCCCCCCCATTCCTTTCAACTTTTCCCCACGTATATTTTCCAGAATAGCATATGTCTCAGCAGAAATATGTGTATTTTACTACAAATAAATTTGAGTAAATTTCAGGAAAGTAAAAAAAAAAAAAAAGATCAAAACGTCCACAGACTCCGTGTGGCCCAAGGAGGCTGGTCTGCAGTGGATTCCACAGGTCAGATTCTAAGAAACCTGAACTTATTTTAGTCCAACCCGGATTTCTCCAGCATGCCTAGTTTGGATTTCCTGGATTATTTTGCCAGGTGACTGCTACGAATCCAGGTTATTATTATGGACTCCAATTTATTCTGATTCTGTTGTTTTCCCATGAAAAGGAGGCTCTCAGATTTTTGGCACACCCATGTTCCATACTCACTGGAGCCCAGTAGCAGATAGTGTATTACACATATTGCTAGAGTTTACATTTGTATCCAGAATGTCACAGTCTACTTGTTCCAGAGCTTCCAATTTATATGTTTCTGCAAGTAGAGATAAAAGTGCATTATAAAGATGAATTCAGGAGGATGTTTGGCCCATAAGGATTGAAAACTATGAAATGACAGCTTACCAGGAATTCAGAGTATGCCTGTGCCTTGCCTTTGCATGAACACAGAATGCATGAGGACATTGCCCATACATGAATAAATACTGAATGGCATGTGTCGCCTGCAACAAATTTGGAAATGTGACTGGATGCTTTTTGTACCTCGGCAATCATACCCATGTTTCCAGGAAATGGCTGATGATGTCGGCTCCTCAAAAGGCTTCATGGCTCACATAGACCAATAGATCATCCTTCTGTGACATTGTTGCTATGAGTGTAATACTGCATTGGTTGGGATATGACTGGGGTCACGTGTGACTATATATGTTATACTGTTTATGGATTGTCCTGTGGCTCCTTTAGCCACCAGTCTGTTTCTCAAGAGGCAATATCTGTTTTCCAGCTGCAAACAGAAGAAGGTGGAAGATACAAGAAAAGGGCACAAGATTATTTCCCCTGTAATTCTTCTTACATGTTGAAGTGGTCTTATAAATGCATCTTTTCCAGGTCTTGCTTTGATAAGTTAATAACACTTTATTTCTCTGCATATGACCAATTCAAGCATACTGGCTTGGATTCAGCTTTAGTCATGCTTAGGGTAGACTCACTGAAATCAATGGAAGTCATGTCCCACTGAGTTCAGTGGGGGCCGATCTACATTGCGCCCGCCATTGCAAGGAATTCAGTGTCCTGTCGGGTTAAACGCTCTCGCATTAAAACGTGATTATTCACACTCACCCATTTTCCCCGTTGCAGTGCTTCATCGAATGTGCAAGCTTGGTTCACACTCGAGCGCTGTGCTGTTTTCCTGCGCGCACTTGTCTGATCTCGGATGCTAAGTGGGATCGGCCCCGGTCAGTAGTTGGATGGGCGACCACCTGGGAATCAGGCTTCCTGCACTGAGCAGGGAGTTGTATCCCTTCAAATGAGATTAAGTTTTACCCCCTTCTATCCCCCGCTCCGGATGTTTGTTTTAAAATTAAGGCGTTATCCTCGCAGAATCGGGGCTTCTCCGCGATGTTTTTTTTTTCTAATTCAGGCATGATCTTCGAAGCTTTGCACATCCAGCCCTTTGCTTGTTGCTGAGGAAACGGGGGCTGCTGAGGAAGCTATGCGATCGGTAGCCGGAAGAAGACATGGGGCCGTCGAGAGCTGTGATTGGACAGGAGGGAAATACAAACACCGCCACATATGGACAGGCGAGGGAGGGGACTACGACTGGATATGGTAGCGAAGGCGGAAAATCAGAGCACATTAAGGCGAAATACCGGGATATTAGGGTATTGAAAGCGGGAGCACGGAAGTGGGAAATTCCGGTTCCAATTCGAGGCGGCTACTGCGTAGTGTGAAAGGCAGGCGGTGAAACCTCATTGGAAGAGAAAAAAGGCGGTAAGTGTAGATGCAGCCACCGTCTACTCTAGGCATGAGTCATGACTAAGTGTGGTTCCAATCTATCGGGCTCTTTCTTTGTACTCTAAGACAACTCTAATTCTAATTAGTGATGCTGGCAAAACTCAGAATTAGGTGCCTCCTGAGTTGAATCTGCCATGTTCGTAAAGCTTGTATGTGCATGAAGCTTGGATAGCTGTCCAACTAACTTGATTATTCAATTTGAGATTGATTACAAGTGCCTTCATGACTTTTGTCTCAGTCCTTTCCGCCAGACAGCACTTCCCTGAATGCCCATTTGACATGCCCTCATGTAGTCACATGTTCTTCACAGACAGCATTCCAGCCAGCAGGCACTTCCCAGTATTCCCGTGTGATCACCCCATGTGACACATCTTGGCATGGTCACATGGCCATTGCAGAAAGTACTTGCCAGGCTGAAACGTGATCTGTGAAGAGAACCACACTGCTGCAAGCATGAAAGGAGCGTTTCTAAAGCTTTTACTACTTTAAAGTTCACCCTTTACTAATTCCTTTGTTCAGGTAAAAATTGCAGTTCTCCAGATCCACCATTTTATGCTGTAGATCTTTATGGGCTGATTGCAAGTGTCCTATTTTAGAGCATTGCTTCAGACCTAGGCCCATTGCAGCATTTGCTGTGTCAGCTATGTATCTCAGTTTTGCTGTCATTTTGGCAATTCTTGTTTCTTGTTTGTTTGTTTGTTTGTTTATTACATTTCTATACTGCCCAGTAGCTGACGCTCTCTGGCCACTTCACAATAATTAAAACCACAAAGTATAGCATTAAAACCATATAAAATATAAAAATTTAAAACTACAGTATAAAAATACAACCAGAATAAAACCTAGCTGCAATGCAGAGATTTAAAATATAGTAATAGATTTAAAACAGCAAAGCTAAAAATCTAGGATGGTAAAATGCTTACATGTTGGGAGTTCACCTTGCGCCAGAAAGAGCACGATGTAGGTGCCAGGCGAACCTCTCTGGGGAACTCATTCCACAGCCAGGGTGCCACAGCAGAAAAGGCCCTCTTCCTGGTAGCCACCCACCTCACTTCCTTTGGCAGGGGCTCCTGGAGAAGGACCCCTAAAGACAATCTTAGGGTCTGGGCAGATATATGTGGGAGGAGACAATCCTTCAGATAGCCTGGCCCCAAGCGATTTAGGGCTTTGAATGTTAATGCCAGCACTTTGAATCAGGCCCAGCCATGGACTGGCAACCAGTGCAGCTGAAAAAGTACTGGCATGATATGACCATGTTGGCCAGTCCTCGATAACAATCTTGCTGCCCTGTTTCGGACTACCTGAAGTTTTGGGACTGTTTTCAAAGGCAGGCCCACATATAATTCACTGCAGTAATCCAGATGAGAGGTTATCAGAGCATGGATAACTGTAGCTAGGCTATCTCTGTCCAGATAAGGGCATAGTTGGTATACCAGCCTAAGCTGATAAAACTTGCTCTGTGCCACTGAGTACACCTGTGCCTCAAGTGACGGTTCTGGGTCCAAGAGCACCCCCAAACTACAAACCTTATCCTTTAGGAGGAGTGCAACCCCCTCCAGAACAGGTTAAACCTCACCTAGCTGAGAAGACAAACCACCCACCAACAATACCTCCATCTGGTCTGGATTGAGTCTCAGTTTATTGGCCCCCATCCAGTCCATTACCATGCCCAAGCATTGTAATGCCTCACCTGGATTTGATGAAAAAGAGAAGTAAAGCTGGGTGTCATCCATGTATTGATGACACTTCAGCCCACATCTCTGGATAACCTCCCCCAGCAGTTTCATGTAGATGTTGAACAGCATAGGGGATACAATAGAGACCTGTGGAGCCCCATGGTATAGCTGCCAAGGCAGAGAGCAATAATCCCCTAACTCCACCTTCTGGAATCAGCCATCCAAGTAGGAGCGTAACCACTGCAGTGTAGTGCCACCAACTCCCAGCCCAAACAACCTATCCAGAAGGATACCATGGTTGATGGCATTGAAAGCTGCTGAGAGTTCCAAGGGAATCAACAGGGTCACACTCCCCCTGTCCTCTCCCAGCAAAGATCATCCCACCGGGCGACCAAGGCAGTTTCTGTTCCATAACCAGGCCTGAAGACCAATTAAAATGGATCTAGATAATCTGTTTCATTCAAGAGTGCCTGGAGTTGTCCTTCAACCACCTGCTCAAACACCTTGTCCAGGAAAGGGATGTTTCTATAGGTTGTATGGCCATTGACACGTTCTCCATCAGATAACACCTCTGCTGCTGAAATAGTAGCACTGTTTCTTTTTGCAAAGCTAACAAGCTTGACGTTTGGTAGCTCTGGGAGTTTTTCTCAGACTTTTCACCAGATTTGAGCACTCGTTGTTGTCAGAACATTCCAGAGTTAACATTAGTTAAGTATGCATGTATGTACGTATTTAAATGTTGGCCTTGTTTAAAAAAAGCATGAAAATAGTAAGTTTATTCTTTTTGTAAAATTAGTATCACACACACACACACACACACACTTGTGGGATCCATAGACACTACCTTTCTGAAAACAATGACACTGAAATGTTTTGAAGTCCAACTGCAACAATGTCTTTTTAGGAAGTCTGAGACTGTGCCAGCTCAATAAAAGTAATGAGGGAGAGATTATTCCACACATAAGCTCTCAGCACTGTAACTAGAGCTGGGCCACGAAGGGGTAAGCTTTCTGGAAAGGATTGCAAAGGCGTGAAATGGAGCCAGGCAGGCCTGTTTGGCTGTTCCCAGACCAGACCAGTTTCCATGAGCAGTTAGAAATATCCATCTGTGTCAGCTGTTTTAGAGCATCAGGTTGCAAAGGAACCAAAGAACCTTGGTTCTTTTGTGAAGTATCAGTCCCTGAAGTACTCATTCATCCCTGATATTCTAGTGGGGGAATGCAATGGCTTGTTCATTTTGACATTAAGTTGGGAAATGTCGGCTGTTCACAGATTTGCAGTACCAGGTAGATAAGGATAACCAAGTTCACCTGAAAGATCTCGTGTTGGATCCAGATTTAAGCTGGATCAACTGTGCTAGTGGAAGTGGACTTCTCTGGCTCTCCTCCCCATAGTAGCTCCTCCTGTCCCCTGAAAACGCTACACAGAAAGACAGGATACCCTACTGATCGGTATGAGCTGTGGTGTGGTGTGTGTGTGCGCGTGCGGGGTGGGGGGGGAGGGGGGGAGGGAGATACCCCCCAAATTAGGTGGAGGGAACTTCTGCAAGTGGAGCTCCTCCTCTTGCGGAAGGCAGATCCTGGATCCAACCTCACTAGTTGTACCCATGTTTCAGTGTCTTCACATCCAGTGGAAGTCTTCTCTGAAATCCAGGTCCAACTGATTTGAGTCACTATTCAATAGGGAGTATTTGGTAGGAGGTATAGAAGTTTCTGTCACTGTTGAGGCTTCAACAACCTTTCCAGAAGCACAATTTGCTCACCAGATATGTCATGTTTCAGTTTCACTGAGCAAAATTGCCTTTATATGTACTCCTTCATGTGTTCCCCATACACACTGAGTTAGATCCAGACTAAGCGCATCTCTACACCAGCCTAAAATCCCACATTTAAAACTTTCTGCTTCCATTTTAAATACAGGATCATGATGGACTCCCTTTACACGTACTTCCTTCCCCCCTCCTTCCCCCGCTCCGTTTCCCTGTTACCTGAGTCTTCAATACGTTTCATTATACAGCTGCTAGATTCCGCTGTGGTCTAGCTCCTCTCATTGTGGGTTTTCTCTTTTCAGGAGGGAACTCAAGTGAAACTCAAGCGCAGTAATTTGATAACTCATTATCTCTGATCTTTTAAAAAATGGAATAAAGATCATTTAGTGTGGGAGACACCCTGGGAGGTTGATGACATCATCTAAAGGACCCGCAAACTTCCATGAGTAACCAATATCAATAACAGGATAAAAGCTCCATGTGAAGAGACTGCTTGTTAGTTGTACTTAGTTCCCTTTGAAAACACTGGTATGACTAACTGGTATCATGGATTTTAATGGGTCCTCAGTTTAACTAACAACTGGATCCAGCCCATTATTTCTAGGTTAGTTGAATTTTATGAACTTTAGCTGCAATGAGTAAACACTACATTTTAGCTAATTACACTTTAGTTTTGGGGAAGGCCATTCACTGGTTCCCATTTTTTTATGGGGGGGGGGGATTTCTGTTTTTCACAGAAAATATATTAAGCAGAGTTCCTCTCACCATGTTTCACTTGCAGTGCTAATGGGGCGGGGGGAGGGATGGCAGGCAGAACTGGCAGGCAGAAGAGAGGTGCTGAAATCTCCCCCCACCCACTGATCCTTCCTGAGTTCCCTTTAATATTTTTTTTTAATTCACCAGCTAGGCTCTCAAACCAGATGTAAGCCTGGTACATATAGGGACAATGAGCCTTTCTACACGAGTCGTTTATTGCGGACTCGTGATAGCTCACTTATGGTAGTTTGTGAGTCCTTTACACAATGTCATCCTCCTCCAGGGCTTCTCCCATGCTTTGCAACCATTATTGTGTTTTTTTTCCCTAACAAGAAAAGTCTGGTATTATTTAGAAATGGTGGAATGAGAGTCTCATGGAATTGCACATTCTGCTATACCACAGCACCATGTAGTGGCTGTATAATGAAACATATAGAAAGGCAGAGAAAGAAAACCCCCTGTCAGGATTCCCCTTATGACCTGGATGCCCTGAGCAATTTCTTAAGGATCTCCTTAAGAGTCCCACCTTCCTTCTTTTAAGGAACTTCCCCTTCCCAATAACGTTGGGTTTAGGGTGTTAACCACAACAGTTTATTGATAAATTAAAGCAAGCAAATTACAACTAAAAGTATTTACAGAATAGAGCTGAGTGATACAAAAGGTATTAAGAGAAAATAAAGGTTGTGAAAATGCAAGTTCCTCTACCCTAGCTGCACTTAGATTTCTCCAGGCTGCTTCTTCCTGCTCTTTCTTCAGGCTCTGGTCTTCTTCTCTCTCTCTCAGTGGCTCTCTCCTTTTTATCCCCTCCTTCCCCCAAACTGAAAGCACTGTTTCATACTTGGAGAAATGAAAGCTAACTCAGGAAAATGAAACTTAACTGGGGAAATGAAACTACTTTTCTCAGGGTTACCCCCTTCCAGCAAAAGGCTACAGGGAACATACAACTCCCCTGTTAAAACAGCTTCACTGGCTCCCAATCTGTTTCTGGGCGCAGTTCAAAGTGCTGGTCATGACCTATAAAGCCCTATGCGGCTGGAGTCCAGGTTATCCAAAAGACCGTATTCTCCCCTATGAGCCTGCTCGTGCCCTGAGTAGGGGTGTACGAAACATACTCACTGGTCCGCTGGGGACATCCGTGGGGGGAGGGGGAGGCGATCTGTCCCTCCCCCCGGAATCCTCCCTTGCTGGCTCCACTCTGCGGCGAGTCTGTGGAGCCGCTGGCCAGGCCCATCTGCAGCTGGACTTACATCCACTGCAGGGCTGATAACGCAAATGGTGTCCGGCGTAGCTGACGCCATTTGCGTCTCTGCACTTTTCGGTGATAGGCTATGTAAATATTTACGTAGCCTATCACGGCAAAGAGCAGGGACGCAAATGGCGTTGGCAGCCGCCGGACGCCATTTGCATCCGCAGTCCGGGACAGCAGATGGACGGCAGCGGACGGACCCGGACGGACTGGCTGGCAGCAGGTAGGGTCCATCCCGGGAGGGATTTCGGGGGTGGCGGCAGGGGGTAGTTCATTCCGCCATGGACTCTGTGGGGCCGGATTCTAAAGAATCTGGCCTCACTGTAGTCCATGACAGATTTCTCTGCCATCCTTAGCCCTGAGATATTTAGGGGAGGCCCTTCACGCTGTCCTGCCACCATCACAGGTTTGCCTGGTGGGAACGCAGGAGAGGGCCTTCTTGGTGGCTGCCCCAAGGCTCTGGAATTCCCTTCCCAGGGAGGCGAGAGTGCCCTCCTTGGTTAGTTTCCTTGGGCAGGCAAAAACTTTTTTGTTCTGGCAGGCCTTTGGGGATAGCTAGTCTGGACTTATGAGAATATGATGGATGGATGATATCGTTTATATTTCTTGTCCTTTAAAATGTTGATATTTTATATAATTTTAATATTATTGATGATTTAATAATATTTTTAACTTTTGTATATTTCTATTTATAGGTTTTAACTGTATACGTTTTTAATGTTGTAAAGCCGCCTTGACTTTTTGGGGAAAAGGCGAGATATAAATAAATAAATAAATAAATAAATAAATAAAACAAAGGCCAGGCTTCTAGGCCTGACCTTTTTCTCTTCCTTGCCTCTGTAGGCCTCAAACCTTCACACCCCCAGAAAAAAGCATGTGTAAAGAAGCCTTGGTAAAGGTACGGGATAAAAGCCTTATATGGAAATGACCAATATCCTGGTATGAGGGCTTTTGAAATGGTGAATTGACAGTGTGTGAGGGGTCAGGCACCCCTCATGCCTCCTCAAGCATTCTCCTCTGCAAGTGCCTTCTGCAACCACGTTTGGCCACTGCGAGTTTGGGAACATGTATTTGCTGAGATCAGTGTAGTTCCATCCTGAGCATCAATAGAAAATGTGGTGCTTGTATTACCTTATTCAATATTTCAGGGGAAGGCCAATGCTGAGGGTGAAAGCATGGCTGTAACTGAGGAAAGTCCAAGTAAAAAAATGAATGTGTAGGGGGAAGAGGTGCACAAACCTATTCCCCTTTGTTGGTTTTGGATATTCATAGACATGAGACTTCTGAAGTGACAGAGCAAGGCTGACCTTTGAAACCATGTGCACATCTTATTATGGCAGCCCACTTGCGCAACCAAATGCATGCAATTAAATGGCCAGGATGAACATTTCTCATTTTCTTTAAAAATGAGTTAATAGAGGATTCTTCCATGTGAGAATAGAAGACCTCGCAAGGGAAATGAATAGGAGGCCATTTACTGGAATTTCATTTTCGCTCGCTGTACACATTAGCCCTTTTGTTTTTGATCAAAGCTATATTCATTGATGCCAATAGAAGTAAATGAGAAGTGAATTGTCATGTTATTTTACAAAGGGCAAACATCTACAACAATGGGAAATTTCCACCCTTCCACAGTAGTGATAGTAGTAGTTGTTGTTGTTGTTGTTCAGTCGTGTCTTCGTGACCCCATGGACCATAGCACGCCAGGCCTTCCTAGTGATAGTAGTAGTAGTAGTTAAATTTATATACCACTTTCCACAGAAGTATCAAATACAATAGCATAAAAACAACAATAAATATAACAATCAAACAACACAATACAATTAATCAGCAGTAAAACTACACACCCTACTATGTGCTGCAATTGATAATAATTGGCTGGGTCACACTTCAGGGAAAGTCTCTGTAAAGAGATACATTTTAAGAAGATGTGCAAATGTCTGAACTGTGGTGGCCTATCTAATATCAATTGGTAAAGCGTTCCAGGGGGTGGATGCTGCAACAAGAAATGCTCTACTACAAGTGCTCCTGAGGCAAATCTCTGGAGCACGGCACTCTCAGAAGTGCTCGTTCTAATGATCACAGAGATCAGGCAGAGGCATAAGGAATTAAGGTCACTAAAGTAATGAAGTACGTAATGAAGCAGGATGGGACATCACATTTCAGGTGGCCCAGAAAATTGACCGGTCAAAACAACCAGTTTTCATAAAAAGCCCCTTGTGACAAGTCCTTATGCTAATATGGATTCATCCCCATATTTTTATAGCTCTAACAGATTAATTCATTGTAATTTCCCTTCCCCCCTTTTGTTATTCAGAGGTTTGCTTACTGATCCCTTTTTACACTCATGACTGAGTCAGAAAACACCACAAGACGTAAAGGGAGAGGCAGGTATGTGTCCACCATGTTTTTGGAGATACGCGTCTTTACTTCATACTTTTTGATGTTCACCAGGTAATACACAATTTACACGTGGCAAACATATCGGCCCTATTCAGGCATTCTGTACCTGAATAGAGCAAACACAGGAGGAGAGAGAGAGCTCCGCCCCCTCCTTGTGTGTTTCTGTCATCCTGTACGCATGGAGGCTCTGAAGAGGAGAGCCACCTGGAGAGCCTCCATGGATACAGGGGGCTCTCTTCTTCATACTGCCGCCCTCTCCACAAGTACAAGGCAACAGAAATGTTCAAGGAGGGTGGGGCTGGAGCCACCTTCTCTTATGTATGCTCTCTTTGGGAACAGAATGACTGAATAGGGATATCGTCTGCTTTGAAGGTGAATAAGCCTCTGAGTAACGTGCCCCTCATCCATGCTGAGTAACATGCCCCCCAATGCTGAAAAATCCAGCAGGAACCCACCCACCCACCCACTGTGGAAAAAGATGCTACAGAGGCTTCTTTCTCATAACAGAAGCCTGAGAGGAGTCCTCTCATTTTGTGTTAGGAGAGTTATCCTGGGCCAGCCCAAGACATTTTGCTGCCTGAGAAGAAGCGGTAAATGGCGCACCCACAACCTAAATCATGGTGCATAGTACTCAAAGCCAGCCGTGATATTCTGGCACATGAGGCAAAACGTCCCACAAGCATCTCTCCCTGATCCCTGGCAGTAAAAATACAATAGTACTGCATTGAATAACTAACAAGATCTGCTGCCTCAGGCCACTGCTTCACTCTACCTAATAGTAGGCCAGCCCTGGAGGTACCTGTCAGGTCAGAAGAAGTTCAGTGCCTCACATGTTGTTTTTGGCCCAGGTAGCACTACTGGTTGGCCACGTTTGTTCTATTATGTCAGCACATGGGCATCAGTTTCTCACTGACTTGCTAGATTTGTACATAATTGGCATACACAGATTTATTTATCTCCCAAAAGTACTGCAAACTCACTCACTACAAGTTACTGCAAGCACAACCCTCCAAAAGTGTGTGCATGTGGGGGGAGAGTTCTCCCAAATGTGTGTTGCTGTGACAAATACCATTTAATCTCCCATCTTGTGATATAATTACAGGAACATTTTAAACGACGACCTATTGTTTGAACAATAATTCTGAGTGAATCGGCTCGGCGTGTTGCATTAGCTGTCAGCTTTTCACTGCCAATGTTAAATTGAAAAGAAAAGAACGGGGGGAAATAGCCTTATACGCCTGGTATTAGGCTAAGGAAGTGATTTCCTAGTGAAGACAGCTTTGGGGTGCCATAACAGCAACTGTTAAAAGATGGATTTGCATGGAAATGGAACAAAGCAAGAAGTATCAAGTTAAATTAAATCTCAAAGAGGCAATGACAAGTCAACGGGGTAAAAAAAACCCTTCACCTCAAAAACTGAAGAGAAACAAAGAAAGCTCCAGGTGCAAGGATAAAAGGAAAGTATTAAAAAAATTATCCTGTGGTGTGTGTGTGTGTGTTATGCTCCAGTCACTGACACAGGAAATTTATTGGTTGCTAAAAGTGGGTGACAATAATTGTTGTGTAGAATGAAATATGTATCTATATCTTTATCTGTACAGAGGCTTTGGGCCTGTATGGCATGCTGCACAGTACAAGGGGCGTGGGGGGGAGGCATGGAGAGGTAGTATTTGATGGGGAAAAGTGATAATGAACTAACTAATAATACCTCCCCATGCCCCCAAACCCCTCGTACTGTATATAAACTATAAAGCAGGGCTGCAGAACCGTGGGCTCAGGGGTCAGATCCAGCCCTCCAGGAGTCCCCAGAAGGCCATACCCCTTTTCCCTGGGCCCACCCCTTCCCCCAATTACTGATTGGTGGTTTTCTGGCTGTTGTGCATCTTTTCCGCCATTCTAAAATCTCCTTAGGATTAGTTACTGGCAGAAAGGGCTTGGAACTAAAATATTTGGGCGGCTTTGCCACCCCCCTCCCCGAAATGCAGCCCCCAAGAGCTTCTCCAAAGGAGAATTCGGCCCTCAGGATGAAAGGGGTTCTGCACCCCTGTTATAAAGCATGTGAAATAAATGCAGTTATAGTATCATTTTAACTGCCTTTGCCACTCCAGTCTACAATATTTGTCCCATCATATCTGCATGCAATATGACTGTAACAACATGGGTGCAAGTTGATTGTTTACTGAGTTCTAGGGCAGATCTTCCCTTGACCCCATAGCTTTAGGCAAATACAGGCCAATCTCAAATATACCTTTTGTGGCCAAGGTGATTGAGAAAGTGGTGGCATCGCAATTCCAGGCACATCTGGATAATACTGATTATCTAGACCCATTTTGACTGGGCTTCTGACTAGGATATAGGACTGCAACTGTTTTAGATATCATATTACACCATTATTGAAAGACCTGCACTGGCTGCCAATTATTTTCCAGGCTCAGTTCAAGATGCTTGTTTTAATATTAAAAGCCCTAAACAGCTTAGTAACTGGCCACCTAAGGAACCGCCTGTCTCACTATGAAGCTGCCCAGTTATTAAGATGAGCCTGCCCGGTTATTAGCATACATTGTGTAACAAATATGTATGTTCTTCTCTGCTTCTACAAGAAACTGGGTAGAACGTGGATCATTTTGGGGTCCAGATTCCACAGTACCAAAATATCTCTCTGACAGTAGGTGGGTAGCACATGCAAATGCTACTTTAGCCATTGATGAGAATTATGATTCAATTATTGATGCTCGTAGTAGTGACAGTGAGAAAGGTGATACAAGGAGACAAGGTGGCATACTTCAGGAGAAAATGGAAGAATGTGAAGCTTCTTCACATGGAGCTTTTATCCTGCTATTGAGATTGGTCACTCACAGGCGTTTGCAGATCCTTTAGATGATGTCATCAACCTCCAGGGCGTCTCCTACACTAAATTACCTTTACTCCATTTTTTAAAGGATCGGAGATAATGAGCGATCAAATTACAGCGCTTGAGTTCCGTTTGCGTTCCCATGTGAAAAAAGGAAAACCTGCAATAGGAAGAGTTAGATCACAGTGCCATTATACACAGAAGCTGTATAATGAAACATATGGAAGATTCAGATATGAGGGAAAGGGAGGGGGGAAAGGGGGAGAAAGAAGCACGTGTAAAAGGAGTCCGTTGTAATTCTGAATTTAAAACAGAAGCAAAAAGCCCGGTTTTAAATGTGCAATTTTAGGCTGGTGTAGAGATGCTCTTAGAGTCTATTAATACTAGAACTTTGGGACCGTTCATTAGATCAGTTCCACAAAACCAGCTAAGTAAGAAATAATAATGTATTTTCATTTAAAGGTATTTCTAATGCAAATAGACTTGTTGCAAGATACCTGTTTTTGTTAGACTATACTTGACAAAGATACAACAAAAAACTAATATATCTAAAAGTGAAGTTTTATTATTTCTATTTTCATTGTCCTTTTTGTTAGAATAATACATCTTTTTGTAATGCTATGGGGCCTTTTAAGCTTGACATAGTTTAGGGCTTCAGCATGTAATAATCCAGCCCTTTATCCTATGGCCCCTGGATTGCAGCCGTAGTGTTTTGTGGTGGTTTTAATATTTTAAAATGGTTTTATTGTTGTTTTTATGTGTTGGATGATTGTTCTGATTTCCTGTCCACCGCCTTGATGGCTTTTAGCAGAAAGGCCATATATAGAAATAAATAATTACACTCTGTTTATTCTTCATTGCTGTAATTGCAATTGTAACACACACACACCGCTCCTTTTCAAAAAGAAACTGGAGCCATTTAGCACTGAAGTATGGACTGAATTAGTTGAATTGTCAATGCTAATGCAAAGCAGTGCTTATAAGAACATAAGAAGAGCTTTGCTGGATCAGACCAAACGTCCATCCAGTCCAACAGCCTCCTTCACACATGAACCAGATGCCTTCCACAAAAGGCACAGGAAGGGTCTCTCTCGCAGTTTGGCCCTCTGAGCATCTGGTATTCGGCAGCATACTGCTCTTGATGCTGGAAGCTCCATACAGCCATCATCATGTCTGTAACCATTGATAGCCTTATCCTCCACAAGTTTGTCCAATCCCACATTAAAGCCATTTAGGGCACAATCTTATCAAGATAGACATCAGCCTCCGAACTCGGATCTTCTCCTCGGTGCTCTGCCTGCCCTGCATTCTTGGCTAGACGCGCGTTTTCATGCGTCCAAATCAGGGCTTCGGAGAGGGGGCGAGAACGGGCCTGGAGACCCCATAGGAAGCAGCTTAAAGGGCCTTCGGCAGTCTCCTTCGCTCCCTGCCCCCGGGAATGTCCCCCTTTTGCCCTCTCCACACTCCATTTTACAAGCATGGAGAGGCAGCCACTGCGGTTCTCCCTGCCCAGGTTACTGGGGGGGGGGGCAGGGAGCACAGTGTCCTGGCTTCGAGCTCCGAGCGCTGTCTACAGGCTCAGAGCCAGTAAATTGAAAAATCCTATGGCCCTCTAGCCAGTGTCTCGTGGCCATAGGTTTGCTCTCCCCAGCTGGTGGACAACACCACACCTTTCTGTAGTGAACATCAGAATATTTTCAGACCTCTAAAGATAGATTAAGATCTGGAGTGTCCCAGAGCAAGAGTGTATGAGAACTAGAATGCAACAGGATTTGAACCAGATTCACAATATGTCCACATTTCATAGTTTGAACTTTGAACTTTGTGGATTTCACACATATTTACGTTTTACTTTTGAAATTTGGCTATTAGGGAAATCCAAAACAAACAAACAAAAAAATCTACACTCCTAAACTTTGTTGGTCACTTTCAAGGAAATATACATTCAATATGAACATGGCAAATTCAATATTTTTTAGCTTTATATTTTTCTTACACCTAAATCCAATGACACCTAAAACTGAGAATCTTGTGTGTTTGGGCTAGGGAGGGGGAGAGTCTTGGGGCTTCTCCACACTGGGCTTTTTATCCTGCAACATCCCAGGGTTTCTGCTTCTGGATTATTTACATGATCACGTCATTTACATGGGTGGACATGTGGTCTGAATCGAGGAAAGTCCTTCCTCAGCAGGTTCTATACGTTTCTATATGTTTCATTTTACAGCCACTAGATGGTGCTGTGATAATAGCTGTCATTACACACAGCCAATAGAATGGATTAACCTCCCTTGTCACATTATCTCCTATCTTTTTGAAAGTGGGATAAAGTGGGAAAACGCGGGAGACATCCTGGAGGTTGACGTTGTTGTTGTTCAGTCATTAAGTTGTGTCCAACTCTTTGTGACCCCATGGACCATAGCACGCCAGGCCTTCCTGTCCTCCGCTTTCTCCTGGAGTGTACTCAAGTTCATATTCATTGCATCGGTGATGCTATCTAGCCATCTCATCCTCTGCCATCCCCTTCTCCTTTTGCCTTCAATCTTTCCCAGCATCAGGGTCTTTTCCAGGGAGTTTTCTCTTCGCATTAGGTGGCCAAAATATTTCAGCTTCAGCTTCAGTATCTGTCCTTGCAATGAGCAGTCAGGGTTGATTTCCTTTAGGATTGACTGATTTGACCTCCTTGCAGTCCGGGGGACTCATAAGAGTCTTCTCCAGCACCACAGTTCAAAAGCATCAATTCTTCGGTGCTCAACCTTCCTTATAGTCCAGCTCTCACAGCCATACATTACTACTGGGAAAACAATAGCTTTGATTATACGAACCTTTGTCGGCAAGGTGATGTCTCTGCTTCTTACTATGCCGTCTAGGTGTGCCATAGCTTTCCTCCCAAGGAGCAAGCGTCTGCGGTGATCTTGGAGCCCAAGAAAGTAAAATCTGTCACTGCTTCCATTTCTTCCCCTTCTATATGCCAGGAAGTGATAGGGCCAGATGCCATGATCTTCGTTTTTTTAATGTTTAGTTTCAAACCAGCTTTTGCACTCTCCACTTTCACCCTCAACAAGAGGCTCTTTAGATCCTCTTCACTTTCTGCCATTAGGGTGGTATCGTCTGCATATCTGAGGTTGTTGATAATTCTCCCAGCAATCTTAATTCCGACCTGTGATTCATCCAACCCGGCGTTTCTCATGATGTACTCTGCATATAAATTAAATAAGCAGGGCGACAATATGCAGCCTTGTCGTACTCCTTTCCCAATTTTGAACCAATCGGTTGTTCCATGTCCGGTTCTTACTGTTGCTTCTTGACCCTCGTACAGGTTTCTCAGGAGACAGGTAAGGTGGTCTGGTACTCCCATCTCTTTAAGAATTTGCCACAGTTTGTTGTGATCCACACAATCAAAGGCTTTAGTGTAGTCAATGAAGCAGAAATAGACGTTTTTCTGGAATTCCCTTGCTTTCTCCATGATACAGCGAATGTTGGCGATTTGCTCTCTAGTTCCTCTGCCTCTTCGAAACCCCGCTTGTACTTCCGGTAGTTCTCGGTTCACATGCTGCTGAAGCCTAGCTTGTAGGATTTTGAGCATAACCTCGCTGGCATGTGAAATGAGCGCAATTGTGCGGTAGTTTGAACACTCTTTGGCGTTGCCCTTCTTTGGAATTGGAATGTAAACTGACCTTTTCCAGTCTTGTGGCCGTTGTTGAGTGTTCCAAATTTGTTGGCATATTGAATGCAGCACTTTAACAGCATCATCTTTTAGGATTTTAAATAGCTCAGCTGGAATACTGTCATCTCCGCTAGCTTTGTTGTTACTAATGCTTCCTAAGGCCCACTTGACTTCACTCTCCAGGATGTCCGGCTCAAGTTCAGCGACAGCACTATCATGGCTATCAGGGACATTCAGATCTTTCCTGTATAGTTCTTCTGCATATTCTTGCCACCTCTTCTTAATCTCATCTGCTTCTGTTAGGTCCCTGCCTTCTTGGTCCTTTATCATGCCCATCTTTGCACAAAACGTTCCCTTGATATCTCCGATTTTCTTGAAAAGATCTCTAGTCTTTCCCATTCTATACAAGGACCCTCAAACTTCTGTGAGTGGCCAATCATGAGCATGCAACACATCGCTCATGTAGAAATGCCCACAGGAACACCAGAAGCTGCCCTATGCTGAATCAGACCCTTGGTCCATCTAGCCCAGTATTGTCATCAGTGACAAGCAGCAGCTCTCCAGGGTTTCAGACAATTTTTCCAGCCCTACCTGGAGATGCCTGGGATTTAACCTGGTGCCTTCTGCATGCCAAGCAGATGCTCTGCCACTGAGCTACAACCCCTCCTCATAAAAGTCAAGACAAAGGTCAAATTAGGGGAGGAAATAATTTTTGCAAGTCATTTTAAATTAGGGAAATATGCTTCAGTTTCCCACCACTGCCATACCCAATTTGATTCTGCTCCAGTGGGAACCTCTGTCCTTTACTTTATGACATATCGGTTTTATTTCTCTGGGAGAAAGTTCCAAAGCAGGATTTAATGGCACAATATTATTCCATTCCAATCTTTTATGAATTTCATGCATGTTTTAGCATGATCGTGCGAAGACAGGAGGCTGCAACACCCTCACTAATATCTAGCAGAAACTGCACTCCAGTTTTGATTTTAAGATATGGACACTGAAAGCAATTAATGTTAGCAACCACACCAGGCAAGTCGAGAAGCATTTGCAGCCTTCAGAATGGGTAGCCAGCTGCTTATTTCTATCACTTGTTTATCTGACATCAACTGCCCTGTGGGAAGGATTCCGGGAGAGGGAAAGAGGCAGGCAAAGAAGGCCCAGGGCCCTGCCCATGGCTGGATTTCTACCCCCACCCATCTACCACCAACTGCCTGGTGGTGAGAATTTCCAGGTGAGAGGGAGGTATATGAAGATGACACTAGGGATGTGCTCCTGTTCCAGCTGGACTCTCCCTGCCCCAGGGCCATCTTCCACCAACTGCACTGGTTGCACAAGCTTTGCACGCGCAAGGTCCCAGGTTCGATCCCTGGCATCTCCAGCATTGCTGGATCCAGGTTTTTGAGGGCCTTGGGCAAGACATTCTCAAATGGGCCCCCTCCCTCCGTGAGTCTACCGTCTCATTACAGTGGTCACCAGGTGCTATTGCTGCTGCTTTTTCTCATCACTGCTAGCACTTGATGGCTTGACAGCAAGCATCTCCTCCTCCTCCTTTCCATCACCACCATGGTCTGGGCCAGAGCAAGAGGCTGGTGAGCAAACAGGTTGCAATGGTGAAGAGGAGGAGCGAGTCCAGGGAGCTATTGTCAGTGGGCCCTGCTAGGGTGTGGGCCCTCAGCAGGTGCCAAACCATGCCTACCCTTGACGCAGCCCATGATCTCCAGGCAAGGCAGGAAAAACTCCTGAGACCCTGGAGAGTTGCTACCGGTCAGTCTTGACAATACTGGCATAGATGGACCAATGGTCTAACACAATATAAGGCAGCTTCTAATGTTTCTGATTAGTTTTTAAAAATGGTTAATATTTTTATTGTGATTTGATTATTTTTATCTTACTTGTAAGCCGCCTTGGTTGGGTTTGTAGCCTGAAAGGCAGCATATAAATAATTGTAATACATACATACATAAGGGAACAATCCTATGGCCACTAGACACTGTCTAGAGGGCCATAGGATATGCTGTTTTCTGGGAACCAACTTCAGAGCTCGCACTCTGAGGTCGGTTCCTGGAAATCCAACCTCCCCCCACATCCACGCTGCCTCAGAGACAGCACGGAACAGCCCTGTCCTCCGCGCTCAGAAGAGGAGTGTGGAATGCCTGAAAAGGGGCATTCCAGGGGGTGTTCTAGGGCGGGGAGAGTGGAGCTGCGTGTACGACACATCCAATGTGTCATACAGCAGCCTCCTCTCCCAGTCGCCACCCCCCCCCCCCCGCGGCTAGACAGCCTAAAATGGCTGTCCAGCAGAAAATAGCAGGGCAGGAGAGGTGCGGAAGGAACGACCCCCCCCCCCTCCCCAGGCCTCTCCTGCCTTGCTTTGGGTAGGTGGCTGCCATCTTGATAGGATTGTGCTCCAAATCTCCTTAATCACATGCCAAGGTTCTTCTGCTGTGGTTGACACGAATTACGACTTTCATATCAGTTTTCTCAATATTTCCACAAAGCGGACAACTGCAGCGTGAATGTTATAGGTTCAAAATCAAAACAACACACAGAGCCATAAATCAACACCTAGAGCAACCTGATCCTATGAACCAGCTTGAATGTCGAGGGCTGTGTGATCCTGTGCCAGAAAAGACCTATGCAGGCAGGTAATTCTGATCTGCTATATGGCTGTCCTGTACTTATTTGGTTGGATCCAGATTTAGCCATGCTTGGAGTAGACCCAATGAAATCACTAATTGGGTCGGGACTAAGTTAAGTCCCATTGATTTCAATAGTTCTACTGTGAACACAACTAAATGTAGATCCAACTCTATATTTCCATGTTGGTGGTCCAGTTCAGTGTCTGCAAAATCCTGCATGTGGTCTGTGCTCCAATGGATGTGTTGGACTGGAAGATGTAAATTGTGATCTACCATTATTATGCTGACAGCCACATTGGTTTCTCCAGGCTGTTATGGCCAAGGGGACTTTATAGTGCCTGAGGTGTTAACAGGATGGGGAAAGTTTACCTGTTCTCTAGTAATGTGTCCAAGGAATGACAAGCGCATGACAAATGCCTCATGTACAAAAGCCCTCTCCCCTGTAACATGTACTTTGGCCCCTAGAGATGTGGAACCCACTTCAGGAGTAGGCAGCTCAACATCCCCTGAATCAGGGCCAGCCTGAAATGAGGTAGAACTTCAAGGGTCCAAAACAACAACAACAGAGCTAAGCAATGCTGCCTGAACCAAGTAGTATGTTAAAGGGATGGGTTGGATGATTATCTTGGCAGGGAGGGCATCTGAGTTCGGTTGGGTGATGTGTGTGTGTGGGTATGTAAGGAAAGGGATTCACACTGTGGCAATTCTATGCATGCTTACTCAGATGTAAGCCCTATAATATTCAATGGAGTATATGTGTGTGTCAAATGGCAGACTGAGAGAAAATGAGAGAGATCATGGGGTGGGGGGAACAAAAGAAAGAGAATGACAAAGACAGAAAGCGGTGAGTGGATGGATTTAGAAAGAGAGAGAGAGAAAGAGAGAGAGAGAGAAAGAGAGAGAGAGAGAGAAAGAAAGAAAGAAAGAAAGAAAGAAAGAAAGCCTGATCTAAATTAAATGTACCTTTAATGCCAACTCTGTGTATGTTCAGGAGCTCTTTGCACCTTGACTTGGGGTCACCATTTGCTGCTCTGCCTCAGGCAGCAAACTGTCTTGGTCTGGCCCTGTCTTGAAGGTGCATTTAGATAGACATATGTTTCAAAATGTTGAAGATACAAATCAAATTGTTATCCTTCAACAGAACATACTAGATTGTTCTTTGGTGGTCCCACCTCTCTGAAGGACAGTATGAGTGACTGGGGAGTTTCTTTTTGTCCTTTAGTGGGCCCACCTCTCTGAAACTAAAGCACTGGGTGTGTTGAATAACAGCTTCCCAGACAAAATTGATAGGTTTTCATTTCTGGCCATTAATTTGATATTCCTCACTTTAACCTGCAATACGATATGTCACTTCAAGTTGTTAACAATGGGTTCTACAATAACAATGTGGTCTGTCTAACTTTTGTGTCTGTCACAAGGGATTCCCACCCACCCACACTTGCTACTTAAGAAAGCCATGCCCTGCATTCTTACAAACAACGGAGAGTGGTTAACAGCATTTCCAAGTCTCCCTCACCCCACCCCACTCCACCCCCAGCCAATTGTGCTAATACTGCACAGGCTTCAATGCTTGAAAAGTGGTGACATCCCCCATCCCCAATCCCAGCCTCCAGTCCATTGAATACACTGAAAACCAGTTCTCGGAGTGAGCTGTGGAAGACAAGGATGTGTAAATGCAAACCACAGCATAGTCAACTGGAAAAGCCCTGGTTTAGGTTTGTTGTATTCAGCTGTTGTTGCTGGATTGCAGCCAATATTATAAAAAAGTGGTTTGTATGAAGAGATTAAGAGTTCTATGGCTGAGCCAAGCCCGAGGTGGTCAGAGAGGCTGCTACAGGTGTACGTCTGACACTCTCACTGGCCTTGTTGAAGAACTTACCTTTAGGTATGCCATTGGGTTGGGATTGCCAGTAAACTGCCGTTGGGTTGGGAGTGCCAGTAAAAGAATACAAAGGTGACATCTCTATTCAATATGTATCACGTCCAAGCATTCAGAGGGCCAGTTCACTAACATCCTGCTTGAGCATATCCCATCAAGTCACATCAATATACTCAATGTTATCTGAGTCAGCTCTCAGTTTCTAAGAGTGAAGACAGGCATACCATTCTTAGGGTGTTGTTGTTTTTCACGGACAGTATGAATCCAGCTTCGCAGCTTGATTTACACATACTGCCACTTTCAACAACAGCAAAGCAATCTTTAAAAATGGAAAGAAAAAGAAAGCTGATAATGCTGCTGCAACCAGGTAAGCCCCCACCCCTTAAAAATATCTAGAATTTCTTCCCACCCACCTCCCTTTACAAGAGGGGTTTTCCCCCTCCCTGAAAATTTCCCCCCAAACCAGTATTTCTGATGAGAAGGTGCATCTTTAAGATGCATATTCCTCCCCCTCTGTCCATTATCCCACACTTAACATACCCCATTTTAGGTTATTCTAAATCTTTATTTCTATACTATACTGTTCCCAGTTGCTGCCCCTGCAGTGGCATGTGCTGAGGGTGAGAAGGCCATCACGCCCTTACAAGCTGCCCTATTGTGACCAAGGATGTTAATAGATGGTACTCATCTGCTCTGTGGTGTGTTGCTACGATGATGTACCTGCAGAGTGCCATCTAATAGCCTATGTAGATAGGAACATGGGAAGCTTCTTTATACTGAGTCAAACCATCAGTCAATCTAGCCCAGTATTGTCAATACTGACTGGCACCGGTTCTTCAGGATTTCAGGCAGGATTCCTTCCTAGACCCACCTGGAGATGCTGGGGATGGAACCTGGGTCCTACTGCATGCAAAGCATGTGTTCTACTACTGAGCTACGGAAACTCCCGTAGATACAACTTGGTACCTGTCAGATTCAAACCCACATCATCAAAATGACTAGAGCCCAAATCCAACACCTTAGACCACTTGGCCACACTGCCACTCAAACCACATGCAAAACAATGAGTTCAAAATTGAGTTCAAAATTGTGGATACAGAATATTGCTGTCTGTGTCAGCGTGTTGTAACCATGTATGGCTACAAGTGTCTGCTGGCATCAGGCGTTAAAAAGACTTGCCAATGTATACTTATGTTCCATTTGCTATGGTTTTGAGGTCTTGGAGGAAAAAAACCCAACCCAGATTATTTAAGACATGGATTTTGCTTTGTGGCACTTTGAGTTTCAACCACATCATTTAGAATGAAAACAGAGCAAGATGTTTTATATTTCTAAAAAACACAAAAAACCAAACCCAAAGCTTTCGTTGCCAAAAACATGGCCTGAAACAATGCCAAAGATTTCAAGCTGGCAAATCAGCAAAGAGAACAAACAGATTTGAATAAGTGTCACAGGCCCTGTTTACCTGAGTGCAGCTTAATGTCTTTAGTGTAGTGCTGTCATCAATAGCCAGAAACCCCGGGTTGCAGAAATAAAAGTGCCAGGCTAATAAAGGGGAAATGGGTTTTTGTTGGTTTGTTTTTTAATAAAATGGGGAAAGAAAAGTGAGAAGTGTGACCATAACTGTGTAATAGAACTATGATTGAGTTATTTGGTGTGGACAAAAAAGTTTGGTATGAGCAGGGGGCGCGGGGAGAGATTTATTTCTGTTTTATAAAATAACAGCATTTTCTAGTTTTAGATTTACTTTTGCTAGCAACAGCTGCTTCCAGGTCAGATATCAATGGCATTTGGAAGCCAGTCTTAATGAAACAAGGACGGAGCCCCTATTCATGTTAATGTTATTTTCATGCTCTTGGAACTCAGTGTGTAAAGAATCGTTTAAGATGGCACAGCAGGGACTAAATACTTTTGAGCTCCAACCCATAAACATAATAGATTTTTATATTCTGTTGGAAGAACGTCAATACACATGGATGGACTGACCTGAACACACAATGAAGGTAATGTCTTGTACTGGCCAACCTGTGGAAATAAGAATTGAATCTCATTCACGTTTTAATTTAAGTGCTCATCCATCAGGATGAATGATTAACACTAGATAGTAGGATACTACTGGCTGTCTTTTACCCATGTATGTTACCCAGAAGTAAGTCCCACTGAGTTCAATGGAGCTTACTCCCAAGTAAGTGTGCAGAGGTTTGCAGCTTCAGTTTTTAAATAATAGGCTGGTTATAAAATATTTCATAAGGAAAATGAAATATTTTGCAAATCCATTATTCTGTTTCCTTTTGAGTCAAGAATCAGACATATTTTAAAAACTACATTGCGTCTAGTTCATTTGTCTAGACACTTAAATTACCTGGGCATGGTAAATCCTATCTAGTTTTGTCCTGTTCCATAACCATTCCAATAAAGTTGGGTTACCTGTCAGATTAAATTTCAGCGCATTTTTAGATTATTAGTTTACTCAATGGCTTGTAGAGAAGAAGTGAAACAAATAGCAAAGGCAGCTGATCTTCTTACCATAACCATGCTTTTGAGTCACTGCTGGGGACCATGCAATGCAATGAAGGTACTGGAAGGTTACACAGTATGCAGTGCCATCTTGTGGTTCTTCTGGAATCATCCAAGATTAAGTGGAAGAAGAGATGGAAGAACTAGTACATGTTTCTACTGATCTGAAATCTTTTGAGCTACCCCCAACCCCACCCCCAAGATTGGCAGACAGACACTGATATAAATTGGGCATCTTACCTTAATATAATATTTACCCCAGATAATAAAACTAGAACATTATTAAGAACCCTGAAAGATTTTAATTGTCTTTTTGTGCAAATCTGTGTCCTGCTCAAGTTCTGTCACGTGCAACTGAAGAGGACCTATTTAGCTGTTTATACTTTCAGCTGTTGGTAACTTTTGTGGGCCCAGGGCCAGGGGTGATCCAGGAAAGATGGCACACAACTCGGCTCCAGACTTCAAAATAATTTTTAGGACAGGGATAGGCTAGCCAGCTTTTATGGGTTGGGTTGGGTTGGATCCAGAGTAGCACCTAGTGTCACTCACACTGGAGGAAAGCGGGCGGGTTGATGCCCCTGTCTGGCTGCAGCTCCCTGTACTGCTTGAAAACTGCCCTGGAGGGCTGGGGAACCTGGGCTTCTCTACAGGAGAGATTTATTTCATGCTCATGATTGGTCACGCATGGAAGTTTGCAGGTCCATTACATGACATTCTCTACCTCCAGGACATCTCCCGCTCTTTTCCCCCTTTCCCCCACTTCCAAAACGATCAGAAATAAGCGGTAATAAAAGTTAATGGAGGTGTGTAATGCTGGTGTAGCGCTATAATGTACTATGAATTTGCCAAGGAAGGAACGTAAGTAAATAAGAAGAGCCCTGCTGGATCAGACCATGGGTCCATCTAGTCCAGCATTCTGTACACACAGTGGCCAACCAGCTGTCAACTGGGAACCCACACACAGGGCGTGAGCACAGCAGCATCCTCCTGCCCATGTTCCCCAGCAACTGGTGTACATAAGCTCACTGCCTCTGGTACTGGAGGTAGCACATAGCCATCAGGACTATAGTCATTGATAGCCTTTTCCTCCAGGAATTTGTCCAACCCCCTTTTAAAGCCATCTAAATTGGTAGCCATCACTACATCCTGTGTTAGCAAATTCCATAGTTTAACTATGTGTGAAGAAGTCCTTCCATTTATCTGTCCTGAATCTTCAACCAGTCAGCTTCATAAGATGACCCTGAGTTCTAGTATTTTGAGAGAGGGAGAAAAGTGTCTCCCTATCCACATTCTTCACACCATGCATAATGTTGTAGACGTCTATCATGTCTCTCCTTACCGTCCTTTTGTCCAAGCTAAAGAATCCCAGCTGTTGTAACCTTCTCTCATAGGTAGGGATGTTAGAGAATTCCGCCATGGATCCCAGCGAGGCCGAATTCTAGTGAATTCGGCCTCCCGGAATCTGTGGCGGAAAGGAGCAACCCGCCCCACCACCCCGTGAAAGCCCCATGAAACGGAGCCTACCTGGCTGCGGCTCTGGCAGCAGCTCCGGCGGCTCCAGCCTCTGCCGGGCTGCAGCCGCAAATGGCAGCCGCTACGCTGGCCGCCATTTGCATCCCTGGCAAGCCGTGATAAGCTACATACGTATCTACGTAGCCTATCATGGCTCAGAGTAGGGACACAAATGGCGTAGCGGCCGACATTTGCATCCCTGCTTTTGCCGTGATAGGCTACGTAAATATTTATGTAGCCTATCACGGCAAAAGCGGGGACGCAAATGGCAGCCACTACAGCATTTGCATCCCTTCGCTGAGCCATGATAGGCTACGTAGATATTTACGTAGCCTATCATGGCAAAAGCGGGGACGCAAATGGCGTAGCGGCCGCCATTTGCATCCCTGCTTTTGCTGTGATAGGCTGCATAAATCTTTATGTAGCCTATCACAGCTCAGTGAAGGGATGCAAATGGCAGCCGCTACGCCGGCCGCCATTTGCGTCTGCAGACCTGCCGTGTGGATGCACCCGGCCGGCAGCTCCGCAGAGTCACCGCGAAGTGGAGCCGGCTGGAGTACGATTTCGGGGGGAGGTACAGAGCGCCTCCCCCCAATGCGAATGTCACTCTTCGAAAAGGTAAGTGACTCGTACATCCCTACTCATAGGGGAGATCTCCAGCCCCTTGATCATTTCAGTTGCCCTTTGCTGCACTTTTTCCAGCTCTACAATACCTTTTTTTAGGTGTGGTGACCAGAACTGTACACAGTATTCCAAGTGTGGTCGCACCTTAGATCTGTATAGGGGCAGTATGATATTGGCAGTTTTATTCTCAGTTCCTTTTCTAATT
Organism: Heloderma suspectum; assembly: GCF_057233095.1. Lineage (NCBI taxonomy): Eukaryota > Metazoa > Chordata > Lepidosauria > Squamata > Helodermatidae > Heloderma > Heloderma suspectum. The sequence continues at coordinate 103,504,087 of NC_139459.1, forward strand.
ATGCCTAACATGGAGTTTGCCTTTTTTACAGCAGCTGCACACTGGGGCTTTCTTCACATGGAGCTTTTATCCTGCAACTGAGATTGCTCCCTTGTGGAAGTTTGCGGGCTGTTTACATGACGCGGTGACCCACGGTGTCTCCTGCACTAAATGCCCTTTGTTCCATTTTTTAGTAGATCGCAGATAATGAGCTATCAAATTACCCCATTGTGTTCCCTCGGTGAAAAGAGGGAAAATGGCAAGAAGAGGACTGAGATCAATGACAAATAATGGAAGATTCAGATATGGGGAGAAGGAGGGGGAAAGGGGAAGGGGGAAAAGGAAGCGAGTGAAAAAGGGAGTCATTTTTTGAAGCAGAAAGCCCTGTTTTAAATACAGGATTTTAGGCTGGTGTAGAGATGCCCTGGGTTGACATCTTTACTGAGCTGTCCATCAGAACCCCAAGATCTCTTTCCTGGTCAGTCACCACTAGTTCAGATCCCATCAGACTATACTTGAAGTTGGGATTTTTTGCTCCAATGTGCATCACTTTACATTTGCTTACGTTGAACCACATTTGCTATTTAGATGCCCATTCTCCCAGTTTGGAGAGATCCTTTTGGAGCTCTTCACAATCCCTTTTTGTTTTAACCACCCTAAATAATTTGGTGTCATCCATTAACTTGCCAATTCACTGCTCACTCCTAATATCAGATCATTTATGAACAGGTTGAAAAGTATTGCTCCTAATACAGATCTCTGTGCTATTTACTTTCCTCCATTGGGAGAATTTACCATTTATTCCTACTCTCTGCGTTCTCTTCTTTAACCAGTTACTGATCCATAAGGGACTTTGTCAAAAGCCTTTTGGAAGTCCAAGTATATAGTGTCTACCAGATCACCCCTGTCTACATGTTTATTGACACGCTCAAAGAACTCTAAATGGTTAGTGAGACAGGACTTTCCTCAATTCAAACCACATGTCCCCCTTATAAATGCTTGGGCACATTTCTTGACTGCAGGCATGGGGAGTGCATTGTAGGTCTGGAAGCTCCACCCCCCCACCCCCATCCCCCAGGAACAAGCCTGATCCATGTTGAGTCAGTCCATCCAGAACTAATGAGAGAGAGCAAGCAAGCAGACTGCCAGGTTGTTTCCCCCCTGCCCAGATCCGAGAGAGTTATGCAATGGCTTCCAGCTTGCTCACCTACATTTAGGGATGTATGAAAGTCACTTACCTTTTAGAAGGGTGACATTCACGGTGGGGGGGAGGTGCTCCATCCCTCCCCCCCAAAATTTTCTCCGGCCAGCTCTGCACCGCGGAGATTCTGCAGAGTCGCCGGCTGGGGCCACCCACAGCCGGACATCCGGCTGCTGGGCAGCCTGCAGGGAGACAAATGGTGGCTGCTGTAGCCGCTGCCATTTGCGTCCTTGTATTTTGCTGCAATAGGCTACGTAAATATTTACGTAGCCTATCACGGCAACCCCCCCAAAAAACAGCAAACACAAATGGCGGCGGCTATGGCGGTCGCCATTTGCATTCCCTTTTTTTTTTGCCGTGATAGGTTACGTAAATATTTGCGTAGGCTATCATGGCAAAAAAAAAAAGGGAACGCAAATGGCGGCTGCCATAGCCGACGCCATTTGTGTTCCCTTAGTTTTGCTGTGATAGGCTACGTAAATACTTATGTAGCCTATCACGGCTTCCGCAGGGACGCAAATGGCTACGTAAATACTTACGTAGCCTATCATGGCTTCCGCAGGGATGCAAATGGCGTCCCTGCGTTAGCTGTGATAGGCTACGTAAGTATTTACGTAGCCTATCACGGCTATATGGAAGAAGTGAATGGCGGCCGCAGATGCAGACGCCATTTGCAATGCAGCGTGGACGGCAGCAGGTAGGTGCTCCGTTCTGGGCCCATTTCGCAGGGTGGGGGGGGCAGGGGGGCTTCGTTCCGCCACGGATTTCGGGGCCTGCATTCGGCCTCACCGAGATCCGTGGCGGAATTCTCTGACATCCCTACCTACATTTGGGGCAAGGAGTAGGGTGGGGGAATGGGGATAGTAGATTTCCTGGGGGCTGTGGGGAAAAAGTCCAGCAAAAGTTGAGTGATAAAAACAAGACTCATCCCCCCGCTCCTTTGCACACATGCCATGGAGGGAGGTGCTCCCTCCATCCCTTGACTGAAACCATGTGTTGCCATGTGAAGGAGCCCATCATAATCCTGCAAAGAAACCGAAAGCAGAAAGCCCTGGTAAGGATGTGGGTTTTTTGCTTAATGTAGAGAAAACTTTCTGGAGTGGCAAGAGAGGGTATGCAGGGGCCAGACAGGAAAGGGGGAATGGTGAAGATCTCCTCCCCCAACCCCTTCCTCCAGCCTCTACTGGATCCTGCCAGTGCCTTGCCTTCCACAAACAGAAAGAGCCCTTCTATTCACAGAGTGGTCAATCCAGATCCTACACCACATCTTTATATCCAAGTAGGTAAACATGCCTACTGAAGACAAGTAGGAGTCCTCAGGCTACTGCGAAATCCCTGCACTTTTATTTAATATACTTATTCTAAGAATCCAGTTGCGCCTTTCAAACTGACTGAAATGAATTTCTTGGAAGGGCTTCCACAGGCAATTACCTCAGGTTTGCTTGCTTGCTTTTTGGTTTGTTTACAGAAATTAATATTCTGCCATTCTTGTCAGATGACAAGCCAAGGCAGTTAGCAATGCACAGTATTAAAATAATAAAACAACAAATCAAAGCAAACTAAATTCAGCAAAACAAGTGCAATAAAACCTAGCAAGAATTAAAACAGTCCCCCAGATCCAAACCACGAAGCAAAACAAGCTGTGGAATTCCCTCCTGAGAGAAACCCACTTAGGGAGCAATCCTATCTGGATCAACGGTCGCCTCTGAGCCTGGGGGTGACCGCCTATCCAGTGCAGGGCAGGAGGAGTGGTGAGGAGCGGATCTCCTCTTCGCTCCCGCCACCCTGCTTTTGCAGCTAGACAGCTGATTTCGGCGGTCTAGCCACGGGACCTCGGAGTGTGGGAAGCAGCAGCTGGACAACACATAGGATGTGCCATATCAGATTTCTGACTTCCCTGCCCCGCCCCGCCCCCAGAAATGCCACGTTTTCGACGCTTTGTGCTGGTCTTACAAGCACGGAGCACGGAGCCAATCCGCGCTGCCTACAAGGCGGTGTGGGAAGGGGCAGGGGTCGGTTCTCTGGGAACCAACCTCGGAACATGGGCTCCGAGGTCACTTCCCAGGAACCAACCTATTCTATGGACATCTAGCCGCTGACTAGCGGCCATAGGATTGCGCTCTTAGTCACCACTTTAATGTCCTTTTGCTATCCGGCAAAGATGTTTTTATTTAGACAGGCCTTTGGCTTGCTGAGCTGACAGCTTTTTAATTTATATATCCTATGTTTTAATGTGGCTTCTCTTGGTGTCTTTAATTGGTTTTATCTGCTCTTCTTTTTATTTTATTAATTTTAGAAAAATACTGTTATTGACTTTTTAAAAAATGTAGTTATATTCTTTATTATTACTGTTGCAAGCCACCTTGGGTACTGTACGTAGAATGATGAGATATACAATTAATTAATTAATTAATTAATTAATACATGCATGCCTGAATAAAACAAGACCAACCCCCTCCCCCCAAATAGGAGAACAACAGCACAACTGATATCAATTCAGATCCAAAGCCTTACAAAAACAGCCAGGTTTAGCCTGCCTCCTAAACCTACAGAGCATCTGGGCCTGGCTGGCCTCCTTGGCATTCCAAAGAATTGGCACCATGACTGAAAAGGCTCTGCTTCTGGTGTACATTGCTAAGCCTCATTTGGCAGAGTCACCCAGAGGAAGGCCTCCAATGCTGGATGGAGTGCATGGAATAGCATAGACCTAACAGTTGTCAAGTTTACTTTCCACCCTCTTAATAGATATTATAGAAATATATGTGGGTGGAGGCTTAGATTAGACCTTCTGAAACAATCCAGGCTGAAACACAAGATGTCTTGAGGCATCTTGTCTGCCCATGGAGCAGGGCTAGTGCAAGCTCTCCTGCTACCAGAGCTGGGAGAGCACATGTATACCTCCGCCACACCTCTTTCCCACCCCACACCGTGTACCTATCCAATCTTTTCCCTTCCCAGATCTATTATTATTATTATTATTATTATTATTACACTGCTAAATATAATAAATCCCTCAACAGTTCACATATAAATATTAAAATCACAGTTAAAATACAATATTAAAAACAAAAAAAGTTAACTCTCCTATATAGTTTTAATAATCATAATCATAGATGATGATGATTTACATTTCTATACTGCCCCATAGCCGATGCTCTCTATTATTATTAAATAACCTTTTAAAGTGTGTTTAAATACTATAATAACAATGTTTATTTTTGTGGCAATATCATCCTTGTATAAATAGGCCACTTGAAAACCTAGTGAAAATGATTTCTTGCAGATTTGGCGACTGCTCTTGACACAAAAACATTCATATTGACTAGCACCAGGTGCCAGGCGCTCTGGCTGGCCTTGAAGTACCTTGAAGAGATTCGGGACCAGGAAGCCTTATTCCCTGCTTCAGTAAGAGAACTGAGGAAATGGCATTTACAGAGCCTTCAGAACAGGGAACGGCTGTTTGCTATCTACCTCCAGTGCCTTTAATACCTGGAACTGTAGCTATCAGCTGATCTGTATACAACCTACTGCTGAATATCACTTCCTGTTTCCCATTGTCCAAGTAACTTGCCAGAGACTCCAGCTCTCCTCAGTCATTCTCCGTATGTCCGATGCACATGTGGAGAAGGGGCCAGGACTGGTGCCCCTCTCAACTCCGTGCATCCTGCTGGCCCTTCCCAAGTGACGTGCAGACTGCAGGCCCTGCGCCCGAACTTTGTGCGTCAAGTCCAAAGGTCTGAAAAAAGGCCACCTACAGTGCATGCACATGGGTGCTCCACATGGCCAGGAACCTTGTGCATTTGGGGTTTCCAACTTTTGGAATAGCAACGTTTGTACAGGTGTATGTGTGCCCTTGTTCAGACATTTGGGTCCCACGCACGAAGGTCAAGGGTGGGGCTGGCAGGGTGTATGACATTGCTGAGGGGGCCACAGACCAGTCTCCACTTCTCCACATGAACGTTGTATGGAGAATGTCTGCAGAGGGCTCCTGATACACTGCCATGGACAAAGGACCAATGGCTCCTCTGGAGGAAGAAGCAAACCTATTATTTTTGGGGGAAATATGCGTCTATAATCCAGTGTTGGACTTGGACTTGCAAGAAAAACATGCAAATTCCTGCCTAGCTATGGTTTGGACAATTCACAATTTCGCAACCTCAGTTCCCTTAAGTTAAAATGGGAATTATAATGGCCTATCTGATATAACTCTGAGGGTGAACCTGACAAAAACGGGAGAACATAAGAAATTAGTGAACAAGCACACAACTGTAAATGGGTCAGGTAATACTAGTATACTGTTGTAACAATTGTGTGCTTGTTCACTAATTTCTTATCGGTTTTTACAACTGTGGCCCTTTTTTGTACTTAAAAACTGGAGAAGGTCAATCATTTATAAAAGAGGGAATGCTTCCATGGGATACACACATGCTTCTTTTTGTCCCACTGCTGCCTCCAGTCAAACAGATTTTGCAGGTTTTTGAAAGATCACCAAATCCTGCAAAACCTGTGTACGAGAGCTGAAAGGGAAATGAGCATACGACACCATGAAGGACTGTGAAATATTTTCCACAACAGAGTGGGTGCATGAATGAGGGGAACATATTCCTTACTGCCACAGGCCCTGACGCTGCTGACCCTGGCTACAGAAACGACCACTGACTTCGGAGGATGGCTTGAACGCACTTTCTTGCACAGATCATGACTCCATCTCATTCATTACAGTGTGCTTCCAGGGCGGGCAGTCTCCAGAAGGCAGCCATGATTTAGATTTATCGCTTCCTTGTCCAGTGTACGCCAGAAGAAAAATGTTAACTCTTGTAATTCAGGACTGCTGTATCCTCCAAGAACAGGAACGGCAGGGCCTGGAGAGGAAGCTGCCGACATTTGAAATAGTGTGCCAGGCAATAGAGACTGCCTCCTAGTGCAAAAAACTCCCACTTTGAGGTCTAAATTCATCATACCTCAAATATTGGTTTGATGAAAACAGGTACACGTGGGATAACAGCAAGCAAGGTGAAAAAGTGGCTTTCAGCAGACACTATATTCCCACCTGGGAAGCCTTAACTTCAACAGATGACTAAGACCTGTGTAATAACTACTTATCAATTTTAATACTATTCCATTTATATTGTACCCTTCCTTCAAAGGCCTCAGGTCAGCATACATGCTTCTTTCTTCCTCCACCCCCTTGATCTTCACAACATGCCATATCTTCAGACTGGGGCTTACCTTACTTTTTAGGACGAGGTGGCTGAGGGTTTTATTAATTTTCTTTCTTTAACACTTAAAAAAAGCCTCCCTAGCTGCTCCTCACAGCCCGTTCCTCTTCCAAGCAGCTATGTGTGTATGCGTGATTGACTTACCTCTGGGTAAGCGGGTACGCCCCCCCCCCCCATTTTGGACCATGGCAATCCAGGCATTCTCCCCTCCTGTTTTCATGCTGAACGCCCCCCAGCAGTGAACAGTTTAAAAGGGGGGGGGGAATTGAGACTTTTTAAAAATGTTTTTTACCCCTTCTGCTGGGGGGTGGTGGATTTCAGCATGAAAGAAGGAGGGGGTAACTTAACCTCCCCCATCTAAATCACCATGGTCCCAAATTGGGGGTGCACATGCTTACCCAGAGGTAAGTCTTTCATTCATACACGCTTAGCTGTGCTACGTCAGCTCACAAGGCAATAAAGCCAATTGCTGTCAAATGAAATGGAGCTGTAGAATGAGGGAACTGGAGATGGGGCAGAGGGAACTGTGAGGAGGGCCGGGCCGGGGGGTTTGCCACACTTGCCAGGTAGCTCTGTAGCATTTTCTGACACAACATGCACAAGCCATTCTGCAGGGTTTGGATGTCACAACAAGCCTCCCTGAACAAACCAATAAGAAGCCATGGGTTCTCAAGGCGGCTTGTGTGTGGTTTGTTAACTACACTGGGCTCAGACTTTATGACAAGTAACCCTGAAACAAACAAGGGTGACAACCCACCATGGGTTGTTGTGTGCTGTGAACCAGGCCGCTGATTCAGTAAATCCTTGGTCTGATCCTGAAGGCTCTTCTTACAAATGAATGGACTTTCCTATGGAAAGCTATATTAACTAAGCTGTCTAGCTATTAATAACACAATGGTAGCAAAAGGCTCCTTGTTCACACAAAAGCAGTTTTATGCCTTTTTAAGGGCACAATCCTATGAATGTTTGTACTGAAGAAAGGCTTACAATTCCCAGCATTCCCCAGCCACCCATGCTAACTGGAGAATGCTGGGAGTTGTACGACTTTTTTCTGTCTAAACATGCATGGGATTGCATCCTATTCCTAAATCAATTTTTTTTCTGTATGTAGAAGCAAAATGATTACTGCTAATGATATGTTTGTAAGGACACATAGATATAAATAATGTTTATTCTCAGATAATAAATTCTGAAGCACTTTGGCACAAAACAAACTTATTTTTAGCACCCTTTCAGTAAGGTTTGTTTGCATTCAGTGTTCATTACATATCAGTGCTGTTTTGAGGCAAATGTGACATGCACGGTAGTACACTTCTGCCCTGCATCTGCCTGGTGTTATCAGAACTAGTGACAGTAGCATATGGAGCTTAGCATTAGCATATTGTACACAGTGGCATGTCTCTGTAATGCAAGAAAGATGTAGTTATTACTAATAACAAACGAGACCCACTAGCTGCTTGTACAACACAAGCCACCATCCTGAAATTATAATGGCAATAACGCATACCTGTGAGAGGTATGGCATTTTCCCAGGTATACAACGTAGGACTGAAAAATTAAAATATGATTAATGTATAAATAAGGGATCATGCAGAAAGGCCCAAGCTGCAACTACAGAGAGTAAAATCCCGTAGGTTGCAATCTTAAACACATTTACTAGGAAGTAAGCCTCAGTGAAAACAATGGGAATTACTTCCAAGTAAACATGTATAGTAGGATTACACTGTCACCAAGGTAAATATTTTACCTATTTAAATAGTAGCATCACCCCAAAACTTATTTGCAGAAAAAATAACAATTTGTTATTCATAGACTAGATTCGGACGACATGATAACCCATGATGGGTTAAATAAGTCACCATGGCCTATTTAACCCATTGTTGGTTATCATGTCATCTGCTGGGAATTTTTAAATCCACGATGGCTTATTTGGCCAAAGTAAGACACTCTAATAACCCATGGTCTTCAGCAAGCTGTCAGGAGTGCCCTGGCGGCCTCTTTCAGTAGACTCCAATAGCCAACTCAAGACACAGATGAAAGGATTCTTTTCAAAGCTTTAATCCTTTTACAACTTAATGACTCTTTCAGATGCTAATCACCAGCGACTAAAGCAAGGAACAGCAGAGTGGCCTAAGCTTCGAATAGGCAGTTGATCCCGAGATTTGAAAGAGAGTCACTTGAAGACCCAGAAATTATGGGCTAGGGAGAGATCCTCCCTCTCTCCCTTGGGTCCATGGGAGGCGGCCGTTGCTTGCGCGCCAAACAGGCGCTACGCCTCCTTTCCACGCCCTCCATCGCTCGTTGCTCCCTGCGTCTGCGTCGAGCCTCTAGCAAGCCTCGTTCCTGCACTCCCTCACTGCCAGGGTCACTATCAATCTCAGGAAAGCCGGCAGGAGGAATCTCTGCCAGCTGCTGTGCCTGTGAGGGATGAGCTGGCTCCTCTGCCACGGATTGCTGAACCTCCTCAGCATCAGAACTGCTCTGGGGCTCTCTGGGCTCAGTATCCACCCTGACACAAGCGTTATTTAACCCACTGTGGGTTATCGCGTGGTGTGGTGCTCAGTGTGGCTTATTTCAATCACCTACACAGCCGGCTGGCAAGAGCAGCCAAAACCGCTGTGGCTGCTCTGCTCTAGCCTGTAGAGCCCCTTCTCCAAGATCTGGCAAGCAGCTGAGGGACCACCACAGCCACACAAGCATGGCTTCCCCTGACACCATGCTACGGTTACAAAATGGCAGCTTTCCCCTAGTATGATGACCGCCTCATGCTATCACGCTACCCCGCAACAGCGAAGTTGTATAATGATAGGCTTCCCTCACTGCTACTTCGAAACTGCGTAACTTGGGAACTAGGGGGAAAGAGCAGTGTAGGGAAAGAACTGCTCCCTTTTCCATGAAGAAGTGCCATTCCACCATGATTCTTTTTTTTTGGAGATGCTTTCGGGGGCCACATTCCAGTGGTGGGCAGGGCCAAAGGCAAAAGGGAGCAGGGGGAAATGCAAAAGAGCTGGGGCTGGAAATCCCCCAAATACCTGCATATTGTAGCTTAAAGGTCTTTCGGCCAGTAACTCAGCCTTCGGAGAGGCATGTAGCCCTTTAGAATGGCGAAAACTGTGCAAAAGACAACGAACCTCCAAACAATTGGTGGTTGGGGAAAAAGGGGTATGGCCTTCTGGGGAACCCCAAAACAGATTGGGGTGGATTTGGCCCACAGGCATAGACAATACTGAACCACTGGTCTGGCTTTGTACAAGGCTGCTTCCTGTCCCCTATTTCTTTGTACCGAAACCTTCCCAGTGTGGGAAGGAAACCATGACCCATGTACACATCTTTTAAAACTGTAAAATTTGCAAAGTGCAGCAAACTTCGGCCTCCTTCTTGCAGTGAAATGCCTTTGAGTTTTACACACCAGACATTCTGCTCCTTGCTTGTTTTGATTTATTAAGAGTATATAAGATGATCCAATATTTGCCCACTGCCTTTAAATCAGTGGGGTTTTCATTCTAAATGACAACCTTTGCATTTTATTAGTATGGCTTAGTCTTTAATAAGCCTTTACTGTGCCAATATATCACATCAGCAGTGTAAGAACAAGCCCTTGTACCAGATATAAATTACCCAGTGGCAGTGGCACAACCCAGTTTCTTAGATCACTCAGGGAATGAGGGGATGCTGTTGCTTCACTGAGGGAGGAAGCCTACATGGTTACATGAAAAATAGCCAGGGGCATGATGGCTAAGTGCACATATTTTCTATCAGTGAGTTAAATCCAATGTTAGCCCTACCTGGAGTAGACCCATTCATTTCAGTTGGTCTCTTCTAACTAGGACTAACATTGGGTTTAACCCTATGTGATCAGTCCGCTCTGTGGCAAAATGTGAGATAATAACATTACTTCGCTTACGTGTGTGGTGTACTCATTAATTGTCGAGGGCAGAGTTTTCTAAAGCAATGCCCACATCTATACTTCCAGATGCTTGTGCAGGACTCTTCTTTGGACCCTTCCACCAAATGCTTCACCATTTGGAGTCTAAACCTCTCACTCTATCCCATACCTGCTGGAGAGAAGTATTTGGGGAATATTTTGTCAAGGCTTCCAGTCTTCAATGAAGATGCCATTTATACTGTGATCACCATCATCATCATCAACAACCACTGTTGCACCCATTGGGGGCCACAGGACCCATTAACTCCATATCAGAGGATAAAGATCTGGAGAGGGCCCAAAATAAGGCTGATTAGGAATTTGGTCAGACTCCAAAAGCAGCCCACAAGGGAGTCCCCAAGGTTCCCGTCCCACCCAGGAATTTCCCTATGCATTCTTATTTATTTATTTATTTATTTAGATTTATAAGCTGCCTTTTAGGGTGAAATTCTCCCAAACTGGCATGGAAAATTTAAAATCACAAAACATAATAATACAATTATAAAACAATAATAAAATCAAACTTAATTCAAACCACATAACACCATATACCCAACAGCACCCAATAAAGTCCTGACTCAGTTATTGTCCAAGATACATAAATAAGTCTTTAAGGTCCACTTGAAGGTCTGTACTGACAGGGCCCAGTGGAGATCAGTTGGAACAGAGTTCCACAAGTGGGAGGCCACTGCAGAGAAGGCCCTTTCCCTCATCTCAGAGCCCATCAGTCCAGAATATTTGGGTACTTATCCAAAACCTATGATCTAGATTTGGTTTCTTCAACAAGGGCTTCACCACTGCTTCTTTCAAAGCTACGGGAACCTCAGCATCACTCAAAGAGGCACTGACCACCTCTTAGGTCCAGGTACCCATCCCAACTCTGGCAGATTTCACAAGCCAGTATGGACAAGGATCTAAGAGCAAGAGGTAGGCCTCAGCCCTCTAAGCAGTTTGTCCACAACCTCTGGTTGCACAAGCTGAAAGGTATCCATAACATGACTAGATGCTGCACTGGTCCAGTCCACCTCAGATTCTTTCAAAACAATGGCACCCAAATAAGCACAAATTTGAGCGACTTTATCTGCAAAATGTCTAGTGAATTGCTCACACTGGGTCTTCTAAGGTTCAAGCTTTTGTATTCTAGAGCTTACCCCCAAGAGGCCTTTAACCACCCAAAAGAGCTCTGCTGAATAACACTGAACAGATGCAATGGTAATGGGAGAAGTAAGATTTCTTCATCACCATCACAGAATAAGATTGTAAATGGATTCTTACCTGTGTTTGATCATATTCATGTGTTATTGGTTATGGTAACCAATTGCCTCTAGATTGTTTGGTCTTTGGCCAAGTTATTTACAGACAATTAATATGGCATGCCCTTGCATTCTTTATTTACCTCAGAGATAGAAGGGAATGGTGTTTCTCCCTTCTCCTCCTGTTGTATCCAGTAATGGACTGAAGTAAACGAAACAGACAAGCTATATAAGAGTGATATTTTGATAAACATATCTATATCAGTTTAAATTTGTGTGTTCAACTTAATGAAAATGGCAAAGACTGTAATTTGTGATCTTTGTCTTTTCCTTGCAGGTCAGATTTTGAAAATTAACTTAACAAAACCAAGCGTTTTTGGGTTATAGTTATGGTAACACTTTTCATCCCATTGATGAAGACCCTTGGGGTTGAAACATGTCTGGGACGGGTTGATGTGCATTAGTATAACCTACTATATAGTTATTGCAAATCAGGAATGTTAATATACTTTTGGACTATTGATTTTTCATTTTGGTACAATTTTATATGGTTTGTTAGATAATTAAATTTTTATAACTACTTTTTACTCTTTGTATTACAGATCTGTCATTTTATCTAATTTTATTAAAATTTATTTAATGGTAGCTCCATCCTAATCTTCCACTTTACAAGTTCTCTTAAACCCATTTTGCTTTGTGTGTTGATTTTGGTTTAAAATAAGACCTTTATTAATATTTGTGTTGATAATTTTACCTTAACATATGCCATTCACAAAAGGTTGTTGGGTGATAGACATCATTGCAATGGTGAGCAAAACCAAAAAACCCCTCTGACAACTGTGTTGTCCTTCTGACAACACATTTTACATCCCCACCCCTGGCAGCATGTGTACATAAATCTGCCCATTTGAGCTTAACACTTCATGCACCTGACAAAGTGGAGAACGTCCATGAAAGCTTATGCCAGAATAAATTTGTTAGTCTTTAAAGCACCACAAGACTCTTTGTAGATAAAGAGCAGTATGACAACAAAAGAAAGATATTGCACAGCTTACTTTTCATTGTTTCCCTAAGTGGGTACGTTGAGAAAACGGAATGCAAATACTTTCTTACCTCAAAGTGAGAATGTTTAGGGACTCAGTTCAATTCAAAGCTCTTTCTTTTGTGCTTTAGGGACTGGTTTATTTTTTAATATAGCCCCTATGGGAGGAACAGATACATTTAACAGGTAAGGCACGCAGCTGTGTGCCAGAAAATTATAGCTCAGAATGAAGTCACTCAGTAGCTAAGATCACAGTCTGTCATGTTCTAGTCCTTGGTTCTGTCCTTACTATGTAGCCTTGCAGAAACTCTTATTATCTAATTTGTGAAATGAAGCAGAAACTCAAATTCTAAATTATGGAAGAAAGGCCTTGGTCAAAGGCAGGCTGAGCGCATGGAAACAGAAATTTAAAAAATCCTGCATTTAATTTTACTTGTTGAGCCTGTTTTTCTCAAACCTTCTGAACACAGGAGAACATCATCAGTAATGCATTTCGCAGCACACCCAAATCCCTAGCTCATTCTGTCCGGAGAGTGTGTGTCTGTGTCTGTGGGAGTCGTAGTCCGTCACATATGGAGCACACCCAGGTTGGAGAAGTCTGCTTTATAGTTTCCCATTCATTTTGTATTTAGTGAATCTCTTTCTTCCTTTTGATAAAAAATACATCTACTGTGGGGAGGGGAGAGTAAAAGATTTCATTTCCATATCACTTTTCCTCATTAAATATACTAATTTCTTCAACATCTGCTCTGTCAAAACTTCCCTGTCTACCTACCACTGCTCTTCTCCAGGTGAGGGCGGTTTTTTTAGTCATTTTTTTTAGTCATTTGTTGTCCTCTTCCCCCCTTTTTTTAATCATTACCATTTTGAGTCTTCATCATTTTGTTGTGTTGTGTGCACCCCCCTCCTTTTTTATGGCATCAAAAGTTTCAAGGTACCACTGCGACAAACTATGAAAACTACCTAAGGATATTTAAGTACCATTGACTTCAACATGAGTTAATGAAGGCGGTGCTTAACTTTCCCATTGACATCAATTGGCCTTAAAAGGTTTGATTGGATTACGCTCATATTTTGCCCATGGATGGATATGTGATGATTTTATTAGATGCTTTGTCAGTTTTACATTGATTATGGTATCCCCTTCCTGACTTTCCTGAGCACAGTAAATTATCTCCCAGTATAATTAAGGAAAACATTTCATGTATCATCTATGACATGCTGTACCACGGATCCAATTGATAACACACAGGTCTATGCAACTAGCGAAGGGCTGGAACTCAGTAGAGCATTTGTAGAGGGCATGCTTTGCATTCAAAAAGATTTGCAGGTTCAGTCCCTGCCATCTCCAGGTAGGCCTGGGAGGGTCTGAGATCCTGGCAAGCCACTGCCAATCAGTGTAGACAGTATTGAGCTAGATGGACCAATGATCTGACAGGATATAAGGTTCCTATGAAAACTAGAATGGGGGGCACATTGCAACCTTTGCTAGTTTAAAACATCATGTATATAAAGTGAGACGAATTCATATTGAACGGCTTTGCCAGATGTCAACATGGGCGTAGTTTGCAATTTAGAGGAGTCCTGCAACACAGCTGTATTGCTTTCTAAAGAAGAACTATTATTATTATAATTGATCAAACTAATTAGGAAACTATTATTTTATTTATTTTTATTTATTTCATTTCTATACCGCCCAATAGCCGAAGCTCTCATTCAGATCAATATCCAAAGTTGTCCCAGCTTTATTTTTCTGCCATTTAATGTTCTTAGAATCTGGTGAGACAGTGACAAAGCACCTCTTCCCTACTGATGGATGCTTGTTCAAATCCATTAAAATGTCCTTGATTAGAAACATTGTTCAAGATGCATTAATCAGCACATTTTCATCCCTTTTTTTGGTTTGCTTAAAAAAAATTAAATCAAACCCTGGAAAATTATACTATGAGAGACATGGAAAATGCCTACTTTTGCAGGCCACAATAAAATAGATCAGAATAAAATGTACAGGGTTTCAGATATTATGTTTACATAATATGAAGATGGAGCTCTATGAATTTCATTTGTTAAGCACCTAATCTCTCTCTCTCACGCTCTCTCAAGAGTGAGTGAGTGAGTGAGTGAGAGAAATTAGATGCTTAATATTCATTCAGATATTCATAAAGCACTTAAAATAAGCTTGCTGAATTTAGGTCTGCCTAGTCTAGATCTAACACTCAATCCATTACTCCACATTGTCTTTCACTCTTGTTTACATAATGTCACTTGAAAAGGAACTGGCTAAAGCTGTTCCCCTGTATGCTACAGGAAGGCAACGATTAGACTTATTGTAATAGTCACTTCTTATAGCTAACCCATGATCCTTGTGTAAAAACTGTGGGGCACAGTTTTTGGAAACCGGGATAGTCCCAGAAAATGCATGTTTGTGTAAAAGAAAACAACGGGGGTGGGGAGCAACTCAAAAGCCCCTTTGTTCACAGATAGAACATAGTTTGAGTTAGCAACATTCGTGTCTGTTCTGGCTTTGAATAGCATTTCCTTCACATATTAGTCACTACGAAATGTAAACAGGTGTTGAGAGCTAGTGTTACATTTGAAGAAAAATCTATTCAAATAACATGCCTACGCTTGTCACAGTTTGGTGAAAATAGCCTTAGCTGTAATAAAATGAAAATAATAGACTGGTTCTCCTCCTGAAAGCCGTTTAGAGAATGTGTGTGTGTGTGTGTGTGTAGTTTTGCAGAACTGTATATACAATGCTGCAACTCCAAGACCATGACACAAAAATATTCCAAAGGAGACACCATTTCAGTTCCTTTAGGAGTTCTGAAGCATAGCAAAGTTCAGCAGTTTTCTTCATCACTGCAGTCCTCAGGAATGGTTGAAGCTACAGCTGTAGATCTTGTGTCTTCACCAGCGCTCTTAAAGAAGCAGCAGAATTGTCACTTTAGGAAAGCTATCATATTGACAAGAGACTGCTGTGAGAGCCAGTGACATCTGGTGAGTCTAAATGCAGCAGTAGGACTAGTCCTTTTGACATCTGAACAATTGCTTTACACTACTTTTGCTAGAGTTTGTAATATGGTATTGAATAAGCCAGATGAATGACCCGTTCTGAAGAGGGCCAAAACAATGTGATGTTACTCAATTATAAATGCAAATTCTAAAAGCCTTGCCCATTGACAGGTCTTCAGTTTCATAAGCTATTTGTGCACAAAACTTTTGTAATCAGTGGTGTAGTGGTAGATTTTGAAGTGAGGGTGGGTGCTCATCAAGTCATTCCTCATAGGCCTGCCCCCAAAGAGAGTCCAAATATGCAGGCAGTGGTGCTGATCCATATCAACAAACCTGGTCTAGCAATCTTCATTTCCACCAGAAGGCCTTTTGTAAAGTTAATAGATCTTAACTGCCCATTCAAGACCAAGCCACCACAAAATATCTTGCATTACATTAGGGAAACATATATTGTTGCTGGGAAAATCAGTCCCCTCCTCCCTACGGTGAAGATTGCAGCTAAGCTCAGAGAGAAGAGGGAAGCCTGAGAGGACATCAACATCCCTGCTAATAAAAGGTGTTGGTGCTGCATCCCTGTGAACTCTGGCTCCACTACACCACCATTTGGAATTGTCTTCTCTCAAGCAGCTCCAGTGATACAGCCACTAAAGGAAGTGATGTCATGGCAGAGTCCACTTCCTGAGACTGACTCATGTGAATGCCACTGCACCGTTTCAGCCATGTTGCACTCATGCAAGTCATTGCCAGAAAGCAGCGGCTGTCTCTGTGGATGTGCTGGGTCAGAGGTTTGCCTCACAGCTACATTCCCCAACCTGACCTTGGAACCGCACAGGCTGCTTTCTTTTTCAGGTGCACGTAACCATCACAATATAAATGTCATAAAAATGCATTTCTTTCTCAGCCATATATGAAAGGAAATGACATTTTTGTGAAATTTGCTTCCCTTCCCAAATATATCTTCATTCTAAAGTATTACAGTACTCCTGATAATGGTAGAAAAGATAGTTACACTTTACCTTAATGTTCTGGGTGATGTATGTTGAATTGCAGCACACATTTTAGAAATTAGATTAGTTATAATTTCTCTCATTCACTGAACAAGTTTAGACCGATTCATCTTGTTAAAATGCCAGTAGAATCCTCTATGATCAGGCCATTAATTTCACAATTTTCAGCCACTATGATTGAAAGAATCAGTGCTGGTAAGCTGTGGGCATACGTGGGCAGGCCTTGATTACCATGAGACAGTTCTCCACATTCATATGCTTTCTGACAAATGGCATGTATCATGTGCAGCCCTTTGGTGATCCACATGATATGCCATAGTCACCTCCTGACTATGTTCTAAGTTCTAAGACTGCATGATCTTAAGTTCTTGCACCATTTAAATGGATGAGATTTCTCACTGAAATCTCTCCGTTGAAGAGCCTTTGGGTATGAATATCACTTTTGTATTTAAATCTTCTTTTGGAGGATGTTTGAACTCTGCAGCAAAAAACTGCTGCATTTGGAGTGAAGAAACGATGGGCAGAGAAAGGGTTATATATTGTCTGATTCTGTGTGCCTCAAGGCACAATCCTATGAATGTTTAGATAGAAAAAAGTATGGGGAACACTGGCTGGGGAATGCTGGGAGTTGTAGGGCTTCTTTCTGTTTAAACATGCATAGAATTGCATCCCAAAAATGGTTTTCTTTGCTCCACATTCTCTTTCCCAAAGCTGCTTAAAAAAAAAAAAAGTTGGGGTTTTCTTCAGGGCTGGCCCTACCACTAGACAAAATGAGGAAGCTACCTCAGGCAGATTTTTGGTGCAATGAAAAGGCAGCACATTTTCCAGTTATTAATTTATTATTGTATTTTTTACTGCCAGGGATGGGGAAAGTCACTTGTGGGATTTTCTGCCTCAGGTGCAAAAATAACTTGGTTGTGCTGGAGTATAAAGCACCCTGACTTTGGGTGCAGGGGAGGTGCCATTTACTGTTCTACCTTGGGCAGCAAAATTCATTTAATTTTGTTTCATTTATTATATTTCTATACCGCCCCATAGCTGAAGCTCTCTAGGCAGTTCATAAAAATTAAAAAACACACATATTAAAATACATTATATAAGCTACAAAAACATTCACGTAATAACATAGAACAAATAGTACACACAACAACAGATATTTAAAACCATTTAAAACCATCAGCCAAAGACAATCAAAGAGACTCCTTATATGCTGCCAAATGCATTAGAGAAGAGGGCAGTTTTAACCCAGCGCCAAAAAGATAACAATGTTGGCACCAGGCAGGACTCGTCAGGGAGATTATTCCATAAATAAGGGACCACCACTGAGAAGGCCCTTTCTCTTGTTGCTGCCCTCTGAGCCTCCCTCAGAGGAGACTCCCTGTCTCAAATGTCTTGGGCCAGTCCTGGTTCTCTGACACATGTTTGCATATATAGTTATCCACTCAGCAAACAAATGATGCCAAGGTAGTTTTGGAACGAGTATCTTGGCAAAAGTCAGTCAACACATTAGTTAGCACTTTATTGACAAAAAGCTATTATTTGAATTGTTCAGCTTACTCTTGTGTATTGATTTTACCATACAAAAATGTTGTTTACTTAAATAAGGCTATTGAAATGCAGCTGACTGAAAAAGCAGTATTTAAAAAAGTTTATCAAGGACGACTGATTCCATAAAAAATTATATTAGGCAATACTACACAGTTTAGCATAATGTAGGAAGGCAATTAATAAAGAAATCCAAATAAAATGTCTAAGTAGCAACAGAATTGGTCAATAGTATTCTCCATCAGAATGCAAAAAAAAAAAAAAAGTATTTCAGCTTTATCCCACCATTCATAAATAACACCAGACTTTCCTTGTTAGGAAGAAAACAGTGATAATGGTTGCAAAGCATGGGAGAGACCCTGGAGGGTGATGACATCATGTAAAGGACCCACATACTATCATATGTGAGGAATCACTAGCACACAATAAAGGCTTGCGTAGAAAGGCTCTCAAACATCTAAGGTGAATGCATAATGGAATAACACTGCTTTTACCTATTGCCTATACACCATCTGAGAAAGGGTCAACTGAACCTCAAGGCAGAGAGTTCCACAGCCTGGGCACTGCAACCTGTCTCATGTACCCACCAACAGTGTCTCTGCCTGTGGTAGGACATGCAGCATGGTCTCCATCAAAAACCTGAGAGGGCAGAGAGGATCATGTGGGATGAGGCAGTCCTTTAAAGATGCAATCTTATGCACGTTTAGACAGAAAAATGTTCTGCACTCCCAGCATTCCCCAGCCAGCATGGGGGCCCTCCAGAATCTAGTTGTTCTTGGACTACAATTTCCAGCATCCCTCACCATTGGTTATGCTGCCTAGGGGTGATGGGAGCTGCAGTCCAACATCTAGAGGACTATGCTTTCCTCACCACTGATTTAAGGCTTAAGGCTGCAATCCTATACACAATTACCTGGGAGTAAGTCTCATTTAACTCAACTGCACTCACGTTTGAGTTGACATGCATAGGGTTTCCCTGTACAGTACTAAATACAGTGCTTCCAAAAACATATTGAAAAGGAAAATGGCAATGAAGTGTCACACCCTGAGTTTTAAAGGAAAGCTAATTAACAAGAAACTTATAAAATGTACAGGAAAATTAGAGGAGTTCTCAAAGTTAGGTATTCCAAATTCTTGGCAGCAGTTTTGCTGTATCATTTTTGAGCAACTAGTTGACCATGCTTACCTCGGCATCTACAAAACATTTTGACACATGGGATCAATTTGTAATTATTCATCATCACATTTCCGATATTACATGGATAATGGTGAAAGGGGTCACCTATTTCACAACCACCACATTAACAAGGCTACCTTTCATTTAAGCACATTCGTTTGACTAGACTTTGTAATAGTGCAGATTGAAGGGCTCAGAAATCCCAGTTAGCTGGTTTCCCAGAAGTGTTGCATTGTTTCCCTATGAATTTGATTTTTGTTCTGGTTTGGGACACTGTACTGAGCATGGGCAGTCTGTTGCATGTGGAGCTGAAAAGGTGATATCCATCCAATTGGGACACCCATTCAAGACTCTGAAAGTGTGTGTGGGGGTTGGGATGGGGTTTAAAAACAAATAATTCAGCTTTTCCTCTTGATGTGCCTTTTTTACACATTAGATAAATTACAAACCATTTGTGCGATGCACAAGGAATATTTACATTACCGTCCTTATTCAGCTCAATCAAACTTATTCTTGTGATGCCCTTTCTTTTATCATGGTAGGTTGTGGGTTATGGGATTTTGGTAAGGGGTGAGTTCTCACCATGCAATTGCTCAATGTGGTTTTGGAAGCATCTTTGTCGTAGATATGTGTGCTGCAATCTGGGCACAAGGTGAGCCAGTCAAATGTTCACTGTGGGTTCAGTGTTCACCATAAGCCCACTAGTTCATGTTCTTGCCATACTAAAACGAATCAGCCATCAGTGGCCACTTTTACTAGGTTTTCATCAGTATCAATGGATTAGGGCTTCTCTACACCAGGTTTTTATGCTGCAGTTGAGATTGGTTACTCATGGAAGTTTGAGGGTCCTTTACATGACACTGTCAACCTCCAGGACCTCTCCCGTGCTTTGTGACCGTTTCCGTGGCTTTGTTTGTAAGGGGGAAAATGAACTATTTTAAAATGGTAGTTTGAATCACTTTGTGCAATTACAGAGTTGTGCTATAACTGTAGCTATGCCACAGCACCATCTAGTGGCTGTATAATGAAATATATAGAACTTGCAGAGAAATGTAATCACCGGGGAAAAAAGGGGAATCGTGTGTAAAGGGCTAATCTTAATCCTCAAAGAATCCGGAAGCAGAAGCCCTGGTAAGGTCCAGGATAAAAAGCCTGGTGTAGAGAAGCCCTTAATCAATAGGTCATGCCAGCTTATATTTCATTGTTTTGGTCCCTAAGAATAACTTCTTGTGCTAACCCTTCTATGTGAAGGATCATCAGAAATGAGAATCTGATGGTTCAAGGTAACCCCCAAATTCCTTTTGAAGGGAAGAAAAAAAACTTGGTCTCTGCATGAGAGTTAATATGTAAGGTTCAAGAGCATATAATGGCTTATTATAAGACACCTTTGGAGATTTTTAAAATAATGTAGTTTACTTTAAAATTTTACTACATTTATTAGGCTGAGCTACCAACTTTAAGAAAAAGTTTTAATGAAGAAAGAATGAAGAAAGAATCTGGCTCACTTGTTCACATTATAGTTTATGATTAATTACATTTTTATCCTGCACTTCCTCCAAGAAGTTCAGAATACTATATGTGGCTAACCACTGTCATTTTCTCCACACAACAACCCTATGAGATAGGTTGGGCTGAGAGATGACATTTGGCCGAAGGTCACCCAGTTAGTTTCATGGAAGATTGGTGATCTGAACCTGGATCTCCCTACTCCAACCTATCCACCTGTACCAGAGGTTCTCAGACTATGGTCCATGAACTCCACAAAAAGATTGTAGGACAGTCAAGAATATCTGTACTTGGCCCTGCACTGGACTTTCTTTTTCCTGGTGGAGATCAAGGCAGTGTTGACCAGGGCCAGATGATCAAACAGCCTAACAAAGCCCTGGTATAGGTCCCATGATTTTCGTTAGACACATTAAATCCCTGACAACATGGACCGCACACACTGCCTAATAGCTGACAAGATTTGGGTCATGAAGGGGTGGTGGTGAAATAATGCATAATTAACACTCAGGTCACACAGCACTAGAATCATATGCATGAATGTGTCCCCTATTCTAGGGCTGTTGCTGCTGTGGTGACCCTTCCGATAGGCTCTCACTTGCTGGGATCTACTGCAAACAGGTACACCAAAGCAGCCATAGAGAGGCAGAGGCAGACAATCCCGCTCTTTGAATCACAGTATTTCTTTTACATGCATTTTGTTGTGCCCATAATCAGAGTTTGCAGTTTAAGGTGAAGAAGGCAGATGTAAACATTTTAGCCGTGGTCCCAGTGGCTTTTTCACCTATGTTATGCAAGCCCAACTTCACAGCATGCTTTGTGGTTGTACATACCGTGCAACCACACTCTGGCTCAGCTACCAGTCTTGTCCCTCTGTTCCTTCTTGAACTGGGTGGCCCCCCTTTTTGCTTTTGTTATTAACAGTTTATTCCCCCCCCCCATTTTTCAGTACAATACAAACAGTAAGCACTTCCCCTATCCTGCTCTCCTTGTTTCCATTCCATCCCCTTTAGGTTTTCCCCTCCCCTGTTCATATTGTCCTGTTTTTAAAGAGTAAAGGTTTCATGTGTATAAGTAAGATCATTAAGCAAAAACTGGATCAATAGTTACACATAAATGAAATAATCAAATACAATAAAATGGTTTAGTGTCATGCACATCTCTTTGCAGGTCTGCGCTGGCTTTGTGGTGGACCATATTACTCTGCATATAATTCAAGAAAATTTCCCCATATTAATTGGAATGGATTTTCTTTTAGTAATTTGGTGTAATATACCTTTCTGCGGCTGGCTAACGTCAATAGATCTTGAAACCAATTGTGTATATCTAAGGTTTTATTTGCTCTCCAAGTCTTCTAGAATAATACGTGTGGTACATCTTCACTTCTCTGTTTATACATCTGTATGTCATCTTTTTTAAAAGGCAAGCCAAAAACACTTTTCTTGAAGCAGTTGCAATATTGCTCTGGGGATTCGTATGTATGCGTGTTGCTGATGGCACATATTGGTGTCCACAGTAAGTGAAACTGAAACATTCCCCCAAAGCTGCAACACAGGTCTTTGCAGAGCTTGCCCCAGAAGAGATAAACGGTACATTTCAGATGATCACGACGAGGGCGCTTCCAAAGAGCACCCCCCTCATCTATAAATGTTATGTCCCTCTTCACACTTGATGTTCTGCTCAGGTGAACCAGCTTCCTTGGAACTAGACTGCATTACACTAGCTGCAGCTTCATCTTGATTCCTCTGAGTCTCCCTCTGAGACCATTTTAAGGTATATTAGCTTTAATTGCCAACAGTATCCCAGTGCTATGCAGATGTGTGTTGCATTAAAGTAAATACAATAAAATGCCTGTTTGTTTCCTAAGCAGAGCTCTTAAATGAGATCTCTGTGAATTCAAAGGCAGAATGACAAACAGAAATACATCTCCAGATGGCAGTAAAGTTCATTCAGTGTGAGCACCTGAGGCAGAAAATCAAGCTAAGAAAATTGTAACATTAAAAGCGTAGCACATGGCTGCAATTATTGTGCTGAGAGAAATGCAAAATGGCATCATCAGAGGTAAAAGAAAACCTGCAAGACAGCTGAGAAATTTAAAGAGTGATTAAAACAGAATTTACTGAGTGTGCAATAAATACAAGGGAATAAGTAAATAATCATATTTAAGGGTGAGTTAATTATGCTATCCATGTGATAAATATAGATATAACTACAAAACAGGGCAGCCAGCTTTCAAAACAGAACCTTGGGGTTTCACTACCAAAACCTAGCCTAAAGAGCCAGCCAACCAGTGGAAGAGGCCATGGGACTCCTTGCAGACTCTAGCAACAGGGGAGATTTTAACTCTGGTGAAAAGATGAGTCCTGATTGACTAATTGTATGACTCTTACCAATTGTCCAATAATTCAGCTTCTCATGCACAACAGAGCCATAATTTGTCATCTGCTTCTCAGGTTGGTGGTCCATTCTTTCTGCCTGATGCTCTGTGATGAAGGAAAACAGGATCCAGGTTCTGTCCTCCATGGATGGGAGGGCTCTGCTCACAGAAGGTGCTTGTCACCACTCATTTTTCAGGTATCCCCTTCTTCCCCAAAGCCTACCCCATTCAGTATGGTCCCCCATACTGTAGCCTACCCCCTGAAAATGTGTAGCATTTTCAGGGGGATGGAGGGGTTACCATGAAGGGGTGAGGAAGTCTGCTTCCCCTGGCCCAGTTGCACATATCTAAATCTGGATCCATCTCCAGGTACTTTATGGGCAAATCCTTGCTCAGAATCTGTTCACCTTGGACAAAAATACATAAGCAGCCTTACTCATGTGGTTCCTTCAACACTCTGGAAAGAAGGCACAGGGAAGCAACCTCCATGCTGCCCTGATGAGTATTTATTGGTGCTTTGCTGAATCCTGCTCCCTATTTTCTGAATCCTTTTTTCTCCCCACAAAAGAGGCATTGTTTTTTCTGCCTCTTTCGCAGGAAGGGGGAGAATTTTGGAGAACTTTCTCTTTGGGAGGAGGACAGGGTGTCCACATACCTTTTTTAAGTGTAGGGGATTCTTGAGGGGTCTACTTTCTATTTTTTATTTTTATTTTTAAAAATACCCCCTGAACTCCCAGGAGATCATGTGACATTGCCCTCTCCAATAGGCATTCAGGAAGAACTCCAGTTTGGAGAAGAGTCCTGGGCTCCTACAAGTGCAAGCGGTATTTTTTAAAAAACATAGAAAGAAGACCCCTCAAGAATTGCCTACAATTAAAAAGGTATGTGGAAATCCTGCCCCCTCCCCAAGGACAAAATTCTCCAAAATTCTCACCTCTCCCAGCCTCTTTCGCCAGAGTTTTCATCCCCCCACCCCACCCCATGAAATGCCAAAAATGGAAGAATCGAAATTTTTGGCACAGCATTAGTATTTATTTATCAGCCCTGCCCCTACGATAAGTGTGTAAAGGCTTCATATCAGGCACTGGGCCGGCCAAATGGACAAGATGCTCCGTATGGGTAGAGAGCAAAATGCACACATTTTTCACTCTGGAAAATGTGAAATGACATCACTGTATGTCTCAAATATATGTGGGCCCCTAAACAGAAAGGTACTCAGCAAATGGATTCATCCAGCCTTGCCACTACATCAAATACGATATTCCTTCAGGTAAGGGAGTAGGCAGATTGTTCAACTGTTCGGGCCATTTGAATGTGACTGACATTCTGCTGAGGCACTTTCCAATTTGACATAAACTGCACATCCGATGGCTGAAAGGCCCTGCAATCACACCGGCCGGCCATTTGAGGAGGAGTCAAGGACATTACTGCATACAGCTTAACAACTAATCAACAATCCAGACGACCAGTGTCATTCTGTACCAGCGGTGTGTGTGCATGTGTGTGACAAGAATTTGGTAACTGCCCACTAGCAATTGTTGAGCAATAACACATGTTATGTTACCCACATGTTTATGCAAAGATTCAGATTTATCTGACAATTTTACACCCAGAGGCATGATGCATAGTAATTAAAATTAAAGATGTTTTGACAACTTAAACAAATGGCTATATCAATTACAAAGCTGTTTTTAAAAAAACCCCACAGTGCCAAAATAAAGATCTATAGATAAATAAATCAGAACTTTAAAGAGGGAACAATTTTTAAAAATACAGGCATGTTGAGAGGCAAGCAGCTCTTAAAAACCAGCTTCGTTCCTGGCTGGAGAAAATTCAAAGCAAACAAAGCCTTCGGAGTCACAGAGGGAATCTACTAAACTAGAAAGAGGAAGGGGCTCGGAACAGCTTATTGTTTGGGAAATTCCATTTAGCAACTAAATTTTAGCTGAACCCTTCTATCCCCTTTCCCTGCTGATGGTCTTCCATGTGGATTTGTCTTTGCCATGGGATCAGAAACTGATATAATACCACTAAGAAAGTATTCCTGCTTTTCTCTCTTGCTCAGTCCCAGTCCTCCAGGCCTTGGTTACACCACGCTGAGACTACTGCAATGTGCTGTACATGGGACTACCCCTGAAGAGTGTCCAGAAGCTTCAATTGGTGCAAAATGAGGCAGCTAGGTTGCTAACCGGTACATGGTACTAGGACCATATTGCACATATTATACCTGTACTGGTTGCCAATTGCTTTGTGGGCTCGGTTCAAGGTGTCAATTTTAACCTTTAAAGCCCTAAACAGCTTAGGACCTGACTATCTAGGAGACTGACTGTCCCTCTGTGAACGTGCCTGGTTATTAAGATCTGCAGGAGGCCCTCTTGAGGGTACCATTCCCTGTAGAGGCCTGTTTGTCAGCCATGCATGAAAGGGCTTTCTCCTATGTCACTCTGAAACAGTGGAATGCACTCCCTCAGGAACTACCATTGCCCCCCCCCCTTCTTGGCCTTTAGAAAGGATGTGAAGATCCATCGTTTTAATTTCAAATTTCAAATTATGTTGTTGTTTTAATGTTCTAGGGTTGGATCCAGGGTACGCCTTCCATGAGAGGAAGAGCTCTGCCTGAGGGAGGTCCATCTGCCCAAGTTTGGGGGATCTCTCCCCCCCCCCCCCGGCATCATATCTCATCGCATTCAGAACCCTTAACTTAATGGGTTAAGCCACCATGGGTGAACAGCTCCTCTGTGTTTCATTTTCAGGGGCTAGAGGGGCTGCCATGGGAAGGAGGGGGGTAGGGAAGTCCACGTCGCCAATGCAGTTGATCCAGCTTAAATCTGGATCCAGCCCCTAATGTTTTACTGTTTTAATGTTCTGGTTTTTATTGTCTTAGGGTTTCATTGTTTTAAATTGTTGTGCACCACCTTAATGACTTTTCGGTAAATAAGGCAGTGCACATGCGTGCACGCACGCGCATGTATGAATAAATAATAATAAAATGGCAATTTGTAGCCATCAGCCGCTGCCTCCAGTAAACTTGTGGCTAGGAGCCCACCAATACAGAGGACTCCCTCCCGTCCAACCTGGAGCTAATCCTGCGTGTTGCTTAGCACTCTTCTGGGGCTAATGGGCCGGGCAAATATTTAATTTGTCTGGTGGGTTCATCCCTAACTGGAACAGAACCCCTGTACCCACATCAGCAAACCTGAAATGACTTGTTCAACCCCAGTTCAAACCTACTGGTAAATAGTTTCCATAGCTCTATGATTCATTGCAGACATATTTATCTCTTGCACCTATTTGGGTTCCTTCTTTTCTTAATAAGGAAAAATGATAGGTATAATAATATAGGCACCACCAGGTTAGGTGGTACCAGATAACCTCTAATAAGTTTAAGGAACCATTATTTAAAGCAGTATTCAAATTATTTCAAGATTAAATTCTAGACAGAACATTAAAATGCATAATCTTCCACCTGCATAATGTCTTTGAAAATCACTCTTCCTGCTTATGAACTGCTTCTGTTTAGTAAGGATAAAAAATATGCCCGTTTTTCATTCTCCAGACAGGAGCTGCTGAATAAATGCGCATCACAAAGCAAAAGAAACAGGGTTTTTTTAAGCCTGTGTAAAAGTTAATAACAGCATGCTGATATACTTGACATTAATCAGTGTTTATTTAAAAGCAACCAAAATGATTGAAAATGTTAAAAGTGTCAAGAGGTAAATTATAGGGAATAGACAGATTGAAACATGAAATGATATAAGCCAGAATGTAATAATGTAAATCCAACACACACACACACACACACACCTCAGGCTGCCTGATTAATATTTCCTGTGGAAGGTTTTCATGTTTTAAAATATAATCTGATTTGCATGATTCTGCAAGTTGGTTTTTGGATATAAGAAAATAATAAATAAATACGTAATTCTAAAAACATCTCCTTACTTGTAATACAGTTATAATCACACTAATACACCTAGCCCTGACAATACTGCAACACAGCTTAGTTTTATCTATGTTCATGTCAGAGCGAGTAATTATGATAGTGGTTAAGGAACCATGCTATAACCCATGTCTTCTCACAAGGTGATCCTAATATATGTGACATTATCAGAAAATCCTGAACGGTATATGATAACACACATTTCAGCTTCACTTGCAAATTACAAGTGGTAGGATAAATGAACACAGTCAGAGCTTCCCAAATTAATTCCACTGAATTTCCAGTGGAAATTGCAATTTGTGGAAAATCATGTAGCAGTGCAGTTTCCATAAAATTGCACAAATTGTGCTGTTTATGGTTGCAATTTTGTGCAAATTGCAATTTCCATAAATAGTTGCGACTGCAATTTTGTGCAAATTGCCATTTGTGCAAATTACCCCCCAAACACACACACACCCTGTGAGCTGCTCCAACTCGTGAAATGATGAGTTGGGCCAGCTCACGGGTTTGTGAGACAGAGTCTGGGGGGCTGAGCTGGTGAAAACACTCTGAGCTCTACCCCCAAAACGGATTCCTCCAACATCCCTATACTGCACCAACTGAAAGAAGCCCAAGAGTTGTTTGTGAAAATCAGCCCTTCGTGAGATGTCACAGCACCATGTTCCTCCTCCTCCTCTGGCAAGAGGGGGGTCTTGGAAATATTCTGAGTGAGTTGCCAGTTGAGGTGCCAGGATATGTAGCTTCCATTGTCTCAGGTGCCCATATATGACTGTGACAGTGCGATGTCCAAGAAAGGCCAGACAGACGCCTGAGGCCCTGCACTACAGTGATTCTTAGAAGCTCTCCCTGCCATCCAAGCTGTCTCAATAAGTTTGGGAAACAGCGATGGTGGAAGGGCTGCCAGCTCTCAGAATTTTACTTGCTTTAGCCTTCTCAGGGTCTCAGGACAGATGTTAATCTCAGGGAGAAGAGCCAGAAGTAAAAGGGCAAGCTCTTTGTCACAATCTCCATCCCCCACTTTCTCTCTTTCTACAATTTAAGCCACCTTTTCCTTTTTCCAGCATGTTCCTCCACTCTCAGTATCCATTTTTGTGGTGGAGAGATTGGCTGAGAAGCAGATGCCAAGACAGACATCATAAAAGACATCCTTTTGGAAAGGATGAGAATCCTGCACCAGAGCCAAGTTAGATTGAGAGTCTTCAGATCTCTTTCTCTTTGTGTTTGATCACCAGGCACTGCCAGTTCAAGGAGCTTTGCTCCATGGGTCTCAGGGCCTGAGGCGCCATTCCATGGGACTCAGAAAACTTGGAAACTTTCCCCAATCTGGTTCCTCTCCAGATGTGTTGGACTACAAGGTCATGCTAGTTGTGGATAATGAGAGTTGGAGTCCAACACATCTGAAGGGCACCAGGTGGGCAGACTGCCCTAGCAGTATAGATCCCGGGTACCCCTGTGGCTGAAACGGATCCATTTGAACCAGTTCACTCTACAGAGCAATCTGGGTCCAAATTTGAAATGGATTTGAGGGGGTGAACTGCGGAAATGTGGTGTCAATATAGATTTTTGGGGGGAGTATTTTAGAAACATACTCTCCAATTGCCATATGGCCTGGAAGGAATGGGAGTTAAGAGAGGGGCAGAGGGCGGCAGGATTACATTGTTAGCAAGTACTCACAAATGGTTTTTTGTTCTAGGCATTCCAACTCAGTAGGCTATCTCTTTTTTATATCTTCTGCATCTGTTCTGATTATATCTTTCTTTGTAAATGTACGCAGTGTTCTGAAGCAGGGCAGCCTGTTTGTTGCTGATGGTGGGAAATTACAGGCACCGTTTACCAAGCTCTGGTTCTCCACCTCATTCATTGAAATGAAGCCTTTTCTGGAAGCAGCAATCGGTGGACCGCTCCGTCCAGTGAAGAGACGTTTGGTTTGTATTTTATGTATTTATGTTGCAGAGTGATGTTCATTTTAATTGAGTTGTATTTGCAGTAATGGTATGTAGGGATATAAATTTGATTCTTAGGTCTTTGTAGGAAAAGCATTGTTCCTGTCTATATGGTGGCTGTTCAGCATCTCATCTTCAGTTGTCATGTGGGACTTCACTTTCTGTTACATAATCTACCCACAAATATTGTTTGCTGAAATACAATTCCCAGTCTCAATCCGTTAGCTAGCTTTAGATAAAAACCCAGCAAAAAAACAAAACACCCCCGCCCCCATGTTTAAGATTCTTTTCAATCAATTTGATACACGGAGAATGATGCTGGTATACCAGCTTAGTGTATAGAGTCTGCATCAAACTACACATGTTAATTGTGTAGCGTGTAGCTGAAGGTTATTATCATTTAACTCTAGAGTAAGTGCGTGCAACCCTGATTCGGCTTGGGACCACCACACACCAAGAAGGGAGGATTAAACCTTTCCCCACCCCACCGTTTGCTTCCTGAACCGTCCCTCCCCGCCACCTCTGGGCACAGGTTTTAAAAAAGAAAAGAGCCTCCATTGACACTAATGAAGGTTTTTGTTTAAACTCCTGAGCCTGGGGGAGCAGGATTTCAGGGAGCAAATTATGGGGACAAGGTTTAAGCCTCCCCTCCCAGTGCACTGTGATCCCAATCCAAATTGGGGCCATGCATATTTACTCTAGAGTAAAAAAAGAGATAAATCTCATCTACATACTATGTAGTGAACATAATGTATAGTTTGACCCTCAGCGCCTTGGTTCGCACGATCACAACAAGCTGCCATAGCGTTAAAAAGCCACAGTGGCTTGTTATGAGCCTCAGCATGGGCCAGCACATGCCAGGCACAATTTGTATAATCACTGCCTGGCCACAGCTTATCATGTCATCCGAACTCAGACAGCATGGCTTGTTTGAGGGGGAAACAACTCTCAGATAACCCATGGGCTGTTGTTGGGTTATTTGAGAGTTGTTTAAACCTCCAACAACCCATACCGCTTGGGTTTGGATGACACAATAAGTTATGCCCAGGTGGTGATTATGCAAATTGTGCCTGTGCTGGCACGTGCTGCAGCTCACAACAAATCACTATGGTTTGTTTAAGCCACGGTGGCTTGTTGTAATTGTGTGAACTAGCCCAGTGTCAGGAGACACTTCAAGAATCTCAGTTCTACAGCTTTTTCTTGCTGTCACTTTCATTCATTAATCTATAGTCTTATTTTATGAGATTTAATGGCCTGCGTTTGATGTAATACTAAACCATAGTTTAGTACTACATGAATGAATCTCAGACTTGTACACTCCCTCCCCCACTCCTCCAGTATGATCGTGAGGAGAAGATTGGAAACATTTGCTTCCTTGTTTCAAGTGATTGCAGTTTGCTATTTTGCTTTCTCCCAACTCCTTTATCTGAGAAAATGTGATCCTGTACAGAATTGATATTCTTTGTGTATCTTCTGCCTTTGGAAGTAAAGTAATTTTATCCCAAAGAGGACAAACTGTGGTTAGTTTAAACCAGGGGTGGGCAGACGTAGAGCTAAATCTACTGGTAGATCCCGGGTGATATAGTAGATCAGCAAGGATATCTGACTCCCAACGGTCTAACAATAGCAGCAACAAAATGACTCCCCCACCCTAAATAATATTGCTGAAATGAAGAAAATGTGGGGTTACCAGGAGGGGGGTTTTGTGTGGAAGGACAGAGAGCTTCATTCATTTCTGGTACTCAGAACAGATTCCTGGGCTCAGAATCCTTTAATTCTAGTGTATATCGTTTGCATTTAGCTGTAGTTGGTGGATCTCAGGGTTCTATTAAAAAAACAATGTAGATCCCACAAGCTTGAAATCTACCCCCACTCCCAAGATTAAACTATAGTTTATTGAAATAAGCCAGGATCAAACTGTGGTTTATGACCCTGGCTTGTTTCAACAAACCATAACTAACCAGAGTTCGCAGTTCAGATGTAACAAAACACTCTAGTTAGTTTAAAATTGGATACTTAGATTTAATTTACTTTATTTAGACTGGATGCCTCACAGCCTCCTTGTGGCTGTGCCAGAGGGACAGTGGCGCAACGAGGGCTGGGCCTCGGGGCCAAAGTCCAGGGCCCCCGAATGATCACCCAGAGAGAAGCAAATGGTGCTATGATTTAAGGGAATTTAAAATGCAAAACTGCACATGCTCAGTAGCAGGTTTAGCAAACAATTTTGTTATTATTATTCTACATAGCAGGAATGTAGAAGTAGTTGTAAAGCATGGAATGGTTGTGGGGGAGGGCAAAGATAAATGTTAGTTGTATGCTTCACAACTGAAGTGTAATTCACATAGCTGTTTAAAGCCCCCCCCCCCCGACCATTAAATCCTAAAAACACCTAATTGAACCACTGAAAAGGGGGAGAGGAGGGGAGAACACAAACCCAAGGCTCATTCACATAGTGCTAAATTATGATTTAGTGTTACATCCAAACCAAGCCATGAAATACTCCGTCCTTGGGGGTCACAGAGAAAGAGGGACTTTCTGCTGTTCGTACTACTGGTGAGAGAGGCGGAAGGAGGTCAAGGAGGAGAGTAGGCTGGGAAAGGTCACCTATGGTCCCCACTGCTTGACTTGAAGCAGGAGGGAAGAGAGGTCAGGAAAGGCTTCAGATGGTTGCTCCTTTCCTTCTGGCAGGGAGGCCCCGCATCCCTGCCATGCTGCCACTTTGCTGGGGTGGGGGCAAAGGTGAGGACAGTGGAGAAGTCTCATGACACCCCACAGGGCTGCCACAGTGGTGCCACCTTGCTCAGGGTTGAATGGGAGAAAAGAGGCCTGAAATGGCCCCACACAGTATTCTTCCACAGAATATAAAATAATTTTATATTATATTAAAATAATATCTCATTGAAAAAAATGGCGCTGACTTCTGAGGAATCAAGCAAAGTATGACTCTGAACACGTTACTCAGAATGTAGCTTCCTTGCTTGGAATGGAACTTACTTCCGAGTTGTGAATCAGTGTCCCACATAGCAGTCTTAAAACCATTTGTTAAGGTTGAAAAGTTAAGTGTAAGTACTTGCATTTAAATGAAGGACTACAAGCCACCAATGGTTGCCCTTTCTGGCCCATTCTCCTTTGTTAAGCAGGTGGATTAGGACCTGGGACACCTGGGTTTGAATCCTTCATTCCCCATGAAAAGATGGCTTTCCTTGGTCTCTATCTTTCCCTCCTCCCCCTTCCTCAGCCGATCCTACTTCGTAGGGTTGTTGTTGTTGTTGTAAGGATAAAATGTGATAACACATTTACATATTTTTGAAAAAGAGACCTGGGTTCAAGTTTCTAGTCCCTCATGAAGTTCAGAGGAGATGGCTTTCCTTGGTCTCCCTCCCTTCAGCCCTGTCCTTTCCCTTCCTTTCTCTCCTATCTTGTAGGGTTGCAAAGATAAAATAAGAAACATGATTACAAGTTCACATATTTCTGGGAAGGAGGCTATGGCTTGAATCCCAAATTCCTCATGAGGTTCACAAGAGAGAGCCTTCTCTCTTGTGGCATATTCAGTCAATTATTGATCATTTTCCTTGCTCATCCAGAGGTTGGAGAAGGAACCATGTCATCTTACAGATGAACATCTGCCTTTTTGAGTCGTATGTTTTTGCTTTCCGTAAAGGAAAGCCTTGGGAATGGAGATGAAATGTTGCTCTTTGGCTGAAAACCAAGACTAATTGACAAAAAAAACTACATTTCTCTCTCTCAAAGAGATAAGGCTTTGAGTTGGTGTGGATTACCACCGAGAACGGCATAACCTTGCTCCTTAGCTAAAACGTTATGAGAACTTTAAGAGGGGAAGGATGGTTTTAAGAGAAGATGTGGTGATTCTCTTAAAAGGTTGCTATTGGGCTGTTAGTTTTCACAGGCCTACTGTAATGGAAGACACATGGCAAGGTGCTTTTCAGACACTTGTTGAGGCGTAGTCGATTTGAGGGGAAGAAAGGCTAACTTGTTATACATTTTTAAGTAAAGAAGGGGAAACAACAGAGTAAGAGAGAAATAGAGAATCATTGTCACCATAATACTTTGTATTGTTATTCAGCTGTTAATGCTGGTTTTAAACTGGTTTTATAATGGGTTGTTGTTTTTTATACGCCACAGATATTTGCCTTCAATATATTACATAGGTATCTTGAAACTGAACATATTACTTGGGTTGCTTTTAGCCCCCTCTCAGGTTATTTATTACTGTAAATGAAACAGAATAAAATGAAGATTTTCATGAGTCAAAGCCATAAAGGTGCATGCAAAAGTCACAGGAGGTTATCAGCTATTAAAGCCACACAGCCATCTCTATTTAACAAAAAAACAAAAATCCACACATAAACAACTAACTTTAGTTTGCAACACATTGGTCATATTTGTTTTCAAGGGAAGGTTATAAATAGTGGGGGTTGGGGGGGTTGGGGGGGCCTGTATGTATTTAGCAAATGTGCACAGATGGAAAACCAACAGATGGTCCTGCACTTTATTTTGTATGCTCAGCCCTAGATTTAAATTTTAAAATTTTCATAATTAAGATGAAGGCCTGTTGCAACACTAGCTCGTTTTCCTATGATGGCATCATATATCACAGGTATCATTATACTGACATTTCCCTAACATGGTCTATAAACCAATACAAATTTTGCTACTTGCCTGATACAAACACAGAAAGTGAATCTAATGTGGCTCAAGGAAGGCAACGGTGGAGGGAAATACACAAGCATACTTCATCTCATAAAGGTGTCTCTTGTGTAATGGAATAATCTGCCACTTGAGGAGGAGGAGGAGGAAGAGGAGGAGGAGGAGAAGCTAATTTAAATGTATTTGAACTGATTTTCAAGAGGGAATCAGCCCATAGACCATTCCCATTCTATTTCCCAAATTAGATAGGCTTCATTCACAGTTATCACAATGCCCATTATTAATACAAGTTGAACAGGTGTAGAGGAAGGACTTGAATATTGCAAGGCACCCAGGGGGCAGGAATGGGCCTTTGTGCCCAGACAGACATGGTGGGATTTCTGTCCAGTTTTGGTTCCGGGATTTGGTGGGATCTCATTCAAGGCATCTTTGTGCTGCCTTTACCTGGAACAGATAGAGTGTGCAGACCACATATGGGAAATCTGTGGGCTGCAGGCCACGTGCGGCCCTCAGCTGATGTTTGTGCAGCCTGCTGTTCCCTCCCTGCTCCCCAGCTAATTGGGCCTGGAAGCAGCTGCGGAGCTGAAAATGAGAGGGGGAAAGGTTGTGTGATGGGGGGGCAGAAGGCGAGGGAGAGGGAGAGAGCGTCCAGGCCCCATCCACTGTTGGCTCCAGCCATGTACACTGCCAACATGTTGCCCAACCCACTGCCCACCACCACATGTGGCCCTTGGGGGCAAAATGGTTTGCCTACCCCTGGTGTAGCCCAGGAAGCGACTCATGCAGTCATTTTGGTGCCCTGTGCAAAGTGAGAATGGCATGCAGTTGGAGCAGTGAATCTTTGCCAACCTTGGTAAATGTCCAACCGCACCACTCTCTGGTGAATGGCTGGATTCTCTGGAATCAGCCCTTTCAGTCAAGCTCTTTAATTCTAGACACTAATAGCCCTCGATAAGAACAGTTTTACTGGTCAAATTAAAAGAAGTGCCAACTGTACAAACTATATAATAATATAAAGTCCTGGAAGTTTCAAAAGAAGCATGTAACCACAGGGCACGTAATGAGGAGGGCAATCACTCATTGCTGTTCACTCTGTACTTCGGGCAATCTGCACCGCACATGATGGGCAGTTCCGTGATGCTTCCTCCCAATTTATTTTTTAATGAAAAGCAACCATGGAAGGCTGAAGTCAGGAGTGGAGGACCAGTGGGGAGGGGAGGAGCTCCTTCGCCCTTTCACCTCCTGATGATCTTCTCAAAATCACCCCTAGATGCTTTTCAGACCATAGGACAAAAAGATATGGGGTCCTTGTATGCTCTCCTCCATGGGTGAGAAAGCAGCTGGTGGGAGGCAGTTTTGAGTTTTCAGCAAACAAATAGCAGGATGGGGAAAGTGTTAAGCAGCCCCTTTTCCCTGCCAGTTCTCCACTCCTGCTTTTTGCCTCCTGTGGCGACTTTTCATAATTTTTGTTCATTTCATATATTTTACTTATTATATTTTTATACCATGCATAGCTGAAGTTCTCTGGGCGGTTGTTGTTATGACAAGTATGGCTGCTTTTCATTTTAAAGAAGCATTGTGAAGAAATACATGTCCTATGTAGTCTCGATCTTAATGGACGCCTCTTTTGTAAAGAAACCATAGATTTGGGCTTTGTGTTACAAGCCGAGAGGAAGGCCAAGGCAGGCCTGGATTTGCTACATAAGACACGGTCCTAGTGTTGTCACTAACCAGAATGCTCCTTTGGATTTTTTACACGTACTCGACATTTAGAGTTGTGTATTTTAAAAGAGCTATCCACTTAAAAAAACCCCAAAAACTCCATGTACCTGTGCCATCCCCACTGATCAAATGGTTACAAAAACATCTGCTTGGTGCTGTGCACTCCGAATGTTAAAATCATGAGAAGGAATTCCCAATCATCTGTGCTCATATTTAGATTCTGCCCTGAAGCACCTACACGTCCAGAACACGCACGTGTACACGCACGCACACTCACATTTCATGATTTGAAACTTTCACTCAACATTTCCTTTTTTCTATTAGTTTGGTAAGACAGAAACAACTTTTTCCTTAAAGTTTTACTTTTTTGTCTGTTCTGGCTCATCCTGCCCCATTTTACAACGTCCAGGTAGTGGGTGTTCATGTTTCAATTGTTATCTTTTTTCCTAATCTCTTTCTTTTATTTTCTGTCAGCCAGATGTATACTGAATTTGGGAAACTGTTCCCCTTGACCTGGGGTCTCTAACATTAGGCAGGGAGCCTAATGGGGCCCATTAGGCTCCCTGCCTCTCCTGAATTTTTATTTTCTTTCTTTTTAAAAATTATACTTGAAAAAAACCTGGGAGGCTGGCATGCTGCAAAGCAAAGTGCTGTCTGTCCTCCAGCACCATCTTTATTTGGGTTCAAAAGAGTGGCTTAGTGGTTTGGAACTCAGACCCCACTTCTGCCTTGCTCTTAGGTTCTTGGGCAAGTTACTTTTGTTTTAGTATCACCAGTTTGCCTTTTGGGAAATGGCTGTGTTGTGATGGGTCATACCCACCATGGGAGCCATTTTATGAATTGGCAATCCCTTCCCCCATGGCAGCCATTTTGTAAGAGTCCCCACAACACTCTGTCATAAGTGTGTTGTGTTGAATTCCAGTTTCTATTCCAATAATATATAGGTATGAAAATGTGTGATGTGACACCTACATGGTACTCCTTCTGGCGCCCGGTGAAGACCTTTTTATTTTCCCAGTATTTTAGCATTTTAGCTTCCTAGTCTTTTTAGCTTTGGTGTTTTAAATCTGCATTTTAAATCTCTGCATTCTGGTTGTATTGTTATATTGCGGTTTTAAGCTTTCATATTTTTTATTGTTTTATGCTGCTGTTTGTAGTTTTAATTTCTGTCAACCACCCAGAGAGCGTTGGCTATTGGGCGGTATAGAAACAAACAAACAAATAAATAAATAAATAAATACGATGCCCTGCTTATCATTTAGCATGCTGCTGCTGGGTGGGTCACTGCGGGGCGGGGAGGGTATGGAGCGAAACACAACATGGTGATGTCATATTCATTTCCAGAACTACACGTGATGGGAGAGGGTGGGAAATGATAGGGACTGCTGAGGTGATGCAGCAGGAAGAAAGAGGGAGCCACTACTGAGTGACAACTTGCTGGGAGGGTGGTCCACACCCTTGCTGAAGGACATCAGAAGACTGGGGGAGTCAGGGCTGAGATAGCCCCATGCAAGCATATGGCTGATTCTTGGCCAGGAGCTACCAAAAGGGCTGGGGACATCAGTGGCTACATTGGGCACTCTTGGCTAGTGTGCAGACACATATTTGCACAATGTTGCCTCAGTTGGCCCCTGGCCCCAATGCTGCCTGCCAGTAAAGGTGAAGGGCACCCTCCCCTCTGTCGCCACTCACCAATGGCACCTTCTTTGTGATCCTAACTCTTCCTGCCACACCAGCTCAGCAGCCATCCCTGAGGACCAAAAGATACATTACTTTAAATCTAGGAGCTACGACTTTTGTTCCTTTTTATTCTAGAGTTGGCACAGGAGGCCTGAGCTGGAACTTAAAAGCCCCCCCCCCACCCTACCCCCATAATAGGGTCCCAATCTGAATGGGGGCCCTGCCCTACTGTAAAGTAAAAATGAAAAAATATGTAGCTGCTACATGTAGTTGTCTCACGCTAGGAATAGTCATATGTTACACTGAATGTTCACATTATGTACGTTCAATCAGATGTTTGTGATAATCTAGCCCTATTCAGGTGTTTGAAAATCTTAAGCCTGGAGGCGAGATGGAGACATGTGCACCCCCAACCTCCGTGTGTTGGCAGGGAAGATCTGAAAAGACACTGTTACCATGTTTGCCTGAATGCAGTTGCAGTGCTCAGCAGAATGGGGAACCCTACACAAGAGACCCCTCTCCCACTGGTTAAGCCTCTCCTGACAGCTACTGACGTAAGCAACAAACAGGCATGGATCAACTCATAGAGGTTTTCTCTAGCAATACAGCGGCCCAGCTCGCACGTAGCGAGAAGCCAGCATGGGTGAATTTCTCCACAGGGCTTCTTGTTGCTGCAGTGGCCACCATTTTGAATATTTAAGCTGCAGTGGGAGCACACTGCAGCTTGTTGTTACGTGTGAACCTGGAGAGGGTGGATTATTGGGGTGGTTGACAAGCCACCCAGAACCCATGGGCTGTTTTAGGGGTGCAGGTGGCTTGTCAGCCACCCCAACAACCCACCCTTGCCTGGTTCGCAAGGTAACGACAAGCTACAGTGCGCCCCATTGCAGCTCAAATATTCAAAATGGTGGCCGCTGCCACAACAAGAAGTGCTGTGGGGAAATTCTCCCACTGTGGCTTCTCATAATGTGCGAACCAGGTCAAAATGTCTCAGGTGCTTCATAAGGCAATACAGGTCCAGAGCAACATAGGGTATCTTTGCTGGTCCCAGGCACTCCATCCTCCCCATTTAGGTTTCGGCCTGAAAGGAAAAATGTGGGTGCATGGAGGGTGAGTTGTAAGCAAGCACTCTTTGTGGTCTTACACAGCATCATTACTGATAGTGGGGCATGTCTGTTAAGGCATCAGCCTTAGCGTCCCATTCCTGGCTTTGTGGAGTCTGAGCCAACATGAGATAGCCTTAACTCCAGTCTTAAATTGGCAGATGCTTTGATAATTGAATCTCTTATAGCTGATCTGATTGAGCTATCTAGTAGTTCAAATTTAGCAATGTTTATTTTAACTAACATAGCCAAAAGTCTTCTAAATAACTCCACTTGCAAAGGAGTTGAATGGGGTTGCAAAATGCTTTTCTTTGGTATAGCAAGCTTACCTCTTGGACAACTTATACTAACTACCATCACATTGTTTATCTGTTTCCTTACCTGCCACAGGAGAACTTCTCAGTTATTCATATGGGGACATATTTGAAATAGACATACTGTGAATTTTTAAGGAACAAATATTGTAGCATAACTTTTTTTCTAGTTTTCCTTATCTTTCTTGTTGAAATAGTTGCTACTCCGAAACCATTAATTCAAAATAGGTGACTTAAAGCATTAGAAGATCACCTGATTCGCAGCACCTATTTTTTCAAGCCCTGTTCTCCCAACACCAAATGTGGTTATATATATTACCTCTCTTGCCTTGAAGTTTTTGTCAACTTCAATGACTAATCTTACTTTGGAATCTTTCTGCACTTTTGACCTGGGAAAACAGCTCCAACATAATTACAGGTTGTGCAAAAAAAGAAAAGGAAAAAGAAGAAAATGCCAATCTTGCAGTTGCAAGTGCTGAACAGCTGAGTCTTGTACATTCTTTTCTGATTTTTGACAAAGAGTTAATAAACTTTAAAAGCTTGAAATTGATTTTTTTTTTTTTACAAAGTTGCTTTTTCTAATGGAAATAATCCTCTTGGGAAAAGTGCATCTTTGTTTATCTTGAAATGTAAGTCGGACATTCATTTGGATAAATCACATCTCTGTGATGAGAGTGTTATTTTATAGAATACAATCATACAACTGTTGTTGTATGATTCTGAATACCACATTGTCTAATGGCACTGAGGCAGGTGCCTTATGATCCTGACACAGGACGACCTCTTAAAAGCACCCCTGCGTTCAAATTTAAATATCAGCTCCGTGATCATAGGGCAGGATAGGAAAAGCAAATCCAGACACAGCTTCCATTACATTTGGGACACTGAATGAGCAAAAGGCACTTTGTACTAGTCCAGGGGTCTCCAACCTTTTCGGGCCTGTGGGCACATTTGGAATTTTGAAAAAGCTCCCTGGGCACCACCACAAACTAGCTGATGTAGGGGGTAGAGGGCCAACCACAAAAATGTTAGGAGCATCTCCTTTATCTGTGTTTGTGGGAGTGCATGAATGTGCACCTTGTGTGTGTGCTACGCACTCTGACTGCTCTCTCTGGCTCTTATCTCTCTTTTCTCTCTCTCTGGCTCCTCCCTTCCTTCTGTGTTTATTGCTGCTCTTTCTCTTTCTCTCTTTTCTTCTCCCCCCCCCCCCCGCTCCTCTTTATTTCTTTCTTCCTCTCTGGCCCTCCCTTCCATCTCTTGCTCTCTGTCTACGAGTCCTTTCACTCTCTCCGGCTCCTCTTTCTTTCCTTCCTTCCTTCCTTCCTTCCTTCCTTCCTTCTTTCAATCTCTCTGGCTCCTCCCACCCCCTCCATCTCCTCTCTCTTTCCCCTCCCAATTAAAGCTAATGGAATTATTTGTCCATTGGCTTTAATAGGAAGGAAAAATGTCCCTCAGCCAAAAATTGGCTGAAGAAGGGGTGAAGGTCACCCCCACCAAGGGCCCTGTTGCCCCAGGGGTCCTTGGTGTGTGGGGGGTGAACTTCACCCCCCTCCAGCCACTTTTTGGCAGGGAGCTTTTCCTTCCATATTAAAGCCACTGGACAAATTGCTCCGTTGATTTTAATTGTGGGAGGGAAAGCCCCCCCTACTGAAAATTAGCCGTGGGGGCAAAGGGTCCTTAGTGGGGATGGTCTTTGCCCCCTTCCAGGCATTTTCAGCAGAGCCCCCCCCCCCTGCAAGTGAGTGGAGGAATTGCTCCATTCACCTGCAGAGGAGGGAAATACTTTGGTGGGCGCCTCCTCCTGGCCTTGTGGGTGCAGTAGCACCTACGGGCATCACAGTGGAGACCCCTGCCATAAACCATGGTTTGAGGTTTCACTTGTGGTGGACAGCTCAATGAAGGTGTCAGCCCATGTGCTGCCGCTGTAAAAAAGGCGATCTCCATGTTGGCATAATTAGAAAAGGAATTAAGAATAAAACTGCCAATATCATACTGCCCCTATACAAATCTATGGTGTAACCACACCATAGAATACTGTATACACTTCTGGTCACCACAACTAAAAAAAGATATTGTAGAGCTGGAAGAAGTGCAGAAAAGGGCAACTAAATGATCAAGGGACCGGAGCATCTCCCCCATGACAGGTTACAACAGCTGGGATTGTTTAGCTTGGAAAAAAGGAGGGTAAGGGGAGACATGATAGA
This sequence comes from Heloderma suspectum, assembly GCF_057233095.1. Taxonomy (NCBI): domain Eukaryota; kingdom Metazoa; phylum Chordata; class Lepidosauria; order Squamata; family Helodermatidae; genus Heloderma; species Heloderma suspectum. The sequence continues at coordinate 103,544,904 of NC_139459.1, forward strand.
GGTCTACAACATTACACATGGTGTGGAGAATGTGGATAGGGAGACATTTTTCTCCCTCTCTCAAACGAATGGAACCTGGGGTCATCCTATGAAGCTGATTGGTGGGAGATTCAGGACAGATAGAAGGAAGTTCTTCTTCACATAGCGCATAGTTAAACTATGGAATTTACAGCCAGAGGATGTAATGATGGCCACCCATTTGGATGGCTTTAAAAGGGGGTTAGAGAAATTCATGGAGGAAAAGGCTATCAATGGCTACTAGTCCTGATGACTGTGTGCCACCTCCAGTACCAGAGGCAATGAGCCTATGTACACCAGTTGCTGGGGACCATGGGTGGGGGGGTGTTGCTTGTGAGTTCCCAGTCGACAGCTGGTTGGTCACTGTGTGAACAGAATTGTACTAGATGAACCCTTGGTCTGATCCAGCAGGGCTCTTCTTATGCTCTTATGCTCTTAGGTTGTTTTCCTTGGTTAGTCTGACATGACAAGTAACCTCAGCATAAAGCTCATTCACATAATGCTACATCACAGTTTCTATATTTGTTTGCCCTTTCCCCTGAAAATGACATTGTGGTTCATACTCATTTCTGTGTAAGAAAGACTAAACGCAGTATTTTACAAATGAAACGGTGATGTACAGATGTGCCCATTCTTAATGGGCTCCTCTACACTTTTCATAGTATACATAGACTGTATCCAGATTAATTTATTTACATTTACTTGCCCCATTGATTTCAATTGGATCTAAGTTCACCTAATTTCGTGAGAATCCAACCTTTGCTCATTATCATGGTTATGTATTTTGCCACTAAAACAGAAAAGCAGGGAACAGACAAACGATGCTTTCACGCAACACCATTATGATCTGGGGATCCACATGATTCTTTTGTTGGGTGAGAAGGATTAAATACAATGAATACCTGGAAGTGAGGTGGAAACACCTTCTGTGAATGGAACTTCACTCATGGAAGGTGCATCCTCGTGTTTTTCCCACTTTCCCCCTCAGGCTTCCACACCACAGCCAATTCCATTCAGTCATAACAGGGCCAGCCCAAGACTGTGGAATTCACCACCACAAGATGTAGTGGTGGGCACCCATTTGGATGGCTTTCAAAGGGTGTTAGACAAATTCCTGGAGGAGAAGGCTATCAATGGCTACTAGTCCTGATGGCTATGTGCTACCTCCAGTACCAGAGGAGTGAGCCTATGTACACCAGTTGCTGGGGAACATGGAGAGGAGGTGCTGTTGCACTCATGTGTTGCTTGTGGGTTCCTAGTCAACAGCTGGTTGGCCACTGCGTGAACAGAATGCTGGACTAGATGGACCCTTGGTCTGATCCAGCATGGCTCTTCTTATGTTCTTAATTAAAGATCTAACCATTTGTTGCCCTTTCATGCACCCAAAGGGCATCTCTACACCAGCCTAAAATCCTGCATTTAAAACGGGGCTTTCTGCTTCTGTTTTAAATGCAATGCATCACAATGGAATCCCTTTACACGCGCTTCCTTTCCCCCCTCCCCTTTCCCCCCTCCTCCCCCTTATCTGAGTCTTCCATATGTTTCATTGATCTCGCTCCTCGTCTTGCTTCTTTTCCTTTTTCATGGAGGGAACTCAAGCAGAACACAAGCGAGGTAATTTGATACCTCATTATCTCCGATCTATTTAAAAATGGAATAAAGGCCATTTAGTGGAGGTTCACGACATCACCAAACGGGCACGCAAACTTCTGTGAGTGAGCAATCTCAATAGCAGGATAAAAGCTCCATGTAAAGAAGCCCCAAATCAGTTGCCTGACGTTGCTACTACCTAACTGTAAAGCTGGGCCAAATTATGGGTATTGTTCCAAATGGGAAACTATTTGTATGAAGCAGATCCCCCTTTCATTTGCTGCCGTTTCAACGACATCATTGCAACTATTGGGGCGGGGCAGGGGAGAGGCTAGATTGTGTTGCTGTGGTAGAAATCACCACAGTCATGTGGGAGCCTCTTCAAACAAATGGGTTCCCTCATGGAATAATGGTGCCCACATCATTCGTCAACACCACTATTGTAATATGCTAGGCTTCTTTTAAAAGATTCAAGACAAAGCCTTAAAGCTATTTCACGTGATTCCACTGAACAAAGGCAGGGTGGGGGGAATGATATAGGTGCATGGTGTGGAGAAAGTGGATAGGGATAATTTTTTGTCCCTCTCATAACACCCGGGATCATCATCCAATGAAGCTGAATGGTGAATTTAGGACAGATAAAAGGAAATATCTCACAGAGCACATAGTTAAAACTATGGAATTTACTGCCACAAGATGTAGCAATGGCCACCAACTTGGGTGGCTTTAAAGGGGCTTTTTGACAAATTCATGGAGGCTTGTGGGCTTCCCATGGGCCTCTGTTTTGCCACTCTGGGAACAGAATTCTGGACTAGATAAGCCTTTGGTCTGATCCAGCATGGTTCTTATGTTCTTAACAGGTAATCAAAAAGTGAGTGTTGTTTTGTGTAATATCATCAGCTTGACAAACACACAGTCCAATCTGAGCTTTCACGGCAGGCAAATTTGACTATAAATCATGGCTCTGCCCAGAGGTTTGTATTTTCTGTTCTTAATTACATCTGTGCAAAACTTCATTTGTTTATGGATGCCTAATATATTGTGTGGGCTATTTGCATTCCCAGATGGCACATTTCCATGGTGTGCAACACTGTAAGACAGAAAACGGCTCCAGTATTAATACAAATGAACTAAAACAACAATGAAGGTTTATCCTTAGTCAGAGCTGTCTGATTTATTCAACATTAGCTGTGAAAGATTATATTCAAACAAAATGATGTACCACATTTCCCCACTCCCCACTCACGGCAGCCAGGGACTTGGAGCAGAGGTCAATAAATGCAGTTCATTGTAACATCATGACATTAGGAAAGTGTACAAGAGCTCAAAAGGATCTCTGCAAACTGGGAGAATGGGCATCTAAATGGCAAATGCAGTTCAATGTAAACTGATGCACGTTGGGGCAAAAAATCCCAACTTCAAGTATAACCTCATGGGATCTAAGCTAGCGGTGACTGACCAGGAAAGAGATCTTGGGGTTGTGGTGGACATCTCAGTGAAGATGTCAACCCAGTGTGTGGCCGCTGTAAAAAAGGCAAATTCCATGTCAGGCATAATTAGAAAAGGAATTAAGAATAAATCTGCCAATATCATACTGCCGTGCCCCTATACAAATCTATGGTGTGGCCACACTTGGAATACTGTGTACACTTCTGGCCACCACACCTAAAAAAAGATATTGTAGAGCTGGAAAAAGTGCAGAAAAGGGCAACTAAAATGATCAAGAGGCTGGAGCATCTCCCCTATGACAGGTTACAACAGCTGGGATTGTTTAGCCTGGACAAAAGGAGGGTAAGGGGAGACATGATATTGGTCTGCAACATTATGTATGGTGTGAAGAATATGCATAGGGAGACCCTTTTCTCCCTCTCTCAAAATACTAGAACTCGGGGTCATCCTATGAAGCTGACTGGTGGGAGATTCAGGGCAGATAAAAGGAAGGACTTCTTCACACAGCGCATAGTTAAACTATGGAATTCACTATCACAAGACGTAGCGATGGCCACCCATTTGGGTGGCTTTAAAAGGGTGTTGGACAAATTAATTGAGGAAAAAGGCTATCAATGGCTACTAGTCCTGACGGCTATGTGCTCCCTCCACTACCAGAGACAGTGAGCCTATGTACACCAGTTGCTGGGGACCAAGGGTGGGAGGGTGCTGTTGTGCTCATGCCCTGCTTGTGGGTTCCCGGTCGACAGCTAGTTGGCCACTGTGTGAACAGAATGCTGGACTAGGTGGACCCTTGGTCTGATCCAGCAGGGCTCTTCTTATGTTCTTATATTCTTATATACAAGATATTTTGAAGAGGGTGATGTAGTGGTTAGAGTGTTGTACTGGGACTTGGGAGACCCGGGTTTAAGTCCTTACTTGGAGGCACAAAAAGAGAGACAAGGGCTGAATCTACACATAACAGTTATACCGTTATCATACCCTTATCATAACTACTGGTGCCCATTGGTCTCATGTGTACTTATGATAACAGTATGATAACGGTACGTCTGCTGTGTGTAGATTCAGCCAAGCTCTGGTGCTTATGAAAATTATTATTTTGTAAACTAACTCTTCTTAAATAAGTTCAATGTGTTTTGGAGATAATCCTTCTTCAGGGGCTATAAATACAACTTTAATACTACTCTAGAGATAACATAAATACCCATATTACAAAAACCTGAAACAAAGCAGATACAACTGAAGATAAAATTGTCTACATGCATTTAATCACATAAAAAAAATAAAATATCTAAAAACAGACTTCCATGTAATGAGACCTGCATTACTCTGTGGTGGCCACACTCCTCAAAGAACAGGCCTGCTTCTGGAATCATGACTCTAAAGCACAATAATCTATTTCTCTGTCCATACATGAGAGGTAAAGTCCCCACTTGGCCATTAAGCTCACTGGGTGACTTTGGGACAGTCACTGATTCTCAGCCTAACTTACATCACAAGATTGTTGTGAGGATAAAATGAAGAGGAGGAGGAAATCTAATAAATAAATGAATTACTCCACTGTCTAGTTTGGCCTTAAGTCTCTTGTGATCTCTCATTTACCTCTTGTGATTGTATCCTTTACTTGGCACATCTTCTGAAGACCACCAGTCTCTGACATATGGTGGGAAAAGCTTTCCTTGTATAACAAGAGTGTTGGGAGGGAGTCAGTAGTTAGACTGGCATGTTGTTTTTCAGGGCTTGAATGGCAGATTTACAAGTGTTCTCTGTGTTGGTATTTATTGCTGAGAAGTGGGAGGCAACTGAATCATAAACATCCCAGCGATTTTGAATAGAAAGCAAAAAAATAAATAAAAATGCTGAGGTCATTATAACCTCTTGTGTCTGCAGAGAGCAACAGAAGGTGTTAAAAAAGACAAATACCTTCTTCGGTAGACTCCTTGAAAGTTATTCATCATAATTTGTGACAGAGAAAGAGAGTAGAAGAAAATCTGTGCTTTTCATAGATTGGAAGAACAAACAACCTGCTACCTTAAGGCCAGATACAGCATACAGGTACTTTAAACACTAATGCCTGGTCAGCCTTTCCTTGAGAACCTTCCCAGAGATTTCAAAACATTTCTGAAATGGATGCTCATTCAACTGTGTTACCTTTAATACGTAGCACACAGTTACATCTGTTCTTTTTCCTTATTCATAACTAAATGTGGGGGACTAGATCTGGATCAGGACCCTAGTGTGTGTGTAGCGGGGGGTGGAGCGGGTTGAGAGGGACTATCCTCTTTCCCCCCTGCTGTGCTGTGCTCTGAGCTGGATTGGGTGCACCAGTCTTCTGAGTAAGGAAAAAGAACAGACATAGCTGCATCCTATGTATTAAAGGCAATGTGTCTTTTAGCAGTGAGAGTCAGGACTGGTCTGTGCATGGATGAGCATGTGGATGAACCCATGTATTTTCTGGTGTTTACTGATGAGCAATAATTGAGCAGCAACTGGGGGCAGGAGGGAGTAAGATGCACAGAGATGCTGCTGTGCAGAGGCTTTTAGCAGCTTGTGAAGGGCAATGGTGAAGTTATTGATTCATTCATTCGTTATTGAATGAATTCAAATCTCCAGGGCCAGATGAACTGCACTCTAGAGTAATAAAGGAACTGGCAGAAGAACTCTCAGAACCACTGTCTATTATCTTTGAGCAATCATGGAGGACGGGGGAAGTGCCAGATGACTGGAGGAGGGCTAATGTTGTCCCTATCTTCAAAAGGGTAAAAAGGAGGAACCTGGGAACTACAGACCAGTCAGTCTGACAGCAATCCCTGGGAAAATTCTGGAGCAGATGATAAAGCAATCCATCTGTAAGCACCTTGAAAACAATGCAGTGATTACTCGAAGCCAGCATGGATTTGTCAAGAACAAATCCTGCCAGACTAATCTGATCTCATTTTTTGATCAGGTCACCTCCCTTGTGGACTGTGGTAATGCTGTGGACATAATATACCTCAACTTCAGCAAAGCTTTCGACAAAGTGCCCCATGATATCCTGATGAGCAAACTAGCTCAAAGTGGGCTAGATGAAACAACGATCCGGTGGATCCACAGTTGGCTACAGAATCGGACTCAAAGAGTGCTTATCAATGGGATCATCTCAAACTGGGGAGAGGTAATGAGTGGGATACTGCAGGTTTCAGTCCTGGGCCCAGTGCTCTTCAACATTTGTATTAATGACTTGGAGGAGGAGGTGCAGGGAATGCTGATCATATTTGCAGATGACACAAAATTGGGCGGGATAGCTAATACTTTGGAAGACAGAAACAAAATTCAAAGTGATTTGGATAGACTGGAGCGCTGGGCAGAAAACAACAGAATGACATTTAATAGGGATAAATGCAAAGTTCTGCACGTAGGACAAAAGCACAGTTACAAGATAGGGGATACGTGGCTCAACAACATCACAAGCGAGAAGGATCTTGGAATTGTTGTAGATCACAAGCTAAATATGAGCCAACAATGTGATGTGGCTGCAAAAAAGGCAAATGCTCTTTTGGGCTGCATTAATAGAAGCATAGCTTCCAAATCCCGGGAAGTACTAGTTCCCCTCTACTCAGCACTGGTTAGGCCTCATCTGGAGTACTGTGGTGTCCAGTTCTGGGCACCACATTTTAAGAAGGATGCAGACAAACTGGAGAGAGTTCAGAGGAGAGCAACAAAGATATTCAGGGGACTGGAAACAAAGCCCTATGAAGAGAGACTGAAGGAACTGGGCATGTATAGTCTTGAGAAGAGAAGGCTGAGGGGAGATATGATAGCACTCTTCAAGTACTTGAAAGGTTGTCACAGAGAGGAAGGCCAGGATCTCAATCATCCCGGAGTGCAGGACATGGAATAATGGGCTCAAGTTACAGGAAGCCAGATTCCGGCTGAACATCAGGAAAAACTTCCTGACTGTTAGAGCAATACAACAATGGAACCAATGACCTAGGGAGGTGGTGGGCTCTCCCACACTGGAGGCGTTCAAGACGAGGCTGGACAGCCATCTGTCAGGAATGCTCTGACTTGGGTTCCTGCATTGAGCAGGGGGGTGGACTCGATGGCCTTGTAGGCCCCTTCCAACCCTACCATTCTATGATTCCTGCACAAGCTAAGGCTTTGCAGAGCTACAGCATCACAACATCTACATTCGTGAACCAGATGTTTCCTCGTCCTCATGCACCACTCAGCAGTGCCAGCTGGTAAGTGCATAGGTCCAGCTCTCTCCTAGGCCTCTGCTTGATAGAAGCACTCTGGAAGTACAGAGAGTCTTGAGCACAATGGGTCACACAACTGGTTTTAGTTATAAGGTATTTCTCATAGTGATAAGCTAGATTTAGGTTGACTATCAGTAACCTGATATATTGACATCTGTACGGGTTGAGGCATCTCTGAAGCTTCTTAGAGAAGCTAGGGACTTGCTTTAACTCCCCCATTTTCATTTAAAAAAGGGTAACAAAGAGGGCTGGGCTGGGGGAGCCCACAGACAACAAACACAGAAAAGTTGTCCCAGGAATGAAAACATTCATACTTAGCATTTCATGGTGCTTGCTTACATCTTCTCTACACAGAAGTAACTATTGGAGGGGCTGTAGATCAGTGGTAGAGCACCTGCTTTGCATGCAGAGGGTCCCAGGTTCAATCCCCAGCATCTCCAGGTAGGGCTAGGAAAAGATCCTGCCTGAGGCCCTGGAGAGCTGCTGTCAGTCAGTGTTGACAACAATGGGCTAGATGGACCAATGGTCTGGCTCAGTATTACACAGTTTCCTATGTTCCTAACTCCCAGTAAACTATGCTGACTAAGGGATGATTCTCACTTTGAGGAAAACATAGACATGATTATACTGATAAATAGGGAATTATGTACTCAGATTGTAGGGGTACTCTGTGAATGTCAGTTCCCTTCACTGATATAATAAAGTAGGCTAAAGTTGCAGTGTATCCCTACAGTATGGGTACATGCATCTTCCTATTTGTGAGTATACTCACATTTAGGAGAAATGTAATTTCTGCTAACCCTAACATATCAAGCCTAAACATATATACGTTGCAGTCCCATGGAAATTGTGTCACCCCATTTGAGTTACCAAGAGCAACTCAAGTAGAAATATATTGTTGTTGTTGTTCAGTCGTGTCCGACTCTTCGTGACCCCATGGACCATAGCACGCCAGGCCTTCCTGTCCTGCGCTCTCTCCCGGAGCATGCTCAAGTTCATATTCATTGCATCGGTGATGCTATCTAGCCATCTCATCCTCTGCCGTCCCCTTCTCCTTTTGCCTTCAGTCTTTCCCAGCATCAGGGTCATGTTTACAAATATATTTACATATGAATCAAACCAATTTTAGAGAATTGGAGTAAATCCCATAAGTAGAAAGTATGTTCGGTTGGATCCAGACTTAGTTATGCTTGGAGTAGACATCAAATGGGACAAATAAGTAAGACTAAGTTACATACTCCCTGGAAAAGACCCTGATGCTGGGAAAGATTGAAGGCAAAAGGAGAGGGGCATGGCAGAGGATGAGATGGCTAGATAGCATCACTGATGCAATGAATATGAACTTGAGCACACTCCGGGAGAGAGCGGAGGACAGGAAGGCCTGGTGTGCTATGGTCCGTGGGGTCACGAAGAGTCGGACACGACTGAACGACTGAACAACAACAACAATCAATATGTGCGGGAGCAGAGAGAAGTCTCTATATTCGGAACTGAACATAAATAGTTTGTAGCCTTTAAACACCCTAAGAGCATTTTTACACAAGGCTTTTATTGCACACTTGTGATTGGTCAGTCACGGAAGTTTGCAGGTTCTTTACATGATGTCATTAACCTCCAGGGCACATCCAGCTGTTTTTGAACTATCCCACTTTTTAAAAGATCGGAGATAATGCACTATTTAAATGTAAATCCTCTTAGATGGCCATGTGTAATTGTGCAGTTCGGTACAACCACAGCCTGGGAAGAAGAAGTGAAGTGTACCGATTGGGTCGGAACAGGAAAATCACAACTGCCCTTTCCCCCCCACCCCTCCTCCATCATGTCTGCCTGTTGACCTGGGCTGGAAGGAGTTTTCTTGGCTGGGCGAGGAGATGCTCAAAGCGAGCACAGAGCTGGCGGGCAGAGGAAGAAGAAGGCCATCCCCATGCAACCAGCTGACAGCAATTTTTGGAAGCACTGCACCACTTTGCAGAGAGAGAAAGGGAGAGAGACTTGAATCCTTTGGGAGACCCACTGATTTGCGGGTCGCTTTTTCACTCTCTGCCTCAGAGGCTGTGGAGAACTTGTAGCTTGTGTCAGCCCATGTAAGGAGCCGCTCTTTAATCCCACATAGAATCTGGAAGCAGAAGCCCCGGTAAACTGTGGAATAAAAAGCCTGGTGTGGTGAAGCCCTAAGATTGGTTTGGGGCTTTACTTTAACTGCCCAAGGTCACCTATGTTCTTTAGGATATTGGTTTTCTTCTCAGTTCCCCAGAGGAACTTCATTCTTCAATCAAAGCGCTGTTTAACCTTTCCAGAATTCATTGCTCAGTAATATTAAATGCAATCACCTACCCTGACATTTGTTTAGACTTTGGCAAAAAGGTATACAAAGGTAAATAAGTTATTGATCACCTATGGCATCTGGTGCTTCTGCAAATCCAAAGTTTCAAAATTTACAGTCACCAAGGTTTGTGCATGATTTGTAATATATATTCACAACATCTACTATAATCATTCTGAAGAAGCCCATATGTCAACTATTGTGCAACTGTCATGCCAAAAAAAAAAGTTAGTGTGAATTTTTTCCATCAGCTCCTCACCGCTCAGTCAGTCAGCTCATGCTCCCACCAGTATAAAGCAATTAAAAAAAAAAAGAAAAAGTGTCATCCATGCTGAGATTGGCTGGCAGAGAGATAATTTGTTTCTCCACATTGGAATGTACCATGTATATAGTTCCAACAGGGAAGCTTTTCATTCTTCTTGTTCCTTAGTTTTAAGGCAATGCCGAACATACATCAGAACCACTTGAGATTTTCTGAAATGTTGGTGTTCTTTAATTATTGATAGGATGAAGGGAATGAAGGAATGAAGGAAATGATTTCTTAAAGGGCTCTGTGGAAGATAGAAGTTCAAAAGATGCAGCCTCCACTAACATTGTAATCCCTAGCGGGGATGTTATACATTTACAACAAAAGTGCAGAAGTTAAAACCATTTTCTCACCACGTGATCCTAATCCAGTCTCTCCAGTATCCGCACAAGCAAACTGAAAATGAATATGGGGTAAATCCAGCATTAGTCCTACTTAGAGTAGAGCTTCATTTCTAATGTAAGTCCCATTATTTCAGTGGCTCTACTCTAAGTAGGACTTATGTTGGATTTAACCCTGCCTCTTTAAAGCGCTTTACTGTTAAGAAATCCTTCATACTTTTTGAGAAAGAATGCTGATTTAAGAGTGCTTAATCAAAACATAATGTTAGGCAGATGATGGGTTGGATCCAAACTAAGTTATTAACACTTTAATCCCATTGATTTCAGTGCAACTAAAGCTTGACTAATGTAGTCTGGATCCAACCTAATGTTTCTAAGGGTGCAATCCCATGCATGTTTAGGCACAAAAAAGTCCTAAAGCAACCAGCATTCCACCACCTATGTTGGCTGTAGAATGCTGGGAGTTGTAGGACTTTTTCTGTCTAAATATGCATACGATTGTGCCCTAAATCCCAGTTCATTTGTTAATCATGGGTCATTTGCAAGCGTGTGGGAGTGGCCCTCCTGTAAAATTCCATGTTTGAGGCAGGGTGGTTGCACAATAAAAGTCTCCTCTGAAAGAAACTAGGGATGTCAGAGAATTCCGCGACATATCTCGGTGAGGCCGAATGCCAGTGCATTCGGCCCCCCGAAATCCATCGTGGAACAGCCTGCCACCCCCCCACCCCCCGCAGATCCCCCCCCCAGGACGAGACTTACCTGGGGTGGATGTTTCGGACGGCGGTGGCTCCAGCAGCAGCTTCGGCGGTGGGAGCAGCAGCGGCGGCAGCTGATCTTCCGATCGGCTGCCACCACCGCCATTTGCAGTCTGGTCTTTTTCTTTTTTTCCCCCCATAGACATGATAGGCTATGTAAAGACTTACGTAGCCTATCACGTCTGGGTTTTTTTTAAAAAAAAACGCGTACGCAAATGGCAGCGGCTACAGCCGCCGCCATTTGCGTTCCTTATTTTTCTTGGTCTTAGTCTACGTCAATATTTACGTAGACTAAGACGGCGCGGAGCACAGCCAGCCGTCGAGGATTCCGGGGGGGAGGACCGGATTGCCTCCCCCCCAGTCAAGGATTCCAGGGGGAGGGACGGAACACCTCCCCCCCCCACCATGAACAGAATCCACGAAAAGGTAAGTGACTTTCGTACATCCCTAAAAGAAACCTAACATTAGACCATTTTCATGCTGGACTCATAATGGCATTCATGTGTAGGCTCAGGTCACCAACGATCCATATATGCAGGTCAGGAGCAAGGATGGTGTGTGTGATCCTGCTCCTCATCCATATGTTCAGTATCCCCAGATCTCAACATTGTAAACAGCATGAAAATAGAAGGGAAATCTCCTTATTCTTTTCCTGTTTCATGTGAATGAAAATGTGCTAAATACAGAATGAAGTTGCCATTTCTGGCTGTTTCCACTTTTGGGAAAGACCCCACAAGCCCCTCAAAATAATTTTTCTACTTGCATCTTGACAACTGAAATCAGAGCTTATCTGGAGAAAGAATCAGAGTACATTCACAGGTGGGAACAGCAAAAGAGTTCATGGGTGCTTCATACTTGGCATTAAGTGTAGTGTGCAATCACACTTTGTTCACTTGCTTTTTCCAGGGCTTGTACATGATGTCATCACTAAATTGTTGTTTTCCTTCATTTTCCCTGTTGTCCTTCATTTTCCCTCTTCAGATCACAGAAAATGATTTTTTGGGGAAGAACAAAACAGTATCGCAATCTCCTTCACTTCACTCCTCAACCTTTTCTAAGAGACATGGTTCTGACATGCAGTAACAGATTGGGCAGGTGAGACTACTGTATGCATCTAATTCTCCATCTAATCTAAGTGCCATTTTAGTTGTGTATTTATTTTTAAATGAACTTTTAATTTATACCAAAACCTTTTTGCCATTAAGAAAATGAAATATTCATGTAATGATGAAAAAGCATTTTAATGCCAAAATGAAACACTGAATTAAAAAATCAGTACCATTTTAGCATTTTCTGCTGATTAATTAGTACTAAAATACTTTTTAGCCTACCTTTTCAAAAATAGTTCTTAAAGAAATTCTGCAATAATGCCTAGATGAAAACAATAATGCTTTAGCGCAAATTGAAGAACTGATTTAAAAACAATAAGAAAATTTTGCTCAGAATTGACCCCTTACCCACTTAGTCAGCTATGTCACACCCACTAGTGGGGATTGAACAGAGCGAGATACACACATACACAAGGCAGAAGCACCCCTGAAATGTGAAACTTGGCAAGTCAATTGCAATTCCATATGTAGTTTACAATGGAAGAGCAATGAGTGGAAAGCTTTAGGAACCCATTCTGAGAAATGTATGACTCCATACACTTTTAATTACCTGACATGGGCAGAGAAACTGCTCCATGCTGGACATTTTCTAACAGCTTCCCCTTTTCCATACACAGTCCCACAGGGGATGGCCAAACTACACGTCACATTAAATACATAGCTTGCAGTTCTGCTTTTATATTTTTTACTCATAATCAAGCGTACAGGAGAGTGGTCCAGATTGGGACCACTACACATGGGGAAAGGGAATTTTAAACTTCCCCTGCACTTCATTCCACATCTTCATACCCCCCACCCCTCAGGGGCTTAAAAAAGAAAAGGGACAACCATCCATTGGTGCTAATTGAGGTGCATTTTGTATGTGAAGGGGTGTGTGTGTGAATATTAGGTGGGGAGCAGGGGGCAAGTTAACACCTCCCGTCCCTACACAAAGATGGTAAAATCCAAGTTAAGTCCTACACAGTGGAGACCTATTGATATGCATCAGTTAGTAATGATTAAATTATGTTCCATTAGTTTCAATGGGTCTACTCTAAATAGGACTTCAGTTGGATTTTACCCAGTGATCCCAAACCACATCGGGGCCCCGTGTACTTTCTTGTGAGTAAAGAAAAAGTAGATTGGCAGCTGCATGCTGCATATTTAATGTAATACGTTGTTTGGCCCTGAAATAACTCCTTCTTCTACTACAACCTTCCCCAACCTGGTGGCCTCCATCTGCTTTGGATGTCAGCTCCCATCATCCCCAGCCAGCATGGCCAATGGTCAGGACTGCTGGGAGTTATAGTCCAAGGATACTGAGGAAGAAGCATCTCTCTCCCATGCCAATGTTCCACTTCAAACTGCAGCCTCAGCAGCAGCGCCGGATGAAACAAAACAAAAGTGAATCTCATGGAACTGCACATAATGCGTAGTTTTGTCCTAAGCGGCAGTGCTGCAGTGACTGTAGATTTTCTTCATAACATTTCCCTTCAAATAAGATTGCCTTTCTGTAGGGCAGTTCCCCTCCAGTTGTATATGAAGGGCGTGGGAACTTGCTTTATGCACAAAAATGGCAGAACAGGCACGGAAAATGATGGTTGCAACCCTCACCACAACGCAACAAGTACGCAACAAGTACGCACGCCTGCTCACTCTTCTAGCAGAAGTATCTCTCAAACCGAGGGGCAGAGGGATGCCTGGAGAGTAAAGTAGGGTTCACTCAGAATTCAGCTCTGTACAGATACAGGAACAAGCAATGCAATGCCATGATCTTGAAACAGAGAGGGGGAACTGGGTTATTATGTGACCGTTGTTTCCTCAGGGATTCCTGTCTTTTAAAATAAAAACCGCTCCCCTTCTTTCTGTCAAAACAATGGAGGTTTGGGGCTGTTGCAATCTTCTTGTAAAGACACAGATACATATAACATAATCTGGATTCGGCGTCCAGGCTGAGATGAAGGAAATTACTTAAGGCAAAGGCTTTACATGACAAACCCTGCTGAGGACATTAAAGTGACTTCTGTGGATATTTTGAAGCGTAAGGCGAGGAGATGGCCAGGGCCAAATGTGGGATATTAGAGGAGACGGAGAGCATCTTTTATCTTTAGGATCCCCGATGCTGACGCTGGTGCTTTGAAACAGCTTGCAGGAGTAACATATCTCACTCTGCAATAGTTTATTCAGTAACGTTAGGCCCCTCCCTGATATATAATATATCCAATCCATTATTCACATTAGCTATTCCAGTAATGGCATATGAAGAACAATATCTATGTTGCCTGCTATGAATCATTAACCAGGAAAGTGGAGACGGAGTGGCACAAAGGAAAGAAGAAGGAATCAGAAGGATGAAATGGAATAGTTTTCTCAATGCCATAGTTTAGCACAGTAGGTCTCACAAAATGTGCTGCCTTTAGTTGTCCATAGGAGGCCTCCTCCTGTCCATTGATCTTGTGTCCTTCAAATGCCCTCTAGTGGTTAAATTCTGCATGGAAGTTGTCATTGTCTCTCACCCCAAAGGATAACTGAGCACTTACACGATTGAAGTGTTTTGAGTGAATGAGCAAAGTATTCTCTGAAACATTGTTTCAGAAAATTGTCCATGCATGATGAAAGCCCCCTACCCTCCACCTGTTATCTGTGATTTATGTAATGTAATACACAACAGTGCAGCTTTCTGCTTCACAGAGCAGAACACAGAAGCAGAAGAGAGCAGGCATACCAATGAAAGTGGATGTGAAGTTGGCACCTTGCTGGTTTCCCCAGGAGAGGTTCTTCTGCTAAAAGTGATAATTTAAAGTAGTCTGTCTTGTCTGTCTGTCTTTCTTTCTTTCTTTCATATCCCCCAAGAGTATTGCCACTGAAAGGTACTACAAGAAGCTGGTGGGAAAATACTAACATGCAATGGAATTGAAGGCAAGCAAATTCTTAAAAGATATGCAAGGTGAATTATATAGGCCATGTTGCCACAAGTAGCAGAGGCTGAGAAACACAGACTTTTGAGAGTTAAAAGGGAACTTGAGATAAGCCAGTTCTGTCCCTAGGAGGATCCTACAAATCCAACATCCATAAGGGATTAGCTCACATCATGTGTGGATTGCACATTAAGTGCTATGGGAAGTGTTTAACAAGGTGCACAAGAACTGAGGTGCAGATAGATAAAGCACACATTTAATGTCAAATATGCAGATGACTTAAGCAAGCCACTCTGCCATATGCAACAGAGAAAGCAAATAAACCCCAGTTGCCAAGCTGTGTATATTTTGCCATTTGGTGTAAGTGTGAATTTTAGTGCTGGGTGCTGAACTCAGCATCCTGAGAAACTTAACTTTCTGTTTAAGAAAGGATATTTCTAGCCCTCATGACTACCAAGATAGGCTTAGGAATGTAGAAAGTGGTCTTATACCAGGACAGGCGGTCCACTTAGACTAGCAGCAGCTTTTCAGGGTCTCTTAGGCAGAGTTCTTTCCCATCAACTGATCCTTTAAAAAAAATCCTCACATGCCAAGGACTGAACTTGGGACCTTCTGCCTGCAAAGCATGTACTCTACATACTCTCTCCCCTTGGTCTTGAAAGAGTATGGGCTTCTCCACATGGGGCTTTTATCTGGCAATTGAGATTGGTTATTCAGGTTGCAGATCCTTTACAGGACATTGTCAGCCTCCAGGGCCTCCCCCATGTCTTCTGACCCTATCCCATGTTTTTTTAAGATCAGAGATAATGAGCCGTTAAAATTCAGCACGTTGAATTTCTCTGTGAAAAGAGGAAGTCATGCAATAATAGGAGCTGTATCACAGCGCCATCTAGTGGCTGTATAATGAAACATATAGAACTCGCAGATAAAGGGAGAAAAGGTGGGGAGGGAAGCGTATGTAAAGGGCTGATCTTCATCTTGCAAAGAATCTGGAAGCATAAGCCCCAGTAAAAATGCGAGATAAAAAGCCTCTGTGCGGAGTAGCCCTATATGGGCAATGTCTGTGAAACCTCAAAAACCAGAGCATCAGCAAGACAGGATCGTCATGGGGCAGAGCATCAGTCGTTCCATTCTGTGCTTGGGAAGGACTCCCAGGTCTGAACACAATACAGTCCCAGGTTGTTTACTAGGATAAGTCCCAGTGTCAGCCGTGGGCTTTTTGGGAGTTCCTGACAGGCTCACCACTCCATTTGGCTAAGAAATCAATTTGCATTTTACATTCATAAAACAACTTTGACTGTGATAAGAGTTTAAGGAATTATGAGGGAAGGCACCATATCTGTCTGATTCAGCAAGATCTTGAATTGCCATGGTCTTAGGCAAGTTGACTAGACTGCTGTGACTTGGTTTTCTATTTTGTAAACTGGAGATGACAGAATACCTAAAATGAAAAGTTGAAATCTGTGACATTGAATTGATTTCCAGCTTACTAACTGCTCCCAAGATGCTATCGCAGCAAAAGAGAAAAATAATAGTACCACCTACTCAATTTCATGGTTATAGTCAAATATGAAATGTAGCAGGGAATGGGGGCTAGCTTGATGCTGCAGACACCACCAGTGATGTCGTGGGCACTATTTAACCAGCGACAACCATACCGTGACAAATCCAATTTTTCACCCTTCCCTTCTTCAGCATGTCCCTGACCATGAAACGCTCTCGAGCATTAGGTACTAAAATCTGCATTACTTCACATCTGAGGCTGACTCTCTTCCATTGCTTCCCTCCATGACTCATCCCTTCACAACAGGAGTGCACAACCTGTGGCTGGTGGACTGAATGTGGCTGCTTCCAGTGTAGCCCATGGAGTTGTGGAGACTCAGAATTTCCCTTGCAAGCACTAGTGCTGGGTAGGGAAAGCCTGAGGTTTCCCTTGCCGGTGCTAGTGCTACTGCTAGCAAGGGAAACCCTTCTCTTATCTCCAATCCATGGATGCCAATGGGGGGGGGTATATGCCCCCTGCCCTTGGAATCCTAATTGTATTTATTTATTTTAATGTACACACACACACACACACAGTGCTAGTCAACAAGATGTTTAGAGTGATCTCTGAGACCACTCCTACTAAAAGTGGCTGCCAGACTTCGACGCTGCCCTTTTCTGGAGGAGAGCCTTCCTTGGCCAGCAGGCAGCTCAGATGAATGCTGCTTGTTCTGATCTAATGATGCTGCTTCTGCAAATGTTACAAGATTTAGAAACCCTAGAAACACAATGATAATATAAACAAAGTCCCACAGGTAACATGACAGACCTTTTATGGTTTTGTGTTGAGGCAGGGAAAGAAATATTTTTTAAAAGAATTAGAAGCCGGGGCAGGCAATGCTAAGTGCAGAATGAGTTTTGAACTAGATCTCATTAAGTTAGTTGGACTAGGATATAATGTTTGTTCAACCATGGCAGGAAAAGAAGCTGGGGTCCAAAGCACAAATCAGGGCAATCTATCCTCAGGCAACTTTGTCCACTGCTCATCCCATAGAATTAATTTCACTGTTCATGATTTGAACAGTGTAAGTGATGTGCATAATACAGTTGGCACAATTAAAGCCATCATAAAAAAATCTCCATGAGAGCGTTCGAAGATGACATCTACTACCCAATATACCAATGCTATGTGAAACATGGTGGACTCAAAACTACAAGAGTACCCACGTGTTTGCAGAAAATTACAGAAGTATTGTCTCACAACTCAAGCAATTAGCAGGATCAAGCAACACCCAGACAAGACAACTTTCCCACCGGTTGTGTTCATCATGGACATCAACTTGTATTGTTTGTCTAGTGATCATAAGCAAACATTGTTCAATTGTAGCTCTGCAATCTGTGAAGTTAGATGTAATGGAAATGAAAGCACATATGCAAGAGTTGCTGAGAATAATGGAACAACAGAGGGAAGCTAGTGAGGGGACCTTTAGCACAGTAATAGAGAAGTGCAAGAAACTGGCAGATGAAACGGATGTACAACTTAAAGCACCTAGACAAACCATATAATAGAGAAACTGCCAGTCATCTGAACCAATCCACAGAAGAGTTCTACTAGTGGTCTATCTACAGTCCCTATCTGGATTTGCTTATTACCACTGAAGACTCATTTCAGTAATGAAAACCAACCTGCTTATAGTTCGCTGAAACTACTTCCATCTCAGATGTACCTCACTGAAGAAAAAGACTTTCAAGCCCGTCAGTTCCATTCAGGAACTTTGAAAACTTTGAGAATGAAAGTTATTTGGTTGGGGGCAAAAAGACATACCAACCAGTTGCTTGGTTGTGGGCAAAAAGAGATACCAAAGAAATACACCCATCGTTGTGCGAACTTACTGAACTTTCGGACCACAGCGAAGTGTTCCCTGCTGTTAAAACAGCCATCCTCACAGCACTTTCCCTCCCAGTGAAAACATGCACTTTGTGCAGGATGAAGACATGGCTACATCTGACAATGAGTGAAGGTCATTTGTCTGGCTTGTGTGTGTTGAGTATCCATAGAGAAAAGCTTAAGACCCAAGGGAAAAAATATAAAAGAAGTTATTCTTTGCTGTTTTAAATCTGTATTTTAAACTCCTGTACTGCTGCTAGGTTTTATTGTGGTTGTATTGTTATATTGTGGTTTTAATGTTCTATATATTTTAAATTGTTTTATTGTGTGTTTGGTTTTAATTTTTGTGAACCGCCCAGAGAGCTTCGGCTATTGGGCGATATAGAAATGAAATAAATAGAAATGAAATAAATAAATAAATTGACCATTTTGGCCAAGGCCCTTGAAGCCTCCAGGGCCCCATCTACATGGCACTACTTTCACCCTTCACTCCATTGCAACTGTGCAGCTTCAAAATAGCTTCTGCTGGGATATACTTGCGATTTACTGCGGGCTTCCCTAGCAGACTCCACCGTGCCCTTTTAAAAAAATACTTTCATGCACAGCTGTGCAGGCCCGTGAGCATGGGGGTGCAACACTTCAGTGGCTGTTTTGTATTTTAGGGGCTCCGTCCCTCATTAGGTAAAACGTGGGTGTTCTGTGCTCCTTCATTTCCATGCCATCTGTTCATCAGTTCCTCAGCCTGAGACTCTCACGATGGTTCGCGCTCACAAGTGTGAGCGGTACATGCCTACCCATAGCTCCGAAATGGGGGCTGGAGCAAAGTTGGTCCTCCCCCAAGACAGCTGCCTCCCCAGCCCTTGGACACTGAGACCAAAAGCAACTGTTGCGAAGATACAAAGCTGCAAAAATGTGCGAAAGTGTGATTAAATAAATGAAAACACCTCTCTGTGCCTCTATAACTGTGCAGCTGTGAGGGGACGGGGGCAGTAAAGGGGTGTCACAGAGTGACACAAGCAGTATGCATGCCTACAACACACCCACTGCAAAATGCAAAGTCGGTTTGGGGGAAGGACAGACAGCTCGCAACTGTGGGGAAACCCGCTGCAAACAAAAAACATCACAGCAAAACGCCTCCTTGGAAATCCGCATTTTCCAGGAGAAAACCACAGATGGCTGCGAAGTGGTGACTACATCACCTATCCTGAAGGACCTCGACTCGCAGCCACCCTGGAGTAAAAGGCTTGTGTAGATGGGGCCCAGAAGATCCACTTTGTATTATATTTTCCTTTATCTTATGGACAAGAGAAATCTGACTGGGTTCAGACTTTATGTCTGACATTCACCGCAGCCAAGGCAGATTCTGTGTAAAAGGTATGAAATACCGTTTTGTTAATTTGGTTTAGAGTCCTACGGTATTGTTGTTCAATGGACAAACTAAAGCTGTATGTCTTTCTAGGGCCTTATTCTGTTATGTTAAATGGTCAAATAAACCAATTTCTTAGAAGTTAGTTCTGAAATGCATAATCCCATACAATACACGATGGGATTATACCAACAGGCACAACCTATCATTCTTTCTCGTTGCTTCTCTTCAGCACTATGTTATGGTGTGTGGGGTTCAGTCATATAAAGATGGCAAATAATCAAGAACAATCTGTAGTTTCAAATCGTAGACCTCCCCGCACCCCACCCTGGAATTATTTCTGTGGACACCCATGTTCTGATCTCTCCAGACCAGGGATAAAGGATCTGAGTGTGTGGCAGTGCTAGCTTGGGAAAGCCTGGGATTTCCCTTGCCAGCAGTAGCGAGGGAAGCCCTTCCCTTATCTCTGATTCCTCCTGAATGGTTTCCCCAGTTAGTGCTCCCAAGAGAAAGCCATGTCGGGGGGGGGGGATGCGTGTGCGTGTGTGAAAGAGTGTCTGAATGTGCAGGAATGTGTCTGTGCCTGTGCAAGTGTGTGTGCGAGTATGAATGAGTGTGCGAGTGAAAGTGTGTCTGTGTGTCTGTGCGTGCACATGCGTGATCCCCGGCGCTCGGGCAGATGCCCAATGTGGCCTGCAATGCGGAAAAGGTTATGAACCCTTGCTTTACAAGATACGTGCAGGAATCACGGAAGGATGTATGATCAGGTCATCTCAGGCGATTCTGAATTTACAGCCTTTCTATGTGAGTTCCCAACCTCCCTTCGATTGTGAAAACTTGCTTTCCCTTCGAGCTGCTAAGGCTCCAGGCTAAAGTCTTCCACAATGTGGAGTGCCAGGCGAGCCTCTTCCTTCTCTCACCTGCAAGCTGTTTTGGTGAGTTATTCTAAGGATAAGTCAAGCCGTAGCTCATTAATTCTGCGTTTCATTTTATTTTTAAAAAGCCACTGCCCATTTCTGAAGTTCTGCCTGCTTAGTTCTTGAATGCATATATTCAGCTGGAAACGGAAGCTGATTTTATTCTTTTGCCTAGCCAGAGATTGGCCTTACCCAGTCTGCCTAGACCACCTTGGAGATTCAAGGAGATTCAAGGACACTGGGAAAGGTGGGGGGCTGCTCTTCTGGATAGGTACAAGGCATATGCCTGGATTCTCACATGTTCAGGCGAAGAGTTATTTTAATCACATGAGTAGAGGCAGCGAATGCCCCTAACAGACCAAAAAAAGAACTTACAACCTGTCCTACCTCACAGGGTTGGAAGTGTAGCTTCTCATTTGTCACATATACGTATGATTTCATAATATTGCCTGCGACAATCAAACATGCTTCAACAATATCACTAATGAGAGAAATCCGGTTTAGCCAATGATCACAGTTTGTGGCTTGAGTGTTGGTAAAAACTTTTTCCCCCAGGGGAACAACCAGAAAGATGTCTGAATTTCCAGCAACCAAAGCTTTACTGAAGCATTTTAATTTTCAGAACAACTTGACATCTGTGTATAGTCTGAATGGTCTATTTAGTATGTGAGCTGTCTAGGTATGGGTGCATCTCAGGGTCTAGTACAATGGGACTAAGTGCTCCTGCATACGATTTCCATTATTATAAAACACAGAAACTGAGAAGCTATTCACATGGAAAGGGTGTCCTTCTCTGCACTGTATGATAATGTGTAAATTAAATCCTGCAATGCCCTTAACAATTATGTTCTCTGCATATGTAAATAGAAGCAACAGCTCCCAAACTGCCAATATGCATCTTAATTCTCATAGAATGACTTTATGTCACAGAGCAAGTGGACTGGAAAAGAAAATAAGAACTGAGAATATGAAAAAGAATGGTGTGGTAGGACAATAAAGCTTCACCTATTTTATGGCAGAAGAAACAACCGAAGTGTCGGGGAGAACTGAAACTCTTGCCGGACTTAGGGCACAATCCTATGCATGTTTAGACAGAGAAAAGGCCTACACCTCCCAGCATGCCCCAGCCAGCATGGGGCATGCAGAGAGGTGTAGGCCTTTTCTCTGTCTAAACATGCATAGGATTGTGCCCTTAAGGGTTTTTGTCTGTGTCCAGCACTAGTAAGAATTCCAGTACACATGTGACAAATTTCCTACAGAATGATCACTTGGATTCAAAAAGTATACTATTGCAACCATTTATGTTCCCAGTATAGGTCAAATACAATTTTTTGAGAGAGCGTTCCTTAGAAAATGCTAAAGATAAGACATCATCAGGCACTCGTTCAAACATTAGGGATAGCAATGTCCTTAGATATCTTGGAGCTCATGTGGGCCTTGTGGACTCATGGTGCATGAGTTGTTCCAGTGCAAGAGATTACACATTCCACTTCAGTGTGAAAATGATCTTACCATTGCAGATATGATCCTTCTGGCCCATGAATTGACCACTGAGCTCCAAGATGCCCACATGTACCAGTCCCTGGTGTCATGGTCCCAGGTGTCATACCACCACTGGAGTCATCAGCAGAGGAGGAGCCAGAACTGTCAGAGCCAGTTGTTCCCTCAGGTGACCCTGATAGTAGCCAAGATGGTCCAGGACCCTCAGGGGTGATGCCTTTGAATCTGCCTCCAGGAGAGGCAGAGAGTTCAGCTTCTGAGGCAGAGGAAGATTCTGAGCCACCACCTAGACCCCAAGAATGCCGGCGCAATGAGGTCCACGATGGGATGGTTGCCAGGTGAAGGAGTGCTCACTTACTGAAGAGGACTACTCAGGAGTTGGGCCCTCCTCTTGAGGAGGACATCTGACAAGCTTGTAATAGGAAGCAGCTGAGCACTGGGTGGGGCTCTAGTAGTTTTACCTATATCAGCTCTCACTGGTAACCAGAGAGTTGTTGGAAACAATGCTTTTGCTAGTTCTAGTATGTGCTACCTTGCCTTGTGATGGATGCTCTGCTACTGACCTTGGACTGTTTCTTGACTCTGCTTCTGAACTGAGTAATGTACCTGGCTGATTTACTGTGTTTGATCTCTTTCTTGTTACCTTGACTACTCCTGCTGCTGCCTGATCCTTGTTGCCTGTCTGTGTTTGGACCCCTGCCTGGATTTTGACCACTCCTGCCTTAGCCTAAACCCCCTTGGACTGAAACCTGTGTGCTTGGCCATTTGCTTGCCAGAGTGACTCTTCTATTGTATTGCTCCCTGTATTTGCTTGCAAAGAGCCAGGACTCAATCTAGAGCAGGACACCAGGTACCTGTACTGATCATGCATGGATCACAGCTCCCTTGTACCCTTCACACACAACAGAACACGCTCAAACAATGGAAACTAAATATGCTTCTCCTTCAGAATCAATTTTTAATTGCTCAAATGAGTAAGAAATCCCCCAAACTTTTTCTGAGAACTTTTGTCCTGAAACCTCTCCCCTAGTAGTTTGGGATGCATTGAAGGCGCTGGCTAGAGGATGGCTCTTGTCAGCTGCCTCACAAATGAAGAAAGAGTGGATTCAGGTGAACTCCAACCTCTCCGCTGAACTGTGTAACTTGGAACAAAAGCCCAAGAGAACCTGTTCTAATGAAATATACTGACAGTTGACAATAGTGTTACAAAAATGGACTTTGTTGGAAACCCAGGTTCCCCAGAAATCATTCCTGTATACTAGTCAAGCATACTTAGAGAGGGGTAACAAGCAGGGGAGATATCTACAATGGAAAGTGAGAGGTGCTCAAACTAGGGATGGCAGAGAATTCCGCCATGGATCTCGGTAAGGCCGAATGCCAGTGCATTCGGCCCCCCGAACTCTGTGGCAGAACGGCCTGCCACACCCTGCCCCCCGTGGATCCCCCCGGGATGAGACTTACCTGGGGCAGATGTTCCAGGCGGCGGTGGCTCTGGTGGTGGCTTTGGCAGTAGCAGCTGCGGCGGCTGGTCTTCCGACCAGCTGCCGCCGCTGCCATTTGTAGTCTTGTAAAAAACAAAACAAAACACCCAGACGTGATAGGCTATGTAAAGATTTACATAGCCTATCATGGTTGGGTTAAAAAAAAAAAATGATGTGATAGGCTACATAAAGATTTACGTAGCCTATCACATCTGACTTTAAAAACAAAAACAAAACGCACGTACGCAAATGGCGGCGGCTACAGCCGCTGCCATTTGCGTTCCTTATTTTGGGCCGTCTTAATCTACGTAAATATTTACGTAGACTAAGACGGCGAAATTAAGGGGAACGCAAATAGCGTAGCGGATGCTATTTGCATTCCCCCTTATTTTTGCCATTTTAGTCTACGTAAATATTTACATAGACTAAGACGACCAAAAATAAGGAACACAAATGGTGGCGGCCGTAGCCGCCGCCATTTGCGTACGTGCGTTTGTTTTTTTAAAAAGTCAGACGTGATAGGCTACGTAAAGATTTATGTAGCCTCTCACGGCTGACTACAGGGACGCAAATGGCGGCGGTTACAGCCGCCACCATTTGCGTCCCTGCTAGCCAGCGGCTGGATGTCTGGCTGCTGGCGGAGCCGGCCGGTGGCTCCACGGAATCCCCGCGGAGCCGCAGAGCAACTCCCCCCCGGCGAGGATTCTGGGGGGAGGGACAGAGCGCCTCCCCCCCCCAGCAGAACCCGGTGGAGCCAGGTAAGGGGGATTTTGTACATCCTTAGCTCAAACGCAAAGACAAGTGATGGCTGTCAGGACCCCATAAAACAACCTCACTACTAGGAAACTTAAGATCTGTTCTGTATCCTTGAGCTACTATTAGGACTTATATATATGTTAGTGACCATCCCTCAACCAAATAAAAGCCTTTCTGAATTCTTTGCCTATTCCAAATATTATGCTGGAGAATAGGGCAACTTTTGAAAGGTCCAACTCAGAAGAATATCATGAGCCCAGGCCTTCAGGCACATACTCTGGCATTCTGACACAGGACATCCAAGTCAGCAAGATTATTCATTGTAGCAAATCTCACAGTAAAAGCTTAATGCTGATACTCTTCAGAAATCTTATTGCTCCATAACAGCTGTAGGCCCAAGTATTAGTTGAAGAAACAGTCTAAAGCCTTTTAACTACAACCATGTCAATTTTATGGTTGTTTCCGAGAATGGTTAGGCAGATCAAGGGACAGAGTGTTAAGATTCTATTTTTCTCTGTGTTCTTCTTGCAGCATTTAGCTTTGCAAAAGGCTTTTCCTGGACAACAGTCTTTAAGGACTACTTGCTTCCATGGATTATTTTTACAGACTCTGTCTACAGCTCTGCCTAGATTCCTCTCTTATATTTCCTTTCTGATTTAAGCTTCAGATCTGCCTTTTAGCAACACTGAGTTTAAATACTTTTCATGGACCTGAGGGGATACTTTTGGAAAAACTGTGCCTGGAAGCCATCTAAGAATCCTGATTTCTCCATTGGAGTGATAGATACCCATTTTTCTTAGAGCTGGGAATGAAGAAACTGGACTGGAGAGTATGCTAGACCAAGTTAGGATTTAATGTGGTTTTTCTTGCATTCCATTTGCCATCTATTATGCCTTGATTAGTTGATGCAATCAGCTTTATTTTTCATTTATTTTTTTATTACCTGTATGGTAGTCACATTGTAACTGGTCCATTTATTATGCTTAATCATTTTTATGCAATGTATTGCTAATTTTCTATTGTGCATTCACTCTTTTTCATGAATATTTATAACTATTCACCATCTTGTTTGTTATTTCAATAAATTGTAAATAGTGTGGTTCTGACTATGAGTCACTCTCCATAGGACCACTGGAGCAACTTAAAATAGAGGGAACAAAGAACCCGTCATTTAATCTTTTGTTGTTGTGCATTGCATTTAAAATTTATTTTAAAAACAAATTAAAATTCAGGGGCCATGCTGGCTGGGTATGATGGGGGTTCTAGTCCAATATCCAATACATTTATAGGGCACCAGATTAGAAAAGGGAGTTGTACATCAACCTGCCTATACAGTGAGGTCCTCAATCTACACTGCCGATTTAATGTGGAGGGAGAGCACATCAGGGTCATTCGCAACAGATGACACTGCTGCCACTCCACAGCCACCCCACAGGTTCCCTCTGGAAAAGGTGCATTTTCAGAAAGTCATTTTAGTGCATTGTTTTTCTTAAACATGCCTCCAGAGCAGTTCTGCTGTAATGTGCCCTGTCCCCCGCATTAAATCCTGGGCATGCCTATTTCTGTGACCTGGCAGTGAACTGGTCAAGGGGTGGGGCTGCCCCTTCTCTCCCCCCATTCCTTCTTTTTGGACACAACTTCTTCCCAGTTAGCACTACTTCCCATTCACAAGCATTGACCCACTGAGAATCTGCAACGTCTCCTTCCCATGAAGAAAATAGGAGCCATGCTGTTTTAAGCCTCCGGAATAGCATACTTCCTCTTTTTCCCATTGAGAAAATGGGAGCTGTGCTGTTTCAAGCCTTCACAGCAGCGCACTAGCTATCTAGCATCTGTTTCATATTCACAGTAGGGCAGTTTCATTCACAGAGGGGGCGGAGAGGGGGCAGCCAGTAGTGGGAGCCAGCAGCAGTGGTATTTCACAGTATCATTACTGCGATACACTGAAAACAAAAGAATACACAGAGGAGAAGGGGGCGACCAGTAGCAGGAGCATGGACAGGGCAGGGAACAACCCTCTCTCATTCGCTGAGCAGCATCTCTGTGGCTGATGATGTTCACTTCAACTGGTGAGATTCCACCCAACCCCAAAGTAAGGCAGTTTAAAGTGTTGTTGTGTGACTTGTGAAAGCAGGTTTTTAGATGGTGTATACTCCACTTCTCTTGCTTCATGTGCTGCTGACAGACTTCTGCCAAGAGAGGGACAGGGGGAATGCGGCCCTGTTGATTCTCCTGGACCTCTCAGTGGCTTTCGATACCATCAACCATGGTATCTTTCTGGATAGGTTGTCTGGGTTGGGAGTTGGAGGCACTGCACTACAGTGGTTCCACTGCTACTTGGATGGCCGACTCCAGAAGGTGGTGCTGGGGGATTATTGCTCTGTGCCATGGCAATTGTGCCATGGGGTTCCACAGGGCTCTGTTTTATCCCCCATGCTGTTCAACATCTACATGAAACCGCTGGGGGAGGTTATCCGGAGGTGTGGGCTGAGGTGCCATCAATATGCGGATGACACCCAGCTCCACCTCTTTATCAAACCCAGGTGAGGCAGTGGCTGTCCTGAATCAGTGCCTGGGCACGGTAATGGACTGGATGAGGGCCAATAAACTGAAACTCAATCCAGACAAGACGGAGGTACTTGTGGATGGTTCGTCTGCCCGGCTAGGTGATATTCAACTTGTTCTGGAGGGGGTTGCACTCCCCCTAAAGGATCAGGTTCGTAGTTTGGGGGTGCTCTTGTTGGATCCAGAACTGTCACTTGAGGCACAGGTGAACTCAGTGGCACGGAGCACTTTTTATCAGCTTAGGCTGGTACACCAACTACACCCTTATCTGGACAGAGATAGCCTAGCTACAGTTATCCATGCTCTGATAACTTCTCGTCTGGATTACTGCAATGTGTTATACGTGGGGCTGCCTTTGAAAACGGTCCGGAAACTTCAGCTGGTCCAAAATAGGGCAGCAAGACTGTTAACAGGGACTGGCCAACGAGCTCATATTACGCCAGTACTTTTCCAGCTGCACTGGCTGTCAGTCCATTTCCGGGCCCGATTCAAAGTGCTGGTATTAACATTCGAAGCCCTTAACGGTTTGGGGCCAGGTTATCTGAAGGATCGCCTCCTCCCATATGTGCCTGCCTGGACCTTAAGATTATCCTCAGCAGCCTTTCTCTGTGAGCCCCTGCCAAAGGAAGTGAGGTGGGTGGCTACCAGGAAGAGGGCCTTTTCTGGTGTGGCACCCCGGCTGTGGAATGAGCTCCCTAGTGAGGTTCACCTGGCACCTACACTGTATTCTTTCCAACGCCAGGTGAAGACTTTTTTATTTTCCCAGGCATTTTAGCGTTTAAGCATTCTAGACTTTTAGCTTTGCTGTTTTACATCTGTATTTTAAATCCATGCATTGCTGCTAGGTTTTATTCTGGTTTTATTCTGGTTGTATTGTTATACTGTGGTTTTAATGTTTTATATATTTTATATTGTTTTATTGTGTGCTCTTTGTTTTTAATTTTTGTGTACTGCCCAGAGAGCTTCGGCTATTGGGTGGTATAGAAATGAAATAAATAAATAAAATAGACTTCATGATAATCTGGATAAAAGATGAAAATGCTTCTGCATGCATTTCCATATAGATCTGGCCATGGTCACTGGGAAAGCAGCCTTCCTGGTTGTGGCACCCTGCCTGTGGAATGCTCTCTCAAGGGATGCTCACCTGGTGGCCACTCTGTCTTTTAGGTGCCAGGTGAAGTCCATTTTATTTCCCCAGAATCTTAAACTTCTGTTCAGATTATTTTAATGCTATAATTTTAACTGCTCTTTTATCTTTTTGTTTTAGTTGTTTTTTTTTGACACTGTATGAAACCTTGGAAATCTTTATATTGAAGGGCAGGATACACATCTATAAAACAAATGCATACAAGAAAGAATAGCATTGTGAGAAACTTCTCACATGTGTAGCAGACTCAAGTTTAAATTGACATTACACTGGAGGGAGCAATCCTACAGCCGCTAGTCAGCGGCCAGACGGCCATAGGAGATCTGGTTTTCCAGGAACCGACCTCAGAGCCACGCTCCGAGGTTGATTCCCAGACACCACCCCAATTCAGCTCTGCCTCAGAGGCAGCGTGGAACAGCGCTGTGCTCCGCACTCGCGAGAGGAGAGTGGAGCAGCCAAAAAGGGGTGCTCCTGGAGTGCATCCCAGGGCAGGAAGGGCAGAAATGCCTGTACAACACATCCAATGTGTCATACAGCAGCCTCCTCCCCCCACTTTGCCCTCCTGTGGCTAGACAGCCGCAACTGGCTGTCTAGCCGGAAATGCAGGGCAGTAGAAGCGTGAAGGGAATGATCCCCTCCGTGCTTCTCCTGCCCTGCATTGGATAGGTGGTCGCCTCTGATTTCAGAGGCAGCCACCTATCTGAATAGGACTGCGCCCTAAGAGGCCTTTAGTGCACCCATTTCTGAAGACTGCTTTTGAAATCAGTATATGGTTCTTGCCTTTGGCTTCAATGCTGAATTTATTCACTGTTCTGTGAATCACCAAGTGTTATTACTCTCCACCACCCAAAACAATACTCCCACATTACCTCAGAGTACATGGAAGCATTTTTAACACATACCCCCTCCATGGGGGAGGATTTCAGGAAAAATGGTGGGGGGAAGTGTAATCCTCCCCTCCCAGTGCACGTTGCAGTTAGTTGAAATTGGGGCCATACACACTTACTGTAGGGTAAAAAAAAAAAGATTTATCCTCAGCTACATGCTATGCAATTAATTTAATGTGTAGTTTGACCTGTACTTTCAACACCTGTTCTATGGGGTGTCTGGGAACTATTACAAGATCCATCATTTGTGCACAGTCTCCCTGAGGTGGCTGTTGTGTGTGCATTTTCTTTGTGTTGTGGATTTTAATTTTTATTTTCTCTTCATTGTTTTCTTTTAAAAAGCATTGAGTATTGTTAACGTTTGATTGTTTTAATTATCAGCTGCTATTGGAAATGCAACTCATCAATATCAAAAATAAATAAATAATAAACACAGTATTCAAGAATATTCCAGTCTTTGTGGAGCCTCAGTATAATAGACTATATATCACAAATTGTAGGACATGTTATGTTTGCCTCTTTAAAAAAAATTAATATCACAGAGGAAAATCTTCCTAAAGTCATTAGCTGCAGCAAAATTCATATGGGCATGATACCAGAAGAAACCCCATCCTGCACCACATGGGGGATGGTTGTTAAAAGGTTTAGATCTTGCAGAAATGGATAAGTTTATAGAAGAGGTTCACAGGAGAGAAGGCACACAGGTAAAGTAGTGGACTAGTGGTCTTTATTGAGTATTGTGTACTTTATGGCAGAGCTTTCCAAACTTTTCATGTTGATGACACACTTTTTAGACATGCATCATTTTGTGACATGGTAATTCAGTTTTACTAGCAAACCGGAGGTTAAACTAACCCGTTATAAGAGATACAGACACATACATAAATTGTAATAATGAAATGTATGGGGATACAACATATCTCATGAAAACCTTTCATTTATATTTTTAAAAATATATGATTTGTAAGATAATATACATTATTGTCATTCATGAGTAACAGTATGTAAATATGTGCAAGAATTTTAAAAAGTTGAATAACACCAATAACTACTTACCATTTTAATGGGGTGTATGAGGTTGATTGGATGAACACAGCTTTTCAATATTTGGTGGAATATTAGATAAAGACACTCGCATTTCGTCATCAAGCATTTTTAAGCTTCCACGTTTCAGTGTCTTTAACTTTGCCATTGTTGAAAATAAATGGCAGAAATCAAATCATAAGTGCCACGTGGTGGGTGGCTTGCTGTTTGCCACATTGGGTTTGGGAGGGTGGCCTCCCTTTAGCCAGCAGCAGGTTGGGTGACAGCCTGCAGCTGCGCTCGCCTGGGTGATTGGGAGCACACTGATTCTGAGGCTTCTGGCCTCCACTGAGCTCCATTCCGACTGGCCAAGACGGCGGACAGCCCGCTCGGTGCAGTCCCAGGCGGCGTTTCCGCCTGCATGTTACTCTGGCCTGGCTGCGTGGCAGCGCGGTGCAGAAGTCTGCGAAGGGCACGCCCGAAATCACGCAGAGCTGGTGGCCGCTGCCGCTTCTCCACGCAGGCGTCGGCCAAGCTCTGCTCCCAGGGCAGCACCTCCCTTCCCCTCTCTTCGTCCCGAGCCTCTACCTTTCCGGGGAGCGCAGGCTTGAAGCTCTTCGCCTGCCCGGCGCAGCCCTCCCTGCTTTGGGGGCATCCAGAAGGCCATTGTTCTCCCCCGCTGCCCTGCAGCCGCACTGAGGATGCGGGGAAGCCTCTCGACTGAGCTGATTGCAAATTGCTCAACTAATTGCTCCACTAACTTCAAATTCCCCACACTCCTCGTGCAGCCAGTGTTACCACGCTCCTCGCTGTACCGCTCCAACACCGCCAATCATTTGTGTCCAAGTCAACACGCCACATGATCCTAAAGCAGCTAATGTTAAAGCACCTAAGCCTTAACTGCTAAGCCTTAGCAGCTAAGCTGCTTTAACATTAGCTGCTTTAGGAAGTTCCGGGGAGGGGCCAAGGGAAGCAAATGCGAGTAAGGGAGCTCCGCGGTGCCCTTCTACACAATTTTCTGCATTTCGCGCGACACACCTACACACTGCCAGCGACACACTAATGTGTCGTGGCACACAGTTTGGAAAGCTGTGCTTTATGGGCATGTAAGATTGGATCACACCATATTTGTGTTATAATCATGTATAGCAATTTTCTTTTTTGTCTTATTGCATATGTTAAAACTGTTTTTAAAAGTTAATGAATGAATTAATTAAAGAGTATCCCAACCTGTGTAACTGGCACAAAACAGAGGACTTCTAGAAAACAGGTTCTTTTCAGTTCTCCTGACTCTCTGCTGGGGTTAGCAAGTTAGCCCCAATCCCAGCAAAACCAGCAGCAGCATGAGAGCTATACGGGGCCAACCCTACCTACAGGCAGAGCATGGCAGCCAAATTCAGGGGTCATGAAATGGCAGCAAAGTGTTAGTTATTTGATTTATTATTATTGTATTTTTACTGCCAAGAACAGGCGCCTATGGGATTTTCTGCCTCAGGAGGCAAAACAACATGGCCTGCCTTGAGTACTATGCACTGGGGGGGGGGCAGGGGGGATTTGCTGCTCTGCTTTAGGCAGCAAAAGATCTTGGGCAAGTCTTGGAGGTGCCTCTCTGTAGCTTCTTCCCATATTTCTCCAGTAATATTTGGATCAAGAAACCATATGCCAGAAACATGGGAAGCTGCCTCATACTGTGTCAGTCCATTGGTCGGTCTAGCCCAGTATCGTTGACACTGACCAGCAGTGGCTCCTCAGGGTTTCAGACAGGAGTTTTTCCAGCCCTTTTGGACATGACGGGGATTGAACTTGGGACCTTTTGCATGCAAAGCAGGTGCTCTGCCACTGAGCTTCAGCTTCTCCCCTGCCACTGGGCCAATTACTTATCACTCACATGTCACCTGCCCTGCTAGCTGCCTGGCGAATGCTCCAAGATAGAGCCACACTTTTTGTGTTGCCCATATAACCTCCGGCTCTAAATGTTACCAGAGCAGCAAAGGAAGAAGCCATGGGAAAGCAGCTCCCATATCATCTTCCCACGTGGTTCCATCTTGTATAAAAGTATTATCGTTTACAGGGCAGTGGCCTTGCCTAGTTGAGACCACTGTGTACCCAGATCATATGATTTTTCTCAGGGCTGTGTTTCCATCAGCGATTTACTCCAACCTGGCTGTGTGGTGAGGTCTCTGTGTTTCCATGATGTCATGGCCATTCAGCCCCAGCGCTGCATCTTATTGCTGAAAAACCGCTTCTTCTCAGACTGCTTATTGTCCGACTTTTCCAGCTTACCACGGCTCCATTACTGACCTGTTTCCACAATTGCACAGAGTCCTGCCCATGGGACGTGTAGCCCGGCCTTTGTGGGTGTGTCACTCTGACCTCAGTGACCCAACCCTTTCCGTCTCTGTTTTCTGGAAGTCTCATTACCATTTTGGAGCAGGATGCTGAGGGACCAACTTTTAAAACATCATTGAAAATAAACACTAGAACACAGCCCATGACCCCAGTCAAGGGGTGTTTTGTCCCATTGTGCTGAATGAGGCTTGCCCTCTTAGTGACCACAGAAATAACAGAGAAGCCCCTCAATTGGCACAGCACATATCAAAGCCCTCAACTCTTGAAATGCAATTAAGCATGATCTGGCAGGGGGAAAAAACCCAGCGTGTATGCTGAGTTTTTTTCCCCCTGCCATGATAGGCTACATAAATACTTACGTAGCCTATTATGGCTCAATACAGGGACGCAAATGGCGGCAGCTACGAACAGCCACCATTTGCGTCCCTGCAGGGCTGCCCAGCGGCCGGATGTCCAGCTGTGGGCGTTCTGAGCCGGCCAGCGGCTCCGCGGCTTGGCAGGATTCCGGGGGGGGGGAGGACCGGATCACCTCCCCCCCATTGAGGATTCCGGGGGGAGGGATGGAGTGCCTCCCCCACACTGTGGATTGCCTGGCGCGGAGCCAGGTAGGTGTTTCGTACATCCCTAATATTGCGGGTTACAATGGGGGCTGGATTCTGGCTTTGTCTTTACTACTACTCTCTTTCCCACAAGAAACCCATTAGTGTCTCCTCAGAAGTAACTCCCATTGTGTTGAATGAGAATTGCCTCTGAATGCCTACATCAGAACTTACAGAGATTCCCCCTCAACTGAAATGGCATGCTTTTAAGCCCAATTCCTTAAATGTGATTAAGCGAGATCTCAAGGCTTCGGTCCATTGCTTTAGGATGTAACTCCTTCACAGCTTCCATATAGAGAACTTGTGCATTAAAATGGGGGCTGGTTTTGCTCTCCTTCCCACAACAAACCCATTACTGTCTCCTCAGAAGTAACTCCCATTGTGGTCAGTGAGGTCCTCTGGGTTAAAATGGGGGCTAGTTTCCCTCTTTGTGTTCTCCCCAACCCTTTCCCAGCACATGTGTGTGTCTACTCAGAAGTAACTCCCATTGTGCTCAGTGAGGCTTGCTCCTGAAATGCAGGTGCATCTGGACTTTCAGGGGAAAGGAGAAAGGGGGGGGAGAGGGGGAAAGCCTCTCTTCACAGCAAAGCTGATTCCTTTTTTAAAATCCCATACACTTCCATTCGCTTCTCCTTCTGTTGTCCTGGACACACGGCCGAGAAGGTGTGAACACTGAAATTGTGGGAAGGAGAGGGAGAGATGATCCTGGAGGGAGCAGTCAGGCAGAGATGAAAAGATGCATATGTAAGCACCCGTTTTAGAGGAAAGAAAGAAAGTTTAAAGGGGTGCGGGATGCTCCTGACACAGCGCTGTGATTTTTTCCTCCTTCTCTAAAGCAAAACAAAAGGGCTGGGAAGGCAAGGAGGAGACTGGCCAGAGCAGGAAACTTCAGAGGGGGTGAGGGAGGGGGGAATCGGAAACAGGAGGAGGTGGGAAAACATAGGGTAAGCAGACCCAACCCACTCCAAAAAGACTCCACCCAGCTGTCAAGGTGGAAACTGAGCCCATAGAGCCCCAGAGCACTTCTCATTCTGAGGAGGAACAGCAATCCATGGAAGAGGAGCTCGCTCATCTCTCACAAGCACAGCAGCTGGCAGAGATTCCTCCTGCCATCATTCCTGGGATAGATAGTGACCCTGGCAGTGAGAGAGCACTGGAGCGGGGCTTGCTGGATGCTTGGCGTGGACACAGGGAGTGACGACAGATGGAGGGCGCCGAAAGGAGTCGCTCTGCTCGTTTGGCGCTCAAACAACGGTCGCGTCCTGAGGACCCAAAGGAAAGAGGGAGGATCTCTCCATAGCCCATAAGTTCAGAGTCTTCCCATGGTTCTCCTTCAAACGGGGACCAACTGTCTTACCTGGAGCTTAGGCTACTCAGCTACCTTTCCCCAGTGCTGTTCCTTGCTTAGTTGCTAGTGATTAGTATCTGAAAGAGTCATAAAGGAATAAAGCCTTGGAAAGAGTCCTCGTTGTCTGTGACCTGAGTTGGCTATTGGAGGGGACTGCAAGAGGCAGCTAGGGCGCTCCTGACACCAGCCACCAAGAGAATAACGCAATTAGGGCTCCATTGAAACAGTGCAGATCCCTAGGGTACAACGATGATAAACGGGCTGTTTTAGGACATGGAAACACGTGTGAGAGAAGATGCGATTGGGGAAACATTGCAACAAAGTTGGACAAGAAGTGAAGCCAATAGTGTGGAAACACAACCCAAGTCTCTAGCTCTGATGGTAGAGGGGCAGGCTTTGTACTAAGCGGAGATCATTGTGCTTCTCTTCAAAAGTATTTTGTACTTCCTCTTTTTTAACCTGCCCTCTTTAAACACTTATGAATTTTATCATCCAGGAAACAATTCTGTTATCACAAATATTCAAATGGTCTGAAAATATATCAGTTAAGAAATCTAAACTTTCTGCTTATCTACGACAAATTAAAACAGGAGTACACCTTATTTTGAGGTTGGGTCAAAATAGTTTCAGGAAAGCAACTGTTTTCTCTTAGCCATAGACCTGGTTCTATGAGAAGTAAGAACAACCAAATTTAAAAAATAGCACCCCAAAATTAGCACCTAAACAATGAGAAGCATGTGACAAAAGGCCCAGTGTTGTCAACAGTATTCATGAGTAGTAAGGAAAATGCAGATGAGAAATGCAAAACTCCTCTGAAGTCACGTTTCCTTCAGCCAACTTTTGTCACAGTCCTACAAAGGTCGTCTTATAAATACTTGAAAAACATGGTTCACACAGGAAAAAAACTCCCTCAAGATAGGGATGCATCTGGTTCATCAGCCACATGCAAAGGAAGCATTAAAGGTACTGACATCAGATTGGAAAAAGCAGCATTCTACAGGGGTCAATACTGGGTCAATGTCCGGAGCTGCTTAGGGCGCAGTCCTATGAGTTGCATTCTGGGTACTTGTAAACCCCTGAACTTGGAGGCTTACAAGTATCCCTTCCAAAGAGGGAGGCACCTTGTGCCTCCCATGCTGCGTCTTAGCTGGATGGGCGATTTCGCCTGTCTAGTGGAGGCTTCAGAGAGGGGGAGAGAAGGAGGCTGGGGTGGCAATAGGAAAAGGCTTAAGCCAGCTTCCTTTCCCCTGTCTCCATGCCGTATTTACCAAGCGCAGAGAGGCAGCTGGCATGGTTCTCTCTGCGCCAGCTATGAGGGGGAGGGGAGTGCAGTTTCCTGGCTCTGAGCCCTGTCTTCACGTGTGGAGCCAGGAACCAAAAAATCCTATGTCCCCCAGACACTGTCTAGGGGACATAGTATTGCTCCCTTAATTGTTTATTTATTCATTCATTTTTATATTAATGAATAAGCTGCTTTTTGGTCAAAGAGGCCCCCAAAGCAGTAGGGCCAGTGCCAGGTTTGAGGGGCACCTGGGTGCCCGGTATGCTTACCAGGCAGCAGAGGTCTCTTTTTCTTTCTTTGCCTCTTTAGTAGGGCAGTGGGTGCGCTTGAAGCAACATAGTGGCTGAAGCTGCAGTCACCCGCCATCTTTTTCCAGAGTCATTTTGGGGGAAAGAAGACTATGGGTAGCCAGTTGGTGCTTTGCTTTGTAGCACATCTGCTGAATGTAAACCAGAAAAGACAAATTATGAAGGAAGAAGGGATGCCAGCGACCAGCATCCAATCCAGTAGACCCTCTGTGGCTCTTGGGCCTTAGCATTTGCCCTGTCAAGCCAGGTGCTGATGCTGTGCCTGCAAAGCAGCATACAACTATTAAAATATATGATCACATTTTTTAAAAGAAACCATAAAAAGTAAGCAGCATGAAATGGAAGGTCAGAAGGCAGCTAGCACCAAGAGTAAGAACCATCTTTTGGGGAGCAAATAATTGCACATTGACAAAACAGTTCAGCCGATGAAAAGTTGACAGGGAAGGGGCTAGATGGACCTTATCAGAGAGAGAGAGAGAGATCTAGATTCTGGTGTCATAACTGAGAAGGCCCTCTCGCATATACCCAGCAACCATACCAGGTGACAGTGGGATGTGGAATAGAGTCTCCTGTGATCATTTCAGTGGGTGAGCAGAATTGTGTAGCATCATATGTGGCTTTCATTTAGGAATAGGCAATAACTTGGCAGTGGAACAAATGGAGATAGAGTGTTACACACAGGAAACAATTTCCAAATACACAGATGGGAAGTAGTCAAACAGCAGCTCTTCCAAGAAAAGTTTAGGTGTTATAGCAATAGCAAATTGAAGCTGAGAAAGGGATGCTGAAGCACAGACGGCCTATGTCATTTTAGGATGTATGAACATGAACACTCTCTCCAAGAGTCAGGATTTATCTACACCACTCAACTGAGCACAATACAATACCTGGAGTACTTTGTTCCCTTCTGGACATCACATTGGAAAGGGTCTAGAAGTCAAATGCGGTGAGAAAAGGCTGGCTTTGTTAGGCCTAGAAAAATAGGCAATTAAGCAGAACATTCTCAGAAAGCTACAGAGGCTGTTTCCAATTACCATGAAGTCATCATCATGGCGATCACTCATGACCGAGTAAGGTTGTCTTCCAGGGGTAGAGTCTTAGCATTGGGTCTGTAGGTGGCTGTGAAGGCCGATTCTGGATCCACACAGCCTCCCACAGTGAGGACATAGGTTTCCAGGTGGAAGGCGATCATGATGAGGATTTGCTTGACGTGCCTTCCGCTGAGCTCATTTCTCCCTTTTGCCCTGTACTCATGCTTCTTCAAAGCTCATAGCGCCTTTAATATAGGCTGACCTCCAGTTGGAACGCTCATGAGTTAGAGCTTCCCAGTTCTCAGTGCTTATGTTACATTTTTTTAGATTAGCTTTGAGAACATCTTAAAATGTCTTTTGCTGTCCACCAATATTCCGTTTTCCATTCATAAGTTGGGAATAAAGTAGCTGCTTTGTAAGACGATCAGGCATTCAAACAACATGGCCGGTCCAGCGAAGTTGATGTTGGAGAATCATTGTTTCAACGCTGGTGGCCTTTGCTTCTTCCAATACGCTGACATTAGTCCATCTGTCTTCCCAAGTAATTTGCAGAATTTTTCAGAGGCAGCGTTGATGAAATCTTTCAAGAAGTTGGAGGTGGCGTTTATAGGTGGTCCATGTTTCACAGGCATACAGTAAGGTCAGTAGTACAATGGCTTTGTAAACAAGCATTTTGGTCTCCCTGTGAATGTCCCACAAGCTCAAACCAACCCCTCTGTAGTGCCATCAATCCAGCTTAATGGTGTGATGCTGGAAAATGTCCATCACTTTTCTTATCTTGTCAGCCATCTCTCCACAAAAGCCAACATAGACACTGAAATTCAGCATAGCCTGAGCTCTGCGAGTACCATGAAGTACTGAACCTATGGTAGCCTCCCTCAACCAAATGACCTCCAGATATGTTGGACTACAACTCCCAGCATCCCCCAGCCAGCATGAAATTATATTCCAACACAACTGGAGGGCACTAGATTGGGGAAGGCTGTTCTATGGTATGGCAGGATAAATGGGCCCACTTATGATACTGTGATTCACAAGAAGTTGATAGTCCTGCACATTAAAATGCTTTAAAATAGGAAGCGCTGCTTGGTAGCACAGTAGCCTATAAATGGAAGCAATCTAATTTGCCCCCCCCCCCTCACACACACACACCTTAAATCTAGAAGGGATTGAAGCACAGTAACTCAATGGCTGATGCACTGATTCCAGCTGGGCTTCATGTACAACCAGTAAAGTGTGCGCTAAATCCACACATCAGATGGGGGATAATATTTGGCAAAACAGAAGCATAGACAAGCTCTGAGTCACCCTCACAGCCCAGGACTTCTAAACTCAGGTTGGGATGGGGAGGAGAGCATGGGAAAGAGGTAAATGCGCTCTCTTCCCCCCCCCCCCGCATATTATACCTCTCCTCGTCCTTGAATGCAAAGTACATCGTGCACTGCACTGAGCAGTAACCACTGTGAATGGTACCGTGAATTAAAATTGTCTCAGCAAGCACCATGCTGCTATCCTTTTGCTGTCTCAGCCTTGACAGGGTTTCTGTGGAGAGAAATAATAGACTATCAGAGGAGAAAAAGCCAGCACACCAGAGCATTGCAGAAAAGTTGTTTTAATGCATTTCCCCACCACCATCATGGACAAGACTATTTGCAGATTGCATCTACTTTAACTGGACTTATTAGCATAACGTAGTGCCTGATCATGCTGCATGGATACTGGCAGTTGCTTCAATTACATTCTTAACATATACGTGTTTTATGCATAAAGTGTAAATGTGCTATGTGTACATACAAGCAATCCACAATTGCCACTGTGTCTGTCATACAGGTGCATGGGTTAGAGAGCTGTGACAAGCTATGGCTCCCTGCACATGTAAACATTTACCACCACATAACACATGGAGCAGGCAGCCTTAAGCCTTAAAGAGGGATGGTATTTATTCTAGACTAATTAATTTAGAATAAAAAGAACCTGCACTTTTAAATGGTTCTTGGGTGACAATTAAACTCTGTAGGAGACCTTCCTATACACATTTTCAGATGATATTCCAAAATATTGCAAAATGGTGCCCATGTAGCATTAGTAAAAACATGTACATATACATAACAGTCTCTTCCAAACTCATGTTCCGATAAACATTTTGTTTTCTTCACCTCTAATGTCACCACTACTGTACAGTGCTCAGATAAGGTTATTCATCTCCTTTTTAAAAATGAAAAATAGGCCACTGAAAGAGAGAACAAGCCAGTTTTTCTACAAGGAAGGAACAGTAATGTCAAGGTCAACTTATTTTCTTTTTATACCCACCAAATTTGAAACTAGCTAGATGGTATATCCGTTAGGATCTGTGGATGAAATCTCCATCTGTGTAGCACTTATGCTAAAAACTGGGACTGTTATTGTTTATTTTTTTTACCCACACTTATGCCCCGCCGCATGGCCAGAAGAAAATCACAAGTACAAAACAAGTAAAAACCATTTAAAAGCACAGTAAAGATCATTGAATTAAAACCATAATAAAATTCAGTAAAATACCGCACAGTATAACAAATATTTCTCATTTAAACTTAAAAACACAACTCAACTGCAAACCAGTAAATTGCCAACCTAAAACAGATTGAAACAACAGCCACTTCACCTTCCAAACAACTCATGAAATAAAACTATTCTAACAAATTTATGGAAGATGAGATGGAAGATGGCCTGGAGGGCTTCCCTGGAGAAAAGAGTTCCAAAATGAGGGCTTT
Organism: Heloderma suspectum; assembly: GCF_057233095.1. Taxonomy (NCBI): domain Eukaryota; kingdom Metazoa; phylum Chordata; class Lepidosauria; order Squamata; family Helodermatidae; genus Heloderma; species Heloderma suspectum. The sequence continues at coordinate 103,584,610 of NC_139459.1, forward strand.
CTACTAAGGCTGCGCACCGTTTCAGTCTGAAGCCTGAATAACGAGTCGAAGCGGGCTGTTTCGTACCTCCTTGAGGTACGAGGCAGAGCAGAATAGCAACGAAGCACCCTGGAGTGAAACAGTTTGTATATGAAGCGCCTTGTCCAACTTGGTGATCTGTTCTGAGCAACCCAGACAGCCTGTTGCCAAAAGTATCAACTTCAGAAAGTTCAGCAAAGGGTTGAGGAGGAGGAAGAGGGAGGGAGGAAGCTTTGGTGAATGGAAACTCTAGTTGTCCAATCAGGGCTGAACGTAACCCAGCAATCTCCAATCAGAGACAGTGGTGGAGGAAGGGGGAAGATTGAATAACTGGAGAAAAACTGCTGCATTTCAGAGACAGAGATCATTCTGGTGGTGTTACTTAGGGATATGAGAAGTGAGAAAGCCCCCCACCCCACCCCTGCTCCACTCACGATTCCTCTGCCTCCACCATGATCGCCATGTTCTTAAAAAACGTGGCAATTGGAAGTCTATGTGCACATAGACTTATATGCAAATAGCGCTGTGAATCGCCCAGGCAGGACGAGGAGGTGAGATCCATGGCCCCACTACTTCCTAGCTGTCTCCTCCTCATGAGCAGGAGATGGCTAGCAGTCCTTGGGGGTGTTTCCACCAGCGATTTACCCCCTCCATTGACAAGGCACGGTGCTCCTTCATTACAGAGATCCTGAGGGTTAAAATGGGGGCTGGTTTCCATCTTTGTGTTGGAAGAAAGTAAAATAAGGATCATAGAATCATAGAATAGTAGGGTTGGAAGGGGCCTACAAGGCCATCGAGTCCAACCCCCTGCTCAATGCAGGAATCCAAGTCAGAGCATCCCTGACAAATGGCTGTCCAGCCTCGTCTTGAAGGCCTCCAGTGTGGGAGAGCCCACCACCTCCCCAGGTAATTGGTTCCATTGCCGTATTGCTCTGACACTCAGGAAGTTTTTCCTGATGTTCAGTCGGAATCTGGCTTCCTGTAACTTGAGCCCATTATTCCGTGTCCTGCACTCTGGGATGATCAAGAAGAGATCCTGGCCTTCTTCTCTGTGACAACCTTTCAAGTACTTGAAGATCCATTAAATCAAAAAGGGATCCTCATGGTTTTTAAAGGGAAGACTCCCAAAGCCACCATCCAATCACAGAGCACATCTGCCTCCATGGACTGAAGCAGAAAAATCATAGATCCGCCACTCATGAGTGCAGCCATGGCACAAGAACAGGGATCCAAGGCAGGGATCCTCTTGATTTCCTATGATTTTTCACACCATTTGAGGTGAAGCAGAAGATCTGGGATCTGCTGGGAAGCAGCAGATTTGGGATTTTTAGTGTGCATACTTGGACAATGATGAGTTCTGTGTTTTGATGGGGGGGGTGGGCAGGGGGGACCCAATGTAAAAATTCAGAGGATCCATATTGAATTGAGTGTCTTATCCATGGCTTTATAACCTGATGGTGCTATGAAGCCCCCACACCTATGTTTTTGTTACTCAGTCCATGGGCATAGATGTGCTCTATGGTATGACCGTGTTTGGGGGTATCTTTCTTGTAAAAATCATGAGGATCCCTAAGACCCCCTGCCTTGAATCCAGTTTTTTCCACTGTGGCTGCACCCACAACTGATAGATCCGTGATTTTTCTGCTTCAGTCTGTGGAGGCAGATGTGCTTTGCAATTGAATGGTGGTTTTGTGGGTCTCCCCTTTAAAAATCATATGAAATCAGGAGGATCCCTTTTTGATTTTTTGGATCGTCATTTTACCTAGTCCCCTTTGTGTTTACTACTCTCTTTCCCAGCACAAGCATATGCGTGTCTACTTGGAAGTAACTCCCATTGCGCTCAATTAGGCTTGCTCCTGAAATGCAGGTGCATCTGGACTTCCAGGGGAAAGGAGAAAGGCGGGAGGAGGGAAGCCTCTCTTACTGGTTGAGCAGCCCCTGCCAGTCAGATGATGTTCACTCCAACCCCCAACCCCACCAGGAATTATGTTCTGTGAAGCTATTTTTACTGGTGTGGAGAACCTGCTCGTGGAGCCCTGCATGGACCTCATTGCAGCAACACTGATTCCTTTTAATTAAAATCCAGCACTTCTCCATTTGCTTCTCCTTCCATTGTCATGGAAACACGGCCATAGACAGCCGCGCAGGCAGGGGGTGGCGGCATCGCAGCGCGGCACTGAGCGGGGTAGCTTTTTGCTTTGAGAGTTTTGTAGAAAAACTCAAAGTTCAGCTGCACCTAGCACAAAGAGTACTGGACCAAACTGTCTGAAATGTGGCAGGTGGGATCCCCTCCATGTCAGCAGAGAGGTCCCCAAGTTTCATGCATTTATCATGAAAACTGAAAAAGTATGGCCATTTGTGTTTTCCCATGCAAGTCAATGGGAAAACGCCCAAACCGAGTGGTCCGAATATCTGGACTGCTTCTGATCTGAAACCGAGTCGAAAAGGAGGGGGTCCGAATCAGTCCAAGTCAAAGTGGGACTGATTAGGAGGGTCTGAAGCGGATTGGGGGGTCTGTGCACAGTCCTACCATTCACCTTGCATCTCTCCTCCCATTCGGGTTACTAGGCCTCTACCAGAAGCTATGCATGCTAGCTTTGTCTACTCTACCCATAAGTGCACACAGCCCTGATTCAGATTTGGGAATCAATTGAGGGGTTTTTTTATAACTACCCATGCCCGCGGTGTGTGTGTTTTCTGGAATTTTGAGGATTTTTTTTAAAAAAATGGAAGCTTAAATCCCCCTGTTCCAAAATGTCATGGTCCCAATCCAAATCAGGGCCACTTACAGGAGAGTAGACAAAGTTAGCACACAGCTCCACTATGCATGCTTTAACAAATACTTAAGTTGGTCCTCAAGAGGCAGAGCTCAGTGATGTTATGAGGCAGAGCCCGGTGTTGTCACAGTGTCCAGCAGTAAACAGGTGATGCTAGAGATGTGAATCCCCAGAAAAAGGGGTTGGGGGGTTGGGGGGAAAAACAGTTTCCCTGTTTCACAAATTGAAAGCCTCATATAAATGAGGAATGAGATAGTTTTCAGAGCACTTTCCCCAGTTTCACGTGTTTCTCTGTGCACCAAATTAGCAATGATGTGGCCAAGGCAATTCACTACTCCTATGCATCACCTATTTATATAATTATTGATAGTGAATGTGCAAGTAACGTTCACGTTACTTACCACAAACAGGCATGTGGTAAGTAAGCTAGTGTAGCACACAGAGCACTTAAAAGAAGCGGCTGAGTATGCAGGTGTGCGGGACTAGCTGGTAGCCCTGAGATTTTATTGGCTGCCCTCAGACCCTGACAATGAATCCCAAAACCTGCATTTCAGGGCCAGAACATGAGACCTGGAAATCCGAGCTCCCATAACTCCCTCTTCTCTATACAGTCCTAATTAGTGCACCTAGTTTGCACACTCACACACAGACACCCACACACTTACAAAGTACATCATCAGACACGCAGTTCCAGCAACTTGGCCTGCCTGCCAGCAGAAACCTCCAAGCTTCTTCAAGAGCTGCTTCCCTGATATAAATGTCTACAGCACCCTGCCCCAACCTGACACTTTCCAGATGTGTTGGACTACAGTTCCCTTCATTACCAGCCGGGCTGGGGAAGGATGGCCTACTACAGTACACCATCCTTACAAACAGCAAATAATAACTGAGCAAGTATTCCTTCCCTTTCTTCTTCCCCTCTTTACAACCATCTCTCACCCTGGTGCCCTTAGTTACTACTCCTGTTCTCACCAGGGGAATGGTAGCTAACCAACCTTAGCAATTACTTGTCCATACAGAATTTCATCTTCTCTTCTTTTAGCAGGAACAACAAATCAACCAAAAGGCTGACTGCTGATTGCCAGTAATAACCTGAGAGGGAGGCTTTTAGATGTAAAAAACGTTATTATATTTTATTGAAACATTTTAGATGACACCTTGAAGGGTAAAAACTCCCTCACACCACCTTCCAAAAGGTGGAAGGCACCTGCTTAAGGAAGGCCGATTTAGAGAAAGCAGAGTTAAGGTAGAGCATTCAGTGCACCCCCTAGACTGGGCTTATCTGACCTGGATGGTGTCATGCCCTCCCTTAAGGGACAGGTTTGTAGCTTGGGGATACTTCTGGATCCATCATTGCCAGAGCCTGGAGTGCCTTTCTCCAACTTCACCAGAGGTGCCCAGTGCTAGAATAGAGAGATGTGGTGGCCACTATGATTCATGCCTTCTCAACTAAATCTTCTAGGTCCTCCATATGTTATTCACCCACCCATCCATTTTGAGATCACCCAACAAAGTCCTGCCAAGCATACTGTCTTTTGTGGATGCCAGACAGCATCTACAAGATGTAGGGCCTTTTCTGTGATAGCCCCAGGACTTTGAAATGACCTCCACCAGGAGGTCCGTTTGTCCTTTATCATCATTTCTGTTCCACCAAACATTTGGGAGTGAAACCTTTTTAAAATGTATTCTACTGCTGGTTTTGTTTCAATTTTTGATGTTGTTTTATTGTGGGGTATTTTGATATTAGTAGGTATTTTTTATGTTGCAAACCTTCTAGAGAAATGTATTAAAAGGTGGTCTATAATATATATATATATATATATATATATATATATATATATACACACACACACACACACACACACACACACATTTCTATCAATGGCATGGGACAGGGAGTAGAGCTTGGCACTTTGGGGCTGGCGGTGAGGCACTGAATTGCAGTGTGAGTCAGAGAAGAAGAAGATGGGGAGGTGATGGCTGCTGCTTCACTTCAGCGAAGCAGGAAAGTGTTTTGGCCCCAAGGACAGACAGAACCCAAAATGCATCAGGATCACACTTTCATTGGGATATAATAAAAAGGGGAGAATTCTGCTATTGTATTAGCACTGATAAAAGGTATCCATAGACAAGATAGTCTTCCTCCCGGATCTTTGACCCAACCCATGTCACATGATGCACCACATCTATCTTAAAATGGACTTATACAAAACAGAACTGGTGCCAGGTTTGGAAGGGTCCTCAGTGCCCCTCAGTGGGACTTTCCCTCTCTTCCTCCCATACTTTGCCAGCAGCAGGCTGGTGCAGCAGCAGTGAAAGCCTGTCCAGCAGCTGGTCTAGTTCCAGAGCAATGCTATACCAGAAGCCCACATGGCCCACATAGTGGGAAAACTAAAATGAAGGGTGCCAGTCGCAGCTGGCCAGGCTCCAGTGATGGAGAGAGGTGTGCCAAGAGGACCACCAGGCCTGGGTAGCTGTAGCTGGCATTTGAAGTCAACAGCAGGCTCAGCAGCGAGCCATGTGGGGAGCGGGGGAGGGTTCCCTTGAAGATTCAGACCGTTGACTAACAACCAACAATCCCAAATGCTGATGGGGGCCCTGATACAAAATCAAGCAAACAAACCAGCAAAGCTGATTCTCAAGTTGAACATATTTCCAGTTTCTCTTTGAAGGCTTTGAGCAATTTTTGGTTAAGGGCTGCCAAGGTAACAAGTGCTTAAATCCCCATTCCTTGCATCGATCCTGTGGGACTCATTGAACATGTTTCACTGGTTCAGTCTGATAGAGGTGCCAGTATCTGTTTTCTGTTGCAAGGAAACAAGGGAGGGCTGATGCTTCAGGCCTCATCTGCACACAACTGGGAGGGTGGGAGAGGAGATGTCTCTGGGCCAGGGCAGGCACCTTTTCCCTGGGGTCATGACTGGGGTCCACCACTCCATGGACTGCGTGGAGCTTGTAGTGGTCCTGCTCCAGTCACTGTCAGCTTCCCAGGACAGCTTAAAGCACCTCAAAGGGATTTGATAAACGGTGAGCTTGATCTGAGCAATCAGAGCCATTGGGGTGTGCCGTGACTATTTCTCGTTTATTGTGCAACTGCCCCTACCTTGTTCACGTAATTTTACAGGGCAATGGCATTTCTTCCATTTGTAACCCTCCCATGTTTTCCCACTGCTTCTTCTGTCTGTTTTCTTACCACAGGAAATCCATTAAGGAGGGAAAGATGGAATAGCTGCACAATGTCTTTCGATTGGTAGTGTTAGGAACCCTCATCTGGAAGCATTCCTCAAGGAAAGGCCATCAAGACAACAGAGAATGCTTCCTCTAAATTGCTTCTAGGCTTCCATACCATAGCAAGAAGCTTTCTGTGGTCCTACGTTATTCTTCCTCCTCTGTCTGGCTGCAAGGGCAACAAGCTAAAAAAACAACAACCTGGGTACGCTCAGCAGAAGTTTTAGTTTTCAGTTTGTTTTAGTGCTGGTTTTACTGTTTTAATGTGCTGAAGTTCACTGTTATTTGTATTTTTCTTCCTGGTGCCCTCCAAATGTGTTGGACTACAATTCCCATAATCCCACAGCCAGCATTATGGGAGTTGTAGTCCAACACATCTGGAGAGCACCAGCTTGGGGGAGGCTGGTCTAGATTGAATATATAGTGGCAGCCTTCTGTAGGGCAACACAATGGTCACAGTCCTCTTTAAATCACTGTACAGTCAACCAAGGTTTTACTTGACCCTGTATTAGGTAGCACAGAGGTTTCCTGAAGCATTGCCATTGATATGCTTTGTTCTGTGAAAACACACACAACAGCAATATGCTCAGTGCTTGTTATATTGGAACTCCACATCTGTTTAACCCCTATTGTGCCATCTTAGAAAGACACTGGCCATTAGAGACCATTTTTTATGACTTTTTTGGACAATCACACGTCATCCAGGTCATCTAGATGGATAATTAGAAGGCTTGTACAAATATAAGAACAATGGAAACCATATTTTACCAGATTTAGCAACCCTGGTATCCCTGAAGAGTACTCAGAAGTATGTAGTTACTAAGTAACCATGCCTTCCAGTTTTCTGACTCTTATTTTACAAGCACTTCTAAAATACGCAAGCAAAGGGTGAGTGATAAATGGCAGCAAATTACCCCTAAAGGTAATGGCAGTATATTCATGGCAATCTGTCATTCCACACATGACTATAAACAGGTGAGTGCTTAAGGGCAAAGAACTATGACAGTGTAAGTGGAAGGGTTGAGATATTCAGGCACCAGATATCCCCCTACCACACATTTTTATTCCTCTCCCCATAACTTATGTTGGACATTGTTGACTCACTCAGTAGGAAGTTTCAAAATTCAGTGCCAAGATGTCTGGATGCCTGTCTCGATGTCTTAACTGGGCTTTTCTATACTTGTAGTCAATCAAATGCTTATTTATTTATTTAAAAAAATCAAATACAGGATACATTATGTCAGCTGTCTCACAATCTAGTGCCTTCCAGATGTGTTTGCCTGCAACTCCCATTATCCCCAGTCAGAAGGGCCATGGTGGCTGGGGATGATAGGAGTTTTAGTCAACATGTCTGGACACCAGATTGGGAGATGGCAGACCTAATGAAATTTATGTGTGTTAGGGCACAATCCTATGCATGTTTAGACAGAAAAAAAGGCCTACTCCCAGCATGCCCCAGCAAGCCTTTTGTCTGTCTAAACATGCATTGGATTGTGCCTTTAAGGCCACTTCCAGAAGATGGCTTTCTCCCCAATTTTAGATCCAAACCAGGAAGTAGAGCTGCAAGTTCTGCACAGAAAAGGAATCTATTATCATGGAGATTTGGAGTCATCTGTCTGGCTATTCCCCCCATGGTGATCTGCTAGTACATTTGAACTAACAATGATCAGCATGCAAATTGTCACACAGATGACATCTAGTTTGCAAGCCTGGTTTTAATTGTTTAGCTGGGGTGGGAGGTTTCAGAGAAAAACCCACCCCCAATTTTATCTGTGCTATTTTTATCTGCCATTGTTGATACATAGATGATGACGATGATGATGACAGATAGATAGATAGATAATTTTAATTGCATTTTAATTATAATTTATTTTGTTGTTTATCTTGGGAGCCACTTTGAAGATTCAGTACTAGAAAGGAGTAAACAAATAAATATAGTGTCTAGCATGCTGAATCAATATGCTCTGTGTGTGTGTGTGTGTGTGTGAGAGAGAGAGAGAGAGAGAGAGAGAGAGGGAGAGGGAGAGGGAGGGAGAGAGAGAGAGAGAGGGGGAGGGAGAGAGAGAGAGAGAGCGAGAGAGAGATTCCCATGACTGGATAAAAGCACATTGGCTCCCTTGCCAACATATAAAACAGGGGAAATGGTGGGAAACAATTCTGAAATGGTGTGGAGGGAAGAACTTGTACAGTGATGTCACAACATCCAATAGGATCCTATGACATTAGCCCAGCCATTTTCTCCATGAATTTATTTACGTACTTATTTTTTCATTTATATCCCACCCTTTTTCCTCCAGGGAACCCAAAGTGGCTTACATGATCTTCCTCCTCTCCATTTTATCCTCACAATAACCCTGTGAGGTAGGTTGGGCTGAGAGTCAGTGGTTGACCCAAAGTCACCCAGTGAACTTCATGGCCAAGTGGGGTCTGAAACCTAGATCCCCCAAGTCCCAGTTCACTCTAACCACTATACCACACCCACATCAACAATTTAAGGCGTAAAAGGAAAAGGAACATAGAAACGTCTAACTGTTGATCTAGACCCACAAACAAATATATTCATACACACAGAGAGACATATATGGTTCGGTCTGCATCTAGACCACTGTGCAAAAATGGTAATGATAATGACGCTAATAATGGTGATGATAATGAAGCTAATAATTCTAAAAACTGACATTTGCAATGTATATCCAACTTTGTACATACCGCCACAGAGAGTTGTCAATTGCAGCTGTGCATCCATGTCCCAGTATTTTGTTCCATATAGAATTGTATGTTTAATTCAGGTTTGGCAAAGGAAGAAAAACTCTGCATCTGTCAGGGATAGTAGTGGAATCTATGAGTGTTCTAAACAGATTGCTCATTATCTGGAGTGAAACACAGTCCCCGATGCCTAATTGAAGTATTAATAATGAAAATGAATTGTGTGCATTCCTGTTTTCTGAGTAATTATCCTAAAGCAGAGCTTAATTCTGGCTCTTCTTCTCCTCCCTGATGGAACGACAAAGCAGGAATAGTCAGATAGGTATTTGCATATCATGTCCGTCTCTGACCTGGAGAAAATGTCAGAAGCTTGATGCATTTCAAGGAGAACAATAACAATGCTTCCCCCACCCCCCAACAGAGCCAAACCTTTTATTGCCCATTTCATTTCTAAGGTGAGGGAGGGAGGGAGGGAGGGAGGGAGGGAGGGAGAGAATGATGCTCATGACTAATGTGAGATGTGCTAAATTATGAAATATGTGTATTTAAAAAAATACTTTATCAGAGCTGTAGTCCAAAATTAGGATGGTGAGGATATTAAGCCTGATGATACTCAATGGAAATGCTGTTCAGATGGACATATTGCACAAAATGAATGCAAAAGTAAGATGTGTTAGCTGAGATTCCTGCTGAAATGATGTGGTGGTGTGTCAGTCATGCTGGCTCTGCCTGCCTGACAGCAGCTTTCAGTCCCGTCCCAGCTGTCATGCAGGCAAAAAGAGTGAGTTATTTTCATCTTTGCTTCCCTCTTCCCTGCAGAATTCAGGGTGCCTTTATGCTCCTAAGCTTTTAGGGTGCAGCAAACATGGCACATATTTCAACAAACAAGCATGATGAAGTGCTCATGTGACGGTTTGCTACAGCATGTGCCCAGCTCAGAACTGAACCCACATTTCCTATACCATTGGTAGAGTGGCCATTGAGCATCATCACTGAAAACAAGGAAAGGCATCACCCAAAAAACAAAGCAAAAGAGGACATCCATTTACATAACATTTGTATATGGACATTTATATGTACGGGTGCAAATGTAGAAATAATGATAGAAGTTAAATAGAAATACTGTGTATCTCGCCACGTATTTATTTTATTTTTTATTACATTTATATCCTGCCTTTTTTCCTCTTGCAAGGAACCCAAGGTGGCTTACAAGGTTCTCCTCCTCTCCATATTATCTTCACGACAACCCTGTGAGGTAGGTTAGGCTGAGAGTCAATGACTGGCCCAAAGTCACCCAGTGAGTTTCATGACCAAATGGGAACTAGAACCTGGATCTTCTGGCTCCCAGGCCAACACTCTAGCCACTACACCACACTGGCTCTCCGTACATCAACACCAATAAGTTTTGCCTAAGATTAAACTTCCAAGAAGTTTTGGGGGGGAGTTAAAACAGTTTTGATAAAACTAATGACATTTCTTAGGGATGCTCTACACACCCATTGTTAATACATATACGTGAATAATTGACCTAGGCATCCTGACGGATCACAGAGGAAGAGTCACTTTCTAGAGATCAATGTTTTCAGTTCTGTATCCCATCCTTCTGGAAGAACTGGTGTCCCTCCTGCTTTTGAATGCTGCAGATGAGAAATACACCCCCCCACCTGCTGAGTGGTTTATTTTTTAAACTGTACCAACTCATTCTTTTATCTGGTTATCTGCAGCTCTCCCCCTACAACCCTCTTATTCCTTCTGTGAAAAGCAGGGTTGATATTGCTTTATTTATTTATTTAAAGTATTTTTATCCTGCTTCTCAGCCAAAAAGAGTCCTGGAGCAGCTCACAGTAAAACAAGGCAGTACCTGCTTGCAAGCTTACAATATAAAAAGATAGGACACACAAGGAAAAAGGAATGGGGAGGGAAGGGAAGGGAAGAGGAGAAGAGAAGAGAAGAGAAGAGAAGAGAAGAGAAGAGAAGAGAAGAGGAAGCAGCCACATAACCTAGAGTACATTGGTTCTCCAGTTGCTTCCTCACTCCACTTAGTCTGAAATTGCCATCCATGTTCACCCATTCCAGATGTCATTGTTGCCTGTCCATTGTCTCCCTTGGGTGGCCACTTGTTATCACCAAAAAAGACGAAACGAATCACCAAAAAGAGGTCAAAAGAGGACACAGGATTGCATAAAATTTGCAAATGCTAATTTATGAGCAATATCCAATGGGCTGCAACCGCTGATGTAAATTGCAATATGCTGGCATAAACTATTCTAGTGCAAGCCAATAGCGTTAGCTGGTGTGCCGATTTCCCTGGTAAATCAACATGCCAGCTAATTCTGTTGGTGTTGCACTAGGGTAGTTTATGCTAGCACAAAACGTAATTTATGTTAGTGGTTGTGCCCCATTGTATACTACCCAATGTTTACAGGATTGTGCTGCGGAATAGTAAAGCACTCATTAAATGGCAGGGTGTGCAGGAATTCTGAAGTCTGATCCACACTTTGGGGTGGGGAGAATGACAAAAAGACTTGCACCATCCTAATTTAAAAGGCATCAGAACAGGGAGATGTCCTTTGTGACTCATGACTTAAATGAGCTGGAAAACTGGTCCATAGCTGCACCATGCACAGTTTCAAAGAATATGCTTGGAGAGACTCGCTTCCCCCCAACCCGAAATTCACAGATAACACTAATTGACATAAAAAAAATTCTGGCTTGCATGAATAAATCACAAAATGTGAGCTAATCTCAGTGCTGGAAGCAGATGGCAAACACAGCTGACGGTGACAGTAGCAGTAAGTGTAAATAGGCAGGAACAGTGGGGATAACAGAGGAATTTGGGCAGAGACAAGTGCCACCAAGCCAGTAAGGAGCCAGTTTGATTTGCAAAGAACCGGAGCATGATACCAGATGAGGAGGAAGGCTTTATTAGCACTACCCCAAAATCAGTGCAAGTCCAATGTTCAGGTTTGCTTCACTGGGGAAGAAATAATATTGAACACCAGAGTGTTAAACAGAGCCAGGAGAAAAAGAACACTGATATGTTAAACTGTGTTGGACACCTCAAAGTCTGACCTAGGACAGAGGCAAGCCCAAAACATTCCAACCACAGAAACATGAACACCCCACCCGCAATTAAAATGCCTTATACTAGATTGGGGAAATAAATGAAAGCCAAAAAGAAAAAGTGCTAAGTGACTGATCTTGGAGGCTTTCTTTCTTCCTGATTATATCATGCCACCCTTCCTTTAGCTAGGTCAGAGCAGCGTGCTGACTAGACTGAGGACTGCACAGCGTTAACAAGGCATCTTCTTTTAGTTGTTCTTCCTGACAACTTGAAGCCATACCCCTGCATTATGGCATCACATGACTCTTCAAAACAGGAGTCACTGCAAGAGGAATTTGTATGATGCCCCTTTAGAACCATTGATATTTTCTTTCTTCCTTCCACCTGCCTGTCTGTCACTAAAGAGTTAAGCGACAGCACCGAAATCACAAAAGACCCGCTGCATCTTTTCTCTTCCGTCCCCCCCTTCCCCCCAAAATAGCATACATCAAAGTAAGAAACTGACATACGGTGCCCTGAAGCACTCTCCTGCATGCTTTTAGGTTTGGGAAATTTCATTTTCTACCTTATGATGATTACATGAGAGAGGATGAAATGCTTGCTTTGAGGTCCATTTTAGACAGGGATGTAATAAATGTTGTGGCTTTCCACTGCAATGGAACTAGTTCTTTGTAGCCAGGGAGGAAGAAAAAAAAAATGAATGCGTATGGCTTAGTTTGTATTCAAGTGGCTTGATGCAGGTAGGGATGCAGTGTGTAAAGCAGCGAGGAGGCAGGGGGGGAAAGGAGGACTTGGTACCTCCACAGATAATCTACAGACGCTGCGATGAATATGGTCCCTCCTAAGTGAAAATGAGTTTCCCGGTCTCAGTCCCTGCTGAATGGCAGTCCACAAAAAAACAAAACCCATCATAAATAATTCACTTCAGGTTGACACAGTTTACAGCTTCTCCTCCACAGAGGCCCAGGAGCAAACCAGCCAAGAGAGTGAATTATCTCTTGCCCCTGAACAAGAAGTCAGTTCCTCCAGGGGGGCAAGACATGATGGAGATCATTTTAATCATGCCACGCTGTGCAGAATTACATGTTTGCTTTTCGGTCTTTGAGGCCCCCGTGCTATATTCCCTCAGGACTGGAGTGAAGCTGAAAAGCTCAACTTGTTTTTTCACAACTGTAGCAAAGCAAGGGGAATGAGAAACTTCTTGGACTCTTGATGCTTTATTCACAGAGCTTATTTAAAAATTTAAAAAGTGGAGGTGGGGAATCCACTAACTAAGTGAACTCTATGGTACAAAGAAGAGGGAAACTTTGTGGAAAACGTTCATCTCATTTCTGAGTTGCATAATGATGGGATACTGCGGGGTGAAATGTCTGCCTTTCCACACCAGTGCCTTTTGGGTGAGCAAAAGGCATTGCTATGGAAATGAATTTATTCCGTCCAGTATATCTAGTATGATGTACCTTGGTCCCTCTACCTTTACTGGGAACACAGTTTTGCTGTTCATAAGTTACGAACAGGGTGACACCTTTACCCTTCATTGTTACTCTGCTAGACAGCATGTTTAAACTGCAGACGTCAACTACTTTAATAAGCATACCCTCTCCCCCAAGGAACCCCGGAACTATAATTTTATGAGGAGAGTTGACATTTCTAACAGAATTCTCAGCACCCTCAAAAATTATGATTCCCAGGATTCTTTGGAGGAAACCAGGGTACAAAACCAATATAAAGGTGTAGTGTAGATCTGCCCTGAGAGCAGCACACCACAGCCAGGTTCAGTGGAGTCTGGTGGCTCCTATTTCAGTGGGGCAGTGCATCCACTCTGGGTTTCAGTCAGAACCAGTCAGAACTCTAAAGGAGCTATCCACAGTATTGAACCCTATTCCCAAAATGGGTTCAGCACCTTGGATAGCTCCTTGGATAGCTCCAGCATTCTGACTGGTTCTGGCTGAAACCCAGAGCTGATTCATTGCCCCACTGACATCGGAGCCACCAGCTTACACTGGCCTGGCTTGTCAAAACATGCATTCCTCTGTTACATCTCTGAGGACCCCAAAGCAGCCCCACCCCCTGGTACAGCACCGAGCAAACAGTATCAACATGGCCTTCCCACTTGATAGTGGGTTGTCAACTAGAGGCAGGATCGTAGCCATGGGGGGTGGGGGAGGCTGTGAGGGGTGGCCCCTTCAGGGCTATTTGGGACTTCCCCCTGAATGTTCAGTTTTCATTAAATAAAGCAAGTCTCTAGTCCCTTTACTTGTGGACTTACATGGATAAGCATGCAGATATAGTTTTACCCAATTGTATCGTTTTACGCAATTGCTCCCATCTTCCATTATTCCAGCCATTGAATGAGAGGGCACTCTGATAACTGACAAGCACTTATTTTAAAATGTTACAGATCTTAAATGTTATCTTAATATTTAGTACCATTAAATACCTTTAAATGCATTAGGCTACTTGCATTTCAATTCTAACTGTTCTGTTTTCGGGGTTCCTGGCAGAACTGAAAGGGGTGTGGATCCCTCCCCCAGTGGTGTTCATAACATACCTCCTGATGTGGACAACATACAAGGTTGCAGAACTTGTGGAAGTCCCTCCCTAGGGAACTCCGCCATGCCCCCTCTTTAATGAGCTTCCGCCATGCATTAAAAACGTGGTTGTTCAGGCAGGCATTTGGGGTGGGCTAGGGTATTTTTAGAAATATGATGTTTTTAATGTAGAATTTTATTGTTTTAAACTGGTTTTATTATTGTACATTGCCCACAGTGGCTGGGTGACCAGCCAGATGGGCGATTAATAAATTTAATAAATAAATTTATAAAATGAATAAGAACTCAGGATGGGTCCTCTTATGCCAAGCGAAATTGCCAAGGAAATCCATCATAGTCACATTTTATTTCCAAAGAAGAAGTTTCTCTAAAATGAGGGAGCAGCCAAAGAAGCAAAGAGCACCATGTTAGTCTAGCTGCAGTGGTGGACTGTGCAGGTGCGGAAGGGAAATTGAATGCATAGGTGAGAAAGAGAGCGACATGGACCTGCGCTGGGAGATTGTGCTGGCTGGGGGATTCTGGGAGTTGTAGTCCAACACATCTGACAGGTACCTGTTTGGGGAGGGCTGCTTCAACTTACAGAGGTAAGTCTTCTTTTGTCAGCTTTCATGAGGGCATTACTATCTTGATGTTAGGTTCTATTTTTGATGCTCCAGCTCAGGGTAAAATTGACCTAGCAGGTAGCTCAATACTATGTAAGTCCCACGGTATTCATTGGGACTTACTCCCAGGGAATTATGTATAGGACTGCAGCCTTATAGGTACAAAGGGCTAGTTCAGTGCTACAGTCCATGCTTTTCATGCTGAAGGGCATAGATTCATTATCCATGACTCTGAGCATGATTCTACAGTGGATGGGTGGGATATAAACAAACAAACAAACTAACATACCTAGGTAGAAATCACCCTGCCTGATACCCTCATGAGCTGGGGTCATTCAGACTGAAGCTATGCATGATAGTAATAATGTGCAGACCCACCCCATGCTGATTTTAGCACTATGGGGGAACAAGGACCAGGCATCTGTATCTTTCTCCCACAGTGCTAAAATGTGGGAACCCCCAGAAGAGCAGATTGGGACAGCAGGTTATCTAGATTCGGCCCACAGGGCTGAGGTTCAACACCCTGGCTTTAGGGGAATTAAGAGAATATTTGGGAGAGAAACTATCCATGATTAATGTCATGTATAGGCTGAGCCTATTTGCCACAATTGTGATGGTCACCGCCCAAAAATCAGGTCTAAAAAGTAACACTGGAGACAACACAGAGAACACCAGAATGCAACAATTTAACAACAACAACAACAACAACATGTGGAATCCCTGCAAAAGGGGAATGACCAAAGGATGGTAGTTCCACAGCAAGGGGCTAATGTGGAAGCAACTCGTACATTTTGTTTCTTGTTCATTGAAACTATCCTGTGATAACCAACAGTCATCAACGAGGAAGGATTACGTAATTAAGTAGCAGAGTAGTGGGCAGCACTGTCCTGAATCGACCCGTGCTCTCTCTGACTCAGTATGTCAGTCCATACATACAAGAAATCCTGAAAAATGAAAGCGCTGCATTCTGCAACTTTAAAGGGCAAACTAACTAATGGGAGTGCATTGGCCACAATCCAGCAAGGTGTTTACTGTACGTGGACTCTGTAGCCCAGGTACTGATGATTTCTTTGAGATGAACAATTCTTTTATGCAGAGCAGGCAATACGAAAGAAGATTCACTTGTAAGAATTAGTTTATTTATTGCTTGTGCTGTGCCAGCATATTTAACACATGAAATGCAATCTCGTTATATTTTCCTCCTGGAAGGGAATATTTCAGAAAGCTTTGTTTAGATGAAAACTTTTCCATCATCTTTGCCAGGTTCTATCAGGTGCTTCAAATTAAGTCATCTCTCTATGGCATAATTGTAACTGTGAAACAAAATGAAACAAATGTATGTAGTGGACTATTAACATTTCCTGGATTCCTTAATTCTAAGCCTTCCACAGCTAAATCCATATTCAGATTCTGATGCATTGAAGTTGTGCAGCTACTACAATACAGAATCGTAGGGCTGGAAGGAACCCAAAGGTGAGATATATGTCAGTGCAAAAGGCTTCATATATGCTAGAGATCATGGAAGAGTATCAGCGAATCCCATCTGCTGTTATGACAAACAGCCAAAGCTGATCACGTGTGGGTTGCAAGTAACCATTTGCTGGCTCTGCTCACATGATAAAACGTAATAATACTTAACATTTGTGTAATGCTGGCATCTCCAATGTGGTGCCCATGGGTCTTGATGTCAGTGAGGGTCCCCACCCTTCCTGATTTTTATTTTAGTTTTAAATATTTTTTTATTTCAAAAAGTCAACCAGGCAGGTGGCATGCCTCAAGCAAAGTGTCAGCCTCTAGGGCCATCTTTATTTGGGTGGACCAGGACAGATAAAAGGAAGTGCTTCTTCACACAGCACATAGTTAAACTATGGAATTCGCTACCACAAGACATAGTGATGGCCACCAATCTGGATGGCTTTAAAAGGGGGTTGGACAAATTCCTGGAGGAGAAGGCTATCAGTGGCTACTAGTCTTGATGGCTAACTGCTACTTCCAGTATCAGAGGTAGTATGCCTATGTACACTAGTTGCTCGGGAACATGGGTGGGAAGGTGCTGTTGCACTCATGTCCTGCTTGTGGGTTTCCTGTGGGCAGCTGGTTGGCCACTATGTGAACAGAATGCTGGACTAGATGGATCCTTGGTCTGATCCAGCAGGACTCTTCTTATCTTTTGGATAAGAAGAGTCCTGCTTTTTATTTTTTATTTTTTTAATCTTTTATTTTTGGATAATTCTGGAGCAGATGATAAAGCAATCCATCTGGAAGCACCTTGAAAACAATGCAGTGATTACTCGAAGCCAACATGGATTTGTCAAAAACAAGTCCTGCCAGATGAATCTGATCTCATTTTTTGATCAAGTCACCTCCCTTGTGGACCATGGGAATGCTGTAGACATAATATACCTCGACTTCAGCAAAGCTTTTGACAAAGTGCCCCATGATATCCTGTTGATCAAACTAGCTCAAAGTGGGCTAGATGAAACAACGATCCGGTGGATCCACAGTTGGCTACAGAATTGGACTCAAAGAGTGCTTATCAATGGGACCTTCTCAAACTGGGGAGAGGTAACGAGTGGGGTACCGCAGGGCTCAGTCCTGGGCCCAGCGCTCTTCAACATTTGTATTAATGACTTGGAGGAGGAGGTGCAGGGAATGCTGATCAGATTTGCAGATGACACAAAATTGGGCGGGATAGCTAATACTTTGGAAGACAGAAACAGAATTCAAAGTGATCTGGATAGACTGGAGCACTGGGCAGAAAACAACAGAATGACATTTAATAGGGATAAATGCCAAGTTCTGCACCTAAGAAAAAGAAACCAAATGCACAGTTACAAGATGGGGGATACGTGGCTCAACAACACTACAAGTGAGAAGGATCTTGGAATTGTTGTCGATCACAAGCTGAATATGAGCCAACGATGTGATGTGGCTGCAAAAAAGGCAAATGCTCTTTTGGGCTGCATTAATAGAAGCATAGCTTCCAAATCCCAGGAAGTACTAGTTCCCCTCTACTCAGCACTGGTTAGGCCTCATCTGGAGTACTGTGTCCAGTTCTGGGCACCACACTTTAAGAAGGATGCAGACAAACTGGAGAGGGTTCAGAGGAGGGCAACAAAGATGATGTGGGGACTGGAAACAAAGCCCTATGAAGAGAGACTGAAAGAATTGGGCATGTTTAGCCTTGAGAAGAGAAGACTGAGGGGAGATATGATAGCGCTCTTCAAGTACTTGAAAGGTTGTCACAGAGAGGAAGGCCAGAATCTCTTCTTGATCATCCCAGAGTGCAGGACACGGAATAATGGGCTCAAGTTACAGGAAGCCAGATTCTGGCTGAACATCAGGAAAAACTTCCTGACTGTTAGAGCAATACGACAATGGAACCAATGACCTAGTAAGGTGGTGGGCTCTCCCACACTGGAGGCCTTCAAGACAAGGCTGGACAGCCATCTGTCAGGGATGCTCTGACTTGGATTCCTGCATTGAGCAGGGGGTTGGACTCGATGGCCTTGTAGGCCCCTTCCAACCCTACTATTCTATGATTCTATGATCTTGAGTACTGTGTCCAGTTCTGGGCACCACACTTTAAGAAGGATGCAGACAAACTGGAGAGGGTTCAGAGGAGGGCAACAAAGATGATCAGGGGACTGGAAACAAAGCCCTGTGAAGAGAGACTGAAAGAACTGGGTGTGTTTAGCCTTGAGAAGAGAAGACTGGGGGGAGATATAATGATGCTCTTCAAGTACTTGAAAGGTTGTCACAGAGAGGAAGGCCAGGATCTCTTCTCCATCATCCCACACAGAATAATGGGCTCAAGTTACAGGAAGCCAGATTCCTGCTGAACATCAAGAAACACTTCCTGACTGTTAGAGCAATATGAAAATGGAACCAATTACCTAGGGAGGTGGTGGGCTCTCCCATGCTGGAGGCATTCAAGACAAGGCTGGACAGCCATCTGTCAGGGATGCTCTGACTTGGATTCCTGCATTGAGCAAGGGGT
The DNA here is from genome assembly GCF_057233095.1 of Heloderma suspectum. Lineage (NCBI taxonomy): Eukaryota > Metazoa > Chordata > Lepidosauria > Squamata > Helodermatidae > Heloderma > Heloderma suspectum. Next base: position 103,603,557 of record NC_139459.1, read on the forward strand.
TGGACTCGATGGCCTTGCAGGCCCCTTCCAACCCTCCTATTCTATGATTCTGTGATTTTGTTATTATGTTATTATTTCAAGAATGCCTCGGTCCCACATCTCACAGACTCAGCGGTTTGCCTTCTGTGAAATGAGTGTTGGAGCGGAAAGATGTGGATTCAAAGATTTTATGTTTTGGACCCCACCTCTGCCATTTTGTGAATGGGCAAGCCCTTCCATGGCAACTATTTTGTGAGAGTGCACATGACACTGTCTCAACCTTCAAAATGTGCCCACTGACTCAAAAAGGTTGGTGACCCCTGATATGTTACTACAGACCCTTTCTCTCAAAAGAGTTTCAAAAGACATAGGGGAAGAATTGTAGTGTGGGAAAGAAATCCAAAGCCCCCTTGGGTACACAGAACTAGTGGCACATGCATTACCTAGTTGTTATCTTTACAACACCCCTGTAAAGTAAATCAGTGTTATTATTCCTCATATTACAGATTTGGAGAGGGGGCTGACGCTTGCCTAAGGCCACCTAGGCAGTTCATGGCAGAGGTGAGATTCAAACCAGGACTTCCTGATTCAGAGCTCAGCCTCTTAGCCACTATGCTACGCCAGCTTCCAAACATTACCGGCAGCTAGCAACATGGGAGCAACGACCACCACAGCAGCTCCAATGCCATTGCACGTAATGTACAAGCTGAGCCTGGAGCTGAGATTCATGTGGACTAGTAGTTTGAAGCTGAGCTGAATGAATGACGTGGTGTGGCAGTTTGCATCACAATGGAGACTTGCCTCCATTACAACTACCTGCATGGACTATTAAAAGAATACTCACTTGGAGAAGGTGTTCTGGATTTTTCCTAAAAGGATTATGAAAATGGATTCCTGCAGGTGATTGCATTATTAATGTTGCATGGCTGTAGGACAACTGGAGAACTGTGATGCTATATTGAATATTTATCTTTGTAAGACATTCTGTGGTTTTTTTCATAGGGTGGCCTGAACTTTTGCAGGGATTATAACATCAATATGTATGCAGCCATGATAGGAGAGACACATATGTGGACTTTTAAATTAAGTATTTAACATTTTTATTTAAATAAGCCTTCCCCTAGTAACCAGCCGCAGTTTTAGTGGTGCAATCTGATTTTAAAGGTCTTAGTTCTGTTATTAAAATTATTAAATGTAAATTAATTTAATTATTTAATAATGACGACGATGATGATGATAATATCTCAGATAACACACAGGACACTAGTATACAACCCAATATGACATTTCATAAAATAAAAGATCCAAGTGTGCCAGAATGCAATGCTTCACCATTCAGGGAAACCTTAAACCCGGTGACCAGGATGATCCAAGGAACTGTGACACTAGTTCTGTGTCCCCAAGAGGGCTTTGGACCTCTGTTCCCCAAGCAACAATCCTTCCCCCGTGCCTTTTGAAACTCTTTCAAGGGAAGAGGTCTGTAGGTCTGTGGAAGAGCACTTGCTTTGTATGCAGAAGTTCCAGGGTTCGATCCCTAGCATCTCCAGGTAGGTGAGGAATCACTCCTGCCTGAAACCCTGGGGAGCTGCTACCAGTCAGTGTTGACAATACTGGGCTAGATGGACCAATGGTCTGGCTCAGTATAAGGCAGGTTCCTATGTTCCTATGAGAGGCATTTCAAAAGTAGTTTTATGATGTTATTGTTGATGATGATGATATTTGTATCCTACCCTTCCTCCAAGAGGCTCAAATCATTTATCTGGGGGTTATCCTATGTTAGCTTCACAATGATCCTCTTGGATAAGTAAGGCTAAGAAAGAATTATTGACCCAGGGCCATCCACTGAGTATTGATCTCAACTGTAGTTCAACAGTCATGGTGGCTTTATGTTGCCTCCAGGATCAGAGGCAGCATGCCTCTGAATACCAGCTGCTGGAGGAACATTGCTAAAGGGCTATTGCCCTCATGTCCTGCTTGTGAGCTTCCCAAGAGGCATCTGGCTGGCCACTGTGGAAAACAGGATGAGGGTCTAGAGAGGCCTGTGGTCTGATCCAGCAGGGCTCCTTGTACATTCTTAACACAGACTTCCTTCTCCAAGGCCAATATTCTATCCACTACACGAAAAATAGGTCTTCAGATTCTGGCATTGCATTTTGAACTTATTCAGATGCTACTATTTTGAAACTGAAAAGCAAATATATTTCAATATATGTCCAACCCAAAGTCCTGGCTTCCATTTTATGGTTGCAATATAGCAAAGTGTAGACAGTGTAGTCATCATGAACAAACATAGCCAGTGGGTTTTCATCAACTTGAATCCATCTAATAAGAACAGTACTGTAGTTCAAGGATACAGTAGGAAGTACCACAATTCCAGAGACTGTGCCACAATCTCAGTTTATATCACTTTTCATAAATCACACTCCCTCTTTCCCCCTTTCTTTCTAACACCACCCACACACTTAATTTGTTTGCTGCTTTTTAAAGAACACTGGCATCCTCAGTCAGAAAGCACTGAAGAAACTCAAGCATTGTTAAAGCAAGTTATTGTGCATGATGACAGATGCTTCCTGATGACTAGTGGTGACTAATAATTTCATTTACTTCAAGGGCATTACAAAGAGTGTCAACTCACTGGCTGACAAAATCGATGAAAAAAGTAAACTTGTCTTAGCTCAAACATTTTGGTAAGCCAGTTTGAGCTCTCGTAGATAAAAGCAGAGTAAAAATATAGTTAATAAATAGGGAAAGGAACAGAATAACAGAAGAGGAAGATAATTATTTTTGGCTGTTCTTGTATAATCTTCTGCACTAGGGCAAAATTCCTGTATGCCTGAAGCATCCTTGGTTGATATTTGCCCAATCTTCCCTTGAAAGCATCCCTTTCTCATAGATTGTTGGAACATTTTTTTTTCTAATCTTGTGCCTAAATATGTGTTCTTATAACTTAAATGATTTGCTTCTTTATATCCAACTGAATGAAGGAGAAATAGTTCTAATGTCTTCTTCAATATTTACATTTTGTCAAAATATCTGCTGCCATTCCCTGTCCTCTTTTTTCCATGTCCCTTCATCCTAGCCCCATTCACAATTCCTTCATATTGCCTGCTTTCTAAAACCTTTCTCACCCTCATCATTCTTTTCTGACATTTTCCCCATTTTGTCAACACTCTTCTGAAGCACCAGCACCTTCAAATGTACACAACATTCTAGTCAGTGAGATCATACCATTGCACTTAGACTTGTGCTTTCCATTACAGTTGTTGCCAAAGTTCATCATTTTCAGGTTCGGAATATTAATTTGTTGCGCTTGTAATGCTCAGATGTATTCCAATAACTGAGCATCATTTTCCCCAGAAGTTCTTTTCCCGTTTGGGATGTACAATGAGATTCTGTACATGTGCCACCAGCATTTAGCAGACCAGATGCCTAAAACCAGCTGCTTTGTAGGTGTGTGAAGAAAAATGCTTTCATGTTAGCTCCTTTCTCTCAATGAAATTCTTGTTGATTGCTGTGAAAACATGCGAACTACAAAGCCAGTAGCTTTGTAGGCACATGAGCAGAAATTCTGTAGCATTAACTCCTTACTTTTCATGAAGCTCTCATTGATAACTGTGAAGTAACTTCATGGCCACCCACCAAGCATTCTTTTGTTTGGTTAGCATTTCCTCTGTTTCGGCCAAGCAATTCTCTCAACTGTTTTTCTTGGTCACATTTCTATGGTTGTTGTTACCCATGCAGATCTGTCACCCATCCAGATCTAAAAACTCTTGTTCCTGAGCATCCTGGGGCTTCTTCACATGGAACTTTTATCCTGCTATTGAGATTGCTCACTCACGGACGTTCGCGGGCCCTTTAGATGATGTCATGAATTCCAGGGCATCTCCTGCACTAAATGACCTTTATTCCATTCTTTTGATAGATCGGAGATAGAGCTATCGTATTACCCCGCTTGGGTTCTGCTTGAGTTCCCTCTGTGAAAAAGGAAAAGCTGCAAGAAAAGGAGCTAGACCAATGATGAAACATATGAAAGACTCCGATAAGGGGGAGAAGGAGGGGGGAAGGGGAGGAAGGAAGCCTGTGTAAAGGGAGTCTGTTGTGATCCTGCATTTAAAACAGAAACAGAAAGCTCCATTTTAAATGCGGGATTTTAGGCTGGTGTAGAGATGCTCCTGGATAAGCACATGGCCCAGGAAAAACAGATTGCACCACAGTGCACTCTGTCTGTTCTGGGTCACATTAAACAAGGCAGGATATTGGAAAGCACACCGCATGAAGTCCTGGCTGGAGTAGTCTCTCATAAGGAGCTGTTGTCCCAGCAAAAGACTCCAATCAACTGAAGCCTTAAGAAGGCTGGCAGAGCCTGGACTTTGAGTGGCTCCTGTTGACTGTAGTTCTGGAAGGGCCGGAGTCTGTTTCTGCAGTCTCATGCTCCTGCGTGGCTGAGGTACAGGAGAAGCTGCAGGGGAGTCTTCCTGAGTAAGATGATGGGAAACTACATCCTCTGGCTGGGAAGGTATAGAAGCGGGTGCTGAGGGTTCCCCCTGAAGTGGGCTGGTTTGTGACCCGTCTGAATTCAAGACCTCTTTGGGGTAATGCAGCGCCTCAGAACCAGGGGACATGTCACTGCATGTGTTGATGAAGCTGGTGTGGTGGTTGAAATTCCACGCAGCTCTCCACTATGACTGGTGCTATGCGCTGGGTGCAGGGCTGGTGAAATCAAACCAGAAATCCCAGGGAAAATAGCACTCCGTGTATGTGTGCAGCACCATCATGCACATGCCCCAAAATTAAGAGCCAGGAGAGGACTCTTAAAACATGGATACGCTTTTCCCAAGTATTCTCCACTGAGGCTCAATTTCAAATCAAGCCTTTCAGAAGGGGAAGGGATTTGTGCTCTCCCTCCTGGCGAGATTTGTGAGCTCTCTATTCATGAATGAGTTTCTTTGAGGGGGATGTGATATTATTCTGCAGCTTTCCTTAACCTGGCCCCCTCGAGATGTGTCGCACTGCAACTCCCATCATTCCTAGGAGTGCTGGGATTGCAGTAAGTGGAGTCTAGTGGCTCCAGTTTTGATGGGGTTGTGAATCCATTCTGGGTTTCAGTCAGAACCAACCAGAACTCTAAAGAAGCTATCCAAGGTGCTGGATACTATCCCTCAAATAGGTTTGGCACCTTGGATAGCTCCTTTAGAGTTCTGGCTGGTTCTGACTGAAATCTACAGCCCCACAGAAATTGGAGCCGCCAGCCTCCACTGGTTGCAGTACAACACATTTGGGGGGCACCAGGTTGGGGAAGGCTGCCAGGCAGTCAAAAGCAGAAGCACTTGGTCTTCTATGTTGTTCTCTTTTTGTCACTCCGAGAAATGAGTGTCAAGGCCAGAGTACATTATTTCCTGATACGCTGTCACTTCTTTTCTTCTAGCAATCCAATCTGTTTAAGGTGAACAAGCAGCTAAGCAATTAAGGCACAGACATTCCCACAAAGACAAATCCTATCTAAAGGCATTCTTAAAATGACCATAATGAACTGATTCCAGGAAGCAGGCCCAGTGTAGGAGAAGCTTGTTGGATGCTGCATCAAGGCCGTTAAAAATAAACAGTTGTACTCCAGACGTGTTAGGCCCAGACCCTTCTTTATCTGTCACAGTCACTCCTTTGTATATAGTGGCTTCTCGCACTCCCCCAGATTTCTCTCTGGCAGATATCATTGACAGACGAGAGCCACTGGAATAATTGCTACCCTGCTGAAACATGGTGGTCGTTGTCATTTTTGTAATTATTCCTCAACTTTGCCATTTCGTTATGTCTTTATGGAATGCCCAACACATTGCTGCTTGCCTGTATTTACATATTAATCAGGGCTGTATTGTACAGCCCTGATTAATCCTGTCTTTTCTATGTCATACCAAAACAGTGGCATTCTAATATAGCTTTCATTATTTTGCTGCTCATCCTTCCACTATCGCATGCCAAAAAAAAACACCTGTAAATCATGGAAGTAGTCTGGGAGGTCCATAAAAATATAAGACTATGAATATTTCATCACCCTATATTTTATTTTCCAGTCTACTCTGAATCTCCCAAAATGTTGTTAGTTCATTTATCAGTCTACAGTTCATTTGAGATACCAAGTTTCTAACATGGGCTTTGGCCCAGGCTTTCAGCTTGTTTCCTGGGTCTATCATTATATTTGATTGGTTATTTTAGCTGCCTTTCTCTGATAGGAATTCATCTCCCTCCTCCGGGTCTCACTGGCAACTTCACTCAGTAAAATATGCTGATTCTTCTGCCTCATGAAAATTACTTGCATATACTGTTTCAGTTCTATTTCTCGTTGGGTGAAGTAGAAAGTTGCATACTTGCATTACAAATTCTCAGCCCTGTAAATCAGACAGCACAATTATTTTTACTCCTGACCTTGCAGTGAGCAATAGAAACGAATCATTTGATCGTAGAGTTAGATACAGTAATTATAGGCTCTTGTTTAGGTGTTTACGTGTTTTAAATACAATTCATACCTGTTAGTAGATGGAGAAACCTACAACTGCTTCAACTAAACTACAGCACGGGTGGACAGAAGGTAGATTGGATCTACTGGTAGTTCTCTGGGTGATTTGCAGTAGATCAGCAAGGATTTCTGTCTCCCAGTTGTTTAGCAACAGCAGCAACAAAATAACTCTCTCTCTCTCTCTCACACACACACACACACACACAGTGCTGAAATGAAGAAAGCTTGGGGTAACCAGGAGTGGATTTTTGTATGGAAGGGCTGTGACCTCCATTCAGTCCCACTACTCAAAATGAATTCCTGGGCTCAGAATTCTTTAGCTTGAAGTACATGTCTTTGCACCAGGCTCTAGTTGGCAGATCTCAGGGTTCTAGGAAAAAGCAAAGTAAATGCCATGACCCCAGAATCCAGCAGGGACTTGGACACAGACTCGGGGGCTGAGGAGCTAGTGGTGCCAGCAGGGAGGGCACTGGGCCCAAGCACTACTGCAGAACCAGAGACCCCTTGAGCCTGAGATGCTAGAGACCCCGAAGCCTGAGACCCTTGAGCCTGGACTAACAGCTGCAGCTCCTGAGCCTAGCTCCAGTACTGGGCCAGTACCCCCATCTCCAAGAGCTCCACAGTCCCTGGAGCCAGTGTGCGAACGCTGGCAGTGTGCTCAGCACGAGCGCTCGGAGAGACAAGAGTGCTAGGTTCCAGGCCAGAGGCCTGTCCCTTTAAGGCTTTCCACTGTGCAGGAAGGGGTGGAGTCTAAGAAGGGGCATCTGGAGTGAAGGATAAAAGGGTTCAGTGTAGGCTCAGGCCTTGTCAGAGCAAGTTGCTTGCTGGGAGCTCTCCTAGGTGCTGCCACATGTGGCCTGTCTGAGCCCCTGTACTGGTAGGAGAGCATTTGTAATTTCGTGGCGGTTTTAGTGAGGAAAAGGCAGGACTTGTTTTATCTCATCATCAGAAGCTACTTATAGATGAATAATTTCCACGGTGTTACTATGTGGTGTGTGGCATGTAGTATTGATGACATCATCAAGACGGCTGCCAATGAAATTCATAAAATGGTCAATATCTCTGTTATTTATGGATGGATTTAAATATGAAGGTCTCATTTTAAAGATATTTTATAGGCCTAAGAAGTGGCCTACAGTGGAGCATGATTTTTCTACATATGCTCCTGGACTAAAATGAATAAATCCCACAAATCTGAAGTCTGCTTACCTCTGAGCTACAGTTTAACTCAGAGATTGACTTCCCCTCAATGTAAGTTAAATGTCTCCTAATTCTCATCGAGGGGGTAGAGCTGTGTCTGAGCTGTGCCACGTTAGACTGTAGATCGGGGCTCACATGATGAAAAGCTCCCCCATTTTTAACAAAACATACATAAGAAGACCATTCATAACACAGAAAACTAGCATTACATGAAGAAAGTGGGGCAAGGAGCCTTCTCCTGCCATTTAGGATCCATCCTCCTAACATGTGCTTTGTGATTTGTTTACATGGAGGAATATTGATCAGTATTTATTGTTGTTGTTCAGGGGTGGGCAACTTGTGGCCCTCCAGATGTTTTGGCCTACATCTCCCAGGATCCCTCTACCTTGGCCATGCTGGCTAGGTGTGATGGGAGTTGTAGGCTAAAACATCTGGAGGGCCACAAGTTGCCCACCCCTGTTAAATGTAGCTGATAGTTTATTTTTTTATTGTATACTATATTGGGATATTTTTACTACCCTTTGTGCACTAGCCTGGTATTATAGGATGAAGGGCAATATAAAGCCCTTTTGTTTTTTAATAAATAAATGAAATAAGTAAATTCCATCATGCAGGTGAGCCACCAGAATAAACCATGGAACTTGCATTGAAAGCTGCATCTAGTATATTGCAGAGTTTCAGATATATTGCCAGGAGTGGAATGACTATCTCACTGGCCTGGGAATCCTATGGTGAGCTAGAGAGCTGATAGCCAATGTCCACAGTTTAATTTAAATTGAGCCTGTTCACTAGGGACCATTAAAATAAGTGCCATTACATTGGTCTAACTGGAAAGCATCCTCAGTGCTATTCAGATCTGGAGTTGGAGAAAAAGGAAGAGAAGCAGGCAAATTCTGACCAGTCACATAGTTTCATGTTGATGGATGATCCAATGCTGATTGAGCTCTTTGGGAGGAGAAGCTGCCACCTGAAAAAAGATGGAATATGTAAGCAGGACCATTGTAGCCTTTTGCATGGTCTGTGGGGGGGAGGGGGAGTTTTGAGTTCACGTTGAGGTATATTTTTAAAAGTTAGTTGGGTTTTTACCTGGTTCTGCCTGTAAAAAAATGTGTATTACCTCTTTCTGTTACAGCTGTGGGGACTATTTGCTGATGCCTTTGCTCAGTGTTATTGCAAGCCCATAGGACTCATAGCATCCAGATTATTTGACAATGGCTCTAAACAAAACAATTTAGGGACATAGGAAGCTGCCTTATACCAAGTCAGACCGCTGACCCATCTAGCCCAGTATATCGAAGTGACTGCAAGCTGCTCTCCAGGGTTTCAAGCAGGAGATTTTCCAGCCCTACCTGGAGATTCTAGGGATTGAACCCTGGAACTTCTGCATGCAAAACATGTGGTCTACCACTGAGCTACAGCCCTTCCCCCTAACAGAAAGAGGAGTTTTCTTCCTTCTAATTCAACTGAAAATGCAGCAAACTTCATTTTGCCAACTCTGAAGGGACTTCCTTCCAGAGCATAGTTCAGTGACATGCTTACAACTCAGTTGCCATCTTGTAAATGGAAGGAATATGGAATAGACCTTTTTAAAAAAAACAAAAAACCAGTTGATTCCATGGGATTTAAATATGAGTTTTAGTATTAGGGCCTTCATGGTTGAAATATTGGGGCTCTTCCTCCCCTGTTATACAGGATGCAACCTGCATTACATAGCTACATAAGCCAAGGATGACCTTTTAACAGTGTTTCTCCAGAGTTCACCAGTGTGATCTGATGGACGAATCTGGCATTTATACTTTCCGCCAACACAGTGTCCATGCTGATGCAGCCCCACTTGCAGTGTCTGATATTTAATAGGTCACTTTTCACTACACACACAGCAATATCTCCAGTCTGCACAAATACAGAAATAATTAATCAGCTTTCAGAATATTTTTTGGAGAGCCACAGGCTGAGGGGAAAATTACAGGAATAATGAAATCAAATGGAAAGTGGCTCTACTGGCCTACTCTTGAAAAGTTAGGTAAATCCATGCCTAACATATTCTAAGTAAATCTTTAGAACCTTTCTATTTTGCCAAGACAAATATCACCACTCATACCTAGCATTTGAAAAGCAGGCCCTTTAAAAAATTATAGATTAATCACGCCAAAAGCACAATAACAGGGAGAAAATATAATACAGGGGAAGTATTGATGTAAATCTCAGGAACAGAATGAAGTTTAACTGGAAATAGAGAAACTGGACATAGAAAACCAATGTGATAATAATCTCACTGAAAAAAGAAATCAGTCTGCTTAACTCAGATGTGGAATGCAGTCCTATACAAGTCTACTCGGAAATAAGCCCCACTGAGTTCCATGGGCCTTACTCCCAGTTAAATGAGTGGCAGATTGGAGCCTTAAACTGTTAATTCAACTAATATTGCTTAGATGTATTTACTGTGCTTCCTGTAAGATCATCTTCGGACAATTTATGTTGCTGTTGCTTAAAATTTGCTCTATGGTAAATAACTTAGGGAACATACACCATATACACCTTGGTAATTTCTAATAATAATATTGTTGGCAAATTTGTATTCACTATGGCTATGATGGAGTTAATTCAGTACTTTCTGCATGAACTGTTATAATACACAAAGCAGTACATTATCAAGAAGGGATAGTCTGCTATAAAATCCAGCGTTGCAGAGTTCATTTATATAGGAATATCACTTCAGTGTGTGTGAGAGAGAGGGGGAGGGGGAGGGGGAGGGGGAGGGGGAGGGGGAGGGGGGGAGAGAGAGAGACAGAATACATAAGGGTTGTGATTGTCCATCCTGTCGAAATGCATGCCTTATGGGGTATTTTTGGATTTTGAAACCTTAGGAATACAAAGAAAACACAAGGCACTATTTTGAACTGCTTAATCCTGTGAAATGTGTAATGAAAAAAGAGGATGCTAAAATCAATCTTATCACTTAAAAAAAACCAGACACAAAACCCTAACCAGCTTATTACACACATGCGTTTTGCAAATGCCATGTGAATGCTGCAATATGATGAACTGAAATGAGCCCTGCCTTGAAACTAATCATGTTTCCACCTCTTTTCCCTCTTGGCCCCTTTAAGTTTAACTAGTGAATTATCAGTCACCCTAACTAGATTGGAAATAGATCTTTGAGATGACTCTTGCTCTTATTTTTTTTATGTCAAACATCTCTGGGATATCTTATTGAATTAACTAGGGTAGTTCTTAAACAGAGATTTTATTCCAGGCTCTTGGCAAGGTTTATTTAGGGCACAATCCTATTCAGATAGAGGGCCGCCTCTGAATTCGGAGGCGACTGCCTATCCAATGCAGGGCAGGAGAAGCATAGAGGGGATCATTCCCTCCGCACTTCTCCTGCCCTGCGTTTTCAGCTAGACAGCTGATTGTGGCTGCCTAGCTGTGGGAGGGCTGAGCGGGGGAGGAGGCTGCTGTATGATACATTGGATGTGTCATACAGGCATTTTTGCCCTCCGTGCCCCAGAACACCCCTTTTCGGCCACTCGGCGCTCCCCTTGCGAGCATGTAGGATGGAGCCTAGGAGGCAGCGCAGAAGTGGGAGGAGGTCAGTTCTCCAGGAACCAACCTCGGAGCGCAGGCTCTGAGGTCAGTTCCCAGAAAACCAGATATCCTATGGCCCTCTAGACAGTGTCTAGTGGCCATAGGATTGCTCCCTTATTTATTTATTTATTTATTTATTTGTGACATTTATATCCTACCTGTCTTCAAAGGGAGGCCAAGGTGGCATACATGAGCCTCCTCCTCTCCATTTTGTACTCACAACAACCCTGTGAGGTATGTTAGACTGAGAATCAGTGATTGGACCAAAGTCACCTGGTGAGCTTCATGGCTGAATGGGGATTTGAACCTGGATATCTCCAATCCTAGTCCAACACTCTAACCAATACACCACATGGGTTGCTTCCACACTAGATGCTTTTTCTAACATTGCTACCCTTTATTCGTTCAGTTAGCCGGGAGAATCCAGATGACGTTGGTGCTACCAAACTGCTATATTCGAGCATTTTCCATTTGGTCCTTCCATCTTTTTAAAGAGCTGGCTTGTGGTGTTTTTTGTGACTTTGAACACAACTGCAGTGCCAGCCTATCCAGTGTGGGCTGGCAAAGCACCATGAAGGCAACTGGTGGGAGGGATGATCCCTGAGGCAGCTGGAGATGTGACTGGTGATGCCCGGACTTCCTGCATTACTTGCTCCATGATGTCCTCTTTACACTGCTGTTACATTATCACCATATCACTTAAAAAAAATCCCTTTGCTAAATCACAGTTATATAAAACTAAATATTTCCCCCACTGTTAAACAGCAATTATGCTAATTAAAAATAAAATACAAAATAGAAGAGCCCCCATTTGGCAAAAAGGGAGTAACTAAAGAGATGATTTGCTGGGAGCCAGATACAGGAAATGGCAAATTAAAGAGCCCAGTTGCAGGCAGCACCCCATTTCATCCCAGCTAGACTGCTTTAACCCAAGGAAGAAAACTTATCCCTGCAGCATCGGGGGGGGGGGGGTTATGGTATTCCATACAGGAAGGAGAAAGAAAGAGCAAGGGGAGCAGGACTTAGCAAACACCAGTGGGGAAAGGGAAGCAGAAGGTTGTGCTTTGGAGCCCACCGAGGGCTCCTTCACATGGTTGTTTTTTTTGTTTGTTTTTGGTGTGATTATCATTCTTCATTTGTGGAATTTCCCACATGTAATACATGACATCATTGTCCTGCAGCCACTGTCCCGCACCTTCCCCCTGTTTTCCACGTGGTATTTCTGTACGGGGAAAATGCGGTATTATTTGCAGCTGCACAATGGATCTGCCATCACCTGCCCGTGTATTGCTGACATCATGCTACGACATGCTTTGTGTAGGTGGGTATTGGGCAGTGTGGTGTTGACGTCATCTAGTGACGATGGTTGGGTGGGAGTGTCAGCCTCCTGCACCTCCCTTGACCTCCAGCCCCTTTGCCATTCCACTCCTGGGAACAACACTGGGAACTTTGGAAGTGAACTTTGGAATTTTGTGAACTGCCCAGAGAGCTTCAGCTATTGGGCAATACAGAATGTGATAGATAGATAGATAGATAGATAGATAGATAGATAGATAGATGAAGTGCAGTATACTGGCATTTCACTAGTACAGCATGGCAGAGATAGCTGCTGCTCCGAATGCCCGCAATGTTGCAACCCCTTTCCACTCAATCTCTTCTCCCAGTGTATACTCAAACGAGAAAAGTATTCCTGCTTGCTTTGACAGGGACAATACTGACTTGCACACATGGTGGGGAGGGCAGAGCAGACTTCTGATGTTGTGAACATACAGTGGCTTTTATATAGAAGTGGCCGAGGTAGGGATCGGAGGCAGCAGAAGTGAAAAGGAGAGGCAAGGAAGTTGAAATGGAAAACTTCAAGCTGAGAGGGAGAGGGGCTACCCCAGAGGGGGTGGACAGAGGGCACAGAATGCTGCTGACATCCAATGACATCCCACCAGGTTCCACCCACCAGGGTAAATGGCAGGTAGTGTTATGCAGTAAAAGAAAAATCAGCTGTGTAAAGAACAGATTTAAGTCCTGCAAATAATCCAGAAGCAGAGGCCCTGGTAAGCTGCGGGATAAAAAGCCTGGTGTACTGAAGCCCTGAGAGTGGCAGGACAAGATCTTTGAGGAAGGGAGAAGCCCGTCCTTCTACCTGCCCCCTGCCCCATGTGTGCCTATGGCAACTTGAGGCCCTTCAGATATTTTGGACTACAACTCCCATCAGCCCTAGGCAGCAAAGCCAATGGTGAGGGATGATGCTTCTTGTAGGCCAAAATATCTGGAAGGATTCTACCCAGAAGTAGAGGCATGTGTTAACAAAGTAGGAGTCACTACTTTGGAGTCACCAACTGGGGGCAGACCTTGGCTTATTGGACTGAGGTCCTAAGCACATATTCTAGAATCAAATGAGATTCACTTCTGAGCAAATGGATCTTGACTTTGGGATGGGATAGAAGAGACAGACATTGCAGGATTATTACAGGTCAGCCTTCCCCAACCTGGTGCCCTCCAGATATGTTGGACTTCAACTCCCAGCATTCCTCACCATTGGCCATTCTGGCTGGGACTGATGGGAGTTGAAGTCCAGAACATCTGGAGAGCACCAGGTTGGGGACGGCTATTGCTGGTAATATAGCATTAAGTCGAATGCCCTTTGGAACCACAGTTTTAATTGCAAGTTAGCTGATAGCAGAGGAGTGACACTTCAGCAGCACCACTGACCAAACGTGGAAAGGATTTGGTGCAACTGATTCTGCATTTGGTTACTGTCCCTTCATATACTGAAGTTTCCTTAGCAATCACAAAAACAAAAGTTTTGCTTTGTTTTTGTTTTTCAAATGTAAGGTGAAATAGTGCTGTGGATAGAAGCATAAGTGCGGGTGTGTTTCCAAGTGCAGACTGCACTGACAAATCCTCCGTTAATATAAGAAAGCTCATCTTCAGGATGCATTGCATCCACTTTTACCAGAGGGGTAAAACCCTGAAAGACGCTGTTCAAGATTTCACATCAGCATCGCTATTTAGCTCCAGTAGTTTCAAAAACGAGGGTGCTTAAAAATACAGCATCATAACTGAAGTGAGAGGAAGGAAGGCATTAAGCAGATGGGATGCATTACAGAACTAGAGCGAACAGCACCAGGAGCAAATATTGCACAAATGGACTCCGGGAATGTTCACACAAAACATTCCTCCAGTTTAACAACCTGCTAATATGTTTCTTTTCCTTTTCTGTCAGTGAAAGAGAGGTTATAAAGTAAGTGAGGGGGAGTAGCAGTAGATAAGCACTTCTCTTTTCAGAGGAGCAAACACTACTTCTTCAGAAGTGTTTGTTCCTGATGTTACCAGAGTAGGACTCTCAACACACTGGTCTCTCATAACATGGCTTACTTGAACATAAGGGAAATGTATATAGGAAGGTAGGTCTTGACTGTTCCCTGAAACAGACAATGATATGGAACTGGCTGTACATAAAGGGTGCATGAACTGCACAGAACATCAAAGGAGCTTTGTCTGGAGTAACCCCTACAAAATCACCCATTTGCCTTTTGCTTATACACAGGCATATTCACAACTGGCCTTATTTTATGAACAAATGAACTCAGCTGACAACTCAGCTACAACGCCGCTGTGTTGACAATATTTATTACTTTTGTTAGGAACAGAGGAAGCTGCCTTATACTGAGTAAGACCACTGGTCAATGTAGCCCAGGGCCGATCTACATTGCGCCCACCATCGCAATGAATTCGGTGTCCCGTTGGGTTAAACGCTCTCGCATTAAAATGTGATTATTCACACTCACCCATTTTCCCCGTTGCGGTGCTTCATCGAATGCGTGAGCTTGGTTCACACTCAAGCGCTGTGCTGTTTTCCTGCTCTTAAAGACAGAGGCTCTCAATGGAGAATCAGAAGCTCTTCCTGTTTCTGCTGATTCCATGCCCGCCACGCTCACAGCTCTCAACGGCCCCATGTCGTCTTCCGGCTACTGATCGCATCGCTTCCTCAGCACGCAATGTTTCCTCAGCAACAGACAAAGGGCTGGATGTGCACGCGTTTGTCTGATCTTGGAAGCTAAGCAGGGCCGGCCCCAGTCAGTAGTTGGATGGGCCACCGCCTGGGAATCAGGCTTCCTGCACTGACCAGGGGGTTGTTCTATCCCTTCAAATGAGACTAAGTTTTACTCCCTCCTATCCCCTGCTCTGGATTTTTTTTTTAATTAAGGCATTATCTTCGAAGGATCATGGCTTCTCCGCAATGTTTTTTTTTCTAATCCAGGCATGATCTTCGAAGATTCACATCTTCAAAGCTTCACATCTTCGAATCTTCGAAGATGCCTGAATTAGAAAAAAAAAAATCATGGAGAAGCCACGATTCCTCGAAGATAATGCCTTAATTTAAAAAAAAAAATCCAGAGTGGGGGATAGGAGGGGATAAAACTTAGTCTCATTTGAAGGGATAGAACAACCCACTGTCAGTGCTGGAAGCCTGATTCCCAGGCAGTCGCCCAGGCCCATCCAACTACTGATCGGGCCTGACCCTGCTTAGCTTCCGAGATCAGACAAGCACGCGCACATCCAGCCCTTAGCTTGTTGCTGAGGAAACATTGCGTGCTGAGGAAGTTATGCGATCAGTAGCTGGAAGACGACATGGGGCCATCAAGAGCTGTGATTGGACAGGAGCGAAATACAAACACAGCTGTATATGGACAGGCAGGGGAGAGGACTACGACCACATATGGTAGCGAAGGCAGAAAATCAGAGCACCTTAAGGGGAAATACCAGGATATCAGGGTATTGAAAGCGGGAGCACGGAAGCAGGAAATTCCGGTTCCAATTCAAGGCGGCTACTGCATAGTGTGAAAGACGGGCGGTGAAACCTCATTGGAAGCAAAAAAAACCCGTAAGTGTAGATCGGCCCCCAGTATTGTTGACATTGACTGGCAGCAGCTTTCCAGGCTTTCAGGCAGGAGGTTTTCCAGGGCTACCTGGAGATGCCGGGGGTGCAGTTGGGACCTTCTGCATTGCAAAGCAGGTGCTCTGCCACTGAACTACGGCCCCATGTTTTGTTATGATATCCCACTTTTTGACCAACAGTCTTCAAAACAGCTAGCAATAATTTCAGGCTAAGCCACAACATCACTAAAACAGAAATACAATTCAGAGCTACCTATATGACACTGCAAACAACAACAGATGACCCTTAAAAAAAACAACCCAGCCATAAAACACCAAGGATCAGATGTCTGGTGAAACAGAAAGGTCTTTTACCATCCTCCTTAAAGGGCCAATAACATGGACCTGGCGTTCTCTCAGTGGCAAACATGCAGTGGCCCTGATGCATTTGCTGTGTGTCATCTCCCTCATCATAATCAGCAATGCAGACTTAATTGTCTATTGTTTTCCACAAAGATGATGTCATCCTGAATGCTGCATAGGCTCATACATTTCAAGCTTCAAAGCCACCTGATCTAGCCCAATTCAGTGTTCTGTTCTGACACTATATTGTCTTCCCATGTGATTGTAACTCATCCGAATGCACATGGGAATCACTTGCTTGAAATTGTTTCTGTTCCAAAGTTTCCCTCAGGAACATTCTGTTGACTTTTCTCAGGATTTGCCTTCCTGCCATTTTAGGAGCAAGGAAGGATTTTTGCCAGGTCACATTGCTAGTGACACTTCTTCTCAGGGCCGCAGGCAGGCAATAGTCTGGAAAAATGAGAGACATAGCCTTTCTCACCCCTTCATGGATCACTGCCTTGTTGTGGCGAAGGGGCTTGCGTAACTCAGTGAAGCCATAAGCTATGCCGTGCAGGGCCACCCAAGACGGACAGGTCATGGCAGAGAGTTCTGACAAAATGTGGTCCACTGGAGAAGGAAATGGCAACCCACTCCAGTATTCTTGCCAAGAAAACCCCATGGAACGTATCACAAGGCTAAAAGATATGACGCTGGAAGATGAGCCCCTCAGGTCGGAAGGTGTCCAATATGCTACTGGGGAAGAGCAGAGGGTATTTCCAAGTAGCGCCAGAAAGAGTGAAGCGGCTGGGCCAAACCCGAAAGGACACTCAGCTGTGGATGTGTCTGGTGGTGAAAAGAAAATCCGATGCTGTAAAGAACAATATTGTTTAGGAACCTGGAATGTCAGATCAATGAATCAAGGTAAGCTGGAGGTGGTCAAACATGAGATGGCAAGATTGAACATTGACATCTTGGGAATCAGCGAACTAAAATGGACAGGCATGGGCGAATTTAATTTAGGTGACCATCATATCTACTATTGTGGGCAAGAATCCCTTAGAAGAAATGGAGTAGCACTCATAATCAACAAAAGGGTGGGAAAAGCAGTACTGGGGTACAATCTTAAAAATGATAGAATGATCTCAGTACGAATCCAAGGCAAACCATTCAACATCACAGTAATTCAAGTCTATGCCCCAACCACTGATGCTGAAGAAGCTGAGGTTGATCGGTTCTATGAAGACCTACAACACCTTCTAGAACTAACACCCAAAAAAGATGTCCTCTTCATCATAGGGCATTGGAATGCTAAAGTAGGAAGTCAAGAAATCACCGGGATAACAGGCAGGCATGGCCTTGGTGTACAAAATGAAGCAGGACAAAAGCTAATAGAGTTTTGCCAGGAGAACATGCTGATCATAGCAAACACTCTTTTCCAACAGCACAAGAGGCGACTCTACACATGGACATAACCAGATGGTCAATATCGAAATCAGATTGATTATGTCCTTTGCAGCCAAAGATGGAGAAGCTCCATACAGTCAGTAAAAACAAGACCTGGAGCTGACTGTGGCTCAGATCATGAGCTGCTTCTTGCAAAATTTCGGCTTAAATTGAAGAACGTCGGGAAAACCACTAAACCGTTCAGGTATGACCTAAATCATATCCCTGATGAATATACAGTGGAGGTGAGGAATAGATTTCAGGGATTAGACCTGATAGACAGAGTGCCTGAGGAACTATGGACGGAGGTCCGTAACATTGTTCAGGAGGCAGCAACGAAATCCATCCCAAAGAAAAAGAAATGCAAGAAAGCCAAGTGGCTGTCTGATGAGGCTTTACAAGTAGCTGAGGAAAGAAGGGAAGCGAAAAGCAAGGGAGAAAGGGGAAGATATACCCAACTGAATGCAGAGTTCCAGAGAATAGCAAGGAGAGACAAGAAGGCCTTCTTAAATGAACAATGCAAAGAAATCAAGGAAAACAACAGAATGGGAAAGACTAGAGATCTCTTCAAGAAAATTGGAGATCTCAAGGGAACGTTTTGTGCAAAGACGGGCATGATAAAGGACAAAGAAGGCAGGGACCTAACAGAAGCAGATGAGATTAAGAAGAGGTGGAAAGAATACACAGAAGAACTATACAGGAAAGATCTGAATGTCCCTGATAGCCATGATAGTGCGGTCACTGAACTTGAGCCGGACATCCTAGAGAGTGAAGTCAAGTGGGCCTTAGGAAGCATTAGTAACAACAAAGCTAGCGGAGATGACAGTATTCCAGCCGAGCTCTTTAAAATCCTAAAAGATGATGCTGTTAAAGTGCTGCATTCAATATGCCAACAAATCTGGAACACTCAACAGTGGCCACAAGACTGGAAAAGGTCAGTTTACATTCCAATTCCAAAGAAGGGCAACGCCAAAGAGTGTTCAAACTACCGCACAATTGCGCTCATTTCACATGCCAGCAAGGTGATGCTCAAAATCCTACAAGCTAGGCTTCAGCAGTATGCGAACCGAGAACTACCGGAAGTACAAGCTGGGTTTCGAAGAGGCAGAGGAACTAGAGATCAAATCGCCAACATTCGCTGCATCATGGAGAAAGCAAGAGAATTCCAGAAAAACGTCTATTTCTGCTTCATTGACTACGCTAAAGCCTTTGATTGTGTGGATCACAACAAACTGTGGCAAATTCTTAAAGTGATGGGAGTACCAGACCACCTTACCTGTCTCCTGAGAAACCTGTACGAGGGTCAAGAAGCAACAGTAAGAACCAGACATGGAACAACCGATTGGTTCAAAATTGGGAAAGGAGTACGACAAGGCTGCATATTGTCACCCTGCTTATTTAACTTATATGCAGAGTACATCATGAGAAATGCCGGGTTGGATGAATCAGAGGTCGGAATTAAGATTGCTGGGAGAATTATCAACAACCTCCGATATGCAGACGATACCACCCTAAAGGCAGAAAGCGAAGAGGATCTCAAGAGCCTCTTGTTGAGGGTGAAAGAGGAGAGTGCAAAAGCTGGTTTGAAACTCAACATTAAAAAAACGAAGATCATGGCATCTGGCCCCATCACTTCCTGGCATATAGAAGGGGAAGAAATGGAAGCAGTGACAGATTTTACTTTCTTGGGCTCCAAGATCACCGCACACGGTGACTGTAGCCATGAAATTAAAAGACGCTTGCTCCTTGGGAGGAAAGCTATGGCCAACCTAGACAGCATAGTAAGAAGCAGAGACATCACCTTGCCGACAAAGGTCCGTCTAATCAAAGCTATGGTTTTCCCAGTAGTAATGTATGGCTGTGAGAGCTGGACTATAAGGAAGGCTGAGCGCCGAAGAATTGATGCTTTCGAACTGTGGTGCTGGAGAAGACTCTTACGAGTCCCTTGGACTGCAAGGAGGTCAAATCAGTCCATCCTAAAGGAAATCAACCCTGAGTGCTCATTGGAAGGACAGATAATGAAGCTGAAGCTCCAATATTTTGGCCACCTAATGCGAAGAGAAAACTCCCTGGAAAAGACCCTGATGCTGGGAAAGACTGAAGGCAAAAGGAGAAGGGGACGGCAGAGGATGAGATGGCTAGATAGCATCACGGATGCAATGAATATGAACGTGAGCACGCTCCGGGAGAGAGCGCAGGACAGGAAGGCCTGGCGTGCTATGGTCCATGGGGTCACGAAGAGTCGGACACGACTGAACGACTGAACAACAACAACAAGCCTTTCTCAACAAAAATTTACCCAAACTGAGGGTGGGTAGCAGTTCTGGGAGCTTTATATCAGACTTTGGCACAGGATTGGCTCACTGGTGTCACCTGATTCCTTGGATCAGGAGGATTCTGTATTGTTGTGTGCGTGTCCTAGGTTTGAACCATAGAGACAAAAAAAAATTGACCAAAACACAGTCTAAACTTCCAGCTGAAGAAGACAGTTTTTCTTCCCCAGAATGGAAGTGAGAACTGCCCATAGAAAACAATAGAGGAACCCAGGATTTGACCATAGCTGTAAATGGTCAGCATGTGCCCCACCGAACAACAGGGTAGCAATAAAGACTGGAGATGTTGCTCTCCCTAACAGGTCTTACTTTATGTGGAGAGAGAGAGAGAGAGTTTAAACTTTTGAAAGTGCAACTTATCTGCACAGAAGCCAATGGCTTCTGCATGCAGTTGAGCACTGGATTTGAGCTGGAAAGGGATCTGAGAAGGCAATATTGCTAGACTGACCTGTGCTGCAACTTGAGGGGTGTTTTATGGGGTGGAGGTGGGTAGAAAGCAGTCCCAGCCCTGGCCCCAGATCTCACCTGCAATATTAATAGTAGACTACACTCCAAGATCATCAAAGGCTGCTCTCTCTCTCTCTCTTTCTCAGCCATGTTTTCCCAACCTGCAATATAGAGATAGCAACTGTATCTGCACTGGAATTTGTGTCAGCTGAGGGTATTTTTTAACTGTTTCAAAAGTAAAACAAAACAAAACAAAATCATACAAAATCCAACCCACGTTAAAAAGAGCATGAACATCTGTCCTTGCCACTCATTTTTGTTTGAAGGTTGTAGAGATGGCAGAGAATTCCGCCACAGATCTCGGTGAGGCCAAATGCCAGTGCATTCGGCCCCCCGAAATCTGTGGCGGAATGGCCTGCCACTCCCCACCCCCCCGCGGATCCCCCCCAGGACGAGACTTACCTGGGGCGGATCTTCCGGGCAGCGGCGGCTCCGGCTGAGGCTTTGGCGGTGGTGGCTGCGGCAGCTGGTCTTCTGACCGGCTGCCGCCGCCGCCATTTGCAGTTTTTTGGGTTTTTTTACAGAGACGTGATAGGCTACGTAAGTTTTTACACAGCCTAAAACGACTGGGTAAAAAAAAAAAAAAAAGGGTACGCCGAAACGTACGCTATGCTATTTGCGTTCTCCTTATTTTCGCCATCTTAGTCTACGTAAATATTTACGTAGATTAAGATGGCAAAAATAAGGAACGCAAATGGTGGCGGCCGTAGCTGCCGCCATTTGCGTACATGGTTCCCCCCCCCCCCCGAGCCCTCCGCGGCCGGAAATCCGGCTGCGGACGGTTCTGGCCTGGCTGGGCCTGGCCGGCTGCTCCGCAGAGCTGCCGCGGAGCACAGCTGGCCGCGGAGGATTCCGGGGGGGAGGAACGGAGCGCCTCCCCCCCATCCAGGATTCCGGGGGGAGGGACGGAACGCCTCCCCCTCCACCATCAACATAATCCGTGAAAGGTAGGTGACTTTTGTACATCCCTAGAAGGTTGTGCCCATGTATGGCTATGTTAAAATCCTAGATTCTTCCATTGATTTCTGTGGATAGTGCTCTCACATCTGATCAGGAGAGATTTTAAAATGGCTTCCAATGTGAACCTGGAAGTTCTCAATCCACACAGTGGGATCTGAGCTAGCGGTGACCGATCAGAAAAGAGATCTTCGGGTTGTGGTGGACAGCTTCATGAAAATGTCAACCCAGTGTGTGGCTGCTGTAAAAAAGGCAAACTCCATGTTAGGCATAATTAAAAAAGGAATTGAGAATAAAACTGCCAATATCATACTGCCCCTATACAAATCTATGGTGCAGCCACACTTGGAATACAGGGTACAGTTCTGGTCACCACACCTAAAAAAAGATATTGTAGAGCAGGAAAAGGTGCAGAAAAGGGCAACTAAAATGATCAAGAGGCTAGAGCATCTCCCCTATGACAGAAGGTTACAACAGCTCGGATTGTTTAGCTTGGAAAAAAGGAGTGTAAGGGGAGACATGATAGAGGTCTACAACATTATGCATGGTGTGAAGAATGTGGATAGGGAGACACTTTTCTCCCTCTCTCAAAATACTAGAACCTAGGGCCATCCTATGAAGCTGACTGGTGGGAGATTCAGGACAGATAAAAGGAAGGACTTCTTCACACATAGTTAAACTATGGAATTTGCTACCCCAGGATGTAGTGATGGCCACCCATTTGGATGGCTTTAAAAGGGGGTTGGACAAATTCATGGAGGAAAAGGCTAGCAATGGCTACTAGTCCTGATGGCTATATGCTACCTCCAGTACCAGAGGCAGTGAGCCTATGTACACCAGTTGCTGGGGACCATGGGTGGGAGGGCACTGTTGCGCTCATGCCCAGCTTGTGGGTTTCTAGTCAACAGCTGGTTGGCCACTGTCTGAACAGAATGCTGGACTAGATGGACCCTTGGTCTGATCCAGCATGGCTGTTCTTATGTTTTAATGTTACTCTGCCCCTTCCTTATCTCTGTGAGTTGAACTCCCTGCTGTTCCCTCCTATGAGGGAACAGGAAACCAGTGCATGATCTGATGGGAGCATGGGATTGCGGGCTGGTTTGAGCCCTGAAGTGTATCACACTGTTTTTCTTTTCTGCTCTCTTGCTTGTAGGTGTGTGGTTTGCCGCATTTGCTTTGATCACATGGCGTCATGGGGTCCACAGTGGCCTTATGGCAGGGGTGCAGAACCTCTGACCTGGGGTCCAGTCCAGACCTCCGTGGTTCCCCAGGTAGCCACAGCCTGGGCTCCATGGCCTCTCCACTGACCACCAATCATGGGTGATTTCCTGGCTTATGCACGTTTTTTCCCCATTCTAAAAGCTTGAAATACTCCTAAGATTTAGTGGCTGTCAGTAGGAGCTTTACACTAAAATATTGTGCCATTTTAAATTTCATTTTGGTCCTGCCCACCATGGGAATGTGGCCCCTAAGAGTTTCTCCAAAATGGACTTTGGCCTTTGGGCTGAAAGAAGTTCTGCACCCCTGCCTTGCAGTGTGGCCCGGCTCCTCACTGTGTGGCCATTCTGTGGTGAAAATTGTGTGCTTCAGTTTCTGCAGAGGAAAGGAAAGGGAAAAACACTGGTGAGGAGTTAGTCCTGCTTTGTAGCAGGGTTTGGGGCCTTTTCCAGCTCTGTGGTTATTTCAGTCTATGGACCTCATTGCTCTGCTTGGCTTCAGCCTGGCTAAAGCTGCAACAAGCCAGGACTCTTTAACGTGACAGACTTTTTGTGCAACGGAAGAGGATTGTCATGTTCTGAAAATGGACAATTCCTGGGATCTGAGGCACTCCCATGAAATGGCAGCCTGCGACTCCTGCCATTCATTTCCCCGATTATATTATATTATTAATCATTATCCATTTATAACTTGCCATCTTTGGGTTTGGCACCATAAAGAGAATGAATGACTGAGGGATTGTAGATGTGTGGCTTTCTAGTAAATGAGCCCCCTGTGACTATTAAATCATTAGCCATCCTTTTCCCAATCTCTTTTGCACACACATTGGTCTCAGATTGTATAATGAAAGCCATGCCAACACCTTGTGTGTAGTACCGCAGTTCAGTTTGCTGCCATTACACCATTCTGAAGTTCCCAGTCTATTTCTGGAACTTTCTGATGTGTGACAGCTGTTCACCCCGCCCCCAAACAATTCTAGCTCACCATACGAAAGTAATCACAAACATTAATAACAAAGCAATGTCTGCTGCTCTGAAGAGGTGTTTCCTGCACTTAATACTTTGTAGGCAATAGTAACCTATATTAACATACTCCCCCCTTTTCCTCAAGAGTGTAGAAATATATATTTACTGTACTTATTTCCCAATAATATCTTCATTAAGGTGGCAATTTGACTACAGTACATTAATCCATCCAGCACGAAGGTACAGTGATTTCACAGCCTTCCCCTCCCCAACCCCAAGGGAGGAAACAGTTAATTTTAGTGTTTTTTCTGATATATTGCACCCCCGGAGTAGTGCATTAATGGCTAACAACTTTGTAACACTAATGTAAGCAGTTACTGGGAAATGTTTCTTACATGGTACTTTATTATAGTAAGACTTGTACTCTGCATAAAGAAAATGCCCTTGGCTTCCCTCCAGAAAGAGTCGAATATGGCTGGATTTCACAATCTGCTGAATCAGCATTTGTGTCCAACAATAAATTAGAGCTAAAATAAATTGGGCTTTGTTTACCGTCGCTGGAGCCCTAAGCAAACTTACTGGGAAGCAAGTCCCATTGAACTCACTGGGGCTTACCTCAGAGTAAACATGCAAAGAGTTGCTCTGTAAAGGTCGTGGGACCTAAACTTATGAACAACGCATGATAACAGTGATATGAGTCCTCGTCGGGCACCCTTATGCCCCCGCCCAATAGCGTTGCATGACACAGAGTGGGGATGAGCATGCTAGACGCACCCCCGTTGTCATTAGCCTCCACCAGCTGGAGGGCAAACGTCTGCAGCGGGGAACCTACTCTAGCCACACAGGGTCCCCTTGTGATTTAGACTCCTGGAAGTTCTAGGTTTTAAATAGCGCAAGGAGCCAGCACAAGGAGAAAGGGCTCCCCAGTGGAGAGGTTCAGCCTCCAACTGGGGGAGGGTAACCGGGACAACAAAGTGGTGGGGAGGGCAGAGCTAGTGTGCTCACTCCCACTTTCCTTCATGCAATTTTTCTCGCATGGGGGGATCAGACCCCATGAAACAGAATATGGAATATACCAATAGGGGCTAATATGGCACAATTCAGATTTCCATACACTGCCAACAAAAACAGTTGCCCAGATTCCATGCTTAGCACCGTATTAGCTTTTTCAGACCCTCAACCAGTGGTGCAGTGTAGCCAGGGCTCACAGGGATGCAACACCAACACTTTTTGATTAGCAGGGATGCTGGCGTCATGTGCCATTCCCCATCCCGCCCCCCAACTCCCCTTCCCTCTAAGCTTAGCTGCAAACCATCACAGTAGCTGGGGGAGTGTGGGGCATGCATTTTCTCAGCAACAATATATTGTTCCCTCTCATAAGGCAGAGTATTTTGGAGTAGCTTGGTCCTGACTGGGTAATGAAGACTCATTTGCTTTACAAAAGATCTGCCCCTAGTGGAGATGAAAATGGCTAGAACTGGTTTGTTGATATGGATCCGCACAGCTGCTTGAATTTGTGCACTTGCCTCGGGGGCGAGGCTATAGGGATAGTCATGATGAGCACCTGCGCTTCAACATTTACCACTTGACCACTGCCCTCCATTCTAAATCTTCCCCTTCCAAACAAATGACCAGGAATATCATCAGGTCCCGCAGTGAGTCCTATGGACTCCCCCCCCCCATGCCTGCCCTTTAGTGTGGGCAGAATCTGCATGCCTGGACTTAAAGCTTTCTGGAAATTGCTCTTTGTTTGTTTGTTTGTTTGTTTCATTTATATCCAACCTTTCCTACGAGGAGGCCAAGACGGCATGCATGATCATTCTCCTTCTCCTTTGTATCCCCACAACAACCCTGTGAGGGAGGTTCGGCTGAGAGTCAGTGATGGGCCCAAAGTCGCCCAGTGAGCTATCTGAAACTTGTGTCTAGAATGAGCTAAGCTAAGATTTATCTGCTAATCAATCTGTGGCAGAGCTCTGAGCCAACCAAGTTATTTTATAATTACTTGCAGTTATTCTGTAAAAACAAAAAAGGACATCAGGCTCCTCCATCCCCAAATGTCTTAATTACAAGTAAGTAATAAGCAAATTGCTGGGCGTACATGAGCATCTCAGTCTCTTGGAACTCTTTGGAGATAAAGCCAATTTATTTTCAAACAGAAAGGTAGTGTTGGAAATTCATGAAATTGATAGGAGCTCCATCAATCATTATCTTTCTCTCTATGCCATTTTCTTTGCAGCCAGTTGCATACCCAGTGAATGGTGATCCCTTCTAGCCCCAGTGTATTAGGTTTTCTTGAGGAAATGTCATGTGAGACGAGGTCGAAAGTCCTGCAGTCCAGCAATATCAAAGTACAGATATTACTGAAATTGCATGTCTGTTGAACCACATTTCCTTCACCAGCAATTGTAAAATAGCACCTCCTGCCAGCCTGGGCTCATTCCAGCCTCACTAGAAAGGCATTTATTATTGTGAGTAGAGAACCACAGAGTCTGGTAGATGAACTGACCTGGAATAGAAAGGTGGGTTGTGGGGCATGCCCAGCAAGTCCGGGTGTTGCTGGATTTTCCTGTATCTATGCCTTTTGGCCACTAGAGGCCACTGCCATGCGTGCCAAGCAGTCTTTGCTTTATCTCTCCCCTCTCAAATCTAGACTAGAGTAGGAGCCTGGGAGATCCCCTCCAAGGGAATGCGTGTGCCACTGGAGAAAATGGATACTGCATATACAAGCAGCCCAGAAAGTAGGAGGAAAGAGAAGCAGGCTCCTATACCTTTAATAGCTGTGTAGAAGGAATGTCAGAAGGTGTCGCTTTTCTCAGGGTGAGAAGAGGTGAACCTGAGTAAATTGTCTTTTCAATGCAGCTATGACAGGATCAGGAGCCTTCCTTTGCATCTGTTCACTCTAAGATCTACATGCTTTCAGAAAATGTCCCCTGTCTGGATCTTCTTGAGGTTGCCAGATACGGCATTTATTACCGCCTTGTAACGAAAACTTATTAGCCTCCCCTTAAAAAAATAAAATAGCTGTTGGCAGAGAGCTGTATTTCTAGGCTTGGCACAGAGAAGGAACATCTTCACCAGCTCACTCTTTGCCTTCATACAATTCCTGGTTGCTTATGGCTACCAGGCTAATGCTTAAACACCAGACCAATTTACAGTAGGTAATCTAACTTAGAGTAGCAACCTTTATTGCAAAATACCCCAAATTCACAGAGGCCACCCATCCGATATCTGATCAAGCCCTGTGGAATATCCTGAATGTACAAAGACACCTTGCATCAAGCCCCACAGGTCTCTACGTAATGTTGTAGAGGCCACTTTCAGATCAGCCACACTGCTCTAAAAATGTTACATTTGCCTTTATTTGGAGTGTGCGCCCTAGAGCAGCCTTCCCCAACATGTGTCCTCCAGATGTGTTGGACTATAACTTTCATCATGACCAGTTGGTATGGTTGGGGAAGGCTGCCCTAGAATATACCCCAGAATATTCTACAGCTGTGGTCTCCAACAGGTTGCCAATGGGCACCATGTCAGGCCTTTTGTCCCTCCTAATTTTTATTTTAAGGGTTTTTAACACTTTTTTTTAACTGGGAGGCTGGCTTGCTGCAAAGCAAGGTGCTGCCCTCCAGCACCATCTTTATTTTTGGTCAACAGAATGGTTTTGTGCTTTAGAGCTCAGACCTCGCCCCTGCCTTGTACTTCGGTTCTTGACCAAGTTACTTTTCTTTTAGTCTCACCAGTTTGTCTTCTGGGGATGAGGGTTTTAAGGCTGGCAATGCCCACCATGGCAGACATTTTGTGAGAGTGCAAAATGTCTGACACTCTATCAAAATTCTGTGACCACGAACCCAAAAAGTTTGAGGACCCCTGTTCTACAGTGTGGTGATGTTCCACGGAAGGGTGGCAGGGCAGAATTTCTTGGTAGGTGAATAAATATGGAAAGAATTCCACTGTCAAGGGCTCCTTGGCGGCCTCTTTCAGTCTAATCCAGTATCCAAGTCCAGACACAGACAAAGGGATTCTTTTCAAAGCTTTATTCCTTTTTTACAACTTAACAACTCTACTATTAGCGACTAGCTATGAGCAGCAGAGTACCTATGCCCTCAGTTGGAACAGTTGGTCTCCGTTTGAAGGAGAATCACTGGCAGACCCTGAACTTATGGGCTAGGGAGAATCCCTCCCCTTTTCCCTTGGATCCTCTGGGCGTAACTGTTGCTTGCATGCCAACCGGGCACTACACCCCCTTTCCGTGCCCTCCATTTGGTGCCGCTCCCTGCGTCTAGGGATGGCGGAGAATTTCTCCCCGAAACTTCGGGGGGCCGAGCGCCAACGTGTTCGGCCCCCTGAACAAGTTTCGGGGAGAAATTCTCCGCACCCCACCCCCTGCACCCCCCCAGGACGGGACTTACCTTTGCCGAATGTCCCTCCTGGCGGCGGGTCCGGCCGGTGGTTCGGCGGGTGTTTGTCTGGGGCGGGAGCGGCAGCCGGTCTTTTGACCGGCTGCCGCCGCCGCCACCATTGCAATAAAAAAAAAAACGCCCCCGTGATAGGCTACGTGACGATTAACGTAGCCTATCACGGCTAGATTTGCAAAGTCAGCCATGATAGGCTACGTAAATCGTCACTTAGCCTATCACAGGTGACTTAAAAAAAAAAAAAGCGTGTACGGATAATGGCGGCCCCCATAGGGAGCCGCCATTCCCGTTCCTTATTTGGTCGCTGTAGTCTACGTAAAGATTTACGTAGACTACAGCGACCAAATAAGGAACGCGAATGGCGGCTCCCTATGGGGGCCGCCATTTGCGTACGCGCTTTTTTTTTTTTTAAAGTCACCTGTGATAGGCTACGTGACGATTAACGTAGCCTATCACGGCTGACTTTGCAGATCTAGCCGTGATAGGCTACGTTAATCGTCACGTAGCCTATCACGGGGGCGTTTTTGTTTTTTTTTTAACTTTTGAGTTCGCGGCCGGGCAAGGCGGGAAGCCTCCTCCCCGGCCTGAATTTCGGCCGGGCGAGGCGGGAAGCCTCCCCGCCCGGCCTGAACTTCGCGGGGGGAGCAGCAAAGCGCCTCCCCCCCACCGCGAACAAGCTTCGAGGGCAGGTAAGTGACTTTCGTCCACCCCTACCTGCGTCGGCGTCGCGCGTCCAGCAAGCCTTCTTCCCACACTCTCTCACTCCCGGGACCACTATCTATGTCAGGAATGCCGGTGGGAGGAATCTCTGCCAGCTATTGGCGCTGGGAAGGATGAGTGCGCTCCTCTCCCAGGAGCGGCTGCTCCACCTCAGAATCAGAACTACTCTGGGATTCTATGGGCTCAGTGTCCACCCTGACATCATCCCCGCTCCCATGAGGCCCCCCCTACTGCTCCTTCCCTGGGGCCCCGGATTTGTGGGGTACAGCTGGTGGAAGTGCCTTAGCAGCAACAGAGCATGCACATTTTCTGCGGATTCCCAGGAGCGCTCATCAGGCCTATACCCCCTCCAGTCCACCAGATATTGCAGGCGGCCGCGAGAAAGGCGGGAGTCCAGAATCTCCGCGACCTCAAACTCCTCCTCCCCCTCCACCAGCACTGGCGGCGGGGGGGAGCCGACTGAGCAATGAGGGTCGCCAGAAACCAGGGGGGACAGCAAGGACCGATGAAAAACAGGATGGATCTTCATGGACGGGGGGAGAGCCAGGCGAAAAGCAACAGGGGCAATCTGGGCTGTAATCTGGAAAGGCCCCGTGTGGTGAGGTGCGAGCTTCCTTGCGGGCGAGTGAGAGGGGAGGTATTGGGTGGACAACCAAACCCAGTCCCCCGGTTGCAGAGACGGACACGGTGGCGCCACCAGTCCGCAGAGGCCTTGTAGGCTGTCTTGGCTTGCTTGAGGGAGTCCCGTAAGAGGTGGTGTACCGCTCGCAACTCATCTAAAAAGTCATGGGCTGCTGTCACTGAAGAGGGAGCTAGGGTGGACAGGAAAGCCTTGGGGGTGGTAACCAAAATTGGCAAAAAATGGAGTTTGGTGGGTGGAAGCATGGCAGGCATTGTTATAAGCAAATTCTGTGAGAGGCAGCAAGGAAAACCAGTCATCTTGCTGGTAATTGACATAACAGCGCAAATACTGCTCCAGAGTCGCATTGGTGCGCTTGGTCTGACTGTCCGTCTGTGGATGGTGGGTGGAGGAAAGACAGAGCATCACATGGAGCAACCGAAGTAGCTCCCTCCAGAAATGGACAGTGAATTGGGCCCCCCTATCCGAAATGAGACCCTCGGACCATCCATGGAGCCCGAAAACATGCGCCAAGAACAGCTCCGCTGTCTCCCTGGCTGTGGGAGCAGGGGATGAAATGGGCCATCTTAGAAAACAAATCCGCCACCACCAGAATAGTGGTCTTATCATGTGAGCGAGGCAAGTCAGTGATTAAGTCAAGGGAGAGCAGTTTCCAAGGTCCTGAGGGGGTAGGCAGGGGGTGAAGCAAGCTTGTGGGCTTGCCTGAGGGGGCCTTCGCCCACTGGCAGGTTGGGCAGGAGGCGACATAGGTCTTGACGTCCTGACACACACGAGGCCACCAAAAATCCCTCATCACTCCGTGCAGGGTCTTGGCAAAGCCAAAATGCCCAGCTGTGGGGGAGTCGTGGCACTGATGGAGGACCTTCTCATGGAGGGGTCTAGAAGGAACATAGACCCAGCTGGAATGGTAAAGCAGGCCACCTCGCAAAGAGAAGGGGGTAGAGTGGGGAGGGGGAGGCTAGCCCCAATTTCTCCACTTTTGTGTGAACAAAAGCATCCTGACCCTGTGCAGAGAGAAGGAGCTCCTCCCAAGAATGAGGTATCGCAGCTGCCACCAGGCTTTGGGGGGGAAGAATCAGAGGGGGGGATCTTCCTCACCCCCTGGCTGGAGGTCAGGCTTACGAGAAAGAGCATCCGCTTGTAGGTTGTTGGAGGCCTTCACATGGCAAATCTTAAGGTGGAACTGAGAAAAAAAAAAGCGACCACCTAATCTGCCTCTGGTTTAAGGCACAGGCTGTCTGAAGATGTTCGAGGTTGTGATGGTCGGTTCTAACTTCGACTGGGTGCTGTGCCCCCTCCAGGAGATGATACCAGGTCTCCAAAGCGGACTTGATGGCCAACGGTTCCTTCTCCCAGATGGTATAATTCCTCTCAGACATGTTCAGCTTCCTGGAGTGGTAGGCGCAGGGTTGCAACCTGCCGCCTGCCCGATCTGGCTGAAAGAGCACCGCCCCCACCGCAAAGTCAGAGGCATCAGTTTGCACTACAAAAGGCTTCCTGGGGTCGGGATGTAACAGGATCGGCTCAGAACTGAAAAGCCTCTTAAGTTCCTCGAAAGCCTGTTGGGCCGATGCCGTCCAATGAAAAGGAGATTTCTTGCCCTTAAGGAGGTCCGTGAGAGGAGAAGTCAGCTGAGCAAAGCTGGGCAGGAACTTTCTGTAAAAATTACCAAAGCCCAGAAAATGTTGCAAGTCTTTCTTGGTGGATGGAGCCTGCCAGGAGAGGACAGCCTGGACCTTTGCAGGATCCATCCTGATACCGTCAGGCGAGATAATGTAGCCAAGAAAGTCCAAAGAGGTTAGATCAAACGCACATTTCTCCAGCTTGGCATAAAGATGGTTCTCACAGAGGCGCTGGAGGATGGCGGAGACATGATGCTGATGGTCGTGGGGGTCCTCAGAAAATATAAATCATCGAGATAAACAATAAGGAAAGTGTCCAAATAGTCCCGGAAGATGGCATTCATAAAACGTGAAAAGGGGGGGGGGCTGCAGTCGAGCCCCAACGGCATCATTAGGTATTCATACGCTCTGTACCGGGTGCTGAAACATGTCTTACACTCATCCCCCTCCCGGATGCAAATGAGATTGTAGGCGGCATGCAGGTCCAACCTCGTGAAAATCTTGGCTCCTCCCAGGTGCTCCAGCATCTCAGGTATGAGGGGGAGGGGGTACTTATCAGGGATGGAGACCGAATTTAAATTTCTGAAATTGTGCACCGGGCAGAGTTCTCCAGATCTCTTGGCCACAAAGAAGGTAGAGGTGCAGGCGGGGGAGGAAGAAGGGCAAATGAAGCCACATTTGAGATTCTTGTCCAAAAACTCCCGCAGAGCTCAAAGTTCCGGCTCCGACATCGAATACAGCTGGCCAGTGGGGATGGTCGCCCCGGGAATGAGGTTAATGGCACAATCAAAAGGCTGTGGGGGGGAGCTGGTCGGCCTCCTTCTTGTCGAAAACATCCTGAAAAGCCGCATACTTCTCTGGGAGGATGACAGTAGCTGAAGGACTGCCAGAAGCAGACAAGGAGGGGGAGGAAAGGGTTTAGGCCTGGGCTGGGACTAGCGCCTCGGTCAGGAGGCAATGCTCCCGGCAGTAGGGAGACGCAAACTCCACTTGCTGAAGTCCCTAAGAAATCTGAGGGTTGTGCTTAGAGAGCCAGGAAACACCCAGCACGAGTGGGTATAGGGGAACCTTGGCCAAGTGAAACTGAATCTGCTCAATGTGGGACTGGGTGCGCAGAGTGAGTGGAACTGTAATCCAGGTCACCATGCCTGAAGAGAGAGGACTCCCATTGATGGTCTCCACTGCCAAGGGGGCAGGATAGGAATCTTGTGGAAGAGGGCAAAGGTTTCATCCATGAAAGTGGTCGTAGCCCCCGAGTCCACTAAAGCTAGGGCCTCTACCCCACCGCACTGGGAGGAGCGGAGGTGAACATGCAACAGCAGATGGGAGGGGGGGTTGGGGAAGGCACCCACCCAGTGGGGAACTGACCCCCACAATGGAGGCCCTCAACAAGCTTGGGGGGCAGTCTAGTCAGGCCTGGGGACAAGAAGGAGGAGGAAGGGGAAGGAGAGGAGGGGAGGCAGAGGAGCTGCAGATCTAACATGGCAGGTCTTGGCGAATTGTCCCAGCTTTCCACATCGAAAACATCAGCGCTCAGCTCGCCGGCGCTCAAACTCCTCTGGCGGCAGTGGGGCTCAGGTAGCTCCCAGCTGCATCAGGGTTTCCTCCACCCCCAACACAGGGGTGGGGGGTGGGAGAGGGGTCAGGAAACGTGGGGGAATGGGAGCAGGGAAATCCCGGCCCCCGGCACCCCGCCGGGTCTGCCGGCGCCCCCCCAGCCGACTATCTATCTGAAGGCAGGTCTGGATGAGGTCCTCCAAAGTAGGCGGGCTGGGCGTGCGTGCCAACTCATCCAAGATCTCGTCGTTCAAACCGTCCAAAAACTGAGCCACCAGCACGGCATCATTCCACTGTAAATCCTGCATCAGCAAGCGAAAAATTGTAGCGTAGCTGGAAACTGAGTCCTTGCCCTGCCTGAGGCGGAGAATCTCCCAAGAAGCCATCTGTGTGCGCAGGGAGTCACCGAAAAAACAGGCCATCACTGTCATGAAACCTTGATAGTCCCCGAGCAGGGGGTCATTAGCGAGAAGGAGACCCAAAGCCCATGTAGCTGCCATGCCTGAAAGTAGGTTAATGGTGAAACCCACACGAACCTGTTCCGTCTGGAAATCCTCAGGTCGAAGGTGCATGTACAGCTCCGATTGGGCCCTGAAAATCTGAAAAAGTCCTTTTTCACCAGAAAACTTCTCTGGCAAAGCCACCGGGCACTTGCAGCAGGGGGGAATCAGAAGTGGAGGGCTTGCAGATTCGCTTGCAGATTCTGCATGGCAGCCATCAGTTGAGCCATTTGATCATGGAGCATCTGGTTCTCTTGCACCAGAGCTTGTACCGCCGGGTCCCCGGCACCCTCCATACGGCAATAGGGGAAGAGAGAGAGAGAGAAAAAAGATGAACAGGGACCAAGCTGTCAAGGGCTCCTTGGTGGCCTCTTTCAGTCTAATCCAGTAGCCAAGTCCAGACACAGACAAAGGGATTCTTTTCAAAGCTTTATTCCTTTTTTTACAACTTAACAACTCTACTATTAGCGACTAGCTATGAGCAGCAGAGTACCTATGCCCTCAGTTGGAACAGTTGGTCCCCGTTTGAAGGAGAATCACTGGCAGACCCTGAACTTATGGCCTAGGGAGAGTCCCTCCCCTTTTCCCTTGGATCCTCTGGGCGCAACTGTTGCTTGTGTGCCAACTGGGCACTACGCCTCCTTTCCGCGCCCTCCATTTGGCGCTTCTCCCTGCATCAGCGTCACACATCCAGCAAGCCCTCTTCCCGCACTCTCTCACTCCCGGGACCGCTATCTATGTCAGGAATGCTGGTGGGAGGAATCTCTGCCAGCTGTTGGCCCTGGGAAGGATGAGCGCGCTCCTCTCCCAGGAGTGGCTGTTCCTCCTCAGAATCAGAACTACTCTGGGATTCTATGGGCTCAGTGTCCACCCTGACATCCACAAAAAGAATGAAGTTCTTCATTCTTCATGCATTAGGTGACATGTTGTGAATGGGAAAACAGCACTACTGTGATATAGTGGAACGATGAAGCAGCATGAAGTAGAGCTAAGTGGGAAAGAAATCCTGCATCCAAAAGTGCCCTATTGCAAATAGGGACAAAGAGGGAAGGGGGGGAAGGGGGGAAGGGGCAGACCCACCCCTTGACCATGTCACTGCCAGGTCACTGCCAGGTCACAGAGGCATGCCCAGGATTTAATGCAGGGGAACGGGGCACACTGCAGCGGAACCATGTGGGAGCTGCATTTAAGATTCACTAAAGACACACTAAAAGGACTTTCCGAAAATGTGCCTGTTCCAGAGGAAAGCTGCGAGGTTGCTGCAGATTGGTGACAGTGTCATCTGTTGCAAATGACCCTGATGTGCTCTTGCTCCACACTAAATCGGCTGTGTAGATTGGGCCCAGGCCTTTCTCCGACCATATCAGTTTCACTGGAGCCCATATGGGGTGTACGTGCGTGTGTGTGTTAGGGGGATGGTGTACAAACCACATCACAATGGGATTGCATCCAAATGTAGTCACAGGGCAGAATCTGGGGAGGTATTGCGGGGGCTTGCCGCCTTCTGCATTAACTGGGGAGGGTGTGATGATCTCTAAAGCAAGGTGAACATTCCCAAGCTGAAAATGCAAGTGTTATTTTAGTGGCTTACAAAAAGGCGAGTGGGAGATGCATGCTATCCTGTAGAACCTTTGAGGCTCCCTATGGAACACCTTGAGTGGGCAAAGTTGGGGATGGAATCAGTGTTGGCTTTTGAGGGTCCTTGAGCAAGGCACCTTCAATGCCCCCCTGCTCCCTCAGTTACTATACCCTCTCACTGCCATTGACACCAGCTGCTGTTGCTCCTCATCCTCTTTCTCGTCACTGCTACCATTTGCTTGCTTGTCAGAGAGCGAGCCAGTGGGCGGGTAGGCAGTGGCGTCTACTGCTCCTCCTTTCCACCACCACCATTATCTGGGCCAGAGCGAGAGGCAGATGAGCAAGCAGGTTGCAGTGGTGAAGCGGACAAGCTACTCCAGGGGGCCCCTACTGTCAGTGGGCCCCTACTGGGGTGTGGGCCCTCAGCAAGTGCCCCACCATGATGAACCCTTGATGCCAGGCCTGGCTGGAATCATGATAACCATTATTACATTTTCCCTGCATTAACACATTTGTCCTCTTAAAGTGCTCCTCAGATGCCTTCATTTGAAACTTGTAACCAAGTTTGGAATGATTGCCGCACCCTCACAGCTGGGTGTGAATGTTGTGCAGTAAAGACACAATTGTTTCTCAGTTGTTACGGAAAATTCAGGTGCATTCCCATAAAAAAGCACTTCTTATTTCCTGGGGAAATCATGCTTTGCAGCGAACACAGTGTTTTGTTGCTGAGAAAGTGTGACACCTCTTTTCCTCCCCCCACTGCCGTTCCCCTCCCCTTATGGGGCAATAGGTTGTGCAGTTTGAACTGTGTTTGCACTGGTATTAAAGGCAGCTATTAGAAAATGATTGTGCTACAGCTTCCCACTCCATACTAGTGCCATGTCTTACTTCCTTTTAAAATTTACATCTTTAGAAACTGGGTGATCCATTGCTGTACTACAGTAGCAGAGGAGAGCTCATTAAATTATTTCAAAACAATGACAATTATGATAGGGCAGAACATACAAGAACATACAATGTGGTTACTGTCTTCTTCATCCCATAGTCTCACCATTGCTGAATATTTGTTTCTTCCCCACCTCATTTTTTAAAAACGTATTTCTTTGAAAGCCATGCAGTGTCTTCTCCAGCATAGAAGCACTCAGTCATTTAAAGAACAGATTTTAAAGTAGTGCAAAGGCTATCCACTTCCAGTCCCTGTCCAGCAAGGCTACCCCCTATCCCTATGCAATACTTTGGAATGAAATTAGTTAGGGTGCAATCCTATGCATGTTTATACAGAAAAAAAGTCCTACAACTCCTAGCAGTCCTCCAGCCAGCCATGGAGGAATTGTAGGACTTTTTCTGTCTAAACATGCATAGAATCGCACTCTAAGTGAATTAATTGAAATATTTGTATTCCACCTTTCTACCAGGCAGTTTACAAGGAGGCTAACATAACTATGTAAAATATAAAATAAATTATTAAGGGAGCAATCCTATGTCCGCTAGACAGCAGCTAGATGGCCATAGGATATGGTGTTTTCCGGGAACCAACCTCGGAGCCCACGCTCCGAGGTCGGTTCCTGGAGAACCAACCTCCCCACACTTCTGCACTGCCTCCGAGGCAAGGCAGAACAGCGTGGGTTAGTGTGTTGTGTGAATAGCCCCAGAGTGAGAGACCTGGGATAGACCTTCCCTGTAGTGGCACCCAGCCTGTGGAACTCACTCCCTATGGAAGCTAACCTAGCCCTACTGTGCTATCTCTGCTATCTTTTCAGTGCCAGGTGAAGACTTTATTTTTCAATCATGCTTTTCAGGTTGTTTAGTTTTGACTGGTGGGTTTATCTGGCTTTTAAATGCTGCAGTCATGTTCTGTTGCATTCTGTATAACTTTGTGGATACTGTATTATTTTCTACATTTTGTAAGCTGCTTTTGGAAGTTGTATACCTGAAAAGTGGTATATAAATGTTTAAAATACACATACATACATACATAATTTCCTCATTTATGCTGCTGGATGAGAAAGTTTTATGTACCTAACCAAGGGTTACATGACTGTGGTTATGTGATAATTTGCTCAGTACATTTGGTTATGATTTTGAACCCTATTGACTTCTAATATCTCACAATGCCGTGAGTCCCTACAAGGGATGCAGTAAAGGTTTGTTCGTGCAGACTGTGAGTTTGGGAGTCATCTGTTGACTCTTGTTGGACTTCCACAATCAATAGCATTGTTGTTTTTTGAAAGCTGAGAAGTTTATCTTCTGTATCTTTTAAACCAAGGAGGTTGCGGGGGGGGGGGGGTTTCCTAACACCCGCCCAGCCCTGCCAAAAGCCAACTTCTGCTGATATTGGGCATATGCAATTGTAATAAATATATTAACATGCATTGATTACAATCTCTTCCTGCTATTCACTTTAATAACACTCTCCTCCTCAGCTTGCTTGTGAGTGTTCTTTTCAAACTGCCATGAAGATTGGGAAGCTAGTTGAAAAAACTACTGAGATGGCAGATCTTCAGACAGTTTTCAAGGTCTATTCAAATTGCCTCTTAGGGAGAGAACCCACTACTACTAAACAACACAGGGAAAGAGCTGGTCAAGGCTATGGAATGGAGATGGGGGAAGTATCCAACATGTGTACAGACTTGGATCTTCTTTCTCTGCTTAAACCAGCCTTCCACAGTCTGGTGTCCTCCAGGGGTGTTGGACCTCAACACCCAGTATCCCCCAGCTAGCCATGAAGGGCACCAGATTAGGGAAGGGAGGTGTAAACAATGCACATTCCGGTGGTGGGGTAGCATTGGTTAACTACATGGTAAGGCTGGCTAATGCTGACAGACTAATGACAATATATGGTGAAAAAGGTATCCACTGATTGCCCTCCGTGTGCTTAGCCATCTTTTTGAAGTGAAACTGTTTTAGAAATGGTTTGTGCCTCATTAGGCTGCCTCAGTCTCTGCAAACGAGAAATTTGCTTTAATGGCATTGTTTTGAATTGCTGAGGGAAGAATCTATCAACTGCAAGGTGCCCTGCTGCTGAACTCAGCCAAAAGGCTGTTAATAACTCCAGCAGATGTTTCTGCTTTTTAGGCCAACAGAGTCCTCCCTTTCCCTTTTGGAGAATCATTTGCCAACATGACACAAACCCAGAACACTGTTGCTACAGCATAAAGAAGGATCTTCAACCAATCACTGACAACAGATGCTAAGACAAGAACAACAAAAAACCTCAACATATTGTTTACGTTCCGATGAACGTTTTAAGTGTGAAAATAATATAAAGAGCCTCATTCTCTCAAAATATGCATCTCATCTTTATAATGCAGTATTACTGAACAGGAAGCATTGATAAAGTCCAGCATTCTTTTAAAGGTCTTTTAAAACCCCACTCCCCATTCTTCTTTTTACCTTTTGCACCAATTTAAGCAATACCCAGTCCCTCTTTGGCACCACTATGGTACCTTTGCCCTCCCATTCAGTCTGTGACATATTCTATGGATAGTCCTATCCATGCAAGTTTGGTGTGGGGCACTTATTTCCTTGGTGAATAATTCTGGATGCAAGTGAGTGAGTGATAGTTGCGTGCATGTCAGCCCCATTGAAATCAATTGATTTCAGTGGGACTTAAGCACATCTATATTTGCAGGATTGTTATGCTTTCAAATGATGGGGTTACTTGTGAGACGGTACTGCAAGGGAAGATGAATTTTCATTATCAATAGTCTAGCAAAGTAAAATTTGCTTTTACTGGCTGAACAAGTAGAAAGCTGATAGCAAAAATCACTCTCCTAAAGTACTATTTTCTTTCTATTGTTTGGCAATTGGTTATTCACTCATCTGACATAGAATGGACTCTGTTAGATTCGCTGTATAATGTTGCTGTTTTCTTTTAGCACTGCATGGTTTTAAGTGCTCTGACCTTCACAGCCCTAC
Organism: Heloderma suspectum; assembly: GCF_057233095.1. Taxonomy (NCBI): domain Eukaryota; kingdom Metazoa; phylum Chordata; class Lepidosauria; order Squamata; family Helodermatidae; genus Heloderma; species Heloderma suspectum. The sequence continues at coordinate 103,642,425 of NC_139459.1, forward strand.
AATATTAGAAGTGTGTTTTATAAATACTACTAGATCATTGTGTTGTGCATACAGGAGCAAAAAAGCCTTGACTTTCCAGTGCCTGAATAGATTTTGATCATCAACTTTATGCGGTTGTGAACTTGAAATCTTAAATTACATCTATATTTTGAGCTTTTCCTAATGAGAAGTGTAGAAAAAAAGAATAAAAGTGTCTTCATTTTGAAGGTAAGAACTTGAACGATAGCCCTGTGATAAGAGGAATGATCATGAATAGACCTATCTGTAACATTTATTGAAAGTGCATGATGTTCAGACTGTATAGGCACAGACAACAGCAAAGTTCTAGCAAAGTCCGTCTCCATGCTCACTTAGAAACTTTTCTAATGCTAAGAGTGGAGGCAGGCCTAGATGGGGTTCAGTGGCCTATAGTTATCTTTCCTTTGTGTGTATTTCTATGGCATGAAAGCAGATTTTCCAAAACCACTAGTGTGATGAGTTCTCATGCAAATACTGAGGCACACAACAGGGATCACTAAATCGTACATCATGGGCCAATCCAGAAGACCCAGTTGCTTGCGACTGAGGAGGTCTGGTTTCAGCAGGTGGTGAAGCTGTTGTGTAATGGTCTGTCGCATACCTAGATTGTATCTCAAGGCAGATTTGCTGCACTCTCATAAAGCTACCACAAGGAAACTTGGTCTGGAACCAAGTCCTGTGAGGAATGGTTGAAAGAGCTGGGTATGTGTAACCTGGAGAAGAGAAGATTAAGGGGAGAGGGCAGAACTACACCCAATGGATGGAAATTGCAGGGAAGTAGATTTCTGCTAAATGTTAGGAGAAACTTCTGAACAGTGATTGCTGAGAGTTCACCTTCGCTGAAGCTATTTAAGTAGAGGCTGAATGGCCACCTGTCAGGGGATCCCACAGCCACACCTTGCATTGCAGAGCCTGCATTGAGCAGGGAGTTAAACTAGATGAGCTCTGAGGTCACTTCCAATTCTTTGATTTTATGTGTGTGAGTAGTGTTATAAAATGGCTGGATGCTGAAATTATTGAACAAGCACTTCACTACATATGGAATCCAAACTGGATCTACTCACTAGATTCTATCAATTGGCCAATGGTTTTGCAGACTCTTCCCAAACTCTGAGCTGTGAATCGCCATTCTCTGTAGCTTTGACCATTTAGATAAAAATGCTAATCTACACTTGGATGTTTAACAAAAAGGTTTTATGATAAATGCCTTAAACTAGCTGTCTTTGTTTCCCAGTAAGACCAAGATGGCAAGGAAACATTGCTGTGTACAAACGCTTCCATATGTGGCTCCGTGAGAGCAAATTTCAGCCCCGATACATGTGCGCAGCACCTGAAACGATACGTGGGTGAACACTTTGATGTATAAATAAATTATTGGGGGAAGGGATAGTGAGTCAAAACATGTTGAAGTCAGCAGCCGTTATTGTGTTGTCAACATGGAAGCTATTTTCAAAAAAGTAATAATGAACAGGAAATAATGTATTCCAAAGAGGGTAAAAGCAATACAGTAAGATTTTCATTCATTTGCCTCCCTCAGAGGTTAGTAGGATACTCAGAGATGCAGTGATAGGGAGGAACAAAGTATGTAGATACAACCTCCCTAGAATGTGACAGACAAAAAAAAAGATACATCTTTAGGAAGCCTACTTTCATGGCATTGCTACTCCCTTCTTCTTCTTCAGGAAATTTTGAAATATAATTCCAAGTCTTGGAAATCCTGGGGAACTGTCACCGTACAGCCCTCTAATAATTAATTATCACTAGTCTGTTGGTATCATTTCTTCACCTGTTATCCTTCGTCACTGCAAAACCGAGAAACAAATTTTAGACTTGCAATACAGCAAACAATGTGCAATATCCCAATCAAAACATTCAAAGCTTACAAAATTAAACAAGCACCTAACAAGAACATCATCAGATGATTGGCTCTCCACCACTGAATAGGAAGGTTCCTATAACACCTAACCACAATTTGAGCAGCAAACATATTTTTGATCTTTTGGGCTGTCAGTGCAAAGAGACTTACGTTGTGAGTCACATATTTGTCCTGATCAGCAAGTAAATGGCATATTTTTCCCAGCCTCCCCTTGGTTAGGCATTCTGTTTAGAAATTCTGCCAAAATCTTTGTCCAAGGGAAGCATATAATAGACACTACAATAGATAATGGCCAAATCTTCTGCCTCCTAAAGGCCACATACACAGAAGGCCTTGCTTCCTTCCAGATAAAGAGATTGCATTAATTGACAGAGGACAGCTGTTAAATGTCCCCCTCAAAGGAAAACTGGCCAGTTCATTTGTGAATTTGAGGCTGTGTGCAGCCCTAAGATTTTCAAGTGGTAAGGATGATATTGGGTAGCCCTCACTGCCCAGGGTATTCACATACGTATTTCCTGTCCTGCTATGTTACCTGATCAACTAGCTTTGAACATTTTCCATGTAATTCCATTATACATGGGAAACACCATTTCTTTCCTTCAGGAGACTGATGGCTGAAAATACAGATAAGCTGCAAGCACCGCATATGCATAGTCCGCATAGTTAAAGCAATGGTATTCCCCGTAATAACCTATGGCTGCAAGAGCTGGACCATAAGGAAGGCTGAGTGAAGGAAGATAGATGCTTTTGAACTGTGGTGCTGGAGGAAAATTCTGAGAGTGCCTTGGACTGCAAGAAGATCAAACCAGTCCATACTCCAGGAAATATAGCCAGACTGCTCACTTGAGGGAATGATCTTAAAGGCAAAACTGAAGTACTTTGGCCACATCATGAGAAGACAGGATACCCTGGAGAAGATGCTGATGCTAGGGAAAGTGGAAGGCAAAAGGAAGAGGGGCTGACCAAGGGCAAGGTGGATGGATGATATTCTGGAGGTGACGGACTCGGCCTTGGGGGAGCTGGGGGTGGCGACGGCCGACAGGAAGCTCTGGCGTGGGCTGGTCCATGAAGTCACGAAGAGTCGGAAGCGACTGACTGAATAAACAACAACAACACCTATTGGCTAGTGACAGTAGCCATTTGCATGTGTTACTCATATGATGGGGAGTCCTTGTGTAGAAAGGGGCAGCCACACTGATTCCATCCCAGATGTCATGCAGATTCCCCCAGTCCCTATGTCTTTGCATTAGACATGAATGCTGAGGCGTGGAAAAACCTCCCATGGAAGCTTATACATGTAGAGGTCTACACATATATGCTTCTCCAGCTCACAGCTCCACATCCAATGTGTGGAAATTGGAGGCGAGGCCAGGGGAAGCTGTGAGAAGTCAAAGTGTGGCTAGCAGTGTCGCCACACTGCCCCCTTTTTGTGTGCTGACCCCCTTCATGAGAATAATGCTTCATGTGAAGGGGGCTTAGGCTTTCACTGAAATGGAATCACACTTCCCTCTCCCCAATCCCAGAGTGGTTTTACAGTTGTTTTTCAAAGTGTCTTTTAGTAAGGGGAAGGATGAATATTCATTTGCATTTAAACAGCCACATATGTGGCTCTTCAAAAAAAGAAGAAAAATCAAGGGGAAAATTGTGTAAGCTTACCTGTGCCCCTGTAGATCATTATTTATTTGCTAAAGACCATTTTTAAATAAAAAGATCAGGCTTTCCCTGCCAACTACAAGCCTATCTCCTCTAAGGCAAGCCCCACCCTTGCTCCTGTAGCATCATGTACAATTTCAGGCTGTGGGTTCTGATGATGCTCTGTGATGTGGTTTGGGTTGCAGGGTTCTGCTATGACTCAGAACTGAAGCAGGGGTCAGGTTTCTTGGGAAGTAAGATGTAAAGAGATCCGCACCACAAAAAGCTCTGAGTGGTGCTGGGACTGGAAGCTAGACAGGGTTGTCTGTGTGTTGCTCCAACAAGAATCAGAGCAACATGGAGGTTTAAATAGAAGTGCTGGATTTAGGCTGGTTGGACCCACCTCCATGCTGAATTAGGCTTTGTCTCCTAAAGGGGCCTGGCCTCTTTAAGCAATCTCAGGCTACAGTGGTATGGGAGTGGCTGTGGCATGCTAGTTTCCTCTTGGCCTAAGTCCCCAGAGTCTGATAATGCAACCCCTTCTGGATGCAGTCCTCCCGCTAAGTAGTGAGGTAACAGAGACTTGCTGTGCAATCCACAAATCTTCTCTTCACTCCTGTAGTATTATGCCTAATTAGCTAAACAAAGCAAGGCAGTTGCCTGTCAACTCAAATGGACGGTATCTTGCTGTGCCCAGGCTTTTACCAGGCTCTTCTTTCAGGGGGGTCCTCCTGACCCAACTTCTGATGGGCAGACAATCTGGCGGACCACCTCCCACCTCCTCTCAACTCGACCTGCTGAACTCTCTGCTGAACTCTGGCCTCTGTCAGTTCCAGGGCTCCCTCCCCCTCTAACAAAGGGTGAGTTCCCACAGGAATGATGGTCTCTGAAGCTGGGCCTCCTGTTCAATAAGCCTCTGGGAAAATTCATCCCTGACTCCTGGCTAGTCTTGGGAAATTTCCTCCCAACTCCCTTGGCGGGGCTTGGTGAGGCTTCTTCTAGCTGTGCCTCCAAATCTGAATCAGAGTCTGAAACCAAACAAGGGAGCTTGGGCCCAATCCTGACACCTGGCGCCTGGAGAACTGGATTCTGGGGAGGTGGAAGACTCATGACACTGTTCCATAGCTGAGTCTTCTCCCTGAACCATTAACTCTGGAGCCTCTTCCTCTGAGGACAAGGGGTCGGAGTCCTTTGAGGCCGAGGGTTCAGGATCCTGGTCCATGACACACCACAAAAGTAAGTGTCTATACATGGCAGAATTAAATTTTCCTTGCTAACAAATATGGCATTGTCTCAAAACGCTTGTTGAGATGGTGTGTTTTCTGAAGAAGAAAGTTGGTGTGGGTTTCTCCAATTCAGTAATATTTAAAAATTCAGAAATGTGAAAATGAAGGAGACCAAATCTAATAGTTATCCTTGAGAAATTGCTACCTTAAAACTAACTAAACTCTCCTTCCACCAGCCATCACTGTAATGTGAATGTTCCACTTATGCAGGTGAGCGTCCAACTTGGCAGTCATACACAAAATAGAAAAGGACTCTGTACTTTATGCTTATCCAGATTATTAGTTCCAAATGTGTTGCTATCACATTTTAACCTTTGTGGGTCAAGTCATTGCCTGGTTCAAAGGCAATAGTGTATGACATAATTCCATGTAATTCAGGGGGATAGCCATGATGTAGGGGTGGAGATAGCAGCCCTGCTGCCTCCTCCCCACAAATAACCTGGCTGGTAGTGCCAAACACTAGAACCCAGGGTCATCCTATGAACCTGATTGGTGGGAAATTCAGGACAGATAAAAGGAAGTACTTCTTCACACAACACATAGTTAAACTATGGAATTCGCTACCCCAGGATGTAATGATGGCCACCCATTTGGATGGCTTTAAAAGGGGGTTGGACAAATTCTTGGAGGAAAAGGCTAACAATGGCTACTAGTCCTGATGGCTATGTGCTGCCTCCAGTACCAGAGGCAGTGAGCCTATGTACACCAATTGCTAGGGAACATGGTGTGGGAGGGTGCTTTTGTGCTCATACCCTGCTTGTGGATTCCCGGTCAACAGCTAGTTGGCCGCTGTGTGAACAGAATGCTGGACTAGATGATCCAGCATGGCTCTTCTTATGTTCCCACCATAGTGAAAAGTAGAGCTGTGCACAGACCCCCCAATTCACTTCGGAGGCAGATTCGGATCTTCTGAATCAGCCCTGATTCACTTCGGGCCAATTCAGACCTAATCTGATTTGCTTCGGATTTGGATCCAAATCGAGATTCGGATACCCGAATTAGTCAGATTTTATGTTTTCCCATTGATTTGCATTGAAAAACAGAAATGACCATAACTTTTTCAGTTTTTATGATAAATATATGAAATTTGGAGACCTAGCAACCCCAATGGAGGTGACTGAACCTGCCAAATTGCAGAGAGTTTGGCATAGTAGTTTTTGTGCTACGCACAGGCAAATTTTGCTTTTTCAAGGAAACCTCTCAAAGCAACGAGCTATAATACTTTTGCACTTCCACAGAAGTGCATGAAATTTGGGCGCCTGGCAGCCCTTATGGAGATGACTGAACCTGCCAAACTTCAGATAGTTTGGCCTAGTAGTTTTTGTGCTAGCCCTGCATAAATTTTCCTTTTATCAGATATTAAAAAGGTAAAAAACTGTCAGCCACACAGGGGATAGAGATCCTAATCAGATGGTGTTTAAGGTGACAGTTAGGAGGTTACTACCCTAATATCTGGTGTAGGGTTTTTTTGAAGTGCAAAAGTACTTTCCTTTTGTCTGTCCTGAATCTGCCACTGACCCGAGGCTCTCCTTAAGGGAAGAAAGAAGAGGTAAACATCTCTTTGGCTGCAAATTGCAATACACATTACCTGGAAAAGTCCAAACTCAGTCGGGCTTATTTATTAATTGCACTGCTGCACTTTTTCTATTCTATATAATTTTATAAACCTCCCACCTGATTTGCCTTCCTTCTAAATTAAATAGCCCCAATACTGAAGGCTTTTATAGAGGAGTTGCTCCAGCCCCCTGATCATTTTGGCAGCCCTTTTCCCCAGGAAGGGTAAGATGAAGCAAACATTTTTAAAAATACATATAGCCTAGCTTGATCATATTCCTCTTATGGTCATTTGATGTACACAAGGGAAAACAAGTGACAGGCAAAGTGTCTTCAAAAATCAGCAAAAGTGATGATGCTTCATATTACATGTATCGTGTAGTGCTTTGCCCCACAGTATATATTGGACTGTGTATTAGTATCCTGCTTTGCCCACACACTGTTTGTTTGTGCACAATAATGTGTATGGTGCACCCACACAGCACACACACACACATGCACACACGACCAGTGAAAAATTCAAGATTTAGTTTCCTTTGCATGAGAGAAAGAGAGAACACTAAAGTAATTTAGAGTATCTTAGTAATATTTATTTTATTTACACATATACTGGCAGAGCATATTGGAAGTGAACTGCCATTTTTGCAGCGAATAGCAAATCCACTTATCTGCATCAGATTCCCAGAAAAGCCCCATGCACCTGTACTTGCTTCATCTTCAGCAAACTCACAACTCTCTTTCCCCTCTCAGTGGCCTGGTTCACATATAACAACAACCTAGAGTATGAGTTGAGTATGGATTGTCATTGAATCATGGGTTGTTGTTGAATCGTGGATTATCATTACGCACGAACCCTGCACTATGGTCTAACTATGGGTTGTTAACCACAAACTAGGAACAGAACCCATGGTTTGTTGTTGGGTTGTGAACTCTGGTTTATTTGTGGTTAACAACCCATAGTTAAACCATTGTGCAGGGTTCACACGTAACAACAACCCATGATTCAACAACAGCCCACACTCAATCCATATTCAACCTGTACTCTGGATTGTCTTTATGTGTGAACCAGGTCTCTGCCTCTGTCTCCTTCCTCCTAAAGTGTAAACCGGCACCAACTGTTTGTCTGCCCCTCCACTAGCTGGGTGATGTCACTTTCCTTATCCCTGAAGGGTATTACATTTCAAGGCTGGAGAGGGATTCCCTCCCCTCAGGAGAACATCTTCTGTAATTAGCTCCTATTGATGAAATATCAGCCAACAACCATCCTGGGGCATTAGCAAGCCATCAGTCTAACAATGGCCTCCCAGCATCTGAAACAGTATCAATACTGTGATGTCATCATGATGTATGTTGGACATGAATTCTGGACAGCATAGCCATTTTGTCCACTGACATGCAGGGCACATGGAGTGTCACAATGGTTCAAAAGGGGTTTTTTTTAGGGACTACAGGATCAGTATGCTGATATCCAAGGTGTTACCAGTTCACATATAGGCCTCAGGCCTCAGCAAGGTCAGGCTCTAGGCTTACCTTCCCCAACCTGCTGACCTCCATTCTGGGGGATGCTGGGAGTTGTAGTCCAGCAGAGGTTGGGGAAGGCTGCTCTAGGCTCTCAGGTTCCAAGACCTGGCAGCGGTGGCGGCGCTGGTGTGATGGCTTGTCAGTCCACTTGGACCAGAGGTGAGGTGTCCAGTCCAAACCAGGTAGGGAGTGGGTTCCAGGCTCAGAGGGGCAAAGAAAAGTAGCCAAAGATAAGCAGCAATCCAAGGAATTGATGAAGAAAAGGGAGCAGGAATTAAGCACAGCCCTCACACTAGAGATATGCTGCTCAGACTGAAGAGCAAGCTCTGATGCCAAGGTTTAATAAGGTTTTATGGATCAGGATTAGCCTTTGTGGTCATCTGACAATGTTGCAGCAGCCGGCAGGCTGGTTCTGCAGCAGACATGACACGCTTAGACCTCCATCTGCCAGACTTCCAGTGAGACTAAACCACTGATGGTCCAAGAGGTGAGGTGCTAGAGCCTGACTTCTGGAAACCCTAAACTTAGACAGATGCACCCCCTCCCCTATGCCTTATAAGATGAAAGATTTCACATTCATTCACAGCGTTGATAACTTGAACTAGATAGTGCAAGGAGATGGGCTGATAACTGGAATAGTGACGTTTTCCTTGGTCTCATGGCTATGGGCTGGTACTTTTGTGTTAAGCACAAACCAAGTGATGATGATGATTGTTTTGAATTTTATCAAATTTATTTGGCAGACACTACAAAAATAAAGTCTACTTGCTTATGTGTTTTCTATACTTATTTTGAATGTCAAACCCCTATGAAAGAGGTAATTATTAACTTAGAACTGAAGAGCAATGCTCTAATCAAAATACTCTTATCTCTTGGCATTTACATTTTACACAGACTTATACTACAATTATAACGGGGGGGGGGGGAATTGAATTGCTCTTATAGAAAATATGACCTTGGGTCTGCCTAGCTATTTTTCTTCTTAGGAGCATATAACAAGATTTATTCCTAAAGCTACATGCTTCTTAGTTTCCAAGAACATAAACAACAATAGCCTTCCTTGCCCCCCGCCCCCAAATTGCCATATTCTGTGCTTAAATAGCACAGAATAGTGCTTGTCATCATCCAGTAGCACAATAATTTCATTGTAACTGTCTACAGCAGTTGTCAAAGCAAACATGAGAAAAGGGGGAAAAGGAGCTACAAATTAGAAGCTGAAACTCATGGTCAGTTTAGTTATGAACATTAATCCATAAATCTACTACATGGAGAGGGGCCAGTATTTGTATCAACACATACTATATATCACATATGTCTGAAACTTTACATGACACTCTGTCTTGGATGAATTCCGCAGACATAGTATTTATGTCTGCTGCTAACCAACCAGAATGTAGATGCAAGTGTCCTTCTGAGAGGCCTTCAATAAGAACTGACCAACTTCATATTATATAAGAAGCCCAAAACACAACTATCAATTAACCACACAGAACTAGGTTCTATCTGCTGTCTACTTTGCCATTTTGAAGCAGGTAGTCCACAGGTGGGCTTATTAGAACAGCAAACTTTGTCACATAACACATGTTGACCTGTGCATGGGGGCAGGCTGCTAGCTGAGTTACTGGGCTCACTAGTCCAAACTTCTCAGGTCCTTTTTTGAACTGCAGGCTCCATCTTGGAAGACCAGGTGCGGGGGGGGGGGGCAGAAGGGGGCAGAGTCTTCAGTCTTTGGGGCCAGGCCCCAGATCTGCTGGCAGCTTCTGTGGTGGGGAGAGTCAAACACTAACACCACTTATCAGCTGTGCACTGAAAGCACCTTTTTCTTTCTTTTTAAAAAAACTCTCAAGGAAAGACAAGTTGGCAACTCTGAAACCTATGTTGGGGCAGCATTTTCTCTCTGTGTGTATAACGGCCCTGGAAAAGGAAGTGGAACACTGACATGGTTTCCCTTCCAGGGGCATTTGCAGTTTCAGTTCTTAGCATGTTGGCACAGAAACAGCTCACCTGCTAGCTTGCCTCTGGTTTAAGTAAGCTTTTTAAAAAGAAAGAAAAGACCACTACCACATACTGGTCACCTTGTTTCATAGTAAGAATCCCCCACCCTCCCCATACCCAAAGGGAATCACAATGAGCACCCTATTTATTTTGAGTTGAATTAGTGGAGGGATGATGTGGTGATTAATGAATGGGGTAACTGAAGATAAATTAGGTTTGGAGCAGTATCTGGATCATCTGTGGGAGCCTTCTGGGTTAAAGGGCATGATATAAATGGTGTAAATAAAATCTGAGTGGGAAATTATTTCGGTGTAATGGGTAAATTAATTGAACTTATCTGAATGTTCTTGGGGCTAGGTGTAAATTTATTGTAAAAGTAATTTTGGATTACTTGGGTGGAAAACTATTTGACTTGCTTTCTGTGAAATGTAAATTCTAGTAATTATTTCAAAACTTCCATATATGCATATAAATTAGCATGTGCACATTTTATGCAAATTTGTGCCTATAGGGCAAGGCCCCAAATCTTTAAAGTACCTAGCAATGCCCCTTTTGGAAGGCATACGCAACTGGCTCTTAAACACTTCAGCTATTATTCATCCATGCCAATTGGCTTTAATGATTCATAAATAGCCTTGTCCAGTCTGAGAGCATTTCTGTCAGGAGCGCCCTAGCTGCCTCTTACAGTCCCCTTGTTGCACAAATTATGCTTAAGTTCGTTCCCTCTAGGAGGGGTATGCCAATATCCCCTTAGAGCCACACAGAACTCTGAGATTCAGTCCAACGCAGTTTTATTTGGCAGGAAACAAACAGCGCTGTTCGGGTGGATTCTCGCGGCTAACGCCACAAAGGAGAACCACACCCTAGATGTTTTTGGTACAGCTTATACACATTCAGTATAATGACCTCATTAGCTATGCGGGGTGGGCCACATAATATTCATGAACTTCATTAAGCATGCATAGTTGACATGTCTCTACGGCTGACCTGTCCTTGCAAGCTGGGCAGGAAGCGATCTAGCTGGAACTGGTTCTAACCAGCTGCAGGAGTGGCAGCTACTCGAGGGGGGGGGGGCTCCTCTGGCTGTACCTAATATGAAACAGACCGTTACTGTTGGTGTCAACAAGGCAGTTGATAAGACTATCTTCCTCTGGGACTTTCCACTGTAGGAGGCTGCCTCAGATGGCTGTCAATACTTTAAGATTGTGCCCCTTTGGTTCTATCAATCCCCCCTTAAAAGCCTTCCATTGAGCATTAAACACATTAGTCAGCCATCTCAACTTCGTCATAAAGCAAAAGCATTTGTTTTGACAAGGCAGTTTCAATTAATCTTTGGGACAGACCTCTAGTGCAGGGGATGATGCAACAGCCAACCAGTACCAAAACTCCGACTACCACTACAAGCGAGATAAGGATAGAGGCTGCCAAATGTTTCCATTTACCGAACTATTTTTCTAGCCAGACGGTTAAGGGGTTGTTAACTCCTGAATTCTCGGCTAATTCTTCAGATAGGGTGGTGAGGCCTTGCAATGCCTTCATTACCGTGCTGTCAGGGGCGGTGTTATTGGGGACGAAGGTGCGGCATCTCCCGCCTAACGTAATGCATACTCCTCCTTTTTCTCTAGGGACCAGTAGATGCATCTGGTGTGGTTCCATCCCTCTATGGAAGACACAGGGGGTAAGACGCGACCTTCTATTTTGGGGGGGTAGAGTTTATTGAGGTCTTGGCAACTCTCATCACCCCACGCATCAGGATGTTGAAACAGATGGATCATGCAAGTAAGGAGGGAAGGCTGCTCCCATCCGAAGGGAAAAGGTAATACCTTGGCGACGGATCTTCTGGCTGCACATACAAAACAATCGGATTTGTTTAAGGACTTGGCTATGTATTTTACCCACTCTAGCCATACATTATCAGTTTCTTTTGTCATTGGGATCCCTAACTGGGCTCGCCAGGGGCGGTCTTTTATTTCTGGGATTTGAACTAAGGGTGGCTTGGGAGGGGCTTTTGTAGTTAATCTGGCCTGTTGTATGACTTGCTTGATGATTTTATGGACCTGCGGCGGGCTCCGCTGATCTAATCCCCACTGTCCTCCCTTGGTGAGGCAGGTAACTGGCTTTTCTGGCTGCCAGTGTAGTAGGTGTAAGGTTTAATCAGTTGTACCTCAAAAACCCCTTTTCCTAGGCAGGTGATGGACTTCATGGATTTATAATATTCTGCCCCTTAAGAAGTTCTGAAAACTGTTTGGCCATTTTCTTGAAAACAAGACTGCCCCGCTCCCACTACTCCATTGGAAAGTAGTGCTAGGACCCACAGCCACTTCATTTTTGGCGAAAAAGTTCCTTCAGCCCCTCAAGAGCCTGATAGTCCCACGCAGTCTCTAAATCTTGCCCTGTGCCTCCCCGAGCATCCGGTGTCAGGGAGGGCAGAGGGTTGTTGCTTGTGAACCTCAGGTCTCCTTGGGGACAGGATGCAGAGGTCTGGTCTGGATACTTTTTTATCCTAGTATGACGAGTCCACCTATCCCACCCCAAAAGTTTTACCACTGTGTGGCTAGTCAGGGCCACAGTATAGGGTCCATCCCACCTGGCAGTCAGGGGCTCCTTTTTCCACTTTTTGACCAGTACTTGGTCTCCGGAGTGGAAAGGGTGGACGGTCTGGTCAAGCAGCAAAGACTGGAACTCCGCAGCATGGCAGTGTAACTGAAACAAAACAGACTGCAAACCAGTAACATGGTCCCACAACATTTGCTTTCCTACTTCCCAAGTGGCTCCCTTGCATTGTCCCAGAGGCAGAACTCGGGGTGGCCGCCTAAACATGAGCTCGAAAGGGGACAACTTAATCCCTTTGTGGGGTGTTTTCCAGATTTTAGTTAGGGCGAGGGGGAAGGCCTCAACCCATTTGAGGTGAGTTTCAGCACAGATCTTAACTAAAGTTTCCTTTAGGGTCCTATTCATTCGTTCGACTTGGCCATTGCTTTGGGGCTGCCAGGGCGTGTGAAGGTGTCACTGGATCCCCAGAGCCCGGGCGGTTCTCTGAGTAACTTGGGAGACAAAGTGGCTCCCCATATCAGATTCAATGGACTCAGGGAGAGAAAACCAAGGTATTATTTCATTGAGTAGCTCCTTAGCCACAGCTTGGGCTTATTTATTTTATTTATTTATTTTTATTTATTTATTTCATTTCTATACCACCCAATAGCCGAAGCTGTCTGGGCGGTTCACAAAAATTAAAACCAAACAACACACAATAAAACAATTTAAAATATATAGAACATTAAAACCACAATATAACAATACAACCACAATAAAACCTAGCAGCAGTACAGGAGTTTAAAATACAGATTTAAAACAGCAAAGATAAAAATTTAGAAAGCTAAAATGCCTGGGAAAATAAAAAGGTCTTCACCTGGCGCCGAAAGGAGTACAATGTAGGCGCCAGGCGGACCTCACTAGGGAGCTCATTCCAGAGCCGGGGTGCCACAACAGAAAAAGCCCTCCTCCTAGTAGCCACCCGCCTCACTTCCTTTGGCAGGGGCTCACGGAGAAGGGCCGCTGATGATGATCTTAAGGTCCGGGCAGGCACATATGGGAGGAGGCGATCCTTCAGGTAACCTGGCCCCAAGCCGTTAAGGGCTTTGAATGTTAACACCAGCACTTTGAATCGGGCCCAGAAACGGACTGGCAGCCAGTGCAGCTGGAAAAGTACTGGAGTAATATGAGCTCGTTGGCCAGTCCCTGTTAACAGTCTTGCTGCCCTATTTTGGACCAGCTGAAGTTTCCGGACCGTTTTCAAAGGCAGCCCCACGTATAACACATTGCAGTAATCCAGACAAGAAGTTATCAGAGCATGGATAACTGTAGCTAGGCTATCTCTGTCCAGATAAGGGCGTAGTTGGTATACCAGCCTAAGCTGATAAAAAGTGCTCCGTGCCACTGAGTTCACCTGTGCCTCAAGTGACAGTTCTGGATCCAAGAGCACCCCCAAACTACGAACCTGATCCTTTAGGGGGAGTGCAACCCCCTCCAGAACAGGTTGAATATCACCTAGACGGGCAGACGAACCACCCACTAACCGTACCTCCGTCTTGTCTGGATTGAGTTTCAGTTTATTAGCCCTCATCCAGTCCATTACCGTGCCCAGGCACTGGTTCAGAACAGCCACTGCCTCACCTGGTTTTGATGAGAAAGAGAGGTAGAGCTGGGTGTCATCCGCATATTGATGGCACCTCAGCCCACACCTCCGGATAACCTCCCCCAGCGGTTTCATGTAGATGTTAAACAGCATGGGGGATAGAATAGAGCCCTGTGGAACCCCATGGCACAATTGCCATGGCACAGAGCAATAATCCCCCAGCACCACCTTCTGGAATCGGCCATCCAAGTAGGAGCAGAACCACTGTAGTGCAGTGCCTCCAACTCCCAACCCAGACAACCTATCCAGAAGGATACCATGGTCGATGGTATCGAAAGCCGCTGAGAGGTCCAGGAGAATCAACAGGGTCGCACTCCCCCTGTCCCTCTCCCGGCAGAGGTCATCCCACAGGGCGACCAAGGCAGTTTCCGTTCCAAAACCAGGCCTGAAGCCCGATTGAAATGGATCTAGATAATCCGTTTCATTCAAGAGTGCCTGGAGCTGTCCTACAACCACCCGCTCAAGCACCTTGCCCAGGAAGGGGATGTTGGCCACTGGCCTATAATTGTTAACATCCTCTGGGTCCAGGTTAGGCTTTTTCAGGAGTGGTCTAATTACTGCCTCTTTTAAAGCAGCAGGCACCGCTCCCTCTCTCAAGGAGGAATTTACAACCTCCTGGACCCAGCCGGACAACCCCTCCTTGTTTGATTTAATAAGCCATGAAGGGCAAGGGTCAAGCACACAAGTGGTCGATCGGACTTGGCCAAGCACCTTGTCCGCATCCTCAGGCCTCAGTAATTGAAACTCATCCAATAAAACTGGACCAGACGGTGCTCTGAACGCCTCTACCAATGGAACTGCATTAATGGTGGTGTCCAATTAATGACGAATCTGAGCGACTTTATCCTCAAAGTGCCGCACAAACTCGTCACAGCGTGCTACCGAGGGTTCCACCGTCTCTCTCCCTGGCCCAGAATGTAACAGGCCGCGAACCACTCGGAAAAGCTCCGCCAGATGACACTGAGAAGATGCAATGCTGGTGGAAAAGAACTGCCTCTTTGCCACCCTCACCGCTTCAGAGTAGGCTCGATAGTGGGCTCTTACCTGTGTTCGGTCAGACTCAGCACAAGTTTTCCTCCACCTGCGTTCTAGCCGTCTCCCCTCTTGCTTCATTGCCCTCAGCTCAGGTGTATACCAAGGAGCTGGCCGGGCTCTGCTCAGAGGGAGAGGGCGCTTGGGTGCGATCGTGTCAAACGCCCGAGTCATCTCTGCATTCCACAGAGCGACCTGGGCTTCGACAGGAGCACCAGCCATACCAGCAGGAAAATCCCCCAGAGCCCTCTGGAATCCATTAATCTCCGGGGGCGGACCATTTTAATAGGTCCCCCACCCTTGCAGAGGGGAAAGGCCGCCAGAAGTCTAAACCTCAGCAGGAAGTGATCTGACCATGACAAGTACGGCTTGGCAGGTACGGGTTGGGAAACATTCAACCCATCCAGTAGGGTTGGCGGAGAATTTCTCCCCGAAACTTCGGGGGGCCGAGCGCCAACGTGTTCGGCCCCCCGAACAAGTTTCGGGGAGAAATCCTCCGCACCCACCCGCCCCCCGCACCCCCCCCCCCCGGGACGGGACTTACCTTCACCGAATGTCCCTCCCGGTGGCTGGTCCGGCCGGCGGTTCGGCGGGTGTTCGAGCGAGGCGGGAGCGGCAGCCGGTCTTTTGACCGGCTGCCGCCGCCGCCATTGCAATGAAAGAAAAAAAAAATGCCCCCTGATAGGCTACGTGACGATTGACGTAGCCTATCACGGCTAGATTTGCAAAGTCAGCCGTGATAGGCTACGTCAATCGTCACGTAGCCTATCACGGGTGACTTAAAAAAAAAAAAAGTATGTACGGATAATGGCGGCCCCCATAGGGAGCCGCCATTCCCCTTCCTTATTTGGTCGCTGTAGTCTACGTAAATCTTTACGTAGACTATGGCGAAAATAAGGGCAACGCTATTTGCGTTGCCCTTATTTTGCCGTAGTCTACGTAAACATTTACGTAGACTACAGCGACTAAATAAGGAACGTGAATGGCGGCTCCCTATGGGGGCCGCCATTAGCGTACGCGCTTTTTTTTTTTTAAGTCATCCGTGATAGGCTACGTGACGATTCACGTAGCCTATCACGGCTGACTTTGCAGATCTAGCCGTGATAGGCTACGTGAATCGTCACGTAGCCTATCAGGGGGCGTTTTTGTTTTTTTTTTTTTAACTTTCGCGTTCGCGGCCGGGCGAGGCAGGAAGCCTCCTCCCCGGCCTGAATTTCGGCCGGGGCGAGGCGGGAAGCCTCCCCCCCGGCCTGAATTTCGGCCGGGGCAAGGCGGGAAGCCTCCCCCCCCGGCCTGAACTTCGCGGGGGGACCAGCGAAGCGCCTCTCCCCCACCGCGAACGTCCTTCGAGGACAGGTAAGTGACTTTCGTCCACCCCTACCATCCAGTGAGCTGATCAACAAACACACGCGTATACTTAAAACCTTTACATGGGGGCATCTCAGCAAAGTCAACTTGAAGCCCTTGGAATGGATAGTGAGCCCATGGTCTCCCTCCCATCGGGGCGGGAGGCTGTTTCCCTTTGCTGTGCGTTTTTAGACAAACAGGGCAGTGTGTGACTATTCTCTGTGCCTCCGTGTGCATGGTGGGCCCTAGGATGGTGCATCAAGCTAAATCTACCATGAGTCCAGCTTCCATGTGGCCCTGGATATTATGCAGGTCTTCCAAGATCTGCCTTAAAATTACTAAAGGGGTGTACATGATTCCATGGGGCAGGACCCACCACTCATTTGGCCCCTTTTGCCCTCCGCAGATCTTGGCCTGTGTCTCTTCCTCCTCAGTATATTGGGGCTTTGTTACTGGCACGGGCTTGGCCAGGCATATCCAGGTCATCCCATCCTTGGCGGCTTCTTTGGCTGTGATGTCAGCTTGGTGATTCTCCCGCTTTTGAGTGGGATCCTCAGCCCGTCCATGTGCATATATATGCACAACTGCTAGTTTCTTGGGCAGCATCAGGGCTTCAAGGAGGGCTGTGATCAGACGTCTGTAGACCACCTTGTGTCTGGAGGCAGTTATGAAACCTCGCTCTCTCCATAGATTGCCGTGTGTGTGCACTGTCGTAAATACATACTTGGAGTCGATGTAAATGTTCGCCCGCTTACTGGAGGCCATTTTTAAAGCTTCTGTCATTGTGACCATTTCAGTGGCCTGGGCCGAAAGGTGGGCTGGGAGTTTATATAGCTAACGGTTTGAGCTGGATACCACAGCTGCTCCGGTGTGTCAATGCCCATTTTTCATGAAACTGGACCCGTCAACGTAGAATTCTTCATCGGGGTCGGGCCAGGGAACGTCTTGCAGGTCTGGTCGAGCCAGGGTTTCTTCGTTGAGGACCTCTAGGCAGTCGTGGGTGGATCCCTGGCCTGGCTCTGGCAAGAGGGTTGCTGGATTCAGAGTTGTGGAGTTTTTGAAGGTGAGATTCAGGGCAAACAGAAGGGCAATCTCATAGCGCGAATGCCGGGCAGGGTTGAGGTATTTCCCCCCCCCAAGCCTAATATCTGGGGAACCCTGTGGGGAACAACCACTTCCATGTCTCCTCCTAAGGTTAGTTTTTCTGCCTCTTGAACGAGGAGGGCGCAGGCTACAACAGCTCGCAAACAAGCAGGCCATGATTGAGCAACGGGGTCCAGCACCCTTGAGTAATATCCTACTGGGCAAAGGGAGGGCCCATACTCCTGGCAAAGCACACCTGCCGCCACCCCGCTTCACTCATGCATAAAGAGGTGGAAGGCCTTGGCAGGATTTGGGATCATCAAGGCCGGGGGAGACATTAGGGACCGTTTAAGTTCTTGAAAGGCTTTTTCCATATCCCTGGTCCAAGCCCAATTGAGCGCCCCTTCTTTTGTCAAGGATTCATAGAGTGGCTTAGCCTTGCCACCATAGTCTGCAATCCATAAGTGACAGAATCTGGTGAGGCCCAAGAACGCCTGAAGTTCACGTGGGCAGCTCGGGGAGGGGTAGTCTTGAATGGCCTGTATTCGGCTATGATCAAGGCGGAGCTGGCCCTTTGAGATTTTATAGCCTAAAAAGGTGACTTCAGCTTTTACGGGTTGCGCCTTTTTGCCAGAGACTTTGTACCCACAGGTGGCCAGCAAATTGAGCAATTCATGGGTATATCGCCCACAGTCTTGCGGGGTCTCGGCAGCGATCAACAGGTCGTCACAATACTGTAAGACCTAGCCTTTTTTGAGGACCCCCTTCCAGGCAGCCAGGTCTCTTTGCAGTTGGGACCCAAAAATCTCAGGAGCACATGTGAGCCCCTGAGGCACTACTGTCCACATTAGCTGGGTCTTGTGGTGGGTGTCAGGGTCCTCCCATTCAAAGGCTGTAGTTCCTCTGGCGACAGCGGGGCTTGGGTATTTCCCAGCTGCATCGGGGTCTCCTCCGCCCCCACCGCAGGGGCGGGGGGTGGGGGACGGGGCAGGAAACATGGGGGAATGGGAGGAGGGAAATCTCGGCCGCTGGCACCCCACCAGTCTGCCAGCGCCCCTCCAGCCGATTATCTATCTGGAGGCAGGTCTGGATGAGGCCCTCCAAAGTAGGCAGGCTAGGCGTGAGTGCCAACTCATCCAAGATCTCGTCATTCAAACCACCCAAAAACTGAGCCAGCAGCGCGGCATCATTCCACTGTAAATCCTGCATCAGCTAGCGAAAGGTGGCTGCGTAGTTGGAAACTGAGTCCTTGCCCTGCCTGAGGCGGAGAATCTCCTGAGAAGCCATCTGCGTGCGCAGGGGGTCACCGAAAAATCTGGCCATTGCTGTCATGAAACCTTGATAGTGTCTTAGCAGGGGGTCATTAGTGAGAAGAAGCGCCGAAGCCCATTTAGCTGCCATGCCTGAAAGTAGGTTAATGATAAAGCCCACATGAACCTGTTCTGTCAGGAAATCCTCAGGTCGAAGGCACATGTACAGCTCCAATTGGGCATGGAATCTCTGAAAAAGTCCTTTCTCACCAGAAAACTTATCTGGCCAAGCCACCGGGCACTTGCGGTGGGGGGGAATCGGGGGTGGGGGTTGAGCAGCAGCTTGCAAAGCGTGCACGGCAGTTGTCAGTTGAGCAACTTGATCACGAAGAGCCTGGTTCTCTTGCACGAGAGCTTGCACTGCTGGGTCCATGGCACCATCCAAAGGCAGTAGCAGCAGAGAGAGAAAAAAAAGAGGAACAGGGACCAAGCTGTCAGGAGCGCCCTAGCTGCCTCTTACAGTCCCCTCTAATACAGTCCACTCAAGACACAGATGGATTCTTTCCAAGGCTTTATTCCTTTACAACTTAATAACTCTTTCAGATGCTAATCACCAGTGACTAAGCAAGGAACTGCACTGGAGTAGTTAGCAGAGTAACCTAAGCTCCAGGTAAGGCAGTTGTTCCCCGTTTGAAGGAGGAGGGTGGGAAGACTCTGAACTTATGGGCTATGGAGAGGTCCTCCCTCTTACCCTTGGGTCCTCGGGATGCGACCGTTGTTTGAGCGCCAAGTGAGCAGAGCGCCTCCTCTTGGCGCCCTCCATCTGGCAGCGCTCCCTGCGTCTGCACCAAGCGTCCAGCAAAACCCCCTCCCCCGCTCTCTCGCTGCCAGGGTCACTATCTCTCTCAGGAATGCAGGCAGGAGGAATCTCTCCCTGCCACTGTGCCTGTGAGAGTTGAGCGAGCTCCTCTCCCATGGGTTGTTGCTCTTCCTCAGAATCAGAACTGCTCTGGGGCTCTATGGGCTCAGTTTCCACCCTGACAATTTCTACACCAGGCTAAAATCCCACAACTTTTCCAGGGCTTTCTGCTTCCATTTTAAATGCAGGATCATGACAGCCTCCCTTTAAATGTGTTTCCCTTCCCACCCCCACTTTTCCCTCTTATCTGCATTGTTCTATAAGTTTCATTATACACCGACTCGATGGCGCTGTGGTCTGCTCCTCTTATTGCATGACTTCCTCTTTTCACAAGGGAACTCAAGGCACTGTAATTTGATAGCTCATTATCTCAAGAAAGATTTCAACTCTGTCTTGGACACTCAACTTGTAGGAAGCATGTCTTAATACAGGAGTGGCCCACAATAGAATAGTCATTAGTACATGTATATAGTACCTTTGAAAAAGAAGGATGGTGTCCCTTCAAGAGCTAGATAGGAGAGGGAAAGAGTGTGCAGCGTGGGTGTATGTGCCTAGAAAGAATCATCCTCTGGGCCAAAACAGACTTTGCTTTAACTCCATATTTAGTAGCTATGCCTTTTTTCATGTTTGCTTTAGAGTAGATGCAGGGGAGCTGATCCAGATTGGGACACTAGTGGAGGGGGCTAGGTTTTTAAAAGATCCACATCAGGAGCATGGCGCCTACTCTAGAATAAAAATGAAAAAAAGAGATGTAGTTGCTATATATGGATTTAAAGTTTTAGCCCTTAGAAGCCAGGTCAGAGAATATTCCACTAGCCTTCCTGAGGTAATTTTGCTGACAAGCATACAGGAATAGCTGGAGGCACTCTATTAGGTAGGCTCTGAGCCATTTGGAAGATATTGGTATTAAAAATGTTATGGGAAGTATTACGAGTTTAAAAGAGAATAGTGTTTTATGAGGGGGTTTCCTTTCCCACTATAATAATGTATAAAACTTGTAGCAAATACATCGTCTTGATGATTTTTTATTTTTGTTCCGCCGTTTTTTCTTGCAGAGCTGATGACTCTATGCATTGTCTGAATATTTTGTACCATTACTGGACCATTGGGACAGAAAGGTTACACCATCTCCGTCTTATACATTAAAACCTGTTTACATTGATGTTGCATATAAAAGAGAGAACGTTACTTTCAAAAGAACTAGATAGACTGGTGGCATCCAGGGGTAAATTTGACCTGGGTCCCTCAAGCTCAGATGAGGCATCTGTTTCCAGTGTGAGAGATCAGCTCTGGAATACAAGAAGTAATAATTAAGAGTGACTTTGCAGAATGCTCTCCCTTTAACACAACATAAAATGTAAAAGGATGATCTGTGTGGTACAGTAAAATTCTTCCTGGGCGTTGCACTTTAAGGGAAAAAAAGAGGGAATGCAGTTATTAGCCCTAGAAAAAGAGACTTTTGCTTAAGAAATAAAACAAATCTATTTTTATAATAGTTCACTGAGAACTGCTTTTTTTTTTACAGAATGCTTTTTAAACATTAAAACAAAGACAAATATTTTATTTTCAAGCACTCCTCAGAGACCCAGATCTTCAGGAGGGACATAAAATGTGCATGAGCTATTACTGCTGCAAGTTAGAAGAATGAACTTTATAATTTCAGACAACAAATTAGCTGGGGAGCTAATTTGTATTTTCTAACCAGAACAAAGCTGACTGCCGTTATAGAATGTACTTTAAGGAAAAAACTGCAGCAATTAGTCACTTTGTGCATGTAATACTGCACTTAAATATCCATTAATGGGGTGGGGCTTGATACAAATTTCACCAAGGCCAGTGGGAAGCCTATATGTTCTCTTTAACACATGAAATTTGCACCTGTTTTCTGATCTTCACACATGTCTGTAGTTTCTTTAAGCACCTTTACTTTGTGACAAAAATCAAATAACAGTTTTAGGCATTTTAGCACCTCAGGCAAAACATTAAAATGTTATATATGCTTCTCTCATTTTTTGGAAACAGACATGCAGACAACTAAAAAGTTTTAAGCTGCTTGCATTCTAATCTCTTGCTGAGTTAAGGTGTTTAAAATCACATGAGGCTGTAGCGATGGCGTAATGGAGAATAAGCCTTCAGAACAAGCTGAAAGGCATGAACATTAATGTAAAGATACATTAAAGACCAGTCTCCACCAAATGTGTAATTTGGACATTTCAGGTTCTGGGATCAAGCACTTGTGTTTAAATTAAACAACGACAGGCATTGTTATATAATGGGCCAGTTCACACAATCACTGCAGTGGTTGTAGTGGTGGCCATTTTGAATGTTTAACCCCGGGCAGGGGGTTGCCATGGTTGGTTGTCATCAGAACTCAGGCAGCAGGGGTTGTTTGAGGGTTAAACAACCCTCAAATAACCCTACAACAGACCATGGGTTATTTGAGGGCTATTTAACCCTCAAACAACCCCTGCCGCAATGATTGTGCAAACCCTGCCAATGTGTATTAACCTCAAGGCAAATTAATGACCCATCTTACACCCCAAACCTAACCAGCTGTAGCTTGATGTAGTGGAGACAGTATTAGACTAGGACCAGAGAGAGGTGGGTGCCAGTTCCTCTTTCTCAGCCTAACCTACTTCACAGAGTTGTTGTAATGCTGTGGTGCAGTTAGGTAATTTTAGACTTGGGACTTAATGGTCTTATGTGGAGCCCCTGTCTTTAGATTGCAATACATTTGGGGGCCCTCCCATTCATTCTGCTGACTGGGAACCTAGACTTCTACCCCAGAGTCTTTACCCGAATGCACTACTGTTGTAATGGGATAACCCCATGTGTGACATCCTTAACCCCTTGCCAGAAGGGTCTGGTACAAATAAATCCATCTACTCAGATCTACTCAGATGTGACTTTAGTGGGAGTTACTTCCAAGTAAGTGCAATTACCTGGTGGAGCATGAAAAAGCACTAAAAGTTAAAGGTGTCCCCAACCAGTCGTGTCCAACTCTACGGTGTGGTGCTCATCTCCATTTCTAAGCCGAAGAGCCAGCGCTGTCCGAAGATGCTTCCGTGGTCATGTGGCCGGCATGACTGAACACCGAGGTGCACGGAACGCTGTTACCTTTCCCACCAAAGCGGTACCTATTTATCTACTTGCAATTTCTTGCTTTCGAACTGCTAGATTGGCAGAAGCTGGGACTGAAGACGGGAGCTCACTCCGTCACGCAGCTCTCGGGTCTCGAACTGCTGTCCTGCCGACCTTCTGGTCTGCAGTTCAGCGTCTTAACCACTAAGCCACCGCGGCCCTAGATGAAAAAGCGCTACACATGTGCTAATTATTGTTACAAGATCTTTCCTTCATTTTCTGAGTTTCTCACTCAAATTTAATTGTTAGATATATATAGAACACAGAATGCTGGGAAAACCTTGATGACGTTGCTTTATGATTCTAAAAATGGGACAGGCTACTTGTGGCCCTCCAGATGTTCTGGCCTACAACTTCCATCAGCTCTAGCCAACATAGCCAATGGTAAGGGCTGATGGGAGTTGCAAGCCAAATTATCTGGAGGGCCACAAGTTGCCCACTTTTGATCTAAAATGTTTACATTGAAAATATCTAAAGTTTGGTGCAACAGTTTAGAGTAAGAACGAGTAGCATCCAGTGCTGTCTTCGCAAATGAAGTTGGCTGGTTTAAGCCAATGCTAGCGCAATGTCATTCGTGCTTGCTAGGCAATGGGAAAAAGCCACGATTTTGCCACCAACATTTGGCAGCACCATTTCCCACTGAAGTCAGTAGCATTGTGCTAGCATTGTTTTATGCATTATGCTAGCACGGTGACAGCGTTGGAAATTGCCCAAGAATCGATGCTTTCGAACTGTGGTGCTGGAGAAGACTCTTACGAGTCCCCTGGACTGCAAGGAGGTCAACTGAACGACTGAACGACAACAACTGATAAATAACTTTACTTCCCTGTCAGGAAAGTGAAAAGTTTCAGAAGAATGCATGTCTTCTGTGAATCTTTACAAGACAGGATTGGAAAGAAGAAAATAGAATACTGCCTATTTATGTATTTCCTTTTCACATATGGAATTTGGTCAAGTAAATGGCTTGGGCATGACATATTTAGAGACTCCTTATCCTTACATGTCCCATCACAATCCACTTGGTGAGACATTCTTAGTGCCTGTCCCTAGCCCTGAAATTCCCTTTCTCCCTCCGGAAGCTTTGAGCTGGCATCTGGTAGCTGTTGTTTTAGTTATTTAGTTTACTATATATCTCTTAATGCATTTACAAATGTTACTCTCTGCTCTGAGACATGGGTCATGGTGGGTTAGACAGCAAAATACATCAGTGCATGGTTGAAGGGGTTGATTTTTAATGCTAGGGCTCAAAATAGAACTTACAAAATAAATAAACAAGTGGGCCCTGTAACAAAATGTTGCAGTGAAGACAGAGCTTCTGTTCACAGTTCCAGCCTCTCCAGTTCCCTCCCGCTTCATTGTTTTTTTTTCCTCTGTTTGGAGGGTGGGTTTTTGGAGGAAGTGTAGACAAACATGTGACCAATCAAGGGATGTTAGAGAATTATGCTACGGATCCCAGGGAGGCCGAATTCCAGTGAATTCGGCCCCCCGGAATCCTTGACAGAATGGAGCAACCCGTCCCATCACCCCACGAAAGCCCCGCGAAATGGAGCCTACCTGGCTGCGGCTGCAGCGGCGGATGAAGTGGCGGTGGCAGCAACGGCGGTGGCCATTTGCGTCCCTGCTTTAGCTGTGATAGGCTACGTAAATATATACGTAGCCTATCACGGGCTGGCATAGGGACGCAAATGACGTCCCCTACGCAGGACACCATTTGCGTCTGCAGCAGCCCGGCAGCGGCTGGAGGCCCCGCTGCGGTTTGGCCCGGCTGGCGAAGCTGGTGCGAGTAGGTTGTTGGGGTGGTTGACAGAAGTACTACCTCTCTGAAAGGAGCCACTTGGCTTAGGGAATTCTCTCTACCTCACCCCACCCCACCCCGCATTTCTAGTCACCATTCTTCTTTTCTTCTTCCCTCCCCTATCCTGTTCTTTCTTTCTCTTCTTTATTCTACCCAGAGCATATCTTGAGGAATTCTTAAAGAGAATTCTCTTCGGTGGGCAAGAGAAGTTCTGAACTGTATTTGACTTTATTGGGTTTTCTCCTTCTCACTCAAGTCTTTGAGAAGAGTGGGTTCACATGGTTGCAGAGAACAAATCTGGGGCTGTTTTGTTTGTCAGTTGCCATTATCCAGCAATAGGAAGGGCTGTAGCTCAGTGGTAGAGCACATGCTTGGCATGCAGAAGGTCCCGGGTTCAATCCCCAGCATCTCCAGGTATGGCTGGGAAAGAATCCTGCTTGAAACCCTGGATTGCTGCTGCCGCCAGTCAGTGTCGACAATACCAGGCTAGATGGACCCAGGTCTGACACAGTATAAGGCAGCTTCCTATATTCCTATGAACAGAAAGCTTTAATAAAAATAGGAGGTTTTGGTTTGTTTTTTTAAGTGGAGAGGAGATAAATACTGCTCATTCATACAATCCTATGTATGCCTACTCAGAAGCCCCATTATGTTTAATGAAGCTTGCCTTCAGGGAAGTGTACATAGGATTCCAGCATGAGTAACTTTTGCACTTTGATGTTCTGGATGTTTACTCAGGAATAAGTCCTGAGTTGTGAGCATGGTATTGCAGGCTTAATACAGCCTACCCAATTCCGTATAATGAATTGACTACCCTTTCAGCTCAGTCCTATGCATGTTTTGTCATATGTGGGTTTGGGTTGTTTTTTGTGTTTGTTGTTTTTTTTTTTTGCATGAATCCTAGCTTCAGTGGTGAGGGAAAGGCACTTCGTGCATGCTCAGAGTTTTTCCATAACTTAGCCCTATTTTTGAAAACAGACTCCTCGGCTGAATCCTGGTGAAGTCTTGACACAAATGAAGTTATGGGGAGGAAGATACAATGAGATAACAAGGAGGAGATAGAGAGGAGTTGCACAAAACAAGACATCCATTTTTATGAAGAGTTGCTGGAGGATGATAGGATGAGGAGGGATGGTGGAATGGAGGGGAATAGAATTGGTAGGGGGGGAGTGTAAGTGCTTAGTGGTGAAAGAAAAGCATTCTGCATATGCTCAGAGGCACTCTCTATTTAAGAACATAAGAAGAGCCATGCTGCATCAGACCAAGGTCCATCTAGTCCAGCATTCTGTTCACACAGTGGCCAATCAGATGCTCATGGGAAACCCACAAGTAGGACATGAGTGCAATAGCACCTTCCCACCCATGTTCCCCTGCTGCTAATATTGGTGAAATTTAAATAAATGCTAGTCATTCTAAATTTGCATGTATGTATATCCTTCAGAAACTTTGCAGGTTTCTTGCCTGGGAGATACCTCTAATGACCTATTCATTTTCATACAGATTTATCCAAAAACTATTGGGGAAGGGGCGAAGGGAAAGCAAATCACTCCCTCCCCAAACTGGAGAACTCCCCTTCCACATGAACTGCTGCATTTATCCTTCTAAAACTTTGCTGGTTTCTTACTTAGGGACAACTCTAGGCTCTCTGTAATTTTCAGAACAATGCTCCACAAGGAAATAAGGACAGAAATATGTCCTGTTTTGGAGACCTCAAAATGTCAAGGCCACCCTTGCACAAAAATCCTTGTGGCTATCATTCTGAAATTTGGAGACATGATCTCCTCTGATGGGGCAATGAATCCTGAAATGTGTATCCAATTCTTCCAAGTAAAAATAAAAATTTTTTTGGCAGTTCCCTTTAAAAGAAAATCAAAATATAAATCCTGCACCTATTTTTCTGACATTGGACAGGTGTAATCCCCTTCTAGGGGGCTACTATGCCGGAAATTATCATCCAGTTCTGACCAAGAGAAAAATGTTACAGTTTTTTTAAAAAAAAATTCCAGTGGTAGTCAACAGGAAGCATAAAGATTCATTTTTCCAAACCTTGACTCAGGTTTGGTGCTGAGCTGAAATGGCCGACTACAAATTGGCTTGAGCAGAAGCGGGATGTTTCCCAAAATGCTGAATCAGGGTCTGAATTGAAGTGGGGGGGGGGGGTCAGTGCACACTTATGTATGTAATCTATACACACACGCAAGCACACCACACGCACACACCACTCACATACACAAACATTTTATTTATTTATTTATTTATATTTATATTTATCTCTCTATCTCTGTTTCTATTTCTATCTCTATCTCTTTCTCTGTCTCTATCTATCTATCTATCTATCTATTTTAGAGGTGCACTTAGACTCGGCTATATTAGACAGACAGACAGACAGACGCAAATTTGTGTTATGGGCCTGTGCCCCGGATCCTTTAAGAACCTAGCAATGGCCCTGTGGTGTGGCATTGGCTACATTTGCACAAGCACGGGGAAACTTGAACCGGTATTAGAAGGAATAATGAGAGTACTTCTGAGTGTGTGCACAGTTCTTCTTTCTCACCACCTAGTAATAACTCCTAGTCAGCTCAGGGGATGAGGAGTTTTGCAGAATGTGAGGGATCTAGATAGATTCAGTCCCCCAGCTCAAGGACCTTTATTTTTACAGAACTAACTAGCTATGGTATATGATCTTCAGGATGCCTTGTACTCTGCATGTGCCTGAATATTGAATATGCTGTAGATATTGTAAGCCCAACGGCTTTCGTCCTCCATTAGGAGACTATTAATTTTGCATTTTTTTCTCTGAATAGTCATCAAGACTGTAGTTGGAACATGATTAATTATTTTTCTTCTCTCATCTCTGACATTTCTGCTCAAAGTTGTTTTCACCTTCTCATCTGACCTGTCTCTTTTCTTCTCTTTTCTCCTCTCCTCAGCACTCTTTGGGCCAGATTATGATCTCAGCATCAAGCTGTCACTTAGATAAGAAGCTGGCTAGGTGCCTCCACTTTTCTCTCCTCCGTTTCCTGATCTGTCTCTTTTTTTCAACTGTCTTCATTGTAGCTCCCACAGTGGGAAGTATACTTTTCAGGTATCCTTGACTACAGCTCAAGCACATTCCCCAGTTGCTGGCCAGCTGGATCAGTTCCTACGGTGATACCATGTTGAAAATGAGAGGGGGTGGCCAGTCCTCATCAACAGAGTGAAATGTTGGCACATCAGAGATGGAGCAGGCGCTCTTTTGGCCACCTATTTGGGGCTTATACTATGCTAAGAGTTGCTGTGATTGGTTGCAGATACTGGAAGCATGGAAAACAGTCAAAGGAATAGAATGACAAATGCAGTGAAAAACAGATACCAGATTTATCTTCTCAGCAATGCCTCTTCTGTGCCAAATGGGCTGGAGCTGTTACTGGAGTCATAGCTAGCTTGGTGGTGGGCCCACTAGAACTTTTTAATGCAAAAATGGATCCAGCAGCAGTCATGCTGTTAAAAAGGAAAGTGGTCTAGCAGTTGGCTTGCCTTGACCTTTGCTATTGTACTTTAGCGTGAGAACAAATTACTTATATGTAATCACATATTAATCCAAGTACTGTGCAGGGGAATGCTAGTAATGTATGTAATTATTGAAACAATGGTTTTATAAAGGGCTTTCAGAAATCAGTGGCCTTCTCATTTGGTGGGGTTTGATAAAGAACTGATTTACATGTGGTATGACCTTGCTGGGACTATTGCACATCAGAATGCAAATGGAGGATTAAATGCTTAAATCCCCCCCCCCCATGTCAGCAGTTTCTTGCATACAGAAAGCTAACACAGCTGAGAGAAAAGGAGGGAAAAGAACTCTTTCCCCTAACATGCTAGCTTTACATAGTGTGGAGTTTTTGATTTAGGACGTTATTCACTCATGTGACCCACACCTGCATTCCAAAGTGGTACACTCTCAAGAGGACTGTGCCAGGTGCTTTTTCAGAACATATAGATCGGCCTTGACTTCATATATCTTATGCAAACTCAGAAAAGCAAGCAAATAAAGACTAATGGTCGAATATAAAGCTCTGCAGAAGATAAAGAACTCCCACACAAATGCGGGGGGGGGGGGAGAGAGACTGAGAGAGAAGAAACTCCAGGCAAGCAGAAATTTCCTGATTCGCATCAAAATGTGATGATTGTGTCGGTATCTTTCATCTGAGTGTCAAAAGTACTGTAGAAATATTTAGGAATGTCAGATACAAATGGTTATTGCCAGAAATGGTTATTGTTCCCATTGTTCTAAAGAAGAGAAGAAATCTACAGACATGTTTGGAAAACTTCTCAGTTCTTCAAGACGTATGTCTTAAATATAAGACAATGCTTTTTCTCTCCAGACATATTTACTTGTTAGAATAACAAATAACTGAATGCTGAAAGTTCCAAATGGTTTACAATTTTTCTCTTGCAACAACCCTCTAAGGCAGCCTGCCCCAAGCTGGTGCCCTCCAGATGTTTTGGACCACAGCACCTGGAATTCCTGACCATTAGCCATGCAGACTAGGGCTGATGGGAGTTCAAGCCCAAAACATCTGGAGAGCACCAGGGCTGAATCAGTTTTACCTTTATCATACTGCAACAATAACTATTTGGTGCACATGACACCAATGGGCACCAATAGTTTTCACTGCAGTATGATAATTGTAAAACTCCTATGTGTAGATTCAGCCGAGGTTGGGGAAGGCTGCTCTGAGGTGGGCCCTTACTTCCATTTGAAAGGTGAGATCTGAAGTCCAGGACCATGCAGTCGCCTGGTTCACACATGAGTGTGGTTAATAAGCCACAATGGTTTGTTAACCACCCCGGCGTGTGCCAACTCATTTCCCTCATTACGTTTGCTGGGTGCAGTTTGCCGTGATGTGCAAACCTGATGAGGGTGGGTGTGGTTAACAAACCACCCAGCAACCCTACAACAGAGTGTGGGTTCTGGGGGTTTTGTTAACTACCCCATCTACCACCCTTGTTGGGTTTGCATGTCACAACAACCCGGTGAGGACAATTAGGGAAATGAGCTGGCATGCAACCAGCACGCACAGGGGTGGTAAACAAGCCACTGTGGCTTATTAACAACCCTCATGTCATGTGAACTCACTCAATAAATTAAGCTATCAGATTAAAGCATGGGATGTGACCTTTCTGGGCCTCTCTAGTAGGCCACACTGGATCACTAGCCCACGCTTACTGGTTACAGCTACCCTTATTTTTATATATTCATGGTATGTTCTGACATACACTGCTTTGAGAAAAGCAAGCCCTCCCAAGCACTGGGTAGCCAAATTAGTGGTTCCTTGGAAAGAGGCTTCATGGATGATTTATACTTGATGGCATTCCCTCTCCTTCTCCCAGATTATTGGGACAATCATGCCTTATGTGCAAATCAAGTAAAGTAATGCAGCTGTATCAGTTTAATTATTATCTTCCTTACCAATCAATAAGAGTGATTCTCCTTTCCACAAATTATTTTTATTAAAATCATTAATAAATTCATCTATTCCCTTCTTCATCCCTTGGCACCAGAGAATTTGTTTTTAGGCTACAATCCTAAGTATACTTACCTTCTGGGAGTAAGACCCACTGAACATAATGGGGTTTACCTCTGATTAAACATGCACAGGATTGCACTGTTCATCAGTTTTAAACTGAGAAGACTCTCTATTGACAAGTGTTGTTTTACATATGAGTTCACAAATTCCAAAATCATATCAGCTCTTGTGCATTTCTTTATATCTCTTCTCTTTTACCTGCCTTGATTCCAATGGAGAGTTTTTTTTTTCCTAACTCCCCACCCCCATGGGTGTGTATGGAATTTTGAGACAAAATGGGGAGAGTTTAAATCCCCTTTACCAGAGCACCATGGTCCTCATGCACATGCTTACACAGAAATAAATAAGCCAATCATGCATAACTCTGCTATGTGTGATTTGAAGAATGTTTCGTTTCCTTGTGATTTGAAGTATGTTTCATTGGCCCTAAGGCTTCAGGCAAAGTATAGGTGATTGGCTAGGGACCCCCAAGGGAACTGAAGTGAAGCAGTGGCCATCTTCCTGACCTGAACTTAATTTGATCAGAAGAGTATGTGTCAGTGAAAAACTGTGGAGCTCAATGAAGAAAATGCACACATATAAATGAATTTCTTCTTCAAACCTGATGCTGCATTGGTAGAGGAGACAGAAGTTGGGAATTTTGCAGTTTTGGCTTTAATCTTTCTGCAAACCAGTGAGTTTTCTGAACTTTTGAACAATAAAGGGAACCAAATATATTGGGGCTTGTTCTTAACATGATTTCTGTGCAGGTGTGTGTGTGTGTGTTGATATTATCCAATATCCTTTTTGACTATGATAACGCTTACAATTGACATGCGAACTGGCAGTCTCTGCATGTTGCAATACCTCACATAACTATGTCATGAGAATTCAGTTATGTGTTTTCAGTTTTGCTTATTTTAGAAATTTTATAGGGATAGGATTTGGGCCTAATTTATTGAGGTGTTCAGTTTTTGTGTTTTTCTTAAAAAAAAAAAAAAGAAACAAGCATCACAGAAGCTTCAACAACATGTAACGTCATTGTGAGCTACCTTCATCAGGGTTTAGCACAAAATGTCTGTGATGAAATAAATCTCAGAATGTGGGAGGAAAGCACAGGTAAATAAAAGAAACTCTTAATATAAAACATTTCTACTGAAACAGCTTAGAGAAAAGAAGCCAAATAAATCTTTTAAATATTCTTTGTGGAGGGAGCAATCTTATGACTGCTAGTCAGCGGCTAGATGGCCATAGGATATGTGGTTTTCCGGGAACCGACCTCAGAGCCTGTGCTCTGAGGTCAGTTCCCAGAGAACCAACCTTCCTCTTCTTCCGTGCTGCCTTGCAGACAGCACGGAACAGCCCTGCACTCCATGCTCGGAAGGGGAGCACGGAGCAGCCAAAACGGGGCGTTCTGGGGGCATTCTGGGGCAGGGAAAGCAGAAGTGCTGCTACAACACCTCCTATGTGTCATCCGGCAGCCTCCTCCCCGGCTCTGCCTTCCCACAGCTAGACAGCCGAAATCGGTCTGTTCCATCCCTGCTTCTCCTGCCCTGCATTGGATAGGTGAGTTCGGAGGCGGCTGCCTATCTTCATAGGATTGTGCCCTTAGCCTCCTTTTGATTTGGTGCAATATCTAGGTTGGAAAAGGTGGAGAATGGCAACAAGCATCTCTTATCTCTGGCTTGAGAAATACTTGGGAAAGAGGTCAATGTTGCATTCTTCACCAACTGGAAGGTAAAACACATTTTCATAGTTTCTATCGCCATGTTACATGAGGGCATCCCACACTGATAATATAGGCACACCAATGTATCTGCATTTTGCTCCTTTTCCGTTATTCAGATGGAACTGGAATCAGGGCAAAGTGATCTGCCTCTAGCGGCACCTTGAAGGGGCGGTGGTGGCGGGGGGAAATAAAAGCAGGAACTGGGATCTAAATGGTGCAGCAAGACTTTCCAAAATGTCGGCCTTAGTAAAGTGGGCAGTGTTCCATTTACTTTAGACAGTAAATAGTTTGGGGCTGGCGGGGACTGGACATTATTTTCTTTATTCTGTTAAATCACTGGGCTGGATTTTGGGCAGCATCTTGGACTCCAGCTCCTCAGCAGGGCCTACCACTAATGCCTACCTTGCCCCCTCCCCACCCCATTAAACTTTCTCTGAACAATGCTTGGCAGCTGGGTCTAGGTGCTATTTCAATTTCTCACAGTGTCCTGTCCTGACATGATACTACATCAGATGCATTGTGGGAATTTAAAATGGTGCCTAGACCCAGAAGCTTGGTGCTGCTTGGAGCATTGCTGTCCACCATCAGGTAAGCCTGGTTTTTATTAAAACAAAAAGTTGCGAGAACGTTACAAGCCACTGTGTATTATAGGGGTGGGTAGAAAATAGATTCCCAGATGTTCTATACCTTAACCTGCAGCATTCCTGACCATTGGCCATGCTGGCAGGGGCTTCTGAGAGTTGAAGTCCCAAAATCTGGAGAACTGCCTTCTGCCCACCCCTGTTATATACCATGTAGTTAGGCCCACTGGGATGCTCAAAAACTTGAATGGCGATGTGCATTCAAATAGGAATCCTAAGTAGCGGAAACAGTCTGCAAACTCATGTTTTCCTTTTGTTAATCGCAGCACCTGCTATCACTGTCATCATTTCATGCCCACTGGGACCACTTCACTTGCAGGCAGAAGCTCAGCAGTGTGTATGCCTTTTCGAGGAGTCAGCCCTGAAGCACCACGGAGCAAATAAGTGTGCCATTGGTTTTGCCAGTCCACCAGTAATCTTCCGTTCCTTCAAACCCATCAATGCAATTTACTTTGAAGATGTAGAAGCCAGACCTAAGCTCCCATTATATCAGCAGATCACCATAAATATCTAGAGTATTTTTCCATATATGAACCATGTAGACTTGCAAGAGAGTCCCTAGAATGCCAAAGGATTGTCTCATTCATTACATTATCTCTGGTAACTGTAGACATTCCTGATTCCAGTAAGATAAGGAGTCGCCTGGTTTACAATTTAGCTCTTCAATGCTCCATAACTTGCCTTCTGACCAGACTGCCTTTTTTTCAGCACACCATCTTTTTGCTCTGAACTAATTGCAGTGCTCTGGAGGTAAAGGTAATGGCTAACTTGTGGGGATCACATGCATGCTCTATTCTCTAATTCATCCTGTACCCATATCCTACAGTGTCAGAATATGGGCTGGAATTATGCCCCACTCCACCTCACTCCAGTTCACTGTCTAGATTTCTATACTGGGCATACAGTGGTGAGAAAAAGTTTGTGAACCCCTTAGGATTGTCACATATTTCCAACCTAAAATGTTATTAGATCTTAATCTAACTCCATAATCCTAGATAAAGAACAATAGATAACCTGATTAAACAAATGACACACAAACATGGTGCTTTTTCAATATTCATTTATCCACAACTGATTCAACATTCAATATCCTTGTGTGAAAAAGTATGTGAACCTTTAGATTCAGTACCTGGCAGCACCCCCTTGAGCAGCAATGACTTCAAGTAAGCATTTTCTGTAACTGTTGCTCAATCTCTCACATCGGTTTTGAGGAATTCTGGCCCATTCGCCCTTACAGAACTGCTTCACCTCAGTGACATTTGAGGGTTTCCTTGCATGAACAGCTCGCTTCAGGTCCTGCCACAACATTTTGATAGGGTTTTGGTCCGAACTTTGACTAGGTCATTCTAAAACATGGATTTCCTTCTTCCACTGCCATTCTTTTGTAGATATGCTTTGTATGTTTAGGATCATTGTCATGTTGCATGACCCACTTTCGGTTCAGCTTCAGCTCACAGATGGGTGGCCTGACATTTTCCTCTAGAATGTTCTGATACATTGAAGAATTCATACTTGGGTCAATGATGGCAAACTGTCCAGGTCCTGAGGCAGCAAAGGAGGCCCAAACCATCACATTCCCACCACCATGCTTGACAGTTGAGATGAGGTTCTTCTGTTTGAACTCAGTGTTTGTTTTTCACCAAACATAACGTTTCTCACCAAGGCCAAAAAGTTCTACCTTTGACTCATCTGTCCAGAGAACATTGTTCCAGAAGTCTTAGGGATCATCTATGTGATCTTTAGTGAACTTCAGATGGGCAGCAATGTTCTTTTTAGAGAGCAGTGGTTTTGTCCTGGCTATCCTCCCATGACTAGGGGTGTATGGAACTCACCTCTGAGTCCGCTGGGGGGTCCGCGGGGGGGGGAGGTGATCCATTCCTCCCCCCAGAATCCTCCCTGGCTGGCTCTGCTCTGCAGCAAGTCCGCAGAGCCGCCGGCTGGGTCCATCTGCTGCCAGACTGCCGGTCTTCAGATGCAAATGGCATCCGGCGTAGCGGACGCCATTTGTGTCCCTGCCTTTTGCTGTGATAGGCTACGTAAAGATTTACGTAGCCTATCACGGCAAAAGGCAGGGATGCAAATGGCGTCCACTACGCCGGATGCCATTTGCGTCCGAAGACAGGCAGCAGCGGACGGCAGCGGGCGGACGGCAGCAGGTAGGATCCGGCCCGCGCGGATTCCCCCGGGTGGCGGAGGTGAGTCTTTCATTCTGCCGCAGACTCGGTGGGGGGGGATTCTTAGAATCTGGCCTCACTGGAGTCCGTGGCGGAATTCTCTGCCATCTCTACCCATGACCACCATTCTTGTTCAGTCTTTTTCTCATCACTGAGTCATGAACACTCACATTAGCCAAGGTGAAAGTGGCCTGCAGATCCTTGGATGTTATTCTGGGGTTCTCTTTGACTTTCTGGATGATGCACCTGTTTGTTCTTGGAAAAATTTGGGTAGGATGACTGCTCCTGGGTAGAGTAACTGTGGTCTTGAACCTTCTCTATTTGTAGGCTATCTATCAGACAGTGGATTGGTGGAGCCCCAAATCCTTAGAAATGGTTTTGTAACCCTTTCTAGACTGATGAGCAGCAATAACTGCTTTTCTGAGGTCCTCAGAGATGTCTTTTGATTGTGGCATGATGTGTTTCCACACAACCATATGGTGAAGACCAAACTCATGAAGTTTCTGATCCTTTTATAGGGTGGTGCTTCCCAAACTTTATGGTTCACAAACTTTTTCTCACCATTGTACCTGTTAAACCAGGGGTGGGTAGACTTCAGGTTTGCGGGATCTATTTGGGTTTTTACTAGAACCCTGAGGTCTACCAACCAGAGCCAGACACTCAGGGAGTAGAGTAAGTTATCCACTGCACCCCATGAGCCATACAGTGTACATACAAATAGGTATCTAAGTTCTTATAGTTTAGGATTCTTATAGAAAATTATCAAAGGGTCAGCTGCATGAAGCCCTGGTTGAAGGCAACCAATTAAGGGTGCAATCGTATTCAGATATCTTGGAGGTGACCGCCTATCCAATGCAGGGCAGGAGAAGCACAGAGGGGATCGTTCCCTCTGCGCTTCTCCTGCCCTGCATTTTCAGCTAGATAGCCAATTGTGGCTGTCTAGCCACGGGAGCACAGAGTGGGGAGAGAGGCTGCTGTACGACACATTGGATGCGCGACACATTGGATGTGTCATACAGGCATTTCCGCCCTCCCCGCCCTGGAACGCCCTTTTTGGCCACTCCACGCTCCTCATTTATTTATTTATTTATTTATTTATTTATTTCATTTCTATACCGCCCAGTAGCTGAAGCTCTCTGGGCAGTTCACAAAAATTAAAACCAACAAGCACACAGTAAAACAATATATAATATAAAAACATTAAAACCACAACATAACTATACAGCCAGAATAAAACCAGCGTAAAACCTAGGAGCAATGCAAAGATTTAAAATACAGATTTAAGAAAGCAAAGCTAAAAGTTTAGAAAGCTAAAATGCCTGGGAAAATAAAAAGGTCTTCATCTGGCATTGGAAGGAATACCATGTAGGCTCTTGTGAGCATGGAGCTGTTGTGCGCTGCCTCCAAGGCAGCATGGAAGTTGGGGGAAGTTGGTTTTCAGGAAGGTGCTATGATTTAACTGAGTTTTAAATGCAAAACTGCACATGCTCAGAGTATTTTCCTTATCAGTGCTGAGAAACAGTAATGTTGTTGTTCTAACATATCACAAATGTTAGCTGTAAAGTATGGAATTGTGATTGTGGGTGGGAGAATAAAAATGTGCATTGTGTGTTTCACAACTGAAGTAATACACATCACTGTCTAAAGCCTTGCCCCCCACCCCCCACCCCATAATAAGATCATTACGTTCAGGGTAGGGGTGTAATGATTTTTGTAAAATCTGTTCCATCTGCATATCGTGGATTGTCAGGTGCCTTTTGTTCCAGTGTCTGTTCATTGACGGAATCAGATTTTTTCCAATTTCCCAAATTTCAGCAAATCCCCCCCCCCCCGCACAACCCCTCCCAAAATGTACATTTTCATGCTTTAGCCAATGGGGGAAATGTGAATTTTTTATCGGCGTTTTTTTAATTTTATGTATTTTTCTATCACCAAATTTGCATAAAATTCCAGAAAGTAAAAAAAAATCGATCCACAAGTCCATGGAACCCACATGACTTGGGAAAAGCCAGTATGCTGTGGAATCCACTGCTCAGATTCATGGAACTGTGAACTCATTTGATTCCATTATGGATTTTCTGACATCCCTAGTTCAGGATCTAAAATTACCTAGCAGCACCACTGGAGATGAATCTTGGTCCAACCCATCAAGTATTTGTGTGCTTGTGTTATGTGCTCTCTATCCTGGGCATCGGTCTCTTTTTAATTATGTCACTAAAGCTTGTTCTGTGGCCTCAAATTTGCACTATTTGGTTCTAACCCCACCATCAACTATTAGGTTCTAAACCCACCTCTCGTGCGTGGATGGTACTGTTTTGGATACATAAGGATCGGCACTTGGAGAATACGTTTGCTGTTAGTACATATGATACAAGATTAAGATCTCGTGTCAACACAGATTCTTCACTTTTGCAGCACATGCTTTCAATACTGTGAAAATCATGCCTAGTCCCCTCCCCCCTGATGCAGGCATTTCTCGTGCTGATTTTCAATGGCTTCAAATAACTATGAAATAAGCATAGGGCAATCAGGGTTTCTTCTGGAGAAATCAAGCGTGAATATAGGTGGTCTCTTGCAGCTAATAACACAACTGCAAAAGTTTGTTACACCGCAACCGTTCAGAAACCACAAATTCAGCTTGGATATTTTTTTTTTAAATACCATAGTGGATCATAGGTCTGCAGGTCCATGCAATCTATTCAGAGCACATATTTGCCAGGACTACACGTGGGATCAAGCCATTTGTTTAGTTAAAAAAAACCTGTGCCAATGCAAGGCAGTTTAGTTTCTAAACACACTTTTCCTGTAAGTCTGAAACACTGGAGAGCTGCTGCCAGTCTGTGTCAACACTACTGGGCTAGATGGGCCAATGGTTTGACTCAGTATAAGGCAGCTCCCTGTGTTCCTAACCTGAGATATTCCTTCAATTAGGTGTGTAACATTACTTTCATCTTGATATGCCAAGATTATCTAGCATAGGAGTATTTTATCCCTTAAACTGTATTTTATGATTTTACATATTTATCTCTTCAGCGGGATTGCAGCCTTGTCACTGTCATTTTGTGGATGGAATACTTATTGCTTCTGTCCATTCCTGTGCAGTATTTTATGCAGACAGAATGTCTCTGTACAGACACAAAACCAATGGACCCTATCCCGTGGCCCTAACTAATGGAGAGATTGACATATACTACTTCAGAGTCCACCAATGAAACTGCCGTAGCAGCCTTGCTGTGACTTGAGCACAACCATTCAAGATCCCACACTGTCCTCTAACCCTCAAAGAAAATCAGCTCACAGCATGATTTATAGCTAACAAAAGTAATCAGTGCTTTTGACTCTCGCGTCAGTTGAACATTTTATTTTGCCTGAGAGATTAATTTCATATACAATCCCTTTCCTGTATCCTTCTGACTGAAAGGAGTGGTCATTTGGTGTGATATCTGCCGAGTTCAAGGCCAGTCCAAGCAAGCTGTCTTGCATGGAAGCTTACCCCTTAGGTATGTTCTGTTTACTCTACAGCAGAGATAAAGGGCAGAGGGACTATAGATTCACCTTGAATATAAAAAGGGGGCAATTGTATATGCGTGAACGTTGTAGAGAAATAATAGGTGGAAGGAAAGCTCCTGCATTTGTACTGTGCTCCTAATTGAAGTCTTCTGATTCTAAATTGTGGCCGATAGTCAATGAAAAACAAAGACAAATATGCCTCATTTTACTTAAATGCAGTCATAACCACTGATTTAGGTTCCTCTCCCTCACCCTCCTGTCCCGGGGGGAGGGGCGGTGGCTTCTCTGTTGTACTGTTACTTATTTTGTGCTTAGTCACACTCCTATTCTAAGACGTTACAATTTATGACAGCAATTTATTTATTTGTCACATTTATATCCCGCCTTTCCTCCAAGGAGCCCAAGGCTGCATACATCCTCCTCCGCTTCAAGTCATCCTCACAACAACCCTTTCAGGTAGGTTAGGCCAACAGTCACTGACTGGCCCACAGTAACCCAGTGAGATTCAGGGCAGAGTGGGAACTAGAACCTGGGCCTCCCCAGTCCTAGCCCAACACTCTAACTACTACACCACACTGGCAAAAATTCTGTTGCCTGCTTTTCCGAGTCTGCACCTCACCTCCCATGGCAACTATAAAAGGCCCAAAGTAACAGACACACACACACACACCAGCAGTTGTATTTATTATTGTTATTGCAAAACAGAATATCTGCTGCACATGCACAGAACTGCAGAGGGGACAAAGGGACAGGGCCCCTGCCTTAACAGCCCTGGCTGAGAGTACAATTAGGTTTTTAATAAGAATCCTTAGCGTTTATATAGCACTTAGAATGATCAAATCACTTCACATACATTATCCCCATAAAACTTACCACAACCTTGTAAAACAGTTTGGTATCATCTTCATATTGCAGGGGTGTGTGTGTGTGTGTGTGTGTGGTCCCTTGAAGGGTCTCTTTGGATCTCCATGCCTTCTCAATTCTCCCAGAAACGCTAAGAAGCCAGAATACTGCCACCCCAGCTATACCAGAAAGTACACTTGACTCCCCCCCCCCCCCGCATATTTCTTGAGGTATCAAGTCATGCAATTAGTTTGCATTTGAGAAGGACTACAGCCATTGTCTAACTCCAAATTATACCTGGTGAATGGGCCTGGGCATTGCTTCCTCTGGCAAGAGGAAGCAGTAATGGAGAAATCTGACAGGGTAAATACAGCAATGTTAAGACCAGTGGAGAGATGTTGTTGTTGTTCAGTCGTGTCCGACTCTTCGTGACCCCATGGACCATAGTACACCAGGCCTTCCTGTCCTGCACTCTCTCCCGGAGCGTGCTCAAGTCCATATATAAAAACAACCCCCCCGTTTCAATTGTCTTGTGTATATGCCCTTGTACTCTTGCATGTTAAGTGAAACCCCTCACAACATTTGTGTTCTATCACAACAGCAGGTACAGATGCAGCACCAGTGTTGAGGAAGGTTAGGTATGCATTGCAGTGCGTGCATCTGCACAAAGCAACATTTGGTGCTTCTGCCTTTGCTGCCAAAATGTCTTGTGCCTGTACTGTTGACATACTGAACCAATGGAGACTGTAATGCCTCCAGGATGGCCCATGGATGAGTTATCACCAACCCTCACCTTTCACTGTCCATTTTTTTTCTTCCATAAAAGCAACTACAAAACCCTGTACACTGCCTCCAGTGATGGTAGTTGTTACTAGAGCAGCATTTCCTCACCCTTTTGCACAGGTGACAGGGCTCGGGTCAGCTTGCACCACTGGCATAAAACAAACAGTTATGGCATTGTATCCTTTAAAAAAAAATCAAAATGAAATGTGAGTTTACAATGATAGTTTCTCTCCTCTACAGCCCATTGTTGTGGTGATGGACTTTAAAAGAACCCTTAGGATCTTGTGTATTCTGTTGCTTGGCTGTACGACACTGGCACCAAATCCCCCTGCAAAGCAAAATAGGATTGCTCTATTAAGGTGGTCATGGAATACATATCGAGCCAGAGGGGAATCTCTCCAAATGCTCGGCTTCTGGAAGTGATTGACAGGGATAGAATTTTATGAGTCAGGAAAGCACATTAGTCAGGATCTACACTAATAGGCCTGCTGATTTTAAAAGTCTTGTAGAACCATCCTTCTTGATATGGAACTAAGAATTTCCTGCAGAACACAATGATAAGTTTCACAGACTTTAATGAGAACAAATACATGGGTATATTCCCACCCTCTTATCACAAAGGGAAACTCCAAGTTTGCATCAATTATATGACATGGGGTTGGGGGAGACTCAGCTCCCCAGTTGTCAAACTGGCTCACGACGAGCACAGGCAGTTCTAAAGCATATTGTGCGTTTAAGGATGAGAGCGATGAGGAAAGAAATGTACAAAAATCCACCCCTTTATTTTGCTAGCCCTAAGCACCAGATTTACCTTCAACTCCCCTCCCAACACTGTATAAGCCTTTTTAGCATACAGATTGCATTCCTATGATCGCTTTCTGAGTCCACATTCTCTCTCTCTCTGAGGGAATGTGTAGTAAACAACAGTATCTGGCTCCTGCTGCCAGGACTTCATTAACGGGCACTTGAAAGTTGAAAGGGCGACTGACTGGCAGACAGATTGAGCTGGAATGTCCCCGCATTCCCTCACGGAGGGAAGTCCCAGGTTCAGGA
The DNA here is from genome assembly GCF_057233095.1 of Heloderma suspectum. Lineage (NCBI taxonomy): Eukaryota > Metazoa > Chordata > Lepidosauria > Squamata > Helodermatidae > Heloderma > Heloderma suspectum. Next base: position 103,683,348 of record NC_139459.1, read on the forward strand.
AAGGGGGCTGAGAAGTTTTTAGTATGCATAACAATGACCTTTCATGTTTAACGCCCCACCCCCACACATATAAAACAACAGATAGGAAAACGAGCCTTCCGCTTCAGCCAGATCGCTCCTCCCAGTCGTCCTCGCCGCCTTCCCCCCCTTCAGGCTTGCACCGGCAGGCACTGTTCAAATTCCAGCACCTTCTTCACCTGACCCCTCCCCCTTCAACTCCTGTTATGATCTGTTATCTCCTCTCCACCTCCCCCCGCCTCGCCCCCGGAGAGAGACTCCAAAACACTTCCCTCTGATCCACACACATCTGATAAGGAACCAGTACGAATCTACACATCTGTGCCAGCTACTCTGCGCACACGTTGCACACAGAGACGAAGGCAGGGGCGCTCGCAGAGGCGCGCGCGCGCACACAGGGCACTGTCTGTCTCTCTCCACATTCTTGGTCAGCAGCAGCAGCAGCAGCAGCAGCTCCGCCTCCTCCCGGCTGTAGCTTGAGTAGCCGTTCACAGTAGCGAATCCGCCCTCCCGTTCAGCTTCTAGGGCGGGCTCTCTGGCTCGCCTCAGCCAGTCGGGGGCTCCGCCCTCCAACACGGCGGCTTTTGGCGCGGGTGGGGGGGGGGCGGAGGAGCAGGGCAGAGCAAGTGGGACGAGCCGGGAGGCGGGGCAGGAGTTTAGGAAGAGGAGGGAATGGCTGTCATCAATGAAGTCATATTCATAATCTAGTTCCTCTCGCTGGATCTGTACTCTGGGTGACTCATAGAGAGGGAGAGATCTAGCGCACCACTCTTGCCAAGCAAGGTAAATACCGCTTACAACTCCTTCCTCCCGCCCCTCTCTGCTAATCATCCATCTTTTGCTTCTCTCTTGCTTCGCCTTCCCCGCTACTCTGCTTGTTTGGGAATGGGGGGGGGGAGAGGATAGTTAGCCTTTGGCTGCGCTTCCCCCTCTTCCCCCAAAGAAAATAAAACACCACAAGCAGAGCCTCCCCCCCCCCCCGCCACCACCCACCCACACCCACGTCTCCACGATAGCCCCCGCCTTAATAGGCATTCCGTCTTCTTCCCAGGCCTCCCCAAATCAGAAGAAAGTTTCGGATCGCGATCGTCGTTCTTTCCCATATATCGAATAGAGATGCTGCTGGATCGTGACATTTCATAACAGGGGAGCATAGCATAGCCGCTGACTTTGTGAGTCAGCCGAACCTAGGGAGAAGGTCGAGAGACTTGCACGTTGCAAAGGAGGGCTTTGGAAACGGAGGCGAGGGGGAGAAGCCAGGCAACAGTAAATAATCAGCTGCTCCGGGTGTTTTGCTCCTAAATGGAGCTTTAAAAAAAAAAAGAGAGTGAGTGTGCGGAGGGGGGGGGGTTCGACTCCGGGCAACCAGGCGAAAGAGAGAGATCGAGCCAGAAATAGATCTCAGGCAGCTACAAGCCCACCAGGAGAAGCTTGTCTGCCACGATGGGGCCGGTAGGTTGGGTTTGTCTCCTCTTTTACCCTTCGCTTTGATTGACTGAGCTGTATTTTGGCGGCTATAAATAAGGAGTGGGGCTGGGAGGGAGATGATCGCCCCTGCTGCTTTCCCTCCCTGAAGCTGAGAAACTGCAGGGAGGTTCTGCTTGGGGAAAATGGATCTGCCTGGGGCCGGGGCGGCACAAGCCGTTGCTTGGAGTGCTGGAAGTTCGCACAGCGTCCTGCCCCGAGGAAGGCGAACACGGAAGCACGGGAGCGTTTGGCCAGGGGAAGGGGATTGTTGCTGCATGGGATCCCCCCCACCCCACTCCAGCTCAGACGCGGACTTTTGAGCTGCGGCCGAGGAAGGGTGAACCAAGGCGGGAGGGGGGCCCGCTCGTTAAAGAAGCTGCATTCACCAGCCATGCCAAGCAGGCCATGATCCGAATAATCTCCGTGTCTGACTGTCACAAACGCGATGCACCCGAGAGGGGAGGGCACTGGTGGTGGTGGTAGTGGAGGATTGGGGAAGCCGGGACTTGATCAGCCAGAGACCGCTGCCCTTGTTGCCTTCCAGTTTGGCCTCATATATATGTCGGTAGATCGGCGGCTCTGTCGGTTTTCCGTCCACAGTCGGCGTTCCGTTTTCCTGCTGCGAAGGTGTCGCGATGCGTGTCCCAAAATAGCCTGGTTTACCCGTGCTTCTCTCCTCGCCGAAAGCAGCCCCCTCCTTTGCAGCAGAAATACACACCGCGGTCTTTTCCTTTGATTATCCTCCCCCCCCCCTTCTCTCTCTCTTTCCGGCAAAGGGCTGGGAAAACGTCGTCGAGCGGCTCCTGATTTCGAAACGCGGACACCAAACACAAACATTTGGGGTGGCGTCGTGCCCCCGGATCGGATCGGAGCAGCGGCTGCGATCGCTCGCCATGATTATTTTTGTTGTTGTTGCTCGGCCGGGGAAGTGGAGGGGGGGAAAAGTTTTTTTGGTTGATGATTAAGTGCAAAGAGAAGGGTGGGGGGGGGAGGAGGATTCAACGCGAATGTTGCGGTTTGCTACTGGTCGCCGAGCGTTTGAGTGAGACCGGAGGAGTAGGAGGACAGCTAGAGCCAGCCTCTCTCTGCTTGAGCTTGCTGCTGCTGCTGGGAGAGAGGAAGAGGCGAGGTTTCGCGCTGGTTGGGGTGGATTTCCCCCCCATGCATGCTCAGCAGTGCAGAGAATCAGGAAGTCACAGCAGCCGAATAGGAGTCTCACTCGTACACAGACATGTTTGATCAGTATGACATGATGACGGAGGAAAGATAGGCCTAGTTTTGCCATGCAGCTCTCCTTCCGCGCATCTGGCACCTAACCCGCCGTGTGCATGCCTAGATCTCCTTTTCTGGTGTCACTTCTGAAAGGTAAAGGTCTCTCTCTCTCGGCAGTCGTTGTTTTGGGAACAGAGGAAGGAACGGGGGCATTTTTTTCAAGAACGGGGTTGGGGGTTTCCTAGCGGGGGGGGGGCGGCGAAAACTTTCAAAAATGGCTCTGGTAAATGTGTTTGCATTGCTGCTTGTGTCTTTCTTTTCGGGCGTGTGCGGGTCGAAGAGGCAGGGCGTGTTGTTGCAAACAGAAAGTTGAGGCCTATGTAGTATGCAAAACTCCTGGAAGAGCCTCTCCTGCGGTTTAAAATCGAACATTTGCCAACTAGAGCGGCGAAATGCGCATGGTATCACGATCAGGCATGATCATGTTTACACGTGGTGAATTTGTGGGGATTCTTTTTCCCCCCTTTTAAAATATGTATTTAATCTGAAGTTAGGAAACACATGTTCTTCTTTCCCTCCTCGCTTCCTCCAGTTTATATTGTGCAACTTACAAGGCCTTATGGAAGAGTCTCGAGTCCTCCATTTGTTTCAGGCACAATTATGAGAGTGTTGGGTTCTGAAGTGTTTCATCTACATCATATTACCAGCAATTTACAACAGACAAGAGTGGTTGATTAACTACTCTCGGTACGGTGCTTTTAAGCCAATGAGACATACTAACTGCTTACTGTGCTTGCATCTTAAATGTGATTGTGGCGATTGTATTTTTACATAGTTTAATTTAAATAAAAATCGGTTTGTGAAAGTTGGGAAGTTTTGCAGATTTTAGATTTAATATATTTGCATACATAATTGTCGCCAAGAACTTTATTGAATTTTTTTTGGTGAGATAACACTTAAGTACCGTGTTTAAAGTGTGTGTGTGTAGGGGGAAACACATCACCGGGGCTATGCAGTTAACAGGGTATTTGACATTTACAGCATTGTTCTCTGGCCTTCATTCTTTTGTGTGTCCTTTAGTTCCTTTACTTCAGCTTCCTTTAGTTCCAGCCACTAACTCCTGAGGTCTAGACAATGAGTGTAAAGCCAGCCTTCCATTTCTTTAGTACTATAACAGCTACATGTTAGGAGGTGGGGCAGCTTTTGCTGTGTGAGTTAGTGTATTGTTATGCAAATTTAGGCACACTTTCTCTTTGTGAACCTAATTGCCCTATTATTCTCATTCTTGTATTCCTCCCCCCCTTTCCTCCTCTACAGTCCCTTTGTTACTGCAGGGGGGGAAATGATGTAGCAGAAGGACAGAATTAGAGACAGATTTTTATGTCCATCTGTAAATCTCCAGATTATGAAACAAAAAAAGCCTATCAGTTATGAGCATTTAAAGCAAATACAAAGTTAAGCGTATCTTGTAACAGATGTGGGCTCGACAGAGGTGAAGGTAACGCTTCATTAAATAAGTATTTCTCCGAGTTATGTATGTGCTTCAGGACTACTGTAGGATTTCATAGAAACTATGCACCACCAGAGCATGTTCAAAGCAGCCTCAGATCTCTTCTATTGTTCACTTCTAAAGTGGATGGTGAACATTCCTTGTCAAATTTGAAGAGTGCTTTGACCAACACCTGAGGCTTGAGACTGACAAGAAAAAAGTCTTTTTGCTCACATTAACAATATAACAATGTTGCCATTCTGTTTAATATATTCTTTACAAAAATTTATCTGAAATTAATATCCACCCCCCTTCTCTCTCTCTCTCTCTCTCTCTCTCTCTCTCACACACACACACACACACACACTCTTTTGCTTGACTTTGAAGTTAAGATCAGAAGATGGATAGGGGTGTGTGTGTGTGTGGTTTTGTCTGCACTTTTAATTTCTCCCTTAAACAGTTGAGTTCCTGATTTTTATTGCTGTAATCTCAGTGAACCATGCATGGATACTTCTCAGTTGGGAACAAATGGGTATCCTGACATGAATCCATTAAAGTATTTCCACTGTATTCCTGTAGTTTGTGTAATTTTTGAAGATAATTGTGTATGAAGTGTGGTGCCTTGCCCCCTATATGCTCAGAGTTTACCTCAGTCGAGTTTCTTCTATGCAGGTATTGCATGAAGACAAATCTTAAGGAGTATATCTGAAGTTATCCCAAGTTAGAACCAGCAGTTGGTCATGGCTGCACAAAAAAAGTTAGCGTATGAACAAGACCGCCTCTTAAAATTGTGGGCTGCATCTAATGACACATGAGCAGACGTCTGCCTGTGTACTTCTCTTCTCCTCCCTCCTGTAGCTTCATGTGAACCGCTCATATCTGCTCTGGAATATCCCACAATCCTTCAGAGCCGATTTGGGGATTGTAAGGTTGGGGAGCTGCAGGCGGGAGGGGGAATCCCTTCTACCAGCGGTGTCTATTCTGATGGTGGGTGAACACAGTTGGGTACAACCTAATAGTTTTCAAATATAGTATAATAAAGGTGGCAACTATTAGATTATGTTTTTAACTGGATTTTTGTATTTGCAATGTTTCTGGTTCATTGGGTTGTATCCAGTGTTAGTCCTACTTAGAGTAGATCCATTGAAATGAATGGGACTTAAATTAGACTTTGGATACAACCAATAGAGCTTTGTATAAAGTTTTTCGCCTACTGTGGCAGAAGGGAGTCATGCAAAAGCCAAAGTTATCATATCCTCATAAATTTACTACATTAACATCTTATGCATGTTTAGGCAGAAAAAAAGTCCTATAACTCCCATGCTGGCTGGGGAATGCTGTGATTTGTAAGACGTCTTTCTGTCTTAAGATGCATAGTATTGTGCTCTAATACAGTATTCTCAAACTTTATGAGATGGTACCTGCCTTGTAAAGTTGCTTGATCTTCTGTGTGCCCCATCCCAACCTAAAACCCTCAGTGAGTATAACCTGCTTGGTTCCTTTGCTCTTACACATGCTCTCCTGTACTGCTCCTTCCTCACCTGTTCACTGTTCATTGTGCCCCTTATGCTGTTTCTCCCTTCTGCTCTTACAGAAACTCTCCACATGAGTCAAAGTACCATACTGAAGTAACTAGGCTCACAGCAGTCAGGGAGAACATATAACCCCACTCTTCCTTTTCGGCCACGAAGGATCATGACCCACACTTTTTGGAAACGTGAGGGACTGTAGAGGAGGAAAGGGGGCGGGGGATACAAGAAACCTGAGTCCTGACTTGTTTATAAGTCTGTTACCAATAACATGTGCAAAATTATTTGTCTCCCTTGGTGGTGTCTTATGCATCCTCTAGGGGGCCTGTCCCCAGTCTGCAAAATACTGATTGCACTCACAAACAATAATTATTTTACCCCTTGTGTAAATGGCATTATCAATGGTTAGTGTTATATGGGCTGTAATATAAAGTGTATAGTAAAGCAGTTTTCTAATATCCTGATCAAACTCCCTGACAAAGCCTTGAAGAAAGAAGAAAGCAGAAAGCAGTTGCCAGCTCTGTATGCCTAGATGTACCCGTGTCTCATAGCATAGATTGTGAAGTGGATTTGGCAAGTTGGTTACTTGGAATGATTTGTTGCTTGCTCCAAATGAGTGGCTAACTACAATGCTGTCCTGACGTTGCTGCCAAAAACAATCCTTTTCTGGTGGCCGGGGCTCCCCGCAGCTGAAGGAATTAATGTTTGAATCCACTTCCTGTAATGGTCCTCTGAATTGCATCTGGAGTATGTACTTTAATACTGTCCAGTCACACAACTGCCTAAATGTTTGACTCTAGCCCTGTATTCAAAGTCCTGTATCAGAGTACACATATCGAACCTTCGAAGACTGCCGCTTCAAAGGTATACTTGCCGATTGGCTGTTTGATCTTAGCACATTGAAGGATAGCATGAAGATACTCATTGGAAGCCAGGTGTTTTAGTTTAACTGCAAACAATCCATTCTTCTGAAAAAGAAAAGCTATATTCAAAGAAAATGGGGAAACCAGAAATGGTTTCTCTTTCTGATGCCAGACCCCCTAAGTTTAGAGAGCAATGTCAGGGTGCAGCCATAGGAGCAGTTGAAAGGGAAAGTGATGGGAAAACTCTGAATTGCAGCCTATATGAAAGAAATTATTGAATACAGTTTTGAAAGGTAAATTAAAATCAGGAACATGAATGACTGATGAAGTTTCTATCATAGCCTTATACCTCCAGAACTACTCATGAACCTGTTATCTCAAGATTGCAGTCTTCAGAATTAGGGCTTACCCTTAACTGTTTTTAATTCATTTTAAACTCCTGAATCCTCAGCTTTTGCAGTTACCTAATATATTAATTGCACTAGCAATGTAACATCATATCTTGACATTGCACAGGGTATAGCTTGGGCACCTTCATGGCTTTCTCCTTTTGGGGGGTAACAGAATACTAGAATTTTCTCTTGTATCTTTTCAAGTACCTCTAGATAGTGCTGCACTGAAAGTTTGCATGCCAATATTTTTTGGTGGAAAAGTGTGCTTTCAAGGAACTGAAGTGTGAAATAGTCTCTGATTGCCTTTTTTCTGCACTGCCTTATTTCTTGCACTTTACAGTGGGTGTTTTCCAGGGATTCTGCTGCTTTCATATCATTTCCTAGAGTGATCCCAGTTGGTCAAGGGGTATGTAGTCATCCTGATGATCCTGTTTGATTTGGCCATGTGAATGATATCACTGTGGATGAAGAAAGCCAATTCAGAGTGAGGGAAAAACTTACTGTATTGCATTGACTGCCTTTTACTCTGAATGGATCTTGAGTGTAAGGAAAGTATGGTTGCCATCCTCAAAAAGTTGTCCAGGAGGACAGGACTGCAGCCACCTAATAGGCAATGCCAGTGCATCTTGTGGGTCACTTTCTTTTAAGCCCTCACAAAAAATTACCAAAAGGAGGTGTCATTTTTTGCAGTCAACAAAAGTTTGCTGAAAAAGTGGCCTCTTTCCCATTTCAGCTCAGTCTTACCCTGCGATCCTATCCTTCCCTAAAAAACAGGCAGAAGGGTATTTTCTTGTATAGGATTCTAATGGAGCTATTATGAAGTGTTAGTGGCTTGAGTCATCATCTCTTTCATTAGGGGTAAATGGCCCTTGAGTACATATCTTAAATAATGTAGCTGTGAAGCAAATTTAGGATTGCCTGTTGGCTTGAGCTGAAGCCAAACAACAGAATAACGGGCCCTTTTAAACAGGTCAGAGTGCAACCATTTTTGTTACACCTATCTTTACATCACTTCTCATTAGATCCAGTGGTGCAGATTTTGTGCTTTCCAGATTCTGGGTGAGACAAATTGCTGGCAGGGGCTCAATTTAGATTTACCCTGTCTGAACCACTGATTGTACTGCTGGCACCAATAATTCTTCTGCATGTCAGTCAAGTAAGTCCATCCCCTGCACTGTTGGGGTCCCCTTGGAAGTGTGGCTGCTGTTGGTTTCCAAAGTGGATTTGGGTTTGCTTTTCCTTTGGAATGTGTTGTTTTGTGTCCCCCCCCCCCCACTGTGGACATTGTATCAGTCCTCTCCTGACTTAACTTTACAATTCAGTTTTGGGGACCATCTGAGAGTGCCTCATGGATTTCAACGGTGCTCAAAGTTGCTTCCTTTGTTACAGCTGTGTGGATTGTGAGTACTAATAATGGGCAACAATAATTGCACAGGACATGTTTCCTCACTAAAGGTTCTGAATCTAATACAGATTTGTTCTACTTCTCCCATGAATTTTAAATGTAGCCTAATTGAAGGCTGTAATAGTCTAGTAGTAGTAGTAATAGTATTTATTGAATTTAGGACCTGAATGTTGCAGGATACCTAGTAAGAGTAAAACGTAGTAGTAAGCCAGAAACCCATCATGCCATGCTGGCTGGGGATGATGTGGGTTGTAGTTCAACACATCTGGATGGCACTACATTGAGGAAGGCTGCTCTAGGCAATGCCCACCACAACCCTCTCTGGCTTTTCCACTTTGCCTGCATTGATCAAAGGAAGACATGCCACCTTGCTTAAAACTTGTACAAGAAAAGAATTCTGATTTAAAATGTGTGTGGATGGAAATGTCACAAATTAATTTTTATAACTACATTTCCCCATCTACTTTTTTCTCATTGTATTTGCTATTGCTTAACAAATTTGTTTGATGAAACTTGGTAATTTCCTCAAATGATGGGAAGAAAATACAAAATAAACATGTGTGTGTGTGTGTATAGAAGTGGATTTAATTATTACATTCATACTGATGATGTTTAAGTATATGTGTGTATAGGGCAGGGGTGGGGTACTACTCTGGCCCCAGACGCCATAGTGACTCCCAGAACACCTACCAGGACTGGGTGACAGTTCCTTCTCCTGAAGCTTGGAATCCCTTTCCCTTGTTAGCTGGCATGAGAAAGCCTGCTCCTTCCTCCAGTCAGTGATCAGAGAGGAAGAGCAGGGTTTCCCTTGCAAGCACCACTGTTGACAAAGGAATGGGAATCAAAGCACTAAATCAAGGGTGGACAACTTTTGGCCTACAGTTCCCATCCAGATGTTTTGGCCTACAACTCCTAGCTAGCATAGCCAATGGTGAGGGATGATGGGAGTCGTAGGCAAAAACACCTAGATGGCCAGAAGTTGCCCACCCTGCACAAAACAAAGGCAAGTGTGTGCGACAGTGGGAAGGGGTGTGCCTATGCTGGGAAGCTTTACAGGTTGTACTGGGGATCCAGGCAGGCCGGAGTTTCCTCATCCATGGTGTAGAGGGAACCTGGGAGCATAATGGAAACCAATCAAGCCTGGACATCCCTAAGGAATGGGCCAGTTTTCAAAGAATAATCCAAGAGAAGTGGTTACAGAATGTGCATTGTATGGGAGCACTGGAAGGAGTACGTGATGAGATAAAAGTTCTGGCAGCAGTGCCACCATATAAAAGTGATATAACCTGTAGAGCAGACATGTCTTGTGTGGAGAGACTAAAACTCAGAATTCAATCATTCCACTATGTTCTTCTGTTTACTAATCTGATAAATATATAGTGCTGAATTCTTTGTAGAACTACCATTGCAACTCTGGCAGAATTGGTCCAGTTCTGAGCAAATACAGACATGTTTTACATCCCTGGTGCCCTGAACACAGCGACTGCTGTTCTTCCATGGGGTGAATGCAGCTATTTAGAGTAAATGCTTCACATAGGGATATGGTTTGCATGGGACTTGGAACTGTCCCCTAACCATGACACTGGGTCACCTGACTTAATTTTGGGGGCAGGAGGAATGCATCTCTGTGTGTAGAGCACAAAGATGTATTGTGCCGCCGCCATGAATCTGGAGTCCATGGAATTCCCTTCCCATGATGGTGGCTAGTTTACTAGTTTTTCATGTAAAGGAAGTGCATTCTTTGTACAGTACAAAATAATGTGTGTTATTGTTATCCCATGAGATTGGATGATCAAAATATTAATATAATTTTAAACGAAACAATGCTTGGGGATCTTATTTGATGTAACAGGGGTTGGCCCAGACAGTGATCATTTATAAAGCTCTAGCAGCTGAAAATCTCTTAAACAAATTTTTACTAAATTGATTGCAAGTTCTTCTACATGTTAAGTGGAGTAGTCTCAGGCTAAATGGTGCAGTGGTCAAAGTCACTTTACAGAAAGCATAAATTAAGTTTGCAATAACTTCTGTATATAAACATGGTGCTTCTAATAGGCAGCTTTAGTTAAATATAAAACATAATACACTGCACATCAGGGTAGTGGATTGAAGATACTATTTATTTCTCTTTCACATTGGTTATATAGCAGTTTCTGTTTAAATTTAGCCTTCTTTGTGATAACAGAGCTACATCTCAGATTTTTTCTCAGAACTGGGAAATGTCACTATACAAGACACTGTCTTACAACAGTGAATTTGGCACTTGCACAACTCTTGAATAGCTCTGTTAAAACCTTCTTCCCCTCAAGTCATCTTTGTAAGCACCCTATAAGTGACCCAGTGGATACAGTTCTGTATATTTAAAACACTTCCTTTTGTGACAGTGGTTTGGGAATGTGGGAGACTAATTAGCCCCTGTGGTGTTCTGTTGTTAGTTTTTGCCAGTATAGCTTTAGAGGCATTTCCATGTCTTGCCCTGCAAGGAATGGGCTCCCAGGATAGTTTATTTTAAGCAAGTTCCACAGCTCTTGTTCTAATTCGTTGCCTGGCTTAATCAGAGGAAGGAAGTGGATACTAAAGCACAAGAATATAACATCTACAAAAGAAATGTATTAGAATAGTGGTATATCGTTGAGTATTTGGTGTCAGACTAATGTGATAGAATTGGAACGAAAGAGGTCAATCTTAGCCTGTGATCTTAAGGTATCTGTGTGGTTTTTGTTTTCTGTAGGATGAAATTGATAATGTAATGTGCTACATTGAAAACGAGGTCCAATGCCAGGTCCTCCGCAGTATGTTTTCACAGTAGCCAAAGTGAAAGAAGGAGACATGTTTGCACTCTAAATGTTGCAGGATTTGGGGCCTCAATTCTGCACCCTGCACAAGTAGAGCAGGTTGCGAAGCGGCTTCTTATAAGAATCCGATGTAGCCCCCAACCTTTCTTTGCCAAGGTGCTTTTGCACACTTGGTTCACCACTGTCTTGGGAAGCCCTTCCCTGTGGGGTTTGGGCCTCAAATAGTGAGAACTTCTGGTCATGTGGAGCAGGGTGCCGGCTCAGATAATGTAATTTAAGGGAAATAGGTCAAGTTCAGAAAGCAGCGGTGGTGGCGGCGATGGTGCGTTGGGAAAGGGAACGGGCTTGGTCTGACAGGGTACTCTCTGAAGAACAAGCTCTGAAGCTGGGGTTTTATAAGCCTTGGTGGAACTAGATTGGTTCTTGAGGTCAACTAACTAAATGCTAAGTTAAGTGGTTGGGCTGGAATCTCAGCTTAGATAGTATCCTTGACAATTCAGCCTGCAGCGGCTGTGACAGAAATACAACCCTGGTGGTGCAGGAAGTAAGGTGCCAGAGACTGGCAACTGGAGACTCCATCTTGAGACTCTAACCCCCAATCTCTACCCCATGGTGGGTTGGACACTTTATACCCTCTAAATCAGGGGTGCAGAACCTGAGGCCTGGGGGCTGAATCCAGCCCTCCGGGGGTTGCACTGACCACACCCTTTTTCCCTGAGACACAAATCATTTGGTGGCTTGAGGGCTTTTGTGCAGATTTCTCTCCATTCTGAAAGGTTGAAATGTTTCTCCTAAGGTCAAGTTAGTGGCAGTAAGAGCTTTAAACTAAAATAATGCTGTATTTTTGCCCTGCTCCTTTTGCCTTCGGCCTCACCGACCACTGAAATGAAGCCCCTGAGCACTTCTCTGAAATGGAATTTGGCTCTCGGGGTGAAAGAAGTTCTGCACCCCTGATTTATGTATTCTAAATAAGTAGGCCTCTGCACCTTACTTTAGGGCATCAAAGAGCCCCTACCCACACATGCATGTATCTCTTGGGTAGGAGCAGTCTTTTAGACAAGGTGATGGGTGGAGGGGCCTCCGTTTAGGGGGATGGGCCTACCAAGATCCAGCATATTTGGGTAGGACACAGTTGTACTGAGCATGAAGGTGCTCCTGTGAGAGAAGGGAGGATGCACTTGCGTTTTATGAGAGTCTGAATGTTATTCCATTCACACAGGACATTGGACTGCTGTCTTTGGGACCATGCAACATAGATTTGCATCATGCACCTGTTAAAATGGTAATGTGTGAAGTGGGCATTATGATGACTTAATTGGTCATTTTTGTCTATGCAAGGTCGTTGTCTTTTTCTGTCATGCACACAAGCACATCCTTTGGAAGTCTTCACACACAGGCATGAACCACTATGCAAAAGAAAAAGTTCACCAGTTACTGAATTTTACAATAGGTTTTCTATTTAACGCTTTGTGGCTTGATTAGGAACATAGGAGGCTGCCTTATACGGAGTCAGATCATTGGTCCATTTTGCCCAGTATTGTTGACACTGACTGGCAGCAGCTCTCCAGGATTTCAGGCAGGATTCTTTCCTAGCCCTACCTGGAGATGAACCTGGGACCTTCTTAGAGAGGTAAAATTTCTGGAAATTTTGAGGCCATGGAAAAAACATTTTTTTCAGAAAAAAATGAATTTCGGGAAAAATGGTAAAATAAGCAATACTTATTTTTTAAGCACTCTTTATAGATCTAAAGTCACTTCATTGCTTTAAGACAGCCATCCACAACTGGTGCCCTCCAGATATTTTGGATTTCAGCTTCCATCGGCCTCAAGCAGCATGGCCAATAGTCAGAAATGCTGGGCATTGTAGTCCAAAGTATCTGGAGAACACCGGTTGGGGAGGGCTGCTTTAGGAACATAAAGCAGCCTTTTCTGTTCGTTAAGTTATATTATGTATAACTTGGTTTGCTCTTAAAATTATCATTATATTTTAAAACAAGTAAACTCAGTAAATTTGTAATTATTGCCTGAATAAACTATACTTTTACATTTAATGTACTAAACATGATATTTTTATGAGCAAACCAAGATATACATAACATATTTTAGGTTCCTATTTAATGTCTGACCTGAGGGAACATAAGCAAGTAGTCCCTGAAACATCTGAATCATCCTAGAAGCCAGAAGAAGCAGGAAGAACTGGAGGCAGAGGAAGACTGGTGTACAGCATCAGTTCCTATTTGTAAGGAAGTTTAAGGAAATTCCTAAACCTGTTTGTGGGGTGGAGCTTAGGGAATCTGAAGGAAAAGCTATTGAGATTCTATTCAGCCAGGAAAGACTCAGCTTAGGAATGGTAAGCAATCATATTTCAGATCCTGATTTAAGATCAACCTGACATTTTATTCACTTTTGTAAATAATTTATGTTAATGAACATCTTGTTTTTCTTCATTCTGAAAAGTTGTCTCTATTGGTAGTGTCAATCCAATGCAATGCCTACTTCATTGGAACCAGGCTACTGAGTTTCATTAGGTAGAGAGGGTTTTGTTCTAATGGCAGCAGTTAAGAAGTTTTATAGTTGAGGCAGTTTTCCCTAGTGGTGGGGTCTGAGAATTTTATTAAAAACTGTGGCAGTGAGTTCTATAGACCCAAGCCTCAAAGTTAATGTAAAGAAAAGAAACATAGGTTGGATAACCCACATACTGTTCTGTCGTATCTGGTGTCAGTAGCTGGATAACCTACTGTGTTTTTTTCACACGTGGGTCTTAGATTAGAACTACATTAATTGACTGCTACAGTGTCTAACCAGAACAATCCCAGAAACACGGGACTCTATAGAATAAAACCCATACTGTCACGAATGTACATTTACTGTCAAGAGTGCACAATGGTGACTATGCTCACATGTTGGGAAACTGAGTATAAATATCTACCAGTAAAATACATTTTAGATCAATAATTTTTAATGAGGAATGAAAGAAATAATTATGTTGGCAATCTTACAGAGAGGATTAAAAAACACAGTTTCCCCCATGGCTTCATTATTTTGAGACATTTTACATCTCTAGTCTTTCTATAAAGGTATTCCTATGACATAGTTTTTAGAAATCATTTTGGGAGGAGTAAAGGCTGGGTAACAATATATAAACACTTTGTCTTAAATTCTGAAAGAAAAAAATGTTCAATGTTTCCAATTTTGGGGGGGAAAGTGGAAAAAATGGTTTTCCCCAAATTTTTCTGGGTTTTCTGGGCCGTCACATCTGTAGACCTTCTGCGTGCAAGTATGCCATCTGCCGTTGAGCTATAGCCCCTCCTACAGTAGCCATCCAAATTTACAATGTCCTTTGTCATCACTGTTACATTTTTATATAATATCTTTTATTTTTTATCTTGATAAGAATTCAGATCTGTTGTTCTGTATCATTATAAATGGTTAAAAAGTGTGTGTGTACCTGTGTGTTGGTACCAGGGCTGGGTGTGTTTGGGTAAAATCAGAAAACTGTGCTAGCCTTAATGGTTTTCTTAAATAGCAAGAAGGAATCTATTGGGTTTCTTTTGAAAACCTCATCTTTCTTATTTATTTATATATTCTATATAAATAGACAGTGCAAGACTCCCAGGGTGGTATTCAATTTAAAATAAAAACAAACCATGCATTATAGTTTTGCTCTAAAAGCTTCCATTTATTTTGAATGCCTTTCATTCATAGTGGACTACTGTTATAAATGAGAAACATCATTTGATAGCAAGCTTGTTTTGATACAGAACCTCTTGAAGCATTCTTATGTTTTCATATTACTTTTTTTTGTAAGTTCAACAATAATTGACATTATTTTCATAATCTCTGTATATCTTTCTTTACTGACTGTAAAGAATTGCCTTAACATTGCATAAATAATGTGCTTTCCCCCTTTCCCTACAGCTCTACCATTGACTGAAAGAGAGACAGAGAATAGATGTCTACACCAACAGATCCTGGTGCAATGCCTCATCCTGGCCCTTCGCCAGGGCCAGGGCCATCTCCAGGACCAATACTAGGTCCCAGCCCAGGACCAGGCCCTTCGCCAAGCTCAGTACATAGCATGATGGGACCAAGTCCTGGACCTCCAAGTGTTCCACATCCAATGCCAAGTATGGGACCGAACGATTACTCACAAGATGGCATGCACCAAATGCACAAAGTAAGTATTTCTGACGAATTCTCAGATTTTTACTCCCAAAACACACAACTGACAAGACTGAAAAGCAGGGATTATAGTTTTGTGCTCCTGAATATCACTGTCTGCTTTATATTATCCAAGGAAATGGATAGAGATAAGAATATTTGGTACACTGGACAAATTGTTTTTTTAACAGAGCACAGATTTAGAGAACTTTACTGTGGTTATGGCAAATATTTTGTAATTAGATCTTTTAGGCTGCGGTCCTCTGCACACTTACCTGGGAGTTAGTCTGCTTAAATTCATTGGAGTTTACTTCTGAATAGACATGTATAGGATGCACTGTAAGTTTCCTTTCAAAGAAGGCTATATTTTAGAAAATAAAATAATATATTTAGGTTGTAATTCTAAGGCTTAAAAATACTTACTGGGAACTAAGTTCTACTGAAATCTGTAGAACGGGGTAGCAAATGTGATTAGGATCCAGACATTAGAAACATTGCTATGTTCCTTGTACAGACTTGTAAATTGCCACTCATCTTGGTGTTAGCTGGGGAATCTGGGACTTGTAGGACCTTTTTTTGTCTAAATATGTATATAGTGGATCCTTAGAGAGGAAGCATTAAGATTTTCCTTTCTTCCTTTTCTCTCTCAGTGCACCACAAATGGCTGATGTAGATGTGTGGTCAGATGGAATATTATAGATTTGGGGGCTTTTCATTTTTGTGGACCTAATTGGTAAAGCTGGCCTTCTGTGTTTCTTGCATCCCAATCCTGAATTAATTTAACGGAAGCAAATCCCATAGGTGACTTCCTTCCACGTAAATTTGCCCATGCAAAGCTCCAGTGGAGTTCTGGTGTGCTCATTTTGCTCCCACACAAACAAGGGCTTCCTGACATTACTATCATGTTCCACAGACTTCAGTAGAACTTAGTTCCCAGTAAGTATTTTTAAGCCATAGGATAACAACTGAAGGGTGCAATCCTATGGCTGTGTCAGGAGCACCCTAGCGGCCTCTTTCAGTACACTCCAATAGCCAACTCAAGACACAGACAAAAGGATTCTTTTCAAGGCTTTAATCCTTTTACAACTTAATGACTCTTTCAGATGTTCATCACTAGCAACTAAGCAATGAACAGCAGAGTAGCCTATGCTCCGAGTAGGCAGTTGATCCCCGTTTGAAGGAGAATCACTTGAAGACCCTGAACTTATGGGCTAGGGAGAGATCCTCCCTCTTTCCCTTGGGTCCACAGGAGGCGGCCGTTGCTTGCGCGCCAAACGGGCGCTACGCCTCCTTTCCGCGCCCTCCATCGCTCGTTGCCGTCTGCGTCGAGTGTCTAGCAAGCCCCCCTCCCGCACTTTCTCACTGCTAGGATCACTATCTATCTCAGGAATGCTGGCAGGAGGAATCTCTGCCAGTTGCTGAGCCTGTGAGGGATGAGCTGGCTCCTCTCCCACAGATTGCTGATCCTCCTCAGAATCAGAACTGCTCTGGGGTTCTATCGGCTCAGTTTCCACCCTGACAGGCTGCTAGTCAGTGGCTAGATGGCCATAGGATAGAATCATAGAATCATAGGGTTGGAAAGAGCCCACAAGACCATCGAGTCCAACCCCCTGCTCAGTGCAGGAAGCCTGATTCCCGGGCGGTCTCCTATCCAAGTACTAACCAGGTCTGACCCTGCTTAGCTTCTGAGATCAGGTCGGTTCCCTGAGAAGTGACCTCCACCCCCTCCCACACTGACTCATAGGCAGCGCGGAATGGTCCTGTGCGTCACGTTCAGAAGAGGAGTGCAGAGTGGCAAAAATGGGGCGTTCCTGGGGGCGGGCCAGGGCGGGGAGGGCTGAAGTGCCTTTCAATGCTTCCTATGCGTCATCCAGTGTCCACCCTACCTCGCTCCGACTTCCCGCGGCTAGTCAGCTGAAATTGGCTGTCTAGCTGTGAATGCAGGGCAGCTGAAGTGTGGAACGGAAGATCCCCTCCGCGCTGCTCCTGCCCGTCATTGGATAGGCGGTCGCCTCCGAGTTTGGAGGTGGCCGCCTGTCCCGATAGGATTGCGCCCCAAATATACTACTTCGTTTTCTAAAATGTAGCCTTCGTTGAAAGGAAACTTGGGGACAGCTCTACATATGCAGTGAGGAGGCATCGTGGAGGTGTTGCTCACACTAAGTGGAAAGGTAGCTCCATTGGTGCATTAGAGCTCCTCTGTATGCAGGAAACTATTGGATTGGGGCTAATGTGTATATACGATAGAATGTTAAGAGTTTTTCTTTTCCTTTGTTTAAATCAATCAGATGTGGAAGATTTGTACCATAGGCTGTACTAGGTTATAGCAAGTTTTGTTTCTGAATTAATCTGCATATGCTGCAGTTTATTAAGTTATTTGGAGTGTGCATTTAATTTAAAGTGTGTTTAATAGTACTTGTGTGCTTTGAAATTATTCATCTGGTAACTGTACCTCTGATTCTTAGAAATTTGGCAAAGCCTTGGAACAGAAAGTGTCCCAGTAATAATTGTGCTACAGTGTAACCAAGGGGTAGGCATCCTAATACCCTCTGGGTGTTTTGGACTACAACTTCCATAAGCCCCTGCCAGCATGGCCAATGCACAGAGATTATGGGAAATGTCATCCAAAAATATCTGGAGGACACCATGTTGCCTACTCCTGGTGCAGCTTCTTGAAGAAGAAATGTGCTGCATTGATGGCAGCTGGAGATCAGTTAATTTAGTACTCTTAGGTTCTAAAAACCCAACCCCATGCTCCCTTACTTGGTGTTAGGTTCTGTTGATTTCAGTTACTTGCAGTTGTAATCCTAAGCATGTTTAATAGGAAGTAAGTTCCATTGCACTGTTTGGCAGGCTTTAACATTTTTGCTCGCCATGGCAAATGTGCCGTGCCACTCTGGCAGGCATGACGAGCAATCAACCTTCCTCCCAACTTTGAAGCCAAAGAAGTAGAGGTGGGGATGATCCTGGCAGTTTGTGTGGCAGTCCCCACCCCTTCTCCAGTTCCAGGTTGGAAAGATGGCTGCTGTGGCTGAGGTGCCCAGCACACCTTGCCTTGGAACAGCCCAACTGCCATGCGTCCCACTGGAGCACTTGCTTGGCCACTCTGAGCCAAGGCACTCGATGTGCCTCGCCTCAGTGTGGCCAAGCCACTGGGCTGCCACCAACCAATCCTGCTTCAGAGCAGGGAAGGTTGGTGGGAGGCTTTCTTGGCTGCTCAGAGGTGAGTGGTCAGTGCGGCACTTTTTTTAAAAATTATTATTATTATTATTATTATTATTCAATTTATTAATCGCCCATCTGGCTGGTCACCCAGCCACTCTGGGCGATGTACAACATACAATAAAACAGTTTAAAACAATAAAATTTTACAGTAAAAACATTTTCTAAAATACCCTAACGCACCCCAAATGCCTGCTTGAACAACCATGTTTTTAATGCACGACGGAAGCTCATTAAAGAGGGGGCATGGCAGAGTTCCCTAGGGAGGGAGTTCCACAGAGTGGGGGCCACCACAGAAAAGGCCCTCTCCCTCGTCCCCACCAGTCTAGCTGTCCTGGCTGATGGGACAGAGAGAAGGCCATCCGAGGCTGATCTTGTTAAGCGGCCTGTGTGGTGCTGCTGGAGGCGCTCCTTAAGATAGGCTGGGCCGGAACCATATAGGGTTTTAAAGGTCAAAACCAACACCTTGAATTTGGCCCGGAAAACAACTTGTAACCAGTGCAACTCCTTCAGCACTGGAGTGATGTGATCTCGCCGGTGGCTGCCTTTAATCAGGCGAGCCGCCGCGTTCTGTACCAGCTGCAGCTTCCAAACCATCTTCAAGGGTAACCCCACGTAGAGTGCATTACAGTAGTCTAAACGAGAGGAGACCAGGGCATGTACTACCGATGGGAGCAGATGGTCGGGAAGGAAGGGGCACAGCCGCCATATCAGATGGAGTTGATACAGCGCTGTCCGGCTCACAGCTGAGACCTGAGCCTCCATGGACAGCTGGGAGTCCAAAATGACCCCCAGGCTGCGGACCTGGTCTTTCAAGGGTAGCCATACCCCATTCAACACCAGGTCAACATCCCCCAGCCCCCTCTTGTCTCCCACCAAAAGTACCTCGGTCTTGTCATGGTTCAGCTTCAGCTTATTCCTCCCCATCCAGCCACTCACCGTCTCCAGACATTTGGACAAGGATTCTACGGCCAACCTTGGTGAAGATTTGAATGAGAGGTAGAGCTGCGTGTCATCCGCATATTGAAGACACCGTACCCCAAACCTCCTGATGATAGCCCCCAGCGGCTTCACATAGATATTAAATAGCATCGGGGAGAGGATGGAACCCTGTGGCACCCCACAAGTGAGTGGCCACGGATCTGAAACCTCCTCTCCCAGTGCTACCCTCTGCTACCTGCCGGAGAGGAAGGACTGGAACCACTGTAATACGGTGTCTCCAATGCCCAACCCCTCCAGGCGGTCCAGGAGGATACCGTGGTCAACGGTATCAAAAGTCACGGAGAGGTCGAGGAGAACAAGGAAGGAGCATTCACCCCTATCCAGAGCCCTCCTCATATCATCTACCAAGGCACTTCCTTGGCAGAAGAGAAAGAAGGGAAGGGAGTGGGTGATCACAATTTTTGGCTTGGCTAGCAAGACCAGCCAAAGATTGGTAGACTCCTGCTGTTCGGGATTTACACACGGAACTGCTCACCCTTTAAATGTGTTGAGATGGGAAAGTGAAGGAATTTGATTACAGGGAAAAGTGGCCTAGCAGCCATCCTTTGATAACTAGAAGATGAAAGGTGATACTTCATTTGCTACCTAGGCAGATTTGTTTTCTGGGCATTTTGTTCTATGTAGAACTTTGGAGCTCCATACCCCTTTTCATTTGGGTATGAGCCTAAAGGATCCCCTTTTCTTTTATGTAGGAGCCCTTTTCTCCCCTTCATGGGGAGAAGGGGTCAAATTAATTGGTTCTGTCATAGTAACGTTACATGCTGTCCCATACAATTAAAGACTTGTCTTCATCTAGAGACTCCACTAGTTTATTGTTTATTCCTTTTAGCTACTTCTGCCCTGCCTTTCTGCCTTATCTCTAAACATCCAAATCAGCATGGGGATTTTGACTGAAAATCCCTCTAAGTGACTTAATGCTAGATAATCTGTTGAGACAGATTGAATTGTATCCACCACTGTGCCAGCCAAACAAATTTCATAGGTTGGTTGCAATCCTGAAACTATTTGGTGATACTACAAATTCCAGTGGCTGGGATCCTGAACTTGCTCCTGCTAGCAGGTGTGTTCTCTGAACAGAGTTCTTTGAGTAAGGGGATACTCTTACCAGTGGAATGTGGGGAGGTGACTTTCACCAATATTCCTGGTCCTCCTGCAGCCCCATGTGTCCCTCCCTCATCTGCTCCAGATAGCTGAGGGGCCTCTCTAGAACAGTGTGGGGAGGCAGGGGGAGGGGGGAATCAGTGAAAATTGCCTCCCCCTTCTTCTGGCAGGATCTCTACTTGCCTTAGTCCTGTCTGTGAACAGAAGAAGCCCTTTCATTAACAGAGGCCTAGTTAGGATCCCAGCCGTTGTTTTTTTTTTTTTTTTTAAGAAGTAGTTCCAGGAGTTGCCTTCTGCTTGGTAGTGTCTGCTAACTTGATTATAATTTAGCAAGCAGCTCACGTACCATTTCTATTGATGTCTTTGGCGGGACCCCCTCTCGGTGTTCTTCATAGAACGGCTTTCACAGGATGATTTGCTAACTTTTCCTTCCACCGTAAATCCTGTATGGCGAAAATATGTATTTGTTTGGGAATGGCAGTTTTTCTCTGAATACTTCAATTATCTGTATATGCCAGTTAATTTGCATTTTATATAAGTTATCCAGCCAGACCTGAGCACGTCAAAATCAATGGGGCTGTTCATGTGACACGACAGACCACCGTGGTTATTTAACTCACAGTGAGGCTACGGTGCCCACAACCACCATTTTGAATATGCAACCCTTGTTTGGGGGTTGTCGTATCGTATGAACGTGACGAGCATGGGTTATGTGAAGGATAAACAACCCTCACATAGCCCAGAGTTGTTTAAATAACCCACAACAAGTTGTGCGGTTTCATCTGAATCCAATCATTGAGACTTAAATTTTAAAAAAATTAATGAGACTTAAATTTGAAAAAAAATTGTTGAAATTAGTGGGACTTAAAATTGCTCAATTTTGGCTCGATTGTACCCTATATAGGAAGTTAATTCTCTTTTAAACTTGCAGAAATAGTAATAATTTATTTGAATGCTTCACAGTGGGGTAGGCAGAAGGTAGATTGGGATCTGCTGGTCGATCTGTTGGTGATTTGTAGCAGATCCGTAAGAATTTCTGACTCTCAGTTGCATAACCACAGCAGCAACAAATCATGCTGCTGAAATTAAGAAAGCATGGGGTACCTAGGAGTGGATTTTTGTGTGGAAAGATTGTGAGTTCTGTGCAGTTGTGGTGATCAAACAAATTTTTGGGCTCCAAATGTTTTATTTCTAAGTGTATGTCATTTGTGCCCAGGCTCTGGCTGGTGGATATCAGGGTTCTAGTAAAAAAAAACCCAACAAAGTAGATCCTGCAAGCTTGAAGTTTGCCCACCCCTGCTTTACCTTAACTGTCTTCCGACATGACTAAGATTTCCCATGTAGAGCAGATGCCTATTGTAACTCAAAAAGCAATTGAAAAGATTTATCAAGGACAACTTTAATTATTGAAGGCATCTTCTCTCTAATTACTGAAGAGAAGCCCAAACCTGAGATTTAAGTGGGCTTGAGACAGAGTTTTGTATCCCAGTTCTAAGAACTAGTGCATAGCTAAACAAATGCTTAGGACATCACAGCATTTTTTATTTATCATCTAAATAGCACACATTATAGCGCTGAGATATTAGGCTCCGGGACAGCCTGCTTGTTCCTTGCCTTTTAGCATATTAATCATGTTTTTTGTAACTCCTTAAGCATTCTGATGGTGATTATACCTGGTTGTTGAAGGGTGTTAAGGAGTAACTAATCTGCATTAATTTGTCTCCTCTATTTAACCCTGCAGGACTTTCTCACCCCCATTCTCTGCCTCCTTTTCTATTTCTAACTGATCTACTAACTGCCACAGAACATTCTGAACATTTAAGTGCCAATACTAAAACATGGAGGGGAAGCCCTTCATTTGCATCAGTTAATATACCGTAAAATACTGTATGCCCTACAGATAAGGTCATTTTCTATCTTGCTCAGGTCTCCTTTTCAACAGGAATTAGAAGTTTGGTCCTGTCACTTCAAAACACCTTGACTTGGATTCACCTTTGGTATATCTCCATTATAACCAGCTGAACTGCTGTTTGCCTCAAGGGCTTCTTCCTTCTATTGTGTTCTTGATAGCTCTATGACTGCCGTGGTCTGTTTTAAGCAGTAACAAATTTGTTCAATATTTGTGAATTGCTAGCTGTATTGTTGTAATTATGTGTTGTTTTTTATTTGAGAACACTTTGTCTTCAAAAGCAAGGAAGGAATTGAGTTTCCCTGCTGGTAGGAGAGCGAACTAGTTTATAAATGCAGTCATGTATAAAGCAAACTTCTGGCAAAGAAAAAAAATGTATTGCTTTGTTTGTCCTGTACTCCCCCCCCCCCCCAGTGGTCCAAATCTGGAATCACTTATTCTTCTTTTTCTTAGTAGACTTCTAATTTTCCTCACAGCTTCCCCCCTTTAATTTCTCTTCATCCCATCCCCCCCCCCCCGCACTGCCCCCCAAGCATTCAGAACATACGCATGCATTTTGAGATCTAAAAACTGCTGATGGTGGACATGGACTGGCCTGAGAGTAGTTCTTATGAGAGTAATGTGAGAACTTCAGCTGTGTATGTGTGGAAGGGATGGAGACTGTGTGTGTGCGTGTGCGTGTGTGCACGCTTGCATACCCCGCGTGCTCGCTCCTTCTCTCTCTCTCTCGCCCTCCCCCTGAGCAGCTACCAAATGCTCCTTCTCCCTTAAATAGCAGTTCTCTTCACTCACAGCTGGCAAGTGAAGTAAATCTTTTATTTCACCCTGTGCTGATGTTTTTGCTTCAAAAAGTCCAGGTTTGTAATTTTAAAGTTTCCTTTCCATGGGCTTGCCCTTTATGTCCCCACCGTTCCTTGTTACTCCCTGTGTGTATTTCATCTTATCCCCATATGGCAGGCTGACCCCTGTATCTTGTTGCCTACCTGTAGTTTTATTTTCATTGCTTAGATACCTCCTCCTCCCTTCCTTGGCCTTTATGAGCTGAGTCTTGAACCCAGCCCTTGCTTTCCTAACATACACAGTTTTTCTGGTGTTGGGCAGTGTTGGGAAGAGTTGATTGTTGCAATAGAACATTCTCATTCAAAGGAAAAAGGGTATTTGGATATTCTGATGTGGGAGTTACTTATAGGTCGAGGTTGGGCCTGGAATAACAAAAGCTCTCTTTATACTAAGCCACTAATGTTTGCTTCCGGGTTATGTAAGTGGTTTTTGTGGTCACTGCCTTCTGCTTGGTTGCTGGCAAAATGTAGAAGATTGTTGTTGGCAGCACTCTTGTCCAAACACATCACAAGAGTGATTTAAAGACGAAACAGGGGTGTCAGGGAATGGCCTTTTAAATAACTGAAGTTATGTTAAAAAGGATAAAAGTAAAATGTTTGACTTTGTGCATAAAAGGATGTGATTTCAGAAAAGACTGGTGCCATGTCACATTACATTCAGTTCTGTTCTCCTTGTTGACTTGGTACAATTATTGCCACTTGGGTCTTTTGTTTTCTTTGGGGTTTTAGCACACTTTTTAGGTTTTGGTCTAATTTTAATTCTACTTTATATATGGTGTGTGCATGATAGAGATTTTTATTTTATTTACAACATTTATATACTCCACATCTAGACAGATGGAGCAGGCTAGAAATCTATATAAGTGAAACAATATGAATTCCTTTATCTCTTTACTTTTACAGCCTATCGATGGTTTACATGAAAAAGGAATGGTTGAAGACCTGCACAACAGCTCCATGAAGACTGCAACTATGCGACCTCCTCATCCTGGCATGGGACCACCTCAAAGTCCAATGGATCAACACAGCCAAGGTTTATATCGAATGTACTTTTGATATATTTTAGATCACTTTTAAGATCTGTGAGGCTACAAGTGAGTCCTTTATGATAAAATCATTGTGTGTGTGTTTTGAAGTCTTTAAAGTTGAGAGTAAACTCATCTCTGGAGAGGGACTATGTACTAGAAACTTTGGGATAAAAACAGATACAAAAAATGGAAGTTTTAAGGGTTTTGTTTTGTATTTTCCCTAGGGTCCATCATCCTGTTTGTTAAGGGCCAAACCTAAGAAGTAGAGAAAGCAGTCAGTGGTAGACCACATGCTTTGCATGCAGAAGGTCCTAGGCTTAAAATCCAGCATCTCCAGGGAGGACTGGGAAAGACCCCTGTTTGAAACCCTAGAGAGCTGGTGTCGGTCAATGTAGACAATATCGAGCTAGATGGATCAGTCGTCTGGCTTGGTATAAGGCTGCTTCCTACGTTTCTGTGTACTGTCAGATCATTGGTTTATCTAGCTTAGTATTGTCTGTTTTGACTGGCAGAGCTCTTCTAGACATCAGGCAGAGGCCTCTTCCAGTTCTGGGATTCTTTCAAATTGGAGGTGACAGGTATCGAAGCAGGGTCTGACCCATGTCTCTTCATACTTGCCATCTCAGCCCATTAATCATGACTTCATATACAATGCCCTCTGTATACAGCCCAAGAATTGCAGCCTGACATACAAACCAGGTCTTAGTTTGCATTCCTGTGGAGTAAGGGTGTGTGTGCGCGTGCGTGTGTGTGTGAAGTGAATGGATCTCTGTGATGAATAAATCACAGCTTTTATACATTTCTGCTGAGATTTCAGCACACTCTCCAATGTACATTTGTTTGTTATTAATTAAAAGTTAGAATGTACTATAAACGTTTTTGTTTCTTGACCTATATAAAGTTCATTTTCAGATAGATATAAAATTTAATTCTCAAGTGTGTAGAGTCTTAGCAGCAGGGATATACAGCTTGCCCTGTTTCCCTTAGGAACACAGCCTGACAGGACCCTAAGGTGCATAGAGTGTGTTAGAGGAAGGGTGAGGGGCAGTAAACATTTCTACTTAAATCAGCGGGGAGAAGAATATGGGTAGTTAAGTCCCTGAGGCCTGATCTGTACAACCAAATAACAGTGGTGTAATTGAATAGTACTGATATTATTTGATCATGCATAGTAACTGATAATTGTTATTACTGGTGATATGTTGATGATGATAACCCAACTTGTGTTAGAGGAGGTAACTTCAATGATTGTGTAATCTGGTAACAGTCTGTATTGGTAGTGATCATGCATCTCTTTGTTAACTAAAGACAGAGATTTTTTTTTTGTTTTCCCAGCTCTGTCATCCATGCGAAAGAACTCTCTTATTTTTCAGATTAAATACTTGCTTATGTATATTAACGCTGGATACCTGATAAGGATGTAGTATTTTAATTTGTTTACATTAATTCCAAATTCAGTGGAAAGTAACTACGGAGTTACTTTACATCTAGAGCTTCTTTAGTGGTATCATACTGACTTCAAAATTGTTTGAACTCAGGCATGTACAAGTTGTGGCTCACCAAGCTTAATGCAACCCACCAAGGGCCATAGATATCTCCTGCTTTTGCTATGTGTCTGGTTATGCAAAAACGGGGGTGGGGGTGTCAAAGCATCAGACAGGTCCCACAATCCATGGCTGTGGGCTTCATCTGACTTGGTGGATCACAAGTTGTGTAGGCCTGTTTACTTTGAGGATTCATTTGCATTCCTTAATGCAGCCTTAAACCAGGGGTGGGCAAGTTGTGGCCTTCTAGGTGTTTTGGCCTACAACTCCCATCAGACTTAACCAGCATAGCCAATGGTGAAAGATGGTAGGAGTTGTAGGCAAAAACATCTGGATGGCCATACGTTGCCCACCCCTGCCGGAAACAAGCAATAATGGGGACAGACAGATGCTTCCAGGACCAAATATTATCTAAAGACTGAGCAGCCTATGTGGATTTAAGGATTATGCACACATTCTGTGCTAGATATATTCTCCTTTGGCAGTTTATATCTCTGGTCCCCACATTAATAATACTGACTGCCTTCTTAGAGCCTTCATGTTGCATTCCCTTGGCCAGCATATCTGCAGTTGTTTGTTTTTAGATGCTTATGGAAGACAGGGAACCGCTCAGAAAGGTCAAATGTTCCTGTAGCAGCATATGTTGTATGGTTAAGCTTTAAGAACAGAAGGTAAGTATAAAATACTGTTGATCTCTGGCAATTTAAAAAACAAAAACAAATGAGCACTAACAGAAGCACGTCATTCATGGTGCTTTCCCCAAGGAATTCACAGTTGAAACCAAGCACTTGCAATACAGTTTAGGTATTTATATAAGGCTTACAAATGTCCCATAATTTAAACAGATGTCTCACATTCCAGAAGCTTCAGAATGAGAACTACTTATTTCAGAATGTGACTGTGCTGTTGAACTCTGTACTAACTACGGTGTTACTATACCTCAGTGTGTCCCCTTTAAAAACTGTAAAAGTTGCAAGCTGTTATTATTTAGTTTTTGTATCCTCATTCTAGTGATGCAGTATTGCTTTCTTTTTGTTTTTTCATATAAAAAAATAATTTGGGAGTGATCGTCAGATGTGGTGGGCTAGCTGTATTCATCCCGGTATCATACATAGTCCCAAACTACCTGAACAAACAAGAATATGTTTAGATATCTAGACTGTTACAACATAAAAGCATGTCCTATGATAGCACACACAAAATTGGAATATAATTTCATTATCTAGGACATACAGTTGCATTACCTATATTGTAAAGAATTTACCCAGATTCTTTACTGATTGTCTAGAATTATTTTCAGTATAGGCTGGGTAGTATTATGGGGGCAATAATTGTAGTGGATCACAGTGGATTTCCTGAAGTGGAAGGAAATCCCCTTCCACACGATAACATGGGGCACAATCTGTCAGGAAGTTCTCCTGCACAAGCCTCAATGTAATTAGTGATGAGGTAATTAGTGATGAGCTAGCTCCTCCCCACGACCTCATATTGGATTTAGTTAGAAATAAACTGAGCTACTTTTCCCAGAATCAGGAAATAGTTCCATTTGTTTTCTATCCACCTTTCTCCTATCCCACCCCCTTGGGTCCTCCATCTCTTACCCAACCCTTTGCCCCAACTCACCAATCCCAAACCCTCGTTCCCATCAGCCTCACATATAGGACTGGCGCAGTAAACAGCAATTCTCTCAAAGCAGCAAGTGGCAGGGCGAGAAATGTCCAAAGGTCATAGGTAATCCAATGGAACACTATGGGTTACTGATACAACAGTATCCCTTGGAAAAATTACATTTCTGAGGGGCTACTTGTGGCCTAATGCGCTGCTATGGTGAGGAAGGAGAGACCAAATTTGGCCTATTCCACCTCCTCCCGGCCAGCTGAACCAGCCCAGTAAGTGAGGTTGAAGAGAAGGTTTGGGGGAACGGTGGGTTGGGGGAGCAGATGGAAGGTCATTCTTCTCTGGCTCAAATTAATATTCAAGATTTTGGAAACTGTAATGCTTGCTGCATAGAAGTATGAGCTCACAACATCACTAACTGAAATGAAGGGGCTGCACTCTTGCACAGATAATGTTCATTACAAGGTGCATATGCAGGAGAATTTCCCAGTGTATTGAACCTCATGGCTCACAGTTGTCTAGTCTTCCAGTCTGTTGCCCTTAATGTAAGTTTTCTTCTGAACACCAACAATCCCACTGATAAATGTGTGTAATTTCAAAAGCCTACAATTCTGTGTTTTAAAAATGAAAGATAATTACTTAAATAAGATACGTTACTTCAGTATTTCCAGTGTGCTTCCTCATAGGTTTAGTGAAATCCTAGTCATGCAAAAACATTTGTCCCTATTAAGACATTTTAGTACAGGTGTACTGTTTTGCTTTTGTGAACATGTGACATCAAGGTGAGTGCTGCAGGGTGGAGAGAAGTATTTTGAACTGCTGTGATTCTTTTCCTGTGCACACTCTCTCTCTCTCCCCACCCTTTCTATCAGATTTGAGTTGACATTTTACTTCCTGGTTAAAATTTAAAACTAAATCAGTTCATGTGAAGGATTGAATTGATGGTGTTTCTTGAGATGGGTTGCATACTTAAAAAAATAAGTAAGTGGGAAAGATACATCTATTGCCCCATTAACTAAGGTTATTATATAAACAGCTACTTTAACTAGATTTGTACTGCTTTAGCGACAATGCTCTTCTTCCATTAAAACACTGCTGATGAAAGTATTAATTTCTGTACATGACATGTGGGATGCTGCTTGCAAATTGTTAAACTGCTGAATAGATAGAGAATTTTAGTGACTGGGTTTGCTTAGGAGAGAAGGGAGCAACAGGAGGACTTATTTATTATAGCAGAGAGATGATAAAAATGCTGAGCAATGTTGGACTAATTCAAGACTTCAAGGTTTGGTTATAAAATTGGTGAGTGGAGTGGGCTGTGAAGCGGGGGGATGAGGGAGAATTCGCAGAAAATCAGCCAGAGACACCTTCTGCCCGATTCACAGAAGGTGTTTCTGCCCAATTTTCTGCAAACTCCCCTGAACCCCAAGCCTCACAGCCCACACCACTCTGCTGAGTCCCTTGACACCCTGAGACCATTCTTTGGTGGCTGGCAGGGAGAGATGGGGTCAGGAAAATGAACTTTCCTTGCCTCCTTCTAACCCATTAGTGACTTTATTTTGAATATTGCTTTAAGTGATTCAGTGGTTTCCATCTCATGCCTTTTGCAGGTGATAATGCTGGAGCTGGTTATCATTGCTGCCCTGTATTCCAATTTGATATTTTATCGAGGTTTTTCCCTTTAGTTTAGCTAATGAAGGTATTCTATGTATCTTAAGAACCTCTTCAAAAGCAGCTTTTATTCTTCTTTATAAGTAGCTATATTTCTTTGTGGCTGATACAATAGTTAGTGTAAATTGTTATTTTCTCCAAGATCGTCATGCCTAACTATTCTTTCTTCCTAAGCTTTCCTTTAGAAAAGATAATGATTAACCAATGGAAAGCTACTGACATAAGAAATCTACATTTAGGCCTTGAGCCCCACGTGCAGGCCTTCCTACTACATGACAAACCTCAGGGAGATAAATTAATCCACAAGGGACAAGAATTTATTTGTTGCTTTTGCAGGCTCCATGACATACAGCCCAATAGGGGCCCCACTGTATATGATATAAATGGGTGGAGTGTTGACTCACTCTTTATGTGGCATTCATCTTTACAGGCTGTACACTAGTGTTTGCTCATCCTTACTTGCAAAATGTGAAGCTCCTCTTCCAAGTGCTCAGGTACATGTGGTGAACACGTGCAGGGTTTGCTGCAGTTGGCTGCAGCTCTCTGGCATGCGCTAACAAAAGGTTTGGAAATATGTGGCTTCCTGTCACCCTTTACATGCACTAGTGGGAAACATTGCTACGTAAAGTGGCTCTTGGGTTGCATACAAGCAGTAGCTTTTGAGAGAGTATAGAGAGTACATTGTAGAGTCATCCTATCATACAGTACATATTTTCAGGTTTTGTGCCTTGTCAGAATATCTGATGTAGTTGACAACTTCCATATTTAAACAGCACTTCAAGAAATACCTGGGAGAAGTGTAACTAGATCATGGCAGCATGAACAGATAGATATGTGCATATTTTTGTGTGGGCATCTCTTGGTAACATACATCACCAAATTCCCATGTCTGCAGCAGTTTTGGCTACCTCTCACATTCAACAATGCCCTTTCATTCAAGGTTTCTGTTGCAGTTGTTTTCCTTCAGTTCCCCACCCCACATTAGAAGTGACATTCACTAAACCACCACCTGTTTCAATTCAGTATAATCAATTAACTTTTCCATTTCCTTGTGGATTTCCCTTTTCCCATTCCATTTGCACAATTATTAAGCTACCAGATGCTAATGCCGTGGCAGTGTTGATGCTAATGCCATGGCAGTGTTAAAGAGGACATTGCTATCATTGTTCTTCTGAAAGAATCATGCATCCACAGCCTAAATATGCATTGCATTGCTCACGAGTCTTGCTATTCAGTGATCAGTTCTTAATATGTCTGGCAGAAAAGTGTTTTTTGTGTGATGGTTTTTTATAGGGTGGTAGATTGGAATGTGTATCATGAACCTCTTCCTAGTTTGATGTGCATTTTAATGCATTGCAGAGGAATGTCAGGGATGGGAAACCTCCAGCCTGTGAGCTGAATTCAGCCTGTCAGGCCATCTCCCTCCCTGTAGCTCCCCTCCCCTCCAAGAAGGGGAGGGAGAGCAAATACACAGCGTTGAGAAGTGCTCCTCAAGGCCATGGCTCAGTTGGCTCCCCCCGCTTGCCTTACCTGATTAGGAAATGGGAGAGGGGAGAGAAGCCAGCTTGAGAGTCAGCCTGAGCCTGTAGGAATGGCTCCTTCAGGCGCTGGCTGAGTCTCTTTTTCCATGCAGAGAGAGGCATAGAACAATCACTCGGTAGGGGCTGGTTAATGTCAGAAGGGGGGTCTTCTGGAGGGGGGGACCAACCCCTTGAAGTCATCTGCACCCCAGAAGGCATCCCAGGAGGCAATCAGGCCCTTGGGGCCAATTCAGTTCCCCACCCCTGCTCTAGAATGTATTGTGTACAGAGTATACTGTATACCCTGGATGTGTTATAGGGCCTTAGAACAGGCAAGCTTTCTGTGTATATTTATTTTATGTTAAATTTTATATGGATTTGTTTTGTAAGCCACCTTAGAAAGGTAACATCTTGAAAGCTGAGATATAAATCCTATAAATAAGTAAATCAAACTCAATTGCCAATCTAAGGGTGACATTTCCAAGCAGCTACCTGATGAATTTCAAATGATAGGAGGAAAGAATGTGGCATTGATTAACAACTCATCCTTTTGCTTAGTATTTCTGCCAGTGATCATTTTAACAGTTGTTTTACAAAAAGAACCAAATTAGTTGAGATAAGAACTAAAATGATCTCTGCCTCAAGGAAAGACTACTAACATTTTTTCAGAGCTAGGAATGTCTGTTGGAACAGTGGTAATCTCTGGGAAAATATGCTTACATCATGTATTTTATTCAAATATCAGATTAGTAGGGCTTAATAGTTGGAACCCAGGAAATGATAAAATTTGATTTTTCTTTTGTTTTCTGCTCCAGGCTATATGTCACCTCATCCATCTCCACTGGGAGCACCAGAGCACGTATCTAGTCCAATGTCTGGAGGAGGTCCGACTCCACCCCAAATGCCACCAAGCCAGCCAGGACCCATGATGCCAGGAGATCCACAAGTTATGAGTCAACCCAATAGGGGCACTTCACCCTTCAGTCCAGTTCAGTTGCATCAACTCCGAGCTCAGATTCTAGCATACAAAATGCTGGCGAGAGGTCAGCCTTTGCCTGAAAACCTTCAACTTGCTGTACAAGGGAAGAGGACACTGCCTGGGATTCAACAGCCACAGAATCTTTACAAGGCATCTGGTAAAATAGTTGTGTGCTACACTGTTGGTCAGCTTCATTTATACCTGAGCAATGATGAGTGGAAAATTGTGGCCTTTCTTTCTTTCTTTCTTTCTTTCTTTCTTTCTTTCTTTCTGCTAAACCATAAGAGCACTTCCCAGTTTCCAGCTGCAGTGGCTGCAGTAGGGGTCTCTGTAGGAGACAGCAGAGCCCTGTTTCTTCCCTCCTTCCACCTTGGTGCATGTGCATGAGTGCACATAGGAGCAGTGGACCAGGACATTATGGATAATGGAGAGCCCCATGTGCACTCCTCCCATATTCCCACCGAGTGTGCCATCTTTGTGCAACACGAGCTACTCAGTATCTGGATCTTCAGTAATTTGAGTGGTGTGGCAAGGAAAAGCTGTGTAGGAATATGAGAGGTGCACACAGATCTCACATTCCCTGTAATGACCTGGTGTGCTGTTTTTATGCATCCCTGTGTGTCCACACCAGAGGAGGGTGAAGGAAGAAACAGGGCTTTATTGATGTCTATGGGGATCCATCCATGCAGGTAAGGATTCTTCCCTTAATTTAGGATTGTGACCTCCTTCCTTGGTTGTGTTTAGTTTTTAGCTTCAAATAGATACATAGTGAAAAGCATATACTATCAAAAAAGCGCGGAAACTTTATTATTATTACAGTTGTTGTTATTAAATGGAGACCTGTGTTAAACACATGTCTTAAGGGCCTACAGTATTTCTTCACCATACTGTTTTTTCTTGCAGATATTTATCCCTGATACTTCTTGCATCAGTTCTTTTGTTTTTAAGGATTTTTTTACACCCCCCCTGAAACATTAAGTGTTTTATTGACGGTTTTGCATATCCTAACAAGGTTTTGCATATTCTAACAAC
This sequence comes from Heloderma suspectum, assembly GCF_057233095.1. Taxonomy (NCBI): domain Eukaryota; kingdom Metazoa; phylum Chordata; class Lepidosauria; order Squamata; family Helodermatidae; genus Heloderma; species Heloderma suspectum. Next base: position 103,716,143 of record NC_139459.1, read on the forward strand.
CACATTTTTCAGTTATCCCTTTCAATCAATATGCAGTTATGGGAGACTTGCATCTTTCCTCACGATGGAAAAAGCTTAGCCTTCAAGCTATCCTCACAATTACGACAACAAGTAGTTACTTATGTATATGGAGCCACGTACCCACCCCCCACCCACAAAAGAAGAAAGGGATATGCAAACTTTTTAAAAAGTAAACAATTTTATGTATATTTCACTGTTTAATTATCGTACAGCAGTATTCAGTACAATTCAGTATTCAGAACTGAGGTGCCAAAGCAACTCACCATAAATGCATAAATTCTGTGCAAAACATTCTAATAAATATTATTTCTTCTGCTTCTTGCAGCGGTTGTCCCCCTAGCTGGACCAGGAGTTGCTTCAGGAATGCCAGGACACACAACTGTCATGGCCCCAAAAACTTGGCCAGAAGGTAATAAACAAACAAACAAACACACACACACATACCCCCCCCAATCATTTATATAGTTGTGGTCTGTGAAAAGGAGGAGAAAGGGGGGAAAAGGCAGGGCAATGTCCTTCTAAAAACCTTTGCTTTCTATAGCATGTTTATGGCATAGCATTTCAGTAGCAGGCAGTTGCTGGGTTTCCTCCACTGGCCAAAATACAAGTTAACTAGCAGTGGTTCTGAAGCATTTTTAGTCCTTCTCTCCACCTTTCATCCCAAAGCCCCTTTTGAGGCATATCTGCAGCACACAAGTGCCGTGTGAGTGCTTGTGCAGCAATAATAGTTATCTGTTCTACCTACATGGGAAATGAGACTGAGCAGCTGAGCTGGTGCAAGAGAACAAGTTTTCCTTTCTGGGCGTGCACCAGAATCATATTCTACTTCTGGAGATACCAACCCAAGATTTTTGCAAAGATTTTAAGGTGATAATCTTATCTGAAAAATACTCTCTCTTACAGTTTTTCCTCTTAGCTTGATTTTAATAGCTTCCACATTGTCTCTTCATTTTTTATTTTTTTTCGGAAAAAAAGGGGGCCTTTAATTTTGTGATGGAAAATTCTTCCAGTATTGCGTAGTCTCCTTTGAATAAGATTTAGAAAACCATGCTTTTTCAGTTTCTAAAATCCCAAGCAATTTTATTTACAGTATACATCAGATGTGTGAATAGCAGATAGGTAGTTCTGAAGCCCAGCCACCTTCTCTTGATGGATTTTAGGATCCTGACTCAAAAATAAATTAATTAGATGGCATCGAACAGAAGCTGTTATTTATTTCTATTGCATTCTGTTTGAAGTCTGTGTGGCTTTACTGATTTGTCCATCTTTCCTATGCTGTTGTCTGCACAAACAATAATACAGGGATAATTAAGGGACAATAGTCATAACATGGGACCAGCAAGGGATTAATAAAATTTTAAAAATGGAAAGTGTCACAGGACAGTACTGTGAATAAGTTTTCCAGAACTGTTTCCTCCTTTTCCAAATAACTACTGAAGTAAAAGAGCTTGCTTGTCTTGTTGCATCATGCCTTAGGCAGGCACTCTGACCCCTGCAGCTTTATACTTTCCTTCCAGCGGAAATGCGTGTAGGGAAGTAAAAATGACTGCAGTGATTTTAGTTGACATTGATGAGTACATTCATTAGTAGATTTGCAACAACTTTATAGAAAATACATGGAAAAGTTTGAGGAGCAGTGGGTTGTATCCAATGCTGACCATCCACCAGTGGAAAGAAAACCACTGGTGGAACAGATTTGCCCTCCCCCTGCATGCCAACTCTCTGTTCTGGAGGGTTGGGCAACCTGCTGGAGCAGATTTGGAGCAGGGGAGGTATGACATGTATATGACATTGGATGTAAACCAATCTTTTTTTACTTGTCTTTTCCCTGATAAATTATGAAAATGGGGGCTACATTTGGTAATTCATTGAAGGAACTTAAATGTTCTTGAAAGATACTGCTAAATGCCATAAATTATTTTAAGAGATTTGTTTTGGACATTTCTCAGATTGGTAAATCTAATCTTTTTTGATAAAGGATGGAAATGATGATGAATGTCATGATTAGTCAAAGGCATTTGATTGGCTTTCAGATTTATTGGCAAATAGCATTTTCTGTTTGGTATGATGAGGCATCCAACAATGGGTTAACTCCATCTATTTCCTGGAAGGCAGGGATCATGTGACCTAGAGTTTTGTCTCAAGGCTTAGTGCTACTAGATTCTGCCCAGTTTTTCCCTGTCTTTACCCAGGACATAGCTCTGCTATGGCAACTGAGTTTATCTCCTTAGAGTCCACAGATTGGCAGATTTGATGGACATGGTCCACACCCTAGGCCTGATATTTTCCTTCATAGAGATACTTCTTGCATCACTTCTTTTGTTTTTAAGGATTTTCTTTTTCAAGAACTGATGCAAGAAGTATCTCTATGAAAGAAAATACCAGGTCTAGGGTGTGGACCAGGTCCATCAAATCTGCTGATCTGATGCAAGGAAAATATCAGGTCACATGAACACACCTGCATTATTGCACCCTCCAGTGGCTTCTTCTGACTTACCAACACGGGATCACCCACAGGAAACACTAAAAGGTAGTTCTCACCATGGAGATAAGAATATCATATTCCAATGGCTGCTGAATCCTTACAACCTGCACAGAGTAGTACCTCTACAGGGTTCTTTCAGGATCATAGCAGCTACAGATGCAAGCCTGTCCAACTGGGGGGCATAGTATCAAGGCCAGGTAATGCAGGGGACCCTGTCCACTTTTGAGACTAGCCACAGTATCATTGACTGGAACTCTGAGTGATCAAGAGTGCCCTAATGTCCTTTCCCCCTTAATTAGAGTCCTGGTCCTGACCCTTTTGCACCTCGGGTGAACTGCATCCCCCTTTTTACCAGTTTTCCAACTAGCAGTGCAAAGTTCGTAGATGCCCTAAAATCCCCCTGGCTGAAGGGTTTTCCTTCCATATCTCCCTCTCCCCCAAATATCCAGGGTACTCCAGAAGATCAGATTAGAACATGCTATGGACATCTTCATAGGCCCCTCCTGGCTATGGTCCTTGCAGATCTTCCACATGACAGAGGCAGATCCATGGTTCCTCCCCATGGTAAGAAAACCCAGGGTCCCATGCTTCATCCAGATCCTGGATGGCTGTGCCTAGCCACTTGGCTTCTGAAAAGGTTTTTTGATATCCACAACAGGTAGTCCAAACGCTAATGTCTTCTTGAAATTATTTACAGTACACATTCACTAAACAACACGGATGCCGTTCATTAGTCGGTGCAAGCACAAGACAATTAACTACAAGATGGTGGGCATCAAAGAGTTCCTCTGATTCCTACAGGTGGGCCTCACCCTGGGTCTTAAGCCCAGCACCAGGCAGGCCTCAATTCTCTCCACAGTCTTCTCCAAGACAGACTGCTTGGCTCACACTTCTCAGGTGTCTTACAGTACACATCCTCCCCTCCTGGAACTTACCCACAGTCCTTAAGGCTTTGACAAGGTCTCCATTTGAACTGCTAAAGACCATCTCGCTAAGGCTGTGTTCCCTCAAGGTGGGCTTCCTCGTTGCAGTTACATCAGCCAGAAGGATATCAGAATGGAGCATACTCTCTATCATGGTCAACCTATGCGTCTTCCATAGGAAAGACTCTGTTGCACAAAATCCTTCAGGCATACTGACACCAGATTTGTTTCCTTTATCTCACTTTCCTAGGGAAAAGGATTCTAGCTTTACTTTAGCCAACTGGCTTAAGGCATCTATTACTACAATATATGAGGCCCAATACCTGTCTAAACCTCTCTACATCACAGCTCTCTGTACTGGGATGGCGACCATATCCATAGCCTTTTCCACAAATGCACCCCTGACAGAAGTATGTACAGCTGCCATGTGGACCACTCTAGCAACTGTCACCGTCTCTAGACCTTAGGTTAGCTTGTTCTCATCCCATTTTTGGGTGCCTCCTCACACCACCAAGAAAGGAACATTGGACACTTACTGTGAAGGTTCCTTCTGGTTTGGTGTGATGGAGACATCCAAACCACACCCTAATCAGTTGACTTGCATATGGCATAACCTGGAACCGTAGGTATGCTGTCACTCTGTCCTCCACTCTCCAGCTTGTACAAGGCCCAATCCAGGAGGGGATTTCTCTCTTTCTCTGTCTTATGGATTACTCAGGTTGTATTCTGTCTCAGCTCAGCCATGGGATGAACTGGGTGGAATTAGTAGCACCAAGCCTAGAGACAAAAATCTAGGTACATGATCCCTGCTTTCCTGGGCAATAGGGGGGCGTTAACCCATTGCTGGATGCCTCAGTCACACCAAACCAGAAGGAACCTTCACAGTAAGTGTCCACTGTTCTGTTCTAACTTTTACCTCTGGCGTTATACATTGAAAGTTACTGATAAATGCCAACATTTACATTATTACAACAGATGCACATCCAACACAGGGAGATTTTCTACTTTATTGATACATTTAGCATTTTTCTTCAGACATGGTTTCTTTCTTATCTACTTTATCTGGGTACATAAACTGCATCATTAACATTCATAGATATTAATGGTTTTCATGTAGTTCTTAATATTGAAATACTTGTTTTAGATATTTTTGTCTAATATTTTTTACCATCAGTATGTTTTATTTTCCAGGGCAAGGTGCAGATGTGAGTGTTTCTAGTACACCTCAAAAGCTTGCTGTTCCACCCCCTAGTGGAAGACCTTCACCTGCCCCTGCAGCAACCCAGCCTACTGCAGTAATGCCTGGTCCTTCTGTACCACAGCCCACAGCTGGTCAGCCTTCACCTATTGTTCAACTGCAGCAAAAACAGAACCGTATCAGCCCCATTCAGAAGCCCCAAGGGCTGGACCCTGTTGAAATTCTCCAGGAACGGGAATATAGGTAATAACCAAACTGGGATGCTTTAGAGTTATCATTTTGCTTTGTAAAATTCATATATTTTTTAACATCACAGCAATCATGATGTGATATTGTCCGAAGAAGGATTGTGATTCAGCCAGAAATAGTGCAGTGTCACCAGGCTGTGCAGTTAAGACAGAGGTCTCCAACCTTTCTGGACCTGTGGGTGCATTTTAGAATTTCAGAAACAGCTGTAGACTGTTCCACCCATCACAAAATGGCTACAATGGGAGCTGTAGCTAGCCAGGCTCCTATTTGCCATAGGGCCTGGCTAGTTATAATGGATGCGTAACTCTCCCAAGAACTTAAGTACAAGTGAAAAGTTAGTTTTGAGCCCCAGATGTGAAACCACAAAGCACAACAAAATACCCATTTCATAGAAGAGAAACTTGTAAGACACCCCGCTGCTCTCAGCAACACACACACACACACACACCCTTTCTCCCCCAGGATCTCTCCTCGATTCCTCCTCTTCTCCTTCTCTCTCTCTCTCTCTCTCACACACACACACACATGCACGCACACACGTTCTCTTTTTCTCATATATCTGCACCCTACACTCTCCCCATCCATTCATACACAAATACGCACCTATGTGTCCAGCATATATCTATATCTCACACACAGACACCACCATCACCAATTACACACCACATCACGTCCCTCCCTCTTCCCCCTAATCCCATCCGTTGCCTCCCCACGTGTTCCTCAGTTGCTCCTTGCTATGTTCCACAACCCACCTCATGCGGTCCTTCAAGTTACTCACTGCGGTCGACCCTCTTGCTGTACTTTCCAACCCCCCGCCAGACTCCCCATCCCTCCCAGTTGCTCCCTGCTGTGTTCCTCAGCATGTCGCTCTGCATCTCTCCGCATTGCTCCCTTCTGCAGCCACCCCCATCTCTGGTAACTTACCAGGCTCCAGGAGTTTTGTTTGTTTTTCTTAAAAAAAAATCCTAGGGTAGTTGGGCACACTTTGAAGTACAGAGCTAGCCCAGGCTCTAACCACCTCACCATGTTAATTTCCCGTCTGGGGAACTTGTGTTGACTTAATATATCCATTGTCAGCAATAGGACACAAGCTTTCAGTGCAGTCTTAAGCATGTTGACTCAGAAGTAAGTTCCACTGAGTTCAACGGGACTTGCTTCCTGGTAAATTACTGTAGAAGACAAGCTGCTGTTTGGTTTAAGAAGTAACTTGTCCAATGATAAGGGGAGCTCTGAACACACACCCACATTACTCCTTCCACATACACCTTCCTTATTTGAATATGATCCAAGATGTTCGCTAATGCATTCTGAAGGCCTAACCTTTATGGTGTCTAATTTGTGTTTATAATTATGAGCTTTTAGTAATTTTTAAAGCATCTATCAATTTGAAGTGCTGACAGCCCTGTCAAAAGAGAGGTACAGATAAGCCCCTCATTCTCACTAGTATTGGTATTTTATAGGATTGGGAACATCTTTTAAATACTGGTGGGTTTTTTTTAGTTTTAGAGGTAGCTTCAAAACACTTCTTCTTTTCCCCCAGTCCAAGGTAGACAGACAGCCAGACTAGTTTTATCAAGTCTTTGGGCTGTTTTTGACTTGATAGCTTAGATATTGTGCAGGTCTGGCATGTCCCACAAATATTCATATATTCATCTATGTTTTCATTGCATAGTTTCCTTAAACCCTTTACATATTGGGTCTATTTTTTGCTTGTCAAGTTTTATGTAGACAGCAATTCTTTAGGGAACTATGGAGATGTCCATAGCATCTTTGATGAGCTTCTGCCAGGCTTTAAAAACCTGGCTGTTCAGGCGGGCATTTGAGGTGGGTTAGGGTTTTTTAGAGCAGTGTTTTGTTTTGTTATGTTGTTGTTGTTGTTGTTCAGTTGATTATGTAAATTTGTTATAAGTATTGTACCCCGCCTAGAGTGGCCAGGTAGCCGGCCAGATGGGCGGCTAATCAATCAATCAATCAATCAATCAAATAAATCTACAAATAACTTCTTATCCCAATTGGAAAAAAATGCATAATTAAAATTGCAGTTTCGCATAGTAGTCCCACTAAGAAGTGACTTCAGTTAAGCTGTAGTCCTAGGCACACTTACTTATGAGTAAGCCCTATTGAACTCATGAATAGGATTGTGCTGTTAATGTGGTGAAAATGTGGTTATGGTTGGACAGTCTTCTGAGTCTTTCAGAATTTTAATATTTTACACATGGTAGAACTCAGGATAGTGCCACCAAGGGAAGTCCTGCTGCCCATGACGCTCCTTGTTCTAGGCCTGGAGCTGTTATCACTCTAATTTGTGACGAGCAGTGCTGGCAATTGTCTGAGTGCCCAGCTATGCTTGGTTTGTGCTGGGAAGCATCTGCCTGGTGTAGCTGATTGTAGATTGGGACCTTAAAGCTGTCTTTTAAAAGCTGCAGTCCATCATAAAAATATATATGATAATATCAATTGCAGTGTGATCCTGTGTAATACCTCTATGGAATTCATTGTGCTTAATGGACTTTGGTCTAAAATGGGATTATTAACTATTGTTAGTTCTTTATGGGCCTAACAAAGAATATCGTGAAACGTGTGTCTTTAAAAATCTCTCTATAAAACCTTCCGATTTTTTAATATGTCAAGAACAGCTCAGTTTATTTTACTATTTGAAAATGGGCCAGAATGATAAATTTATGCCATAGGTCTTATAAAGCTATTCTAACACATTTTAAAAAAATAAATAAAAAAATAAAGTGCTGCTTTAATCTTAATGAATAAGTCTTGTAAAACTAATAATATGCCATGTAATTTAATGTCATTCTATGTGTAAAGCTTCTTTTCTTCTCAACACTAATAAAAAAAAATGCACACACCATTGTCTTGAAATTATGAGCACAGTGGATTATGTCAAATGGATCCCTTTTATCATATGACAAAAGTATCCCTAAGTAGAAAGCTCTTCTGGCTCCTAGAATCGTCAGTCCTGCTGCATGGTACCTATTCCAAAAATCCTGCAGTCCTTCAACATAACGCTTGTCGGTGTGCTTGGTTGGTTGAAGGGGATGCCCTTTTGCAAGAAGATCTTTATCTTCAGTGCCAATTCAAAATTCACTTTCTGCATGGATGAAGACAAATAACTGCACTGTGGAGATTAATTAAATGTATTTTGGGCAGGGTTAGATTAAATCCCCAAAGCACTTCCAAATGGCAGCTTCAAGAAACTGCTTTCCTCTTTGGCCCTATCTTATGATTGAATGACTTAATAGCCTTTAATATTTTCCCCTGAATATAAGAATAGCCTTTTTCATCTGTTCGAAGGATTAGGCAGTGAGCATGATTTAAGTATTTATTTGAGGCATGCATTTTAGGGGAAAGTGGCTGTCATAAAATCTTTTTCAGATACGGCATTAATTACAATTTCATGTATAGGATATTACCATAGCAATTTAAAACAAAACAAAAAACCTGTCAGTCCCTTCCTTCCTTATTTTATGTGAAAGCTGTTTGGCTGCTGCTGCTTTATAAAACTTCTTCTTCATAAAACTTCTTCATAAAACTTGTACCTTGTTTTTTTCAGTAAAGCCAAGGTATGGTTTGTTTTAAATTAATGACAGTGCAGATAATTTGGTATTGTTGGCATATATACCCTTCTTAGATGTATATGTTTCAATTACATTACAAGTGTTGTTTTCCTCACTTTTACCTTTTGGTTTACGGATGGACCTTATTAAGATGAGTAGGTTAATATAGCTGTAACATGAGCTCCCTGTTAAACACGATTAACCTGTCAGGAACCATTTCAAGGAGGTGTGCTCCCTCCCTAAAGCCCCTTTTCAGTCTGGGGCAAATTCCCCCTCCCTACGTTCCCTTTCCTCCCTGAGGCAAATTCCCTTTCCTCCTTAAACACAATTAAGCTTTTTGTCAGCACAGACCTTAACCAACATAATAGGTAAGCCAGAGTCCCATTTTTAACTAGAATGTGAAACTACCCTTTGCAATGAATTTCAGATCATGGGCTTAACCTAAATTGCAGCTAAGGCTGGTGCTGATGAACAGCTTAACTACTGTTAAGAGAGCATAGAAGGGTCTGTGATTGGGAAGCTTGTTTTGCCAGTTTGCTAACTATGGTAGAGGCCCCGTCTACATGGCACTGTTTTCAGCCTTCATCCCATCTCAACTGTGCAGCATTTCAGCTTCGAATTAGCTTCTGTTGGGATACACTCACGATTTACTGCGAGCTTCCCTAACAGTCTCTGCTGTGCCCTCTTTTTTGCCATTATACTTTAGTGCACAGCTGTGCAGGCCTGTGAGCATGGGGGTACGACACCTCAGTGGGTGTTGCGTATTTTAGGGGTTCTGTTGTGTCTGCTCGTCCCTCGTTAGGTAAAAAGTGGGTGTTCTGTGCTCCTTCATTTCCACGCCATCTGTCAGTTCCCCAACCTGAGACTCTCGTGATGGTTCGTGTGAGTGGTACGTGCCTAGCCATTGCTCCAAAATGGTGGCTGGAGCGAAGTTGGTCCTCCCCCAAGACCTCCCTGGCCCTTGGACTCTTGACTCTAAAGCAACCATCGCAAAGATACGAATCTGCAAAAATGTGCAACAGTGTGATTAAATAAATGAAAACACCTCTCTGTGCCTCTGTAACTGCACAGCTGCGAAGGGACTGGGGGGGGTAAAGGGGCATCACAGAGTGACACAAGCACTACGCACGCCTACAACATGCCCACTGCAAAATGTGACGTCTGTTTGGGGAAGGAACAGACAGCTCGCAACCGCGGGGAAACCCACCACAAGTGAAAAGCATCGCAGCAGACCACCTCCTTGGAAATCCGCATTTTCTGGGAGAAAACCATGGATGGCTGTGAAGTGGCGACTGCATCATCTTTCCCGAGGGACCTTGACTTGGAGCCACCCCAGAGTAAAAGGTTCGTGTAGATGGGGCCAAAGTAAAAGGAAACTATTACTACATCTGCACCAGCCTGGTGGTTAACAAATGTGATGTTAACTCTATTTAAGCCGACTGTTTTAGCATATATTTAGCAGAAATGCTATGTTAGATGACAAGGACTGGTGCAGAGGGCTCAGTCTCAAGAGTTTCTTCATACTTTATAATAAAAGGTAGGTCCCCATGTTTTCGTCATGGGTTTACTGCATCTTTCAGTGTTGTTTGTGGATTTTCTTCTTGCTGTATTAGGTTTTGCAGCACTGGCCCTCAGTTTGCCTCTTGTTTGCATCCATAGTTTCCATGTTGTGAATCAGGGATGCACAATGGCAATGTTTTCCCTATTTGTTGCTGCCAGACATTGGGAGGCACTCCATCCACTAGGAGGCAGCAGACTCTTTTGAAGAAAGACTTTGCTCAGGACTAGACTCCCCACCACCTCTCTAGAGTTGCTTTAGGAAAAGCATTCATTACACAGAGAGCCCTTTTCGCACAAGGCTTAATTGCATGAAATATATGGTCGGTTCCAGATGCAGCGGTGGAGTGAGATGAGAAGTCTGCATTTCCAGGATAGGGAATATTTTTGTTACCAAGCGACTCGTAAATATGATAAATAACCAAGTAAATAATATTTGAGCTGTTGCCAACCTGAGAAAAAGGAAGGAATTCTGGTCTAACCTTCTAAAGGCTTTTTGTATGCTAAAAAGTGTTACTGTATTTTAAAATGCCTGGCTTACTCAAAATTGTTCAACTAAACTTTTGATAGCTTAGGGCACAATCCTTTGCACTTTTAAACTGAAAAAAGTGCTACAGCTCCTGCATCCCTCCAGCCAGCCATACTAGCTGGGGTATGCTGGGAGCTGTAGGGTTTTTTTTTTTCTAATTATGCATAGGATTGTCCCCTTAGGTATCTTTAGCTCTTATATCTGATGGATGACCTTGCATAGGACACCACATAGCTTGTAAAATGGGTTAATAGCGTAATTTAGTAGTTTGCATTGAAGGCATCAAGTGATAACTATTAGCGAAAACAAGCTGATCAAAGAGGACTAACTGCTGATGGATTCAGAGGACTCCTCCCACCCCCAATTCTGTCCCAACTTTAAAAATATCTGTATTGTAGAACCAGGTTTTCTGAAGTGGCACAATATGCAGTGGTGAACAGCAGCTGCATTTGTCAATTACTTCTCTCTTTGGATGTGCAGAGCAGCTTTTATTTTCTTTGTGAAGTCAGGAGGCACAGAAGACACCAAACATGTTAATTTTATAGAATAATTTCCCCCTGTTACTGCTCTATTTTTTCTGCATTCACCAAGCAGTCCAATTACAGAGGGACCTAAAAATCATAGGGGTTTTTTGTAAGTGTCATGCACTTATTTCAAGGAACAAAATGTACTAGCGTTATCTTCTGAACAAATAACTCTCCTACTAGGAATCATAAAGTTCTCCTCTGGACCTGAACAAATATCGGTTGCCTTTAATGGAATTCTTTCTTGCCAGAACAGTAACCCTTCCCTGATTTGCTCTTCAATCTGTATGAAAAAAACCCTGCCTGACCTAATTCTGCTGCAATTTTCTGTACTCCTGAGGATACCAAATGAGGCTCCTGTAGTTATTGAGTATTACATCTTTTTGTTGTTGTATGAGAAAGTTTAGAATTCTTTATCTACCTTCAGTTTCCCATTGAAGTTAGGCGAAATTGTCTGGAGAGAAGTAGTACTTTAAATACAAGGATAGTTAATTTATCTACCAACCCTGGGCAAAAAGTGTGTAACCCCTCCTTGATTATAATTATCTCCAATGCCTGTGGAATTCTAATGTGCCCTTCTTACTCCTGATGGGTTGAACCAGACCCAATTTATACTTTCAGGAGAATCAAGGTACATGTTCACTGAATGTGGGTGGGGGGAAGATATGCTAGTCTGAAGATTTTTCCTTGTGTTCTATGTGCAGTAGTTTTATCCATGGGGAAGTATTGAAAATATGTCCTTCCCTCACCTATTGTCTGAAATGATACCATCCAGAAAAAGCTGTATGGAATAACTGGCCCTCAGATACTTCTTGGATTGTACATTGAAAGTCCTACTGTACTGTTTTCCTTCTGCTTCTATTGCAGCAGCTGTTAATTTCAATTGCAGAAAGAGCATTTTAAAAAAGATATTACTTTCATTCAGTGCTCCACTGCATTTCACATAGAAGTAGTCATTCAAGCATATGAAAGCCCTATGGAACAAGTGCATAGTTATTTTATTCCAGCAGTCCCACAAACGTCTGATCAACAAACCTAAGGCAGTTATCTGTTGTAGACCACAGTCTACTTTCAGAAGTGCCTGTGGATAGTAAACATGTCAAATTGCCATATTACAGTAAGGAAATATCTCCCATTTTTTATTTTCTTAACAGCCATGGAATTTCCTTATCCTAATAACGCAAGAGGCAGAATCAGATACCCCTTAAGGAAAAAAAAAAGGGGGATGCACGCTGGCAAACACCATATACCGTTTTGCCTGAAAAACTGTATTTTTCTTTTGTAAATGCTGCCTTGAGCTAACAATGAATATACATTCCTTCTGCTCTTCACTGTACCTGTTTATGTATTTCAGTTGGCTTACAAATGTTTATTTATTTATTGACAATATTTGTATGCCACTCCATATCTTAGAACAGATTTTGGAGCAGGGAATACGAGAAATAAAAGAATAAAAAATTAGAACACCACATTAGAATTATACTTGTTTTTTAAAAAAACACAATGCCAATAAAAACCGTAACTGCTGCCTGTTAGTTTGCATGGCTAGTCAGGATGAGTGGAGCAATTTAGCTGTTGTATTGGCTACCTGTTAACCTGTTTGGAGCCATGCTCAGGGAGGTGTACTCCCTCCCTGCAGTCCCTTTCCTGACTGGAGAAAAAAATCCCTCCTCCCTAAACACAGCACTTTGTTGGCACAGATCTAAATCATGGTTAAGGGGGTGAGCATTTTAACTAGAAACTGAAGCCACAATTTGAAATGGTTTTCAAATTGTGGGTTAAACCTTAATTGCAGCTAAGGCTGATGTTGAGGAACAGCTTCACCACTGGTAAGGGAGAGGAGGGACTGCTGGGGATTTAAAAAAAATTGTATCCACTTCGTGTGATGTTTATCTTGTATGCCACCTTGAGAGAGTTCCACGCTTATTGGTGGCCTAGAAATATTGATAGATAGACAGAGGGGCTGTGAGTAGGAAGCTTGTCTTGAGGGTCTATTGCCCATTTGTTTACTATGGTTAGCAGGGAGCTCACTGGAACTTGTTGGGTTAGGAAGATGGTACAATGTCTAAAAAGTAATGCCAGAAAGATAGAAAAGAGATTTCCCACTGAAATGTTAAAGGTTCAGATTTTCATTTTGTAGCTAAATACTGTTACGTTCAAATCTGTTTCCACTAGAATCTAAATAGCCAAAATAGTGGCATAGAGCTTCGAATTGTTATTTGTCTTGGGCAGCTGGGCCCTCCCAAGTTCCAAGCTGTGGCATTTTTATTTTGTCCAGACTGTTAATAGACATCTAAACTATTAATACATATCTTTGATTTTGAAGGAAATGAAGAATTCTGGTTTAATATGTTGGCTCTCTCAAGCTTTAGAATCACTCGGAAAATGAATTTGAATGAAGAGTCTTTAATAGTAGAGTTTCTAATGGAGGTCAATAAGCAACCCCATCCAGTGGCTTCTTGAAGTCGTGGGAGCTATTTCACATGTGGTGCATCTGTGTGTAAAGATGCTGTCACCTGCACTTCGATGGAGGAGGCATTGCTGTGCAGTCATCTGTTATGTAGTGCATGGTCCAGTGGCCCTGCAGTGACCACTGCTGCTGTAGGAGTTGCAGCAGCTCCCAGCCAGGAGTTGGAAGCTCATGATCTCATGTCCGGAGCTATTGCAATTGCTCCAACAAGAATCAGCAGTAAAGTTGTTGGGCCATGTGATGTGCTACTTCCCAGGCATTCTTGGCTTTTGGAGGGGCTTGGCTTCATGCTCTGGCACTGAAGAAGGGGTGCCTTAGATTCCTAGTGTATGTGTCATGTTAGTATTCAGTTGGCTTTTAGAAGTGTTATATGTTTCAGCAATCTGTCTGGTGCCAGACTGCCACGGCTCTTAACATTTTGCTTAGTTAACAACTTTTCATACTGCGGCTGCCAACTACTTCATTAACATCATTAACATTCATTCTTGCCTCTTTGTACTCTGATAAAAGATATGCAAGGAATAGCACACAATTGTGTTAATTTATTGGTATTTGAATGGCGCACCAGTAAATTGCCATTATTGGCAGTGACATTTTCCTTATTTATTGCCAGACGTGGGTGTGTATTTTATGTCTAGTGCAAGAAATAGGGTGGGATGCCATGCCACTTCTTTTCAGATGGACCTAAAACCATATCCCCTTTTTTCAATGGCTGTAATTGAGGCTGGTTTAATTTGAAAAGAAACAAAACTGATTGGAAACTATTCTTCCCATTTCCATCTCTCTCTCTTTCTCTCGCATTCTCCGCAAGTGTCTTCTGCAACAATGTGAGGGGGGGAAATTATTTTAAGATTGTTAGAGGATTCCCATATATGATTTTTACCTTAAATTCAACAAACATACTTTGTATGGTTCAAAGTGTTGTACAGTTACTTGTTCATACTTGTTGTATCATTCAAAACGTTTTCAGATTGACTGTTAATTCTCAAGTAATTTATAATCAACTTGTTTGGGATATAAATATCAAGATTTGAAAGCTCTACATGTTTCTGCATCAAGTGTGTATATGAGTGCAGCCCAGGCCTTTGATATTTTCTCCAAAAAAAACCCCTCTTCCTGAGTTCAATTGGTCTTACTCCCAAAAACTGTGAATAGGATCGCAGCCCTAGAGAGATCAAGAGACTGTCAAATAGACCTGGAATTGGCAAATTAATCTAATTTCTTTTCTAATTCCTTTTCTTGTGTCCTTACCTATTTAGGCTTCAGGCTCGAATTGCTCACAGAATTCAGGAATTAGAAAATTTGCCTGGCTCTTTGCCTCCAGATCTGCGAACTAAAGCCACAGTGGAGCTGAAGGCACTTAGGCTACTGAATTTCCAGCGCCAGGTAATGCGTTCTGCTGAAAAAAAAGCTTTTTTTCTAGTTATGAGATGAGTTCTGTTAAGTGAGCTGATACCTTGTCCAGAGGCATTGTATCTTAAAGGTCAAGGAGCACCTTCATTCTAAATGCTTGTTGTATCTGCTTGTGATGCCATCTTTGTGGTGCCTTTGTAATGCCATGGGCATGAACTAGGAATGTTGGAGAAATCTGCCACAGACTCCAGTGAGGCCGGATTCTTTGGAATCCGGCCCCCCGGAGTCCATGGCGGAATAGGCCCCCCCAAAATCCACCCCCCCCCAGGACGGACCTACCTGGTGGTGGATGCGGTGGCGAATGCGGCGGTGGTGGCTCCGGCTTGTCTTCCGGCCACTGCTGGGCTGCTGCGGCCGCAAATGGTGGCTGTCGTAGCGGCTGCCATTTGCGTGCCTGCATTAGGCCATGATAGGCTACGTAAATACTTACGTAGCCTATCACGGCAAAGAGCAGGGGTGCAAATGGAGGCTGCTATGCCATTTGCGTCCCTACCTTTTCCTGTGATAGGCTACATAAATACTTACATAGCCTATCACAGCCTAATGCAAGGATGCAAATGGCGGCTGCTACGACGGCTGCCATTTGCGGCCGCAGCAGGCCGGCACCTCTGCGGCCTTGCCGTGTAGCAGACCCAGCTAGGGAGGATTCTGGGTGGAGGGACGGATCGCCTCCCCCGCCCCCCATGGATCCCCGGAACAGAATAAGGTAAGGGATTCATACATCCTTAGCATGAACCCATCAAAGTTAAGCACTTCTAAGTTCTGTTGATGCCACTGGGAGAGATGGGCAGAGCAATACTATATGCCAATTTTGCCCAAGTGTGCGGGGTTGTGGGGAGGAGATATGTTGGTGGAGTGGTCTCTATATCCTATCGGAGCTCAGCTTGGGAGAGGAGGGGGAATACACAAGACAGAAAATGCAGGGCAGCAGATGCAGTGTCCCTTATGGCCCCACTTCCATGTTAGGGACACTTCCACCTATTCCATAACTGTCTGAAAGAGCTTGCAAGGGTACAGGAACATGCCTGGAAGAAGCAGGTTGCAAACTCCACAGTGGAATAGCTGGGAGCATCCTGGTCTCTGCTTCTGGGCATGAGGTGGGCTTCCCTCATGGTCTGCATGGAGCAGGTTGCACAAGATGGATCCTAAACCTGTGGGAGAGTAGCCAGTGAAGAATAATGGGAGACACAGAGAAATAGAGTGTGTGCGCGTAATGAGCAATAGTCAACAGCTGGACTGCACAGTCCCTAGCCCTGGATGCACAGTAGGTGTTTGTGAGGGAATGAGATGGAAGAAGGAATGGTGCCCCCTGAGTGCTCAGTCCTCATGCCTCAGCTCCCCCTGCCCCCCAGGGGGAAGGGGGAAACTACAGGGGCTAATATATTCACTCCTCTTTCCTTGGGAGTTGCAGTGGAACTATGTGTGCAGAAACTAGTCATAGTATTCACATATGGGAAAGGGTTTGGAGGCAGACATGGGAGACAGTTACGGCAGTCATACTTCACAACAAGTGCTCCCTGTCCCCTTTCTTGCCTGTGGGACACTCTGTTTTGGCACCCCCAGATTTTTGGCGTGAAGTGTGGGGCAGGGGATGGGAGAGGTCACTCTTGGGTGTTTGGGTTCCAGGCAGAGAAGTGTTAGCAATGCGCTCAGGTTCCTATGAGTGTTCTGGAGACAGGCTGTTTTGTGCAAAGTTCTCCCTTTGCACAAAATATAGCTCCATGCTACACACCCTGTCTGCTGTGTAGTCTGTGTAGTCCTGTCTCCCTGTATAGGGCTCATATACTGGTGGTGCTGTGCTGTGACCAGGTATTTACACCGTATCCTATACTTTGTCATGTTGACGTGAGTGAGGTGGTCATTGATGCAGGAATAGTTATTTTTAATTATTTCCCTTCCCATTGAAGTCAGTGGGGGAGAAATTATTTGTGCCAGTTCTGGGATGGGTGTAAAGTTGTGCTGTCAGCTAGGGGCGTAGCCATGGTCTGGAGGAGGAGAGGCATAAGCTCCATGCCAGTCACAGCTCTACCCTGTTGCAGACATTCTGCTGGCATATCTTTGCCAGGAAAATGGCTACACTGATGGAGTGTTCTGCCAGCATATCTGAGGCCTTCCACTGGTATATCTGCCATGGTGGTGGTATGTCTTGCATTCTGCTGGCATAGCAGGGCTTCTGCCAATCGTAGAGCCCCTCAGCAAGAGGAACTTGAGTATAGGATTGTGCCCTTAAGAACATGCGTATGTCTCCCATTAAAACCAATCAGGCTGAAAAGTGCTTAGCTTTGGTTGGATCATGGCCCATATGTTTTAGTTGTATATTGGTGCAGCTGCTTGTGCATCTCAGCTTTAACATTTCTGAGCTGACACAACAAGGCAATGTGGGTCTGACAGAAATAAACTTCAGGGCAATGTAACTGATCTTCAGTAAAAGTAATTATAGCAACAGTATTTTATTATAGTTTTTGGGGGTATACATTTTATTTGAACAGGAAAATATAGGAAGAAAAAAGCAAAAATATTTTTATGGAATATGCGTATCTGATGTTTTGGGTGCTTTCTTTGCTTACCTGAAATATATTCCTTAATTCCATATTTGGATCCAACAGTGCCCCACACTGGTGGAAGAACACTTCTGTTTACACAAAGGGAGGTTCCTGATTTTTGCTGATTCTCCTGCAGCCCCCTACCTGACACATTAACCACCATTCTGGAAGGTTCCCCAACACTCGGGAGGTCTTTTTATGGGGAATGTGTGGCTGCAACAAAGTGGAGGAGGCAGGAAAGCTCTATTTCATGAGTGGAGATTTGCTCACGGTTTATAAGACCCAACCCAGTGACCTGGTTCAGACGGCATGACTCATCATGAGCTATTTAACCCACGATGAGCCACGGTGCCCAAAGGCACCACTTTACATATCCAACCCCTGCTTATGGGTTGTTGTGTCATGCTAATCTGGGGAGCGTGTGTTATGCAAGGGTTAAGCAGCCCTCGCATAACCCACGCCCACCAGGTTCAGATGAGACGACAATGCCTGAGTGGGAGTTGGATATGCAAAAATGTGCCCGCATGTGCTGCAATCTCCTTGTGGGTTAAACAACCCATGGTGGGCTGTTGTGTTATGCAAACCAGCCCAGTGTCTTCATATGAAAATGCTAGAGACTGTGATCAGAATCTATCTTCATTATAACACAGCGGCAGTAAACTGAGCCGTCATTAAAACAAGCAGAATAGGTAACATTTTTCTTTGGGCAGTATCCAACTGTGTGATTCCATTAGTGCAAATGACATTGTGCTGCCAGAAACTAGGTTCTGAACTATGCGCAAGAACAAATCGAACTAAAGTTACATTTGCATAAGTGTGGTTGCACAAGCGGCTGTTCATTATGGTTTTACAACCCATTGTACAAGCAGTTGCACATTCTGCACAATGACACTGTTGGATACTGCCCTTTGTTTTTTCAGGCTTTTCCAACTTCTATGTATTTCAAAGAATCCATGTAATGGACTCTATGGGACATGTACAGTTATTTTTCTCATGTCCCCTTTCTTCTCAGTCCGTCTATTAAGTTAGCTTTACAAGACTACTTCTCAAGGCTCACAGAGCGGGATCAAAAAGGACATACACTTTTCCTCTACCTTCCTGCTTCAGCCCCTCATACCCTTTTGCTGATCAAGTTAACCGGTATAGTTAACCGGCTGAATCTGAGAAACCATCAAAGTAGTAATTAATTAGAAGGAAAACAAGCATTATTCAGAAGTCAGAATAATGTGACTCAGAAGACCCTCTAGAACAGCATTTAATGTGGGTGGGGTTGCAGTTGAAGGAGACACATCAGCAACCCTCTTGTATGCACAGGAGTTCCATTCTGTTTCTGCAGATGACTCTTTGGATTCTGGCTATGGCGTGTGTGTGTGCGGGGAAGCCATCATCATCATCATCCTTTTTATAACGCTTTACACTTAAATTTTGTTGATATTCAATATTGGTGTTTTATATTGTAAGCCACCTTGGGAAGACTATGGTTTTGAAAGGCGGCTAAGAAAAATATTAAATAATACTAAATAATTTATCATTTTACTGTTTGAAATAGCCCCATAAAGTAGGTTAGGAAGAGTGACTTCCCCATGTTTATATTACAAGTGAGAGTTGACTGAGGTGGGATTTTAAACCTGGATCTTCCATTTCCAAACTCAACACTACTAGCCTGTACACTACTGATATCCTGGTAGAATCTAGATGTTAACTTCTCTTTCTAAGAATAATTTTGATGGACTTTTTGTGGGGAGGCAGAACCACATGACAACAGCAAAACAAGAGAAAATAAAAGAAAATATATGCATACAAAGTCTGTGAAACCAAAGAGACAATAAATTATTTGAATTACACTATTATATTGTATAGGGGCTGCGGTGGCTTAGTGGTTAAGACGCTGAACTGCAGACTGGAAGGTCGGCAGGACAGCAGTTCGAGACCCGAGTGCTGCGTGACGGAGTGAGCTCCTGTCTTCAGTCCCAGCTTCTGCCAACCTAGCAGTTCGAAAGCAAGAAATTGCAAGTAGATAAATAGGTACCGCCTCAGCGGGAAAGGTAACAGCGTTCTGTGCACCTCGGTGTTCAGTCATGCTGGCCACATGACCACGGAAGCGTCTTCGGACAGCGCTGGCTCTTCGGCTTAGAAACGGGGATGAGCACCGCACCCTAGAGTCGGACACGACTGGTTGGGGACAACTTTACCTTTTTATTATATTGTATACACATTCAAGAACTGAATGAATAATGCTTGTTTTCCTTCATTAATTACTACTTTGGTGATTTCTCAGATCAACTATACTGGTTAACTTGATCAGCAAAACTGTGGTCTAGAGTCTAGAAATCTAGTCATGTTTAGATCTGGGATACCTAGAACAGAATGGATCAGAATGGAAACAGCTCTTTGAAAAACTCAGTGTGCTCTTTTATCAGTTAAATTCCTTTGGTGTAAGATGATTTACTTCTAAAGTCTTCCTCTCCTGGTCCACAGTTAAGACAAGAGGTGGTAGCCTGCATGCGTCGTGACACAACTTTGGAGACTGCTTTGAACTCTAAAGCCTACAAACGCAGCAAGCGCCAGACGTTGAGAGAAGCCCGAATGACTGAAAAACTTGAGAAACAACAGAAGATAGAACAGGAGAGAAAACGTAGACAGAAACACCAGGTATCTCACTTTCAGCAACTGGTCTGTTTGTTTCATTAAATTGTTCGTTGCATTTAGTTTGTAGTAATCTGCTAGGGATCCAGCAGTCGCTCTTATGGAAAGCTGCTTATCATGCCATGTATGGGTAACCAGGAAATTGACATTGTTATGTGGTTTCTTGCACAGTGGTGGAAGAGCCAGCAGGAAAGGCAACAGTTAACACGTTGTACTACTGTGAAAACAGTTTGAATATCCCCTTTCTAAGAGGAGTCTGTGTCTCCCCCCCCCCCCCCGACCCTTAAGAGACAGAGCATACTTGTTCCCATGATTGGATGTCTGATTGACAGAAATGCCACTGACGAATTCCCTTCCTTGGATCTGAAAGACAGAGCACACTAATTCTTAGTTGCTAATTCACAGAAAGCTGCTAAGCGGAGTCAGTTCTCCATCTAGCTCAATATTGTCGATACTGACTAGCAGTGTCCTTCAAGAATTTCAGACAGGAGTCATCTTCAGCTTTACCTGAAGTTGCCAGGGATTGAATCTGGGACTTTATGCATGGAAAGCGGGTACTCTACCACTCAGCCATGGTCTCCCCAAAGTTATCAACCTACAGTTGGCCCAATGAGTGCCTAGTGGTTTGGTGGAGAGATTGCTGTGTGGCTTTGCCCATATTGGAGTCCAACATGGACATTTCTTCTCTCACTGTTTAAATACATTTTATTTATTTGCTTGCTTGCTTACTTACTTACTAATTACATTTGTATACTACCCAATAGCCAAAGCTCTCTGTATTGGAGTTTGTACTGGAATTTGAAATAGTCTTCTGGAAGCAATCAAGTCCAAAGAAGATGGATATTTACTGAATCAGTAAATTATCTAACCTCTTTACA
The DNA here is from genome assembly GCF_057233095.1 of Heloderma suspectum. Classification (NCBI taxonomy): domain Eukaryota; kingdom Metazoa; phylum Chordata; class Lepidosauria; order Squamata; family Helodermatidae; genus Heloderma; species Heloderma suspectum. The sequence goes on from NC_139459.1 coordinate 103,737,148, forward strand.
ATGAGTGAGAAGAGCTTTGGCTTGTTGTGCTTGACTTCTGTAACAGTGCTAGGTTTTTAGAGTGTCACTCCCCACCCCCAGTTGATGGCTATTTTCTTTTAACAGGAATACCTCAACAGCATCTTGCAGCATGCTAAAGATTTTAAAGAGTACCATCGGTCAGTGGCTGGAAAAATTCAGAAACTTTCCAAAGCTGTGGCTACTTGGCATGCTAATACTGAGCGTGAACAGAAGAAAGAAACAGAGAGGATTGAGAAAGAACGAATGAGAAGGCTGATGGTAAGGGCTGCATTTGGTAAGTGACCCATCACTGAGGCTGATGGTAAGGGTGGCATTTGGTAAGAGACCAATCACTGAGGCTTCCAGGATGCACATATTTGGGTGGTGTGGAAAGGGAGAAGCTTGAAAGGAAGAATCTTCAGTATGAGGTAGCTTGAAATACACAACAAAAAATTAATAGGGCCATCCTACAAACTATGATCAGTGACCTGGGCTTTCAGTGGAAGTTGGTTGACATGGAACACTACCTAGCTCCTGATAATCATGTTTTGTTTTTGTCCTATGCTACATCATTGCAAATCCATATTCTCAGTTGCAGGTTCTACTCATGGCCCGGTGACACTACCTGACTAAAAGAGAGGAAAATGCCACTGGCCCAAAAGGATGTGGGGGAGGGAAGGTGACTGCCATGAGCAGGACAGTTGTATGAACCGCCTCTGAATCTGCTGAATTAGATGTTTTAAAATAATCAGGTTTAATATCCCTTTAATATTATTCTAATAATGAATTATTCACGCTAATAGGTCTTTTTGGCTTTTAGCCCAAGAGATTTGGGGCCAACTGACACATTTTATTTATTTTATGATAGTCCCAGGGCAGTTCATAGTCATCAGGCTAAGAACAACAATAAGAACAGGAAAAAAAATAAACAGCAGCAATAAAATAAGCATGAAGCACAGTTGCTCAACAGATTAAGAATTCAAAGGGCTGGGGAAAAGGTCATTTTCTGGTGCCAGAAAGACATCAAAGGAGGCTGCAGGCGAGCCTCCTTGGGGAGCACATTCCATAAGCGAGTTTACCACTTGTGAACTTGTGTCTTTCCCCCACTTCCCACATGGTTCCTCCTATGCATATGACTGCATGGAGGAAGCCATTTCCAAGATCATGGCTGCACTTTTTGCTGCTCACACTGAGCTTTTTTCGATCACCTGGTGAAAATATGATTCCAGTTTGCATATGTAAAACTTTCGTGTTTTTTATATGCATTTTAAAGTGGTGGTGAAGATGTCAATTGAATATTTTTAACGTGATTAATTACACCACTTCCACCTTACTGTGTGGTTTCAGGTATTTTAATTGTGTTGCTCCCTTTTAGAGTTTGACCCCATTATTCATAACTTCAAGGTGACACTAGCTACTCTTTTATAGTCATCTATTTTTAAGGATTTATCATTTCTCAGTAGACAGTATAGTAATTTCTTTCAAACACTTGTTAGCATTCACAGCATAGAGACCATATCCTAACCTTCTAATTATATTTAAGCTACAGTATCACTTCCACCTTTCAGTTATTTATCATGCCAGTCATATTCTGAGAATGATTAACATGACACAGACAAGTGGCAGGATTTCAGGAAAAGTTAAGCATGTTGTAGTCTCACTGATATTAATAGGAAACATTTCAACTCTTCTATTGGCATCAGTAGGATGTAAAGGTACTTAAATGTGGTGGGGTTGTACCCATATTTTCCAGTATCCCACCGAAAGTTAAATGCTTTGGAGTCTCACTGATTGTAATGGGAAACAGTTGAAATCAATAAGATGCAGAGTGCTTAAATATGGCGGGCTTGTACCCACATTTTCCAACATTGTTCACTCTGAAAACTCTAGTTTGTTCATCCATGTTTTGACCTCAGCCCATCTTGGCTTTTAATACACCACTTTAACGTTTCTCTGAACTTTCCCCTGATAGTTAATTGCAACTCTTTCCATGGCTGCATCTGGTGCCTAGGAAAGAAGACCTCATCACATGGTTCCATGTCCTCGCCATTATACAGCTGTTGCAACATTTTAACAATGTTTTTAAGATACAAACAGAATGGAGGGAGTTTTATTTTGCGTATTTTAACCATTTTAAGCTTGGCACATTACCATTTTGGTAGCAGGATGTGACAAGCATGATTTAAGTAAGTCAGGTGGCTAATTGTATGGATGTTTTCCAGAATGGCACCCAAACCTATAGAAATTATTGAAACTGCCTCCCTTCCCCCAGTTAAGCCATTCTGGGTCTAGCATTGAAATTGCCCCCCTCCCCATTAAACTGGATGGGGGACTATATAGTGAGTGGTAATGTTACATGAATTTTCATTTCCTTGCAATGCTAGGCTGAAGATGAAGAAGGCTACCGTAAGCTGATTGATCAGAAGAAAGACAGACGTTTGGCATATCTGCTACAGCAAACTGATGAATATGTAGCTAACCTGACTAATCTGGTGTGGGAGCACAAGCAAGCACAAGCTGCCAAAGAAAAGAAGAAGAGGAGGAGAAGAAAGAAGGCAAGTATATAATTCAGCTGTCACTGAAAGACTTTTTAAATACCTCCCTTCAACCTTTACTTTCCTCCCGCTAAAAAGTAAGTGGCACTCTTAATGAAAGTGACTCTCAAGATCTTAAAAAAGTCTTAGTCATATAAGATGCTAGGTAAAGAGGATTTCATTTTTAACAAAGCCGGATCCCCCTTGAATGGTTCTTTACTCAGTTATGGCACCATCCTATGGGGACAGTTGGCTACCTCCGAACTCGGACCGACTATCCAGTGCAGGGGGAGGCGGAGCATGGAAGGGATCTTCTCCTCTGTGCTCCAGGCGCCTTGCGCTTGCGTCTAGGTGGCCAATTTCAGCTGTTCAGCTGGAACAGTTTGGAGCGGGGGAGGGGAGGGCGGACAGTGCATAATCCGGGACCCCAGGAATGCCCCCTTTCCCCCCGCTCTGCTCTTATGAGTGCGGAGCCAGGGGCAAACTGCGCCACCTACAAGGTGGTGGGGGAGTGGGGAGGAAGGCAGTTTCTTGGGAACCAACTTCGGAGCCCATGCTTCAAGGTTGGTTCCCAGGAAATGAAAAATCCTATGGCACTTTAAGAGCTTTTACTTTTTTCAGCTGTTTCTTACTGGTTTCTATTAGTTATTTTATAGATTGAAGTTTATATCCCATTGTCACAGAGCCAGGCTGATCCATCAGAGTCTTCTCTCTCCTCGGCTCAGTTTTAGATATAGGTATGGCTTGTTACAGTAGGTAGGACATAAATTAGGGGAATTTCAAACTCTACATCTGCAGTTCAATTGCAACTATTGTTACCTTGTTTATTTCTCAGGCGGAACAGAATCCTGAGGTCCTTCTGACAGTGTAGAGCTAGGCAGTATGGCTAGGCCAGCAATTCCAGAATAGTCTCCTTCATAAACTTTGTTTTTAAGAAAACTAGGTAATGAACTCAGCATTGCACAGGTTGGAACAGTCCTTATTTGATGTGGGGTGCCTTCAAGCAAATTTACACTGATGTCAGAGTCTGATACATTGTACCCATCTGAGTGAAGTGATTTGCACTTGTAGGCACAGTCCTTGACATGGTACACTCCTGTAGCCCCCTGAGGGCAGGATCTATCCACTCCATTCCCCTACCCCACAGCAGAGGGGAAAGGGCAGATAGATAACTCTGTCGCTCAGACTACTCTCCCCCCCCCCCCCCGGTGTCAAACTGTTTTGACTCCAAAGCTATGTGCTGGTTAGGGAAGTCTGCCATCTAGTGACTGTAGATTTTTATTTATTTATTTATTATTAAATTTATTAATCACCCATCTGGCTGGTCACCCAGCCACTCTGGGCGATGTACAGCATACAATAAAACAGTTTAAAACAATAAAATTCTACAATAAAAACATTTTCTAAAATACCCTAGCCCACCCCAAATGCCTGCCTGAACAACCACGTTTTTAATGCACGACGGAAGCTCATTAAAGAGGGGGCATGACGGAGTTCCCTCGAGAGGGAGTTCCACAGAGTGGGGGCCACCACAGAAAAGGCCCTCTCCCTCGTCCCCACCAGTCTAGCTGTCCTGGCTGATGGGACAGAGAGAAGGCCATCCGAGGCTGATCTTGTTAAGCGGCCTGTGTGGTGCTGCTGGAGGCGCTCCTTAAGATAGGCTGGGCTGGAACCATATAGGGTACTGTAGGCTTCAAACACATGGACACATTTACATTAATGCATTTTAAAAACTAAATAACCCCCAAGGTGCAGACCCCTATTATCCCCTGCATGCGACGTTGCAGGTATCTAGGTTTCACAGTCTTGACACTATGGCACAAGACACAGATCCTCTTTTATTATTATAGAAGATTAAAGGGCAGAACAGTATAAGGCTGAGGTGGAAAACAAAGGAAAATTAAGAGATCTCTCTGTAGCAATTCATTTTACTTCCTGCCCCTGTCTTTACTTGGAGCTGTCAATGTTAACACTGGATTAGTTATATTACCATATGTTCCGGGATATGGCATGGCTGCTAGCAAGCAGATCACCCATACCTCAAAGGATGCCTGGCATCCTGGCATTCCTCAGTTATCAGGATAGGAGACACACAGAGAGAATGAATGTGTGTGATCCCATCCCAGGGACTTTCTATATAAAGCAAAAGTACCCAAAGAGGATGTGAGGGAAGAAGATGATACAACTTCTTGATTGGCAGTGACTGCTAGCTAGGGCCACTTAAGAGTGAAACGAGACCACTGGTTGTTCTCATGAAAAATCTTAATTCAGCCTGCCATTGGAAATATTCAGCCACCTTGGGTTCCTTGCAAGAGGAAAAAAGTGGGATATAAATGCAATAAATAATAAATATGCATTCTTGCAGCTGTTGTTGCTTACAGAAAGAAAACAAAAGAAAGAATCCACAAAGAATGACTTCTCTTATGTCAAACAAAACAAAGTATTAACAACACCATAATCATAAATACATTATCCCTCTTCTCATGATCCAAGGCACATGCAGTCAATGCATGTAGGTGGGAGTGGCACTGTAGTGGCAAATCCAGCCATATGTGCATTTATTTGCACTGCACAATCCTCTGTACACCTATAGGCATGTACAACCAGTCAGGGACCTTGCTAAAAGCTCAGTCTCTGGCGATATATAAGCCTAGGCATGTCACAGATGTGCTGATAAATGTGTGGGGGTGCGGTGGGGGTGGGAATAAGGCTTGCTACTCTGATCCTGCTCCTTGCGATTTTTTTTGGATCATGAAAAGAGTGCTATTTGTGACATTCATCCTGTTCCAGAAGCCTGGGGCAGGCAACAGTATGTTATTAGAATTAAATTTACCGCACAATCGTAAGCATGATCCCTCAGAAGAAAGAATCCCAAGTGTGCTAAGGATTGCAGCCACAGTACCCTGTATTAAAAATAACAACACTCTCCCTTTCTGCACAAATTGTATTCTTGGTCAGTCCTAAGGATTATGAGGGGACATAAGAAGGATGCTTAGAAGAATACTCTCTAAGATACTTAGGATCCAATCCATTTAAAGCTCGGATGGGCAACACCCTCCAGATGTTTTGGCCAACAGCTCCCATCAGCGCGAACTAGCACAGCCAGTGGTGTGGGATGATGGGAGTTGAAGCACAAAACATATGGAGAGCCACAAGTTGCCCACCAATGATTTAGAAATTTCTAGGTCATGATCAGCAGCACCAGCATGAGTGCTAGAGCACTAGTATAATAAGCATGAACACATACATACACTCATGGGGAGGGGGGAATACCTTCCAAACAGCCTTCTAAGAATAGTGTTAAAGGGCATTTAAGGGTGCAATCCTATACATGTTTAGACAGAGAAAATCCTACAACTACCAGCATTCCCCAGCCAGCACTGCTAACTGGGGAATGCTGGGAGTTGTAAGACTTCTTTTGTACTAAACAAACACACGATTGCACTGTAAAGTGGTTAAATCTTGAGGTTAGAAAAGCATGACTGTTGACTGCTAGGTCCCAATTAGAGACACTGTTTTTTATCTTCTCAGTAGGTGGATATTTAGCACCATCTATTTTGAATGGTGCTTCCTATAGCACTGAATCTTGGGGAAAGGGACCTCAAAACACCATGTGCTTCTAATGCTGGAGGAAAGAAATTTAAATGGAAATGAAGTGTCCAATGCATTTCAGTTTATAGTCTCACTCTTCGCTGGAGTCTGGCCGTGGCTCATTTCATAAATGTCCTAGTTTTGAGTGTGCTGTTAAAAGGAGCATCTTGCTGTGTCTTCGCTGTATGGAATGGATTAATATGCAAAATGAGCCCTTCTACTCAAAAGAGTCTGGCCCTTTTCGTGCCATGAGCCTGGCTTTTTCTTTACTGAACAGAAGTGTCTGTGACATGTATTTGGCATTGTTTTGCAACATCGTTCATTTGGCATATGACATGCTAAGCTCAGGAAAACTAGACACGAACCCATTCCTTTACTGTGGTCAGTTTTTCCATATGTCTAGCTACTGAGATGGTCATCAGGTCAGTTTTGTTAACCAACCCAAGGAGCTGTAAGTACAATCACACGTGGCTTAACGCATGACTTGTAACTATATAAATTCACTTTTCTCACCTCCATGTCTCAGATCTTCCTAGTAAATAATCTTCCTAATTCATTTTAATTACGCTACCACCGTTTTTAAAATACAATTAAATGCTCCCCTCTTCAGTAGCAACTACATAACAGGGGATCTTTGAGATGTGCCCTTGGGAAAAGCATTGATGAATTGGTGGGCACTGAAATATGACTCCCCTCTAGCCTTCCTGTGTATAATTAGGGAATGAGTCCCCTTTACCCAAGAGAAAGAATTATGGAGAATCCACACTGAACTTCATGTTTTCTTCCTAGTTATAATTCTGTACTTGACAAATAACCAACCAAAATAGAATAACCAAGAATGTATTCCCTTCTGGAAAACAAAAACAAAAACCTTTTTTTATGCAGATTTAACATTTGCACCTCTTTTATGAAGGGGAGTGTTCCAAAATGCACCTTTTCTCTGGGAGATGTTTCTGACTGACAACAGAGAGCTGATGGATAGGATTCCATCCAGCTTTCATACATGCCTCTTATACATTTAGCATTACATTTAAATGAAAGCAAAACAGAATATTCCCACTGAAGCCCCGGAAAAGTCCCAGGTACTTGGCCACCCAAGAACCTAAAGTTTGATTCGGTTGTACAAAATGTTGACCTTTTTAACCCAGTGCAGAGATGCTGCTTGACAATTAGTTACTGACTCCTGTGAACCTGAAATATTTTTTTCTAGCTTTATTTAAGCATTTTAATGCCATCTTTCAGGCAGTTCACAAAATAAAAATATCCTCATAAAACATTTTTAGAACAAGAAGAAAATGCAAATTTAAGAATAAGGACATATTTTAAATCATTCAGTCAAAAAGCCAGCAGTTAAGATAACCATGAGTGTCTAAACTCCACATGTACATGGCTGCAATTTACCATTTTATTTCATGCATAATAATAGTTAGAATAAATTGTGTTTGATGATGATAAAAATTAAGTGTTGTTACTCTTTGGTTTGTTTTACTGTTTTAAATATTGTGAATCGCCCTGAGAACTTTGAAAGAAGAGTGTTATTAAAGTCTTCCAGATAGATAAATAGATGAAAATGTTATGACTGTTTGGAATTGGAACTCCTGCTGTGTAACAGAGCAATCCTAAGTGTGTATGTGGAGGGGAATGAAATGAAGGATTGTTCACTGCTTCCAAAGCTCTGCCTGCTCATGCCAGCCAGGGTTGGGCAGGCGGCAGACTAACACTGGTGGGTTGTTGTTGTTTTAAATTTCTGATGTTGGTTCCAATGAGAGGGAAAATATCTACATCAGCCTGAGGCTGATTAGGCTGATCCTGTAGAGGTGGGGGGGCTTTGGGCCCAGTGTTTCCAAGATACTTTCTTCCGTGCGCCCAGCACACCATGGGCAGGAACACCTCTGGTGGTAGATTTACGAATGTGGAGTGTACCAAGGGCCTCTGCAGTGGACACCCCGAGGAGAGCTCTTCTCCACCAACAAACAGATAGGCACCTCTTCACTGTCCTAACCCCTCTCAGATGGCTGTTATCTGTTCGTGTCTTAAACTCAGCAGACAGCACCTTATTCTATAAAAAACGTCTGTTGGCTAGACATGGGTTTTAAGCCCACTTTCCCTCCTCCAACAGCTTTACTGCACAATCCTATACACATCTACTCAAAAGTAAGTCTCATTGAGTTCAGTAGGACTTACTCCCACATAAGTGGGTGTAGGATTACAGCATCAGTGAAATATTTTAAAGATAACAATGAGCATATAATAATTCCATAGTGGATAGTCTAATCTTTAATCACTGTACATTCTTGCACAACTGAATGGCAATCATAAAGTATATAATCACGGGTGGTGTATTAAAAAAAAAAAAATTCTGACAACGCATTCTAAATTTCAGTGGATTACAGTAAGTGCAGTTTCAGTTATTTATTCATATTGTCACTGCATAAAGCAGTAGATTCAGAGATTAAATGTTTTATGATTGTGCAGATAAAAAACAAAGTGGAAGAAATGCTAATATATGTAATAGAACACAATATGTAAGTGTTTTTTTAGTTTGATCTTTTTTTGCCAAAAAACGATAAAATATTGGATTAGATCTAAAATAGAGTGTTGGATCCAAAGGAGCTTTTCTCTGAACAGAAAACTTGGTCCATAAATGGAAAGGCACCTTCAAACTCTCTCTCCTTTGGATCCAACCCATTAAAAACTGAAATCTGTTTGACACCAATTACTGTTTGGCAATGTCATGTAATCTGAGCTGTCATCTGCTTCTAGTACTCATATCCTTAACAGAAGTTATCAGTAATTTTGACCCCACCTTCCCTCTGTTCTTTCTATCAGGGGTCCCCAACGCAGTGCCCATGGGCACCTCCAATGGAGCCCACAAAGTTCTTCACTCTTCAAAAAAAAAAAATTGTTAATAACAAATTGAAAAACGTTAGGGTGCCAGGTTCTCCTTCCTGTTCCTGACTCTGCTGCTAATCAGCTGTTCAGTGCGAAGGAAGAAGAAGCAAGGCAAAGGGATAGAGGGGAGAGAAAGAGCAAACATAGAGGCTAGGAGGGGGGAGGAACGGCGAGGTAAAGATGTGGGAGAAAGAAAGAGCGAGGCTAGAAGTTGGGAGTGGACAGAAACGGCAAGATAAGGGGGCGAGTGGGAGAAAAAGAACAAGGCTAGGGGCTAGGAAGGGAGAGAAAGATGAAAGCTAAGGTTGGGGAAGGGAGATAAATAGTGAGGAAAGGGGTTTGGAGGGGAGAAATAGCAAGTCTAGAGGCTGGGAGTGGAGAGAGAGTGAGCAAAGGGGAAAGGTGTCTGTGGACAGAAGAAGATTGGGTTGGCCAGGAAGCAACTCTTTCCATTTCCCCTTCTCTCCCAGCCTCTAGCCTCACAGTTTATCTCCCCCTGCTCACCTCTTGATTAGCCATTATGTGACTAGCCACATCCTCTATGGGAGCCATTTTGTGGTGGTGCTTGCAGCAGTTTCTTAAATTCACAAATGTGCCCACCAGTCCAAAAAGGTTGTGGACCCCTGCTTTACATTTTCCAAATATTTCCAGATACGAGTTGCCTTCACTTTGCCATTTCTGCATGAGAGGGCTACACATACATGGCGTTTTCAGGTGTCAGCACCTGTTGCAGCAGATACAAAGGGCGGTGTTGTTGTTGCTTTCCCTTAAAATTGACATGGGCTCAATTCTTTTTTCGCCTGCTGCTCAGGTGTATTTAAATAGAATGTGTTTTATAGACCTGTGCACTCTTCATATGGGACACAATATGTGTGTGTTGCGCTTAATATCAGTACACTCTGCATGTGAAATCTTGTCTTAAATCTCAGTTCTGAACAGGTCTTTAATTTGTGAGCAGGCACATTAGCTATGGGTTCCACCCTTCTTCCACACTTTAGAGTAGCAGCTAATATAGAATGGAAGGTGTGGCATGATAGCAGTAGCCTTTTTAAATGTAGAAGGCCATCTGGTAGTTGCTGCTGCTTATTCTTAAAAGCCTTAGCCAGTTGCTCTTAGGCGCTGCCGGGGCCTGTCTATCTCCTGTGGCTACCAGTCTGCTGCCAGGTTTGCCTGCCTGCCATCTACCTGCCTGTCGGGGCCGTCTTACTGCTGGCCAGTGCCACCACCACCAGAAAAGGGAAAGGAGAGAATAAGATAAATATAACCTAGGCCAGTCAACAGCGCTACAGTGGTCAGATCCTGCTTGTGGGTGTGCCTGCATGTGTCTGTGTGTGAGCAGCTGTGTGTATGGCTTTCCCTTGGGGCACAGTGCATTCTCATTGATTCAAATACTGTCTTTAGAAATGAGAAATGCAAATTGTTCTCATTTTTCAGTGGGTGCTGGTTGCTGTTAAGCAGCAGAGTGAGAGGAAACGAAAGTGAAAAAGGAGGAAAAATAAGAGCTACTCCTTATATGATATTTTGTACTTGGCATGCAGTACCCGAGTACAAGACATAATCTTGTAGCACATATGAAGAACCCATCTGTGTAAAAACTGCTGCGTTTCTTTTCAAAATACATATTTGTAAGAAGGAATGCAGTATTTGTATATGCATGTGCTCTTTACAACAGGTGCAGACTTGTGTATTTTGTACTTGAATATCAAAAGGTTGTTTTAGAAGGGTCTTAGGTGGTATGGAGGGGAAGGAAAGGCAGTGTATGGAGACGTTTAAGCATACAGAATGAAGATGAGTTGGGAAACAAATGTGAAAAAGAAAAATATGAGACAGGACGTGCTGAGGGAACAGCAGGAGGAAGGTCCAAGAGGAACATCACAGATGAAGCTGCCACAGGAAAATTACCCATTTGTTTCAAACTGTTCTGCTCTGAATAACAATTTAGGACTAGGAACCAGTTTCCATTTGCAGGGGCAGATCCTAAGATACCATTGCTAGAGATGTAAAATTTCTGGAAACTTTGAAGCCATGGGGGAAAAAATGTTTTTTCCCTGTTTGGAGACGGCGGGAGGGAATGGACATTTGGGGAAAAATAAGCAATACCACTTTTTTTAAAGCACTCTTTAGAGATCTATAGTCACTTTGTTGCTTTAGGACAGCCTTCCTCAACTTGGCGCCCTCCAGATATTTTAGACCTGAGCTCTTATCAGCCTCAGGCAGCATGGTCAATAGTCAGGAATGCTGGCCAGTGTAGTCTAAAACATCTGTAGGACACCATGTTGAGGGAAGGCTGCTTTAGGAATGTAAAGCAGCCTTTATGTTCCTAAAATTATATTATGTATAACATGGTTTGCTCATAAAATTATTATTATATTTGAAAACTTTAAAAAGTGAACTGTTAGTAAATTTCTAATTATTGTCTGAATAAACTATACTTTCAAAATGTAATATACCAAACATGATTAATTTTATGAGCAAGCCAAGTTATGCATAACATATTTAGATTCCTAGTTTATGTCTGACCAGAGGGAACTTCAGCAAGTAGTCGCTGAAACATCTGAATCAACCTAGAAGCCAGAAGAAGCAGGAAGAACTGGAGGCAGAGGAAGAAAAGTCCAGAAACACAGGACTCTGTAGAACAAAACCCAAACTATCAAGTATGTAAATTTTCTTCCATATTATGATATGGTGAATCTATTCACATGTTGGGAAACTGAGCATTACTTGGAGCATCCAAAAATGTCTTATCAGTACAAGATACATTGAATCAATAATTTTAATAAGAAATGGAAGAAATAACTATGCTGAGAATCTTATAGAGAGGATAAAAAAACATTTTCCCCCATGGCCTCATTATTTCCAGAAATTTGACATCTCTAGTCTTTCTAAAGAAGTCTTCTTATTACCTAGTTCTTTGGGAATCATTTCGGGGGGAGTAAAGGCTTGGGTGCAATACATAAACACCTTGTCTTAAATTCCAAAATAAAATATTTCATAATCCAAAGCTGTTCAGTTTTTCAGAACCCCCCCCCCCCCCTAAAATGGTCCTTGGAAAAAGAAGGAAACCCCATCCCATTTTTCTGGGTTTTTTTTCCGAGGCTTTCACATCGCCAATCATTGCATTGCTCTGCTGCTTCAGATAATGGAGCCTATATAGACAGAATACAGTTTGAAGATGGGTTAATCAATCTGAAGCGTGGAATTTATGCGGTTTACCTTTTTCACCCTGAAGTTCTCTAGACTCCCTGTGGAACAGTGAAAAATAGGCTCCATTTTAGTTCAAACTGAAGTAGCGTGACCTGCACCCCTGTCCCTGGAAAACAAACAACTGAATGTATAGAATGTAGTATTTATCAAATCCACAGTGTGAAAGATATACTTTTTATATGTTCATATACTCTCTTGAACATAACTTTAGTCTGTATGTTTTCATTACAGAAAGCAGAAGACAATACAGAAGGAATAGGATCTGGACTTGGTCCTGATGGAGAGGTAAGAATTCTAGAGTCTCTTTAGAAGGCATTTCAACATACTGCCCTCAATTAGTAATGAACAAAATGCCATAGTCTGTACACCAGCATGTAGAGTGAGTTCAGAACTGGGCCAAAAAGACAAACAGGGCTATTTCCCTTAGTATGGTTGTCTATGAATATTTCTAGACTGCTATAATCTAGTTTATCATAACATTGTAAATAAAGAAACCTGTATGTTCATATGATAGCAGTAACATAATTTTTAAGAGGTTTTTTTAATGGCTTGGACACTGAGTTGCCCTTCCATTCGCTGAAGGGCCTTTGATCTAATGAAGGCTGTACTGGTAAAAATGAGGGGTGGGGGTGGGTAGATGTCAATTGATTCTCCCCCTTACAGCCCCCCACATCACCCCAACCCTCCAAAGCAGATTTTTAGGGGTATGTAGGGGAAAGGAGAATCAATAAAAACCACATCTGTTTTTACTTCATGTAAAAACCACATGAGTGGAAGTACAGTATCCTGAATGGAGTTCTGCTCACAGGATCTCAGGATCTAAGCCAATGTATTTATGATGCATTTCTTTTAAAGACTGATGCCTTGTCTTTTGATCACATGTTTTCCACTTGGTCCTCTTAAAGATGACATGTAAATGTAAGGCTAGAGCATAAAAAATACAAAAGTTGATGTGAATTAATTAGCTTTAAGTGCATGAAATGTCTCCCAAATTTGCTGCAGCCTCATATTGGTTATGAAGGACAGATTTATGTGTGAGATTAGTAAGGCTGTGCATGGACCCCCTGATTTGCTTTTGTGGCCAATTCAGGTCGCCCTAATCAGCCTCAATTAGCTTTGGACCAATTCAGACCTGATCTGACTCACTTCAGATTCGTATTCGAATCAAGATTCAGACAGCCAAATTATTTGTATTTTATGTTTTCCCATCGACATTTATTTATTTATTTATTTATTTATTTATTTAGTTCATTTCTATACCGCCCAATAGCCGAAGCTCTCGACTTGCACTGGAAAACAGAAATTACCATAACCTTTTTAGTTTTTATGATAAATACATGAACTATGGGGACCTTTAGACAGTTTGGCCCAGTAGTTTTTGTGCTAGGCACAGGTAAAATTTGAGTTTTGTGAGGAAATCTCTCAAAGCAAAAAGCTATAATTCTTCAGTGCTTCCCCAGAAGTGCATGAAATTTGGGCACCTGGCAGCCTCAGTGGAGGTGACTGAACCTGCCAAACGTCAGACAGTTCAGCCTAGTAGTTTTTGTGCTAGCCATACATAAAGTTTCCTTTTCTCAGAAACTAAAACAAAAGGTAAAAAACTGTCAGCCACACAGGGGATTAGAGATCCTAATCAGAAGGTGTTTAAGGTGACAGTTAGGAGGTCACTGTCCCTAATCTCTGGTGTAGGAGTTTTTTTGAAGTGCAAAAGTACTTTCCTTTTGTCTGTCCTGAATCTACCAGTGACCTTAAAGGAAGAAAGAAAAGCTAAACATCTCTTTGGCTGCAAATTGCAATACACATTACCTGGAAAAGTCTGAACTCAGTGGGGCTTATTTATTAATTGCACTGCTTCACTTCCTCTACTCCATATAATTTTATAAACCTCTACCCTTATTTGCCTTTCGTCTAAATTAAATAGCCCAAACATTGAAGATAGAGTTGCTCCAGCCCCCTGATCATTTTGGCAGCTCTTTTCCGTAGGAAGGGTAAGATGAAGCAAACATTAAAAAATACATATAGCCTCACCTGATCATATTCCTCTTATGGTCATTTGATGTACACAAGGGAAAGCAAGCGACAGGCAAACAGTCTTGGAAAATCAGTAAAAGTGATGATGCTTCATATTATGTATTGCTTTGGCCGCACACTGTTTGCTTGTGCACAGTAATGTGCACACCAAATATGGTGCACTCACACAGCACACACACATACGACCAAAAGAAAAGCAGATAACAGAAAAAAAGACTTACCTACAAGCTAAGGGGAGAGAGGAAGGTAAATAACACTAAAGCCTAATGGAAGAGAAAAGGGGTGGCAGGGGTGGTATTCTTTCTTTTTTTATAAGAATATAGAGAGCTGAGAAATGGGTAGGGAAGGAATAGTAATTGAGAAGTGGGGGTGGGGTGAGCCAAAGAAGGAGCAGTACAAAGCAAGGAAACAAACTGCTGGGTTAAAAGTTCAGCCTTATTAGCACCTAGAGATGTCACTTTCCAAGGCCCAGTTCCCCGCTCTCAACCCCTCTCCCCCTCCCTTCTCTAGCAGGTTGTTACATTTGCTCAGATAGGTTGTCGGGGCTTCAGAATTGTCCGAAGTGATCCAAAGTGCTTCGGATTATTCCGATCCACTTTGGACCGCATTTTGGATTCAGACTGAAGTAGTTAGAATCACCCTGATCTGCTTCAGAATTTGGGATTTGGACTGCAGCAATGCACAGGCCTAGAGACTACCATTTCATGTATGTCCAATATAAATCAGGAAACTTAGTAAAAAAACACACCCCTAATTGTTCATTTTTTAAAATTACATAATTTGAAGGTATTATATAGGTAGCAAATAATGTATTTCATGTTAACGTCATGCAGCTGTGACATTGTTTAAGGATTGCATTCTGGAGTCAGTTCTACTATATTTTTGTTTTGTAATGTGAAGAAACCCTGTTTTGCTTTTCTTTTCACAAATAAAATTGGACTCTTACACCCTAACTAATCAAGCAAATATACATCAGTGTATTTACAGTTTGCTGTCCTTTCTGGCATGCAGTAAGATGTGTGGTAAATTGGTTTAATGGAAGACACTTTGTCCAACACATCTAATTGAAGATTTTAATGAGTGCCCTTGCAGTTAATGAGCTATCTCACTAATGAGCATGCTAGAATGCCCTGTAAATGACTCCAGGAAGTTTCCGCGTGCATGTATATTAGAATCTTATGCTAGAAATATGGCACAGATGTTGTTGTTATTACTTTTGTTAAAAACTTTTTCTCCAGGATTGGTTAAACCTACTTAGCTATTCTCTGTAAGTAATTAAGACTGTACTTGTACACATACTTCTCTGGGACCAAGTCCCATTGAAATCAGTGTGGCTTACTTCTGAGTAGATGTTATGGGAGGGGAAGGGAAGACAAGATAAAGGTGTACAAAATTATGCATTGTGTGAAGAATGTGGATAGGGAGAAATATTTCTCCCTTTTTCAAAAGACTAGAACCCGGTATCATCCTATGAAGCTGACTGGTGGGAGATTCAGGACAGATAAAAGGACAGCACATAGTTAAACCATGGAACTCACTACCCCAGGATGTAGCGATGGCCACCCATTTGGATGGCTTTAAAAGGGGGTTGGACAAATTCCTGGAGGAAAAGGCTATCAGTGGCTACTAGTCCTGATGGCTATGTGCTACCTCCAGTACCAGAGGCAGTGAGCCTGTGTACACCAGTTGCTGGGTAACATGGGTGGGAGGGTGCTGTTGTGCTCATGCCCTGCTTGTGGGTTCCCAGTCGACAGCTGGTTGGCCACTGTGTGAACAGAATGCTGGACTAGATGGACCCTTGGTCTTATCCAGCATGGCTCTTCTTATGTTATGTGTACTCAGAAGTAGTTTCATTGAGTTCAATGAGACTTAGAGGTAAATGTATATAAGGCTGCAGTATATCATATTTATAATAATTTTCTTTACATATAAATAGTAAGAAGAAGAAAAAAGAAATGGTGTGTTTTTAAGTCTTTTGGAAGAGGCTGCTAAATACTCCTGGCTTTATAATATACTTATTCTAATGTATTTTAATAGAGTTTATATTCCTAATGTACTTAAAGAAGCATGAGAATGGTTTTGGTTGATGCTAACTGACAACTGCATTTGAAGTTAGGAAAGAAGTTTCCCTGAGGACAAACTTTTTTTTTTTTAACCTTCCCTTTCAGTGTGTGGCTTGGCTCACTGCCAATAAATCATCTAGAGCTGACTTGGTTCGCACGGAATGCTAAGCCATGGTTAATTTAACCCATGGTTAACCCAGGGTTTGTTGTGCTATGCAGGGTTTGTCTGACCCTGCATAGGTCAGAGGAAACCCCTGCGAGGAAAAAAGTGGTTTATTTTCTCAATCCTTAGGTTGTTTGTTTCCCTCCTCTTTCAGCTGCTTTATCCGTGTATCCCAAATGCCTTTGTGGTGCTGCAGTACTTTTATATACAGTGACTGGTGGTTGTTGTTTTTTTTACCATTCTTGCCCACTGCCTATGTAGCTTGGTGAAACAACCCATGAATAACCTACAGCTCTGGGTTCATATGTAACGATAACCCGCTTTAAAAACTCCACATTCACAACCCCATCACTATTATCCTGTTGAGACGTAACGGCAGCTTTTGGGTTCTTTGTGAGTTAAACAACTGCAGGTTAACCCAAGAACAAACCATGGGCTAATTTGGGGTTGTTTAATCCACAAACAACCCAAGTGCCTGGGTTTGGACGTTATGGAAACAACCTACAGATGCTGCAGGTGTAGGTTGTTCCTGGAAACTGGAAGCCGCTCATGCACAACGTGCATCCTTGCAATTACTGCTGAAAGCAGCTGTTACGTCCTAAGAGGACGAATTCTACAACTCATGGGTTAAATAAACCATGGTTTAGTGTTAGGTGTGAACCACGTCTATACTACACACCAGCTCACAGCTTGTATCACATTGTGGCCTAAATTGTGTGGGTTGGTTTGAAGGGGATTAAGGTTCCTGCCTTGGTTAGGGGAATTTATGTCCTTTTAAGACCTTTCCAGTTATTTTACTCTAACCTAGTGTTGGCATGGTTTTCTGAGCATGTAACTAGTATGAAGTCCATAACTTTGAATTTATTATAGAACGGAGCGTGTTTGGACATAACAGCAAATTGTGGTTTAATTAATTTACCCACGATTTGCCATGATGTGTGCTGGGCATGTTCTGCAGTCTTTTTGAATATTCAGTCCCCTGTTGGGCTGATCAGGGGTTTCTAGGTGACATCCAAACCCAGACACTGTGGGTTAATCATGGGTTAAACAATCTATAGTCAACCTAACTACTAATTGTAGGTTAACTGTGGGTTGTTTAACCCATGATTAACCTATAGTGTCTAGGTTCAAAATGTTCATGAATTGCACCCAGCATGTTCCATGCAAATCGTGAGTTAATTAATTAACCCACAATTTGCTGCTGTTATGTGCGAACTGGGTCTCTGTCTTCAGTGTTTCTGTCAGAAGGAGATAATGTTATGTTCTCTACATAAATTAAGCTCTACATGTTCCCTTAATTTTTAGCCCATAGATGAGAGCAGTCAGATGAGTGATCTCCCAGTCAAAGTAACTCACACTGAAACAGGCAAAGTTCTCCTTGGACCAGAGGCTCCTAAAGCAAGTCAGTTGGATGCTTGGTTAGAAATGAACCCGGGGTGAGTAATCAAACATGCCCCTAAACCCACAATCTGTTCCTTTTGCATTGCATTTATACATTTGAAATAATTTCAGATTCTCATTTTGTTTCCATGCTTTTTTGAAATGCACTTTTACTCTGATTTTTATAATATTATTTGAAAAGATGCTGAATTTGGGGGCTGTTACCCCTCCTTCTCATGTTCTCTCACCTGTTTCTTCCCTACCAGCTATGAAGTGGCACCCAGGTCAGACAGTGAAGATGAAAGTGGCTCTGAGTATGAAGAAGATGTGAGTGAACGCCTCATCTTGATGCATATATTTATCTAAAAGAATATTTTTTAAAATGCAATATTCACTCCAGGGACCAGAGAGTGAGAAAAAGCATACAGGAAGGTAGCTCTGACCATTAAAATAACTACTGCTATAATACTGCAAGATAAATAGTGGAAAAAGTAGCCTTATTAGAATAGCATTCATGATGTATCATTCCCCTACTCCCCCCTTTGTACTGTAACTAGTAATGAGCCACAAGATAATGCTAATTTGTTTGGCATTTCTTGTCTAAACAAGAAGCTTCAATGTGATGGGAGGGAAACTGCAGTATTGTAATCCAATTAATTAACAGGGAAGATGGACTAGATATAAATCTTTAGGTAATGAAAGAGTACAGATTTCACTTCAATTACTGATGATCATGAATCGCTATAAATAATGTGGTTTACTTTTTAAGAAATTACAGCTTGTTAAAGCATATACAAGTTGTCCTTAATTTAGTTACCAACCTGTCTGCTTGGATCAATTTATCTTCATATATCAACTTATATTTCTTTGAAAGGTGAGATGTTTTTAATCAATACCTCATTAAAATACCATCATGCTTCAAAGAGGAGGAAAATAAATCTGGAATACAGCTCTTGGTGTATTTTGGCATTTCAGCAATCAAGCATGGATTCAGTAATATTCCAAATTGTATTTTAAAAGCATTGTCAATAACAGCTAGGAAAATAGAGACGCATAGTTACAGCCATCCTGAGATCTTAATGATATAGGGCGGGATATAAATGTTTTAAATAAATAAGTAAAAATAGTTAGATAACAGTGCTGGGAATAGGAAGTAGTTCGATTCTTTCTTTCTAGCCCTCTAAAGGCTGTGACTTCAGGGAAAGAAAAGGTAAAAGGGATTCTATTAAATTAGTAAGACCTGTTTGCCATGGTTATGTTTTCCATCTTGGCTTGGGATCCAGAGCTCATGAAGGTTCCCCCACCCAATTTCTGCTGGTTCTCCCTTCTCACTACATCTCCCTACAGTCTTTGACCCTTCAGCATGGCTTTTCAGTGTGCAGCTAGCAGAGTTCCACTCACACAGCTCTGGATGTTTTTGCATCAGTGTGCCCAGAGGCAGGTTCTTGGGACTCAGTCACATTCTTCTTATGGTCAAAAGTGAAAAATGATTAACTGTCACTGCCATTTACCACTTACTGATAAGATGCTTGAATAGTCAGAAAATTATAAAAGGCAGAAATCAGAAGAACAATTGTTCCAGAATTAGAGCGCTTTGAGCTTTTTCTTGTTTTTGGTTTTAAATGAAAAAATGTTCAGTAGTCTTGTGCAGCAAAGTAGTCTGAACACTTTCTGACTCTCAAGTTTAATATGAGAAGGCTCATTAATATTTAATGCTTTATTTTTTCCATTTGGATTCTGATTGTAGACCCAATGTATTATGTAGCTCTTATGTAACTCCAGCTGTCATGCACCATGACTTGGGTCTATGTTCATCTTGTGAAACAGAACTCTCTTCTCGTTAGGTATTTTAAAAGCAAGAGGAATCAAGAAAAGGCAACAAATATTGCAAATTTGGAAATACTACAAAATCATAAGGCAAAATGTCCATAAAATCAAACTAAACCCTTTTTCTTGTGCCATTGTTAGCACTGGATAAATATTAGTCATACAATCTATTATGAAGATGACTTTGTTTTAATAAAACAAAAGGCAACATAAGTGGTGGGAATATGTAGTCTGCCATTTACAAAGTTATGTGATAATATAGTACTTGTGTAAGTTTAACACCTGGACTACTGTTTTTTGCAGGAAGATGAAGAGGAATCAAGTAGACAAGAAACAGATGAGAAGATACACCTGGATCCAAACAGTGAAGATGTGTCAGAAAAAGATGCTAAACAAATCATTGAGTGAGTAATTTGGGAAGGCATGGAAAGCAAACCGTTTTGTACACTGTTATTTCTGCAACTGATTGCTGTATGCTTGTGTAAATGCTAAGATTGCAAAATAGTTAGGAATGTAAAGTTAAAAGTGCCTCTCTTGGTTTGCTTTATAGGACAGCCAAACAAGATGTGGATGATGAATACAGCATGCAGTACAGTGCCAGAGGGTCTCAGTCCTACTATACAGTGGCTCATGCAATTGCTGAGAGAGTGGAGAAGCAGTCTTCTCTTCTTATTAATGGCACACTAAAACATTATCAGGTAAGCATCCTAGATGAGATTGCTTTTGTGGTTGCATTTACAATATAACTCCTTCAGTGGATCTTTACCGTAGAGGTTCTCAAACTGTGCCATAATGAGTCCTCCTAAAATCAAGACAAAACATGAGTCTCACCAAATGAATATCTTTAACCAAGTGGTTTTGATTCTTGAATCCTTCTCTTGAATACTTTAAAAAAACATACCATATTCTCTCCCTTTCTCCATTGAGTTGTCTGGTTCCAGACATGGGACAAAGAGTGAGTTCTGCCTATCGATAGGACTCAGATAATTTATTTCTTCACTCAGCAAGACTTACTATGACAGTGTTTGAGAATTCATTGCCCTTCAGAGTTCTCTGCAAAGCTGGAACAATTTCAGTGTCCATTCTGCTCATAACTGTGCTGGTGGTAGGAGCTCATGATTCTCGATTGGTGTTATACCAGAAAGCTACATACAGTCTCTCTAAAGTCCTGACATTGCATACATTTTGCATGTTTAAGTCCTAGCTATTGGGCTGGGTGATGTCATGGGCTAGGTTCAAGCTTACCAGAGTACCTCCTCTCCTGAATACATGATAGCAACATTATATCCATAACACTCTTTGATCTGGTTGAGGCATAAAGCTGGCTCCCTACAAACGATGGTTTCCAAATAGTTTGGAATACATGTGCCCTTTCTTCTCATAACAACATATGATCCATTCTGGATCAGACCAAAAGCCTATCTAGTCCAGCATTCTGTTTGCACAATAGCCAGCCAGATGCCTATGGGAAGCCCACAAGAAGGAGATGAGCACAATTATAGCACCTCCCTGCTCATGTTCCCCAGCAACTGGTATTGAGAAATATACTGCCTCTGATACTGGAGGTAATATATAGCCATAATGACTAGCAGCCACTTATCCTCTCCTGTGTGAATGCTCCTTCCGTTGTTGGGCTTAATCATAGTTTAGTGTTACATCTACACTAATGTTAATCATGGTTAATGCTGATCAGGTTCCCCTGTTAAGTATGCTTGCAAACCCTCTTTGGATCTGTTTTCAAACTAGTTAAGATGGGAACCCTGGTTAGTATTGGTGCAGATTAATGCTTAGGCCTGGTTTAAATGTGATAATGGGAGGATCACAATATAGGAAGCTACCTTAACCATGTCAGCCCAGTGGTCAGTCTAGCTCAACACTGGTTGGCAGTGGTTCTCCAGGATTTGAAACAGTGGTCTTTCCCAATTCTACCTGGAGATGCCAGGGATTACACCTAGGACCTTATGCATGCAAACATGTGCTCAAGCACTGAGCTATGGTACACTGTTTATTTCCCTTCCATTCTTCCCTCCCTTTCTTGTTCTCCAGAATTACTGGGTTGCTATAATCTTAGTTTGCCAGGATGTCTGAATCAGGCATACTATTAGCACTAACCTTAAAACCGTGGTTTTGTGGGTAGCAATCACCATAGCTGGTTGATCAGAAACCACAGCAGATGAAGGTTAAAGCAACCTTACGGGAGATGGAGGAGAATGTGTTCAGATTTCCAGTCCGACAAACTGTGGTTTTGAAATACCATCTAAATTGAACCTAAACTATGGTCAAAGCTGACAGAGGAAGTGAACAGGGAGTTCAAACCGGAGAAAGGTAGAGGGAGTGGGAGAGAGCACATGTCCCTACAGCTGGCTTCCAATTTGCAAACCATGGTTAATCTGCACTGGAGCTCTAATTTTGTTTTTACGTTCTAAATGTCTTAAGCTGTTCTGCTAACTAAAAATTAGCGGTTTAGCATATTACACCAATATTAAATTGATTTTGTAGTCTATAATTTGTTCCCAAGAAATATTCGGGGTAGTTTTGTTGCTACATGCAAGTTGGAGGTTAGGTAGTGTAGTGTTCTGAAAGGAAAGCAAGAAAAATATAGGGCCTTGGAAATATAAATTCATGGCACATATGGACTGTTAGGAGCCTGAAGTGTGTCACGGTATGAGCAGCATTAATCTTTAGCACTGTGCCCAGTCATTTTGGGGAGGAAAGGCATTCTAAGCTTTGGCCTACATAGCAGCACTGATTCATGTGCAGGCAATTTTTGTGGTTCCTTTTTCATTGTGCCGGATGCAACGAGCACATCCTCTTCTGAGGAGTGCTCAACACCAAAGCAGAAATGTTAAAATCAAAACATTACTGTGTGCACAGACACTGGATAACTGAGGTGATTCTCCTGCATTTCAGATCCAGGGCCTGGAATGGATGGTTTCCCTGTATAATAACAATTTGAATGGAATTTTAGCTGATGAAATGGGGCTAGGAAAGACCATACAGACTATTGCACTCATCACTTATCTGATGGAGCACAAAAGGCTCAATGGCCCCTATCTCATCATTGTTCCCCTCTCGTAAGTAGATGAACTCCTTCTAATGATATTTTTCTACGCTATGCAGATTTGCTCATTAACAACATGTCCCCCCCCCTTTTTTTTTTTTTACTCTTAATGGCTAGATGAAGCATGCAGTAGGGCTGTGCTGACTGTGTACTCTGGATTTGGGCTTTGATTGTCTTCCCTTCTTCTCAATGGATTGACTGGCATTGGGGACCAGATGTCTGATAAAAGCATTTAGCAGTCAAGATTTACTGTATTTCTTAGTCACTATAGCTTGTCCCTGTGATTCACAAGAGAAAATATATATATTTCCTGTCCAATTTGTCATGTATAACACTTCAGAAGGAATTCTTGAAGCTGCTAAATCTTTAAAAAGTGAACTCCTGAATGGCATCCAACACAATATTATGGCATGCTTTGACCAAAGAAAACAAACATTATAAACAAAAGTATTGACTAGTTGTTTGTTGTATTTACTCAGTGACTCATTAGCTACTTTTGCAATTGCCCCACAGCTTTATATAACACTGGATTTTAAATAAACACAGTAACACCATGTTCCCTGAATCTCTCTCTTGCATTTACAAGAGGGAATGTTATTCTTGGAAACAGTTAACTTTGAAAAGACTCTTATTCTATTAAGGCTAATGATTTTAATTATAGCTAATAGACTGTGTTACTTTGTAACTCAGATGTGCATTTATACAGATGTGTCTGTGGTTGTTCATGTGATAAAGTATTCTCAGGCTGTACACACACCCATCAAAAGTATAGAATGAAATTCTGCATCTGATATAACTGTCAGTAAATCATATAATAATTTATTATGGCTGCAATATTTGGATTATTGGACAATTAAATATATTTTTAATCAAACAAAATAGTAGAAGCATGAAGCGGAAAAGGAACTATGTCATCTCCCAAGCCTGATCCAGTTTTTTTAAACATTCACAACTAGGGATGGGGGAGAAATACATTTAGCTCTCATTTTAATATGAACCCACTTAATTTGCACTCTCCAAACTAAAATATGAGTTAGAAAGCAGATCCTGTGGTTTCTAAACTCCTCCAAATTTTCTGATGAAGCTCTGTGATGAAAATAAATACATATACAAAGGTGTATATTAGGGGAAATAGCATACAAAAATGTGTACATTAAGGGAAATGGCATACAAAAAGGAATATATTATGGGAAATTACTTGCCAAGAATGCATATAGTAGGGAAATGCCTATGAAAATGCATATAAATTTTTATCTAGACACTTTACAAAAACATTTGCAGATTGATGTAGAAACAGGACGGAATGAACTTGTGCTGGAAAAAATGCGAACGTTATAGAAAGCAAAACAGACAGATTCGTCCATCCCTATTCACAGTGCACTTCTAACACTTTTCCAAGGTGTTCTTAAATACAGGGGCTAGGATCATGGATCTGTATAAAAATGAAACTTGTGCATATGTACCACAGCTTTTGATCCTCTGGCGGCACTATCACATTATTTAAGAAAGAGGGATATGTATGCATGACAGTGTTTCCACTTTCTGTCTTCAGAAGACTGCTAGGAAGTAAGGAGCTAGGTGTAAAAATGAACCACAAGGTTTGTAATTACATGCCTGCTGCACTAACTCTTTCAATTTTATAAACAGCTGCTTTAATTTAAATCCAGACTCAGATTCACCAAATTGTTCCCTCTTCAGCAAAACACTAAAATTCATTCCAATAGTTCGTTTGATTCAAATTGGACAAGTTTATGCATGCATATAACAGCTTTGGAGAACAAGGATGGAGTCCTGAGCTGAAACCCGGGCAGCATTTTCTCTCATTATTAGAAAAGCTTCCCCTGTAGCTCTCCCTACTCTTAACAACAGTGTAGTCCAATGCAGTCTGCATGTTTCATTTTGCTATTCATCTTGAAGAATAAAAGGCTGAGGAATTTGTCTTCTTTTTCATTCTTACTGTAAGAATATTGAGTTCTAAATAAATTTATTGGAAAATTAGCTTTAATATTCTTCATATTTTTAATCTTTTATATAGGACTTTATCCAACTGGACTTATGAATTTGACAAATGGGCTCCTTCTGTGGTGAAAATTTCTTATAAGGTCTGGATGTCCTGTATATATGAGTATAAAGCTGGCAGTGTATATTGCTTTCCCTTTTCCATGGTCATAACAATTTAGTTGTAAAGTTTTGCTATGCACTAAAAATTGCTTAATTAATATCTCTCTTTGTAATAGTCCACAATCAAGTTCAGGTATTGAAATGTAATATGAAGTTGTTAATGCTCATATTCCAAAGCGTTTTGACGGGAGTAATATAGATGATAAATAACGTGCATTTGTGTATTCCTGCATTATTTTTATTTACTTAAAATATTTACGTAGATCCCACTTTTCATCTGAGATTTCAAGGTGGTTTACTAGTAGTGAATTAGTTCTGCTTTGGACTAATTCAGTCACAGTTATTGTTATGAAGGCTAGTGTAAGACATAGGGGTACGAGACAGCCTACAACCTAAGATATAAGCAGTGCTTTTTCAGCACCCATTTTCAAGTGGGAAGTTATTAGATTGTATCCAGTTGGTGCCCCTTCACTGTTAGAAGGCTTTTTGATCCACCTTCTATCAGTGGAACAGGGAGGGAGATAATTTTTGGTGATTCCTCACCCCTGCATCCCCCTCTGCCATCTTTAACACTTTTCTGAAGGGACCTCGAACCCTCTGGAGCAAATGGGGGTGAGGGTGGGGGGCAGAGAGCTGCAGGGAAGAGGGGGAATACTGCAAATGCCTCTCTCCATGTTCTGCTGATCAAAATCACCGCTGGATTGAAGAGCCTTCCCCCAGCAGAGGGACATCAATTCGATAGAACCCATTATAATATATTTTCTCTTCAGCTTCTTCTGCAAAAGGGATTGAATTGTAATCAACATGTTAGTCACATTTTGCTGCACATTTCTGTGCAAGATATTGATATCCTTGTTTTAGTAAACTATAATTAGAAATCATTATGGTTCTTTTCTCTTTCAGGGTACACCTGCTATGCGCCGATCACTTGTTCCCCAGCTTCGTAGTGGAAAATTTAATGTTCTTTTGACTACTTATGAGTACATAATAAAGGACAAACACATTCTTGCTAAGGTAATGCTATATTTCTTACCATTCTTAATGACACGTTTCCTCCCAAATAGCTAGGATTGTACTAAGGAAAGACGTTCTCGATTCAGTATCCATGATCACTGTTGTTTTTAAAAGCGAGTTCCATGTTTTCCTTTGCCTTAATTGAGTCATTAGGCCCTTCTTCCCACCCATTCATGGTCTCCTCTCCTATTGTGGCACTTTCGGGATTGCAGATGAGAGAATGGTTTTGTTACCTGTGGATCCCATCAATACCGCACAGCCGTCTCACTGTAGCGAAGCAGAGCCATCTCTACATCATTCTGCCTAATAACATTTATCCTGGAACCCTGCTATTCCACTTTTATCCACAGCTCTTCTCCAGTTCTTTGTTTCCGAGCAGAGGCGAATATGGTTAGAAAAGGAGCCAGGCTGTGTAGTTACTTTTTGGATGTGGAAAGATAATAGAGACTACACTGAAACCTGTTATATTCATTTTCACTTGTTCACTAAACCCAATAGCTCAAAATCACTGCTTTGATCTAAATAGCTGAATAGCTAATAGACTCTGAAATGTGAGGACTAATCTTTGGAAACTATTGCTTCAGTGAAAGTGGAGGTATTTAGGTAATGGAGCTCACTTTGAATTGTTATATATAACTCCAGTCCCACTTGTGAAACTTCAGAGCATGTAAATGTCTTAATGAGATTTCATATGTTTGCTATAGTCACATTTTGAAAAGTTAGTTTTCTTAATACTTTTTTCCTTTCCTGGTCTCAAATTAAATAGACGGTGTACATTCTTGGAGACAAGACACTTCTAATAAGCTTTTGGGGATAGCCTAATCAAATGATAACAGTTCTGGTTTTCAAAGATTTTCATCCTTCCATTTTTTTAAATTTTTTTTAGCACACCTTCTGGTACTTCTACTCTTTAATTTGCAATGTGTTAAATGGCTTGAGTTTCAGCAGCTGCTTGGATGCTGTTGCCATTGTGGGAGCTAAAGCTTCCTGGGATGATACCTATTGTGAGGTTACCTCCACTAAAGATGGCTCTCATTGTGTACTTTATCAAAGTAAAAATTTGGTGAAGTTAGAACAAAACATTAGAAATTATAAGGACAACATGACATTATTGTTTGTTTTCAATGGATTGGTGTTCAATCACAATCAAGTGCATTTTGAATTAATCTGTGGGCCACTTCATCTGATACATTGAGCATTTGACCTGGTTTACACACAATGCTATCCCATTGTTTATTTAGCCTATGGGTTGTTGAATTCTGGGTTGTCATGATGTGCGAACCCAGTTGCGCAAATAAACTATGGTTTGTTTAACCACAAAACTACCCAGAAAGAGATCTCATGGTTTGTTGTTGGGTTGTGAAATCTGGGTTGTTTAAAACATGTCATTATGTGCGAACCCAAATCTGTGGATTGTTCATTAGCTGTTTCGCTAGGCTACAGAAGTGGTGTACAGGAGTGGTAAAAAAAACAACAACCCAGCTGCTCTACATGCCAGTACTAAAGTGCCACCAAGGCATTTGGGATTCAAGGAAGGAACAGGCGAAGGAGGACGGAAACAAACAGTCCAGGGATTGAGAAAACAAATCATGATTTGTTCAGTCGTGTGCCAGACAAACCCTGGGTAGGGCAACAAATCATGGGTTAAACATGGGTTAAATAAACGATGAGTGAGTGTTATGTGCGAGCCAGGTCACATGCTGTATCTTCATCACCCATGCAAAAACAATTTTTTTTAAGGATTTAAAAATGAGTTTAAAATGTGTTGATGTGGATATATCTCACAACATAAGGACCACACCGTGAATGTACCAGCAAATATACAGTTCATAGAATCATAGGGTTGGAAGAGGCCTACAAGACCATCAAGTCCAACCCCCTGCTCAATGCAGGAAGCCTGATTCCCAGGCAGTCTCCCATCCAAGTACTAACCAGGGCTGACCTTGCTTAGCTTCTGAGATCAGATGAGATTGGGTGCATCCTTCTGTCCTCTCCTCACACTTCAACTGCAATTTCTTTTGAGGCCATGAAACTAGTCTGTATCTCTAATTACATACGTCTGCTAAAGGATGCCACGCAAATATTTTTTTTCAACTTTGGCTCTCAGTGTATAAACAGTAATGTGAATTGGTACACTAGCAGTTGGACAGATCAGTGTCTCATCTGGTTCAGAGCACAGCACACAGGATCTTCTATTCCACCTTGCATATATTCTCACACTTCAGTAGTTCAGAATGTTAAGAGTACTCTTATGTAATAGGATGCATACCCAATTGCTCCTTAACCATTTATCTAATCATTTTGAACTTCTATTACACAGGCCATTAGTGGTATTATACAGAGCTGTACAGATCAACTGTGCAGTGTATGTGGGAATTTTTTTTTAACTTGATGTACTTCAGTTTTATTGGCTGTTTTCCAGTATTACAAAAAGGGTAATCAAATTAGTTCAACTTTTTCAGTGTTGTTTAAAATGTTTTTGTCATATGTCTGCTCATTTTTTTTAAAGCTGAAGAATTGTAATTTTATTATTTATTAGAAGTATTTATAAATCACTTTTATGTCCATTGGGGCCCTCAAGCGCTGTATAATTTAAAACAATAGTATAATAAAACCACAACAGAATAAAAGCTGTAACAAAATATTATTTAAAACATTCTTCTTCGTGGTCTCTATGCATCACACATATGGGCTCTGTGCCTGCGCGGAGCTTCAATTCAGGAACTTCTATAGCTGAGAAAGCCAAACAGCACAGATTTTCCTGCCTGTCTAAAACTCATTTTTTTGTTTTCGTAGATTCGGTGGAAGTATATGATTGTAGATGAAGGCCATCGAATGAAGAATCATCACTGCAAGCTGACTCAGGTGTTGAATACTCATTATGTAGCCCCAAGAAGGATTCTCTTGACTGGAACTCCATTGCAGAACAAACTGCCAGAACTTTGGGCTCTCCTTAATTTCCTCCTTCCAACAATTTTCAAGAGTTGCAGCACCTTTGAACAATGGTTCAACGCCCCTTTTGCCATGACTGGAGAACGGGTACTGGCCTAGTTTGTTTAAACTTAAGCTCACAGAGATGACATTAGAAACAACATAAAATCTAACCCTAGCATAATAATATTACATCTTTAAATTACTTCACAGAAATATCTCTTCAGACTCTTGGTCTTCAAAATTGTATAAAGTGTAAATCTCTATATACTGAAAAATAATGAATTATATTTTTAAAGTACATGTCATTTCTTTTTCCATGACATTTCTTCAGGTGGATTTAAATGAGGAAGAGACTATTCTGATAATTCGGCGTCTCCACAAAGTTCTTCGACCCTTCTTGCTAAGGAGGTTGAAGAAAGAGGTTGAATCTCAGCTGCCAGAAAAGGTTTGTGTATGGAAGCCATGGCTGAAGTTTCCTAACCACTCATATTAAATCCAGGTTCCATAGCGCTGCCAAATGTCCAGCAGAAGCATGATACTGAACCCAAAGGTTGTCTGGGCCCATTTGCAAGATTTTCTACCCAAATGGCAGCAAATCTTGGGTTAATGAATCATGGGTTAACTTTGGATTGTTTAACCCACAAACAACCCAAAAAGAGGCTTGGTTTACATGTTGGGCAACAACCTGCAATTGAGCCCATCAGAGGTTGATTACGCAAAGTGAAAGCAGCTCACACACAGTACATAAGCCAGCAAATCATAGGTTAATTAACCCATGATTTGTCACAGTAATAGGCGAACCAAGACATTGCCAGAAACCTTTCAGAAGGATTGAACTTTGGCTCTGAATCTTGTTTTATGATACTATTCTGTGTTGTGAGTAGATAATATCAGTGGCATAGAACAAGGAGGTCTAGGTCCAAGTTTAGGACAAGATTTGGGCCTCTTTGCTTTGCCAGTGTTCAGGAAGTCATAGAATTCATTTGCATAATAGCCCATTTACAACAATTGCTTTTGGTCTCTATGGTTGTTGCATGACAATGTGGCGGTTGTCCATCTTTTGCTGATCCACCTTTGGATTACCACTGCGCCTTTGCCTACAGATTTACAATCTGAATCACACTTACAGTTATTCTAACATTCTCAGCTATTTTTATTTTTAATATTTATCAATCAGCTGACTATTGAATGTACACAAGGCAATATGTATAATTAAAACAACAAACTCAGTAATTCATCTCATTGGGACATCATCAGATTCTGTCAAAGCCCAGACAACTCCAATTGCTAGGGTTCTTTAGAGGGTGTCTTCTGTGAGATAATGGAATTAACCCCCTTCTGTATCATTGTCCCCTGTAAACAGACATTTAGGGACAACATGAAAGTGAGGCAACATCCAAATTTCATCTTTGCTAATGTTCTTGTCATCCATACCTCTGTCTAATGGATTTGTAAACCATTTACTAGTAAGGATGGCTTGGTTATTCTAGGTAGGGCTAGGTCCTGTAATCAGACATTCCTATTACTGAAACATTTTGAGAACTCTGTATTATTGTTTGCTTGTTTTTTTCACGCTAGGTTGAATATGTGATAAAGTGTGATATGTCCGCACTTCAGAAGATTCTGTACCGTCACATGCAAGCCAAGGGAATCCTGCTTACTGATGGCTCTGAGAAAGACAAGAAGGTGAGAGGGCTCTTAGTGCTTAGGATAGAGATTCTCAATCTTTTTCCAAATTAAACTTCCCTAAGCAAGAGGTTTGATCCTTCTCAAGTGTGACTTGGAAAAGACAACGATAACTTAGCAGACAGATTTCATTACATCTCAGACACAGGTTGTCACAAATAGATGGAGATGAAAGGATGAAACACAGAGTGTTTTAAAGTCCTGAAGACTTAGGAGAACCAGCATTGTTAATTAACACAAATAGGAGGCTAGCTGTGATATACCATTTGGGACTTTGAGGTAAGATATATTACAGAGGGCATGAAGTATGACTCTTTGGTGACTGCACTTAAGTCCAAGGGAGACCTGTCTTGCTTCCTCATTGTTGACCTTCCAAAAACTGGAAAAGGCCTTCCTTTTTAAGAAGACATTTGTTGTCTGATTTTTACTCTGTCTTTTGAATATTGAGAGTGCAATCCTGTGGGATTACTGCTCTATCCATCTATCCTAAATAAACCCTGGCAGGCAGTGCGAGAGGAACGATGGAGGTGTTTTTGCCTCCTGTTCTAGCATATTTAGCTAGACGGGCCTTAAAGCCTGTCTAGCTGACTTACCTCTTGGTGGGCAGGGATGGGAATAGAGAGGCTCGTGAGTCCAGCAGATTCACAGTTCCTCTTCCCCCTCCCTGCCCACCTTCCCACCCCCTTTTCTCCCTCCCTGCTACTCCAAACTCAGAAGACGAGCTGCTGTGGATCTTTCTGCACCTGGGGTGGGGGGAAATTCTCGCTTCGATTTTCCCCTCATGAGGTTGTAGGTACACCTAAGGCCTCAGGAAAAATGGGTGGGGGAGATCTGCAATATCCTATGGCCCCTGGGATGCCCTTCCAGGAACCATAAGATTGCTCTGTTAGACTATTTTGATTGCTTCTGTGTTGTTATTTTCACTGCTGTTTTCATGCTTGGTGTTCATCGAAAGGATGTTTTTAATTGTTAAAATTTTGATTTTTTAAAAAAGTTGTTAGTTGCCTTGAACATCTAGTAGATTAGGTGGGATATAAATGCTTTAAAAGAAATATATGGTGATGCATGAAGTATGCCATATATTGTGGTGTGTGAATTGATGCCCTTAAATTTTTTCACTTTCATTCATGACTGCTCTTTTGCTACTTCCTCAGGGAAAAGGAGGAGCTAAAACTCTTATGAATACGATCATGCAGTTGAGAAAGATATGCAATCACCCATATATGTTTCAGCATATTGAGGTAGATCAACCATCTGTTTTTGTTTTCTTGGAGAGTAATGTGATAGAAAGATAAACTTGTGCTTTATTCAGGTCTAACCAAAACAGGAGGTGCCCTTCATGCAAAAAGGGCCCTGTTTCAGTGACCTTCTGGGGGGATGTGAACAGGGGCAAAAGTGTTCATCCATTGTATGTGCTAGAGGAAGGAAACATATCTCTCATGTTGCCAAGGCAATTGGGTGATACTCCACCATTGCTCGAGTATTCCTGTCTGTCTTAAATAGTGTTTCTGCTTTTGGAGTCCTTTGCAAGTCAGGCCATTTCATTTCAGAAAAATAAGAGCCAAAAGCTATTAAATTGTACATCTTCCATTCAAGAATCTATTTGTGAGCTGTGGTTGAATGTCTAAGATAAGCTGCAATATTGTTTAAGTAGGCTGTTCTCAGTAGTACAGAATGCTCTTGAGATGCAGAAGAACATGTGAATATTTCTGTTATCTCATTTTTGTTCTCTTTTCATGCCAAAACATAAAGCATAACTGTTGGGGTGGTGGAAGAAACAACATAATTGAGAAGGATGAAGATATATTAAAGTGGAAATGAAAATAGCTTTGAATTATTTGGGTTCCTTTCACCTGTTGTGAGAGTGTGGTGCAGGTATTCTGATTTATTTGGGGCTGTGCAGTCCTATCAGTTATTGCACTGGAAATAATTATTTGGGATGGGTTTAACAAACTATGTGCCAATGTAGCATCACAACTTGTTTTCAGTGATGGTGTGAGCCAACCCAGAACATCACTTGATGATGCAGTATGGATCAGTACTGCTATGTCAACAAAAGCCACATTACCAAATAGATTGTTGTACAGTGGCTGATAAAAAGCACAGTAGTGGTAGGGTGAGACTATGACTGGGTTCACATGACGCAACAACCTATCGTGGGTAACTAGCCACGATGGGTTGCCATGTCATCTGAACCTAGACTGCTTCGCACAAGGTGGCTTGTTTTTCAGCAGCAAGCCACCCTGACAACCCATGGCTTGTTCTAGAGGTTGTTTGATCCATGATGGCTGTAGTGTTGTCCAAGCCAGGGAGAGCAATTTCATTGTGGGTTTCAGGGATCGGCTACAGAGCTGCGCTTTGCGATCTTACCCTTGCAGCCACCAGTGACAGCCCCTCCACCGATGCTCAAACACCACTTTGGAGTGATCGTCACTGGCTTGCTACCCTTTTGGATTTTTTTTTTGTCCCAGAAAACCGTGCAAATATGTTCATAATTTTTTTAAATTATTTTTTGGGTCGGTCTTTCACAAGTGTGCTCTCACCTCTCTCAGATATGTGTAGTCTCTTGCCCAGTCAGTTTCTTATAGGTTTGAGCTGTCAAAGGTAGCACTGAAGGAGGAGTATGCAACATACAAGGAAACTGGCAAGGCGAGACTACATATAAGCTAACACGCGTTGGAATCACAAAACAATAGGAAATTTTTATTTGGGGGATGCCTAAATAAACAGTTTCCTGTGATCAAATTCTTGGCCCTTCATAAAATAGTGTGTTGTGGCACATGGAGTGATACAGAATGTTTTTCATCTTTCTCTGTCTTAATAAAAAAAAGTTCCCTTTTACAAACAGCTGAGAAGATACATTGGCTGCATTCACACATCATGATGAGCCAGAACCGCTGGCTTATCCTGGTTTACTGCGAATTGTTTGCTCCCACTTTGTCCAAGGGGGTATAACAAATCAGAAATGAAAAGTTTCTGGTTTGTTGCTCCAAAGAAGCCAGGAATAAACCAGGGTTTGTTCTTGGCTCATGGATCTTGGCTTGTTTGGGAGCAACAAACCAAGAACCCTGGTTTGGAAGTCACACAAAGCTTTCCTTTTCTAGTCTGTTTTGGCTGCTCATGTGAAGGGAGTGGCGAAGTGGGAGCAAACAAGCTGTATGAACCAGCACGCTGCTCATTCCCAAATAAACCAGGATAAGCCCTGCAATTATTCTGTGTGAAAGCAGCCATTCAGACAAGAGAATACCTTTGCATTAATGACCCATTCTTTTTTACAAAGCATAAATTTATTCGTATATTATGAAAATATTCATATATTAGTAAGATAAGATGTGGCAAAATGTACTTTGTATTGGTCCTTTGTTTACTAATCCAGCCATTTCAAGAATTTGCAAGTAGATTGCCAGTTAATTCACATAAAATAAGTATATTTATTATAATATGGTTCATGCATTCATAAGAAAAATACCATTCCTAAAAAGCCATTATTTTAAATAACAGTTACTGTACAAAGCTGGATTTAAAGTTTATGACTGTTTTTAAAAAGGGTAGTGTTGGGTGTCTTTTTCCTAGAAGTGTGAAATAATTCACTGTTATCATTTCACAGGAATCCTTTGCTGAACATTTGGGCTATTCAAATGGTGTCATCAATGGGTAATTTTTTTTCTGTGCACCTGTCCAAGATTACTTTGTTGATTTGTTAGGGATTTTTTTTAGTTTCAAGAGCAATTATTTATTATTCTCTAATATCCTCTAGCACAGGGGTGGGCAAAAAATAGATCTCCAGATGTTTTGGACTTCAACTCCCAACATTCCTGTCCATTGACTATGCTGGCAGGCTTCTGGGAGTTGAATTCCAAAACATCTGAAGATCGTCTTTCTGTCCACCCTCGCTCTAGTGTATCATGTAGTGCATGAGTAGGCAACGTGGTGCCTATGGGCACCAATGCACCCCTGGACACTTCGCTGGGTACCCACCAAGGAGCCCTACCCCTTCCACTTAAAAAAAAAAAAGTTGAATTAACACATTTTCTTACTTGCTAATGGGATCACTGTGAAATAGGTTTCTGTTGGTGCTGAAAACTGTGGTGTGTTCAAAGGAGTTGTTTAGTGTGTTGGGGCTCAGACCCCACCTCTGCCTTATACTCAGTCTTTTGGGCAGGTTATTTGTTGTTTGCCATGACACTCATGGCAGCCGTTTTGTGGTGGTGCCCAGGACATTTTTTCAAATTTGTGCCTGTGGGCACACAAAGGTTGCCTACTCTACTGTTTAAAAGTAAAATATTTCTCTAGAAGGTATGACCCTGTCAAGATTAAGCAGTTCCTTTCTAATGGGCATTTATTATTGGTGCATTGTGAATGAAGAATGAAATAAGTCATCAGTTTAATTGATTAAGATGAAATAAGATACAAAGTAAAGCCTGTTGATTTCAGTGGGGGTACATGCTTAAATCCCTTCCATTAAAAACAGTGGGATTTTAACAGCACAGCTGTATTTCCTTATTTATTATATATACGGATATTTATTCAGAAAGAAGCCCCTTTGACTTAAATGGAACTTAATGTCAAATACATCCTTAATTTTGGCTGGTCACACCCAAACTACATAAAATTTCAAACTGATTGTGATAATGAAATGCCTCCTCAAATTTTAGAACCACGGTCAACAATAACATTCATTGGAAAGCCAGATTGTAAAATAGGGTGTAGGTCCAAATATCTTCTGCAAATTTAGAAAAGCTCAAACTGACACCAGGCAGAGAGGTTTATTGCAAAGATTCTAGAGCAATATTTTGGAACTTTTAATAGACCT
Organism: Heloderma suspectum; assembly: GCF_057233095.1. Taxonomy (NCBI): domain Eukaryota; kingdom Metazoa; phylum Chordata; class Lepidosauria; order Squamata; family Helodermatidae; genus Heloderma; species Heloderma suspectum. The sequence continues at coordinate 103,772,462 of NC_139459.1, forward strand.
TTGAAACAGCAAATGCTTCCAGTGGTCCAGACACTGATGCTTTCTTCTCTGTTTGCTACAAGCCAGGGACTAACTAAGCTGAAAAGATTCAACCAGCAACTAACTAGAAGGCACCTCCCTTTCTAGAACTAGACTTTTTCTTGCCATCATTAGAGAAGTCAACTGCTTGGTTTTAGAGCAGGCCTTTTCTTCTTCTGGACTTTGGTAGGATTGTTGGAAATGAGTGTGAGCCAGTATAGTGTAGTGGTAGTTAAGAGTGTTGGACTCGGCCTTTAAGCTCACTGGGTGCCTTTGGACCAGTCACTGACTCTCAGCCTAACCTACCACACAGGGTTGTTGTGAGGATAAAATGGAGAGGAGGAGGATCATCTAAACCACTCCTTTCAAGAGGAAAAAAGGTGGGATATAAATGTAATAATAAATAAATGATCACTGTGCACCCTATTATCTGAGAAGAAAGCACACGTTATTAGCTGTGCATATTCCATTTCAAACTGCTAGTTCAACTGCAGATAAACAAGAAGTGGAACCTGCATAGGAATGATAATGTAGTCAGCATTACTGCACACATGCACAAATGTAGCGTATTGAATACACTGTGTTTTTTTCTTCACAGAGCTGAGCTTTATCGGGCCTCAGGGAAGTTTGAGCTACTTGATCGAATTCTACCAAAGTTGCGAGCCACTAACCACCGTGTGCTTCTCTTCTGTCAAATGACATCACTCATGACCATTATGGAAGACTATTTTGCCTTTCGAAACTTTGCTTACCTGCGACTTGATGGTAATGTCCAAGATGAAAGAAGCTCAGGAAATAAATTGGGGCATATGGTGGTCACTAAGGCTGTTATCTTTGGCTAGTTTCTCCCATCTTTCAAATACCTGTTTCTCCCTACTGATTGCTAACCAGTGGTATGGGACACTGAGATCTCTCCTCTTCATCCACTGGTAATGTAGCACTAGTGGAGTGGATTGACTAGGAGTGTAAGGTGTCAGCCAGAAAGTTCCTTGTTCAAATCTCACCTCAGTCATGAACTCACTAAATGCAGTTAAGGCAAGCTACTGCTTCACCAACCCTGTCTGCATTCTGGAGGTAATACTGACCTACCTTGCAAAGATCTTCTAACCATTACTGAGATGAAAAATGCTCCAAACATTCAAAAATAGCTATATAAATGTTAAGTATTACTCGTTCTATCATATCATTGTTTTCAGGCTGCATTTTCAAAATGCTGATCTGGCCAAAGTCCCGTGTTAAAGTAGAATAGTCTTCTCATATTCCTTTATGCAGTACTTTATACAACAGAGCTCTAGTTTCGCACAGGATTTCCAGATGATTCTATAGTATCAAGGTAAAACCACATATTCAGTTCAGGAAAAATCCATTATTAGAAGGCTGTTTATCTGAATACCTCTCTCATCTGGCCCAGTTCAGATTCTTCTGAAGGTCATATAACAGCTTAATCCTTAACACTAATTATTACTCTAGTCCTGTTAGATTTTTTGTTTGTGATGTTAACTGTCGAGGTCTGAACAATTTCAGCTGAACTAATTTACTTAGTTCAAAATCTGTCTATTATTGCAGTAGATGACTTAGTGCCTATCTATTTTCTCCTAAAATAATGTGGGGGGTTTAATTCATTAGTGTTGGTAAAGTGCTTTATAGTTCTTAAAGGAATGCTTTGGAAGAAATGTGATATTTAAATATATTTTTAAAAATTAATAATAAAAATTGCATGCCTGTTTATTTTTCTCTTGATGTGAGTAACTAAATGGACGTTTTTTGTTCTGAATAGAGAGAGAGAGTTCCATGAATTTCAGCTAGATGTTCTCCCTCTGTCATTAGGAGTAATCACCTCTGTTTCTAACTAAAATTGAAATGTTGATTTTTTTATCTTTGTTCAATGGCAAATATATAGTTTAGAGGAATATATTAAGCAAAACAAAATACTCCTGGAAAAACAGAAGTTTCAGCCTAGTTTAGATCCACTGGTTTCTGATAACTGCTACCCGGTATCAAATCTACCATTTTTAGGCAATGTACTGTAGCTTCTCAGCTCCAGGTAGTGTTGGATGATGCTAATTATTTGGATCCATTCCATTCGGGGTTCAGGCCTTGCTTTGGGTCAGAAACAACCTTGGTTACCCTAGTAGATGACTTATGCCAGGTAATGGACAGGGAGTGCAACCCTGTTAGTTCTCCTGAATCATTTTGTCTTTACACTGCCTTGGGGGTCAGCAGTTCCAGTCTACAAAAATATAAGCTTCCACCATGCCAAATAAAAAATAACTAGAAAAAGGAATCCCTTTTTCCTTTTTTTTGAAGTTAATTATTCCATATGCTCTATACTATTACTGATGCATCTACCAAGCTGATTCTAAACATGTTCAAAGTGGGACTTGCCTCCTAGTAAGTAGGTTGAAGGCGCAATCCTATCGGGATAGGCGGCTGCCTCTGAACTCGGAGGTAACTGCCTATCCAATGCAGGGCAGGAGAAGCGCAGCAGTGATTGTCCCCTCCGCACTTCAGCTGGCCTGCATTCGCAGCTAGAAAGCCAATTTTGGTTGTCTAATCACAGGAAGGTAGAACGGGGGGCGGGGGGGATATCAGCTGATGCATAGGAAGCATCAGAACAGCACTTCTGCCCTACCTGCCCCAGCACGCCCCCAGGAACGCCCGGTTTTTGCTGCTCCGCGCTCCTCTTCCGAAGCAGCGTGGGAGCGGGTGGAGGTCAGTTCTCAGGGAACCGACCTCAGAGCGTGGGCTCTGAGGTCAATTCCTGGGAACTGACCTATCCTATGGCTGTTTAGCCACTGACTAGTGGCCATAGGATTGTGCCCTTATATGGTAGCATTAAAAAGATTTTCTATAGGCTGTCCTCTTCACCTCCCACCTTTGTTCAACCATTTTCTAATGTACATACATACACTTTGATGATTGTGCTACCTTAGATCACACTTTTCTGTCTGTCCACTTTTATTCCTTTGGCCTTCCTAGAAGGTTGTCTATAGAAGTGCTGAGCAATTTGTGATCATATAAGGGGCACATTTTCAGTCTTTCCATTCATTTTCAATACTTATCTCTTGCTTTCTTCTCTGTTTAATTATCGCTTCAGAAATCGACATCCCATTTTTCCTCCTTGATTTCACCAACAGAAGTATGTGTTTTCTGGAGAGCTATAGATAATGATTGAACTGTGCAGGTTGTTGTTCCAAAGTTCACTTTGACTTGGTAAAAGTGACCTTCATGTTTCTGTTGTGCTTTCATCTATAGCAGCTAAACCCTGTGCTCATCTGGCACATGGAACATTACACTATAGGTTGAATTTCCTCAACTGTACCCTTTTGCCTCCAGGTCTTGCAATTTTAAAGACCCTTAATCCCCTTATACTTCCATTAAAAGCTATCAAGCATGCATATTTACAGCCACATAGTGATGTGGTTTGCGCATAATATCTACCCATGGCTTGTTTAAACCATGGGTAGTTGTGACCATGTGTGGGAGAGAATGAGTGTGCTGCCTCCTGCCCGCTTGTCTACTGCTGCTTTGCAAAACAACCCAGGAATGCCTCAGAAACAACCCAGAGTTTTAACCCATGGTTTGTTGGGTTAAAACTCTGGGTTGTTTCTCCTTCAACAACCCTGAGTGCCAGGTTCAGATGTCATGGCGAACAACCCAGGAACTGGGTTGTTTTGCAAAGAAGACCTGGGCAGGACACAGCACCATGCTTGTTTGTTTCTGCCGTTCTATCGTTACATGCAAACTGGGCCAGTACCCTCAAATGAAACACTCTTTAAACATGAATATGTCCTGAAGAGCTTGCAACCCAGAGCAAATACTGTGCAAAAACGTGGAATTAATGTGTGTTCATTCTAGTTATTTAATGTTCACCAATAACATCCTTTAACAAAGGTATAAAGACCCCAATCCAACTAAAGTTGGTCACAACTTAAGTTCTATTGAAAGTAATGAGAATTAACTCAGTTGTAACTACCTTGTACCAATTGTTTCCATGGGACATGGGAAAATTTGCTAGGATACTTTTTTGAGAAGCTTACAAATAACATGTGCCATTTTAATGGCGTCTCTTTTCAGGAACAACCAAATCAGAGGATCGAGCAGCTCTGCTGAAGAAGTTCAATGAACCCAATTCACAGTACTTTATCTTTCTGTTGAGCACAAGGGCAGGAGGTCTCGGTTTGAACCTTCAGGCAGCTGATACTGTTATAATTTTTGACAGTGATTGGAATCCCCATCAGGTTATTTACTATTTATTGTGCATTTGTTATATGATGGAACTGTTTCCTTTCCATATTGAAAATGTTAGCAAAGGATTGTTTTCATGTATAATTTCTGGTTTGTTTTAAATCAGTGATAATTAAAAGACAATATGCCAATGTATTTAGCATTATGTGAACAGTGGGATCTTCTGTGTTGAATCTTTGGGTTGGATCCAGAGAATCTTCCTTTGGAAGCTCTTCTGGACTCAGAGGAAGCTTTTCTGGACTCATCCCCTTTGACTGCCACTTTTAAAACATAGCTGCCAACCTCCAGAATTGCTTGATGTTATACTTGCAATTGCCTAGAGCTGGAGTGGACAACCTGCAGGCTGGAGGTGGCCCCCTAAGGCCTGAGATGTGGCTGCAGAGATTGGTGGGGGCTCAGTCAGGTGAAAACCCCACCCCACCCACCCCAACCTCAGAAGGCACTATAAAAGTTCAGAGAACCTGTTATGGAATGAATGTGCATGAAAAGAATCTAAAATAAATTAATCCTTGACCTGTAATGTATAGTCTTGAACTAAGTCTAATTAGAATCAAAGGACAATTGTAGTCTATTTATAAGAGCTTGAAACTCAAATAATTGGGAAGAACTGGATTGTTTGAAGTTACGTTGGCAGAAAGCAGCTGCTTATATGCCAAGCCACTGAAATGAACCCCATCCTTTAAATCCACGTTTGAGTTAAATGCTTAAACACATTAACTGAATAAAATATATTAATTGCATTAAATAACCCGAACTCCTTCATTTTATTCTGTACATGAGAGTTTTTAAGTCGTTCCTGAATTTAAGATTATGGTCCTTAGCACCTTATTGTTATAGATGTAAAAAGTTTGTGGTGGTGTTTTACTTTGATCAACCAACCTATGGCTGCAAGAGAGTAATACATTGTATCTATTACATTTTTCACAGGACTTGCAGGCACAAGACAGAGCTCACCGAATTGGACAGCAGAATGAAGTTCGAGTCCTACGATTGTGCACAGTGAACAGTGTGGAGGAGAAAATTCTTGCAGCTGCCAAGTATAAATTGAATGTGGATCAGAAAGTAATTCAGGCTGGCATGTTTGACCAAAAGTCTTCAAGCCATGAGCGGAGGGCTTTTCTCCAGGCCATATTGGAGCATGAAGAAGAAAATGAGGTATTATACAAACTTGTTTTAAGTGTTAAATATAGAAATATATTCACCTCTTCTACACCTAACTCCCAGTATCCCAACATTCCTTGGCTTGGATCCTAACTAATGCTCCATCAGTGGGAGCATCCTTGCAGCGGGGTTCTTCTCATGGGAGAAGAGAGGCCCTTTGCACCCCTGGGGTATCCTCTGGAAGAGTTGTGTGTAGGGTGGCTCAGATGGCTGAAGAGGGGAGGGGAAATAGGTGAAAATTGCTACCCCACTCTCTTCCTCCAGCTGAAGTCTCCTATATGTTCTGTGTATACGCCACGCAAGAATTATGTGCCCGGGCAATTATGACCTGTGTTAATTATACAAGTTGAACAAATTTGCATAATTGTTCTTATTTTTATATTTGACATAATTTATGCTGGTCATCAGATGGGCAATGAGTTCTGCTGCTAACCACTGGGCATCTTATTCAACCACCCCTGAAAGAGGTGGCTGAATAATTTTTATAATTTTAGCATCATCTAATGGTTTTGAATATTATACAGTATTTGATCAACATGGCTAAGTGCAATGGCACTCCTCAAACAACTGAATTGTCTTCTTTGTGGTCTCTGTGCATCACACATATGGGCTCTGCGCCTGCAGAGAGACTCGTTCAGGAAACTTCCAAGCTGAACAGTTTTTAGCGGGAACCCTTCCCCCACCAGCTCTGGTATATATAGTGTGGGTTCCCACCTTCCCCTCAGTTCCTTGAGACCGCCTTAGCGTTACTTCGTGGGGAACTTCTTCGACATTCTTCAAGCTGTGTTTTCTATCTTTATCTTATCTTCCTTGCCTCTTTTTCTTCTTGTCATCTTATCATCTCCTCCCCATGGACAGCAACGTGATGCAGATTGGAGACTCAGGAGGGATCACGACCTTTTCCTGGATCACTCTCGTTACTTAGGAGCTACTTCTCTGTTACATATTCCATTTCAACATGGACAACGACCATGGTTCAAAATACATGACACTTTCTGTCCTCCTCCTCTGGTACCGAGACGTTCTACATCTCTAACACTACACCAATACGGTCGGGACCGTCAAGCCCCACCACCTCCAATTCCACCTCACGGTGCAACTGATGTGGCACAGCGACTTGCCCCCTCACAAGAATCCGGTGAGGACTGTCAGTCCAACTCCTCCTATTCCTCGGTCCCCCCATCGATCTCATCCCCAGATGATGTTGTTGGGACATGAGATAGAACCTTGCCTTCCCAGGATATGGGGCGCTTTTCTGAGCAAGTGCTTAGAATGGCGCAATCGTTGAGCATCGAGGTACAACAACTCCACAATCCGGCCACCCTGGTGGCCATTCCCTTTCTTCCAGCTCTGCTGAGTGCAGTGCAACAAATATGGAACAACTTCATCCTTGACCCTGATGTCCAAGAGGCTAGAATCGATGTACAGGGTTCAAGAGACGGACGCTTCGTTCCCCTTTGCACATCCAAAACCAAACTCAATAATAGTAGAGTCTGCTCAAGGCCGCTCTCAAAAAATGCATGCCTCACCTGTGGATAAGGAGGGCTATAAACTCTATCTTGTCGGACGCCACCTCTATTCTTCAGCGGCATTGGGGCTTAGGATTTCAAACTACCAGGCAATGATGGCCAGGTACCAATTGTTCCTTGGGGGAAAAATGGATTCTCTCATCGCGTACCTTCCTGAGGATCAACGTGACTTAGCCAGAATGTTCCACGCGGAGGCATCCAAACTATCCTGTCAGCAGATCAATACTGCCCGTCATCAGGTGGACTGCAGTGCCAAGGGGGTGATGGGTTCTGTTGCCCTAAGGCGACATGCCTGGCTCCGTTCTGCGGACCTAAGTCCCAAAGCTCACTCTAGGATAGAGGATCTACCCTTCGACGGCGAGGGTTTATTCAGTGCAAAAACAGACAAGCAAACGGACTCTGTGCAGAAAGCCACAATGACTGCTCATAAGATGGGCATCGGTCAAGTCCAGCAACAGCAAAACCATGTCCCTTATTGTCAACGTCACTGGTACTGACACCAGACCTATGCCCCTCAGCAACCTAGGGATCGGGCACCCAGATACCCACAGCAGCAACAACAGCAACAAAGGAAAAGTTTTTCCTTTCCCAAGTTCCAGCAAAAGGCGAAGGGCGAGGGATTTTCTAAGCATCATCTTTGACTCCAGCCTCCATAACAACCATTACAAACCACCCTTCGGAGACTTCCTGAGCAAATTTTATTCGACCTGGATGAGAGTGACATCAGACAACTGGGTGCTAACTATTGTCTGTCGAGGATACAAAATAGAATTCAACACCCCCCCCCCCCCCACTGCTGGGTTCAGTCCGGATCACCCCACCTTCGAAAGTCCTTCAGGAGCTCTCCTAAGGAAGGGTGCCATCCAGCGCATTCATCCAAACCTCGGTACAGATGGGTTTTTCTCCAGGTACTTCACCGTACCAAAACACGATGGAGGCCTCTGGCCCATTCTAGACCTTCGGGACCTGAACAAATTTGTCGCTCCCAAAAGATTCAGAATGACAACCGTAGCCACGATTCTCCCACTCCTCTGAAAGGGTTCATGGTTCACCACAGTCGATCTCGAGGATGCATATTTCCACACAGCAATAGAACACTCACACAGAAAATTTCTCCACTTTATGATCGGAGCGGAACTCTTCCAGTTCAACGTTCTGCCATTTGGTCTCTCAACAGCTCCACGCGTATTCATAAAGTAAATGGCTGCAGTTTGCGCTTACCTCCGCCTCGAGTAGAGATCTACCCGTATCTCGATGATTGGCTGCTAGTGGACTCCTCTCGGGAAGCCCTATCGCACGCTATTATGGTTGTTCTGAACCTCGCTGGGTTTAGTCCCCTGGGTGCTGGGACTAAAGATCAACAGGGAGAAATCCTGTCTGATCCCCACACAAACAGTTCAATTCATAGGGGCTATCCTCGACTCCAGAACTGGCTGGGTATACCTTCCTGCGTACCTCCATCCAAAAACCTCATCGTACATGCCACTTCAGTATTCCTCGATCGCCGTGCCAAGGCACATGACATTCAATGCCTACTCGGTCATACGGCAGTGACAGTATTGCTTGTGGAATGGGCCCGGCTGCGGATGAGGCCCCTGCAAAACTGGTTCATCCAAACCTTCAACTTGACCGGCAACCCTCTCCTCGTCACGCTTGTGGTACCGGAGATGGTTGCTCTCAGCCTAAAGTGGTGGATGGACCCCAAACATCTGACCCAAGGGATGCCATTTCTCCCCGCCCCTCCATCCAGGGTCCTGACCACAGACACTTCCTTACTGCATTGGGGAGCACATTGCGGACCTCTATGAGCACAGGGTCTTTGGTCATCCACAGAAACTCTCTACCACATACATTTCCTGGAGTTGATGGCAGTTTGGAAAGCCTTCTGCGCCTTCGAACCATGCCTCCGGCATCAACACATCCAGATCCTCACAGACAACACCACAGTTCTTTGGTACCTAAACAAGCAAGGGGGAACACACTCCCCCCGCTTCCTTTCTCTCACTCTGGACATTACCACTGGGTGGTAAATGGGCATTCGTCTGACCGCTCTCCATATCACTGGAGGAGACAATCCCTTGGAAGACTCAGTTGCCTGCTCCAGTGCTCTCACGAATGGCAGCTGGCCAGGACAACTCTGCAGCTGATTTTCAGGCAATGGGGTCGACCCGAGATCTATCTCTTCGCTACTCCAGTGAACACGGCCTGCAGACAATTTTGCTCCAGGGCCAGAGTCGGTTGATGATTGTTAGGCAATGCCTTTGTCCTGGAATGGATCACCTATTCTACCTCTTTCCTCTGTTCCCACTCCTCACAAGGGTGATCTCAAAAATCAGACAGGAAGCCACGAACTGCATCCTTATCGCCCCTTGATGGCCCAGGCAACCTTGGTTCAAAACGCGGAGAGACTTGTCGCAGGGACATTCACTCCCGCAAATAGGCAACTTAATTTCTTGGGACAGAGGTTGAATTCTCCACCCCGATCTCCACACCCTGAAGCTCACAGCGTGAAGGATCCAGCCCCCAGACATCGCTCCCTACCAATCCTGGTGACAGTACAGGCTATATTCGATGCGGCGAGAAAGCCATCTACGTGCCGCTCGTACTCCGCTATATGGGCTTTATTTGTGAAGTTTGCGACTGACAGCAACTGTAACCCTAATGACTGTCCTCTTACGGATATTTTATGCTTTCTCCAACACTTATACAGTAAAGGACTGAAATATTCCTCCATCAGAGTATATGCCTCGGCAATTTCTGCGATGAGGTGTAACATAGATGGGTGCTCCCTCTTCAGCCACCCCTTATGCAAACAATTCTTGCGAGGACTTAGAAATTTGGTTTCCCACATGAGAGACCTCGTCCCTCAGTAGGACTTGTTGCTAGTGCTCAACAGCCTGACATCTGCTCCATTTGAACCTCTTGCTACAGTGGACTTGAGCCTGCTTTCTTGGAAGTTTGCCTTCTTGGTAGTGAACACAACCTCGAGAAGAGCAAGCGAGCTCTCCGCTTTACGAATAGACTCGCCTTACACCATTTTTCACAAGGAAAAGGTGGTACTCAGGCCGGACCTAGCTTTCCTCCCTAAAGTGGTGACGGATTTCCATCTGAATCAGCCGGTTGTTCTTCCTGCTTTCTTTCCATCTCCGACTTCCGATTTGGAGAAGAGACTGCACACTTTAGATGTCTGGAGAGCCCTGGCCTTTTATAAATCATGGACCGAGTCTTTCCGTAAGTCGCAACGATTGTTCCTGTGCTACGGGGGTCATAATAAAGGCTCTCCAGTCTCCTCTCAGATACTAGCCTCCTGGATAGTACAGGCTGTTCGCTTGGCATACCACCTTTTGAGGAAAGACTTACCACCTCAAATCTGAGCACATTTGACAAGGGGAGTGTCGACTTCCACAGCTTTTACAAGAGGTGCGCCTCTAGTGGACTTGTGTAAGGTGGCTACCTGGTCTAAGCCTTCTACTTTTATAAAGCACTACAGATGTTTTATAAAGCACTACAGATGTTCGGGCCTGAGCAGACTGTGCCTTTGGCAGGGCTGATCTTTCTTCGGTACTACAGTGAGACACCGACCCACCTCCAGTAAGTCAGCTTGTTATTCGCCCATATGGGTGATGCGCAGAGACCATGAAGAAGAAAGTCAGGTTGCTTACCTGTAACTGTAGTTCTTCGAGTGGTCACCTGTGCATTCACACAATCCTCCCACTGTCCCCACTTGGGTGTCAACATGATTTGTTGGTACTGAGGTGTTCTTTCTCCTTGGTCCTGGACTGCTTTGCAGTCTCAAGGAACTGAGGGGAAGGCAGGAACCCACGCTATATATACCAGAGACAGTGAGGGAGGGGTTCCCACCAAAAACTGTTCAGCTTGGAAATTTCCCGAACAAGTCTCCACGCAGGCACAGAGCCCATGTGTGTGAATGCACAAATGACCGCTTGAAGAACTACAGTTACAGGTAAGCAACCTGACTTTACCTTTTTAAACTTAATTGACATATGCAGGTTAGAATTTGACACAGTTAAAACAGCAACAGTATTCCCGAAATACATTTTGTAGTATGTACAACAAATAAAGCTAAACTTTATGTGTTGTACATACCTCCTCCCATATGTACCTGCCTGGACCCTAAGATCAACTTCAGAGGTCCTTCTCCGGGAGCCCCTACCGAAGAAAGTGAGGCGGGTTGCTACCAGGAAGAGGGCCTTTTCTGCTTTGGCATCCTGGCTGTGGAGTGAGCTCCCTAGACAGGTCTGCCTGGCACCTACATTGTATTCCTTTCAGTGCCAGGAGAAGACCTTTTATTTTCACAGCATTTTAGCACTCTAGTCTTTTAGCTCTGCTGTATTAAATCCGTATTTTAAATATCTGCATTGCTGCTAGGTTTTATTCTCATTGTGCTTTTATACTGCAGTTTTAAGCTTTCATGTTTTATATTTTTTATGTTGTAATTTATTATTTTAATTTTTATGAACTGCCCAGAGAGCTTCAGCTATTGGGCGTTAGAGAAATGAAAATAAATAAATAAATAAATAAATAGTTCTAGAGTTGACTTTTATGTTTTCTATCCATGTTCTAATTATTGATTTGGCTAGGATGTAGAGGGCTCATCTATTCCTCCCAATCTCTGTAATATTACACAGTTGTAAAGGTCTTCACCGCACACCATCTTAGTTAGGTAAGGCTGCATGTCAAGCCCTCACCTGCTTTAGTGATTAATTCTCCTAAATCTGGACATGTGGAATTCAGGTCTTCAGTATTTACTTATGGAGGAGGGACAGACCTTTCTTCAGGCTCTGTTTAGCTCTCCTTAAAAACTTATAGTGTGGACTAATAGTTAGGCAAGTGAGTAAGACAGAATACAGAGCTGGGCAGAATACTTACTCAAGCGTCTGATTTTAAGTATTTCTATTTAAAACATTCAAATGGGTAAGATAAATAGGAGGTTGCATTAAAAGAAAATAAACATTATTTTCTAACTAGCCTTTACACTTGATATAGATCCTAAAATTGGTTTTAGCACTTACATAAGAAAGCACAAATTTCATGTAGTTCTGATAAACAGGAAAAAAGCTATAGTTGTGTGTTGTTTTTCCAGTGACAGTCAATGGGAGGCAAGAAGATCTGGATCTCCAAACTGATAATTAGTCGAAGTGGGATGGCCTCCAAATTGGTCCAAGCCAAAGCATGCTGTTTTCTGAATTGAGGGTTACACTGAATATTGTGGTCAGTGCATACCCTTAGTATTTTCTACACATGTCTCATCAACTTCTATATATAATCTTACCATTTTTCTCTTTATCTATAGGAAGAAGATGAAGTTCCTGATGATGAGACTCTGAATCAGATGATTGCACGGCATGAAGAGGAATTTGAACTTTTCATGGTAATGATACTGTACAATCGTGTCTCTATCGCCTTTGATTACCTTCACACCACAGTTTCAAGTCTAGTGATGGAGTTCCATTACAGTTTCTAAAAATTCTGAAGATGAGAAATGCAAGGGCAGCCTGTACTAGTTAACATTTTGCATAGCTGGGTTCTTTCTGAGACATCCTCGTCCATAACCAAGCTCAATAACTTCCTTTACATGGGCCAGGTAGCAAGTGCAGGTGCAGTTTGGGACATAGCAGCAGTTCAAGGAAACCATAGAGTATCACTGTTGAAAATATATAATTTGAACTAGTAAAATGTTATGTTCCTGTTATGAAAATAGCCTCTGTGTTCACCGAGATGTAGGGAGACAAATGGATCTGTACCTGCCTCCATATACTTCACTCAACATGAACCAAATTAATTGTTCTTTTGTGCCTTTCTACGGAACCAAATAAAACATTCACCTGTCTGCTGGATTGACAGGAAGCCTTAGAATGCATTTTTTCCTATGTGCCACAAGAGGTTGCTGTGGCACCTGTTCAGTTGATAACCCAACTGGTTACTGTCCTTCATCTGTTCTGTCAGTTGTCTACCCCTGCCCCTATGTGCTGGTTCTCAGCTACAGGACATGATCAGAGGAGATGAAAGCAAGAAGCAGCTATACTGAGAAACAGTGGTCTCACGCTAGGAGCAGTGATTTATTGATAAAAATTTGTTTACTGCTCTTATTCAGCAGTACTAGGGACACTGTACAAATTAAAACACTGCAACAATAATAATTACATTTTTTAAAATCATTTTTAAAAAACAACCAAAATGAAAAAGAGCCATATAATCGGAGACCTAAAGCATCCAGATTGTATAATTACTTATGAATAATGTTAGGAAGGGCTAAGAGTGGTGGATTGATGAAGGGAAGCAAATGAGGAATTGAACATAAATGAGCAAAGGAATGAAAAGGAACTGGTTTTGGGCTGAGGTGCTAATCAAAGGGAAGGAGCACATTCACTTTCTAGTAAATCCCATCAGCTTAGCAGTCTTGAGGGTCATCCAATGGTATACTTTGTATGTTCGCAAGCCTACTAGTGCAATAGCCTACTGCTATATTGGGGTAATTTCCACAACAAACAGGATAATACTGCTCCGCAAAGGCTATTGAGCATGTCCTCCTCTTGAGGGCATCTCTTCAATGAAATAAGACTTTAATGTCTCTAAAAAATAAAAATAACTCTCCTCTGTCTTATTTTAAAATGACCAACATAGTAATATGGAAGAAACAAAGTAAATAAAATTATAAAACAATATTATAGTCCTAGTGACTTCACAGTATATGTAATTAGAAGTGCATTAAAACTATAATAGATTCCCAGCATTCCCAGGTATTCTACATGTCTCATCATTCTCATAGGTTAAATTCATATTTTGATATGGGACAACATGACAGAGGAGTGCTTTGTATAAATATTTTGGGGGTGGAGCTGAACAGAATTCCTTACCTACATTTTGATTATTTAATGGAAGTTTTCAGGCTTTAGTTGATCAATTTGTGGGAGGTGGGTGAATGTTACTGCTCTCATGTGTTCCTACAGCAATGTATATAATTTAAAAAATTTCAAGCAAAACCTTTCAACCCATGTCTTGCAAAGAGTAATTCAAACTCCTCCACTAAAATAATAACATCCTGTGAATTCTTCATCTATGGTATCAGCAGTCATCAGTACTCTATGCTGCAAAAGGGGTTGGACTCTGTGTACACCTTTCTCTGTTGTCAAACAATACAAGTTTTCAGTTAGCTCATTGGTTAATTATTTGATTTTTAAAAAACTGACCCAGAGTTCACTTTAAAGTCTATAATAGGAAATGTAAGAGCACTAACAGGTAGAATTTCACAGTCAAGGCTGAGATTCTGTAACTCCATAATTATTTCAATGCTGGGAGGGAGGGTGGAGTCCAGATTGTATTTCATGCCATGCCCATACGTATAGGGCTGGTTTGCACATAACACTAAACCATAATTTAGCATTATGTGCACAAGCAGGAATGAGCCTGTGCAATATGCTGGGCTCACACACTCATCCCACACAGCTGGGAAGAGGAATAAACCGGAATTTAGTTTCACCTTAGCAGATTCCTGGTTTGTCCTTAAGTACAAAGCAGGACTTGCTAAACAAAGCAGAAAAACAATTCAGGATTTGAGGTTGGTTTGTTCAGCAGTTGACTAGAGTTTCTTTTAATCACAATTCCTGGTTCACATGTAATGACAAGTCAGGAATCTGCTAACGTGAAACGCACTTACAGCTGTGCAAGAGGAGTGGGGGGCACATAATCCCAGTGCTTCATGCGGGGATATTCCTGTTTGTGCATGTAATGCTAAATTCTAGCTTAGGATTATGTGTGAACTGGTCCATAAGCACACAAAGAGCTTGGAATATATTGTAGGAAAGTTCAGTGTGATGACACATACTTAATAGCCAAAGCTGTAGCAGCTCCTAGTGTGGCAGATCACATTAGTAAAAGAAAGGCTGATTTTGGAGAAAACTCATTGGTGTTTAAAAATACTGCTACTTATTAACAAGTAGAACCTGCACCAAAATGTTGCAGTGCGTCCTCCCTTTTAAAAGGAGTGCTGCTGTTCAGGGTTCCGGTCTGCCATTCCCTCCAAGCAGGGCATTCCACTTTTCTCCCCCTCACTCCCTCCATGTTCTGTTTTTCTTTTCCAGCTGTCATTCTACATACCATGGCTGCTGAGCATGATCAGTATCACTGGACTGTTTTTTGGAAGGGGTCACCCCTTTAATGTTTTTGTTGTTGATGTTAAAGTTCTGCAGAGCTCAGGATTCCTCTGAGCATGCTGATGCCTCCCTCTTGTTTCTCAGTGGCTCTATTTCGGCTGTCCTGTCAGCACTCACCACTAGAGTTCATATTAGAAGGAGTGATATGTGCGTTAGCCACCATTGAGTCATAATTTTCAGAGATGCTGATTAACTGCATTTCCCATTAACATCAGTGAGTGCTCCCAAGTTCTCAGCATCTCAAAAGTCCATTCTATTTCAATCTAAGTTTTGTCATTTGATAACGATCCCTTGAAGGTAACTTCATTGAGGTAAAGAAAAATAGCAGAACATGCTGCAAAAGTTTAAATAAGTTATAAATGAAGTTGCTAGTAAACTTAAGAAAACTACTTGCTAGTAGTTTTTTTAATGATAGCATTTATTCCTCACACAGCGAATGGACATGGACCGGCGCAGGGAGGATGCTCGAAATCCAAAACGCAAACCACGGTTGATGGAGGAAGATGACCTGCCATCCTGGATAATCAAAGATGATGCTGAAGTTGAAAGACTTACATGTGAAGAAGAAGAGGAGAAAATATTTGGCAGAGGGTCCCGCCAGCGCAGGGATGTGGACTACAGTGATGCCCTGACAGAGAAACAGTGGCTAAGGGTATGTTGTATATATTTCTTTCTGTATTAGTGTTGTATTAGGGGAATACAAGTTGGGGGACCAAAAGGAATCGCACACAGGAGACAGGGGGAATGAACAAATGGGACACACTCAACTTCAATAGCATCACAATGTAAGACTAATGAGCTCTGATTGATAAGGTTTGGGGCTAGGTGGACACGAAGATGCTCATCTAGCTCCAACCCTGAACAATACAATGTGTGTGTGTGCACGCGTGAGTGTGTGAAGCCTATTTTTTCTTTTCTGTGCCCACAGTGTACAAGAGAGTTTCTTTTGTGTGTGGGGTGGGAGACGCGCATATCTCAGCATACATCCCTGATCCCAGTTTTACCTTTCCTCCTGCCCCCTTAGCAACTGAGTCCTTGGAGGGGTGATAAAGTAAGACTGGATAAAGTAGCTCTTTCCCACTTCTCCTAATTAATCCCCCTTTCCCTGGACTGTTTGAGCTTCAAAGTGGTCAGAGTTCTTAAAAGCTAATAGCATCTGGACGGGCAGGGGGAATTAGGGTTAGAGATGCATGCCTCACAGTGCACATCTCCTGATCCTAATTCCCCACCCCTGTCCAGGATATTATAAGGGATTTGATGAGGCCATTTCTCTCTTGCCTTTTTCCAAGCCATTGCCTGTGTGTGTGTGTTTTCCAACTGCTCTTAACAATCCATGCTTTCTGGAGGTCAGTGAGCATGTTCAATCTTTGTCGGGTGACTTTGGTTTCTTTTTTTTAATTTACAAACTAATATTTTTTACATACCTGGGGAGTTGCCTGAGTATGCAGAAATCCTTATCTTGCCTGTGGATGGCCCCATTTTGCTTCCCTGCTGATAGGAACAAAAAGTTGCTATTAGAAGGAAAGATTATGCTGATAGAGAATAACAAGTTTCCTGCTGTAATTAAGGTCAAGATAGACTTTTCAGATGGTTCATATAGTTATTCAGAGATTAACATGAAGCCTCTTTGCAAAAACCTTGATTACTGTCAAAGTAATGCGTGTCTGTATCAGAAATGTCTCTTTGCCTGTTTCACTCCTGAAACTCTCGTTAATGCTCTATGCATCTGATGGAGTGGGCTATAGTTCACTAAAGCTTATGCCAGAATAAATTTGTTAGTCTTTGCAGTGTCACAAGACTCTTAGGGCACAACCCTATGGGGATAGTTAGCCGCCTCCAAACTCGGCGGATGACTATCCAATGCGGGGCGGGCGAAGCACAGAGGGGATCCCCTCCTCTGTGCTCCAACTGCCCTGCATTTGTGGATAGTCAAAACTGCTCTCACGAGTGTAGAGCCTATAAGGCAGCGACGGAGGGGGTGGGGAGCACAGTTTCTGGGAACCAAGCTTGGAGCCCTGGCTCCGAGCTCAGTTCCCAGAAACTGAAAAATCCTATGGCCATCTAGACACTGTCTAGCAACCATAGGCCTAGTTGTTTTCGATATAATTATAAGCACTTCTTAATTGGGATCAGTTTCTTGCCATATAGTAAACATGGTGGTTTTGCCAGTTTATCCTCAGAAGTAGATTCAAAAAAACATTTTATTTAGATTTATTTTTAGGCTGCCTTTAAGAGTAAAACTCTCTCAAGGCAGCATGCAAGATAAAAACCACACAAAACAGATACAATAACATTTAATAAGTACATATATATTACATGTTGAATACAAACAAAGGTTACTGATTAAAAAAAAATCAATACCAACAAAAGTTACCTGGAACCAGCAGCTCAGGAACTTACAGAAAGGCCAGGGAAAACAGATGGGTTTGAGAGCTTTTCTGAAAACCTGAGAAAAAGGGGCCTGACAAACACCCAATGGAAGCTGATTCTAGAGGTGTGGGGCCACCACGAAGAAGGCCCTCTCTGTTGCACTCACCAGCCTAATAGTCCTTGGCAGTGGAAAAGTCCTTCAATTAACTTGGGCCAAACCATTTATTGAGCTAGATCAGCTCAATAAAAGAAAATAAAACTACTGAGGTAAACAAAGGCCACCGTCTTTGAAACCTCCATAGCTATGGGCTGTAAGGGCCTAATTTCAACTGATTAAAATGAGCCCTCATTCGCCTTAGCTGTTCAGGTACTGTGGAATGTTTGTGTTCCAATTATTCAGGAGTTTAGAAAAGTGTCAGTACACAGAGATGAGAAGGGGCTACGTGCTCTTGGTGGGAAGGTGGTGAGCAGAGTTGAGGGTAGACAGCCTATTTTCACAGTAGTGTCAGCTATTAGACTATTTGTTTGGGAATGGTAGGTAGATGTGTAGTCTGAGTATATAAATATTGCCGTGCATAGTATGAATCAGGATATGTGCATGGGGGAATGTATGAGAGGATGAAAGGGAAACAGATACATAGAAGATACTACACACACGCACACAAAACAAGTCCACAAATTTACATCCTTTTTTTTTTTTTCTATTTATGACCTTCCTTCTTTCTGTACCCCTTTCTGTGAGCAGTGTATGTACTTTTACATCACAAGGTATGCTGAGTTTTGTGGGGAGTGTAATAAATTTGCCCAGGGGTCAAAAAAAATTCAATGTAAGTGGTACTCCCGGTAGAGAATCTCCTCACCCATTTGTTGTAGTAGTAGTAGTTATTGTTGTTTCAAAAAGTGTTACTGAGCAAGGCCAGTATTATTCTGCTCGGTCACCAACTTGTCAGTCAGTTGAAAACTCAGTTATAATTTACTGTTACAGCTTGAAAACTGGGTTGAGACTGTAAGGGTGCAATCCTGTTGAGATGGCTGTAAGCCACCGAACTTGTCTGTGTGCTCCTCCTGCTCTGCATTTTGTCTAGACAGGCTTTTTTGCCCATCTAGCTGGGGCTCTGTAGAGTGGGAGAGAAGGAGGCTGGAGAGGCCTGGAGATACTGCAAAAGCCGGCCTCCCCAGTCCCCTCCCCACCCACTGGCAGGCCGCCTTTCCCCCCTCTCTGAGGTCACTTTGGTGACCTTGGAGAGGCAGCTGGTACAGTTCTCTCTGCATCAGCTGCAAAGGGGAGGGGGAGGGAGTGGGGACCTTGGATTCCTGGATCCGAAGTAGGAGTGCTGTCTCTGACCTCAGATCCAGAAATCCGACCTCTGTCTAGGGGCCATAGGGTTGCTGTCCAAGTTGTCTTTTCTCCATGAAAGAATCTCTTCAGTTTTGTTGATAGGATAAGAAAGGAGATAAAGTAAACCTTAATTTCAGTCTCTGGGGACTTAAAACTGTTGGTTAAGATTGACTTCAGTTAAAATAAATTTTATTTGGTGTAAATTGTTCTTAAAAGGAAACATGTTTCTGGTATTAACTCTGTATTATTATAACATTAAAAATTAACACAATCATTTGATTGTCAGAGTTCAGCAAGCTATTAGGATCTAATAGGCTTGTTTCAGAATTGGGCCAAAACACGGGTAATAGCTCTGATCCTTTAAACCTGGTGAAAAGGGTTTAGCAGAAGGCTGCAAGATTGCACCAGAGAGCTGGGCTGGAAGCCGGCAAATTCCCCCTGCTATCTCCCCACCAGCCTTAACCACCTGTTAAGACTTATATCAGTACATAACTTGTTTCAAATAGTGATTAACAGTTAGCCCAAATTAACATTAACCATGGTTAAAGGATGGGGGAATTTGTGCCCAGGACGGGGGCGTTTGACCTCATGAGGAATCAGGAGTGTTATATCTGCACTAGCCTTTAGAGAATTCAGTGGTTTCCCTCACTCTGATCAGAGAATTATAATCTCATCTTTTACCCTCCTTTTTTTCATTTTGTAAGCAGAATACTTAGAAAGGGCTGGTTGTCTTTTACTGCTTCAGACAACCAGGTATTGAAAGGTTATTTATCCAGTTGAAATGTATATCTTGCTTTAGTTACTGATAGTTAGTGAATATAAGTCAATGAATAATTGGTACACCGGTCTGTTAAAATGTGTGGATGACTTTTATTTTGCAAGTGAACAGACAGAAAACTTTGATATTATTACTACAACTTAGCATGACTGGTTTCATTGTTATCTATATGTTTTAGACCATTAACAAATATGAAGAACGTGGAATGATGCTTGTAGCTTTTGTCAGAATGCACTAAGATGGCTTTCCATGTGATACATTTCATAATACCTTTGTGCATTTTAGGAAGCTCTGTAAGCTTAGGGCATCACAGACACACCAGCTGGGTTCAGACAATCATTGGAGGAAAATAAGCCACTCTGGCGTCTTTTCCCTGCCCCAGCCATGTCACCCATGCATCCATCATTTCCCTAATTAACCACACCATGGGTAATTAAGGAAACTACCCCATGGGAAGCCATGGGTTGCAGAGTGGTTTGGAACTCTGCACATCTTGCTGGGTTTGGACGACATGACAACCTGCACCACAGCATGGGTAATTGGGGAAATGGTCAGCACGTGAGCAGCATGTGCAGGTTAGGGAAAAGAAGCCATGGTGGCTTCTTTTCCTCCAATGATCGTCCGAACCTGGCCACCATGTATCTGGATAGAGGCTCTCTTCCTGGTCCTGGGGCTTGTGTCCCAGCCCCTTTATATTAGCAATCCTCACGTTGTTGTTGGAGGAATTGGACACCATAGATTAGGGGTGTACGCAAGTCACTTACTTTTTCGACGGGGTGATTTGCAGCGGGGGGGGAGGCGCTTCGCACCTCCCCCTGAAATCCTAACCCGGCCGGTTCCACTCCGCGGAGATTCCGCAGAGCCACCGGCCGGGGCCGCCTGCAGCCGGTGTTGCAGCTGTTGTTTTTTTTTTAGCTTGCCGTGATAGGCTACATAAATACTTACGTAGCCTATCACGGCCTCCACAGGGACGCAAATGGCATCCCTGCGTTAGCCGTGATAGGCTACATAATTATTTACGTAGCCTATGACAGCTATGATGAGGAAGCGAATGGCGGCCGCAGCACGGCTGCCATTCGCAAGTCAGCGCAGACGGCAGCAGGTAAGTGCTCCGTTTCGCACGCCTTTCGTGGGGGGGGCAGGGGCTTCGTTCCGCCACAGATTTCGGGGGGCCGAATGCACTGGCATTCGGCCTCACCGAGATCTGTGGCGGAATTCTCTGACATCCCTACCATAGATACAGCTTAAGGCTTGGAGCTCTTGTGAGTTCTGTGACCAGTTGCAGTACAGAGCTGCTGCTCTGTACAGTAACCTGGGTAGAAGCTTGATGAAAACTTTCTCAATATGACATTCCAGAAATGGTGAAACTTCCCAAGCTGTCTTATTAACAAATGTGTCCCTTTTGCATTTTTCAAAAAATTAGAAGAAAACAAACTTAACTTGACCTTTCATATGTCGCAGTTTTGTATGTTGATTCTTTGCTGTTGGTGTCCCAAATTCATTTTTAGGCAATACAGCTACAAGTTCAACATGAAGGAGACTGTTGGAACCTATACTTCCACAGCAGAAAGAGGGTCTTGATCAAGATCTCTACTTTTGAAATTCCTATGTCAGATGTCCTTCTGAGCTGGACTGGTTTTGAAAAATACCTCCAGATTAGGATTAGAATTTGTCTGTAGAAACAACTGAGTGACATTTCCTTGGTCATCTTCAAAATACATTCACCTTTTCTCAGTCCTTTTACAGTCCTGGAACTTGTAGACATAAGGGTTAATTCCAGGCATAATGTTTAGCTAATAAAAAAATATTTCTTAAGACAGGTGTCTTTATCAAATGGACATACAGTAGCTGCCTGTTGTAATCAATAAGTGGTTGTCCTATAGAGCACCCAAGACTCCATCCCACCCCAGTTTGTAACAAAAGCATGCTGCTGGCATAAAATGTAGTTCTCTTGTTGTAGTCTTAACAGGTGCTGCGTTGACTAGTATAGGATAAGTATGAGCAATTAGTAATTTAATCTGGAGGAAACTTTTATTAGTTTTGTGTGCACTGGGGACTTTGACTGGTGAGACATTTTGGAGCAGTCTTCTTTGTAGATAATGAGCAGTATCCAATGGGTTGATCTGCCCCTGCCAGTTCGGTTGCGCCCCTGCTGATTCTATTCCGCAAGCCATTTCCACCCCTTGCGTAATGGAGATTTAGCACTTCTGGGAACATCTGGAAAAGAATGGAAACATTAGTTTCTGGAACAGCACAGGTAAATGGAGCTCATATAAAGGAGCTCTGCCAATCCAGAAACGAGCATTTCTGCTTGTTTTGTGGCTTCCTGTGGGTAGCATTACATCTCCGTTGCACAAGTGGTGCATCCTACTTGTGCAGTAGAATCGGCGGGCTTGCCCAATGGCATATTACATTTAATTGTGGTTAAAAAAAATAGAAAAAAACAAGGTTTTTAGGGAAGGAATGTGTTAATATTGTATATCTGCCCAGTAATTTCTATCACTAGGGACACCCAAGATATTTTGGTATCTGAGACAGAAAATCCAAATGGTACCCCCTCCCCCGCCAATGGTGGTTTAAAAAAAAAATCTAAATAGTTGACTGCTACCTTTTAATAGTACATCAAAACCTGCCTCCTGTTGCAGGACATATCGTCCTGCCTGAAAGCTGGGCTGATCCTAGCTCTGTTTTGTCCACCTCAGTTACTTAGAATCATTTGAGCTTAGGAGATACAGCAGAGCTGTGTCTTGCACATATGGGCTTCATGTCAGCAATCAGAAACTGGTTCTGGGATTTGTTTCATAACTATGGGTAAATTCCAATGGTGTCCCTCCACCAACAGAACAGACATCATTGGCAGAAAAGATTCTGCAGTCCCCTGTGCTCCCTCAGACCTGCTCCAGTCGGTTGAGTTGGACCCTCCGGATCATATTTGGGGGGGGGGGGCAGGGAGCAGGGAGGAGGAGAGGAAGGGGCATAAAAGGAAGTCTGTTCATGTGACATTGGATTAAACCCTGTGCTGGTAAGTGTTTGTAGGTTTACAGTGTGGCACCAATGCCCAGAGGAATAAAATGATGCAAAATTCTTGGGGGTCGAATGAGTTGAATGTAGTTTTGCAAGCAAGAGAATAGATGAAATTACCACATGACTAAGAGTAGTGCTTGATCATATTTTGACATTTTTAAAAATAAATTTTGAAATTGACTATAGTATCCAAATGATTAATATGTCATTAACAAATCCCTGTCACCTACTATACCTAGCTTTGTGAGTTGTGTACCTGGTACATGAAGACTTTAATTTGATTAAAATGTGTGAACTTGCATGTATTGTCAACAAAATGCAGAGAACCAATTTTGATGAATTTTAACTCAAATTACAGAAGTTTTTTTTTTTTTAAAAATCATTATTTTTGTAAGTAGCTTGTCAGCATATGTACAAAATACATAAAGTCTAGAATGTGTATTTCTGTCTCGTGGAGAATTGATAATATCAGTTGTAATGTCATTTTTACTCAGATCCTTTAAAAAATCCTGCAAACAAGTGATCAGCAAAGTGATCATTGAAGTCACCTTTTAGGTGTGGTATATGGAGCAGTGCAATTTTGTTATCCTCTATTTGATTGGGGGGGGGGTGGGAATATTAAAAAAAGAAATATTTCATAGCTTAAAAAAACCCTTGCAAAAACATGTTCAGACAGAACATATTTTAAAAACATGATAGTGCTTATAGCAATCCCAGGAAATCCAAATCCATGATTTCCAAAGAGAACAATGGAGCAGTTTGTGTGTAATACAGCTTTAAAATGCACACTTCATTATTTTGCTTTAAAATATATTTATATATCTGGTTTTTTAAATATTGATACTATAATTAAAATGCTTTCAGGAACCAATAACTGCCTTGCCAAAAAAAATCCTGATTTGAGTTCCTGGAATAATAAGGGGAAAATATGATAAGTAGTTGTCAATATTAAAGCAGGCTGAAGGAAGAAGGCTTCGGGCCTTGTGGTAGGTAGAATGAAACAGCAGATTTGAGTATCTACAATCCTTTCAGTATTACATTTTCAGTAAAATAAAATTACTTGTATATGAAAACATAGCCTTTCCCCAGCTCTCTTTTTTTTCCTGATCAGCTGATGAAGAGACTAGCAGCTCGCTGCTTTGCTGGCTTGTTAATTTTATCCCCACTAACTGTGATTTCCGATAGCCGGCCTGCTGATAGTGGTAAGGTAAATATCCTTTTTCATTGCCGTCTTGAAGATTCAGTAGAACTACATCACAGGCATGTGTAGGTGTGTAACACATCAAAAGCTGGTGTTCTCTGTGTTTTCTGTGTACAAATGAGTGCTCAAGGAGAAGCAATAACATTAACTGTTGACAGCCTTGCATGCTGTATTTATTATTAGCATTTCTAGCTTCCAAGATTTGCAGAACAGTTTCCTTTGCTTAATCTTCGCTAGCTGCTGTGTTGTATAGTGGGTGTCCTGCGTTAGCCAAATGAATATTAATGAATTTGTGTGCAGATATTTTTTTTGTTGCCTTTCTTTCTTCCTCCTAACTCATCAGATCTCAAGCTCCTTCATAGTGGCTTTCTGAATGCTGTGGAAGCATGATGGAAATTGTCTTTTGATTATTAAGGCCTGGGTTTCAGGCTCTCCCTCAGGATTGTACGTTCATGTTTGTTCTGTGGATTTGCACATCGACGGATGAATAGGAAACAGATTCTGAAATCTCACTGGCGTTTTTAACATGCCAGCCTGTTTTGTGTGGTGCACGAGGTTTTATGCACAAATCGTTTTGCAAGAGACGTACCCAAGTGAAAGAAATTGTGTCTAGGATGTAATCACTCTTTGTATATTGATTGTTACACTCA
The DNA here is from genome assembly GCF_057233095.1 of Heloderma suspectum. Classification (NCBI taxonomy): domain Eukaryota; kingdom Metazoa; phylum Chordata; class Lepidosauria; order Squamata; family Helodermatidae; genus Heloderma; species Heloderma suspectum. Next base: position 103,796,954 of record NC_139459.1, read on the forward strand.
CATGATCATAAATATTAGCCATGTTTGGTGCTGTGGAAAAATGAAGGTAATTGCCTTATGATTAGAGCTCTTTCAGCTCTGAAAAAGGATTGATTAGCATTTGCATGTGTTCTAGGCAGTACAGGGAAGAAAAGGGACAATATCAACATTTATGTTTTGAGAAAGCATTCATCATAAAGGTTGATGTGATTTATTTTCAAAATCAGGGTGGTGGGTTGTTTTTTTCCCTTGAACATCTATTTAATTTTAAATTTTATGTAAAACTGAACTTCCTTGTATCTTTGGCTTTTTCTTTTGTTTTAAAACCAAAGAAAGTTCAGCTTCTCTGTTTGTCACATGGATTTCTGAGATAGAGTGTGAACAGATTTCTTTTAAACCAGGTTTGTTTTTCTAGAAATTTCACTTTCTCACTGCCTAATGTTGTTGACTGTGATTGTAAGCACACAATTACAGGTAAATTTTATACTAGTGGATGTTGCTTGACTGTGTATGAGTTGTGTTGTTTTCCCAATCCCATAATGCCAGTATTCTGTACTGTCCACCTTTTCTGCATTGTCAGGAGGTATTAGGTGAAAACTACATGGTGATTTAAATGTGTACTCTTAAGTGATTTGGGAATTCTGTCTGAAAACTCTTCTGAAAAAGTATCTGTCTTGTTAATTTTTCAGAGGTTATGTTAATTTCTCAGAGGTTATGTTTGTGGGGTAAGGGGGTATGTGTATATGTATGCGGATGAATGTAATTTGAAGGGGATGTTGTTCGCCACCTAATGATTGCCTTCTGTAGAAAACATGCATTAAAATGATATATGAATGTAACTATTAAACTATCTTCTTGAACATGCTTTGCATGTACACTGTTGTAACATCAAAGGCCTTTTGGGGTGTGGCCTTGCCGCTCTACTGGATACAGTTAAATTACTTGGGACAATATTGTTACTATGCTTTTAAATTTAGTCCTGTTGATTGCCCCTAATAATATTTTTTGTTGAACTTGTGCTTCCAGATTGATTCAGCTCATACTGCAAGGTTATTTACACCTTCCACAGTTTTCTGTATATACCTTCTGTTGGTGTCTTTGATCTTTCAAGTATGTTTTTCTACTTCTCTAATTAATAGGCAATCGAAGACGGCAATTTGGAAGAAATGGAAGAGGAAGTTCGGCTTAAAAAACGAAAAAGGAGAAGAAATGTTGACAAGGATTCAGGCAAAGAAGATGGAGAGAAGGCAAAAAAGAGGAGGGGAAGACCTCCAGCCGAGAAATTGTCACCCAATCCCCCTAAGCTGACAAAGCAGATGAATGCCATCATTGATACTGTGATCAATTACAAAGACAGGTGAGCTCATGTTTACCTTGGTCAACTCTTTGTTTTCTCTGAAAAGACTTGCTTAAAAAAAATACATTTTTAAAATCTCTGACATATGTTTGAAGTCCAGGCATCCCTTTGGATACGGTCCTACAAATTTCTTGCATATATAACCCCCATCAATCTCAGTAGAAGCATCTTACAGATTTAAAGTAAAAAGAATACAAACGTATTTGAATATACATGCATGTAGAAAGGGCTATACTTGTGTTGTGTAATTTCTGTCATCCCATTTTAATTATTACTTGCAAACACAAGATAAGGATGTAATCCACATCCCAGGATCACAGTTATCATCTGAGCCATATAAATTTTATTTATTTATTTAGCATCATCTGTGTACATGGCACTTGACAAAAAACAGGAGGATAGGCATATATATAAATAGTGCATGCCAACAAACACATGGAAACAAGTTCTCATGACCATGATCACATTTAATACTATGTTTTCAAAAGGAACTCAGGGCAGTGTGGCATTACTCTACTGCCTCCTATAACAAAAGCAGGCCATATTAGACAGCGAGGAAATATTGTGTATGCTTGTCAAGGAGCGCTATTCATAACTGGGCCCTTCATTATCGTTCATAAAGTACACAGTGGGTTAAAAACCATGCAGTCCCCTCTAGCAAGCAATTTTGATACTGTAATCTTAAGAGTTTTTGAAAGATCTGAAGAAGACTTACTGGCGGCCCAAAAGGCTGCTGTGATTTCTTAAATAATTTCTGTTATTCATTTGCTTTTAAAACAATAATTCTGGCTTCCTACAATGCAATTCTATGCATGTTTACTCAGAGGAGAGTCCCGTTGTGTTCAATGGGGCTTACTCCCAGATAAGTGGGTATAGAATTGCAACCTAAGTCACCTAGATTTGGTACTTGTAAATGTGGTCGCAAGTGCACCATTTAACTTCCGCCCGGCTCGCTACTGCCAGTGTGGCTATTTCTGTGGCATGGGGGTGGGGGGCTGGCTGAAAGCAGGGGGTGGGGCTGGAAATGTGTTTGGGAACTGCCAGTGGTGTGTTTGGGAGTCACCAGTGGCCCGCAGGGCTTGCAGTGAAGAACAGTGATCTATCGTAACTTTAAAAGAAGGCAATATTTAAAATACATTATCCTTGTCATTTGCACTGGGTAAAACAAGGGAAAGAAGTGTGCGCACTCAATAGAAGAAGTACTTTAGAAGTTGTACGAGAAGATAAGGCAATATTTTGTTTTATACTTTTTAAATACTAAATATTCCAAATGCACTTAAAAGGTATTTGAAATGACATTTTTAATTATTAAAATGGCATTGATGTTGGATATCACACTGCTAATATCTATCTCAGAGAATCATAGAATCATAGGGTTGGAAGGAGCCTACAAGACCATTGAGTCCAACCCCCTGGTCAGTGCAGGAAACCTGATCCCCTGGCGGTCTCCCATCCAAGTACTAACCAGGGCTGACCCGGCTTAGCTCGAGATCAGACGAGATCCAGCCCTTTCCTTGTACAGAAGAGTTAATTTCAGCTAATCTATTCAACCACAAACCTGTGAGGAAACATTTGATTTAACTTCAAACATTTCCCTCAGTGGAGCGACAATAGCAATGACACAGACTCCACCTTTCTGGTCACGAGGCCAATGAGGACCTATCACTGTTCCAGTGCCCCCTTGGCTGTGTGACCCTAAAGGTGGAGTTTGATTTGCTGAGTATGCTGCCATTCTCACTCTGAGGGAAATTTGTAGAATTTTTAAAATGGAGTGCAGCTGCAGCATTGGAATCAGTACTGCACTTTGCAATCTAGTATGTGCCAGCTGGCAGCAACCTTCCCTGCTTTATCAGGGAGGGGAACCCAGCCTAGCCCAGCCCCCCAAAGAGCCAAGCTTCTTCCAGGGTTTAAACAAGAGGAGAAAAGAAAAAAAGCAGGACAGCTGAGCTGCAGCATGGAGGGAGCAAGAAGTGTTATGTTACACCAATAAAAGGTAAAAAGAGACACTGTGACTAGGTTAATCCTCCTCCACCCTCTATAATAGCAATCAGTGTGTAGCTGACCATGGTAAATTTTAGGTGATTTCTTTTGTGTTGGAGAGTCACACACCCCCATCCCCCCAAGCAGTTGTCATTCCCCCCACCCCACTCTGCAGAAGAGTAAGCAGGGATTTACATTCCCTTCCATTAGTGACCTCCCGATGTTTTGGACTACAACTCCCAGCATTCCTGGCCATTGGCCATGCTGGCTGGAGCTGATGGAAACTGAAGTCCAAAGTAAGTTTTGCATGTGATTTTTCTGTGTTAATTTTAGTTATATGTAAGTCTGGCTCTCACACTGAATTTATTTTGCCAAAGTAGCTCCCACTTGAAAAATAGCGAAGATCATTTCAATAGATGCATATGTCACTTGTGTATCTTGGTTCTAACTTACCAAGATAAAACTCATTCACAGTTAAACATTGTTAAAAACTGTTACTAATAAGACCCACTTCTTATAAAACCAGAAACCCAGCCTTGTCATGCAAATTTGTGTGTGTGTGTGGTATCCCAGTTTCTAGGTACTTTGTCCAGATACTGGCTGCATTCAGATGTCAAGCTAAACTGTGATTTATCATGACAGAAACAAATCTAGCCTCCCCTTATGCTCACATAGTCCCCCTTCTCCTCTCCTCCTCCACCTCAGCCTCCATCATGTGAGCAGGAGTACAGAGATTTTCACTTCTAATTTCAATTAACCACATTTTAGCATGTTCAAACTGTAAACTGTGGTTAATCTTAACTATGGTTTGTTTGAAACAAGCCAGCTTCACAAACCACAGTTTGAAGTTGGCTTGTTTCAAATAAGCCACAGTTACACAATTTATTGGATTCAGATGACACAACAAGCTGCACTTAATCAAAAATGGAAGCAAAAGTTTCTGAACCCCTTGTGGCTGCGCCAGAGGAGAGGGGAGCATATGAGCCCAGGGAGAGGCTAGGTTTGCTCCTGTCACAATAAACCATGGTTTATTGTGACATCTGAACAAATGATAAACTGGTTAAGGATGCGATCCTATGCATGTTTAGACATTTTAAAAAGTCCTACAGGTCCAGCATGGTGGGAACTGTAGGGCTTTTTTCTGTCTAAACATGCATAGTAAATCTGCACTCACTCCTTAGAGACCTAGTGAAGTCCTGGAAGAAAAGTAAATTAATAGTTTCATAGCCAGCCCAAATAACAAAATATTCAACTATTTTATATGTATGGTAAGTGCCATTTCACAACTGTAACAAGAAAATATTGGTAAACTATGTATGTAGTTAATGTCCTTGGAATCCTGCAATTAATTTACTAGATTTTGCAAAGGTGTGTTAGTTTTGTATTTAATATTATCTGTTTCTCTTTTTACTGTTACATTTCTTTTAGTTTAGTCTAGAGATTTGAGGAGATTCCAAAGTTTTACATGGTGTAAAGTGGGAAATATTATTATGTATTCAGAACCTTTTTTTTGCCAAATACAAGCAATCAACAATATACTTTTGGAATTTGCATACAATCCACATTTATAATAAAGTATGATCCAAATTTATATTATACTGACTTGCATATTACATTGCCTAAATTCTGTATTCCTTGCTATGATCCGTTTGTTAATGAAGTTGTTTACGGCTTTTGTTATTTAGAAGTTTATTACTCTAGAAATGGATCAATGGCACCTGTCTCCTCTGTACAATTTGTCAAACTGAAATAAGAGTGGCTAGGTTATAAAGATGATCACCCTAATTACAGAAATGAGTGATCTGAGATAGAGTACACAAGTAGTACTCCCCCGTGGCTCTATACATATTAAAATTCTGATAGTGTTATCTAGTCCCCTGACAAGGTATTAAAACAGATAATTTATTAAGTGGAGCTTGTTGGAAGATGTAAAGAGAATTCAGCCACGTTTGAGATTATTTCAAAGTTTTAAAACAAAAATCTGTTGATATTTTGAATAGTTTTAGAAATTTGCTTTGGTCAAAAACATCTTTAAAAAATAAATAATACTTATTGGCAACATCTTCAAACTCTTCGCTTTCCTAAGATCAAAAGCCCACAAGTTCTAGAACACTAAATGACTTACTGCAGGCCATTGTTACTGTTGAAAAAAAATGTGTCACAAGGGCTGCCTCATGACTTATGAGAAAAGCAGTTTTATGAGAAGTATCACATGCATCTTCTCTTCAGTGAGGTGTATTACTTTTTATGCTCACAATATCTAGAAGTGTGAAAAGAAGATGCACAGACATTTGTGCATCTTCTATTGCTTGCTTATAATGATGCAGTTCAGATGATCATATAAAGAAGCCATTTGCCCATGCACACAGCTCTTTTGGTTCTTCCTTCACAGCACAAGCAATCAAACTAGGAAGCCTCTAATTAACCATTCTATAGTTTTCTGTTTTGTTCAATCTGAGAAACTATAGCTCACTCCGAAGCAGGTAACCACAATTTCCCAGTTTGAATGAAATGGGAAACTATGGTTAATTAGAGACTTCCTGATTCATTTGCAGCTTGCGCTGGAGGAGGAGCAAAGGGGCTGTGTGCTTGGGCAAATGGCTTGTTTATGTGTGTTCATTAAGCTGAAATATGATAATCGGAATGTGGCTTTGTGTAAAACAGCATCAGTTAATAATTGCATGCATCCCAGCTCTTTTTCTTTTCTTTTCCCTTCCTTCCTTCCTTCCTTCCTTCCTTCCTTCCTTCCCCAACTTCAGTGAAATCAGAAAAGTAATTCAATTAAATAGATTTCAGCTTTTGTAGAGTAAAAAAAGAAGAGAGTTGCATTTAGTTTACACAGCAGCATATTGGCAAACTGAGTGTTCAATTTTTATTTATTGTTCTCATAAGGGCTTGGGACATTTGTTTAGCTACACATAGATTTATAACAGTGGTTGAGAAGTTGCTGATGTCACTCTTAAATACACCCTAGGCATTCTGCAAGGGTAAATAGTTCTCATTATCAGGTCGGATGCACAAAACAGAATAATGAAAACAAAATTAAAGATAACCAAGAATAGGGGCAAAACATGGATCATTTTGGTTCTGTTATTGTGTTCAGTAGTCAGTAGGCTCTATCACTTTATTTACACCAGCAAGAACAGAGCAGGGCCTTTACTGGGTGCTCTGTTTGCCTAGTCCAACAGAATCTAAATAATGAATACAGGGAACTACCCCTCACTGCAAGAAGAAAATATAAAATAGGCTCGGCTATAAATGGGTTCACTTGAATGCCCACATACATTGAAAGAGCAAATGGTGGAGTCATGCTGCATAACCCATCCCTCCACCAACACTCACCAGCTTCACGTCCCAGTCAGTGGCCACATGAAGGGGCCCTATGAATGAAGAGGTTCTCCACACTGGGGAGGGGGTGGAGGGTGGGAATCCTAGTTTGACCATGATCTCCCCCTGTGTATGCACACAGAGCTCATTTTCAGTGGCTTAAAACATGGACAGCGGGGGTATAGCCAGCAAGTGTGACCCCATAGCCTGCGCAGTGCCACAACCTCCTCACATGTTGGATGAATGCATGGGGGAGATCATGTGTACTTTGACCACATTCATTTGAACACAGTTTTTCCATCCAGTCTTTCTTTGGAAGACTTGTTACTTTCTTCCTGCAGTTCACAGATTGTTGTTGTTGTTGTTCAGTTGTGAAGTCGTGTCCGACTCTTCATGACCCCATGGACCATAGCACGCCAGGCCTTCCTGTCCTCCTCTCTCTCCCGGAGTGTGCTCAAGTTCATATTCATTGCATCGGTGATGCTATCTAGCCATCTCATCCTCTGCCGTCCCCTTCTCCTTTTGCCTTCAATCTTTCCCAGCATCAGGGTCTTTTCCAGAGAGTTTTCTCTTCGCATTAGGTGGCCAAAATATTTGAGCTTCAGCTTCAGTATCTGTCCTTCCAATGAGCAGTCAGGGTTGATTTCCTTTAGGATGGACTGATTTGACCTCCTTGCAGTCCAGGGGACTCGTAAGAGTCTTCTCCAGCACCACAGTTCGAAAGCATCGATTCATTGGTGCTCAGCCTTCCTTATAGTCCAGCTGTCACAGCCATACATTACTACTGGGAAAACCATAGCTTTGATTAGACGGACCTTTGTCAGCAAGGTGATGTCTCTGCTTCTTACTATGCTGTCTAAGTGTGCCATAGCTTTCCACCCAAGGAGCAAGCGTCTTTTAATTTCATGGCTACAGTCACCGTCTGCGGTGATCCTGGAGCCCAAGAAAGTAAAATCTGTCACTGCTTCCATTTCCTCCCCTTCTATATGACAGGAAGTGACAGGGCCAGATGCCATGATCTTATTTTTTTTTAATGTTGAGTTTCAAACCAGCTTTTGCACTCTCCACTTTCACCCTCAACAAGCGGCTCTTTAGATCGTCTTCGCTTTCTGCCATTAGGGTGGTATCGTCTGCATATCTGAGGTTGTTGATAATTCTCCCGGCAGTCTTAATTCCGACCTGTGATTCATCCAATCTGGCGTTTCTCATGATGTACTCTGCATATAAGTTAAATAAGCAGGGCAACAATATACAGCCTTGTCGTACTCCTTTCCCAATTTTGAACCAATCGGTTGTTCCATGTCTGGTTCTTACTGTTGCTTCTTGTCCCTCATACAGGTTTCTCAGGAGACAGGCAAGGTGGTCTGATACTCCCATCTCTTTAAGAATTTGCCACAGTTTGTTGTGATCCACACAATCAAAGGCTGTAGCGTAGTCAATGAAGCAGAAATAGACAATTTTCTAGAATTCTCTTGCTTTCTCCATGATCCAGCAAATGTTGGTGATTTGATCTCTAGTTCCTCTGCCTCTTCAAAACCCAGCTTGTACTTCCGGTAGTTCTCGGTTCACATGCTGCTGAAGCCTAGCTTGTAGGATTTTGAGCATAACCTCGCTGGCATGTGAAATGAGCACAATTGTGCGGTTGTTTGAACACTCTTTGGCATTGCCCTTCTTTGGAATTGGAATGTAAACTGATCTTTTCCAGTCTTGTGGCCACTGTTGAGTGTTCCAAGGGATATGATTTAGGTCATATCTGAATGGTTTAGTGGTTTTCCCTACGTTCTTCAATTTCAGCCGAAATTTTGCAATAAGAAGCTCATGATCTGAGCCACAGTCGGCTCCAGGTCGTGTTTTTACTGACTGTATAGAGAGCTTCTCCATCTTTGGCTGCAAAGGACATAATCAATCTGATTTCGATATTGACCATCTGGTGATGTCCATGTGTAGAGTCGCCTCTTGTGCTATTGGAAAAGAGTGTTTGCTATGATCAGCGTGTTCTCTTGGCAAAACTCTATTAGCCTTTGTCCTGCTTCATTTTGTACACCAAGGCCATGCTTTCCTGTTATCCCGGTGATTTCTTGACTTCCTACTTTAGCATTGCAATCCCCTATGATGAAGAGGACATCTTTTTTTGGTGTTAGTTCTAGAAGGTGTTGGAGGTCTTCATAGAACCGATCAACCTCAGCTTCTTCGGCCTCAGTGGTTGGGGCATAGACTTGAATTACTGTGATGTTGAATGGTTTGCCTTGGATTCGTACTGAGATCATTCTATTGTTTTTGAGATTGTACCCCAGTACTGCTTTTCCCACCCTTTTGTTGACTATGAGTGCTACTCCATTTCTTCTAAGGGATTCTTGCCCACAGTAATAGATATAATGGTCACCTGAATTAAATTCGCCCATGCTTGCCCATTTTAGTTTGCTGATTCCCAAGATGTCGATGTTCAATCTTGCCATCTCATGTTTGACCCCCTCCAGCTTACCTTGATTCATTGACCTTACATTCCAGGTTCCTAAACAATCTTGTTCTTTACAGCATCGGATTTTCTTTTCACCACCAGACACATCCACAGCTGAGTGTCCTTTCGGCTTTGGCCCAGCCGCTTCACTCTTTCTGGCGCTACTTGGAAATTCCCTCTGCTCGTCCCCAGTAGTATATTGGACACCTTCCGACTTGAGGGGCTCATCTTCCGGCATCATATCTTTTAGCCTTGTGATATGTTCCATGGGGTTTTCTTGGCAAGAATACTGGAGTGGGTTGCCATTTCCTTCTCCAGTGGACCACATTTTGTCAGAAATAGTAATTACTAAATAGATAGATAGTGAAGTAGATAGATAGTAATTAGTAAATGGGCCAGAAGGGACGTTTCTCCAGATTCCACCAAACTTTTAAGCTTCCAGTAGGATCTCTCACTTCTGTTTTCCTCTAAAAGCAAATGCTGTCACAAAGAGAACCCTTGTACTTATCCAGGGCTGAATGGATTGTTCTTCTGTTGGTTCCTCAGGCCAATTTTGGCCACTTACAATTTGCTTTGCTAAAGAACAAAGCTTGAATCAGTTAATCAGTGTGATGAATCAACTAGAGCTTTAATGATAGATTTTAAAAGCATGGCAATTGGTTGGGCTGTCTTTAACCTGTATAACAAACTTTTCTCTCCCTAGTTGCAGCAGGACAATCTGTCATCTGGGATTACTCCTCCTGCTATCAAAGTCTGTCAGTCTTTGAAGCTGTCCGGGGAGAGGGGTTCCTACTTGCCCAGACAGGCACTATCTCAGCAGCAGAACACAAAATTCTCGGGAGCTCCCAGTAAAGGGGCTTGTAATTAGTCATCTGTTTTCTCTTTAAAGGAAATTCCCTCCTCATGACCATAGTCAGGGGTTGGCGAGGGATATCTTTGGGCTCAAATTGTGAGATCCTATTGTTTCTCAGCCAAAAGAGGAGGCTCGCCACCAGTGCATCTTAGGTGAGGAGCAGGCAGGCTACATTTTTAGTACTCACTGTGGCTCTCCAAACAGCTTCCCCCTGCCCCAACACCAGAAAATGAGACCTTGCATGGCATTGAGCCATTTTTTCAAAGCGCTAATTTTGCTTTGCCTCACAATGGGGAACAAAGTTCTGTGACATCCCTGACCAACTGAGATGGCATCTGGAGCAGTATGACTGAACTCCACTGTAACACCTACCATTTCTGAAACTTTGCAGGTAACCCTACTAGAGCAGCTGACAGACTGGCATGCCTAGTGGAGCTGTTCTAAGGGAAAGCTCCACAAGGCAAGACCTGAGAGCAAAAACATCCACCTCGTACATTTTGGTCCTGTAGCTGCAACCAAAATTTGCAGGCTCTGGTTCTTTGGGGGAGGTGGGGCAGGCAGGTAAAGCTCCTCCTTTAGATCCAATTCTAGGAACATGGTCAAAGACAGCCCAGGAAAAATAAGAATGCTTTTCCTCTTTTAGTCACCTTTCTGCCCTCTATCCTTGAGATACCCCTCAGAAAGTTCTGCCTTAGCATTCTGTGGAGGAAGCTGGTGATAGTCACAAATTGCTAACTGAGGATGGATCTCTGGATAAGTCTGATAGTTCTGAAGAAGGGGACTTTTCAGAGGAAGACAGTGTGTGACCTGAGGAAAGGAAGGACCAGTTCCTTACTGAATATTTTTCATCACTTCTTCTCCGAATTTGGCACACTGTCTGTGTGATTCAGGCAGCTCTGTACAGCAGACAAAGTGCTGTGTTCTTCAGTCTGAGATTTTAAAAAACCCATGGTTCCCTTTCCAGAATTATTTGAACAAGTTAAAGATCAGGACACCTATCCTGCTACAGCAAGAACCCCCTGTTAACTAATACATTTTGCGTTCTTACCCCTGAAATAATAGAATAGTTCAGGGCTCTCAGCAACACATTTGTGAAAGGTTGTTTAGCATAGCTGTGATCACTGACGCTGCCAATGTTAAGCTTGTACAGTTGTTTTCAAACTTTTCACATCAGCTGATCTGAGGAATCCTACATGTCTGCCATGGTGGCACAGCACATTGCAAAAGATTCTGCAATCTGGGTCTTCGATTGGGTCACGTGGGTCATGGGTCATGTTCTTAGAACATGGGTCATGTTCTAAGTTGCACATGCAGTGCAAGCGGACCACTGCCCAGGTCTTTTGTGCCTCAACACTGCCCTGCTTAAACAGACAGCAACCTACAGCACATCCAATACTACTTGGAAGCTATGTATTGCTGGAAAAGATTGCTAATAAATGTGCATACTGACAGACTTTCAGGGAAGATTGTCCATGATTACTAATCTCATTGCTGATGCAATTTTTCTGATCACAGATGAAGAGCTGTTATCTTATGCAAAGCCCTCATCCAGTGTTACACTGTGGATATATGTAGAACATTCTCATGAGTAGTGATTTGCAAGAGTGAGTTGGCTGAAATATTTTTGGAACTGGCTGTTATTCAGGATTCTCCACCTTTGTGGATGTGTTACAATGGTAAAATGTATAGTAAGTGCTAAGGAGATGATATTACTGTTCTTTGCTGTTTTTGTTGCCTCTGCAGATAATCTTTTAAAGATACTATGCTGAGCTGTGTGTGGATCCAGAGAAATTAGTTGTGACTGAAATGACCCATTCTGCTGTGCTGACCGATCAATAATAACGAAGTCCTTACTAGGGGATTTATGCTAGTTTCCATGAGAACAGAATTTTGCCCATTGAGTTTCTTTAAATCTTGCAAATCTGCTATAGATCAGGGTGAATTCTGCAGATGGGAACCCCTGAACAAAAACTTCCAGTAACATGAAGTGGGGTACGAGGCTAGTGAAATGATTTGGTAAATGCAAACTATGGCTGATGTTGTGATCTATAATTACTGCATTATAATATAATAAAGTGATGAATTGAGCTCTAGTTTTTGCAGGCTGAAAAAGTTCAACTGCTCTGAGAATGTAGGCTGCAATCCTAAATATACTTTGTAGGGAGTAGGGATAGATGAGTAAGTATTTCTGCTAAGTGTTGGTTTTGGATGCATTCAGTCATGTTCGTTTTATCCAGTTTCTGTGTCTGTCTGCAATTTTTTTAAAAAATGGATGAAAATTCACCTTTGGTTTCATATACGGTTCCCCTAACTTGCACATTTTGTACACAATATTCCCTAATGTACCCATTTTTGTACACAGGTTTGTCTAATATGCCCATTTTCTAACACAGTGAGCTTAAAATGATATCACAATGTTCTGAGGAGAGCTTGATCTGAAGGCTAACTATATTCTCCAGATTGATGTGAGGAAGGCATCCTACAGTGGGGGTTGGACTTGTTGGTCTTATAGGCCCCTTCCAACCCCACTACTCTATAATTCTATTCTGTGAACTCCTCCTATCATCCAGGGAAAAGCAAGGATGATGTGACAGATTTTCAGGTCCTAGGCCTTGCCAGCGTGTCCCTGCTTTTTGCCCAGGAAAGAGCTATTTCTCATCTCCTCCTTAAAAAAAACCTACTTCTATTATTACTACCATTCTTTTGGCTATAAAAACTTTTATTTTCTTAACTGTAAACTTCCAAACTTTCCTAGCTTTGCCTTCCCCTTAAAAAAACACAACTTTCAGTTTCTGTTTCTTCTGCTGTTCCTTTTTCACCTTTTATTATGGCTCCACCAGCGAAGAAATCAATCTCTGAGGCAGCAATCAAACGCAAAGGAGTTACTCGTGTAAGGATAGAAAACAAAGAGAATGAGTTTCCTCAGATCTCACAAGGAGTGTTTTCACTGATGACACCCGAGATGATTGGTCTGGAGATAACTGGCTTGCCGGCTCAACTTTTGGGTCTCACTGAAATGGAGTGGGAAAGTTCCAATCCAGCTGTGAGGGAGACAGCTGAGATCAAGGGAGTTAGGGCATTTGCATCACCCAACCACACCATCCTCACCCAAGACAACATGCAGCCCCTGATTAGGCCTGATTTGGGTTCAGAAGAGGATGAAAGGGGGCTGCGAGAATCTGACACCAGACCTGCAAAATGGGTGAGAACACTTAATGATTCCCCCCTGGAAGTTTCCCACCAAACTAGACGGGCAACCATTTTGAAAAGCAGTTGAAATTTCTCCCAGTAGGAAGAAGGCACCATTCCTTTTACCTCTTCTAATCTACAACAAGGGAATAAAGGGCCACCCCGCACACACACCCATGGTAAACATTTCTCAAATCAATAAATCCATACATTTCCAACTCACCATGGTAGTTGGTCATCTAATAAATGACTGATTTATTAGATAAGAAAGCTGCTAGAACAGGCCATGCACTCGTGACGTGCATGAATCTGATTCTTCTTCTTCACCTTCTTCAAATCCTAAAAACGGGAAAAAAACGCTTCTAACTCAAAAGGACCCAGCCATATTCCTAGTCAATATTCCTCTGCATACTCCAGGGAAGGTTCTCCCAAACCACACTCTATAACCACAGGTTGGGCCACTAGGCCACACTCTACCATAACCGAGCTACACCCAGATAGTAATTCTTCCTTACTTTCACAACAGGAGGTCAACTCCAAAGAGGAAGAACAGGAATGGTCAGACATAGAAACAATAGAAGACACTGCACCTGTCAATTTTTTTTAATAGAGATGACTTTATCTCTATTATTGTTGTCCAGAGCAATTGCCTCCTTAGCCACTCAGCCAACAGAACCAGAGGGGGAAAAAAGAACTATGGATGTTCCCAGAGCCTCAGCAAACCACCAGAGAGGTACCCTTTCCTAACTCTTTCCAAAAAATGACTAAAATAGGAATGGAAATCATCCCTTCAGGGGAAGAAGGGTGCTAATCCAGCACAAAAATTTTATACACTTCCACAGAATGTCATGGAAGAATTTAAAACACCTCTTATAGATGCTCATGTTGCAGCACTCTTGTCAGGGGCAGTCATGCCAAAAAATGGAGATGCTCCATAAAGACCAGGGCAAAAGAAGTTCTGATGTAGCATTAAAGAAAGTTCATGAAGCATCATCCCTAGCTGTGTGGGCATCAGCAGTTTCCTCTTACTTCTATGGGTGGAGGATATTATAAACAATAAAGACGTAAATCAGGCAACCTTATGTAAAGGATTACTTAAGCTCTCAACTTTTTTTACTTTAGCAAATGCCACGTAAGATGCAATTCAATTTGATGCATGCTCCATGGCAGCCACCAGTGTGGCTTGAAGTTCCGTCTGGCATAAGCACTGGAACATAGGTATTGCCTCTAGAGGAAATGTCACTGCAGTGCCCTTCATGGGAACACAACTATTTGGAGAAAAAGCCTTAAAAGGAATCCTCATAGAAACCAAAAAAGATGGAGAATGGCAGGCCATACTGGATCTCCAACACCTCAACATATTTCTTAAATATACACGTTTTCACATGGAAACTCTTCAGATGGTCAGAGAAGCCCTTCACAAAGGAGAATTTCTCACATCAATCAACCTCACTAAAGCTTATCTCCATATTCCAGTCTGCTCACATCACAGACGTTTGCTGCACTTCACTTACCAGAACCACCACTTCCAATATTGAGCCATGCCTTTTACCCTAACTTCATCACCCTGTGTCTTCACCATGACAATGGTGTCCCTGGTGACCCATCTACACATAAAAGGAGTACATATCTACTCAAACTTGGATGTCCTATTCATCCAGTCCCCTTCCAGTCACAAAGTTTCACTAGATCTGTCCCTAGCAGTCCTGCCTCCATCAGCATGGATTCATCATAAACAGGAAAAGGAGCCAACTTGAACCAACACAGTCTCTACTCCACCTCAGAGCCATATTTGACACCACCAAGGGCTACCTTTTCCTTTTTCCAGACAGAGTGTTCTAACTACAAACTCAGTCAAATTTTGGCACACCTACTGGGTCTTGTGATCTCCTGCCTTGGCATCATTCCATGGGCCAGACTGCATTCTCACCCTTTACAATTTATTTGATTTATTTGTTTATTGTATTTATAATATTTATACACCGCTCCCCATCAAAAGATTTTGGAGTGGTGAACAACAAAGATAATGGAATAAAACACCATATTAAAACAATCAAAACATTTTAAATGAAACAGGTTCTGAACTTAATAAACAACAGCTGGCTTCTTCTACTCTCCCAACCCCAGATTGCCAGGAACATCATGTAATCCACCTTACTCACCAACCCAGAGCTTCTCTTTGGTGGCAATTCCTCCCAAATGTTCAGATGGGAACACCATTCCAGGGACCATGCAAGATCACACTAACTGCAGATGCCAGCCTCAAGGGATGAGGAGCGCAATGCAACAACCACATAGCTCAAGGGAAATGGCAGCCATCAGAAAACAAACACAGCATCTATTGCTAGAACTCAGAGCAATACACTCGGGTGTGAAGCACCTCTTGCTCCACATCCAACGCTCACATGTTCTCATAAGGACAGTCAATATTACAGCAAAAGCGCACATGAATCGCTGAGGAAGATCCAAATCTCGCTCACTTCATGAAGGATCCCAGTCCCTGCTGCTGTGAGAGAGTAGAATGTAGCCTCAGTCTCAGCACAGCAGATCAAAGGGAGACTGAACCATACGACGGACTACCTGAGATGAGAACAGATAGCCCCAGGGGAATGTAACCTGTATCCTTCAGTATTTCAGGCAATTCAACACTCACAATGAACTTATTTACCTCACAACATAACCACAAGGTCCCAAAATTCCTTTCAAGATTCCACTTTTACAGAACAGAAGGAATAGATGCACTGAAACTCAGTTGGCTAAAAGAGAGACTCTGTGCCTTTCTACCAATCTCGATCCTTGCAAGGGCACTGCAAAAGATCAGGCAGGAACAGGCAACAGTCCTTTTGATAGTGTCAGGTTGGAAACTGAGCCAATAGGACCCCAGAGCAGTTCTGATTCTGAGGAGGAACAGCAATCTGTGGGAGAGGAGCTCGCTCATCTCTCACAAGCACAGCAGCTGGCAGAGATTCCTCCTGCCACCATTCCTGGGATAGATAGTGACCCTGGCAGCGAGAGAGCGCTGGAGGGGGGCTTGCTGGATGCTCAGCGCCGATGCAGGGAGCGACGACAGATGAAGGGCGCGGAAAGGAGACGTAGCGCTCGTTTGGCGCACAAGCAACGGTCGTGTCCTGAGGACCCAAGGGAAAGAGGGAGGATCTCTCCCTAGCCCATAAGTTCAGGGTCTTCCCGTGATTCTCCTTCAAACGGGGACCAACTGCCTTACCTGGAGCTTAGGCTACTCTGCTATCTTTCCCCAGGGCTGTTCCTTGCTTAGTCGCTGGTGATTAGCATCTGAAAGAGTCATTAAGTTGTAAAAGGAATAAAGCCTTGAAAAGAATCCTTTTCGTCTGTGTCTTGAGTTGGCTATTGGAGGTGACTGTAAGAGGCAGCTAGGGCGCTCCTGACAGATAGCCCTATTCTGGCTACACTAACCAGGGTTCTCTGAACTCCTATACCTGGCATATCAGGGGCTATGGTTCGTCCCTCAGAAAACAGATCTCCTATCCCAGGGCCCAGTTCTTCACCTGGGTCTAGGATAGCTTTGGTTACCCCCATGGTTATTGAAAGATGCATCTATTCCAAACTAAGCTACCTAGATACAGTCATAAATACCCTGCTGACATCTTGCAAAGATCCACATCGTGGATATACGAGACCACTTGGAAGGCTTTCTCCAGATGGTACAGGAGAAAAAACCTCAACGCCCAAGCAGCAGTCATCAAATAACTTCTCTTCCTCCAAGCAGGCCTCAAGTTGGGCCTAAACCTGGCACCTTGTACAGGCAAACATCAGCCATCTCTTTCGTTTATCAAAACCAGATGCCCTCCGTTAAGCACGTACCCTTATCTTAAAAGATTTTTCTGGGGAGCCTCTCTGATAAGCCCTCCCATGATTTACAGATTCCCATCAGGGACCCTACATGTGACCCTCTCGGCATTAACAAAAGCTTTCTAACCACTTATATCTGTACCACTAAGAATATTGTTTCAAAAAGTCTTATTCCTGGTAGGCATTTCTTCTGCAAGCAGATACCAAAAATGTCAGCCCTTTCAGTAAGTAAAGAGCTCATTAACTTTCAAAAAGACACAGTGATGCTCAGGACAGATCCAACATCCATCCCAAAAGTTAACACCTTATTTCATACGTCTCAGGACCTGATCCTACCCTCCTTCTGTTCTAATCCTTCTCACCCGCAGGAGAGGGACTGACAGAAATTGTACGTACAATTTTTACGTACAAATAAAAATCTTCCTTAAACATATCCAGTCCTTTAGGCAATCCAATACTTTATTCGTATTCTTCCACCTGACAGCTATGGGCAAAAAAGTATCCAGATCCACATTAGCTAGATGGTTAAAAGCATGCATATTTCTGGCATATGAGGCATCAGGTCTGCCCAAACCTCTCCAAGTTACAGCACACTCAACTAGATCAACAGCCATCTCGGCCACTTTAAGCACCCATGCATCCTTGGCTGAGGTATGCCAGGCAACAACTTGGAAAAATCCAAATTCTTTCATCAACAAACATGTCTCTGTGGATGCCTCCTTTGGTAGGAGGGTGCTCCAATCAGTGGTAGCATCACAATAGACTCAGTTAATTCATAAATCTTCTTCCCACCCAAATTGGTTGTTAGCTTTAGCATATCCTATTGTGGGATGCCTTCCTCACCCCAACCTGGAGAATGGAAGATTGGTATGTACTGCGAAGGTTGGTGTGTGGAAGGGCATCTGAACCATACTCTTATTTTTCCCCGAGTCGATACATTCACAGGTCTACAGCAACTGACCTCTACGCTCTTATTGATTGATTGATTGATTGCATTTATATCCCGCCTTTTTTCCTCTTGCAAGGAACCCAAGGTGGCATACATAATCTTCCTCCTCTCCATTTTATCCTCACAACAACAACCCTGTGAGGTAGGTTGGGCTGAGAGTCTGTGACTGACCCAAAGTCACCCAGTGAGCTTCCATGACCAAGTGGGGACTAGAACCCGAATCTCCCAGCTCCCAGCCCAACACTCTCACCACTACACCACACTGGCTCTCAAGTTGGTCCTTCTCATGCGGAGTTCTAATTGGTTATTTTTTTCAGATGTGAAAACCACCTTAACATTAATTTGCATGGCCTTGTGGTCCTTCTTATGACTTCACCTGGGAGAGTTTCTACTTTTCTCTATTTCTGAGCTATAGCCATGGACAGAACTGGCAAGGAGGAGCCTGGGACCAGTAAAGTATTTGAAAATCTGTCACATGGTCCCTGCTTTTCCCTGGGTGATAGGGGGAGTTAACCCATTGTTGGATGCCTTTTACACAAGAACCCAGAAGGAATCTTCTCGTGAGTACCAATGTTCCATTCCGATCCACATTTTAGTCCAGGAAGTGTGAATTAGCTTAAAAATTCAGACCAAACTAAATTCTCCCCTATCCCTAGTAGGGAGTAAGTGTCACTGAATTCATCAGGACCTGCAGTGACTGAACATGGCTAGGATTGTGCCTCATATCAGTTGCATTGCTTGCTATCTTATATATACACCTGGAGCACTGATCCATCATTGTTGGCAGCTATGTGTCTGCCAAATGATTCCCTTTTCTTTTTCTACACTGCCTTGCCAACAGCAAAGGTTACAGAGTTCCTTCTATTTACAAAAATCATAATCAAAGCAAAATCTGAAACTCTGCCCCTAGCTACAACTTTTCATTTTAATTAGCTTGTTATTGAAATTGGTTGCCCTTGAAGAAAGCACTGAAGCTGCAGGTCCATGTTAGAGACAAGTTACGTTGGAAAGAAGTTTGCAAAGGATGCTGGGAATTCTGTTTGTTCTTACTTTGTTTAAATGCTGAGCAAGAGCTATTGTCATTTCTTAGAACATGCTTTGGTAAAACGTATTGAGTATCAGTCTGCATTGGGAAGCAGGGCTGTCTAATAGATAAACAACACGGTTATGGGTTCTATAAAGAAGAGAGCATTGATCAGAGAAATGAAATACTTGTTTTCATTCATGTACTTTGCTCGAGTACTTTGTTAATATTTAGGGCTATCAAGTTAAAAGTCCTCCAACACATAATTAATTAACATATCTGCCAAGCATAAAGAAGAATGTGTCTCCTCTAGCTGTTATATCTAGGTATTTTCACATCCTTAAGATTGTATCCAATCCTGACTGTCAGATATAGAAACCATTGGTAGAACAATTCCCCCTGACCTCGCCAAATCTGCTCCGGAGGGTTGGGGGACCCTTGAGCAGATTTGGAAGGCATTGAGGTGGGCTATAGGGGGAAGCAGAGCAAATTGAGTGAGGATTTTAAGACAACTCCAAGAAATGTCAGGAGCTTTGTTGATCAAAATATACATTGTTTTGTCAAAATATACATTGTTGAGTTTCAGAGAACATAACAAAGCGATCAGTCAGATGCAATAGATATATCCTAGTGAACTTATTCAAGATGATTATGATGTTTGAACATGAAAATAAATTTCCCCAAATGATACTAGGACAAATTCCACACCACTTTGAACAGAAATACTAGCTTACTTTTCTCATACTTTTTACCCTTTTGAGTGCGAAGTTTGTAATTTATCAGCAAAACAAGCCGCAGGCTAAAGCACCTCTTGAGTAAGTTCACCTAGGGATCACCTCCCTCCTCTCTCTCATATATAGATACACACACACACACACACACACACCCCTCTATACCTGTCCTCTTAGCATGGTGAGTAGATATGGAAGGTCAGGTTTCATGTACCAGGCATTTCTTTTAATCATGGAATGTCTGCTGGAGTTAGCAATATTTCATTATTGTACCCCACAGTCTGCTGCATTTGCTGCTTTATTAAGCATGCTTGAAAAACGAAGATCAAATCATGTAGGGTCTTGCACAGTATACACTGGTTAAAGGTGTTTGTTTCTGTCTACTCTGGCTTTGCCCTTCAGAAAGAGCTCAGGACTTTTTTTCCTGACAAGGGAACAGGTTGATTAGAAGGCTGAGAACCCGTATTCCACAGCACTGGAGTTCTTAATGCTTTCTAGCTTTTTGAAGTGATCATAGTTAAATTAAAATATTGTTCTCATTACTCAGTGAGATAATTTTCCTGTCCAAATTGCTTTGATGCATGAGGTGTTACTCCTGAGAGCAAAGTCTTCACATACTTCCACTTTCCTGGTGTCACTTTCTCTAGAGATTGTAGAATCAGGCAGTCCTAGGAGGACTGAAGATTTATCTCTGAGCTTCCTAGAATTCTACTTTAAGTGTTGCTCTCTGTAGTTATTCCTCTCTAGGCATTTCACTCTCAGGGTATGTTGGTGGCCTGTGATGATTTGCATGGACAGTTTGCTCCACAACACTGTAATTGGTACGCACTAAGAAAACTGAGGATACAGTGCACAATTTGGGGAAGCCCTCAAGTCTCAGATGGTGCTGCTACAGCTGCTGTAGTGCAAACAGTTTGGGCTGCTGCTAGTAAAGCAGTTTCCAACGTTGGTCTTATGGAGCGGAGTCATCCAGCTTTGCCCTATTAACATGACTAGTATGTACTTCTTTAGATTCATATGTCACTTGAAGGCTGCACCTACTAATGTTTAATACCTGTTTAGTGCTAGTTCAGTACTGTACAGAGCAAAGAATTGAATTGGCCTCTAGAAAGCTAATGGTCTGTATTTTAGAGCATAACATGAAAATCAGCCTTCAGTGAGGTGTCTAGAAAATCACACTTAAGTCACTGCCGCTTCCTTTCATAGGCAGTCCAATAGAGTGAATCCCTCCAAAGGAACATGAACACTGTGTGTGTGTGTGTGTGTGTGTGTGTGTATGCAAAATTTTATCTTTTGGATTTTAAATTGATGTGACATTGAATTGATGAAAGGGTATTGCTCAGTTTTTCAGTAAAAGAAGATTGATAGTTCTTCAGAGTACAAGTTGCTCAGAAAACTCAACCTGTAAAATAAATGTACATCTTACCTTAAATTCATCACCTGTTAATACAATGAAATAGAACACAGTACATTGCTTTTGAAACATGAGAGATGCATCGCCAACCAGTGTAGCAAGATAATGGTACAGCTAACAAAAATAGGTTTTGTTTAGGATATGTGTGTATGTGTGTGTTATGATCTGATTTGCCTGTGTGTGTGTGGGGGGGGGGGGGGAACAATGTGACCTAGCACAGTTGTAAATGCCACTCATCTTTCTGTAGATTCTATTAATTTATGCAGGTTCTATTGCTCTTCAGCATATAGTCTGGTAGTTGCTAGGCAACCAGAAGAGAAATAGTGCGCATGCTTTCTGTATTTAGTAGATCTCTCATTCGTGTGGTTAAAAAAAAAAAAGATATATATGAAACTAGAAGTATAGAAAAAAAGCCAGGGTAGCCTATTCATACATTACAATTTGCTTTCAGTGTACCCTCGGTTACAACTCGTAGAGGTTTTTCTTAGAAAATAATTTTTTAAGGTTTTGATTATTGTTTTTTAACCATATTCACTTTAACCATACACAAAGGGACTACGACATGGAATATCTGTGGTAAAGAAGTGTAAGGTGTTTGGCTTGTTTTTGTTTATTTTTTTAAGGTAAAATTCAATATTCTGTTGCTGTTCTAGGAATGTGATCAAGATAGTCTGCTGGGTAATTTGCATATCTTCAGTAGGATATCCCTCCCTAATGCTTTTTAAATATTAGACATGTCTGCCCTTTAGTTAGTCCAAATTCCTCCCTATTAAGGATTTTATTGATAATGCTGAATTTCTTGAACTTAAACAAAGTCTTAGATAAAATGAAGCAGGACTCCCCTGCTTCAGAGTTACCCCCTAGACTCTATAGGACTCTATAGAACAATACCCAAACCATCAAGAATTCATATTTTTTCCACATATTATATAATAGGGTAACTCTAATCACTTATTAGGAAAGTGAGCATGACATGGAGCATCCTTAAATATCTGTCAGTAAAAGATACGTTAGAACAATAATTTGAATAAGGAATACAAAACCCCCCCGAACAAACTATGCTGGGTATCTTACAGAGAGGATTAAAAAAAAGTATCCTATGGCTTCAAAATTTTCAGAAATTTAACATTTCTAGTCTTACATAAAAGACTAGATATTACATAATCCAAAATTGTTCAATTTTTCAGACCCCCACCCCACCTGAAAAAATACGCTTGGGTAGCTGGAAGAAAACCCAAATTTCCCCCATTTTTTCCCCAGGCCTTCAAATCTCTAGTCTCACCCCCATTTGTTAGTGTTTGTTGGTTCATACAAGAGGGCCGAGGTCCTGTCTCCTATGCACTTAGAAGGTGGACTCCTTCAGACTGAGCCCATCTTATGTCAGCCAGGGAATGTGGCCAGCATATTCAGCAGCATTGAGGGGGCAGGGCTAGCCCCATGCATTTCCACTTGCTCCTTTGGGTACCAAACACTTGAACAGGGCTAAAGTCTGGTATTCACCTGGGCCAGACTACCCCTCCCAGTCTCCACTCTATTCCTGATATTCCCAAACGGGTAGGCCTCTGGATTGGAGCATTATGTGCTGGTGATCAGGAACTGGGGGTGGGGCATGAGGCTGCTGGTCTAAAGGGGGCCAGTTTTTCAGAGGAATCTCATGTGCCATGTCCTAACGCCCCAGTTCTGAGGCCTCTGGTTCAAGGGTCTCCTGGCTGACAGATTCCAAGCTCAGGCTCATTGTCAGGACTTTGGTCTGGGTATAACACCTGTGTGGCTTGCACTGCTCGTCTCCCTGATTCAGTGGAATCCTCCTCCTCTATGTTAGAGTCCTGGCTTAAGGTCGGGGTCGTGATAATGGGTAGCTCACGTGCAGTGTCTGTATTCAA
This sequence comes from Heloderma suspectum, assembly GCF_057233095.1. Taxonomy (NCBI): domain Eukaryota; kingdom Metazoa; phylum Chordata; class Lepidosauria; order Squamata; family Helodermatidae; genus Heloderma; species Heloderma suspectum. The sequence continues at coordinate 103,819,926 of NC_139459.1, forward strand.
GCTCAAACTTCACCAACTGTGACTAGAAAACAAAGAGCCAGCCTAAAGAAGGACTTCCCCAAATTTGATGTGATCAGGAGTAATAAAGCTACGGAAGGTCTCATGTCCAGGTCTGTGATACTGGCAAACTGTAGCTTATATTACTTATGTAAATGTGGTCATAAGCTGTGGAATTGCTGGTGAAATCCCCAAGAGTGACACTGCTGGGTTTGTTTGTTTTTAAAAAGTATGGTGGTGCTGCTGCCAAAGTAGTAAAAATGTACAGCTTACAGTTAGGCTCTCTGTCACATTGAGGCTCATTAAAAAAAAAAAACATGCAGCTTCTGGACAGTTTGACTGTGGGTCCTGAAATTCAAAATGAGGATTTGTTCCCACTGAGGCACAAATCCAAGATGTCAGCTGTGTAAGTTGTGGCAGAAAATCTGCCATGCTTTTAGATGCCAAAACAGCAGGAGTCTCCTTTTTAATGGTAATAACACTGGGGATATTTTAGTATTTTCAAAAGCTGTGTTTTGCATATAATGGGCCAGGGCTGGCAATTTCCCAAGGAAAACTAGTTTTGAATCAGGCACTCATAATTTATGGTTTTACTTAGTTATTCCCAATATTTACCTTGGCACTCACTCCTATGAGAGCATAACCTAAGAATGCTTGGGGAGGAGACACACGGTCTGTATTGGGTACCATCTCTTTTCACCAACTGAGTAGTAATATTTGGGATTGTTTTTGTCTTTATTAACAGTTCAGGTCGACAGTTAAGTGAAGTCTTCATTCAACTGCCTTCCAGAAAAGAATACCCAGAATACTACGAGTTAATTAGAAAGCCAGTGGACTTCAAAAAAATAAAGGTGGGCATAATTTCTACTGCACATCAGTGTGGCTTTCCAGCATTAAACCAAATTATCGGTATTTGCATTTTACACTCTTGCACGTATTGTAAATTTAAAATAGTGCTTGCTTTCAATCTTCCATGTGTGTAATATTTCACTGTCAGTGGGTTACTTCAAGACAAATTCTAGAGAGCACAAACTGATTTATCAGCAAGGCAAGCTTTATGAACTCTGGAATTTTGCTCTACAGTGGCAGGTTATCTGTAGTAGGCCCTACATTTTCAAGGAAAGCTTTATTAAGGTGCCGTGCTTACAAAAGCTCAGTTAGCTAGAGCATGAAACCAGGCACAAATTTGGAGAAGGGAGTACTGGAGCTGCATTTGAATATAGGGGGTTGGATCCAGCATATGCCTCTTTACCCTTCTCCCTACAGTCCCCCTTTGCCCCCTCCCTGAAAATATGCTCTGTAGGTTGGGGGGCCCTCTGATACAGTTTGGGGGGAGTGATGCTGGGGGATAAGGTGGGGGGAATCTGCAAAAATCACCTCCCCCTTTCTGCTGGTGGGAGCATTCTGAGCTGGATCCAACCCATGGAAATCTACATTCAATTCACTTTCTCCCATTGCAGTATATACATGTGGTGTAACAAAAACTACTGCTCTTTGTAAAGCTACCTTAAACTCACAGTAGTCTCTATAGCAGTATTAACATATGTACTATTGTAGTCTCTTGGTATTGCTAATATTTAGAGGTGTATGCAATGATTTATTGATCCATGGCTGCCAAATTAACGCTGCAGTCGTATACCCACTTATCTGGGAATAAGCCCCATTGTACTCAATGGAGCCTGCTTCTGAATGAATGAATGAAGATAGATAGATAGATAGATAGATAGATAGATAGATAGATAGATAGATAGATAGGATTGCACTGTAAGAAGATTATTGTAATTTGTGGTTGAGTTTATAGTTGGACTAATTTTGATTTTCTGTTTTTGGGTGTTGTGTGTGAGAATTATGTCTTAATCGGACACAGAGCTGCTTCTTGGAGTACGCTATTTCCATTCCTCTAGTTTACTTAAGAGCATTGCAATTGATATTTCAAGCCCTCTGGCCCAGCCACTCATCACTGTTATCCAGCTCTTCCACTCAGAATATGGAGAGTTTTTATTCTGCTTTTTGCTTTTATCTGAATGTGCTTGTTATTTTTGTGGTATCTAATTAATCCATGTTAAAAGAATAATAGCAATTTTATTTATGATACAGCTGCATGTGTTATGTTCAGGATTATATCACATTTGTTAACCAGTTATCCTATCTTTAATTTTTCCCTTTCATTCTCTCTTGTTTTAAAACATATGTTAGGAAAGAATTCGTAACCATAAATATCGGAGTCTTAGTGACCTGGAGAAGGACGTCATGTTGTTGTGTCACAATGCTCAGACTTTCAACTTAGAAGGGTCACAGGTCTGATTCATATCATTTACCTCTTGGTACTAAGAATATTTATGTATGCATTTGCATTAAATATTGCACACTGTACTGTGTGTGTGTGAGAGAGACAGACAGACAGAGAGAGAGAAAGTGCATGTTGCACTGGTCAGTGATCATCTTGAGTACCCTCTAACCCTGGGTCTGTATTGTGTTTACCCAGTAATTGTATGTAGCAACCTGGGCCATTCTTTGCTGCTTTTGCTTACTTTTAGCCTTCAGAATTTGTTATATAACGGTAAGTTATTTTTCTTTTGTAATTTCGGTACTTTGGAAAATGTCTTCATTGGAGGATTAACTCTAGCTTTACCACCCTTTGTGCCTGTTAGTGCTTTGAGATAGTGTACAATGCTTTTAATTTTTTTTAATTATTCATAGTATTGAATTTGCATTTTGCTGAAGAAGACGCACATCATATTGAATAATTGCACAAGACGCACATCATATTGAAATATTGCTTATGAATGGATCTGTCCCTTACCAATATTTAGCTTGTAACCTGTGGTGGACTATTATAACAACCCATTTGTTTGTAGATGTAGCTGAGATGTTCTTTCCATCTGTAAGATTAGCATCAATGCTCTCCCCTATTATACCAGGAATGGGCAAAGCTTTTCGACATATACACACACACGCCTAACTCACACAAACACAGACCAGACATTCTTCCTCCAGAGACAGAGATACACACATCCTCACACACACGGGGGCGGGTGGGCTTCCCTCCACCCCCTGCAAAGCCCATGAAAATCCCTCTTCCACACTAGGAAGAGGGATTTAGTCAAAAGAAAAAGATCCGATTCATACAAGTGGGGTCCTTTTTTAAAACTAAGCATCCTAAGCACAGGGTGATTCTGGCAACCCAGTGCTGGATGATGCTCTAACATGCATGTTGTCTATGCTTGTGTCTCTGAGCACAGCTGCAGCTACCTCGGCATCTAGCAAACACTCTAGCAGCCATACTCAGAGGTTCACCCATAGTGAATGCAGCTGCTAGAGCATCATTCCAACAGCAGTTTGTGAGCGAATGGAGCACAGTATATAGTGAGAGGGAGTGTGCAGGGGTGACGCTGCCTGCACATTGGCCTCATCGTAATCATGCTCCCCACCGTCTGGCAATTTTTTATTTTTTTTGCAAGATGAGGGTAGCATAGTTTACATGGGGAGGAGGGCACATAGGCTTGGGAAAGCATGAACTCATCTGGCTCAGCTTGGGCACCCATGCAGGCTCCAGCCAAAGTCTTTGAGGGCCACATGTGCGCTTTGGGGCACTCACATGTGTGTTATACCCTATTAAATTGATATCCTGCTTTATGCCCCCAGCACAGAACACACTTCAAAGAAGCCCAAAGGCAGTTAAATCTCATTCAAATCAATGACATCGTCACAGTTACTCACATTCAGTAGGGCATAAGAATGCATCTCACTGGATTGGGTCTATAATCTTTAATCTTATACTCTGCAGAGTAATTTGCCACTGATTCTAGAAGATAACGGCTTTTGTAAGGCTGACTAATATCTCCCATATTGCGCTTCTTCACAAGGCTCATTATCCAGTTAGGAAGACATATTCCCTCCAGTGTAAGAGTCACTGCTTGCAGCGAGGGAAGCGCGATCTGTATCAGGATCATTGGGGCGTGGGTGTATATGTGTGTTGGCATGCAAGCACGTGAGGCCCCCAAGCCATCATCCCATGCAGCCCTCAGGGCGATATTGGTTGTGGATCCCTGCTCTAATAGTAAAGTGGGTAGTCCCATGCCAACTAGTAGGGCAGCAAACCTGGGGGGGGGGGGGGGGAATATCTATGGAAAGATCCAGGTATGAAGACAAATACTAGTTCTGAAAACATGTAAAGAGGGGGATCTAAAATTTGAAAGACTGAGGCCTGTGCATATACATGCTGCATGCATCTTGCAATAAAGTTGTGGCAACTTACAGAGTGTAGGTGCAAGCCCTCGGTTTGCCAGAAAGCAAGCATCTAACCTCCTGCTTCACTTTAGCTGAGAACCAATGAGGAAGGAAAATTTTGGTCGGTGATGGTGTGCCATTGAACATTTATCCACAAACCCCCATTTCCTCCCTCCTCTCCAGGATCCTTTAGGTCTTTTAGAGGCTCTGCTCCCTACACAATCCAACAATGGTGGGTATTTAATTAGGATTGGCAGAAAAGTGTTTTCTCTCATCTTAATTCCACCCCCACCCTCCGCTGCAATAAGGGCAGAGACCCCAGCACCTTAAAGGATCCATCCTAGGTAGGGTGAATTAAAGTTAGGGATGTGTGCTATCAGTCATAGGAACATAGGAAGTCGCCGTATACTGACTCAGACCATTGGCCCGTCTAGCCCAGTATTGTCGACACTGACTTGGCATAGGCTCTTCAGGCAGAAATTTTTTCAGCCATACCTGGAAAGGCCGGGGATTGAACCTAGGACCTTGTCACTGAGCTATGATACTTCCTGAATATAATCATGCCCCAGTTTTCCCCAGAACTCTCCTATACAGTAAGGGGAAATGAAAATACCTGCTTCGCAGTGCCCTACAACTCAGGCTTGGGGATATACAAGCACTAAAGAGAGAGGAAGTTTTCAGGAGGAGTTAAAAGGAAAAAGAGCAGCTTTATTCATTTTTCCTTCCTGATAACGTCCATATTTTTCATTATTATCTCATATGTACATTAAATGTGTTCATATCTGTAAGGTGCCTTTGAAATGTCTGGAACTTCTAGAGAGAAATTGTTTATCATCTCGTACAGTAGGCTCCAGTTCATTTAAGGAAGGTGATCTTAAGATTCAATGCTTCTTTTACAAGTATAGTTGCATACAAATATAGCTTGATAGATCTACTGTAATCAAAATGTAGTTGTTTCTTTCAGAGATGTCTTTCAGATCATATTGTGATGCTTACTGATAAAAAAAAGGATTTAAAAAAGAAAGTAAGAAATCCTTAGAAAAGTTGAGAGATCAGGAATGGACTGCAGGGCTGAGTGCTCCCTCCCACTGGCGACTTGTCTCTCGTGCACAGATTCTCTACCCTTCCCCCAATAGCCTTAACCATGGATAAGAGGTGATGTCTGTACTGCAATTTGCCATGGTTAACACTAACCAAAGTTTCTAGCATAAAGCTCAGTTATGGGAGATCTAGTTAGCTTTAACCATGGTTAAGGTCAGTAGAGTCATAACCATTAACTCTTTAACTATATTTACAGTTCTTAGGGGAAGGGCAGAAAGAATGTGCATGTGAGATGAGACAGGCTAGGGAGGGAGTGTGAAATCCCATAGCCCATTCATAATCTCTTAGCCATGGATAAAGGCTTGAGAGTATTATGGCTACAGTAGGTCATACTTCATGCTACAGAATTCTGTTATTAGCTAAGGTGAATGGTTTCATTTTGTTTTTACTATTAATAATTAGCATCAGAAGAGTGCATTTGTTTCTGCCTGGATATATTGTTAGACTATAACCTAAATCTTAATTAGAGCTTTCCACTGAAGACTCCAATAGCATTAGTAATAATTTATTAAATAATTCAAGCATAAGAGTAGATGGTGCTTGGAAATTTGAAAATTAATATAATATAGAGTTTCATTTTGTCTTCGGTTGTCACTGAAGGTTATTTTTTTTACCTTCATTTAGTGCATAAAAAATTAACATTGGCATTTCCTGTAAAATTTCATGCAACAAGTTTTATGACTTGTAATGGGGGAGAAAAGCCGTGCTCTCTGTGGGTTTGCATAGAAAATAACATTCCATGCTGTGAATTTTTGATGAAGCACAGCTTGCAGTTCTGATGCAGGTTTGCTTTCATGCTACAGATCTATGAGGATTCCATTGTTCTCCAGTCAGTGTTCAAAAGTGCGCGGCAGAAGCTTGCCAAAGAAGATGAAAGTGAGGAAGACAGCAACGAGGAAGACGAAGACGAGGAAGATGAGTCAGAGTCAGAATGTCAGTCTCTCCTTCAAAACAGAGAACAAGAAATGGGTGTCATGGGGTACTCTGGTTGCAACCCTCTGCATGTTCAGACAGGAATAAGTCTTATAACTCCCAGCATGCCCCAGCCGGCATGGCTGGCTGGGGGATGCTGGAAGTTGCAGGACTTATCTCTGTCTAAACATGCATAGGATTGCACCCTTAGGGGGCAATCCTACCGGAGTAGGCGACTGCCTCTGAACTCGGAGGCGACTGCCTATCCAATGCAGGCCAGGAGAGACACAGCAGGGATCGTCTGCTCTGCGCTTCAGCCACCGTGCATTTGCAGCTAGACAGCTGATTTCAGCTGTCTAGCCTCGGGAAGGCGGAGCAGGGGAAGCAGCTGCTGGATGACACGTTGGATGTGTTGTACTGGCATTTCCGCCTTCCCCACCCCGGAACGGCCCCAGGAATGCTCCATTTTCTCCGCTCCGTGCTCCTCTTCCAAGTGCGGAGCGCAGGGCCGTTCCGCGCTGCCTACAAGGCAGCATGGGGGGGAAGAATGTCAGTTCCCGGAAACCGACATATCCTTTGGCCATCTAGCTGCTGACTAGCAGCCGTAGAATTGCTCCCTCCGTCACCTTTTGCCAGTCTGAAAGCTTGCTGCTGGCTTTCTAGTCTGAGCAAGTCTAATTTTGCCTTTCCTGACCTTCTCTTTTGCCACCAATGAAAAATATATTTAATGCATATTAAATCTAAATCTAAAAATATATTTAATGCATATTAAATCTACTTGTTCTTGTTTTTTGAGTAATTGTAGGAATTGTATTCCTCCTTCTCAAGAAAAGACATTTATGTTCAGAACATTTTAAACTGAGCAATATCTGTTGATGTGTTAGCTATTCTCCTGTGTAATTGTATGTATCAGAATAAGGGATGGAAAGGAAGTCTTTTTCAGGGTGGTATGTATAAGATTGCTTAGTTGATCTTAACAGCTGAGAAAGTATAAACATTCATTCTGGTCTTTAAGTTCCTCTGAACGTTAACTTTTTTCCAGCCAAATCTGTGAAAGTGAAGATCAAGCTAAACAAAAAGGATGACAAAAACCGGGACAAAGGGAAAGGCAAGAAGCGCCAAAGTCGGGTAAAAGCCAAACCGGTTGTGAGTGATGATGACACTGATGATGATCAAGATGAAAATGTAAGTTTTGCTTAACAGAAGCACTGATTTTTTTCCCCAATGGTTTCCTCCACTATACCTGTAATTGCAATCTTGGTTGCATTTACAAGACTTTGAATGCTAATCATCTACAGTTTTCAGGATGCATGAAAAAACTGAGAGAGAAAGCAGTTGTGAAATGTAGAGCCTCACCTCCATATGTTCATTAAGATTCTTAGTATTTGGAAAAATGGCTGGGATCAAAAGAACCATGCAACTTGTTCTGAATGCCAAAGGTGCATTTGGGCTTGTATTTCACAAGCAGCAGACCCCTTTGCCACGTGGCAAACCATAACGGGATTGTGGCTCAAAGGGAAAAAAGCCTTAAAATCTCATGGGGCATGCCCAAGCCTTGAGCATGCCTGGAGTAGCTCTTTAGATCTCAGCCAATCGATATAAAATTTAGTGCTAAGGCTTAACTAGTACATGAATAGCAGAAAAAACTCTGTTGTGCTAAATTCTGTTCTGTGGCCAAGATCCAAAGAACCACATGACACCAAAACAGGGCTATGAACTTGGGTTCCTTGAAGAGCAGCATTCCTGTTCTGAACAGCAAGCTGGATTTCAACTCAGGCTTGTTCCCAAAGCAGCTTATGGTTCAAATGAAAAAGTAAAACAAAAAAACACAAGGGGTGCACAGGCCTTTGGGTGAACCTAAAGTTGCTCTTTGGATCCCAGCCAACCTTTTCTTTGCATTACTTCTAAAGACAAGCTAAGACTGCACTCCTGTGCATGCTTACTTGGATTGAGCCGCACTGGTTCTGAGTAAACATGCAGGGGAGTAACCAAATATAGGAGAATATAGTCTTTCAAATAATCTGGCCCCAAGTTGTGTAAGGCTTTATAGTTAATAACCCGTACTTTGAAATTTACCCTGAAACAGACCACTACCAGTGAAGCAACACAGGAATCACATGCTTCCTATAACTGGCCCCAAACAGTAGTCTGGCTGCAGCATTCTGAACCAGAGTTTCCCCATAGAGACCACGTTATAGTAGTTCAGATGAGGTGTAATTAAGGCATGTGTTGCTGTAGCCATATCTGACATTTCCAGCAACCAGCAAAGCTAGCTTTAACTGTGTAAAAGCACTCCTGACTCCACCGAAGCCTGGACATCCAGGCTCAGGCCTAATGCAGGAGCATACCCAAACTGTGACTTGAGTCTTCAAGGGTAGTGCAATCCCATCTGAGACAGGCTGAACCCTTGTTCTCTAAACTGCCTTTCTCTTGATTTGTTCACCCTCATTGAGGCCATTATCAACATCAGTCACTGACTGATTTCAGAACTAGAAGTGCTTCCTTAGATTTAGATGCAAAGGAGAGACAGAATGGGGTGTCATTAGCATATTGAGGCAAAATCAGGTAAAGAGAGAATTATTTCAATAACTATCACGGTTTGTTAAGACAAAACAGTAGGCCAATTTCATCTGCATAATGAGTGGTGCTTACCAGTGATCCTCGCTTCGGTGAGTAATTCTGTGAGGAGCAGTTTGAAGTACCCTCCAGATGGTGGCTCAAAGGTGCACGAAAGCAGCATTAATACAAACTCCCCGTCCCAATTTGAGAAGGAGTTGCCCATTCACAATGCTTCCCTGCTAGCCCTTTACTGCCTCTAGTCTTCTCTGAAGCTTGTTCCTCCCTTCCATTTCCCCAGAATTTTTCTTCTAGCAGCAGAGGACAGGGGAATGAAGGGGAAGGCTGCTCACTGGGCAAACGTCCCTGGGAACTGTGGCTTCCTGGCACTTTCATAAGCTTGCTACAGCTTCCGTAAGCCCTGGCAAGCTACAATTCCCAGTGGTTTTTGCACTGGGAATTATTGGTTGGTGATGCTTTGGGGCCTAATAAGGGCCCCAAAAGCAGCCCTCCCCTCCTCCCAGTTGTTGCTCCTGGTGGGTAAGTTTTGGGGAAATGAAATGGGGCAGGGCAAATCAGAAAGCAGCTGAGGTTATTTCGAAGGCAAGACTAAAATTCATTTTCCCTGCTTGTCCTGGCAGTCCAAATCACTGGGGGACTCCTCTCCATTCACTAGGTCAGGTGTGGTCAGACTTCAGGTTTGCAGGATGTTCTTTTTTTTTTTTTTACTAGAAACCCAAGGTCCACCACTGAAGCAAGGTGCAAAATAGTTGCTTGGGGGCGGGGGGGAACATACCTTAAAGTTAAGGAATAAAGTACATGCTCAGCCCAGGAATTTGTTTTCAGTGCCAGAACTGAGCTCACAGTTCAGTCCCACAAGGATTCACTCCTAGTTTTCGCCACAAGTGTTGTACCATCTCAGCAGCCTAATTTAGAAGGGGAGTGGGGTAAAACCATTTTGTTGATTCTGTTGTTATACAACTGGAAGTCAGAAAGCCTTGGTGACCTACAGCAAATCACCCAGAGATCTACCAGTAGGTCCCGATCTACCTTTTGCTCACCCCTGCACTAGGAGATAGGTTCTCCTAGATTCAGCCAGGGGATGGACTAGGAGGCATCTCCTCCAAATATTGGTAGGAGTGCTTCTGAATCCTTCCCCTCCATTCCAGAACTTAGCATAATCACTAAGAGAAACAGATTCCTCCTTGCAGATCTGCTACACCAAATACATAAAAGCATACTGCCTTAAGAGAAGAAGTCCAGTAACTCTGTAATTCATACACAATGCCACATAAAACCCCATTCCCTGTGTGAAAGCCTTGGCATACGTTTGCATTTTGTTTAACCTTTAACTACATTTATTTCAGTGGGACATGCATGCCCAGTTATCTCTGGATTGCACCTGGTTTCTTTATTACCATTCTAATAGGTCTACTGAAATAATTTCTGGTTTTTATTTTAATAATTTCACCCCCCAAAAATCATATAACCTTTTCCCCCTCTGTCTTTTACATCTAGGACCAGTCAGAAGCAAGTGGAAGTGATGACGAGTGATCCATATGGTCAAATTTTCTTAAATGAGAAGCCTTCTTCTCTTCTCCCATTTTACACACAGTGAATTCACTTTGTCAGATAGGCATTGGGGTGTTTCTGTATTCACGTCATCTATAAACTAGCTTTAGGATAGTGCCAGACAAACATATGATATCATGGTGTAAAAAAGGGAAAAAATGTAACATACTGTGACCAAATGGGCCTCAAAGATAAAATAACAAAACAAAACAAAAATCTTTTGATGGAAAAAAAAAAACATGGGTTGATAGTATATTTCTATGGGTTGGGTTTAGCTTACTAATGGTTTGACTATTCCTGGTTTCAATATTTGATTAGATGCTATCGAATGGCATCAGAAAGATTTAAAAAATGTCTTTTGTAGCATTGCTAACCAGGAGCCATTAAAAGCAACTGGTGATTTTATTTTTCATCAGGCAATTTTCAAGGTTTTGTTAGTTCTGTATTTGTTTTTACACTGTGGTACATATATGCAATTTTGTTTAATAGCTTCTAAATGTACAGTAGCTAGCTTCTACCCTGTCTTGTCCCATTCATTGCTTCACTTTATGCTCAATGATCTCTTGAAAAGGAACTGCTTTTTGAACTGTATACATGAAATTTATGTCTACTGTAAACTTTACTTTTTCTTTTTTCCTTTTTTTGATGATAAAAAGTTGGATTTAAAATGCTGTTGAATATTGCAATCTACATAGTATAATGAATGGCTTCTTTCATCAGATTATCTTTTGTGTTACCAATATGGTTTGCCACCTTTCCCCAAAGTGTACTTAATCTTTGCTTTCTTTGCACAATGTCTTTGGTTGCAATTCATAAGCCTGAGGCAAATAAAACTCCAGTAATTTTGAAGGATGCGTCATTAGAGTTTTCGGAACAAAAAACTGTTGCAGAATTGGGCTATCTTCACATGCTCCCACTAGGGAATACCCTGAGGTAAATAGCTTCTGTGTCCGGGTCTGCTCCATAGACATTTTGTTATTGCTGCAGAGCTGCTCTAGACATTGGAGAGGATAACTTCCTTGCGTAGGAATTCCGTGTGCCCAGCAGACCACACATGGAGCGTTACGTACTTTTTGAAAATTCTGTTTTGGTTGGTCATAGTGGAGGATTTGAATAAACATCTTCCTGTAGTAAGCGAATTACATGAAAAATGACTTAAACCCAAACAACTTGGCTTCGATGATGTGATAGATAAGCAGAGGATTGATTAATGCATCTGCCTTAGAAGAAATTCAGTATTGCACTTAGTACAGATTAATAACAATTTGGAACCCACATTAATATTTCTGCCACCCACATAGATGCTCTTCAAAACTATGCAAAGCCATTTGCTTTGAAATGGGGCCAGCCACAAGAATATCGATCTTCAACAAGTGTGCTGTGACCTGGCTTATGACTGGTTGCACTACTGGTACCACAAGGATTTTCATTTAAAAGAAAGTTTAAATTAAACCACTGTTTGAAAAGTAAGTCTCCTCTATTAGTCGCTCCTTTCTGCCCTGCTTTCTCTAATGTTAGCAGCTTGAAAAGCAGCTGAAAAGTGAACGAAAACAAGACTGCAATTGACTGATCTTCTGAAGTTGAGGTTTCTAATATACTGGCAAAATTTGCTGTTGATTACTGCTGAATTAGTTAATATGACAGAGAGCTTCGGCTATTGGGCGGTATAGAAATTAAATAAATAAATAAATAAATAAATAAAATGCTTGGGGGCTGTGTGCACCATTTCAGTTTGATCTGACTGGGGCTCCTTTTACCACTGGTGTTAGGGAGGGTAATTACACATTGCCGTGCTGAAGTCACAGAAGAAGGGAGATAACACAGCTGTTATGTGTTCACTAACAGTGAACACATTCTCTGAATGTAGCCAAAATGTCATTATCCCCACACAAGGTGTGGCAAGCTTGGGGAATCCCCAAAGCTTGATGAAATACAAAAAATCTTTAGGAGAAAGCCCCATAGGTGATGGAGGAGGGAACCCAGAAATAACCCAATGAGGTTTGAGCATGGTCAATGGCCACAGAATCCTTATTGACTGTTGAGGAGGATGGAATGGAACATCCTGGGAAGGGCATAGCTGGCTGGTTAGAACAAGAGCACTCCACACTGCAACATTTTGTTGCAGGTTCTACTTGTGAAAAAATAATACAGAAGACAGTGCTTTCCCCTCACAACTGAGTAACCATAACAAATTCTAGCACATCTGGTAAAAAAATAAATAAAAGTGGGACCTATTTGCAGGCTAGGGTTAAGCATAAAACCTAGTTTTGAAAAGACTGAAGACCACTGCACTAGAATTACACATCACTTTAACACGACATCCCTTTGCCTCTACTGAATGTGACCCAGGGTCCATCTGCTTCTGCATCCCATCTCCCTCAAGGACAAGCCAAATGGCTCTGGGAAAACCTGCAAGTAGGGCCTGAAGCCAGCAGCCCTCTCTTTTTTTGTCCCTCGCATCTGGTCTTCAGAAGCATACTACATCCAAAGGTGGAGGTTCAATCAGCTATATATATATATAGCTAATTCTCTCCTACCATAATTAAAATCGTGAATCTCCATTTTTGTCTGCCTTATGTTCTGATAGGCTGTCCTTTACATATATTCTTCCTCTAATTCCATGAAACCCAATTGTGATTTAACATTGTTCAGCAATGTTTTGTTCTACTTCCTACCACACAAGGCATTTTTGTATCTGCTCCCTTACTGTCTGGTTCCCTGATACAATCCAAAGCTCCCGATTCCCATAACAGGCAACAATGGCAGGAGAGATATATTTGAAATGGCTGAGCATTTGTTGTATACTGCCGCTAACAGCATCACTCAAGTGGAGAATGATGAGGACTGGAGCGAACACAGAACCACTGAGAAATACATATCAGCATGTTTAGGGGATTCCTGAGGTTTGCAAAAGAACAGAACATCTTTAAAGAAAACCATGTGATGAGCGCTATGTCTCAGCAGGTCCACCCATCTAAATGGTGGCTCCTCTGGGCCTCACAGCCCACATTTTCCCAGACCATCTGCACACAGCTGCTTCCAGTAGAAGCAGGAGCAATCCTACACGAGGGCTTTGGTATGAGTAAGCTGCTGGATACTCTGTGAAACATGGAGGGGCTTCCCTTTAAAGGGATGGTCCTGGTTTTACAATCTCAGAGCGAGTGCTGCTCATGGACTTGAATGGGCTGGCCTAGGGGAGCAAGGCTGAAATCCGAGCCAACAGCAAGGACTTAACAATGTGGTTTGGAGCAAGTCAGAATATCCATGGACTGATGTGGAGGGGACAGAAAATGCCTGTGTAATCCTCGCAGCAACCCTGAGAGATAGTAAATGCCCAAAGTCAATTTTATGGCTGGGAAGGAACCCAGATCTCAGTGGGCCAGGTCTGGTACTCAAGCCACTCCACCTAGGGAGGTCTTACCACCCAAATGCAGGGAAATGGGAGCTCAGCAGGAGGTTCTGTTCATTGCACAATATGGGTACTGCTTTTTCCCTGTCACATGACCGTACCAGTCCTGCTTCCACCTTGTTTAGATACAGGTTGCACACTCCCAGCACCCTTTGGCACTTCCAGTAAGGCAGATCTGTTTCCGTTCTCATATTGGATTGGAGAAGTGATCCATAGGGTTTGTCAGGGCTCCAGGTATGTCACACGGCAAGCAGGGGTGGACTAGAGGACTAGGCATGGAATGGGCAGCAAATGCTGTGGTTGCCTTATCTGCCGCTGCATCAGGAGCTTTAAAGGTATATGGCTGTTCTCTGGGTTTGAATGTGGCTACTATATAGATCTGCAAGGTTGCCAAGTGGTTTCACTATGATACTAGGTAACTTCTGAGGCCAGCTGTACAGTAGCTGCAAGTCTAAAACCTGAATCTGCCCCAGAAACAGCTCTCGTAAAATACGGTTTGAGTGATGCTCATCTGATTCTCAGGAAATCGGTGTTTGGTGTGTGTGTGTCTGTAAAGCACTGGTTCTTCCACACTTCTTTCACGAGGACAAATTCTTCTGAGGTGAATTGTTGCACTGATGCTTGGGCTGTACATTGCGGAACTGGCCTGGACATCAAGGCACTTTATTAGTAAGTTGTGTATCTACTGGTCTACATTTTCAATATACCTTGAAAATAAATTCTGGAGACCTTTACATTTTTAAGATTGTTTTTAGAATACTAAGTGCAAAGTTCAGACCAAAAGGTTTAAGTTGCTCTTTCATATTCCTACAGTGTTTCCTATACTAAATTATCTCTAACTTGGCCCTAAGCCACTGAACTGCAAGAATGATTGATTTGCTGGTCCACTGTTATTTATTTATTTATTTTATTTATTAAATTTATTAATCGCCCATCTGACTGGTCACCCAGCCACTCTGGGCGATGTACAACCCACCATAAACAATAAAATTTTACCATAAATTTTTTTTTAAAAAAAATACCCTAACCCACCCCAAATGCCTGCCTGAACAACCACGTTTTTAATGCACGACGGAAGCTCATTAAAGAGGGGGCATGACGGAGTTCCCTAGGGAGGGAGTTCCACAGAGTGGGGGCCACCACAGAGAAGGCCCTCTCCCTCGTCCCCACCAGTCTAGCTGTCCTGGCTGATGGGACAGAGAGAAGGCCATCCGAGGCTGATCTTGTTAAGCGGCCTGTCTGGTGTTGCTGGAGGCGCTCCTTAAGATAGGCTGGGCCGGAACCATATAGGGTTTTAAAGGTCAAAACCAACACCTTGAATTTGGCCCGGAAAACAACTGGTAACCAGTGCAACTCCTTCAGCACTGGAGTGATGTGATCTCGCCGGCGGCTGCCTTTAATCAGGCGAGCCGCCGCGTTCTGTACCAGCTGCAGTTTCCGAACCGTCTTCAAGGGTAACCCCATGTAGAGCGCATTACAGTAGTCTAAACGAGAGGAGACCAGGGCATGTACTACCGATGGGAGCAGATGGTCGGGAAGGTAGGGGTGCAGCCGCCGTATCAGATGGAGTTGATACAGCGCTGTCCGGCTCACAGCTGACACCTGAGCCTCCATGGACAGCTGGGAGTCCAAAATGACCCCCAGGCTGCGGACCTGGTCTTTCAAGGGTAGCTGTACCCCATTCAACACCAGGTCAACATCCCCCAGCCTCCTCTTGTCTCCCACCAAAAGTACCTCGGTCTTGTCAGGGTTGAGCTTCAGCTTATTCCTCCCCATCCAGCCACTCACCGTCTCCAGACATTTGGACAGGGATTCTACGGCCAACCTTGGTGAAGATTTGAACGAGAGGTAGAGCTGCGTGTCATCCGCATATTGATGACACTGCACCCCAAACCTCCTGATGATAGCCCCCAGTGGCTTCACATAGATGTTAAATAGCATCGGGGAGAGGATGGAACCCTGTGGCACCCCACAAGTAAGTGGCCACGGGTCCGAAACCGCCTCTCCCAGTGCTACCCTCTGGTACCTGCCAGAGAGGAAGGACTGGAACCACCGCAATACAGTGTCTCCAATGCCCAACCCCTCCAGGCGGTCCAGGAGGATACCGTGGTCAACGGTATCAAAAGCCGCTGAGAGGTCGAGGAGAACAAGGAAGGAGCATTCACCCCTATCCAGCAAAACTCAATAACAGCAGCAACACAGATACAAACGTATGCTAGGCCACTGCTCCTTTATATATACTTAACATATGTTACAATGTACATTGGCACATGTAAGGTTTGATTGATTGCTGTATTGTTAGAGAATTCACAAACTTCTTGACAGCTTTTGCTACTTTCTTTCCATTAGGTGGAGTCATAACACTTTCTGGTCTCTCCCATGTTAGGATCACAGAAGTTTGTAACTGGTAAAATTCAGTTTCCTTTTCATCACTTTCCTTCTGCTCCCTTTTCTCTGTATAACATCATCTAAATGACAGTGAAAGAACAGATTTGGGGGGACCTGGATTCTTTGTGGAATAGGACCTGAAATCAACCACAATATTTGCATGGAACTGAAAAACTGGCAATGAAAACTATGACCTTGCCTCCTGAACTGCATTTGTTTAGAAACCATATGAATGAAACTTGTTTATTGTATGACCATGAGGTAAATCACAGGCCCTCACTCTCAGTGGTGTTAAAACAGAACCAAAGAAAGTGAATGACTTGTCCAAACAGATGGTTCAAAGGTACACTTAGGAAAAGGTTCTGAGTTTAGGGACAATTTCAGGGGGCTTCCAGGTGAACACTCTGAAAAGGACAGTTTTCTAGTCTACTCACAACTTCCTCTACATCCTCTGAGAATCAAATCACAGCTTTCCTCCACGTCCATATAAGTACCCAATGAGGATCTCTCTGACTCTTACATACTCTGAGCACAATACATCTTCCATTGAAGTAAAGCTCCCACTGATTTTAGCAGGGCTCAATTCCACATCCTAAGGATGAAATCATATGCACATTTACCTGAAAGGAAATCCCATTGAACATAGTGGGACTTCCCTCTGAGTAAAAATACCTAGGATTACACTGCAGTTGTAATATTGTGTAAGTGGGAATGAGGGTATTACTGAGTCAAATAAGCTGTGACTTCTGCTGTTGTTCTGACCTAATTTTGTTGATTTATTAGACCAAATAACATTTGCTATTCCATACAAATGAAGAATTCGCTACTTATGACAGAATTCAACATGGTGATGGTCAAAGACTTTCTCATAACACGTTTCTAGTTCTTATGGCTCTGAAGATAGAAAATGTGCAGGTGATCCCTGTGAAATCTCAAATATGAGAGTGCGGGCACTATGGTTTTTCATTGGTCAGGGGACAACATTTCAGTTCTCTGTTGAGCTTACCCTTACCAATTATTAGCAGAAATAGAATAAATTATGAAGATAAATATATGAAAAATTACTTATGTATAAACAACAGCTTTCTTTGCCACAGAATGTGATGCCGAAATTTGATTTTTCTAACCAGCGCAGAGTTATATAGTGGGCTACCTCTTCTTGGATGATGCATTAGCTGTATATTCACCCCATTGTTCTAGAGTTTAGTGACACTCATGCTATTAGGAATTCTGTCCTAAGAGCAAATTAGGGTGAAAAATGAAACTCTATTAAAAGCAGTGCGAGTTTTCACATTTACTTCAGTGGAAAGAGGATTGTTTGCTCTTAAGCAACTCCTGGTTTTTTGAAAACAGCTTTTTGTCCATAGAACTTTAAAAGCTGATCAGCCCAATTCTATGCAGAGTTAGGTCATTGATTTCTTTGGTCTTAGACGCACCTAATTCCACACTGGATCTGGCTGAAATCTGAATGTGATCTTTATAAGAACGAAATCTAGAACAATTAAGGTCCTGTTAAATTTTTAAAAATCATTAAACCATGAGTGAATGGAATCTATAAAAATGGTTGGAATAGCACATCTGTTTCCATGACTTACTCCTGTTTGGAATCTACACTGAGATTTTTCTCAATATCCCAAATAGGTGTAAATTTATTTCAAATAGGTAAAAGGTTTAAGAACCTTACCTTGATAGCCCCTTTAAGTCCCCTAAGTGACTAGAGGACATCCCTTGCCATTTTCTCTGACAATTTCTTTTTCACTTACATTATTCCAGCATGATGAAGAAAAACAAAAGTGCACTTCCCAAAGCAGTAAATGTGGGATGTGTGAACCACATTACCCAGGATGTACTGGATAATGCTGAAAAGACCAACAGCATATTTGGAGCCCAGGCTGAAGCTCCAATTGTAAATACACTTGCCCATTTCTGTCCATGTCAATCTGGGAATAAGTTCTACTGTGTCCAATGGAAGGTCCAATACACTCTGGTATGTTTAGGATTGCAGCCTTACTCATAGTTCCCATTGGCATGCATTTATGATCACAATCTAAAGGCCAAGTCAGAAAAGAAATGGGAGATCTAAGTATATACCTGGATGTTTTGGGAGGAGGGGCATCATATTGGGGAAAGGATTAAACTTTCCCCAATATAAATTAATTAAACAATATAAACTCCACTTCCCCATCACCATCTTGATCCAATTTGAGGAGAGGCTGCAGCTGCATTTGAGTTAAAGTTAAAATACTGGGAGATGAACAGTGCAATCCTTTATATGTCTACTGAGAAGCCCCATTGAGTTCAATAGGACTTACTCCCAGCTAAGTGTGTACAGGATTGCATCTTTATTCATAAATCTCCTGCATTGCATGTGCTTTTGGCCTACCATAGACCAGGCACATTATGGCCTTGACATTAGCAGAATTCCCTGTAGCATTTTACCAAAATGGCACACAGATTTCTATACAACGGGTAGGCAGCCTGGTGCCCTCCAGATGTTTTGGAGTACAACTCCCAACAGCCCCAGTCAACATAGCCAATGCCCAGGGATTTTGGGAGTTGTCATCCAAAGCATCTGGAGGGCCCCAGGTTGCCTACCCCTGCTATAGGATATGAAGAGATGTCGCCCTTTAGAGTTGTCAATCTCTGCAATGTTTTAAATATAGCTACATGATGAGAACATTTGACCCCAACCAAAAGACTGCACATCATTCACAAATCAGTTCTTAGTTGAAAGCAACTTTGTTTAGAATTGAAAGTCGCCTCTTGATTCATTCCTTCAAGAACTAGTGAAATGTCCATCACTATGACGGGCTATGTTAATTTCCTCCCACAAATGTCAGAGGCACCATTCACTTCTAAGAAAATAAAACAGCTGTAATTAGAAACAACTGAGGTGGAGATTAAAAATATATGTGCCCTTCACTCCAGACAGTGGTGACGCCAATGCTGGAACTAGATTGGACAATTTTCTGTCCCTGCCCCACAACAGTCTGCATTCTAGGGCCACCGAGCACGTTCAGTCCTTGTTGGGGTGCTTTGGGGGTTGATGTCCTCTTAGTTTCCTTTTTCTTTTTGTACTTCAAATGTGGGGGTCCTCCCAAGCCTCTTGTGCATGGATGGTGCTACATAAGGATCCACAATCACAGCATGAGTTTGCTATGAGTACATAGGATATGACAGAATCCTTCTGTTCCCATCCCAACACCTTACACTTGAGGGACATTCTCCGCTTGGTTTCTCTTTAGTATTTGCTACTCACTGATGTTTTCCTTTCTTTCCTGGGCTGCCCTCACCTTCTCACCTAAAGCTGTTTCTTGATGTGTCCTCCTGACTCGACATAAAATGTCTGTTGGTAACAAGGCACTAGTTCAGTAGATCAGGTTTTCTCCTGCAGTGCTGAAAATCCTTTGCTGCTTCGGAGCTCAGTATCATCTGACATCAAGGTCAACCACAGACCAGAATGAAATAAAATGAACAGAGCTGTAATGGGAAAAAATACAAACCCAAAGTCATCTTGCTTGAGATTATTGGAGGTGACTGAAGAGCAGGAGAGAATAACAAGACCACATCAAAAGTGCCATAAATTGGAAGCGGGAGGGATGCAAAATAAGCCCACATGGGTATGGCTGCCAGGGAGGAAGGATTTTAACTTGTTAATTTTTTTAATGCTTTATTGTCATCAAATATTTTGTCAAAAAGGAATGTATGTTTAGACATCAAACTTATCTAAACAGTTATACATCCCATGGACGTTTCAGGAAGTTACACATTTGTCTCTTTGGAACCAAGACATTATTTGGGACTATGACTAACCTCTTCCTAAGGCGTTCCTTAGTACCAGTAATATTTGAGTACCAGTGATGATGTCCAATATGTGTTTGCACAGAATCAATAGCAATCATAACATATTTTTGAGTATGCTTGCATATTTGTAACCAATAATGTTTGGGAAGGGATATGTCTTGTTTGGGTTAAAATCTGTAGCAAAAGGGGTGTCCAGAAGAGTAGCCATGTTGGCCTGCTGCAGGGGTGGGGAAATGATGCAACATCTGGACATGACACTAAACCATGACAATAAAGCATAGTTGAGTTGGTACATGAACAAGCCTCAGATTCATGTGCTCCCCTTCCCCTCTCCTCCAGCACATCTGTGAGAAGGAGATTGGGAACTTTGGTTACTGTTTTAAACTAACCAGTTTGTTATTAGTTTAAACAATGGTTTGTCTGAACAAACCAGAATCAAACCATGATTTCTGATCCTGGCTTGTTCAGATAAACCAACGTTCAAATTAACTATGTATTGGTTCAGACAAAATGACAAGCTGCAGTTAGTGTAAAATGGAAGCAGATGCTTCTGATCTTGCACCTACGCCAAAGGAGTAGAAGAGAGAAGGAGGGGGAAGGAGGCTTGCACTCATATGGTTTAGCGTTACATCCAACCCAAGTCAGAGAGTCCTGTGGCACCGTCAACAGTAACCAATATGTGCCAGATAAAGCCTCCAAACTACAGGATACAGAAACTGTTTGTATCTAATTCATCTGTGCAAGTTACAAGAGCCCACAGACTCTCCTTCCTGAGCCACCAGAGTGTTCAGCCAATGCTTCTTGTTACCTCCCAGTCACTATCCCAAAGGTCATTCCTTGGGTTGATTAGAAACATATATTTTATGAGCAATGGTATCTTGTAATTCCAAGGCTCCTTTTAGTTTAGCATGGCTTAACCATGGAAAATGAATGCAAATTAATGGGCATTCAAGGCAGCAGTTGGCTGAACTCCTCAAACCTACAGAAGGCTGTAGAACTAGGGATGTACGAAAGTCACTTACCTTTTTGACGAGGTGATTCATGGGGGGGGGAGGCGCTCCGCACCTCCCCCCAAAATCCTAATCTGGCCGGCTCCACTCCGCAGAGATTCCACAGAGCCACTGGCCGGGGCCACCCGCAGCTGGACAGCCGGCCGCTGGGCAGCCTGCAGGGGGGAGAAACCAGCGTAGGCAAATGGCAGCTACGGTGGCCGCCATTTGCGTTCCCTTTTTTCCGCTGTTTTAGCCTACGTAAATATTTACGTAAGCTATTATGGCAAAAAAAGGGGGAACACAAATAGCGTAGTGGGCGCCATTTGCGTTCCTTTCCCCCCCTCCCACCATTTTAGCCTACGTAAATATTTACGTAAGCTATTACGGCGGGGGGGGGGAAAGGAACGCAAATGGTGCCCACTACGCTATTTGCATTCCCCTTTTTTTTGCCGTAATAGCTTAAGTAAATATTTATGTAGGCTAAAACAGCGGAAAAAAGGGAACGCAAATGGCGGCCGCCATAGCCGTCGCCATTTGCATACGCTGCTGTTGTTATTTTGGCTTGCCGTGATAGGTCACGTAAATACTTACGTAGCCTATCACGGCCTCTGCAGGGACACAAAAGGTGTCCCTGTGTTAGCCGTGATAGGCTACGTAAGTATTTACGTAGCCTATCACGGCTATGATGAAGAAGCGAATGGCGGCTGCAGGGCAGCCGCCATTCACAAGTTAGCTCAGACGGCAGCAGGTAAGTGCTCTGTTTCGCACGCCTTTCGTGGGTTGGGGGGGCGGGGGCTTCGTTCCGCCACGGATTTCAGGGGGCCAAATGCACTGGCATTCAGCCTCACTGAGATCCGTGGTGGAATTCTCTGACATCCCTATGTAGAACAGGTTTGCTCAGCTGGGGGGGCAGAGTATGTGTGTACACCAAGGTACTTTGGGGGGCGGGGAAGCAGTTTTGAGAGCTAGCTGAAAAGTTGCCCAGAGGTTTCTGGCTGAGAAAACAGCTACAGAGATTTCAGGGTGTTGCTATTGCATTGGGACCAGTGCCATCTGCTTTGTGTTTGTTTCTGCACTCCTGTAAAACCTCATCTGTAGCGCCGGGCACCAGCACACAACCAACCTTCCTCAACCTGGTGCCCTTCAGAAGTGTTGAACTGCAAATCCCATAATTCCAATGCCCATGGTGGCTGGTAATTCTGGGAGCTGCAGTCCAACACATCTGGAGGGCTCCAGGTTGGGGAAGGCTGCCACACAGCACCCCAGGCCCACCACTACTCTGACACCTGCTTGATGTGTCCCCCATTCAAGCAGTAGCTCTGGGAGCTGCCTACTATTCTAATTTCCCACAATGCCCCTGAGGTATGATCACTGAAGGTCTATGTGGAAAAATAAAATGGCTGCTCCAAGCTCCTCAGTGAAATAGTGAAACAGTTCACTTAGCAGTGAAACTCATAGAATCATAGAATAGCAGGGTTGGAAGGGGCCTACAAGGCCATCGAGTCCAACCCCCTGCTCAATGCAGGAATCCAAGTCAGAGCATCCCTGACAGATGGCTTTCCAGCCTCATCTTGAACGCCTCCAGTGTGGGAGAGCCCACCACCTCCCTAGGTAATTGGTTCCATTGCCGTGTTGCTCTAACAGGGCGTTTTTCCTGATGTTCAGCCGGAATCTGGCTTCCTGTAACTTGAGCCCATGATTCCGTGTCCTGCACTCTGGGATGATCGAGAAGAGATCCCGGCCTTCCTCTCTGTGACAACCTTTCAAGTACTCTTTGAACTGATGGCTACAACTGACCTATGAAGGTAGCTTTACTCACCACCATTACTTTGGCATGCAGGGCAGGTGAGCTCTGCGCTCTTTGCCACGATCAGCCATACTTGATGTTCCACAGGGATGGTTTTGTAACCAAAAGTAGTGTTACAGTTTCATTTTGTTCAGGATGTTCTATCTTCAGCACCCGGCCTCACTCCAAACCTCCCCTCAGCTGTTCACATGCCATTTGGGTGCAAGGAAGGAAAGGACACCCCATATACCCACAACACTTAAGTTGGTTGTGTTGACCACACTCCTTGCTTACCAGTTCACTCATCTTCTGGCTCCCCTGCATGTTTACAGCCACTCAGCAAGGGCTATGGCATTGTTGACTGCCTTTCTCAGGGGGATCCCACTTCCCCTGCTGCAACGTGGGCTCAACCCTCAACGTTCATCAAGCACTACCACTTGGACATCAGACCTCATACAGATGCAGCTTTTGGCAGGGAGGTCCTCTCTACAATCCTGGCGTGACATTTCCCTCCTCTGGTAAGTTTCCCACTTACCAGTCACCCATACATGTGAGTCTTGGAGACAACCAAGGAGGAGGACAGGTTGCTTACCTGTACCTGAGGTTCTTCAAGCAGTCATCTGAACTGACAACCTACTCACATCTCTCTCTCCTCCCTGGTTCAATGCCTCGCTCTTAATTTATTCTTCCACCACGGCAGACTTGGAAATGAGTGGCAGGCAGGAGCCAAGGCCTGAGCACACGTAGATGTGGGCAGGGCTCCTGCCTAAAACTCTCTAGCTCTAGAATGTTCCAAGTGACTGTTCTGTGCAGGCACATAACCCCTATGCATGAGTCCACAGATGACCACTGGAAAAGCCACAGTTACAGGTAAGCAACCTGTCTTTACCTATATCTGTAAATGAAGTTATCATAAAGCACCATATATCTTCAAATGCTTAGTCCGGCAAAGGAAATTTAATCCTCAAAAGACTGGAGCTCTGCCCCACTTAGGAAAGGGGAGGGTGTGAAACGGCAGCCTCTCGTGACCTTACTTGCTGTGACAGTATCAAATAGATGCCATTGGCCCTCGTAGAGTCTCAGCTCGGAAGCCAGAAGAATTAACACTTCTACCCTTATCGCCAATGTCCTTTATAAAAAGGCATTCTGGGAACTATTGCAAATACGCGGCTCAGCAGTTCAACTTGCTTCTTAATGGCGTAAAAAGATCGGTCTCCTCTTGCTGAACAGCTCAAAGTTCCCATCTTCCTCTCTTGTTCACGGGGAACACATGCTCGTTACAGCACCCATGGATCAGGAGTGGGATAATAATCTTCAGTAATAATTTCTAAATAGAAGATTGCAAAGCCACTGTGAGCATTGACGCTTCCCTGCAAAGAAACTGCCTGGCCCCCCCACCATGGGCCCCAGTGGCCTGTTATTTTGCAATAAGTGCCTAAGGTATTAACCTTATCTTCTAATTACATCAAATAACTACTAGGACAACACAATCAAGGGAAACAGCAATTTAATTGGTTTGTTTTAGTCAGGCAGCCTTCTCAAACCTGGCACCCTCCAGACGAGTTGACTGCAAATGCCATCACTGGCCAACTGCCATGTTGGATGGGGATGATAGGGGTTGTAATAAACTAATCTGCAAGGTCCCAGGTTGGCAAAGGCTTAGTGCAATGAACAATTAAGGGCACAATCCTAGGTATGTTCAGACAGAAAAAAGCCCTACAACTCCCAGCTAGCCATGGCTGAGGAATGCTGGGGGTTGTAGGACCTTTTTTTCTGCCGAAACATGCATAGGATTGTGCCTTAAATGTCTCTTCCTTTTCCATCCAAAGACCATAAGATCTATTGTATTTTGCTATCCATCTTTAAATGATCGATTTTGATCAATTTCTGGATTAAGCTTAAACACCCATCCCTGCCCCTGCCAGGACACCTCCTACTTTGCCCTTTTAAAATTTTGAATTGGATGCCATCTTCTCAAGAAGTACGTTCTATAATGACCTGCAGCAGAGTTTCTGAAGTAGTGGCCCCACAATTCACTGAATGCCCTCTCCAGGGAAGCCCGCCAAGCCTTTCCCCTAATGCATTTTGGAAAGTTAGAAAGAAACCTCTGTTCTATCAGGAACTTCTTGGTTTCACTGGTTATAATCCAGTAGCTGTTTTCTTTTGTATTATTTTTGCTTTATTACTAGTGCTTATTGATTTGTATTTCTCAGTGATTGGTTTTATTTAACTGTTAGTGAGTGGTTTATCCAGTTATAGGGTTCTAACTTAAGTCCCATTCATTTCAAGGGGGCAACTTTAAGTAGGGCTAACACTGGATACAACTCATGGTTTTGTTATATTGTACACTGACCCGGGCATCTGGATGGTAGAAATGCAGTTTATAAATCATGTTCAGAAGGAAAGAAATAAGAGAATATACACGTGTAGGGCTAAGATGAGTTTCCATGGGCCTCTACCTGTTTGCTAGCTACCAGAGCTTCCTAGAGCAGGGGTCCCCAACAGGGCTTCCGAGGGCACAGGTGTGCCCACAAGGCCTTTAATTGCACCCTCATGGTGATTTCTATGTATACAAGGCATGTCTGCTAACTTTCTGGTTGGTCTATATTTTTAAGTCTATGAACCTGGTTTCTCTTTAATTCTAAGTCTATGTACCTCAATTCCGGGAGAGAGCGGAGGACAGGAAGGCCTGGCTGCTATGGTCCATGGGGTCACAAAGAGTCGGACACGACTGAACAACAACCTCAATTTGCCATTTTGACACGCCCCTTGCTCTCTGATTGGCCAAGGTAATAGGTTACAAACAGATTTCCTTACTCCCATTCTGTGCCTGCTAGGAGTAGGTGTGAGTGGTGGGTGGCTGTGTTGGAAGGGGAAGGTAAGTGTTGCAAACCAGCAGTATGGGTATGGGACTGAGTGGGCTGGGGTCTTTTGCATCTGAGAGGGAAGCACAAGCAAAGGGAGGGCATTTTCTGCCTGCTTGCCCACCCTCCTATTTGCATTTCGCGGGGTGAGGGGGATGGTGCTTGGTCTCCAACCCTTTACTTTTGTGAGTCGGGAGGTATGGCGCTTGTTCTCTGTGCCCTTCTGTTTGTTTTTTGCGGGTGGGTGGGTAAAGAAATGGAATGTCCAACCTGTTCACTCATCTGCCCACATTGCTTTACCTCCAGGCTTTGTGTTTGGGTTGGGCTATTCCTCCTCATGGCCACCTGCCTTGATTTTTCTGTGACACTGTGGATGTTGTTTGGTGCAATTGGAGAGCATGTGCAAAGTTAAGGATTTTGCTATGTGCTCCCTCACACGCCTGCACTATTTTTGTTCATTGTGTGTGCTGGATTTCTGGGCTTGCTGGCTGCCCCACTCAGCCCCATTTGTTTGTTTGTTGCGCTGCGTGGCAACAGAGGCCTTTATTAGGGGAAGGGAGAAGCCAGAGCCTCTCCCCACTTGCTTGCCCACCTGACTGCTTTCTGACCTGACCCCACCCCACCCCACGATGGCCATTTTGTGAGTAGCTGTGCCCCTATGGTGGCCATTATGTGACTAGCCATGGCCCCTTCATGGCAGCCATTTTGTCACTGGTACTCATGGCACTTTATCAGAATTTCAAGTGCACCCACAGGCTGAAAAAGGTCGGGGACCCCTGTTCTAGAGCCCGAGTGTCCCACAAATGTTTATGTATGACAACAGTGTCACAAAACTGCCAACACTGGCTGCTGGTTAGCTCAGGATCCTGATCTCAAAGCCAAGGCATAAGACCTAGGAAATGTGATGTGATAATAGAATAATTGCATCTGTGGCATCATGTGAAGAGTGCATTTTTCCCCACAAAGAAATTACTCATGACTAACTCCATTACAAATATGGCAGGGATGAGCAGATTTTAGAGTTGCAGGATCTACTTTCTTCTTCACTAGAACCCAGAGGGCTGTCCACTGGAGCCACATGCAAAATAGTGGCTCAAGAAGGCGGACATAGAACTGGGGAATAAGGTGACTCTCAGTCTCAGCACATGCTTAGCCCAGGAACTTTTTTTCAGTACCAGGACTGGAGCTCTCACACAAATCCTTTCACACACAACTAGGGATGTCAGAGAATTCTGCCACGGATGTCGGTGAGGCCGAATGCCCCCGCCCCCCCGCGGATCCCCCCCAGGACGAGACTCACCTGGGGTGGATCTTCCGGGCGGTGGCAGCAGCGGCCGGTCTTCCGACCAGCTGCCGCTGCCACCATTTCCAGTCCAGGCTTGTGTAAAAAAAAAAAAAAAAAGATGTGATAGGTTACGTAAAGATTTACGTAGCCTATCATGACTAGGTTTAAAAAAAAATAAAAACCACAACGTGATAGGCTACGTAAATCTTTACGTAGCCTATCATGGCGGGTGGGTTAAAAAAACAAACAAACCGCGTACGCAAATGGCAGTGGCTACAGCTGCTGCCATTTGCGTTCCTTCTTTTTACCGTCTTAGTCTACATAAATATTTACGTAGACTATGACGGCGAAAATAAAGGGGAACGCAAATAGCGTAGTGGGCGCTATTTGCATCCCCTTTTGATTCGCCGTTTTAGCCTACGTAAAGATTTACGTAGGCTAAAACGGTGAATGAAAAAGGGATGGAAATAGTGCCCGCTACGCTATTTGCGTTCCCCTTTATTTTCGCTGTCATAGTCTACGTAAATATTTATGTAGATTAAGACGGCCAAAAATAAGGAACGCAAATGGCGGCGGCCATAGCCGCTGCCATTTGCATACGCGTTTTGTTGTTGTTTTTTACCCAGAGCCCTCCATGGCCGGAAATCTGGCTGCGGATGGCTCTGGCCTGGCCAGGCTGGGCCTGGCTGGCTGGCTGCTCCGCGGAGCTGCCATGGAGCACAGCCGGCCGTTCGAGGATTCCGGGTGGAGGAACGGAGCGCCTCCCCCCCCCGGCCAGGATTCTGGGGGGAGGGACGGAACGCCTCCCCCCCAACCATCAACATAATCCGCGAAAGGTAAGTCACTTTTGTACATCCCTACACACAACCCTACTTCTGTTTTTCCCCAAGCTTTCTTGAGTTTAGCAGCCTAATTTAAGTGAGAAAGGGCCCTTTTTTGTTTTCTTTATTGTTAAACCATTGGGAGTTGGAAACTGTTGCTGATCTATTGCAGATCACCAAGAGATCTAACAGTATATTGTGATATACCTTCAGCCCTCCCCTGATATATGGGATACGGGACAGCCAGGTTATCTACATTAGAGTGTGCAGCTTCCAGGCTCCTCAAAACACTCCTTACAGAAATTAGTCACTGGGAGATTGGCACTGACCTTATTAGTTGTTTTGCTCTCACAGAGTCTCATAGGACTGAAATGTGACTGATTAACACCCCAAATAGTTTATCCACGTGATCCTTTTAGATCCTTTGGAATACTGAAACCTAGAAATTAGGGTAGTAGACAGTCACAAGTCATTTGAATGTCCTCTTTATAGCTACTGCATAACACTGGAGCACTCTGAGGTTTGGTTTAGATCAATGTTTTTAGCCCAAGTCTGTTTGTACGCGTTAACCATGGGTAATAGAGGGAGCACGCTAACTGAAGGCCAGCGCACACATTAACTTCACCATGTAGATGCGGTTTTAAAAGTCCATCCCATATGGTGCTTGTTGCCATATAATGAATCATTCATGTGGAAATGCTCATGATGCAGATATGGAGATTTTTCTCCACTTTATCACAGATGGCTCTGCAATTGAGCATGCAGTAGCTAGGTGGAAATTGCCCAGTCTTCCTTGTGAGCTGTTGCACATCTGTATGGTTCAACACATAGTGAAAGCCACATCTATATGGCCCCACTTTGACCCCCCACCCCATCGCAACCGTGCAGCAATGTGGCTTCGAGTCAGCATGCCCTGTGATACACTCATGATGCACTGAGTGCTTCCCTTACAGACTCGCCGTGCCCTCTTTTTTTGCCATTTTACTGAAACGCACAGCTGTGCAGTCCTGTGAGCATGGGGGTGCAACACTTCAGTGGCTGTTTTGTACTTGAGGGACTCTGCTGTGTCTTTCTGTCCCTTTTCAGGTAAAAAGTGAGTGTTTTGTGCGCCTTCATTTCCACACCATCAGTTTGTCAGCTCCCCAGCCCGAGACTCTCGTGATGGTTCGCACTCACAAGCAGGAGCGCTATGCGCCTAGCCATCGCTCCAAAATGGTGGCCGGAGCGATGTTGTTCCTTCCCCAAGATCCACCCCCCCCCGGTGCCCTTGTGTACTGAGTCCACAATTGTTGGGAATATACGAAGCTGCAAAACTGTGCGAAAGTGTGATTAAATAGATGAAATCGCCCCTCTGTGCCTCTGTAACTGCGCAGCTGTGAAGGGATGGGGGAGTAAAGGGGCATCACAGAGTGACGCAGGCACTACGCATGCCTACAACACGCCCACTGCAAAATGTGAAGTCAGTTCGGGGAAGGAACAGATGGCTCACAACCGTGGGGAAACCCACAGCAAACCCAAAAAATCACAGTAAAATGACTCCTTGGAACTCTGCATTTTCCGGGTGAAAACCACAGATGGCTGCGAAGTCACAACTGTGTTATCTATCATGAGGGACCTCAACTTGCACCCGCCCCGGAGTAAAAGCCTGGTGTAGATGTGGCCATGGAGTGGTTTTGAAGAGGCAATAAGATGTGTGAGATCAATGGCTCTGGATAGGAGGCTTTGAAATACATTATTTTGCCCACCTTGCAATAGTATCATAGCAGACGCTGCCTAAAAGAGCAATCCTAACTACATCTACTCAGAAGTAACTCCTATTGAATTCCATCGGACTTATGTCCAAGTGAATGAGCATAGGATTGCAGTGTAACATTTGATACATAAAATTAATGGACAAAGAAGTGCAAAGGGTTAACTTCACAAGACAATATTACAAGGCAGAAATAAAACAGTCTCTCAGTTTCACCACATAATACAGCCACTGTTAAATTCAACCTCCTCTAGCAGGTTCTCTGCTTTGTGTTTCCTGCATGACTTAATTTCTTCCCAAGGGAAACTAAAGCTTCTAGCCTCCTTCATTGCTTTGTAGTTTGCAGTCTGTAAAAGGGACACCAGCATGCTGCATTATATTCAGACATTTTACATTAACAGAAACACGATTTTCATTTCAGTTACTTATTAATTGTGGGGGTGGTTTGGGAAAGGTGATATTGTCTCAAATCAAGATTATCTAGTTAAAGAAAAACAAACCAAATATTTGTTTTCCCAGTTGCCTGAGAATATTTCAGCACAACAGTCCATTTAAGATCCAACCATAATTTTGGAGGAATTTTGCCAATACCTATGTGTCTGGCAGGTAGCACTGAGGTCACTGCACACGAAATGGCTGCCATATACAGGTTGTTGTTGCTGTTAATTGCATCAATGGCTCCAGTGGTTGCGGTCTCTACATGGTGGGCTGTTCTTGTGTGCTGCAACTCACCACATGGACTTGAGGCATTTTCTCCACGACAGCCCTTTAAAAAATGTATTTATAGCAGCTTGTACATGGAGCTGTTTTATGTGCACCTACCTTAAGCCATGAAAAATGGGAAACTGATTGTGTTACAGAATGCAATTTATCATACTGGTCTGGAAACAATTTGATCTGTTGTGCTTACTCCAGTCACCACTGTTCACTGAATTAATCCTTGTTTAAAAAAGCAGAAGCAGAATCATCGGAGTACATTTAGCCTACAAAAGGACAGTGGTATTGACAGTGGGTTGGAGCCAAAGAAGCATGAGCATGAGGGGAAGGCAAACAGCCACAAGCACTTGCACCAAAGGTCAAGGATGAGTTTGCTCAGTGCTAGCACAGGTGGGTTCCTTAATCCTTAAGCTTGTGCTGGTGTTTTGTGCGATCTGGTGTGTGAGCGGGAAAACATTTTTTGGTTTACCTGTCACTGTTCTCATGCTACGCTTAGAAGAGCCCTTCTGTGTCTGGAATGCGCCTTCCACATGTGGAAGGGGACCTTCCAATCCAAACCAGGGAAATACTCATAAAGATGGGGGCAGGCAGTTGTTCATCATATAAGTCAAGAAGTAAAAAGAATGTGGGTGAGCACTGAGAAAACATTTGAATCCAAACAATGCATACTAAGGCAGCATTAATACAAATACAGCACGATAAATTGTTAATAGGGAATAGCTCCAGTCTCTCTCTCGCACACGCATGTGCACACAGGCACAGATCCCACGTGGGACAGGGAATGGGTCATCCTTATAAACTGGAGAGTTTTGTTTGTGCACAACTTGTGCTGTGTTTGCGGGACTTCAGATCCGTGTAATGCTATTAACAGAGCTGTATGATCTTTATATTTTACATGTCATTCCAAGAGGAACCCAGTTTTTTTTTCCCTAAACATGATGAACCGCACTGTGTCGTGCGAACCAGGTCATGGTGTATGCCAGTCTTCCCCAACCTGGTACCCTCCAGAGGTGTTGGACTACAACTCCCACCCTTGGCCATGGTGGCTGGGGATGATGGGAGTTGTCATCCAACACCTCTGGAGGGTCCTGGGCTGGGGAAGGCTGCTGTAATGTTACAGAAAAGCTCAGCCTGGTGGCTTTCTGTACACATGTAGTCACCACCCAGCCAGCTAAACCATGAGAATACCTGTAAATTGTCAGTCCAGAACTCTGGTCGGAAATATGGCCCAATCCTGAAGCATTCCCACCCCTATGAGGTCAGATATTTAGAGTACCACCTGGGAACTCCATGTGATCCCTTCTGTTTCTGCATCTCTGTTGTATCCTAATAGTTATAGGCACTGTCTTCTTTTGAGTTGTGAAAAGGTTTGTCCTGAGAGGGCTCCAGCAAAGTAGAGGCAGGGAGGAGCAAGAGGGAAACAGGGGGAGAGAGGAGAAAGGAATGAGCAAGTTCAGGAAAAGAAAACACGGAAGATAAGAGTTTAGAACTAAAGTGAAGATCTGTTTACATCCAAACCTTGTTTCTGAGTTCTCCTTAGTGGGAAAAAAATACAAAAATCTCCATCCAATGGTCTCCCATAGCATGGTTTTGCCATGTTCATGTTAACCAGCTTTCACTCAGTCAAGTAGCCAAGAGACTCTCTGAGACCACCTTCCATTTCCCAGAGTCAAACTATTGATCCATTTCTTCTACCCCATCCTGGGTCCAGCCTCTGAGCCATTGAGTCTTTTGTGCCCTTTGTTCTGAAGTCTATAACAGCTCTTGAGTTTGGCCCCCCAGCATTCTTTCTTTTTTGCTTGTTTCTTCTGGCATTTGCTTGGCTTCCAAGATAATTCCTCATGAACCTTTCCTTGCACTATCCACACCTTATTCTGGTACCTAGCCCACGTTTCTGGGCCAGAGTCATCTGTTCCCTTCCCTTGAACCACGTTGTTGTCTCTGCCAGTGAGATCTGTGTTGCCTTGTACACCCAGAGAGAAAGCGTTGCCCCCATTGTGTCTAGAGCCTGGTTCCATGCAACTTAACTTGAGGGCTCCCTGCGTTCCCCTGGGGTGTCTCACGGGAGCTCTGTCTTCTGTATGAGTTGCTGGCTTTGAGTGTATGCCACAGATAGAGTCATAGAGCTGGGTAACAAGAAGCAGGTTGAGACGTGACTTGAGTGACACTTGGACTGAATTGGACCAAGTGCACCACAGAGCAGGGGGTGTAGATCCTCTTTCAGCCTGGGGGCTGAACTCCATTTTGGAGAAGCGGCCGGAGGCCACATTCCAGTGGTGGGTGGGGCTGAAGGCAAAAGGAACAGGGGCCAAAAAAGCAACAACCCCAGCATATTTTAGCTTAAACCTCTTACTGCCAGTAATGAAGCCTTAAGACCAGGGGGCGGGGAGAGTGCGTAAACGCCAGGAAACCACCCAGCACTTCATGGTTGGGGGAACGGGGGCATAGCCAGGGCAAGGGGGCGTGGCCAGCTGAGGAATTCTGGAGAGCTGGATTGGGATCCCAGGAGAGGCGGATTTGGCCCCTGGGCCTGAGGTACCCCACCCCTGTCATAGTTTTTCTCCACCATCATCACTGCATTAGCTGAAGCACATTCCGCACAGCTCTTCCGGGTCGTATGGGGACCAGCTGGCCTCCAGAAGACAAGCCATCAGTAGCCCACTGTCACCTCTGTGCTTGATTCTTCATTGATAAAACTACTCAGCCCCACTCCAACTTCACCACCGTTGAAACAGAGGGTGCTTCCACACTAGGCACCGAGCATGGACTTGACATGCTTCAGTCACTCCCTTTTAACGGGCATCTACATTACATTGTCATCAAATCATTGTCTTCTTGTTTTTCTTATAACAAGGAGTATTTTGTTTCTTGAGTTGTACGTTACCTCAAAAAGGCACCTACATTGTGCTTTTGGCTGTATGTACGCATATTTTAATTTGAAAGGCAGATGATTGACAGCCCTGGTTTTGTTCCACGATGATGCACTTTTCATGTATTTTTCTTTATATGCCATATTCTTACAGCCTTAAGACCATAAAGCATTTTGAAAAGTCATAGAATCATAGAATAGTAGGGTTGGAAGGGGCCTACAAGGCCATCGAGTCCAACCCCCTGCTCAGTGCAGGAATCAGTCAGAGCATCCCTGACAGATGGCTGTCCAGCCTCGTCTTGAAGGCCTCCAGTGTGGGAGAGCCCACCACCTCCCCAGGTCATTGGTTCCATTTTCATATTGCTCTAACAGTCAGGAAGTTTTTCCTGATGCTCAGACGGAATTTGGCTTCCTGTAACTTGAGCCCATTATTCCGTGTCCTGCACTCTGGGATGATCAAGAAGAGATGCTGGCCTTCCTCTCTGTGACAACCTTTCAAGTACTTGAAAAATGCTATCCTATCTCCCCTCAGTCTTCTCAAGGCTAAACATGCCCAGTTTTTTCAGTCTCTCCTCATAGGGCTTTGTTTCCAGTCCCCTGATCATCTTTGTTGCCCTCCTCTGAACCCTCTCCAGTTTGTCTGCATCCTTCTTAAAGTGTGGTGCCCAGAACTGAACACAGTACTCCAGATGAGGCCTAACCAGTGCTGAGTAGAGGGGAACTAGTACTTCCTGGGATTTGGAAGCTATGCTTCTAATAATGCAGCCCAAAATAGCATTTGCCTTTTTTGCAGCCACATCACACTGTTGGCTCATATTCAGCTTGTGATCGACAACAATTCCAAGATCCTTCTCGCTTGTAATGTTGTTGAGCCACGTATCCCCCATCTTGTAACTGTGCATTTGGTTTCTTTTTCCTAGGTGCAGAACTTGGCATTTATACCTATTAAATGTCATTCTGTTGTTTTCTTCCCAGCACTCCAGTCTATCCAGATCACTTTGAATTTTGTTTCTGTCTTCCAAAGTATTAGCTATCCCGCCCAATTTTGTTGGGCGTCATCTGCAAATTTGATCAGCATTCCCTGCACCACTTCCTCCAAGTCATAATACAAATGTTGAAGAGCACTGGGCCCAGGACTGAGCCCTGCGGTACCCCACTCGTTACCTCTCCCCAGTTTGAGAAGGTCCCATTGATAAGCACTCTTTGAGTCCGATTCTGTAGCCAACTGTGGATCCACCAGATCGTTGTTTCATCTAGCCCACTTTGAGCTAGTTTGCTCATCAGGATATCATGGGGCACTTTGTCGAAAGCTTTGCTGAAATCGAGGTATATGATGTCTACAGCATTCCCATGGTCTACAAGGGAGGTTACTTGATCAAAAAATGAGATCAGATTCGTCTGGCAGGACTTGTTTTTGACAAATCCATGTTGGCTTCGAGTAATCACTGCATTGTTTTCACGGTGCTTCCAGATGGATTGCTTTATCATCTGCTCCAGAATTTTCCCAGGGATTGATGTCAGACTGACTGGTCTGTAGTTCCCAGGTTCCTCCTTTTTAGCCTTTTTGAAGATAGGGACAACATTAGCCCTCCTCCAGTCATCTGGCACTTCCCCTGTCCTCCATGATTTCTCAAAGAGAATAGACAGCGGTTCTGAGAGTTCTTCTGCCAGTTTTGTTATTACTCTAGGATGCAGTTCACCTGGCCCTGGAGATCTGAACTCATTCAAAGTCATTAGGTGTTCCTTGACCATATGCCTATCGATCTCAAGCTGCAATCCTGCCCCTTCAGCCTGTACTTCGCCTTTGCCAGGGGGGTCATAGACCCTCTTTTGGGAGAAGACTTGAGCCAAAGTAGGAATTGAGCACCTCTGCCTTTTCTTTGTCATCTGTTATGAGCTGCTTTTGTTGTCCAGGTACCAAGTGGTGGACAGCAAGAAACCACCCTTAAACACTCTGCAAGATTAAAATGCCATTGTTGTGTTCTGTCTTCTTCAAATAAGCAAGCCCGTTTTAGTTTTGTATGGTACTTGTTGTTTTTTAACCCAAGGGCATCAGCTAGAATTTCATCTGTTATTGCCCAATCTGAGACTTCAGGATAGGTCAGGCTCTGTATTTTAATAGGATTAATATGTGTGAGTTGCTCTCCGCTCTATCAGTTCAGGTGGTGCAGGGAAATGAGAGTTTCTCGTACTGCTAAGGAGACAACAGTTTGGTATATTTAGCAGGGGAATGTCAGGCAGCAAGCAGAGGGGAGAAAAGCTGTACAGTTCTGTGTTGGAAAATAACTATTGTCACTCTATTCTCACAGATATATTTTATAATACTATATTTACTATGCAGGAATTCAAAGAACTGTACAGCTTTTCTCCCCTCTGCTTGCTGCCTGACATTCCCCTACTAAATATACCAAACTGCTGTCTCCTTAGCAGCACAAGAAACCCTCATTTCCGTGCACCACCTGAACTGATAGAGTGGAGAGCAACTCACACATATTAATCATATTAAAATACAGAGCCTGACCTATCCTGAAGTCTCAGATTGGGCAATAACAGATGAAATTCAAGCTGATGCCCTTGGGTTAAAAAACAAGTACCATACAAAACTAAAACGGGCTTGCTTATTTGAAGAGGACAGAACACAACAATGGCATTTCAATCTTGCAGAGTGTTTAAGGGTGGTTTCTTGCTGTCCACCACTTGGTACCTGGACAGCAAAAGCAGCTCATAAGAACATTGAAGTGTCATTTCCAGCCAGTCATCAGATTCTAATTAAAGTGATAAACAGCCATTTGCAAAACTAGTATCCCCCCCCCCCAATGTGTGTGTGTCCCTCTCTCTTTGAGAATGATTGTTAAAGGAGGCTGAATTTGGGGTGCTTGGTCCAGCTGCTACTGTTGCATTGTTATTAAGAAGACAGCTTCGGAAGCGAACAACATAGACTGTATAAACTCTAACTTAAAGGGAGGGAGGGAGAACATCTACTGCGGAGTCTGAAGAAAATGTCTCAGATGTATAATAACTAACCCTGAAACCAGAATTATTTTACAGGCACCAGTGCTGTTGCCATGGTTTCCAGGAGACAATAACTCCAAGGTCATTTCCTGAATATCCTTGGCTACTGATGTCAGCACAGTAATATCCTCATCCTTTGAAATGTGCTCTTCCAGTCCTTGATAGTGCAGGCCACACCAAGGTTCAGCCATATGTACAGCGTACGTTTGCTGCAACAGCAGATGGATATAGGCTTTCCTTCCTGGTGCTGCCTTAGGTTCTATGTGTCTGCAGCCTAGGAACAACAGGATAAAGCAGCTGATACCATAGAGAGGCAAGGTGGGCCCCCACAAGAGATGGAGAATTCTATTATCAATGAAGGAGGGCAGGTGAGGATTCCAGTGGCCCTAAAGCCAGATCAAAGGAATATAGAGGGAGCAGAATTAACATAGGGTGTCCATATGTCTTCTTTTACAGAGGACTGTCCTCTGATTTGAAGGAGTCCTCTATTTGAAGGGCTCTCCAGTTCAACTCCATTTTAAGAGAACCATCAGAAGGAAGAGCTGGGCCTTAAAGTTGCCCATCAACAGCACCTGGACAGCAGACTGAGCAAAGCACACAGGTCATATGGCTACAGTCTTCTACACTATGGTGAGATGTACTGTGTTTTTATTTAAATTATAATAATTATTTCTAAATTTGCATTTTGCATATAAATTAGCATATCCAGTTTTTATGCGAATGTGTCCTCTTTTGTCCTCTTTTTTGGTGATGCATTTTCGCTTTTCTGGCGATGTGTAAGTAGCTATCCTATTAACCTGCACAATTACTAAGATCCTAATTAAAGGTCTTTCTTTTCTTCTTTGGTTTGTTAATTGCCCTATAACAATGATTCCCTATTTCCCAACAGCAGCACAACTTTAAAATAATCAATTAGAGCAAGAATTTAAAACAAGAGAGAGACTAAAATCATGACAGGCACAAGGCAATGCAGAGGGTTTTCCCCACTGTCTGAAGCGAAGCAAATGGTAACCTGAGGCCTTCTCCCAGTGTCACCCCAAGTTTGGAATGGGCTTCCCAGAAAGTCTCACCTCATGCCAAACTTGTTATATTTTCAGCGCCAGCTGAAGACCTCTTTTAGTCAGCCATGCCTTTTAGTGTTTGTGTGTGTGTGTGTGTAATGTCTGTTTTTTGTTGTTTTCTAAAACAGCCCTATCTTTGCTGTTTTTGTAGATTTAACTGTCATGATAAAGTCTTACATAAGCTGCTTTGAGAGATATTGGCCTGAAAGTGCTATAAAAATCTAATTGCATATGCACATACATTCATTCATGAGACCTAGGGTCTAGGACTCACTGACAGGAAAGCAATGAGGAATGGGGAAGTTACTTGCATTGGCGATCCAAGGCTGGCACTGAAACACCACTACCAAATGAATACTGTCCACCCAACTATCATCACCTTGAAGTATACCCATGAAATTGGTCTAACCTTCCATGCCCAGATTTTGCAAATTCATATCAACAGAGCGATCTCTGTGCCAGTCTAACATCTCAATCAAATTAGTGCTGTACTGCAAGTTTCTACCACTTTTTTCGACCATTTCTCATTCAATTTGATAGAAAAGAAATTGCTCTTGAAAAGAAATTCAAATGAGAACAAAACTTCAGAGAAATTATCATGGGTTGGGGTTGGGGTTCTTGTGTTCACCTTACTTATGAGGTGGCCGAGGAGTGCGTGCAAGTGTCCTGTCTGTCATTGTACAATTATCCCTCTGGCAGCCCTTAGCCTCCTTGGCTTTCCGCACTTCAGTTGAAGCCCAGCAGAAGACCTCATGAGGTAATTCCTCCCGTAGGTCTTTTTCACATTAGGAAACGCGGGTAGCCTGGGAGGCAGCAGAGCAAAGGAGAGAGATGTATCATAGATTAAGCACCCTTGACCACCTTGCAATGATTAGCTAAGCTCAAAAACACCACCAAAATAAATTGAAATAATTTATTTCAAAGAAAGAAGCTGTGCTACAACCCTTGCCACTGGTGAGCCCTGTGAGAAATTAACTGGAGAATTTCTGCTCTCCCTAGAGAAATTCACTGAAATTATCCCCTCAGTTTCTCTGTCCACAAATAGGGTGGAGAATTTTGAGAGGCCATGGGCGCACAGCTCTGATTCAAATACAAAATTACAACCTTTTAATTATGTTTCTAACCTGACCTATCCACTGGGCACAGGATGGATAACTACTACTTCAAAACGTACTAGAAATACAAGTACAAGTATACAACTAACATATACCGAGGTTATGGAAAAAGCAATAATTATTCATGTTCATTTGTGGGAAAAGAGACCCACTTTTCTAGAATAAATCAGGAAAAGTAATTCCTTCATTAGTTCAATAGGTGATTTGTCATGTTGATGCTCCCAGGGAGTATTGCATACATAGAACCAAATGGTGTCTGCCTAGGGAACGCAGATGCGTGAGTTACATTGCCCTTCCTGCCCAGATTCTGGCTTGTGGTGTGGCGATAGGCTGCTTTTCAGCCAATGCAGGTTCCGACATCTCTGCCCACAATTGTGTTCAGATCAGTCACCAATGGCATAAAATCAATGATCACAAAGGTCTCGTTAATTTCAGTCACTGTCACTATGGGAGATTTATGAAAGACTGAATGTGACCTGGAAAATACTTGTGCTAAAGCAACAGAAGTAACCATTTGCAGTGGGTCTCAGGTTGAAATCCAGTGTATATTCAGAGACATGCATTTAAAGGGTGACACTGACAGCACATCAAGAATATGGCTTTGCAACTGAACTGGCATCTTGAACACAGAAAAGGTTTGTTTAGTATCAGACTATTAAGTGTTGCCTAATATCTTGAAAATCCGTCACAAAGGAAACATACTGGGCTATTGTCCAGCATATTTCAGCACCAGTTATACAGGTAGTGAATGTTTCTATATATATTATTCATTTTAGTTAGTTACTAAAGGTATTTTTTTTAATCTGCTAACAAGTCCTGACCAGACATTTGAAGATATTTTGATGACAAAAATCAAGGCAAATTGTGCATTGATTTCACTGGAAGTTTACATAAGCTGAAGGCTATGCAAGATCAAAAATATCTCAAATAAAATAAGGGAACCACACTCATATATTGTGTTCATGTGCATGTTTAAACAATTGTTGGAGTTTAGTTCCTTACAGGGACTGGCTGTTTGTGTATAAAACTGGGATTTGTATCATAGGGTCGATGCAGTACATGTTAACCTTGCATGCTGCAGAACATTTGCCACTTTTCTGTACAAAAAAGTTGTACAAAAAAGTAATAGCTGTTAATACTGGCACAAAAGAATCTAGCAGCGGTGCCCTCCTTGCCCTGAGGTCATTGTTACCAAACATCAGGCACACAGAGGTCTTCATTGTGGTGGCACACACCACTTCCTACAGCTATTAAGGGGATATATGTACACTACAAGGTTCTTTGAATTTTACCGCAGTTTAACTCTTGAGGAGATTGTCTTAATGCTGATGGTTGTTCCATCTGCTATTTTATCTGTTTATTTTTGTTATTGTTTTATTGTAAGCTGCCCTGGAAATATTTATATTGAAGTGCAGCATATACATTCATAAAATGAAATGAAACAATTCTGCCGACATTTTCTGCAGTCGATGGGGATGTGATGCTCCTGAACTAGTAACATTCTCATATTCCCTAAGGGCACAATCCTATGCAAATTTAGACAGATAAATTTAGACTGGCTGGGGCATGCTGGGAGTTGTAGGACTTTTTTTCTGTCTAAACATGCATAGGATTGCACCCTAAGGCTACCCAATGAGAGACCTGTGCTCCAAAGCTGCATTCCTATGCACACTTACCCAGGGGTGAGCCCCATTGGACACAGTGGGACTTATTTCTGAGTAAACATGGGCAGGATTGCACTTAAGTACTACACATGTACTGGGGGAATATACTTAAACAACCCGTGCAAAAACATGGACTGCACATAACTCAGCCTTCCTCGGGGGTGGGAGGGGTGATCGCCATAACTTGAGCTGGACAGGGCACTTAACAAGGTACATTACAATTCTCTCTTAAAATGGCACATACCAGGAATAGCTTTTGTGAAGTCATTTGCATTCACAGCTATAACAGAAAGAAAAATCTAGCCAGTACGCTTACCATAGTAATTTACATGAAGCTTCTTCTCCGTTACAGCCCATGAATTGTTTTTTGTCATGAACCAGGACTCACTCTTTCCATTTGACTTGAGGTGAGAACTCCAGAATATGCATGATGACAAAGTCTCTTCTGCTTTTATTATGTAAGGTCTGTAGATCCTGGGCTTTTCCCTATCCTATAGCTTATTTTAAAAACACTAACCCACTTTACCAACTGTATTAGGCCCTCAAAGCAGCATACATACATAACCAATGCTATTTCAAAAAAGCACAATAGGTCAGGAAGTCTACACAAAGCTCCAGTGACCTGAATAGAAGCCCGATTGACAGTTTTCCAGGTTTGGGGGAGGAAGTTTCATCTGCCTATGAATACTGGACATCAGCTTGTTTGTTTTTATTTAACATAATCTAACTAAAGGTACCCTTTCATGGATCACTGCCTTCTTGTAGTGTAGTTGTTGTAGTGTAGAGTTGTTGTAGTGTAGAGAGCCAGTGTAGTGTAGTGGTGAGAGTGACGGACTGGGAGCCGGGAGATCCGGGTTCTAGTCCCCACTTGGCCATGGAAGCTCACTGGGTGACTTTGGGCCAGTCACAGACTCTCAGCCCAACCCACCTTGAGGTTGTTGTTGTGAGGATACAATGGTGAGGAGGAGGATAATGTAAGCCGCCTTGAGTTCCTTGCGAGAGGGAGAAAGGCGGGGTATAAATGCAATAAATAAATAAATAAATTGTTGTGGCGAAGGGGCTTGCGTAACTCAGTGAAGCCATAAGCTATGCCGTGCAGGGCCATCCAAGATGGACAGGTCATGGTGGAGAGTTCTGACAAAATGTGATCCACTGGAGAAGGAAATGGCAACCCACTCCAGTATTCTTGCCAAGAAAACCCCATGGAACGTATCACAAGGCTAAAAGAGATGATGCCGGAAGATGAGCCCCTCAGGTCAGAAGGTGTCCAATATACTACTGGGGAAGAGCAGAGGGAATTTCCAAGTAGCGCCAGAAAGAGTGAAACAGCTGGGCCAAAGCCGAAAGAACACTCAGCTGTGGATGTGTCTGGTGGTGAAAAGAAAGTCCGATGCTGTAAAGAACAATATTGTTTAGGAACCTGGAATGTAAGGTCAATGAATCAAGGTAAGCTGGAGGTGGTCAAACATGAGATGGCAAGACTGAACATCGACATCTTGGGAATGAGCGAACTAAAATGGACAGGCATGGGCGAATTTAGTTCAGGTGACCATCATATCTACTACTGTGGGCAAGAATCCCTTAGAAGAAATGGAGTAACACTCATAGTCAATAAAAGGGTGGGAAAAGCAGTACTGGGGTACAATCTCAAAAACGACAGAATGATCTCAGTACGAATCCAAGGCAAACCATTCAACATCACAGTAATTCAAGTCTATGCCCCAACAACTGAGACTGAAGAAGCTGAGGTTGATCGGTTCTATGAAGACCTACAACACCTTCTAGAACTAACACCAAAAAAAGATGTCCTTTTCATGATAGGGGATTGGAATGCTAAAGTAGGAAGTCAAGAAATCACCAGGATAACAGGCAAGCATGGCCTTGGTGTACAAAATGAAGCATGACAAAGGCTAATAGAGTTTTGCCAAGAGAACACGCTGATCATACAAGCAAACACGCTTTTCCAACAGCACAAGAGGCGACTCTACACATGGACATCACCAGATGGTCAATATCGAAATCAGATTGATTATGTCCTTTGCAGCCAAAGATGGAGAAGCTCCATACAGTCAGTAAAAACAAGACCTGGAGCTGACTGTGGCTCAGATCATGAGCTGCTTCTTGCAAAATTTCAGCTTAAATTGAAGAACATAGGGAAAACCACTAAACCATTCAGGTATGACCTAAATCAGATCCCTTATGAATATACAGTGGAGG
Source organism: Heloderma suspectum (assembly GCF_057233095.1). NCBI lineage: Eukaryota > Metazoa > Chordata > Lepidosauria > Squamata > Helodermatidae > Heloderma > Heloderma suspectum. Next base: position 103,862,048 of record NC_139459.1, read on the forward strand.
TGACAAATAAATTTAAGGGATTAGACCTGATAGACAGAGTGCCTGAGGAACTATGGACGGAGGTCCGTAACATTGTTCAGGAGGCAGCAACTCAATCCATTCCAAAGAAAAAGAAATGCAAGAAAGCAAAGTGGCTGTCTGATGAGGCTTTACAAGTAGCTGACGAAAGAAGGGAAGCGAAAAGCAAGGGAGAAAGGGGAAGATATATCCAACTGAATGCAGAGTTCCAGAGAACAGCAAGGAGAGACAAGAAGGCCTTTTTAAATGAACAATGCAAAGAAATCGAGGAAAATAATAGAATGGGAAAGACTAGAGATCTTTTCAAGAAAATCGGAGATCTCAAGGGAATGTTTTGTGCAAAGACAGGCATGATAAAGGACAAAGAATGCAGGGACCTAACAGAAGCAGATGAGATTAAGAAGAGGTGGAAAGAGTACACAGAAGAACTATACAGGAAAGATCTTAATGTCCCTGATAACCACGATAGTGCGGTCACTGAACTTGAGCCGGACAACCTAGAGAGTGAAGTCAAGTGGGCCTTAGGAAGCATTACTAACAACAAAGCTAGCGGAGATGACAGTATTCCAGCTGAGCTATTTAAAATCCTAAAAGATGATGCTGTTAAAGTGCTGCACTCAATATGCCAACAAATTTGGAACACTCAACAGTGGCCACAAGACTGGAAAAGGTCAGTTTACATTCCAATTCCAAAGAAGGGCAATGCCAAAGAGTGTTCAAACTACCGTACAATTGCACTCATTTCACATGCCAGCAAGGTTATGCTCAAAATCCTACAAGCTAGGCTTCAGCAGCATGTGAACCGAGAACTACCGGAAGTACAAGCTGGGTTTCGAAGAGGCAGAGGAACTAGAGATCAAATCACCAACATTCGCTGGATCATGAAGAAAGCAAGAGAATTCCAGAAAAAGTCTATTTCTGCTTCATTGATTACGCTAAAGCCTTTGATTGTGTGGATCACAACAAACTGTGACAAATTCTTAAAGAAATGGGAGTACCAGGCCACCTTACCTGTCTCCTGAGAAACCTGTATGAGGGACAAGAAGCAACAGTAAGAACCGGACATTGAACAATCGACTGGTTCAAAATTGGGAAAGGAGTACGACAAGGCTGTATATTGTTGCCCTGCTTATTTAATTTATATGCAGAGTACATCATGAGAAACACCAGGTTGGATGAATCACAGGTCCGAATTAAGATTGCCGGGAGAATTATCAACAACCTCAGATACGCAGATGATACCACCCTAATGGCAGAAAGTGAAGAGGATCTAAAGAGCCTCTTGTTGAGGGTGAAAGTGGAGACTGCAAAAGCTGGTTTGAAACTCCACATTAAAAAAACTAAGATCATGGCATCTGGCCCCATCACTTCCTGGCATATAGAAGGGGAAGAAATGGAAGCAGTGACAGATTTGATTTTCTTGGGCTCCAAGAGCACCGCAGATGGTGACTGTAGCCATGATATTAAAAGACGTTTGCTCCTTGGGAGGAAAGCTATGGCAAACCTAGACAGCATAGTAAGAAGCAGAGACATCACCTTGCTGACAAAGGTCCGTCTAATCAAAGCTATGGTTTTCCCAGTAGCAACATATGGCTGTGAGAGCTGGACTATAAGGAAGGCCGAGCGCCGAAGAATTGATGCCTTCTAACTGTGGTGCTGGAGAAGACTCTTATGAGTCCCCTGGACTCCAAGGAGGTCAAATCAGTCCATCCTAAAGGAAATCAACCCTTAGTGCTCATTGGAAGGACAGATACTGAAGCTGAAGCTCAAATATTTTGGCCACCTAATGCGAAGAGAAAACGCCCTGGAAAAGACCCTGATGCTGGGAAAGATTGAAGGCAAAAGGAGAAGGGGATGGAAGAGGATGAGATGGCTAGATAGCATCACCGATGCAATGAATATGGACTTGAGCGTGCTCCGGGAGAGAGCGGAGGACAGGAAGGCCTGGCTTGCTATGGTCCATGGGGTCACGAAGAGTCGGACATGACTTAATGACTGAACAACAACAACAACAACAACTAAAGGTAACTAGATGTTTTCATTATTTACAACAGCATCTTAGTCTTTCAGAATCCCAATACGTTCTTGGCTTGAACGATACGTTCCTGTCACTAGTACATGCAGGCCATTTAAGGCAGGGCACAGTGGTTATCTTCATTTTTTAATGCCTCCAAGTCCCACTCAGAACCTGACGGTCTGCAAGTGATTCCCAAGAATCCAATTGCATTGTGGTAAGTGCAAATCTGGCAGATCAATTCTATAGTCTTCCAGTGCATACGTTATTTAGTACAGTTGCCAAGGCCCACTTCTCTTGCCCGCAGGAATCCAGTAAGACCACACAAGGCGTGGTTCATTATGTTAATCCACCCATGTATTAAAAATCAATCTTTATCGCTGTTTTACTTTGTTTTTTAATTTTCCTGGGGGATTTTTCTCTGGCCCTGCTCAGCTTTGCGCCGAGCATTCAGTTAAGCCATCAGACAATTTGTGCTTAGGAAGCCACATGCAGCTGCTAGAAATGTTGGGCCCTGTGTTCTACTTGCAGCACTGAACATGGCAGCTCTCTTTCTTTTTTTAAAATATCATTTGGGCAAACATGTTGTGGCTATGTAAGAACACAACTTTGTTTAAATGGCTGGTTTATTTTTAATATATCTGGGGGTTGGATCCAGATTCACGCTGGATCAACTGCAGTGACAGAAGTGGACTTCCCCACCCCTCCCTCCCATGGCAGCTCCTCCAGCCCCCTGGAAATGCTACACAGAAAGTTAGGAGACCCTAACTTTGAGTGGAGTGAGCTGTGGTGTGTAGAGGGAAGAGGGATCCCCCCAAATCAGGCAGAGGGACCTTCCTTGAGTCCTTTCGCAGAAGGCAGATCCTTTAAGGGGTTTACATTCCGGGTTTCAATAGAATTCCCAGGGCAGAGTACAAAATTTAAAAACACAATAAAACAAATTCTAAAATGTTTAATGGTAACTTAAAAGCCTGAAATAAATAAATGTAGCACCCATGGAAATAAGATTGAAGGTATGACAGAAATAACTACAAAAGGCATGGAAAACATGCAGCGCCATGCTTTCAATGCATTGAGCAAGCAGTTAAGTGTTAAAACAAAACTATATAATTCATGGGGCAGGGAGAGAAAATAAAAGTTGAATTATAGTGCAGATTTCTGTCTAAAATTCATTGATGTACTACCAGACAAGAGCAAAATGTACAAAATTATGGTAGGGCCCCATAGAGTATAACCATTTCCCCAATCCAACAGCTTTCTTAGTTAAGTGAGAAGCTTTGTATTCATGTAACTGCTGCTACTGCAAAACCACATGTGCACAGAAGCACAGTATCCCAGTACACATGGGGGGAAAGGCAGATCCAGATATCTTCCACCTATTTGCCTAGGTTGGGAAATTATACAGGTAATACACAGGTAAGCTGACTGACAAAGATGTGGGCTCAGATTAGTGGGACTTGACATGCGTCCACACGCATGTGGTGACACACATGTGAGCCATTTGAGCATGTACAGTACAAAGGCTCACATTCCTATCCATTTCTCAATGACAATGTGTTACCATATGTCCTCATCTACATGCATAAACAACACATGTACAGATCTTTCAGTTACAGTGCACCACAACAGATTGGATGTTTCTGGAAGGGGAAAAGAATAATGAGCTTATCCACACCGAGGCCCTTTGTCCTGCAATTTTACCGGGGCCTCAGTCTCTGGAATCTTTCCAGGGTGAAAGAAAGGAAAAGAAAGACAACTGTCCTAGGCTTGATGAACCAGGGTAGTAGTAGTTTTTCATGGATTCTAGAGTGGAATTTACACAGCTTCCTGTACAGCAGGGATGGGGAACCTCCAGCTCATGGGGGTTCCCCATCTGGCTCGGCACATGCTGGCTCTGACCCTGGCTGTGGCTCCTTTGCCATGGAGGGGAAAGCACTTACCTCTGGAGATAAGTGCTCTTTCCTGCTTAGCACTGGATAAAGGCTCCCTTTCTCAGTGCTTAGCAAGAGAAAGCACTTGTTTCTGATCAGCTGCTGATTGGAGATGAGAGCTTTCCCCTGCTTGGCAGAAGGGGAAGTCTAGAAGAGGAAACAGCTGAGTGATGTAGTCCTGTTTCCTTCTGATCTTTGTCTGGTATAGACATGCTTCCTACTAGAAATGGGCAACAATGGAATGGGAAGTAGTATATTTCGGTCTTCCCACTTTTGCCTCTGGTCCTGCCCACTTTGCCTTTGGCCTGCCCACCACGGGCATGTGGCCCCGAGAGCTACTCCCAAATGGAATTTGGACGCCAGGCTGGGAAAGGTTTGTCGTCCCTGTTGCACAATGTCTTTTAGTATTAAGGGCTCTGAATAGCCAAACAGTTGGGGCACAGTGAGGCTTGCTTTTATTGGAACTGGGTGGTTGTAGGCATTTGCACAACCTCCCTTTGGGAGGGTGCATGCCAGCTGAGGATGGGAAGCTCTCCTTTTAACCCCTTCAATAGAGGAAAGCTGCTGTACATTTATATTCTGATGCCCTATGAGGTCAGTTCTGTACCAGCTCACCTTTTCAGGCAAAATGGAGACTTTTGGAGTCAATGTGCTAGGGTAGCGGAACTTGCTCTTTTGGTGACAACTGGTAATTCTTGTCTAATAGGTTATCTCAGCCTTCCACAACTTGGTGCCCTCCAGATGTTTTGGACTACAATTCCCAGGATTCCTGACCATTGGCTATGCTGGTTGGGGCTGATGGGAGTTGAAGTCCAAAACACCTGGAGGGCACCAGATTGTAGAAGGCAGGGGTATCAGGACCTGCTTAGTTGTGTGTGTGTGTGTGAGAGAGAGAGAGGGAGAGGGAGAGAGAGAGAAGCTTTGCTGCCTGTTTTTGACTATGTAATATAACCAGTTGGCCAACATACCACCAGCTATTGCAGGGAATACTACTCAACTGCACATCATATGTCTTGTACCAGGTGCTCTATTTCCTATACAAGGCAATGAAGCGAGCAGGGAGATGGCTAGAACACAGGTGGTAAAAACCAACACAAAACCAAACATCTCTTTGGGTTGTAAAACACCACTAGCTCAAATCTCTTTAATGTCTTTCCTCTTTGATTTTCATTTATCAGAAGTCACCGAATCAGTTCTCCCTCGTAAATGAATGCATCATTCCAGTTTTCAATTAAAAACAGCAAGGAGGTTTCTGGCACCTTATGTATGAACAAATGTACTATGGCATATGCTTTCATGGACGACCCATGAAGGGTTATCCTTAAAGCCAAACCACATGTTACCTTTCACATGTAGCATGAAGCTATGCCTGTTCTTTTACTCAAAAGTAAGTGTGGGAACATGGTCCAGTTCAGGACCCTAGCACAGGGGTGGGGGGCTTTAACTGCTGCTGTGGGCTGGTTTGGGACTTCGGGCCTGCAATTTGCAAAGGAAAAAAGCCTGCACATTGCAGGCATAGGGGGCCTGATCCAGATCAGGACAACAGCAGGAGGCAACCCCTAACCCCCATGGGTCCTGTTCCAGATTAGTCCTCAGAACTGATGAACCTGCAGGCTGTGTGTTAAAAGTAACATGCAGTTAAGCCGTTAGATATATATTAGGGTTAGTTCTTACAGGAGGCTGTCTTCATGCATTTACCTCAGGAGACACTGTTGAGCTCACAACTGGTCTGGGCTCTGCTCATATAGTGATGCTATTGCTTGCCTGAACTAGAGTCCCCGCCTGTGTACACAAATATGTGGTTGCTGAGATTTGTGTGATAGCGAGGACACTTTTTTTAAGCCACCAGCAAAGCCTGTTCAGAGAAAGGGTGCTTCTGCAAGAATGAGGCCTGGCTTCATGTTCAGTCCTGTGCTCCAGTGCCGACCAGGGCCTGAATCCAGATTTAGGTGTGTGCAACTGGGCTGACAGAAGCAGATCGCCCTGCCCCTCCTCCCCACGGCAGCCCCTCCAGCCCCTTGAAAATGCTATCCGGAGGGGCAGGGGACCCTGCTGAGTAGGATGAGCTATGCTGTGAGAGGAAGGGGATGATCCATGGAAATTGGCGGAGGCACCTTCCATGAGCAGAGCCCTTCCATCTATGGAAGGCAGATCCTGGATCCAACCACTGGCTCCACTCCAGTGCAGCATGCATAGAGCAGCTGGGAATACACATGCAGAGCCCCCCTTTAAAAATAAAAACCTACCACCCAGGTGTTTGGCTGCAAAGGAGGAGCAGGAGGGAGAAAATTCATCCCCTTGCCCCTCCCAAACAGTGGGATTTTAGCTCGTGTACAAGGGTTCTGGTGTGCAGCTCTGGCTGTTGCATCAGGAGAGGAAGTTCCTATTAGTTCACATGGTAAATGAGCACACATCAAGCCCCTGCCTGGGCCACAGCAAACATGCTCCAGAGTGTTAGAATTCTTGAAGTCCTGGCACTGGGATCCCACTCTGCTGGCTTCTCCCTATCTGCACACAGAAAAAAAGTCCTATTTAAAATTAAGGGCATCCCAAAGTTTTCCTGGCCATGGAACAGTGGGGTCTCATCGTGCTTTCATAGAACATGTATTTAGGCTGCAAGAAACTATTTAGGCAAGAAACTATTTCAGGATGCATTTCAGAGCTTCATAGAATTACTTAGTAAATACATTTGAACTGATATGAAAATATAACTGAAATCTTTGGCTACCTTCCAGACCTCTTCCTCCTTCCCTGGCTACTTCATTTAGCCCAGACTGCACACACAAAAAGCTTTAATAACTTAATGGGACATCTGGGAATTCCTTTTGCACCGACTTCTGTGAAATTGTTGTTGCTTTTCATTCTAGCTTCTAAGTGTGATGTTGTTATACCTGCAGGAGGTTTTTGAACATGTTTTGGTTTTTAGGAACAGGCAAATTTGCATCAGAATCCACTTCAAGGTTTACCTGACTATGTATCTGTGAAAAGTCACTACGTTGATCTAATTACAATAATTATCTAAAACAATTAGAGATTAAACAGAAACATTCCTTCCACCATAAAGGTACAGTCATTATTGACAACTCAGTGCAGACATTTCAAAAAGAAAACACATACCTTTTCATATTGAATTATTTTTAGATTATTTTTGATGGTATTTATTTTTATTTGTATTACTGTGCTGACTATGATTTATACTGCTTTTGGGATTTTCTCTGTTATATTAATCATAGATTACTGTACTGTGTGTGTAAGTTCCTTCAAGACTGATTTTGCAGTGTGAAGTGGTGCATACATTTCATAACTAATATCTATCTCTTTGGAAAAAGGGAGTATAAAAAGAGTAGCAATGACAAAAAGTTGAAGCTCATTTTTTCTTATTGGCTTCTTTCAGTTGGATTGATTACAATGGGCTCAAAACATATCTAATTCTATACTGGACTGTGACCATTATTTGGAAGTAAAGTCCCACTGATTGTAACAGGATACCAATAAGGAAATAAGAGTTCTCTTAAATCCTATCAGCAACCACCACCGCCTGCCTTTAAGGTGACCTTGTGTCTATCTGTGGCTATTATTCTTCCAGAAGATTTAGCTAGTAGAAGCATGAAAATCAATTCTGATTTTTTCAGAATTGTATGGAAACAAATTCACTTTTTAATTTTTCGGACACGAACATGATCCTACTGCCTGCATTGTTCCTATCACACTGGGATTTTCTGTCTTATCTGGATAGTTATTTTAAACTACTGTTTAAAGTATAACAATGCAATGAGGATTTCTAATGCTGTGCCATTTTGCAAGGAACTATAGAAGCAAAGTGAGTTAAAGAAAGCTGACAGCACAGCAGGCAGCAAACCTCACGAGACACCAGCAGAGGGCTGTGTGCTGAAATCCTTGTCATTTTGTATAAAGAAGATGAGCAACTCCATGACTTCTGCTAGAAAAAAACCCATACAGCAGGGTCATCCACTAGTTCATAGGGTTCTTTCTTTCTGTAAGAAGTACTTTGTACTAGCCATATGAGGGTTAGAATATGCAATGTGCTAGCCTAGAGCTCAAGCAGTCATAAATGTACTGCTTCTTTACTCTTACATCAGTACAGAATAGATTTTGAAATGCATAGCATGAACAGATGCATCTTGGGAGGCGAAAATGGATTTTACGTTAGAGTTTTTATACAATATTATTTACACACGCTATTATTTGGGGCATAAATCAATGACATTCATGTTGGATCAGTGAAAAGTGTTGCTATTCCTGTTGTCTCTCCCAGTATAGTACAATATATGCATCCTATAATCTGTTCTGCAGTTGCTTTCAAATGTACCATAAAAATGTCAGAACCCACAAACTGCTCTTGTGTTAGGTTACAAATACTGAATGAAGAGTAAAAAAAATTGGAGATCTGTCTCTTGTTTGCATTGCTCTTTAAAATAAATCTAACTCTGTCATTATTTTATGTACTTCTGTGTTTTTATCTGCTTTGACTTAGATTCCTGCATTGAGGGGTTGGACTTGATGGTCTTATAGGCCCCTTCCAACCCTACTATTCTATGAGTCTATGATTCTATGATCCCACGCTCCTGCCAAAGAACTCAAGGCAGCACAGTTATCCCTGCCGTTTATTCTCACAACAATCCTGCGAGGTAGGTAAGGCTGAGAAACAGTGACAGGCTGAAGGCCACCAAGTAAGCTCTGTGGCTGAGCAGGATTTTGAATCTGTATCTCCCGCTCAACATCACTTTATCCACTACACGGCTCTCAAGATAATTGTGGGGTGGCAGAGGAGGTGTTCACTTTGGGACCTGTGTATCTAGAGGGCCATGTCCTCTCATATGAACCTACCCACATGCTACCATCATCAGAGAAAGCCCTGCTACATAGGACACCACCGTCTGGAGTGTGGAGGATGGGAACACGGGACAGGAGCTTTTTACTGGTGGCGCCCACGCTATGGAATTCTTTGCACTGTGTGATCCGGCTGTCCTTCCTTTGTGCTTTTAGGTATCAGGCTCAATCATTATTCTTTCTAAATGTGCTTTCCACCAGGAAACTCTTTTATTTCAGTTCAGATACAGATTTATTATTGATGTGGTTTGTTATCTTTTTATTTTTTATTTTTTAAAAAATAAGTTTAAATGGTATTTCATTATTTCATGATGACTGTTAGCTGCCTTGAAGGTCCCAGTCGGGATGAAAGGGCAGAATACAATTCTTTTCGTAAACAATAGCTTGGATCCTAAGGTACGTGAACAGAAGGAGGTTCATGGAAGGAAAGCTCCCCATTTCCTGTCTGCAATTGCTGGCACCCCAAAAGCCTCTCTGGAAGGGTGTGCGGCCCTTCCTGAACAGTGTGGGAAAGGTGCTGGGGGGAAGGAGGGGATGGAAAAAGTTTCTTCCATGAACTTCCCTAACAGCATAATCTATACATGTCTACTCAGAAATAAGTCCCCTTCAGTGTAATTATGCTTACTCCCAGGTAAGTGCGTATAGGATTGCAGTCTAAGTGCACAATCCTATCTGTATGCCCATCAGCCTCCGAACCCGGGCGCTGATGGGCACCCTATGGAGAGTGGAAGGAACGCGGAGGCGATCTCTGTCTCCATGCTCCCTGCCCCCCGCTCTGCATTTTCACCTGTCTAGCGGAGGCATTGGGGAGGGGGATGGAAGGAGGCTGGGGAACTGGAGGATTCCTCGTAGCCAACCTCCCAGTTTGCTCCCCTCCTCACCCATGGGAACACCCCCTTTACCTTCTTCTGAGGTCGCATTTGCGACATGGTTCTCTCCTTGCCAGGTGCAAGGGAGAGAGGGAGGAGGAGGGGAGGGGATCTTGGACTCCTGGGTCCAAGGTTGGAGTGCTTTGATGCTGTCTAGGGGCCATAGGATTGTTCTCTTAGTTAATTGATTTTAGGATCCAACCTTTAGGATCATGACTAACAAGTCCCATTGATTTCAATGAGTCTACTCTAAGGGCATTTATACATGAGGCATTTCTTGGTGCTCGTCATATCCTGCTGTTTACAGGTTATTTAGATGAAGTCATGACCCTCCAATTTTGCTTCTGTGTCTAACCAGCACTTTCAATGAATTTTTTAAAGCAGGGAAAAAGTGGCATTTAATTATGAAAGCAAAAGAAAGCACAATTTCCTCTTGTGTATTTGCACTATTCTACTATAACACAGTGCCACCTAGAGGTTATGTGGAAAAGCAGGAAAGGAAATGCTCCATGTGTAGTGCTCTGATTTCAATTCTGCGACGAAACCGAAAGTACTGTAGATACAGCAGATTAACAGCTGATTAACAGCCTTGTTAGAAAAGCTCTCAGTAACCATCATACAAAATATTGAACTTGCAAGTCTGTATGAAGTTTGCAGTTCAAAATGCACTGCATGAGCTTTGTAAGACAGAGAATATGTGCAGACAGGCTGACAAATGACTCCTTATCACTGGGGGATAAATTAACTTAGAAAAGCTCATAGGATGTTTAAATGTGGATCCTAGCCCATATAAATAAATGTATGTGTGTGTGTGTGTGTGTGTGTGTTTAGGGTGTCCATTGTACACTATTTGTTGGCTTGTATGCCTCAGGACTGCTCAGGCTCCTTAGCTGACCTAACTTTATTTATAGCACTTGAAGCCCAAAGGAAGGCCCAGATGAAAACATCTCCTCACACACTTCAGTGCTCATTAATTACTTTAATTATTTTGGATTAAGATGTTTAAAGTCTAAAAATGTCAGAAAAAAATGGGCAAGCAGCCATATTAGAATACACAAGTGAATTAGTGCACGAATAAAAAAAAACTGTTCAGTTTTCCAAAAAACGATAACTACCTTTCACATGGCAGAAGGGGGGAATATAATAATAAGTGAAAATAAAAATCTGTTGTGCAATAAATCCTTTCCACACACACAGGCTAATGCCAGTGAGAGAAAGGGCTGTGGGTTTATCCGTTTCCCTTTAAGTATCAGATCAGTTTAATTTAATGCTTTCTTGTGGCCTAATATTTCCAAGAAGCCAGTGTTTGGTTCTGCTTTATTACTAGTCATGAAATATTAATGTTGCAGCAGTGAGAGAGAAGGACGGATGCTGGATGCAATGCTCACGATGGGGAAGCAGAGTGACTGGGACGAGTGAGCAGCCCTTGCGAAGGAGCTTGTGCAACCGGGGACTTCTCATCCTAAGGACAATGAGATTATCCAAAGAGGGGTTGCCAGGTGACTAATCTTTTTAGTGAGTGTGTGTGTGTGGGGGGAGAATGTGCAAAGTTTTAGAGTGGATTGTCAGAGAGGGTGAATGAATAGCTCAGAATTAAGATGATATCATATAGTCAAGGTCAAACAGAATGGCCTCACAGTCTCCACATCAGTCTTCCACAATCTGGCGCCCTCCAGATGTTTTGGACCACAACTCCCAGTATTCATGGAATAGTAGGGTTGGAAGGGGCCTATAAGACCATCAAGTCCAACCCCCTGTTCAGTGCAGGAATCCAAGTCAGAGCATCCCTGACAGACGGCTGTCCAGCCTCATCTTGAACGCCTCCAGTGTGGGAGAGCCCACCACCTCCCTAAGTAATTGGTTCCATTGTCGTATTGCTCTAACAGTCAGGGAGTTTTCCCTGATGTTCAGCCGGAGTCTGGCTTCCTGTAACTTGAGCCCATTATTCCGTGTCCTGCATTCTGGGATGATTGAGAAGAGATCCTGTCCTTCCTCTCTGTGACAACCTTTCAAGTACTTGAAGAGCGCTTTCATATCTCCCCTCAGTCATCTCTTCTCAAGGCTAAACATGCCCAGTTCTTTCAGTCTCTCCTTATAGGGCTTTGTTTCCAGTCCCTGATCATCTTTTTTCCTGACCATAGGTTGTGCTGGCTGGAACTGAAGGGAGTTAAAGTCCAAAACATCTGAAGGGCACCAGGTTTGGGAAGGCTGCCTGACACCACTCAGGTCTAGGAATGTACAAACCCCACTCACCTGAGTCAACTGGGGGTCCACAGGGGGGGGAAGCGATCCGTTCCTCCCCCCGGAATCCTCCCTGGCCAGCTCTGCTCTGTGGAGAGTCCATGGAGTTGCCGGTCGGGTCCATCCGCTGCCGGACCTCCATCCGCTGCTGGTCTGCGGATGCAAATGGCGTCCAGTGTAGCAGACGTCATTTGCGTCCCTGCTCTTTGCCGTGATAGGCTATGTAAAGATTTACATAGCCTATCATGGCAAAGAGCAGGGACGCAAATGGCGTCCACTACGCCGGCAGCGGATGGCAGCGGGTGGACCCGGCCGGCGGCAGGTAGGATCCGGCTGGCACAAACTTCACGGGGTGGCGGAGGTGAATACTCTGCTCCGTCACGGACTCCGGGGGGCTGGATTCTTAGAATCCGGCCTCATTGGAGTCCGTGGCGTAATTCTCCGCCATCCCAACTCAGGTCCAAGAAGGAGAAGACACTATCATGAATGGACTTGACCACTGTACTCACAATGCTTTTGCATTAGGTCGCTAATTTGGGCATAGCTCATACAAGGCATCAGAAGTTTGCATATATAGGGTGGAGAATGGATGCTCATGCCTTGTACTGGAATTGGGTAGGTTTTTGGTTCATTACCTACCAATTTGTCTTGTGTTAAGTTTGTCAAGTAAGTTGCTCAATTCTCTTAAAAACAAGCCCATTCTTACATTTAAAGAAACAGAAATTCTGTGAGGAAATCTCTTGGAGCCACTGTTTGAAGTTAGGCTTGAATCAAGACAATGATTTCCTGTCCCACTACAGGACAGGCAAAACTATCCTGTAATAACATAGCAAAACTGGATTGATTCTGTCACCATCACCAATGATTGTAGTTGTTAGGAACAGCTCCTAGGCTTATCTTGTATACACTTAAGCTTTACATAGGATTGTCACAGATTGTCCACCATGTATTTCATGGCTATTTGGCCCCACTGTATACAACTTAGTTGTCTATGCCCATTTATGCATGCAAATATGTACATACTCGGGCATGTACCAACCGAGCATAACACTTGATGCATCTGATGAAGCAGATTCTAGTCCACGAAGATTTATGCCAGAACGTGTCCTTAAGGTGTCCCAAGACACTTTATAGTTTTATATCATTGGAGTTAATATTCAAATAGGTAAAAGTCATCGAGCCAACTACAGGAATGGGGCAAGAGTACCAACTACTCTGAAAGTCAAGAACAAACTAGAATGAGCCTAGAAGACACTTGGGCCAGGTTGTCTTCCCTTTTTCGTGTCTATCAAGCATACTGTGTTGGATCCAGACTTAGAGTAGAACAACTGAAATCAACTGGACTCTTGCTAGGCAAGTCCCGTTGATTTCAACGGGTCTCCTCTAAGTATGACTAAGTCTGGATGCAGCCCACTATTTGCAACAGCTTTCCTCAATCTAGTGCCCTCCAGATGGATTGCACTACAATTCCTAGCATCTCCCAACACATCTGGAGGGCACCAGGTTGAGGAAGGGTGGTTTACAAAATGTGTAAGGGAAAGGAAGACTACATTTTACATTTTCTTCCAGCAATACATTTAAAAATAAATAAATAACCACAGTAGTATCATGCCTTTCCTCCAAAGAGCTCAGGACAGCACACATGAGGTTTTTATCATTGTATCCTCATGACCACAATGTGAATTCTATTCTGGCCCTGATCTATGCAGGGATGAGCATGCTGATCAGGCATTTTAAAGCATGCCTCTCCTATCCAAGTCCAACACTTTTGCAGCACTACAATAAGTCTAAAAAAACTGTATTTGGTAAATTCCCCTAGTAAGCTTCATTAACCTTAATGTATCTCCAAAAAGTGTCATGAGTGTATTAAATTGTGAGCTAATGCGCATCTCAGAAACCAAACATTCATAACAAAATGGGCCTAAAAGGAAACATTTCCATCTTGGCTATTGAAATGCAAACCTGGACTGTTGTCAGATCATGTTCTGCATGTGTAATGCCAAATGCCCCCAAGAGCTGGTGTCAAGAGAGCAATAAAGATGCTCCAGCTCTCACTTGCTTATATCGGAAAACCTTTTGACACCTTTGCCTTGAACCTGTCAAAAAGTCAATCACATAAATTTTGTTCCACACTTATACATGGACCAGCATCTGGCTACAAGCTGTTGTAATTACTCCAGAAACCAAATCTCTATTCAACAATGTATTCAGTATTTGAAATGACAGTTCTCAAGAAGACCTTGTAAAGTGGCTCAATCCTATTCCAGGGTGGATAAATTAGTGTATTGCTGGTCCATGTTACTTTTGCATGTGTTCACCTGTAAGTCCATTCTGTCCCATTTCCACATCAATCCATTATTATTATTGCAGCAGGGTGAGGGAAGGGAAGGTCAATTTAATGCATATATCTAAATACATAGTAAACCTATTGGGTTGCATCCAGACTACGTTAGTTGTGCTTTGATCACACTGAAATCAGTGGGGCTTCAGTTAGCCATAATTAACATGTCCCATTTCAATAGGACTAAAGCTGGACTATCTCAGTCTGGATCCAATCCATTTTATTCTCAAAATATGCATTTCTAAAATATAATTTATCTCAAAAATGCACATTTTAAAATGTATTTTTTGGAGCTGATAACTGTGTTGGAGGATTTGGGAAGTGCAAAACCCACTGGACAACTAACTAAGCTATGATGCTGCTGTTGTTGTTTGCTGCTGCTGCTGATACCACCACCACCACCACCACTGCTCTCCCTGTGGACTTCTGCCTGGCAGTATTTGTAAAGGGGATGTATTTTGTTGATTTTTGTTTAACTGTTGGTGGGGGGTGGATTTTGGGGGAATTGTTGTGTTTTCAAGGGTGGGTAGCCTTCCTGATAGGCGGGAGCGAGGGGGCACGTGTCTACCTGACGGAGGCAGTGGGGGGAGTGTTGGGGGCCAGACTATACAGAGGCTGGGCGGCAGGCACTGGTGGAGAGCTAGGGGCAGGCCGTGCCACGTAAGGGGAACAAGGGAGAGATATGTACTATCTATCCCCTGTTCCGGGCCTGTCCAGAGCCAAAGGATGGCTGGGGGAGGCGTGACTTTCTGACCTTCATTTGCTGCTCTGCAATGCCAGGTCTGTTACCCAGAAGACATCTGCCATCCATGATATGATCCAAGATGTGGGTTCAGGCCTGGCATGTATTACGGAGACCTGGCTGGTGTCAAGGGCTCCTTGGAAGCCTCTCTCAGTCTAATCCAGTAGCCAAGTCCAGACACAGACAAAGGGATTCTTTTCAAAGCTTTATTCCTCTTTTACAATTTAACAACTCTACTCTTAGCAACTAGATATGAGCAGCAGAGTACCTATGCCCTAAGTTGGAACAGTTGGTCCCCGTTTGAAAGGGAATCACTGGCAGACCCTGAACTTAAGGGCTAGGGAGAGTCCCTCCCCTTTTCCCTTGGATCCTCTGGGCGCAACGGTTATTTGCGCGCCAACCGGGCACTACGCCTAGGGATGTACAAAATGTACTTACCTTTTCGCGGATTATGTTGATGGTGGGGGGGAGGCATTCCGTCCCTCCCCCCAGAATCCTCGACGGGGGGGGAGGCGATCTGTTCCTCCCCCGCGGAATCCTTGATGGCCGGCTGTGCTCCACGGCCGCTCCGCGGAGCAGCCGGTCAGGCCCAGCCAGGCCAGAGCCGTCCACAGCCAGATTTCCAGCCGCGGAGGGCTCTGGGAAAAAACAAAAAAACAACCCGCGTACGCAAATGGCGGCGGCTATGGCTGCCGCCATTTGCGTTCCTTATTTTTGGCCATCTTAATCTACGTAAATATTTATGTAGACTATGACGGCATAAATAAAGGGGAAGGCAAATAGCGTAGCGGGCGCTATTTGCGTCCCTTTTTGATTCACCGTTTTAGCCTACGTAAAGATTTACGTAGGCTAAAACGGTGAATCAAAAAAGGATGCAAATAGCACCCGCTACGCTATTTGCGTTCCCCTTTATTTTCGCCGTCATAGTCTACATAAATATTTACGTAGATTAAGATGGCCAAAAATAAGGAACGCAAATGGTGGCGGCCGTAGCCACCGCCATTTGCATACGCGGGGTTTTGTTTTGTTTTTTAACCCAGCCATGATAGGCTACGTAAATCTTTACGTAGCCTATCATGTCGTTTTTTGTGTGTTTTTTTTAACCCAGCCATGATAGGCTATGTAAACCTTTACGTAGCCTATCACGTCATGTGTGTGTGTGTTCTTTTTTTACAAGACAAATGGCGGCAGCGGCAGCCGGTCGGAAGACCAGCCGCAGCCGCCACAGCCACCGCTGCCCGGAAGATCCGCCCCAGGTAAGTCTCGTCCTGGGGGGGATCCGTGGGGGGGGGCAGGCCATTATGCCATGGAGTTCGGGGGGCCGAATGCACTGGCATTTGGCCTCACTGAGATCCGTGACGGAATTCTCTGACATCCCTAACTACACCTTCTTTCCGTGCCCTCCATTTGGCGCCGCTCTCTGCGTCGGTGTCGCGCATCCAGCAAGTCTGCTTCCCGCACTCTGTCACTCCCAGGACTGCTATCTAAGCTAGGAATACTGGTGGGAGGAATCTCTGTCAGCTGTTGGCCCTGGGAAAGATGAGCACGCTCCTCTCCCAGGAGCGACTCCTCTTCCTCAGAATTAGAACTACTCTGGGATTCTATGGGCTCAGTGTCCACCCTGACAGCTGGCTGAGGCCGCTGCTCCAACTCTTGCAGCCATGTGCCCAGCCTGATTTTCATATGCACAGCAGGTGAGGGCTGGGGATTGGGGAGAGGGAGTGGCTGTTATCTACTGGGAGTCCTTGGTCTTCACCAGACTCCCTCTTCGGGAGACCAAGGTTGCTGAGTGCATGTACTGGAGGTTGGGCCCAAAGGGCAGTCTGGGGATTCTGCTTGTGTACTGCCCACCCCGCTGCGTGACTGACTATCTGGCCGAGGTGCTTGTGGTGGTCTCCGATGTCCATGTACAGTACAGTCCCCTAACTTATTGGTGTTGGGGGACTTCAATACACATTCAGAGGCTGTCCTCATGGGGGCACCTCAGGACTTCATGGAGACCATGGCTTGCTGGGAGCTGTACCCTATTCCAGCTGGGCCCACCCATGTAGCCGGTCATGCGCTAGACATTGTGTTTGTTTCTGGAGAAGTGGGCAGTGATCTGGAAGTCGGGCATATATCCACCACCCCCTTGTCATGGTCAGATCACTATCCAGTGACGTTGGACTTCTTGGCTCCACAACCCCTCCACAAGGGTGGAGGACCCATTAAAATGGTCTGCCCCAGGCATCTTATGGATCCGAATGGATTCATGAATGCACTTGAGGATTCTCTGGAGCATGCAAATGACCATCGAGACCCTGGTGGGTGGCTGGAGTGCCGCAATCATTGGGTCATTAGGTCGGCTGGCTCTGAAATGCCCTCTCCTCCTGAACAGGTTTCAAAATGCACTCTGTTCAGTTCAATCTGCAGTTCAATCCAGTATTATGCTGCCTCTATTGCGTCTGCAGAGTGCTGTCCCAGGAGGCTGTTCCAAGTGGTCCGGATCCTGGTTGGTCCAGTTGCTCCAGAACGTCTGGAGCATTCTAAGGCCTCCTGTGAGGCCTTGGCAAGGCACTTTGTGGATAAAATTGATCGGATCAGAAGTGTGATTCCGTGCGCCAAGGATACAGTTAGCGAGCAAGAGGCGGCCTGTGGCAAACTGGTTTTGTGGGATCGGGTTCCAGCTTCTTCCTTCTGATGATGTGGACAAGGTGCTTTCATCTGTAAAGCCGACCACCTGCTTACTTGATCCCTGCCCATCTTGGCTCATTATGAGCTGTAGAGAGAGGCTGGGTGAGGGGATTAGGGTGGTGGTGAACGTCTCCCTTGAGGAGGGAGTGATGCCATCAGTCCTCAAGGAGGCAGCGATAAGACCACTCTTAAAGAAGCCCTCCATGGATCCCCAAGTCTTGAACAACTTTTGCCCAGTCTCAAATCTGCCATTTTGGGGCAAGATCATTGAGCGGGTGGTGGCGATGCAGTTGAAGGCACACTTGGAAGAAGCCGATGGTCTAGATCCATTTCAATCAGGCTTCAGGCTTGGGCATGGACAGAAACGGCCTTGGTCGCCTTAGTGGATGATATGAGGAGGGCTTTGGATAGGGGCGAATGCTCCTTCCTTGTTCTCCTTGACCTCTCAGCAGCTTTTGATGCCATTGACCACGGTATCCTCCTGGACTGCCTGGAGGGGTTGGGCATTGGAGACATCGTATTACAGTGGTTCCGGTCCTCTTCGGCAGGTACCAGAGGGTAGCACTGGGAGAGGAGGTGTTGGACCCATAGCCACTCACTTGTGTGGTGCCACAGGGTTCCATCCTCTCCCCAGTGCTATTTAACATCTATGTGAAGCCGCTGGGGACTATCATTGGGAGGTTTGGGGTGCGGTGTCATCAGTATGTGGATGACACTCAGCTCTACCTCTCGTTCAAATCTTCACCAAGGTTGGCCATAGAATCCCTGTCCAAATGTCTGGAGATGCTGAGTGGCTGGATGGTGAGGAATAAGCTGAAGCTGAACACTGAGAAGACCGAGGTACTTTTGATGGGAGACAAGAGGAGGTTGGGGGATCTTGACCTGGTGTTGAATTGGGTACAGCTACCCTTGGAAGACCAGGTCCGCAACCTGGGGGTCATTTTAGACTCCCAGCTGTTCATGGAGGCTCAGGTGTCAGCTGTGTCCTGGACAGCACTGTACCAACTCCATTTGATACAGTGGCTGCACCCCTACCTTCCCAACCATCTGCTCCCATCAGTAGTACATGACTTGGTCTCCTCTTGTCTAGACTACTGTAATGCACTCTATGTGGGGTTACCCTTGAAGATGGTTTGGAAGCTGCAGCTGGTGTAGAATGTGGCAGCTCGCCTGATTAAAGGCAGCTGCTGGCGTGATCACATTACTGTGGTGCTGAAGGAGTTGCACTGGTTACCAGTTGTTTTCTGGGCCAAATTCAAGGTGTTGGTTTTGACCTTTAAAACCCTATATGGTTCTGGCCCAGCCTATCTCAAGGAGCACCTCCAGCAACACCAGATAGGCTGCTCAACAAGGTCAGCCTCGGATGGCCTTCTCTCTGTCCCTTCAGCCAGGACAGCTAGGCTGGTAAGAATGAGGGAGAGGGCCTTCTCTGTGGTGGCCCCCACTCTGTGGAACTCCCTCCCTAAGGAACTCTGCCATGCCCCCTCTTTAATGAGCTTCCACCACATATTAAAAATGTGGTTTTTCAGGCAGGCATTTGGGGTGGAATTGTATTGTTTAAACTGTTATATTATTGTACATCGCCCAGAGTGGCCGGGTGACCGGCCAGATGGGTGATTAAGAAATGTAATTAATACATACATACATACATACATAAATGATCCGCACATTACTTAGGGAGGTGTGGATCAGGTCCATTCATATGAGACCTCCCAAAGATCAAATGCCACAAGCATTCCTAGTCCTGTCTGGACAAGGATTGGCCCAATGTGGAATCAGAGGGGTGTCACCACCACAACAGAAGGAGATGGAAGGAGAAGCCAACTGTGGCTTACCCAGATTTTTCAAGGAGCTGACTTTGCTCTGTGCAGGGCTCCACTTTTACTGCACCAGTAAAAGTTGCTTCACATAACATTTGTCCGGGTGGGGTGGGGTGGGGTGGGGTTGGAATAAACATCATCTGACTGGCAAGAGCTGCTCAACCAATTAGAGAGGCGCCCCTCTCCAGGCTTTCCACTTTCTCCCTTGAGAATAAGAGAGGCTCCACCCCAGTCAGGGGACACACCTCATTGACCACAATGGGAGTTATTTCTGAGTAGACACTAATTAGTTTGTGTTGGGATACATGGGGGACAGGAACATAGAATCATGGAATCATAGAATCATAGAATAGTAGGGTTGAAAGGGGCCTACAAGGCCATTGAATCCAACCCCCTGCTCAATGCAGGAATCCAAGTCAGATCTCTTCAACAATCTCCTTCTCTCTCTCTCTCTCTCTCTGCCCCCCCCCCTCGCTCCCACTTCCTTAAATAATCCTTTCCAGAACACAGTGGTCTAGCTGCCCTGCTGTGATCATTCGAAGCTTTGACACTAAGGCTCTCTAAGGGTGCAATCCTATGCATGTTTAGACAGAAAAAAGTCCTACAACATGCTGGGAGTTGTAGGACTTTTTTCTGTCTAAACATGCATAGAATTGCACCCTAAATGCATTATTTCAATTCATGGGAATCTCAGTGTATATTGTGGAAACAAGCCTCACTGACCACAATGGGAGTTACTTCTCAGTAGACACACACACGTTTGTGCTGGGAAAGACAGGGAGCCCGCTTTCTAACCTAATGCTGCACAGGACCGAAGGTCTGAATTAGTTACTTCCAAAGGCAATAAACCAAACAACGGAGAATCGCAGCTTGGGAAAAGCACTTTACACCCTTTAGGGAATTAGTGCTTTACAATGTGTTATTTCAACTGAAGGGGATCTGTGGTGTGTGCATTCAGGGGGCAAGCCTCATTGATCACAATGGGAGTTACTTCTGAGTAGACGCTAATTGGTTTGTGCAGGGAAACACAGGGACAGGAAACACCCCTCGACTGGGGTCATGGTGAAAGGCACACCGCTGGGCAGGGCTAGCATACCCAAGGTCAATGTGGGGGGTGGGGCACACAGCAACTATACCAGGGAAAACCTGACTTAAGGAAATAATTGGATTTTAAGAAGTCTCAGGAAATCCAGTTTTTCCCAGATAAGCTCCAGGGGGGCTGCTGGATGGCCATGACATCATGTATCCCTAATGACCTCAACATGCAGCTGGCTCAGAGTAAATTGCTGGTGGAAACACCCCCCAGATCACAAGATGTGCTTGGAAATGCAACTGTGTGGAGACTGTTCCATGTGGCTATTCCATGTGATCTAGTGAAAGTTTCTCAAACTGAGGAAGTACATGCTTCTCATGAATGCTGCATGTGGCAAGCTAGCCTCCATGTGGATCTGAACAAATTCATCTGTTACCATGAAGCATGGAGGGAGGAACTCACATTTCCTCTGTAACATCAGAAGGTACCATACCATTGTATGTTAAAGCATTCCATATAGCCTACTTGAGCCTGGCTTCTCAACAGAGGAGCTTCCATTGCAAAGCCTTCTTGGGATGTGCCTGAAATTATTTTGATGTTACATCATCACAATTCATTCTGTATTTTGCAAGGCACCTAAGGTTTCTTGCCTGAATCCTAAATTTAATTGCATTTGGAACCCTTGCAACTGCATCGTATATGATATGTCAGGGAAAAAGAATCATTTGTGGATGCAAGTATGAGGCACAGAAAGATTGCCCTTAAGCATATATTTGAGAACATGATTTGCTTCAACAATATTGTTAATTTCAACCCAAACTTGAGACAGGCTCACTAGTTGAACCCTGAACTAAAATTATATCAGAAGAGACAGCCATACTATTCTATATTTTGGAGCAAGAACCCAGGGCAATGGCACTGAATTTTTCAAATCTCTCTCTCTCTCTCTCTATATATATATATATATGAGAGAGAGAGAGAGAGAGAGAAACTACTTCATAGTCTATTGAAATACAGTCTCACTAGGGGTGGTGGAGAATTCCACCACGGACTCCAATGAGGCCGGATTCTTTATAATCTGGCCCGCCAGAGTCTGTGGTGGAACGGACCATTCCCGCCCCCCTGTCACCCCTCAAACTTCGTCCTGGACGGACCCTACCTGGCGCCAACTGGGTCTGGGTCCATCCGCTGAGTCCTTGCATCCGCTGCCGGTGCGCGGATGCAGATGGCATCCGGCATAGCGGACGCCATTTGCGTCCCTGGTCTTTTTGTGATAGGCTACACAAATATTTACATAGCCTATCACGGCAAAGAGAAGGGATGCAAATAGCATCTGCTACACCATTTGCATCCCTGGTCTTTTCATGATGGGCTACGTAAATATTTACATAGCCTATCACGAGAAGACCAGGGATGCAAATGGTGTCCGCTACACCATTTGCATCCATGCTCTTTGCTGTGATAGGCTACGTAAATATTTACATAGCCCATCATGAAAAGACCAGGGACGCAAATGGCGTCCGCTACGCCAGACGCCATTTGCGTCCGCACACTGGCAGGGCAGCAGACGGATGTCCGGCTGCAGATGAACCCAGCTGGCGGCTCTGTGGACTTGCCGCAGAGCGGAACCGGTCAGGGAGGATTCCAGGGGGAGGAACGGATCACCTCCCCCCCCACGAACCCCCCAGGAGGATTGGTGAGTGGGGTTCATACACCCCTAAGTCTCACTAAGAAGTTATCTTGCTGGGCCAACTCTCATCAATAACAATCTAATATTTTAGTCCAAGATCTGCTTTCAACATGATCCAGTCTAGGGCCACAACAATCAGAAGCCAGAGCTAGGGACTTAAGTAGAAAATAGCTGAGAGGTTCTGCTTTTGGGGTAAAAAAGGGGCAGATGGCCAGGCTCCTAGTATTTATGCTTAGCCTGGCCAGCCCATACGCCTTACTGCTGGCTATTCACAGAGGCCAGTGTTGGCCATTCCTGTTCCATTACATGACTGAAGAGGGTGCTGTGGTATGAACATTCAAAATCCTGGATAGCTTAATAAACTCCCCCGCCCCCCTGCTTCAGACTGTGAGATTCAAGCCTTAGATCCTGTGAAACATCTGGGCTTCATTACAGTTGTTTTTTTAAAATGCTTTCATGTCAGATGTCAAATATTTGGACTGAAACTATATTTTTAATTGACCTTTGCAGCTCTTCCTTCTTTGTTTATTAGAACGACCTCAGAATTAGCATTGGCCCTTGTGAAATTGTATTCTGTTTGCAATTCCCTTTATCCTACATTACTCCAAATAATTCCACATACTGCAACCATGGCTACCAAAAGGTAGGTATAGGGGGTACTCATGGGTGGCCATGTGTCCTCTTTTACAGAGGACAGTCCCCTATTTGAAGGGCTGCTAGAGGACTGTCCTCTATTTTGAAGGCATCCTCTGTTTAAACGGCTGTCCAGTCCAAGTCCAGCTTAAAGATAAAGATCACTATTGGAAGGAAGATCTGGGCTTTGACATTCCACATCAACAGTGGCTGGACAGCGACTGAGCAGGAACACAAGGTCATCTGGCCACAGTCCCCCACATGGTGAGATGTGCTGTATTTCTATTTACATTGTAATAACTATCTCTAAATTTGTAT
The DNA here is from genome assembly GCF_057233095.1 of Heloderma suspectum. Lineage (NCBI taxonomy): Eukaryota > Metazoa > Chordata > Lepidosauria > Squamata > Helodermatidae > Heloderma > Heloderma suspectum. Next base: position 103,885,222 of record NC_139459.1, read on the forward strand.
GTATACACCTGCATTAGCATATGCAAATTTTATGCAAAGTAGTGTCCTCTTCTGTCCTCCTTTTTGGTGATGCACGCCCTCTTTTTGGGGGGCCCTCCTTTTTGGCAATGCATGTCCTCTTTTTTGGTGATTAGGAAGTGGCCATCCTAATGCAAAGCTGCAGTCTGGCCTCAGTATCAGTGACATTGCAAGGTGAGGATTTCAGGGCAGAGGTCTGGGCTGGGGCCCCACAGGGGGAGATGCCTCCACTTCCTCTCTTAGCTGTTTAAAATCCATCCCCTTTATTCTTTAAAACCGAACCATGGAGCTTTGTAGCGAACCTGGAATGCAGCCAGGTTCCTCTTGCACTTTGAAAATGGTGTTGCCAGGGCCCATGGGATGGCTTCCAGAGGCATTCTTACGTCACCATTTTTAAAGCCTGTAGGCAACCTGCAGGCACAGCACCGCTGGCAGAAACAAAGCTAGGGGGAAACTCCCCATTGCACAGTCAAGTGGAGGCTGGACATCTCTGGAACCAGCAACCACCACATAAATGGGTATGGTATGGTGTACCTTGAAGAAGGGGGAGAAAGAAAGCAGAGAATTTCCTGGTCTCTTTATTTCTTCCTCTTGTGAGACAGGTCTGAGGGGTCAGGCCAGTATTGTATCATGGTAAAACAACAACAAAAAACACCTCTTTTAAAAATAAATAAAAATAACACCTACTTAGATCCAGCTATGTTTGCTTTTCTTGAAAGTAAATGTTCTATCTCCATTGTCCTGCACAGCAGAGTGACACACTCAATGCATTTAAAAAAAAAATAAAATCCTTTCACAGCATGATTCTAGGCATGTCTTCTCAGACACGAGTCCTATTTAGTTCAGTGCAACTTACCCTTAGGTAAGTGTATATAGGAAAAGCTTTAATGGCCATTTATGTGTTTCAGCCTTTGGCTGCTGTTAAAGCAGAGCAGCAGCAGGACCAACAAATGAAGGGGGAAAAAAATTGCCAGCCGTAGTGGTGTTTAGTATTTTCTTTACACATATACACATGTATTGATTTGTATTCGTGTGTGTGTGTAGTAAGCTGCTTTGAGGGTCACTTTGCTTGAAGAAAGTGCTTAAGAGTTTTTTCACAGCAGTCTAGTGAGGTAGGCAATTATTCTTCCATTATAGAGAGAGAGAGAGAGAATTGCTGGGGCATTGAAGCCGAAGAGACAGTGATTTTGCCTCAGGCAAGTAAGGGTGGGGCAGCTAAGAATTGCTGGAGGATCACCAGCCGGCTCTCATTTTCAATTCCTGGCCTCCCGGCCTTCAAAATGAGGAATCCCAACTGCCTCCCTCAGGGGAAGGGAGGGTATACCAGCCAACGCAGCAGCAGGGCAGAAGAGAGAGAGAGAGGGGAGTGGGGTTAGGTGAGAATCCAGCAGAGCATTAGTCTCAGCTTGCTTCACATAGACAGTGCCACTGGCAGCAAACCTGGGTTCTTGCCAATAGATGGCACGTGGGGCAGAGGAGAGGACCCAATCCTGTTGGCAAGAGACACAAATGTCCTATAGAGTTGGAAGTCGCTTTGGAGATAATCTACTCTAGCCTCCCCAACCTGGTGCCCTCCAGATGTTTTAGACTGCAACTCCCATCTGCTCCAAAGATCAGGGATGATGGGAACTGAAGTCCAAAGCATCGGGTGGGCACCAGGTTGAGGAAGTCCACCAGGGTCTAGTCCAAGCCCCTGCTCAGTGCAGGCTCTGCAATGCAGAATGCAGAAACAGCATTCCTGACAGATGGCTGTCCAGCCTCTCCTTAAATAGCTCCAGGGAAGGAGGAGAACCCAGCATCTCCCATGCCAGTCTGTTCCACTGCTGAACAGCCCTCACTGCTAGAAACCTTCTCCTATTGTAAAGCCCAAATCTGCTTCCTTGCAGCTTCCACTGTTGGTCCTAGTTAGTCCTGCCCTTGGGAGGAACAGAGAACACATCTGCTCCATCTTCTGCATAACAGCCTTTCAGATATTTGAAGACCACTATCATGGATCACCATCACCTTCTTTTCTCCAGGCTAAACATACCCAGCTCTTTCAACCGTTCCTCACAGGACTTGGCTGCATTTTTATGGGAGGTTGCAATTTTGATTAGATAAGCAGAAGGGTGAAGGGCCACTTAATCCTTTTCCTTCCAGCCATTTGTGTACCCAGAAAAAGCAGTGTGTGTGTGTGTGTGTACAGCCAACAGGGAAAGGGTTAAGCATCCCCACCGTTCCCATACTCCTCCAGTCCCAAGGCAGCTTTTTTAAAAAAATACGATTTGATTTTAACTTGATATGCTGATTTCTCAGCATATCAAGTTTGTTTTAGCAGAGGCAGATAAAACTTGCAAAATATACAACAGAAGTGCCACCACATTTAACTCAGCAGGGAATCATCAAGTAATAGGGGAGGAGGAGGAGGAGAACACAGTATTCCCTCTTTCCTCCTCTACCTCATCATAGTGCCCATAAATTGAACAATGCCAACACACACACACACACACACACACACCATGCATTTCTGGTTCAGAGCCATTGATAAAATTATCTGCCCCCAAATGTTCCTGGTTCAGAGTCATTGCTAAAATTATCTGCCCCCAAATGTTCTTGCTTGCTGAACTTGCTCAGTATGTTTGTGCATAGCAGCACAAGCGCTCTCCTGCCGTTGGATATTGCCTCTGAACTGGGATATTTTGTATAGCCATTATGACTAGCAGCCTTTGATAGACTATTCCTGCATGAATTTGTCTAATCCCCATTTAGAACCTTCTAAGCTATGGTCCCCCTTCATGGATCACTGCCCCCCTTCATGGATCACTGCCTTGTTGTGGCGAAGGGGCTTGCGTAACTCAGTGAAGCCATAAGCTATGCCGTGCAGGGCCACCCAAGACGGACAGGTCATGGCGGAGAGTTCTGACAAAATGTGGTCCACTGGAGAAGGAAATGGCAACCCACTCCAGTATTCTTGCCAAGAAAACCCCATGGAACGTATCACAAGGCTAAAAGATATGACGCCGGAAGATGAGCCCCTCAGGTCGGAAGGTGTCCAATATGCTACTGGGGAAGAGCAGAGGGTATTTCCAAGTAGCGCCAGAAAGAGTGAAGCGGCTGGGCCAAACCCGAAAGGACACTCAGCTGTGGATGTGTCTGGTGGTGAAAAGAAAGTCCGATGCTGTAAAGAACAATATTGTTTAGGAACCTGGAATGTCAGATCAATGAATCAAGGTAAGCTGGAGGTGGTCAAACATGAGATGGCAAGATTGAACATCGACATCTTGGGAATCAGCGAACTAAAATGGACAGGCATGGGCGAATTTAATTCAGGTGACCATCATATCTACTATTGTGGGCAAGAATCCCTGAGAAGAAATGGAGTAGCACTCATAGTCAACAAAAGGGTGGGAAAAGCAGTACTGGGGTACAATCTTAAAAATGATAGAATGATCTCAGTACGAATCCAAGGCAAACCATTCAACATCACAGTAATTCAAGTCTATGCCCCAACCACTGAGGCCGAAGAAGCTGAGGTTGATCGGTTCTATGAAGACCTACAACACCTTCTAGAACTAACACCAAAAAAAGATGTCCTCTTCATCATAGGGGATTGGAATGCTAAAGTAGGAAGTCAAGAAATCACCGGGATAACAGGCAGGCATGGCCTTGGTGTACAAAATGAAGCAGGACAAAAGCTAATAGAGTTTTGCCAAGAGAACATGCTGATCATAGCAAACACTCTTTTCCAACAACACAAGAGGCGACTGTACACATGGACGTCACCAGATGGTCAATATCGAAATCAGATTGATTATGTCCTTTGCAGCCAAAGATGGAGAAGCTCCATACAGTCAGTAAAAACAAGACCTGGAGCTGACTGTGGCTCAGATCATGAGCTGCTTCTTGCAAAATTTCGGCTTAAATTGAAGAACATCGGGAAAACCACTAAACCTTTCAGGTATGACCTAAATCATATCCCTGATGAATATACAGTGGAGGTGAGGAATAGATTTCAGGGATTAGACCTGATAGACAGAGTGCCTGAGGAACTATGGACGGAGGTCCGTAACATTGTTCAGGAGGCAGCAACGAAATCCGTCCCAAAGAAAAAGAAATGCAAGAAAGCCAAGTGGCTGTCTGATGAGGCTTTACAAGTAGCTCACGAAAGAAGGGAAGCGAAAAGCAAAGGAGAAAGGGGAAGATATACCCAACTGAATGCAGAGTTCCAGAGAATAGCAAGGAGAGACAAGAAGGCCTTCTTAAATGAACAATGCAAAGAAATCGAGGAAAACAACAGAAAGGGAAAGACTAGAGATCTCTTCAAGAAAATTGGAGATCTCAAGGGAACGTTTTGTGCAAAGACGGGCATGATAAAGGACAAAGAAGGCAGGGACCTAACAGAAGCAGATGAGATTAAGAAGAGGTGGCAAGAATACACAGAAGAACTATACAGGAAAGATCTGAATGTCCCTGATAGCCATGATAGTGCGGTCACTGAACTTGAGCCGGACATCCTAGAGAGTGAAGTCAAGTGGGCCTTAGGAAGCATTAGTAACAACAAAGCTAGCGGAGATGACAGTATTCCAGCCGAGCTATTTAAAATCCTAAAAGATGATGCTGTTAAAGTGCTGCATTCAATATGCCAACAAATCTGGAACACTCAACAGTGGCCACAAGACTGGAAAAGGTCAGTTTACATTCCAATTCCAAAGAAGGGCAACGCCAAAGAGTGTTCAAACTACCGCACAATTGCGCTCATTTCACATGCCAGCAAGGTGATGCTCAAAATCCTACAAGCTAGGCTTCAGCAGTATGCGAACCGAGAACTACCGGAAGTACAAGCTGGGTTTAGAAGAGGCAGAGGAACTAGAGATCAAATCGCCAACATTCGCTGCATCATGGAGAAAGCAAGAGAATTCCAGAAAAACGTCTATTTCTGCTTCATTGACTACGCTAAAGCCTTTGATTGTGTGGATCACAACAAACTGTGGCAAATTCTTAAAGTGATGGGAGTACCAGACCACCTGACCTGTCTCCTGAGAAACCTGTACGAGGGTCAAGAAGCAACAGTAAGAACCAGACATGGAACAACCGATTGGTTCAAAATTGGGAAAGGAGTACGACAAGGCTGCATATTGTCACCCTGCTTATTTAACTTATATGCAGAGTACATCATGAGAAATGCCGGGTTGGATGAATCAGAGGTCGGAATTAAGATTGCTGGGAGAATTATCAACAACCTCCGATATGCAGACGATACCACCCTAATGGCAGAAAGCGAAGAGGATCTCAAGAGCCTCTTGTTGAGGGTGAAAGAGGAGAGTGCAAAAGCTGGTTTGAAACTCAACATTAAAAAAACTAAGATCATGTCATCTGGCCCCATCACTTCCTGGCATATAGAAGGGGAAGAAATGGAAGCAGTGACAGATTTTACTTTCTTGGGCTCCAAGATCACCGCAGACGGTGACTGTAGCTATGAAATTAAAAGACGCTTGCTCCTTGGGAGGAAAGCTATGGCAAACCTAGACAGCATAGTAAGAAGCAGAGACATCACCTTGCCGACAAAGGTCCGTCTAATCAAAGCTATGGTTTTCCCAGTAGTAATGTATGGCTGTGAGAGCTGGACTATAAGGAAGGCTGAGCGCCGAAGAATTGATGCTTTCGAACTGTGGTGCTGGAGAAGACTCTTACGAGTCCCCTGGACTGCAAGGAGGTCAAATCAGTCCATCCTAAAGGAAATCAACCCTGACTGCTCATTGGAAGGACAGATACTGAAGCTGAAGCTCCAATATTTTGGCCACCTAATGCGAAGAGAAAACTCCCTGGAAAAGACCCTGATGCTGGGAAAGACTGAAGGCAAAAGGAGAAGGGGACGGCAGAGGATGAGATGGCTAGATAGCATCACGGATGCAATGAATATGAACTTGAGCACGCTCCGGGAGAGAGCGCAGGACAGGAGGGCCTGGCGTGCTATGGTCCATGGGGTCACGAAGAGTCGGACACGACTGAACGACTGAACAACAACAACAACAAAGCTATGGTCATCAGCACCACATGGAATACACAGAAGAAAATACTTGAGTCAGTTCTTCAGTGCCAATAGGTCAGAATCCTTCCTTCTTTTCCCTTGACTCCCCCTCTATTCATACTTGATCTTTGCCTACTCTACTTCATCTCCTCTCTCTGCTGTTTCCATGGCAGGCATTTAAAATGTTTGCTGGCTGCTCTGTTTTTATCTGCCAGTTGTTTTTTACTATTTGATTTGTTGTATTTTGAGATTTTTAACTTTGTATACTGTCCAGAAACCAAATTTCAAGAAGGGCACTGGGGAGCATATAAAAACACAAATAATTGTTTTCTGGGCCATTTTGCTTCTCTGTGTTCCCAAGTCTCTCCCAGCTTCCCACCCACAGATTCCTGAGTTGATCAAATCAAGCCCCAGCTTTAACTGCATCCCCTAATAAAGGTTTGCCCTTCCTGCTTTGTATTTCAAGTGTACCTCTTGGAGGTATGTGTAAAAGGGGAAGGAAACGATAGGCTTGTTTGTTTCATGTTTATATTACATAGTACAGAGATACTGTTGCATTCATTAAATGTCAAATGATCATCTGAATTTAAATAATGTATCAATCTGGGGTCTCCAACATGGTGTCCGCAGGCACCAATGTACCCATGGAAACTTTTCTTGTTGCCCATCAGCCTCCCTGTTCTTCCTGATTTTTATCTTTTCTTAAGATTTTTTATTTAAATTAAACATTTAAAGAGATGAGTGCTACCCTCCAGTGCCATCTTTATTTTGGTTCAAAATAGTAGTTTTGTGTTTTGGAGGTCAGAGCCCACCTCTCCCTGTACTTAGGTTCTTTGGAGAGTTACTTTTCTTCTCATCTCACCAGTTAGCCTTCAGGGAAATGAATGTTTGGTGAAGGGCCATGCTCACCACCACAGCCATTTTGTGAGAGTACCCATGACACTCTCAAAATGCCAAATGTGCACACTGATCCAAAAAGGTTTGGGACTCCTGGTATAAATGTTTAAGAGATGGGGAAGGGAAGAATCATGTACGATGCCTTGCACTCCCTGGAGGAAAGGCAGGACATAAATGTAATAATTAAGTAAAGTCAATCCCAGGGAATTTGTGGAAGATTGCCACATCTAGTTTGCGATGTGAATATTACAACCTTGTCTGCAAGTTACAGGAAGCAGGCAGTGTTTCAGTCAGTTAATTCTTAGGAATTTGGGGTATAGCTAGCCTTAGAATCTCTATAGCCTACAGTGTGGTTTCCTGTGATTTACTCCTCCCCTTCCCCCCCCCCAACTTTCTCCATTGCTGGGAGCACACTTGTTTACTCTCTCTCCTGCCAGTGTTATAGAACACAAAGAAATTGACTCTTTTTGAAACTCTACACTCTACCTGCATTTTCATGCAAGAATACTGTAAGGAAACCATTTTACCTTTTCTTTACTAAAGAAGGGTGTGGTGTCCTTTTGTTCTAAGGTAGCCCTATGTACATGTGGGACTGGTAAATGCTCATTCTGTTTTGCCTTTTTGTTTTTTTCTCTGCTAACTGTCTTTCTAACAGGAGGCAGAAATACCAAATCATTCCCATCAGTTTGGCCATTAGAACACATCGAACACTCCTTTGAGTCTGCATATTCCAGTTATGGTGAGCAAATCTACTTCCATGGAAGATTAATCACCCACCATTCCTATTCTTCTCATTGAGGAATCTTTGAAAATGTCCCCCAGGGCTTCCCTGGAATGCAGCCTGAAAACCACTGCCCTGAGCTAACCATTTGTAATAATGCAGCCAACCAATGCTGCTCTCCCCCCCCCCCTTTGTACATGAGATTCCTATGATGTTTCATAGTGGAACGCACTTTACTTGTAATTCTTTTTGAAGAGCTGGAGATGAAGTGCATTTAGCTTATAGGGGTATAAAAATTATTTCCATTACGTCAAAAGTGGAAGCCTGCAGTTGCTGATGATGGATTCTTTGTATCAGTTGACCCTGAATACTATAGCTACAAAGTTCTTGATGAACAGGGGAGCCAGATGGAAGGCATGTGGGCATTCTCTTGAATATCACTGCTATCTAAAGATGAGACAGACTGACAAGCTTTAAAATGTAGCTTAGAAAATTAGGCAGGTAGACAGCAAATTCCTCCAACTGCTACTCTGCATGGGAGTGGGGTTCTTTACATATCCATCGCCAATGAAAAATAGGAGCTGAAGACATTAAATATAAAGAGAAGGCAAGGATGCTTGAACATGCCCTTAAGGTTGGGTGTATGATGAAACTGAATGATAAAGACACTTATGCAAAGTATATCTGAATTAACAACCTGCATACTGCAGAAGCTTTAAAGACCTGGAAATTCATTACATGATTGCCCTTGCTTTCATCTTTTACACCGTTCATCAGATATTTTTAAATGCTCTTTCTGCACATGCCTTTACTCTTCCAGAGAAAGCTTGCCTATCAAGATCTAATAGCTGATGTTTTCCTACTTAGACTTTCTGGGTAAGACAAAAGTAGACAAGCCTCCTTGGTTTGAAACCCCAAATTACTTTCACTAACACACTCTTACAGCAGGGGTGTTGAACTTCATTCAGCCTTTGGGCTGAATTCAATTTCAGAGAAGCTCTCAGGTGCCGCATTCCAGTGATGGGCAGGGACTAAGGCAAAGGGTCCAGGGGAGGGGGAGGAATACTAAAAAATTCCAGCATATTTTAGCTTAAAGCTCTTACTGCCAGGAACAGCCTTAGGGGATGGAAACAACCAAACAATGGGGGGTTGGGTGAAAAAGGAGGTAGCCATCAGGGAACCCCCTGAGGGCCAGATTTGACCTGCAGCTCTGAGGTTCTGCACCCCTGCTTTAAGGCGCAATCTGATACATGTTTAGTCAGAAGAAAGGCCTACAACGTCCAGCATGCCCTAGCCAGCATGGCTCACTAGGGCATGCTGGGTGTTGTAGGCCTTTTTTCTGTCTAAATATTCATTGGATTGCACCCTTAAAAGCTTTAATCTTGCCTACAGACAGAAGACGGTTAAGAAGCTACAAGCTGTTAATACGTCCTCAGTCTAAATATGTATTTCATTAATAAAGAAGCAAATTGGCTAATTCCTTCCCCCCACCCCACCATGCTAGTAAGCCATTCCATATTCCTGACTAAAGAAGGGGTCCAAGGTAACCCCTTTTTCTTGGTAGGAAACTCAATATTTGCCTATGGGCCAATCTACATTGCACCCGCCATCGCAATAAATTCAGTGTTCCATCGGGTTAAACGCTCTCACATCAAAATGTGTTTATTCACACTCACCCATTTTCCCTGTTGCAGTGCTTCATGAAATGCGCAAGCTCGGTTCACACTCAAGTGCTGTGCTGTTTTCCTGCGCACGCTTGTCTGATCTTGGATGCTAAGCGGGGTCGGCCCTGGTCAGTAGTTGGATGGGCAACCGCCTGGGAATCAGGCTTCCTGCACTGAGCAGGGGGTTGTTGTATCCCTTCAAATGAGACTAAGTTTTACCCCCTCCTATCCCTCACTCAGGATGTTTTTTTAAAAAATTAAGGCATTATCCTCGCAGAATCAGGGCTTCTCCGCAATGTTTTTTTTTCTAATTGAGGCATGATCTTCAAAGCATTGAAGTTGTGAAGCTTCACAACTTTGATGCTTCAAAGATCATGCCTGAATTAGAGAAAAAAACATTGCAGAGAAGCCCTGATTCTGCGAGGATAATGCTTTAATTAAAAACAAACAAACATCCAGAGTGGGGGGATAGGAGGGGGTAAAACTTAATCTCATTTGGAGGGATACCACAACCCCCTGCTCTGTGCAGGAAGCCTGATTCCTAGGCGGTCTCCCATCCAAGCACCGACCAGGACCAACCCCGCTTAGCTTCTGAGATCAGACAAGCACGCACACATCCAGCCCTTTGCTTGTTGCTGAGGAAACAGGGGCTGCTGAGGAAGCTATGCGAGTGGTAGCCGGAAGAAGACATGGGGCTGTCAAGAGCTGTGATTGGACAGGAGGGAAATACAAACACCGCCGCATATTGACCGGCAGGGGAGGGGACTACGACTGGATATGGTAGTGAAGGCGGAAAATCAGAGCACATTAAGGGGAAATACCGGGATATTAGGGTATTGAAAGCGGGAGCATGGAAGTGGGAAATTCCGGTTCCAATTCGAGGCGGCTACTGCGTAGTGTGAAAGGTGGGTGGTGAAACCTCATTGGAAGTGAAAAAAGGTGGTAAGTGTAGATCCAGCCTATGTGACTGTGGAATTAGCCCCACTTCAAAGGGTACTCATTACAGGGATCAAGAATATACACTTGCTTCTAGATGGTGTGTAATGGTAGTGTATGAGCTCAAGCAACATTTAGGAGCACACACTTTTGTAGCGTCAATGTGCAAGTTCATCTTGGAAGCATAATTAAAGGGCAGGTGAGTCACTTATCTCCTATGATAGTTTTTCCATATAATCCCAATGACTGTCCTGCCACCCTCCAGATGTTCTGATCTGAGCTGCCTGTCATCCAGACTCTGGACACATTCAAGACCCTGGAAACAAGTCCAGCGTGCTGCGTAATTCCATTTATGTTGCACCGAAAGCACTGAGGTATGGAGCAGTAGCTCTTCATGCACTGTATGAGTGCAGTGCCTGGTGTGCAGAACTGAAAATAGAAGATAAAGTAACAGCGCGTGTTATTGAAAGTTTGATTTTGTGGGAGGGGGATTATTTTTTTACTCCTTCAAACTGGTCCTGGGACTTTGCCTGGCTGCCAGCATGAATGCCCCAGGAAAAAATGAATAGAATGAGCTGCTGGGAAAGCAAACAAAGGCAATTGCTGCCATTTTCAGCAACAAACACATCTTCAGTTCTTCAAAAAACGTTCAGTTCAAAACACAGCGACTCTGTCATTTTGTGCTAAGCATTGAGACACAGCCCTTAAGTTCCACAAATAGCAAGCTAAGCCCTGGGGCACTCATACTGCCCGTCTTCTACCATAAAAGGGGCTACTGTCAGAACAGAATACATTTCTTTATCAGGCAAGAGTTATCTTGAGGTAATTCAGCGTAAGGGTCCATGTGGAATGGAGAGGGAGGGAGAGAGAGCCCTGTACTTGGACCAGGGAGCTCTGGCTTCAAATCCCTGCCCCCCTTGAAGTTCACAGAGAGACTTGGGCCAACCTCTTCTTCTTAGTCTATCACAGAGTCATTGAGAATATATAGCGGGAAAGGTCACCTATATGCACCACCCTGAACTCCTAGGAGGCAGTGCAGGATATAAATGTAACTAGAATTCTGCATAGCTATGATCATATAGCAAAATATGGCAATGCTGCTAAACCTCTATCTGGTATATCCTGCAGAATTTAGAGAATATCTGTTTGTTTAAAAATATATAATAAAAGGAATGAAGGTTTCTAGCCCTCAAGATTGCATGGGGTGGGGGACACCTTTTTTTAAAGTGTGAAGTTCCTTTATAACTGCACATAAATCAGGGGGTTCAAGTAGGCCACTTACATGCAAAAGGAGTTCCTTGACACTCTTTATCCACTCTGTGTTGGTTTTGAAAGTAACCACAATATGTACCCAATCCCATTTGATTCCTCCAGACAGATATTGATTGCCATGGGGACCCAGCAATTCCAAACCATCTTCCACAGTTCAATGGTAATGTATGAATTGGCCTTCAGAGGCATAACTTAATTGTAATAACTTAATATGGTTCTAACTGGAGAAATTAGTTATCCAGTGGCTTAGACAGACTTTATTTGTTTTTTCTGTTTTCTCTCTCTCTCTCTCTCTCTCTGTGTGTGTGTGTGTGTGTGTGTGTGTGTGTGTGTGTAGAAAATAAGCAACATTATCCAGAAAAAATGCTTGCAAGGACTGGAAAGTAGCCCTTCTTTAGCAGGTGATGTCTATGCAAACCAACAACTACTAGCCCTATGTTCTGAAAACATAGGTACTGAAAACAGGTTCAATGTTTAAATGAGATTAAATACAAGTTGTAATTATTTATTATAATGACTTTGCATTAAAAAGAGAGGCTCTAAGTGGCAATCAAAACTGGCAGCAAGAAAAAAGTCATGCTTGAAAATATCTGGCCAACTGAGGGAAATACATTGTCTCCTTATCAATGACAAATTATCCGCCCTAATCCCTGAGAAAAGGGTTTAGATGACTAGGCAGTTGCTAGAAATAAACAGCAGATGGGATGAGTAGAGCAGTCGCAGAGGTGGTGGGTATTTCTGCCTTATCTCCGTAGGGAAATTGAAAGAGAATTACTGGATCCTAGTCAAAAAAGACTCTGCAGTGCAAAGCAGCAACATGCTTTCATGCTATTGCACAGGCAAGTAAGATGTGAGTAATGTGTGTGTTTTAGTTGTCCACAATGAACATAATTTGTATGTTATTGTCAAAAATATCACCATCTCTGTGATGCAGTTATTAGCTACAAGATTGTCAAAAATATCACCATCTCTGTGATACAGTTATTAGCCCCTCTGCTCTTATAGCTCACATGCTACAAGAATAGAGGGGCTCATACTAACCCCATCATGTGCCTGATGATGAGTGAGTGGGTGTGGGGAGAAGTGGCAGCACACTTGCAGGCCATGCCCTTTCTGTACCAATGTGCCTGCTGGCTACACAGAAAGGGCTCCTATGCCTGTATGCCTATACATTCAGAGCATTTCTACACCAGGCTAAAATCTCACCACTTTACTGGGGATTTCTACTTCCATTTTAAATGCAGGATCACGTCGGGCTCCCTTTACACACACTTCCCTTCCCCCCACTCCCCCCAATCTGCGTGTTCTATATGTTTCATTTTATAGCCACTAGATGGCGGTGTAGTCTAGCTCCTCTTATTGCGCGACTTCCTCTTTGCATGAGGAAACTCAATGCACTGTAATTTGATAACTCATTATCTTTGATCTTTAAAAAATGGGATAAAGGTCATATAGTGTGGGAGACGCCCTGGTGGTGGTTGATGACATCATGTAAAGGACCCGCTGACTTCCGTGAGTAACCAATCTCAATCACAGGATAAAAGCCCCATGTGGAGAAGCCCACAGAAGGCCCTTCAACCTGACTGGGCTTCTTGACTGCCCAGGGTTCCTGATTGGTTGGAGGAGCCTTATGCACATACTGTCATTTGTGGGCAGGGCTGCTTCACAGTAATGCCAAAACATGTCGTCACTGGCGGGGTGGGGGTGGCCAGTAGGCACATCATGGTGGAAGGGGTGTGGCCAGTAGTCATGCTCCTGCTACCCTCCCAGGTATTCCTGAAGGATTTGTATGAAAACCTCTTAAGTGAGGTACTATTCCCTTTTTTAAAACATAGGTGCTGCTGGTGGGTATGAGGCAGCGATTCCTGCGCCTCACTCCTCTCAGGGAGCAAGGGGTAAGATGAGAGTATGCCAGACCTGCAAACCTCTATACTACCATTAAAACCTGGACCCACCTAAAAAATAGATAAAGCAAATAGCACACATACACAGAACACTTGGAACATTACAATACACATTTTGTGTTTTGCTAGAAGTACCTTTATCAAGTATCCTACAACCTAAACCAGCTGCTGGTGGAGGAGAGTCACTCACTTATTCTGTAGTTTACAGCTGCACAACCCTATGCATGTTGAATCAGAAATACGTCTTGGTGATTCAGTGGGACTTGCTCCCAGCCCAGGTAAGTGTGTAGAGGATTGCAGCCTAAGGGCGCAATCCTATGGCGGTTAGTCAGTGGCAAGACAGCCATAGGATAGGTCGGTTCCCGGGATCCAACCTCGGAGCCTGTGGTCCGAGGTTGGTTCCCTGAGAACCGACCTCCACCTGCTCCTGTGCTGCCTCGGATCAGCCCCACGCCCCACGCTCGTAAGAGCAGCACAGAGCAGCAAAAACGAGGTGTTCCTGGGGCGGGGAGGGCAGAAGTGTCTGTCCGATGCTTCCTATGCGTCATCTGGTCTCCACCACCCCCCCCCCCCGCCAGCTCTGACTTCTCGCAGATAGACAGCCAAAATCAGCTGCCTAGCTAGCCACGAATGCAGGGCAGCTGAAGCACGGAGGGGAAGATGCTGCCCCTGCCCTGCATTGGTTAGGCAGCCACCTCCGAGATAGGAGGCGGCCAACTATTCCACTAGATTGTGCCCTTAGGATCAAATTACATGTTACATAAATTGCGTAGTGTGAAACTGAGCCTATTTATTTTACTTGAGAGTAAGTGTGCACAGCCCCAATTCAGACTAGAACCAGTGTACCCTGAGAGGGGAGGGTTAAAGCTCACCCCATTTGTTTTCCCGAAATTCCACCCCATGTCCTGTCCCACACCACATTAAGAAAAAAGGAGGATTTGATTATATCAGTTTTCTCTTTTGCTCCTATTGTTGCCAGGTAGAGTTATAATTTATTTGTTCCTTAGCACAAACACACATGGATTATTGCTGTATTATTCCCCCACCAACTGCCATTTTATCCTCACAACAACGCTTCGAGGTAGGTTACACTTCAACATCACCCACTGACTTTCATAACTGAGCAGACTTTGAACTCAGGCCTCCTGGATCCTAGCCAAGCGCTCTAATCACTACATCACAGTAACTTCAGACATTTGCTAAAGAATTTTATTTTAGTATGCTTTTAGCAATTTCCAATGTGCTGTCACTGTTTTGAAATCTGGCTGCTGGTTTCAAATTGTCTACTTTTATGAATAATTTGTAGTGTGTGTGCTTTTTATTTCTTTTGTTTTTTAACTTTGTAAGCCACTTTTCTACAAGAGGCATTTATTGTGCACTCATCATTCCCTAAGCACAGTTGTTTACAGTTCTTTAGGCAGTTACATGACCCTCCAGTTTCACTTTTGTGTCTAAAGATTACTTCCACCAAGTTTTTTTAGAGCAGGGAAAATGCAGCATTTAACTGTGGAAGTGAAAGAAAGCACTGTTTTCACTTGCGCATTTGCGCTATTCCGTTATATCACAGTGCCACCAAGAGGTTATGTAGCAGAAAAGCAAGAAAGGAAATGCTTGTTGTGTAGTGCTCCGATGTCAATTGTGAGGCGAAACTGAAAGTAGAGCCGATTAACAGCCTCATGTAGAAAACCTCTGTGTTTTCTCCAATAGAAAAGTGGGGTTATATTAATATTAATAGTATTTATAATATTGGTTATTATTATTAACAACAGTAACAACAAATATGCAGTTCACCTACTCTCATCAAGACAAAGAGCTCCTAGAATCATAGAATAGTAAGGTTGGAAGGGGCCTACAAGGCCATCGAGTCCAACCCCCTGCTCAGTGCAGGAATCCAAGTCAGAGCATCCCCAACAGATGGCTGTCCAGCCTTGTCTTGAATGCCTGCAGTGTAGGAGAGCCCACTACCTCCCTAGGTAATTGGTTCCATTGTCCTAGAGATTATTTATTGTATTATAATGGTTTTAATTGTATTATTAGCCATCTTCAACTCTGGTGAGGAAAGGCAGGATATAAATGTTTCCAATAAATAAATGATGCTGAGCTGCATAGTAAGAACAGTTTATTGCGGTTAGGGGTTATACTGGAGGTCAGATGGATATCTTTCAGGGCTAGGTTAAGCCCCCATGGGTAAGAGGGGGGAGAGAATCTACCTTTCTTATCCTTGGAGTGACCCTACAGGTGGGTTTCCTGCAGAATGTTTCAGCATTACAATGCTACTATATATATCGTATAACATTTCCACATTTTCTGGTTGCTGCAGGACTCTCTATTTCAAGTTGGCGTCTTGGTGTTTTCTCTCTCTCTCTCTCACATTCCCACTAATTTCCTGTGCACAGGAATCTGTCAGCTTCTTAAACCTCAGATATACAAATTCTTTTAGACAGCAATTACAGCTCTTCTGATATACTAGCAGTGTATTAATTCCTGTCAGGAGTGTTTGAGTTCAAGCACTGCAGCAATAATAAGATTATCTGTGAAGAACTGGGGTGTGACCAGGCAGCCGCTTCCCACACCATCACATGTGTTCAACCAGAAGCAAACAAAGCAGTTACCTTGGAAAGAGAAAAACATAACAAAACATACATCTGCTGCCTCAGTATGGAACCTGTACAACATAGACAGCACAGGACTTCCGATAACCTTCTTGGTCCCAGAAGGGAAATGCAGGGGCATCAATCTATAAGAGCGACCTGATAGGTTAGAGCAAAGGTTGAGAACCTCTTTCAGCCCAAGGGCCAAATTCAGTTTTGGAGAAGGGCTCAGAAGCCGCATTCTAGGTCTGGGTGGGCTGAAAGGCAAAAGGGCTGGGGGCAAAAATACAAAACACACACACAGCATATTGCAGTTTAAATCTCTTACTGCCAGTAAAAAGACTTAGGAGAGGCATTTCAACCTTTTAGAATGGGTGGGGGACAGCACAAAGGCAGGGAATCCACCCAATGCTTAGTGGCTGGAGGAAAGGGGCCTGGCCCTCTGTGGACACAGGAGGGCCAGATTGGGATCCAGGGAGGGCTGGATTTGGCCCCTCAGGCCTGAAGTTCTCCACCCTTGGGCTAGAGCATGTCACGCGACAAGGAAAAGACACCATAGGTCAGGCCTGTTTCCTTAGTTCAAGCAACAAGCATGTACAACCAGAGGTGATGTATTTCTGCTCCTCAAAACTAGAATAAGAATGTTGGAAGTGTTACATGATGGCCTATAACTGAAAATGTTGGGCAGCCATTCATTTTCCTTGGGCTGGATTTAGTCATATATGTGTGTGAGTGAAAGAAGATTGTGAAAAACAGAACGGTGTGCAAACAGCCTCTCAAAATTCTCCACCCTATTTGTGGACAGAGAAATTTCACTAAATATCTCCAGGGGAGGAGAAATTCTATAACAGTTTCTCACAGGGGTTGTATCATGCTGTCTTTCTTTTTTTTCTGAGGGTTTTTGTTTTTTTTGTGCTGCCACTGCAAGTGGCAACAGCAAAAGCAATGCAGGTGTGAGGGGAGCCATGTTGTGTCTAGCTCCAGGGAATGAGTGGAAAAAGTACTGTGCCAAAATCCGTCCTCCAATTTCCTGAAAGTGTTCTTCCCCCATGAAAGAGGCTTCCATTTTTCTGCCTCAATCTCAGGGCATTTTATAATTTATTTTCAGTTTATTTTGGTGGTGTTTTTGAACTTACCTAATCACTGCAAGATGGTCAACGGTGCTGTGTGTATTTTATCTTTCTGTAATAAAAGACCTATGGGAGGAATTACCTCATGGTGTCTTCCCCTGGGTTTCAGCTGACATGCGGGAAGCCAAGGAGGCTACAGGCTGCCAGAGAGATGATTGTACGATGAAAGACAGGACACTCGCACACACTCGGCCTTCTCATAAGTAAGGTAAACAGAAACCCCCCCAAACCCAACCCACGAGAATTTCTCTGAATTTTTATTCTCTTTTGAATTTCTTTTTGAAAGCAATGTCTTTTCTATCAAATTGAATGAGAATGGTTAAAAAAGGTGGTGGTGGGTGGAATACATTCTCAGCACAGCAGTAGTGAAAAAGCACATTGCCCACTTTCCTGGCAAGGAAGTGTCCTATGTCCAGCCAGCCTGTTTAAATCCAGGAGTCACTTAGAAGGTGATGGTAGCCTGCGATGGTGTAGCCAGACTGTTGATTCCCTCAGCTTCTTCTCTCATTAGAACACCAAGGTCCTACACTTGGGCAGCACCATCTTAAATAAACTGTCCCAGGATTTGAAAGGATCCTATTCAGTATTTTAAACCAGCTTGTCAGGTTCTTTCAAGGCTAAGCCCCTTGGCTGAAAATGGGCCAAAGGAAGACTAATTCAGCCCAATGCCCTTGCCCACAGAACCATGATAGAGAGAGTGACTTTACTCTGTAAAGGGGGTGGGGACAGGTAAGGCACATCTTGTCGTGAAGGAACCAATGTAGATTCCTGGAAAGATGACTGAAATTATTGTATTTCTTTTTCACGCACCCCTCCCCCTCCCCCCTCCTTTCAGGTAACTTTAAACAAGGCGGTTACCACCAAGCCTGCACCAAGGAAAGCCAAATTCTGTGTCAGGAACACTAGCTTAAAGGTCCCATCACATAACTTCATGCCATTTTGCTTCTAAATGCGAATGCTTTTTAACGAGCCACAAGGAAGAGAGTAAACGAGACAGGTTTTCTTGGCATAAAGTACAGTGTTGCACTTGGTTATGCATTAAGCTGTTAATGTAAAGATCATATACAGTAGTTCTGTAGAGAACTCAGGGTCCCTGCCAAGTCTACACTGCAGTTGACGTAATGTTGGTGGAACTGGGTGGCATCCCAGGGCAATAAGGAGGAAGAAACAGGAGCAGCACCAGGTTTGATGGCCCATGGGAAAGACACCCTCGATGGGCCCTGAGTCTTCTCACGGCCTTCTCACTTCTCAGTGCCATTGTCACCAGCTCCTATTAGTTCTCATTTCCTTTCTCATCATTTCTACCAACTGCTTGCTTGACAGGCGGAGAGCCAGTGAACATCTACTGCTCCTCCTCCTCACCAACACCACTGTTTGGGCCAGAGTGAGAGGCAGAAGAAGATGCAGCTTGCTGTGGGAAGTGGAGAAGCATCTCCAGGGGGCTACTGTCAATGGGCCCCTGCTGGAGTGTGAGCCTTTGGCAGGTGGCTGACCGTGATGCCAGCACTTGTGTGGTGTACGCCTCCTTATAGTGCCCACGTGTTACAGGCATCTGCGTGTACCCCCAAATGATAAGTATTCCTAAGCAAAAGTGGCTAGGGGTTCACTTGCAGTGCAGAGGTAGCAGGAGGAGGTGCTTAACCCTTTGCCAACCAGTTGGTTCTACTCCAAATTACATCCTCCAAAACAGCTTTTCCTTAGAATAGAGGCTGTCAGGGGTTCAGTTTGGCCCTCAGTTGCAAAGGTGAAGTACAAGTGGGAGAGAACGCTATGGAGCCAACTATTGTTTTAACACTTTAAGGGCACAATCCTATTGAGATAGGTGGCTGCCTCTAGGGATGTCAGAGAATTTCACCATGAATCTCGGGGAGGCCGAATGCCAGCGCATTTGGCCCCCCAAAATTGGTGGTGAAACGGTCTGCCCCCCAGCCCCCCCGGACGAGACTTACCTTGGGCGAATCCTCCTGGCGGTGGCGGCTCCGGCGGCGGTGCGGCAGCGGTGTAGCGGCGGCGGCTGCAGCGGCCAGTCTTTTGACTGGCTGCCACCGCTGCCATTTCCAGTAAAAAAACAACAACAACAAAAAAACATGATAGGCTACATAAAGATTTACGTAGCCTATCACGGCTAAGTTTTTTTAAAAAAACTGTGATAGGCTACGTAAATGTTTATGTAGCCTATCACAGCTGAGTAAAAAAAAAAACACCCTGCGCGTACGCAAATGGTGGCACCCATGGGCACCGCCATTTGCGTTCCTTATTTTGGCACGTCTAGTCTACGTAAACATTTACGTAGACTATGGCAAAAATAAGGGGAACACAAATAGCGTAGCGTCTACGCTATTTGCGTTCCCCTTATTTTTGCCGTAGTCTATGTAAATGTTTACGTAGACTAGACATGCCAAAATAAGAAACGCAAATGGCGGCGCCCATGGGCGCCGCCATTTACGTATGCGCGGTTCTGTTTTGTTTTTTTTACTCAGCCGTGATAGGCTACATAAACTTTTACGTAGCCTATCACGGCTGACTGCAGGGACGCAAACGGCAGCGGCTACGGCCGCCGCCATTTGCGGCCCGGCCAGCCAGGATTCAGAGGTGGAGGGACGGAGCGCTTCCCCCCTGGGCAGAATTTGGGGGGGATGGATGGAGCGCCTCCCCCCCCGGCCAGAATTTCGGGGGGAGGGACAGAGCGCCTCCCCCCCACCGCAAATCAAATTTCGTTACAGGTAAGTGACTTTCCTACATCCCTAGCTGCCTCTGAACTCGGAGGCGACCACCTATCCTAAGCAGTGCAGGAGAAACACAGAGGGGATTGTGTCCTCCGTGCTTCCCCTGCCCTGCTTTTTTCGGCTTGACAGCAGATTGTGGCTGTCCAGCTGCAGGAGCACCAAGTGGGGAAGGAGGCTGCTGTACGACACATTGGATGTGTCGTATATGTAGCTCTGTTCCCACCCACCCCAGAACACCCCCTGGAATGCCCCTTTTTGGCCCGTCACACTCCTCTTGCAAGCGCAGAGGACGGGGCTGTTCTGCAGTGCCTCCAAGGCGGTGCAGAAGTGGGGGAAGGTCATTTTTCTGGGAACTGACCTCAGAGTGCAGGCTCCATGGTCGGTTCCCAGAAAATGGCATATCCTATGGCCGTCTAGCAGCTGTCTAGTGGCCATAGGATTGCTCCCTCCCTGCACCAAGTTTCCCTTCCATTTATAAGAATTTTCCCTTTCTTTACGGAATGCAAAATGGAAAATAGCTGTGTAATCTAGTCCTTGGGAAGAGTGAAATATAGGGCTTTTCTACATGAGGCTTTTAACCTGCCACATTACCAAGGATTCTGCTTCCGGATTCTTTGTAGGATTAAGATTGGGTCCTTCAGCGTGTGTTTTTCCTGGGGTTGTTCTTTCTCTGCCTTTCTAAATGTTCCATTTCACAACCACTAAGTGGTGCTGTGGTATAGTGAAATTGCACAAATACACCAGGCTTTTGTGCCACCATTCACAGAAATGCCAGACTTCTCTGTAGAACCCCCCCCCCCCCACACACACACACTATAATGGTTGCAAAGCATGGGAGAGGTCCTGGAGGATGACGATGTTGTGTAAAGCACCTACAAACTACCATGAGTGAGGAATCCTGAGCACACAATAAATGCTTCATGTAGAAAGGCTCATATAGAAAGAAATGCTTCATCGTGTTAAACAGTAGTAAGCTCCTGTCTGTGTATGCAAAAGGATCTGTTTTATTTTGCTCACCCAAGATTTTTTGTTTGTTTATATATAGGTTGCCGCCTTTTTTTCCTGGGCCTACTCCTGCACCTTTAACAGCAGCCTCCCACACAGAAATTAATCAGGTGAGGCTTTTCTTAGCATTTAGATAGAAGGAGACAGCTTCACTTGCTTAATTTCTCTGTGTTGGGATGCTTTTTAAGGCACAAGAATTGGGCCAGTTGAAGTGGCAACCATGTCAGCTCCTGCTGGAAGTTATTCTAATGAAAGCAACCAGAAGTACAGGTCTGATTCTTTTTGAAATTAAAACTGCTTCTGGTCTATGAGGGACATTAATGTAATAGACAACCAGAGCTAAGGACTGAATTAAATCCAGGCAGGGTTGGTTTAACATGCCACAACCATGACAAAAACAAAGATATTTGTATTTTCTTCTATCATCATACCAATCCAAGCCAGGAGAATAATATTGGAGGGTTGGAGGATGTAGGGGCTGCGTTTCAGTATCTCCCCTGAAGTTTTAGGGGGAGCCTTTTTTGTGTGGTGTAGTGAGGGTTTTTTGGTGTTGTAGAGGATGCAGAAGCATTCCCGTAGAGGCTGAGCTTTCCATATTAATATAGTATTGTGGTATGTAACCCTAACTGGCACATGGGAGACTAATGCCTGCACAAGTTCCCCACTCTGTCCAATTTAAAAGCAGAAAGAATTAGGTATGAGGATGGGGAATACCTGTGCCTGAGGTGCTGGATAGCCACTGCCAATCAGAGCAGATAACAGGCCTGAGCTTGGGAAAGTTTAACTACCACCACTAAATGATTGTGCCACAATCCAGATTCATACATTTTGCCCTCACTGTCAGGACCACTATTAGGAGGCAGAGAGGTGGCTAAAAGTGAGGACTAGAAGTTTGTTGATGATGGCAAGAGTCAGAGATTTAAGGAAAAGGATTGCACACTGCTCTAGTTGCGCAACTGAGTCATGAGAATGCCCCTGCATTTTGTGGAAATAATCTCTTACACATAGTGAGGGTCCTGGTTGATTGAGAGACAAAATCAAATGTAAGAATAAATGCCTGCTCTGCTCACAGCCTGCTCTGTTTTCATAGGGCAGTATCCAACTGTGTCATTCCACTAGCACAAATGATGTTGCGCTAGCAGACACTAGATTCTGTATTATGTGCGAGAGGAGAATCCAACTAAAGTTATATTTGTGCAAGCGGCTGTGCATAGCACCTGTGCAACAAGTTGCCCATTATGTTTGAGCAGCCCATTGTGCAAGCAGTTTCACATTACACTTGTAATTGAACGATGGGTTGCAACAAGCATAATGTGCAACTGTTTGCACAATGGAAAGATTTGGCAGAGCTGCTCCAATAGAACTATTTGAGTTTGTGGAATGACACCATTGGATACTGCCCACAGAGTTCAGGCTGATTCAAATGCTCAATAGTACAGTCCTCCCAAGTCAAAGACTGGCTTTCTGAGATAGTAGTATTTAACACAGACATAATTTTCATGTGGGAGGTCCTTTTAGACAAAATACTATATGAAAATAAACTTGATACAATCTCATGAGAGGAATATACAACCTCAGACACTGGGAACATTTGAACTGACCCTCAGTCTTACAGGGGCTGCAAGCAGTAGGAGCACGATAAAGTATTCTGGGTCACTTTTCTTTCTCAGGAACCAGTATAAGAAAGAAAACCTACACAGTAATATCTTTTATTAGGAACAGCTGCTATACATATTTATAGATGGAATGTTAATGGGAACATTAAAAAGGGAGGACAACAGGTATTTCTAATGTGGGCATAGTGTTAATCCTAGCTTAGCCTTTTCTGTAAGTCAAGAATGCAGGATCTGTTCAGAGACGTTTGTGGGAACAACTGGATGGGCTTTCAAGAAGGTTTCTTGGAAAGCCTTGGCCATGTACGCAATGGGAAAATCTGCTCAGATGTGAAAGGTTCCCTTTTCTCTGGAATTGTCATCCTTTGTTCACAGAGCCTATATGAGGCTTTTATCCTGTGATTGAGATTGGTTACTCATGGACGTTTGTGGGTCCTTTACATGATGTCATCAGCCCCCAGGGCCTCTCCTGTGTCTTCTGACCATTATCCCATTTTTTTTTTAACGTTTGGAGATAATGACCTATTAAAATTAAAAATGCATTGAATTTCTCCATGAAAAGGGAAAGTTACACAATAATAGGAGCTAAACCACAGTTCCATCTAGTGGCTGTATAATGAGTAGGGATGTCAGAGAATTCCACCACGGATCTCAGTGAGGCTGAATGCCAGTGCATTCGGCCCCCCGAAATCTGTGGCGGAACGAAGCCTCCCTGCCCCCCCCGCCCCGTGAAATGGGCCAGGAACTGAGCACCTACCTGCTGCCTTCCATGCTGACTTGCGAATGGTGGCTGCGTCTGCGGCCGCCATTCGCTTCTTCCATATAGCCGTGATAGGCTACGTAAATACTTACGTAGCCTAACACGGCTAACACAGGGACACCATTTGCGTTCCCTTTTTTTTTTGCCATTTTAGCCTACGTAAATATTTACGTAGGCTATTACGGCAAAAAAAAAGGGGGGAACGCAAATGGCGTAGTGGCCGCCATTTGCGTTCCCTTCCCCCCCCCCCGTAATAGGCTACGTAAATATTTACGTAGCCTATCATGGCAAAATACAGGGACACAAATGGCGGCGGCTATGGCAGCCACCATTTGCGTCCCTGCAGGCTGCCCAACAGCCAAATGTCCGGTTGTGGGCGGCCCCGGCCAGCGGCTCTGCAGAATCTCCGCAGAGCAGAGCTGGCCGGAGAGAATTTTGGGGGGAGGGACAGAGCACCTCCCCCCCCACCATGAATGTCACCCTTCGAAAAGGTAAGTGACTTTCGTACATCCCTAATAATGAGACATATAGAATGCACAGATAAAGGAGGGGGGAAGGGAAGCGCATATAAAGGTCCAATCTTAATCCTGAAAAGAATCTGGAAGCAGAAGCCCCAGTAAAATTGCAGGATAAATAGCCCCTGTGTGGAGAAGCCCTTAGTCTTTGTGGAGAACCCAGGTAATGCTGCTGCCAACCCTTGCATTCCAGTGTTTTCTCTGTTGACCTCAGTCCTTTTTCAGAACTGATCTGTGCTGATCTTTTAAAAAGTTAACACACCGTTGCATTGCAGCTAGTCCAGTGTAAATTGGCAAGGTATGACTGAGGATTCACAGGGTTTATGTCCTTTAGTTTTTCTCCTGGCCTGTGAGCTCATATTACGCCAGTACTTTTTCAGCTGCCCTGGCTGCCAGTCCATTTCCAGGCCCGATTCAAAGTGCTGGTATTAACATTTAAAGCCCTTAACAGCTTGGGGCCAGGTTATCTGAAGGATCGCCTCCTCCCATATGTGCCTGCCCGGACCTTAAGATCATCATCAGCGGCCCTTCTCCATGAGCCCCTGCCAAAGGAAGTGAGGTGGGTGGCTACTAGGAGGAGGGCTTTTTCTGCTGTGGCACCTTGGCTCTGGAATGAGCTCCCTAGTGAGGTTCACCTGGCACCTACATCGTATTCCTTTTGGCACCAGGTGAAGACCTTTTTATTTTCCCAGGCATTTTAACATTTTAGCTTTCTAAACTCATAGCTTTGCTGTTTTAAATCTGTATTTTAAACTCCTGCACTGCTGCTAGGTTTTATTGTGGTTGTATTGTTATATTGTGGTTTTAATGTTCTATATATTTTAAATTGTTTTATTGTGTGTTGTTTGGTTTTAGTTTTTGTGAACCACCCAGAGAGCTTCAGCTATTGGGCGGTATAGAAATGAAATAAATGAAATAAATAAATTATTTTAAAATGGCTCCTGCTTTGTAGCTTCTATTCTGCCACATTTATCACTCCCTTCCAGTACACTCACATGGCCACCATTCCTGCACTGCCCTTTAATTAATCAGTTCCTGTTCCCTGGAAAGGGAGAAGGCTTTAATTACTTTTTCTTTCTTTGTGCAACTGCAATCATAATTAAAAAAACAAAAAGAGTGAGCTGCGAAGGTGAAACTAGCTATTCTTGTTTCCCACCCCCACCCGCACCTCGCAGGACACAAGAACTGGCTAACTGAGGGGCAATTCAAGAATGCTGGCCATGAAAATGAAAGGAATGGATGCCAATTTAAAAGAAAGGGCAGGAAGAAAACTAATTTCAGGGGAAAGTGGAATCTTTGTCAAAACGGACTTACCTCTGAGTAGACATATGGTAGGATCTCAGCCATGGGAATTGGCATTATTCTTATTTTGGAGAATATTGTACTATATTAAGTGTTGATTAGAAAAACTGTTTTAAAATGTCTTTTCCAGCTGAATGTGGAAAAAAAATACTAACTCCACTCTAGGGCCCTAGTGTGTAGGCAATGAAAAGCTTAGTTATTCAAGCTGTGGTGCAAAAAGTCACCACAGTAGGTTTATCACCCCCTATCTGTTATCTTTGGTGCTAGAAAGTGCCAAATTGGTTGTTAAACAGAGATTATTAGACAGAGATTATCCGGATCTGGTGGATCCGGATAATGTCAATCCGGTGGATCCACAGTTGGCTACAGAATCGGACTCAAAGAGTGCTTATCAATGGGACCTTCTCAAACTGGGCAGAGGTGACGAGCGGTGTACCGCAGGGCTCAGTCCTGGGCCCAGTGCTCTTCAACATCTTTATTAATGACTTGGAGGAGGAGGTGCAGGGAATGCTGATCAAATCTGCAGATGACACAAAATTGGGCGGGATAACTAATACTTTGGAAGACAGAAACAAAATTCAAAGTGATGTGGATAGACTGGAGCGCTGGGCAGAAAACAACAGAATGACATTTAATAGGGATAAATGCCAAGTCCTGCTTAGGAAAAAGAAACCAAATGCAGTTACAAGTGGCTCAACAACACTACAAGTGAGAAGGATCTTGGAATTGTTGTCAATCACAAGCTGAATATAAGCTAACAATGTGATGTGGCTGCAAAAAAAGCAAACGCTATTTGGGGCTGCATTAATAGAAGCATAGCTTCCAAATCCCGGAGAGTACTAGTTCCACTCTACTCAGCACTGGTTAGGCCTCATCTGGAGTACTATGTCCAGTTCTGGACACCACAGTTTGAGAACGATGCAGACAAACTGGAGAGGGTTCAGAGGAGGGCAACAAAGATGATCAGGGGACTGGAAACAAAGCCCTATGAAGAGAGACTGAAAGAACTGGGCAGTTTAGCCTTGAGAAGAGAAGACTGAGGGGAGATACGATAGCACTCTTCAAGTACTTGAAAGGTTGTCACAGACAGGAAGGCCAGGATCTCTTCTTGATCATCCCAGAGTGCAGGACACAGAATAATGGGCTCAAGTTACAGGAAGCCAGATTCCAGCTGAACATCAGGAAAAACTTCCTGACTGTTAGAGCAATACGACAATGGAACCAATTACCTAGGGAGGTAGTGGGCTGTCCCACACTGGTGGCGTTCAAGACGAGGCTTGACAGCCATCTGTCAGGGTTGCTCTGACTTGGATTCCTGCATTGAGCAGGGGGTTGGACTTGATGGGCTTGTAGCCCCCTTCCAACCCTACTATTCTATGATTCTATAAGGAGCTCCCACAAGCTGCTTGAGGACCATGTTCCCCTCAGTTGCTGGGTCTACCAGGTGTCCCCTGTAAAGATGGAATGCCCTATTTAGGATAGTTAACTATTCCTAAATACAGGAAGGCATTCTCCTTGGCAAGGTTTAATGTTCTCCCCTCCAAGCTATTTGAGGGCAGATTTAATAAAACTCCAATGAATAACAGGTGCTGCCTCCGTTACAACATTGATGCGGAGTCCATCTTGCATGCTCTATTCCATTATAGCTATTATCCAGTGGCCAGAAAAGACCTAATACGTCCCATCACACAGTTTTTCCCTGGCTGCTCTTTTGACTTCCTTACGATGGTTTTATTCCAGGGCAACAGTAAGGTAATTACTGAGCAAGTGGCTAAATTCTTGAATCCGGTTATCCTCCCTTGATAGCTTATGATTATTTGCTTATATTCCTCGTGGAGACGAATTTACTGTTTAGGTTTTTTTACAGATTTTTTTTATCCCTCCATTTTACTAATACGTGTATATTTAATATGTTGCATTAATGGTATGTTGACTGTAAATAAAGATTGATTGATTGAGCTTACTTATTCTAATACATCTGTGGGCTGTCTGCACACGATGGAAGTAGACTTCAGCAACCATGCCCCTACAGGCATGTCCTATGGTGGTGCCCCCCCATCCCCCCCCAAAGGCCAGGGGGTACATATAGTCCACTCCTGCCCTAGCTGGATGCTTATGTGGGGGATGGATGGCATGTGCCTTTAAATACAAAAGTAGAATTGATATTGTTGAAGACAAGGATCTACACATATGACATGCTGGACATTTAGATGCGTAAAATCATTGCTGATGTAATGCCAAATTTTGTGGCATGTAGCATTTCACATACTCTGTTTTTATGACATGTGCTGACCCAGCAAGTCTTAGGATCCAGCTGTAAATCATTAAGCACTTTTGATCATTTGTCCTGCAATCTTTATTTGGAATGGAATAATATGCGTTTTCAGAAGGGAGTGTATTGAAAGGCTGGGAAACATTTGAGGCTGCAACTAGGCTGGTTTGAGACCACTCTGAGATTTTGAAGGAGAGTCAGTGTGGGGAACTCAAAGTGAGGCCTCAGATGTCGAATATATTCTTTGGCTATTTTGGATGTCTGGATACCCTCTACCAATTTCATCAAATTACTATACGATGAAGGCAAATGTGCATGCATGAATTATCATTCAGCCTAGATGGCTTGTAGGGGTCCTCAACAGGGCGTCCCATGAAGTTCTCCCCTCCCTGCCCCCTTTTTTGTTTTGCTATTTCCCCCTCCCTCCCTGCTTCTAGCCTCACTATTTCCCACAGCCACCCCTTTAGCTCACTGTTTCCTCCCCTCATAGCCTCTAGCTTTCCTGTTTCTCTACTCCTCTGCTTTGCTATTTCCCCCTCCCTCCTAGTCTCTAACCCCTCTTTAGATCACTTCTGACTTGCTAGGCCCCTACAACAGCTAATATGTGACAATGTGTATCCTCTGTGGGAGCCATTTTGTGGTGCTGGCCACAGCAGTTTCTCAAATTTCCATATGTGTCATAGGTCCAAAAAGGTTGGGGACCCCTGGCTTACAGTGTAATCCTATACATACTTATGCAGAAGTAAGTCTCACTGTGTTTAACGGACTTCACTCCTTACTAAGTAGGTTTACAATTGCAGCCCTAAAGTACATTATATAACAAGAGCAATGTGAGGTTAGTTATTTGAAAAATGGAGAAGTGGGTTACTAGCAAGGATAGGTTAGGAAGTTGATTTTGGTATTATGGGTTATCTGTTAGATTTGCAGAAGGAAGAAATAGTGTTTTTTCTGTTCTGGACTGACTATGTAATATTTATCAAATGGCAGGCTATATAACCTTTTCATCTGATACATTTTATGTCAGATACTAATTCTGTAACCACAATGATCTCTTTGGCAAAGGAAAACTCTTTTTGCTTCTTAGCCTGTCACCAAGAAAAGATGATCCTTTCACTGAACTGGTATACATTTCATCATAAAAAACTATTTGTTGTGTTCAGAGATAAATAAATCTCACATCGTTTAACTGCTTATACAAGAGAGCAACTCTGAACTAAATATACAGTCAGGGCCAGAAATATTGGAACAAGGATAACTGTTTTGGCAGTTGGCCTCTGTACACCACCACATTGAAGTTGAAAGGAAACACACCCAGATGGGAGTGAAGTCAGGACTTTCCGCTGTAATTCAAGGGGTTTGACAAAAGTGGGGCACTAGCCATTCAGGAAGGACAGCCAGTGGCATACACACACACCCATCGTTGGGGGCTCGTAAGTAATAGAACAAACCAACAAGGATCAAGGATCCTTTTCAAACTCAAGGATCACCTTTAATACCTGGATGAAAATCCTTTGCAGTCAATGACTGCCTGAAGTCTGGAACCCACGGACATGACCAAATGCTGAGTTTCCTCCCTCGAGATGCTTTGCCAGGCCTTTACTGCAGCTGCCTTCAGCTGCTGCTTGTTTGTGGGTCTTTCTGCCTTCAGTCTTGTCTTCAGTAAGTAAAAAGCATGCTCTATTGGGCTGAGATCAGGTGACTGACTTGGCCATTGAAGAACATCCCACTTCTTTGCCTTCAGAAACTCTTGGGTAGCTTTTGCTGTATGTTTTGGGTCATGATCCATCTGCAATATGAAGCGGCGTCCTATCAGTTTGGCAGCGTTCAGCTGAATCTGAGCAGAAAGTATAGCCTGATACACTTCAGAATTCATCCTGCTGCTTTTATCAGCAGTCAGGTCATCCATAAACACCAGTGACCCAGTTCCATTGGCAGCCATACATGCCCATGCCATAACACTGCCTCCACCATGTTTGACAGATGATGTATGCTTTGGATCATGAGCTGTTCCTTTCCTTCTCCACACTTTTCTCTTCTAATCATTCTGGTACAAGTTAATCTTGGTTTCATCAGTTCAAAGAATCTTATTCCAGAACTGAGCAGGCTTTCTTAGGTGTTTGCTGGCAAATCTGGCCTTTCTGTTCTCAAGCATTACCAGTGGTTTGCACCTTGTTGTGAAGCCTCTGTATTTACATTCATAAAGCCATCTCTTGACTGTAGATGTTGACAATGACATGCCTACCTCCACAAGAGCATTCTTGACCTGGCTAGATGTTGTGAAAGGGTTCTTCTTCACCATGAGCAGAATTCTGCGGTCATCCACTTTAGTTGTCTTCCATGGTCTGCCAGGCCTTTTGCTGTTGCTGAGCTTGCCAGTTAATTCCTTCTTTTTCAGGATGTTCCAAACTGTTGTATTGGCCACTTCCACTGTTTTTGCTATCTCTCTGATGGGTTTATTTTGTTTCCTCAGCCTAATGATGGCCTTCTTCACTCGCATGGACACCTCTTTGGACCTCATGTTGGGAGTTCCAGTGAACAGCTACCAAATGCAAATGTAACACTCAGAACCACCTCCAGGCCTTTTATTTGCTTGATTGGTCATACCCAGGAAACAGGCCACACTTGGCCATGCAGCTGCTTGTCAGCCATTCGTTCCATTACCTATGAGCCACCAACGATGGGTGTGTGTGTATGCCACTGGCTGTACTTCCTGAATGGTTAGTGCCCCACTTTTGTCAAACCCCTTGAATTACAGTTGGAAGTCCTGACTTCGCTCCCATCTGGGTGTGTTTCCTTTCAACTTCAATGTGGTGGTGTACAGAGGCCAACTGCCAAAACAGTTATCCTTGTTCCAATATTTCTGGCCCTGACTGTATATGTCACACATATTTAAACACTGCATAAAATAACTAATTTTGACCAGACAGCATAGACTTCAAATACTTACCTTGCTTTACCTTTTCCAGTTACTTCAGCCCCTTGCTAGAAAGAGTCCCAGTGGAGACAACTTACTAATCTATGTGCATCTCATTATATTTATCAGGAGATTGCTCGGCTCAAGTCATAAATTAATAATTCATGTTAATTGGTTGAGCATCACCTCTCTTGTTAGTTGTGAACTTCTCTTAGCATTGCTGGGAAAACCTGATAATTCAAGGCACTCTATAATGTCCAAAGTGACTAACTAAGCAATGTGCAATCATTACGCATCAATTTAAGATGAGTTAATTCAAGCTTGCAGAGAAACAAATTAAATATGGATGGGTTTTTAATAACAAGGTTGCCAACCAAACTGAAAAAAATCCAGCCTGGCTGGGATGGGTGGTTTTACTTTCAGACTGGTCGACAGAAAACAAAGGGATGAGGCTATTTTTGTCTCCACCCCACTCCAAGCAGAGGGGTGTGTGTGTGTGTTTGCTTGTTTTCAGCTGTACACCTTGACCAGTCTGAGCAGATCCAGACTGGATTCACTGCCCCACTGACATCAGAGCCACCAGCCTCTACTGGAAACCATTTGCCCACAGAAGAAAAGTAAATGATTAATGTGTCAATGATATATCTCTTAAAACTTGAAAAGTTATATCTCGCTTTGGATTTTGTACATAATGTGTCAGCTATGCCTGGGTAAAGGTGCCCTGTGACTGTGAAGCCCTTACCTCAAGATGGTGCCAGTTCTATGTCAGACCTTATCCACCCTTGAGCAGCTGGAGTGTATAGTAAAGTATATATCCAGATCTTTAAAAACATAAGAAGAGCCCTGCTGGATCAGACCAAAGGTCGATATAGTCCAGTATTTTATTTTCTGCAGTGGCCAACCAAATGCCTCTTGGGAAGCCCTCAAGCAATCACCCTTTCCTACTGCTTTTCCCAAGCTACTGGTATTCAGAGGCTTGCTACCTCTTATCCTGGAATCATTGATAGCCTTATACTCCATGCATTTGTCTAATTTCCTTTTGCATGTTGAAACTGAAAGTCATCTAAATTAGTGGCCATCACCACATTTTAGTCTAACTATGTGCTAACTATTCAGAAGTCCTGAATCTTCCACCATTCTGCTTCATTGGAGGAGCCCAGGTTCTAGTATGGTGTGCGAGAGAGAAAAACGTTGCTCTATCCACTTTCTCCACCCCATGCATGATTTATACACCTCTATTATGTCCTCCCACCATACTTACCTTTTCTCCTAAACTAAATAGCGCCAAACATAACCTTTCCTCTTACGGAAGCAGCTGCAGCCCCTTGATCATTTTAGTTGCCCTTTTCTGAACCTTTTCTAGCTCTACAATATCCTTTTTAAGGTGCAATGACCAGAACTGTACAAAGAGTTCCAAGTGTAGCAATACCATAGATCTGTAGAGAGGGATTATGATACTGGCAGTTTTATTTTTGTCCCTTTCCTAATGATCCCTAACATGGAATTTGCCTTTCCCACAGCTGCCACATAGTGGGTTGATGTTTTCACTGAGCTATCTGCCACAACTTCAAGATCCCTTTTCTGGTTAGTCACCACCAGGTCAGGCCTCATCAGAGTATATATGAAGTTACAATTTTTTTTTGCCCCAGCGTAAACCACATTAGCCATGTTGTTGCTTATTCATCAAGTTTAGGGAAACCTTTTTGGAACTTTTTGCAATCCCTTTTTATTTTTACCTTCTTGAATAATTTGGTGTCATCCACAAACTTGACCATCTCACTGCTCACCCCTTACTCCAGTTCATTAATGAACATGTTAGAAAGCACTGGTCCCAATACAGTTCCTTTGGGAACCCTATTGTTGACATCCCTCTATTTTGAAAACTGTCCATTTATTCCTACTCTCTGCTTCTTGTTCTTTAACCAGTTACCAATCTGAAGAGAACTGATCCCCCTATCTCATGACTGCTAAGCTTACTCAGGAGCCTTTGGTGAGGGGGTTTGTAAAACACTTTTAGAAACTCCAAGTACAGTGTCAACCAGATCACCTCTATTTACATGCTTGTTGACTTTCTCAAAGCACTCTATAAAGTTAGTGAGATAGGACTTACCTTTGCAGAAGCCATGCTGATTATTCTTCTGCAAGCCTTGTTCTTCTGTATCAGGGGTGCAGAACTTCAGGCCCAGAGGCCAAATCCAGCCCTCTAGGGTTCCCAAAATGGCCACGCCTCTTCCCCAACCACCAATCATTTGGTGGAACCTTCCCTTCCTGCCATTCTAAAAGGCTGAAATGCCTCTCCTAAGGTTCACTTACTGGCAGTAAGAGGCTTTAAGGTAACATATGCTGGTATTTTGGTACTGAGGGTCCACCATGTTTGCCTTCAGTCCTCCTCACCACTGAAGGGTGGCCTCTGAGAACTTCTCTGAAATGGAATTTGGCCCATGGGCTGAAAGAGGTTCATTTATTTATTTAATTATTATTACATTTCTATACTGCCCCATAGCCAATGCTCTCTGGGTGGTTTACAGAAGTTAAAACAATAAAATACAATATACAAAGTTTAAAAACCATTTGCATAAAAGCACACAGACAAAATACACAAACAACATATAAGTAAAAACAACTTTAAACTAAAAACAGTTTAACAAAAAAATCCAGCAATAAAAACAACACAGCTTAAAAACAGTATACAAGAGTCAGCCAAAGGAACTCGAGTTCTAAAAAGGGAAGGCCTGCTGTAATAACAGAGTCTTTAATTCCTGCTTAAAGACCTTCAAAGATGCCAGCTGGTGCATTTCAACTGGCAGGTCATTCCACAACTGAGTGGCAGCAACGGAAAAGATCCTCTTGTGTGTGTGGCTCAACACCCCTGTTCTATATGCTTGATCACCTTATTTTTAATAATGCTTTCCTCCAATCTACCCAGAACAGAGGCTACACTAACTGGCCTGTAATTTCCTGGGTCCCCCTGAATCCCATTTTACAAATGGGGATTATATTGGACACTCTCCAGTCCTCAGGAACAGAAGCCAGTCTTAGAGACAAGTTACATATTTTGGTGGATGATAAGCAATTTCACAATTGAGTTCTTTACGAGAACTGAACAGAGTAGCCCCTAAGAATGTAGAAGTTGTCCACCCCTGCCTCAGGTGAATAGATAGATTTTGCATTGGGCTCTACCCTTGACTCACCAAAAGCCACTGGGCTGTGCTCCCAGACACACCTGCCCCCAAACATTCTGGTCTTCACCCCCAGTTACACCAAAACACAGGGCTTCTCTACTAGGGCTGTGCACGGATCCCCTGATTTGCTTCAGAGGCCGATTCGGATCTTCTGAATCAGCCCTGATTAACTTTGGGCTGATTTGGACCCAATCCAATTTGCTTCAGATCCGGATCTGAATCAGGGTTCAGATATCCAAATTATTCGGGTTTTACAGTTTCCCATTGACTTGCATTGGAAAACAGACATGACCATGACCTTTCCAGTTTTAATGATAAATGCATGAAATTAGGGCACCTGGAAGCCCCAATAGAGGTGACTGAAATTCCCAAACCTCAGACAGTTTGGCCCAGTAGTTTCTGTGCTAGGTGCTGGTAAATTTTGCTTTTTTCAAGGAAATCTCTCAAAACAAAGCGATAATTCTTCAGCGCTTCCACAGAAGTGCATGAAATCTGGGCACCTGCTGGCAGCCCCAATAGAGGTGGCTGAACTTCCCAAACCTCAGACAGTTTGGCATAGTAGTTTTTGTGCTAGCCATGCATAGAGTTTCCTTTTCTCAGAAATGAAAACAAAAGGTAAAAAAACCTGTCAGCCACACAGGGGATTAGAGATCCTAATCAGAAGGTGTTTAACGTGACAGAAGGTGTTTAACATGATAGTTACGAGGTCATTATCCCTAATCTCTGGTGTAGGTTTTTGTTTTTTGAAGTGCAAAAGTACTTTCCTTTTGTCTGTCCTGAATCTGCCAGTGACCTGAGGCTCTCCTTAAGGGAAGAAAGAAAAGCTAAACATCTCTTTGGCTGCAAATTGAAATACACATTACCTGGAAAAGTCTGAACTCAGTGGGGCTTATTTATTAATTGCACTGCTGCACTTTTTTTATTCCATATAATTTTATAAACCTCCCACCTACTTCACCTTTCTTCTAAATTAAATAGCACAAACATTGAAGCCTTTTATAGAGGAGTTGTTCCAGCCCCCTGATCATTTTGGCAGCCCTTTTCCCCAGGAACGGTAAAATTAAGCAAACATTTTTTAAAAATACATATAGCCTAGCCTGATCATATTCCTCTTATGGACATTTGATGTACACAAGGGAAAGCAAGCAACAGGCAAAGAGTCTTGGAAAATCAGCAAAAGTGATGATGCTTCATATTATGTGTATTGTGTACTGCTTTGCCCCACAATATATATTGGACTGTGTATTAGTGTACTGCTTTGGCCACACACTGTTTGCTTGTGCACAATAATGTGTATGGTGCACTCACACAGCATACACACACACATACATGCACACACACACACACACACACACACACAGAAGACCAAAAGAAAAGCAGATACAGAAAGAAAAAGCTACCTACAAGTTAAGGGGTGAGGGGAAGTGAAATAACACTAAAGCCTAACAGAAGAGAAAAGGGGTTGTTTTTGTTTTTGTATTCTTTGGCTTTTTTTTTATAAGAATAGAGAGAATTGAAAAACTGGAAGGGAAGGAATAGTAATTGAGAAGGGTGGGGAGCCGAAGAATGAGCAGTACAAAGCAAGGAAACAAACTGCTGGGTTAAAAGTTCTGCCCTATTAGCAGCTAGAGAAGTCACTTTCCAAGGCTCAGTTCCCCCCTCCCAACTCCTCCTCTCCCCCTCCCTTCTCTAGCAAGTTGTTACATTTGCTCAGACAGGCTTTCTGAGTTTCAGAATTGTCTGAAGTTATCTAAAGCGCTTCAGATCTCTTTGACCCACTTCGGACCACCCTGGATTCGGACTAAAGTGGTCTGAATCACCCCAATTCACTTTGGAATTTGGGATTTGGACCGAAGTGGTGCGCAGCCTTATTCTCCACACAGAGGCTTTTTATTCCGCAATTTTACTGGGGCATCTGCTTCCAGATTCTTTGCAGGATTAAGATCAGCCTTTTTCACATACTTCCCTTCCCTTCCCCCCCTTTATCTGCGATTTCTATATGTTTCATTTATACAGCCACTAGATGGTGCTGTAGTATAGGTCCTATTATTATGCATCTTCCTCTTTTCACAGAGAAATTCAACGTGCTGTAATTTAATAGCTCATTATCTCCAACCTTTAAAAAAAATGGGATAAATGTCAGAAGACATGGGAGAGGCCTTGGAAGCTGACAACATCATGTAAAGAATCTGCAAACTTCCATCTCAATTGCAGGATAAAAGCCTCATGTGGAAAGCTCCTTAGCCTCCAGATGTTCCAAAAGCCTGTGGGGTCTCTGCCACTGACCCCAGCTCCACACTGACCCATACTGAGCTCTGTGCCTAGGCTTCATCCAGCTACCAATTTTTCAAAACTAACTGTGCTTGGTAATAATTCCCATTCATAAAACAATTTACAATTATGATTTAGAGGAATA
The DNA here is from genome assembly GCF_057233095.1 of Heloderma suspectum. NCBI lineage: Eukaryota > Metazoa > Chordata > Lepidosauria > Squamata > Helodermatidae > Heloderma > Heloderma suspectum. The sequence continues at coordinate 103,921,067 of NC_139459.1, forward strand.
ACAAAATGTAACAGAACAAGAATTAAAGTAACCCATTACAATATTTTAACTGATCTGAAATACACTTAATCTTAATTTTTCCCACACCGTATGCCAATAACTTATAAATCAGATCTGATATGGTCTTTACTGTAGATTTAAAATGAAGTTTCAACACATAGAGAACTTAGATTTTGGTGTGAGATAGCAAGTGTGTTCTTAGCCTCTGTAAACTAGACAAAAATGTGATGCTAGAAGGCACTGTTCAGGATTAGCAAGGCCTATTGTTTCTTTGATTTGATGTGAGAGCTTCTCCACAATCAAGGCACCCTAGATTTTGTGCAGCCCATGATGCACTGATAGAATTTTAAGACTTTCTTCTTTTGCAAGCTCTGTTTTTGTTGCCAGAATTTTTTTATTTCAAGAGAGTTGGCAACCCAATTTAATACAATATTTGTAACCCTGCTTTTGTCCTTAAGGAATTTAAACACTCCCAAAGACTATGAGATACAAAAATGTTGAATAGTATACAATGCTCAGGTGGGATACAGTAGCAGCAGCAACATAGAGACTGATCTACTTACTGGGCAGGCATGGATTGGATATTTTTGCATCACTCTAATCTCATTTTGCTCATGTAGCCTTTAACTTTAAATTGCTTTGGAGTAGCTTGATTTTCTGCATTTAAATGACTGGAAGCAGGATTATTCTCCTCCTCTTCCTCCTGTTCTTGACATCAAAGATAAAGTTAAAGGGAAAGTGGGTTAACCCTCCCCCCCCTACCAGGGGGTGGTCCCAATGAAAATTGCTCCTTGTACACCTCTATTTACCCCAGAAGATAAAGTGTTCCCCCTGCCTGCATATCCAGACCAGATTGCTCCCTGCCCACTGCTGCTTTTTTTAAAAAAAACATGCTTTAAATGCACCTATGCATTAACATAACATATTATCTGGCTCATAGCTGAGCACATCAGTGAGGTAAATGCTGGTTGAAGGCACCCTCTGCCTCACTTGCTGCAAACTCTCTCTGTGCTTTCTCCTGCTTGGAGGAAGGAAACTTAACAGAACACCTGCTGGTGGGTGCTTGAGAGGGGAGGGCACCCTGTTTCAGGCTCCCCCAATGTGTCAGCTATGCAGTTAACCTTTCCAAACCAGAGATGGGAGGCAGCAGTGAGTCTGATGGCTTGGTTTGCTCAGCTGCCTGCTCAGCTGTGCAGGCTTGGAACACTATATGGACCTTCTTCACGTATTATGTTGTCTTCTCCTAAGTATGCTTAGCATTGCAGCTTCAAGGTTTCATCTAGATTGGCTTTTCAGGGGTGCCGTCCCTCGCAGAGAAAACAATCTGGCAAATGCTGATTCCTCTCTGCCAGCCTTTCCCAACTTGGTGCCCACCAGAGGTGTCCAACACATCTGGATGGCACCAGTTTTGGTAAGGCTGGTCTATGCCAATTTATTTGGATATACACAATCCAAAGGTTCCTCATCTGGCATTGAGTCCAAATTAAGAGAAACTAACATGAAGTATTTAACAGCCTGCAATCAATTGTTGATTTGTTATGATATGCTAAGGATTTGTGACCTGGATAATATCTAGGATGTTAACCAAAGCTTTCATGAATTGTTAAATATTATCATGATGCCCTAGCTGGGTTTTGTCTTTTTCCTGTCTGAAGAGCATAGCTCTGCATTTCTATTCTTTTATGAACATCCACTGCCTCTGTAAAGGATACCATTTTATCTCTTTCAGGTGTGTCATTCTTGGAAACCCACATGTCAACAACACTCGCTTCCTTCTGTTTTTAGCTTGGCAGATTTAAGGAAGCTTCTTACTACTGAATGTCATCTTTTAAAACGACCTTTTTATTAGAGCTATTAAAAAACAACAAACACTTTCCATAAATTTGGGCCAGGATGCACAACCTTTTCAGCCCCAAGGTCCACATGTGATGCTGACTCGTGAGTCGGGATCCACACACATGTGATCTCTTTTCTTATCACCTCACAAACAACAATGATAGGGCATGTTTAGTACTACATGAAACACACACACACAGAGTTTTCATGTTCAGAAATGTCTGTTGTCACTTCAGGATGGAGGCCACGCTCATTATGTCAGCCTTCCCCAACCTGGTGCCTTTCAGGTGTGCTGGACTACAACACCCACCATCCCAGCCAGCCTGGGAGTCATAGCCCAACACATCTGGAGGGCACCAGGTTGGGGAAGGCTGCATTCTGCTATCCTGCTATTTGCTCTGTGGTGCATAGACACTCTGCTTGGATGTGTATCATGTCGGGTGGAGCCTGGTGGCTCCAATTTCGGTGGGGCTGTGAATCCATTCTGAGTTTCAGTCAGAACCAGCCAGAATGCTAAAGGAGCTATCCAAGGTGCTGAACCTACTTTGGGGATTCAGCATCTTGGAGAACTCCTTTAGAGTTCTGGCTTGTTTTGACTGAAACCCAGAATGGATTCACAGCCCCACTGAAATCAGAGCCACCAGCCTGATCATGTCTTTAAGTTCCCAAAAGCGTGGGGTGGGAGGAAGCCCCACTTCATTAGAATGTTTTGCAGTGTATGCTATAAACTTGCTGTTTCAGTAAGCACTCTTGCCGATAGGCTCACCCAACAAAACAACAGCGTGGAAGTCCATGCAAAGATTGCAAAACACATCACATGTAACAAGAATTAAAAACATGCACAGTTGTGCAAATGCTTTTTGCAACATTAGCCCAGTACTGGATGGAGCCATCAGATGCAATCTTAGTGAGTTAAATTCTCTCTGTCTCTGCCAAGCACAGTCTTCCCTGGGGAATGGGATGAGATTTTTAAAACGCCTGGCTTTTCATGAGAGATGTATGCATATGTTTCACAATCTGCCTTGGTTGGAAGGCAAAACATGATGAGGCAGCACAAACTCTAATGCTCCTGCCCCAAACTCACTGAAGTCCACTTGGGAGTGTTTCCTCTAACTTAAATGGGCTTTGGTAGCAGGTTCAAAATCAGTACCTTGAGATTAAATTTGAAATAACGTGCAGACAAAGGCTTCATCCAACATCATGTGAGCAGGCTTTCACTCATGGAACAGGGCTTCCCCTTTCTCTCTTCCCACCTCCATCCCAAAACTGCTTCAGAGAGATCCCACGGTCCTCTAGAGCAGGGCACGGTGGTGGTGGGGGGAGGCTGCATGGGAGGGGTGACCTGTTCTGCCAGTGGGGTCTGTTCTGCTGGTGAACGGACACCATTGAACAGAACCCAATATGCCAAAAGTTCCTGTAAAATGACAATTAATGGTGTATAAATAGCTTTCTACAGACCATCTACAGATTACCATCCCAGCAAGATTTCTAAAATCCAGTCCTTTCTCTTCAACAGTACTCTTATATCTCTTATTTCATGCTTGAACGGTTGCTGTGTTTTCTTCCCTGGCATACATTTTCCTCTCATCTCCAGCCTCTCGTTTTTGTCCATTTTACCGTTTTTTCCCATCCTCTGCTCTGGCCATATCTCTCTTCTTTTTCTCCATCTTCTTAACTGATTTTTTAAAAAATCCTTTTCCTATTTGCTGTACACTCCTTATTCTCATCTTAGAACTCTCTTGCCCTCTCCTTTGTGTGTGTTTTGTGTGTTTCCACATACCTTCTTTTGGGGATGCTGCCACAAGACTTTTTTTTTTTTTTTTTGGTAATCTAGAAATCATCCTCAATTTTCTACAGCAGACTTCCCCAACCTGGCGCCCTCCAGTCGGCATGGTCATTGGGCAAACTATCTGGGAATAGTGGGAACTGTAGTCCAACACATCTGGAGGGCACCAGGTTGGGGAAGGCTATTTTACAGTCATTTGGATGGATGGTGCATTTCTGTGGTCATTCAGAAGGAGCCAGTACTTCCCATACTTGATTTCATTTTTATTCTGGCTCTGTTTTACCAGGCCACCAAGTATCTTCATGTGATGGGAGAGTAGGGATGACTCCCATCCCTTCCTATATACAGATAATGTCACAAACAGCCTCTAATAGCTCTACTGCATGGTGCTTTGTAGTATCAGGAATGCATCCAGTTCAATGCGTTTTGAACATCACAAATTATTTACAAAACTCTTGTTTAGATACCATTTAATTTTGAATCTGCAGCTGCTTTCACACCAGCAACAGCATCAGATAAATCAGGAATAGAACATTAAAAAGGGGGAAATATTTAAACTTAAAAGGCTACTGATGCAGGTTAAGTCTATGCTTTTCTTTTTCTCAGTTATTTACACCTCATGTGAAAGGGGCAATTTACAAACAATGAAATATATATGAACAACTGTAAAAGTATATCCCCTAGAATGTCAACACGGTGCTTCAGCCTGTCTCCTTTGACATACACTCTTTATTCACTGCAGACAGTTGATCAGATCAGCAGTTTGATACACACACCACATACACTGATCTTCCAGATGAACCGCTCTGATTGTATTTCAGGCAGTTTAGTGTCACTGACATTAGGAAGAGCCAAATGGCTTCAATCCAAGTACTTTGGACTCAATGGCGACAGGCTGCCACAGAGGTAAAATGATGAATTCATGTACAGTTCATCAGGCTGTGTTTTTTCAAGAGGTTGAGTAGTCTCTTTCATTCAAGATGATTTCAGAGCTGATTTCCCACAAAATATGATCTGTGCTATCATTGTTTCCACCAGGGGTGGGCAACTTGTGCCCCCCCAGATGTTTTGGCCTATATCTCCCACCAGTCTTTGCCATTGGCTATGGCTGATGGGAGTCTGGAGGGCCAGATGTTGCTGAATTTATATAGAAGGATTACACATGAACAGTATGATGCTGCTTAATATTGAGTCAGAACTGTCTAGTCTGACTGGCCACAGTTCTCCAGGGTACCAGGCCAGAGGGCTTTGCCAGCACCTACTAGAATCCAGGGATGCTGGAGAAATTCGACACAGACCAAAAGGAGTTCAGATTTCTAAGAATCTGACCTGTGGAATCTGCTGCGGACTGGCCTCTTCAGGCTGTGCAGAGTCTGTGGACTCAGATCTTTTTTTTACTTTCCCCAAAATTATGCAAATTTATTCATAGGAAAATACGCAAGTTTCTGCTGAGACATACGCCATCCTGGAAAATATATGTGGGGAAAAGATAAATGGAATAGGGGACAATATGCTAAATGTTACATACTAACGTAAAATATTAAATTGTTGCAAACCCTCTTACATAATTATTTGTGTATTTTTCCTCATAACAGAAAAAAATTCAAATCCATCCATGAATGGACACCGGAATGACAAACAACACCACACAATCCACAAAATACACACAGGATGGATTTCACAAAATCCGGACATCCCTACTTGAGACCCTTTAAACTGAAGATGCTGGGAACTGAATCTGGGATCCATACATGGAAAGCATGTCCTTGACAACTCAGTTATTTATGCCCTTATTTAGTTATTTAAAACATTTCTAACCCACATTTCCATTCAAATGCTCAAGGTGCCTTGCAACAAGAGGTTTGGTTTTGTTTTTAACAGAAATGCATGGTATAAACCACAAGACATAAGATTAAAAGAGATCTGGAAGCACCAGGCAAAAACTAAAAGAAAAGAAAAGAAAGGGAGTGCAAAATATCACCAGTCTGGCAAGCCAAATGCCTGCTGGAAATCTTTGCAAGACATCAGAAGGCCATCAGGGAGGAGTTAAGGTGGGCCCCCTCTTGGCAGGGGGTTCCACAGTCTAGGCATGACTGGTATCTCCCCCCAACCCAACTCAGAGCTATCCACCCACCCACCCTGCTTCTTCTCATGCAGACACTAATACAAATATATTGTGTGCAGTGTTATTTGTATTGGGCTGAATCCAGACTTGGTAATGCTTAACATAAACCCATTGAAATCAGTAGGAAACATAGGAAGCTGCCTTATACTGAGTCAGACCCTGGGTCCATCTAGCCCAGAATTGTTGACACTGACTGACAGCGGGACTCCAGGGTTTCAAGCAGAATTATTTCCTAGCCCTACCTGGAGATGCTAGGAACTGAGCCTGGGACTTTCTACATGCAAAGCAGGTGCTCTGTCACTGAGCTACGACCCTCCCCACAAAGCTATGTTGTGACTAACGTAAGTCTCATTGCTTAGGGTAGGCAACCTCGTGTTCTCCAGGGCCATCAGCCCAAGCCAGCATGGCCAAGAAATGGAGATTATGAGAGTTGTCATCCAAAACATCTAGAGGGCACCAGGTTGCGTACTCCTGGTCTGTGCTAAGTGTGACTAAAACTGGATCCAGCCCAGTGTCTTTGTAGAATCAGTAGTGCCCCCTTGGGATTCCAAGCCATTTCCAGGGAAGTCTTCTGGTTCTATATGCAAACCTCATGCAGGAGAAGCTCTTAGTAGTGTGTCGCTTCTCAGAAAACAACAATTTGCTATCTAGGCCTGTCAGGCATAATCTTCTGGCTCTCTGCAGCCTGAGCAAGCTACTTGTGTTGTTTCATTTATAATTCTACAGTACACACGCATGCACGCACGCACACGCACACACACAAGACAAGCTCTCTTGGGCAGCAGTAAGCTGTGGCACTGAGAACGGGAAGCTCTCTTGTCTATCCTGCCAGCTGGACAGAGGAAGACTGGCATAAGAGAGCAGTCAAAAGCCTAGAACACTTCCCACTGAACACAAAGCAAACAATGTGAGAGAGAAGGAAACGGCCTCGTGCCAGGCTGCCTGCTGAACATATTTGTATAGGAGCGGGTCCCTGCCATGTTGTTGTCAATCATATCAAAAGCATTATTCCCTGATGAACATTGAAGATGGCAGCCCTTGCTGGTTACTCTACTGGACAATAGGGAAGTACAAGTACAGAGAATTATGCTGTATGCTGCCATCACTCTAGTCTTTTTCTTTTTGTACTCCACGAGAACTAGAATGCACCAATGGGATCATCACATTTAACATCCTATAATGTCTGAAAAGACACATTCAGAGGATTGAGCCACACTGGGAGAATTAAGTTGTGGGCCTTTTGTCTGGTGGGTGGTTACTGAAATGAGAAAGAAAAAAGCTTGGGGAATATTCACACACAGACACACACACACACGATAACAGTGAAGAATGGCCATTTCCCTTGGTAATCATCTGTGGCATTATTCAGGGCCAAAGTAGATATTGCAGCAGCACAGCCATATGTTTCAATCCAGATCTGCCCCAGTCATGCAGAAAGAAGGCGCGGGAGTCCATTTTTAACAACCAAAAGGGTTTGTAGTCACAGGGTGCTGAACCTTAACCTCTCACTGACATACCTTCCCACAGACTGCAGCCAAGGGTCTTTTCTCCTCAGCTGATACCAGAATGGACCCGAGGCACACGAGGAGCGGAGCTGCAAAGGGGCAAGGTGCAGGCAGTGGGAGGATTTAGCAGTCCTCTGCCCGTGAGGATCTTCAGCTGCTAAAATAAAATCACACACCTCACATGCACCCTTCATCCTTCATGACTGGGGCAAACCAATTAGGAACACAGGAAACTGCCTTGTACTGAGTGAGACCATTGGTCCGTCTAGCCCAGTATTGATGACACTGACTGGCAGCAGCAGCTCTCCAGGGTTTCAGGCAGGAGGTTTTCCAACCCTACCTGGTGATGCCGGGGATTGAACCTGGGACCCTCTGCATGCAAAGCAGGCGCTCCCCCACTGAGCTACAGCTCTGCTCATAGGACTAGAATAAGATGGCAGCAGGGTTAGACACACACACTTCCTGCCATCATATTCAGGGTGGAAGAAACAAACAAGAATTGTGAAGAGCTCCAAAAGGATTGCTCCAAAATTGGCGAATGAACATAAGAATGTGTATGTAAGTTCAATGTAAGCAAGTGTAAAGTGATATACATTGGGGCAAAAAATCCAAACCTCACATGTACGCTCTGGGGTTTGAGTTGGTGATAACTGACCAGGAAAGGGATCTTGGAGTTGTGATGGAGAGCTCAAAGAAAACGTTGACCCAGTGTGCGACTGCAGTAAAAAAGGCAAATTCCACATTGGGGGATCATTAGAAAAGGAATAAAAAATAAAACTGTCAATGTCATAATGCTCTAATACAAATCTATGGTGGGACTACACTTGGAATACTGTGCAGAGTTCTGATCACTGCACCTTTAAAAGGATATTGTAGAACTGGAAAAAGTGCAGAAAAAGACAACTAAAATTATCATTGATCTAAAGCAATGTCCCTATGAGAAAAGGTTACAACATTTGGGGCTTCTTAGCTTAGAGAAAAGGTGAAGCGGGGGGGGGGGGATGATAGAGGTGCATAAACTTATGCATGGTGAGAGAAAGTGGATGGGAAGCCATCTCCCTCCCTCTCATAATACTAGAATCTGGGGACATCCGAGGAAGCAGAATGGTGAGAGACTCAGGACAGATAAAAGGAAGTATTTCTTCATGTAGCACTTTGTTAAATTGTGGAATGCAGATGTGCTGATGGCCACCATCCTAGATGGCTTTAAAAGGGGATTAGACAAAATCAGGCGGTGGGGGGGGGAGGCTCTGAGTCATGATGGCTATACAATATCTCCGGTATCAGGGGGAGTATGCCAGTTGCTGGGGAACATGAGCAGGAGGCTGCTATTGCTCTCGTGTCCTGCTTGTGGGCTTCTCATAGGCATCTGGATGGCCACTGTGGCACCAGACCACTGGACAAGATCAGCCTTTGGCCTGTTCTTTGGCCTGCTGTTCTCATGCCTAGTTAGGCTGTCGAAGTGATGAACTACCCTCCTGAACGTTCTTTGAATAGTTACACACACATGGGCAGTGCCTTTGAGCAGCTGTCTTCTCACGGTGCTCCTAATCGCACACCAGATACACAGTTAACACAAAGGAAGAGAGAGCCAGACTTTGCAGACCAGGACTGCCAAGGGCAGAAAGCCATAAGAGGCATGCACAATTCAGTGAGGAACAGTTGCTTTGAGCCACAACCGCCACGTCAACACAACCCTAATGACTGGGTCAGAATGATTCGGTGTGATCAGCCCTACCTGCAAGATTGAAATATGCACGCGCACCCTGCTCCAGGGGGAAGTGACGCCCGCACCACTGGGTTTGCGCATAAGGGCTTATCCTCTGATTTGCCATATTGAGCCCTGATTTTGCACCTAGCCTCCCCAGGAAAACAATGTTTTTGTTTATGTCACAATTTGACTTCTCTACAGGCGACGCACCCCTTCTCTCTGCCTTGAAGTGGTGGTGGTTTTGAACACCCTTCCTGTTTAACCCTGGACAGAAGCGGGGGGCGGGGGGAGGATGGGACCTTGTGCTGAGCTCTACTTTTACATAGACACAGAATGACACCTCCTCCTCCTCCTCCACCCTTACACAGTCCTATTGTGTTTCTCCACCTGTCCTAAATAATCCCATCTGTAAGGGATGAGTACATATGACAAGCAGCAAGATCTGTGCATTTATCAGATCATGAGAGGCTAAACAACTATGGCATGAAAAAAAAAAAGCTCTCTCAGTCAGTGGTCAAAAATGGCCACCCCTGGTTATATGTTACAAATTGGTGTCGGTATGAGGTACCCAAGTACGACGATGAGCCCTGATTGTGTGTGAGAGAAGAAGCTCTCACAACAGAGACTACAGCAGTGACTTGGGCCACTGGAGCCAGGTGAGTCAGTAGACAGGATTTATGACCAATCTTACTCTTTTTTAAGTGAGGAAGGCATATTTTAGATGTAAGGTAATGTCTCTAAATTATACAGTCACTACAAGAGACAGGACATTTATTAAGCAAAACACATTCCAAGTTCAGGTATGACTCCTGTGCTAATGACAGTGACCATCTGGAACATGAGAGAATTGCTGCAGTTGCTGAGACAAGGAGCGCAAAGCAAATGGAAATGAGCAGAATAGAATGGAAAGACTCACAAAAGATGCTGTAAGATTTGGAGGGCAAATGAAAAATAAAGAGAAGAGAATGCTGCCCACCAATGTCTCACCCAAAGATATCCTGTATTTTCTGTATGTCCTGTTGGGTGGAACAACCACATGAACAACTGCTTCTGCATAAACATCAGTTACAAATCCCCTCCTCCAAAAGACAAACGGTTACATTAAAATTAGTGAAGATAAATTATTTGGGGCATGTGTGTGTTAACAGCACTGTTTCCACTTAGATGTGAAGCTTTGCTCTTGTCTTGCTCGGGAAATGCCAGTGGAAAGAAACATTTCCTGCTTTAAAAGAAGGAGAGTAGCTTCGCATCCTGAATTAGGCTTCAAATCAAAACTTCAAAATGTTCCAGCAAAGATACTCAGTGGCAGTTAACTGAAAAGGACTGATAAATTTGCAGCCTAACTGGAACACATCTAAAGGGAGGAAGCAGTGGTATCTCTTTCCTGCTCTTCTTCCCCTACAGTTCTCCCCGTGACTCTGTACGGATTGTGCTTGGAAGATGCATGGCTATCAACAACGAGCCAAAGATGTCAAAACAAGCCCAAAGTCAAACATTAAGAAGGAAAGGGAAAGTGGTGTAATTTGTAATGATGGAGATTGTTTCCTGGGCTAAAGGAATTAAAAAATTCTGTCTCGGCATTAATCCCATTATTTTGATTCATTCGCACTTCAGCCTAACTTGTACCATTACAATGAAAAAATTAAGATTTTAATGTGACAGCAACTTCCCCTTTCATTGATTAGCATGACACTGGAGCTTAAGAAGAGCTGTGCTGGATCAGGTCAAAGGCCCATCTAGTCCAGCATTTTGTTCCCACAGTGGCCAGCCAGATGCCCGTGGGAAGCTCACAAGTGGGACATGGGCACAGGAGTACCCTCCCACTCATGTTCCCCAGCCACTGGTAGTCAGTGACATGCTGCCTCCTATGTTCCAGGTTCATGCTGCCTCTGATACCGGTGGTAATATATAGTCATCATGAGTAGTGGCCACTGATAGACATATCCTCCATGAATTAGCCTAATTCCCTTTTAAAGCCATCCACATTGGTGGCCATCACTACGTCTTGGGGTAGGGAAGTGTGCACGTCGAGGGAAAGGTACCGCATGGAAGAGATGCCAACTGTGCGGCATTGTGGTACAATGGATGTTCTTGACTGGCCCACTCGATGGGGCCCTGGTCTGTCGTTTGGACTTGCAGCATCAGCACAGGGATCAGTCAGTGCTGGCCAGTGCACAGAATGATTGTGCCTGACACACAGAGAACCATCTATCTGAAAACCCCTAAGAAGAAGAGGGGCCAGGATTTGACATAACATTGCACTCCCCCTTCCTCTTCAGTTTATTTGCTAATGAGATTTGGCATGACTCGGAAAGAAAGCGAGGAAAGGGAAGAGAAAACCACTGTACTGATTGTGTCTGATCAACCGTTCTTGACCAAATTAATTGAAGCTGAGCATTTTTGTGCATTAAAAAGAAGTGGACACAAATCAACATGAAGAGGAAGAGAAAGTATGCAGAAGGCTATTATTAGCAGTTTATGTACTACAGAAGATTGTGTTGTTCTCATACTCCAGCCCTTATGCCTTTAGTATATTTTCTTAAACTTCATTTTTGCACTAACCAGCACCTATTCATTAGAGGAGGCCAGAAATAAAATGAGGTCACCCGGTTTCTGAAAGGCAGCTATCCCCCAAAGTACTCGAGGCTGTCAAGAGTGAGGCTGTCAGACCTAACTAGAAAGACTTCTATCACAGTTCGCAGCTCAGCCTGGAGGCCTCTGCTAAACCCTCCTCTCCGCCTTTCTCTTGCAACTTTGCCATTTAGCACATTTGCAGTTTAAAAAAACCAAAAAAACCCTAGCAATTGCTGCTACAAGACATTCTGGTTTGCTAAGAAATATTGAGGCTTAAAAACAGGGGCATACCATACTGAAGCTGTGTGACAGCAGAAGCTTATGGAATAATGAAAACACATGGGAAAATAGTGATTTTCCCTCTTGCCACTGTTATTATTATCTATTTATTTTAAGAGCTGCTGCATCTGAGTGGATAATTGTGCATTTCCCAATAAGGGGTCAAGAGTATGTTTGTCCATTATTTGTGTGGATATTATTGCACCAATGGAATCTCCCCCCCTTTTTTTTAATTCCCATGGTGGGCTGGCAATTTTTTTTTTTTAGGTGGGGTGACTGGGTGGGAAGGTTTAAACCTCCCCTACCTGTGCATCGTGGTCCAAATCTGGATTGGGCCCTGCATATTTACACTACGGTAAAAGAAATAGTGAGGATCAACTGCATGTTAGGTATTTAATGTAGCATGTACTTCAGCCTTTTCACTGCCTATCCCAATGAGTGAGCACTGAAAAGAGCAAGCAGACAGAACCACAGTCTCCACTCACCTTGCTTTCTCCTTCTAGGCCTGGAATGGGCAACCTGGTGCCCTGTAAATGTTTTGGACTACAACTCCCATCAGCCCCAGCCATCATGGCCAATGGCCAGGGATTATGAGATTTGTTGTCCAAAGCAGCTGGAGGGTACCTGTTTTCTTACCCCTGCTCTAGGCCTGGGAGAAATTTGGACCAAGAGGGCCAGGGCAAGAAAATGGACAGCAGCAACAGTCCAGAGGAGGAGGGGGGACTATTGAGAAAAGGACCCCCTTCAGGGCATCTTGCTTGGAGCCAATAGTGTATACATCATAGGTGAAGTGACACATTTTACTGGACCTGGGGCTTCTTCACACCGAGCTTTTATCCTGCTATTGAGATTGGTTACTCATGAAAGTTTGTAGGCCCTTTAGATGATGTCATCAACCCCCAGGGCGTCTCCTGCACTAAATGACTTTTATTCCATTTTTTTAAAAGACTGGAGATAATGAGCTATCAAATTACAGTGCTTGAGTTCTGCTTGCATTCCCTTGTGAAAAGAGGAAAACCGGAAATTAGAGTCGCTAGATCACAGCGCCATCTAGTGACTGTATAATAAAACATATGGAAGACTCAGATAAGGGGGAAAAGGAGGGAGAACGGGGCGGGGGGAAGGAAGCATATGTAAAGGGAATCCGTCGTGATCCTGCATTTAAAATGGAAGCAGAACGCCCCCTTTTAAATGCGGGATTTTAGGCTGGTATAGAGATGCTCCTGAATTTATGTTAAGGCTGTTATTCAGGTAAAAGAGTTCCCCTCAAAAACAAACAGTTTAAAAAAAACTAGCCTAAGAAATGGACAACATGACTGCATGCTGAACCCTTCTCTAGATGAAAGGTGTCTATCAAAATAAGTACTTTTTGTATATTGTGAATCATATTAATACTTTTTCAGGTTCCCTCTCAAAGTGGCCATACTGTTTCAAATATCTTTCCCATTCTGTCAGAGCAGCACAGACAGCTGCTAGCCAAAGAGAATAATAAAAAGGTTCTCGGTGCTTGCAACAAACAATAAGGTGATTCTACTTGGGAGGATAAATTATAGCCTGCAAATATCTTCTGGCTTCCAGGGAAGCCCTGACCTTCTTTTGGGCATCAACCGAGCACCGTAACATAAAACTCACTTGTATGCTAACAGGTGAGTATAAGTTGTCTCCCCTGTCTTGAGCAGGAAGCAAATACATATTTTACTGTCAGCTATCCCACTGGCATGCACAAATTCTGTCCTCTGCAAAGCTTTCATACCAGTGCCAGTAATTATAGGTTTCGTTTTTTGAAGGGGAGGGATTTAAACAAACAAACAAAAAACTGAACTAAACTCCAGACTGTCAAGGATAGCTGTTTTGAAGGTGAGAGAAAAAATGCCAGAAAACTTCATCCCATTCAGAGCTTTCTGTTGAAGACAAAAACTTGTTCTGCAGGTAGACTGCTGCTGAAGAATCTGAAACCAACCAGTCTCCTTGTATGATGGCTGACTTGCCTTCCATATTTGCTCTCTGGGGGCATGATTCTGCTTCCAAAGATAGTGCACACTCCCTGTGTGTCTTGTTTTCTTCCAAACTTGCTGCTTTTTCTTCTTCTTTTTGCCACCACCACTATGGCAAATTTGATGGCAGAGACAGTGGCAGTGGAGGAATTCAAAACTGGCAAGGGGCCACATACAGCTCATGGGTAGGGATGTGCATGTCAGGGGTGCCTCTGAGCATAGGCAGTGGAGGAGTAGCTCAGATTTTGAAGAGGAACTGCAAAACGTGGGGGAGGAACTTTCCCGGACTCTTCCAGACAGGGAGAGACAAACTCCTCAGGTTTCAATAGTCCAGCTGTTTGGAGGGAGCCTCTCCCCCCTCCCCCCATGAGAGATAGCGAACAGGGAGAGGTGGGGCTTGGACAGCCTGAATTCTTAGATGCCAGGCTCAGAGGCAGAGCTAAGAGAAAGATGGCAGGGGTGGAGCTTAGGTGATCTGCCCGATTGGCCCAATGGGAACAGCTACACATAGATACCTCATGAGACAGAGGGAAATCGCCCCCTTAAGTTAGGAAAGCGTGCCCGCCTTTTCTCATACAGTAGGCAACTTTCAACCTTCCTGGTTTCCCTTTGAACTCCCTGAAGGCTTCTCCTTTGTAGACTGTGAGTTACTGACAATTAGCATCTGTATGACCCATTGAAATAAAAGGATTAAAGAGTCGTGGATAGAAGCCTCTTGTCTGTGTTTTGATTTGGCTGTTGAAGTTCAGGGACAAAAAGGATACCTGACAGCACAAATCTGCCAATGTCTATTGCTGGAAAATCCAGCCCTCTTGGGTTTCAATGGAGCCCCTGGCACGGTTTGTGGATTTTTGGCGTAGTTTTTTCTCTGTAAAAACAGCAAGATAGACACATTGTGGCTGAAATTTGCATAACCTGGGCAACTTATGGCCATAATTAGCATATTTTATGCAATTTTTAGCCATAAAGTGCTTAGTTATGCATCCCCTGTGGCCGTAAATTGTGGATTGCACAAAGCGGATTCTCAGGAATCCAATGTCATTCAGGTCCGTCAAGGATTTCTCCAGAACCACTGTTCATCGGCCATGATCTACCCATGCCTAGTTTAGAAAATATCAGGTAGAAAGACAATGGGTTGGCTCCAGGAGCTGCCTTAAACAGGTGGAAGGGCTCCACACAATAGAAAGTGGCTCCCCTTAATTTTGGAGGATCCCCCTCCCCATGGCACCACAGCTCACCCATGATTCAGCAGGGTAAACCAACCGTCTGTGCATCATTTTCAGAGGGTAGAAGGGGCTGCCGTGGGGGGAAGGGAAATCCACTTCTGCTCACCCAGTTGCGCATACTTAACTCTGGATGAAACCCTCAGTCTTCATTCTTATCAAGCTCAGCAATGCATTTCTTAAGAGCACATCACTACAGGGTGAAACATGGGATGCACAGCCTCCTGCAATGTGCCCATTGCTGAATTTGAGCACTTTAGATTGGGAGTGGGGAGAAGATCAAACGTTTGACTACTTGCCAACATTGAAACATCTCCTTGCATAACTGTCTCCTTTTCTGCTAAGGGCAATGTTATAGAAACTAATGTTAACGCAGACTCTGAGGCAGCCACAAAAAAACAAACCCAAGCCACATATACACCTCTGTATGATCAGTATGCGCAAGCACTCTCTTGGCGCTACCTCAGGCAGTATAAGATATAGTTCTACTTCCAAGTCCCAAGGATCTCAGTGCTTGATCGATCCTCTTCGTCAGATACCAACACCAAGAATATGTTTCTTTGCAAATCACTGTCTAAAGAACACCAACCTCCATCCATATGTTTTAAATTGTAGAGCCACAGTTCACAGTCATGCCTAAAGCAACGGTTCAAGATGATTTGTGAAAGAAGAAGCCACGCTGCAGCAGTCAAACAAACAAGCAAGCAAACAAACAGATACACTTGACACAAGGTGCCTTCGCTCAAACAGGCATCCACAATTATCATGTCTTTTTATTTCCAAACATTTCGCTTATCCGGCCAAGCTGTTCAGGCTTTGAAACATCTCTCAGCTGGGAGCTCTTCTGAGTAGGCCTGCAACTGCACCAAGAGAAATGCAGAGGGGGGATTGGTGTTGTTGTGGGGGAAACCATTCAAAGAAAACCGTATACCTAGCAGCAGTTTTCCAGTGCCTCAGCCAGAGGTTTTTCTGATTGCTGCCACAGCCTCCCCCATTCTGGTGCCCCAGATTCTTTCAAATGGAGATGCCAGGGGTAGAACCCCTGTGCATAAAGCTTGTGCTCTACAACAGAGGTATGGGCCATCACCGTGGCATAAATATTCTGTCTCCACCTGCACTCTGAGGTGGCATCATCCAGCAGTAGATACTTCCTATTCTTATTTTTATATTTACATCCCACCTTTTTTCCTCTCGTGAGGAACCCAAGGCAGCTTAAATGTTCCTCTCCTCCTCTAACCACTACACCACACCATAAGGCTGTTAACTGGGCATTTTGTCTGAGACCCTCACAGGAGCTGTGCAACCTTGGCCAGTATTCTCCCCATCATCATGCGAAGAGGGGCTGAGGCCAAGAGGCAGTGGCTTTCCTAAGGCCTCTCATGGAGTTTGTGGGTGAGGTGGACTATAAACCAGGAACTGTCTGGTTCTCAGTTCATCCAGTTCACCACCACAGGCCTTGGTCATTCCTACACCACCAGCTCTCTGTTACTGCTAGGTGTTACTGCTAAAGAGTTGCCACTCTTAGGGAGTCCATATATCCTGTCTTACAGAGGACAGTCATATATTTGAGGGGCTCCCAGAGGACTGTTCTGTTTTGAAGGGCTCTCCAGTCCAAATCCAGTTTAAAGATAAAGATGACCATCAGGAGGAACAGCTGGGCCTTGAGGGCGCCCATCCACAGCACCTGGGCAGCAGACTGAGCCAGGCACACAGGTCGGCTGGTCCCAGTCTTCCACACTGTGGTGAGATGTGTGGTATACCTACTTCAATTGTAACAATTATTTCTGAATTTGCACCTATACATTTAAATCAGCACATGCAAATGTGTGTTCTCTTTTTTGTCCTCTTCTTTGGCGATTCATAACTGGCCAGCCTACCCACTATGCAGAGAGAGCTTCCTGTAGAAAGTCTTTATGGTAACCTATACATTGGCCTTCTTCCATATGATCCTGTCCTGGGAGAGGGAGATAAACCTCCAGAAACACACAGCTGGGAGGTCCACATACTTCGAGCAGTTTCTTCTCCTTCTGTGAAGTCAGAAGTTGGCTCAGGCTAAAAAAAAAAAAAAATCTCTTTTAGTAATTACACAGTCAAAAGTGAGCAAGGGACCATGTAAGGATTTCTGTGGGCCCAATTGGGCCTACCAACCCACAAGCCTATCAATGGCTTTACACTTTAGGAACAAAGGAAACTGCCATACACCAGGACAGACTAGTTGTTTATCTAGCCTACTTCCTCTGTTCTGACTGGCAGCTGCCCTCCAAGGTTTCAGGCAGAGATTCTTTCACATCCCCTTCCACCTGATTCTTTTTTTAACTGGAGATGCCAGGACTGAACCTGGGATCTGATGGGATTATTTATTAATAATGCCTCCTGTTAGAAAGGCAAATAGCAGAGAAAAACAAAAAGGCAAAACAGAATGAGTGTCTACCAGTTCAGATACACACAAGGCCATCGTAGAATAAAAGGAGACCACACCCTTCTTTAGCAAAGGAAAGAAAACAGCTTTATTCACAAATGCTCTTGCATAAAAATGTAGCTACAGCATACAGTTGCAAACAGGGTTTCTTTAGTCCATTTTGTGCTCTATTATGGTGGCAGGAATAAGAGCAAACCCAAGTGTTCCCAGCAATAGTGGAGGTCAGAAAGAGAGAGGAAGGAAGAAAGGGGAGGCGCACAGGAAACCACCCTGTAGGCTATAGAGATCCTGAGGTTAGCTGTGGCCAAATCAAAATTCCCATGAAGTAACTAACTGCAATACTGCCCCCTTCCAAGAACTGGCAGACAAGGTTGCAATATTTCCAACAGGAATTTCTGCATGCAAAGCAGATGCTCTACCATTGATCTGTGTCCCCTCCATAGTTTTAATTTTCAATTCATCTCCAGAATATAGCCTACAGCTCCCCAATCTTTTTGGATCTGTAGGCACATTTGGGAATTTGAGAAACTGCTGTGGGCACCACCACAAAATGGCACAGTGCCCATGAAGTATGTGGCTAGTCACCTAATGGCTGCTGCGAAGGCCTGGCTAGTGAAACAAAGTGGTGGTGGTGGTGTGTGTGTGAGGGGGAGAAATAATAAGGCTAGAGGATGGGAGGGAAGGGAAAATCTCATGGAAAACGGGTAGAGATGAGAAAGAATGAGGCTAGAAGCTAGGAAGGGGGAGAGAAATAGTGAGAGTAGAGGCAGGGAGTAGAGAGAAACAGCATGATAAAGGGGTGAGTGAGAGAGAGTGAGAGCAAGGCTAAGGGCTAGGAAGAGGAAGAAAGAAGAAGGCTAGGGGTGGGGAAGGGAGAGAAATAGCAAGGAAAGGGGTTGGGTAGAGAGAAATAGCAAGGCTACATATAACTGCTAGAAAGTTGTATTTTCATATATAGGTATTTCATAAGTACTCATTGCTATGGATATATACAAATCCATGTATCAATATTAAAAATCTGTTTGTTTTTTTAAAAAAGCTTTGCTGGTGCCCACAGGGCGCCACATTGGGGACCTTTCATGGGCATCATTGGAGGGCCCCATGGATGCCGTGTTGGGGCCCCCTGGCCTACAGCATCTCAACCTGGTGGAACATTTAGACAACATGCCAAAATAATATAGAGGGTATACTGTGTGTGTGTGTGTGTGTGTGTGTGTGTGTGGTTATTCTGTAGAAACATCCACTTGCATCTAGTCCAGGGGTGGGCAATTGGTGGCCCTCCAGGAGATGGTTGGAGCTGGAGTTAACAAAATCAGGTGGGTTCGAAGTCACACACACACACACGCCAATGTAGTCTATAGATGCAATTACAAAGCAAACTTGATGCAGTCAATCATTAGTTGTTAATAGTGATGACTCAAAATTTTATGAGGAGACAAGAAGGTTCCAGGTAGGCGTAGGCTCCAAAACAGAATGTCTAGACCCAGGACGATCCTCCATTTTATATTCCTGAGTTTGTGACTTCCATTAAGCCGAAGTGCAAAGAATGCTTCCTTGTCATCTTGATCTATTTCTTGTGATATGGAAACAACACTGTTTAACAGCTTACTGTATTTGCCAAGATTGAGCTTTCACATAAAACTGATCTGGAAATGACAAGGTGTATTATAGGTGTTTCTAAAAAAGAGAAGAAAAAAGAATTCTTGTGTTTCTGAAAGGATTTCCTGGATATAGACAGCAGGAAGCTGAAGGTACAGAACAAACAAACAACATGAAAAAGCAATGATACGCTTTCAATCTTTTGCCTTATTAGTATACGCCAATTAAAATGGACCCCTATGAATTGTATTTCAAGTGACAAAGTCATTTACTTTCCCTTTCTATTCATTCTTTGACCTTGATCAACAAGAGGACTTAATACTGATGGTGTTATATAAAGTGGGCTTTTGTTCACCAGCAAATGGACTGAAGCTACCAGAGGTCAGCAAGCAGACATCTGGCCTTAAGAACTCTGAGGATTGTTGACATAGGTTGGTTTTAACCTCCAGAGGGCAAAGGCTTTATAAATCATCTGTAATCACTTTAGTCATTCAGAGCCATTAAGCGGAAAGTGTTGACCAAAGCTTCTGTCATTTGCTTGCCAGAGACATCCTGAGATGGCATCAGACAAGAGTTTACCATGCTGAAAGTCTGTGGGTTTTAGTATGCATGATGCTCCTCACCACATCCAAACATTTCTTATTTCTTATTTATTTATTTAAACTCCTTCTCTACCACTTGATATCCTAAGATCTCTAAGCAGCTGCAGAAGAAAAATGAGGGTTCAAGCCTTAGCATTTTTGATTCAGGCTTTACTAGGCCACAAGCTTGCAAAGGAAAATAACAAGGGATAAGAAATATGCTTATGACTAAGAAATGCTGGAGACTAATAATACTTTTAGTAGCAGGGAGTAAAAATTGTGGTTAGCAATTTGGAAATCTGTGACAATCAGGAAGAGCAATGTGGTTCCTGGAGAGATTCACAATTTCTGTAATTGTTGCTTGACCCTTCTGTAGTTGCTGACTCCTCATTATAACTTGCTAATGAATCAGTTAATCAGTTGATCAATAAATCAAAGGGTATGAGTCATATGTTGATTGCAAAACTATATAATCTGTTGCCTGAGAATGGAAGGGTGGAGCTTTGTACTGCAAAATAGCCGTTGAGTTGTGATTTACTTTGGCCAAATAAAGTCTCTGCAAGGATTGTACTCTGAAACAGATGAGTGGATTAATTTTTCCCACAACACAGTTTACATAAAAATACGTATAATACAATATAAAAACTAATGTAAAAACAATATAAAATAATAAATAAATTAAAAATATTACAACAAGTATAGCAAAACAGAGCGGTGCATAGTCAGTTACAAGCCAACCTGAATAAACATGCATATCTGAAGAATCTTTTTCTGCTAATGCCAGTTGTGGGCACTCTATGCTAAAAGAAATTACAATTCTCCACCCAGGTATATAATCCAAACTCAGTGCCAGAAACAGCTGACTGCTACAGCCTGGGATAAATTTTGCAAATTGAACACATCTACATAATGTCTGCTATTTTGCATAAATTAATCTGTAATTAAAACAAATATTATTTTGCATTATTTATTTTGATTTTGCTCATCATAGGGAGAGGCTGTGGGACTACAGTCTGCCCCCAGTCACTTACATTCTTATTTAGTCACCTCCTGGCTTCTGAGATGTCAGCAAGCGTATCAGCCATAAGGGCGAGACACTTCCTTGAAAACAGTAAAGCAGAAATGTTCTGATATCTCAGTGCTGCTACACCTAACCTGCTTTTTTGTGGTCCCAAGGAAGTCTCATACACACAGCCTTGCCGGTATTATATACCTAAAGAGAACATGCTTTCCTTGCTAGTCACTTTCCCTGTTACCATTTCTGGTAATACAGTTGACAGTGTATACATGTCTGTTTAGGGTTCTTCTTACATTCTTATGTTCCTAGAAGTAAATCCCATTCAGTTCTGTGGAGCTTGCCCCCAAGTAAGTGGATATGGGACTGCAGCCTAAAATATGACGTTCCCTTTATGAGGGTTACCATTAATGGGAACTACCAGTTCCCATTGATGGTAGCCACGAACATGGGCACTTTGGATATGTACATGTATGCACTCTATCCATGCACCACTGCTCATTCCAAGCCATGGCACAGTAGCCTTTGCTTCCAGCATGTATTTCTTCCTCCCACTGATAGGACATGGGAGACCTAAGAATTCTTTAAAAAAAAAATTAAGTAGAAATATATGTTGTTTTGTTACATATAAAAATGATATTTTATACATATGCAAAAAAAACCCCAAGAAACACTCTAAAATAAAGAGAAGAAAGTATATGGTTGCATATTTTCCTGTTATTTGCTATTGCAGAACACTGCAAATAAAGCCAATATTTCAATAAGTGCATGAATTTGTTGTCCATTTCTTGATCTTCTATAATACATTAATTTGGATAAGACTGCAATATTCCATATTCTACCATAAATTGGTGCTATACACATTTCAGCTGCCATGAGCAGGTTTGCAACAACTTCAAGGTCAGTATAATTAATCAACTCTTTAAGAAAACATAATAGTACTACTTTAGGATTTGGGGAGTACTGTGCAACTGCTGATATTGTGCAACCAAATTCAAAATACTGGCCCAAAAGGGGTGTATAACTGGAAAATTCCGAAATACATGCCAGAAAATCCACACGACACCCACCCACACACATAAGAAGCTGTTATGTAAATCCAACAACCTATGAGGAGTCAAATGCCATTGGTACTCAATTTTGTACATGTTTTCTTTCAAATCAGCTGATATTAATGTATTTGATATATTCCTCCATATCCATTCCCACTCCTTTATGGCATCTCTTGTCCCAAATCTCCACTGATGGAGTTAACAGTGGAGGGGTGTCTGTGTGAGTCTATTGCAATGAAGCAACAAAGTCTTGTTGAAGTTTAAAGACTAACAAATTTCTTCTGGCATAAGCTTTTGTGGACTAGAGTCCACTTCCCCAGATGTATGGAATATTATGGAGAGCTTCAGGGTTTTTATACAGCATATATGGTAGAGTGTGTGTGTGATTTGATTCTTTGGGAAACTTTCCTTAAACCTCAGTCAGTGGTACTTAGGTCTACAGCAGTGGCGCAAGATGGCTGCCTGAGGCAGGAGGATGCATGTCACGGCTGCACCAGCAGCCCCCACTGCCACAGCTGCAGTAGCCACAGCTGCCACCCCCTCCTCCAAGATGAGGACGCCCATACAGGCAGTGTCCAGGGCCACCTCACCATGCCCCACTTTGAGGAAGGACCCCTCAAAGCCTGGCATTTGGGTCTGGGAACCTCACCGGAGAGGCCACCTGCCCGATCTCTTGTCCAGGGGACTCTCCCAGAGCTAGAGATCTGGCAGAGGGCCTCTTTGGAAGCTGAGGTGGCTCTCTAGAAAGCCCACCTACTCGACGTTCCACTCTGAGCACTCTCCCAAAGTGAGAGATCGGGTGGGCGGCTTCTCTGGAAAACCCACCCGCCTGATCTCTCGCTTTCTGAGAGGGCTCAGAGCGAGAGAGGAGGGGGAGGCAGCTGCTCCTCTAAGGAGCCCTGGCCCCTGCTTGCCACTCTCCTGCTGTGGCATTTGCCGCAGTGGGTGAGTGGGGCAGCAGTGCCCACACGGGCCCTCCCAGTGGTGGGGGGGGCAATCTGTCACCCATTCCGATTCACCACTTGAGCAGGGGATTCACCTCGCCTCATGGGAGGGCCGGGCCCATAAGTCTGAGAACATGATATGAGCAACTTTAGTCATAGATTTTCCCGCGCAAACAGACGTTCAGATGGCCTCTTTCTCTGTTCTATGAAGCCTGAGCTATCTTCTTCATTTCTTGGACAAAAATGGTTGAACAGGTCCACCCCGCTCAACTTGCCCTGCCCCCCCCCGCCCTGCCAGTCTCACCGTTGCTATGCGATCTCTGTCTGCTCCCAATCCATTTGACAAACAGTCTCCTTGAGAGCTTGGACTGCATTTGCATGAGCAAACAGAACTAACAAAAGTACTAATGAGCTGTGAATGAATTGTGTGCGGAAATTGTCATGATTTACTAATGTGCTTTCAGTCCTCTTCCTTCTGAATGGGAGCTCTCTGTGTGTGCCCACAAGCACGCACACCGGCAGCTTATTTGGAAGCAATTCCCCTGTGTAAATGGAGACCGCCACAGCTCCTGCTGGGCACTGTCCTTTTATAGCATTTTAGAGATTCCATGTAAGGGCTCTCCCCCAACATGAATGGTGGGTTCTGCACGTGCAGCACTTACTGGATTTCACCTTAAATGGGTTGATGGCTGTAAGGACAAATGCAAAGGGGTGTGTGTGTGTGTGTGTGCGCGTGTGTGTATGTTTCAAATTGTTATATATAAAAACTACAAATAGTCTTTTGGCTATTACAGATTTATGCTGGTATACGCTTTCATGGACCTGGTCCAATACTCTTTGTTGGTTTTGCTGCAACAGACTAACGTGGCTACCTGTCTAACGTAGGCTAGCTACTAATCCATTGCCTCAGAAAGAGGACGAAAGAGGAGACAGGTTTGCATATCCTAATGTATGTATACACGCAAATGCAAAAATCATTACTATAAATTAAATAGGGATACAATGCGTCTCACAATAAGGGACAAGACTATGACCAGGTTAGCTATGTGCCTGCGCATTCTACCATTCAGTGCTGATGGGCAAATTCAAGACCCCTCTTCTCCTTTCTTATGGTTCTTAGCCTTTAAACTGATCTTGGATTGGACGGCCTTTCAAACAGAGAACTGTCCTCTGTGAAGCAGGACATGTGGCTGCCCTACAAGATATATACAAAAGTAAGTCTACTGATAAAATCACCCTGTGATTTATTAAGGTGTTTTGTATGCCCACTTCTAAATGGTAGCATTTCAATGACTGTGACGTCTGTATTTATTATTTCCGCTTGCTGGTGGGGTGGGATCAAATAACAACACTGGGATTAAGCCTTTCTCTCCAGTGCTGTGTGTGCTGGCATTTGCAGTATTGCTTGTGGGCCAACTCATTTGTTTGTTTATTAGTGGCACGGCAATCCCAGCATTCTGGCTAAATTTCATCCAAGGGTGAATGACAACAACTGACTGAAAAATTCCCTTCTGCTTAATTCAGCTAAAATTAATGCTCAGATATTTCACTTGCGGCCAAAAGGGCATCTCGGGGCTTATAGGTGGGGCTGCGTATGTTCTCTTTACTTACAGCCAGGTCACCCACAGTCTGCACCAATGCCTCCCTTCCCTGGAAATCCTCCTGTGCTCTGATTATGGCTCCTGAGATTTGACCAAAGCCTTACTTACTGCAGAGCCATAATGAGGCACAGGAGGATCTCCAATGATAAGCAGCAGGGCTTCCGTGCCCCAAATGCTCCTCGGTCAGGCAGACAGAGGAAGAAAAATAAGCAAATGTGCTTAGTTTGCATGACATCTGCAGGCCACAGAATTCAGGGGAGGTGTTGGTGCAGAATCTGGATGACCTGGGCTATTGTCTGTCCCTGTTCTAATCTGTAGGTAACCTTTTCATGTTCACCTGTGTAACATGCTCCAACTCCTGCCTCTATAAATGCCTTAACAAAATGCAAGCCTATGTTACTTTCCTGACTGCAGGAGGTACTGAGCTAGGACTTGAAAATATCACAGTTTGAGGTCACTACAAGGTGACATCCTGCCACAGATTCCAGGAGTGGCTTTGGGCAAGTCACTGGATGTGGTTTAGAGTTACATCCATGAAATAATGGGCTCCATGTCCCTACGTGCCAGGCAGATGATCAGAAGGGCTGGATTTGGAATAGGGGTGGACTTCATAAAATCCAAAGTCCCTGCCAAACAAAGAACTGGTACTGTCAGAATTAACAGTGGCAACCATCTGTTCAGTGGAGCATGGCTCCTATCCACATTTGGAGGGAGACATGCTGTCCAAGGAGCTCCCCATTCGTCCTGCAAACTTCTTCTGCTGTTAGGTTCGATCAGTGATCAAAAATAAGAGGGTATTTAAAGGCACCACAGACGGCGACTGTAGCCATGAAATTAAAAGATGCTTGCTCCTTGGGAGGAAAGCTATGGCACACCTAGACAGCATAGTAAGAAGCAGAGACATCACCTTGCCGACAAAGGTCCATCTAATCAAAGCTATGGTTTTCCTAGTAATAATGTATGGCTGTGAGAGCTGGACTATAAAGAGGGTTGAGCGCCAAAGAATTGATGCCTTCAAGCTGTGGTGCTGGAGAAGACTCTTATGAGTCCCCTGGACTGCAAGGAGGTCAAATCAGTCAATCCTAAAGGAAATCAACCCTGACTGCTCATTGGAAGGACAGATACTGAAGCTGAAGCTCAAATATTTTGGCCACCTAATGCGAAGAGAAAACTCTCTGGAAAAGACCCTGATGCTGGGAAAGACTGAAGGCAAAAGG
Organism: Heloderma suspectum; assembly: GCF_057233095.1. Classification (NCBI taxonomy): domain Eukaryota; kingdom Metazoa; phylum Chordata; class Lepidosauria; order Squamata; family Helodermatidae; genus Heloderma; species Heloderma suspectum. The sequence continues at coordinate 103,946,528 of NC_139459.1, forward strand.
AGAAGGGGACGGCAGAGGATGAGATGGCTAGATAGCATCACCGATGCAATGAACATGAACTTAAGCACACTCCAGGAGACAGTGGAGGACAGGAAGGCCTGGCGTGCTATGGTCCATGGGGTCACGAAGAGTCAGACACAACTGAACAACAACAACAACAACATTTAAAGGCAACTAAACTTTAAACACCTTGCTATCAAATATCCTGAGTAGAACTGAACTGCGCTTTGCAGGCATGAAAGTGATTGCACTGGGGCTTATGCCTGAGTAGACATCCATACAACTGAGGGCAAATGACAGTCAATTTTTTATATATGCTTGGTGGGAAAAGTTCTAAATGCTTGGTGGGAAAAGGTCTACATTGGTAAGAATTACTTCTGGCCCTACCCACTTTGCTTTCTCTGACTTTGGCTCCACCCTGTGCCCTTGGACCTGGAATGTGGCTCCCAATACCCTTCCCAAACTGGAGTTTGGCTGCCGGATCAAAAAAGGTTCCACACCCCTGACCAATGGGAATTGTGCCCGCAAGCTGTCTGTGCCCACAGTTCTTGCGATCCACCAAGGAGATCATCATGTAGAGGTGGTTGGATGATCCTCCTTGCTGCTGCTCAGGGCAAATGTCTGCCTCAGTTCTCCATCTGTTAAAAAGGGGGGGGGATAATGGTACTTATAGGCCTGTTGTAAAGATGACACGAAGGTTCCCAAAGCATTTTCAGGTAAATTGCTTTTTTCTGTAATACACGTTGTAATCTCTGCTGTTGGTGATCATGAATGAAATGTAATATGCCGTTCATACTGGGAATTATGTCCTCTGTTTTCCAGTATGGTCTGACGATGCTTCTCACTGCCATTGTTGAGGATGAAAGAACAGATGGCTAGGAGTGGAACAGAATGCCCCGAAAAAAGAATGGCTAGGGATGCCTCTACTATCTGCTGCCTTTTTAGCATGCATGTATCCAAGGGGAACCAGTTCCATTTTAGCCTAGACTGAAGAATGATGTAAAAATGATAAGGACAGAGAGACATCATTATACAGAAATAGAGGAACACTTCGTTGAAATAATTCCAGCACTGCTGAAACGTATCAGCATAAGGTACTGTTCATATAATTGTCAACATGCATGCAGAGAGAAAGGGTACTGTGATAATGACAGTCTATCCTTTCAAGCAACTTCTTTTTTTAAGGGCAGGCATCTAACTCGGAAAATAGAGAGTGTGCGTTCATGTGAGACTGCTGCTCTTTTGCTCCTGCTTAAGAAAAGAACACCGCATCCGTATCTGTATGCCCAGGTGTGTCTTGAGCAGCAAAGTTTTGCCCTTGAACAACTTCCTGCCCTAGGGCCAAACTAGATGACATGACAAAGATCTGTGATCAGATCTCTTCTCTATTTATGTATGTATGTATGTATGTATGTATGTATGTATTTGTAGAAAAAGAGAGAGAAAAAAGCAGCCGCAGAGAGGGAGGAATCAGATCAAGATTCATTATGGGCCTGGGGAGAGGGGATTAACATTCCACCTCTACCTTTTCCCCAATGAAAATCGTACACACACACACACACACACACACACAGCTGATATTTGCCCCGTTAAGGAAAAAGTACCAGCGGGCCGCGGTGGCTTAGTGGTTAAGACGCTGATAGGGATGTACGAAAGTCACTTACCTGGTCCCGCAGCTTGCTTCGCGGTGGGGGGGAGGCGCTTCGGTTCTCCCCCCAAAGTTCAGGCCGGAGGGGGAGGCGCCCCGCCTCGCCCGGCCGAAATTCAGGCTGGGGGGGGAGGCGCCCCCGCCTTGCCCGGCTGAAATTCAGGCCGGGGAGAAGCGCCCCGTCTCCCCGGCCGCGAAATACAAAAGTGAATTAAAAAAAAAAAACCACACACACGTGATAGGCTACGTAATGATTTACGTAGCCTATCACAGCTGACTTTGGAAATCTAGCCGTGATAGGCTACGTAAATCGTTACGTAGCCTATCACGTGTGTGTGTGGTTTTTTTTTTACATTTACTTGGAAATGGCGGTGGCGGCAGCCAGTCAGAAGACCGGCCGCCGCCCCCGCCCCTGCCGAAACGCCGCCGAAACGCCGCTGGGACCCGCCGCCGAGAGGGACATTCGAGGGAGGTAAGTCCCATCCCAGGGGGGGCAGGGGGGCAGGGGGCAGAGAATTTCACTGCCAATTTCGGGGGGCCGAATGCGCTGGCATTCAGCCTCCCCGAGATTCGTGGAGAAATTCTCCGCCATCCCTAGACTCACGCTGAACTGCAGACTGGAAGGTCGGCAGGTCAGTAGTTCAAGACCCAAGTGCTGCGTGACGGAGTGAGCTCCTGTCTTCAGTCCCAGCTTCTGCCAACCTAGCAGTTCGAAAGCAAGAAATTGCAAGTAGATAAATAGGTACCGCCTCGGCGGGAAAGGTAACAGCGTTCTGTGCACCTCGGTGTTCAGTCATGCCGGCCACATGACCACGGAAGCGTCTTCGGACAGCGCTGGCTCTTCGGCTTAGAAACAGGGATGAGCACCACACCCTAGAGTCGAACACGACTGGTGTCCTTTACCTTTTATTTTTTACCAGTACACATAGGTTTTTCATAATGGAGCAAACAGCAACTTTAGGCGGTGGGAAAACGGCACAGCGAGAAGATTAACACCCACCCACACCATGCTGCTTTTCCCAAAAAGGTGTAGAGATGGGAGATCCGGTTGCCTGGCTAGTTTAGGAGGAAGCAGTAGCTATGCCAGTAGGGCATTGGAGCAGGGTGGTATCAATGGGAAGAGCTCATAGAGCATTGCCTGCTAAAAACACACCCGTGCCCACGTAGAGTGGCTGTGTCTCCTACTTTACAGAGGATAGTCCTCTTTTTGAAGGGCCGTGTGGCCCAAGTCTGGTGTAAAGAACAATAAGAAAGGAGCACAGGGTCTTCAAATTGCCCATCCGCAGCTAGCACCCGGACAACAGATGCCTGAGCTCACCTGGGCACAGTCATTCCCACAATGGTGAGATGTATTGCATTTCTGTTTAAATCATGGTAATTGTTTCTAAACGTGCATCTATACATATGTATTAGCATATGCAAATATTATGCAAATCTGTGTTCTCGTCTGTCTCTTCTTTTAGCAGTGTATTTCCTCTTTTGGGTTGATGTGTAAGAGGGCAACCCTGGGCAGTCTTCAGGCTTCATGACAATCCCATCATGAAACTCACATATCTGGACAAAATAACTTTGTCCCATTCTACAAGCCAATATGCCCAATCCGTAGTGCAGGCATGCCCGCAGGCGGTATCCAGCCCATCAGGCTTCCCCAGTCACTGCACCAGCTTTTTCCTACCGCGTCTTCACCTCTCCCAGCAGGGAAAAGCTCTTATCTCCAATCAGCAGCTGATCTAAGATAAGAGCATTTCCCTGCTGAGAAAGGGAGCCTTTTTCAGTTCTGAGATGGAAACACTCTTATTGCCTATCAGAGGTGGGGAGACTGGGTGGTAGGGGTGTACGGAACTCACCTTCGAGTCCACCGTGGGGGTCTGTGGGGGGGGAAGGCGATCCGTTCCTCCCCTCGGAATCCTGCCTGGCCAGATCCGCTCTGCAGTGCATCTGCGGAGCTGCCAGCCGGGTCCATCCGCTGCCACCCTGCCTGTCTTTGGACACAAATGGCATCCAGCGTAGCAGACACCATTTGCGTCCCTGCCATTTGCCATGATAGGCTATGTAAATCTTTATGTAGCCTATCACGGCAAAGAGCAGGGACGCAAATGGTGTCCACTACACTGGACGCCATTTGCGTCCTAAGACAGGTGGGAGCAGACAGGACAGGTGGCAGTGGGTGGACGGACAGCAGAAGGTAGGATCCAGCCCCACGTGGATTCCCCCGGATGGTGGAGGTTAGTCTTCCATTCCGCCACAGACTCCAGGGAGACAGATTCTTAGAATCCGGCCTCATTGGAGTCCGTGGTGGAATTCTCCGCCATCCCTACTGGCCTGGGGAGGAAGTAGGGTTGGACGGAACACTTACCTTCCATTCCGTTCTGTTTCCGCTGGGGGGGAAGGCACTCCACCCCTCCTCCCAGAATCCTCGACGGGGGGGGAGGCAATCCGGCCCTCCCCCCTGGAATCCTGCCTGGCCGGATTCGCTCCGCGGCCAAGCCGCAGAGCCACCAGCCAGCTCTGGCCACCAGCAGCCAGACATCTGGCTGCTGGGCAGCCCTGCAGGGACGCAAATGGCAGCTGTCGTAGCCACCGCCATTTGCATCCCATGATAGTCTACATAAATATTTACATAGCCTATCACGGCAGGGGGAAAAAAACCCAGCATACACAAATGGCGGTAGCCGCCGCTATTTGCATACGCTGGGTTTTTTTCCCCCCTGCTGTGATAGTATGCCGCTTATTTGCATACGCTGGGTTTTTTCCCCCCCTGCTGTTTCCTGCCTCCCAGCTGAGCAGAGCAGAGCAGAGCAAGCTGCTCCAGCTGGTCCAGGGACTACAGAAGCAGGCAAGCTCCCAGAGAGCGAGCGACCAGAGCGAGCGAACAGGGGGAGCAAACAGGAGTTGGCCAGGGGAGTTGCAGTGGTTGAAGAGTAGGGGTGGACGAAAGTCCCTTACCTGTCGTCGAAGGACGTTCGCGGTGGGGGGGAGGCGCTTCGCTGTTCCCCCCGTGAAGTTCAGGCTGGGGGGGAGGCTTCCCGCCTCGCCCCGGCCGAAATTCAGGCCGGGGAGGAGGCTTCCCACCTCGCCCGGCCGTGAACGCGAAAGTTTTTTTTTAAAAAAAAACATGCCCCCTGATAGGCTACGTGACGATTGACGTAGCCTATCATGGCTGACTTTGCAGATCTAGCCGTGATAGGCTACGTGAATCATCACGTAGCCTATCAGGGGGCATGTTTTTTTTTTCTTTGATTGCAATGGCGGCGGTGGCAGCCGGTCAAAAGACCGGCTGCCTCTCCCGCCCCGCTCGAACACCCGCCGAACCGCCGGCCGGACCTGGCACCGGGAGGGACATTCGGTGAAGGTAAGTCCCGTCCCGGGGGGGGGCGGGGGGCAGGGGGGTTCGGAGGATTTCTCCCCGAAACTTGTTCGGGGGGCCAAACACGTTGGCGCTCGGCCCCCCCGAAGTTTCGGGGAGAAATTCTCTGCCATCCCTATATGAAGAGACAAAGGAGACAAAGGAGACAGAGGCTAAGGGGTAAGTGGGCTGCAGGAAGCCCAGGGGGCTGCCCTTTATCCTTCTGATTGGCTGTGAGCTCACCAGGTGCTTCTGAGAGCTCCAACTGAATTGGAGGGGTGTGGCCTGAGTACTCCCAGCAGCTGACTGGGCGGGAAGCTTCAGTCTGTTTCCCGCCTCCCAGCTGAGCAGAGCAGAGCAGAGCAAGCTGCTCCAGCTGGTCCAGGGACTACAGAAGCAGGCAAGCTCCCAGAGAGCGAGCGAACAGAGCGAGCGAACAGGGGGAGCAAACAGGAGTTGGCCAGGGGAGTTGCAGTGGTTGAAGAGACAAAGGAGACAAAGGAGACAGAGGCTAAGAGGTAAGTGGGCTGCAGGAAGCCCAGGGGGCTGCCCTTTATCCTTCTGATTGGCTGTGAGCTCACCAGGTGGTTCTGAGAGCTCCAACTGAATTGGAGGGGTGTGGCCTGAGTACTTCCAGCAGCTGAGTGGGCAGGAAGCTTCAGTCTGTTTCCCGCCTCCCAGCTGAGCAGAGCAGAGCAGAGCAAGCTGCTCCAGCCGGTCCAGGGACTACAGAAGCAAGCAAGCTCCCAGAGAGTGAGCAACCAGGGGGAGCAAACAGGAGTTGGCCAGGGGAGTTGCAGTGGTAGAAGAGACAAAGGAGACAAAGGAGACAGAGGCTAAGAGTGGGACTCTGCTTTTAACCTCTACTGAGTAGAGGAGCAGGCACAGGCTAGTCTAGAACAATCACAAAGCTAGACACAAAAAGGGAAAAGAGGCTAAGAAAGGACAAGACTCTCCAGTGGTGGTGACCTGCAAGGTGTGTGCAATGTTTGTTTTCTTGCCTGAGAACAACATGGCCTACACCTGCAACAAGTGCAAGTTGATCACGCTGCTGGAGGAAAAAGTAAGTGGACTGGAGCGGCAACTGTCGACCCTCCGGGGAATAAGAGAACACGAAGAGTTCTTGGACAGAATGGGAGAACTACAGCAGCAAAGGGCAGACCAGAAGCTTGAAGAGCAACAGCAAGATGAGGCAGTGGGAAATGCTGAGGTGAAGAAAAATGGAATAGGGGATACTCCTTGGAAAAGGGTGACAGTTAGGAGAAGAAGAACTAGACGCCACTCTGCACCAGTGGAAGCAGTGGAGCTGTGGAACCGATTCCAGGTACTTGCGGATGAGACTGGAGGACAGCCTGCAGAGGAAGAATCACAGGGGAACCTGCATGAGAGTGAGCAAGAGGCTAAAGGTCAGTCAAACAGAGGCGATGAAATGCAGGCCTACAAGAAGAAGAAGAGAAGAGTAGTAGTAGTGGGAGACTCCTTGCTGCGTGGGATCGTGACCCAAGTATGTCGCGAAGACCCATGGACTCGCCAGGTATGTTGTCTCCCGGGAGGACAGATTAGAGACGTGACTGAAAGGTTGCCTGCACTCATAAAGCCCACTGACAGGTATTCCTTTCTTCTCATCCATGTGGGAACAAATGATACCGCCAAGCAGAGCTACGAAGAGATCACGTCAGACTTTGAAGCTTTGGGAAGGAAACTCAAGAACTTTGGGGCCCAGATAGTTTTCTCATCCATCCTTCCAGTAGTTAGAAGAGGGATAGAAAGGGAACGAAAAATACTCTGGGTGAATGACTGGCTACGAAGGTGGTGCCGACGAGAGAGATTTGGATTCTGGGACCACGGGCTATACTTCCTGGAAGATGGGCTGTTGGCTAGGGATGGGTTGCACCTCACAAAGGATAGGAAGAATGTGTTTGGCCACAGCATGAAGAACTTTATCAGGAGGGCTTTAAACTGAATCCTACGGGGAAGGGAGATGTAATGTTGGGGGTAACAATGGACATAGGCGCATGCACTGCAATGGAGAGAACAGCTCTGATAGTGCCCAATAATAGTCTTCAGACACATGTAGGAAGAAAGCCAGACTATGAAGCACATGGTCTTCGATGTCTATATACTAATGCCCAGAGTATGGGAAACAAACAGAACGAACTTGAACTCTTAATACAAGAGGGAAATTATGACATGATAGGTATAACTGAGACTTGGTGGGATGACTCTCATGACTGGAATACAGCAATTGAAGGATATAACTTGTTCTAAAAGAACAGGAGGAACAGAAAGGGAGGTGGGGTTGCACTGTATGTGAAAAATACATATCTCTGCACAGAAAGACAGGAGGAGGAGCTTGGTAGCCCCATCGAGAGCATCTGGGTTGAAATAAATGGAGCAAAGAATAAAAGGAACCTGGTGGTCGGAGTCTAATACCAGCCACCCAATCAAGGAGAAGACAAGGATGAAACTTTTGAAAAGCAAATAGCCAAAGTTTTAAGGAAGCATGATGTAGTAGTAATGGGGGACTTCAATTTCCCCGATATTTGTTGGGAGACAAATTCTGCAAAACATGGCCCCTCCAGGAAATTCCTGACTTGTGTGGCAGATAACTTCCTCCTACAGAAAGTAGAGGAAGGAACTAGAGGATCGGCTATCCTTGACTTGATCCTAACCAACAGAGATGACTTAGTGGATCAAGTAGCAGTTACAGGAACTCTGGGGGAAAGCGACCATGTTGTACTTGAGTTCTTGGTTCTAAGGGAAGCAAAAGCTGAGTGTAGTCAAACGCATACCCTGGATTGTAGGAAAGCTGATTTTCATAAACTCAGAACAATGATCAGTAAGGTCCCATGGCAAGTGATGCTAGCGAGAAAAGGAGTCCAAGATGGGTAGGAGCTTTTAAAAAAGGAAATTCTCAAGGCACAATCACAAGCAATTCCAACAAGAAGAAAAGGTGGAAGACAACAGAAGAAGCCAATGTGGCTTCACAAAAAGCTTAGGGATGACCTGAAAACAAAAAAGGACATATATAGGAAGTGGAAAGAAGGCCAAGTAACAAAGGAAGATTACAGGCAGATAGCACAGAATTGCAGGGATGGCATCAGGAAGGCTAAAGCTGAGAATGAGCTGAGGTTAGCAAGGGATGTTAAAAACAACAAAAAGGCTTTCTTCAGCTACATGCATAGTAAAAGGCAGAGGAAAGAAATGGTGGTTCAGCTATTAAATAAGGATGGCAAAATGATAACAGATGACAAAGAAAAGGCAGAGGTGCTCAATTCCTACTTTGGCTCAGTCTTCTCCCAAAAGAGGGTCTATGACCCCCCCTGGCAAAGGCGAAGTACAGGCTGAAGGGGCAGGATTGCAGCTTGAGATCGACAGGCATATGGTCAAGGAACACCTAATGACTTTAGGAACTACAGACCAGTCAGTCTGACATCAATCCCTGGGAAAATTCTGGAGCAGATCATAAAGCAATCCATCTGGAAGCACCTTGACAACAATGCCGTGATTACTCGAAGCCAACATGGATTTGTCAAAAACAAGTCCTGCCAGACAAATCTGATCTCATTTTTTGATCAAGTAACCTCCCTTGTAGACTGTGGGAATGCTGTAGACATCATATACCTCGACTTCAGCAAAGCTTTCGACAAAGTGCCCCATGATATCCTGATGAGCAAACTAGCTCAAAGTGGGCTAGATGAAACAACGATCCGGTGGATCCACAGCTGGCTACAGAATCGGACTCAAAGAGTGCTTATCAATGGGACCTTCTCAAACTGGGGAGAGGTAACAAGTGGGGTACCGCAGGGCTCAGTCCTGGGCCCAGTGCTCTTCAACATTTTTATGAATGACTTGGAGGAGGAGGTGCAGGGAATGCTGATCAAATTTGCAGATGACACAAAATTGGGAGGGATAGCTAATACTTTGGAAGACAGAAACAAAATTCAAAGTGATCTGGATAGACTGGAGCGCTGGGCAGAAAACAACAGAATGACATTTAATAGGGACAAATGCCAAGTTCTGCACCTAGGAAAAAGAAACCAAATGCACAGTTACGAGATGGGGGATACGTGGCTCAACCACACTACAAGCGAGAAGGATCTTGGAATTCTTGTCAATCACAAGCTGAATATGAGCCAACAATGTGATGTGGCTGCAAAAAAGGCAAATGCTATTTTGGGCTGCATTCATAGAAGCATCGCTTCCAAATCCCGGGAAGTACTAGTTCCACTCTACTCAGCACTGGTTAGGCCTCATCTTGAGTACTGTGTCCAGTTCTGGGTGCCACACTTGAAGAAGGATGCAGACAAACTGGAGAGGGTTCAGAGGAGGGCAACAAAGATGATCAGGGGACTGGAAACAAAGCCCTGTGAAGAGAGACTGAAGGAACTGGGCATGTTTAGCCTTGAGAAGAGAAGACTGAGGGGAGATAGGATAGCGCTTTTCAAATACGTGAAAGGTTGTCACAGAGAAGAAGGCCAGGATCTCTTCTTGATCATCCCAGAGTGCAGGACACGGAATAATGGGCTCAAGTTACAGGAAGCCAGATTCCGGCTGAACATCAGGAAAAACTTCCTGACTGTAACAGCAATACGACAATGGAACATATTACCTGGGGAGGTGGTGGGCTCTCCCATACTGGAGGCCTTCAAGACGAGGCTGGACAGCCATTTGTCAGAGATGCTCTGACTTGGATTCCTGCATTGAGCAGGGGGTTGGACTCGATGGCCTTGTAGGCCCCTTCCAACCCTACTATTCTATGATTCTATGATTCTATGATAGGCTACGTAAATACTTACGTAGCCTATCACAGCCTCCGCAGGGAAGCAAATGGCGTCCCTGCATTAGCCGTGATAGGCTACGTAAGTATTTATGTAGCCTATCACGGCTATGAAGAGGAAGCAAATGGCGGCCGCAAGACGGCTGCAATTCGCAAAGCAGCACAGACGGGAGCAGGTAAGTGCTCTGTTTTGTGCGCCTTTTGTGGGTTGGGGGCGGCGGGGACTTTGTCCCGCGTGCCTTTTGTGGGTTGGGGGGTGGGGGCTTCGTTCCGTGAGAGATTTCAGGGGGCCGAAATCCGAGATCCGTCGCGGAATTCTCTGACATCCCTAGGAGGAAGCTGCTGAGTGATTCAGCCTGCTTACTTCTGAGACCTGTCCTATCCAGGCTTGTGCTGCTTACTTGCAAGCTGACATGCAGGGGCAGTCCTGCTTACTTGTGAGTAGGCCAGGGATGCTGGAGAAATCCTCAATGGATTAAAATGAAGTTGGATTCCTAAGAATCCGACCTCCAAAATCTGCAGTGGACCAGCTCTCCTTGGCAGTGTTGGCACTGACAGGGAGAGTGGGAGGGTTGTGCTCTGCTTGCAGGTTTCGTCTAAATTTTTCCCTTTAAAAATGGCAAGATACATAAATTGTGTAAGCAATTTGCGTATCTTGGGCAAATTACGGCTGTAATCAGCATATTTTATGCAAATTGCAGCCATAAAATGCTTACTTATATGTAAATTGCAGCTGCAATTTATGCATAACTAAGTACTTTACAGCCACTATATGCATAAAATATGAGAATTATGGACACAATTTGCCCAAGGTATGCAAATTGCTTGAACGATTCACATATCTTGCCGTTTTTAAAGGGAAAAATTTAGATGAAATTTGAATGCCGGGCCGGGGGCTCTGGGGAAATCCATCATGCCCCAAGAGGGCCGGATTTCCGTGCGACAGACATCCCCCGGACTGGACCCAGGCAGATATGCACATCCCTAGAGTAAGCATCTTGCTCATCCTTGCTTCTGAGTAGACATACAGCGACTTGGGATTTGGGATGCTATTTGAAAGTGCTGCCGTATAATTCAGTCCTGCTTATGTCCGAGTAGACAGGCAGAGACTTATCCTACTTGCTTGTGAGGAGGCACAGTGCTTTGCTGAGTAGACACACAGAGATGTCATGCTTAGGATATCACTCAGAAGTGCTGCTGAGCGATTCAGTCCTGCTTATTTCTGAGCAGACATGCAGAGGCATGTTTTGCTTACTTCTGGGTAGGCTTAAAACGGTAAGAGCCACGTTTAGGGCCCACCTACTCTGCCTCTGGCACCACCCACGGATGGAATCTGGCCCCCAGGACCTTTCCCAGATTAGAACTGGCCCATGGACTGAAATATATTCCCCACCTCTGCTCTAGAGAATATCGCTGATGAATGTGAATGTAATAGAAAAGCAGCCGCTGTCAAGGGCTCCTTGGAGGCCTCTCTCAGTCTAATCCAGTAGCCAAGCCCAAACACAGACAAGGGATTCTTTTCAAAGCTTTATTCCTCTTTTACAACTTAACAACTCTACTGTTAGCAACTAGATATGAGCAGCAGAGTACATATGCCCTAAGTTGGAACAGTTGGTCCCCGTTTGAAAGGGAATTACTGGCAGACCCCTGAACTTAAGGACTAGGGAGAGTCCCTCCCCTTTTCTCTTGGATCCTCTGGGCACAGCCGTTGTTTGTGCGCCAACCGGGCACTACGCCTCCTTTCTGCAGGCACTACGCCTCCTTTCTGCGCCCTCCATTTGGCGCCACTCTCTGCGTCGGCGTCGCGCGTCCATCAAGTCTGCTTCCCGCGCTCGGTCACTCCCTGGACTGCTATCTAAGCTAGGAATGCTGGTGGGAGGAATCTCCGTCAGCTGTTGGCCCTGGGAAAGAGGAGCGCGCTCCTCTCCCAGGAGCGACTCCTCTTCCTCAGAATCAGAACTACTCTGGGATTCTATGGGCTCAGTGTCCATCCTGACAGCCTGTGGTAATATTGTTATTTTATTTGCTTATGTAACACCACCTATAGTATGTATGTGGCACTTTACAGAATAAAATAAAAAGACAGGCCCATCCACTACTCTGAGAGACAAGGGGAACCAAATTAATATGGGCAAATGCACTTGCATAAATGTAGGCTTCAGTTCAATTGGCAGTAAGGATATCCCTCATCATCTTGAGGGAATACAAGTTAGAGCAGCTCAGAGAAGTCAACCCACCATACATGCAAACCACTTTCACAAAGCCAACCCTCTTGCCCTGCAGGATGTGTTGCGATGACAGATACAGCAACACTGGAGACATTATTACTTGCAAACACATATGGGGCCTTTAAATGATATGACATGGTTGCCTTCTGAATCTGTGTGTAAATGTGGAATTTATCTACTCAAATTAATAAGGCATATTTGATATCTTTCTCACTATACATTGTTTCCATCTGCTGCAGACAGGAAAGCTTGTAATTCTTAAATGTCCATTTGATCAAATGTTCTTTACCTAAAATATGAAGATGCAACACGTCCAACCATTTGCCCTAATAGCCACCCATATTTATTTATTTATTTATTTATTACATTTCTAATTTGCCCAATAACTAATGTTCTCTTGCAAATCCATCCCCCACAAAATTATCTACTGAAGGATGAATTTCTATTAACTTCAAAAGTGTTTCCTCTTTTGATTATAGTTTCGTCTTCCAACATCTGCTGAAGTTCACCATCAATCACATTCCCCTCCCCGCATCAGAATCCAGCCTTGAAACGGCTGTTATTATAGAGATCAACTCAACAAATGGGCTGTTTATCCTTTAATGTGCATCTCAATTTGTTTATCCTTCTCCTCATCATCTCATCTCAGTTTTCCATGTCAGGTATGAGAGCTTATTCTCCTGAGATAGCAGCTGCCATCACAACTCATTAACTACCCCCATCCTGTTCCTGCTGCTTCTGAGATGGACTTTCAGCAACCATCACAAATCTAGCTTCCAATATGATAATTTTGTGTTTAAATTGACAAAGCTTCCCCACATCCTCTCTCATTAATTAATTCAAATTGGCTTGGAAATTAGCCCTTTGGAAAGGTTTACAAGCTGGCTGAAGGACCGTAAAACGTACCAGTAATAAACTAGTTTTCGGTGAGGACCGATCCAGTCCAATTTAATAGGAATTATGTTAGGCCCTGTTGCCTTGATTAACATGTGCAGTAATAGGCCTAATGTGGAGGGGAGGGGAGAAAGGGGGCGAGAAAGAGATTCTCACTCTCATTAGGCAGATGTTGTGGACTCCACAATATACAGAGAAATAAAGCAGGGGCATCGAGCCAATTTTAAAAAAACAAGACAAGATGTTAGACTTACATTGTGACTGGTCTTTTTCCCCAAAAATATTTTCTATTGAGTTTCATATAAAAATTTGATACGATACATATTGCTTCATTATAAACATCTAAACCAATAACATAAAAACAAAACTATCACTGGGTACATGGCATTCCTAGAATTGAATTATTTTTCTGTTTAATTTCAGGATTCCGTGACTGGTCTTTTTAACCTACCTTGGTGCCACAGGACTCTTGTGTCGTTTTTGGCGCAACTTACTAACATAGCCACCCCTCTGGAAGCCATTTAGATGTGTTCCTTAGTTAGAGGTTTGTTTGTAATCCAAGATTGCAATTTCTCTCTAGATATTGGCCATATGTCCCAGCTCTTGATTCCATACCATGTCTGATGTAGATGCCCCACGTTGGTCATCTTGTGAAACAGAAGTAGCCCCCCCCGCCGCCCCCGCCTTTTCAGTTGCATGTGGATTTCAGTTGCACCACCATTACAAAAGGGAGTAAAACTGTTTGCCAGGCAGCCAGTGTCCAGAAGAAGAGGGAACAACCCTTCCTACATCTAATCAGTTGTGCACAGAGGGAACAACCCTCCCTAAATCTAATCTAGTTGTGTATAGTGGAGGCAGACTGTGCATGGGGGCTGTGCATCTGAATGTGGTGTCCACCCAACACCTCATGTGGTTCTCAGGGTCATATGGCTTGCCCTCCCCTGACGTATTCCACCCACACGGAGTTACTTCCAGTGAGATGTGCATTTGGATGTGCATCTGAATGAACCTTTCCATCCATGTTTGATCCCATTTATTCATATGTGAATACAGGGTGTATCTGGGTGAAAGCCTTGCCCTGGAGCACTAGGGGATAATGATAATGCTTGTACAGCATGACAAAATGGGAAGCAACAGTCCTGTTGCCTGGACATTCCCTGTTTCCCTCAACTATCATTCAGAGTGAGTGCAGTAGGAGGTGTCAGGGTTCCCCTTATGACCTGGACCCCCTGAGCAACTCCGTAAGGATCTCTTGCCTCCTTAAGGGTCCCACCTTCCTTCTTTTACCTTCCTCTTTCCCAGTAATATGGGGTTTAGGCTATAGATGTGGGGTGATTGACACCCTATACACAGGGTTTAACCACAACAGTGTACTGGTAAATTAAAGCAAGCAAATCACAACTAAAGGTCTTTACACAAAATAGCTGAGTGATACAAAAGGCATTCAGAGAAAATAAAAGTTGGAAAACGCAAGGTCCTTTACCCTAGCTGTACTTAGTCTTCTCCAAGCTGCTTCTTCCTGCACCCTCTTCAAGCTCTGGTCTCCCTGACTCTAATCCTACTGGCTCTCTCACTTTCTTTATATACCCACCTCCCTCAAAACTGAAAGTACTGCTTCAAACCTGAAGAAATGAAACTTAACTGGGGAAATGAAACTGACACTTAACCAGGGAAATGAAACTATTCCTCTCGGGGATACCGCCCCCAAACAAAAACTCCAAGCCCCTAGGCCTGACCTTTTTCCTTTCCTTGCCTCTGTAGATCTCAGACCTTCACAGGGCTTCATTTACCCTCAGTGATGTCATCACCCAGCCAAATCTGGTTGAATGTTTGGCATTGTGACTTCATGATGTTCGCCATGTGATCCCTGATTGGCTAGGATCCTGTACTGAAGAAACCTTTCAAGTAAAAATATGGCACAGAAATAGCACCATATTGAGAAACAATGGCAGCAAATAGGTATGAAAAAAATGTGCAAAGGAGTGGAAGGTAGGGTTTTTTAAAATGAGCCCTAGCCTCCTCCCACCTCATTTTTACACTGAAATTTGAACAAAAATTTGGTGCAGCACTAAATAGGTGGCCTTAGGCAAATTGCTCCCTTTCAGCCTAGCCTACCTCAAAGGGTTGTTGGGAGGATAAAATGGGATAACTCTGCATGTGCCTCCCTGAGTTCCTTGAAGTATAGGTGGGTCATAAAAGTGATAATAGAGAAACAGGGACAAATGATGCTCAAAGGCACTGCTGAAATGCTCCCCCCTTCAGAGAAGTATTGTCATGCCACCAGTGTCCTCCACATCCAAGGTTCACTACAACAAGAAGTAGTGAGTTCCAGGGAATCCTTGAAGGGTATTTTAGTTCAATATTTATAAAATACACATGAACTCACTTGGTTACATTAAACCATTTTCCTGAGAGTAGAACGAAAGCCTCAGATATGGCTATATGTGTATTTCTCCATCAGTTATTTTAGATGTATTTATATTTACATGTATTAAGATGAATGATTATTAATCACATCCATATATTATGATACAGCAATATATTATTAATGTTAAGTGTGTTAAGTATTATGAAAGTAACCCTTATATATTCACAAGATAAATATTATATTATGTTATTATTATTATTAATGTATTCATAAGATAAATATTCATAAGATGAGCACAATCCCTGCCTCTTGAAATAATCCCATCTGTGATGGCACAAAGCAGAATGGCGGCGGCGGGCGGGGGTGTCTTGGCACAGAAGGACCCAGCTGGTCAAAAATTGGCCATGGAAACAAGTGGGCTGGCTCCATTAAAACCTGACATTCTTCAGCTTCATGTGTGACTGCTGCTGTTTCCGTGCTGGGCCCCTGGGAGATGTGAACATAATATTCAACATAGCAAGTGCACAGAGTAGAGAGCATTTCATGGAAATGGATTCTGCTGCCAGTCAAGGCCAGCTGTGGTAATGTAATCCACAGCAACGATGCACACTCATTACAGATATTTAAATGAGTAAACAGACTCTTCATCAAACGAAGCCGTGTTAGAGGAGATCCTGAAAAGATGCGAGCGGCTGTGGGATTAATGAAGGACCGTGCAATCAATCGCTACTGGCTGTGCAGTCAAAACTCCCAGCAAGAGAGAAAATAGGGGTGGTCCTCATGGGGGGGGGGAGGAAATCCCCCATTGGTTAGTTGTAATTGTTAGTTAACTACAGCTCTAGAGCATCCCTCATGAACAATGGTCTGAAGGTGAAAATACTGTTGTGTTCTCTCACCATTGCTTGTGCCATAGGGCTCTTGACTGAGGCAATGCTCGTACAGTGTTACATGAATCTACACACTATTCATGATGTAGTGCATCTGTATGGACCTTCCAATAGCATGCCATGATTATAGGGACTGTTATTCCCTTGAGGCTACAATCCTATATACATGTAACTAGAAGTAAGTTCTATTGAACTCAATGTGGCTTAGTTATGAGTAGACACATATGCGATGGCACTGCAAAGCAGTAGTGCTCAAAGTGTCAGGCAGGCATCTCTGTGGAGAGGAAGATGGTTGCCATCGGAGGTTCCAGCTCCTCTCTGAACCCTTTCCGGTATGTCTTTTGATTGGGTCAGTAATTGGCATGGCAAATCCTTTGACTCCTATTAGAATCAATAGAATAACCATCTTTCTCCCCCACTCCCAACCTTTTTGCGCTGGCATCCTTCCCTGTGACCATCCTCGACCAACATCATCATGGCCTGTCTTACATCCGGGGAGGCTTGGGCAGTTAGGAGAAGCCTCTGTTCCATCCCTTACTATAACGTGGGCACAAACCAATAGGATCTTTCCCGAGATGTAGGCAGGGCTGCTGTTTTGGAGGAAGTGCCACTGCAATAGCACCAATGGCTTCATCAGGACCCTTCATTATTTATTTAGCACATTTACAACCCATGTTCTTCCCATCGTAGAACTCAAGATGGCGTACATGGGGTTCCCAGGTGATCTCCCATCCAAGTACTGACCAGACTTAGACTTGCTTAGCTTGAACAAGTTGGGTGCATCATATGCCCCCAGACCAAAGCGTGGGGATGAGGTCAACATGACGGCTTGTAAAATCAGGAGAAAACCATTGTGAATGCCATAGGGAAAATTTAATTTTGTCATTGATGCTGACTATGATCCCAGGAAATGACATCTTCCCCAAAAGATGTGGGAAGTGGGAGCCATTTGTTTTACTCCTTCTGGAATGCAAAATAACACCTATAAAATGGAGGCGAGATTAAGCCCTTCTTAATAGATTTTAGTGAACCTGCATTTTTATCGAGCTTCTGACCCCATTAATAGAGAATGATGCAAATTCTATTCCCTTTAGACCTAGCTGATTTTAATTAGGAGTCTTAGTAAAAAGAAAGAAAGACAGACAGACAGATCCCATAAAAGGACACTTAATTGCACAGACCGATATTTAACATCCCATGTTAATAGCTGTAGTGTAGAGAGCTATGTCAGTCAATTACGATGGGCATTTCCTTCTAAGAATAATGGTTCCTCTAGTAGTAGGTAGAGTTTACACCCATAATTCTTACAGAGAATTAATGATCTTTTTGTTACATGACAAAAAGTACTGAGGAGAATATGGGGAAATGTACAGGCCTGCATTATTTTGGAACCCATCTTTGGTGAGTTGGTTTGCAGTGTTGTGTCGGTAAGATACCTCATTGTAATCCTTATTGCTCCTGCCGTTCTTGTTGTGCACAGACAGTGCTAGAAGGGGGTGGGGACGTGTGCCCCCCCCCGAAAAGTAGCTTCCTCCCCTCTCCCACTCCATTTCTGGACCCCATTGTTATCTGAAGAAGAATTTATTTATTTATTTATTTATTTCATTTCTATACTGCCCAATAGCTGAAGCTCTCTGGGCAGTTCACAAAAATTAAAACCAAACAACACAAGAAGAAGAAGCACTTTTCACATACAAATGAGAACTGAATCAAACTGGATTCAAATAAAGTTGAAGTCCTAGGCATGCTTGCACATGGCCTCCCAGGGTTTATGAGACCAGGGGCAGATTGATGTTGGGGGCTTTGCCACTGTCTCCTACCAAATGGACGGTCAACCTCCAGCCTGTAGACCTAATCTGACAGTGGCCCATCCGGCCCACTGTCAGACCTTTTCCCAGTCCAGGAAGAGGTATAGCCTGTTACACCAATACTGAGTCAGAGGGTGGTGCAGCTGTAGAACCAGGCCCAGCCATGGGAAACCAGATGCCTGAGAATTCCGTTCCACCAGGCTTCCCACCTAGTTACAAGCCAGGAGAAGGTGAGACTCAGGATGCTAATACAGCTTGTCTTCCACAGTGAAGAGACCAGAACTTGATGGAGTCCCCGGCTTCCCAGTCAAGGACATCTTCCATGGGAACAGGGCAGCAAGGAGAGGGGGCTTCTGAAGGGTGTCCTAAGATGCATCATCAATTTAGGGTGTAATCCTATGCATGTTTAGACAGAGAAAAGGCCTACAACTCCCAGCATTCCCCAGTCAGCAAGGCTGGCTGAGGAATGCTGGGAGTTGTAGGCCTTTTCTCTGTCTAAACATGCATAGGATTGCACCCTTAAGAAGGCAGAACAGACGTTTCCAGTGAAGCGTAGCATGCATTTGTGAGCTAGGTTTCCCTGCCAGGATCAAATGACCAATAGCAGCCTCTCCCCTATATTTAAACAAGAGCAACAGACAGGAGTTTGCTAAAAGCAACATTTTTCTAACCTAGAAAGCTTCTTTGTCTTGCTTCTTAGATAGAACTGTGTCTTAGATGGAACCTGGCTTCTGTCTTGCTTCTTAGATGGAATCCAAGTCTGTTGGAATCTTTTGTTAAGATACCCATAATATGATCCTAGTCAAGGAACTATGTTATAATCTGTTCTATGCCGATCTTTATTAAATCTCTGAAGTCTGACTAGAATTACTACAATACAAGCTTTACTAAAACTTGAGCCTCAGTATCAAGAAGTCAAGTTCTGACACGCATGGAGGTTTTGACCATCTGGTCTACAAAAGTTGCCCCTCTGCAGGCACTGTACATGATTTTCTCCATTGCATCACTGGGTTTGCACAATGCCTTCTTTGCATGGTTGCATCTGGATCTGTGGATGACTTTGGCCACATTTAGATGTCACTTTAAGCCATGGTGGCTTAATAAACTATGCACAGTAGCTTATTTTTGAAATAGTCCACGATGCCCTGCCACATGACTGGGCTAATAAGCTACTGTAATAAGCTCACAAAGGAGTGGAAATCCCACGTGCACCAAAGAGGGAGTGGCAGCTATAAAACCTTGGAGGTTTGCAGGATCAGGACCAAACTTTACGCACAGCTTCTCCTAGTCAGGAGGCACCTGACACACCATCAAATCCCCGTGTGATTACTCACAAAGGAGTAGGAATTCTGGGTGCAACAAAAAGGAGGTAGCACAAATAAACCCTTGGGTGTTTGCATGCTTGGGACAAAACCGTCAGTTGTGCATTTCCCCACATAGCTATTGCTGGCATAGACACCTTTAGTGTCCAAAATTGACGACAATAACGTGGAGTTGCGCATTTCACCCCTTCTCCCAGACATTGTTGGCAGAACCACTTCTTTTCGCTTTAGCGCTAAGGAGCTATAGCACTTTTGCTTTAAAGCGAAATAATGCAACCCCCCCCCCCCCGTGCCCCAATACCTATTGCTGGGTTGAAGCCTTTATTGTCTCAAAATCACTAAAGCACCAAAATTGCTTTAGTAATACAGTGGAGTTGCACATTTCACCCACCACCACCACCACCACATTGCTGCCAGAGCCGCCTCTGTTTGCTACAGCGCTTTACCACTAGACCAAAATTTTGTAAAAGCAGAATTGCACATTCTGCCCCTGCCCTCACCATTTTGATTCTTCGTGGAAATGTGACCAGAGAAGGACAAAGAGGGTGGGAGCTATAACTCCCTGACAGTTTTCTGAATTTGGGTGACATTGCACAACTGGGGTGCCCTCATGGGGAGCCTTACGATGTTGTAGTGGATAATTGCGTAATTTCGCTTCTTCACAGAAAAGTGTGCATAACAGGAAAAAGGGGGTGGGAGCTATAACTCCCTGACAGTTTGCTGCAATGGGGCAAAATTGCACAGATGGGGTGCCTTTATGGGGAGCCTCCAGATGCTGTAGTGGATAATTGCAGAACTGCATTTCTTCATGGAAAAGAGAGCAGTTCTTTCCCTATTCCCTGATTTCCAGCAATTTCCTAACATGTGCAGTTCCAAAGTAGCGACCAGAGAAGGCTGTCATTGTGTAACTTCACTGTAGCAGGGCAGTGCGATAGCACGAGGCTATCATTGTACATGGCGAAAGCTGTCATTTTGTAACTGTAGCACGGTATCAGGGAAGGGTGTGCTTGACTGGCTGCAGTTGTCCCTTGGCTGCTTGTCAGATCTTGGAAAAAGCAGGCTGGAGCAGAGCTGCCACAGCGGTTTTGACTGCTCTTGCCAGCTGACTGTAGGCCATCAGAATAAGCCACACTGAGCACCAGACCACACAGTAACCCACAGTGGGTTAAATAACCCTTACTGCAGGGTTATCAGAGTGGCTTACTTTGGCCAAATAAGCCATCATGGATTTAAAAATTCCCGACGATACAATAAGCAATGATGGGTTAAATAAGCCATGTTGGCTTAGTTAACCCATTGTGGGTTATCGTGTCATCCAGACCCAGTCTTTGTAAGACAAGATACCTCCAAATGTTTAGCTCTGTAAAGAAATTATTTCACAATGTGTTGTAATTTTTTTTCTAATTACTTTACAAATTAACAAACACATGTCTAGCACATTTCCCCATTTTCTGTCTACGTTATCTCATTGGAAAAATGTTGATATTGAGCAATGTTTCCATTTGGGCAAAAGGCTTTCTGCTGTGCAGTCACATAGCATGATACATAAAATGTTTGTGCTGACCAGCAATAATGTGTTGCAGGAAGCACCTGTGGTTTAGAAAAGTCTTCATGTCACAATACAGAAAGTGCAATTTTCCCTCACTAGCAGCATGCAGGAACTGCTGGGATCAATACGCTATGCTGAAGTCAGCAAATGTCTTTCATGTATTCAGCTGACTGGTTACAGCTGAAGGCATGAGTAAATGCCACTTCCCCATTAAGTAAGAAAGATAGGCAGTGCTTCACTAAAGCATATTGATTGCATGTTTTAAGGCTTTGTTAAATGTTTCAGAAAGAAGTTTATGCATTTCATTAACAGACCTTCTTGTGCTACATGGCATGTTGGGTGAATGAATCTTTTGTGACATGAAGGCTTTTCTTAAACAATCCAATGTTATTAGGGGAACAATTCATTCATTTTGCTGTCACTATAGATTTTGTGAAACGTGTTTGTTTTCTGAAGGTGAAAATCAATTCCCGTTTGCCCAGAATCCAGGCAAAGTCTATGACAATGAATTGGTTATTGCCTGAAAAAGTTTCTTGGGGGAAATCTGCCACATACTCATACCACTGGTTTTGCTACAGGAATACAAATAGGATGAAATGGGACAGCATGTGATGGGCAATAGCTCTCTGCACCTTGTGTTTCTCTTCCAAAATATATAGGACTAATGCAGAAAATAGTAAATGCAAGCCAGCTGTAACAGGAGACCGTGGCAAAAGGCACAACATAATAACCACATAATGCCAATAGGTTAAATTATATACTAGAATGACATCAAAATCCCAACATCTTCTTCAGTCCATATTCCTGAGTCCAAGGGCCAATCTACATTGCGCCCACCATCACAATGAATTCGGTGTCCTGTCGGGTTAAACGCTCTTGCATTAAAACGTGATTATCCACACTCACCCATTTTCCCCGTTGTGGTGCTTCATCGAATGCGAGAGCTCGGTTCACACTCGAGAGCTGTGCTGTTTTCCTGCTCTTAAAGATGGGGTCTCTCATTGGAGGATCAGAAACTCTTCCTGTTTCTGCTGATTCCGCGCCCACCACGCTCACAGCTCGCTACGGCCCCATGTCGTCTTCCGGCTACTGATCGCATAGCTTCCTCAGCACGCAATGTTTCCTCAGCAACAAACAACGGGCTGGATGTGTGCGTGCTTGTCTGATCTCAGAAGCTAAGCAGGGTCGGTCCCAGTCAGTAGTTGGATGGGCGACTGCCTGGGAATCAGGCTTCCTGCACTGACTAGGGGGTTATTCTATCCCTTCAAAAGAGACTAAGTTTTACCTGCTCCTATCCTCCGCTTCAGATTAATTTTTTTAAATTAAGGCATTATCTTCAAAGGATCGTGGCTTTTCCGCAATTTTTTTTTTCTAATTCAGGCATGATCTTCGAAGATTTGGCTAGATCATTTCTGACCCTGGACTTAATGGTCTTAGGGTCCCTTGCCTTTAGATGGCCAATTAAATCACTTCAGTTGTGAAGCACACAGCTAACATTTCTCTTCTCTACCACCACCACCACCACTCCACCATTCCATGCTTTCCAACAGCTTCTGCATTCCTGATGTCAGAGCAAAAAGTGTAAACACTGTTTGCCAACTCTAGCAAAAGCAATACTCTGAGCATGTGCAGTTTTGCATTTTGAACTCACCTAAATCATTGTGATTTAAAATGGAGTTTACTTCTGCTACCCTGATGCTAAACACATTTACTTGGGAATAATAAGCACAATCTTGTCACAGAAAAGGATCATATCTTTTAGAAGTGAAAATAGTAAAGGGAGCATCTAGATCCATGAGCATCTATAAGCCCAGCCAGCTGCCCCCTGACTATAGAATGTATTTTTAAAAAATAAGAAACAAGACCCATGCTGTCCCCAGTGCTGATGCTGGGTCTATTTGCCACTGCCCTATCACTTGTCTTTTTCTAGTGGTCATTTGGGGGCTCTCTGGGCTGCGGGGCCCTCAACTTCAGCCCCGAGGTCCAACCTTGGCTGCCAACAGTCAAAAGTCAAGAACCTTTATTCAGGATGATCTTACAGAGCCAAGGGACAGTTGGGTCAGTTGTCTTCACAATGGCAGAATGTTGGAGTCCAGTACAGCCCTGAAGAAAACAATTCTGAGTTTTTGACAACAAAGCCACAAATAGAAATGAGCCAGAAAGATAAATATTGCACATGGTCAGTTGGATCAAAAGATTACCTCCTGTGAATGAAAGTGTTTTAGAGGGAATTCCTTCCATTCACAGAAGGAGAGTTCTACTTACAAGAGGACCCTCCCCCTCACAGACAGCTCCTTCCATTCACAGAATGGAACCTTTGGATCCAACTAGGATGGATTGGTATATTTCTGTATATGTCAGTTTTGCGTGTGTTCATTCATAGGTCTGTTCCCTCGTGTTTCTGTATTAATTCACATTAAAAAAACCAAACATCCACACAGTAATTTGTATTTAAATACATATTTTGGATATATTTTTTCTCACAAAAGGCACATTTCTAAATGTATTTTCTCTCAAAGTCCACATTTCTAAATGTATTTTATCCTCAGATGCACATTTGTATTTTGATACATATTTTGAGCCAAGAACTGCATCGCAAACAAATGCATTCTGGATAGCACATTAGTCCAGGAAACACAGAGCAGGCTGCAGCTATGCACTTTCCTGGGACTAGGTAGAGTAACCCTCACTGAATTCAATGGGACTTACTTTTGAGTAGCCATGTCTAGGATTGTGCTGTGTGGGAAATATGCAATTTTTAGTATGCAGCCGTATCCTTTTAGTTATGAATTGCAAAACTCAACAAGATCCTTACACAATACTCTTACTTGTCTCTATTTTAAAGTCACATGTTTGGTCAGTACCTTTTAGGACTGATGTTAAAAACAAAGTAAAACTCTGCCCACAGTTGAATGTATTTCATGTCTTACTCCCTTTGACTCCTGCATTTTGGGGTGTGCTTTTATATCTCTCTTTTTATATCTGCGTTGGCTGGCCTACATATTCTCCTTCTCACTCTTTCCTGTCTTATATTTCATATATGATTTTCTTTTGTAGCTCAACTTCATCTGTCATTCCTCTTCAGCCTTGGAACTTTTAAATGTTTAAAAAACACCCACCATATTTATTCGTTTTAAAAATACATTCTGACAGCCTTAGGCTATGTATACAATGTTTTATATAGAATTCTCCAAGCTGCTTTTCCTCACCTAGCAATCACTGGATCCTGAATTGTATTTTGCATTGCATTGTAACTATGAGCCATTAAAATGTAAATATGCATACAATAAGAAAAATGGCATTTTAAAAAGAGCAATGGAACTTTCTTATCACTTATACAAGCAGGCTGAATGTGAGTAATGTAATATATATCTAAAATATTTTAGTACAAAAAGTCTACTTTGACTTTTAAGATTAGAAAATCAAAAAGAAGGGAGCTGAAAGCATATGAGCCAACATACAGGATTGTTACATGAAGGAATGAATTTTCTTCAAAGCCAAAAATAGCACTAAATTGTCTTGATCTCCTGGGAAATTAAAGGAACTGAGACAGGTGTATTATTCCTGCCTTTAAAAGTCTCCCTTATGAAAAAGAAAACAAGACAGTAGCTTTCTACCACTATATATGTATGAATGACCCTATATATGTATATATACCCTATATATATGAATGACCCAATATATGTATATATACCCTATATATATGAATGACCCTATATATGTATATGTATGTGTATACCCTATATATGAATGACCCTACTCACATGTACAGCAGTTTTTCATTGACTTGTTTGCAGTTACATCAAATCTCCATCAGGCATAAAACCGTGAGCCCCGATTCTTCTGGAGGCCTACTGTTGCTAGAAATGAATGTTCCCCAGCTTTACACCCTGCTCCCAAAGGTTACGGATGGCCATTTTTGCTTCAAATATAACTTAAAGCACACTTGGGCCTACCTTAAGCCATTCTGTTCCAGAGACTAGGTGCTGAGAGTTGCAATAAATTCTGGTTGTGTCCATGTTTCATCCTACATCAAATTCTGTTCATGTAAAGAACAGAATGTGGTCAACAAGTATGGAATCAATTATGCTAGTTCACTTTACTGAGTATAGCTCCCTTCACGAGTACATTGCATGAAGGGGAATTGTATGTTGAATGGGGGCTGTGGTTCCCAGCCCCTGAGATTGTACAAGTGCCAATACCTGCATCAGGGGCAGGCAACTTGTGGCCCTCCAGATGTTTCAGCCTACAGCTCCCATTTCCCTCACCACTGGCTATGCTGGCAAGGCAGTGGAGGATTGTGGCTCCAATGTCAGTGGGGCGGCGAATCCACTCTGGGTTTCAGTCAGAACCAGCCAGAAGCACCTTGGATAGTTCCTTCAGAGTTCTGACTGGTTCTGGCTGAAACCTGGAGCAGATTCACTGCCCCACTGACATTCACTGCCCCATTGTGGCTAGGGCTGATGAGAAATGCAGGTCAATAACATTTGCTTTCAACAAAGTGCCTCATGATATCCTGATGAGCAAAGTAGCTCAAAGTGGGCTAGATGAAACAACTCTCAGGGGGATCCACAGTTGGCTACAGAATCGGACTCAAAGAGTGCTTATCGATGGGATCTTCTCAAACTGGGGAGAGGTAACAAGTGGGATACCGCAGGGCTCAGTCCTGGGCCCAGTGCTCTTCAACATTTTTATGAATGACTTGGAGGAGGAGGTGCAGGGAATGCTGATCAAATTTGCAGATGACACAAAATTGGGCAGGATAGCTAATACTTTGGAAGACAGAAACAAAATTCAAAGTGATCTGGATAGACTGGAGCGCTGGGCAGAAAACAACAGAATGACATTTAATAGGGATAAATGCCAAGTTCGGCACCTAGGAAAGAAACCAAATGCACAGTTACAAGATGGGGGATATGTGGTTCAACCACACTACAAGCGAGAAGGATCTTGGAATTGTTGTCGATCACAAGCTGAATATGAGCCAACAATGTGATGTGGCTGCAAAAAAGGCAAATGCTATTTTGGGCTGCATTATTAGAAGCATCGCTTCCAAATCCCGGGAAGTACTAGTTCCCCTCTACTCAGCACTGGTTAGGCCTCATATGGAGTACTGTGTCCAGTTCTGGGCACCACACTTGAAGAAGGATGCAGACAAACTGGAGAGGGTTCAGAGGAGGGCACAAAGATGATCAGGGGACTGGAAACAAAGCCCTATAAAGAGAGACTGAAGGAACTGGGCATGTTTAGCCTCGAGAAGAGAAGACTGAGGGGAGATATGATAGCGCTCTTCAAGTACTTGAAAGGTTGTCACAGAGAGGAAGGCCAGGATATCTTCTCCATCATCCTGGAGTGCAGGACACAGAACAATGGGCTCGAGTCACAAGAAGCCAGATTCCGGCTGAACATCAGGAAAAACTTCCTGACTGTTAGAGCAATACGATAATGGAACCAATGACCTAGGGAGATGGTGGGCTCTCCCACACTGGAGGCGTTCAAGATGAGGCTGGACAGCCACCTGTCGGGGATGCTCTGACTTGGGTTCCTGCATTGAGCAGGGGGTTGGCCAAGACTCGATGGCCTTGTAGGCCCCTTCCAACCCTGCTATTCTATGATTCCATGATTTGGAGGGCCAAGTTCCTCAATCCTGGCCTATGTGTTAGGGTAGTATCTTTGAAGGGAAACCTACATGCATATACCTCTAACACATAGGCTTTCCATGCATTCAGGAATCCTGGGTTTCAGGTCTTGTGGAAATGGAAGCTCTACACATGTAGACATCCATGTGCATAGGCAGCCCTTTTAGATATCCATGCTCAACATGTGGACATCAGAGGCACTGCTGCTGTAAAACCTCAACCTGGCCCTGCAGCTTCATTGTACATGTGCTATGCCATTCCATGCACATGTGAAGGGGGCTAGTGGGAACAAATTACAGGGATACAAGCCAGTGTCCCATGAATTTAAACCAGGCTGCAAAATTGAATTCATTATTATGATTAATAACGCTTTTATTGCAGATTAAAATTTACTGCCTCTTACATCAGTAGGGCTAAAAATAACAAGGACTGTAGATTCTTGGACCTGATGATGTGTAGTTTGCATGGATGAATGCACTTCCTTTTCAGTGCATCAGATTTCCTGGAAAACTTAAATATGTTCTTTCTGTCCAACCTGTATTTAAAGATCGAGGATATTTTGCTGTTCCAGCTGAAATTACCTCTGCTTTCTTTCCAACAATAAAAGCCATGGGCAATTGAAACAAACAGAGCTCTGTTGAACTTGAAATCAACACATTTTTAAAAACTCATATATTCCAAAACTTTGCATTGTCCAAAATACAAATGGGCCTTAAATTTGTTTATCATAGTGAACAGCTAAATTTTATTGTCACTAAGTTCTGTTGAAAGAATGAGACTTTAGCCATGACTGACTTTGTTATTTGGTTTTAGTGGGTCTTAGCCACAACTACTTAGCTGGACTGGAGCCAAGAGGAATATCCTGTATTCTCAGATTTGGTGAAAATGAAAATATTAGCTTTTCCATCTAAGAATGAGTGGCCTTTTATTTATTGAATTAGAAATTACAGCTTACTCTCCCCTTCCTTGAGGACACACAAAAAGGCATCTTAACTGTTGTTTTGTAATATCTACATTTATTTATGTAGATTTCATCAACTAATCGGATGGGTTGTATCCAGTGTTCATCTAAATTAGGGCCCATTTATTTCAAGGGGTCTACTCTAAGTAAGACTAACATTGGATAAAACCCTATTAAATTAAATGTAAGCCTTTAATTAATTGACCACCTTAATATAAATATTTCTGTTAAAGCATCTCAAATAGATGCATCACTGGTTCCTAGCTACCAAGAAAACTTCAAATTGCTCCATGAGAATGGCAACATTAGCCGCTGTTTGCTAAGACAGTCATAAAAGCAACCCTTGAGCTCACAGGATTTACCTCCAAGTAAATATTTTGCAGAATGTTATTTTAGTTCATTAGAAACCAGTGTACAATTTTCTTTCTCTCCCCTTTCTTTGCCTCAGTCAGTAGCATTCTTAATATTTTTACTGAGATTGAAGGGCAAGATTAGGCTTGGTCCTATACAAAAGAAGTTCAGAAGAAAGAAACAGCCAGAATGTTATATGGCCAAAAAATATATGATGTATTCAGAATGCTGGGTAACATTTTTTGGCACATGCTTATTTCATTATAATCTTAGTCAAAGCAACAGATGGCTGGACTATCCAGTTACCACACGTACTCTTAGCCTTGCAGTCCTTCCCATGGTGAATTTCTTGAGCCAAGGGGCATTTCATCTGGGAAGGGTGAATAAAATGGAATTTGTTTATTCTGCTTGAGAACCTTGAAAAGGGGATATTCCAAAATTGCCAAATTTGTCTATTAAACTATAGTGTTTATTGTGATACAACTGGTCAATGTCAAAGGATCCAAAATCCTAGTCTTAGAAAACACTCTTTTAGTAGTTTGAAATGTTGTGCTGAATTTCCTCAGTCTCATGTGCCTGAGGAAATCCCCTGTACTGATTTTCCAGTTTTTTCTACATCTGCATTTTGTCACACAAACAAATATTGGGCATCAAACAACATGTGACTGAACAAACTACATGTCTTGTGTAGTTTGGCCCTCAAACCATGGAATATGCCTAGATATTGGGGAAATGCCAGATATAAAGAGATCAGTCAGTGCCAGATATAAAGAGACTGAGGAAATTCCTGAGCGAACAGTATGACGCCTTGTGTATGAGGAACCCAGTATTATAAACAAACAAACAAACAAACAAGGTATGCTGAGGTAAGTCAAAGTATTACTGAGAACATCACCAGTCCTGAACAGCCAACATTTTTGAAGGAACTCAAAGTAGGTAAGAATTAATGTGAGCCTGCTAGAAGCTGGGGCGTGGGGGGGTGGGGGGTGGGGAAGAGAACACCTCTATAGTAATGTTAGACAGATCTGTCTGTTTCACTTTGTTTCACTTTCTATAATGTTTGCATTCTCCCCCCCCCTCGAACACAAGTTCATTACATCCCATTTTCATATCATTTTGTGTATGTTTTTATTAAAAGTTTGCCTGAAAATTGTACACATTTTTGTACACAATATTCTGTAATTCTTGTAAACATTTTTGATAGGAGAACTGCACTGCAAAGTTCTGAGAAGTGTGAAAACCAAAGAATAATTGCATTCCAACTCAGGTTTAGATCATGAAGTATGAATTAAGTTGGTTTCATGTTAAAATGCAAACCAAATGGATTGTGTGTGTATGTGGTAGTGGTGGTGGTGATGGGGGCACCACTGTATAGTTTGCTGTTGTTCCCTGCCATGACCCTTTCCCATTCTTCCCCTTCAGTATCCCTATTGGTTTTGTGGCCATCCCTTTTTGGCATTTATGAACATAATTGGCAAATTTCTGTTCCTCATCCAGCACATTATTCCATACTGGCATTTTTTTTTTTTAAACCCTGAAGGTGGGATTTGGCACAACAGACAGGCAATTGGAAAGCAATCACTATATTTTGGGGCAATTGCCAGGCAAACAGGGGTTTGCTTAGAAATATGAGAAATGGCTAAATGTGTGTAGATATTTGTGGAAAGGCCATGGTGGTTCAAATCTTTTCACTGTCAGGACAGCTTCCATTGGGATAAAAATCCCATTGCCGCTTTCAGTCTTGCTAGCCGGTTTTCTGCATTTCTTTTTCACATAAGTAGATGGAACAAAAGGGGGATTAAAAAAACACCAGCTTTTGTGTCAGAGATATCAATGGGTGATATCTCATTGGTGATATCTAACTTCATGCTGGTGGAAGAGAATTCATGGAAGCTGACTTGCCTGCCCCCTCCTTCCACCAAAGACCCTCCCCACAATGCTATGCAGAGGGTTAGCGAACCCTCCTAAATTGGGTGCTCCATGGCATAGGAGGCTGAGGAGGAGCCCCATAGCGCACCAGAAATGCGTAGCGTTTTTGGTGGGTTTGGGAAGCTGCTGGGGAAAGGAAGAGGAAGGGAAATGAACATTCATGAACTCCCACCCACCAGTGCAACATTGGATATCACCCTATGTCATTAAAATATCTCTCCTTTTTACCTGGAGAAGGCATAAAAAAGTTGTTTGATGCCCAGTTCATCATGTATTTCTGGCCAATGGTAACATCACACAGCATACAAAATGAACAAGTGATACTTATTAAACATCGAGGCATAGGGTCAGCTCTTTGACCACCCAGAAAACATTTTCTTTCAAGCATAATGCAGCTGTGTTTTCTAAAGAGTTTCAGAGACATCAATAATATTTGAAAAGGAAAGAGAGGAATAATATATGTTTTCAGCAGGATGTCAATCTAATGTGAGGGAGGATATATATTATTTTCGGTTGACAGCATTCCTAGCTAATGGATGCCCAGCCTTTTCTTTAAAACCGAACAAAATACTTCAGAAAAGAAGATCGCCGGTCTGACATAAAAGCAAGTTGCCTGAGCACATGGATGAACTAGCACCCTGACTATTACTTTGCATCGCTGTTGCTGAAGCATAAATGCATACTCAGAAACTGCAGTAGAATCCTTCTCTCAGTTATGGCCAACACATCATCACCTATGTGAAGGGCACATGAAGGGATGGGAGACTGCCCTGACTGCCCAACTTTAACCCTAGCTGAGGAACACAATGGCGACGTACTGCTTATATGCACTCCAAGCATACATTGGTTATATACTAGTTTAGTTGTCATGGCTTCCACCAAAGAACCTTGGGAAATGTAGCCTGCTGAGGAAAACTGTCTTAGAACACCTCCACACCAGCCTAAAACCCCACATGTAAAAGGGGGCTTCCTGCTTCCACTTTAAGTGCAGGATCACAACAGACTTCCTTTTCCCCCTCCCCTTTCCTCCTCCTTCTCCCCCTCATCTGGGTCTTCCATACATTTCATCGGTCTAGCTCCTCTCCTTGCGGTTTTTCCTTTTCCACAGAGAGAACTCAAGCTGAACACAAGTGGGGTAATGTGACAGCTCATCATCTCCTATCTATTGAAAAACAGAATAAAGGTCATTGAGTGTGGGAGATGCCCTGGATGTTGACAATGTCATCTAAAGGGCTCACAAACTTCCATGAGTGAGCAACCTCCATCGCAGGATAAATGCTCCATGTGAAGAAGCCCCCAGAGGTTCCTAGACCTCCCTCACAGAGCTACAATCCCCAGAGTTCCCTGAGGGAATGGCCATTAAACTGGTTTAGGTCTGTAGCATAGATATGCCCCTATAGATGGCTTAGGTGGAGGAATGGAAGCACAGGCACAACAAGGCTGAAGGCAGTTGTTCCATCACTGCTCCATCATCCTAGCAGCAGCATGAGGAGATGCATTGTCCCTTACGTAAGCAGCTATATTGCTGATTCAGTATACCACAGCATTGAGTCGACACTAGTATATTAATTAGGCTGTCTGCCTGAATGTTTCCTAAGGTTAGCCAAAATAGACATTTCTGTGATGAAATCCATTGCTCATTGATCCACGCTTAATAATATGAAGAACTACTATGTTATAAAAACCTGGGTTTCACATAAATGGTGTCCCATGAACTCACAAGGCCCTCCTAAATATTTAGACTATAGTTGACTTCACTAGAATGACTATTATATTCAAAACGGCCCTCACAGTTCACATCTCACTGATAAAAATGATTACTTTATTTCCAGAATAAAGTATTCTTCTTAGGCTAGTTGGGGTTGGGACCTACTCCCAGGTAAGTGATCATAGGATTGCAGCCTAAGCTAGCATCCTTCATTGACATAAGGTAAAAATGTTTTAGTAAGCAGTAGTCATGCAACACAATCCTATGGAGGTTTACTTAAAGTAAGCACCATGTTAAATGGGGCTTACTGCTATGTAATTGTACACAGAATTGCAGCATTAATTTTATCCCAACACTCCTTTATTAATTTTGACACTCAAACAACCAAGTCACTCAATGCAAAGCCCTTCATTGCAATGAAAGCAAGCTTCCACCCACTCCATGTATAAATATTCTTAGTGTAACCATGAAAACATAGCAGGAAACTAATTAGAAATAGCAACAGTTTAATTGCTGAGTATATGACCCACAGAGCATTTCCAATTTCCAGCAACATCCCAGGTGAGATTGTTATAGAAAGGCATAACTGAAAAGAAAGAGAGGCTAATTGGAACAATTAATTGAAACAACACACAATTAATTTCAGTGATGACAACCTTGACTGTGTGCTGTCTGTCAATGTGAAGAGTAGAGAGGGGGTGTTGTTGTCACACCAGATTTAGACATGGAGTCTCCTATGCAACAAAGCACATAATCGAATATGTGATATCCAAACGAATGTCTGCAGCTCCATTCTCAGGTATATCAAAGGGTCAGTTCTGAGATGAAGTTGTACATGTGATTTTACTATTGTTATGAGTGATACTTGATACAGCGAATAACTGTGTACTGACGAATATTAGTGCCAGTCAAACAAGCAAGATTAATCAGGGATCATGCTGTCTCATGCTCTCTATATTATACCTATGATACATGATTTCTCAGGTTTCTTCGGTGGTTTCTTGTGGTTTGTAGTTTTGTTTTTAAACTTTTGATTGTTTTATGGATTTTGATGTTGCATATTTTATTTAATTTTTGTTGACTTTTTTTTTTTTTTAAGGAAGGCCAGATATAAATCTTGAAAGGAAGAACTAGATCATTTGCACATTGGAATGGATCTCCATATCTTTGCTGCTTCCTGGTTAAAAAAAAGCAATCCATATAATGTTGGCTTGGTATCCACATGCAGAGCTTGTGAAATTGTGCAAAGAGATCAAATGTCTGCCCTGTTGTGAATGAGGTTTTCTCAAGCAACAACTCTCGTAGGTACTCTTGGATTCATCACATTAGTGAATCCTGATTATTTCCTCATCGCAGTGGACAACTTACTCAAGAAGAATGATCTCAAAATCAAACCCACCATTTCATGCTCAGAGCTGAAGAAATAGTGTGATGAATGTGATACGAATCAACGGCACTCTGGCTACATGTCAAGGGTGAGATGAAGCCAAGAACCGTATGATGCTGAGCTAAAAGGAAGTCTTGGGTAAATTCTGTTTCCTTTTGAACATTATAAACCAGAAAGAGGTCATTGCAAGGAAAGGAAGGAAGGAAGGAAGAGAGGATGTGTAGGCTAATCATTCTATATGTTTTATATCTTACTGTTTTATATTGTACATGCATTTTTTTAAATTCTCCCCAGGAGTTTTTTCTTTCTTCTTTGGAACCTTTGACTCCTGGCTTTATGTCTTGGTAACTACAGGCAGGAGTGCTCTATAACTGCCCAGAGTTATAAAGTTCCTTAAGGACTGACTGATCAGTTACTTCAACTGAGTGTATCACTGCCTCACATTATTCATTTCAAAAATAATACTAGTTACAGGTAAACAAATGCCTTTAAAGCTCATTCTTTAAATATTGCTTTCCTTTTCTTTTAATGATTTCTCTCTCTCCTCTTCCTTTTAAGGTAGTTCCATGTTTCCCTTGGCTGCAAAAGGCTGTAGCGAACAAGACTGGGTTTGGGCAACATGGTAACCCACAATGGGTTAAAATAAGCCACGGTGGCTTATTTAACCCATCGTTGGTTATTGTGTGGTCTGTCGAGATTTTTTAATCCACAATTGGTTATTTGGCTGAAATAACCCACCCTGATAACCCACAGTCTGCAGTAAGGGTTATTTAGCCCACCGTGGGTTTTCGTGTCATGTGGCACTCACCGTGGCTTTTTCCGGTCGTGTACAGAGTTGGCTAGCAAGAGCAGCCAAAACAGCTGTGGCCGCTTTGCTCCAGCCAGCAGAGCCCTTTTTCTGAAATCTGACAAGCAGCTGAGGGACAACCGGAGCCAAACAAGCACAGCCTTCTCTGATACCGTGCTACAGTTACAAAATTACAGCTTTCCGCAAGTACAATGACAGCTTCGCACTATCATGCCGCCCTGCTACAGCAAAGTTACACCATGACAGGCTTCCCTGATTGCTACTTTGAAACTGCACAGCTTGGGAAATATGGAAAAATAAGGGAATAGGGAAAGAACTGCTCATTTCTCCATTTGCAATTATCCACTGCAGCATCTGGAGGCTCCCCATGAGGGCACCCCACCTGTGCAATTCCTCCCCATTCCAACCAACTGTCAGGGAGTTACAGCTCCCACCCCCTTTTTCCTGTTATGCACACTTTGCCACGAAGAAGAAAAATGGTGGGGCAAGGGGGAATGTGCAGTTTTGCTTTTGTGCAAATTTGCTTTAGCTCTATAGTGAAGTGGCTCTGCCAGCAATGGCTGGTGGGGGGGGGGGATGCACAACTCCACTTTATCGTTGTTGATTTTGATGGAAATAAAGGTGGCTATGCCAGCAAGGGCTATGGGGGGGAATGTGCAAATGGGTTTTTTGTCCCAGTCCTGCAAACCCCAAAGGGTTTATTTGTGCCACCCCCTTTTTGGTGCACCTGGGATTTTCCCTCCTCTGAGGTAATTGTTCAGGGTTTTGATGGTGCATCCCAACTAGGGTGCCTCCCAACTAGGAGAGGCTGTGTGTGAAGTTTGGCCCCAATACTGAAAACCTCCAAGGTTTTAGAGCTGCCACCTCCTTTTTTGTGCACACAGCATTTCTTCTCCTTTGTGGGTAATCATGCAGGGTTTTGATGGTGCCTTTGGTGCCTCCTGACTAGGGGAGGCTGTGTATGATGTTTGGTCCCAATCCTGCAAACTTCCAGTGCTTTAGAGCCACCACCCTCTTGTCAGGGTGATGCTGGAAGTGCTGAATTAAGCCCCTGTACTTCACCCCACACCTCTCCCCTCTCACTGTGATATTGTGGAAGGTTAAAACAGGCTGCTGCCAAGTTGCCAATGGGTGAACAGAGCCACTGCTGGGGCGGGAGGACTGCAGCAGGGCAGGTGGTGGGAGGACCACTCAGATTGCGCACAGTAGCTTGCTCACATCAGCCCAGTCATGTGCTGGGGCATCATGGACTATTTCAAAAATAAGCTACTGTGAGTAGCTTATTAAGCCACCATGACATAAAATGATGTTCGAACGTGGGCTGTACCCTTTAGCTTTTTAACCCAGAAATAAAAGCTCCATCTATCTTGTTTTATTTTATACACTCTGTTAGCAAAGAGACTAGATTACTGTTCTAATCAATGTTTTTCTAAGGTATAGGTTGAGCGAAAAACTACTATTACAATTTTCTATCTTATTTAATTTTACATACATAATAACATTGAACAGATAATAACTTATGTTTATAAATAAGGCAGTTATTTTCTATTCATATATTTTCACCCAGATGGTCAGCCTTACAAAATAATTGAGTCCAAAAAACAAATGAAATACTTAACATAAGAGTTGGAATGTAAGGGCTTCTAAAAACTTTCAGTTTTATCACTGCTTTGAGCCAGTGTAGTCACCACTTATTGACTAGCTTTAGCTCTGAGATGCTAATTGCATTATAGCTCCATCAGAGGAAAAAAGGATTCAGTTTTATCCAGTCCTCTCCATAGGATGCCAGGGCTCCCATGTCTGCAAGGTGAATCAACTGCCTATAGCAGGGAAGGGATATTCCTAGTCCATGGGTCACATTAGGCTGGCGAGGCCTGCCCACCTGGCATGCAGAAGTCTCTGCTGAGGGCCCTCCCCAAAGAGGCTCTGATTCTATGTGTGTGTGTGTGTGTGAATGGGATGTGTATGGGTGTGTGCGTATGATGTGTGTGAAGGGTGTGTTCATGGGTGCGCGTGAAGTGTGTGCGCATGGGTGCGCATGAAGGGTGTGCGCATGGGTGCGTGTGAATGGGGTGCTCATGGGTGCGTGTGAATGATGGGTGCGTGGGCACGTGTGAATGGTGTATGCATGGGTACTTGTGAATGGTGTGCACATGGGTGTGGGTGAATGCTGTGTGTATGAATGAGCTCTGGCCACATCCATTGCTGGCATGCAGCCCTCGAGAGGTTTTCCAGGTAGCAATCCAGCCTTTGGGCCAAAAAAGATTCCCCAAACCAGGCCTATATGATGGACCTATGTGAAATCTGGGTAATTATAATTGTATGTAGCTGAATACATGATACTCTTCAAGGAAGGTTTGACTGAAGAGGTTCACACTCATATACATGTCTCACAGCACACCAATATTAAGTACCTCGCCGTGCCATGAACGGTGCTCCCCAAGCTTCCGTCCACTTGCATTAATAGCTTTTTTGTCCTCTAGTTTCCTATTAAAAACAGAGGATCTCTGGAATGGAGTGCTGGTGACACAAATAATTGGGAAACCCATGCGACAAGCCACAGGGGTCCTTTTTGTTTTTATTATGCCTGGACTTTTACAACTGGTGTGCATGAATTTCGTTCTGCAGTTTTGCTGTGTTTCTAGCCCAAATATATGTTTTTAAATAGGCGAAATCAGCTTGGCTGGGCCACAGGTGCTCCATCCAAAACCTCATTTGATTAGCATTTCCTGCATATTAGCAATTAAAATCCACTGCAGAATCAGCTCCCACCAACCTATCAAACAAAAATGACATTAAAAAAAATCAAAGTCAAATATTTCTTGACTTTGACTTGGGATGGGCAGCAGTGGTAGGAGCAGGGAGTTAATGAAGGCCATGCTTGGAGAGGAATGTGCTGATGTTTACCTTTTAAAAATAAATCATCCAGTACTTACAATTATATTAGTTACCTGGATCATCCTAAATATCACTTTCAGTAATAGCGGAATACTGTGCATACACAAATGGAGCACTGTGCATTCATGAAGCATTTTGGATTCATTCAATGTATTCATGAAAAGATTATTCTAACTGCAGAACAAAGTCCCCATTTGATCAGTATTTAATTTCCTCCAAATGCACACACAGAAAAATACGTTGATGGTTGCAGTTATGTAACTTTTTAAATTTATTTCCAGAGTACTAAAACAGGATGGTATAAAGAGGGTTCTCCAAAGTCTAATGGAACCATCAGAATATGTATAGGAGTAATCCATTACAGAATTCCCACCGGCACATTCGTACTGTAACTAATTTCATTCAGATCCAGACACATGCAGGCCACACCCCCAATCTCATGAACACTCTTATCTGGCCAGCCAAACAAATGTGTTGTCTTCAAACTCTAAGGGCGCAATCCTATGGCTACTAGTCAGCAGCTAGATGGCCATAGGATAGGTCGGTTCCTGGGAACTGACCTCAGAGCCCAGTCTCCGAGGTTGATTCTCGGAGAACCGACCTCCACCCACTCCCAGCTAGAGATGTACGAAAGTCACTTACCTTTCCGCGGATTATGTTGATGGTGGGGGGGCTGGCGTTCCATAGGCATTTGTAGGCAGCATGAAATGGCCCCGTGCTCCTCACTCGGAAGAGGAGCGCGGAGCAGTGAAAATGGGGCATTCTTGGTGGTATGCCAGGGCAGGGAGGGCAGAAATGCCATTCCGAGGCTTCCTATGCATCAGCTGACATCCCCTTGCCCCCCGCTCTGCCTTCCTGCGACTAGACAGCCAAAATTGGCTGACTAGCTGTGGATGCAGGCCAGCTGAAGCGCAGAGGCGAAGATGCCCTCCGCGCTGCTCCTGCCCTGCATTGGATAGGCAGTCGCCTCCCAATTTGGAGGTGACCACCTATCCCAATAGGATTGCACCCTAAATGTAACTTCCCATTATAATTGCCAGCCTCTAATTTACAGAATACAATAATCCAACACAATGAATGAAGAAGCCCTGATGGCATCGTTGATGGTGATGGTCTGTGTTTACTTGATCCATCAGTCTAAAACAATGTGAGAAACTGGGAAATATTAGTTGGAGAGGCCCTTTTCTTGTACACTGCTGAGTCTGCCGGAGCTAGTGCTCCTTGAGCATGTTAACCAATAGAGTGCAGACCATCCCTCCCCTAGCCTGAGGCCTAAGAGTTTGGCTATACCTAGTTATTCATGTAATGGCAAGAGGAAGAGGGGGCTGGTTTGGGCCTAATTAGCCTGTGGAATGTCAGAATGAATGTGAGCTTATCTCTGTCAGTTTCCTCAGAGGAAAGCAGGGGGGAGCGAGTCTCCCGTCCAGCCGTCAAGTGGTCGTCCTTGAATGTCATGCCAATAGTTAAGACAGCTAACAGCCTCTCCATGAGAACTAGCAGGAGTGGGGATTTTCAGAGGTGTCACACAGGTTGATACGTCAGTAGAGTCGAGTCGAGTCGAGTAGAGTAGAAACGCCCCGCCCTCTTGGGCGAAGGTTTCATTTATGGGCTAAAATCCTCTGTCAATTAGATCATTGGGAGATGTGTTATTGCAGCCCCACCCTTGCTTTTAAGCCGATGCCCAGGCTGGGAGCCTTTGCTGGGAGCATCATCTTTAATGTCCAGCTTTTAGTGTCTGCCATTTACTGCCTGTAACCCTTCATGTCTGGGACTTCCCCCCATCTGAGCTGCGAGAAACACTTCTTGCCAGGACTTGAGTCGGTTTCATCTGAATTGTCTCTTTGATCTGTGAATCATTACGAAGCTGCCATGGAAGGTACTGCTATACTTTTCATAGACCTTGAATTCTTGTTTGCTATGGCTTGTGTATCTTCTTCTTTGATAGCCCAGGGTGCCTGCTGGCTTGGACTGATCCTGACCCTTGGATTTTTCTATGCCTTCACCTATGTATTGTGGAGATACCAAAGTGGAAGCTACGGTCATCAAAATCTCTGCATGTGTGAGTTTACTTTGGACTTACTCATGAACCCATGTCTCGACTCTTGGATTTGATAGGTCTTGATCCATGTAGCATGGAGGTACCAATGAAGATTTCAAGGCTGAACTAAATCTCTGCATGTGTGGATTTATTAGGTCTTTTCTAGAACCCTTGTCTTTGATTGCCTGGGATGAGGGTCTGTGCCAGGAATCATTCAAGCCCTTTGCTCTGTGTTCTGAACCATAAAGATTGCAATGGGAAAACCAAGTTGTATTGATCTCTGACATGGTTATAGTTATTAGCTTTACTGTTCTTTGAATTAAATATTGAGCCTATAGCTAATTGCCATCAGCTATATGATTTCTGGAGAGCTGCATCCATTAAGCTTTTGCCATGAGGACTGAGAAGCTCATCTATGGCACCTAATTTGCTACCAATAAAAGTTCTCACTGTTTCTGGTGTTTTCTGTTAGTTTGTCAAGATTTGTTTGTGCCAAACTATGGGCACAGAACAAATGTAGTACTTTGGTCGACTTCTTTCCTTAGTGTATTTGTCACCAGCTTAACTGTGCTGAAATAAAAATTGTATGTTTTTTGCAGGCCCATTCCTGGTCAGATTTTCTAAACTCACACCTTTCAGGAGTTCAGAGCAAACATCAGGGCCAAAACCACATTAATTGTCTGCATCTTAGATTAGACAGAGGAAGTGTGAACCTGTCATTCTCCTTGACCTCTCTGCAGCATTCAGCATAATTGATCATTAAATATTCCTGGGCCTCTAACAGTGTAGTCAAATGTAAGTCCCACTGAGCTCAATTTGCAAGCAGACACACTCCATACCCCATACTCTGGGAGTAAAGATGCTGCCAAAATGTGTAATTACGCCATACTATGAATCTAGCCTGTTTGTAATGCCTATAGATAGGATCCTAAGTTGAGTTAACTGACTGTACAATCCACTGCGCTCAAAGGGATTTAATCCTGTGTAAGTATAAGTAATCCCTCACATGTCAGGGGTAAGGGACGTGGAATCACCCAGTATCTGAAATAAAATAAAATAGTAACATTTTAGCTGTTTAATATGCATTCACATCTTATAACTTGATGTAAGTTCAGCTTTCCAAATGCTGTTGTGAAGTAGTTTTCGACAAAAAGAAATAGCACCTAAAGCTTGTTCCCCAGACACTGTACCTAATTATCAGTTTTATTATGCAAATCAGTTTCCTAATGTTTAGTTGCTGTGTTCAGTGAAATGGCAATTGCTGTGAATATCTCTCCCTGGCCTATGGCTGACATTTTAGATCTTCCCTGTAAGCCTCATTTTCTTTTCTAAGGCTGCTATTTCACATAATTATTCTGCCAATATCAGGATGTCTAAATGTGTAAGTTCGTATCATTCCGTTGGTGGTATTCAAGTATATTAAATACATGAGAAACATAAGAGCCATGCTAGATCAGACCAAGGCTCCATCTACTCCAGCATTCGGTTCACACAGTGGGCAACCAAATGCCCAAGTGAAACCCACAAGCAGGACATGAGTACAACACCATGCTAACTCCATCTCCCTCCATCTCTGTTTCCATCATCCCTTAAATGTGTAGGGAACATTTCTGAAGGGGAGATTCTCCTCTCCACGTGATTTCAGATGCTCAAAAATCCTCTCCTCGTGTGTTTACTATACTTGGATTCCAAATGCCTGTATAGGGCCAATGTCATCATTACCACCACATTCCACACATCAAGAACATAAGAAGAGCACATCTGGATTGGACCAAAGGCTTCTCTAGTCCACCATTCTGTTTCTGCAGTGGTCAGTCTATGGGAAGCCCACAAGCAAGACACAAGTACAACTCCTCATGTTCCCCAGCAACTACCCCACAGAGGCATACTTCCCCTGAACCTGGCAGCAGTGCTGGCTCCAGGTTTTTCAGGGCCCTTGGGCAAGGCACACCAAATGGGCCCCATCCCTCAATGAGTCCACCTTCTTGCTACCATTGTCACCAGCTGCTATTGCTCCTTGTCCTCTTCCTCATCACTGCTGCCACTTGCTTGCTTGGTAGGCAGAGAGCCAGTGAGAAAGTCAGGAGCAGAATCTATACTTCTCTTTTCCATCACCACCATTTTCTGGGCCAAAGTGAGAGGCAGGTGAACAAGTAGATTGCAATGGTGACGAGGAGGAGCAAGTCTTGGGGGCTTTTGTCAGTGGGCCCCTGTAGGGATGTGTGCCCTCAGCAGATATGTGCCCAACCATGCCTACCCTTGACACCAGGACTGCCTGGAGGTAAGATACAGCCATCATGACTAGTAGCTGTTGATAGTCTTATTCTCCATAAATTTGTTTAATCCCCTTTTAGAGCCAGTCAAGTTGATGGCCATCACTACAACACTGTTGAACTAAACGTCAAATCTGGGACATTGCTTCTAACCTTAGTGGGCACTGTAATTTTATTCTTTGTAAGTTAATGCACAGACCTTGTGATCTATTTTGTTCCCACCAAAGGCAGTGGAAGTCTCAATAGCTTCCCCCCACCCCTATCATATTTCTTGTTAATAGATGTACTATTTATAGATGAATCTATCACTAAGAAGAGTTTAAAACCTAGTTTTCTCTGAACATCCTACACCTCATAGGGTTGTTTTTTTTTTAATCTGAAAGATAAAAATGTATCCAGTGGGTTGTGATTGGCACTCACTAACACCCTATTTGAACCCTTCTTGGCATAACTAGACATTTGAAAATAGACAAGTTAGAAGTCTCTGCCTCTTACAGTTTGAAGTATCTGCTTTTTAGAAAGTCTGTGACATATGATTTCCTGTAACAGTCAACTTCAAGGGTTTTCACACATGACACAAAAGAGCTTCTGAGTGTGTCTCTTGTTGTTATTTGTGCACATGTGACTGTTATTAATGCCGGACAGACAGTGAAATCCAGCCAATTTAAAAGAAAAAGTCAATTATGGCCCATGAAGTGTTGCTTCCATTTCAAGAAGTGCAAAAACCAATTTAAGCCCCGGTGTGTGAAAAACACATGATCAGAGCATCTTTTAATCACGCCTGCCCTTCCACTGTGTCATGCAGGAAGCCTTCCAGTCTGGAAAAGCTCACTCCTTATTCTGTACTGACAGGACTGTTCTGAGAACTGCGCTTCAGTATCATCAGCCACTCATTTGGGTGCCAAGTGAGGTAGAATATATTATATTCTTTTTGTCTCCGTTTTCCAGACTTGATTTGTAATCTGAAAAAATATCAGCTTGGCTGGCACAAGCAACATGGTGTGCATTTGAATGTTCTTGGTGAGAATTTCTAAAGACTAGTCATGCTTTTCGCACTGGGGCACAGGCACAGGGGCCAAATTGAGCCATCTGGGCTCCCCTTCCCTGGCCCTACCCCCTTTCACCTGGCCATTCGGGCTTTCCTGGCTTTTCTGCAGGTTTTTCCCCATTCTGAAAAGTTGAAATGCCCCTTCTAAGGCTTAGTAACTGTCAGTAACAGCTTTAAGCTAAAATGTGTTGATATTTTTGGTATTTTGGCCTTTTGCTTTTAGTCCTACCAACCACTGGAATCCCCCGCCCCCGGCTGAGCTTCTCTGCAATAGAATTTGGCCCCTGAACTGAAAGTGGTTCAAACCTTGTTTTAGTATTTTCATTCTGTATAATTTCTTTATCCGAGACCACAACAAATCCATGAACAGGGCTAGTTCTACCATTGGTGTAGACTAGACAGCTTCCTAGGATGGCCAAGTTCAAATGTTGCCCATCAAGCTGAAAGCCCCACATGCTTCCCAGGCTGGCTTCCTGAGCAAACGGAGATGCTGGCTCCTGCAATGGGGTAAGGGCTTTAGGAGTTTATTCTAGGGATGTACGAATTGTGCTAATACCGCGCCGCTTGACTTCCGCAGTTTGCGTCCTCTGTCCCATTCCGCTGGCCGCAAGCCCCCGAAATCCTCTGTTTTTTTTTCTGCCTCGGAAGTTACGTAAATAATTCCACACCATCCGTCAAAAAATCCTCCGCGCCCAACAGCCGCCCGTCCTGTTCCGCCATCCCACGAAACACTATTCTTCGTAAATATTTACATAGTTCCCGTTGGCCAGAATTGACCCTATGTAACTTCCACCGCACTCGCCATTGTTTGTTCTGATTCTTACGTATTTTCTCTCTTGGGGGGAATCCCCCCGTAACTTCCGCCACACTCGCCATTGTTATGATTGCCTTGGCCAGAACTTCCCCACAATTTTTGTAATTGTTTACGTATTTTTTTTCATTGCCGCCTGGAATGTTTCCTGCCCTCTGTGCGCTCCCCCGCTGTCTTGGTTTCTCGGACAGGGACAGGGACTGTGATTTAATTAATTTCTGTGTATTTGTGCTTGATGTTCCTCACATTTACTGGTCTTGTTAACCTCAGAAAACCGTCTCCCAAATTAAAAAAAACGGGGCTACAGCTCCGCTTCCACAAAATCTGTCGTCAACTTCCTGCTAACTTCCTGGATGTCGTCTGCATCTGCATTTGATGCAGATCATCTGCGTGGTGATTTGTGGGTGAAGTTCTGTTGTGTGGTGGTGGTTGTGTGTTAGTGATGATGCTTATTGGATTTGCTTGTGTCAGCGTTGTTTGTGCATTGTGGTGGTTTTGTCTGGTCTCTGTGTGTGTGTGTGTGTGTGTGTGTGTGTAGTTGTGCATTGTGGTGTTTTGTCTGGTTTGGTCTGTGTGTGTGTGTGTAGTTAAGTGGTGGTTGTGCGTGGCTGTCTGGTGTGTGTGTGTTTGTGTGTAGTAGTGTGGCTGTACTAAAATGGCTGCACCAGTGCTTGGCAGGAGGTGGGACCATGAGGAGACCAAGGCCCTCCTCATTAACATTAGGAGCAGCGAGGCGGTGGCAGCGCTGTTTGGCAGCTGCTCCTGCCGCAATGAAGTTTATTGGGGGCGGATAAAGAGGAGGATGGAGCGAGCGGGCCACCATTGGACGACGGGACAATTACGGTCCAAATGGAAGGCGTTGAAGCAGTCCTTCATCAGGGAGGGGATAGCTGCTGCTGAGAGGAGGTCACCGGTGTTGAACCCCCCGCCTACTACTGGCGCATCCTTAGAGTGTGGGTCAAGGCAGGCCAGCCCCCATTTTCACAGAGGCATATGCCTGGTAAGTTATATTTATCCCATCCCGTCATCAAGCTTAACTAAATATGAAAACAATGATGTGTACCAAAAATGAAGCTATCTCTTTGTGGTCTCATGTGGAAACAAACAAATCCTGACATTTAGCCTGCAATCCTATGCTTGTTGAACTTGGACAGAAAAAGGTCCCATCATCTTCCGGCCACTTTGGCTGGTTGAAGAAGGGATGCTGGGAACTGCATTGCTTTTT
This sequence comes from Heloderma suspectum, assembly GCF_057233095.1. Taxonomy (NCBI): domain Eukaryota; kingdom Metazoa; phylum Chordata; class Lepidosauria; order Squamata; family Helodermatidae; genus Heloderma; species Heloderma suspectum. Next base: position 103,990,434 of record NC_139459.1, read on the forward strand.
CCTGTACAACCACATGCACAGGATTATGCGGGCCTGGCTACAGCTCATATTACACACTGACACGCTGTCCATTTCCAGGGAAATGCTGCTGCCGGTCTCTGCACAGTGCACAGAGGGGGACTGGCACCAGCCCAGCAGCAACAGGACCAGCCTCTCGGTGTGTGCACATCATCCTTCTTCATGTAGTGATTGCTGAATTTTTGCACCCCACCCACCCAACTTTCTACCAAGACATTGGCACTCAAGTCAACTCATGAGCAAGTGTTGATCTGAGAGCTTGGAGATCTGGGTATAGTCCACTCAGCCATGGAAGCTCGCTGGGTGACTTTGGCCCAGTCAGAAAGCCCCAGCCTACCTCAGTGTTGTTGTTGTGAGCGTTAAATGGAGAGGCAGAGGATAATGTGAGCCGACTTGGGTTCCTTGCGCTAGGAAAAAAGGTGGCATTTATGCAGTGCATCAATAGAATAAATAAATACCATGGCATTGCAAATGTAGAAATGGGGTGACTAGAAGTGCAATGCTGTGCATGTTTACAGAAGTCCAACAGTCCCCATCACGCCAAAACTGTCAGTACTGTATAATCTGCCTCCCTAATTATCTCCTCATCATTAGACCTTGTGGTGGGAGGACAGAATCAGTGGTTCTTATGGTACTAGGGATGGTGATAGACAGATCAATGAATGACTGTGGTTTTGTTCACTCACCACATATATAAATGCATTCATTCTGTTACTGTGACATCCCACAGCTGCGCATCGTGCCTTGCTGGCGGAGGAGGCACTGAGGGCCGCAGAGAGGGAGAGAGAGAGGAGGAAGAGGAAGTTGAGGAGGAAGAGGAGGAGGAGGACACCCAGGAGGAGATCCAAGAGCCCCAACTGCAGCCAGAGCCAGCAGCAAGAGGAGCAGCATCTGTGGAGGAAGGCTGCCCTTCTTCCACAGATGAAGCCCCTCCTCTTGTGCTCCTGAGGCGTCTCTTGACAGATGTCCAGAGGCTCAGCAGGACCTGTAAGTAGTACTATAGAATGGCACCTGAGCTAACAACTCTGCCTGCAAGATGCATATTACCATTGTGCTTTATTCTTCTCTTTCTACACACAGGTGATGACCTTCAAAGAAGGGTGGAGGCCATAGAGCGGCAACTGCATCCTCCTCCGAACTGAGGCCTGCAGCCAGCCAGTGCTCAGCCCAATGTTACAATTGTTTCTGTGTTTTCTTTTGATCTGTTCTGTTTGTATATAAAGTTATTTCTAAAAAAAAGTTAACAATTCCTTGGTTCAAGTCCACATATATAATTTTTTAAATCTAGATCATTTTACGCAATGATCTCTGTGTTTGCTTACTGTTAACTACAACAAGAATGCTTTCCCAGCCAAACAAGCCCAGCTGCTGTAAGCTTCCCTCATAGGGAGATGGTCAGTCAGCATCCCTGATGTTATGAAGTATGCTTTATTTTACGTGGAGGTGCATATCACATACATGTAAACTAAACACATACCAGAGGGATCTTTTCACATAGAACTCTCGGTGCTTAGGAAAACCCAAAAGCTGAGGGAGTCAAGAGAGAGACCACAACAAGGTCTTTGAAAGCAATGCCTTGATTTATGAAAGCACACATCAAGATAATTAGAACTATACATACATTTGGGGAATCAGAATCATACTAACATTCAGAGGGGTAAAGATACACATATACAGTCAATAGTGAAGTACACTGGGATACATAGAAAATTGTGCATGTGTGTAGTAGGAATGTACACTGTTGCATAGTCCACCACACACAGTCGAGCAGCACAACTGGACTCTGCATGTGAGTTATTATAAAGCTCCGCCACATATCGCCAGTGCTTTGGGCTCTGCCCAGGCCAGACAGGGACTGCTTGTTTGGACAAAGTTCTGAGGGACACCTCAGTGTGACCACACTCACAATTACATGATTCTGCCTCATTGTCCCTCAGAACTTTGGCTCACATTAGCAGCAGTATCATCATCCCAGGGGTCCTCCTCGTCACTTGATGACTGCTCTACTCTGCTGACAGCTGGTGGTGGTGGAGGGAGGTGCTGCTTGGGAATCCATTCCCTGTTGGAGCGTATGAAGGCAAGGGTGGAGACATGTTCTGGTGTGAGTCTACTTCGGCGGGTAGTGACAATGTTGCCAGTGATGGAGAAAAGCCTTTCAGAGGCCACACTCGAGGGAGGGCAAGATTTGGCCAAACGCCATGTTTTGTCTCCCAGTATAGGAGAGGATCGGTCTCTGGGCTGCTCTGCGTTCCCAAGAAACTCTCTCTGGCATAAGCTTCCAGTTCCTGGATAGCCACATCATAAGCTGATCCTTTCCTGGATGCTTTGGCACATTTCCTCTGCTCGCTTACACCGAGCTCCACTGCCACTGAGGATTACTGGTAGAACTTTCCACAAGATGCCCCTGTATCTGTATGTCGTGTTGGTGGTGCAGCTGCTGTGGCACCATCATCGCCCCTCCTGCTGGTGATGGTGCTACTGCTGCAGATATTATCTTCAGGGGAGGTAGTAGTCCTACTAGCCTCACTCTTCCCCACGTTATTTCATGTGGTGATCCACATGCATAGAATAGTAGGGTTGGAAGGGGCCTACAAGGCCATTGAGTCCAACACCCTGCTCAATGCAGGAATCCAAGTCAGAGAATCCCTGACAGATGGTTGTCCAGCCTCATCTTGAATGCCTCCAGTGTGGGAGAGCCCACTACCTCCCTAGGAAATTGGTTCCATTGTCGTATTGCTCTAACAATCAGGAAGTTTCTCCTGATGTTCAGCCGGAATCTGGCTTCCTGTAACTTGAGCCCATGATTCCTTGTCCTGCACTCTGGGATGATAGAGAAGAGATCCTGGCCTTTCTCTCTGACAGGAAGGCCAGGTGAGAACCTTTCAAGTACTTGAAGAGCGCTATCCTATCTCCCCTCAGTCTTCTCTTCTCAAGGCTAAACATGCCCAGTTCTTTCAGTCTCTCTTCACAGGGCTTTGTTTCCAGTCCCCTGATCATCTTTGTTGCCCTCCTCTGAACCCTCTCCAGTTTGTCTGCATCCTTCTTCAAGTGTGGCACCCAGAACTGGACACAGTACTCAAGATGAGGCCTAATCAGTGTTGAGTAGAGGGGAACTAGTACTTCCAGGGATTTGGAAACTATACTTCTATTAACGCAGCCCAAAATAGCATTTGCCTTTTTTGCAGCCACATCACATTTAGGGATGTACGAAATTGACTTACCTTTTCGTGGAATCTTTCGCAGGGGGGGGGAGGCACTCCGTCCCTCCCCCGGAATCCTTGACGGGGGGGGAGGAGATCCGGTCCTCCCCCCCGGAATCCTCGACGGCTGGTGGTTCTGGCGCCAGTGGTGGTTCCGGTGGCGGTTCCGCCAGCGGCAGCTGGTCTCCTGGCCAGCTGCGGCTGGGCTGCTGCTGCCGCCATTGCCATCCTGGCTTGCAGCCATGATAGGGTACATAAGAGTTTACGTAGCCTATCATGGCTGGGTCAAAACACACACACACACAGTGTACGCAAATGGCGGCGGATACGGCGGCCGCCATTTGCGTTCCCTATTTTTCGCCGATTTATCTTACGTAAATATTTACGTAAGATAAAACGGCAAAAAATAGGGAACGCAAATGGTGGCCGCCATAGCAGCCGCCATTTGCGTACGCTGGGGTTTTTTTGTTTTTGTTTTTAACCCAGCCGTGATAGACTACGTAAAGTCTTACATACCCTATCACGGCTGCAAGCCAGGATGGCAATGGTGGCAGCAGCAGCCTGGCCGCGGCCGGCTAGGAGACCAGCTGCCGCCGCCGCCGGAGCCACTGCCGCCACCGCCGCATCTGCCACCACCGCCACTGCATCCGCCCCAGGTAAGTATCATTCCGGGGGGATTCCCCGGGGGGGCAGGATTCTTTCGAATCCGGCCTCACTGGAATCTGTGACGGAATTCCCCGCCATCTCTAATCACATCGTTGGCTCATATTCAGCTTGTGATCGACAACAATTCCAAGATTCTTCTCACTTGCAGTATTGCTGAGCCAAGTATCTCCCATCGTGTAACTGTGCATTTGGTTTCTTTTTCCTAGGTGCCGAACTTGGCATTTATCCCTGTTAAATTTCATTCTGTTGTTTTCTGCCCTGCATACCAGCCTATCAAGATCTCTTTGATTCTGTTTCGGTCTTCCAGGGTATTAGCTATCCTGCCCAATTTTGTGTCATCTGCAAATTTGATCAGCTTTCCCTGCACCTCCTCCTCCAAGTCATTAATAAACATTCTGCAGAGCCGCCGGCCGGCCCCGCCAGCAGCCGGACATCCGGCCACTGGCTAGCAGGGACGCAAATGGTGGCGGCGGTAGCCGCCGCCGTTTGTGTCCCTGCAGTCAGCTGTGATAGGCTACGTAAATGTTTACGTAGCCTATCACGGCAGATTTAAAAGGGGAAAAAAAACACGCATGTACGCAAATGGCGGCGCCCATAGGCGCCGCCATTTGTGTTCCTTATTTTGGCATGTCTTAGTCTACATAAACATTTACGTAGACTAAGATGGCGAAAATAAGGAGAACGCAAATAGTGTAGCGGATGCTATTTGCGTTTCCCCTTATTTTGGCCGTCTTAGTCTACGTAAATATTTACATAGACTAAGATGGCCAAAAATAAGGAATGCAAATGGTGGCGGCCATTTGCGTACGTGCATTTTTTGTTTTTGTTTTTAAGCCAGACGTGATAGGCTATGTAAGTCTTTACGTAGCCTATCACGGCTGACTACAGGGACGCAAACAGCGGCAGTTACAGCCACCACCATTTGCGTTCCTGCTAGCCAGCGGCCGGATGTCCGGCTGCTGGCGGAGCTTACTGTTCTTCACAGTAAGCTTACTGTTGCTCTTCTAGCTTCTGTTCTTCACTTTGCTGCTGTAGTTCCACCGTTCTGTCCAAGAACTCTTCGTCTTTTATTCTCTGGAGGGTCGACAGTCACCACTCCAGTCCTCTTACTTTTTCTTCCAGCAGTGTGATCAACCTGCACTTGTTGCACGTGTAGGCCATGTTGATCTCAGGCAAGAAAACAAACATAGCACAGATCTTGCAGGCCACCACCACTGGAGAGTCTTGTCCTTCCATAGCCTCTTTTCCCTTTTGGTGTCTAGCTTTGTGATTGTTCTAGACTAGCCTGTGCCTGCTCCTCTATTCAGTAGAGGTTAAAAACACAGTCCTACTGGTATGGAAGTGTGTCTTACAAGAAAAAGATATTTTTTTTTAAAGGAGAAAAGGGGAGGGGAGAAGCAAAAATGTTAGGGGCCTCCCCTTTGACCTCCCCTGCTGACTTGTTTGCTCTCCCTATTTGCTCACTCTGATCGCTTGCTTTCTGGGAGCTCTGCTTCCTTGTATAGCCCCTAGACCAGCTGGAACCGCTTCCTCTGCTCTGCTTAGCTAGGAGACAGGAAACAGATGCTATGAAAGATTACAGTCATCATAAATGCCTTCAACAGACATCCATTCTGAATCAGGTGAGGCTGTGCAAGTCCTGGACAAGAGCCTGAACTCAATCATGGGCTGGATGAGGGCCAATAAACTGAAACTGAATCCTGGCAAGATAGAAGCGCTGTGAATGAGTGGTTCCTGAGTCCAGGAGATAGGCTCATTGCCTATTCTAGACTCCCTCTGAAAGATCAGGCTCGGAGTCTGGTGGTTCTCCTAGATCCATCATTGTCACTGGAGGCCCAAGAGGCCATAGCAGCTCAGACTGCCTTTTACCAGCATCAGCTGGTTCACCAACTATGGCCTCTTCTGGACAGGGATAGCTTGGCCACAGTGGTCCAGGCACTAGTAACCTCAAGACTGGGTTACTGCAATGCATGCTATATGTGGGGCTGCCCTGGAGGCTGCCCCAGAAGCTGGAGTTAGTGCAGAACGCAGCAGCTCAGCTGTTGTGAACAGCTGCCCCCTTTCAGCATGAGACTCCTTTGCTGAGAGAGTTGCACTGGCTGCCTATCCACTACCAGGTTTAAGGTTTTGGTACTAGGGTACAAAGTCCTAAACAACTTGGGACCAGGATGCCTGGGACAGCGCCTTCTCTCTTACCAACCTACCCGATCACTGAGGTCATCAGAGGGCATGCTCGTGGGGGTTCCACATGGACCTATGGCCAGACTGGAGTCTACCTGGAGAAGAGCCTTCAGTGTGGTGGCTCCCATTCTATGGAAATCTCTGCCTCTGGAGGTCAGACAGGCGCCAACACTGAGTTGTTTTGGGCACCTCCTGAAAACGGCTCTTTTCCAGGAAGCCTTCCTAGGTTAACTAGCCTCAGTTTGATCGAATAATCTTAATATCATGTTTCTTCTTTTTATCTTTTCTTCATTTTATCTCTTGTTGTTCACTGCTCTGGAATTTGTTTCGATGAGGAGCGGTACACAAATGTTGTAAATAAATGAATGAATAACGTCATGTATATTTTATTATATTAAATTAGCTGATGATATTACTTTGCTAACATTTGTTGGGTACATCTTGAAGACCTCCTCCACTACCTGCTGTCTGTCTTGATTACAAAACTGCAGATGGTCCAACCCCATGGCACAGATTGCCACAGATCACGCCACTGAGAGAAGTGGACCGGCTCCACTCCAGGCTGTGATCACAGCTCATTTCATTTGCTTGCTAATGGGAATCCATTAAAAAGTGGATTCCATCATTGCAGGCAATATAGTGAAAGCTTTTTACAGACTCCTAGCACAAGCCTCTGTCCCATTAGTCCAGTGAAGTCTATGAGAGCCACATGGATACAGGAAACTATTTGTTCTTCAGGGCAGCACTTTGTAAGTACTTAGCAGCACCACTGAAATTCACATCAAAGGTACAACGCAAAAGAAGTGGACTATCTGGATGAAACCTGGCATTGTAGCTCTCTGATATCTGATTACATTTTCCTGCCCTTCCTCCAAGTTGCTCAGGAGATCATGCATGGTCCTCCCCTTATCCCCATAACAATTATGTAAGGTTGGTTAGGCTGAGAGGTCACTCTGTCAGCATCAGAGGTGAGTGGGGATTTGCATCCAGTCTCCCTGGTCCAAGGCCAACATTCCCACCCAACCGTCCTCAACCTGGTGGCCTCCAGACGTTTTGGACTACAGCTCCCACCATCCCTGGCCATTGGCCCTGCTAACTTGTCTGTACTCCAAACCATCTGGAAACCACCAGGCTGGGGAAGGCTCTCACCTTCCCCACGTTGTCTCCCAGTGATACGGAGTCATTTGTCAACCTGTCTGCACATACTCTCTGTCTTGCAAAGCCCACGCAGCGCATTTTGAATGGCAAACATCACACAGACCTGCAAGTTCAATATGCTGCATGATGGTCACTGAGAGCTTTTCTAATGGGGCTGTTAATCCACTGTATCTACTTTCAGTGTCGTCACAGAATTGAGATTCAAGCACAACATGAGGAGTGTTTCTTTTCCTGCTTTTCCACTACATAACCTCTAGGTGGCATGGTGGTGTAGCGGAATAGTGCAAATACACAAGAAGAAATTGCGCTTTCTTTCACTTTCACAATTAAATGCTGCATTTTCGCTGCTCTAAAAAAACCTCACCAAAACTGCTGGTTAGACACAGAAGTGAAACTGGAGGGCCACAATGTTGTCTAAGGAACCCATAAACAGCCACGAGTAGGGAATGATGAACACACGATAATTGCCTCATGTAGAAAAGCCCTAAAATTACTTTATATGCAGCAGGTTGGATCCAGGATCCGCTTTCCATGAGAAGAAGGGCTCCACGCACCCAAGGTCCCTCCTCTTGATATTTGGGAATACCTCTCCCTCCATTCCACAGATCACCCCATTCAGCAGGGTCTCCTGACTCATTCTATATAACATTTTCAGGGGGCTGGAGGGGCCGCCATAGGAAGGAAGGGGTGGAAAGTCCACTTCTGCCAGCACAATTGATCCAGCATAAATCTGGATCCAACCGAGCATCTATCACTTGTGGGCACCTAGGGTGGCATAAAATGTTGCTGGGGCATTGACAACAGGAAAGAGTTAGGGGTTCAGTCTGGACCTGTTTGATCTAGGACAAGGTTAACCAGGCTAAATGACTACCTTAGGATAATTAAATTCTGTCAGTCCCAACAAGCCTCACAGTGTATCTTGGAAGAGACAGTTGAATATCTCATTTGCCAATACCTAGTAAGTATTAGTGCCGTTATTATTATTTTCTAAAATCTTTCCCCTCCATTACTTGCATAGGTTACTATTGATGTATCTGGTAACCACTCACAATAGCAGTACCAAGGCTGACATGATATAATCAGCAATGAGGGATTTAAAAAAAATTATAATCACACAAGCCACGATGTACATTGATGGGCAATGTAATTTGGAACTGATCATTTCAACTGAGGCAGGAACTGAGCTTCATCAAGCACATATTGATATCGAACTTATTTATTTTTACATGCTCACACTAATAATGTGTCCTTAAAGAGCTGGGAGAACTCAAATGTATGTAAGGCTGTAAACAGAAACAATGAAATTAGGAGCCCTTCAATTGATTTAACTAAGCATTTAAAACTAATGAGTGGATGTGTTTTGCCTGCAGTCTGCAAGATAGTTCAGTTACCCAAGGTTTGGGAGAGGAAGTGAAATAATCAATACCTTACCAATCAATGTTAACCAACAGTGGGTGTTACATTAAAGCTAACAACGTTATCAGTTGACATGCAGCTGAAAATCTATTGGCTGAATGCAGTGGTTTTCAAATGGGGTGGCTTCTTGGGAAAGTTATCGGGGATTCTTCAGTGGGGAAGAGCAATAATGTCAAATATGCTCCACTGAAACTTAAGATGCTCAGCGCTATTGATCTTTGCCTACAATGTGCAGCAGCTTGAACAGCACTAAGAGGTCGCGGGGGGGGGGCAGTAAGACTACACGGAGGGAGGTGGCAGTCAGTGCAGAAGAGACAGAACCGACATCAGGGGTGGGCAGCTCGTGGCCTTTTGAAAGTACACAAGGAAAAATCAGTACTTACACCAGCCAGGTGTTTGGTGGTGTCAGTGGTGGGGTAGATCAATCCGACTTCCAGCTCTCCCTACCAAACAACTGATGGGTGGAACTTCTGTTTGTTTAAGAGGGCCCTGTGTGTGCAGTCTCGTCAGGAAGAGGAACCGCACCGGGAGTTGTAGTCCAACACATCTGGGGGCACCAGGTTGGAGAAGGCTGCTCAAGATAGATATGCCCCCAAAGTCTCTTTCTGCATGCGTGTGGCTCCTAGTTAGACTGGGGCAATTTTCTTGTTGTGACATCTGGAAGTCCACACTGCAAGTGAAAGGTGAGTACAAAACATAACATTTTTTAAAAGACATTTCCCTCTGGCTTTTGCCCCCAACCCAGCTTCAAATAGCAAAGCCACACAAGTATGATGAAGGCAAGTTGAAGCCTTGAGGTAACACCCCATCCCATTTTTTTTCTCTTTTAAACTTAAGTTTGTCAGGGACAAACTTAGTCATTGGGAGTTTCAGAGATTTAAGGGTGCAATCCTATGCATGTTTAGACAGAAAAAGTACTACAACTCCCAGCATTCCCCAGCTTGGAAGAAACCCACCCTCCACCAAGGAGCCTATTGCCCCAAGCACTGGGAGCCATTTTTGGCAGCTTCCACACACATGCCCCATTCAAATGAATGGAGAAATTGCTCCATTCATGTGAAGGGCAGGGGGGAGCCATCTTGCCAAATAAACAACTGTAGGGGGAAATGGTCTCAAGGGTCCTTGGTGGGAGGTGGAATTCTCATGGGATTCCAAGCCATTTTATGCTTTCTTCCCCTCATGCAAGTGAATGGAGAAATCACTCCATCCAGTTACAAAGAGGAAAAATAGCCCAGTAAAGCTATGGCCTTGCAGGTGCCGCGGTGCCCATGGGCACTTGGTGAGGGATCCCAGCATTGGGACAATAAACTCTGTGAAGAGAAGGCATGCCATGTGCTTCTGGCATGTAGAAAACAAAGGTGCTTCCAGATGAGGCCTTATGCGCCAACCCTCTGCCCCATTCACAGAATTTTACTGGGAGTCTAAATGTCATCTTCCACTCATAATCCTCATGTGTTTTCCAGTTGCTTCTTCTGTCTTTTTTCTTACCACCCACAATAAGTTAAGGAGAAGATGACAGAACAGCTGCACAATGCCTTCTCACCGATAGTGCTGCTAGGAGCCCTCCATCTGGAAGCACCCTAAACGTTTCCTGTAGGACTTTTCAAGGGTGTGGAACAGCATTCAAACTTTGTGAGCCCTCACCTGCAGTCAGAAGCCACCTCAAGAGTGGTTTGAATTGAGAGCTACTTCTCAATGGGCCTCTTGATAATGGAGCTAATTTAGATCTGGGCTGGGATTTGGCAGCTCCTCTCTCTCACACACACATGCACATAGCAGCACATCACGTACCAATGCGTGCAGTAGCACATCACATCCAAAGACACACACATGAAAAGATTCAAGCCAGACCATAGGCCATACACACGAACAAGAACTGGGGTGCAGCAGGATGTCATGCGCAGCAACAGAAACGTTGGTTACAACAGGACATCATATGCAGCAGCAGGAAAGATGATGGGATGCATGCAGCAGGGTGCCATACACAGCAACAGGAATGACAAGACACCACACAGAGCACCCTTTTTTCCCCTTCCTCGTTTCCAGCAATCTGTGCCTTTCCTGTCACTTCTGACATGTTCTATGACCTCATAGGAGGATTGGAGTAGGCCTTAGTCCAGCACATACTTACTATGGAGGTCTCCTCTCTGAGTGCCCAAAGGAAACTGAGCTTGGTTCAGGGACCGTGGGGGGTTTTTTCGTAAGAAGCTGTGTACTATATGACCCAGGAGCACGTGTGACATTGTGAGGGTGGCACAGTGGTTGAAGGTGTGGGGTCACTTGTTTTCAATAGGATGGAAAATAGGGCTGCGCACGGACCCCCACTTCACTTTGGATGTCAATTCGGACCTTCTAAAGCAGCCCTGCTTCATTTTGGACCACTTTGGACCCCATCCGCTTCACTTCGGATTCAGATCCGAAGCAAGATTTGGATATCTGAATCATTCTTATATGACTTTTCCCATTGACTTGCATTAGAAAACAGAAAAGGCCACAACCTTTTCATGATAAATACATGAAATATGGAGACCTGTCAGTCTCCATTGAGTTGATCCTATCTGCCAAATTTCGGAAAGTTTGGCCAAGCAGTTTTTGCTAGGCACAGATAAACTTGATTTTTTTCAATAAAAACTCTCAAAGCAAAGAGCTATAACTTTTCACTTGTTGTTATAGCTCCGGTGCATGAACTTCGGTGCAACCATGTTCATGCACTTCGTTGCACCGAAGTGCATGAAATTTGGGGACCTGTTAGCTCCCATGGAGGGGATTCAAGCTGCCAAATTTCAGACAGTTTGGCCCATCAGTTGTTGTGCTAGGTGCAGGTAAAATGTGCTGTTCTCTGAAACTCAAACCAAAAAAAGGTCAGAAGGGATAATCAGAGAAGTCAGGTGTTGAAGAATCATAGAATCATAGAATAGCAGGGTTGGAAGGGGCCTACAAGGCCATCGAGTCCACCCCCCTGCTCAATGCAGGAATCCAAGTCAGAGCACCCCTGACAGATGGCTGTCCAGCCTCGTCTTGAATGCCTCCAGTGTGGGAGAGCCCACCACCTCCCTAGGAGGAGGTCACTATCCCTAATCTCTGCTGTAAGTTTCTTTGAAGTGCAAAATAATCCCTTTCCCTTAGTACTACTTTCCTATTCATAGTTGATGATATTAGGCACTCTTTGGCTGAAAGGAATACACATTGCCTGAGAAAAAACACTGGCTCGTAGGCAGGCTGGCAGGCAGGCTGGCAGGGTTTTTTTTCATGATGAGGAATGTTGGAGAAATGGACCACAATGAGGCCGGATTCTATTGAATCCGGCCCCCTGAAGTCTGTGGAGGATTGGATCTCCTTCCTCCGCCTCCCCGCAAAGTCCCTCACTGGCCAGATCCTGCTTGCTGCCGGCTCCGAAGCCCCAGCGATATGGCCACTGCCGTATCGCTGGCTGGACTGACAGACTGCAGATGCAAATGGCGTCTGCTACGCCATTTGTATCCCTGCTCTTTGACATGATAGGCTACGTAAATCCTTACGTAGCCTATTGCGTGAAAAAACAGGGACACAAATGGCGTATTTGCATTCCTGTTCCTTCGCGCTATAGGGTATATAAAGAATTACGCAGCATATCACATCAAAGAGCAGGAAAGCAAATGGCATCCGCTATGCCAGATGCCATTTCCATCTGCAGTATGTCAGTCCAGCCAGCGATATGGCAACGGCAGCCGTATCGCTGGGTCTTTGGAGCCGGCTGGCGGTTCCACGGAGTCAACATGGAGCAGAGCCGGCCGGCAAGGATTCCAGGGGGAGGAACGGATCGCCTCCCCCCCCCGGCAGACCCCCCGCGGATGGCAAGGTAAGGGGTTCGTACATCCCTATTCATTACTATGTGCTTTTTTAGAATCATAAAATGATAGAATAGTAGGGTTGGAAGGGGCCTAGAAGACCATCGAGTCCAACCCCCTGCTCAATGCAGGAATCCAAGTCAAAGCATCCCTGATAGATGGCTGTCCAGCCTCATCTTGAATGCCTCCAGTGTGGGAGAGCACACCACCTCCCTAGGTAACTGGTTCCATTTTCATATTGCTCTAACAGTCAGGACGTTTTTCCTGATGTTCAGATGGAATCTGGCTTCCTGTAACTTGAGCCCATTATTCCGTGTCCTGCACCCTGGGATGATCGAGAAGAGATCCTGGCCATCTTCTCTGTGACAGCCTTTCACGTATTTGAAAAGCGCTATCCTATCTCCCCTCAGTCTTCTCTTCTCAAAGCTAAACATGCCCAGTTCTTTCAGTCTCTCGTCATAGGGCTTTGTTTCCAGTCCCCTGATCATCTTTGTTGCCCTCCTCTGAGCCCTCTCCACTTTGTCTGCATCCTTCTTAAAGTGTGGCACCCAGAACTGGACACAATACTCAAGATGAGGCCTAACTAGTGCTGAGTAGAGGGGAACTAGTACTTCATGGGATTTGGAAGCTATGCTTCTATTAATGTAGCCCAAAATAGCTTTTGCTTTTTTTGCAGCCACATCACATTGTTGGCTCATATTTAGCTTGTGATCCACAACAATTCCAAGATCCTTCTCGCTTGGAATTGTTTGTAATTGTTGTAATTGTTTGTAATTGTGCCTTGAGAATTTCCTTTTTTAAAAACTCCCACCCATCTTGGACTCCTTTTCTCATTAGCGTCATTTGCCATGGGAGCTTACTTATCATTGTTCTGGGTTTATTAAAATTGGCTTTCCTACAATCCAGGGTACACGTTTGGCTACCGTCAGCTTTTGCTTCCTTTAGAACCAAGAACCCAAGTATAACATGGTCACTTTCCCCCAGAGTTCCCATAACTGCTACTTTATCCACTAAGTCAGCTCTGTTGGTTAGGATCAAGTCAAGGATAGCTGATCCTCTAGTTCCTTCCTCCACTTTCTGTAGGAGGAACTTATCAGCAACACAGGTCAGGAATTTCTTGGAGGGGCCATGTTTTGCAGAATTTGTCTCCCAACAAATATCGGGGAAATTGAAGTCCCCCATTACTACTACATCATGCTTCCTGGAAACATTGGCAATTTGCTTTCCAAAAGTTTCATCCTCATCTTCTCCTTGATTGGGTGTTCAGTACTAGACTCCGACCACCATGTTCCTTTTATTCTTTGCTCTGTTTATTTTAACCCAGATGCTCTTGATGGGGCTACCAAGCTCCTCCTCCTGTATTTCTGTGCAGAGATATGTATTTTTCACATACAGTGCAACCCCACCTCCCTTTCTGTTCCTCCTGTTCTTTTTGAACAAGTTACATCCTTCAATTGCTGTATTCCAGTCATGGGAGTCATCCCACCAAGTTCCAGTTACACCTATCAAGTCATAATTTGCCTCCTGTATTAAAAGTTCAAGTTTGTTCTGTTTGTTTCCCATACTCTGGGCATTAGTGTATAGACATTGAAGACCATGTGCTTAAAGTCTGGCTTTCTTCCTACATGTTTCTGAAGACTATCATTGGGCACTATTAGAGCTGTTCTCTCCGTTGCGGTACATGAGGCTTCATCCATTGTTACCCCCACCTTTACATCTCCCCCCCCCCTTTGGATTCAGTTTAAAGCTCTCCTGATGAAGTTCTTTATGCTGTGGCCAAACACATTCTTCCCAGCCCTTGTGAGGTGCAACCCATCAGTCCATCTTCCAGGAAGTATAGCCCATGATCCCAGAATCCAAATCTCTTGTGCCGGCACCACCTTTGTAGCCAGTCATTTACCCAGAGTATTTTTCTTTCTCTTGCTATCCCTCTTCTAACTACTGGAAGGATGGATGAGAAACTATCTGGGCCCCAAAGTTCTTGAGTTTCCTTCCCAAAGCTTCAAAGTCTGAAGTGATTTCCTCGTAGCTGTGCTTGGTGGTATCATTTGTTCCCACACAGATGAGAAGAAAGGGATACCTGTCAGTGGGCTTTATGAGTGTAGGCAACCCTTCAGTCATGTCTCTAATCCGTCCTCCTGGGAGACAGCACACCTGGTGAGGCCATGGGTCTTCGCGACATACTTGGGTTTCGATCTCATGCAGCAAGGAGTCTCCCACTACTACTACTCTTCTCTTCTTGTTGTTGTAGGCCTTGGTTTCATCGCCTCTGCTTGACTGACCTTTGGCCTCTTGCTTGCTCTCCTGCAGGTTCCCCTGTAATTCTTCCTCTGCAGGCTGTCCTCCAGTCTTGTCTTCAAGTACCTGGAAATGGTTCCATAGTTCCACTGCTTGCACTGGTGCAGAGTAGCTTTTCGTTCTTCTGCTCCTGTCACCCTTTCCCAAGGAGTATCCCTTGCTTCATTTTTCCTTGCCTCCACATTCTGCTCTTCTGCTTCAGCTTGCTCTTGCTCTTCTGGCTTCTGTACTTCACTTTGGTGCTGTAGTTCCACCGTTCTGTCCAAGATGCTGATCTCAGGCAAGAAACAGCTCTAACAGCTCTCTCTCTCTCTCTCTCTCTCTCTTGCAATGAACAAACATAGGCTTTTTTCTCCAATAAATACAGTCTCTCCCCCCCCCCCACTCCTCCACCACTTTCAACGATTGGAGACTGCTGGGTTTATTTATTTATTTATTTATTTATTGCATTTATATCCCGCCTTTTTTCCTCTTGCAAGGAACCCAAGGTGGCTTACATTATCCTCCTCCTCCTCTCCATTTTATCCTCACAACAACAACCCTGTGAGGTAGGTTGGGCTGAGAGAGTGTGACTGGCCCAAAGTCACCCAGTGAGCTTCCATGGCCGAGTGGGGACTAGAACCCAGATCTCCCAGCTCCCAGTCCAACACTGTTGCCACTACACCACACTGGGTTAAGTTCAGCCCTAATTTGGCAGCTAGAGCTGTCATTCACCAAAGCTTACTCCCTCCTCCTCTCCCCTTCTCCCTCCCTCCTCTTCCTCTCCCCCTCCCTGATCTTTTACAAGTTGATACATTTTGGAGACAGGCTGCCTGGGCTTCCGAAGGTGTCAGAATAGCTCCAATTCTCCAAGGCAGACCGAGGCGCTTCGGTGGTGACCCACTTCGCTTCGGAGCACTTTGGTCCTGTTCTGATCAGCTTCAGATCTCACTGAGGCACCCCTGAAGCACCCTGGTTCACTTCAGTATTCGGATTCAGCACCAAAGCAATGCACAGCCCTAAGGGAAAACCCTCCAGGGCTTGTGGCTGCATATGGTCAAACATGAGAGAAGGAAGACCTGAAAGTGTTTGGAACTCAAAGTGCTTATTGCCCGGGAAGGATTCCCAATCCCTTTTCAATGAAAGCTGCAAATGTGGTGAAGGGGTCTGGAATGGCTTGTAGGGGCAGACTCAACAGGAGCCCCCAGTAGCTACAGCACAGCAGCTAACTCAGTCGAAGAGCATTCTTGATGAAGGCAATGGAAGAGGTGTGAAGGTTTGAGGCTTACCGAGACGAAAAGGGGAAAAGGGGGAAAAGTCAGGCTTAGAGGCCTGGGTTTTTGTTGTTGGGACGTGGTATCCCTGAGATTTCCCTAGTTTCATTTCTCCAGTTAAGTTTCTGTTTCAGTTCCCCTGGTAAGTTTCATTTCTTCGGGTCTGAAGCAGTACTTTTGGTTTTGGGGAGGAGGGTATTAAAAGAGAGAATCTGCAGCCAGACCAAGAGCAAGAGACGGACAGAGAACAGCCAGAGCCTGAAGTGAGAGCAGAGTCTGAAGAGTGAGCAGGAAGAAGCAGCCTGCAAAAATCTAAGTGCAGCTAGGGTAAAGGAGCTTGCATTTTGCAACTTTTATTTTATTTTAATGCATTTGGTATCACTCAGCTCTATTGTGTAAACACCTTTAGTTGTGATTTGCTTGTTTTAATTTACTAGTAAGCTGTTGTGGTTAAACCCTGTATCTAAAGTGTCAATCACCCCATGTCTACAGCCTAAACCCCACGTTACTGGAAAGGGGGAGGTAAAAGAAAGAAGGTGGGGCTCTTAAGGAGGGAAGAGATCCTTAAGGAGTTGCTCAGGGGGTCTGGGTCATAAGGGGAACCCTGACAAGAGGATATGACAGTTCGTCTCTGAGGTGGTATATTTCTGTTAGTCCATATTCACACATATCAGTCATCATTTGGTATTGCTGTTGTGAAGCAATGATCAGGTACTTGGGCTTCTTTCAGTCCACATCCTCATTTGAAAGAAACCAGAGTATGCATAACCACGTTTGCTCATATTCATTGCTTGTTAGCTTTGCTGCTCTTCTTCTTCCTTCCCTTCCCTTCCTTTCATAGTTTTTCCCACTGTTAACATTTAGATGACAGCCTATTTGCGCCAAAGACCTGTTTGGGTTGCTTCCATTAATCTGTTAAGCGCCATGTGCAGTGATCGTCTTATGGACTGAAAACATGCATGTTTGAATGTGTGCTCTGATTCCCCAAATTAGCACTGTATCATAACACTGTCAATGATTTTTCATCTTCTTAAGGCTGCTGTCCTATCCACACCCAGAAATAAACCCCATAGAGCAACACCATACCTATGCACAGGGCCATGCTGTAAGAATCCATATATCTGATGGCTCTGCATTTTCAAACATAGGAGTCTGAACACTACAGGAGCTTTTCCACTAAAGGAAATCTGAATGTGGGAAGCAGTGGCAGATATGGTGTCTGGCTGCTTTGATTTTTCCTTTGCAATCAAATCTGGTTGCCAAAAGTGGTAAAAATTAGTGTCTGAACTCCCATTGTAAGAGACTCTGCAAAATGGCAACAGTTCTGGGATACGTCTGATTCTCCTAAGCATTTACAGCTTGGCCACTGAGGTAGGAGCCTGGCAAACCAGACCACATTCCCAAGAGCTCTGCCCATCTGTTGCTTGGGGCATGTACAGCAGAACTTTCTAGTGCTGTGGCAAAAAAGTCTTTGACATCTTTTTTGACCACACGCATTCAATTCAATGTGATAGAAAAGAAAATGTTTGTGAAAAGAAATTCAAAGAAAAAGAAAATTCCAGAGAAATTATCAAGGGTAGGGTTCAGTGTTCTTGTGCTCACCTCACCTATGAGGTGGCCAAGGCATGTGTGGGAGTGTCTGTCATTGTACAATCATCTCTCTGGCAGCCTGTAGCCTCCTTGGCTTCTTGTCCTTTAGCGAAAAGCAGGATAAAATAGCTCCCAAATCTTTGTGTGCTGGCAGCAGAATGAAACCGTTGTGCCATTTCCCTTGGGAAATGTATCCAGGAATCAAACCCAGGACCTCTTGCATGCGAAATGTCTCCTCTTGTGCTGAACGCTGGCGCCACATAGTAATATGACCTTGCTCTGGCAGTTTACTTTCTTATAGCTGCATTCCCGAAACTTTCTCCCTTCTTATGGACATGAATGGTGTGGAACTGCTGGCCCACTGAGAATTGGAACATTTCTCCTGGGAATCCTCTGAGCTCTACATATGAACCTCTGATCCACTCTGATAGAGGAGGCACTGCTGTTCTTTCCTGGGAGTATGCTTGTCCCCTGTATGTGGGATTGGTGGGTCTGCGTTTACCACATGGGGGGATGGTATTGTGGTATCCCTGCTGTCACTGTGTACTGATTGGTATCTTCTGTGCATGGGCTATGTGGTGACATTATTGGTAAGTGGCTAGTTATAAATAAATACATAATACTATGTGACTGTGGCAGAGCTTTTCGTCCCTGACCTGCATGTGCCCTAGGTGACAGGTGCCTCAGAATGACCCCTCTAGCATTGACCTCAGTATACACACAGGACTGGAGACAAAAAAATGAAGGCTGCTTATTCCCCAGAACCAAAGAAGGGGTTTCTAGGAGCAGGAAGTCATCACATCAGAGTCAGGACTGTGCAAGAGGAGCAGTCACCATGTGAGGCATTCAGTTGGACAAAGCAAGAGAACAGGGTTGGGGGACAAATGGTTTAAGGCAGGGATGTTGAATCTATTTCAGTGCAAGGGCCGAATTCAGTTTCAGAGGAGCTCTCTTCAGCAGCATTCCAGTGGTGGGTGGGGGCCACAGGAAAAGGGGCAGGATCAAAAATGCCAGCATATTTCAGCTTAAAGCTCTTACTGCTAGCAACTAGGCCTTAGGCATTTCAACCTTTCAGAATCGAGGAAAATGCCAAAGCTGGAAAACTACCAAACAATCTGTGGAAAAAAGGGGTGGGTCCAGGAGAAAGAGACATGGCCATCTTGGGAACACCGGAGGGTCCCATTGGGATCCCAGGTGAGCTGGATTTAGCCCACAGACCTGAAGTTTGACAGTCCTGATTCAGGGAAAAGGCATGCCCACTCCAACATTTCACAGCTGAAAACAGAGTCATATATTTGTCTCACCCCAATTCTCAAGGCAGGAATCACTGCCCAAGCCCTTTCCTCATCCATCCATCCATCCATCCATCCATCCATCCTATTCCATTCCACTCCATATTTGGAGGGAAGGCTCTCAACTCCATCTGCCCCATTCTGTATTGAGGCACTCTGCCATCACCTCCCTTCCTACCAGTTTAAAAGCTGGGAGAGTTTTTCTTCTTTTCACTCAGTATGTACTAGGAAATCACAATTATCTTACCATGTGCTATCAACAGTTCAAATACACCTCAGCAACTGCAAGCTCTGAAATGGCAGGGTGTGCACTGAATGGTGCCTTAGTGCTCGTGCACATGCATTGGCGTGGATGCATGTGACACACACGATGCATCCAGAGATCTTGGGCAGGGAGCTGAACCCTGAATATAATACTAGCAACTCACTCTAGTCTCATTTTAACAAGTGGCAAAAACATACTTTAGGGCTAGGCAAAATGCCCTCAATTCATAGTCCCATTCACCGCAAGACGAGGGGGAGATTTTAGTGATTTTCAGGAGGGGCTGCAGAACTTGTGGGAGCCTTGAAAGTTCCATGGGGCTGCTATTTTAGATTTCACAGAATGCCGTGTTCTAGAGGCAATTCTCGCAAATGGCAATTCTCGCAAATGGCAATTCTCGCAAATGGCAATCCCCAATGGTGGTGGCCATTTTGTGTGATGGCTGTCATTTTCCCTCCAAATGTCCCTAGGAACAGGGTATTCTGGGGAATCTAAAATAGCAGCCACCAGCCCAATGGAGCTTTGAAGAGTTCCCATAAGTTTTGACAGCTCTCTGATGATCTTGTGCACAACTCCCAAAACTATAAAAGAGAAGAGGTGGTGTCATCCCATCCTTTGTTGCTAGCCTCCCCCGAAAAAAAATTAGCCTTTCAAAATAGGGGCACTGATTTATGAGGGGTAGGAACCAGAAAATAGAGACAGGTGGAGCATATGATTAAGGGCACTTCCTGATCCTGACAGAGGCTGCTGGTGTTGCTCCGTCCTCACTCACATCTTCACCCTGACGTGTAAGTTTATATGTTCACAGAATGTAGGACCAAAAAGGCACCTCACCATAGGTGTGGTGCACACACAACAGAGACACTAAGCTCTTATTCAAATGAGGAATAACTGCTTCTAAAGTTTGGGAAATTTAGCTCAAACACACTTAATTTGGGGAAATTGGCTCTCACATGCTCATTACATTAAAAAACAAAAAATAGTATTTGCACAAAGATTGTTCTCAAACACACACATTGGCAAATGTTACAATGGAGAAAAGTAGCTTGATAAATACACCCACCCCTAGTACATGAAACAGTATAATTCTAATAGGGACAGAATGGATTTCTAATGGACAGAAAAGATGGAGATTGGGAATATTAGATTTGCCAAATATACCAGGAAGGTGTTGCTAGGGAAATGGAAGAGGGGGGGGGATTGGAGGCCTGTACACCAGAGGAAGCACAGATGCTGTGAAATGGGAGGCAGAAATTGATAGTTTTAGAAGAGAAGGAAAAAGAAATAAAGCATGAGATTGCCATAATTACCGGACTCCAAGGAAAGGGAATGTGGACATTGCTTATATTGCTCCTTATTTCTGGATTAGGTTGCCAGAAGTTATTAAAAAAAAAAAAATGCTGTGGGCACAGACCACCCTTGGTTGTCTCAGTGTTAATACCAATTTACAAAATGTGGGGCATCAGTCTCAGGCTGCTTGGTCACTCTTGAGTACCAAGTTGACAAGAGACAGCTGGCAGCCAATAGATCCAATTGGTACTTGTGGTGAGGATGAGGAGGCCAGACCAGTGGAGGCTGGTGGCTCTGATGTCAGATGTTGAATCTGCTCCAGGTTTCAGTCTGGGTTTCAGCCAGAACCAGTTAGAATTCTAAAGGAGCTATCCAAGGTGCTCCTTTAGAGTTCTGACTGAAACCCAGAGCAGGTTCACAGCGCGGCTGACATCAGAGCCACCAGTCCCTGCTGGACCAGATAGGGGCTAAGCCATTATGAAGAACCCCTGAGCCCCCACAATTTGGCCAATAATAGATCTGGACAGAGAGCCAGAGGGGCTTCTCCCAATTAGATGAAAGACCAAGTGCTTCCCACACTGTAAGCTCACTTGTCATCACCCAACGCCATCGGCCTGAGGAACAGCAACTCATGGGCTGGACACATGCCTCCACAAGGCAACAACAGGAGCAGCTCAAGGAACTGGCAGGCAGACCTGTGTCGCCTTGGACTCAGTGAGCACTTTACTGGGGGGCAATGCTTTCTCTCCCTGAGCATGCGAGTTCTCTTGGAGAACAAGGCAGTTCAGAAGAAAAGCCGAGGGGACTCCTGGCCCAGTAACTGCGGGCGTGGCACCAGAAAGCATGCTCGAAAAGAGCCATGAGGAGCAGCATGGAAAACCTAATTGGACCCCAGGTTCACCCTTAGAGCGAGGATGAGCCAGTGTGGTAGATGACCATGCAGATGGCAAAGAACGGAAGAGTGAACCAGGTCTGCCTGAACTCCGAGGCAATTATAGAATTTTGCACACAGAATGCAAAGGCTTGATTGCTCAGGGACTAGACCCAGGCTGGGTCATACGAATGGGGACGAAGGCTTGGCTCTGACCCTTGAATAGAGGACGCAGGGAGGCTCTCTGCCTCTTTTACTCCTGGCCAGCTTTTCTGGGTAGTCTAACCCAGTATCTAGAACAAAGGGTATTTACAATGGAAGTGCCTGGGCTTTGACCAGCAGACCTGGTAGAGAGATGAGAGAGCTTCAGGACTGGGTCATTTTCCCTGCCAGAGCATTTAACTGGCCAATTCAAAGGTATCCTTTAAGTCAGCTGGGTGGTGGCAGGATAACTGGGCATACATTCACAGGCTTTCCCCAGTCACAGAGAGACCCTTCCTTTAATTTAATCATGGCACAGTCATGTATTCAAAGTGGCTCTTCACTGATCTGCACTCCAGAGCCTATTTATTGTTCCTGGCAGCTCTACCAGCCTTGTCTTCCAGAACAAAATGGATTCCAAAGCCAAGATATCTCGGCAACGTCCGATAAATCCAGGGCATAAAATACAGAGAGTTGGCACGTCTGAAGCTCCTCTGTAACAGGGGACATACTCATTCATCCCACTTCACACACCTGTAAGTCACTCAATCCCTGGGTGGATTCACATTAGGTACCAGTGTAACTCTAGTGAACACTATTGCCGCTTAAAATGTGAACCAGTGTGAATTCAGTGTGGCATTAGAATTAGTGGGATTTACTTCCACTTTCATTCAAGTAGCAGACATGAAGACTAATCACTTATGCCACAATCCATCTGTTAGTTTTAAGGAATCACAGAACTCTTTGGTCTGTTGCAAAAAACATGGGTACCCTTTAAGGGTGTCCCTTTGATACTGGAATATAGGAAGTTTCCTTCTAAATTAGATTATCTGTTCATCTGGTCCAGTATTGCCTACTCTGACTCACAGTCGCTCTCCAGGGTCCCACGCTGAGCTCTTTCCCACTTGCCACCTGATCCTTTTTCAACTGGAGAAGTCAGGGATTGAACCTGGGACTTTCTGAATGCAAAGCAGGCTCTCTACCACTGAGCTATGGTCCCTCCCCAGAACACAAGTCAGAGGCTCTGATCAATCTATAGATGCAGGCAACAAGTCACATGACATTTGGTGATCTCATATGTAATGGTGTATTCCCATTCTCATCAAAGACTGATCCGGTCAATATGATAGGGCTCAGTTAAACTTAGCACTGGACATGGGGATGTGAATCTACCTGTCAATCCACAGATACATCAGCAACACACATGGAAGGCAGCTTAGATGCATGTATCTGTCTTAAGGCATAATCCGATGCATGTTTAGATAGAAAAAATGTCCAACAACTCCCCATATTCCCCAGCCAGTCATACTGGCTGAGAGGAATGCTGGGAGTTGTAAGATCTTTTTTTCTATCTAAACATGCATAGGATTGCATCCTTAGTGGATTGGGGAAATACTGGTTACAAAGGCATGGAGAAAATGCAGGAGCAAAAATATTATCCATTTAGTCTATGGATATTTTTGTGACATGGTAAGTGGTACATACATTAAATAAAGATTTGGATGTGATTTTGTGAATAGAACTTTTAGTACTGAAAACAATAGAAGATAAAGATAAGGATACCATTAAAATTCCACACAGTGCTCAAATAACGTGGTTACGAACAGCTGATCCACTGTCTCTTAATACTGTACGCTAAATCCAATTTACCATTTGTGGAGGAAATTGCTGTGCTGGTGGAGCTCCGCTGCCCTTTGCTATTGTGCAAGCGGTTGTGCAAGCACTAGTGGACCACCTTGTAAACCTAAGATCTGCAAGTGTTTGTGCAAACAGACCTTTAGTTGGATTCTCCCTTTGCACATAGTTCGGAACTTGGTTTCCACTAGTGCAACATCATTTCTGGTAGCAGAATGACACCGTTGGATACAGCTTGTTATATTATATACCAATATACACACTGTGTGGCAAACATAATGATCTGGAGCAACTCCGTTTTATATTTATTGCAAGTTTTCTATTCCTTTATTAAGGGGAGACTTAATTATTTCCCAGTTACAAGTTCAGAGCAGTAAGTTTGTAACTGGCAATAAACTTGCAACTTACTGCCAGTTTAGCAAATAATTGAGTATCTCAAGAAAAAAGGCATTAAAAACTGTATGAAGCAGAGTGCAAACCACATTAACTACCATCGTGCAAAGATGACTCTGGACAGGCGGCCACATTAAAGTAACTGGTTGTATTTTGTAGTATTTAGATTAGAATGAGAAGTGGGAAATAATAATTTCCCTTCAGGTAGATCTAACACTGCAGCACTAGCAAATTCTGTGAGGAATTAATGTAGGTGCAAGGTTTCTGTGGACACTGGCTGAGTGGCTGGTAACACCATCTTGATCAGCAACACAAGCTTTCCCTACCCTGTCCAAGCCTGTAAAAAAAAAAACACTGAAAAATGAATGAATGAATGAATGAATTTCAGGTTGCCCGTGAATTAAGAACCAAGTTAGAGCAGGGACACCTGTATTTCATGCTATCTTTTGTTTTGCTTTTAAGCCCCTTCAAACACAAGCTCAGGTAATGCACCAAAGCTAGGCTGGCAAAGGGCTGGATGTGCCTGATCTCATCTGATTTCGGAAGCTAAGCAGGGTCAGCCCTGGTTAGTACTTGGATGGGGCTAGTGATGTACGAAAGGGACTTACCTGGTCCCGCAGCTTGCTTCGCGGTGGGGGGGAGGCACTTTGGTTCTCCCCCCGAAGTTCAGGCCGGGGGGGAGGTGCCCCGCCTCGCCCGGCTGAAATTCAGGCTGGGGGGGGAGGCGCCCCACCTCGCCCGGCCGAAATTCAGGCCAGGGAGAAGCGCCCCATCTCTGCGGCCGCGAAATAAAAAGTGTGGGGGGGAAACACCCGCGATAAGCTACGTAACGATTTACGCAGCCTATCACGGCTAGATTTCCAAAGTCAGCCATGATAGGCTACGTTAATCGTTACGTAGCCTATCATGGGTGACTTTGAAAAAAAAAAAAAAGCGCGTACGCAAATGGCGGCGCCCATGGGCCCGCCGTTTGCGTTCCTTATTTGGTCCCGGTAGTTTACATAAAGATTTACGTAGACTACGGCGAAAATAAGGGCAATGCAAATAGCGTTCCTTAGTTTCGCCATAGTCTACGTAAATCTTTATGTAGACTAGCCGGGACCAAATGAGGAATGCAAATGGTGGCGCCCATGGGTGCCGCCATTTGCGTACGTACTTTTTTTTTTTTTTCAAAGTCACCCGTGGTAGGCTACGTAACGATTAACATAGCCTATCACGGCTGACTTTGGAAATCTAGCCGTGATAGGCTACGTTAATCGTTACGTAGCCTATCACAGGTGTTGTTGTTTTTTTTACTTTATTTTGTAATGGCGGCAGCGGCGGCGGCCGGTCGGAAGACCAGCTGCCGCCCCCGCCGAACCGCCCCCGAACCACCGCCGCCGAGAGGGACATTCGAGGGAGGTAAGTCCCATCTCGGGGGGTGGCGGAGAATTTCACCAACAATTTCGGGGGGGCGAATGCGTTGGCATTCGGCCTCCCCGAGATTCGTGGAGGAATTCATGGCCATCCCTAGATGGGGCACTGCCTGGGAATCAGGCTAACTGCACTGAGCAGGGGGTTGGATTTGATGGTCTTGTAGGCCCCTTCCAACCCCATGATTTTATGACACCAGGAAAACAGTGCAACATTTTCTTGTGGGTCCTTACTTGTATATATGATGCAATGTCCGGAGACGTGGCCATATCAGTCTGTTGCAGCAAAAATGACAACAAAAACTTCTTGCACCTTAAAGTCTAAGACATTTATTATAGCATAAGCTTTTTTGGACTACAATTCACTTCACTGTAGTCCCCAAATGCTTATGACATAACAAATGTGTTAGTTTTTAAGATACCACAAGACTCTTTGTTGTTTTGATATGTGATAGCTTTTTTCTTTGGAATTAGTATTTTATTTGATACTGAATCATTACCTCATATGTGGGAGTTTAGATACACAAACACAGAAACACATTCTTAAAAAGAGGTGTTTTGTTCCTACCACAAACAGCAATGTCCCAGGTCTTACCTTTATCCCCTAGCAGTGAATGGCAGCTATAGATTTCTATTGGAGAAAGTAACAACATATGTTCAGGGACTCTCTTCACTACTATTGGGGACTAAATCTGTTTCCTGTGCCCTGGTAATGCCAGTTTCTTACTAAGCATGCCAAGCCTAAAATGTCATTGGGGCACGTTTTGGCTGATCATCTGTATATATGACCTTATACATGTAAACCAATGAAATACAAACTCACTTAATCCTTCATAGTATTACAGCATGGTATGAGAAACTGGTCCTGAACCTTAGAACCTGCCTGCATATTGAGAGTTTCATGGACGATTCACTTTTGGCGACACAAAATGGATTTTAAAGCCCCACTGTAAGCAAACAATTTTGAAGTTATTGACGAACTTTTGGTGGGGAAAATACACAGCACACAGAATACATACAGTGCTGGTGCCAGGTTTTGGGGGCCCTTGGGCAAGGCGCCCTCCATGGGCCCCATCCCTCAGTGAATCTACCATCTCACCACCATTGTTACCAGCTGCTATTGCTCCCCATTCTTTTTCTCATCATTGCTACTGCTTGCTTGCTTGCTTGCCAGCTAGCCAGCCAGTGAGCAAGTAGGCAGTGGTATCTACTGCTCCTCCTTCTCACCATCACCACTGTCTGGGCCTGAGCAGGAGACAGGTGAACGACAGCTTGCCATGGTGAAGAAGAACAGCAACTCCAGGGGGCTCTTGTCAGTGGGCCCCTGCTGGGGTGTGGGTCCTAAGCAGGTTCCCAAGCATGCCTACCTTTGATGCTGGTCCTAACCACATAGGTGGTTTTAAAAGAATTTTGTCCAACTCATGCAACAAACTTTGGCATCGACTTTTATGTGGGCCACAGAATATAACATAATGAGTCGTACTGCAATAGAAACAGGATAGTTTTAGGTAGAAAGGTTTTCTCTAGATCTTCATCTGCAGCCAAACCCGCACTATTGTATCACAAGGAACTGGTTGCTTTAACAAGTCTTTTGCCCACTCGCCAATAATGGAGCAACTCATTTTGGAGGAACCCCTGACAAATTAGAAGGGCATGACTGCTTAGTATGCCTTTCCTGATTCCGCATCACCAGTGCTGATGTGCAAGAAGAGGACACCCAGTACCTCTAAAGGAAGGTAAAGGAAGAAATATTGATGCAGAGATTTAAGAGAATGTTGGAAGGTAGAAAATACACTGTGTATATCAGGGTGTTGAACCTCTTTTTCAGCCCAAGGGCCAAATTCAGTTTTGGAGAAGGTCTCAGAGTCCACATGCCAGTGGTGGGCAGGGCTGAAGACAAAAGGTTGTGGGACCAAAAATACCAGCATATTTTAGCTTAAAACTCTTACTGCCATTAAGTAAGCCTTCGGGGAGGTATTTCAACCTTTTAACGTGCAAAAGCCAGGAAACCACCAAATGAGTGATGGTTGGGGGAAGGGAAGTTTGGCTACCTAGGGAACCCTGGAAGGCCAGATTGGGACCCCAGGTGGCCCAGATTCCGGCAACAGACCTGAGGTTTAACACTTCTGGGGATAACAATGAGGAACTATCAGTGTATTACCTTTTGAGAGTTTCAGGGCCATTGTTTTGAAAAACAACAATTTCAATATGGAGTTTTATTTCTTTTATCTTTTATTGTTCACCACTCTGGAATCTGTTCAGATGTGGAGCAGTGTATAAATCCTGTAAATAAATAATAAATAAAATAAATTCTGTTGCTCTGGTGGTGGCAGTGGAAGCACAGTCCTTCCTGCTTCTTTAAATAGCAACCTATGGGTCACTTTAGACCATATGAACCGCAGAAGCCAATGCCAGCCGCATCAGACAAACCTTGTAGGAAAGAGGGAATAGAGCTTTCCAGGGAGGAGCTTAATTTGCTAGGCAGGAGATCATACAGCAGCAACGACAGCAGTTAAAAGTCACTGTTTGTAGTGCCTCAGCGTAAGCTGACCCTGGTATGGTTTCCTTTTTCTTTTAGAATAATTCCTGGCACTTGAACTCCCGCTACCTCTGCAAAATGACACCGTGTTACAGTAAAACTCTTCTGAACCTACAAAGCTCACACGTAGTAGGGAGATAAGCCTTTAATGCTGGCATTACAGGACAGGGAGGTGAGAGACACGTACACAGCAGCACTACACACACACACACACACAATGCCAGCACTACAACTTGGTATCCCAGGGAAACTGTGACCTATTATTGTTGGAAATGTTTCTGTAGCATGTGATTTGCTGCTGTTGAAAAATACCTCATGAAGTCCTGTTGTGGGATAGTGTGTGTGTGTGTGTTTTAAATACCTAAAACATTGGGGTGTCTAGAAAAAAGGCTTCAAAGTACAGGAAAGGAATAGAATGTACAGAATAAGAAGGATCTAGATAAGACAGACTGAGATTTTGATTTAAAAAAAATCGTAATGCAGTTGGTTTGTAAATGAAAAACATTGGACAGCGTAACTACATAGCAATAAGTGCACTGAGAACCCAGGTGAAGGGTTGCCTTCTGCTTAAGGAAGTGACAAAGCACACTCTCCCCACGCAATCTATCCTGTAGGCTTCCTCCCTTCCTTTTGTCCAAGAATGAAAGCAGCAACATTCTGGATAAGCAGATAACAGAGATATTGGCATCCAACAGTGACGTCGGGCTTTTCACATGGAGCTTTTATCCTGCTATTGAGATTGCTCACTCATGGAAGTTTGCCAACCCTTTAGATGATGCCATCAACTTCCAGGGCATCTCCTGCACTAAAGGTCCTTCATTCCGTTTTTTAAATAGATCCGAGATAATGAGCTATCAAATTACCCCATTTGTGTTCTGCTTGAGTTCCCTCCATGGAAAAGGAAAAGCCGCAAGAAGAGGATCTAGACCAATGAAACATATGGAAGACTCAGATAAGGAGGAAAAGGAGGGGGAAAGGGGGAGAAGGAAGCACATGTAAAGGGAGTCTGTTGTGATCCCGCATTTAAAACAGAATCAGGAAGCCCCCTTTTAAATTCAGGACTTTAAGGTTGGTGCAGAGATGCTCTTCATTTGGAAACATTTATCGGAGGTTTTCAAGAGGGAAGGCAAGGTTGAAAATGTCCCTTGCTAACCTTTGGAAAGGAGGCAGCTGGACAAGAAGCCCCCTCCTCCCCTTGTCCCGAGTCTGCCTGCTACTCCCCCACCCTGAACTGTTGTTTATTTATTACATTTCTATCCCGCCTTTTTTCATCCTTAAGGAACCCAAGGCAGCATACATAATCATCCTCCTCTCCATTTTATCCTCACAACAACAACCCTGTGAAGTAGGTTGGGCTGATAAGTCTGTGAATGGCCCAATTTCACCCAGTGAGCTTCCATGGCTGAGTGGGGACTAGAATCCAGAACTCCCAACTCCCAGTCCAACACTCGGGCCACTACATCACGCTGGCCCTTCAGGATACAAATACTTCCAGCTTACAAATAACTAAGATACATTAATAAAATCACAATAAACAATATTAAAATATAACAATCCATATGTATCTGTCCCACAGGGCAGTTGGTGGCAGAAGCAGGGCTGACTCAAGACACTTTGCTGCCTGACGTGAAGGGTAAGATGGCTCCTCAACCTATTCCATGTACTGAAGCTGACTGGACTGGCAGTTGCCTCTAACTTAATACAGTAATGGGAGAAGATCCTTCACTGCACCTTAGGGAAGCAGACTAGCTTATGGGGCTCAGTGCAGGCTGCATAGTATGCACACTCTGCCCTCCAACACTTTGCCACTGCTCCCTGTCCCCCAGCATCTGCCACCTGAGGTGACCACCTCACTCTGCCTCATTGTAGAGCCGGCCCTGTAAACTCTACAGCAGTATCTCACCCAGAGTCCCTTCAGAGGTTTTGGACAATTCCCATTATTCCTAATCACTGGCTATTTTTGTCTGGGGCTGATGGGGGATGTAGTCCAAACCATCTAGACAGACCCAAGTTGGAAGAGGCTGCCCCTGAGACTTAATTATATCATGAATAGTTTCTGGAGGAGGCTGAATACCATCAGCTCTGAATACCACATATGTCAGGGGTAGGCAGAAGGTAGATCTTCAGATGTTTTGGCCTTCAACTCCCAGAAGCCCCTACTAGCACAGCTAATGGCCAGGAATGTTGGGAGTTGAAGGTCAAAACATCTGGAGATCTACTTTCTGCACACCCCTAACATAAGTCATATAGTTTTTCAAATACCTTCAAATGAAATATTATAACATGTTTCAAGGATGGGTGGGAGTGTTCTTTTGTTTTTGCATCTTTACCCCGCATATGCTGCAACCCTTTGCTACTTGTCAAGTCCCTTTCCCTGTCAACTACTGCTTACTGGATCCCCCTCAGCCATTTGCTTTGCTTTGCTTAGAACACCCATCTCTTGAGGCTGGGCCATTCAATACAAGTAAAACTGTAGCTTAAATCGTAATGTTGGATAACTATCAAAAACATTCTTGGTGCTATGAAATATGTTCCTATCCCACAAATCCATGCCATCAGAAAAAAGAGTAGACACTCCAGAATACACTGGGAGTACTGGAAGATTGAGAAGCTGCAACAGCTGCTATTATTAAGTCATTTCTCATTAGTTATCGGCTAATTAACCTTCTGAAAATAGAAACATTTCTGCTCAGTGGAAAATGATTTTCCATTCATTGTAATGACTGAGAATTCCACTCTTGGGAACAAGACTGACTTCATTAAAAAAAAATATCAAGCAACCACAGTGTTTAATTGTAGCAGAGGAAAGGTAGATAATAACAGAGATTTCAAATTGGGCAAGCCTCTTGGGCACCTCTGCTGTCTCCCACTAACCCAAGCCACTCAGTGTCAGTAGTATGTGGAACAGCTTCCACAATCTCTGCCACATATGTGGCTGACTCATTTGGAAGATACTCCTGGCAAAGTTAGTTGAGTGAGGGCTTTCCTACACAAGGCATTTACTGTGCACTTCTCATTCCCTACTCACGGTTGTTTACAGGTTCTTTCGATGATGTCATGACCCCCGCCCCCAGTTTTGCTTCTGTGCCTAATAAGCATTTTTGGCAAGTTTTTTAAGAGCAGGGAAAATACTGCATTTAATTGTGAAAGTTAAAGAAAACATGATTTCCTTTTGTGCATGTGCACTATTCTTCTATACCACACCGCCACCTAGTGGTTATGTAGCAGAAAAGCAGGAAAGGAAATGCTCTTCGTGCTGTGCTAGGATTTCAGTTCTGTGACAATACTGTGGATTAACAGCCAATTAACAGCTTCGTGTAGAAAAGCTCTGAAATCTACTTTACCATCTTACTGTAATAGGGCATCTTATGCACACTTACCTGGAATTAAATGCCACTGAACTTAGTGGCACTCACTTCTGAGGAGACATACCTGTGAGCGAGCTACATGCGTATTTATTACACTTACAACCCCCTTTTCTCCATGGAGCTTACAGTGGCATGCATAGTTCTCCGTATTTTATCCTCACAACAAACCTATGAGGTAGGTTAGGCTGAGAGAATGTGACTGGTCCAAGGTCACTTGGTGAGCTTTGTGGCTGCATGGGAATTTGAACCTGGCTGTCCCTGCTCCAAGTCTGACATCTAACCACTATACCACACTGTCTCTTAATGAGGCGTTCTTACTAATAAGAGGAGGCAAGAGAAGAAGCTATTAATGGGAGGAGGCAAGAGAGATGTTGTGGCAGCAAAAAACAGATTTTGTACATATTTTTATAACCATACATTTTCCCTTTGTTGTTCAGTTGTTCAGTCGTGTCCGACTCTTCGTGACCCCATGGACCATAGCACGCCAGGCCTTCCTGTACTGCGCTCTCTCCCGGAGTGTGCTCAAGTTCATATTCATTGCATCAGTGATGCTATCTAGCCATCTCATCCTCTGCTGTCCCCTTCTCCTTTTGCCTTCAGTCTTTCCCAGCATCAGGGTCTTTTCCAGAGAGTTTTCTCTTCACATTAGGTGGCCAAAATATTTGAGCTTCAGCTTCAGTATCTGTCCTTCCAATGAGCACTCAGGTTTGAAGAACACTCAGCTGTGGATGTGTCTGGTGGTGAAAAGAAAATCCGAAGCTGTAAAGAACAATATTGTTTAGGGACCTGGAATGTAAGATCAATGAATCAAGGTAAGCTGGATGTGGTCAAACATGAGATGGCAAGACTGAACATCAACATCTTGGGAATCAGCAAACTAAAATGGACAGGCATGGGCGAATTTAATTCAGGTGACCATCATATCTACTACTGTGGGCAAGAATCCCTTAGAAGAAATGGAGTAACACTCATAGTCAACAAAAGGGTGGGAAAAGCAGTACTGGGGTACAATCTCAAAAATGATAGAATGATCTCAGTACGAATCCATTCAACATCACAGTAATTCAAGTCTATGCCCCAACCACTGATGCCGAAGAAGCTGAGGTTGATCGGTTCTATGAAGACCTACAACACCTTCTAGAACTAACACCAAAAAAAGATGTCCTCTTCATCTTTTTGGAATGCTAAAGCAGGAAGTCAAGAAATCACCGGGATAACAGGCAGGCATGGCCTTGGTGTACAAAATGAAGCAGGACAAAAGCTAATAGAGTTTTGCCAAGAGAACACGCTGATCATAGCAAACACTCTTTTCCAACAGCACAAGAGACGACTCTACACATGGACATCACCAGATGGTCAATATAGAAATCAGATAGATTATGTCCTTTGCAGCCAAAGATGGAGAAGCTCTATACAGTCAGTAAAAACAAGACCTGGAGCTGACTGTGGCTCAGATCATGAGCTTCTCGTTGCAAAATTTCGTCTTAAATTGAAGAACGTAGGGAAAACCACTAAACCATTCAGGTATGACCTAAATCAGATCCCTTATAAATATACAGTGGAGGTGAGAAATAGATTTAAGGGATTAGACCTGATAGACAGGGTGCCGAAGGAACTATGGACAGAGGTCCGTAACATTGTTCAGGAGGCAGCAACTCAATCCATCCCAAAGAAGAAGAAATGCAAGAAAGCCAAGTGGCTGTCTGATGAGGCCTTACAAGTAGCTGACGAAAGAAGGGAAGCGAAAAGCAAGGGAGAAGGGAAGATACATCCAACTGAATGCAGAGTTCCAGAGAATAGCAAGGAGAGACAAGAAGGCCTTCTTAAATGAACAATGCAAAAAAATCGAGGAAAAGAATACAATGGGAAAGACCAGAGATCTTTTCAAGAAAATCGGAGATCTCAAGGGAAAGTTTTGTGCAAAGACGGGCATGATAAAGGACAAAGAAGGCAGGGACCTAACGGAAGCAGATGAGATCAAGAAGAGGTGGAAAGAATACACAGAAGAACTATACAGGAAAGATCTTAATGTCCCTGGTAGCCAAGATAGTGCGGTCACTGAACTTGAGCCGGACATCCTCGAGAGTGAAGTCAAGTGGGCCTTAGGAAGCATTAGTAACAACAAAGCTAGCGGAGATGACAGTATTCCAGCTTAGCTATTTAAAATCCTAAAAGATGATGCTGTTAAAGTGCTGCATTCAATATGCCAACAAATTTGGAACACTCAACAATGGCCACAAGACTGAAAAAGGTCAGTTTACATTCCAATTCCAAAGAAGGGTAACGCCAAAGAGTGTTCAAACTACCGCACAATTGCGCTCATTTCACATGCCAGCAAGGTGATGCTCAAAATCCTACAAGCTAGGCTTCAGCAGCATGTGAACCGAGAACTACCGGAAGTACAAGCTGGGTTTCGAAGAGGCAGAGGAACTAGAGATCAAATCGCCAACATTTGCTGGATCATGGAGAAAGCAAGAGAATTCCAGAAAAATGTCTATTTCTGCTTCATTGACTATGCTAAAGCCTTTGATTGCGTGGATCACAACAAACTGTGGCAAATTCTTAAAGTGATGGGAGTACCAGACCACCTGACCTGTCTCCAGAGAAACCTGTACGAGGGTCAAGAAGCAACAGTAAGAACCAGACATGGAACAACTGAGTGGTTCAAAATTGGGAAAGGAGTACAACAAGGCTGCATATTGTCACCCTGCTTATTTAACTTATATGCAGAGTACATCATGAGAAACGCGGGGTTGGTTGAATCACAGGTCGGAATTAAGATTGCTGGGAGAATTATCAACAACGTCCGATATGCAGCCGATACCACCCTAATGGCAGAAAGTGAAGAGGATCTCAAGAGCCTCTTGTTGAGGGTGAAAGAGGAGAGTGCAAAAGCTGGTTTGAAACTCAACATTCAAAAAACTAAGATCATGGCATCTGGTCCCATCACTTCCTGGCATATAGAAGTGGAAGAAACATATAAATCAGCCTTGGCAAATACTGATTTGCCAAGGCTGATTTATATGGGCCCTTTTTGCCCTCATTTATACTGAGGGCAAAAGCTAGCCTAATCATGTAGACTACCCCAACAATTCATAGATTTTATGTAAAGCGAGGACTGTGCAATAAAGATGAGCTAGAAGCTATGAAAATCCATTGGCTGAAGAATGCTGTAACTTGCATTTCTGTGCCCAAGACTGGGTGTGGACTTGACAGCCTGGATTGGAGTATAATTCCAACAGTGCTTGAGGAAGTATTTGAAGATAACAGATGTTAACATTACAGTTTATACCCTTTAATTCTTGGGACAGTTGCCTTGTTTTCCTGTTTGTTGTATTCTATTTTTTTTTACTTGATTTGGGAAAAGATGGTAGGATGATGTTAGTCCCATTTTCCTTCGCTGTACCAGACACTTCTCACCATTACTAGTGTCCAATCATAGACAATATTTTGGAGAAATTTACAGTTAGATTTTTCAGGGATTCTCTGTCCAAACTGAAAATATGTCTCTCGTTTGTTTAGCAAATGAAGCTACTAGTTTGAAAAACAAACAAAAAACCTTGCATAGCTATGTTTTGGTTAGTCTAGCACTTTTTGCTACATAGTCTTGTATTTCAGAGTAAGATGAACAACTGGGACTTCAGTGGTAAACTGCTGAAGATGTATTACTCAGTTAAAATAAATCAGATTTTCCTTTACTTTTGTGATATGACTGCTGTTGTTGCTATTACTGCCATTGTGTTGTTGCTGGTTTTATTTTTTTATATTTTTATCACTTTTAATATTTTAGCTGTTTTTATGTATTTTATTGCTGTAAGCTGCCTTGAAAAGGCTTCTGCCCTGAAAGACATACAAGAAATGTTTTAAATAAAAAATAAAAATAAGCTAACAATTGATACAAATGAGCAACCTCTAACTAAACCTATCAAACAGTAATAATGGATGGGAGTTTAGTCACAGATGGGCAGGCAGTAGGGTTGTATTTGCCTAACATTTACTTTTTAGCAAATAAAATGCAATTACGCTACGTTGGGATCATAACTGCTGTTTTTAGTGGACCTCAGAAATACCAGCATTACTCATATGGAAATGCAAAGCCACCTTATACCAAGTCAGACCTTTAGCCCATCTAGCCCAATACAATAAGAACATAAGAAGAGCCCTGCTGGATCAGACCACAGGTCCAACCTAGTCCAGCATTCTGTTCACACAGTGGCCTACCTTCTCTGACCAGCAGCAGCATCCTTGGATTTCCAGTGGAGCTCTTTCCCATCCGTTACTACCTGACCATTTCACTCAGGGACGCAGAATCTCCGGCCCTCCTGGGGTCCCCATCAGACTACCTAGTGGTCCCCAGATGGCCACGCCCCCTTCCCCCAATCACCTACAGTTTGGTGGTTTCCTAGATTTTGTGCAGTTTCTCCCCATTCTAAAAGGCTCAAATGCCTGTCCTACATTTCATTTATTTTAAACTAAAATATGCTGGTATTTTGGCGCCATCCCTTTTGCCTTTAGCCCCACCCAGCACATGAATATGGCCCCCCAAAGCTTCTCTGAAATGGAATTTGGCTCTTGGGCTGGAAGAGATTCGAGATTCTACACCTCTGATTGAACTGGCAATGCCAAAGGTGGACCTTTGGACCTTCTGCGGCAAAGCATGTGCTCCAGCACCGAGTTATGGCCTGGCCCATCACAGTCATTGGTGAATGTCTGAGGGCCCCTGCCTTCCAGCTCTGCTTTAGTAGCATGGGACCTGCTGAAGGGTACAGGGTGAGTCTTTTCTATGCCGTTCCAGTCATGTCAGCTGCCCCAACCCATATGGAGGAGGAGCCTACAATGTAGTTCCCTCTCACACTAGTACTGTCCCTGCTGCTTGGAGGGCTGATGTTGGCATAGTTCTCCCACATGACATGGAGCTTCTGATGGTACAAGACACGTGCCGGGCAGTTCCCTGGTGCTAAGGTAACTTCAGAACAGTCCAGAGGGGAATAAAAAAAACTGTCGTTGCTACTTGAAGACTGGATATTTAAGTGATGTATAAAAAATACAGGACGGTAACAGTACCTGAGCCATACCACTCAAAGAGTCAGTTCTGCCTTAACATTTTAAGTGCGTGGCATGAGTCCAAAAAGTACATTCCTGTGAAAATATTTTGTCTGGTGGTTCAATCATTCAGTCTCTTGAGAAATGCTCCTAGGAATTGCTCCTAGGATGTGCTCTTCCATTGGGCTATAATATTTCAGTGTGTTTGCACTCATGGTAATCACTTCTGGAAACATCTTTGTGAACAGATGCAGAAGAGAAAAGTATATGAACTGTCCCATAAAGCTTTATGCAGAGGATCCTTTTGTGCTCTAGAAAAAAACAAGGTAGCATTAGGAAGTCATAGCACGTGTGAAATAGATGCATGAAAAAAACACCCAACATGAACACTCTGGATCAGATCATTCCTTTGAGGTGAAGCGTAAGAGCCAGAAAAGACATTACTTTAAATGCGTGCCTAACAGCTATGTGGGTTTTTTTTCTTTTCTTCATTTTACTCTAGAGTAGGTGCAGGGCCCTTGATCTGGATTGGGACCCTAGTGCTGGAGTTACGGGAGGCTTTTAAGATCTGGATTGGGCCTTCAGCTCCTACTGTAGAGTAAAAATGAGAAGACTTAGATCTAGACATACATTTAACACAAACACACATGTTTTGGTCCTAAGGACACGTTTGGACTTTGTACAAGCAGGGTCAAGTGGAAACCCAAAAGAGGCCTTACAGATGCTCTGCCATCTTTTCTTGAATATTGGAAGGAGCCCTAATATGTTGCTTGCCAGTTTCAGGCCTTCTTTATACATTATGTTCAACAAGTTCGTCAAAATGAATCCTTATGTACTCTAAATGTGCTTTCTGACCCCATGGGCTGCTATCAGTCTGCTACCCTGAGACAGCTTAAAGATGAAAAGTTCAAAATATTTTTAAAAAATGGTAATTAGCAGATACATAATGTTTTCATATTCTTCTAGCAAGTCTACCCTTTCGCACAAAATCCAAGGACCTCTGGATACATTTTTATGCACACACAGATCTTCTATGCTTTACTTCAATTGGGGCAGGGGGGTCCTTGGACATGTACTCCTGTGCAAGAACCTTATATGAAAAATGCTGCATGCATGTGGCAATTTTAATTATTGTTACATTATACGTTATTGAAAAAAAAGTCACAATGAACTTGAAAGTAAAAACACACAGTATAATTCACTACAGAAACTTCAAAGCAGCTTGAAAGGGGAAGGTTTCAAAAAGGCTTTTTGAACATCTGCTGCATCCAGCAGAACAATTTGAAGGAGTTGTGCATTATTATCAACTATATTGGTCCAGTTCACACATCACGAAAACCTAGACTTTTAAAAAATGCTGAGCTATTGCAGCTCCCACTGCAAGTGAGAAAGGCTATACGAACTATGGACCTTTTATCTGTGACTTGCTTAGTATTATGTGTGAATCAGGAACCCTATCTTATCTCTGCCCTGACAGGCTGAGAAATAACCCAAGAACAAACTGTGGTCTGTGGTTTCTTTAGCCACTCCTGCTTTCAGAGGAAGCAATCAGGCAGCACACCATCACACTGCCTCGTTCATGATAAACCAGATTTTTTTAAACAAATCTGGCTAATCATGTTGTGCAAACTGAGCTATTGTCCTTCTGCTCTACACACACACTGGCATCCAAATTCAAGCCACTGTCTCTGTTTTGGGCAGAACAAATAAAGAGAATTATCCATACAGCAGCCTGCCAGTAGCATACAAATGCTCAATGAAGAAGAAGTGTAGGCTGACATTAATAATCCATGTTAGAGCTCGAGCAGTGACGATTGCAAGGAAAGTTCTTTTTTAAACAAAGAGTTCTGGATCACCAACAACCAAAGTAGTAGTTTGTGTACACTGTGTGTAGTCGAGAAGGTCATCCTGAATTGACCTCTTGGTCAATTTGGTTTAACAGTTTGTTAAATCAAACCAAATCTTCTACCATAAAGAGTGACATCTTCATAAGAGACACTGCAGTTTTGGCTTCTTTAGGGCAAGGAAAATAGTGTTTGCAATTAAAATTCTTTTAAGAACCTTCCCCTACGTCAGGTACACTATCTTTCTGTACCTGCATGTTCATAATAGATTCATAAAGCAAAGTTAATGACAATGCGCACCTCGGATGATGCAATATCTTTTTTCCCCCTTAGTCAGTTTCCAGAATGTTGCCTCTCTGCCCAATTGATTTATCTTGTTTCTTGGCAACTTCCTCATCTTCCACCGTCTACAAGATCATTTCACTAAACATCCGAAAGGAAACATTAATCATTTACAATGCCAAAGTATGTTCTGAAAGGAGAACTTCCATGCCTATAGAGTGTACACAATCATGCAGAGGCACAGGCTAACCATCAACACATGATTGATAGTCAGCCTGTGCCATCAAAGGCAGAGATAACCATCCAATGTTTCCTGCCCCCCTCTAAAATGCCTTAACTCCATACCTTAGTACTTACTAAGAAAATCCTTTGCTTAATAATCTAGTTATTAGGATTATTCTGCAAACTCCAGGCTTTGCCTTCTTTCTCTGGAAAAAGATGGAGAGAAGCTGATTCTTCAATAAACAGGAACAAGAATATTCCCTTGTGGCTACAGCCCAGATGAGCCTCAAGATGATACTCAACAGTATCTCCACCGCCACCACTGCCACCCCATCATCATGCACGTGTGTAGGAGAGCTGTTCTACTGCTGTGCCAAATGCAGGAGGCTTGGCAGGAGAACCTACCACTTCTGGATCTCATGAAAATCATGGCAGGAGGGTTTATATTAACTAAATATGTTGAGATTTCTCTGCACTCTCCCCGCCCCCTGCGACATATGCAGACACACACAGACTTTGGCATCGTGATGTTCAGGGGGTAGCTCCCCGAGTACTTTTGGATGATCTGGAAGAAGTAGAAAATAGGACAAGCAGTTTGGGAAGCAATCCCATCCCACTGGGCAAGACAGGATTGCCACATCTCCCTCTTTCTGTCTGTAATTATTATGTGCTCCCAAAGGTGAGCTCTGACATATGGAGACCACATCTGCATCTCCCCATGTGGGACTCAGCCCTACATCTTCTGCTTCCCAGTGCACTGTCCATGCCGACTAACATATCAAGCAGCTCATAGTATTGCCTCCTTTGACTGTACTGATGTTGTTTCTGTTCTTCCTTATCCCTGTAGCTCCTCACCCTCTCCCTTGAGAGAAAAGCCTGTTTCCTTCATGCACAAGTGTGCTGTGTGCCATTTTATTAGCCTTGTCTCACTGGCATCTCCAGCAGGACCTGAACCCTTCTCTCAGGGAACGTATTTCCAGTGATTCCTGGTAACACGTTTTGCAATAATGCTTAGGATCCTGCAAAATGCAAAATATTCAAACCATAATTGCTTTTACTATAGTAAATTGCTTTTACGATATTCCTATAGAAGCGTATTTTCACTTAACAACATTTTAGCATGGCATTATATATTAAGAGAAACCAGGAGGTCTCTTCTTCTCCCTGTTTGGCATTTGACCAATTAAAGCTCTTCTTGCATATTTCAAAACAAGTTTGATATAAATTACAGAAATAAGCAGGTCTATTGCCATAAGGTGCATAGTGAAACAAATACCTGCCAATCCTGAAACTGCTTGCAATTAATGAATCCTACTGAAGTCAATGATATTTATGAGTTTTCAAGTGGCTTCCAGAAATATCAGTTCTAAAAAATATACCACAACTGGAATAAAATGTATTTTATTCAGCTCCCTGTATTCTACTTCCTTCGTGTTGTATGTCTTATAATTGAATGTTAAAACTGTACAAATGAAAATGTTTCTCTCTCAAATGCAAGCTAAAGCTTTAATTATAGGTTCCCTCCATCTCATTTTATAAAATTAACAATTAACTGTAATCAAAGACAAGCGAAAGCAGAAGCAGCAATTTTCTCCTTCAATAGCAGGGTCAAGTATTCCAAGTCAGATTCTGTCTAAAGAGAACCATGTTCATACATGAGATCATATGTGCTGTGGAAGTCCCTTCTCTTGGGGAAATAAAAGTTTTCAAATGTGGATTCCAATAAGAAACACTACAAGAAAGAATAGCATATACATACATGCACACACGCTATCATCAAACATAGAGTATATTATTTTAAGACAAGGGTTTGTGTTTGTGGGGGGGGGGAGGTTGTTTAATGTGAAAGGCACGTGGCATATATGCAAAAAAGAAAACAAGTAAGAAGCGACGGAGACCTCTGGCAACCAACCAGTATCCATTACAGCACAGTTTTGCTAGATAAATATATTCACGTACAAACTATGGCAGTGATTCATTTACAAGCCATTCAAACAGATGTTCTTGTAGTTAATTTTAAATTGGTCTGATACCATTGAAGTTAATGGAATACGCTTATGTACAAAAACACGGGCTTCAGTGGAACAGCTACAGCTGCCTTCTCCAATCTAGTGCCTTTTGGACTCCAATTCGCATCAGTACCAGCAAATGGTTAGGAATCCTGGGAGTTGTAGTTCAAAACATCTGAAGGCACCATGTTTTGGGAAGGCTGAGCTACAGGCACCCTAATCCAGCCTAAATATATTGGTGGAGACCCGAAGAGATACTTCCGGTGTGTTCAAGAGCACTGGCACTCCCAACGCGAGTGCTTTGCTTACTTCTTTTTCTTTGAACAGAACAGCGGACCTCTGTGTCCTTGAGTAAAGTGCTTTGGAGAGTCCCCCATCCCACCACTGTCAAAAGTAGTTTGCCACATGGCATGTAGGGGCTGCCCCTTGAGGGGCAGCCCCACATTCCTAGCTGTGAGGTTCTTTGGATACATTATGTAGAAGTAAGAGATGTAGCACATTTAAAGCATTGTGTTAGTGGCAGCTGCAGTGATGTTACACCGATGTTTCTGGCAGTAAACATGTAACGTGCAAAGGCAGACATGTGTCCCTAAACATGCAGTGGAAATGTACCAGGGGGACTGCAGCCAATCAGCCCTCCTTGAGTCTTTAAATACGTTCTTCCGCCTTCATATATTACATGTTTATTTCAGGGGAAATAGCCTGAATACCAGTGTCGCTCTAGCAAACACTATTGCCGCATAAAACGTGAATCAGTGTGAATTCAGCGTGCCACTGAAATTGCTGGGATTTACTTCTGCGTAATGTCTTTGGCCTGGGAGCAAGATCACATCTGTGCGCCCCAATAACTATTATCTCTTGCTCTGTATCCCAGTTGCTAATAAGCCACACTAGAATCTTCACTTCCATGCTTGGTAAAAGTGGGACTTTAGTCCAGTGGTAGAACATATGCTTTGCATTCAGAAGCTTGACAGCTGTGTGTTAGGCAAAAATTCAGCAAGTGCAGCCTTTGCTGACAATGAGTGCAGTGTGATGCAAAGAGCTGCACCTGTTAAATTTCCACCTGTCAAAAAGACACAGGACACGAGGACATCTGTCAGGGGAGGGGAAAAAGGTGTGCAACCCTCCATCATACCATTTCCTCTGGAGCAGTCTCTGTTGATGTCAGTAGCACACTTGTTCAGCCTTGAGAAGAGAAGACTGAGGAGAGATATGATAGCGCTCTTCAAGTACTTGGAAGATTGTCACAGAGGGGAAGGCCAGGATCTCTTCTCGATCATCTCAGAGTGCAGGACACGGAATCATGGGCTCAAGTGACAGGAAGCCAGATTCCAGCTGAACATCAGGAAAAACTTCCTGTTAGGGTAATACAACAATGGAACCAATTACCTAGGGAAGTAGTGGGCTCTCCCATGCTGGAGGCATTCAAGAAGCTGGACAGCCATCTGTCAGGGATGCTCTGACTTGGATTCCTGCATTGAGCAGGGGGTTGGACTCGATGGCCTTGTAGGCCCCTTCCAACCCTACTATTCTATGATTCTATGAATCCATCAGTGAAAACTGCTGCAGTCCAGGAAGATGGTAGCTACCGCTTTAAAGAATGAAGGTCACATTCATAGACACTCATTCTGGACCAATTTGAACAGGAATGCTGAGGACAACACAGCAATCCTATACAAGTCTACTCAAAATGAAGTCTCATTGAGATTGATGGGCTTATTCCCAGTTAAGTGGGCATGAAACTGCAGCCTAAGGGTGCAATCCTATGCATGTTTAGACAGAAAACATTCCTGGCCAGGGAATGCTGGGAGCTGTGGGATTATTTTCTGTCTAAATGTGCACAGAATTGCACCCTAAGAGGCTTAAGGCTCCAAGGCTCCAATTCTATATACATGTACCTGGGAATAACATCTATTGTACATCTGAGTAGGCATGCATGGGGCTGCAGTGATAAACACACCGATCCTGGGAGCAAGTCTCACCGAACTAAATGACAGCACATACATGCATAGAATCTGCGGTAGGGCCACAATCTTAAGCACACTTACTTGGGAGTAAGTCCAGCTGAACTCAGCAGGCCTTACTTCCAAGTAAATGTACGCTTCAGCTGCAATCCTGCGCAATACTTCTCGGGACAGAACCCCAGAGGTCTGAGTCGAGCTTTCAAGTGAACCTGTCCAGGATCAGGTTGCATAGACGTTTTAGGTCCCTCCACAACCGCATGCACGCTATATACAGCGCATGCGATTGCGGAGGGACCGAGAGAGAGAGAGAAACAAAGCACAGGCAGTAACGTTTTGCCGTCGTGTGTACTTCCAGAAAATCATCGGAACGGGACTAACGGGCACAGGCCGCTTCATGCGGGTAGAATCACGACCCCGCATCTCCTCCCTCGCGGGGAAAGCCACTTACTGTGCAGAGGAGTCTTGCGCGGCTCATCTGTGTGCAGGAGGCGGCTGCAGGTCGGAGCAGAGGTTCACCTGCGCGCCTTATCGGCCGCAAGCAAGGCATCGCCTGGCGGCCGTCTGGAGCGCGCACAGCTGCGGCGGCAGGTTGCCTGGATCAGGAAATTAGGGCAGGCGGGTGGGATCGGAGGCGCTCGCGAGCCAACCAGAGGCCGCCCAGGCGCCCGTGAGTCACCGGCAGCAGCCCAGACCGCGACGGGAGCGGGGCGGTTCGTATAAGAGCGTCGCCCAGCCGCCCTCCCCTCTCGTGCATGTTCCTCGGGTTTTCCTCACCGGCCCAACCGGTGTGCAGGGGGGCGTTTGCGCGCGCGCGCGTCCGTGTGTGTGTGCACGCGTGCGGGGCTGCCCTGCGCGACGCCTCCTGGGTTTTATTTATTTTATACGTGCATGTCTCTATAGCCTGCTGGAACTGCCTTCTTCGTCGCCGCCTGCGTCGCGTCCCCCGTCTCCACCCTGCCTG
The DNA here is from genome assembly GCF_057233095.1 of Heloderma suspectum. NCBI lineage: Eukaryota > Metazoa > Chordata > Lepidosauria > Squamata > Helodermatidae > Heloderma > Heloderma suspectum. Next base: position 104,033,629 of record NC_139459.1, read on the forward strand.
GAGCACCGCGCGAGCCGCGGGCTGCGTCCCCCCCTGCCTTTGCGAAGGGGAGAAGGAGCGGGGAGGGGGGCGCGCGGAGGGCCGGCCCCCCGCCTTGGGTTTTCCTCCTCCCTGCGCGCTGCGAGCTTGTGCGAGGCGCGGCGGCGGCGGCAGGCGGCGTCGCGCGATGGACACGTTCTCCCGGTGGGGGCTCTGGCTGCTGTTTGCTTCGGCTTGTCTCCGGGGGGCGCGCGGTGAGTAAAAAAACGGAGCTCCGTTTGCTCCCCCACGCGCTCGTGGCTCGAAGCCTTCCCTGCGTGGGAACCCTGCAGACGGGGAGGGGGCGGGGGAGGGGGCGCGGGGGGAGGCAGGACCGACCAGCGCGCGCTTGCTTTGGTTCTGCGCCCCCCGCCCCATTGAGGAGGCGGACAAACAGCATTCGCGCGCCCCCCCATTGAGGGGGACAAACAGCATTGGGCTCCCTCGTGTTCTTCAGAGAGGACCCCTAACAAAATGTCTTTGAATTATGCCGTTTATCATTAATAATAATCTCCAAGGGGAGACTCATAAACGCCGCAACAGCTGTGGCCCAGGCCCATTTCTCAATGCTGCCCATCTTCCCAGTATTAAGATGCAGGCTGGGATGGGGCCAGGGGCTCCCTTTGAAATTGGCTTTGACAGGAGTCGTGATGGGGGAAATCCTTGCGTTGGGTGATGATCTCTTCTTTCTGTATGGGTGCGTGGGAGAGAAGAGCCTGGGCCCTGGAGAGGTAGGTCAGGGGCTTTCTTTGTTTCCCATGTTGTTGCTGTATTGCTACCATTGCCTTAACTCTAAAAGTAAGACCTCAGAGCCTTCTGCCCGTAGGCAAGCAAGCGCTTCAAATGTCAGTGGAAGAAAAAGCCGCTTTCTTTTCCTCTTCCATGTTGTTTGAAGGAGATATCTGATGGCTCCTGATACTGTGTAGGTTGCAGAACTTTACTTCTATCTGCTGCTAGCAGAGGGTGATGAACTCCTAAAGACTCCTGTGTAATGTAAGTATGGATGTCTGTCATTGATAAGGTGAGGTGCTAGGTGCTGGCGGAACAGCCACGAAAGGGAGAGGGCCTGACCCACATGAAAGACGGTAACTCGATCAGGAATGACGGTTGTAGCAGTACTGCTTGGCCATAGAACAATGCATGTGTGTTTGGTCCCTGGCTGAGTGCTATTTTGGTTGGCATTGGCACCTGCTCTGCTCTCCAGACATGTGTGTATGTGTGTACACAAGGGTTTCTAAAACAACACTTTAGTATGCGAGTGTTAAACCAGGGGTGCAGAACCTTTTCAAGGTGGGGGCCCGCATTGCCCCTCACCAGGCTGGATGATGTCAGTGGAGAAGTGTAGTTTCCATAGTTTTAACTGTGGAACTGTGAAACAACTGCTTGAAACTATGCTGTTTTCCTAAACTTGCCCCACTTATCTGAACTGTGTCTAGCTTAAGATAAAACTAGGAGAGACTAGGGTTCATGATAATGTTGAGTAACCAGCTCCGAGCCTTAAAGTGACTGATTGAGCTCTGACTGCTGTGGGCCTGCTAGCAATGCCAGTGGTGTAAGGTTTACACTTGAAAGTACTTAATGCTGAGAGGTATCCTGTTTACCTAGGCCAGTTTTATCTACTTCTCTAGGCAAGTATTGGGCAGCAAAAGTATAAACCTTAGTTTTTCATCTGGCTGAGCAAGTGCTGAAGGCAGGGGTTGTCTTAGCCCCCTAACCTAAATTTTAGTCTCTAGATTCCCTTTGAGTTTACCAAGAAATTTGATTAGAAACAGCATATCCTGGACATTATGGTTACAACTACAGCAAGTGGACTTGTAGAAGTCAGCCCTATCAGCTATTTGTGTCTCTGCTAGAATTCTGATTTGTTTTGATGTTAGCCTATTAAAGTGAGACCTTTGAAATACCTGCCAAGGTAGTAACTCTTCTTCCCTGTATGGTATTCCCTGTGAGCAGGCTGTGTAACTCTTACTTGGCTGGATACAGCCCTCAAGTCCTAGATGGCTTCAGATATACAATGGCAGGAATATCCTAAAACGTATTTGACTGTGTTGGCTCCTGTCTTAAGCATACTTCACGTAAGCACTCTACTGTAGTAAGTGAAAAAGGCTAGCTCGGTTCTGAACTTTCATGCCACGATTTCCATAGTGCTTACCCAGACAACTTCCTTGAACCGAAGGCTGAATGTACAGAACTATGTTTACATACTAGACTTGATGCTCAAGGGTAGGCACAATTGGGCACCTGTCAAGGGCCCACATCCCAGCAGGGGCTCACTGACAGCCTCCTGGACGTGTTCCTTTTCATCATTACACCATGCTTGTTCACCTGCCTCTCGTTCTGGCTCCAGCAACAGCGGTAGTGAGAAGGAGGAGCAGTAGATACAGTTGCTTATTTGCTCACTGGCTCTCCGCCTGTTAACCAAGCGGTAGCGATGATGAAAGAAGATAAGGAGTGAGAGCAGCTGGAGACAGTGGCAGTGAAAAGGTAGACTCACTGAGGGAGGGGTCCTGTTGAGGGTGTCTCGCCCAAGAGCCTTCAAAAACCTGGGGCTGGCACTGCTTGGCTCACTTAAAGGGTTGTTGTGTGTGAGGAAACTCTGTTGCATGCTGCTATTCAAAAATTGAATTTAAACTGAATAAGAAGGGTGCAGAATATAACTACTCTTTCATATATGCTTGTCTTGTAAGGATGTGGTCCCCAACTTTTTTGGGTTCATGGGCAGGTTTGTAAATAAGAACCTGTTGTGGGCACCACTACAAAATGGCTGCCATGGACACATCACATAGCTATAGTCACAAAGGATAAGTAATATGCCAAAGAAACTGAGTACAGGAGATAGAGGTTGAGTCTGAAGCCCAAATGTCTAACCACATATTTATCCCTGCAAATCACAACAAATTACATTTTCCCATTTCACAGAAGGCAAAATGGATCATCAGCCAAATGCATATTCTTTCTCATCCAGGATCTCCCCTCTCTCCCCCCCGCACACACACCCGTCCGTTCTCCTTCCCCCATGATTGCTCCTGTTGCCTCCACCCTGTCCCACAAGATCACTTTCCACTGCTCTCCCAAGCTTACCAGGGGACAGTGGGGTCCCTTTTTCTTTTTTTTCTGAGTACTTTGCAGAGTGGAGTGTTGGTCTGCAGGCACCCATCTTCATTTTTTTAAGATTGCCTCTAGGGTCCAGGTGAGGCATTGTAAGAAAATGAAGGTGGCACTGGCTGAAGCCTGGTGCTTCATTTTGAAGTGATGCCAGCTGTCCAGAAGGTCTTTAAAAAAATCCAGGAAAGGCAGGAGGCCTTGCAGGGCCAGGTGTCCTTAAGCTTAGATGTTGTGGTTCCCTCAGGTGTCACACTGGGAAGCTAGTTGTAAGGCAACCAGCTTCTGATTTAGCTCTAGCCCAGGACAGAGAGCCTGCAGTGTTCCAGGTGTTGTTGGACTCGCAACTCCCATAAGCCTCAGCTAACGCCGTCAATGGTCAAAAGTAATGAGGACTGTAATCTAACGTTGAAGGCCACATTGTCCCCACCCTTGCTTTAGCTAGGACTATATGCTATGCAAAGTGGGAGGTTTGAGTAGAATGAAAGGATCAGTTAAATTAGTAAACTGATTGGAAGAGCGTATAACCTATGGCTAGAAGTACGTAAAAGGTATGCTCCCACTCATGGATTAATGTTCAAATACAGGACTTGGTTGATCTTAGTTGTGGTTACCATGAACCAGAAGTCTGTGGTTCAAATCCCAGCTTGGTGACGGACTTGCTGGGTAGCCCTGGGCAAGCCATTCTCTGCCCTCATCCCTTCCATCTATTGCCATCCAAAGCTATATAGGGCTGCAGGAGCTATTCTGAGGGAGAAACTAAAACTACTTCCTAGTTTTCATCTAGACTTGGCATGACCCTAGTTCATTACAGTAGCCAATCACTCTTGGTAAGTTAATTTGGGTTTGTGCAATTGGCAAAAGGCCTCCCTCTGAAGTTGTGAAGATGCAAAATTGGTTATTTCCCCCAACTCTCTAAGTGTTTTGTACAGTTAGGAAGCAAGTGCTATGTACTTGTTGTAACTTGGTATTTATAAGGACCTAGTGTTGGTCCGTATAGGAAGTTTATAAGGACCTCCTGCTCCTCAGGTAGCCTTTCCACTAAAATGTTGTGGGGATATTGGTTACCAAGATACGAACCACAACACTGGCATTTGGAAACATCCTGCTTAAGTTAAGGATATTAATATGTTCAGGGGTTTCCCCTTGGAATGGAAATAATTCTAGAAACCTGAGATTCTGGTTCATAGCTTCCAATAAACTTCAGTGCTTTGGCAAAGTAGATCATGAGATAATTCACAACATCCTTCTCAGAAATAACATCTATTACTAAAAGGTTCCATTTAATCTTGGGCCAACACCTTATCTTGAAATGTTAACCAGTCTAGTTGATGCGTGACAAAATGGGAAGAGGGACCTTGCATTGGTGTTCCTAATATTTAAAAAAGCTCTGATTGTGTAATTGAGATTGTCCTAACATCTACATTTCTACAAGTGGGTCCCTGCCCATATTTCTTCTTCTCTGTATCTAAGCAGGAAATACTACAATGTTTGAGTTCTGGCCAGGAACTTATTCCTGAGTGCTTTGTGAACAAGAGAAGCAAAATCTTATACTGGAGTTCTGTCAGGAGTTGACTTGAACAGCACTTGCTCTTTTTAGTGAGGGCTAAAAATAAATGTGCTCTGCCAACCTTGAAGTGGCAAAAGTAAACATCTAAATGATGCAACAAATTAGGAGAGCCTTTCATCATGCTGCACTTCCTTAGCCTTTAAAAATGCCTATATCCTGTTTCAGCGTGATTCTAGACAGATGAGTCTGACTGTACGGCAGTGAATGTATTGCCAGCTCAGCTTGGGGGAAGAAGAGAGTAAGTGCTGTGAGGGAGAGCATAATTACTCCCTGGGAACAACAAGTGGAAGCTTAGAATACTGTGCAAGAAGACACGTCTGCTTTCAGTTCCTTTAAATGCTAGTTGGTCCTTTCTCTTCATGTGTAAAGACTGAGCAAGAGGAAGCTGTCGCACATCATGGGAAATAAAGCCCATTGACATGTTACCATCAACTTCATTGGGGAAGGGGCGTAATTCAGTGATGGAGGCCGTGCTTTGCATGCAGAAGGTCCCAAGTTCAATCCCTGGCATCTTCAGCAAAGGCTTGGAAAGAGTCCTGCCTGAATCCCTGGAGAGCTGCTGCCAGTTAGTGTCAGTAATACTGACCTAGATGGACCAATGGTTGGACAGTAGTGTCCTGTGCTTGTATATATGGCTGAGTAGCCACTATACTGAGATCTTGATTAAAAATATGCCAGATCTTGATGTTAAACAAAAGAGATTACTGTCTTTTGGCCATGTGGCAACCAACAGGTGAGACAACTACCACATGTTATGCAGTTGTAACCTGGGTAATAAGACTGTGCTACCAGTCATTAATGTATTATTGTAGCCTTATAGATGGTGGCTATTCCTTCTGGCTCCACGAACATGAGTACTCTGTGCTTGCTGCGATGCACTTTTTCCATGTCTTTGCACAGCATGCTCCATGTCTTCTAGAAGAGGGGAGTGGAATAAGAAGCTGCCATTGTAGCTGATGTCTTACATGCAGCCCTGACTTAAATCGGTGTAATGTTAGAGACTGCCCCCCCCCCCAAGAGTAACCTTTCATGCAGCTTTCAGTATGCATTCTGGAAACTGCACAAGTTGGTTCCTCTAGAGCCAGGGTGGGCCAAAGGTAGATCTCCAGATGTTTGGGACCAACTCTCAGAAGCCCCTGCCAGCATGGCCAATGGTCAGGAATGCTGGGCATTGAAGAACTAAACATCTGGAGATCTACTTTCTGCCCATCCCTGCTTTAGAGCTTCTAACACTTACAATGGAGGAAATATCCCTATCCAATCTGTAGAGCAAGCAGCGTGTTATGTGAGTTATACAAGCACTTGAAATGTGTATGTTATCCAAAAATGCAAGCTGCTCGCACATTTCGTATCAGTGGAAGCAGCTCTAAAGCAGGCCTGTATTCTAGAGGCTTTACAGAGGATGTCCCCCTCTTCCACCACTTTCAGGAGCTAAGGCAGGATGACATGTTCTGGGGATGTGGCTGTTTGCTATAGTAGCAGAGGCTTTTACTGACCTCTTGGTTCTGAGCATTTCTAGTTAAATTGAGTCAGCTAAGTTTTCAGAAGCATGAGCTAGTTAAAATTTTCCTCCTGCTTAATACTAAAAACAAACTTCTGTTGCTGGATTCTTGTCCCTGCTCAGTTTTCTCCACTATTGTCCAGGGAGGAGGTTAGGTCGTATCCAGCGGTGGCTTTGCCTTTGTGTAAGCACTCATGCAAAGCACCTGATTTTCAGTGTTTCCTCTTAGCCACTTAAGTTCCCATCCCGCCCCCAAAGCTGCTCTTGAGAGTTGGGGACCCTCCAAAACAGTATGCAATATGGTACAATGGGCTGCAGTAGGTAGGCGGGAACAGGAAAATTAGGTGTCCCAATTTGTGCAAACAGAGGTGCTTTCCAGTAAGGCAAAGCCATCATGGGATACAACCCTTTTAATTCTCATCTAGCATTTGGGGGATGATGAGGAACCAATGGTCTTATAAAAGTGTATTGTACTGCACAGGGGCTGAACAAGAATATATCTCAGAGCCCATCAAAACATCTAGCCAACTAACGTTTTTGTTCATGAGGACATATTTTTAGGGCAACCTGCTTCTCCACTGAGTTTGAAACACTACTAATTTTTATAGTGTGTATACACCAGTTCATCAACTCCTAGTGCAATTCTGTATACACCACAGGCTGTGGGCAGCATAGCTGATCTGGCATGTTGGTCTTCCATAGAAGTCACTTCAAAAATAAAACCTAACCAGGAACAATATTATGCTGCCTTCTACTTTCTCTGCCCTGTAGCTTCACCAGCTATTGAATCCAATCCCTATTCTGTTCCTACCCACATATCTCCTCCAATGTTGATCTGTTCTCAAACACCATCTCCATCCTGAAAAGGCTTTGTAGACATGCCTTTGGAGAAGAGGATTTCAACCTTGCTTCTTCATACCTGCCACTGCCACTAACCTATCCCAGCTTTGAAGACTTGGTCAGGTTTCTTTGTTCAGCGGTATAAAGAGAAAGGGGCATGAGCATTCCTCGCCTTACAATGGGTTATAAATCTGCTATGCATACATCTATATTCTGTATTTGGTGGTATGGCAAAAGCTTAAGTCTTCTGTTCTCCCCCCACCCCATCCCAAATATATAATAAAACTCTTCTCCAAGATGACAGCAAAATGTTTGCATTGCTAGAGTCATGCATCAGAGCATGATTTGCTTGATGGGCTGCCACCTGAAACCTTAACAGCTAAGTTAGGCAAGGTGACTTAGCCTAGATTTATGTACATGCACCTCTACCTGCAAGTGGTCCTGTATTTTGTAACACTGTTGAAAAATGCTAGCCAGATGTGAGGGGGCTTTAATAAAATGAGAAGGCCATACAAACAACCATTGAGATGGTGGCTGGGTAATACTGAATGGCAAGACTGCTACCCAGTGGGGCCTCCTTGCTTCAGCACTGTCCCTAATGGTTTGTATACATGAGGAACTTTGGCTTTGTTGGCTTCTACTCACCAATCCTGGGCCAGGCAAACTCGTTGTTTTCCAAAAGTGTGATGTGACTTGAGCTGTGTGAACTGAGAGTTGTTTGTTAGAAAAGAACATTAAATCATCTCTTCATCATGACTAGAAAAAGCCTCCTATGACAGCTTACATTACCAGAGGACAGAATGTCAAGTCCTGACCCTAGATACAAATATGCTTCGTCCAGGTGAAGGATGCATTTGATGTACTTGTTACGCTGCCTCAAAGTAGTACTATGTCTAACTGCAGCTTATTTCTCAAATCAAGGTACAAGAATACCATGTGATGAATCTCAGTTTCAGTGTCATAATGGCCGCTGCATAACTCTGGTGTGGAGGTGTGATGGGGATGAAGACTGCTCTGATGGCAGTGATGAACTATCCTGTGGTAAGAACTTACATGGTCACTGAACAAGTCTCTGGGTAGTAAAATAGCTTGGCAAATACTTCAGCATGCCTCCGACATGCTCTGTCTGAGCTTATTTAGCTGACAGAAAGCCATGGAGAGCAAAATGATTGCAATAATGGGTTCCACCTTTAACAGGCTTATCAAAGCATCCAACCAAGTAAAAGGAGTCTGAGAAAGCTATTCATAATCTGTATCTTGGGGTTGGACTACTGGTTTTGCCAATGACTACCTATGGAGATTCACAGTACTTAAGGTCAATGATCAGAACTGTGCTTCATACAATTGCAATAAAACAATTTGACCTGGGCTAGACACACCATCCGTACCAAAGAAAAATGCCGCAATTTGCACATTCAATAAACTTCAGATACGTTGACCATTTGTAGCCAGTGAAGTGCTTTAGCATATTTTAGGCTGCAATCCTGTGGTCTCAAGTCAGCCCAGGGGCCATCCCCCCAAGTGTGAAGATGGAGAGCTAACCTCTGAAACCCCTCCCAGCTGTCATGGAAGTTTTTTATGGCCCCTGCTTGTCTGTTGGTAAATGCAAAATGGGAGTGTTCCACGGGCATGTGGGTGGTAGATGGGGGAAGGCTTAGATCCACAGGATCCATAGCCTTTCCCATTCACCCAAAACATAATTGCCTTCCTGTGGCAACCAGTGGCAGGGGAATCCCTAGATAAAAGGGGAGGTGAGAAGAAATGCCTTGCTCTCTTTTGCCCTGCTGGCACAAGCTCAGCAGGGTTTTGGATAAGGTGGTTTTTCTGCCCTGATCTGTTCCCACTTGTGGGATTGCTCTGCTTGGTGTTAAACTGTTGTAACAAGACCTCTTTAGACAGAGAGACCTCTTTAGACAGAGAAACCACCTTATGAAGTGTTAGAATAGAGGAGGTCTTCCTCTTTTAAAGCAACAAGGTGACTGGCATTTTGCCAACTTCTAGTATAGTTGCATCTCAAAGCTGTTGGAGGTTGGCACTATTCCCCTTTGGGGACTGGCTCACACACCTAGTATCCCTAACAAATTTGCTACATATGTCTGTCCTTTGGCATTTACTTGCCTGTGGGGGGTGTGTGTGTGTGTGTGTGTGTGTAGGAGGTGAAATATAAACAAAAATTACCTGAGACTGCTGTGAATTATGCACTCCCAAACACATGAAATGATGCAGCTGTTTAACTAGGAACATGCTTACTCAACTAAACATGTGGTTCTACATAAAATGGTAGATCGTGTGTACTTGAGGTTTACTGGGGGTGGGGGAGTTGCATCCTTATTGCCTTTTGGTTTTCCCATTTCTAGTGCAATAAGGTTCAGTTGATGCGCTGCTGCATCTAGCTCTTCATCTCTTTAGGGTGCAGCTGGCTGTGGAGACCTGCTGATAAATGAAAGCTGGTTTAGCAATTAATATTTTTAAAAATAGAACTCGGAGCTTTTTTTTAGACCTCTTCATTCCATTGTGATATCAATTATGTATTGCTGCTATGAGTTTCTAGGATGGAAACTGTTGGACAACCATTAAGCAGAGTACTTGAAACATGCCACTGAGTTCCTACACTTCTGACAAATTCAGTGTGATACTTCATCCTTGCAGTGAAGAAGACATGTTCTGCCTCAGATTTTGTGTGCCAGAACGGACAGTGTATACCAAACAGATGGCACTGTGATGGGGATACTGATTGTGAAGATGGTTCTGACGAACGTTCTGAACTATGCTGTGAGTAGGCTTGCTCTTCTGTCGCAAGGCAGCTGTAATGCCATCCCTTCTTAAAATTGAAGTAGGTGAAATGGCTATGCAGGTGGCATATACTTAACGTTTGGCGTATTAAGGCAGCAATTGGGCAGGAGACTGGTGCGGTGGGATTGAATTGAGATAGCAAACATATGTCTGGTGTTCTCCAGCTGGCATGTAATCAAGTCTTCATCTACTTGCAACTTAAGACTAGGCCAGCCTTCCCCTACAGGGGCCCTGTTTGTTTTGGACTACAATTCCCAAGCTTCCTGACCACTGGCCATGCTGGCTGGGGCTGATGTAAGCTGAAGTCCAAAACATCTGAAGGGCACCAGGTTGGGGAAGGCTGGGCTGGCTCTTGGACCTTGAGGTAAAAGTCATATTAGTGAACTCAGAACTTGCTTCATGATAAATAATGTAACATGGCCACCAAACATATTACCAAATAACTTGGCATAAGCCACTGCTGAATCTTAAAGAGTATTCACTTCCAGAATCTGTACCCTGCATTATAGGCTCAAATGGGCTGTTGACTTGGTTTAAATGTTGAAAGAGCTAGTCGTATTCATAGAACATTAAACAAAGAAATGAGCAGTGACCCTCAAAGAAGTCTTCCTGAGCAAGGTATTGGCTAATATGCTAACGGGGGATAGAGGTGTCCAGGATGGCTTTGCTCTGGGAGGGCAGTTCTCAAGGTAGAACAGGAGAGCAAAACGTAGACTAGCCTTGCTTTTCATGCATAGCTGCAAGTATATGTTGCATAAAAGTGCAAGCTGTACTGTCTAAGCTGACTTGAATAGAAACCTTGAGTCCTCAGTCTAGGACCTTGAAGCAGTTTCTGAGGGAACTCTTGATCACTTCTTAACAGATGCAAGGAAGTGTGCAATAGGTGAAATCAGCTGTGGTCTTCGAACAAATCGGTGTATCCCAGTGACCTGGAAATGCGACGGTGAAGATGACTGTGGTGATGGTACAGATGAAGATGATTGTGGTAAGCCAGAGTTCTTTAGGATGGAGCAGGCATGACCTGGCCACCTAGGTCACATCACATCTAGCAACAATGTGAATTGGAAAGCATCCAGCCACACTAGTGAGCATGGGATATTGGCCATAACAAAATACTACTTGGCACTCAGACATCAGGTTCTATATCAGTTTGGGCTGCATTTCTGTCTGTAGTCTTCTGGCCTCTTGAATTAAATAGGTCTTGGGAAAATTCCCCATCAGTGTTTCTGAGAATGCTGTGGGATCTCAACTCAGTACACCACTAATCTTAAGCATTAATGGCTAATACAGGATGCTTGTTAGTTTAAATAGTAAGTCAAAAGTTTGGCCTTGGAAATGCAGCCTGGACCATTACAAGTACCAGTAAAAGGCAATGTTATATGAACTACAAAGCCTTCCTGTCCAAATTGCCATCCTATAGAATGTTAAACATTCTAAAAGCAGAAATTGTTACTGTATAGATAGAAACGGCAAGGCTACAGTCAAATGATCTACATGAGGTGTTTTCTTGCATTAGGCAGCAGTTCTTCCTGTAGCTTTTAACTTGAATTTTACTAGTTACATGCTTAAATTTAAAAGTGCTGCCTTTATAAATAACTCTGCTACAGTACCAAAAACCTCGACTAATTTAGGTGCTAGATTAAATGGCAGTTTAGTTAATGGTCAAACCATACTGCTAGTACGGTGTTCATGGATATAAATCAAACCATCTAGTGCATTGAACTTGGTGTAGAAATTAACCTGATAGGTGTAGATTGCGATACTCTGTTCACATTATTCAGTTTCTTCCTACAGAGCAGTACTACTTGGTAAATCTAATTCTGTGTCTTTCCTTAGCCAATATAACTTGTAGTCCAGAAGATTTCACATGTGCCAATGGGCAGTGCATCTCAAAAGACTTTACCTGCAATGGGCAAGAAGACTGCAGTGATGGTAGTGATGAGGTTGGCTGTGCAGCACCTACTTGTAGAGTAGGTGAGTTCCAGTGCAAAAGTGAAAGTGACACCTGTATCCCAATTAACTGGGTTTGTGATGGTGAAGCCGACTGTACTGACTGGTCAGATGAATCTCCAGAGCAGTGTGGCCGCCAACCTGTCCGAACTGTGAAATGTGGCGAGGGCGAGATGCTGTGTGACTCAAGAGATGAGTGTTTTCACAAGAAGTGGCGTTGTGATGGGGACACTGATTGCAAGGATGGAAGTGATGAAGTCAATTGCCGTAAGTAATGGACTGTTGTCTATGGAGGGCAGACTGTTGCTTGTCACTCATTAGCTCTAAGCTTAGTTCTTCAGTACTCTCTCCCTCTCCCAGCTTCTCGGACATGCAGACCTGACCAGTTCAGATGTGAGGATGGCAGCTGTGTTCATGGAACCAGACAGTGTAATGGTGTGAGGGATTGCATAGATGGATCTGACGAAGTGAACTGTCAAGCAGGTAACTGGGTAGTACCATATGGCTATGAAGTGACTTGAAACCTGGAGGCCATATTTCTTGTGCTGTTTCCTAGACAACCTGGTGGCTCTGGAAGTCTTCCATTAGAGGTTTTCCTGGAGGGGTGGCATCAGGATGAGGCTTACCTCTTCACACCTTCCCCTGTGGGATCTTGATGCCATTGCCCCTCAATGTTTTAACATTCCTGTTGTAGAACAAAAGATATTATTCAATCCATAAAACTGACACCAGTAATCAGCTAAGTCATGCAATGTGGCATTTTGAGCGGGGAACAAAGCCATTCCTTTAATATTGCCTCCCTCTTCTCTCCACCCTCCAGCTAATCAGTGCACTGGACCTGGCAAATTCAGGTGCAGGAGTGGGGAGTGCATAGATTCCAACAAGGTGTGCAACCAGAAACAGGATTGCAGAGACTGGAGTGATGAACCTCTCAATGAATGCAGTAAGTTGTAGACAAAGTAGGTAGGACTACTGTCACTAGGAACCACTCTGTTAACTAGCTTGTGACTAGGGATGGTGCGGGTGTCCAATTGGGGCTCAAAGCTTGGTGATTTCTCGCTAGCTTGGCCCCCTGGAGACCAGTCCGTGGATCCCCGCGGTTGCCCAACTTAGTGCGCACTGGGCAAGCACACAGCCACCCACTCCCTCGCCAAGCCGCCATTTTGCATAAAAATGGTGACTCGGCTGTTTCATAAAGGGGCATTTATGCAAATGGTGACCATGAAGAGGTCATGTATGAAATATGGGCATAAATGGACCATTTACACATGTAATGTTTCGTAAATGGCTGCTTTACGCCTGCCATTTATGTAAATGGCCCTTTACAAAAAAGGACAAAATGGCAGCTCGGCAAGGGAGCAGGCAGCTGCACACTGCTTGCCGGGTGCCCATGGACTGCCCAGCGGCTTGCCACATGCAGTGAGCAGGGTCAGGCAGCCAGCAGGAGTCTGGTTAGCGGCGCAGAGAGCGAGCTATGGTGAGTTCGGCCATCCCTACTTGTGACTTCAGTTTTTGTAAGTTTCTACTCAAGGTGGGAACTCTAAATATAGCATCGAGCAGCAACACACTCTCGACATCAGTTTTGAAGCCAAGAAAGTAATATGCTTGTGACCTGGTTTTCAGTAGTAAAGCAATTCATGTAGACATGCAGCACCCACTCTATTTGGTCCTCTTCTGATCTAGAAACTGTCTCTAGCTCCCCTTTCATTGCAGATGTCTGTTCAGTACCTCTGTCAACCATGTTTCCAAGCGCACACAACAGTTCTGAAAAGACTTGTAAGAGAGTGGCATTTCTGATCATTCTTCTCTCTTCCAGACATAAATGAATGCTTGGTGAACAATGGAGGCTGCTCTCATATCTGCAGAGACATGGTTATAGGCTATGAATGTGATTGTCCTGCGGGCTTTGAGTTGATAGACAGAAAAACATGTGGAGGTAAACTTGCAGTAGTAGAGGTTGCTGCTGAAACTTGACTTCATATTGGAGTGCAGTACTAAGTATCTTTTATCTTCTAGACATTGATGAATGTCAGAATCCTGGTATCTGTAGTCAGATCTGCATCAATACAAAACTGGGGTACAAATGTGAATGTAGCCGTGGCTACCGAATGGATCCACAAACCGGAGTATGCAAAGCAATTGGTAAGGAACATGGATAGTGTTGAAATAAAGCAAGTATTGTCTCAGTTGTCCAGATTCTGCCCTGGAGGATAGAAAACGCATTGACAGCATGATGGCCTCTGGAATGGCCTTTGGACTCCTGAAACATGTAATTCTATTTAGGGGACCTGAACACTTGGGTGGCAGAGCAAAACCCCAGTGGGGGTATATAGTCATTAAGTTTACTCAGAAATAAGGCCCACTGACTTTTAAGGGGTTTGCCTCCCAAATGTGTGCTCATAGTAGAGCTGTTCCTACAGTTTCTGGCTTTAAGGTTTGATATCCAGCACTTCATCTGGTAGCTTTATATTAATCTACTTTTGCAGGAGGAGAACCAAGCCTGTTTTTTACTAATCGCTGGAACATCAGGCATTTTGCCCTAGAAAGGCAGGACTATACGCAGTTGATCGGAGACCTGAGAAATGTTGTTGCTCTGGATGCTGACATGGCTGAGCACACAGTCTTTTGGGCTGATGTTGGGCCAAATGCTATCCTCAGGTAAATGGACTTCGTAAGCTGTTCCCATATGGATAATAGAACTTAAAGTTTCTTGGACCCCTACCTAAAGATATTAACACCTTTATCACTTCTTTGGAGATCTGGTACATATCGTTTTTCATCTCCTTAAGGGAATATGGCTTATTTTGGGGACAACATATGCCTTGCACCCAGCTTGGCACAATCATGGGTAATGAACAGCCTGACATAGACTATACACAACCCACTTTTATAGCTGTACAGCTGCAGGTAGAGAACATAACACTTCCATTCTTGGTGGCAGCCTAGAGGAGGAGGCTGCTATTGTAAAACATGATGACTTACTTGTCAAGGATTGCTAGCTACTAAGAGCCAATAAAGAGAGCCAGTGTGGTGTAGTGATTAGAGTGTTGGACGGGGAGCCAGGAGATCTGGTTTCTAGTCCCCATGTGACAATATGAAGCTCACTGGGTGACTTTGGGCCAGTCAGTGACTCTTGGCCAAACCTACCTTGGAGGATTGTTGTGAGGATACAATTGAGTGGAGGAGGACCATGGGAGCTGCCTTGGGTTCCTTGCAAGCGGGGGAAATGGTGGGATATAAATATAATAATATATGAATAATAACCTTGTCACAGTCTTAACTTGGATACTAGCAATGTTCTCGGATCACTACACTGATGTCCAGCTTCAAGATGGCTTTCAATTTAACAAGACATCATTAAAATGGGAAACCAACAATATGTAACACTGCCTTGTTTCAACTACTATTCTGTCTACCAACTGCTTTTAGGAAAGGAAATATAATTAAAAGTTGTGGATACATTATTTTTTTATGTGGTGCCAGAAACCCAGTAGGTGCCAAGCACAGTCCTGGGATGGCTGTCCTGTTAAAGAGCCTTGTCAGCCTAAACTTGCTAGATGTCAAGCTTGTTGGTAAAAGGAATAACCTACAGGTGTGGTGTGTTGGGGGTGGGGGGTTGAGCTGAAGCTAAACTTCTAGACAGAGTCCAGGATTAATTTGGGATCAGTGTGATGGGTTCTCTGTGCCAGTGCAGTATGTTTAAATATGGGAGGCTACATCCATTGCAGACTGCATTTAATGAAATCTTTCTCCCCAGCGCCTCAATTACATCTACTAACAGACCAGTGCAGCACCACCGGATTGTAGACAATGCGCAGAGCCCTGCAGGAATCTCTTTTGACTGGATTTACAAGAACATCTACTGGACTGACTCTTCTCTCAAGTCCATATCTGTGGCTAGCCTTGACGGTACTAAAAGGAAGGAACTGTTTAATGCTGACTTAAGAGAGCCAGCCTCAATTGCTGTGGATCCACTTTCTGGGTAAGTAATGTGTTCGCATACTTCGGGGAATGGGAGCATCTGAACATTGGTCTCAAGTATCTTCAAGCTTCTGTAGTAGGGACCAGGTGCAGTACTGCTGGAATTAGGTCAGCACTTGCAGTAGTGAGAGGCCAAGCCCATATCATTTTAGGGTTTCTGGGCTATGCAGTCCTCAGTTGCCCCTCCCAAAAGGGACCGTTGGTAATCTCACTTCACAAACCTACTTGCATAGCAGTGCAACACCAGCACAGGCAGGAAGAATTTCTAGTACCTAATATTAGAGTAGCTGCCAATGATACTTGCAAACGCCACTTGACTGCCTCTGTTAATAGCTGTGGGGCAGAAAAGGCACTGTATATTTCCAGTCACAAAACGTAATGCATCAATGCACTATGTTTGTGTAACAGACCAGCCTTGAGGGAAGAGATCTGAAACTGGTTGAGAAAAACAGTACAAATCACACATGGTGCACCTAGGGCTAATAACATGATGCAAAAAAAGGACCATAGGAAACTTGTCATGAGAAGATATGCCAAAGTTTAAGGCAGAACATAGAAACAAAAGCATCAGTTACACAAGTGCTGAGGAAAAACATACCATAAAATGGTCTAAAATGAGGCAGTAGAAGCAAAATTATTAGCAAAGTAGACTTATGACAGCTCTTACCTGGTTTCTCTTACAGCTTCATGTATTGGTCTGATTGGGGTGAACCAGCCAAAATTGAAAAAGCAGGGATGAATGGACTTGACAGGCAGCAGCTTGTGACAACAGATATTGAGAGGCCCAATGGGATTGCACTAGGTATATTAATGTTCTTCATACCACATTGGAATTCTTTATTTAAGGAATTCTTGGAGTTACTGGATTAATTGGGATTAGTGCCTTAAGGGTATGAAGGCAAGTGGCCTTCTGAGATGAAATACTTGAAGTTGGGACTCAAGACGACACCAGTCACCGCCTTCCCCACCCCAAATCAAATCAGTACCCAGCTTTGGGATATTTGACATGCCTCCATGGCTTCTCAATTATGGCCATCTACTTTTGGTAGCTATAGCGTACTTGTGATCTGTGCTTCATGATGGCCTTCATTACCCATTACATAGCCAAGGACACTACTACAAAGCTTCCCTAGATATCCAGGCTTACAGTGGATTAAAGCAAGTGGGCAAGCCCCTGCCAAAACATGGCTGTTGCCTAAGTGCTGACATGTGTCTCTCTTTAGATCGTGTAAAGAAGCGTCTCTACTGGGTTGATTCTAAGCTGCATAAACTCTCCAGTGTGGACATGAACGGGCAAGATCGTAGGATTGTGTTGGACTCCCATGAATTCCTTGCTCATCCTTTTGCTTTGGCAATATTTGAGGTAAGGATTCAAGCTTCCAATGGGGTGAGTTTAGAGTGGTAGCAGGCTCACTGTTCTGTAGAATTGCTATAGGTCTTAATGATCTGTGAGTTTGGCCAGGAAGGCAGCGAACTAAATTGATAGTAAATAGCAAAAGTTGCCCCTTGTGACTCACTGCTGGGATTGGATGGAACACATGCCCTTGGCCAAGTGCTCCTCAGCATTCACTAGCATACTCAAACATTAGCAATTCAAGGAATAATCCTGCAGTCTAAAACTATTATCAACTTGGTTCCTAGGACACTGTCTACTGGACTGATGGGGAAAATGAAGCGGTGTATGGTGCAAATAAGTTTACAGGAGCTGAACTGGAAACGTTAGTAAACAACCTGTATGATGCTCGAGACATAATTGTGTATCACGAACTCGTACAACAACCAGGTAACAGCCGTGGGGTGTGTAGGGCAGCAGAATCTCAATAGATTAAAACACTGCTTTGGGTTGCAGAATACAGCTGAGAGCAAGGTAGAGTGCCTGAACTCTGTAAAGGAGCAAAACTCTCTGAAGGCTTCAATCTAAGTTTTCTGGCTTGGTATCCTGCTTTTGGTCCATAAAGATGGCTTATGCTTGCTGGCAAGTGTAAAGGGGACAAATGGCACCCGATGCTAGAAAGGTGGGGCAGTACTGGCCAGTGCATGCCCTGGGAGGGGTGCTTCATTCTTAGGAGTGTCTTCAAGAACAGACCTAAGGTGGGAAGCCAAGTGCACGTTGGGTTCTTCCTTGGCAACAAGCCACCTGCAACTAGGGATGGCGGATTCCCTACCTTCCGGTCCATGGAGGAATCTGCCCGGGGTGGGGAGGCGATCCGTTCCTCCCTGCTGGAATCCTCCAGAGCAGCTCCGTGTCGGAAGGATTCCACAGAGCCACACACCAGCTCCGTATCGCTGGCGATACGGTAATGGCGGCTGCCATTACTGTATCACGGGGGAAAAACACAGCCACAAATGGCGTATTGGAGGCCACTTCTGGCCGTAAAACCCTCAGTTTAACCTAATCGCAGCCGTTTACGGATCCATTTAGGTAAAAACAGTCCTTTACGGCCGCAAGTGGTGTCCACTTCGCCATTTGCGGCTGTATTCCTTCCAGCGATATGGTAATGGCCACCATTACCGTATCGCCAGCGATACGGAGCTGGCGTGCCATTCCGCCAGAAATCCTTGGGAGGCGGAGGTAAGTGAGCCATTCCACCACAGATTCCAGAGGCCAGATTCCAAAGAATCTGGCCTCATTTGGATCCACGGCGGAATTCTCTGCCATCCCTACTTGCAACAGCTTCATCTAGTAAATGACCACAGCCTTGGCTACCTTGATAGAATTTCTCCCAATATTAGCTGACATCTCTGAAAACTTCTACCCACAGGAAAGAACTGGTGTGAAGAAGAAAAAATGGCAAATGGAGGCTGTGAATATCTGTGTCTGCCTGCTCCCCAGATAAATGACCGTTCCCCAAAGTATACTTGCACATGCCCTGATGGAGACACATTGCAAGATAATGGCTTAAGATGTAAAGGTATAGTCATTTGCACCTCTTTTTTTTTAAGTGTGCTGAAAAGCAGATTCCAGCATTATGCCCTGCCATCTCTTGCATAACACTCATACACATGTGTTTGGCCATTATTAATATTCTCACTGCCTTCTCCATATGCGTGGATATTGCATGCGGTAGTACACAGACATTAACAATCAAACATTAACCTAATAAAATGATTAGCAGTAATGTTTACTGATGTGGGCCATGATAAACTCCTCTTCTGCCATAAACTTGCTAGGTAAAATTTGACAAAGGGCTGTCTCTGCCTCAGTCTCCCATCTGCAATATAACAATACAATCCTAACCTACAGGTAGTAATCAGAGTTCTAGATAAATACCAGTCCAAAACATTGGGCTCCATAGTTCTCGATGGCTATGCTAACTAGAATGTAGACGCACACTAATATATAAACCTACTACAGCATCTTTTGCTAGAGTGCTAAATACTCAATGTGCTAAGTATTCTGTCATCTGTGGTGGTGGTCCTGCAGCTTGATCCTAAACCTAACTATCTTGCATTCCGCTATTCCGTGGAGCATGGAAGTGTACTTATCCCATACTTCAGCCCTGGCTTTATTTTCCAGAATAGGCTTCAAACTATACTTTATTCTTCAACTTTATTTAAAATACTAAAACTGCTAAGAAGTGGCCAAGGGCTGCACGGCTAGAGCCTGAACTACTTCTTGCCATATAAGA
This sequence comes from Heloderma suspectum, assembly GCF_057233095.1. Lineage (NCBI taxonomy): Eukaryota > Metazoa > Chordata > Lepidosauria > Squamata > Helodermatidae > Heloderma > Heloderma suspectum. Next base: position 104,053,013 of record NC_139459.1, read on the forward strand.
ACTGATAGCATCTTTAGCTGCTGGTTGCTGCTTCATACCACAGTAAATCTAACATCTTGCAATCCAAAACTAACTAGACATGCATGATCATGCTCATCTGCTGTGGGTGTACCACCTCCACAAAGCAAGAACCCAAAGTTATTGATCTGTAATTTCAGGTACAGGAACTTCTGTGACTTACACTGAGGCAAAAGAGAACAGCAGAACAGAAAAACCACCGGGACCACTTTCTGGAGGTATTGGTCCTAATGCAAGGCAATGCAATATGATGGTGGTGAAATGAGAAACTAATACAAAGTACAAAGCACAAACCTCTCAATCAGCAGTAGGCAAAGGTCTTTTTTTGACAGACCCTGAATGCTGGGTTTATTTGTCAAGGAGCACTGGGCTAGCTGGACTTTGGTCTGAAACCGCAGGGTACTTAACATTCTTAAGCAAAACTGCATAGTCAAGAGTACTTGGTAAGGGTTACCCAAGCCTAATTTGTAAAATTTGTTCGCCACTCTTCAACTGCCTATGTAAAATATTCAAAGCAACATAACATTCTGCTTTATAAACTTATATTGCATTCAAGACAAAATAAATGCAGCAATAAAATCCAATTCAAAAGTTACCATCAAACTCTTGTGGGAAGAGAAGTCCTAGCTGCCTGTCAAAAGCCAAAAACACTTGATTAGTCAAGGCAGACTTCGCTGGACATAATGGTCAAATATATTGGCAGTGTCTCCATAGAAAATGTGCTGTCCCTTGTGCCCACTTCTTAGACTTCCAGTGGCAGGGGGACATGGGGCAAAGCCTTGGTAGATTACCTTAAGGGTTGGGCAGATTCATATGGTTGAAGGCTATTCTCAAAATTCTCTTGTGCCAAACCATGTAGGGTTTGAAAAGTCAACAAACACTTTGTGCCCAGAAATAGATTACCAATGCAGATAGTTCAGAATCATCAATTTGGGGGTTCCAGGATCTTAACCAGAGCTGGTAGATCAAAATAAAATTCCAATGCACTGTCTTCAAAGGCAGCCCCACCAAGGAAGTTACACTTGTCTGGAGAGAAGGTGTGGGTGACCCTAGCCAGGACTAGCTTGTCAAAGAAAAGGGTAAAATGGCATACCAGCCAAAAGCTGGTAACAGGTACTCATAGCTGTTTATCATATCTAGTGATCCAGGAATAAGCCTTCAGAGGTACAGACTACACTCATGCTGCAAACTCTCAAAGGGAGTGCAACCCTGTCAAACAGACTGGACAGTTACTGCTAGATCACCAGAATCCCCCACTAACTTCATCTTGTCCGGCTTAAGCTTCAGATTGTGCCCTTCAGTTCAAGCTGTAGTACCTTGGAGATCCTACAAAGTTGGTGCATCCCTGCTGTAATGTAGAGAATCTCTATTCTGACTTTGGCAAGCAATGCTGCTGTGCCAGTGTATTGATGAGAACCGGCATTCCATGAGGCATTGGCCAATATTCTCTAACAATAGGTAGTAATATGCTTGCAACTTTGAGCAGGAACTTGATAAATGGCTGAAGTCCTGTCCACTTTCTGCCCTCTCTAGATCATATACATTACTTACTAGGCAAAGCTGTATTCCAAATATCAAAGCCTTTTAACAGTTGCTCAAGCTGTACTTGGCAGTAAATAAAAGGAATTTTAAACTATAGCCTTCTCTCCCTAGGACAAAATCGGAGCAGTCCAGTGACGGAAGAGCTGGCTTCTTCCAGAAGTTCTTCAGCGGCATGGGCTATTCTTCCTGTATGTAAGTATAAATCAGACAACATTTCCAATCTACCTCCTTTCTTTCCTGGCATGCGTTCTGTTGGAGAAAATACTAGTGATGTCTAAGGTAAACATGTACGACAGAAGGGTTTTCAACTGCCTCATCTGGGTTAAGACAGCTGAATAAGTAACCTCCCAATTTCTTTTAGTATTTTTGGCAATGGCGGCTGCAGGTGGCTACTTCATGTGGCGTAACTGGCAACACAAGAACATGAAAAGCATGAATTTTGACAATCCAGTGTACTTGAAAACAACAGAAGAAGACCTCTCTATAGACATTGGAAGACACAGCGGTTCAGTGGGGCATACATATCCAGCAGTAAGTGAACGCCTAGTGACTGGCTACTGCTAGCTTCTAATAGGCTATAGCAGATGGTTCTTGATGATGAAATCCAGGAAGAGTTCCCAGAAAGCCATGGAATGTTGCACAACTTCCTATTGTACCTAGAGGGTCAGATTTAAGGTCTTAAATGATCCTCAACTGTTGTAATGTGATTTGATTCCAGGTATACAGATCTTAAGACTATCTGTCCTGGTTAATAAGTATTAAATCCCAGGCTAGCTTCTGCACCATTATAAGTAACCACATAGAAATGCTCTCCAGTACCAGGCGTGAGTGCAAGTGGTTAACACGTATTTGAGGTTAAAAACAGCAGCTTACATAAAACTATTTAACTTGAGCAGCTACTTGCTAATAGGCTCTGCTGTTCTATGGAGAAAATAAAATAGGATAAATGTTGTGTATTAATGCTGTTAGATAAAATAGATGGCAAGGACAATCTTGTGTTGATATAGTTGTTTAAGGTAGAGAACTTCACAGCATGAGATGGACTAAGTGACACTGTCACTATAACCAACCTTCTCTCCTCTAAACAGATATCAGTTGTAAGCACAGATGATGACTTACCTTGAGACCTCTGCTAATCACCCTCTAATCTTCTTGTGTTCTACACTTCTTGGATGGTAGCCAGACCAGTGGCTGACAGATTTCTTCCCATCCAGAAAAAATGAAGATACGTGGAACAAGTTCACAAACCATTTTCATACAAAGTTGTAAACATCTGTCTACAACAATTCAGCTTTTAATAGTTACTGGTTATCTGTAACCCTTTAATAAAATAAGTATTGCCACCACTGGCTATGTATGAAGCACTTTCCAAAAGCCATATTGAAGTAACAAGTGCTACAGAAGTACTACCTGTAAATAATTGTACAGGCCCAATTGTAAATCTTCCTGAAGATAGTCTATTAAGCACTTTGGAAAAACATTTCAATGTAAATTATTGTATAATTTTTTTCAATGGTTGGGCAATGGCAATAGGAGAAAACGGGTTACTCAGATGAATTGCCAAAAATTTGTAAACTTTAACTTTTGTATGAATTGTGAATTTGTCCTCCCTGAACCACCTACAGGGGTGTGCAGAGGACAACTGCTCTGTATCAGAAACCACTGTAAATTTCAACACTGAAATGCAATTAAAGAGAAGCAAATATATTTTACTCATTATTTCTCTAAGGTCATGTTACTAACACACTTTAATGCTGGTAGAAGTCTTCTCTGTAGGCATACTTTGCCTTGTTTTGAACAGATGGAGACCTGTTAAAGTCTTAGGGAACAGATTAGTTCTGTCTTGCTATCTGCAGAGCACTTAAAATATAAATGATGGAATATCTAAATTGGGGGTGGGCAACCTGTGGCCTGCCAGCTGTTTTGGCCTACAACTCCCATCAACCCTAGCCAGCATAACCAATGATGAAGGATGGTGGGAGTTGTGGTCCAAAACAGGTGCAGGCCACACTCTGCTCACCCCTGATCTACATGTTGGAGGTAACTGTTTGTGGTATCAAAAGCAAAGCAATGTTCTTCATACCACCACATCTCAATTTTGTGGTAGAACCTTTAAGGGGAAAATAGTCTGCCAGTCATAAAATGCAGCTTGGCCTTTGTCTGTGAACATGATCGGGGAAAGAGGCACCTGCAATCTTCCCTTCGCTAGATGGCAAACAACCACACTGCAGTAAGTTCTTTGGAATATTAACAATTGGCTATAGGGGCATGCATCAAAATGCTACAGTCTATCAAGACCCTAAAGAAGAGTTGCAGGACCTCAGGCCCAGGTGCCAATTCAAGCCCTTCTAGGGTCCCAATCCAGGTTTTCCCAGGTGGCCCTTGCCCTGCCACCTGGCTTTCTGAAAGGTTGGAATGCTTCTCCTATGGCTTAATTACTGGCAGGAAGAACTTTAAAATATGCTAGCATTTCTGCCCAGCCCCCTGCCTGCCATTGAAATGCAGCCCCCAAGAGCTTCTCCGAAATGGAATTCAGCCCTTGAGCTGAAAGATGTTCAAGTAGGGATAGACAAATCCATCAATTTTAGTTTCTCTTAGTGGCCCAGTTCGCACAACACAAATGTATTAATCCATGGCGGCTTGTTAACAAACATCGGTACCAATAGGGCTCAGAAAAAACAGTTGTCAGGCTAGACACCAAAATCAAAAAGAACAGCTGCGCTAGTTGAATTCCCAACGTGTTTCAACACAGGTCTTTATCAAGGGGATTACAAACTCTTTAAGACTTTCCTGGAGGGAGAGGGAATCATCCGGAAAAGTCTCTAAGAGTTTGTAATTCGTTTGATAAAGACCTGTGTCGAAATGCGGTGGGAATTCATTTGGTGCACATGCTCTTTTTTTGATTTTGGTTTGTTAACCAATCCCTGTGTGTGCTGGCTTATTTCCCTAATTAACTTTGCCAGACGCAGGTTATGTCCAAACCTGGCAAGATTGGCTTGGTGAGGTGGTTAACAAACTCATGGCCTGTTGTAGGGTGGTTTGTTAACTTTGGATAGCATAAGAAGCTGCAACAAGGTGTGTGACCTGGCAACCTGGCCCCCCACCGTGGCGGGCTGCAGCAGCTGTGCAAACCAAGTCAGTTCCTCATTTTTCCAATCGGTTTATCCTGAGCTTTGAGAATTTAAAAAAAAAATTATATGAGAACTCATTAGCATTTCTGAGCACACTTCTAATACATGCATGTTTGCCTAGTATACACATTTTTGCAAACAATTCTAATATAACCCATTTCTGAACATTTCCCCTAATGTATGCATTTGTTTGGAGAACTCTAGAGCAAAATTTAGAAATGCACATTTTGAAGGATAACTGAGTTTCAGTTCATATGATGGTTTTGAAAGTGCAAAATTAGGTAAGTTCACATTAAAATGCAAACAGAATTCCTCCCCCATCCCTAGGTTCAGCACCCCTGCCTCAAAAGGAGTGCTCCTGATCAGAACATCAGCCAACCTGGAATAGGAGTCTGCTAATGCTGTTCAGGCCTCTTATTTATTCGTTTGTTTTATTTCATTTCTATACCGCCCAGTCGCCGAAGTTCTCTGGGCGGTTCACAAAAAGTAAAACCAAAAAGCACACAGTAAAACAATATAAAAGCATTAAAACCACAATATAAGAATAAAACCTAGCAGCAATGCAGAGATTTAAAATACAGATTTAAAACAGCAAAGCTAAAAGACTAGAAAGCTAAAATGCTAAAATGCCTGGGAAAATAAAAAGGTCTTCACCTGGTGCCGGAAGGAATACAATGTACGTGCCAGGCGAACCTCACTAGGGAGCTCATTCCACAGCTGGGGTGCCACAGCAGAAAAGGCCCTCTTCCTAGTAGCCACCCTCCTAGGAGTGCACGAAAGCCACTTACCTGGTCTCGCAGCTTTTCACGGTGGGGGGGAGGCGCTTCGCTGCTCTCCCCCCGAAGTTCAGGCCGGGGGGGGGGGAGGCTTCCCGCCTCGCCCGGCTGAAATTCAGGCTGGGGAGGAGGCGCCTCGCCCGGCCGCGAAATAAATTTTTTAAAAAAAAAACGCCCCCGTGATAGGCTACGTGACGATTAACGTAGCCTATCATGGCTAGATCTGCAAAGTCAGCCGTGATAGGCTATGTAAATCGTCACGTAGCCTATCACGGGTGACTTAAAAAAAAAAAACGCGTACGCAAATGGTGGCCCCCATAGGGAGCCGCCATTCGCGTTCCTTATTTGGTCGCTGTAGTCTATGTAAATCTTTATAAAAATAGCGTTGCCCTTATTTTCGCTGTAGTCTACGTAATCTTTACATAGACTACAGCGACCAAATAAGGAACGTGAATGGCGGCTCCCTATGGGGGAGGTGCGGAGAATTTCTCCCCGAAACTTCGTCGGGGGGCTGAACACGTTGGCGCTCGGCCCCCCGAAGTTTCGGGGAGAAATTCTCCACCATCCCTACACCCGCCTCACTTCCTTTGGCAGGGGCTCACGGAGAAGGACCGCTGAGGATGATCTTAGGGTCTGGGCAGGCACATATGGGAGGAGGCAGTCCTTCAGATAACTTGGCCCCAATGCATTAAGGGTTTTGAATGTTAATACCAGCACTTTGAATCGGGTCTGGAAATGGACTGGCAGCTAGTGCAGCTGGAAAAGTATTGGCATAATGTAATCTCGTTGGCCAGTCCCTGTTAACAATCTTGCTGCCCTCTTTTGGACTAGCTGAAGTTTCCGGACCATTTTCAAAGGGAGCCCCACATATAATGCATTGCAGTAATCCAGACAAGAAGTTATCAGAGCATGGATAACTGTAGCTAGGCTATCTCTGTCCAGATAAGGGCATAGTTGGTGTCCCAGCCTAAGCTCTTTGGGCAGTGTGGCAGTCTCAGGAGTGGGGAAGGGATAAAGAACATACACATCCCCCCGCAAAGCTCAATAAACTAGACAAGGGAGCCTGATCAGGATTAGCCCCGGGAATATTTATTGAAAGAATTTATTGAAAAAGTGGTATAGAAAAAATGTAAAGGAGTGGTGGTGTCCCTTTATCTTCCTCCTGACACAGCCCTGTATAAGGGCAATGGTAAGGAGAGAGAAACCTCACAGCATTCATTCCCCCACTCCAGGAGAGCTTAAAGCTGTCCATAGTTTGAGCAGGTCAATTTTCTTGTCCTCAGTTTTATCTTGTGTGTTTCAACTGCTCTTGGCCATAGAGCAGTCTCCTTGGCTTCTAGTTTGTTTAGACACTGTCTGGACTCATCTGCTAATCTCAGGTTCTTGTTGGGCAATATTTTTTTTTTAAGGAATTCAATTTACAAACCTTATGTACTTCTAACTGATTTGGGCTGTTTCCCACAGTAACTAATTGGCATCCCAACTTGAAGCTGGGGATCAGTACACACCTCCAGTAGTCAGCTATCAGCAAAAGCCTCTTTAAGAGCCTCATATGAATGTTTGACCTGATAGGTCTATTGGAGTTTGTGCAGATGTATTCTACTAACCAGACTTTAGCCTACAAGAATTTAGGAAGGTGTTTTGGGTGGAAAAACATTACATGTGATTTAGCCAGAACTGCAACTAAACCAATGCTGCCTGCCCCTTCCTGTATTCTAAGCAATGCTACAGGATTCTTCTGAATGTTTTGTAGTGTAGACACTGCTGCAAGACAGAAGTCAGGATGTCTCCTCAGCATGTAGTTGCAAGAACACCTAATCTAGAGGTCAAACTAGACGTGGCAGATCTGTGAACCTAGCTTATGGAATAGTCTGTTCTTTAACAGTGAGAGGGGCATGAGGGATGCTGAACTTCATTGCAGCTTCTTTCCCACAGCACTTTTCTCCTCAACTAAGTTTGTATACCAGAAGTAATCTTGGTAATGGGTGTAGGTGGTGGGAGTTCCATGTGCCCCTTTTGCTGTTAAAGTCACACAAACCCCATTCATGAACCCCATAACATACAGAACAACTTTAGTCTTGGAGCCCACAAAATCCCCTTTCTGTTAGTTAAAAGAAGGTATTTCAAAAGCCGCTATATTTACAAGTAAAATGAGTAACCAGTCTGACTATTATGATATTGGTAGTGCATATTTGTAGTCCATACTTCAGCTGGTCCAAAATAGGGCAGCAAGATTGTTAACAGGGACTGGCCTGCGAGCTGATATTACGCCAGTACTTTTCCAGCTGCACTGGCTGCCAGTCCATTTCTGGGCCCGATTCAAAGTGCTGGTGTTAACATTCAAAGCCCTTAACGGCTTGGGGCCAGGTTACCTGAAGGATCGCCTCCTCCCATATGTGCCTGCCCGGACCTTAAGATCATCAGCAGCGGCCCTTCTCCGTGAGCCCCTGCCAAAGGAAGTGAGGCGGGTGGCTACTAGGAGGAGGGCTTTTTTTGCTGTGGCACCCCGGCTCTGGAATGAGCTCCCTAGTGAGGTTCGCCTGGCGCCTACATTGTACTCCTTTCGGCTCCAGGTGAAGACCTTTTTATTTTCCCAGGCATTTTAGCTTTCTAAATTTTTATCTTTGCTGTTTTAAATCTGTATTTTAAACTCCTGTACTGCTGCTAGGTTTTATTGTGGTTGTATTGTTATATTGTGGTTTTAATGTTCTATATATTTTAAATTGTTTTATTGTGTGTTGTTTGGTTTTAGTTTTTGTGAACCGCCCAGAGAGCTTCGGCTATTGGGCGGTATAGAAATGAAATAAATAAATAAATAAATAAATATTTGTAGTTGATGTAGTGTTATACTCTTATCATTCCTTTTGAAAATTCAAATCCTTTTTTGCAGAGCTATCGTCATCCGCTAATAGTCCACTGTTGGGGGGGGGGATTTCTCATTCCTCAGGGAATGTTGTTTGTTTCTCTTTGGTGATGGTTTCCAGTGGGATATGTGCTCCCACTGCATATTTGATCTATTCACAATTTACCAACAGAAGTAAAAAAATCATTGGCCATACACAGTTTGCAAAGTACTTTACATTGCAGTCTTAGGTTGACATATCTTATTAGGATTTTGACATATGGAACAACTCAGTTGTATTAATACTGGATTGTTCCTAGTCAAGCCCTTATAAATGGGTTGATAACGATACAATTATTAGTCCAGATTATAGGTTTCCATAAACAGTGCGAAAGATGACACCATGCCAAACCTAGAAAGCTTAAGCAATTGAATCGAGCCAAAACTTCGCAGGAGGAGGTACAAGACACCCAGAGTCCATCTGATCTGGTAGGGAGGAATGTTTTCTGTCTCCAAATACGATGATTTTGGTGGTTAGCCAGACCAAGACCATGGGGGTAAATCTGTCTGAGCAGTCTCCTAAGCCAATCTGTCTAGTTCCATAGAGAGGTCTACTCTGTCTAACTGCATGGTTGGAAACATAGGGGATTTTTGTGTGGAACCCTAGGAGTGTATAGCTAGGGTAGAGCAACAAACCCCAATACTCCCCATGTACTGTGCTATATAACAGGCTCTGCAGAAGTTGAAGCATGGGGATTGTTGTTATAATTGTGTATCTACTAACAGGTCTCACGCTTGTGTTGCAAATGCATGTACATGGTAGAAAAAAACCAAGTTCCCCACTTACCAGGGAGCAGTGAGTTGTGGGTGGGCATAGGTTCAGAGGCGAAGGGGAAAAGGAGGTGGGCACGAAGCTGGCTCAGTTGGCAGGAGTGGGGGCCAAAGGGCTGGACCAGAATGACTTTCCTTCATAGTCTTCACTCTGGTCCACCTAAGGCCCAAAAAAGTGGGCTTCTGATGCAGCTTCAGCATTGTTCTTGCCAATTTTCCCACCCACCCACTTCTGGTAGCAATAGGTCTTGCAGTGGACAGAAGTTAGTCACTGGTTAACAGGGCTGGGAAGGAATTTCACCTGCACACTAATTAGCTATACCATGTATGGTTTTCACCTACCTCATTGTAAGATTACTTTCCTTGTAAATAAGTTGACCTGTACTCTCAGTCAGGGGCATTGTTGTAGGAGGCCCACCTGGGCATGGCCCCCAGATCTTTTTTGAGCTGTGCCCTGGATCTTTTGAACTGTCCCAATTGTCTTTTTTTTTTTTTACATTTTCCCATTGACTTGCATTAGAAAACAAAAACAGCCATAACTTTTTTTTAATTTGTACAATAAATACATGAAATTTGGAGGCTTGGTAGCCCCCATAGAGCTGATTGAATATGCCCACTTACAGGCAGTTAGGTCCAGTGGCTTTTGTGCTAGTCACAGGTAAAATGTGCTGTTTTCAAGAAAATGTGTCAAAGCAAAGAGCTATATATATATTTTGTGCTTCCACATACGTGCGTGGAATTGGGGGACCTCGCAGCCCCCATTGAGCTGATGAAATCTGCCAAATTTCAGGTAATCATGTCCAGTGACTTTTGTGCTAGTCACAGGTAAAGTTTGCTGTTTTCAAGAAGATCCGTCAAAGCAAATAGCTATATATAAATTTTGTGCTTCCACATACGTGCATGGAATTTGGGTACCTGGCAGCCCCTATAGAGATGACTGAGCCTGCCAAAGTTCAGACAGTTAGGTCTAGTGGGTTTTATGCTAGCCACAAGTAAAATTTGCTTTTTCCAAGAAAATCTTTCAAAGTAAAGAGCTATATTGGGGGGGGGGGACCACATACGTGCATGGAATTTGGGGACCCCCCCTACTAGCCAGCGGCCGGATGTCCGGCTGCTGGCGGAGCCGGCCGGCGGCTCCACAGAATTGCTGCGGAGCACAGCCGGCCAGCCAGGATTCCGGGGGGGAGGAACGGAGCGCCTCCCCTCCCGGCCAGGATTCTGGGGGGAGGGATGGAATGCCTCCCCCCCACCATCAACATAATCCGCGGAAAGGTAAGTCACTTTTGTATATCCCTAGTTCTCAAACAGCTTTTTAAAAGGTTGGAAAACTTTTTCATCTCCTCCCTGGAATTGAAAGGGGGGGCAAGGCAGCTCTGGACAACATCTTGCAGAGAACCCTCACGCGATAGTGGCAGGGGCTGGATTCCAGGATTATCTTCCCAGAGCTTTACCAATGCAAAAAGCTGTATTGAGACTCCTATTTTATAGGAGAAAACAGGGCTGACGTGTTCCATAATAATATATGCTTTAAGAAATATCAACAAGCTCTGAGGGATGATTTAAGAAACGTTAGCAATATTTGAGAACATCTGAGGACCTGTAAGATCTGTTTGAGAGAAACATGTCTGTGCCAAGGAGAAGAAAGGAGCTGGCATCTACTCCCCCCGCATCCTCTGTGTCAAAAGTGTCAAAAACAGAAGATACAGGGGAAGTATTTACGCTGATAAAGACTTTATCTTTGCAATTTACGGAACAAGTCAAACGGATTTAATTCAAAATTCCATCACTGCCCTGCAAGGAGCTGTAGATTTAATTAATGCGTCACAGTAAAAAATGGAGACAAAAATTAATGAGCTTGAAGACCGAGTGGCGGGAAATGAAACTACGACACAAATTTGTTTTAAAAATATCTCTGATAGAATCTCTCAACTGGAGGCCTTCATGAAAAGATCCACTGTACGTATTATTGGGATTAAAAATCTGTCTAATGATGTAAAATTGCCTATTTTTGTGGATAAACTTTTGCATGAGATACTCCCTATTCCATCTGATTATTTACTTGATATTGAGCAGGCATTTTGTGTGCAAAATGCTAAAGGGACTGATTACATGATCATAGCTCAATTTGCAAAAGTCTCCACAAAGAATTATATCCTGCGTTTGGCAAGGGAGGCTGGAAGCCTTTCCTGGAAACAAGATAAAGTTATGTTATTTCCAGACTACATCAAAGAGGTGGCGAATAAAAGAAGGCAATTTATCAAAGCAAAGAATATGGCAAAACAAATGAACTTACAATATTACTTAAAATATCCTGCTACACTTTGTATTGTGTCTGAAGGTCAGATGAAGAAGTTTCTAAATCATGAAATGGCGGAGGCATGGTTTAACATAAAAATGCGTGAGAATTCTGTTACAATCCCATGAACTGGAATCTTTAAACAAGCTTTATTAACTGTTTGTGCTTAGTCTACATGATCCAGGCTAATTCAGAAGATAAATTATTATATTTATATTGATTTACTCTCTTTCATCTTTTATTTTTTCTTGCTTTTCTTTATATTTTTTATTTTAAAACAGATAACATATCTAGTATGAAAGATATTACTGATGGCTGAAGGTTTATATTAAGTTTTATTATTATATAATACTATATATATTTATTATTATTATTATTACTAATAATATAGGCTTTTGGGAATTAATTGTAGACCTGTTTCTTTGATATAGAGTGATGATATGATATAGAAAATTAAGGTTGTTTATTAAACTGTAAGATTGTTAAGGTTATAGATATAATTTTTAAAATAGAATGGCATCGGAGGCCTGGGGTGTTGGAGTTTAAACTCAATTCTTTAAGGGGGAGGGAGAGGGAGAGGGAGAGGGAGGGGAGGGGAGGGGAGGGGAGGGGAGGGGAGGGAATTTTTCTTTTTTCTTCACTTCCTCTCCTCCTCCCTTTCCCCCGCCTTTTTTTTCTTTTTTTCCTCTTTTTTCTTCTCTCTTTGTTGTTGTGGTGTCCTCATCAGAATATTGTACTGTTGGGAAATTGAAGTATTGATTAGATCGTTGGTAATTTTGGTATTGTTTATTTCATTTATAAAAATAAAATAAATAGAAGGTGTTTAAGGTGACCATTAGGAGGTCACTATCCCTAATCTCTGGTGTAGGATTTTTTTTGAGGTGCAAAAAACCTCTTTCCCCCTACTTTTCTTTTCTGCTCTTACATGCCCACTGTTGGGAACTTGCCTGCAATTAAATTTTGAAGAGGGAGAAGGAAGGGAAGAAAGAGCTTCATGTGAAATACTGGTATTTCACACAGCATCTGATTTTACTGCCCCGAACTGGAACCTTTGGCTTCTGCAGAAGTTTAGTAGCTTCAGTACAGCAAAGGATCCAGTCAGCCTCCACAAACTTCTTTCTCCCCCTCCACTTTAATTTCTCCTAAATAGCTGTAGGACTCAAATAATCCCAAAGGGAGGGTTACGACTATGTGGCGTCATGATCGAGAAACTGCTGGGTCTTTCAAATAGGTTCTACAGTTTTAAAAAAGCTAGACAAAGCCCTCAGCCACCTCACCTCATAAAGTATCCTTGCAAACCCTGCACAGTCTCCTGAATTCCTCTGAAGTACTCCCTCTCCGAAAGGAGCCACTTGGCTTAGGGAATTCTCTCTGCTCCCCACCCCCACGCACATTTCCAATCACTATTCTTCTTTTCTTCTTCCCTCCCCTATCCTGTTCTTTCTTTCTTTCTCTTCTTTATTCCACCCAGAGCATATCTTGAGGAATTCTTAAAGAGAATTCTCTTCAGTGGGCAAGAGAAGTTCTGAACTGTACTTGATTTTATTGGGTTTTCTCCTTCTCACTCAAGTCTTTGAGAAGAGTGGGTTCACATGGTTGCAGAGAAACAAATCTAGGACTGTTTTGTTTGTGAGTTACCATTATCCAGCAATAGGAAGGGCTGTAGCTCAGTGGTAGAGCACATGCTTGTCATGCAGAAGGTCCTGGGTTCAATCCCCAGCATCTCCAGGTAGGGCTAGGCAAGAATACTGCTTGAAACCCTGGAGAGCTGCTGCTGTCAGTCAGTGTCAACAATTCTGGCCTAGATGGACCCAGGGCCTGACTCAGTATAAGGCAGCAGCTTCCTATGTTCCTATGAACAGAAAGCTTTAATTAAAAAAGTAGGAGTTTGGGGTTTATTTTTTAAGTGGAGGGGAGATAAATATTGCTAATATATGCAATCCTATGTATGCCTAGTCAGAAGCCCCATTATGTTTAATGAAGCTTACCCGCAGGAAAGTGTGCACAGGATTCCAGCACAAGTTACTTTTGCAGGGAGGTTTGCACCTTGATGTTCTGCATGTTTACTCAGAAATAAGTCCTGAGTTGTGAGCATGGTACTGCAGGCATAATACAATGCCTACCCAATTCCGTCTAATGAAGTGACTACCCTTTTTGCTAAATCCTGTGCATGTGTTGTCATTTGGGGGAGGGGGGGTTGCATGAACTCTAGCTTCACTGGTGAGGGAAAGGCATTTAGTACATGCTCAGAGTTTCTCCATAACTTAGCCCTAGTTTTGAAAACAGACTCCTTGGCTGAATCCTGGTGAAGTCTTGGCACAAATGAAGTTATGGGTAGGAAGTTGCAATGAGAGCTTGTGCATAACAAGGAGGAGGTAGAGGAGAGTTGAACAAAATAAGACATCTGTTTTTATGAAGAGTTGCTGGAGGATGGTAGGATGAAGAGGGATGGTGGCATGGAGGGGAACAAAATTGGTAGAGGGAGAATGTAAGTGCTCAGTGGTGAAAAAAACATTCTGCACATGCTCAGAGGCACTCTATAAGAACATAGGAAGAGTTGTGCTGCATCAGACCAAGGTCCATCTAGTCCAGCATTCTGTTCACACAGTGGCCAACCAGATGTCCATAGGAAACCCACAAGCAGGACATGAGTGCAATAGCACCTTCCCACATCCTGCTAACATTGGTGAAATTTAAATAAATTCTAGTAATTCTAAATTTGCATGCATGTATATCCTTCAGAACCTTTGCAGGTTTCTTGCATGGGGGACACCTCTAATGACCTGTGCATTTTCATACAGATTTATCCAAAAACTATTGGGGAAGGGGTGATGGAACGGAAAGCAAATCATTCCCTCCCCCAAATTGGAGAATTCCCCTTCCACATGAACTGCTGCACCTATCTTTCTGAAACTTTGCTGAAGTATGAAACTAAGTTGTCATACTTAGGGACAACTGTAGGCTGTCTGTAATTTTCAGAAAAATGATCTACAAGGAACATAGGAGTATGTCCTCTTTTGGAGACCTCCACATTTTAAGGCCACCCTTGCACAAAAACCCTTGTTCATCATTCTGAAATTTGCTCATCTTGAATTTCATCACTCTGAAATTTGGCAGGCATGATCTCCTCTGATGGGGCAATGAATCCTGAAATTCTTATCCAATTCTTCCAAGGAATAAAAATGCTACTGGCAGGTCCCTTTAAAAGAAAATCAAAATATAAACCCTGCACCTATTTTTCTGACATTGGGCAGGTGTAATCTCCTTCTCTGCTACTACATTATTATGAATGGAGAGTAATTAATTCACAATTCTCTAGAGACAATCCAATTATCTAGTACAGTAGCTGAAGGCTGCCTATGAGAGCAGCCCACCTCCCCAATTTTGCCCCATTCCAGCAAACTGTTGCAGAGTTATTGCTCCTACCCCATTTTTCCCAATGTGCACAGATTTCCCTGAAGAAGCCAAAATCCCCAATTCTCCACTGCAGCATCTGAAGGCTACTATGCCTGAAATAATCATCCAGTTCTGGCCAAGAAAAAAAAGTTAACAGCTTTTTTCTCATTTCACATGGTAGTCAACAGGAAGCATCAAGACTCATTTTTCCAAACATTGACTCAGGTTTGGTGCTGAGCTGAAGTGGTCCAACTACAAATTGGCCAGAGCAGAAGTGGGATGTTTTCCAAAATGCTGAATCGGGGTCTGTGTGTGTGTGTGGGGGGGGTCAGTGCACACTTTTTATGCATTTATGTAATCTATACACACACCACACACACATATATATATTTGATGTGTACTTAGGCTCGTGTGTGTGTGTGTGTGTGTGAGAGTGTGTGTGTGTGTGTGTGTGTGTATCTGTGTATATATATATATATATATATATATATGTATGCAAATTTGTGTTATGGGCCTATGACCTGGATTTTTTAAGAACCTAGCAACGCCCCTGCTGTCAGTAAATTCCTAGAGGATGCTTCATGTTAGACTGTTCATATCACAATTATGTAGGCATGAAAGGCATTGGACTAGATCCAGTCAGGAGGGGGAGCAAGATTGGGCTACCCGCTGCCTCATGGTGGAGATCCCTTTAAGGGATCTTGAGATGTGGTACCAAGAACAGCACAGTTGAGGAGCTGCAAGTTTGCCACTTTCCGAGGAGGGGAAAAGGGGTCCGCATTAGTGGTCTATGCCATGGTGAGGCCCTGACCCTGCCATCTACAAACTACACTTCTAGCAGATGGGCCAGGAAGGGGGAATCAGACAGCAGGCAGGCTGTCCGATGACAGGATCCTTACCCTATGCCTCCACCAATCCTATTCAAACGCAAACCAATAAAGTTGTGGCAAAGTTATTAATTCAGCTAAGTCTGTGTTTCTGATTTGCCCCCCTCCCTTTGCCACTGGACCAGGGGCGTGTCTCCATCAGCTATTTACTCCAAGCTGGCTGCGTGTGGAGGTCATTAGGGATACATGACGTCGTGGCCATCCAGCAGCCACCCCAGAGAAAAACCAGATTTCCTGAGACTGCTTAAAGTCTGGTTATTTTCCTTAAATTGGGTTCTCTGCAGTATAGTTGTTGTGTGCCCCAAAGTGCCCCGCATTTACCTCAGGTATGCTAGGGTATGCTTTTCACCATGACACCGGTCTCGGGGTGTTTCCTGTCCCTGTGCTTCCCAGCACAAACCAATTAGTGTCTAAAGGTAAAGGTGTCCCCAACCAGTCGTGTCAGACTCTAGGGTGTGGTGCTCATCCCCGTTTCTAAGCCGAAGAGCCAGCGCTGTCCGAAGACGCTTCTGTGGTCATGTGGCCGGCATGACTAAACACCGAAGTGCATGGAACGCTGTTACCTTTCCTGCCGAGGCGGTACCTATTTATCTACTTGCAATTTCTTGCTTTCGAACTGCTAGATTGGCAGAAGCTGGGACTGAAGACGGGAGCTCACTCCGTCATGCAGCACTCGGGTCTCGAACTGCTGTCCTGCCAACCTTCCGGTCTGCAGTTCAGCGTCTTAACCACTAAGCCACCGTGGCCCTTAAGGAAAGGTTCCTCCTGTGCAAGCACCGGGTCATTACTGACCCCTAGAGGGACGCCGCTTATGCTGGCATTTTCCTGGCAGACTATAGTGGGGTGGTTTGCCATTGCCTTCCCCAGTCGTGGCTACCTTTCCCCCAGCAGGCTGGGTGCTCATTTTACCGACCTCGGAAGGATGGAGGGCTGAGTCGACCTGAGCCGGCTACCTGGGACCCAGCTTCCGCTGGGATCGAACTCAGGTCGTGGGGAGAGTTTTGGTTGCAATACTGCTGCCTACCACAATGCGCCACACGAGAAGTAATTCCCATTGTGGTCAATGAGGCTTGTCCCCTGAATGCGCACACCAGCATTTTCAGAGATTCCCCTCAATCGAAATAGCACATTTTAAGCACTACTTCCCTGCAGGCTGTAAAGCGCTTTCCCGAAGCTGCAATTCTCCATTGTTTGGCTTATTCCCTTCAGAACTAATTCACACCTTCGTTCCTGCACAGCATTGGGTTAGAAAGGGGGCTGGTTTCCCATCTCTTTGTTTCCCCTCCCTGTCTTTCTTAGCACAAACATATGTGTGTCTACTCAGAAATAACTCCCCTTGTGGTCAATTAGGCTTGTTCCTGAAATGCGCACTCCCGAAGTTACTGAGATCCCCATGAATCAAAATAATGCATATAGAGAGCCTTAATGTCAAAGCTTCGAAGCGTCAACTAATCACAGCAGGGCAGCAAGAACACTGTGTTCCTATAATGATTGTTTACTTAAGGAAGCAAGTAATGTGGGGGGGGGCAGAGAGAGGAGATTATTCACAGCTTTGGCGGCTTCAAGGCAGGGGGAACATAGTGTTCCTGTGATGATTGTTGGTTTAAGAAAGTACTTAATGTGTGTGTGTGTGTGTGTGTGTGTGTAGAGAGAGAGAGAAGGCGAGGGATTTTTGGCAAGACACCGGAGGAAACCTCCCAGGATTTTATCGAAGGAGAAAGGGGGAAGAGCCTTTCTTATTGGTTGAGCAGCCCCTGCCAGTTAGATGATGTTCACTCCACCCCCACCCCACCTGGAAGTATCTTCTGTGAAGCAACTTATACTGGTGCGATGCACTCATTCGTGGAGCCCTACGTGGACACAAGCGCACCAAAGCTGATCCCTTGGAAAAAGAAACTAGGTAATCCTCCATTTGCTTCTCCTTCTGTTGTCATGGAGAAACCCCCACGTCCCTAGTGAAGAAAGCACAACTTATGCATCCCACCTAAACGTAACTTCATGCTTATGGCAATTTAACATATCTTCACCTAACTGTCTAAATAGTGTGGCCTTAACATGTGGATAGTTCAAGTTCTTCCAAGGAAAAAGGAGCTTAGTGATTACAAAAGTAATGCTGGAGATTCAGCAAATTTGATGCCTTTAACTCTCCTTGGTGCCCCCTTGTGTTATGTCAAAAATCACTGGGGGCAACATTGTATGGGATGAAACAAAGAGATCTTATGGAAGGAGAAATAATCAGCCAGGATTTAAGATTATTTTGGATCCTCGCTAAAATGGCGGGGGGACAACAACAATAGATTAAAGGACTGGGAGCTGGATCATTTATTTAGAATTCCAGACTTCCAGAATGCTTCTGTATCTGTATGGCCTAGGAGGATAATTGAATTTGCATCTTTCCCAGCATCTGTTTCCTGATTGTAAATCTCCAGCGAGTGTTAGAATTTCTAAAGTACTGTTTTGATTTTTCATGGCTAATATCAGACCAACTGAATACTGATGTACTGAAAAGGACAAAAATATAATTATATGCCAATGTATATTCCTAGCCTATAAAATGTAGTAAAAGTGGCCTTTCTCACAAGCAGCTGTTCTGTAGCAAATAGTGCCTGAGCACCATATGGACATTCTGTTTGCTAATCATACACATTAAATATATTCCTGTTGAGAAGGACAAAATTCTGCACTCTGTCATCATACTTTAGCTTCTAAAATGTTTTAATTTCAATTTAAAACAACAAGTGTGACCTAAAAGTGAGCATTCTAAAATATGCAAGAGTTCAAGGGAACAAAGCATTCTAATGCACACTGCCCTCTTGGGAATGGAAATCCTTTCCTCTGTGCAGAAAGTGGTATCTGTTTATTTACATACTCTCACTGTGACTCGCCTTGATATAAGTTTCTTAATTGGTTAAAATGCAGCTTTATTCCTTTCTGCATCAGCTTATTTTATAAAGAGCTAGGAAGCCCCTTTATCATGCAGTGAAAATACTGTGGACAGTGTAGTTGTCAGCCAATACATTTTTTTCATGGGTATATATGTCCTTTTCCTTCAACTTCTGTGAGGAATAGATTTGGGTTCAGGCATGGTCTGCTCCTAATGTGTCACCCTTGTATTTTGTGTGTGTTGACTTCTAAACCTCAGAATCAAGGTAAATATTGGAGGGGGCAATCCTATAGGGATAGTTGGCTGCCTCCAAACTCGGAGGCGGCCAGCTATCCAGTGCAGGGCAGGCTGAGTGCAGAGGGGATCTTCTCCACACTCTGGCCACCCTGCATTTGAGGCTAGACAACCGATTTTGGCTGTCTAAACAGGGCACCTTGGAGCAGGTGGGGGGGAGAGACCAGATGGCGCATAGGGAGTGTTGTACCAGGATTTCTGTGGTCCCCTCCCCACCCCCAGGAATGCCCCCTTTTCAGCCACTCCACACTGCTCTTCCGAGCGCAGAGCCGGGAATGAACCATGCCTCCTACAAGGCGGTGGGGGAAGGGGCAGAGCGTCAGATTTCTGGGAACCAAGCTCAGAGCACCAGCTCCAAGCTTGGTTCCCTTAAACTGAAAAATCCTATGGCCATCTACATGCTGTCTTGTGACCATAGGATTGCGCCCTTAGTGTTGTTTCAATGTTTATATTGCTTTCTGAATCAGCACTATACTACATAGCACCACAATTTTTTAAATATTTTCATATGTCAATATAAATAGTAAAGTTAAAATTAATAAATCTGCATTTTTATTGTAATTATCTAAAAGTTACCCCAGCACTATTTGTCATGAACCTAAATGTTCTTCCTTGCTTTAAGGCTGCAATCCTGTGCACACTTACATAGGAGTAAAATTGCTTCCCTTTTCTCTGTAATTGCCATTCTTTGTTTACTCAATATTCATGGATGTTGCCAAATGCTGATGTTGCCAAATTGTCGAATTCCAATGTTTTTCTGTGTTGTCCTCCTGCGTTGTTTCAGACCTGATTTGTGTGTATTGTTCCCTACAGTAAAATTCAATTCCAGCACCAGCCTGTCCAGTGTGGACAAGCAAAGTGCTTTTTGAGACTTTAAAGGCTATTTAAATCGATATTTCAATGTAGTTAAAAGCTTCCTCTCTGTAGTTAAAAGTTCTGCCCCCCTTATTGCTTGGAGGATTAGTGATGAATTGACCCTTTGTCAGCTTTTATTATCCATTGGAGGGGAGGCTTTAGTTACCGGTTTCATATTTTTATTTTATTTTATAGAAATCAGCAATTTTGATACAAAATAAAAGGGGAGGGGAAGAAGACAGGAAACACATAATTAAAAGCACACATATACACAACCAAAACTGCCTCTGGCAGTTCATCCTTTATCCCCCAGCTGCACTGAACAGGAAATAATAAAAGGGGTAAAATCTATAAGCAGGAAGCTACTAATGATTGCTACAGGGGACCTTTGCTAAATGGGATTCATTGGTAAACATTAGAAAAGGATTCTGTCTTTAGAAATGCATTGTTGGTTAATATAGCACTGTGTTAAGTGCTGATTGAAACCTCTGTTTTAATACTGAGAAGACATTACAGTTTAGTTAGGCTTCAGTTCACTCACTTTGGAACTGAACATTAACTTAAGCATGGTTGTTCTAAATAGATTACAGTTTCAGTACAGTAGTATGACTAGGACTATAAAGAAACCAGAGCTGAGCAGGGACATGAAATGTACATCAAAGGTAATGTAATGTATTGACAATAATTAATGTTTAAATTATGTGACATTTTCAGTATTAAATAATTCATCTTATTCAAGATAGTGCATGAAAGGCCTGATATTAATGTTACTCAGAGGCTTGGTGAGGGCAGCACATAAAGTTGAGTGGCACAGATGTGGGATTCACTAGTCTGATGCCTACAGCCTAACACAGTAAAATACATCCAGCCACTGAATACTACTGGGAAGTGACAAAAATATCAGACATGAGATATCGGATAGCACCAGCCAGCAGAGGGTTTGCAAAACTATCTTGAACAGGAGCGGAATACCTGAGCAGTGATAAATTTGGAGTTTTAGCACTACAACTCTTAAGGGCCCACAACCATGCTTAATTCACCATACACATTTTTTTAAATTGCCTATATTGGGCAAAAGTGACCATGATCCCCCCAGACCTGCACAGTTAGCTCCGTGTTCCCAAGGAGGCTTTGGCTGTATGATCTCAATCAACGTGGAAAGCCATTTCTGAAATGGAGAGTCTCAAAAGCACTTTGTGACACAACATGTGGTCCTGCTGTTGTTCAAAGGAAGCTCAGCATCCCACAAAGCACATCCTGCAAAGCTTGCCTAAGTAGCCCTTTGGATCCTGTCAAGGAAGTACCCTCTCCCCATCATGAAACACACAGAAAATCTACTGAGGTGGAAAATATGTAATGGCCGGTTCATTTGCCATCATAGACAGTACTACTAAGGGCAAAACTGAACTGCAGTATGCATTACTGAACTGTTTTGTCTTATTACCGAAGGACACTGGTACTGAAGCTGGATGTACTGTACCAACCTGACCATCTGTTGCCACATTAATAATGGCATGAACAGCAAAATCTGCTCTTCGAAAAACCGTGTGACCGTATTTAAAAATCAGCAGCAATTCAATTCGTCAAGCTTTTGCTAATGCTATGCTGTTGAGTAGATGCCTGGATTGGGTTCAGGAAGGTTGTAGTGTCATGCTAAATATAGCCTTCCTTTCTTGCACAAGCCACTCCAGTGACTAGAGCAGGGGTTGCAGTCTGGTGGTATTTAAAATAAGCACACTGCCATGGTTTGCTTTTAACTGTTTGCCTTAGTTAATTTGCCTCCATTGCTCTTCTATTCCAGCGCCGCCACCAGGTGTGATGGCATTATTTCAACAGCCCTTAGATTACTAATAAACATTTGTAGATCATTAATGATCTTGGAAACAGCAAGGAATCTTCTAGACAATAGTTATCATACTGGATTTGAAGGCACTAAAAACATATTGAACTAAGGGAGGGACTATAGCTCAGCGGTGGACCACACGCTTTGCATACAAAACATCCCAGGTTCAATCGCCAGCATCTCCAGTTAAAGAATCTGGCCACAGTCTTTTACCTCACCTGCTGCTAGACTAGACACTATTCAGCTAATGGACAAATAATCTGACCTGGTATGAGGTCACTTTCTATGTTCATAGCACACCTGCATTCTCAGATTTGTCCACCGGAAATGTTCTTCATAATTAAGGGTGCACTCTGATATATAAGTACCATCAGTAGGGATGTATGGATTTTGTAAAATCCATTCTGTCTGCATATCATGGATTGTCATTCTGTTGTCCACTCATTGACAGAACTGGATTTTTTCCAATTTCCCAAATGTGCACAATTTTGCAATTTGTGCAAATTTGCAATCCCCCCGCCCCATGCACAAATCCCCCCCAAATGCACATTTTCATGTGTTAGCCTATGGGGGGGAAGCACATTTTCAGCTGGTGGTTTTTTTAATTTTACCTATTTTTCTACAACTAAATTTGTGTAAAATTCCAGAAGTTTAAAAAAGAAATGGTCTGCAAGTCTGCAGAATCTGTGCAACTCAGGAAAACTGGGTCCACTGCAGAATCCATGGATCAGATTCATAGAAATGTGAATTCAGTTGATTCCATTGTGGATTTCTCCGACATACCTAACGCTCAGTGCTTTATCAGATCCCTGAAGGTCTGCTTATTTTCCATCAGCATCCCATTCAGCTGGCAAGCAACACCACGCAGTATCTTAAATGAATACCATATAACTGCATTCAGAAGAAGAGTACTCTGGAAATGTCCAATCTGTATTTTGAACAAGACATGAAAAGAATTTTTTTTAGAAGTGTCTGAGGCAATAAACCATATTTGTGCTAATAGCACATGAAGCAGGGCATACCCTTGATTTGGTTTTTGCTACAAGCTTTGAGATGAATAGTCTGAAAATTGTGTGTGTGGGGGTAACCCCATTGTCCAAGTAACCCCATTGTCATGTTCAGACCATTTCCTGGTGAGATTTGAACTCATGGCGTTGCTTCACTCCTGCAGGGGTGGGGGACCCATTTGGATAGTCTGCCACAGGAAACTGATGGAATGCAGTGGATTCCTGATGGAATCCAGTGGATTTCTGAACACTCTTGGGAATTTTCCAGTGGAGAGAGCTGGTGATCCAGCCAAGGCCTTAATCTCACTGTGGAACAGTGCCATGTGGAGGGCCATCAACTTGACTGCACCTGAGTGCCCTCTCTAGTGCTGCAGAGCCCGCTCTGCTCCTTGGTATACTGCGGAGCTGCGGTCAGTGAAACAGGCTGGATGTTGGCTAGAGCACAAATGGCATAAGACTCAAAGCGAAGATGACCAAGCATGATCTACAGCACATAATCATTCCTATTGCACAGTGGTGTGGGCAGCAAAGAAGGTTTACTTTGCTGCCTCCATTGCATCCTTGAGTAGCCGTCTAGTGGAGCTCTTACAGTCTGTGGGCTGTTAACACTCTCCCCAGTGAGGTCCCTCAAGGACTCTCTGTGACCTTTTTGCATCACACTTTGAAGACAAAATCACTGTCTCCACAGTGAACTTGATGCTGTTGTTAGCACAGCTCCAGTCAAGGTTTCAGATGCCACTCTCTGCCTGATTTTGTGGGATCAGTTTCAGTTGCTGCAGCCTGATGAGGTGAACAAGGTGCGTGCAGCAATGCAATCGACCACATGCCCTCTCGATCCTTGCCCCTCCCGGCTAATAAAAACTAGCTGAGGGAATATGACTGGGTGGATCCAGGGAGTGGTAAATGCTTCTTTGTATGAAGGGCTGGTTCCTACTGTCCTTTAAGGAGGCAGTAATGCAACCACTCCTGAAGAAAACCATTGTGGACTCAATGGCATTTGACAACTGCTGCCCAGTCGCAAATACCGCTTTCTTAGGGAAGATATTTGAGAGGGTTGTAGTGGAGCAACTGCAGGCACTCTTGGAAGATACTGATTATCTAGAGCATTCCAGTCTAGGTTTTGACCTGGTTATGGGACTGAATCAGCCCTGACCTTTATCAGGAGAGGGACAGAATCCTGTTAATTCTGCTTGATCTCATCGGCTTTGATACCATTTGTCAAATCATTCTTCTGGATCAACTCTGTGGGTTAGGCACTGAATTCTTACCTGCGGGGTTGATTTCACATTGGGTAACCATACCTCAGCCCATTGGCAATTGAGCTATGGGGTTCTGCAGGCGACCGTCTTATCCCCAGTGTTCAACATTTATATGAAGCTGCTGGGAGTGGTCATTAGGGGATTTGCAGCCAAGGCCATCAGTATGCTGATGACACACAGCTCTATCTCCCTGTGTCATCTGAATCAGGTGAGGCTGTGCAAGTCCTGGATCAGTGCTTACACTCAGTGATGCACTGGATGAGGGCCAATAAACTGAAGCTGAATCCTGGCAAGACAGAAGTCTTGTGGATGAGTGGTTCCTGAGTGCTATTGATGGGATTGCACTCCCTTTGAAAGATCAGGTTTGTAATCTTTGGGTACTCCTAGATCCATAACTGTCGCTAGAGACCCAAGTAGCCATGGTGGCTCGGTGTGCTTTTTATCAGTTTCAGCTATGGCCTCTCCTGGACAGGGATAGTTTGGCCACAGTGGTACGATCTCAAGACTGGATTACTGCAATGCATTCTATGTGGGGCTGCTCTTAAGGCTCATCCATAAGCTGGAGCTGGTGCAGAATGCAGCAGCTTGGCTGTTGTCAGGAGCGTCCCCTTTCCAGAATACAACTGCTTTGCTGAGGGAACTGTACTGGCTGCCTATTTGCTACCAGGCCAGGTTTATGGTTTTGGTACTAGTATACAAAGCCCTAAACAACTTGAGACCAGACAACCTGAGAGAGCACCTTCTCCTTTATCAATGTGCCCAGTCACTGAGGTCATCAGATGGCATGCTCAGGCTGGTTCCTCATGGACCTACAGCCTGGTTGAAATCCACCCAGAGTAGAGCCTTCAGTGTGGCTGCCCCCTTTATATGGGGCTCCCTGCCTCTGGAGGTCAAGCAGGCACCAACACTGTATTGGTTTTGGTGCCTCCTGAAAACATGTTTATTTCAAGAAGCCTTCCTTGATTAGGCCATGGTTTTTATTGGTATTCTACTTTTTAAAAGTTGGAGGAAAATTCTGAGAGTGCCTTGGACTGCAAGAAGATCAAACCAGTCCATACTCCAGGAAATAAAGCCAGACTGCTCACTTGAGGGAATGATATTAAAGGCAAAACTGAAGTACTTTGGCCACATCATGAGAAGACAGGATACCCTGGAGGAGATGCTGATGCTAAGGAAAGTGGAAGGCAAAAGGAAGAGAGGCTGACCAGGGGCAAGATGGATGGATGATATTCTGGAAGTGACGGACTCAACCTTGGGGGAGCTGGGGGTGGCAACGGCCGACAGGAAGCTCTGGCGTGGCCTGGTCCATGAAGTCACGAAGAGTCGGAAGTGACTGAATGAATAAACAACAACAACAACTTTTTTAAAAACAATGTTTTTAATATGATGATTGTGTTTATCTTTTATTGTTCACCACTCCAGAACCTGTTTAGATGTGGAGCGGTATATAAACATTGTAAATAAATAAATAAAATAAAACATTGCCTAAACAGGAAGGGCACAATCCAGCCAAGGTTAAGCCCCTTTCTAGTCTTATCGAAATCAGTGGAAGACTGAGGCCCATGTTGGATCCTTTCCCTGAGCAGCTTCTGTGGGGCTCCCAGGCCATCTCCCACCCAGACACTGACCGGGCAAAGACTGTTGTAATTAAGCCAACGGAACAGCATCATGTGCTTCAGGTGCTCAACACAACCTGCTGCCATCCAGATCTATTGGTCTTCAGTTCCCATCAGCCCTAACCAGTATGGCCAGCAGTCACCAATGCTAGTAGCTGTAGTCCAAAACATCTGGAGGGCACCAGGTTGGGGAAAGCTGGCTTAATTTTTTCATAAATTGGGTTAAGGAGCAGCAGTGGCAACACATTTCCCTTCTACTTGCCTGAATGCTGTGCTCATTTCTTGTTTTAGAACTCAAAGACAATATCCTTACCATGTGATACACCCACATGCTTGTGGATATGGGTCAATATCTTGATCTATTGTAAGCCTCCACAGCCAACATCTTTGTCATTTGCTCTTTATCCATCTACTTGCTGCTCTCTACCCTCTTCCTCTCATGCGTTTTTCTTTCAGGCAAGTGGCATGTGTTTCTGCTTCAGGGAAATAGATTCATTGATGTCAACATAATAGCAGATCTATAGCACCTATCCATTTTAAGTTTTTAAAGTGTGCATCACTTAAAACAAAACAAAAAAGACACCAAGAATAATGGTCATGCCAAAAGCCAATGAAACAAAAACATAAGATTAATGTGCTGACTGCGTAAACGACATTAGTTCAGTTCTCAGCGTTTTGCATTGTGATGGTGCAGAACAATTAAATAATTTATGGAAAGCTGCTGAAACTTTGTTACAGAACTGAGAGACCAAACTGGGATTTCGGTTCATTTGCCTGGCTGTGCTCATAGCATAGAACTGCTGGGAATTTGAACAGGTATACAGCTACACTGCTATGGGCCCTGACTGAGCTGTGAATTAGCAAATGGCAAGTATCCCAGATTTTGTTGATCACTAAGAAGTGGCTAGCTAAGCTGCCTACCTTTAGGTGGAGTGGAGTGGAGTGGAGTGGAGTGGAGTAGGGTAAGTATAGGAAGGTAGTGTCCTTGTTTAAATCATAGACCTGGTTCACCAACATGACAACCCAAAGTGGGTTGTTACCCTTGTTCATTTTAGGGTGATCCCTCAATAAGACATTACACCTGTCACTTTACTCCTATATTTCATCACCTCCATAGACAGTGACATCCTTTTATTTTGTTCACCTTTGGGGAGGTTGGTGCAAATTTAACGTTAAAAAAATTCAGGGAGATTGGTGCAAATTTGCAGTAACTATTGCACTTATTCACAATAACTACTGCACTTTAGCAAACACATGTAAATCTCCCCAATTTTTTTTAATGTTAAATTTGTGCAAATCTCCCCAAAGGTGGAAAAAATATAAAATTTGTGCAAAGCTGCCCAAAGGTGGGGAAAAAAGCTGCAGAAAATGTCTACTCTGTAATGAGCGCATTTGCACTCATTAGCAGAGTAGCCTGCTGAGGCTGTGCTGCAGAGAAAAGGTTTTGGTTTTGTACTGGGCACTTTTCCCTAATATTTTGGAATAACCAGTTCAGCACAAATTATGGTAACAATTCTATATTGTCGTAAATAAATAAAATTCAATAACTTTTATTCCGTATGAAATATTGAATGTTTTCTGTTCTAACGTTTTAAAAGTTGGTGGGGTGTTTGTGTGTGTGTGTTTGGTAAGGACAAAATTACTTTATAAAAGCCAATGTTATATACTAAAAGCAAATATTTCTAACTGGCCATCTTCTATGCTTTCCCATTATAATGCATTAATGGATTTTTTGTTTATTTGTTTTATTTATTTACCCAAATGAAATATACCCTTACTGGTTTGGCTGTTTCATGGTAAATATCCAGCATTAAGAAGTTAAGTACAAGAAAAATATTCGCAATAAAATCATAATAGTTCTAAAGCAACATTTGTTTGATTTGCCGCATTTGCTGTCATTGATTTAAAGCACACATTCACAAAAAGATGGTGCAAAACGCAGGCTTCAAGGATATGAAATTCAAGGCTGTTCCACACATTATAAGGCACCCAAACTGTGTTGGCCAGAACATGTACACTTGACAAAGAGCTGCAGCCAGTTCTGGCTGTCTGAGGGCCAAACAAGTGTTGATGTTACTTTACATTTAACATGCAGGTTTAAGAAAATGCAAATACCATAAGCTGTGCGGAGGGGAAGAGTTGATAATTATTAAACAGATGTGGAGGAAAGTTTAATCCTTCCATCCTTTGCTGTCATCCTGAGGAAAATCCCTCACTGGTTCCAGCACATAATTTCCTTCCAGTGCAAAGGAGAGGAAAGTGTTAATTTCTCACTCCATACTTGCTGCATTCCCAATAATTATCAGTCCCCCTCCCCCAATTGATGCTATTTGTTTTGTTTTTTAAAAAAACAAGTTAAAACATGTAAATGCAAAGGTGCACTTAATGTCCCAGCTAGTTTGGCCCTGTGTATACTTGTCTCATGCATGCATTTTCAAACAGATTTGTCTCATTTTAGATCCATACCTAAAGGCTTAGAGGTCAATTGAGGCTTTTTTTCTTTTTTTTTTTAACCCTCCCCACCCAGAGGGGGGGGTACAATTTCATAAAAAAAAAGTTTAACCCTCCCTCGTGGAGCACAGAAGTCCCAATCCAAATTGAGGCTGCGCATGCTTACATGAGGAGTGCTGGTCATGACCTATAAAGCCCTATATGGCACAGGTCCAGGTTATCTGAAAGATTGTTTTCTCCCCTATGAGCCTGCTCGTGCCCTGAGATCTTCAGGGGAGGCCCTACTCACAGTC
This sequence comes from Heloderma suspectum, assembly GCF_057233095.1. Classification (NCBI taxonomy): domain Eukaryota; kingdom Metazoa; phylum Chordata; class Lepidosauria; order Squamata; family Helodermatidae; genus Heloderma; species Heloderma suspectum. Next base: position 104,081,234 of record NC_139459.1, read on the forward strand.
CCACCACTATCACAGGCTTGCCTGGTGGGAACACGGGAGAGGGCCTTCTTGGTGGTCGCCCCAAGGCTCTGGAACTCCCTTCCCAGGGAGGCGAGAGTGGTACCCTCCTTGGTATGTTTTCGCAGGCAGGTGAAAAAAAATTTGTTCCGGCAGGCCTTTGGGGATAGTTAGTCTGGACCTGTGAGAATATGATGGATTGATACTATGGTTTATATTGTTTGTTGTCTTTTAAAATTTTGATATTTTATACAATTTTAATATTATTGATCATTTAATTATATTTTAACTTTTGTGTATTTCTATTTATGTTTTAATTGTACAAGGTTTTAATGTTGTAAAGCCACCTTGAGTATTGGGGAAAAGGTGGGATGATGGTGATGATGATGAGGAGAAGAAGAAGAAGAAGAAGAAGAAGAAGAAGAAGAAGAAGAACTGGAAAATAGCTGCATTATGCATGCTTTCCCACACATTTAGTTTGGCCCTTAGGTGTACATTTTAAAATAATGTAATATGTGGAACAGTTCTCCAGTTTAATTTCTGCTGTGATTGTTGTGAGTTACAGCACATCAACATTTCAAAACTCAGCTCTAGTAAATGTAATCTGCGTTTTGAAGCAGAGTACCTCTCTTAAGAGTTGTGAGCTTTCCGGAACAGTAGGGCCCCACATGGTCTGAAGCCTTGTAGTGTTCCTGTAGTGTAAGGGCTATGTAATACTTGCTAATTTCTACAAGAGATATATTATATAAATGAGATCCTCATGACCCATGGAATAAACTGTCTTGTAACCTCATATTTTAATGTGAGACATTAAAATGTCAGTTAGATTTTACAGCATGAGCTTCCTGTCTTGTTTAATTATAAGGTATATGCTTGAGCATTCTGTGAGGGCTACAATGCAGCCTTGTACAGCAAGCAATTATGTATGATACTCTAAAGGTCTGGAGCATGGGCTTATTGCATAACAATTTAATCTGCTTGATCTGATCGTTTTTTTTGCACCAGTTAAATCAGCTTAGGGAAACAGCAAAGCTCTAAGGTCACTTTCTGTGAAGCTGGACTATGCCTCAAACAAAGGGGGTAATTTTATCTGCCTAAGGGGGCAGAAAAGAATATTTCATTTGAGATTAATGATCTAATATTAGCATACTTGTTAGAAAGCAGAAGGAAGGAAAGATGGAGAATGGGCATGGAAGTTGCCAAGCAATGTCCAAAGTCTTTTTCTTGTTGATCATATCTGAAATGCTGAAACAATCAGTGAAAGAGAGGTTTGTCAACAAGCTAATTTTCAAGTCTTTCAGTACATTTCAAATATGAAGTTTTTTTTCCAGCAGGAATCCACTCCATATATGCATGGAATGAAAATTTCTTAATAACTGAACACTTGTACAGTGTCTAATTAAGCAAGTTCCTTTATCTTGAAAGTTCTTCTTTATGCCCTTAGAACCGGGAAAAAAATATTTATTTTTATTTAAAGCAAAAAGTTACAAAACTAGAAAACTTAGAACAAAGCAGATCACATATGTATAAATGTCCAATTCCAAAGCATTTCCTTTTTCTTTCTTCCGAGTGTATATATTCTGTAAGTTTTGTAATGTCAGCAAATTTCCAAATGTTGACTATCCATTCTTTAGTGCAAGGTGTATGGTCATGTTGGTTGCTTTCTCTCAGAATTTTTGACACAGTTTAAAAAACTTCCAAATCAACTCATGCTGTTCATATACTACCCCACTCCAAAAGCCCGAGGAGAATTTGAGCAAGTTAAAGGGAAGAGCATAGTCATCTTACTAATTACAAACAGAACCTTCTTCTTTTTTTAAAGTACATTTCCATTAAATATGTAAAAAGTCAGTTTGGTTTAGGCACACATCTAATATATGTCATTTCTGTTCTTATATATTTACTTAATCGATAAGATACTGAATACCACAAATTAACAACATTGACTCACCTTTATATTTAGCCAACGTGAAAGAGTAGGGCCTCAGTTGAGATTATTTGCCAAGCTGTCCCTAAAATTGGAATTTTAAACATATTCTCATTTAAACTTTGAATACCCAGTGATGCATCTAACACAAGTAACAACTGAAAACCAAGCCAATTGTCTTTTCTAACTCTTCATACCGTATAATGATTTAAACTGCATAATTTCCCATTTTGATTTGCTATTATTAATATTTAACACCCCCCCCCCAAAAAAAACCTTCTTACTTGAAGGGATTGCCTTGATACAATTGAAACAAGAGCTTTAAAATCAAAGAAACCTATAGTACTAAATAAAAATTGGCATTTGGTACAATCATACACTTTTTCTACATAAAGAAACAGAAAAAATGGATTATGTTGTTAATATTACAGTTAGGAATGGGCAGAGCATGGCTCCCCAGACAGCGTCTGAAGAGCCATAGGACAGTGGAGGTATCGTCCTCTGCGGCTGTAGACAGAGCTATGACTTCAGGGGAGGACGGACATCCAATCGTGGATCTTTCCCCCACACTCCCCAACCCCTACCCCCAGCCACTGAAGAAAGTTTCACTTACAGGGACACAACTGCAGGATTCTAAAGCCTCTCTTTTGCCCATCTCATTCACCAAGACACGTAAGCTAGATGAGCCAAGAAGTTCATGTAGCTGTAAATGCAAAGAAAATGAGAAACGGGGGGCTTTTTTGCCTCCATCCTCCTCCTGCCCTGCCTGGCTCCTGCTGGCAGGGCATAGGACAGACAGAGGGCTCCAATCTCAGATCCTGCTCTAAGCTGTTCCTTTCTCTTGTATTACCAAATGATTACCTGATAATAAAGCCAGTCTGGACAATATAACAATTTTATAATCTTGGTTCAAAAGAGATATTGATAATGCAGTCTGGACGGGATCTTCATACTTCTTGTATATCAACAAGATTTTAGCATCATTAAACAGGTTGGGCAGTAGACCCAGAGGTACCACAGAAGGTTTTATAAAACTCTGTAAAGAGACTCTAATGCCCGACATAGCAATTTTACGTGCAGTTATGCAGTGTGGAGGAGGGATATCTGCTGGGAATTGTAGCTGAAAACATCTGGAGGGTACCAGGTTAGGAAAGGCTGAGTCGAGGAATGATGAATGTTGAGTAAAGCTGAAGAGTGAATCATGGAAGAAGATAATGGAGGGTGCTGTTGTTGCATTGGAGCAACGTGGTATTCTTTCTGTAGACAACCTTTCCCAAGCTGGTACTTTCTGATGCTCTTTATACCTTTCTTGTTGTGCACAATATTTTCTTTGCCACATTTATCTCACACTCCCCATCTGGGCCTTGGCTGATACACCTGTTGTTTTTTTAACCCTAAAGCTCTACAACACATTTAGAGCCAGCGTGGTATAGCGGCGAGAGTGTCGGACTGGGAGCCGGGAGATCCGGGTTCTAGTCCCCACTCGGCCATGGAAGCTCACTGGGTGACTGTGGGCCCGTCACACACTCTCAGCCCAGCCTACCTCACAGGGTTGTTGTTGTGAGGATAAAATGGAGGCGGAGGAGGATAACATAAGCTGCCTTGGGTTCCTTGCAAGAGGAAAAAAGGCGGGATATAAATGCAAAAAATAAATAAATAATTTAATCACAATCACCTCTTTCCTAATGTTCACCCAAGCACCCTGAAATTTCCAATTGAATGTTTAGAAAATACTTATCCCACATGCAACCTGATCCCCTCCTGTAAAGTTTAGAAATCCACTCTCATGTTTTTGTAGCAATTCTTACACATCAGAGTCTGGAACAGATTCAACCTAGGTTTTACTAAGAACCCAGGCCCATGCTTTCCCCACAAGCTCAGCCTGCTCAGGCAGCTGTGAAAGAGGCCAGTCTAAATGTGTGTTTATGTCTTCACAAAACCATACTTTGCCCTGCACACTTCCCTGCATTTCCCTGGGTCTCTGAAGAATCTTTTAGACCTCCCACCATGGGTCATTTTATTTTTACACTCCGGTTTTTCAAAATCCACGATTTATGTTTTTCACTTTCTTACTTAATTGACCCCCTTCAGGGCAGGGTTCAGCAAATAGACTTATGGCTCATTTGTTCATTAACTTAGAAACAGACACATTTGCTATTACAAGCTAAAAGCAGGATATGGAAAGCTGGCATGGGCCAAGGGATTAGAATCATAGAATCATAGAATAGTAGGGTTGGAAGGGGCCTACAAGGCCATCGAGTCCAACCCCTTGCTCAGTGCAGGAATCCAAGTCAGAGCATCCCTGACAAATGGCTGTCCAGCCTCGTCTTAAAGGCATCCAGTGTGGGAAAGCTCACCACCTCCCCAGATAATTGGTTCCATTGTCGTATTGCTCTTACAGTCAGGAAGTTTTTCCTGATGTTCAGCCGGAATCTGGGTTCCTGTAACTTGAGCCCATTATTCAGTGTCCTGTACTCTGGGATGATCAAGAAGAGATCCTGGCCTTCTTCTCTGTGACAACCTTTCAAGTACTTGAAGAATGCTATCATATCTCCCCTCAGTCTTCTCTTCTCAGGGCTAAACATGCCCAGTTCTTTCAGTCTCTCTTCATAGGGTTTGTTTCCAGTCCCCTCATCATCTTTGTTGCCCTCCTCTGAACCCTCTCCAGTTTGTCTGCATCCTTCTTAAAGTGTGGTGCCCAGAACTGGACACAGTACTCCAGTTGAGGCCTAACCAGTGCTGAGTAGAGGGGAAATAGTACTTCCCGGGATTTGGAAGCTATGCTTCTAATAATGCAGCCCAAAATAGCATTTGCCTTTTTTGCAGCCACATCACATTGTTGGCTCATATTCAGCTTGTGATCGACAACAATTCCAAGATCCTTCTCGCTTGTAGTGTGGTTGAACCACATATCCCCCATCTTGTAACTGTGCATTTGGTTTCTTTCCTAGGTGCCGAACTTGGCATTTATCCCTATTAAATGTCATTCTGTTGTTTTCTGCCCAGCGCTCCAGTCTATCCAGATCACTTTGAATTTTGTTTCTGTCTTCCAAAGTATTAGCTATCCTGCCCAATTTTGTGTCATCTGCAAATTTGATCAGCATTCCCTGCACCTCCTCCTCCAAGTCATTCATAAAAATGTTGAAGAGCACTGGGCCCAGGACTGAGCCCTGCGGTATCCCACTCATTACCTCTCCCCAGTTTGAGAAGGTCCCATTGATAAGCACTCTTTGAGTCCAAATCTGTAGCCAACTGTGGATCCACCGGATCGTTGTTTCATCTAGCCCACTTTGAGCTAGTTTGCTCATCAGGATATCATGGGGCACTTTGTCGAAAGCTTTGCTGAAGTCGAGGTATATGATGTCTGCAGCATTCCCATGGTTCACAAGGGAGGTTACTTGATCAAAAAATGAGATCAGATTTGTCTGGCAGGATTTGTTTTTGACAAATCCGCGTTGGCTGCGAGTAATCAACGGCATTGTTGTCAAGGTGCTTCCAGATGGATTGCTTTATGATCTGCTCCAGAATTTTCCCAGGGATTGATGTCAGACTGACTGGTCTGTAGTTCCCAGGTTCCTCCTTTTTACCCTTTTTGAAGATAGGGACAACGTTAGCCCTCCTCCAGTCATCTGGCACTTCCCCCGTCCTCCATGATTTCTCAAAGAGAATAGACAGCGGTTCTGAGAGTTCTTCTGCCAGTTTCTTTATTACTCTAGGATGCAGTTCATCTGGCCCTGGAGATTTGAACTCATTCAAAGTCATTAGGTGTTCCTTGACCATATGCCTATCGATCTCAAGCTGCAATCCTGCCCCTTCAGCCTGTACTTTGCCTTTGCCAGGGGGGGTCATAGACCCTCTTTTGGGAGAAGACTGAGCCAAAGTAGGAATTGAGTACCTCTGCCTTTTCTTTGTCATCTGTTATCGTCTTGTCATCCTTATTTAATAGCTGAACCACCATTTCTTTCCTCTGCCTTTTACTATGCACGTAGCTGAAGAAAGCCTTTTTGTTGTTTTTAACATCCCTTGCTAACCTCAGCTCATTCTCAGCTTTAGCCTTCCTGACGCCATCCCTCCAATTCTTTGCTACCTGCCTGTACTCTTCCTTTGTTACTTGGCCTTCTTTCCACTTCCTATATGTGTCCTTTTTTGTTTTCAGGTCATCCCTAAGCTTTTTGTGAAGCCACATTGGCTTCTTCTGTTGTCTTCCACCTTTTCTTCTTGTTGGAATTGTTTGTGATTGTGCCTTGAGAATTTCCTTTTTTAAAAGCTCCCACCCATAATTTGCTAAGCAGGGAGGCAGCAAGGTGAGGAAACATTGGGGGCATTTCTGCATCAGGCTGTTAATCCGCTGTATCCACTTTCGGTATGGTTGCAAAACTGAGATCCAAGCACTAGGGCTGTGCAGGGACCCCCGATCCGACTTGGAAGCCGCTTTGCAGCTTTGGAGGTGGGCCTGATTCAGCTCAGGCTGATTCAGCCCCCCCCCCCCGACCCAACTTGGCCCTGAACCCGAAGCGGGAATCGGATGCCGAACCCCGCTTTGCATCCCTCCCTGATTCCCCCGCGCAACCGCTCACCTCCTTACCTTGCTGCTGCCTTCTCCTCCGTTGCCACTGCTGCCGCTGACATCTCTGCTGCTGCCTTCTCCTTGCTGCCGCTTTCTCCGCCACCACCTTCTCCGCCCTCACCATGTTCTCCTCACCACTACCAGCTCTGCCGCCATTGCCACTGCTGCCAGGTCCTAAGGCCTGGATGCGTGCTGACTCTTATTGCAGGGAGTTGCCATTTTTAAAATGGCAACCTCCTGGAAGTTCCTGCAAGTTGCCATTTTTAAAATGGTGACTCCTGGCAAGAACAGCCTCAGGACCTGGCGGCAGTGGTGGCAGCAGTGATGATGGAGGCGGCAGAGGAGGAGAAGGCAGAGGCGATGGCGGAGGCGGAGAAGGCGGTGGCAGAGGAAGCGGCGGTAGAGGTTGTAGCGGAGGAGGTGGGAGGCTCAGGTAAGGACCTGGCACAGCTGGGCCGGGGTGTCGAAGCTCCAAAGCGCACCAAGCGCTTCGGAGAGCCCCCAACCTGCTCTGGGTCTCTTTGTGCCCCTTCCGCTTCACCTCGGAAGAGGCTCATTGTGACCTGAAGCAACCTGCTTCAATTCGGGGTTCGGGCCTTGGGCCAAAGCGGTGCACAGCCCTACCAAGCACTATTCAATGAGCATTTCCTTTCTTGGTTTTCTAGTACATCATCTCTAGGTGGTGCTGTGCTATAGTGGACTAGCACAATTCTACAAGAGGAAAATCACTTTCTTTCACTTTTGCAATTAAATTCTGCATATGCTGTAAAAAAAACTCACCGAAAGTGCTCTTTAGACACAGAAGCGAAACTAGAGGGTCACAACATCATTTCATGAACCTGTAAACAATTGTGAGTGCACAATATATCCCTCACATAGAAAAGCTCTCTTAGCTTTGAAATTTTCACTCAGTGTTAAGCATTGAATTGTCTATATATTGCAGTAGGACAAGAGAGAATTACAACTTTCTCCTGTGTGACTCAAAGATTACTTTATTTGTATATGAGCTGCTTAAATGTAAATGCCTCACAGCTAAATCACATGCAAGAGAAAAATGATTGTCTTGTTTTAACAATCTATGATTTTAAATACTAAGGGAGCAATCCTATGTACCCTAGAGAGTGTCTGGGGGGCATGGGATATTTTGGTTTCCTGGATCTGAGCTCTGAGCCAGGAAACTGCGCCCCCCGTCCGCTCCCCCTCATAGCCAGAGCGGAGAGAACTGTGCCTGCTACCTCTCTGTGTTTGCAAAATGGAGCACGGAGACGGGGACAAGGGGGCATTGCCAGGGGCAAGGAGGGGAGGAGACCGGGAGACACATTTGCACTTATTGTGAGGTAAAACCCTCCTCATGTGGAAAGATGATACAGCTAACATGGAGTAATTTGTCTATATAGGCTCCCTTTTTTACCTTTCAGGTTCAAATAAAAATGTTTCTTCTCTGATTTTACAGTATTGCCATAGAAACGTCTTGGTTGTGTGATGGCTGTGGTGGAAAGAAGCAGTGCATGCCAGGAGAGCAATGTGACAAGAAGACAGATGCTGCTTCACAAATTGGCAACCAGTAGGTATGGCACTGAAGACCCAGGCAGTTTTCCAGGTTGCTCAGAACTAAATGCTGGCATATTCTTATTTCCAAGAAAATGGAATGTAATATAGTATCCCACTTAGTCTAACTTTCTCCTAGATCAGCAAAGTCTGAAGAATACTTGCTTATCACAGTAGAGGCCTTATACTTGATTGGTCCTCTTACACACAGTAATATGAGTGGTAATAATCTAGCCTTTAACACACATATATACAGTGATGCATTTATTTATTTGCTTGCTTGCTTATTACATTTTCTATACCACCCAATAGCTGTATAAATGATTACTTTATTGCTTGCCTCTAGGAGGCATGCTCAGGTCAGAGCATAGAGTTTGTCTACTTGTGCTGACAGCTGGCCAGACATAAGGCCCACCTCAGGCATATGGGTGCTGGTGGTGACTGCATACTCAGCCGCAGGCCACCCTTCTTCAGAACCAAAGGCTGACCCGTCTGTGAAGAAAATACAGTCAGCGTCCTCAGGGGGTTGCTCTTTTGAATCTCAGCGGGGCATGGAGGAAACCAGAACCTCATTTGCACATTGGTGGGGATTTCTCTCTGAGGGCAGCAGAAGAAGGGTGGCTGGATTTAAAGTGTTACATTTGTGTACAGTGATGTGATGTGATCTTGAGCCAAAAGCAAAAGCAGCTTATGCAGCCTAGCTGATGACAAATGTTGGGTTTTGGTGGGGGGGTTTTAACAGTTAATACACCAGTAGCCACCCCTTGCTGCCCTTAGGGATGTGCGAAATGTACTTACCTTTCCGATCCGGGGCGTCCGCGGTGGGGGGAAGGCACTCTGTCCCTCCCCCTGGAATCCTCCCCGGCCGGCTCCACTCTGTGGCGACTCTGCGGAGCCGCCACTCGGGGCCGCCCACAGCCAGACTTCCGTCCGCTGTTGGGCTGTGCCAGCCACAAATGGCGGCCGCCATAGCAGCTGCCATTTGCATCCTTGCAGAGGCCATGATAGGCTACATATATATTTACGTAGCCTATCATGGCAAAAGGCAGGGACGCAAATGGTGGCTGCTACACCATTTGCGTCCCTGCCTTTTGCTGTGATAGGCTACGTAAATATATACGTAGCCTATCACGGCCTCCACAGGGATACAAATGGCGGCCGCTACACCATTTGCATCCCTGCCTTTTGCAGTGATAGGCTACTAGATACTTATGTAGCCTATCATGGCTTGGCAGGGACGCAAATGGCAGCTGGCATAACAGCCGCCATTTGTGGCTGCAGCCTGGCAGTGGTCGGAAGATGACCCGGATCCGCCGCCGCCGAATCCATTGCTGGAGTTGCCACCACTGCCGCCAAGTAGGTTCCATCCCGGGGGGATTCCGCAGGGTGGTAAGGGGGGATTGCTCCCCCCACCACAGACTCCGGGGGGTCTCACTGGAGTCCCTGGTGGAATTCTCCAACATCCCTAGCTGCTCTACGCAAAACAAAGTGAGTGGTCTCTTGTAATCTGGTAGTTTGTAACAATGCACATTTCAATTCCTGAAAGGCATACTGATGCCTTTCTTCTCAAGGGAGGAGATCTCCTACATTTTTCTTTAGCAGTTCTTGTAAGGGTTGTGCGATAACAGCAAAGTCTAAGACTCACTGCCAACAGTATCTTACTAGGCCTAAACACCTTCTACAAAGCAATGTTAGTAACACATTCAAGAATGCAGTAAACTTGATATGTAACAGCCTAAAGGTGGGCTGTTACTATCTTCTCTTTCTTTGGGAAGATAAATCTCTTGCTCTCGCTCTCTCTCTGACATGCCTGTCCTGCAGACCATGTTTCAAAATTTTTACATAAAACTTTCCTTTCTATACACCAAGCTTTAGCCCTTCACCTGTCTTTTCTGCAAGTTATGCTGTAAAGTCATTTAGCCCTCTTGCTATACTTTTAGCTCTCTCAACAGAAATTCAACTACTTAAACTTTTCTGCCTTACACTAGTCTCAATGACATCTACAAAGGATTGCACATTTGGGATAGGCTCTCTTTTGCCTTTTAGTCACATCTTTCCACTTTAGTGAATACTTCAACTGGACTCTAAAGTCCAGGCATCGATATTCTTGCACTTGCACTTTGCCATCTTTTTAAGCTGCTTTTTAACAGCTAGATTGGCTAGCATCTTTGTTCCTAGATGCTTAGCCTGCACCCTTTTCTCTTAAGACACACACTTAGGGATTGGACATTCATTCTTCTCAAACTCTTAATCATTCACATACTGCAGCGCTGCTTTGATTTTCACACATTCTGGAATGTTGTTTTGAACTCTCTATCTCAATATAACTAGCACACTTCTTTGCTTTGCCTGTTTCTGACATGCAATTTCAGCAAAGCTGTCTCAAATTTTATTTCAGAAGGTGATCAGCCAAAGGGGCTGCTTTGTTTATTTTAAATGGATCAAACCCACAAGTCAATGACGTGGTATTCCACAGGGCCCAGTGGAATCTCACTAGTGACTTAGCATGTTAAATTCAGACCCGTTGTACTTCTCTCTCTCTTTTTTTCCTTTTTTTTTTTTCCAGTTGTACAATGCTTGATTTTTACTAAAACTGCTACCAGATGATAACATGACTTTTAGGGAGCAATCCTATGGCCACTAGACAGCAGCTAGATGGCCATAGGATATGCTGTTATCCAGGAACCGACCTTGGAGCCCACAATCCAAGGTCAGTTCCCAGAGAATTGATCTCCCCCACCTCTGCACTGCCTCCAAGGCCATGTGGAACAGCCCCATCCTCCACGCTCGCAAGAGGAGCACGGAGCAGCCTGAAAGGGGCGTGGCTGGGGGCGTTCCGGGGCAGAGAGAGCATAGCTGCCTGCACAACACATCCTATATGTCGTACAGCAGCCTCCTTCCCCGCTCCATGCATCTAGATAGCCACAATAGGCTGTCTAGCAGAAAAAGCAGAGCAGGAGGAGTGTGGAGGGAACGATCCCCACCATGCTTCTCCTGCCTTGCTTTGGATAGGTGGTCACCTCCAAGTTCAGAGGCGGCCGCCTATCTAGATAGGATTGCGCCCTTAATGTACGAATGATAATTGCATAGGGGCATGTCAAACCCCAAGAAAGGATCTTCTTCTTTTTCCTTTCTCTTCCAGGAGAGGAGGACAATTCTCTGCTTACTGAAATATTGGCCATTTGAACTGCACATGTAGCCAATTGACAATTCAGGCTGGCAATTTTTTTCTCATGCATCTTGCTTTATCTGACTGTTATATATTTGATTTCTAATTGTTAGTCCTTGGAACTTTGTTTTTCCAATTCTCTCAGTGCACAGTGTCTAATTCATGCTCCTGGTTATTTGAGTGCAATGCCTGCACTTTTTCTTACACATAAGAAAGTTTCTTACACTTTCTTTCTTGCATTGCAACCTGTTTGTTTGAGCTTTTGAGTTGCTCTGTAATTTGCAAGTGCTTGGTGCATGTTTTCTTCTTTTAACTTGGCCTAATCAGTGGGCTTTAAAATAACTCTCATCAATTGATTTACGTCTGCCCAATTTGGTTTGTAACAATCAAAGGTGGCTCTGAATTCATCAGTGAATTTTGCTAGGTCTTTCCTTGGGTCGAGAAATTGCCTAGTCAAGTTTTTAAGGTCTGAGGGGGTCCAGTAGCCATGGACCCACTGGGTTTCTCTTCTATAATCTAGGACTTGACTTAGGGACAATGGGGCAATTTGTCCGGGAAGCACCATGGGTGCTGATCCACAGTGAGGTCAACCCCCCCCCCCCCCGCAGGTCTGTTGGGCTCAAAATCAGAGGGTGGGGGGAAGAGACCTATCCAAATCTGGGAAAGATGGGGTAGGGTGTGTGACTACCACCAGTTCTGCTGGGGCTGATTGGACCGGTGTACTAGCGGACTCGCTGCTGTCCGCTTCGCAGATCTCTCTACAGAATTGCCTGGGAATACGGGGGGCAGAGTATCTAGCAACTAATCTTCTCCGTCTCCCCCTGCTTCATCACTCTCTTTAGATTTTGGTTTAGGCAAAACTGGATACATGGGCACAGTTGCAGGTGTTGTTACTGCAGTCAACTTTGCGTTAATTTCCTATTAGAATTTAGAATTAGAATTTGACTTAATGGTGGCCTCATTTTTATGCTTAGTGGCTTCCTCACACCATCTATGAAACGCATCTCACTGTGGCTGCCTGGCCTTAGCTCCCTGGGAATCCAGTCCGCCTCCAAGGTGGACTATTCTTTCTAGCTTGAGCATCCCTTCCAAAGGGAATTGCAGCTTAACCTGGCAGGTGTCCCCGCCTCAGGTGTTGGTACCCATTTACTTTGTCCGGACCCTATTACCAAGTGATCACAATACCTTAGGGTGGTGGTCTCTCTGGGCCACTATGACTACACCAAGTCGAGACCTCTTACAATTTCCCTTATAACCTATGCTGAGGTTATTAATATCCTACGCCGAGGATGGAGGTCCTTCACCCTAGGGAATCTGTTTCCAGAGTCATGAAGATGGGCCTCCTGGGTGAAGCGGGTGTGGAGGAAAGCTTCAAGGGTTCCCCCCCGCCTTCAAGGAGCAGCCCAAGGGAAAGTTATCAAATAGGTTCCTGAACCCACAGCTGGCAAGGGCCACTCGTTGAAACAAGGGTGGGCCCAAATTGACTTACCACTCCATTACGGATTCCTGGCCAATGCACCATGGAAACTCTGCTGGAATTTCAGGGACCACGCTACCACCTTGTGCTCTTGCAAAGCTTTTATTCAAGGAAACAGAGGCACACACGCAGCGGTGGCCCTTTACGCCGAAAGACCCCGCCTCACAGCACACAAAGGGTTTTATACAGTTGGCTTCGGTCACACATTCCATTCCCTTATGAGACAATGTCTACCGAGCTAGGGATGGACGAAAGTCCCTTACTGGTCCCGCAGCTTGCTTCGCGGTGGGGGGGAGGCGCTCCGTTCCTCCCCCCGAAATTCTGGCCGGGGGGGAGGCGCCCCGTCCCTCCGGCCGAAATTCTGGCCGGGGGGGAGGTGCCCCATCTCTCCGACCGCGAATCCTCCTTGCCGGCCGGGACGCAAATGGCAGCGGCCGTAGCTGCCGCCGTTTGTGTCCCTGCAGTCAGCCGTGATAGGCTACGTAAATCCTTACGTAGCCTATCACGGCTGACTTTCGACGAAAAAAAAAAGCGCGTACGCAAATGGCAGCGCCCATGGGCACTGCCATTTGCGTATGCGCTTTTTTTCCCCCCGAAGTCAGCCGTGATAGGCTACTTAAGGATTTATGTAGCCTATCACGGTGTTTTTTGAAAATCTAGCCGTGATAGGCTACGTAAATCTTTACGTAACCTATCATGTTTGCTTGAGGTTTTCTTTTTTTTTTTTACAGGGAAATGGCGGCAGCGGCAGCCGGTAGGAAGACCGGCCGCCGCCGCCACCAAACCGCTGCCAAACCGCCGCCAAACCGCTGCCGGGAGCCGCCAGCACCAGAGACATTCACCAAAGGTAAGTACCATCCCGGGGGGTGGCGGGGGGGTGGCGGACCGTTTCTCCACTAATTTCAGGGGGCCGAATGCCAACCCGGAGATTCGTGGAGAAATTCTCCACCATCCCTACTACCGACGTCTTCAACTTTCTTGTCTTTCTGCTCCTTCCTTCCCCTTCCTTATGCTAGATCAGCAGTACATGGCTTATGCCACCTCAGCAGTACGTGACTGCCTCTCATCAAGAAAATGGCACTTACCTAAACAGTAACACTGGTTATGTTAGTCTTCACCATTACATTTGCCATGGAACAAATATTGACAAGTGAGAGCCTTGCTACTTATCTTTAAAGCATTACAGTTAACCATCAATCAATTTAAAGGTCATACTCTAGTGTTGCTAGAGAAGTAAATAAATATTTGTGAAGCTCAGGTATTAAAGTTATTAAACAGGAAGGTGCTCTTACTACAGTCTGCTCATATAGTTGCTAATAATTCCAATAACCTTTAGTGTCCAAAATTCTGCAAGTATCTATGTCATGTGAGGACCATGAAAAAAGGAACACTCATAGTTGAGAGGGAGGAATGTGTATTCACAAAGGCTAATTCTTCTCTCCTCCCCCCATCCCATTATTTAAATACATTTAAAGAGACCGTTTGAATTGGGGTCTGGATCTCAAAGATTGCATACCTGGGGGGGTATTTTTTAAGCCCAGTACCCCCCACCCTTTAGGCTGCAGGCTGAAGAGAAGCAAGCTGCAAGGTTCTTGCTTCCTTTCAGTTTAACTCCTATTGATGGATTGTACATTCATGCTGCTCTTCTCTGCTGCCAGTATTGGTAGGCAATATGAAGGCCATGTGTATGTGCATCCCTTTGCCCCAGCCTGGTTTGGGAAGGTAGATGGGTTTTTTTTCTTTTCAGAAAGCAAGATTTTGCTGCACACATTATGGGGTCCATCCCTCAGTAGGGACTCCTAAACTAACTTTCCTCCTGTTTGGGTGCCCAGCACATGGGGACACCCATTTTACTAATATAGAGGGTGATGTTTCCAAATACGGCATCCATAAACATGCAGAGATTAATCAGAAGCTGTTCAATTCCATCAATGTCCAGCCCATTTAGCAGGGCCTGCCCTAACCAAGAGAGGGGATCTTTTTTTTTTGTCTGGGAGCCCCATTGTCAATTTTGAACTGATCTATGAGTCTCAACACGTGATGCACATATGTTCTCTCTCCCTGCCTCAATCAGAAGTTCAGAGAATTTAAAATGTTTTCATAGCGTTAGTTTGCACTTGATGAGGCACATTGCCAGATTTTTAATTTGGCAGTAGTTGACACCCAAGAATCCACATGAATAGGCATGGTATCATTTGCACGAGTGTGCGCGCACATAATCACAAAACAAATGTGTGCATAAGATACCTTCGCTCACTCAAATATGCGCACACATACCCTCATTCAATTACTGACATGCCATCTAACATTTATCTAGCCCCAGCAATGTGCAATGACGTTCAAACTTTCCCTATTCCTTCCTCCCTCTTCTATCATCAGCAGTTTTGTTAGGGCCTCTTCAGAGCAACTCTAATCAGAAGGCAACACACGTTGTTTTCCAGACTGATTTCACCTGCCCCGAAAACCTTTTTGCGGAACTTTCACCTTCTCAAAGATGAGGCTGGGAGCACCTCCACACCATAGACATAATTTTACATCATTCAGATTATTATATCTTGGTTTAATAAACCGAGTTATGAACAAGCCTTTTGCCTGCACACACAATCTCTTTGCTCTGCCCTTCACAGCATAAGCAAACAAATCAGGAAGCCTCTAATTATCCATAGTTTCTCATTTTGTCTGAACTGGGCAACTATGGTTACCAGCTTTGGAACAGGCAAAGATATTAAACCAACTTCAAACCGTGGTTTAATTTTTAGTAACTACTGTTATTAAGCTGAGTTGTGATAATCTGAATGCAGCCACTGAATTCTTCGTATAAGAACATAAGAAGAACCATGTTGGACCACACCAAAGGCCCATCTAGTCCAGCATTCTGTTCTCACAGTGACCAACCAGCTGCCCATGGGAAGCCCACAAGCAGGACATGGGTACAATAGCACCTTCACACTCGTGTATGCCAGTTCCCAGCAACTAGAATATAGAGGCATACTGCCTCTGATACTGGAGGTAATATATAGCCATCATGTTCTATATGTTCTATATATTTTAAATTGTTTTATTGTGTGTTGTTTGGTTTTAGTTTTTGTGAACCGCCCAGAGAGCTTCGGCTATTGGGCGGTATAGAAATGAAATAAATTAAATAAATAAATAAATAAATAAAATTATGATCATGTTTAGTAGGCTCTGATTGCCTTCTCCTCCATGAATTTGTCTAAACCTCTTTTAAAGCCAACCAGATTGATGGCCATCACTACATCTTGTGGTAGCAAATTCAATAATTTCACTATGCACTGTGTGAAGAAATGCTTCTTTACTTTACTTCTTTACTTTGCATTCCCAAGGCCTGGATAATGTGCCTTCCTACAGCAATTATAATTAGGACTGCATGTACAGTTGATTAATCAGAATAATCTCTTTATAATCCTCACTTTGGGTTCTTAACATTTTTTTTTAAGCTTTAACTATTTTTAATACAAGAACTTAAAAAATCTGTAGGTGAGGTACCATCTTAGAAGAGAGACATTCCCTCTTTCTCATGCATGACAAGATGCATCTTCTAAGATGGTGCCTGCTGTGGTATTTGCACACATAACCTAAAAACAAATAATGCTCCCCCCTTCAGTTTGATTGTTTCCTTCATATGTAGATTCAAACTCACATGATCAAATACAATGTACTTAATTGGATGACAGCCCTTATTATAACTAACCTTACCTCTATTATCACTCCTCTTCATTTCTGTTTCTCATCATTACAAGTATTTCTGGCCACAATAACAGACAATAATTTAAGCAAAAGTTCCTTGTTTCCTTTTTTCTTTTGGTACCTGTGATTAGTCCAATTCAAAAGGATGCATAAATACATGTGTGTCTGCAGTGTGTACACTATATTTGTGTGGGAAAGGAACACATAAACTTGATCAGTGTGTGATTAACTTGTGGTAGATGTTTAAGGAGAGACCACCATCCCCTACACGTTTGTTCACAGGGCAAGGATGGGGAACTTCAAGCCCATGGGCCAAATCTGGCCTGGGGCCCCAATCCAGGCCTTCAGGGTTCCCCAAATAGCCATGCCTCTTTCCCCCTGACTCCACCCTCTTTTTCCCCCAACCACTGATTGTTTAGTGGTTTCCTGACTTTTGTGCAGTTTTTTTTTTCTCATTTTAAAAGGTTGAAATGCGTTTCCTAAGCCTAAGTTACCGGCAGTAAGTGCTTTAAACTACCATCTGCTTTTGGCCTTTGGTCCTGCCCAGCACTGGAATACGGCCCCTGAGAGCTTCTCTAAAGCTGGATTCATCCCTCTGGCTGAAAGAGGTTCCCCTGGATTATGGTAGATGATTAAGCAGTGCAAAATTCTGTGGTCCTGTCAGGGCAGGGTTTGGGGGTAGACGTCCAGAACCCCACTCAGCAGAATAACCAGGAGTGTCACCCAAGTGCTGAAGGGCTGGAATACCACACTTTGACGGAATTGAAGGAATACACTACCATCTAAAAAGTGGTAGGTGGCATAAGACCACTGAAGTCCAGTCTAAAATCACCTGTTATACCATTGTTAAAAATATAAGCTAAAAGATTGTGGGGGTGGAAGAAGAGAATGAGAGGGGAATGAAATAGTTTTGCAAACTTAAGGATCAGCCCATATTTATACTACGCTAGTAAATTATCCTTGAAATTTTGCAGTTGGGGTAAAGGGCTTCATTTTGGGGAAGGAAGAAGAGGTGGAAAGAGGGTTTCCTCCTGTCATTCCTTCTCTTCTTACCGCTGCATCCCACTGAATCTCCTTCCTTGCTCCAGCTGCTGGCAGTCCATCCACACTTCAGCTATTTGCTACAGTTCTGAAGAACTACAAGGAAATTAAAGTTTGATCAACCCTACCCTACCCAGTCTTGTCACACACACCCTTTTCAGCTGCAGATCCACGCTAAGCCACTCTGAGAATAAGCCACAGTGGGTGGGTGGCTTGTCGGTTACTTCAGTCAGACAATCACCTGCTTGATGGCTTGTTTCTCCCTCAGCTTGTTTCTCCCCATATCTGAGCCCCAACACCCACAGATGTTTCCTTCCAGGGCTCACACTTTCTGGGTGAGTTCTCATGACACGCTAAGCCACTCTGAGAATAAGCCACAGTGGGTGGGTGGCTTGTCGGTTACTTCAGTCAGACAATCACCTGCTTGATGGCTTGTTTCTCCCTCAGTCCTTCTCGGTGCTCCCGGCCACTGCCGGCACCTATCCCAGAGGCTTTTGCTGCAGAAATCCTTGTTTCCTTGTTCCCTGCATCAGCATCTTCTCTGCAATTGATCCACTGGGGTTCCTGGTTCACGAGGAAAACTCCCCCCCCCCACTGCCTCAGATCTCCAATGGGATTTACGTTTCTGAGCCCTTATGAATGCAGGAACGCATTCACAATTTGGGAGGGCAAAACCTGCACAAATGCAGAACCAAAGGGCAGGGGAAACTGAACCCATTTACATGATTTTTAAGGACTGCAAAAGGGCTGCAAATGCAACAGGGACATTGCCAAGTGTCAATGGAGTATCAATAAAGGGGCGAGCACCGACAGCAGAGGAGGAGGATGGATGGTGGAGGCACTAGCAAGATCATGAGGAGTGGTCAGCAGGGTTTTTCACTGCTCTTGCCAGGCAGCTCGCTAGTCGCTTAAACAACCCATGCTAAAGCAGCTCTGCCAGGTTTGGACATCACAGCAAGCCACCCTAAACAACCCTACTACAAGCCATGCCTTCTCAGGGTGGCTTGTTTGTGAAAAACAACCCACAACAGAAAAGCCAAGTTTGGACGTCATGCTAAGTCACCCTGCAACACCCCCTGGTGACAACCCACTGCAGCTTAGCGTGATGTGCAACCAGGTCATTGTCTTCTCTGACACAGACATACACACACTCTCTTTCTCTTTCGCTCTCTCTCTCTCACACACGCACACACTCACCCACATGCACACACACCTACCTACATCTCTTCAGCTGAAGTATCACCCCTAACTATTTCCAGGTCTTTCTAAGCCATGTAATTTCTCTGACAAAAGACGTGATGGGCACACCTGACTGCTGACAGTTATTCTGGATTCCTTAACCCTCTTCTGTCCTGCCCCAGAGTTCTTTGCAGCAATCATACAGCAAACTCACAACACATGCATAAGGCTTACGTTACCATCGCATCTTGCAGTAGCGAATTCCATAAGTTAATAATGCTTTGCGTAAAGTATTTCCTTTGTCTGCCCTAAATCCACTGGTGACTCAGAGTGCTAATATTATAAGAGAGTAAGAACAATTTCACTCTGTCAATACTATTCCTAAATTTATAAACTTTTATCAACATCTTTTCCCTAAAACTAAAAGGGTCCCAAATGCTTTCCTGTGCAGAAGGTGGGCCAACTCCTTGATCATTTTGTTTGCTCTTTATTGCACCCTTTCTACTTCTATATTAACCTATTTGATGTGGGTGACCAAAATTGTGCACAGTATTTCATGTGTGGCTGCACAATAGATTTATGATACAGGCTATTTTATCTTCATTCCCTTTCCCTAATATGGAAGTTAGCTTTTTTACTGCCACTGAACACGCAGTCAATGTTTTCATTGAGTTATCTGCCATGACTCCAAGAACTCTGTCCTGGATAGTCACTGCCAGTTCAGATCAAGTGTAAATATACAAAGTTGTGATTTTTATTTTTGCCCCAGTGTGCATTACCTTACACTCAAATTGAATTTTTGCCGTTTTATTGCCCGTTCACTCAGTTGGAGAGATCCTTTTGGAGTTGTTCATAATCACCTTGGGTTTTCATCACCATCCTGAATAATTTGATGTCATCCACAAATTTGACCATCTTGCTGTTCACCAGATAATTTATGAATAAGTTAAATAGCTCTGGTCCCAGTAAGTTTTGTTGTTTCATATGTAACACAATATACATAAAAACAAGACATGTTTTTAAAGGCTGTACTGCATTAGAGAATATTTTGCCAAGCCCTCTCTATACCATCTTTTTTTTTCTTGCTTGCTTATTTTTATTTCCCCATAAATGCACTTTACCTTGCCAGTTCAATACAAATCTAAATATATCCTCAGCATTAGTGAATAGCAGACAGCATACTTCAAAACAAAACAAAAAAAGGAAGAAGAGAATGAGCCATCTGGTATCTCGTGACAGGATGTACCTTGGAGAGTTCTTCATTGTAGATGTTGATTCTCTGGTGCTACCAGTAACTGGCACTATTTGGATTTGCAAGGCATAATTCATTTTCTGGAATTTTGAAGAGCTGAGCAGTTACGTACCTCCACACCAATTTAATAATTAACCTATAGTTATTTTAATAGATTGTGGACTGATATAACACTGCAGGAGTAGGCAATGAGAAACGTCATAAAAACATAAACTGCAGAGTCCACATCCTGCTGCCAAAGCCAAATTCAAAACTATGTGAATCAAAGACTATCATGCCAATATCTAGATGTCCTGAAGGGGTGTGGGAAAATTGCTCATCTCTTTCTTCAAATGTTGCTGAAAAACTGCCATTGAATGCTTGATATTTGACATTTTAAATATTGTGTTTGATATTTTGAGTTGGATTCACTGGACTGGTGGAAGCAAACTTCCCTGCCTCCCCCCCCCCCAGCAACCCCTCCTTACCCTTGCAAATGCTAAATAGAGGGCCTGGGCAACCTGCAGAATAGGGTGAGCTATGGTACAGATGGGGAGGATGGATACCAGAAAATTAGGCACAGGTGCCTTCTGGAAGGCAGGTCCTTGATCCAACTCTTCATATACATTGTTTTGGATTTTGAATCAGGAAGCATTTCGGGGGAAGTTTCCTATGCACACTTTCCCCCAAATGCTTCCTGATCAATTAATTTCCTGATTAATTAATATGTAAATTAATTAATATGCAAATTAATTAATTTGCATAGGAAAATTTGCATCAGACATTTTCAGTTTGCATCAGAATATATTCTGATGTCTTAGAGCATGATAGCGTGTTTACTTGCATTTAGTAAACAACAAAGTTTTAAAAACTATCCCATGTTATTTTTTTGTCCCAACGCTGATCTGAAATGTTTGAGGAGGGGAAATAAAGCACATTTAATGTGATTTAGGCACAATCCTATGCATGTTTAGACAGAGGAACAGCCCACAACTCAGCCAGCTGTGCGCCCATAAATGTTATGTAGACATTTTTATTGGAATACTTGAAAAAAAATGTAAAGACTTCCCAGAGGCAGCAATCCTATGGCCACTAGACACTGTGGGCCATACAATTTTTAAGTTTCTGGGAACCAAGGTTAGAGCCAGGGCTCCAAACACAGTTCCCAGGAACCATTCTCCTCCCCCTCCCCCTCATAGCCAGCGTGGTTCTCTCCACTCTTGGAAACAGAGTGTGGAGACTGGGGAGAGGGGAAGGTTCTGGGGGCGAGGAGGGGAGGAGACTGCAGAAGCCCCATTACACAGCTTCCTATGTGCTGTGCAGCCTCCTTCCCTCCCCTTCCCTGAAGCCATAGCTAGACATCCAAAATCCGCCATCTAGCCAAAAATGCAGGGCGGCCAGAGAATGGAGGCAAGAATCAGCTCCATGCTACAGTCACCCTGCATTGGATATTAGACTTGGAGGCTGCCAACTGTCTCAAAAGTATTGTGCCCTTACAATGTTTACATTGGGTGGGTGGGGAAACAAAGGTACTGATAGGGATGGCGGAGAATTCCACCACAGACCCACATGAGGCTGGATTCTTTTGAATCTGGCCTCCGGAATCCGCAGTGGAACAGATCACTTACCTCCGCCACCCAAGGATTCCCTCCGGAATGGCATGCTGGCTCCAGACCGCTTGCATAAACGGCTACAATTAGGTTAAACTAAGCACTTTACGGCCACAAGTGGTATCCACTACACCATTTGCAGCTGTATTCCTCACAGCGATATGGTAATGGCGGCCACCATTACTGTATCGGAAGCGGTACAGAGCCGGCGTGCAGCTCCGCAGAATTCTCACAGAGCAGAGCAGCTCTAGAGGATTCTGGGGGGAGGAACAGATCGCTCCCCCCAGCGGACAACACCGTGGAACGGACAGTAAGCAATCCGTCCATCCCTAGGTACTGAAAGCTGTTAACACCGTAATAAATTTTAGCAATCAAAGTACTCTGCATGATATGCTGGCAACCACTCATCTACAACTTTCAAACTGACAAGCTTCCTAATAGTGTATTTGCAATTCGCATCCAATCATTGCTACTAATGAACTTATGAAATGGAAACATTTTCCACCGAAAAATAAAACACTGGAAAAGTTTCCATTAAATTCTCCATTTTGGAAATCTCCCACCCGCCCCCACGTCACTGCTTATGACCCTGAGAATGTTTTTTCCCCTTTTGCTTTCTAAGATACAGATTGGATTGCTGAAGGGCGCAATCCTATCGGGATATGTGGCTGCCTTCGAACTCAGAGGCAACTGTCTATCCAATGCAGGGCAGGAGCAGTGCAGAGGGGATCATCCCCTTCGTGCTTCAGCTGCCATGCATTTGCGGCTAGACAGCCAATTTCGGCTCTCTAGCCACAGGAAGGCAGAGCGTGGGGGCGGACGCCAGCCAATGCATAGGAAGTGTTGGAATGGCACTTCCGCCCTCCCAACCCCGCCCGGCCCCCAGGAATGCCCCATTCTTATAAGCGTGGGGCGCGGGGCCATTCCACGCTGCCTATGAGGCAGCGCGGAAGGGGGTGGAGGTCGGTTCTCAGGGAACCAACCGCAGAGCGCGGGCTCCAAGGTTGGTTTCCGGGATCTGACCTATCCTATGGCTGTCTAGCTGCTGACTATCGGCCATAGGATTGTGCTGATGCCCTAAGTCATCCTAGCTGTTTGACCTGCATGTCAATTCTCTGCAGTGTATTTGTTCCCTCCTTGTGACATGCTGTGTTCTTTTTTTGTAATGGTAGGTTCAGGAATTGTGTCGCAGGGCAGATTATAGAATGCTTGTGCTGCTTCCCTAGTCTGTTGTCCTGAGATATTGTCTGTAGAGATAATGTAGCATAGTGGCTAAGGCTGCAATCCTCTGCACACTTACGTAGGAGTAAGCTCCACTGTGTTCAGTAGGGCTTACTCCCAAGTAAAAAGTTTAGGATTGTGCTGAATGAATATTATTAGCCACCTTGAGTGCTATTCTTCCTGGCAGAAAAGCAGGGCACAAACCAAATCAATCAATGAATAGACTGAGCCAGGAAAGTCTGGCTTCTGTATGTGATGTTAGGCAAGCCATTCCCAGCAGCAATATGGGCATTACAATACTGACCCATCTTACAAGGTTGAAAAGGATTCTGGGGTAATGTATGTGAAAGTGCTTTGAACATTCAAAATCACAGTAAGTATTATTTTAAATCTGTATTTCCCCACACTTGTAACCATGCTTTGCTGTTATCAAATCTCACCATTTTTATTCTGCTCACCTTCTTTACCACCCATCAAAATCAGATAAATTTTAAGATTTTCCCCTTGATCCATTCATCTCATAGCATTCAGTCAGCCAAACAGGGGGAAAAAAACAAAAACCCAATGTTGGGTCTCATCAACGTATTAAGTGTTTCATTGCACTGTGCAGAGTATAACTCCAGGGTGATTAATTAGCTGGAGTACTTGAGATCTCAGAAACACAGTAAACCATTAATGTAATTGAACTTTACAGTCAGCACAACAAATTAAGAGAGAGAAGCATTTCCCCACCTACCCCCACTCTGTGTCTTTTCAGTTCATTAGTTGGGGCATAAACTCCTGAAAATAAGCTAGCTAAATTAGAGCTTCCTTCTAAAACTGAGTGTGGCATTTTCTGAAAGCATTTCAGTTAAGGTTCCGGATCACAGAAAGGGAAATTCTCTTTTTGGGAGATACCTCCTGGAATCCTTTGTCTTCCCATTAACACATAGGAATGGGCAGCCAATGCTGAAACTTCAAATATCACTCAGTAGAACAGGGGTGGAGAATTTTTTTTTTCTATCAGGGGCACGTTGGCAGTGGACGGAACCAAAGCTGGGGTGGGGGGGAAACAGACCAAAAGTGGGTGTGACCATTCTCTCTCTCTTTGCCAGTTCCTTCTCTCTCCCCTCCCTGCTTTCTCCCCATCCAGCAGACTGCTAAGGGACAGATCACTCTTGCTAGAGGTCTGAACTGATCACTTGCAGATGCCTTTTGAAATAATGCTGAGGGCCATATGAATTTATGGTAAGGACCACATGTTGCTCTAGAGCTGCAGGTTACCCATCCCTGCTGCAGAGGTTGATAGTACCCCCCCCAAAAAGTCCCATTTTCTCCAATCGAATATCCTAGCATAAGGACCTGCCACATCGGATCTACAGTGATGATAACAAGAATGGAGGTGGGGAACAGATTTTTTAAAAAATGCATTTATAGTGCAATCCTATGTATGCTTAGACAGAAAAAAGTCCTACAACTCCCAGCATTCCCCACCCATAATCATGTTTTTGTCTGAAACATACAGTGTAATCCTATACATGTCTGCTCAGAAGTACACCCTCGCAGGGGCACAGTGGTTTAGCAGATGGGTTGACCTGACTGCACCAGCCACTGAGCATTGCTTGGGGACAGCCACGTTTTTAGAAGTGCCACGAAAGCACCAGTCAATCCCAGAGGTGGGCTTCAACACCCCTCCAACTTGACGTACAAGTGGGTCATACCTTGGGATGACAGATCACGTGGGATAATGAGTTGTTTGGTGCTAGCCCCACTGGAGAGCGTTGTGCTTGATCCAGGAAGAGGGAGGCTCAAACCCCACTTAAGCCATTAATACTCCAAGCCGAATGTTGCTGAGAATCCTCATTCACATACGCGAGCACACATGAACGCGCATGCACATGAAGATTAAGGGGACCTTTACCAGCGGTGTCGTGTGCGCGCAGCAGATTTATGAACTCTTTCTCAACAAAATAGGGCATAGCTCCTTCTGAAGTGAGGAAATTAGATTTTTAAAAACCCATTAAAGTCCAAAATACAAAGACTTTATTTTTACACACACACATGTACAGATGTTATAAAAGAGAAAAAACGGTGTGATTGGTATACCAGGCCCCTAGCACAGCCTTCCCTGACCTGGTGCCCTCCACCTGTTTTGGACTACAGCTCCTATCATCCCTGGCCATTTACCATGCTAGCTTGGGCTGCTGAGCGTTGTAGTACAAAACACCTGGCAGGTACCAGGTTGGGGAAGGCTACCCTGGCACATGGATAGGCCTAACATAAAGATAGCAAAAGACAGAGGTTGGAGAAATTTGCATTTGCGAAATAATTGGAGAAATCAAAATTTGCAAAGCATGGGATTGGGAAGCTATGTGACCAGGGGACCTCGGATGCTGGTGTCAATGGTGAGCTGTGGGGGCAGAAGTGGGTAGATTTAGAAAGAGAGGAGGGAAAACAGAGCATGAGCAGTTGTAGTTACCTGGCTTCAGTACTAGGGGGATCCAAAGGACATCACTTCCGAAGGACATCACTTCCTGGTTCCCCAAATAGTTGGGGAAACGCTGTGGGCACAGAGTTACCCTGAAGTTTCTCAGCTTTTAGTTACAAATCAAAAATGGGGCAAGAGCTTAAGCTGCTTAGGTGCACTTGAGTACAATGTTGTGCAGAAAGAGCCAATGGACGATCCAGAGGTGGTTCAGACACTACTAATACTGCCAGCACAGATGGGAGAGGCCGAATAGAAGCTTAGCCATTATTAGGGACCTCGGAGCCACTACCAGTTTCGTTCAAAAATAGGATTCAGAATTTTAGAGCCTTAAAATGAAACTTCCCCTTAGAATTCCCAGTACAATATAAAATGGTTACTCTCTGCTTAAGACTTTTGGTAGCAGCTTCCCAATGCTCTAGACTCCCTGTTTTATCACTGCCATTGGACTCAAAACCAGCAACTCATATGAAGGTTACAAGCTTCCAAAGTGGCCCTGCAGGTTGAGCCATGTTCCTTCAATGTATGGAACCTGGCTTTGGACTCAATGGAGCACTTACCAGGGGTAAAGCTCTTTCTCTGGGTAAGCAAGGCAAACGGATCTCTCTAGGTAAATGAATTGTTGTTGTAGAAAAATTAATCCACTCATCTGTTTCGGAGTACAATCCGTTCAGAGACTTTATTTGGCCAAAGTAAATCACAACTCAACAGCTCTACTATTTATGATAGTAGAGAAGACCAGTTTTGTTTGCAGTGTGTCGGTAATGATCTGGATACATATAAAAGTGGGAGGGTTCTATTTTCCATGTGTTAACATCAGAACCAGCCCCCTGATCTCTTTGCATATAGTATTGTTGCTCCTTTTTCCATTGACAGTTTGCCTTCAGTTCCCTCTGTCTCATTTTGTATGCAATGTTGACAGCATTTCCCTGGATGGTGAGTTAACATTGAAATTTCCCTCTTCTTGCTTTCCACTTCAAATCCACCTAACAGTGCTAGCCAGTTCGGAACCCTGGAGGTTTGTACCCCCATCTGTTGAAGTGGAGGCTGTCTAATCCAAACAAGCACTTCTCATCAGAAAGCACTCCACAGCTATGTGAATGCAGAAACTCACCCTCTCACTGAACCATCTGTACAGCCATCCGCTACTCTCGAGTGTCAACTTTCTTTTCTTTGAATTTGCTTTTGACACTGGAAAGATTTCTTAAGATCAGTCTCCTGTGTTTGTCTGTCTGTGCTTCACTTCTCTTTCCCAACATTTGGAGCTATGCTGGATTAGATGGCATTTCTTTTCTCCAACATACTTTACTCCCACATGATCTAAAACCACTGGTATATTTCCCACATTCTCAAAGATGCCTGAAATTCCTCTTTGGACACCTTGCTTCCAAACACCCAGGAAGCGACACATCACATGTTTAAAATGTATCATACAGTTCTGTTAGCTATTAAGCAAGCTCACACTTCTGCTTATTCAACAATTGTGATTCCAAAACAACATTACAAAACTTCTAACAAATGAATTTTAATAGAAGATGAAATACAGATCAACTCCTGCAATCCTATCCCTATATCAGTACCCATGAAACATGCTGGTATTTTTTTTATCTGAGTTTTAAAGAGTGTTAACAGTAACTTAATAGAAAATGAATGAAAAAACAGCTTTCGTCTAGTTTTCCTGTAGTATACGTGCTAGTCAACTATCTAAGTGAAGTACGCTAACTTTCACCCTCCCCCATTTAAAACTGGGGTATTTCTCAATAAAACAAAGGAAAATTGTTACTCTCACTCAAATGTACTTGCCTGTGTAAATACCACTAAATGGAAGTTGTTGTTGTGAGGCTAAAATGGAGAGGAGGAGGATTATGTTCCATAGGGGGGGAAAGGGGCAGGATATAAATGTAATAAATAAGTCCCATTAAGTTCAGTGGGACTCACTCCCAGGTAAACGGGTATAGGATTGTAGCCTATGCACACTTAGCTGGAAGTAGGGATCTTTTCCCTCTAGATTGACAGCTCCTAGCACCGCCAATCAAAAGGCACTGTGCAGCTATTTCATGTTTCCCACCACAACAATTTTTGGTAAGAAAGAAGATGGAAGAAGTGCTGGGGAAACATGGGAGGATTACAAATGGGGCATTGTTTATGGACTCTCCATAAAATTTTGTGAATGAGGCAAACTGATTGTACAATAAAAGCCATGTCTGGAAGCACCATGAGTCCTCTTATTCTGTTCTTCTCTTGCTTGCTTTCCCTCTTCTCTGCCCCTCCAACCCCCGTCAAATAGCATATAATTTTCACTTCATTGCATAAAATTCCCCCCTTCCCACTTGATTGACATTCTACTTCCCGCACTGCAACTGCCAGGGCTGTCAACATTCTGTATCTGAGCCTTCCTTCACTAGAGATAGAAAGTTTGGGGGCAGCCTCACATATGCTCAGCCAATTGTTGGGAGTGGGAAGTTCCTAGGCAACCTGAAACCATCTCACTACCTGGTAGAGCCTAATTTGAATGTCTGTAATCTCCTCATACTTTCCATTTTAAGACTATAACCAAATGCAGGCTCCACGGCTGCATCAGCCATTTTTTTGGCTTATTTACCATCTTGCCTGATGAAGAGTTCTGGAGAACTCAAAAGCTTGCACGGTATTTTGTGAGGTGGCCTAATAAAGGCAGTACAGTGGTAAGGATTTGGGAAATTTTCTTTTGGCCAACATCCTTGCTTTTTGTGTGACCAAAACTTTCACAATCTTGTGGGCAGCACCCATAAATTCTTCCAAAGGTCAGCATCGCAGAGGCTTCCCACTTGTTCTTTTTAATGGGCAGGGGCTTTATGCCTTTAATGGCTGCGTGACAGGGAGAAGCTCAACAGGTGAAGTTGTGTAAGCCCCAAGATGTAGCGATGGCAGAAGCAGCATCTGTCTGTGCCTGTCATGCCACCATTAAAAGGCACAAAATCTCTGTCCATAAAAACATGAGGAGCCTAATGTAGCAGTACTTGAGCTGCAGGATAAATAGAAACTTCTGGGTGTAGCCCGAACATCCCATTTAAAAGTGCTCTACAGGGGTTGGAGTGGGATTAGTTCTGGCTGCAAGCGAACCCATTCCTTATGGAAGAAAAGTGTAAAGGGGTGAAGCTTTGTTTTGATTTTGAGAGGGGTGTGGGAAGAAGCGCCACAAAATCGCTCTCTTCCTCAAGTTTCCATTAGATACATTCACTGATTTAGCCAATAATTAAAGTAACAGTGATGGTTCCACAGATTGCTTGGTAAATGTTGTCTGTCAGGCAAGCTGGGATTAATTAGCAAGGCACATGAAGGTTTTAGACTGCTTGGCAATGCTTAAAAGTGCAAGCAAGCAGCTGCACACTTAGGCTGCCGTTCTGTATCTGCTTACCTGGGAGTAAGCCCCACCGAAATTAATAGGATGAACTTTTAAGTAGTCATGTATAGGATTGCACTGTTAGACTCTTATGGCACCACATGGAAATTAGCACTGTAGACTGGGCAGCTTTAAAAAAGCCGAGATTAGTATATTTTCCAAAAAGAGAACCATTTTAAGTAGCTTTTTGTTCCTCACATGGTGTTTTATTATATTAGTAGACAGGCCTGCTTGGAATGTTAAACTCAGTCACTTTTCCCTGACCTTGTAGAGGTTACTATGCAACAGTTCTTTAGCAGCCAGTAACTACTGAGTCATAGTTGGTTGTGCTTATGGGCATGGATTTCCCTTGCTTACTCATTCTCTTCAGGGTATCATCATTCAGGCAACCATTTCAAAATGACATAGAGGACAATAGTCATAAAAAAAGGTTATGTGATTATTTCCCCCCTGTCTTTTGTACACAGTATATGTGCCTGTCTCACTGGAAGTTGACATTTTACTGCGGTTTGCAGTAAATGTGAGATTTTTTTTCAACTTTTGCTGTGACTTATCTTTTTTTTATTTCTAAGCTGCCTGTAGTTTGATTATATCATAGCAAGGTGGGATATAAATGCCCCAATAAATAATAAATATAGTATGACTAGCATCTCTTAAAGTAACAAAAGAACCAGTTGTTCTTAAACATTTCTTCTTGTTTTGCCAGTGTCAATACCTAGAGGCACAGTGAATTAGGCAGTGGACTTTACTTCTCAAAACAATGCCCTAGCCTATAAATCAGAGAAGCAGCACATGGTGTACAAATGGAGTCTAAAGGATAACGCAAAAGGCCTGTTAAAAGTGCACGCTGACAGACTTTCCTGAAAACTACTGTGAAAGTTTGAGCGATTAAAGTGATTTAATATGGAATGTGGTTTGGTATAGATAACAATGCCAAGAGCAGGTTTTAGGTGTGTATGTGTGACACTGAAGGCCAGCTGGCAAGAACTGCCACATTTGAAGGCCCCGTGGTAAATGCATATTTATGTAAAGAACTTCATCAGCTGGACTGTCTGGATATCTATTTCTATTTACTCCAGGAAATATCCTGACTAAAATTTCAGTCAAAGATTACATCAAAAGAATTGTGTTTTTCAGGAATACATCCCACAGTTGTTGTTCCTAAAAAGTCCTGCTCATCGTAGGATTAATAGCCAGGGTTTTGTGCAAATGACTTTGCGATTAAATATTTCAGTGTCTTAAGCTGAAGTACAGCAAGCCATGCTAGGCTTTCTGCTTTACAGATACAAGGGACCACTGCCTACATCAGGCCCAGGCAACTCGTAGCTCTCCCGATGTTTTGGTCTACAATTTCCATCGACTCTCACCATTGGCTATGCTGGCTAGGGCTGATGGGAGTTGTAGGCCAAAACATCTGGAAGGCCACAAGTTGTCCACCCCTGGTGTACAGTCATAGTTTATGGGATACCCCATGTAAAATGTAGAAAGTTGTAAATGAGTACGTGCTTTGACAGTATACCTATGGCCAAATTCATGCAACAATTCTGCATTGTGGTTGTTGCTTGAAAAGGAAACAAAACCTTGTATATATAAACTTATATAAAAATTGGAAATTTGAGCCAATGACTTTAACCTCTCACTGCTTTAATCTATAATGAACAAATTGAAAATAAGATAATATTGGATAATATTAATATTTAAGAGAAATATGGTCTAATTGAGCTTAGGAATGTGTTTTTAAATGGCCATATTAAAAGCTATCACCATATTCCTGGAGAAATAGAATATAATCAAATTTCAGTTTTCCAGTGCTCGCAGATTAGGCATATAATATCCAATGGGAACTTTAAGGCAACTTTATAAAACCATAGCTAATTTGAATATGATAATGAATACTTATTTGATTAAATGGGGAAATGATTTAGGAAGACAGGTCACTCAAGACATTTGGGATGGAATTAGGGAACACAATCCAAACAGTATACTGTATAAAGCTTAAAGTGAATTTTTACAAATTATTCTTTTGATGGTATTTGACACCATTCAGGCTTAGTAAAATCTATAGGCAGATAGAGGAGCAGATACAGTGAAGCAAATATATTTCATGGGTGGGGGGGGGGGTGTCCTGCCCTAACATTACATATTTCTGGAGGATGGTAAAGGATATAGTTAGGAAATTTGTAGGTTTTGAGCTCTCTTTAGATGCCTTGGTATTAGGGGTATAGTACCAAGTGATGAAATAGAAATGACTATTCATTTACTGACAGCAGCCCATATGGAAAGAAGCTATGGATGGAAGAGAGTTAACCCTGCTACAACTGGTGTATAGAGGTATGGGATATGGCCTCTGCCAGGGTTCCATTTATGACCTGGACCCCCTGAGCAACTGATCTCTTGCCTTCTTAAGAGTTCCACCTTCCTTCTTTACAACTTCCCCTTCCCAGTAATGTGGGCTTTAGGCTGTAAATGTGGGGTGACTGGCACTCTAGTCACAGGGTTTAGCCACAACAGTTTACTAGCAGATTTAAAGAAATCAAATTACAACTAAAGGTATTTACACAATATTGCTGAGTGATACAAAAGGCCTTAAAAGAAAATGAACGTTGCAAAATGCAAGTTCCTTTACCCTAGCTGTCCTTAGACTTTTCTAGGCTGCTTTTCCCTGCTCAGACTTTAGACTCTGCTCTCACTTCAGACTCTGCTTTGCTCTTGCTCTGGCTGCAGGCTGGTCTTTCTGACTCTTACTGGCTCTCTCTTTATATACCCTCCTCCCTCAAACTGAAAGTACTGCTTCAAACCTGAAGAAAAGATGGTTTGTAACTAATACTTCTATCGAGAAGTTGAATATTTATATTTTATATTGGAATGAGACCATTCAGGATTCAACACAACCTTCTTTACTTTTAGGTGCTATTTGATTGATACTAGTCTGATTATGCTCATAGGACTCCTTTTCAAATATTGTTATCTATGAATAGAAGTAATATGGAAGTTAATTGATTCATTTATTTGGAATGATATAATAAAAGAATACTCTGAACTCAAAATAGTATATCTGTACATTTTTAAAACACTGCAAATTATTATTATTATTATTATTATTATTATTATTATTGGAAACAAAAGGTATTATTCCACACCAGAAACCATTTATGGGAAGCTGTTCACCAGCAATTTGAACCAAACCAATGCAACCTCTGCTGAGAGGTTTAGTTGGCCTGGCTGAAATTACCCAAACCATGGCATGTGTGTGTTTGGGGGGCGGGGGTGGGGGCAGGGGGCAACATGAAATAGAAGTCACACATTATTTTCCTTTTCAAGTAGCAACTACACCACAAAGTTATTGTGAGAATTAACAACCCTGTGAGAGTCACTCAGGAATTGATATCCCATTTCCTGTACTGGCTGGGGG
Source organism: Heloderma suspectum (assembly GCF_057233095.1). Classification (NCBI taxonomy): domain Eukaryota; kingdom Metazoa; phylum Chordata; class Lepidosauria; order Squamata; family Helodermatidae; genus Heloderma; species Heloderma suspectum. The sequence goes on from NC_139459.1 coordinate 104,113,167, forward strand.
TGCTTCCAGGTGAATCTTTTATTATGAAATTAACCTGCTTCACTCTACAGGTTGTCCAGACAACATCATCTTCCACTTGTAGGCCTTCCATGTTTTCCCACTGCTTCTTCCATCGTTTTTTCTTACCACACACACAAAAAAAAACATCTGTCAAGGAGGAGAAGCCCTAGGAGTCATCCATCTGGAAGCATCCTGAGTTACATTCACTGGCACAAATATACCAAGTAATGGCCTAAAAATGGGTGTGGCTAGCAGGGTGGGGAAAGACTTGCCCCTGGTCTCTTGACTTCAGAAAGGAATACCTCTACCAATGTAAAGGAGCTGCCATCTACCAGGGAGCTCCTACTGTGCTATTGTAATCTCTCTAAAGTGGTCAAGTACTTGTTTTTGCTGGCAAAACCCCTTCCGAAGGTAGAAGTTTGAACCCAAGTTCTTCTCTGTGCTGTAAAAAATAAATATCAGTCCTGTGTTGCATTGTTTTAAGCAGTGGAGGCTGATGGCTTCGATTTCAGTGGGGCTGTGCATCCATTCTGGCTTCTAGTCAGAACCACCCAGAACTCTAAAGCAGCTATCCAAGGTGCTGAACCTCATGCACAAAGTAGGTTCAGCACCTTGGATAGCCCCTTTAGAGTTCTGGTTGGTTCTGACTAAAACCCAGAAAGGATTTTCAGCCCCAAATTAAGTGTCAAGAGATAGCAGGAAGCCCTCACTGCCTTCTGAAAAAGATGTAAGAGGTGACCAATTCTAGTTATCATATTCTGGTATCAGGGGGTGCAGTTATTTTTCTCTGTTTGTTTTGGCTTCCATTGTTTTTAGACTCATTTTTATTCCTGCAGGTGTGGTTAATTCTTAAATGTGTTTCTCAGGAGGCCTATAGGCAGTGGGTGCATTTCAAAATAAATCAGTGCTGGCATGCATACTTGGTGGTGAATGATGTTTTCCTTTCAGCAGCACCTACTTGCACATCATGAGGACCCCTGATGTTTAGAGGGGGGTGCTTTTCAGGGCAGTGAAGGGGAAGCTGCAGATGAACCCAACCTCTCTCTTTGGACATGAAGGAAACACTCACAGAACTGTAAGAAGCACATAACTATTTTCTACTGTTTTTCACTCATTTTGTGTGTGTGTGTGTGGGGATTGATTGATAGGCATAATGAGAGAAGGTATTGTCAATGGTTATAAAACAAATAAACTGTGGGCCAAATGCACAGCTATACACACACACCTCTGCCAGTGTCCTCTCTTCCCAGTATGATCTCTGGGAATACAACAGACATTCACAGTAGTTTGAGCCTACAAGGTGAACCATCTTAAGGGCTCCTGCTCCCTTATAGGGGACATAGGAAGCTACCTTATACTGAGTCAGACCATATGTCCATCTAGCCCAGTATTGTCCACAGTGGCTAGCAGTGGCTTTACAGGGCTTCAGGCACAATTTTTTCCAGCCCTACCTGGAAATGCCAGGGACTGAACTTGGGACATTCTACATGCAAAGTAGGTACTCTGCCACTGAGCCATGGCCACTCCCCTCCCTCAAAGACTCTTCCCTTTCCAGGGCTGGCCCTGCCATAAGGGAGAGTGATGCAGTTGCCTCAGGCAGCTAATTTGGGGTGTCACAAAAGGGCAGTAAAGTGTTAGTTATTTAATGTATTATTATTATTATACTACTGCCAATGGGTGAGAGAGGCACTTGTGGGATTTTCTACCTCAGGCGCCAAAATAACTTGACTAGGTTTGGGTTCTATGAACCTTGAATTTTGATGGGTAGGTACCATTTGCTGCTCTGCCTCAGGCAGCAAGATGTCTTGAAATGGCCCTGGCCCTTTCTCTCTTGCTGACCTATATGCTTTGAATTGCCTCCCAGAACACCTGTGTGATGCCACCTCTCTTATGTCCTTCAAATCTTTCCCGGAAAAACTCACCTTTTCTGTGAAGCTCATGGCACAGCCCCCTCATTCCCATGCATTACTGTAACTAAGGATGCTGTCAGACAGAGGTCTCCTAGCACTACCCATCACAAGGCATTAGGCAGGCATTTTGTCTTTTCTTCCTTAACAGATTTTTTTCTGGTAAGAAAAAAATAAAATAAAAGAAGCAATGGAAGAACCCAAAAGGGCTACAAATTGAAGACAATGTCACCTACATCCCCTATAAAATTCCACATTTGTATAATCTGATGATAAAATAATCAGATCCAGAAGTCGGATGGAAAGCACAATTCTGTTTTCCCCTCTGGGTTTTCTATTTCCCATCATTAGCCTCCCCCTGGTGGCAGGAAAAAGAGAAGGAAACCCTGTTTTCTAGAATTCTGACTGGACAATGATTGCAGGAAGGGGCAACATTCATGGTTCTAGTCCTTAGATTAGAGTAAATGGAGTCATTCACACGCATCCATTTTCTAAGCCAGCCGCAATTTCTCTATTCATATTTGCCATCAGGGGTTCTGGGGAGCTTGTGTTTATTGCTTTTTCATAGTAGCCATTGGAGCACATACTCACACCATGTTGATCTTTTGTATAGCTCTTTTGTGGCATTACAACACCTAGAAACACCCCAAGATGTTTAAACTACTGACGTTATGGAGACAGCAGCAAACCTTTCCTTTATTCTGCTTGAATCAGAAGAAACAGAGACCTTTCCCCAATAATGCAGGACCTAACAACTGGAGAGATGTAAGACAATTATAAAATCCTGTTGAGCATTTTTGCTACATAGATACTTGAACATTCCCAGTCCTGACTTTAAAAAAACAATACCCCTTCTCTTTTCATTGGCCAGATGCTTTGTTGGACTTTTTACATCACCATGCACACAAGTTTCTTAGATCTACCTAACATTTTTAAATATTCCTATATAATAACCCAGGGATCTGCAGGCAGGAACAATAGTTTATCACCATGTTCCATTGATAACAGCTGTTTCTCAGCTGATTGGCAACTCTGGAAAGTCCCATTTGCCCTGAGCCTTAATTGAGAACCACCAGCATTTTTTTTAACCCTGGTTTCTTCAGTGCCTATTCCCAAATGCTTATCAGCTCTGCCTCCTAATTTGTGGGCCTTTTATTTTACATCACCACGTAGAGATAACAAACATGCCGAGAATGATGGAGTGCACAACTCCCTGACAGGGCTCATTTAAGAACTCTTGAGAGCAGTTGGAAATATGCTCGGCATTGATTAAAGTACATGCAGCACTTGTGAATGAAGCTGCAACTTTGTTTTTCTGGCAGAGCTCCTGTGTCTTTAGCCAGTGAGTGACATGCGGAAATGAAACAGGCAAAGCTTTCCCATCCTTGCATCACCACACCCAGAAAAGCTTCACTTGTTGCATTTCTCCCTGTTGTGCAGCTGTTAAACACACAAAGGTTTTGCTGGAAAGAGGCGGCAGCCTTACCCCGGTTTCAGGACAGACAATGTAAATGGAGCTATGGTCTGTTCAGTTTGCAGGCAGATATCCTGGGTGGTGCAGGGGAGAATGTGGAATTTAGACCTAGCAGGTTTGAGTTCTAGTCTTATAACTACGGATGCTGCCCTGTAGTCTTCAGAGGAAGGGCAGGAGAAAACTGTGATAAGAAAAAAGGCACCCCAAATATGCTAATCCTGCAGCTCATCCTGTTGTTGTTCAGTCGTGTCCGACTCTTCGTGACCCCATGGACCATAGCACGCCAGGCCCTCCTGTCCTCCGCTCTCTCCCGGAGTGTGCTCAAGTTCATATTCATTGCATCGGTGATGCTATCTAGCCATCTCATCCTCTGCCGTCCCCTTCTCCTTTTGCCTTCAGTCTTTCCCAGCATCAGGGTCTTTTCCAGAGAGTTTTCTCTTCGCATTAGGTGGCCAAAATCTTTGAGCTTCAGCTTCAGTATCTGTCCTTCCAATGAGCAGTCAGGGTTGATTTCCTTTAGGATGGACTGATTTGACCTCCTTGCAGTCCAGGGGACTCGTAAGAGTCTTCTCCAGCACCACAGTTCGAAAGCATTGATTATTCGGTGCTCAGCCTTCCTTATAGTCCAGCTCTCACAGCCATACATTACTACTGGGAAAACCATAGCTTTGATTATACAGACCTTTGTTAGCAAGGTGATGTCTCTGCTTCTTACTATGCTGTCTAGGTTTGCCATAGCTTTCCTCCCAAGGAGCAAGCGTCTTTTAATTTCATGGCTACAGTCACCGTCTGCGGTGATCTTGGAGCCCAAGAAAATAAAATCTGTCACTGCTTCCATTTCTTCCCCTTCTACATGCCAGGAAGTGATGGGGCCAGATGCCATGATCTTTGTTTTTTGAATGTTGAGTTTCAAACCAGCTTTTGCACTCTCCACTTTCATCCTGAACAAGATGCTCTTTAGATCTTCTTCGCTTTCTGCCATTAGGGTGGTATCATCTGTGTATCTGAGATTGTTGATAATTCTCCCAGCAATCTTAATTCCGACCTGTGATTCATCCAACCCGGCATTTCTCATGATGTACTCTCCATATAAGTTAAATAAGCAGGGTGACAATATGCAGCCTTGTCGTACTCCCCAATTTTGAACCAATTGGTTGTTCCATGTCTGGTTCTTACTGTTGCTTCTTGGCCCTTGTACAGGTTTCTCAGGAGACAGGTAAGGTGGTCTGGTACTCCCATCTCTTTAAGAATTTGCCACAGTTTGTTGTGATCCACACAATCAAAGGCTTTAGCATAGTCAATGAAGCAGAAAGAGACGTTTTTCTGGAATTCTCTTGCTTTCTCCATGATCCAGCAAATGTTGGCGATTTGATCTCTAGTTCCTCTGCCTCTTCGAAACCCAGCTTGTACTTCCAGTAGTTCTCGGTTCACATACTGCTGAAGCCTAGCTTGTAGGATTTTGAGCATCACCTTGCTGGTATGTGAAATGAGCGCAATTGTATGGTAGTTTGAACACTCTTTGGCGTTGCCCTTTTTTGGAATTGGAATACTGACATTTTAAGTCATTCATAAACTTAAAATGAAACTGACATTCATTTACAGATCATTGTAAACTGACCTTTTCCGGTCTTGTGGCCAATGTTAAATGTTCCAAATTTGTTGGCATATTGAGTGCAGCACTTTAACAGCATCATCTTTTAGGATTTTAAATAGCTCAGCTGGAATACTGTCATCTCCGCTAGCTTTGTTGTTACTAATGCTTCCTAAGGCCCACTTGACTTCACTCTCGAGGATGTCCGGCTCAAGTTCAGTGACCACACTATCATGGCTACCGGGGACATTAAGATCTTTCCTGTATAGTTCTTCTGTGTATTCTTTCCACCTCTTCTTAATCTCATCTGCTTCTGTTAGGTCCCTGCCTTCTTTGTCCTTTATCATGCCCGACTTTGCACAAAACGTTCCCTTGAGATCTCCAGTTTTCTTGAAGAGATCTCTAGTCTTTCCCATTCTGTTGTTTTCCTCGATTTCTTTGCATTGTTCATTTAAGAAGGCCTTCTTGTCTCTCCTTGCTATTCTCTGGAACTCTGCATTCAGTTGGATATATCTTCCCCTTTCTCCCTTTCTCCCTTGCTTTTTGCTTCCCTTCTTTCCTCAGCTACTTGTAAAGCCTCATCAGACAGCCACTTTGCTTTCTTGCATTTCTTTTTCTTTGGGATGGATTGAGTTGCTGCCTCCTGAACAATGTTATGGACCTCCGTCCATAGTTCCTCAGGCACTCTGTCTATCAAGTCTAATCCCTGAAATCTATTCCTCACCTCCACTGTATATTCATAAGGGATATGATTTAGGTCATACCTGAATGGTTTAGTGGTTTTCCCTACGTTCTTCAATTTAAGACGAAATTTTGCAACAAGAAGCTCATGATCTGAGCCACAGTCAGCTCCAGGTCTTGTTTTTACTGACTGTATAGAGCTTCTCCATCTTTGGCTGCAAAGGACATAATCAATCTGATTTCTATATTGACCATGTGGTGATGTCCATGTGTAGAGTCACCTCTTGTGCTGTTGGAAAAGCGTGTTTGCTATGATCAGCATGTTCTCTTGGCAAAACTCTATTAGCCTTTGTCCTGCTTCATTTTGTACACCAAGGCCATGCTTGCCTGTTATCCCGGTGATTTCTTGACTTCCTACTTTAGCATTCCAAGCCCCTATGATGAAAAGGACATCTTTTTGGGTGTTAGTTCTAGAAGGTTTGTAGGTCTTCATAGAACCGATCAACCTCAGCTTCTTCTGCCTCAGTGGTTGGGGCATAGACTTGAATTATTGTGATGTTGAATGGGTTGCCTTGGATTCGTACTGAAATCATTCTATCATTTTTGAGTTTGTACCCCAGTACTGCTTTTCCCACCCTTTTGTTGACTATGAGTGCTACTCCATTTCTTCTAAGGGATTCTTGCCCACAGTAGTAGATATGATGGTCACCTGAATTAAATTCGCCCATGCCTGTCCATTTTAGTTCGCTGATTCCCAAGATGTCAGTGTTCAATCTTGCCATCTCATGTTTGACCACCTCCAGCTTACCTTGATTCATTGACCTTACATTCCAGGTCCCTAAACAATCTTGTTCTTTACAGCATCAGATTTTCTTTTCACCTCCATAGACATCCACAGCTGAGTGTCCTTTCGGCTTTGGCCCAGCCGCTTCACTCTTTCTGGCGCTATTTGGACATACCCTCTGCTCTTCCCCAGTAGTATATTGGACACCTTCCGACCTGAGGGGCTCATCTTCCGGCGTCATCTCTTTTAGCCTTGTGATAGGTTCCATGGGGTTTTCTTGACAAGAATATTGGAGTGGGTTGCCATTTCCTTCTCCAGTGGACCACATTTTGTCAGAACTCTCCGCCATGACCTGTCCATCTTGGGTGGCCCTGCATGGCATAGCAAATGGCTTCACTGAGTTATGCAAGCCCCTTCTCCACAACAAGGCAGTGATCCATGAAGGGGCAGCTCATCCTAGGATCTTAGAATCGTGTAGATTTCAGTGTCATTTGCCCATAACCAACAGGCCAGCTTTTAGTGTGCATGAAGAGTTGCAACATGGCACTTCAATTTTAGAAGATTAGTGATCGACATGGGGGATTATTGTCTTCACTAGGGATGGGGAAGAAGTTCGTGTGGTTCACATTTTCTTTCACACTTTTGAACCAATACACGAACTGAAATTCAGTTATCCTTCAAAATTTGCAGTTTGAAATGCAATTCTCCAATCCGAACATGCATATACTAGGAGAAAGTGTACACAAAAAGCATATATTCATGAAAATAATGTTTGAAATGATTTATATTAGGAAAATTGCTTGCAAAAATATTTATATCAAGCAAAATAACATACAAAAATGCATGTATTAGGAGAAATGCACACACACAAAATACATGCCAATTTTCATGACAACTTTTAAAAAATTCTCAAAGTTTAGGGCAAATAAAACTTACAATTGGGAAAATGATAGAAATAGAAATTGACAGATTCATTCATCCCTAGTATTTACCAAAGCAAACACAGGAAATCATGTTTATGCCACAAGATGTCTGAATATAAAGGAGGGAAGGAATGGTAGGAAATGGCCAAATGGCATCATGGCATGTTAATTAAGGATGGGCAAACTCTCCTTGGCTCAGTTGGGAGTTAGCTGAATTTTACTACAGGTATGGGCAACTTTGGGGGTCCAAGGGTGCTGGAGGTCACATGGCGCCCAAGCTTACATGGCAAGCATCTGGAAAAATACTCATCTATGGGCAAGAGTTTTCTCCCACTTCATAAAGATGACACTGATGGTTCTGCCCATGTGCATCTTACTGTTTTTTTTTAAACTTTTAAAAAATAATATCTTGCTGTTTGCTGGGTTTCCTCATCCCATGATCTGATTAGGTCTACAGCTGCTTCATTTCAGCAATTCTGCAGTTTTAGATGTTCTTAAGCTTTTCACCCCTTCATGGATCACTGCCTTGTTGTGGCGAAGGGGCTTGCATAACTCAGTGAAGCCATAAGCTATGCCATGCAGGGCCACCCAAGACGGACAGGTCATGGCAGAGAGTTCTGACAAAATGTGGTCCACTGGAGAAGGAAATGGCAACCCACTCCAGTATTCTTGCCAAGAAAACCCCATGGAACGTATCACAAGGCTAAAAGAGATGATGCCGGAAGATGAGCCCCTCAGGTCGGAAGGTGTCCAATATACTACTGGGGAAGAGCAGAGGGTATGTCCAAGTAGCGCCAGAAAGAGTGAAGCGGCTGGGCCAAAGCCGAAAGGACACTCAGCTGTGGATGTGTCTGGTGGTGAAAAGAAAATCCGATGCTGTAAAGAACAAGATTGTTTAGGAACCTGGAATGTCAGATCAATGAATCAAGGTAAGCTAGAGGTGGTCAAACATGAGATGGCAAGATTGAACATCGACATCTTGGGAATCAGCGAACTAAAATGGACAGGCATGGGCGAATTTAATTCTGGTGACCATCATATCTACTACTGTGGGCAAGAATCCCTTAGAAGAAATGGAGTAGCACTCATAGTCAACAAAAGGGTGGGAAAAGCAGTACTGGGGTACAATCTTAAAAATGATAGAATGATCTCAGTACGAATCCAAAGCAAACCATTCAACATCACAGTAATTCAAGTCTATGCCCCAACCACTGATGCCGAAGAAGCTGAGGTTGATCGGTTCTATGAAGACCTACAACACCTTCTAGAACTAACACCAAAAAAAGATGTCCTCTTCATCATAGGGGCTTGGAATGCTAAAGTAGGAAGTCAAAAAATCACTGGGATAATAGGCAGGCATGGCCTTGGTGTACAAAATGAAGCAGGACAAAGGCTAATAGAGTTTTGCCAAGAGAACACACTGATCATAGCAAACACTCTTTTCCAACAGCACAAGAGGTGACTCTACACATGGACATCACCACATGGTCAATATAGAAATCAGATTGATTATGTCTGCAGCCAAAGATGGAGAAGCTCTATACAGTCAGTAAAAACAAGACCTGGAGCTGACTGTGGCTCAGATCATGAGCTTCTTGTTGCAACATTTCGTCTTAAATTGAAGAATGTAGGGAAAACCACTAAACCATTCAGGTATGACCTAAATCAGATCCCTTATAAATATACAGTGGAGGTGAGAAATAGATTTCAGGGATTAGACCTGATAGACAGAGTGCCGAAGGAACTATGGACAGAGGTCCGTAACATTGTTCAGGAGGCAGCAACTCAATCCATCCCAAAGAAGAAGAAATGCAAGAAAGCCAAGTGGCTGTCTGATGAGGCCTTACAAGTAGCTGACGAAAGAAGGGAAGCGAAAAGCAAGGGAGAAGGGAAGATATATCCAACTGAATGCAGAGTTCCAGAGAATAGCAAGGAGAGACAAGAAGGCCTTCTTAAATGAACAATGCAAAGAAATCGAGGAAAACAACAGAATGGGAAAGACTAGAGATCTCTTCAAGAAAACTGGAGATCTCAAGGGAACGTTTTGTGCAAAGTCGGGCATGATAAAGGACAAAGAAGGCAGGGACCTAACAGAAGCAGATGAGATTAAGAAGAGGTGGAAAGAATACACAGAAGAACTATACAGGAAAGATCTGAATGTCCCTGATAGCCATGATAGTGCGGTCACTGAACTTGAGCCAGACATCCTCGAGAGTGAAGTCAAGTGGGCCTTAGGAAGCATTAGTAACAACAAAGCTAGCGGAGATGACAGTATTCCAGCTGAGCTATTTAAAATCCTAAAAGATGATGCTGTTAAAGTGCTGCATTCAATATGCCAACAAATTTGGAACACTCAACAATGGCCGCAAGACTGGAAAAGGTCAGTTTACATTCCAATTCCAAAGAAGGGCAACGCCAAAGAGTGTTCAAACTACCGCACAATTGCGCTCATTTCACATGCCAGCAAGGTGATGCTCAAAATCCTACAAGCTAGGCTTCAGCAGTATGCGAACCGAGAACTACCGGGAGTACAAGCGGGGTTTCGAAGAGGCAGAGGAACTAGAGATCAAATCGCCAACTTTCGCTGGATCATGGAGAAAGCAAGAGAATTCCAGAAAAACGTCTCTTTCTGCTTCATTGACTACACTAAAGCCTTTGATTGTGTGGATCAAAACAAACTCTGGCAAATTCTTAAAGTGATGGGAATACCAGACCACCTTACCTGTCTCCTGAGAAACCTGTACGAGGGTCAAGAAGCAACAGTAAGAACCAGACATGGAACAACCAATTGGTTCAAAATTGGGGAGTACGACAAGGCTGCATATTGTCACCCTGCTTATTTAATTTATATGCAGAGTACATCATGAGAAATGCCGGGTTGGATGAATCACAGGTCGGAATTAAGATTGCTGGGAGAATTATCAACAACCTCCGATATGCAGACGATAACACCCTAATGGCAGAAAGCGAAGAGGATCTAAAGAGCCTCTTGTTGAGGGTGAAAGAGGAGAGTGCAAAAGCTGGTTTGAAATGCAACATTAAAAAAACGAAGATCATGGCATCTGGCCCCATCACTTCCTGGCATATAGAAGGGGAAGAAATGGAAGCAGTGACAGATTTGATTTTCTTGGGCTCCAAGATCACCACAGACGGTGACTGTAGCCATGAAATTAAAAGACGCTTGCTCCTTGGGAGGAAAGCTATGGCCAACCTAGACAGCATAGTAAGAAGCAGAGACATCACCTTGCCGACAAAGGTCCGTCTAATCAAAGCTATGGTTTTCCCAGTAGTAATGTATGGCTGTGAGAGCTGGACTATAAGGAAGGCTGAGCGCCGAAGAATTGATGCTTTCGAACTGTGGTGCTGGAGAAGACTCTTACGAGTCCCCTGGACTGCAAGGAGGTCAAATCAGTCCATCCTAAAGGAAATCAACCCTGACTGCTCATTGGAAGGACAGATACTGAAGCTGAAGCTCAAAGATTTTGGCCACCTAATGCGAAGAGAAAACTCTCTGGAAAAGACCCTGATGCTGGGAAAGACTGAAGGCAAAAGGAGAAGGGGACGGCAGAGGATGAGATGGCTAGATAGCATCACCGATGCAATGAATATGAACTTGAGCACGCTCCGGGAGAGAGCGCAGGACAGGAAGGCCTGGCGTGCTATGGTCCATGGGGTCATGAAGAGTCGGACACGACTGAACGACTGAACAACAACAACAACAAGCTTTTCACAGGGCTTGCATGTGCCTTTTTGTCCCCTAGAATATGTAGTTCCCAACATCAGCCAGTCATCATCGTAGTCACTTTATTTCTATACAGCTTTTCTGTATCCATTAAACCCAAAGCAGTTCACCGAAGACAGCATGAAAGAAACCCAAAATATATACATCCATCAACAACACCTAGCATCTCCCTGTGGCAAAGAGCCCTTGGAAATTCAGCCACTCCCTAATGCCAAAACAAAACACCCAGGAATGTTTAAAATGTGGATCGGGGAGTAAAACTGCACAAAACATTTGTAAGAAACAACGAAGAGAGAAATGACCCAAGTAGAGAGAAGATCATCAGTGACAAGAGGGTCAGCTGATCACATCTTCTTGAGTTCTGTGCTGTTTATTCATGACAAACATTCAGGGATTGTGCCAATAAATATCTGACATTTAGTCCAACCCACAATTCAGATTTAAACTGTTGGGCAGCTCCAAACCCTCCAAACAGCTGTGTCAGTCAGTGAAAGTAGGGGTGGCGGAGAGAGGAAGAGAAAAGCTTGGTCGCTATATAACTACTCACATACAAATATGGGGCTCAGTCTAGAGAAACGTCAGTGGCTTAAATTCCATTGAGATCAAAGGACTTGAGTAAAGTTTCGCCTACCCAAGCCTACAGGCCACTGTTCTAAATCCACATATCTTTGTTTCGAAAGAACCTGGCATATGAATGGGTTGCAAAAACCCATTCTCCAGATAAATACTTTTCACATTATAACCCCTTTACTCCAGTGATTCCCAAAAACCTTTCTACTGAGGGAAAGCCTCCAAAAGGTGGTGTTTAGGAACATAGGAAGCTACCTTATACCTAGTCAGGCCACTGATAAATCTAGTTCAGTACTGGCTACGCTGACTTGCAGTTGCTCTCCAGGGCTTCAGACAAGAGCTTTTTCCTCCATTACTACCTGAAGATGCTGGGGGATTGAACCTGGGACTTTCCACATGCATAGCGCATGCCCTACCACTGAGCTACAGCCCTTCCCTTGTTTGGGACAAACACCTGTTGCTTCTCAGACTTTCCTCTGCTTTCACCACTTGGGCCACTTCTTCTTTAAGATCACTTTGGTATATACGGGTGGTTGAATTATTAGCTGCAGTTCCTCACTGAGGCCTGTCTACTCCATGCGCACGCACACACTTCAGAATACAGCAGAAAGTTAATCCAAGTTCTAATCCAGGAGAAGATGAATTGTAATCCTACATAATTAAACAAATATGCATATTAAACAAAATATGCAAATTAAACATAATTAAACAAATAATGGCATATTTTGCATAATTTATTATCCCTTTGAAAGTCAAAGCAGCAAATGAAGAGCTAGCATCAAAGCTCCACCTGCCGAGTCTATCTGATACTGAAAATTCTGGATAGGTGACCTGTGGCTTCTGAGATTTGACCAGGTATTGTCAAATCACTTTCAACTTCAAGTCTGTCTTCATAGCCTTAAGGGCTAGAAGCTTGCTTAAGAAAGCTGAGATTCTCAGGATGAGAGTTCTGAGTCCAGTCAAATGCCCATGACTGTGCTTGCAGTGGTGGGATACTCTTATTTTACAAGTGGCAAATACTAATATCCAATACAATATTTGGATTATCTCAGGATCCTCAACAAAGATTGGTATTAGTTTTGCCACCTGCAAAATGGTCTGTAATGTATGACGCAGCTGTAAGAGAGAATAATATGCACTGTGCCTTATATATTATACTGTAGGGGTGGGAGGAAATCACCCAGAGAAAACCAGGAATGAGATGAAACTCTCTTGCATAAATCCATTAGGAGCCATTACTGCTCTGTCATAGGGGGACCCCTCCCCCCCCCATTCTGGATACATAATGAAGCTACACAAATAGAAAGTCTTTGATTTTTTTTATTAGCAGTAATAATTCTGTTTTTATGTTTTGACTGATTATCCACAGATTTCTGGATCCATAATCATTCACGTCACAGACAGAGGGAGCCAAGGCTGAAACAGGATAATAGCCTTTAAATCCCCTTCTCTAAGCACTCAGATCTTCCCTGTCAGCAAGATTAAAGCGGCCAACAGCAGCCCCCCGTGTCTGTATCCCACACTGAGTTTTAACAACAACTGGAGCTGCTGGCTGGTAGGCAAAGAAACGTGAAGTTGCTTTGGTGCTGGATGCTTCAGACAGGAAGACGCAAGCGGGGAAAGCAAGAAGCACATATTCTCACAGTGGTAGCAGGATAGAGGGTTGCCCCATCCAACTAGAAAGGGAACATGTGGAATTTTAAGCCAAGAAGACAACCTCAAACCTCAGACGGTGAAGCAGACGTGCAGGATTCCACCTTGGAACCTACTGCGGTGTGTCAAGGGGCGGTGCGTACAAACACAGAGACAAGGGAGTTGGGAGCTGCTAATTGGGGATCCCAGCTACAATTGCCCCAGGAGATGGAGAAGAACTACTACTGCTTGGATGAGGAAGAGGAGAGGGAGGAAGAGGAGGAGCAGAACAGACTTCCTTCAGTATTCCCGTTTAGCCCGGCTTTCCCTTCTGGACCTGCTGCAGCTTCCTCCTCTGTGCTCAACATCAATGTTGGTGGCCAGAGCTACCAGCTGACCTACCAGGCAGTGGCCATCTATCCCACCACTCGCCTGGGCCGCTTGGCCACTTCCACAGACCGGCAACGTCAGCTAGGCCTGTGTGACGACTATGCAGCACAGGGCGATGAGTATTTCTTTGATCGCGACCCTGCTGTCTTCCAGCTGGTCTACAATTTCTATGCTTCAGGGGTGTTGCGGGTGCGGGACGAGCTGTGCCCCCGGAGCTTCTTGGAAGAGCTGAGCTACTGGGGGGTTCGGCTCAAATACACACCCCGCTGCTGCCGCATCTGCTTTGAGGAGAGGCACGATGAGCTGGACGAGCAACTGAAAGTGCAGCGGGAGCTCCGTGCCCAGGCTGCAGTCCAGGAGAGTGAGCATCTGTTCCGCCACATGCACTATGCAGCACTGCGCTGGCGCCTCTGGAATCTCATGGAGAAGCCTTTCTCCTCGACCACAGCAAAGGCCATGGGAGTGGCCTCCAGCTTCTTCGTCCTCATCTCGGTGGTAGCGTTGGCTCTCAACACTGTGGAGGAGATGCAGCACAGGGACAAAGCCAGTGGAGAGATGCGGCCCATGCTGGAGCATGTGGAGACATTCTGCATTGCCTTCTTCACCCTGGAGTATGTGCTGCGGTTGGTCTCCACCCCGGACGTGCGTCGCTTTGCTAGCAGCACCCTGAACGCTGTGGACCTCATTGCAATCTTTCCCCTCTACCTCCAGCTCCTGCTAGAATATTTTGTGGTTGAGGACCAGCCCCATGGACAAGGGTCCCATCATGAATATGACATTGAGAAAGTGGGGCGAGTGGGAAAGGTAGGGCAAGTGCTACGCATCATGCGCCTCATGCGCATTTTCCGCATCCTCAAGTTGGCCCGCCACTCTACAGGGCTGAGAGCCTTTGGCTTCACCTTGCGCCAGTGCTACCAGCAGGTCGGCTGCCTCTTGCTCTTCATTGCCCTGGGCATCTTTGCCTTCTCTGCCATGGTTTACACTGTGGAGCATGACGTTTCCAGCACCAACTTCACCAGCATCCCCCATGCCTGGTGGTGGGCTGCCGTAAGTACCTACCTGACTGTCTGATGTTCATTCTTGACTTCTTCCCTTTTCATTAGAACTGCTGTCTGTTTTGAAAACAGCAGGGTACACCCAGGTTTCTGAACATCTGTTCTGAGCTTTGCTTTTACACACCCCTCAGCTGGAAGCTTTAGTATATCAGTTTCAGTAGATCAGTCCATGATCAGTGAACCTGAGCTTGAATTGGATGGCTATTTGTGGCTATGCTCTGCACAGACGTCCCACTGCTGGTCATTGAGAAAGGAGAGAAGGCAAAGGAGAAGGAGCTCATGTGCCTACACAGCACGCCTTAACTGTGCAGTGACATCTATGCGCCTACTGGCAGCTGGCTGCTAGCATTTTATCACAGATACAGAGTCAGGGGCTGGTTTCATTTTCCTCCTTACAGAAGTTTCTAAAAGCAGCTCTGCCTGATGATACGTCCGTGCAATACAAAGGTGCTCAGGTTAGCTCACACAATGGTTTAAACTAAAGATGAGGCTGCCCCTGAAAAAAGTACATATAAGCGTGTACGGCTGAGAGACAGGCAGATAAGACAGCTGTCCTTCATAAGACTTTCCAGACAGCTGGTGACAGTAGCTACAACAGAAGACAAAATGATATTTTGTTTTATTTATACTGAGCCTAGACAAAAATAACAAGACCACCTGGCTCAGTTGAGTGTCACAGAGCTTATAATTTATAGGGCTCTGGCTGAAATGCATCAGCCCCAGTGACTGAAACATATTGCATTCCTTATAGTGCAGTTGGATGAACAAGGAGATCTCATCCACATAGGGTCTACTTGGCTTGTATTTATTATTGATTGATTGATTTCATTTCATTTCATTTCATTTCTATACCACCCATAGCCGAAGCTCTCTGGGCAGTTCACAAAAATTAAAACCAAAAAGCACACAGTAAAACAATATAAAAGCATTAAAACCACAATATAACAATACAACCAGAATAAACCAGAATAAAACCTAGCAGCAATGCAGAGATTTAAAATACAGATTTAAAACAGCAAAGCTGAAAGACTAGAAAGCTAAAATGCTAAAATGCCTGGGAAAATAAAAAGGTCTTCACCTGGTGCCAGAAGGAATAAAGTGTAGGTGCCAGGTGGACCTCACTAGGGAGTTCATTCTGAAGCCGGGGTGCCACAGCAGAAAAGGCCCTCCTCCTAGTAGCCACCCGCCTCACTTCCTTTGGCAGGGGCTCACAGAGAAGGACCAGTGAGGATGATCTTAGGGCCTGGGCAGGCACATATGGGAGGAGGCAATCCTTCAGATAACCTGGCCCCAATGCGTTAAGGGCTTTGAATGTTAACACCAGCACTTTGAATCGGGTCTGGAAATGGACTGGCAGCCAGTGCAGCTGGAAAAGTACTGGCATAATGTGATCTCGTTGGCCAGTCCCTGTTAACAATCTTGCTGCCCTCTTTTGGACTAGCTGAAGTTTCCGGACCGTTTTCAAAGGCAGCCCCATGTTTAATGCATTGCAGTAATCCAGATGAGAAGTTATCAGAGCATGGATAGCTGTAGCTAGGCTATCTCTGTCCAGATAAGGGCATAGTTGGCATACCAGCCCAAGCTGATAAAAAGTGCTCCATGCCACTGAGTTCACCTGTGCCTCAAGTGACAGTTCTGGGCCCAAGAGCACCCCCAAACTATGAACGTGATCCATTAGGGGGAGTGCAACCCCCTCCAGAACAGGTTGAATATCATCTAGCCAGGCAGATGAACCACCCACTGACAGTACCTCCATCTTGTCTGGATTGAGTTTCAGTTTATTGGCCCTCATCCAGTCCATTACCATGCCCAGGCACTGATTCAGAACAGCCACTGCCTCACCTGGGTTTGATGAGAAAGAGAGGTGGAGCTGGGTGTCATCTGCATATTGATGGCACCTCAGCCCACACCTCCAGATAACCTCCCCCAGCAGTTTCATGTAGATGTTGAACAGCATGGGGGATAAAACAGAGCCCTGTGGAACCCCATGGCACAATTGCCATGGCACAGAGCAATAATCCCCCAGCACCACCTTCTGGCGTCGGCCATCCAAGTAGGAGCAGAACCACTGCAGTGCAGTGCCTCCAACTCCCAACCCAGACAACCTATCCAGAAGGATACCATGGTCGATGGTATTGAAAGCCGCTGAGAGGTCCAGGAGAATCAACAGGGTCGCACTCCCCCTGTCCCTCTCCCGGCAGAGGTCATCCCACAGGGCGACCAAGGCAGTTTCCGTTCCAAACCCAGGCCTGAAGCCTGACTGAAATGGATCTAGATAATCCGTTTCATTCAAGAGTGCCTGGAACTGTCCCGCAACCACTCGCTCAAGCACTTTGTACCTGCACATAGGCACAAGTTGCACATAGGCAGAGGCTCATGCTGCAAATTGTCCAGTAATACTTTGGTATCAAACGTTTCTGCTGAGTTGCCAGCACTAATCGAACATGAACACTTCATTATCGGCCCCTGTGGAGAATCTGTTGTTTGTGCCTTTTCCCATATTCTTCCCATTGAGCGGCTTTGCTAGATGTGGCAAAATATGCATACATCATATATGATAAAATGTGCATGGGACTCATATAGCACAGGGAGGAAATCCATCTTGCGCAAAGTGACCTGATTTACCCCTTGAATCAGTAAAGCCAAGGTCGATGTAAGGTCAGGGGATGTTAACTTTGGCTAAGAGCATATGCAAACAGACCCATAGACAGATACAACCAGGGTAGTTATGGAACGTGGAGAAGCTATAGCTCAGCTTTGTCCAACCTGGTGCCCTCCAGATGAGTTGGACTGCAACTCCCATCAGCCCAGGCCATGCTGGCTGGGAATGATGGAAATTGTAGTCTAGTCCAACACTTCTGGAAGCCTCCAGGCTGGGGAAGACTATGCTGCAGAACATAGTGCAGAAGTTGCACCATGCCAACTGATGAAAGCGTGGCACACCAGGACTCAGCTGGAAACGTCCTTTGCTACCTTTTCCCCTTGTGGGCCACAGAGGGGAACAGTAAAAACTGCCTCATTTGTGACATTGTAGATGACAGCGGGTTGAATATCTTTTCATGAGCACTCATACTCTAGGAAGTATTCTGACTGTAAGTGATCATCATTAATCTAGAAAGAACTACAGTATCAGCAGGAACGAATCTTCTGGATGAATGGGTTTGGGACTGATCTACAAACTGATTCTGAATCAGAGCATTGCTGATGAGCAAACCATGTGTTGAAGCAGGGAGAGAGCCACAGTACTGATCGCTGCTGCTCTACCGCAGTGGTGGTGGTGGTGGGGATGTGTGGCCCTCCAGATGTTGCCGGACTACAACTCCCATAAACCCTAGCCAACGGAGGGTGGTGATGGGGGTTGCAATCCAACAACATCTGGAGGGCCACATGTTCCTCATCCCTGTTCTAATGGACTAGTTGATATTGTCAGGGGAAGTAGTACAGTTACACCAACACGGCAATGGGAGCCATGAAAACCCTTGCAACAGGAGCTACTCTGGCGTAGGTTGTAGGGGTTTATACTGAAGCTCACCTCCCTACAATAATCCTCCTAAGTCTGTCTGGACTAGCAGCTGTTGGCATATGGTGGGCCTTCCTAATCACGGGATGGATGAGTAACTGGTGGCTGAGATTTTGAAGCAGCAGGAAACCTGTTCATCTGGTTGCTTCTGATTGCCCACTGCTGCCACTGATTCTAGCAGCAAACGGAAGAGCCTATAACAGTTCACGTTGGGATTCCATAACATAACCAAATCTCACCCCTCAGCCCCTTTTGCATGCTGTCACAGTGACTTAGACTGGGATCAGACGACATGTTAACCCATGATGGTTTGTTTTTCTGAGCAAACCATGGTGGGTTAGCATGTCGTCTGCACAGTTTATGACACCCATGGTGGCTTATTTACCCAAAATAAACCACCCTGGGAACCCATGGTCTGCAGAGTGGCTTATTTTACCCATGATGGGTTAACATGCCATCTGTCAGCCCATCCTCGGTAAAGGGCATCGGCCAGCAAGCCGCTTAGCAAGAGTGACAGAAATCATTCCCACTCTTGTCTAGCAGGGCTGCGATCACACCCAAGCCGCTGCCCCTGCCTGCCTCCCCCGCTCCTAAACTCCCACTTCCCAGTGGGGGTCCCCCTTTGAGTTGGAGTGGAGGGACTCCCCAAAGTGCCCCCCCATGGACACCTAACCCACACCTCACACCTCCCTCCCTCCCTCCCTCCCTCCAAAAAAAGCCTTTTCTCACCAGTCAGGGGAAAGGGTTTTGCTCACGGCATGAATTTTAAAAAGCAAGTCATGAGCAAAAAGCTTTCCCCCGACTGGCAGGAAAAGGCTTGGGGGGGGGGGCTGGAGCCAGGGCACGAGTGGGTGCCCCAGTGGGGGGGTCTTGGGGTGTCCCCTCACCCTGGCACAAATGGTAAACCAGCTGGTAAATGGCTGTTCAGGAGCGGGGTGATGAAGAGCCCCTCTGCTTTCTTCCATCCCTCTCTGAAATACCCACTACCCAGCATGATCCCCCTTTGTGCTGGGGTGGGGGGACACCCCGAGGCCCCCCCACTGCATCACCCCTCATTGCCATATTTTTAAAATGTCTTCTTTTTGTTTTTGTGCAAGAACAAAATGAAGACATTTAAAAAACCTGTTGCACCCCTTCCCACCCCTCCCCTTGCCTGGCACCCTCACTTCCACAGAAGAAACGGAGCACTTTCCCAGCTCCCTGTAATGATGGCAGTCTCTGGCCTGCTTTTGAGAGCTGCCATTTTTGACAGCTGTTAAAACCAATGGGGAGGCAGTGATTGCAACGGGGACTGGATACCGACTCTCCTTGCCTGCACCCCTGCATGTTTGTGTGACATGCAGGGAGGCAAGGGGAGGCACCCATTGGCTTCCCACTGCTGCACACCAGAGCAGGACCAGGAAACAAGAAAAAAAATTAAGCATTTTCCCCAGGTGTGCAAATGGGTAGTCCCATTTGCGGACATGGGGAAAATTACAGGGGATTGTGGGAAAGGTTCCCAGCCCCATTTTTGGGCAAAAATGGGACTGGGAACATTTTAAAAAAGGGACCCGATCTCGATTGTGATTGGAGCCAGGAAAAGGGACTTGGCAACAGACAAAATGGGTCTGCTGCCAGGTCCCCTGGGATGTGGGCTGGAAGACTGAGTGGGAAGGAGGGGCAGAGTAGCTTATTTTTCCAATCCTCTGTCAGGGCATAGTAGACTATCGGAAAAATAAACTACTGTACGTAGCTTATAAGCCACCACAGCTTAAAGTGAGCCGTGAACCATGCCACAGAAACCACTTCCTTACGGTGCAGTCCCACACAGCTGCAAACACATGTAAATAGCAGTAAACCATGGATGAGGCCAACTGTTTGGATCCTTCCCACCTGAACTTCACCTTGCTGGGTCAGGTGAGAAAGACCAAAGGAACTGCCACCACATCCTTATGGTTCTGGTATTTGCATGCATATAGCAACTGATGGGGTCCTGGGGTCAGCAACCCAGTGCCCTCCAGATATTTTGGATGACAACTCTCATAATCCCCAACTCTCATAATCCCCATCGGCTACTGTCAGAGCCAAAACAGACGTTGTCTAGTAGCTACGTACGTCTTCTTTTTAGTTTTACTCTAGAGCAGGTGCTGGGGATTGGTCTGGATCTTAAAAGAGCCCTATCCCTGCAGGCTAGGATCAGAGTCCCTGCACCTACTTTAGAGTAAAAATTGGGAAGGGATGTAGCTGCTAAACACACATTTAAAGTATTGTCTGTTTTGGCCCTTGGTGACACTTCTGTCTTTCATCTTGCTGTTTATTTTTGGAGATATTCCTCCTGCATTAACATTCAATTCCAGTGAGTAAATTTCCATCTGACCACAAAACTAATCCCACCAAATGCACCAGGTGCATCCTACAAATAAGCATGCCTGCTGCGGGCTCGGGGAGCCAGCCTTGTATGTTTCATTCATCTGAAACGTCAGGCTACTTAAAACACACACACACAAATAAAGAGGAGGAGGAGGAAAAGGCTTCACTATGCACGGCTGACTTTGTTGAATGTTCCACCGCTAAACTGACTGCGGATGCTATCTGACGGAGAGAACAACATGCCGTTCTTTTTTAAGCACTTCTCTTGCTGCTTTGTCAACACCATTTTAATGCCTCTGAATGGGTTATGATCATCATTACAGGATACGTTTGGCAGAAATACAAGAGCACGGCGAGCCGTTATTCTTCAGACAAAACACATGATTTCACTGGCCAGCAAAGTTGCTTTAGGTCAGTAAAGGTGAGCACAGTTCTAGCCAATACCCAGTGCTCAGACCTTCTGCCATCTCTGGTCCACCTCCTGCCCCATTCCAGGTATCTCCTGCGGCAACATAAGGTGCAAACGTTCATGTTCCTGCAAAACAGGCTTGAAACGAAGCTCCATGGAAACACTCCATTACATTCTGTCTTCCTCCTCCTCCTCACACATGCACATTCCTTTGCTAAGTAGCAACAATATCAGCAGGACCACTCCCCTTCCCTGATAAGAATGTATTTTAAGATAGGAAGCAGAGCAGAAAGCAGCAGGAGGAAAGCGCCTATGAAGCAAGCACAGTCTCCACGGACACCCTGTAGAAAGTGCTGCTGCTGCCGCCGCCGCCGCCACCATATTGTTCTCCTTCAAATGAGGGACTCACAAATCAATTTTGGGACTCATTTGCTGGTGGAAGTACCAAAGCAGTTTTGGGGAATGCTTCAAGTTTTTTAAAAAAATCTCCGTTTTAAAATGTCAAAATATTTCCTTTTGAAAAAAAGACCGTCAATAACTCGATCCTACAAGCCAGTAAGTGTTGAGGGATGGCACCACGATTAATCCATCACAATATTTGCACAGACACCCAGGGTGTCATTTGATCAGCCCTATTGCTCTGGGAACAATCACCATTGCTGGATGTGTTTTATGCCTCTTAGCTTGTAATTTTATTTGTTGTTACTATATTGTATTTATCTTTTTATAATGTTATGCACATCACTATGGGATTCCCTGTGGACGAAGGGCAGTTTATACACTTTAAAAATCAATCAAGCTGGTGTTGCTGTGTCAAACAAAGCTGTGACATAATACATCAAAGGCAGACGAAATTCACCTACACACCATCCTAAAGATCTTTCAACCAATATGAACCAAGCTACAGTGGTACAAACCTCAACACCTAATATTTTCAAATACGGGGTAATGAACAGGACATTCATGAGAGATGCTACTGTAGCCCCAAAGTTGCAGATCTCTTTAGGCTCAGATTGCCTGTCTCTCAGGGCTGCTTCAAACATGACATTTTTCCTAAAGCGATATCAAACCATGCAAATAATGCATGAGTTGTCATTCTTGGAAAATGCACACATTCATTTAGTGTGTGTTGGGAAGCTGTGACCAGCTGAGAATTCCCACTGCGCCTACAGGCAGTGCAATACACATGTGAATTTCTTACCCATGACAGTGTACCTGCATCCTAGACAAACATGTGATCTGTTTGTGGGGGGGGGGGATCTAAAGAAAGAGAAAAAAATGTATAGCCACTGTGTCAATCTGGAGAACCCACCCATTGAAAAAAACTCACCAGACAGAACCCAGGAGTGTGCTGAGCCCTTCCAGAGCTTAGAGAGTTGTCAACAGTTAGAGTACATAATGCTAGACTACAAGGACTAACATAAAATGAGATGTGCTGGATCAGGCCAAAGGTTTATCTAGACCAACATTCTGTTCTCACAGTGGCCGACCTGTTGCCCATGGGAAGCCCCAAAGCAGGAGATGAGCACAGTAGCCAGCAACTGGCATACAGAGTCATACTGCCTCTGATACGATGGCTATGTATTACCTACAGTAACTTGTAGCCATTGATAGCCTAATGCTCCATAACTTTCTCTACTCCTCTTTTAAAGCTGTCCAAGTTGGTGGCCTTGATGTTATTTATACTAACTTAGTACAAGGCAGGACCTTGTAGAGATGGCGATACTAATGAAGCTTCATCAGTGTATAAAATAAAAATTTAACAGAAGTCTAAATAATCCATTTCTCCTCAGCATAAAGTGCCGGTTTTGATGTCCTGACTAACCACCTCAATTTTATTTGCTTAAAAGGTAAGCATTTCTACTGTGGGATATGGGGACATGTGTCCAGAAACTCACCTTGGACGACTGTTTGCTTTCCTCTGCATTGCTTTTGGAATAATTCTGAATGGAATGCCTATCTCTGTCCTCTACAATAAATTCTCAGACTATTACACCAAGCTGAAAGCATATGAGTATACAGCTATACGGAAGGACAGAGGGAAAGTGAATTTTATGCGAAGAGCCATGAAGAAGATGTCTGAGCACTGTGGAAACAGGCCAGCCCAATTACCAAGGCACAGATACAATTAGCACCCTGGAAAGAAATGAGGGATGTGGAGAGGAGAAATTAAGAGATCACGCGGGTCAGTCTACAAGGTAACTGGGCTAAAAACTAAGTATGGATGTATCTGAATATGGTGTAAATTGAATCAAACTTTTAAAAAAGTGATACAGATGTAGATCTTCTTTCTTACTATTTTGTCTGATGGAAGGTTCCAGCTGACATCCAAGCAGCCACTGAGATCAATGATGTACTTGGATTGTGATCGAACAATTGATTCCAAGAAGGATCCACTGAGATATAATGCAATGCCATATGTTGGTCTCCAAAAATAATGCTACCACACAGTCAAACAAAAACAATTATCATGTATTTTGTGTGTATTTACATGATGGATGTTGCCTGAAAATCAGAATTGTAGTAGACTTCCAAGCAGAAAAATATTTGTGACTTGTACCTGGATTTCATTACAATCTTGAGGTTGCAAAGAGGAGGGTGTGTGTAGCGCCTTTGTCTTGTGATGGTATGTAGGCCAATGTGAGAACAAGGAACATCCAACAAAGTCTTCCAACATTTCAAACATGTTGGAGTCACATGTGTCATATTTTCATGTCTAAAACAATAGCATTAGAGGGAAATTATCATCCTCGTTGATATAAAACAGATGAATAGATGTGGGGCTTGCTAGGGTAAATTCCAAAAATAGCTTTCCAAGTAATCCAGAACAAATATTTGCTGATTGATGCCAAAGTAAACTAAAGGGACAATACATAACCAGTGAAATGCATTTCTGATATAAGCATATCAATACAAGACCTACTGCGGTACTGAATCACAAATCAGATCAAATGTTTAAACCACAGCTGAAATGAAAAGGGAGAAATAGGTGGAACCTAGTCATTCAAATACTTCATCAATGGTTCTTCTGTGTAACAATTTCAGCTGAATTTCAGTCTGTATTTGTCACTGTTTGTTCCTTAGCATTATTGAGGGTTCAAAGCATATGCATTATCTCAGTAATCCTTACAACAACTACATAAGGTAGAGCAGTAGTACTGTCCTCATATTGAAGATGGGGACTGAGGACAAGAAATATTGGCTTATCGAAGGCAGACACAATTTGAACCAGGAACTTCCTGCTTCATAACTCAATTTTTTTGCCACCATCATACTCTCTGGCAGCGGTTCAAGAGGTGGCTCACAGGAAGCGACCAGCTTTCACTGCTGCATGAGGGAAGGAAGACCCAGCACCATTACCAGAGCCACAATGAGGTAGCAGCATGGCGGCTGTTACTGGTTGTTTTTTTACATCATTTTGGGTGCAAAGGCTCTCAAAGCATTAGTCACTCAGCACTATATTGGTGTGTGGCTGCTGAATAGCTAGCACTGCCCAGGATGGGCTGTTGACAGCATAAGAACATAAGGAGAGCCCAGCTGGATCAGACCAAGGGTCCATCTAGTCCAGCATTCTGTTCACAAAGGGGCCAACCAGCTGTCGACGAGGAAACCACAAGCAGGACACGAGCACAACGGCATCTATCATGACACATGCTGGTCACAGCAGTGGTATGCCTGTACAATGCTGAGATCAGAGCCCCCACACCATCATCACAGCATCCTTTGGTAAGGATTCCAAGTTTCCCTCCCCTATGCAGGGGATGCTGGTAGCCTCCAATGAGTTGGTTCATGAGCCAGCTGGCACCACGCTTGCTCTTCAGACCCCTTTGGCCAGGAGCAGCTTGTCTGCGGCATATGCTAGAAATGAGCCTGATGCGAATATTTATGTAGAGAGGCCGGGTACGTGGCTGTGGTTTATTATTTATTGCTCTACCCCCATCCAAAGGCTTCAGAAGGGTAACAGTCAATGCACAGGCAGAATCCTGCCCTTCAGCTGTAGCTGAACCAAGTAAACTTGGATCCCTCCCAAGCCTGTGATGGTATGAATGACCACAAATCACAGTTCAAAAGAAACTGCAGAGCTGAGGACTATTTCAGCAAATTTCACGTGGCAGCCAGAGTCCCTTGGTATTCCACTCATATTCCCCTCAGTAAATAGATAGGGATGGATCCAGACTTAGTCATATTTAGAGTAGAGCCATTGAAATGCCTAATTTAGTCATGGAACATAGTTATGCTTGCAGAAGCATTGATTCAGTGGCTCTACTCAAAGTATGATTAAACCCACAGAATGCCCCCTCATTGGATTAAACTCATTATCCAATGCAAAGAGTGTCCCCTAATTGCTCAGGGACCCCTCTTGGAGAACTCCCATGGTTCTGAAGCTTCATAGATGTCAATAGGTCTACTGTAAGTATGACTAAAACTGGATCCAACCCTAAGTGTTGTGTGCTCAGTGCCCATTGATATCTATCAACATGTGAATGCTCTCCAAATATCCAATTGTCACCCAGCTGCATCTCTATCATTATCAACTATCCGTTAAAAATGGGATTATGATGAATAGGAATTAGGTTCATAGGTTTCTAGATAGCACCTGAGTCATAATGAGCTAAGCACATGTTGAAATAGTGGGCCAGTTCAGATATAACCATTGTTTATTAGACCAAGGAGGGTGGTTATGCCCAAGTGCGCCTTCCTCCACTCTCTTGCCTAAACTGGGAAACAGTAGTTTAATCTTTTAATACAAACCTGGATTCTTGTTCAATATTCTAGTCTGTAGCCAAAGAGTAAGACAGGAAACTGTGGTTTAAGAAATCCCAGAAATTTTCCAATACAGCACATGAGAGTGGGGTAGGCAAACACACAGGCACAACACTCCGTCTAATAAACCATGGCTTATTGGATCAAGATCATTACATCTGAACCAGGCCAGCACATAAACAGTAAGAAAGCTGTTTAAAAAATCACAATGGTTGAAAAAGGTTTATAAATCACCATCTCCCAGTCAAGCCAATAGATTATTCATAAAAGCGAAGAGCCAAAAATCACTGGCCGAGAAATATGTTGCAACTACTCTTCTGCATATTTGCAGTATCAATGAAGGTTCCGCTGGCACAGGCTCCTGTACCTTGAAGTGCAGCAGTGAATAGCTCCTTAATAAATATAGGTGGAAAAAATTTCAGAACAGTTTTAGTGGGGATGGGATGCAGGGAAGCAGAAAGCTGATGGAAAGACAAATCTTCAGAAGGCGTGATTACAACAGCCAGGGGCTGTGGCTTGAGGGTCTATTCATAAGCACAGGAGCGATGTTTTTTCCAGCCAAACAGTTCAGGCAGGCCATATGCACTTCAAATAATCAAATTCAGTTAGAACTGCTGAATCCATGTCACCACATTCTAGAAGTTAGGGTGAAGCACTGTCTGGAAGCCAGCCAAGGACAAGTGGGGGGTGGGGGGGGAAATGTACCATTCTTCAGCGTAGTAAAGTATCTACAGAATCTAACACTGCTTACAGACTCAGGAGACTACACTTATCTATCAATGGAGAGCAATTAATTAAACTGCTACCACCACCACCTCTTTCTTTACCCAAATAAAACCATCTGCTGTTTTTCACTTCCAAAACAGCATCCAGAGCAGTGTGTTCAACAGAAAGCGTTGGAGAGGGTCTCTGACAGACTGGCATATTCTGAATGTGTAAGAATGATTACTATAACATCCAAACCCAAGCTAAATGCATGTGTTGACTTTGTGCACGTACCGAGTTGTGAGTTCATTGTCTGCAGATGTTATAGACAATGCATGTCAATCATTAACTGCAGAAGCGGAACAGCATACAAATGTCACAGATCTCCTGTTAACTCCCTCAAGTTTCCTGGCCTTTTGGCTTCACTGTTTACAATATTATTTCTCTCTCTCTACCCATGTATATCACCCTTCCATCTAAAGGAAAACACTTCATGCTGCCGATGAAGTGAGCTCCATTCCACAAAAGCTTAGAACACGATCAATCTTCTTAGTGTTTTGAGGTGCTGCAAGACTGTTGTTTTCAAAAGGGGAATGAGCGTGGTAAAACACACACTGACTGGATCTACCGCTCCCACTGAACAGCCTCCCTAGCTGCTGACCTCCTGCTCAATGAAGAACTGATGTCATCTTCAGTGTGTGCGCAGTTCACATGTTGTACTGCAAGTCAATGCAGTCACATCTTTCCTATACACAAGGGATGAAAGAAATGTCTGTGGAGATTATTGAATGTATAGACAACTTTGTGAAGTAATCTGAGAGGCAGTGGGGTGCAATGGTTAAAATATTGGTCTAGGACAGTGGTTCCCAACTTTAGGCTTCCAGACTTGGACTTGGACTATAACTCCCGCCAGCCCCATCCAGTATGGCCAATGGTCAGGGATGATTGGGGGTTGTAGTCCAATATCTGGTGACGCAACATTAGAACTCCAAAAGTTTGGAGTGGGGATTTGAGACCAGGGTTCAAATGCCCACTCGGTCAAGAAGCTTACTGGGTGACCTTGGGCCTGTCACTATCTCTCAGCCTAACCTACCTCACAGGGTAGATGGGAGGATGAAGGGTTGTATCAACTGATGTCCCTTCAACAATATATACCACTCTGAATTCTTTGGAGGAAAGGTGGAATATAAATGTTCTAAATAAATAGCAGCTGAAGCCAGTCTAAGGCAGCCAGATTCACACAATCTTCTTAAACATCCTAAACACATTCCTGGTTCTACTGGATTCAACCTTCATACTATATTCAAGCTATGTAAATATGCATAGGGTCACCCTGTAGGTTGACTTCTCAAGTGGATTTTGGCATGCCCAATACTGCTTATGAGTCAACAAACATAGGAAAAAATTGTTGTGCACCATGCCCTGGTTCAATCCTCCTTTGGAAGATTGTTCTGAGAATTCACAAGGCCAATTCACTCTGCCACTACCCAATGTAAAACATGGCAGCCATGCAATTTGCCTGCTGCTCAGCCATACTTGTATAACCATTTGCCGTTCAGCCATACTTGTAACACAAAGGAGTAAGTTGTTATATATTCATATCTAAAGAAAAGTATTAGCAGGTTCTCTGTACACACCACACTTCCGT
Organism: Heloderma suspectum; assembly: GCF_057233095.1. Taxonomy (NCBI): domain Eukaryota; kingdom Metazoa; phylum Chordata; class Lepidosauria; order Squamata; family Helodermatidae; genus Heloderma; species Heloderma suspectum. The sequence continues at coordinate 104,141,311 of NC_139459.1, forward strand.
GTGTGTTTCCAAGCGGAATTTGAGAATCCAGAAATGCATTTATGAAAATGCAATTGACACAGACTCACAGATATTTGCATGGGGAGAGAGTCGTTGAAGGTGCAGCCTCACATCCCATCCTTCCTCTGAGGAGGAGGAGGGGAATATCTAGCTTCATTATCGTGACATCATAGTGAGAAACCTGACAGAGCAGGGGCTTGAAGCAGGGTTTCCCCACGCCCATTTAATCAGTGCACTACACTAGCCAGTGTGTATGTATAGTGAGCTATCAAATTGTCTCAGTTCTCGAGATCTGGACTTGAGGAACTTGAAGAGTTTGCAAAAGGTACCATTTTGCAAGATAAACAATCACATCTCCCCTTTCTCAAGAGATTTTGTGGTGGTCATATGGAAACTTTCATGTTAAGTGTAAATGTTCTTAACATTCTGAGTTTCCAGCCTATGTTACACAAAAACCCTCCTGAAAAGTTAATTATATTTCAAGAGACATTACAAAGAAACACATTAATATTAAATTCAAAATCCCTCCTCAGCCCCTCCCCCAGCTCAAACAGTTTCAGGATTCTTCTTCTCCCCTCCGTTATTTTCTAGGGCTGGATCTACACTTACCGCCTTTTTTTGCTTCCAATGAGGTTTCACCGCCCGCCTTTCACACTACGCAGTACCCACCTCGGATTGGAACCAGAATTTCCCACTTCCGTGCTCCCACTTTCAATACCCTGATATCCTGGTATTTCCCCTTAATGTGCTCTGATTTTCCACCTTCGCTACCGTGTCCGCTCATAGTCCCCTACCCCGCCAGTCCATATACGGCGGTATTTCTATTTCCCTCCTGTCCAATCACAGCTTTCAATGGCCCCATATCGAAGTTGTGAAGCTTCACAACTTTGAAGCTTCGAAGATCATGCCTGAATTAGAAAAAAAAACATTGTGGAGAAGCCCCGATTCTGCGAGGATAATGCCTTAATTTTTTAAAAAAAACATCCGGAGCGGGGGATAGGAGGGGGTAAAACTTAATTTCATTTGAAGGGATAGAACAACCCCCTGCTCAGTGCAGGAAGCCTGATTCCCAGGCGGTCACCCATCCAATTACTGACCGGGGCCGACCACGCTTAGCAGCCAAGGTCAGACAAGCGCACGCAGGAAAACAGCACAGCGCTCGAGTGTGAACCAAGCTCGCGCATTCGATGAAGCACTGCAACGAGGAAAATGGGTGAGTGTGAATAATCACATTTTAATGTGAGAGCGTTTAACCTGACGGGACACCGAATTCATTGCGATGGCGGGCGCAATGTAGATCGGCCCTAGTTCTATTGCAGGGTAGTATATTAATTAATCCAGGATGGATGGGCAGCTAGGTATTGTGGAGAATGGTTGTAACCTAGGCTTTGCCCTGACAGGCTAGTTTTCTGTGTGTAAGAACGTTCTTCAAGCGATACACTCCAGGTATAGGTTACCACCTCCCCTGCTGTTTTGTGAGGTAGTAATACATACGCCTACATGAGGCGGTAGCATGGACTGCACCACTTCAGACTGCAGGTGGGGGAAATCACATTTTCTAATGCTTACCTACATTAAAACTCCTTGTGAACAGAAAACCATAGCAGGCGAAAGGCTGGCCTATAACCTTTTCTCTTGACATGCTACTTTTCATTTATATGCTGGGCCATTGAGAAGTGGCATCTCCCACCTGTCATCTGAAGTGATGCAGTCCATTTTCCCATCTCATTCTGCTGCATGGTCCAGCCTGTGAACTAGGCCTTATCAGGGCCAGCCCAGCAACAACTGCATTGATAATGAGTCTCTTCAAAAGAATATAAGAAGAGCATTGCTGGATCAGACCAAGGTCTACGTAGTCCAGCGCTCTGTTCACACAGTGACTGACCAGCTGCCTGTGCCTGGCCCACAAGTAGGTCTGCTGTTCAAGGGCCAGGGCACTTTATCAAGTGTCTGCATTTTATAATGGTGGAAACTTACTTTCTTCAGAAGACCTTCCCACTCCCTGCAAAAGGTATACATGATTCCTCGCTATCACATAACCTAAACTTAGGCCTGATGTTGCCACCCAGTATGCTCAGGCAAATGCTGGGGCTCACCAAGACATGCTAGTCCCCTTCATTTTTTTTCTTCTTTTAAAAAATCAGGGATGGTGGCACTCAGCCGCGTGCTGTGAAGAGAAGTGCTGGGCAAGGCTGCAGCTACCATTACTTTCATTGCCCCAGAATCCCTTTGGGCCCCACTACATTGGAACCCAGCGGCATTCTGGGAAAATAAAGATGGTGGCAACTGCAGCCACTTCACCTTGTGCTTCTCAGTGCCAGGCTCAGTGCTGCCGCCTGGCAAGCTTACCTGGGGGCAGGTGGGGGTGAGCAGCAGTGCTCAGCTTAGCACTGCAAAAAGCGTCACTGGGCAAAATGGCTGCCGCGCTCATCGTCATTCCCCCACTGAGACCAGCGGTGTATGGAGGGTCCTGCCAAGCTTTAAACTGTTTCCACTACACAGCGCCCTTATTTGCTTATTTGTTTGTTTGTTTGTTTTACATTTATATACTGCCCAACAGCTGAGGCTTTCTGGGCAGTTCACAACAATTATTAGAAGAAATCAAGTCAACCGTTTCTCTAGAAATTATCTTCATGGAGCCTGTGTACATCTGAGGAACTCATTACTGTACTCATAACTCTCTAGTGATAATCTGTAATGGAAGATAAGGCTTTCAGTGGCTATTAGACCTGATGGCTGTATGGTACCTCCAGTATCAGAGGCAATCTGCCCATGTTAGCCAGTTGGTGGGGAGCATGAGTGGGAGGGTGCTATTGTACAAACATCCTACTTGTGGATTTCCCACAGGCACCTGGTTGTCCACTGTGAACAGAGTGACGGAGTAGATGGATCTTTGGACTGATCCAGCACAGCTCTGCTTATGTGCTTGAGATCCGAATGCATATAATTTGACAGGGATTTTTTCTTATCTGGCAGTCCTAGTTTTTATGCTCCTCCCTCCAAATGTTTCTCTTAATTGGCCTAAGAAACATGCCCACCTTTTTCACTTGAACATCTTATAGTGAATATTCAACATTTTTGATCCTCACTCCCCACTCCCTACCCGCAGTTTGGTCATATGAAAGCCAAAACATTTTAAGCTTTTACTTCTGAATTTAATACGTATTATTTCCCCCAGGAGGTACCGTTCTGATATATACAAATGTGTTGCTACAATGTGTTGCACTGACACTTCTCATTAACTCCTTTCCAGAGAGACTTTGCACTGTAGAAGGATTTCAGGTTCTAAGTTTCAAATGGATCTAATTTTAAAATATTGAAATAAGTACATCTTGACCAGCTATACCAACTCTTCCTGTGCCTTAGAAAGCACATCGCAGGCAAAGTGGTCCTTGCATTCCTCAAGGAGTCCTTCTGCTCTAACTCCTGTTTTTTTTAACCTAATCTACGGCCAAAAGAGGTAGCCATGCAGGGCAACACTAATATTTCATGTCATCACTTCCCTGAGCACTTTTGAAAGAAACAGCACTGGACACTCCGTGGCATTTTGTGATATTTTGGTTACAAATATACAAGTAGAGTATAAGTGGGGTCTTATAAAAGACTTGTTGGTACAAATAAAGCTGGGGTTAGTATTATTCAAAGTGATGCATATTAAATTACATAAAACAATACCTAGCTGTCTAGGTCCAAGGATTTTTTTTAAAAAATGGAAGATCAGGGGCCTGTAAACAAAGCCCTATGAGGAGAGACTGAAAGAACTGGGCATGTTTAGCCTTGAGAAGAGAAGACTGAGGGCAGATAGGATAGCGCTCTTCACGTACTTGAAAGGTTGTCACAGAGAGGAAGGCCAGCATATCTTCTCCATCATCCCAGAATGCAGGACATGGAATAATGGGCTCAAGTTACAGGAAGCCAGATTCTGGCTGAACATCAGGAAAAACTTCCTGACTGTTAGAGCAACGGAACCCATTCCCTAGGGAGGCAGTGGGCTCTCCCACACTGAAGGCATTCAAGATGAGGCTGCACAGCCATTTGTCGGGGATGCTCTGACTTTGATTCCTACATTGAGCAGGGCGTTGGACTTGATGGTCCTGTAGGCCCCTTCCAACCCTACTATTCTATGATTCTATGAACATTAAATCATGTGATTCTACACTTGCAGTCTGAAGTGCTACTGTCCGGACACAGGTTTACTGCCATGCACTGCTGAAAGCCCAGGCAAGACACACAGAATGAGTACGGCTGGATCAGTTTCCAAGTCTGCATATATCTTGGTCCCCCTAAATCTGCCATGTATAACTTATCACACTACCTATTGGATAGACCTTAGTCAAACACTGTTAATATGCCAGGGTACCTTGACACACCATTATATCTTTGGCTGTACAGCACGGGGAAATTAATGTTCTGCTGCATTTTATGACCCTAGTTGAATTTGTTACACTTTTTTGTTTTTGTTTTTTGCAGAGACTAATGAAACCCTAAGGGACACTGAAAGTAAGTCTAGCAATATGGTTCACTAATACTGGATGATTATCCTTGAGCTAAGCAAAGAGAGAAAAAGTACTCAAGAACATACGTTTTGCCCTTTACTGGTGTCCCAGTGGAGGCATCCCACTAAGAAGGTGCCATTACTAAATGAGAGTTTGAAAAAGAAAATCCCCATTGGAAGCAGATTTGGCACAGATGCTATTCTGCAAAAAAGACCACTACTCTGGAGGCAAAGCAGCAGCAAATTTTGTTTTCCAGTTTAGAAATATAGCTGTTGAAAGAGTGACTACAGAACAATCCACAGCTGACTGGATGGTTGGTTCCATTCTCATGGCTCTGAGCAAATAGTAACATTTGATCTTAAAATCTTCATCATTTTTAGCTTAAGAACCATGAAAATAGCTATGCTCTAAACACTATGTACGTCAAACAGGGACAGCATAACATTTCTGGGCAACAATCTCTTCTGCTTGTTTTAAATGTGGCTTTAAATATATATTTAGCCTCTTAGATGACATATTTTTGTCCCATTTTCTTGTAACATACAAAAATACGGCCTTGCACTGATCTGCTGTTTACATAACCTTTATTAACTTCTTTGTACAGTAGTGCAGAAATTACACAACATACCAATGTAATCTGCCTCTTTTATCCTGGATTACTACTCGCAAATACCACAGGAACTATATTTTGGAATACATCTGTTAAGGCAATTTAACACGGATACACAGAAAATGAGCAACGAAAAATAACCACAGGCATAGTCAGAGAAGGAAGTGCTGAACATGTAGGTTTCAGTGGTGCAGTGAGCGCTGGACCATGAGGCCAAAGTCCAGAGAGCCCAAATGACCACCCAGAGAATAGCAGAGGAGACCTTCCTGAACAGAGAAGGCAGATAATGGGGGCCGTGGCAAACAGGCCTGGCATCAGCCCCTGGGCCAGCATTGGCATCCCAGAGGTGGCGCTGGTCACTGCACCATCCTTCCTTTCTTCTTATTTAAAAATAAATACATTATAGTCAGGAGGCAACTGACCAGCCGTGTACATGATTAGAGAGCCTTATTTTATTATTTCACAGACACTTTCAGCGGCTGCAAAAGGTGCCCCACTTTTAGCCATGTTGGGAGAGGAGTAATAACAAAGACGGCAAAAGTGTTCGACTCTTCAAGCCTGCCCCCATTCTGAGCTGGCTTCATTTATCCTCAGCCAATATTTGTCCTCACGCAACCCAGTCACATTGGCTACATAGCATGACATAAGGTGGGTTTGCTTGAAGCCAGTTGTGCGTGAAAAGGATTTGGGCAACTGGCCTCTCCCCCAGTGCCCTATCCCATGCTGTTCAGGAAGGTGCCCTCAGCCAACTGGAGAGGCTTTTCAGGAGGTACAGAGGGCTGCCGGGGGGGGGGGACGACACAGGAAATTCCCCTTGCTCTGCTTGCACCATGTGAAAGATCCAAGCTATTGGGAATTCCAGCATTACATGGAATCAGGCCCCCGGTGTAACCCAAAGAAAGCACAAGCCTGTTGGAAAGGCTACAGATGAAGCTAGAATTGCACCAGGCACACGAGGTGCCATTGCCTGTATATCCAAGATTTACTTTAGCTAAGACTACTGTTTGGTTAGCAGGCAAGTGAGCCAGCAGCTCTCATTGAGAAGTTAAAAACCTTGACCTTTTGGTCATGCACTGAGAAAAGGTCTATTGGTGGCAAAACCTACACGAATCTCTACGATTTCCATAAAACCATTCATGCAGCTAACGAGTTGGGACAAGGGAAAAATCCACAATATGCAAGGATAATTTAGTAATCCACCCTTCCCCAAGCATCCAGATGTGTTGAACTACAACTCCCATCATCCCCAGTAAGCATGGTTATTGGTATTTGATAAACATTGGTATTTTGTCTCTTGTGAGATCACAGGTGTTAACTGTAATATGCATCACTTTGACTAATACTTACCCCAGCTTTATTTGTACCAAGTTCTTTTATAAACAGGGCCAACTCCAACTTTGACATAACCAGTGGTTAATTTCACACGTGTACACACACACTTAGCACCCTTCTACGTTTTTATTACTACAATCACTTCACCAGTGCCACTTCTGCCTAACCACTTGTTCACCCTACATCCAGGCCTGTCCCCACAGCTCCCAACCTGCCACCACTAAACACTTTGGGTTGGATCCAGACTTCCCAAGAGCAGAATTCCGCCACAAGATGCTCACGCTGGAGAAAAAGAAGGAGGTGATTTGGGGCAGATACCCCCTTTACCCTGCAAAATATGCTTTGAGAGTTAGCCCCTCCCCCACCCCGCCCCCTGAAACAGCATGGGAGGTGATGCTAGGGCTGAAGGAGGAACTGGCAAAAATTGCCTCTCCACTTCCTCCAGCGGGAGTCTCTGCTGGCTTGGAGTCCATCCCATTCACAGAAAGGTATGTCTGGATCCAGCCCTGTAGCTCTAATGATGACTGTAACCATAACAAACTTTGCAGTATCTAAGGGTGAAAATTAGATGCAACTTCAGAGATACATGTATCTCCCAATATCTTTCTGTGGGCATGTTAAAAGCAGCTGTGGGAAGGTGGCATGATTTTGATCAGGGCTGTGGTGCAGGGGGAGGGGAGATTTAAACCTTCCCCCAGCGCCAATTGTCCAGTGCAGAAACTCACCCACCCACCCCCAGCTGTTATTAGCCACAGAGGGGAAAACATACAGGCAGTTTTATTATATCTGCAAGTTTTCCTTTCTTTGGCTAGTAGCTAGTCTGGGTGTGTGTATATCCCAGGCTTACTAAAGCTACTGTTCTGAGAGTGGGGGACATGCATCGGGGGACATGCATCGGGGGACATGCATCCCCCTGCCCCACAGTCCCAGTCCAAAGCAGGCTCTCCCAGGGCTGCTTTTACCCCCAAAGATTTCAGGAGGTGCATTCATGCGCCACCAATGTCATTATCTAGCATGGCCCTTTGAAACAGAAAGTAGAAATGGTCTCAATAGCCAAATGTCTTAATGCTTCAGACTGGATTTGCTAAATACTGTAGTCCGATAGAGCATATTGACAATATTGGATGTTTACTACATTAGCTAAATGGAACAGTCAAGTGGGCATTGCATTAAGCAAACATCTCTAAAAGACAATATACAGAATGACTGAGCAAGCTTAGAAGCATTTTAACGGAGCACTTTTTATCAGCTTAGGCTGGTATACCAACTACGCCCTTATCTGGACAGAGATAGCCTGGCTACAGTTATCCATGCTCTGATAACTTCTCGTCTGGATTACTGCAATGCGTTATATGTGGGGCTGCCTTTGAAAACGGTCCAGAAACTTCAGCTGGTCCAAAATAGGGCAGCAAGATTGTTAACAGGGACTGGCCTGCGAGCTCGTATTATGCCACTACTTTTCCAGCTGCACTGGCTGCCAGTCCATTTCCGGGCCCGATTCAAAGTGCTGGTGTTAACATTTAAAGCCCTTAACGGCTTGGGGCCAGGTTACCTGAAGGATCGCCTCCTCCCATATGTGCCTGCCCGGACCTTAAGATCATCATCAGTGGCCCTTCTCCGTGAGCCCCTGCCAAAGGAAGTGAGGCGGGTGGCTACTAGGAGGAAGGCTTTTTCTGTTGTGGCACCCCGGCTCTGGACCGAGCTCCCTAGTGAGGTTCGCCTGGCGCCTACATTGTACTCCTTTCGGCGCCAGGTGAAGACCTTTTTATTTTCCCAGGCATTTTAACATTTTAGCTTTCTAAATTTTTATCTTTGCTGTTTTAAATCTGTATTTTAAACTCCTGTACTGCTGCTAGGTTTTATTGTGGTTGTATTGTTATATTGTGGTTTTAATGTTCTATATATTTTAAATTGTTTTATTGTGTGTTGTTTAGTTTTAATTTTTGTGAAACGCCCAGAAAGCTTTGGCTATTGGGTGGTATAGAAATGAAATAAATAAATAAATAAACAAACAAACAAACTATAATATCCTAACGTATGAATATTGGGTTTTATTCACCCATAACTTTCATTACAATAATCACATAATCCAGGAAATGGCAACCCAAAGCTGACTTTCTAGCATTTCTGACAAAGCCCCATCTACTTTTGTTAAAATCTGTCAGTCCTTTAAGATTGCCATCAGATCTGGGGGTGGGGGAGATGTACAAATGTAGGAATATTTGCATACCATAAAATGGAAGATTGCACTCTCTCTCTCTCTCACACACACACACACACACACACACACACGAAGCCTGGTACAACACACTTATAAAGATAGGAATATAAAGGGATATTAGCACCAAACCAGGGCCAGCCAAAGGATAAATAGCACCCTGGGCGAGGAGTGCCTTTGGTGCCCCACCCCTCAGTGGTCAGATCTGCAGGGCCACCCAGAGGATTTATGGGGCTCGGTGTAGGTGTCCATCAAGAATGACATTGCCCCAAACCTTGATCTCTCAGCCACCGTGCTGCAGTTTGCACAAGCAAAAGTTCGAAAAGCCACGTTCTGAGCAGTGGCAGCGCAATATGCAACACAGCAGAAATATCACAGGTTTTATTTTTAATATTTTGTTTTGTTTTGTGGCAGTCCATATCTTTTGATGAGCATTCTTTATTTTAGAATATCCATTATTTTTATCTTTAAAAATAATAAAGAAAAGTTACAAATAAAAAGGGTATCCAGCTGACCTCTTATAGCTTATGGCTTTATTTTATTATTATTTATATAGTGTGTATAGTGTTTCCAGTATTTGAAGTGCTAAATGCTCAGTAATGTTGCCGCAAAGTAAAGCTATGTTCCACTGATTTTTACCTAGCACATATGACATCAAACTGGAAACTGAAAAAGAAACATACTTTAAAGCTGATTGAAGATCATTTTTGCAGTTAGTACCCAAACAACCTGTAGAACCTTGAAAGAAAAGTTACAGACATTTGCTTTTTGTGACCCTAGCTCACTGCAGACAGTACATTAAAAAAACACAGCCACTGAGCTCAGCTTGGAGCACCCTTCAGCTTGGCGCCCCAGGGCAACCTCCCACCTCGCCTACCCCCAAGGTCAGCCCTGCACCAAACCTCCAAACAAAAGACCTACACAGACGGGTCACAAATGGTTATTTTTCAGCTGAAGGAAAGACTTCAGAAAAAAGAGAACATTGCACTTTTTCAGGGATGAAAAATATAGTCAGTGAAACATACAATGGGAGAATGAGAAAGACAACCAAGTGGGATAACTGAGGTGGGTGGGCAACACATCCGCAATGTACCATTTTAGGGCAAGCCTTACACTATCTTCTCTGAAGCATTCTGGACAGAGAGAGGGACTTCCTCTGTGCCACACAAGTTCAGTCAACAGATCTTTCTCAGCTTGGAGGTGAAAAAAGCTGTCATTTTACTTTTGCAACTGTCTCAGTGGCCTCTTGTGTATTCGGAACACCTATAATATCTACACAAGCAGACAGGATGTGCCATTTTCACAACAGATATCATCCTCACACATGATTTAATTGTGCATTACATAGCATTTTTTTTAAAATCATTGCCTTACGTGTAACACCAGAGGGTCCTCGTGAGAAGCAATAAACCCTTCCCTTCCCAGTTCCAAACACTGGTATGGTCAGTAGGGTAATCTGACAGAAACTCACTGGACACTCAAACCAAGTTAGAATCCCTTAACAGGAGGCGGAGATGAGAATTGGGCTGGGGGTGCTTAGGAAAATGGATCCAGTCAGGTCAAGGTAACCAAACCCTAAAAAACAGTAGCCAACCCAGGTCATTTTACTGAAACACACACACATACCTTGTAAGATGTGCAACAGAAAGGACCCAAAATTATGCATGACACACAGGCAGCAAAGCTATCACCTTTCTACATAACTTCTACAGAAAGAAAAGCTAGAATAAGAAGATATCCAATGCAGTGAATAAATCATAGAATCTTCTAGGGAGCCATCCCTTGCTAAAAACAGTGATAAAACCAATCAGTTGAAAACGAACAGTTCCGTGCTCATGTTTACGCAAGTCTGTGTAAATGGACAGTTCATTCCATGATCAGGGAACACTGAAGCACCACTTTGCCCACTCCGAAATTCAGAAGGCACAGAACGTACAGTGCTCACAGTCCATTCCTGTTTCTTCTGGTTCCCTTTGAGGTGTCCGCAGGAAATTTATTTGGGCAAAAACAAAGTTTAAAACACACACACACACTTTCTCTCTACTTTCCCAGGGCAAAGGACAGGAAAAGCTGTTACAACATGTAAGATCCAATGACAGCACAGTATTTATCTCTTAACTATTCATTGGATCTTAACCATTTGTTCAACTAATTATTTATTTCCAAAAGTACATTATGGGATATATCTCAAGACGTTTGCTTATAATCTTCTTGAAAATCACCCCATCAACACTTATATTCAGGTAAATTAAATATTCTTTTGACCCTCCATGGGGGACTATATCATTGAATGAACTTTATATTTTCTATCGTACATACTTCTAAATATGATTTTAATGGAAATATTTGGAGAAAATCCCATTTTATAGACAGCAGCACTGAAACTCATATTTTGCTTTGGTCATAAGTAAGAGGGTAGCCTTGAAAAACAAGGCAAAAAAAAAGGAAAGCTACGCCACCTATATATTTTCCCATTTGACATATGTTGGAAAGAAAAATCAGAGCCTGCTTTATTTCAAGAGAGCACCCAGCCTTGGAACCTACTGCAGTACCAACACCTGGCCCTGGGTTGGGTGCTGTTTATTTCTTTTGTTGTTGTATTTTTAATTGTGCTTTTCATTTGTTTATGATTGTTTAATTAAATTTTTGTTTTAGTCTAGTTAGCTGCTTTGAGAGCCATGTTTTGGTGGAAAGGCAGAATATAAATCAAACAACAAGAAATGGCAGCTAGCCCTGGGAACTATGAAGAAAAAAACAAGAGTCCCTTTGGTAATGGGCAGAGTGAAGCAGTTAAGGTAATATTCTGCCAAGCCACCCGAGTTTTCACCTATCTGCCTACGAAATAGGGTTGGCCAACTTGTTGCCTTCCAGATAAGGTGAGGGATCATAAGAGTTGTAGGCCAAAATACCTGGCGGGCCATAAACTGCCCAACCCTGCTATAAAAATATAGCATTGTCTTCAACTAAAAAGAACCTAACTAAAAGGATGGATTTCATAATCCATACATATGACTGTTACCTTTATTAGGTCAACCAAAGGTGACCTTTTGGCTGGCCTAATAAAGTTATTACACTAATATTGATTTTGGAATTTTTCTAAAGGCCAACCCAGCTAGCTTACCTTTGGTTTTTTAAACGAATAGAAACAACCTTCAAATGCAACACCAGCCATTACGTGTGGAGCAGGCAGCATTAACAGCACAAAACTAGCACAAGCACCCCATATATAGGGCTGCTATTTATTAATTATTAATTTTAATGTTTATATACTGCTTAATATAATAAAATCCTTAAGGGGTTTACATATAACAATATTTAAAAATCACAGCTTAAAATACATGATTAAAACAATTTCAGCTACAACAATAAAAGCAACAGAAGAACAATAAAATGGAGCAGCAGCATGACTAATTATGATTAATTACAAGCCAGAGAAATCCTGTTTAAACACAGTGCAATTTCAGGAGACGTTTAAAACACAACACTTTTTCTGCTTCCCTAACCGCACAGAGGAGGGAGTTCTGCTGCTGAGAAAGCCAGTTTCTGAGAGGTCATGTGGCGGCATTCTGTTGGTCGCAGAATGGTGAGCAAGGCCTTCTGCTCGGCCTGAAGTGCAGAACAAACTTGCGTATACGCAGGTTGTTGTTGTTCAGTCGTTCAGTCGTGTCCGACTCTTCGTGACCCCATGGACCATAGCACGCCAGGCCTTCCTGTCCTGCGCTCTCTCCCGGAGTGTGCTCAAGTTCATCTTCATTGCATCAGTGATGCTATCTAGCCATCTCATCCTCTGTCGTCCCCTTCTCCTTTTGCCTTCAGTCTTTCCCAGCATCAGGGTCTTTTCCAGAGAGTTTTCTCTTCGCATTAGGTGGCCAAAATATTTGAGCTTCAGCTTCAGTATCTGTCCTTCCAATGAGCACTCAGGGTTGATTTCCTTTAGGACTGACTGATTTGACCTCCTTGCAGTCCAGGGGACTTTTAAGAGTCTTCTCCAGCACCACAGTTCGAAAGCATCAATTCTTCGGTGCTCAGCCTTCCTTATAGTCCAGCTCTCACAGCCATACATTACTACTGGGAAAACCATAGCTTTGATTAGACGGACCTTTGTCGGCAAGGTGATGTCTCTGCTTCTTACTATGCTGTCTAGGTTTGCCATAGCTTTCCTCCCAAGGAGCAAGCGTCTTTTAATTTCATGGCTACAGTCACTGTCTGCGGTGATCTTGGAGCCCAAGAAAGTAAAATCTGTCACTGCTTCCATTTCTTCCCCTTCTACATGCCAGGAAGTGATGGGGCCAGATGCCATGATCTTCGTTTTTTTAATGTTGAGTTTCAAACCAGCTTTTGCACTCTCCTCTTTCACCCTCAACAAGAGGCTCTTGAGATCCTCTTCGCTTTCTGCCATTAGGGTGGTATCGTCTGCATATCGGAGGTTGTTGATAATTCTCCCAGCAATCTTAATTCCGACCTGTGAGTCATCCAACCCGGCGTTTCTCATGATGTACTCTGCATATAAGTTAAATAAGCAGGGTGACAATATGCAGCCTTGTCGTACTCCTTTCCCAATTTTGAACCACTCGGTTGTTCCATGTCTGGTTCTTACTGTTGCTTCTTGACCCTCGTACAGGTTTCTCAGGAGACAGGTAAGGTGGTCTGGTATTCCCATCACTTTCAGAATTTGCCACAGTTTGTTGTGATCCACGCAATCAAAGGCTTTAGCGTAGTCAATGAAGCAGAAATAAACGTTTTTCTGGAATTCTCTTGCTTTCTCCATGATCCAGCGAATGTTGGCGATTTGATCTCTAGTTCCTCTGCCTCTTCGAAACTCAGCTTGTACTTCCGGTAGTTCTCGGTTCGCATACTGCTGAAGCCTAGCTTGTAGGATTTTGAGCATCACCTTGCTGGCATGTGAAATGAGCGCAATTGTGCGGTAGTTTGAACACTCTTTGGCGTTGCCCTTCTTTGGAATTGGAATGTAAACTGACCTTTTCCAGTCTTGCGGCCATTGTTGAGTGTTCCAAATTTGTTGGCATACTGAATGCAGCACTTTAACAGCATCATCTTTTAGGATTTTAAATAGCTCAGCTGGAATACTGTCATCTCCGCTAGCTTTGTTGTTACTAATGCTTCCTAAGGCCCACTTGACTTCACTCTCGAGGATGTCCGACTCAAGTTCAGTGGCCGCACTATCATGGCTATCAGGGACATTCAGATCTTTCCTGTGTAGTTCTTCTGTGTATTCTTGCCACCTCTTCTTAATCGCATCTGCTTCTGTTAGGTCCCTGCCTTCTTTGTCCTTTATCATGCCCGTCTTTGCACAAAACGTTCCCTTGAGATCTCCAATTTTCTTGAAGAGATCTCTAGTCTTTCCCATTCTGTTGTTTTCCTCGATTTCTTTGCATTGTTCATTTAAGAAGGCCTTCTTGTCTCTCCTTGCTGTTCTCTGGAACTCTGCATTCAGTTGGATATATCTTCCCCTTTCTCCCTTGCTTTTCGCTTCCCTTCTTTCTTCAGCTCCTTGTAAGTATATGCAGGAGATCCTGACAAATGCTGGGTTTCGGGGGAAGCTACCTATCTTATTTTGCCACATCTGGGGCTAAATCCCACATCCCACCCTGCTTTGAAGCAACATTTCAACTTCATTTTGTCACCTCTGCATTTTACTTGCTCCCTCAGAACTGCTGCCACACATTTCCTATATAGCTGCTGCTATACAGGACAGCAACTAATACTTTGAAGCATTATCCAATGCTAATCCAAGTTCTCTCTTTCACTGTCACAAGGGACAATCCTTTTAGCAGAACTGATGAGCTGCAGTGGCACCTTCAGAAACCGCTCAGAGTGGCTCTGTGTGCACATTACTTCTGTCACTGCCTATTAGATCTGCGATTAACCTTTAAATGCTATACAGGGTAATAAAGCTTAGGCAAGTTGCACAGTGGCACACTCGGCCCCACACTACCCAGTCAGTAGAGATTGCTCTCGTTGGTCCAAGTCCTTTTGGCCGCGCAACATATATATGTCAAGGTTAGTGAGAATAGTTGCCAGCTCACAGCTCTGAGCTCTTTATGTGTAAATGCAACTCTGGCCAATCATATTTTGCAATAGAGATCTCTGCCCTCAGCATTGGCCACTTTAGCAAATTAGAAGTAAATCTACAAAGGCAAAAACAGAAATTTGCAGTGCTGCAGCCAACTACCAGACTGCGATTTAGATGCTAATATTGTTGATTTTAAAGCTAGTACGTTATTTACAAACTTCCAGTAATTTACAGATGCTGAGTTAGCTTCCTTCAGAGTCAAGAGGAATTGAATTGCTCCAGTTGGTGGGTGGAGGCACCCACTGGATTTTGCCCATTGGACAAAATTCTTCTCTGTCCACTGAGCCAAGCAGCATGGCACAAGTTAACACTTCCAAAGTAGTGGAGGCACACACACCTGGCCTGTCTGTGCATTATTCATTTTTTGAGTTTGAATATCTGAATATATCAGCTGAGCTGCATGAAAAACCTCACATTTTTAGCCATACTACTATTAAGGTTAGTTATTCCACCAAACTGTTTTTAGAAATCTAGCACGTATTCTGCAGTCTTAAAAAATGGTATTTCCATGGCAACAACATATACATGCATTAATAATATAAATAATATCTTTCTATGCAGAAAAGCATTTTTTTCAACAAATGAGGGAAGTGAGATGTGAAATGTGGAACACTTTTATAGGAGATAAGAGACACAGTTCAGACATAACGCTCCCTGATTGCTGAACAATCACCACAAGCCTATTTAAGAAGAGCCCTGCTGGATCAGACCAAGGGTCCATCTAGTCCAGCATTCTGTTCACACAGTGGCCAACCAGCTGTCGACCAGGAACCCACAAGCAGGACATGAGCACAACAGCACCCTCCCACCCATGTTCCCCAGCAACTGGTATATATAGGCTCACTGCCTCTGGTCTGGAGGTGGCACATAGCCATCAAGACTAGTAGCCATTGATAGCCTTTTCCTCTAGGAATCTGTCCAACTCCCTTTTAAAGCCATCCAAATTGGTGGCAATCAATACCTCATGTGTTAGCAAATTCTATAGTTTAACTATGCACTGTGTGAAGAACTTCCTTTTATCTGTCCTGAATCTCCCACCAGTCAGCTTCATAGGATGACCCTGGGTTCTAGTATTTTGAGAGATGGAAAAAATGTCTCCCTATCCACATTCTCCACACCATACATAATTTTGTAGACCTCTATCATGTCTCCCCTTACCCTCCTTTTTTCCAAGCTAAACAATCCCAGCTGTTATAACCTTCTCTCATAGGGGAGATGCTCCCAACCCCTTGATCATTTTAGTTGTCCTTTTCTAAACTTTTTCCAGCTCTACAATATCTTTTTTTGGTGTGGTGACCAGAACTGGACACAGTATTCCAAGTGTGGAAAACAAACCATAGATTTGCATAAGGGCAGTATGATATTGGCAGTTTTATTCTCAGTTCCTTTTCTAATTATGCCTAACATGAAGTTTGCCTTTTTTACAGCGGCCACAGACTGGGTTGATATCTTCATTAAGCTGTCCACCACAACCCCAAGATCTCTTTCCTTGTCAGTCGCTGCTAGTTCAGATCCCATCAGGCTATACTTGACGTTGGGATTTTTTGCCCCAGCATGCACCACTGTGCACTTGCTTACATTGGACCTCATTCACCATTTAGATGCCCCATCTTCCAGTTTGGACAGATCCTTTTGGAGCTCCTCACAATCCCTTTTTGTTTTAACCATCCTAAATAATTTGGTGTCATCAGCACTTCTCTGCTCACTCCTAATTCCAGACCATTTGTTAACAGGTTGAAAAGCATTGGTCCCAATACAGATCCCTGTGGGACCCCACAATTCTCTCCACTGGCAGAATTTACTTTCTATTCCTACTCTCTGCTTTCTGTTCTTTAACCAGTTACTTGTCCATAAGAGGACCTGTCCTCTTATTCCATGACTGCTAGGTTTGCTCAGGAGTCTGTGGTGAGGGACTTTGTTAAAACCCTTCTGGAAGTTCAAGTAAACAATGTCTACCGGATCAGCCCTGTCTACACGTTTATTGACACTCTCAAAGAATTCTAAAAGGTTAGTGAGACAGGACTTACCCTTGTGGAAGCCATGTTGATTCATTTTCAGCAGGGCTTGTCCTTCTATATGCTTATTAATTTTATCTTTAATAATGCCTTCAACCAATTTACCCGGAACAAATGTTAAGCTAACCGGCCTGTAATTTCCTGGCCTCACATTTTACTGCTGCCCTCCCCTCCCCTTGTTAGCAAATTATTGTTTGCAGTGACATCAGAGCCAGTTGTAGCCATTGCTGCCATTAACGTGTTTGTTCTTGAACCACAGACTGAAACTGGGCCCTAACTCAGGTTTCAGCTTCTGGTCTGAGAGCAAACTATGGTAAGCTGTAGTTAAATGCTAACCAGTAACGCCAAGGGGAAGCTTGCACAGGCAGTAGAGAGGTGCTTGCAAGCCTGTGGGAGTATTTGACGACGGTCTAGCAATCACAAAGTGTAATGTCTGAACCAAGCCAGCACAGGCTTTCCTAAATTCACCTAAGCTTGGAAGTGATCCACGGGTTCCTCTTTAAATCGCTAGACCAACAATTTTAATATAAATATTAAATTAGCCTAACACAAAATAGCAAAGGCTTAGATGACTTATTAGTTAAAAGACGCCAGTGTGGTGTAGTGGGTAGAGTGTTGGACTGGGAGTCAGGAGATCTGGGTTCTAGTCCCCACTCAGACATGGAAGCTCACTGGGTGACTTTGGGCCAGTCACAGACTCTCAGCCCAACCTACCTCACAGGGTTGTTGTTGTGAGGATAAAATGGAGAGGAGGATTATGTATGCCACCTTGGGTTTCTTAAGGAGGAAAAAAGGTGGGACATAAATGTAATAAATAAATAAAAAATAAAATTTCAATCTGAAAACTACAGGAGCAGGTGAATCCAAACTTTGGCTTCCCCAAGTGGAAAATCCACTAGGGGTCTGGATTTGATCATAAAAAACTTCACTGTGAGGTCCTGAACTCAGTGGACCCAAACGTTCTCCAATTTCAATGCAACTCCAATATAGAACACAGTCAACAACAGCTATATGGGAATCTGTACTGTACACTCAAGAGATCTGAATTTTAACAGCATCTATATAACTATTTCCAGGATTAAAAAACACATTAACGATAATCCACAGCCCTTATGAGAGCAAGGGGAGTATGCATGATGTTCTGCAAGTAGAATAGGCTGTGAACCATCAACTGCACAATGCAGGCTGAGTAGCCACATTAATCCATGACTTGGTGCAACTGGACATGCTTCTCTCACAATTACCCATGCTTCTCTTCAGGCTGCGCACATGGCTGGCTGGACCAACCAATGATGGCCAACCAATTCACTTGCTGTGTGTGTTTATTCTCTGTGCTGTGCTGTTATTTTTCTTCAGCTTTGAGAGGCGTCTGTGTGCTGTGCTCACCGGTGCTATACATATCAGCTTTTCCCCCCAACTCGGACACCGAGCTCACATCTATGCTATTCCAAAGAATAAAAAATAATTACCACTGGCCTGGTTTGCGCGTAATGGCAAATGGTTAATTAACCCACGATTTGCCAGGCACGAGAAGGAGCAAGCACACTGCCTCTGGCACGCTCCTTACTTCTGCTTTTATTTTACAACCTACGATCACCCCGATCGTAGGTTGCTCTTGTGACATCTGAACCTGGGCACTCTGGGTTGTTTAAGAGCTTAACAACGTAGAGTTAACCCAAGAACAAATCACAGGTTAACTCTGGGTTGTTTAATCTGGATGTCACAAGAGGAAGCTACAATCAGAGCATTCATAGGTTGTAAAATGAAAGAGGGACTGAGAAGGGAGCCAGAGTGTGCTCCTGCTAGTATCCGGCAAATCATGGCTTAATTAACATGCGAACCAAAGTCAAAGTTTTTGCTCTCAATAGAAATACAGGCCTGCAAATGTTAGAGGAAAATCTGGCAGTGAGAAAAGCCAAGCAACTGAATGGCATTAAAGCAAAGGTGAGGAGAGCCAGTCTAAACGGGGAAAGGGAGAGGGGAGCACAGCTACTGGGTAGAGCGGTGCTGCCAAAGATTAAAATAGTGACGTGGAATGCAGAAGATGGTTTATGAAGAAGGGATTTTTTAAAGCAAAGATATAATCGTTCTGAACCGCAGTTTCATAAAAAGATCTCAACCTTCAGAGACCAATCGACCAATTTCAAGAAGAAAGATAACCCAACATTCAGAAAAAGTTGAAAGTGTTTATTGACAAATTAATTATGTGAGGGTTTGTTTTAAAAAGAGTTACCCCAAACCTGTCCAAAAATATTTCCTTTAAATGTATTAAAAGGAGGAATTTGCTTACATTAGAAAAGTTGTCCATTTAATAACGTTAAATTATGATAATTTATCCAACAGTGCCTTTATTCCTGCTGCATCATTTTTAGTCTGTTTTAGTTTTGGAACCAGATCTTTTAATCCATCTTTGACTTGAGATGCCACTTCTTGGTCAGAGCTTTGAAGAAGGCTATAAAAGGGGAAGAAAAAGAAAAAATTCAAAATAATGTTTAAAATAAAATCAGAATAAAATGCAACAAGAGACAAGGAAATGTAAACAATTGAGTGTAGTTTGCCAAGGTACAAATTGGGGTTATCATCCATTAGCAAATAAGTGTACAGGGCACATCTGGGCATGGCAATTCAGCGTAAATGATAGTTTACTGAAAGTTGAACATTTCCCCATGAGACCTTTTTCCACCCTTCAAACGCTCTTCTGCTCAGAGTATATTTTAAATTAAAAAGGTAAAAGGTGTCCCCAACCAGTCGTGTCCAACTCTAAGGTGTGGTGCTCATCTCCATTTCTAAGCCGAAGAGCCAGCGCTGTCCGAAGACGCTTCCGTGGTCATGTGGCCAGCATGACTGAACACCGAGGTGCACGGAACGCTGTTACCTTTCCCGCTGAAGCGGTACCTATTTATCTACTTGCAATTTCTTGCTTTCGAACTGCTAGGTTGGCAGAAATATTTTAAATATTTTAAATTAAGTTAGTTCAAAACCAAGATTGTATTTAGATGTATTTCTTGATACAAAGAGTAAAGTGAAGATATGTCCCTTTCATTACAGTTTTCAGAAATCTGTAAATGTGTTTTTATTCCACCAGGCTGTGGAATGTTCCTTGTTTTTAATACGAGGTGGACTGCTGCTGGTGTATGTATGTGTGTGTATGGAATCCGCTTAGGTCCTTCTGCTGACAGAATAGCTCCCATCAGCAGAAAGGCGGGGGTCTATTTCCCCCTCCCCCCTGCAGCCCCTCCTGGCGCCCTCAGAATCTGTTTAAGGTTTGGGAACCCGCTGGAGCAGATTTTGGAGGAGAAGGGGGCTTCAGGGGGAGGAGAATGTCCCATTGCGCAAACTGAATTCTGCTCATGCAGCGTTGTTTTCCACGCCGCATAACTGTATCTTCCTAACTGAAGTTATCGTGATTGTATTGCAAAGCATTTTAAGGGCCGCTGTAGCCAAAACACAGCTCAATCTATACATTTATGTGTTACAAGAGAGAAGCTGAAAGGCAAAGAATTTCACTTTAAGGGAAGTAGCCACAATCTTCTCCAAATCCCAGTCATATTGTGAACTCCGGCAACTGTCTGAATCTAAGGTGTCAAAATGGAAGCAGTTCCTGGGTCCTAGTCGGTGGCGTAGAGGAGCCAGGGCTCATCGGGATGCCGTGCCAGCAGGTTTTTATTAGCAAGGATGAGCACATCATCTGCCACCCCCCACAGAATCCCTGGTTCCCTCTGAGCCTAGCTACAATCCTCACAGTAGTTGGGGAGGGGGGACGAATTTCCCCAGCAACAACATATTGATCTTTGGTGTAATGTGAAGTATTTTGTGATAGCCTGGTGCTGAATGGGCAATTAAAACTCATTAGGTATACAAAAGGCAGCTCCTAGCAGAAGGAAGTTCCTAGAACTGTTTGTTGATATGGATTAATGCAACTCTTGTTGGGGGAATGGCTATGGGGACAGTCACGATGAGCACTTGTACATCAAAATGGACCACTAACTCGTCCTAGTGGCAGCTTAACAGTGAGGTCTATTCTGACTCAGGGCTCAACTTGCTTTTCATGATAGATTAATTATTCATCATAAGATTTCAGGGTGGCTTGCAGTTACAAAAAATAAAATAAAATCACAGAACAAAAGAGAAAAATTAAGTGAGAACAGGAATTACAGGCAGTGTACAAATCAATTTAAACAGTTTAGGGTGCAATCCTATGGCCCTTAGACATTGTCTGAGGGGCCATAAGATACTGGGTATTCCCCCCTCCAGGGGTGGAGACAGTGCTCCAACCTCAGAAGGGTGAGTCAGTTATCTGACCCCACTCCCCTGTGCCAGGTCAGAAACTCGACCTCGGAGTGGGGGCATTGTGGGCGGGGAGGGGAGGAGACTAGGAAGGCCAGGATACAAGTTATCCTGAAACTCATCCAACCTCCTTCCCTCCCCCTCCAAAGTGTCGTCACTAGATGGGCTAAAAAACCTGCCTAGTGAAATATGCAGGGTGGGAGGATGGGGAGACAAAGAACGCCTTCACCACTCCTCCCACTGTGAACTGGATGATTGGAAGCCTCCAAGTTCTGGAGGCTCCCGATCATTGAGGGCACAAATGGATAAGAATGTGCCCTTAAAGCGTTTTTTTAAAAGAATGACTGAGTAAGAAAGTATTTGCTTGGCATCAAAAAGGTACAAGGATACCAGCAAGAATTCCACAAATGGGCCATCACAACCAAAAATGACCTCTCCCCACTGTACTTGTTGGCAGATGACCTCAATGCACAGGTAGGTCAATATGGAGCAGGCATTCAGGCATCTGGGTACCAAAACCTGTAGAGCTTTAAGGTAAGCATCAGCATCGTGTTTGAAAATAAATGCCAATGTCTGCAAAGCTGCCAAGTGGAGCTACGAAGAAATCGCATCACACTTTGAAGCTTTGGGAAGGAAACTCAAGAATATGGGGGCCCAGACAGTTTTCTCATCCATCCTTCCAGTAGTTAGAAGAGGGACAGAAAGGGAAAGAAAAATACTCCGGGTGAATGACTGGCTACGAAGGTGGTGCCGATGAGAGAGATTTGGATTCTGGGACCACGGGCTATACTTCCTGGAAGATGGACTATTGGCAAGGGATGGGTTGCACCTCACAAAGGCTGAGAAGAATGTGTTTGGCCACAGCATAAAGAAATTCATCAGGAGGGCTTTAACCTGAATCCTACGGGGAAGGGATATGTAAAGTTGGGGGTAAAGTGGACGAAGGCTCATGCACCACGATGGAGAGAGCAGATCTAATAGCACCCAATAATAGTCTTCACAAACATGTAGGAAGAAAGCCAGACCATAAAACACATGGTCTTCGATGTCTATATGCTAATGCTCAGTGTATGGGAAACAAACAGAATGAACTTGAACTCTTAATACAGGAGGGAAATTATGACTTGAGAGGTATAACTGAGACTTGGTGGGATGACTCTCATGACTGGAATACAGCAATTGAAGGGTATAACTTGTTCAAAAAGAACAGGAGGAACAGAAAGGGAGGTGGGGTTGCACTGTATGTTAAAAATACTTATCTCTGCACAGAAATACAGGAGGATGAGTTGGTAGCCCCATCGAGAGCATCTGGGTTAATAAACGGAGCAAAGAATAAAAGGAACATGGTGGTCGGAATCTACTACCAGCCACCCAATAGAAGACGAGGATGAAACTTTTGAAAAGCAAATAGCCAATGTTTCAAGGAAGCATGATGTAGTAGTAATGGGGGACTTCAATTTCCCCGATATTTGTTGGGAGACAAATTCTGCAAAACATGGCCCCTCCAGAAAATTCTTGACTTGTATGTTGGATACCTTCCTCCTACAGAAAGTAGAGGATTGGCTATTCTTGACTTGATCCTAACCAAAAGAGATGACTTAGTGGATAAAGTAGCAGTTACGGGAACTCTGCGGGAAAGCGACCATGTTATACTTGAGTTCATGGTTCTAAAAGAAGCAAAAGCTGAGTGTAGCCAAACGTGTACCCTGGATTTTAGGAAAGCCAATTTTAATAAACTCAGAACAATGATAAGTAAGGTCCCATGGCAAGCGACTTTAACGAGAAAAGGAGTCCAAGATGAATGGGAGTTTTCGAAAAAGGAAATTGTAAAGGCACAATTACAAACAATTCCAACAAGAAAAAAAAGGTGGAAGACAACAGAAGAAGCCAATGTGGCTTCACAAAAAGCTTAGGGATGACCTGAAAACAAAAAAGGACACATATAGGAACTGGAAGGAAGGCCAAGCAACAAAGGAAGAGTACAGGCAGGTAGCACAGAATTGCAGGGATGACGTAAGGAAGGCTAAAGCTGACAATGAGCTGAGGTTAGTGAGGGATGCTAAAAGCAACAAAAAGGCTTTCTTCAGCTACGTGCATAGACAGAGAAAAGAAATGGTGGTTCAGCTATTAAATAAGGATGGCAAAATGATAACACATGACAAAGAAAAGGCAGAGGTGCTCAATTCCTACTTTGGCTTAGTCTTCTCTCAAAAGAGGGTCTATGAGCCCCCTGGCAAAGGTGAAGTACAGGCTGAAGGGGCAAGGTTGCACCTTGAGATTGATAGGCATATGGTCAAGGAACACCTAATTACTTTGAATGAGTTCAAATCTCCAGGGACAGATGAACTGCATCCTAGAGTAATAAAGGAACTGGCAGAAGAACTCTCAGAACCACTGACTATTCTCTTTGAGCAATCACGGAGGACGGGTGAAGTGCCAGATGACTGGAGGAGGGCTAATGTTGTCCCTATCTTCAAAAGGGTAAAAAGGAGGAACCTGGGAACTACAAAGCAGTCAGTCTGACATCAATCTCTGGGAAAATTCTGGAGCAGATTATAAAGCAATCCATCCATAAGCACCTTGAAAACAATGCAGTGATTACTCGAAGCCAACATGGATTTGTCAAGAACAATCTGATCTCATTTTTTGATCAAGTAACCTCCCTTGTGGTCTGTGGTAATGCTGTGGACATAAGATACTTCTACTTCAGCAAAGCTTTCGACAAAGTGCCCCATGATAGCCTGATGAGCAAACTAGCTCAAAGTGGGCTAGATGAAACAGGTGGATCCACAGTTGGCTACAGAATCGGACTCAAAGAGTGCTTATCAATGGGATCTTCTCAAACTGGGGAGAGGTAATGAACGGGGTACCGCAGGGCTCAGTCCTGGACCCAGTGCTCTTCAACATTGTTATTAATGACTTGGAGGAGGAGGTGCAGGGAATGCTGATCAAATTTGCAGATGACACAAAATTGGGAGGGATAGCTAATACTTTGGAAGACAGAAACAAAATTCAAAGTGATCTGGATAGACTGGAGCGCTGGGCAGAAAATAACAGAATGACATTTAATAGGGATAAATGCCAAGTTCTGCACCTAGGAAAAAGAAACCAAATGCACAGTTACAAGATGGGGGATACATGGCTCAACAACACTACAAACGAGAAGGATCTTGGAATTGTTGTAGATCACAAGCTAAATATGAGCTGACAATGTGATGTGGCTGCAAAAAAGGAAAATGCTATTTTGGGCTGCATTAATAGAAGCATAGCTTCTAAATCCCGGGAAGTACTAGTTCCCCTCTACTCAGCACTGGTTAGGCTTCATCTGGAGTACTGTGTCCAGTTCTGGACACCGTATTTTAAGAAGGATGCAGACAAGCTGGAGAGGGTTCAGAGGAGGGCAACGAAGATGATCAGTGGACTGTAAACAAAGCCCTATGAGAGACTGAAAGAACTGGGCATGTTTAGCCTTGAGAAGAGAAGACTGAGGGCAGATAGGATAGCGCTCTTCACGTACTTGAAAGGTTGTCACAGAGAGGAAGGCCAGCATATCTTCTCCATCATCCCAGAATGCAGGACATGGAATAATGGGCTCAAGTTACAGGAAGCCAGATTCTGGCTGAACATCAGGAAAAACCTCCTGACTGTTAGAGCAACGGAACCCATTCCCTAGGGAGGCAGTGGGCTCTCCCACACTGAAGGCATTCAAGATGAGGCTGCACAGCCATTTGTCGGGGATGCTCTGACTTTGATTCCTACATTGAGCAGGGCGTTGGACTTGATGGTCCTGTAGGCCCCTTCCAACCCTACTATTCTATGATTCTATGGTTTAGAGCAGAACCCAAAGGTTCCTGCACCTACTGCAGATCAGTCCAGCATACTAGGGCTTTGATCCAACCCTCTCAGGCATGACTGAAATGCATCTCTGTTTGCATGGCTGGGATTCTCCCTGGCTGCAGTTCTCCCGAAGAGCTGTCCCAGAGAGTTGGGTGACTTACCAGAAAAACATGTGATGCAGCATTGTGTACTATGGGGGCAAGGGGGGAGAGAGAGGGGGGAGAGAATTCCCCTCCCTTGCCACATACGAAGTGCCTTCCATACACTCAAGAATCTTCACAATGAAGCCCAGGCAACACTCACAAAACTACACTATTGGACATTATATTTAGTACATCTTCTGTATTAACATTTGGCCCCTTGGTTCCATTTTGAACGACTTGACAGATTTAAACCCATTCTTTAAAAAAGCATGCTTTAAAAAGGGGCAGAGCAAAGTGACCTTCATTTCCATGACTGCAAATACAGGAGGCAAGTCAATGGTCAGTAAAAAAAAAAAAAAAGTCTTGGAGAATGCACTGTTACTTTTCAATTCAGTCAGGAAAATCTGGCTTTCTGGGCAGAGGGCGGGGGGAATGTTTGCACTAACTAGCAGAATTAATAGTAGAACTGAAAAATCAGAGATGGAAACAGTATCCCACACAGTGTTCCAGGGAAACCACTGGAGACCAGCTTGTAGAACTCTTTCCATATTAAGGTGGGAGTGGATGGCAGTGCCTTGTTCTATAGAGAACCACTGAGCCCTGGTAATTCGCTGGGCTGGCAGTTCATTTGTAACTTGTAACTGCAATGTTATTTTTATTGTAACCTTCTGACTTAACAGCCACATTCCCCGCCTTGCCTTTTTTCAAAAAGATACATAATGAGGTTTATGTTGCCAAACCAAACAGAATGAGAGAAGAATTAATGTGGCCTGCGGAGTGATTAAAAATCTGTTTCTTAGTGTGACCTAAATTACTTCTGTCTTATCCAAACACACAGCACTACTAGTTTGCTCCATTACACAGTACAATTTTATATGTAATTTGCATATGCTGTATATATTTGTAAAGGCTATACAAATGGCACACACATATGTAATTTTATGTTTGTGTGTGCAGTTACACACACAAACTAAAAGGATTAACTTCAGTGTCACTTTATCTACTATTTAGAGTCTTTCAGATTATTTTTGAGTGTGAGGGAAGAAAAGACAGAATAACTAAGTTTTTTTAAAAAAACAACAGCCCCAAAACAAATAAAATATTAAAATCAACAACGTATACCATAGAGCCAGAGCCAGCTATGGAATCTGCCCTTATTTCCTTTGCTCGATCTGGGCAAAAAGCTTTACAACCAAATGCTCACAATTAAGCAAGAAATATGAATTAACACACATTAAATGAATACATAGAGGATAAGAAGTCCAAACTCTGCGGTCCATTACAGCTTTGATTTAGAGTGCCACCTTGCACCAGGAACATACGCTCAGAACTATGAGAGGTCACGTTTTTAAAGCATTTTGATAAATGCATTGTTATGAAACAACCAGGAAACTGAGAAACCTAACAACTAACATTCCTCCTCAGTCAGGAGGAGTCATTTCAGCACTGGCACAAGCTGCAGGATCATCCCCCCGCCCCCCCGGCAAACAGTAGGAATATCATCTTTATTAAGACTGCTATATAAACGGAGCCACGAGAGATCTGAGCAGCAGCAGGCCATTCTTCTACATGGGCCCCTTTGCTATTCTACTGCAAGCAACATGGAAGCGCTCCTTGTTACTCTTCCCGAGCCGCCCCCTTCCTCCTGCCCGCTTCTGCAGATGAGCCTTTGCTTAAAGGTGACAACTGGGAGACTCTTCTTCACTGTGCAAATGCATATTCTGCGAGTGCCAAGTTATCCAACTTACAACTCCACGTTAAATATAAATCCTGCAGAGCATCTACTTACTCATCTAATTTCCTGATCAACAGTGAAGATATTGCTTATACTGGTGCAGGCCATGAGCTCACCTAGCCCACAACTGCCTAATCACAGCGGCAGCAGCTCTCCAAGGCCTCAAGCCTCTCCCAGTTCTTCTGAGATCTTTCCTTTTAAGTGGAGATGCTGGGGATTGAACCTGGGGCCTTTCACATCCAAAATATTATAAGTCCTTCCAAGATGCTTGTTACTTTTTAGGGCTTGTTGCTATTTTAGGGAAGGGCAAGCAGAAGCTAATGTAGATTCTGAGATTACAGAGAGTCGGAGCAGAAACATGAATGGATCACAGATTCTCTTGTTGTGCTCTGGTGTAACCTCACGAGAGGGAACTTGTCTCTTTTCTCCCAGAAGAGCTGCATGGGCTGTATCTGCTCCTGGAACCTAGACAATTCACTACTGGGGATGTGCAAGAGCGTCTAAGAGAGCTTCGGCTATTGGGCGGTATAGAAATGAAATAAATAAAATAAAATAAATAATACTCCAAATGCTGTTGTCACTGGCCAAAGTTGTCCGGAATCGTGTATTTTTGTAGGACTTGCGTGAAGTCATGAAAATATATATATATATCTTAGTCATATTAGTTTTCAGAGGGGACAATCAGAAAAGTCACTACTTCGTCCATGTCAGTCTCTGCTATAAGTGAATTGGGGTGTAGTGTTATTCTATTGAAAGCAAGGAAGAGAGACTAGAGGCTTGGGGAAGAACATCTACGCATTATTCTGGTCTGGAAGCCTTTAAGATTCACTTGAACTCCAAGATATAGAGAAAATGGACAAAACACAGCACATGTGAACAAGACCGAGAGATCGAAGTATTGCTAATCGACATCACTGGTTACACTAAGAAGAGTGCACTTGAAGAGTGCTGACATGAACTCTCTCTTCTTTTTTTAACACCAAAGTTCTGTATTTCTACAAGTCAAGCAACTGCAATTGATCCATCTTCACTGAAAACCAGATTTTTCACATCTTCTTACAGAAAAAAGGAAACTTTGCTATAGTGGTTGAAGCAGCTCTTCACAAATCTTTATTCAATATCTGTGTGAGGGGATTAGAGATTTTAAAAGGAATTAAGCATCCTTGTCATATGGAAGGGATCTGTTCTAAAATGTCATGAAAAATCCCTATAGATTTATATTATAAAGCCATCAGTTGAGCATTAAAACGCCACAATGATAAACCTTATGAACGGATGTTTGATTTAAGCCCAACACTTCTGCAGTGACCCCGAGAGTCAAGGACATTATTTTACTCTGTGTCAGGAGCACTAGAAATGGAAAAAATTAGAGATGGGATAGCAGATAGTGAGGACTTGTAGAGTAAGGTCAATCCATTTCAGACAGATTTTATTTGCTCAGGCTATATATTTTTCTATCAGGTCAGAGTAGCTGCTTACTGTAGGGCTTTAGTTCAACTGTTCCTCCAACAAAAGCTTTTATTTCCTTTCACCATCTCAGTTTGCTTTTACTGAACATATTCCTAGCCCTGAAGGGATCTCTCTGTGTTGGACAATATGGGGTAACAGTGGTAGTCAAGTATTAAGGAGCCTGCTTTAGTACAGGGGGCTGGGACTAGATGACATTTAGATCCTTACTATTCCTACATTTTAATGATTCTCTGAATACATTCATTGATGGCTCAGTTTTAATTTAACAGTATATGTTGCCAAAGTGATGCCACCGTTAACACCCAGTCTGCTAAAATTTGCAAAGGAGAAATTAAAACTGAACAGGGAAACAATCTATAGCAGTTTCAATGCAAAAAATGATTTTAGTTATTTACAAAAGCACATATTCACAACAAACATAACTTAGAATGCATTTTATTCCTATACACCAATTATATTTTAAACACTTTTATTAATGAGGACGCAAATAGTTCAGTTTAACTGGGTTGTCAAACAGACAATTACAGAAGTGTAGAGCTGTTATTTCCAAGTTGCTTGCTCCAGATGTGTGCCAATGACTGTAAGAGAACTATTATATATATCACTGAGAGTTGTATTTAATAATATACATTTTGGTGGTGCCTCATTAGTGGTTATTATATACATCTTGGTACTGCCTCACTGAAGTAAATGGAATTACCATATTATAAGAATCAGGTGCTCCTGAAGGTCTTGACAACTAAGCCCCCAGACAAGTCATATATTCCAGTAGCACCAGATAATGCTTTGAAACAGAGCATGCAATGGGAGGAGACTGCAGGCAGATTTTAGAAGTCTTTAAAAAGCAATCTCTGTACTTCTACTTGGTTCCAGATAAAAGCATACAACAGCTTTCCCCAAGCTGGTGACCTCCAGATATTTTGGACTACAACCCCCAGCTTTCCT
Organism: Heloderma suspectum; assembly: GCF_057233095.1. NCBI lineage: Eukaryota > Metazoa > Chordata > Lepidosauria > Squamata > Helodermatidae > Heloderma > Heloderma suspectum. The sequence goes on from NC_139459.1 coordinate 104,170,493, forward strand.
GACTGCTGGCTGGGGCTGATGGGAGTTGAAGTCCAAAACATCTGGCACCAAGTTGAGGCAGGCTGGCATACCGCATCCTGTGTTTGGGGATTTCCTAGCTTTTTTTTTTTTAAATCAGGCCAGTCGAAAACAAGATGACAGATAGTCTTGTTTTGATGGCAGTGCAGTAATATTTAACAAAGCTAAGCAACATGGCTCCTGCCTGCTTGCAATCAGGAGAGTTTACAGGACACTTACAAATAGCATAAATGACTCAAAGGTATGGAAGTGAATTATAATGAATCTGTTTTGTTGTTTAAAACCTAAGTAGCATTCACTAGATGTTCAAAAATGTAAGAGATATAAGTGTTCTACATACCGACACAGAATAATTGCTCCACGATTCACATTTGCCCAGGTTTTCAGAAGGTCGACGCCCACGTGCTCTACTAATATTCTTGCAAAACATCCTGTTATGGGCGAGAGACCAGACCAGACATCACACAAACCTATTAAAATACTTAACAAATTCTTAACCATTCATGATGTGAATATCTATGGCCAGCCTCAAAAAGATGTGACTATTCAATACATTTGTACTTACATGACTAATTTACTAATTGTTAGCAATGCTAGAGAAATAATCAGGCTGTAACAGCAGAAAACTTGGAAGAGCTGCCCCTACCCACACACCCAGTGCCATATCCCAAACTGCTTCTGAAAATCTTCATTTCAGAAGTGACTTGCAGCCCAGCATGGAGAGCCAGAGTTCAAAGGACAAACCCAAACTTCACCCAGGCACTCAAAACTACCTGTGTGGTTCTTTGCATCTTGTCCATAGAGATATGCCCATTTTGCTTATATCACAATATAAGTCTTTATCAGTTTAACATGGGGGCTCACAAGGCAGATAAGGATCTGAAAAGTCATGAACCAGAATGAGTGTGTTATCTTGATTGGCAGGGAGGGGGTACCAGTGACACCACCACCACCCCCGGCAATCAAGGTAGCACATTCAGATACTCAAATGGGAAACTCACATACAAAGGTCAAATCAACTACAGTTGCAGTTACACTGAAGTAGATATAGGCTATACTCTTTGGGGTGTCGGTTTGTATTGTTTAGAGAGTCTTCCCCAATCTGGTGCCCTCCAGGATGTTTTGAACTTCAACCCAGTATGACCAACGGCTGGGAATGCTGGGAGTTTTAGTCCAACAACACCTGGACGGCACCAGGCTGGGGAAGGCTGGCTTAAACCACATTTGCCTCGGGTTTGCTCTCTTCTATGCCCCAGTATTTTACACTCTCCAGAAACAGATCCACGTCTGAACTCATCTGGCACTGCAATTATGAAAAGGCTACCCCTTAGACAGCCTTAGTAGAATGCTGCAGTAATGCAGCCTGCCTCCTAAACAAGCCTTTCCATCATTCCTATCAGCAACTTCTTTCCCTTCCTAGGCCCAAAGTATCTTGTACTTGGGGTACCAGAAAAGGCAACCATGCAAAAACAAGAAAAAAAAGAAAGAAATTAGAACCCAGCTGGCATTCCCCAAAGTAACTCGTAAAATGTCTGATTACTGGAATTTACTCCAATATTGTTTGTTTAATACAGTGCACTAGCAAAAAAGACCACCTTCAAAGGTATGGAGCTTTTTGTTAAGATGAAGTTAAGACAACACAAACTCCCAGAGGTTTTTGTTGGGGGCGGGGAAGAGAACTGTGCATTGTGGGTGCTTCAAATTAAGACTGATTCATGATTAACAACTGGTGCAGACAAGTTCTGATATTACCTGCACCCAACACTTACCCTTTTCCCACTTACATACACCTAACTGGTCTGTGATGCATGAGTTCATCATATTTTACAGATTTACCAACGTACCTTCTCTGCCATTCTCCCTCATTTTCTCATCTTGCTCAATTAACCACTTCAGAACCAAATGGCCTGCTGGATGTTCTGCAATGTGAAGCTTTAAAAGAATAGAAAAGTCAAGACCCCAAAGTGCTCACTTCTCACTGTCCCAAAACCTGTATCTTAAAACTCTTCAAGAACTAGATCATGGCTAATGCACATTAGAAGAGCTCCATACAATCACATTTGCTTTCTCCATATAACTAAGTGGCACGCTAAGTAGTCAGTAATGAGCAAATAGCAGGTCATTCAGAATGTTAAACAGTTAGAGACCTGGCTGATCGTTCAGACATTAAGCACTGGAAACTCATCCAAATTTAAGCTATCCTTCATCTTCAATCTCAAATACTAACTTTTACTTTTTATTAAACTAGCCTCTTCTATCTTTCTACCCTCTGCATTTCTTGAGCGATTTTAGAACTCCAGAACTAAATGTTAACACGTTTAACTTTCAGATATTTTGGAAAATGCTTATAACATTGTATTGGAATATCTGCTTGTAACGATGTTTTAGGACCAGAGTACAAATTTTATCTTCCTCAGACCAAAGTATTGGCTTCCTTTCCTCCCGAAGCATTTCTAAAATGTTTTTAAGAGTTCCTAGAGGGAATGTAGGATAAATTCTAATGGTTTCCTAGAATCTATCTAGAAGATAAATATGCTGAAATAAGAAATTCTACATTGGACGTTCCTTATATATAGGCGCATATGTATTTGTAAGCTCACACACCTATGAAAGCCCAACAGCCCAACAAACTACTTCCTGTGAGAGAAATAACATTGTAAGCACTAACGACTAGAAATGTTGTTCCCTACAAGGTTCAGGAACTGGTTGACAGTGACCTCTTGCTTCTTCTTTCTCTATCACAAAAATGTAAGTATGTTTTAAAAATTTTGTTCTTACTAGACCCAAGTATTTAAGACATTTAGAACCTCCCTGTAAGCACAACAAGCTCTTTCCTGTAGTTTGTTGTTGAATCAGGACAAACTAGGTGACCTCCCAGTTCAGCCTTCCCCAACCTGGTGTCCTCATGATCGGTTGGACTGCAACTCCCATTATTCCAGCCAGCATGGCCATTGGCCCTATTGGTCATGTTGGCTGGGAATTATGGGAGTTGCAGTCCAACACACCTGGAAAGCACCAGCTATGGGAAGGCTATCCTAGTTTATCCCAAAATAGGGATAAACTACCCCTAACCCTTGTATTCTACAGCGAAACTATAACAGACCTCACAGGAAAAAAGGAAAATGACAACAATTCATATTTCTACTGCTTGCCCCTTGTTAGGTGCAGTTACCTGCCCGTCTTCACCCCCGGGAACCATCTCTCTTGCTGCAAGGGTAGCAATGGCTTTCATAGCAGGCTGGACGTCACCAGTAGCAGTCCTGAGGATGCCAGTCACTACAATGAATGCAGCTTTGTCCATCGCCATTTCTTCAGTATGTAGGTGCAGGTAGTTTAATAAGGGTGGAGAAACAGCTTCCAGCAGTTCACGGTGGCGAACATCTACATCCTTTTTACTGGTGAAATGAAGGACACATAAATAGCAGTCCTTGTACTACAGAAAACTGTGTTGTACAAAATAGTTCAACCATCTTTGCTGCTCAGCTTAAAAATCCCATTTTGACAGCAGCACCCCCTCACTTTCTTGCCAGAGCAAATCAACTATAACCAGCAAAATACAGAAAATTGGTTTTGTTTTACACCTCAGTCCAATGCCCTACAGAGATCTCAATCATTGAATATGTGCTTGTTCTTGTAAGGGAAGGAGCTGATGTAGATGCATCAGAGAACGTACATGCAGAACTGTCCTTTCCACCAGAATCAATGAAGAAGAGATCCATGCCTGCATGAGACCTTCCGCTCCCATCAGAAATGGCTGGATCTGAGGATTCATCTTCAAGTTGAAGACAACTGTCAGAAGAGCATACTGTCAAGACACATTTGCAGCAACACCCAATGCAAGTGCTTACAAGGGGCAAGCCAGGCTCCATTTGCACGGAGATGCCATCTTTAAGATGCAGTACCCTAATCTGGGCTATATGCACAGCTGCCACAATTGGTTGGAGAAATGGGCTGCCACAGTGGCTGTGTGTATGGCCTGCATGGAGGTGCACCAGCTGTTATGTCATTTAGAGATGGCTGCTGGGGTGGTGGTGTTTAATTTACTTTTGGGGTGGAATCATTCAAAGTGTTTTGGAGGCAGGTGGATGCTTCCAGTGGTGGTGAGGGCAGGAAGTGGCTTCCTTTTATTCTGTGGGATATTTATGTATGATAGTTGTGTCTTAAGTCAGCGCTTTTGAGAGGCTCGCATCTGACAGAGTAGGATAAAGATCTTTTAAATAAACAGCATTTCTACATGGGGGTGGCCAGCAACTGCTTCCACCTGGGGACTGCTATAAATGTAAACTGAATGAAAGTCACTGTTTCTTCACAATTCTCATCTCACTGCTTTCCTCTCCAGTCCACTCTTTTATTAATGGATAAACCCTGTTTGTTGTGCTAATATCCCCTCACCGAAGTATTTGTCTCTTAAACTGGCAGCGTTTAAGACTGACACCCACAAGACTTCGTAAGATTACTATTTCCTTTGGATTTGACGAACAGCGTCACACAGTACAATAAATATCCTTCAAATTGCCAGAATGTGCTTTGATTCTGTCAGACTGGTTTATAACCTTTTCAAATAAGCATCTTATTGGAAGAACCTGCTTATGTATGAAGTCAAGACAGTCAGCCGTTCAGTGGGCTATCTTGAAACAAATGAAATGTGGAAACAGCAGCTTCATACAGTACACGTATGACAACCCCTTATCATAAATGGCACAGTAAACTGTATATAAAACCTGAAGTGGAAAATCTTGGTGTTTTTGAAACAGAAACAGTGACCTGGTTCAGATAATCACTGTGGGCCATAAGCTATGGCGGCTTGTTTAAGCCATGGTGTATGCTGGGTGTGATTTACGTAATCACCTGCCCGGCTGCAGCTTGTGTCATCCAAACCTGGGTGGCATGGCTTATTTGAGGGGGGGAACCCACCATCAAATAACCCATGGACTGCTGTTGGGTTATTTGAGGTTGTTTCCCCCTCAAACAAGCCACACTGCCCAGTTCAGATGACATAACAAGCGGTGGCTGGGCGGGCAATAACACAAATCGTGACCAGCATGCACCGTGGCTTGTTTAGCCTATGATGATCATTTGAATCGGCCCACTACCTGGACCTATTGTCAGGAGGCTTATAAAGCAACAACTACAATGCCCTAAAAACAAAAATGATGCAAGCCCCAGAGAAAGTACTTTTTAAGAAGGTAGTTATATCTTGCCTCTTAACATCTCAAGGCAACTTACATAAAATTAAAAATACACACCTCAAATCCCAGATTGCACATCTCTTATGTAACTCATGAACAACTCCCATTCATCCTTATGAGATTTAGAGGGAGAAGATACTTGTAGGCAGCATAAATCCAGACATAATATACAGACGACAAGATGCAACCAATTAAGCTACCAATTCAAGAAAAAATTGCATTTCCTAGTCACCTGTATGCATTTCCATCACCCTGTTGCAGGATTTTGATTATCGCTGGTGAGAAATATGTAGGATCTCTTGAACTTAATAGATACAACAACACTTTCCTTCCATATTTGTTGTTTACAATGCTGGTTAAGGAATCGCTCATTTCCTATAAGTTGGGGGAAAGAGGAGGAAAAACCTTGTTAGTAGCGGGAAAATAGTTTTCAATTCACAGTTCTATTTTCAACTCCTTGGAGATCGGTCAAAATTTAGGCCCACAGTTTAAACTGCTGTTGCAATACATTTACCTTGAAGCGAATCTCACCTAGGACTAAGTAGGATACTTTGCTGATGCATAGAATCATAGAATAGTAGGGTTGGAAGGGGCCTACAAGGCCATCGAGTCCAACCCCCTGCTCAATGCAGGAATCCAAGTCAGAGCATCCCTGACAAATGGCTGTCCAGCCTCGTCTTGAAGGCCTCCAGTGTGGGAGAGCCCACCACCTCCCCAGGTAATGCATAGCATGTAGGTGCGCCTATTCCAAACCAAGGACAAGAATAGACTTAACTTTATGTATATAAATGACAGCACCCTGATTGATACTCCCCTTCCTATGTATGATTATTCCCCCCTTTCAGTATATTTTTTAAAAATTGAAGATAAAAAGTATTCACACACCTTTAGGCAAATCTGTAGGTATAATTAGTATGAATGTTTTAGATACAGGTTACTTCTGTTTAGATACAGGTAATTCTGAGGATTCCAGCTTTGCTTATCATGACTTATTTTGTTCTCAAGTTAGAAGGAAGACGTTCATCATATGTGCAAAGTCTAGACACCTGCTTTTTAATCTTCTCTATGGCATTGCACAACAATATACTGGTTCCCTAAGCCTCAATTTCCTCTTCTGTGAAACTAGAATGATCAGTATACCTTACCAGGATGAAACAAGTGCCTCAAGACCTTTATACAGGAAGTACTACTATAGTTAAGTTATCATTCAATAGCACAAGAGTGGTGACAAAATTCTGAAATGAAGAACCTCCTGTTAATTGACATTCAGGCAGATGCCAGTTTACCTCCTCACTCAGCAAGGTTACTTTAAGGTAAAGGATCTTATTTTGCAGGGTGATGACTTTTCTTTACACTTCTGGCAAAGCAAGACAATACTGTGAACACAGTGACTTGTGACAACATTGTAGCATACCACATGCTAGCTAAATCCATTTTTCAAAAGTTTTCTGCAGTATATAGTATGTTACAGTCTGTCAAGTGTTGCAGGCATTTCCAAGAACATGTCCCCTCACCCCAACTATGGGACAGCTAGTGCCATCATTTCTGAGAGCAGCCATTAAGACAAAAGGCAAAGGCAAAGACTGACCATAGACCAAGCACTTTATTTGTATAATGCCCTTCGGCAGATGCTCAAGGCAGTTCACAACTAAAATGATAATACCAGCAACAATAGAGACAGAACAGCAATAGATCACAATCCACAATATTTCAACAGAATCCCGTATCAAAGCAACAAATCAAATCCATACAGTTCATCCATCCAATTAGTAATACAACAGAATTCATCAAGGAAGTTTGTTGAACTCATTATTTAGCCATGAATGAGCACAGAGGGTTATCTTTATTAGAGTCTAGCTATGTATGGCACATTCATCACAGGAGAACTCTTCCGCCTCTTGAGAATTCCCACCAGCAGCCAGAGAAAGCTGAAGGCTCCCCACCCCTGTTGCTCCATCAATGAGCAAAGAAGGCTTGAGGGTACAGAAATCCTGCACAATGGAGGAGCTGCCTCTGGCTGCCTGTTCTGCATGGTTCAGGTATCGTATTTGACAGATATGAGTCATAAATGGAACCAGGAAAATATATAGCCAGAGCTTTAAGCAGTTAGAAAGGGGGGAGAGAGGAGGGATGCTCCTTTGCCATCCAAAAGGGATAATTCTCTGCACATCCAGGAAACAAAATGGATGTGACAAAAATTCTCCCCAAGCAATTGCTATCCCAAGCACCAAAGAACATGACTACTGTAGCTGCAGGTGGCTTCAGTAATGGAGAGAGTGGAATCACTGACACAGGAGGCAGCAGAAATTAGAAGCATGGCATTAGGAGGTTGCCAAGGATTATTCTTCATTTTGTCACAGCAAATCAGCAACAAGCACTGTGGTAGCTGCATGAGACAATGATGACCTAGTATGGCTTTTGGCTCATTTCCCCTATGCTCAGAAGTACCGCTCAAGAATGGAACAGCCAAGGAAAGTATATCCCAAGCCAGACTACTGTGCAGCAGCTATCCTTTCAACAGGATATGTTAGAAGCCATTCTTTACATTTCAGGCATTACAGGGAATATGCTGGAAAGTTTCCAGCAGCGCAATTATCTCAAATACCTGGTTGAGCGTGACTCGGATAGCCACACTGCCAAGTATGCAGACCTGTACATCTGCAAGATTTTCAATGGGGCACGCACAAGCCCTTTAAAGAAGGCATGTTCAATTATGTTTGGCAAATCCTATACACCAGAGGCCCTTCCAGCCACAAGTTATGCTTTAGCCTTTCACCTTAAATGCTCACAGTATCAAGCAGCAGCATGGTGACTTTAACACTTGCAAATCCCAAAGTTGCCCTTTCGAGTTCATGGGATGGAGAATAGAAAAGGCCTCCCTTGTACCCATCTTTATGCCTTGTCCCAGATTTATGTGTGCAGCAGATAAGTTGCAACGGTACCACAAGGTGCATGCGTACATGCTGTAAGTATAAGTTTAATCTGCTCTGCACAGCAGCCCGTGAATGCAAAACCTCCAACGACAGCTGCTACCATGACAGGACTGTGTCTCCTGATGTTGCCAGAAAATCAGCTTAATCTAACACAACCAGGTGGCGTATGTAGCAATAGTATATTTATCACAGAGAGATGGGAATAGTCAGGGACAATACTAATGCAATATTGTAGATAATAGTTTTACTCTTTATTTTAATAAAGTAGCTCTCAAATTACAGCATTACCATCTTCTATGAATGGTGGAAGAAGGTGCTTATCCACCTTTTTGACAGAAATTCCCTTTGGTGCATTTTGCAGTTGTGGACTTTCCTAAGAATTCACTGTACATGACAACTAGATACCACACAATAAAATTAAGGGATGAAGTATCAGGCAGAGCAATCCTAGGTTTGGGGGGAAGTGAACTGGCACATTACCCGCCACTTCCAAAGGACTACTGGCTCATCTTTTCCCCTGTTGCTAGCTGCTTTAAAAAAAAAAGATGCTCCCCCCTCCCAGTGAAAGTAGTGGGAGGGAAAATACCTCTGCCACTCTGAAGCTAATGAAGGCAAGGAGCCCAGTCCTGGGGCCTCATAAGGAATGGGGGGCCTTGGAATTGGCGGACCCCAAGCCACCTCTGCCCTGGAACACCCTGTTTTGGGGCCCACTTCCAGCAGCGAAACTGCCGGTGGATTTTCCAGCCAGTGGTTCTGGGGGTTATATGGTGCTTGTTCTCCTAGTGGCTATTTTGTTTGTTTAAAGGTTAAGTGATATAGATACAACTTGGCAAACATTAATAATGAATTAAGCATTCAAGAAGTCCTCAAATGCCCAAGTGATGTTAGATTCTCAAAATCACCTTCAGTCGGCTCAGTTACTTGTTCAAAACTTTTCAGTGGTAGCCATACATAAAGGTATTCAAAGGCTTTTATAATTATCAGTAATAAAGGCCTCTATGGGACTGTGTAATATAATAAAACTATCACCACAGCTACCTCTGAAATCATTAGTATGGCTAGAAGTCTTTTGGGACTTCTATTGTTTACAGCACAATTCTTTACAGTACTTTGAAGTTCTGCAATATTTTCCCTGGAACCGTTTGGTATGATAGCTGCTAAGGCCTTGTGGGATTAAAAAATAAAACAGCAGATTCTCTGTGCGAAAGTGTAATATTTTGAGCATTTAAGACTGCAGCTTCAGGACATTATTACAACAGCCACTACAACCACTTCTGAGAGTAACTACAGTTCCTACCGAATTATCTTTTTGACACTTGAAAATCTGCTTCTTGGAACTTGTTGCTTACATTAAGAAACAGCTGCCATATATTTCTTAGGATAGCTATATTGCACAACCATTAAAGACTTTTAGGAACTGTCCAAAGCCACAGAAGATCCAGTCATGGCTCTCTCACAATCTTGTCTAGTATGACCCTCGGTCTAATATTTAATAATGCCGCCCACCAATTTATCCAGAACAGATGCAAGTCTAACTGGCCTGTCGTCATGGCTCCCCCACCAGTAGAAAGAAAAGCTATCCATTTCCCCATTCAATCAGGATTTTAAAATTTGATCTTCAGCTTTGGCCAGAATGCTGAAATAGGATTATAGCTAAAAGCATTTAAATGAGCAGGATGATTTCATTAAAGGTGGCAGTTAAACAATAGCATATACATAAGATAAATATACCAGAACAGCAAAAAAAAAAAACACCAAAAAATCAGTACCTGTGAACTAGACACAAATATTTTTTTTCGGGATCAAAAATAAACTGCCATTCTGACTAAGATAGTTCTACATTTCTGGGGTGAGAAATTAGCAACCCTACTGACAACCATTTTTCATGCTGCCCTGTCATAATAGTATTATTAGCTATACATTATTTCCTACTGAGGCAGAAATTTATGCAGGATTAAAACATACAATGGGCCAGTCTGCACAATCACCACCTGGCCGGCTTGGCTTTTGTTGGAGGGTTAAACAACCTTCCAACAACCCATTGGTTATTTGAGGGTTGTTTAATCATGCTGCCCAGATTCAGACAACACAATAAGCTGCGGCAGGCAGTGATTATGCAGTTAATTATTATTTAAGCCACAGTGGTTTGTTTTGATTGTGTGTACCAAGCCAAGGTGTTCTAGCTGCAGTTTTGAGACAAATCATTTAAGGCTTAAATAATTTTAAGCAGTGTAGAATACAAAAGCCTACCCGAAAAAAATTACATTTCTAGGGGTTAATCGGATCCTCATAACACAGGAGAGCCCCGTTTTCCATCCTGCTTCCTCCAGCCCCATCCCTGTGCAAACACACACTGGTACAAGATCAAGTAAGCATATTCCTTAACTGACAGAGGAGTGTGCCGAGTGCCAATATATTTGGGGATGGGAGAGAGAAATGAGGTTCTTATGTACTGTGGATATTCTCTTGCACACGGACACTCAAGCCCTTTGTGTGTGTGTGTGTGTGTGTGTGTGCGCGCGTGCGCATGTGTGTGTGTAAGCATTTATGGATAATACATTATGCTGGACCTCAATATTTTTAATATAGTCTGAAATAGCGTAACTTGAATTATCCTCCTTTAGTATCAAGATAAAAAGAAAAGCTTCATTCTGCCAGACATATTTAAATCCCAAGCATAATCAACCACAGTCATTTTAAAAGTTTCCAGCACATTAAAAAAAATTAAGTCAAAGCAGCAGGTAATTAACAATAGCATTCTAATTAACAAAATCAAAGTGACAGGAAAAGACAACATGACTTTTAAAAGAAAAAAAACAGTTTGAAAATCTAGCATAAAACCTACTGCAATATCTCCAACATAATGTATATTTTTATGTTAAGTGAACTGGGAAATCTTGAGAATCTTAAGAAATTAGATTACTTACAGATATAATTAGCTGTTTCACAAGCTTGGTGTCATCAATACAGTCAAATGCCGCCAGCAAAACCAAGTGTGAGAATTCACCCTGAAATATGAACCAGAAAACCAAGAACACAGTAAGATACAAAAACCCGGTTAGCCAACCGGGCTGGCCAGGCACACTAAAGATCATCAACAATGACTGTTCATCTCAGATCAAAAGGCTCAAACAATTATAAATGGGGATTTGACTAAACCTTATGAGATACAAAGAGGAACAAGACAAGGTTGCCCATTGTCACCGCTACTGTTTATATTGGTTTTAGAATTATTGAACAGAGATATAAGACAGGATGATTGAATTACAGGAATAAAGATTAAAAAGGAGAAATATAAGCTGAGGGCTTTTGCAGATGACTTGGTGTTTATGTTGGAAGAACCTTTAAAGGGAACTGAAATTTTAATGAAAAAATTAAAAGAATTTGGAGCAGTGGCAGGGTTCAAAGTTAATAAACAGAAAACAATTTTTAACAAAGAATACGAATGTTCAAGAAAAAACAAGTTGATGAATAAGATTGGCTTCCAAACTGAAAAGAAAGTAAAATATTTGGGAGTCTTCTTGACAAAGATGAATTGTATGCTTTTTCAAAATAACTATGTTAAAGTGTGGAATGAAATTAAACAAAACCTATTAAAATGGAAAAAATTACAACTATCACTTTTGGGAAGAATTGCAACGATCAAAATGAATGTATTACCTAGAATGTTATTTTTGTTTCAAATGATACCCATTATTACATCGGATTTACCTTTTAAGCAGTGGCAGAGAGATATAACGAAGTTTATATGGCAAGCACAAAAACCAAGAGTTAAAATAAAAATTTTACAAGATGCAAAGGAAAGAGGTGGCTTGGGATTATCAGATTTTAAAACCTATTTTTCTGCCTGCTGCTTGATGTGGATGAAGGAATGGGTGACATTGAAAAACAGAAGACTTTTAGAACTAGAAGGACATGAATTGAAATATGGGTGGCATGGTTATTTGTGGTATGATAAAACAAAAGTGAATGTAGATTTTAATAATCATTAGATAAGAAGGGCTGTATTAAGAATTTGGAATATAAATTAAGGTTCTATCAAAAAATACCACGTTGGGTATCTTCACAAGAAGCAATGCATAGAACAGAATTTGATAGCACATATAAATGGATAAGATATAATGATTTACTGGAACAAGGGGAATATAAGTTAAAATCAAGGGAAAGCTTATTAGAAGAAGGTCATGTATGTCAGTGGTTTTCATATTTGCAAATTAAAGAAAGGTTTAAAATAGATGAGAAAAATGGTGGATTTGAATCTGAGTTTGAAACAGCACTGTGTATAAATGATGAACATGTTATTGCTGAACTGCATAAATTACTGTTAAGGTATGAGGCAGAGGATGAACAAGTAAAAGATTGTATGATAAAATGGGCACAAAATGTTGGTCATAATATCAATGGAAGAGTGGGAAAGTATGTGGGGAAAAGATTTAAAATTTACTTTATGTACAAGTCTTAAAGAGAATTTTTATAAGATGATGTATAGGTGGTGTATGTCACCATTTAAATTGTCTAAAATGTATAAAGGTGTTTCTGGAAAATGTTGGAAATGTGAAGATCAAGAGGGAACATTTTACCATTTATGGCGGACTTGTAAAAAAGCTAAAACATTTTGGAAAAGAATAAAGTCATTAGTTCAAAGAATACTAAGACTACTATAGAATTAAAGCCAGAAACCTTTTTATTTGGACTAACAGATAAAAACGTAAAAGAGAAGGGGGGGAACCCTCTTTCTCTACATGACAACAGCTGCAAGGTTATTGTATGCACAGAAGTGGAAGAATGAAACAATACCAACTGTGAGCGAGTGGACCATGAAAATGATGGAGCTGGCAGAGATGGCAAAACTTACTATTATAAATAAAGAAGGATCAACAACTAAATTTCTGTTAGATTGGAAAACTTTTATAGAATTTGTACAAGAAATAGAGAAAAATGATAACTATGTATGTCAATTTTTATGAGATGGTTCTTTTTTTGTTGTTGTCAAAATTAGGAGAGAAATGAGATAATGTCTGTGAACTCAATGTATGATATTCAACTAAGATAAGAACTAGAGAATAATAGTAAGCATTTGTTGTGTAAGGGGAGTCAAAGGCAATATCTTACAATCTTAAGAGATATTTTAGTTTATGTGTATTGTGTGTTTATGTTTATGTTGTTGTGTTTTGTTTTTCTTTAAAAAAAAATAAAAATAATTATATCAAAAAACACACACCAATGACTGTTCATCTCAACTGAGACAAGATCCATCAAGATCCGATAAGTGATTTTATTAACATGCTATGATATTTAAATTATATTTTGTTCAAAGCAAATAAAGCCTGCAATCTATGTACCTTTATTTGAAATTAAACCCCACTAAACTGTGTGAATCTTACTTCAGAGTAAACATCCTTTAGATTGCAATGCTAGACTGTTGTGAAGAATGCTAGACTGTTGTGAAGGATGCTGTGTTAACTTCGAAGCAACTATGTTATCTCTACATTGGTTCTGAGTGAAACATATCCATTTCAACTGAAGACCTGTTCTACGGAATAAAGTTTATTTATTCAGTAGATGAGCTAGGAATCAAGCCTCAGAAGAATACAAATTTGTTTTAGGCAAGACACAAGCCATGAATGCAAGCTTTTGATAGAAGTTAACACAAACCTCAGCTGCACAAAAATGCGTTTACACGCGTCCTGTCCTTCGTCCTTTGCTATGGAACTCTCTTCTACTTTTGTCTAGGTTCATATGATTTCTTGGAACTCATATTTAAAAACACAGTATACTGATGTTTCTCACATAGTGCCTGTGCCCTTTATAAAGATTGTTCTTACAGTTAACTCCTGCAGGAGCCATAGCTTAGTGGTAGAGCACATGCTTTGCATGCAGAAGGTCTCAGGCCATCTTAACGCAGGGCTAGGAAAGCATTCTTCCGGAACCCCTGGAGAGCCACTGCTAATCAATGTTGACAATACGGAGCTAGATGGACCAAAGGTCTGACAACATATCAGGGAGCTTCCTATATTAACTTCTGAATTCATAGCCCCACATAGATCATAGGCTTTGCAACTCACAACACCATGGAAGAGATCATTTTAGGCTGCAACTATAAACCTACTAAGGAGCAGGCCTCACTTGAGCAAAGTGGGATTTACTTCTTAGTTAACATGCACAGGACAAGACTGCACTACATGTGATTACCCAGACTGTACTTCAAAAATACTTACAGTAGCTATTTTTTCTACGTACGTCTTCATGGTTTTTACAATGACTTTTCTATCCTAGCAAAGGAAATGGAGAAACAGTGATGAGCCTGTAACTTTAGAAAGGAATATACTGCTACATTATATAAATTTCAGAACGTAACATACTTATTAAATAAATACAAAACATTTGGGGCCAAAGACCCCTTGAGAGGTCCAAGTGACTTATCAGCCCCTCTTCTATATGAGGAACAGAAAACCATCCTGCAGAGCTCTTTTAAGGACTGGCCAGTGCACTGCAAAATATCCCTCAACCACTCCTACTTTGCTGAGCTCTCAAATGCCATGTAGCCAGTAGTTCACTGGGAAAGCACATCATATATGAATACCAGATCTATCAACATTTCCCCAGAGTGCGCTTCAAAAGTTATTATAAATCTAAAATCTTATTGCCAAACATCACAGTTGGATTTAGCATACCTAATCTTCCTTTATTAAATCCCAAAGAGCAGTCTCATGGACTGAATCTAAGCAGACATGCAGGCTACTTTTAGGAGAGGGTATTCAATGGGTCATTGCTTTGTTCTGCCTCTTTCAATTCATAAATACTGCAGTCTAAAGAAAGGGGAGCTTTAGAAGATTCCAACATTGTCTCTTGACAAACAATAACACAGGGATGCACAACTCAAATCACACGTCCCACAAAGATGTATTTTGAATTCCCTCAAGGGATTAGTAATAGACACGGGAGGGAGGTGCAATCAGCCTGCAGGTCTTATGCTGTGCTGGCCTGCCATAAAAGCAAGCAACAGGGAGTTGTGTTGAGAACTCTCTCTCCCCACCAACCCCCTCTCCAGCTCTGGAAAAGCTGGACCACATATCCCGACAGTACCACAGTTTACATACAAGGTTCAGCTTTTAAGTAATTTACAGAAGGAAGACAAATCTCTCTCTAGTCTGGATTTACAGCATGCCTATAGGGCACCATGATAAAGACTACCATGTAATATTTGCCAAAACTAGTTTATAATCCTTAGGATCTCTCAAATACTATAATAAAATGGGTAGGTGATTCCATACTTCCTTGCACCACAATCACATTTGCCAAAGTCAGGCACAGTTGACTTTGTTAGGGAAATGGCTTCCTCGTGTCTGGGAAAAGGCTCCCTAGTGCAAGTTTTTAGAGGGAGGCCACACACATTTTTATTCAACCGACTCACATTAATTAGAGTAGGACTTTGACACAGACAAGCTACTTCTCATACAGTACCTTGGGGGTCCCATGCCACAAGCAATGCATGGCTACTCTAGCTCCATCATGTGTGTGCGCCAAGTAGATTACAGCTTCTCTACATGCTTCAATCATTTCCTAGACAAAGAGCAATAACTTTAAGGAGATGGATTGAGAAATGTAACAAAAACACACAATCTACAATAATATGAACACGATTTGATCTGATCTGTAACCTGCATTGCCTCTTCTTACAACCAGGACTGGAAAAATACTTCAAATTCCTAGAACTCAGCATCCCATTTTTAACACAGAGGAGAGTTTGTCTTCTGTAACGATTACTACCAAAAATGCAAGTGTGTTCTTTTCCTTGTCATTACACTGATAGCAGCCTGCAGTAAATAAGAACTTCTAACTTCAGATATCCAAATACAACCAGAACGGAATAAATGCAGGTGACCACCCTGATTCAACTCTAGTCATGGTTAAAGATTATATTATTCATGACTAGCTGTGCAAGAAAGAGGATAAGGATGTGCATCCCACTGAAAACAATGGAGGTAAGGCTATATCTATACTCGCATGTGCATTAAAGCTACACTGCCGATTCCTTTTTAATTATATAATTTTTAAAATTTTGTTTCCCAATACCATAATTCAATACTTCAACTTAACACATATATAGCATCTCTACAGTTGCTAAATAACCTGGTCATAACTTATTCCAATAATTGATAAATGGTATCCAACTTCTTTGGAAAGTCTGGATGGAGTTCATTCTTCCCTCCCATAGCAACTTATAACTTGTGATCTTACTCATTACCGTGGCAGCCCAACTCATCTTTTTCCATTCTACCAGACACGATAGGCATGCTGATCACTAATGCCTAACCCAGCCGGTGCAGAATGCACAAAACCTGCTAATCCACACAGATCTCTTTAGTTGGATCAGAGTGGACAAGTTGTTGGTTAAAATGCCCAAATAACAAGATGGCACTGAATACTTGGTGCCCAACTCCGCAGTTTATTCATTAATGTGAAAACAGATCATTAAAATTTTACTTATTTATTTATTTATTTCATTTCTATACCACCCAACAACTAAAGTCAAAGTACCATTACTTACAGATCTCTGTCTAGGGACTGCATGAGTAAAGAAGTCCAAAAAAACTTTATGTACCAATGAATGCTTTATTACAGCTTCTCTGTAAGATAAGGAAAAAAGTAAACAGGCATTTGTATTTACAGAGTAATGTGAAATATTGGCATTCAACAGCACATGGAATTGTATTTGCCAGAGGCCTTAGGCTGTCATTTGCAGTAGTATTCAAGATTGTGCTTGCCAAAAAAAACAAGTTCTCAGCAGGACCTAGCTAAGTTATGAGTATCAAGTGTCTGTCTGTAGGGATAGAGACAGTAAGGGGAAGAAGTTTGAGCTTGTTTTTTTGAAGAACCTTTGGGTCTTACCACAAACTTAAAAGGGGCAAGTTGCGCTTATGTGTTTAATTAGTCACCAGGGTAAGAATTATTCTGATTTTGCCAATTTAAATGTCACCACTTCAAATGTATCCTTACAAGCGCCCCACACAATCGGCTGAGAGAAGCGTGCCATAAGTTGTTGTTCTTACTTTTGAGCCATTGGGGTAAGGATCTGTTTCATTTCATCCATAATGGCCTCCCGCTTTTCAGGCTGAGCTTCCAACACTTCATTCAGAGTCTGGTGATCTGGTGACTGAAATGAAGACAAACCACTATATTGAATTTTAATGACATCAAAGTTGCAGGAGCCAAGGGACAAGGAAGGAAGAAATTTAACCACACTATAAAACAATTTTGGGCAGAATCTAAAGGGGTGCTTACGCCTGCTCTGATTCCCTTACTCCTCACCAATTTCCATCGACAAGCAGGACCCACTGCTTGCGAAAGGAAAATTTAGCACTTCTAGGGCAACTGGAAATGAGCGAAAATGGTTGTTTCTGGAACAGGGTAGGTCGGAGCTTGCATAAGGGAGATCTACCGATGTACCCCAATCAAGAAACGAAAATTTCTGCTCACCACTTCCCAGACCCCCCGCTTGCAAAACGAATCAGTGGGGGCTTAAGTGCCCTGCTGGATTTTGCCCTGTATCTGCAGACAGATATTCTTAAATGTGGCATCGTGACTTCATTAAGTCCAATTCAGCGATTCAGAACATGCATAGGACTTCTGAAGAAAACCGGTTTCCTAAGAGTAATGCTGGGGGCAACTCCACACACATATCCCAAGAGACTAAGGAGAGCCATCTCTGAAACTGCACTGAACGAAAAAGCCTATGCTTACATTACAGCGTCCCACTGAACTCCAAATTAGGCAATGCAGAATTAAGTCACACTGAGATGACTTCTATGTAAGTACGTTTGGGATCACATTGTAATCTGCAAATGGAATCAGCAGGGTGGGGTGGTGCCTATTAAAGTGGCTGAAGCAGCCTTTATTCATCCAGCTTTTTAAAAGGTTAGAACAGCAGGTCTGAGTACTCATTACATTCATTTTCATAGCTACCATTTTCAAAGGAAGGTATGGTTTCTCATTAGTGTGCGAAGTAGAACTCCTGTTAATTGGTCTCTTATTAAAGAAAGCCACAAAGCATAATCTATAGCTCTTGAAGAATATGATAAAACACACAATGAAAGCAGAATTTCAGTAACGGCACATTAGTATTCATGGTTTCAAAGTTTTTCAAAGAACTTCATTAAACCTTAAATTCTAGTAGACATTAGAATAGTGCTATTCAGATCCCCAAATACTAAAATATCTAATAAATCAACCCCTTATTGAATGTAAACCAAGGATTACTTTTTAAAACTTTAAAACTGAACACTCTGATCAATGGGGGGGGGGGGCGGCATGCACGGTGGGGGGGCAGACCTGAAATGACCTGAAACTAAAAATAAATATGAAATGCTACTATAAAATTCCCTAACTCTTCAGTATTTCTGCCTGCAGGATTAGCATTGAACATTTCACACCAGACAAGTTAAAATATAGGTACAAGCCTTGAAAGTCAGCCTCTGCCATTAATTTGGACCAAGGCCAAATAATGCCAACCTCCAAAGAAGAGCAACACAGCATAGGTTCAAAGTCCAGTACATTTCTGAAGTAATTACTGTGATGCTCCTGCCCTGGATTCTACCTTTTCCAGCTTCCACTTGATGAAACTGAGAAGAAAACCACCTTGGGATGTCTGCCTCTGCTGGGTCAGTTGTTCTCACTAACATTCCAAGCTTCAGCCCTTTTTATGCTCTGGGTTAAAGAGACGCCCAATATGCCTAACTGGCTCCCTCTACCCAATACAGGAGGAGTAACATGGAAATATGTTTCTAATGGAAACACAGTAAGACAAACCAATACGTGGGATTTTGAAACTAAAAACAAGCAAATAAAATGTAATCAATACAAGAATTATATATTATTACTAATCAGTCTACCCTTGGTCCTAACCTCCCTGCCTACTCCATCCCTTCTAAATCCTATTCCCAATACCCCACTCACTAGACGTAGTTTCCTCAATCCCCAAGGACCTATCTGACTTCTGTCAGTTCATTCTTTTTATATCCTCAGAATACACACACACAGCCCCCCCCCCACCTTTCACTCACTCTCTAACACTCTATTAATCCTATCTTATCTGTGTCGCATTTAACAATGCAAACACATACATTAATATAACAGGCATATGTTAAAGGTAAAGGTGTCCCCAACCAGTCGTGTCTGACTCTAGGGTGTGGTGCTCATCCCCATTTCTAAGCCGAAGAGCCAGTGCTGTCCGAAGACGCTTCCGTGGTCATGTGGCCGGCGTGACTGAACACCAAGGTGCATGGAACCCTGTTACCTTTCCCGCCTATTTATCTACTTGCAATTTTTTGCTTTCAAACTGCTAGGTTGGCAGGAGCTGGGACTGAAGACGGGAGCTCACTCTGTCATGCAGCACTCGGGTCTCGAACTGCTGTCCTGCCGACCTTCCAGTCTGCAGTTCAGCGTCTTAACCACTAAGCCACCATGGCCCCATAGGCATGTTACAGTTACCTTAAATACACTCACTCACACACACACCAAGTATCTATGCATCTGGCTGCACCGCACTACAGCTTTAATGAAGGTACAAAGATATTAATTAGAATCACGTGAACCACAGATCTGTTTTAAAAATAGAAGATCTCTTAGTCTTCATCACTGCAAAGTTATTTGCAGGGTGGATGGAGAATTCTCTCTCTAATGCACAAACTGGGCAGATCTCTTCTGGCCCCAACAATTATCTACTCCAAGAAGGGTTCTAAAATGCAGGAGAGAAATACAGTTTTGTGGGTGGGGCAAGTCACATGGGCACCAGTGATGATGCATGTACTGAATAAAGACAGATGGGCACTCCTTCAGGACTCCTGCTCCAGAACTAAGTTGTTGCATTTTCCATTTACATTTGCCTGACCTTCCTTTTTTCTCTCATAACTCGCCCTATTTTTAGATGATAATGTGGGGAAAAGCTACAAAAACGTTTGTGAAAGAGCAAGCTGTCAAAATAGATTACCTTGTAGACTTGGAATGTATTCCCATAAAGCTCCTCTGTCAACATGTTTCTTTGCTCCAAAATGGCTTTGTCGTTGTATGCGTACTCTACCACAGCAGATGCCTCAGCATGGCGTAGCATCTTTCTCACCTCACCTTTAAAGCTTTTGATTATTTCTGCAATTTGTGGCTTTGTTCTGTTCCAGAAAGAAGTGTGAATATATGGATAGGAACAGCCAGCAGATCAGAACAAAAGAAAAGAAAAGCAGGTGAGCAACTTTTGATCAGCGCTCCCCAACCTAGTGTCCTCCAGATGTTTTCGCCTACCACTCTTATCAATGCTTGACCACTGGCCATGCTGGCTGGGGCTGACTCAAGTTGTAGTGCAACACATCTGGAGGGTGCCAGGTTGCAGAAGACTGTTGTAAGTGATCACTTTTTAAATACATCCCCCCAAAATTGCCCCCCCCACACACACACCCTACTCAGCAGGTCTAAATCACAGGCCTATCCTAGAATGACGAGGGCTCACACACTTTGGCTCTGCTTAGTAGCAAGCTATCACTTTTGGCTTCTTGTTATCAAGCCTGCCCTTCTCTGGAGTCTGCTGGCACATGTACCAACATGGGGCGGGGGGTTGTCAGTCTCCCATACTGACCTGGTCATTGCAGGACTGCACGGGTGAACACAGCCTGAAAGCTGGGCGGGGAATGTGTGGCCCTCCAGATGTTGGTGGACTGCAACTCCCATGAGCCCTAGCCAGCAGAGCCAATGGGGAGGGATGGTTCAGCAGTACCTGGAGGGCCACATGTTGCCCATCTCTGGTCTATAGAAACAACCTTGCCAAACAAACTGGGTTTTATTTGCATTGCGTATTGATCCGCAGTAGATTATGTCTATTGCTATGAGGAGCTGCTTTAGAAATATAAATTCAATTATTAATATAAACTAAGCCAGCCTTTTTTTTTTCAGACAAGCGCAGGCATTAGCAGTAGCCAGACACTAGGAGGAGACCAAAAAAATTATTTGCCTTCTTGAGCAACAGGCCTTTGAACAGACAAGGATTTTCCAAAGTGTGGCTATGACCTCAGCGGGATCATTAAATGGAACAAGTGGATTACAAATTCCTGTTCTAGCAAAGCCCATTTTAAGCCTCTCAAGACTGCTCCAACATAGGTCAGAAGGAGATGGGTAGCCTTGGGCCAAGTCATTCTAATTAGCTTTGCTCGCCAAGCAAGGATTTGAACAAAGGCATCCCAAGTTCAACTCCAACATTCTGTCCTTTCACACTGGGTCTCTGTGGCAGGCCTGGGTACTTCAAACTGGAGAGGAAGTCACGCAAGCAAAACAAGAATCGAGTATATGGATATGCAAGATACCTACCCGTACACAAGAAGTTTCTTCACAATATTTCTGGAATACTTGGACTTACTTAGTTCAGTGAAGCTTTCTGTGGGATGAGAAATCACACTGAGAAACTAACAATAACGAAGCGCTCTGCATGCAAAGGCTAAATATCTGAAAATTATACCTCTTAATTCATCAAACACTTCTTGCCGTTGCTTCTCATCGCCAAACTGAATGTAACACTGGATGACACGGGTTGAATCATGTGCAAATGCCATCTGTGGAGATAAATGAACCCATTACTTCAAGCCATTTAGGCAGCATTATATTCTGTGTAATTTAGTACATTTGTCTTTATAGATAGCTATTAATGATATCCCTGAAAGGAGACTAAAGCCAATTGGGGCTGTAACGACATAATACATCGACAGAGAAACAAACAGTATGGGCGCACTTAGAGTGGTAAAGCCCTGGGTGAGAAATAAGCTAACCCAATTTGAAGAAAATTGCTTCAATATTTTCACCACTCCAGTATTTGGCATTTCAAGTGTTATCTACCACCAATACGTATAAAAGAAATATCTGTTATAACCTCATTTGTTACATAGTATCACATTTCTTCTTCTTACACGCCCCAAGAGATATCATGGAATCTACTTTTGCAAAGATCACGATTAACTGTGAAGTACTGGGCAAAAAATGGGCGTGATCCAGAGAATTAGGGTTTTCCTACCTCTGTAGCCCCTTGTCCCACCTGGAAAGCTGTGCCTCAGGGCTGGGGACCTTCTGGTACGGTATGTGGTATGTGGTACAGGCTCCAACAGGAGGAAAGAATTGGTGGAAATGAGCAAAGGGCTGGATGATCTCGTCTGATCTCAGAAGCTAAGCAGGGTCAGCCCTGGTTAGTACTTGGATGGGCCACTGCCTGGGAATCAGGCTACCTGCATTTAGCAGGGGGCTGGACTTGATGGTCTTGTAGGTCCCTTCCAACCCTACGATTCTATGAAATGGGGGGGGGGGAGAGAGAAACAATTGTGCAAGTGGAAATACCTTCTATTTGCAAAAGGGACAGTTCTGGATCCTAGCCATCATCATATGGGCAAGGGCAGTGCAACTCAACAAACACTTTTTCACTATTCACCCACAAAATTGTGTTGCTGTTTTTTGCTTTGTAAATGTTGCTACACTTCTTACATTTTTAATTTTCCCACGAAGTAGCTCCTGAAGTTCACCCAACAGCTTCTTGCGCTTCTCCTTGTCACAGTTTTTCCTACCAAAACAAGCAGATCCAAAGGAAAGTCAATAATTATTTTCTTCTTGATAACTGAATGTCTTGAACTTTAAGAAGTTTGTTGGCATCTAATGCTAGGAAACCATTCTAAAAAATTGTTAAAGCGTTGTTCAGAAGCAAAAAGCAATATGTCAGCAGTATAAAGATTACAATATTTCATTACTCGCTTTTTGTCCATTCTAGAGCTCAAAAATTTACAATAAAAATCATGATTTGGGGACAACACACACATGCCAGGAAAGACGGCTAATAGCCAAATGTATTGAAGATGCAATGCTGCATACCCTCTACTTTCAACTCTAATGACAAAAGAAGGTTCAGTCACTTCAGTGAAATCTGCAGGGTGACTAATGACAAAGGTCTTAATCAACATTTGTCACATTGGTACAATGAAGTGAATGATGTGGGGAGGGGGCTCTCATTTTATCCTGATACCCACACTGCAAAGTAGATCAAGCCACGGGACAGTAACTTGCCCAAGGTCATCTAGAGAGTTTCAAGGCTGAGCGGGGATTTGAACCTGGGCTTCCAACATTCAAGCCAAACCCTCAGTAGTGCTGTTAGATGGCCAACCCCACGGGAGGCTCAGTTCACAGATAATCACCTTGTCCAAAATTTTCCTTGCAGTATGCAATACTTTACCTACATTTTTTAAAACCCTGACACATGTTACTTTGCTTATCAATAATAAGCAAAACAAAACAAACATACCAATTTGCATCCTATAGTCCATCCATAAGATACAGGAGTAAACAAGGTCTGCACATGCACTACAGTGATGCGGAAGGCAGAAATCCAAGTGCAGCGTTAGGCAAGAGAAAATACAACTCATGTCATTATTACCGTCGCAGAGTTTCCCAAATCTGCTTTCCCTTCAGCACTGCATCATAGTTGGTTTTGTCATTCAGCTGTCGGCTCTGCTTCAGTTCCTTCTTTTTCTTCTTGATGTCATCCCACTTAGGCTTCTTAGGCTGCAACCCTGATGATTAAAAACTAGAATGTAATTTTTTTCTAGCACATGAACAGGCATTAAATGCCATCTGAGCCAATTAAACAGCGCCAATTATTTGGTGCAGGCTACTCTGTTTATGGGATTTTATCCAACACCAAGTCTCTTCTAATCAATTCTCATCCATTTTGCCTCTGCTTACAAATCCAACAATTTCAGTCTTGAAGAAAGAATCAGTTTTTGATTGTAACAGCTTATTTTGAAACAGTAACTACAACTTATGAAGCAGCATCATGGCAAGTCAAACCATGGGTCCATCTAGCCCAAGTCTACTCCGAAAGTATCCAAGATCTTTCCCAACTCTTCCACCCAAGCCTTTTTAAAAAGAAAAATCAAATGCAGAAGTCAAAAAAATGAGGAACCTTCTGAATGCAAAGCATGTGCTCTTATCACTGAGTTTTGGCCCCTTTTATCATGCCCATATTAAAGATGTGAGCTTGCGCAAGACAAGTTCAGGAAATTAAGAGCTTGAACTGAAATCTGAATTTGAGACTCATGGCTCATGCCATGGCAAGTCTCCTGCTGCTGCCATCTAACAAACATGACAAGGCCCAGTCTTGGAACTGAAAAGGTGGGTGGGAGATCATCCCAGCAGTTGAGTGGCAGTCACTGCACCCTCCTCAGCTCCAATGTTAGGAGGAAGGTTTGAGATTTATTACCTTTATTATTTATTAAGAATATTTATAAACCACCAGGGTGGTGTACAAGAGTATGGCCAAAGTAGTCACTGTTTGGCTGCTATGTTGAGAGGCACTGGACAATCTCAGCTGAGGCTTATAATTTTTTAATAATGCATCATGAAGACAGTTGTTGTTGTAGTATCCACTATTATACTGAAGTGTATTTTCCTTTGATAAACATACTTTAAAGAGAAGAAAACTCACCTCCTTCTTTATCATCTTGAAGTTTACGCTTCTTGGATAACTTTTCTGATAGTTGTTTACTCTTGAATTGTTTCACACCAGTTTTACCAGGCTTTTTGTTTCCTCTTTCAAATGTCTTAGATTTAAACTTGGACTTGGTGTCTTCCCCATCTTTTCTATTGAATCTCTTTGGAAAACCAGGATCTATTTCAATGTTTAAATTTTAAAAAATTATCCTAGAACCAAAACTGTACCTGTTTATATCTAAGATTATTATATACTTACAAGCCCTCTTGATAATTGGTATTGTAATTCAGAACTGCTTCTAATTTTCCCATAAATTTAACACGTTTAAGTGTACATAAGTATTAACATTCATACTGTACTTAGATATTAATACACATTTTTAAAAAGTGAAAACCCTCTTGACTCTTCAGATTGTTGGATAAAAAAGAAGATTTAACATTTGGTGGTCTTAAATACATGCAGTTATGATATTAGAGAACGTTTTTGCAGAGAATACATCTGATGCCATCCTCTATTCCTTATGCTAGTGTGGTTAAGACAACAGTTATATCTTAGAGAACATAGAAGTGCTATGTGGACAAATTCATATCAAACAGCCTTCCATTTCCCCATTTGTACATACAGTTAAGGCTGCAATCCTATGCATGTTTAGACAGAAAAAGGACCTACAACTCCCAGCATCCCCCAGCCAGCACAGTTTTTTTCTGTCTAAAGGTGCAAAGGACTGCACTCTAAGAGGAAGAAAGATGGCTTTCTTACTCACTACCCACAGTCTTCAGGAATGCATTCAAATTCCCACCAGTCAGCAACATCTATTCATCATGAGCAACACAGAGCATATAAAACGGCTGCAATATTTACTACACTTACATGGAAAAGAGTTCCAATTAAATAGGTTGGATTTACTTACTTCCATGAATACATATTTGAAGAGAACTGGAAAAAGTGCCATCACTAGTTCTGGCAAGGCAAAAAAAGGTCTAGGAAAATATCAGGGAGACTATAAATGGCACACATTTAAAGTATAACCATTTCTTTCCTGTTCCTACTTGTGTTACATTTGTATCCCACCTTTGCAACATATAGTTTTCAAGGGGGCTAACAGCAATAAAATACAAAACACCATTCAAAACCATAAAAGTCAGGTAAAGTAAAAGCAATAAAAGCAATACACAGAATTAATTCAACTAATTCTTAGATGATAATGTAAGACACCAATAGGTGGATATGGAGTGGACAGCAACAACTAAAATAATTCAGGCTCTCAGCCACTGCCAATGCACCTGGAACAGCCACCATGTGGAAGCTACTTTAAATTGCTATCCATAGTGGCTGTGTCCGTATGACAAACTGTTCGTGCACAGTGGCTTGCCATGGGAATCTGCTGGTGTCCATCATGCATTTCTGAAGGTTTGTGGTGGAACGCAAGATTTCTGAAGGTTTCATCTTTAGGAAAGATAGTATTCGTCTTACCGTTATTCTTTTTAAACTTCTTTTTACCAGGGCCTGCTTTTCCACCTTTGCCTATAAATTTCCTTTTACCTTTAGCTTCCATTTGGTTAGTGCTGCAAAACATAGAAAATGTTAGTTATTGGTTGTGATACCCTACCCCCATATGTATGCAGTATAGGACTGCAGAGATTTTATAAACTTAAAGCCGCAATGGCTCATTTGAAATATCTGTTAATACTGTTTTTTGTTTCTGTTTTTAGCAGCTAATCCTCTTCCTTTGCTTGTAAGAATTTGGCATCTCAATTACTGAGAGAGAAACGGTGAATCATTACAGTATCTTGGAAAAGGAACCTGCATCTTTGACCTGATGTGACAAGCAATTTAAAAGGCAAAAAAAAAACCCCTAATCTACTAAGACAACAGAAAGCGATGGAGAAAATAATAACATGATACTATAAGCACATAGGGGCCATAGGATGTTTCAGATCTCCCCCTCTGAGGGCAAAGAGAGAAGTCCAACCTCACAACCCCCCCTCTCAGCTGCTTCAGAATCATCGGCAGCCCTGGCTTCTCTGACCCAGGTAGAGGAAAAAGGGGGTGTTCCATGGGAGTGGATCAGGGAAGGTTTGGATCCCCAAGATCCACAGGCTTCCTATTACCCAACAAGGGTGTGGGGAGTGCTGCACCTTGACAGCCACCAGCAGAACTTGCCATTAGTTGGTCGAAACTGTAGGGTGGGCACATGTCCCACTTTACAGAGCACAGTCCTCTGTTCAAAGGGCTGTCAGAGTACAGTTCTCTGTTTGGAGGCATCCTTTACTGAAAGAGCTTTCCAGCCCAAGTCTGGTTTAAAGATA
This sequence comes from Heloderma suspectum, assembly GCF_057233095.1. NCBI lineage: Eukaryota > Metazoa > Chordata > Lepidosauria > Squamata > Helodermatidae > Heloderma > Heloderma suspectum. The sequence continues at coordinate 104,197,446 of NC_139459.1, forward strand.
AAAGAACTAGACGAAGGGAAGGCAGGAGCCTCGAAGATGTCCATCAGTTAGTACCCAGGCAGCAGATTGCACAGGTAAGTAAACAGGTCATGTCGTCACCACCCTCCCTGCTACGGTGAGATGTACTGTATTTCTACCCAAGTTACAGTTGTATTTCAAGGTTTGCATTTCTACATAAAAATTGGTACTTGCACATTTTACACAAAACGGTGTCCTCTTTCGGTGATGCATGTCCTCTTTTGGGACAACGCGTAGGTGGCCACCCTTTACGGCAGGCTGATTGGAAAGCGGAGGAAAACTAACCCAAACACGCTGCCAGGAGACCCACTAGGTGCCCGTAAGTGGCGTTTAACAGCCCTTCACCGTCAGCGCCAGCCTGCACATGGCGACACAGAAGGCAGCCCCACTGAGCTCAATAGGGCGTACTCCCCGGGGAGCAGGAATACCAGCTTTCCTCAACCTGAGGTGTTCGGCTACAATTCCCATAATCCCCCAGCTAGCTAGGAGGGAGGATTATGGGAGTTATAATCCAACAGGCGCTAGGCTGGCGTGTAGGGCGGCAGCCGCAGCCAGGCTGAAGGAGCAGGGCCCGCCCGGCGCTCTCTAGGCTACGAGAGCGGCTCCCGACCCCGACCCGCCACGCCAGCCCCGAGCACGCGTCGTCTCCCCGCGGAAAAACTCACCCGCCGGCCGCACGTGCTCGCCTCTGGCCGAACACCGCCCTCCGCCTCTCTGGGCTGCTTTCCCCCGTTGGCCCACGGGAAGCTCGGGGGCGCGACAGTGTCATGAGCGCGTTGCCGTAAAGCAGCCCGTGGGAGTTGGGGGAACAAGGAAAAGACGGCCGCACTTCCGGTTCTCCGCCGGGCCATACCAAAAGAGCAAGGCCGGCACCATAGAGATTTGAAGGCAGAGCGGGAGACCTCCTCCTGTTCCGCATCCGGCTCTTGCCCAGCATGGAACCGGAAGTGGGGGGGTTGTGTGCAAGCTCTATGGTCCCAGGTACGCGCCCATCACTTGGCCGGCGGTGCTTGCTTTGTCTCGGCGAGGCTGCGGCGCGCTTCATCCACTGACAAAGAAGAGGAGAGTAATGCCCGCCTCCCGGCTTCCGGCTTCATTGGGGCATGAAAATCTTCATTTTATCCGGGCGGGGGGACCATCCCAGGCGGGCTTGCGTAGGAGTAAGGTCCGTAGAGCTAATTGGGACTTTCCTGAGAGCAACCGAACTGTGGTGCCGGAGAAGACTCTTGCAAGTCCCCTGGACTGCAAGGAGGTCAAATCAGTCCATCCTAAAGGAGATCAACCCCGAGTGCTCATTGGAAGGACAGATACTGAAGCTGAAGCTCCAATATTTTGGCCACCTAATGCGAAGAGAAAACTCCCTGGAAAAGACCCTGATGCTGGGAAAGACTGAAGGCAAAAGGAGTAGGGGATGACAGAGGATGAGATGGCTAGATAGCATCGCCGATGCAATGAATATGGACTTGAGCACGCTCCGGGAGAGAGCGCAGGACAGGAAGGCCTGGCGTGCTATGGTCCATGGGGTCACGAAGAGTTGGACACGACTGAACAACAACAACTGAGAGTAAACACGCCTCGGGTTGTGCTGAAATAAGAGGGAACTGACTCTGAGTCGGGGGAGGATGTAGGGGGCGATGAAGATGGAAGTTTAACTAGATTTACCTTTGCTGCACCCTGAGATGTGGTGGATCTCTCTGAGCTGCGCTGATTTCAACCTGACTCTGTGATTATTTCAGGTGGTCACGGCTGCAGTCCTGTACCCACTTACCTGAGGCTGAGCACCGCTGAGCACTGCGGCGCCTGGAACAGCCTCCGAGGCTTCAGAGGATTGTGCTGTCAAAGACACGGACGCTGTTAGTGAAATGATCTGCATCACCGTTCATGCTATTGACAATTCTACAGCAACTTGATGGCATTTATATTCTGAAACATTGCAGTGGAGAGGCGTATCTGTGACATCTTCAATAAACATTAAATAGGTGACTACCCTTAAAGCAGGCTTCCCCAACTCGGTGCTCTCAAAATCTTTTGGACTTCAACTCCAATCAGCCCCAGCCAGCATAGCCAATGGTCAGGAAGGCTGGGAGTTATTTTATTATGTATTGGGTTTTTCAAGGTGCAGTCCCAGCATTGCTGGCTGGGGCATGCTGGGAGTTGCAGGACTCTTTTTTGTCTAAAGAAGTATAGGATTGTGCCTGTAGTCACTTTCCCCTTTAAACACAAGTCAAGGCGACTTACAAGAAGTTCAAAACACAACATTTAAATCAGCTAAGAACAATGTCCACTAAAATTCCATTTGGAGTTGTAGTCCAAAACATCTGGAGGGTGCCAAGTTGGGGGAAGACTGCCTCAAAGCCTTTATGAAAGAACTGTAGTTCACGATAAGTCCCATCTGAAAGATAGACGTCATAAATACAAGGTGGTTGTAACCCCCACCCCAACCTGCAATATGGGGGTAATAACACTAGACTCTATTGCAGGGTTGTTGTAAGCCACTCCTTTTCAGATTCATCACCCCCGCCCCAAACCAGAATATAAGACAGTATCTCTCAGACACAACCTTCTAATAATTCTGAACACTTTTATGTCTCTCTTCCTAGGACAGGAAGTGTCTGCTGGGCGATCTTAAAAAAAACTGTTTAAAACTAAAAAAAACAGATGAATCCCATTTTACACATACAGCAACCCTGAACTTGAAAGAACTTGCACTTCTGTCTTAGATTCTTGCATGCAGCAGGGGAGATGGGCAGGAAGCAAACCAGACGCTGTGAAATCACTGCAAAATCCTGGCCTTCTACATTACTTTGCCTCTAGACAAGGCAAAGGAGGCAAAAGGGCTTCGGGGTGTTGTTATGCGTGTGGTCATAGAAGGCCCCATGGATAGGTTTGGGATAGGAAGCTGGCGCTAACAAATTCTGGCATTTAGCGCTGAATTTTAACAAACATCAAAGTTCTCATGATAATTATCTCATTTTCCCTGAAAATATAGGTACCTTCACTAAGATAGGGTAAAGAAATTATATTCCCAAAACTACTTAAGATTTGACCTGGACCAAACCTGCTTCCTCCAGTTGCCAATACAGAGGCAAAGAAAGGGTGTGGTAGAAAATGTGGCTATGGGAAAGATGCTTGCTATGGACCATTTTGGCGAATTTAAGATCTCACCATTCTCTGGTAGAGCTCTTGTACCTTTCCTGCCTGTGTGACAGTCAGAAATCCAACCACTAAAGCATGCTGTGGAAACCTCTGCCTGTTGAATTACTTCCTATCATGCAACCATTAAAGCTCCAGCAGAAAAAAGTGACATCCTAGTCATCACTGTGATACTACTGCCATGGTGCAGTTCACCCAGTGGGTTTGTTTCCAATGCTATGCTGTGTTTGTTTTATCTAAGCTTAAAGGATTAATTGGTGCCATTACTGAATAATGCAGGAAACAATATGAGAATTGACTTTTGAACAGGGTTGTCCCTGTAACTGAGGTTTTAGTGTTGACGCTCTTGTCTTTAAACAGACATTTCTTGAGTCAGGCCATATGTAAACCATCAGGTTTCTTGTTTCAGTTCAGAGAAATGTCATCTGCATTGAGACTGTGCATTAATTATTTTATATGGTTAATGAATTAGCTAAAGGACTGAAAGCAAAACAGTTGCCCAAATAAAAAAACTGAAGCAGTTGTTTACCACTTTGTCAAGCCTTTTTCCTTCTCCTTGTTTGAACAAGCTGGATTACACGTGAAGAAAAGGCTAAAGTGTAGATGTCCAAAAACGGTGTGCATTTTTTTCTGGAGTCACATCTCAGCATTTTAGGGCACAATCCTATGCATGGTTAGACAGAAAAAAAGTCCTACAACTCCCAGCATTCCCCTGCCAGCATGCTGGCTGGGGAATGCTGGGAGTTGTAGGACTTTTTTTCTGTAAACATGCATAGGATTGTGCCCTTAATCGCTTTGCTGTTCAGTAAGGAATATACTCACCACCAGATGGCATTAGCATCTCAAATACCATAGACTCGAGGGCAAGCAAAGCTACTGTTTCACTACATTTGATAGGGTACTCGCTCAGGTATAGCGATAGTCCCATCATTTGCAAAGGTTAAAGCAACCAACATATATATATGTGTTACTATCTTTGCATCTGGTAAAGTGGGCTTTATTTAAATTTGTTAATCTTTAAGGTACCACCAGACTCTATGTTGTTTTTCCTGCATCAGATTAACGCGGCAGTCCCTCTGGAAATGGCCCTTGCTTTGTTTTACTAAGCTTCCCCCTCGATGACATGTTCACCCCTAGGACCACTCTCAGCCTGATCTCCCACACGGGGCTGCCCGCATTGCCTGAGTCCATATACACACCAGTTGTGCTTCTACAGACACGCAATGTCACCTGCCTTTAGATCGTCCAGGCCCTGACGCACAGCTTGGAAGCGGGAGGTGGTGGCTGGTGGCTTCTTGTGGCAGCGAAGTGCCAGCATCAGTGGGGGAGGGCTTGCAACTGTGCAGAAATGCTTCACCTCCCTCAAGGCCCACTTGCACTCACTTAAATGGTCAAGAGGACTAGGGATGGATGGATTGCGGTAAATCCAATATGTCTGTGTTTCATGGATTGCCAGCCATCTTTCAGCCCATTGTCTGTTCATTAATGGAACTGGAATTCTTTTACCAGAATTTCATTCTACTTGTGCTAATTCGCATTGGTGCTAATGCACACTTGCACTACTGCACATTAGTTAATGTGAATTAGCACTACCCCCCACCCCCAGTGAAACACCAGTCTGCAAATCCACGTGACTCGGAAAAAGCCAGTCTGCAGTATCTGCAGGTCAGATTCATAGAAATCCTAAGTCCCTTGAGTCCACTGTGGATTTCTTCATCAACCCTAGAAAGGACAGAGGATCCTACTCTATGCACCCCCTGCAATGATGGTGCAGGAAAAACCTAATGATAAAACATTTAAGAACCAATAATATGCAACTGTCATCCCTGACCATTGGCCAGGTTGGTTTGGCCTGATGGGAGTTGGAGTCCAACACAGTGGAGGCTGGTGGCTCCAATTTCGGTGGGGCTAAGAATCCATTCTGGGTTTCCGTCAGAACCATCCTCCACTGTGTTGGACTCCAATTCCCATCAAGCCCAACCAACATATTTTGGGGATGGGGTTCAGCACCTTTAGAGATCTGGCTGGTTCTGACTGAAATCCAGAATGTGGTGGTTTTCACTGCATCTATACTTTTTTTTTTTTTAATCATGGTTTGGTAAATGAAAAACTACCTGTAGTTGTTATGAATGCAAAGATCTATCTTAAGCTTGTTGGTGTTTGCACTTCAGTTCTGCAGATGATTTTATTCTAGCTAAAGACAGACAACCATCAAACCCCCTAGTTTCTTAGCAAACATGTTTTTAAAAAATAAACTCTGGATTTCCATTTATAAGCTTCTAAAATTCTCCCTTCTGCAGTGTTCTCAACAGGGGAAAGAGAAAAGAGGATTAATGGATTACTCACTTTGCTGTGATTATATGCAATCCCCTATTACACGTGGTAAAAACACTTCTGTGTAAAGAACAGAACCAGCCGTGTTTTGTCTCACTTCTACATCAGACCATCAGACCCAGTTTTTATGTTTTGCTTTATTTTTGTGTTTTTAAGCAGTTCAGGAATTGTGAGTCCTAATGTCTGTTCAAATTTGGCAATATTGCACTGAAAACAGACGTCACAAACTGCATTTTGATTAATATGCAAAATCTGGCTAGTACATGTCATTGTAAGTGTACATCATTTGTTCACTTTTGCCCCTTGGTAAGGTGATCAGACTGAGATTTTTAGTTTCATGCTTAATTTACAATTCACAGCAGATTCACACTCTACAAAACCAAGGCGAAAACTGGCGCTTTCCCACCTGCTCATGAGCACTCTCTAGCAGATTATAGTGTTCATCTGAATCACACTGGAAAGAACCACTCCTGTGTACCTCTGCTGATTTTGGCTCCCTCAGAGCGGAGCCCTTTCATTGTTGCCCTGGCTGGGTGGGAACCCCTTCTCGGTATGCAGCTTCTGCATGGCTAGGCTAATGTTTAAACAGCCCTCCACATGGGTGGGTTCCAACCCTATGGGTCCTCACCTCAGAATGGACACCCCAACAGGTGGAAAGAAAAATCCATGTACTTGGGCTATTCAGACGTTACCGCTATGGAAAAGCAGTTCCCACATGACTAGGGTAACATTTAAAGGGCCCAAATATTAATTTTTGATGTGAAAAAACAACTACATGCTCTGCACATGTACTTTTTTTCCCTTTTTTCCTTTTGCAAAGTCTGCTGCAATAAGCTCAATGCTTGTAATAGTTATTTAAAAACAACATTGTTTAGGCTTTTAAATGCCAGAAGCTCTTGGATACCTGCCATTTTGATGGTCATTATTCACTGCTTATTTTCAGTTAATTCTGTTTTGAGATGAGTGCCTTTGGACTCAATGGCCTGAAGGATTTGCCAAATGCAGTTCTTTAAAGGGCACCTTCAACACATCCAGATGCTACTTGCTGGTTGTCTTTTTGCAGCCATGGGGCCATCTGTAGAGCTAAAGAGTCTATTCCACTCTTATCTAAAGGCTTTAGAAATCTGCACTGATTTCAAAGGACTGGAAATAGTAAGGAATTTTGGAATTCTGGTCTCACTTTCCAAAAGAGAAGCTGAAGCTTTCTATTCCGCATTCTTTTTTATATGTGTGACGGCAGCTTCCTATCAGTATCTTTGGTCTGGAGATAGCATCTCTGAAGATGGCAAAGTGTAGCATTGATTGTATAAGGGAACAATCCTATGGCTGCTAGTCAATGGCTAGATGTCCATAGGATATGTGGTTTTCCAGGAACTGACCTCGGAGCCCATGCTCCGAGGCCAGTTCCTAGAGAACCGACCTTCTCCCCCTTCCGCACGGCCCTGCGCTCTGAAGAGGAGCACGGAGTGGCAAAAATGGGGCATTCTGGGGGGGGGTGTTCTGGGGGGGGGAAGGTGGAAATGCCGGTACAACACATCCTATGTGTCATCCAGGAGCCTCCTCCCCCACGCCACCTTCCCACAGCTAGACAGCCGAAATCAGCTGTCTAGCTGCAAATGCAGGGCAGCAGAAATGTGGAGGGAATGATCCCCTCTGTGCTTCTCCTGCCCTGCATTGGATAGGCGGTCACCTCCGAGTTCGGAGGCAGCCACCTACCTGCATAGGATTGTGCCCTAAATGTCTGTTCCATTTTGTATAATTAGTTAATATATGTAAATTGCATGCTTTCCTGAATGAAGGATATTTATATATTTATTTATTTATTGGATTTGTGCCCTGCGTTTCTACCAAGAAAACTGGCACTCAAGGAGGCTTACAGTCATAAATAAAACTAGATTAAACAATAATAAAATAAACGTATTGCAACACAATTAAAAACACAACAATTACTGAATAAAAACAGCACCCAACCCAACAGACCTGCTTACACACCAAAGGCCTGCTTGAATAAAAAGGTCTTTGCCTGCTGACAGAAGGACAGTAGAGAGGAAGCCAACCTAGCCTCCTCTCAGCAGAGAGAGCTGCACAAACACACTCCTGGCTGAATTTCAGTTCAGGACCGAGTCCAGGAGTACACACCTGAGTCTTCAAGGGAGTGTAACCCCATCCAGCAAAGGCTGAGTCCCTTTTACCTGATCTGCATTTCCACTAAGCAGCTTTGTCTTGTCTGGATTAAGCTTTAATTTGTTTGCCCTCATCTAGTCCATTACCGACATCAGAGACCCATTTAGAACTAGAACAGCTTCCTTGGATTTCGATGGAAGGAAAAAGTTGGATTTCATTGTCATACTGGTAATACCGCACCACAAAACTCTGGACAATCTCTCCCAGTGCTTTCATGTATATGTTAAATAGCAAGGGGGATAAGATGGAACCCTGAGGGACACCACAGACCAATGACCATGGCATTCAACAGGAATCCCCCAGCACCACCTTCTAAAATCACCCCTCCAAGAAGGACCAGAGCCACTGTATAACAGTGCCTCCCAGTCCCACCTCAGGCAGTCGGCCTCAGTTATGGAGGCCCTAAGCTTTAAGGTATTTAGAGCTTTAATGACCACCTTGAATTGTGTTCAGAAATGGACAGGTAGTTGTTTCAAAACTTGTGAGATATGATTAGGGATGGACCAATCTGACAATGTTGGTTTCTCAATTTCTCATTTTTCCAGTTTTAAGTTTGGTTCATTCAAAATTCATTGAGAATTTTCCGAATCTTAAGTTCAGCATGTTTTTAAAAAGTTTGCATGAAAATTCATAGCCACTTTTGTACACATTTCTCCTAATAAGTGCATTTTGTCTGCAGTTTTGCCTAACATATACATTTTTTGCAAATAATTTTCCTAACCCAAGGTATTTGAATATTATTTTCATGAATATATGCATTTTTGTACACGTTTTGATTGAAGAACCCCATTGCAAAATTTGGAGAAGTGCGAATTGCGAAGGGTGAACTGAGTTGCAGTTCACCTATTGGTTCATAAGTGCAAAACTAAGTTCACATTAAAATGCAAACCAAACTAATTTCTCTTTCATCCCTAGATATGACCCATTCAACAGGTCCTACTAAGTAATCTAGGATGACAGTGCCCACGAAAAGCTCCCTCTGCTCTACAAAAATGGTTGTTTGCACACAGACACTGACTGGGTATTAACTTGACTGATGGGGAAAACATGGATTGGGGGATGTGCAGCCACCATCTTTTTTAAAGCTGATAACGTAGTGTGAAGTGTCAGTGTGTCATGTTGATCACAGAGCATGAGCAATATTGGATCAAATTTTCCTTCAGAACCAATGCCAAGCTTTGAGGCACAGAGCTCACAATCTGAATAAGAAGGAAATGCAGAAGTGTGCGTCTACTCTCACCAAAAGATATTCAGGGCATAAAAGTTAATTTGCATTGAGAAATGCCAAGACAGAACATTAGCTGGAGTAGCAGATGAACCATCAGTAGGCAGCATGAGCCAAAGAGCGTTACTGAGAAGCACAGCCATGACGTACACATGTAGCTTGGACTTCATGCTGGCATCACCGTACCACCCTGCCCAATGTTTCTTTTGTTCTGGGAAAAGCTGCTCAGGCAAGAGGCTCATGGCAACTAGGAACAAGAGGATCCTGGCGTTAGTAGGCGAGGCTACCTGCCTTTATTGTAATTGAAGTTCATTGACCTGTGTGTGTCTTCTATGATAATTTAATCAAAGAGGACAGTTGTCCTCCAACAGCATGCAAAACTTGGGAACCCTGGATAAATGCAAATGCCTTCCTAACTACCAAGTCACCATCCTAGTTCAACAACCCACAGGAATACATTTACATTGGCCAATCTAGAGCCTTGACAGGAAACATGGCCCAATCCTGAAGCACCCTCAGTCCTAAGGACAGATCCGCGGGTTAAAGCACTCCCTGGCCACCCCTCGTCGTACCCTTTTGTTCTGTATACCGCTATCTACCTCTCTCAAAAGCATGGTTTTTGTAATGTGTAAACAGCTTTAATTCAGTCAAGTAGCCAGGAACCCAAAAGAAGGTATCATTTCATTCCCCAGAGCTGAGCATTGATCCCTCTGTTCTACCCCATCCTTACCCCACACAAAGTCATTGTCCCTTCATTTGATGTCTATAACTACCCTTGGGTCTGGGCACCCTGGTGCACTCCTTTATCATGGGCTCAGGGCGGACGAACTTTGTGTCACACACAGCTCCGAGAATTGCCCAGAGTTGGTTTGGCTCTTAGCCTGTTCCTTGTGATCCTTCCAGCACTCTCCCTCTCCTACTCTGGTGCCTAACTCACATTCCCAGTGCCAGAGTTCCTCTGCTCTTGCTTGAACCACCTGGCTCAGATGGAGCTTCACTCCCTATGGAGCACCCATTGTGGCTTTTCAGCTGACTTCCATTTATTTGGTGCAGCCCAATCACACTGTGAGCACAAAAGATCTGCCTGAGTCATCTGAGGTCTCCCATTCTAGGTACATGACCACAATCATGAGGCCACCGATCTTGTTGTAGGTTCTTGGGATCTCAAGGAGCCACTCCTTACAGTAGAGGAGAAAGTGGGGACAGTTATGACTTGCTGAAGTCCAAGCACCCTAGTTTATTTCTCTGAAAGACAAGCTGGGAGCCTAGGACATTGTGCTAAGGCAGCCTTTCCTCAATCTGGTGCCCTCCAGATATTTTGGAAGTCAATCCCCATCAGCTCCAGCAAATAATGAGGAATGCTGGGAGTTGTGGTCCAAAACATCTGGAGGGCTCCAGGTTGGGGAAGGCTGTGCTAAGCTGTTCTAGGGTGTCAAGCCAGGTACAACTGCACACATGCTAAACTAGTGCCCCTTCCATGAATCCTTCCCTATGTTCCCTTGCCTCTCCCCATGTTTGTTATTTCCCCTTCATGGATCACTGCCTTGTTGTGGCGAAGGGGCTTGCGTAACTCAGTGAAGCCATAAGCTATGCCGTGCAGGGCCACCCAAGATGGACAGTTCATGGCAGAGAGTTCTGACAAAATGTGGTCCACTGGAGAAGGAAATGGCAACCCACTCCAGTATTCTTGCCAAGAAAACCCCATGGAACGTATCACAAGGCTAAAAGATATGACGCCGGAAGATGAGCCCCTCAGGTTGGAAGGTGTCCAATATACTACTGGGGAAGAGCAGAGGGTATTTCCAAGTAGCGCCAGAAAGAGTGAAGCGGCTGGGCCAAAGCCGAAAGGACACTCAGCTGTGGATGTGTCTGAAAGTGAAAAGAAAATCCGATACTGTAAAGAACGATATTGTTTAGGAACCTGGAATGTCAGATCAATGAATCAAGGTAAGCTGGAGGTGGTCAAACATGAGATGGCAAGATTGAACATCGACATCTTGGGAATCAGCGAACTAAAATGGACAGGCATGGGCGAATTTAATTCTGGTGACCATCATATCTACTACTGTGGGCAAGAATCCCTTAGAAGAAATCGAGTAGTACTCATAGTCAACAAAAGGGTGGGAAAAGCAGTACTGGGGTACAATCTTAAAAATGATAGAATGATCTCAGTACGAATCCAAGGCAAACCATTCAACATCACAGTAATTCAAGTCTATGCCCCAACCACTGAGGCCGAAGAAGCTGAGGTTGATCGGTTCTGTGAAGACCTACAACACCTTCTAGAACTAACACCAAAAAAAGATGTCCTCTTCATCATAGGGGATTGGAATGCTAAAGTAGGAAGTCAAGAAATCACCGGGATAACAGGCAAGCATGGCCTTGGTGTACAAAATGAAGCAGGACAAAAGCTAATAGAGTTTTGCCAAGAGAACACGCTGATCATAGCAAACACGCTTTTCCAACAGCACAACAGACGACTCTACACATGGACATCACCAGATGGTCAATATCGAAATCAGATTGATTATGTCCTTTGCAGCCAAAGATGGAGAAGCTCTATACAGTCAGTAAAAACAAGACCTGGAGCTGATTGTGGCTCAGATCATGAGCTTCTTGTTGCAAAATTTCGTCTTAAATTGAAGAACGTAGGGAAAACCACTAAACCATTCAGGTGTGACCTAAATCATATCCCTGATGAATATACAGTGGAGGTGAGGAATAGATTTAAGGGATTAGACCTGATAGACAGAGTGCCTGAGGAACTATGGACAGAGGTCCATAACATTGTTCAGGAGGCAGCAACGAAATCCATACCAAAGAAAAAGAAATGCAAGAAAGCAAAGTGGCTGTCTGAATCTGATGAGGCTTTACAAGTAGCTGAGGAAAGAAGGGAAGCAAAAAGCAAGGGAGAAAGGGGAAGATATATCCAACTGAATGCAGAGTTCCAGAGAATAGCAAGGAGAGACAAGAAGGCCTTCTTAAATGAACAATGCAAAGAAATCGAGGAAAACAACAGAATGGGAAAGACTAGAGATCTCTTCAAGAAAATCAGAGATCTCAAGGGAACGTTTTGTGCAAAGATGGGCATGATAAAGGACAAAGAAGGCAGGGACCTAACAGAAGCAGATGAGACTAAGAAGAGCTGGAAAGAATACACAGAAGAACTATACAGGAAAGATCTGAATGTCCCTGATAGCCATAATAGTGCGGTCACTGAACTTGAGCCGGACATCCTCGAGAGTGAAGTCAAGTGGGCCTTAGGAAGCATTAGTAACAACAAAGCTAGCGGAGATGACAGTATTCCAGCTGAGCTATTTAAAATCCGAAAAGATGATGCTGTTAAAGTGCTGCACTCAATATGACAACAAATTTGGAACACTCAACAATGGCCGCAAGACTGGAAAAGGTCAGTTTACATTCCAATTCCAAAGAAGGGCAACGCCAAAGAGTGTTCAAACTACCGCACAATTGCGCTCATTTCACATGCCAGCAAGGTGATGCTCAAAATCCTACAAGCTAGGCTTCAGCAGTATGCGAACCGAGAACTACCGGAAGTACAAGCTGGGTTTTGAAGAGGCAGAGGAACGAGAGATCAAATCGCCAACAATCGCTGGATCATGGAGAAAGCAAGAGAATTCCAGAAAAACGTCTATTTCTGCTTCATTGACTACGCTAAAGCCTTTGATTGTGTGGATCACAACAAACTGTGGCAAATTCTGAAAGTGATGGGAATACCAGACCACCTTACCTGTCTCCTGAGAAACCTGTACAAGGGTCAAGAAACAACAGTAAGAACCAGACATGGAACAACCGAGTGGTTCAAAATTGGGAAAGGAGTACGACAAGGCTGCATATTGTCACCCTGCTTATTTAACTTATATGCAGAGTACATCATGAGAAACGCCGGGTTGGATGACTCACAGGTCGGAATTAAGATTGCTGGGAGAATTATCAACAACCTCCGATATGCAGACGATACCACCCTAATGGCAGAAAGCGAAGAGGATCTCAAGAGCCTCTTGTTGAGGGTGAAAGAGGAGAGTGCAAAAGCTGGTTTGAAACTCAACATTAAAAAAACTAAGATCATGGCATCTGGCCCCATCACTTCCTGGCATATAGAAGGGGAAGAAATGGAAGCAGTGACAGATTTTACTTTCTTGGGCTCCAAGATCACCGCAGACAGTGACTGTAGCCATGAAATTAAAAATGGGAGGAAAGCTATGGCAAACCTGGACAGCATAGTAAGAAGCAGAGACATCACCTTGCCGACAAAGGTCCGTCTAATCAAAGCTATGGTTTTCCCAGTAGAAATGTATGGCTGTGAGAGCTGGACTATAAGGAAGGCTGAGCGCCGAAGAATTGATGCTTTCGAACTGTGGTGCTGGAGAAGACTCTTACGAGTCCCCTGGACTGCAAGGAGGTCAAATCAGTCCATCCTAAAGGAAATCAACCCTGACTGCTCATTGGAAGGACAGATACTGAAGCTGAAGCTCCAATATTTTGGCCACCTAATGCGAAGAGAAAACTCTCTGGAAAAGACGCTGATGCTGGGAAAGACTGAAGGCAAAAGGAGAAGGGGACGGCAGAGGATGAGATGGCTAGATAGCATCACCGATGCAATGAATATGAACTTGAGCATACTCCGGGAGAGAGCGCAGGACAGGAAGGCCTGGCGTGCTATGGTCCATGGGGTCACGAAGAGTCAGACACGACTGAACGACTGAACAACAACAACAACGTTTGTTATTTTCCTTGAAGTAGTAAGTTCCTAAGGGAGACTTTGCTCTAGGGCTCTCCACTCCAAATTCTATTTTTTTAACTACTTCTAGCGGGTTCACCGTGCTAGTCTGTTTGCAGAAAAAACAAGAAAAAGTTTTGTGGCACCTTAAAGATTAAGGACGTAATCCTATGGGGATAGGCGGCTGCCTCTGAATTCAGAGGCGACTGCCTATCCAATGCAGGGCAGGAGAAGCGCAGAGGAGATCATTCCCTTTGTGATTCTGCTGCCCTGCATTTGCGGCTAGAGAGCCGATTTTGGCTGTCTAGCCGTGGGAAGGCAGAGTGGGGGAGGAGGCTGCCGGACGACACATAGGATGTGTTGTACTGGCATTTCTGCCTTTCCAGCCCCAGAACACCCCCTGGAACGCCCTGTTTTGGCTGCTCCTCGCTCCTCTTCCAAGCGCGGAGCACGGGGCTGTTCCATGCTGCCTGCGAGGCAGCACAGAAGTGGGGGAAGGTCAGTTTCCGGAGTGCGGGCTCTGAGGTCGGTTCCTGGAAAACCATATATCCTATGGCCGTCTAGCCACTGACTAGTGGCCATAGGATTGCTCCCTAAGATATTTATTCTGGATTAGCTTTCATGAACTATAGCCCATTTCATCAGATGCATGTGATATTACAGAAAGTTTCAGGTTTATATACAATACATATGGGCATGGGGGAGAATTGTAAACAGTGATGTCAGAAGGAAATTAAGTGCAGATAGTACTGACAGTGACAATCACATTATTAACAATAGCCCTTTGCAAAACAGTTGCTGCTGGTAACACAAACATCCAGGCACTAGCTGATCCAATTAACACATGGAGTGTGATTTTTTAAAAAATCCATTATCCTGTGTAACAAACAGTGTCATAGAAATGGGAAGAAGAAGAGATTGAGTCAGTATGCTCCTCACCCAATATCATGGTGACATCAGTGGCACTTAAGACGAATCTGGAATTAGTCGAATTTATGGTCAGGGCTATAAATAGGTGTTGGCCATGATCACTAAATAGAGGCTCCAGGTTCTGGGGAGGGGCAAACTGCATACAGTAGGAGGGTGGTTGCTTCCATGCCCTACTTCTGGGTTTTCCCCAAGCAATTTACCACCCAACTCACAAATGCCCTCAGAGTGGCTTACAATCATAATAACCCAAAACTATAACAAAATACCAACACAATAATACAGCCAATGAAAATGTAATAACATTGTTTATTAAAAACATTTAAAATAGTAAAGAGCCTGCAGTAAAATGGATAAAGAAGACAGCACATTATAGATTAGATGCCTGCTGGAGGAAGAGGATGTTAGCCTCGCATCTTCATATATATAATTAAGATGCCAGACAGACCTTCCTGGAGAGGGCATTTTACAGATGAGGCCACCACAGAGAAGACTCTTTCCTTGAGCTGCTTGCTGCACAGTGGTGTAGTGGAGGCAGGGCTCGCAGGGATGCAGCTTTTTCATTAGCAGAGACTCTGATGTCATCTGCCACCCCCCTCAGAATTCCGTGTTCCCTCTGAGCTTAGCTGTGGGGGGAATGAATTTTCCAAGCAACAATATATTGTTCCATGTTGGAATGCCTAGTATTTGGAATGACTTGGTCTGGAATGGGCAATTAAGACCTATTTGCTTTATCAAAGACTTGCTCCTGGTGGAGATGAAAACTCCTAGAACGGTTTGTTGATACGGATCAACACAGCTGCCTGAAATTTTTAGACTGCCCTTGGAGGCTATCACAATGAGCTCCTGCATTTCCAAATTTACCACTCCACCACTGTGTGTGTGTAGTTCAATCCAGCTGGGTGTGTGGACATTTCTGTTGCAGGGAGGGGGGAGATATAGTGAAGGAGCTTAGGGAAGGCTAACGAGTAATGTTGGGGTGCTAAGGGAGTGTGCAAGGGGGCTGTTTAAATGAGAAGGGATCTGTCCATGAAGGCTGAGTTGAGAGGGTGAAGCTTCCATAGAGGATCATATTTTGAAAACCTAAAATGTTTGTGTTTGAGTGGGTGAGTGAGTGAGGGTGGAAAAGATTTTAACACCCCTGCATTTTTTCTCAGACGTCCAATTGAAATACCCCTGCACTGTTTTTGGATCCCAGTTGAAGGCGGTATAACTTACAAGGCTGTATAATCTTAGAAGGGGCGTGGCTGTGAGGGGGCGTGGCAGTAACTGCCACGAAGGGGCCCTGCACTTCTGAACTTGCCACTGCACTACTGTTGCTGCAGCATTGTGGGTGGGGGCACTGAGAGAAGAGCCTCCAAAGGTGATCTTAACAGGCAGGCAGAAATATAGGGGAGAAGGCTAGGGGTGGACGAAAGTCACTTACCTGTCCTTGAAGGACATTCGCGGTGGGGGGGAGGCGCTTTGCTGGTCCCCCCGCAAAGTTCAGGCCGGGGGGGGAGGCTTCCCGCCTCGCCCGGCCGAAATTCAGGCTAGGGAGGAGGCTTCCCGCCTCGCCCGGCCGCGAACGCGAAAGTTAAAAAAAAAAAAAACGCCCCCTGATAGGCTACGTGACGATTCACGTAGCCTATCACGGCTAGATCTGCAAAGTCAGCCGTGATAGGCTACGTCAATCGTCACGTAGCCTATCACGGGTGACTTAAAAAAAAAAAAAAGTGTGTACGCTAATGGCGGCCCCCATAGGGAGCCGCCATTCCCGTTCCTTATTTGGTCGCTGTAGTCTACGTAAACATTTACGTAGACTACAGCGACCAAATAAGGAACGGGAATGGCGGCTCCCTATGGGGGCCGCCATTAGCGTACGCGCTTTTTTTTTTTTTTTTTTAAGTCACCCGTGATAGGCTACGTGACGATTGACGTAGCCTATCACGGCTGACTTTGCAGATCTAGCCGTGATAGGCTACGTGAATCGTCATGTAGCCTATCAGGGGGCATTTTTGTTTTCTTTCATTGCAATGGTGGCGGCGGCAGCCGGTCAAAAGACCGGCTGCCGCTCCCGCCCCGCTCGAACACCCGCCGAACCGCCGGCCGGACCTGCCGCCGGGAGGGACATTCGGCGAAGGTAAGTCCCGTCCCGGGGGGGGTGCGGGGTGCGGGGGGGTGCGGAGGATTTTTCCCCGAAACTTGTTCGGGGGGCCGAACACGTTGGCGCTCGGCCCCCCGAAGTTTCGGGGAGAAATTCTCCGCCAACCCTAGGAGAAGGCACGCATTCCGGTAGGTTGATCTTAAGCCATTTAGAGCTTTAAAGGTCAGCACCAACACACTGAATTGGACAACCAGTGCCATTGACACAGCACTGGAGTAATATGTTCTGCCCTGCTCCATTCTGCACCTAAAGTCTCTGGGCCATCTTCAGAGGTAGCCCCAAGTGTAACAGATTGCAGTAATCCAGTCAGGAGGTCACCAGGGAATGGATAACTGCATCCAGGCTATCTCCGCCCAACCAGGGGGGTAGCTGGTTGTAATGGAAGAGTGAGTGGAGGGAATGATTGACTTGGGGATCTTGGGTGGAGTGAGTGGCACCTGGGGGAAGTCAGTTAGAAGGAGGACAGGGAGTTAGGGAGAAGCCTGGGAAAGGAGGCATGGAGTTAGGATGGACAGATAGTGAGAGGAATTAGGGCCAGAGTTAGTTAAGTTATTCAGTGAGTGGAATCTGAGACAGGGAGTAAATGAGAAAGGAGGGAGAGAAGCTATTGGAAGCAGAGACATGGTGTTATGGTTTTTAAACCATTATTATTTTTTATCAATTGTTGTTTGTTCTGAATAAATGAATAAAGTTATGTTTATACTTTTAAATACCTATGTTCTGGTCTGGGCGGATTTGAACATTGGCATATCTCATCCCACATGCTAAGTATAAAAAAAGAGGAGAATCCTACTGCCCTCTGTAATTCAGTAGGTGGTGGCAGCTGGTGTTGGGGGAGTCTTGGGAAAGGTCTGGACTCTGTGGCCTCTAGGAGACAGGGCTTTATAGGGGACCCCTAGTTACATCATACTGGTAGATCAACCTAAGCAGATAAAAAGCACTTGCGTCACTGTGACCACTTGGGCCTCAAGTGACAGAGCTGGATCTATGAACACCCCCAGATTATGAACCTCCTCCTCCTGGGAGAGTACAGCCCCGTTTAGATCAGGTTGAACATGACTTAACTGGACAGATGAACCATCTACTTAACAGAACCTCCAACTTGTCTGGATTGAGCCTTGGTTTATTGGCTCTCATCCAGCCCATTACCAAGTCGAAGCACTAGTTCAAGGTAGTTACTGCCTCACCTACATTGGATGAAAAGAATAGAGCTGAGTATCATCCACAAATTGATGACACCTTGGTCCATCCCTCCAGACAACCTCTCCCAGCAGTTTCAGGTAGATGTTAAGAAGCATGGGGGACAAAATAGAGACCCAAGTGATGTCATAATGGAGTTTCCACATAATGGGGGCAGAACAGTCCCCCAGAACCACCTTCTGCAGTCAGCCATCCAAATAGGAGTAGAAACCACTGTAAAACAGTGCCTCCAATTCCCAATTCATACTCTCCCAAGCAGGATACCATGGTTGATGGTATCGAAAGCCACTTAGAGGTATAGAAGAACCAATAGGGATGTACTGCCCTTGTCTTTCTTTTGGTAAAGATCATCCTGCTGGGCAACCAAGGCAGTTTTCTCTCCATAACCAGGCCTAAAACCTAATTGAAATGGGTCCAGATAATCAATATCATCTAGAAGAGCCTGAGGCTGACCAGCAACCACCTGTTCAATCACCTTGCCCCAAAATGGAAGATTGGGTACTGGTCTGAATTTATTAATGTCTTCTGGATCTAAGCCTGGCTTTTTCAGGAGAAGCCAAACCACTATCATTTTTAAAGACATTAGTGGTTGGCCATCCTTCAAGGAAGCATTGATCATTTCCTGGAACCAAGTCCTCAAACCACATCTACTGTCCTTAATCAGCCAAGATGGGCAACGATCAAGAGTGGTTGGACAGACAGATCCAAGCACATGCTACAACCCGTCACCTCAACCTTCTTAAACATTCACATGAGCACATCTGCTTGTAACACTGGGCTAGTGTCAATGCATAACATTGTGGTTGGCATTATTACCTTGGTACAATGGAGTGGATTCACTATATCCTAGGCTTTTATTGTCTGGCACAGAAAATCTTAAATCTCAGTTAGGAGCACGCCAAGTAATTCTGGAAAACTTGCACTTTGATCCAGTGAGGGGGATCTGTACCTGTAGGAAGACTTCTGCATAAGGATCAGGAATCATGTGCACAAGATTCCTATTGCTGGTCCCCCACTTTCAGCCCTGCTGGATGTGATGCAGTTCCAAACAGGCCCACACACAGGGCACGTTTGCATGATCAGGGAAGAGAAGTAAAACACCGTGGCTTATTTTCCCACCTTGCATGTGCCAGTTTGTTGTTGTTGTTGTTGTTCAGTCGTTCAGTCGTGTCCGACTCTTCGTGACCCCATGGACCATAGCACGCCAGGCCTTCCTGTCCTGCGCTCTCTCCCGGAGCGTGCTCAAGTTCATATTCATTGCATCTGTGATGCTATCTAGCCATCTCATCCTCTGCCGTCCCCTTCTCCTTTTGCCTTCAGTCTTTCCCAGCATCAGGGTCTTTTCCAGGGAGTTTTCTCTTCGCATTAGGTGGCCAAAATATTTGAGCTTCAGCTTCAGGATCTGTCCTTCCAATGAGCACTCAGGGTTGATTTCCTTTAGGATGGACTGATTTGACCTCCTTACAGTCCAGGGGACTCGTAAGAGTCTTCTCCAGCACCACAGTTCGAAGGCATCAATTCTTCGGCGCTCAGCCTTCCTTATAGTCCAGCTCTCACAGCCATACATTACTACTGGGAAAACCATAGCTTTGATTAGACGGACCTTTGTCGGCAAGGTGATGTCTCTGCTTCTGCCTAATTACCATAATTACCCTTGCCAGGTAAACCACCCCCACCACACACCTTTGCCAGGTTTGGATGTCATGACAAGCCATGCCCGGTGAAGGTAATTATGGTAATTAGGCGGCACACAGCCCGCCCATACCAGGCAGGAAAATAAGTCACGAGGGCTTATTTTTTCACGCAAATCATGAGAGCCTGGTCATAGTGTCCCCCAGATGATCAGCACTGTCCATCAGTCATGATGATGTCAGTTACCTGCTGGAAATGATTCAAGCCTTCCATCTTTTTCACACAGA
Organism: Heloderma suspectum; assembly: GCF_057233095.1. Taxonomy (NCBI): domain Eukaryota; kingdom Metazoa; phylum Chordata; class Lepidosauria; order Squamata; family Helodermatidae; genus Heloderma; species Heloderma suspectum. Next base: position 104,217,293 of record NC_139459.1, read on the forward strand.
TAATCAGCAGTGCAAAGATAATAGACTAGCTGATCAGCAGGGTAGATGCAAACAGGCCATGTCTGCACCTGTTTCAGTGGCTGCACAACAGGGACTGCATTAGTGGTCAAGAATTCAGATTTTCCAAAGCTACAGCATGTCAATAGAAAAAGCATGATAAGCCACATGCTCCCTGGGTGGTACAGAGATCCTAGACAGTGATTAGGGAGATATAACACTGGCTGTGGTTCTGACAGATGATTTGATTATGGTTAGTTCAGTCCAGCAGCAATGAGCAACCTCCTCACCTTGCTCTTCCATCTGAAATTAAAGAGCAGTTGGTGACTGGGATTCGCCCCTAATCTAGCTGTTAGTTGGTAACTCAAGGAATGTAAATGTATTCACTTCCCAGTGGGCTGCAAAGCATGTTCTGCACTGCTTTTCCACCACAGGCCAGCTGCTGGAAGCCAGCTGGATCAAGCGACAGATCATTTAAGAGAGTAGGGAGATAGTTAGCTTCATTTCTCCTAGTCAGTTCATTGTTCAGCCTTTCTGTGTGCTTTTCTTTTTGTGCTGCTGAGTGATGCTGTAAATGATCACTGGCAGAATCAGAGGGAATGACACATCAAATAGAGCCCCAGGGCTAAATACTTGAGGCCACAACCCTGTTGCCCACTAGAGATATTTGTTGTCCTTTTCATATGAGCAATGAAAATGACACAGTGGAAACACAGACAAATCAAAAGCTAAATGGGGGACTCGTGTGTGTGTGTGTGTGTGTAGATTGTATAGAAATCATATATTGAACAGATGGAAAACTTTTTAATCTCAGTAGGCTGAAAGCAAAAAGTAAGGTAATTACATCCTCTGTCATAGAACTTCAATACAGTTATGATAACGTAATCTGTGCACATTCAGAGGAAAATCTCCAAACTATCCTAAATATCTTCGCAGAAGCATGTGAAAAGCTCGGCCTCTTGCTTAACATCAAAAAAACCAAAGTGCTTTACTAGCAAGCACAAACCAATCCCTCTGTAGTGCCATCAATCCAGCTTAACGGTGTGATGCTGGAAAATGTCGATCACTTTTCTTATCTTGGCAGCCATCTCTCCTCAAAAGCCGACATCGATGCTGAAATTCAGCATCACCTGAGCTCTGTGACTGTAGAATTCTCCCGAATGAAGCGTAGAGTGTTTGAGGATCGGGACATTCGCAGGGAGACCAAAATGCTTGTTTACAAAGCCACTGTACTACCAACCTTACTGTACGCCTGTGAAACATGGACCATCTATAAACGCCACTCCCAACTTCTCAAAAAATTCCACCAACGCTGCCTCTGAAAAATTCTGCAAATTACTTGGGAAGACAGATGGACTAATGTGAGCATACTGGAAGAAGCAAAGACCACCAGCGTTGAAACAATGATTCTCCAACATCAACTTTGCTGGATCGGCCATGTTGTTCGAATGCCTGATTATCGTCTTCTAAAGCAGTTACTCTATTCCCAACTTGTGAATGGAAAATGGAATATTGGTGCACAACAAAAGAGATTTAAAGATGTTCTTAAAGCTAATCTAAAAAAATGTAACATAAGCATTGAGAACTGGGAAGCTCTAACTCATGAGCATTCCAAGTGGAGGTCAGCCTATATTAAAGGCGCTATGGACTTTGAAGAAGCACGAGTACAGAGCAAAAGGGAGAAACGAGCTCAGCGGAAGGCACGTCAAGCAAACCCTCACCGTGACCGCCTTCCACCTGGAAACCTATGTCCTCACTGTGGGAGGCTGTGTAGATCCAGAATCGGCCTTTACAGCCACCTGCAGACCCACTGCTAGAGATTAATGTGTTGATTGACCTATCTTCTATGAATCTGTCTAATCCTTTTAAGGAGCTATCTATATAGACTCTATCTTTGGAAGACAATCTTACTCGGTCACGAGTGATCGCCATGATGATGATGATGGAGATAGTATACTTTCCAAAATAAACTCTCAGAGAAACAGAGACCACAACCTCATTATATTTTGTATTTAAATTTTATTGGAAAGATTAAATGTACAAGTGCAATTGTTATCTACAGAATGTATGAAATATACAGAAATATGGGTGCAGAGAAGTTATTCTGCTGTTGCCCTTCTTTGTGAAGTTTATTTTAAGAGCCTGTGAAGCTTGACTTGTTGACTGATTCAAACAGTCCAGGATTGCTTCTTCCAACCATTAAAATAATACAGGTCAGGGATGTCCATTGGGTAATGAGTCTAGCGCCATATTGCTATGATTCAGTAACAGTTTATTATTGGCCAGCTGGGAATAAGCTTCAGGTACATAAATATATCTTGAAAATACAGAAAAGGGGTTAAGTATGATCTTGGTGTTTTGTTCACATTACTTCTATACATCCTATATGTGTATAGAAAGATGAGGTAGGTTTTGTTAAGAATATTCCTCGAAACGGTGGGAGGGATGAAACAAAAAATCAAGGGGTGTCAGTGTTATAAATCAAAAGCAAACCCCTGCCCATCAGATTCTAAAGCTCTTCGGATCAACCCAGTGGAGGCTGGTGGCTTCGATGTCAGCGGGGTGGTAAATCGCTCTGGGTTTCAGTCAGAACTCTAAATGAGATATCGAAGGTGTGGAAGCACCTGGGACAGCTCCTGTAGAGTTCAGATTGAAACCTGGAGTGGATTCACTGCCCCACAGACAATGGAACCACCAGCCTCCACTGGATCAACCAGAACAAAGGGTACAGTAATTAAAATGTATAAACGTGGGACTAACGCTCCAGTCCTATATGCTAGCCTTCCCCAACCCGGTGCCCTCCAGACATTTTGAATTACAACTCCCAACAGCCCCAGCAAGCATGGTTAATGGTCAGGGATGCCGAGAGTTGTAGTCCAAAACATCTGGAGGGCACCAGGTTCAGGAAGGCTGGTATACGCACTTACTCTGATTTCAGTGGGAGAGATTTTCAAGACAATGTGCTAGCCAGGACAGTACCATTAAGCAGTGGGAAATTCTTCCAGGCAGAACATATTTAAAGATTTGGATGTCAGTTTGAAAAAGTAGGAGAACTGCACAAACATCTTCTTATGATATAATTTGCATAAAACATTTCCTTTTGATATGTACAGATTTCACAAGAGCAGCAGCATGTTCAGTATTTTCACTTTTAACTCCACACAGGCTACTTGGTTTGGTTGTAATCCTGGTTGCTCTTCCAGTAGGTGTATACCGTATCATCTACGCGTACCTATAAATAAATTAAAGTTGTATGATATGCAATCTTCTTAGAGTTGCAACTGTACAGAATAAAGCAACAGAGAAGCATTGGGTGTGATTTCTCCCAGAATCAAAAATAGATAACTTTTATTGGATCAGTTTCTGCTGATGGAAAAGTTGCGGCTGAGCCCACAGCATCATTACCTTTGCTATCTGCTAGCGCAGTAGCACCAAACATGGCCAGATGTATTGAATTGTCTACTGGCAATCTGAAAAGGCTCAAACTTTGCACCCGTCGCTCTAGCACATGACTCTGCAGCCCCGCAACACCCCCCCCCCATTCTAGTGTGTGTGTGTCCTGCCTCTTGATCTCAATGTTCACGGTGACTTAGAACATAATTAAAACACAACACTGCATCTTCCTTTTGCCATTTGTTATAACTGGGAGGAGAAGCAAAACACAAATTGCTACATATCTACATCCTAGGAATTACAGTTAAGACTCGCAGTTTCAATAGTAGTTTGTGGTTTGTGGCAAATTATGACCTTCAGTTATTTGGCTGATACACAACTTAGCCATCAAGTTAGTCTGCCTCAAAAAACATTTTGACCATGACACTGGCACAAGGAATGATAGAGCAAGTCTGTGACTTCTGTGTTTTTGCTTTGCCCTTTGTATCTAATCCTCCTTCGTTACATTAGTCTCAGTTCAGTCTTCAGTCCTTGATGCTACTGCTAAATCTGTCATGTCATCTATTTTTTTTTCCTATCTGAAAGCTCACATATGTACATAATGCAGCAGGCTTATCTTGCATATTGCAAACAGCAGCCATTCAACAAAAGGAAGAGTGACAATATCTGGAAATACTTTACAATATATCAGGGAAAAGGAACACTTTCTAAGGTTGTACCTGTACCAATATAATTCCATTGCGGCGTAATGTTTCTAATGCATTGTTTCTTTTCCCTGTGAAGTGTGTCCAATATGTTTTTTGCGACTGATCTACAGTGTATATATGTTTTCTTCTCTCAGTAGTGCTGGAATGTCCTTGCAATGTATGTATGTCCAGGAGGGAGGCAGGAAACTTTCTAGAGCTTAAAAAATATGTCAAATAGTAAAAAATTGCGAAAAGGCAGTCTTGCACAGTAGCATGCTAAGATAAAAATAGATGCAATTTCTCTGATGGAGGAGAAAGAACAGGGTGAAAGCATTTTAACCTTTCTCCAAGTGATAGCTGCTTAAACGATGCTGTAGCAAGGAGAGTATCTATTTATGTGGCCATAGTTTTAACTACAGCAGAGCTGAAGGAAGAAAGTTTCACATTTTCTGCCCCATAAAAAGCACCTCCCCCATTTTTGTCAATGGGGAGGCACTTGAAAGGGCACAAAAATGGGGAGGCAATACATCCATGTGGCCTTAGATTAGAACCTGAGCCAATGTTTTCTGCTTTGCAGTACAACAAGGCAGGGAATTGTCTACTCTGATGGACATTCAGTGCTTGAATGCCATTCTGATGTACATCCAAAATGCATATCCAGGCTGATGCAACTACAGCTGAATCAGGGGTGCTTCTAGACAGACTGCTCCTAGAGCTACCAATCAAAATACACTGTGCAACAATTCTGCCTTTCCCTCCTTAACAGATTTTCTCTGGTAAGAAAAAGGTGGAAGAAGCGATGGGAAAATACAAGAAGGTTACAGCTGGAAGCCCCCACAGAATTCTGTGAATGAGGCAGGGTGATAGCACAATAAAAGTCTTGTCTGAAAATGAGACGAGGCCCCAGACTATCACACTGAAGGTAACACAGCTTCATTTGCCTTCACTGAAATCACCACACAGCTAAATCTGATTAGCTCCATGGCTTTTTGATGTCATAATGTCCACAATATGATGCTGATTGCTCTGGTTGTATGGTGAAGAAGAAAGAAGCCCCAACAAATCTGGGACAAATGGCACCCAGAGTAGCAGCAGATTGGCTCTGCAAGGCGATATGAAAAAAGTGGAGATGTTCATAAAGGCAGGGGGCTTGGGGGAGCATTTCAGACACCTTTAAAGCATGCTTCTTGCCTCAAAAATACCCAAGAGCAAAAATTCAATACAGCTTTAATCTTAGCACTGAGAGTCCCAGAAGCAAAGCAGCACATTTGGAAAGGATGAAGAAGCATATGCAGAGTGCATGTGGTATTTACTAATACAGAGAGCAAAAGTTTGTGCTAAGGGCTAAATGTTAACAAGTAATGGATTCTCCATAGCTTCTGTGAAGAGACAGTATCAGACTGTCTCTCCACAGTCTACTTTTCAATAGCTAAATAAAGATCTCTTTAGCCAAATTTTACAGTTCAGTAATCATTATGAATCTTAACCAAGAGCATTTCTTACCTAAAAAATGGATTCTTTAAATCAAGGACATTGCCTGACTTAAAACCTGTCTCATCCACTACGGCAACAATCTGGATGTCATAACTCTGCCTGTATCATAAATAAGAAATATCATTAAAAATCAATCGTTATGTCTTGGGTATCAATGTTATTGGATTATTTGATACTCTTTTGCTTAAGTATGCCACATGTAACTAGGACTGAAAGTACTAATTTGTACAGTTGATTAACTTTTCACAGATTAATCAGAACTGTCCCTCACAAAAAATATACTCAATAAGGATTACATTGGATTTTGGAATGGGGGGGGGGCTTGCCATAAAGACACACTTGGAGAAAATATATATATACTTAGGCACTGTCATGCTCCTGGTGTCACTAGGACCCAATTTGCATGCTGCCCAATCACTCCCGCTGCTCCTTCAGTCCATGATTTGTTTAGTGTGACATGCAAACCTGGCTCTCTGGCTTCTCTTTCCCCTGACAAGCTAGAGAAATAACCCATGGATGTGGGGGCTCATCCATCACAATTGCCTGGTGTTGATGGTATTGTTGTAAACAATCTTGGTATATATCTTGATGCAAAGAATGCATTTAAAATAATTTGCTTATATTTAGTCAAGACAAACTATTAATCTTCACTGTCTGTAATACTTATGTTAATCAGTTAACAGGAGGTTTCATTTCATCAGTACAGCATTTTTATGTGAAAAAGCACACTTTGGTGACCTTCTCTTCTCCCTCCAATGTTAAGGTCATGAATAACTGAGATCCAGAGAGATCTGTAGGGGCATGGAGGCACTTCTACATGTCTCTCAGAACTTTCCCCTTCTTCTTTTCTAACCACAGCTTCCCAAAGCTATGTTGGAGGCTGCTCTGAAAGCCACCCACCTGCCAGAGGGAGTGGCTCTTAAGAGTGACACCATGGAAAAAAGGCCTCCAAAGAGCAACTGTATGTGTAAAATCTCCTTGGCTGTCCCTTTAGATCCTTCCAGGCTATAATGTCTATGTTCTAAGCTATAATGTCTAGGAATTGGGGACAGAAACTTTGTCAAGACTTAATTCTATGGGTGTTTCCAGATCGATGGCTCTGGTAAGAGAAAAGATGGATAAGTGGTGGGAAAACATGGGAGAGCTACGAATTGAAGATTTGGACCCTGGTTAAATTCTGTAACCCTAACCCTGTCAGTAAACTCCTGCCTTTTCTCTATTTGCCCAGATTCTGAAGCACCAAATCAGGGTCTGAGTTGAATCTTATGGTCAGTGCACACTTCTAATCCATACACACATACACTAACTAGTCTTATTCAGGCATTATAGATCTGAGTAAACGTGTGAGGGGCAGCATGCTAGTCACACCCTTCTTCATGTATTTCCATTGTCCTATACTTATGGAAGGTGACTTTCTCAAGAGGAGAGCCTCTTGCATCTGTGGAGGCTCTCCACATGATTTGGAATGCTGGAATATCAGTTTTCAAAATCACGTGGAGAGCCTCCATGCATACAGGAGTCTCTCCTCTTCAGAAAGTCACCCTCCATGAGTACAGGGCAGACACGTGTGAGAAGAGGACAAGACTAGCATGCCCTCCTCTTCACACATTTACTCTTCTGAGGTTTATAACACCTGAATAGGGCTTTACACAAACATGTACACACACACACACACACACACACACACACACACCTGTTACCTCAGGATAGCACTTCATGCATTTGATGAAGTGGAATGTAAGTCCCGCAAAACCTCATGCAATAATAAATGAGCTAATTTTTAAGGTGCTACTGAACTCTTTTTTTCTTTTTGCTGCAACAGACTAACATGGCTACCTTTCTGGAAAAAAAAACTGTCTTTCAAGAGTTGGCAAAATTCTGACATATGAGTCTCAGGGACTGAGAGGCTGGAGAAATGGCTTCATGGACCCACGAGGTTTTGTTGCCTTGAATAGTTTTTGCCAAATGCATGCCAAAATACTTCATAACTCTCCAACCAGTAATTTGGCCAAAGTATCCATGAAGTGTATATGCATATTTCCTCAGGGTCAGGTTTGTAGACAAGGAAGCAGCCAAGATGCCTGGCCTTTAATGAAGGTTTTGGCAACTGAATCATATTGCTATAGAGACAGTTTTGTAAACAAGTGGGATTACAATAGTAGTTGTGGCACCATGTGATGGAAAACACTGCTTCTCTTAACCCACTAAGTAACTGATACTCTTCACCTTTGAAAGGCAGGCACTGAATATGAGCAATATGACTCCTTCATGGAAAAGCTTTTAACCAGGAAGCTTGGAACACTGAAAGCCACATGGTGGGTATTTGCTGTTGATATGAATGAAGTATTTTGATCGTATTACTAAAACCTCTGATTTGGGCAATGTGCAACCACAGCAATTTATTTTAAAAAAATGCAATGGATCCTTTGCTTCCATTCACAGACACATGCATAAGAAAAAGACATCAAAATGAAAATTTTAGTACTGTTTTATATTGCATTGTAACCTCCTTTGGGTGCCCATTCTGTGCAGAAAAGCACAATATATATAAAACAAACCAGCTTTCTGTGTGGAAGCCCTTCAAACTTTTGATCAAATTCCAACCAAGTGAGTTGCCTATATTATTTCTGACAAATTATAGGCACACTGTAACACACATACACATACCCCTTATATATGCTATATAACTTGCATTTTCATTCTTTCATTAGATAGTGAGCTTTTGCTCAAGCTGTTTTACTCTAGCTGTTCCTCAAGCATATCAGTGATAGACTAAGAATTATGATTAGCAAGTTCCTTAATTTTTTTTAGTGATCTTGTTGTATTATTACGTATAGGTTTTTTGTTTCCTTTTTCAAAAGTTTTAACCCAACAATAAAGTAAAATTTAATGTGGAAAAAACCAACCCAGCTACACTCAGCTGTTCTGCTGTGTTACATTTGCTAGGGTTTCCATGGCAATAAAATCCCGCTGAATCCCATCTTTCTTGGTTACAACCTCCCAATAGCCCTATATAAAAGAAGTAGGAAGATGCTGGTGAGCGGTTTCTTTTTTGGACTGCTGTCCTTTGACCTCTGCCTGTTTCCAGTTTCAGATTGTCATTTGCTCCTTCTTTGTAGGCATTTTTGGTCAACCAAGTCAGCTGAATTTGACCACTTCCTTGCTGAGACTCAGCCCTTCACCTGGGTTCTTTCAGAAACATCCCCCTTACTTGGGACTTGAGGTCTGACCTAATGCTTAACCATCACAATTTCATAGAGCGAAAGGCTGAATTTCAGAAATCTATTAATGATACAGAATAATAAGGACTGTAACTTCCACTATTCTGTCTTAATATGTACTGCTGCACCTTGTTTATGTTTTTCACAAGTAATTCGAACATCTCAGTGCCTTTTCCTGCTGGAGAGCAAATACATTTTTTGCCACATCTTGACTGGCGAGGCTTACTCCTGCTGACTTTGCCAAGGTGACAGGAAGTAACCAAAATTATCCCACTAGGAATAATTAAAGTGCCTGCACACTATGAAAAACAATTGGATGGAATTCAGAAAAAAACCTCCTGGCCTAAGGAGATTTTCAACAGGTCTTCCTCAGCCTGGGGGCGAAACATATGGCTGCCTATAAGATGCCTCGTAGGGTTTTGTTTTTTTTAAAATCTACAGATGCTTTTACTCTGCAATGCTCTCAGATGAATACACCTCCCATCATCCCTGACCACTGGCCATGCTGACTGGAGTTGATGGGAGCTGGGAGTTCAACAATATCTAGAGGGTGCCCTGTTCTATGGTTGAGGCTCGCAGGGGAAACTGTTAACACCTGATGGCAGTCGGATCAAGACAGGAAGAAAACAAGACCTTGGATAGCTCCAAGTGGGTCCTGCTGGCTGGAACTCTCTCCTACTAGAACAACAGGAGGATATTGTCTCAGCAGGTAACTAAAGCAAACTGAAGCCTTATGGAGGCTGATATTTCCTGTAGCGTGGTCAGCTCCACCTCTCCTGGAGGAGCTAAATGGGCTGTTAAGGGCCCTTGCCTGATTTTGTAGCTGAGACTTCTGTGAGGTTGGGGAGATGGAGTTTCTGCCTGGGACTCATCCTCTGAGCCAGAGGTCAATAGCAGGGCTGTGTCCTCTGGCCAGGAGGGTCCTGAGTAAGGTACTGACCACCCTACCCATGAAGAACTGGCCTGTGCTTCATCCTCATCAGAATCCTCTAGAAGGTCTGAGGGCTAGGGGTCATGACACAGGGCTACAGGTTCCCCACCACTGTTCTACAGTGACTCTACTTTTCACCTCTTTTCTATGTATGTAGAATTCACTTGTGGCTGATATACTGTGAAGAAAATACCACAGGAATGTAAGATTTGTGCAAGCCCTTGGTGGGTGCTCTTCTTCACCATCTGTCTTGAAAGGATTGCAATGCCACTGACATGTAGACAAAGTAGCCTTAAAATAGTGATCAGGAATTGTCCTGCATGCTCTACCAACAACAAAAGTTAAAATCATCAAAGATTTAGTGTTAGCTAGCAAAATGAGGTCACATACACACATGGCTCTTTCCTTTATAGTGAGAGCAAGTGAGAGATTAAAATCAAATGAAATAAGTAATGTTGGAGTAAAGGACAGATATGTTAACTACTCTAATGAATGTTTATTACCTCTCTAAAATCACTAAATTTCAGCTTCAAAGAAAAGCTTCAAAGAAAAGGAAATGCGGTATTTGCCCATTATATTCCCTGCAACGAAAATCAATATTGCTATGCTAAATTTAGGAGTAAGAGCATAAAGAGATGCTAATAGGAGCAAATTGTTAGATCTCCGAAGCAAATTCACTTGGCACAAATGTTAAACTGACATTTTTTCTAATCCTCTTTGTGATACATGAACATAGAAAGGGCTGGATTTTCTACACTGTGGGTTGAGATGCAAAGCATATTGTATATTGCCTGTTCTGTTCATTTCCACAAATTTGCAAATGCTTCATAAGGCAGAGAAGCGCCAATGCTTTGCTACTTACCGTTTATTTGCTACAAATAAGACTTTCCCTGAAAGTGTTTCCCCTTCTTTGGCAAAGAGAGGAGTTTGAAGAAGGCAGCGTACTTGATACCAGTGAGTCAGAGGTTCTGTTGGAGCAGTTGACAGCCAAACTGTTACCCTTAGAAGGAGAAATTAAACAAACATGCAGGCATCAAGAAGAGAAAGTGAAGCTAAAAGTCTAGTGCAGCTGTAAAAGAACGAAGGTAAAGAGAAAAAAGACAATGGCTTGGATCCTAATTTTTTGCTCTGTGAATAGAAGGGATGCAAGAATGGAGAGTTGCGCTCACAGAAGGGGTCCTCTTGTGACTGGAAGGACTCCGACGAGTAGAACTCTCCTTCTGTCCACAGAGAAGAAGCTGGAATCCAAGCCAATATATTTTTTAAGGGCAGCATCATATCCAGAAGCACAGAGCAACATCAAACCACTCCTCCAACATGCCAAAGGGAGGAATGTTTACCAAATTAAAAAAAATGACTTTAAGAGAACTTATATAAGGGGAAACAAACTACTGACGTCAGAGCAATTCCACTGGAGCAATGGATTTTACAACCATAGCCTCACTGATCAAGTCATTGCTACGCTGTTACTCTGTTGTTTGCTGCCTCGTTAGTCAAGTAATCGTGCAGTTGACTACACAGACAATTTCAGCATTAAAGATGAAATCCAGCACTCATCCACCTCATGTAGAGAAAATCAAAGCTGTCCTGGATAGTATACCTGCCACAGGGATCAGCATTCCTATGGCAAATCTCTTGCTCCTTAGCCATGTCGCTGTATTTGTTGTATTCAAAGGGTAGACAAATTCACTATATGATAGGCCCAAGCTAAATCCCGACATGGCAAAGAAACAAGTTTGTAGTTTAGGGCTGACTGACAAGCTTTGTTTCTTCGGACCTAAGTGGCCTCTGTGGATTGTACCACCTTCCACCAGCTGAGGTTGATATACCAGCTGTGACCTTTCCTGAACAGAGATAGTCAAGTGAGTTATCCATGGCCTGGTAACCTCCAGACTTCATTGTTAAAATATGCTGTAAGGAGATGCCTTTGAAAAATTTGACTTCTCAGAACAGCTGCTAACTGGGGCTGGTCCTAGGGAACACATCCTGACAGTGAAAGGACTTTGCTGGCTGGTGATTTGTTACCAAACACGATTCAAGGTGCTGGTATTTACTTTTAAAGCCCTATACAGTTTGGGATCTGGGTACCTCTTCTCACATGTGGTCGCCCATGTGTTAAGACAGTCATTGGAGGCCCTTCTCTGGCTGCGCCTCTGCTTTCAGAAGTCAGGTGAGTGTTGACTGGGGAGAGGAACTTTTGGTTATGGCACGCCAATTCTGGAATGGGTCTTCCCAAGGACACCTGGCACTTACTCGTGTCTTTTTGACATCAAGTGAAGACCATTTTTCTTCCAAGGCCTTTTAAAACTTTACCCGACTCTGATTTTATCCTGCCAATATGATATCTGTGGGCTTTATATTGCTTCTGCTGTTTTAATTTATGTTTGGTATTTTTGATATGTTCGTTTAAATTTCTTTATCTCACTGGTAATGTGTTCTTTATCTGACTAGTAGCCACCCTGTATGACTGAAAGACAGGAGATAATTATAAAAACAGCAACACACAAACTCATGCGCTGCAGTTGTATTAAATATCAGTAGGGGTGGAAAACTTGCTATAAAGAGAGTGTTGATCAATGCATGAAGATCAAGATCCACTCTTAGGCTTGGTTTGCTTTTGAGGTAGTGTGTGATGACTTATCATATCATTTTCACAATGAGAGACATTTAGATGAAACGGCCTGAAGTGGAATCTTCTGCATTTTTCATGTAGCGTCTATTTTACACCTTCCAATGCAAAAATGATATGTTGGCATTGACATGTGCAGATCTGACCACCTCAAAAATAAGGATGTGTTAATTGCGCTTCTTCCTTCATGTATTAGGAGGACTTGATCAATCTTGTGAATTTGGCTTAAGGAAAAAGGGCCTTTCCCCTTCAGTAGGTGTTTCAAAGCAGATGTTGGGAGTGAAGAAGAATACGTACAGTGAGCCGACAAATGCCACATCAAACCAAAATGCCAAGCCGTGGATTAGCCCAGACTGCATCATCTGGAAAACAAAGGGGATTTCCACTCTGCAGAAGGAAAACAAAAAGTTGCCATGGGTGTCTTTAGAAATCCAGCATTAAACAAAATGCCACTTTTAGAAGAGAGATGGGCAACTTGTGGCCTGGCAGATGTTTTGGCCTACAACTCCCATCATCCCTCACCCTCAGGTATGTTGGCTAGGGCTGATGGGACTTGTAGGTGATTTAGAAACTGGCATCCTAATCTTAACACATTTACTAGAATGCAAGTTAAATTGGTTTTCATCCAAGGAAGTGTACCTACAGTCAGTCGTGCAGTATGATTCCAAGCATATTTACTCACAAGTCTCACTGGGGTCAATAGTATATAGCAGCCTTCTCCAGCCTGGTACCCTCCAGATGTTTTGGACTTCAACTCCCATCAGCCCCAGCCACCATGGCCAATGGTCAGGAATACTAGGAGTTATACTACAAAACATCTGGAGGTCACCAGGTTGGGGAAGGCTAGCATATCGTCCTGAGTAAGCATGGAAGGGAATTGTCTGGCATCAGTCAGGCTCTGACACTTTATCTCCTGAACCATCACAAGTGCTCTGCTTCCACTGCAAGCCTGGCAGACTGAGCTCTGTGCTTCAAGGGCATCACCTAGGATACAGTACCAGTCTGGCTGAGAATTTAGTCAGCTGACCATAAGGGCCAATCCCTGTCCACGAGGCCCTATAAGGCCCTAGCCTCAGAGCTTGCTCCTCAGTCCAAGCAATGACTTATGCTCCCTTACCCTGACTACTGCCTTGGATCTCTTGACTATGTCCCTGCCTCTGCCTTCATGTTTACTGGTCTGGAAAGTGACCTCTGCTTTGGACCACACACCTCCTTCTTGCTTATGTGGACTGATAGCCACCTCTCCTCAGGCCCTGGAGCCTGATTGCCTGACACTTGTACTGGCTTAAAGCAGGTTAAAAATATGCCTTTTCCACTTTGTGGAGACACGAAAGGAGAACTGCAGATGCTCAAATATTCACTCGGTGGAAGGAATTGAGAGTGACTTGAAATTATAGTGTTCTAGATCTATCCATCTGGAAAACTATGGTGGTAGTGGTATTATTATTATTATTATTATTATTATCATCATCATGATCCTTCCTTTCTGCAATAAGTGGTGCAAAAGGCAACTAACAATAATACAGAATAAAACATGATCTTAATTAAAACAACATAAAAACAAATAAATTATGAATCAAATTTATCTGTTCTGCTACTGAATTAATGAGTGTCACTTGAATTGTTGAGTTAATACCTTTATACCAATACCCATTTTCATCGTCAATGAAGAACTATATATGTCACAACATGTTGGGCTTCCAAAAATTGTATCTTGTAACAAAATCTTCCTATACATTTAATTTCACCTTGCTTTGGTACGATTGTCTTTATGAATGCCATTGCTTTTTTAAAGCAAATACTTCTCACGGAAGTATATTCTGTCCTAATACTGTGTTTATTCTACTATAGCAGGTCAGACTGCTGACCAGTTATGAAGGATAAAAGGCTAAATTTTTTGGATGGGTTCTACTTATGTGCTGTGCAGCTGCTAGCTCACTTGTAAACAGAAAAGAACAGCAGCAAGCAATGTTTTAAAACCGGAGTGTGATATAGAGATGGAAAAGCAGACTCTTTCCAGACACTTACCTGTGCAAATCTTCTTCTTCTGCATCTGTAAAGTTGACAGTGTATTTCACTGTCCGAGCCATCAAAATCCTAATGTCAAATGTGTCCTATAGGTTAAAAGTAACAAACAAACAAGCATGTGTTATCATCTAGTGTTTCAGGCTTGTAAAGCAGGTATTTTTGCCAAAGACGGCACATCTTCACTTGGTCCTTTTCCTATAAGTAATATGCATCTAGAACCCTGAAATATACAACGTACCCAGAAGATCTTAATGGGGTAGGATTTGTACAGGGATACAGGGAGAGACATTTTCTAACCACTGAACCGCCAACTAGTTTTTTTTACTACAATATAGCGCTACTAACTGTACATTTAGAACTGTACAGCAGTAAACTTAACATCTCCGTCCTTCTACTTTCTTATGCATATTGCTAATTCACATCCACCATGAAGGAGGCAAAAATGGCTCATGATGATACAATAGTCAATGGAACATACTGGGGAATAACATTTGCCTTGACAGAACTCCAAACAGCCTTTAAAATTCTGTTTGTTTGGTTTTTCTTTGAAACATTACTTTGCCGTGAACAAAGGAATCACAAGCTTTCATACATTAGCTGATTTTGTCTTAATCTTAAAGAAAAACAAACCATGTCACTCTCAGGTCCATCCTACTGCTGATGCTACCTTTATTCTATAGAAATACTCATCTATGATATATATAAACTAACAGCATGAGCTACATACAAGCAGTCTGTCTCATCCTGTGCCTATGAAGTCTTCTGCATTCATTTCAGAAATAAATTTCAGACTTACTGTTATTGCTGGCCAGCCTTCCCTTAAGTGATGACTTCTAAATTTCACTAGTGGTAAATAACCAACACTCCCGTACTTGATTATGTTTATAAGATTTAGGCTCAAATCACACCTGATGAGGATTTCTGTGATGCCTCCCTCTGCATGAGCCCCAAGTACTCTGCTGCATGGTGCTTTTGTGCAGAAGAGTGTATAGAGAATGGCTGCTTAACTGTTTTCCCTCCTTTCATTTTTGAGCACAACATCCACTCTGCACAAATTACTGTTTTGGTGTGGTGGGGAGAAGAGATACAAGATCTTTCCCCTTTCGAGTGAAAAAGCAGCTTGAGAAAGTTGATTCTGAGCTGGAAAATGACAGGAGGTAAAAGGATTAAGCAGTGATTGTCCTGGTTTGCACGATCACCTTGGCTTCAACTCCCAGCATTCCTGACCATTGGCCATGCTAGCAGGGGATTCTGGGAAATGAAGACCAAAGCATCTGGAGAGTTACCTTCTGCCCACTCCTGTCCTACATCCTCTGAAGCCCAATAGAGTTCAGAAGTATCAGTGTCCTTACTGATCTCAGAAGCCCCCACAAGGGGACAATGGCTGCCTTTGGAACATAATAGGGCAAGAGAGAAAGATAAACAAAAATATAAACAAATACTTACTACAATAGGTTGCCTGAAGTACTCGTCCACAGCTGCATTGCGGAGACTGGACAGATTGACTCCATAAAAACATTGCTGGTACCTAGAAGAAATAATGTAGTTGTAAAAAGAAGAAGAAAGAAACCGTACAAAGAAATCTCAATAGACTACACAACACCCACAGGTCCATGCAAAATCGTCAAATGAACCATGAAGCCTGATCAAAGCACTTCTTTGATTTGCAAAAATACTGTCCTCCTATACAGCATAACTTCTTCAATATACCTGGTTGTTTGTGGGTAATTGCCTATTGGATCAATGACCTCTGCAAACAATGGCAAGATAATGCTGTTTAATTCTTCTAGGGAACCACACTTTGGTGTCTTTCTTTGTTAAAAAAAAAAAGTCTATGTACTGGAATGTTTTTTTAAAAATGCGACACACTACACATGAGGGAAGCACATAACCGAAGAAACCAAATATTATAACTTCCCAGCATGGTACATATCAAATAGCTGTTTCCCAAGGTTCCAAAAGAGTCCAGTTTTTGATGTTCTACTAATTTTAATCGGAGACTGAGGATCTAGAGGTAGAACTTGACATTTGTGTTCATTCAGAAATCTCAGGCAGTGGAAAGTTTCAAGAGCCACATGCATTTCAAGCAAAAGTGCCACCAAGATGTAAGCCCAAAGTTATGAAGAAAGCTCTGATCTAAAGAAGTGGCTGAAAATGTAGAAATTGGAGCGTAGATGGAAAGGCATTTGATTTCAGAAAAATCAGTAATAGCTCCAGAAAGCTGATTGCTGATTTAAGTTAGGAACCTTTGCTGTTAAACTTTCAAAAGTCTGTCTATGAAAGCTTGAAGGAATTTAGGGGAGGGGGGAAATACAGTTAGACCAGTTGGCCATGTTAGCTCCAGCTTCATGTCCCTCCTAAAGAAAAGAATATTTTCATGGGCTCTGAAAAAAACAGGTAATTCCAGCTAAGTCTGAAGAGCAAGTTGATGTAAATTGAAAAAGTTATTTTTTGTTACAAAGGTCACTTATTGCTTGCAGAGCATTGTGTGATGCTCGAGAAATACAACTCGCCATTTGGAAAATCTGCAGAGAGATGTGAATTTAGTTGACTATCAGGGCTGTATTCATCTTTTCCCTGTAAGAATGCCACCCAACATCCACAGCAAGCGCAAGATGAGAGGAAGAGAGAAGCTGAGAATACAAGTATTTGGGTGCTTTGTCTTGCTGTCCATGCTACTGAGAAGAACAAAAACAGCCATCCCTGTAAACTCGGGTGCATGTTGTGCTTCAATGGTCAAGAGGGAGGTTTAATTTCTTTGCCTTGATTAACCATCATAAAAATATGCTAGTGTCCTTAATAAGCCAGGAATTATCCTGAGTAACTGTCTATATTTTAACTGGAATCCAAAGGAACTTGCACCTTTCGTGTGTGTGTGTGTGTGTGTGTGTGTGTGCGTGTGTGTGGCATTGCAGTATCCAAAATCCACAGCCCCATGTGTACTCTGATGCACATACAGCACTTCTGCATGAGTGTGTTGTTTCAATGGAAAGGGCTGCTTCAAAGGGTGCTGCCCTATTTATTAAATTAAATGGGGAAAATGTCTGCAGGCGGGAGAACCTAATAAACAGATTGGGAGTTCCTGTGGGTTCAAGGAAGAGCTGGGTAAACTAAGAATCCACAAACTATTCCATATCCTTTCCTTTCAAAAAGCAGTTTAATATCCATGTTTCATATGCAAATATAAAATATATTAAATATTTTTTAATTAAGACCAATGTCTTAGATTTTAAATCAGTTGTTGACAGTGTTCATTTAAAGCTGTCTTTATATTGCCAGTCTGAGTGGTTTATTGCCAGGCTTGTGCCAAGAATACAGGCGGTAGAATCTAAGGAGCAATACGTGGAGCCATTTTGCTTTTCTGCTTAGAGAGTTGCAGGAAAAAAGAGAGAATCCCAATAAAACACCAGTTTGCTGGCTAGGAACAGTGAAATAAAGATGGGTATGATACATTCTCTGGAACATTTTTGCTCAAATTACAGGGTAAATTTCACAAATGTTTGGTAGAATTACTGTTTCTCAACAGGCTGTGTGTGTGTGAGTGTATGAGAGAGGGAGAAAGAATATGAGAGAGACAGAACGCTCAGGAAATTACTGCCAAACACCTACTCCTCAACCCAGAAAGAACAGCTGCTGTTCAGACAACTTTGCACTGCATACTTAAATCACATAACTAAAAAGAAAAGTAATTAAGTGGGGCTAGCTGTGCTATAAGAATTAAAAATGTAAGAAAAAAGCAAGGTCCAAGTTATTCTTTCACAGTCAAGCCAACCAACCCCGATATGCCCATCACAAAAGCACTAACTTCTGCTTCCAGTGATACTTTAGCGAAATACATGAGGTAAGCCAAACAATGTCAGATGTCAAAACTGGACAGAGTACACAAGATGTGGGGGCTTTCTCCAGCACTGAAGCTATATCTAGATAGGAAAGCAAAACTTAGAGAGCTCTGAGAAACAGTGTAAGCCAACTTTCCTGTCTTAAAAACAGAACTGCCACTAACTGCCTCAAAGAGACTACAGCTTAGATATTTATGGTCTCTACTTCATACAATAGAACTGTAAATACCTATGTGGTATGTTATGGAATCATCATCCCAAAGCCCTGCAACCTCTGGAAAAATATCAAATCCCAATCTGATTGCTGCAAATCTGACCTCTATGGTGTTCAATAGATAACTTCTAAACATACCTAGGGATGTGTGAACCCAGCCCCGTCAGGGTTCTCCGGGCGCCCACCCATCCCCTGCCCCCACTCACCAGACTGCGCTTGAACCCCTCCTATGCTAGGCGAGCAGCCTACACTCACCCCAGCAGCCTTGCTGAGCTCTGCAGTCACCATTTTTAGAAAAATAGAATGGTGATCGCAAAAACACGCATATTTGCACGTATGTGAAAATGCATATTTTTGTGAATGCACATATTTGCGTATGCGTGAAATGCACATTTTTGCAAAAATGTGCATTTTCACACATACACGAATATGCACATTTGCACAAATGCGCATTTTCACATACGTGCAAATTTGTGCACTTGCAAAAATGTGCATTTTTGCGCATATGCAAATATGTGCATTTTTGCAATTGCCATTTTATTTTTCAAAAAATGGTGACTGCAGAGCTCAACGAGGCTGCCAGGATGAGTGCAGGCTGCTTGCCAAGCATGGGCAGGGGGCGAACGGGAGCAGGGGCTCAGTGACTGGGGTTCGGGCAGGGGAGGATCCACTGGAGGGAATTGGGCACCCGCACCATCCCTAAACATACCAGACTTGTTGTTTTTTCAAATAAAAACACTGCATTCAACCTGGCATAGGGAACTCTAGCCCATGGACCAGATATGGTCTGCAGAGATTCTGCATTCAGCCCACCAGCTTCTTCCTTAGAGCCTGTCCCCAACAGGGAAAAGCTCTGATCAACAGCTGATAAGGAGGACACTGCTGAGTGATTCAGTTCTGCTTACTCTGAGGCTTGCCTTGCTTACTTCTGAGTAGGCATGCTGCTTATGCTTACTTCTGAGTCATCTTAAAATGGGTAAGAATCACATTTTGATCCCTCTCCCTCTGCCTTTGGCCATGCCCATGTTGCCTTTGGACCTGCCAAAGGCAACATGGCCTTTGGTATGTGCCCCCTGAGCCCTTTCCCAGACTGGAATTTGGCCATTGGTCTGAAAAGGTTTCCCACCCCTGCATTAAGTTGAGATATTGCTATGGTGATCACAAGCCGTGCAAACTAACCAACATTCTACTATAAAAAAATAAACCTTCTAAGGAACAGGGAAAGGGCTGTAAATAACACAATTATTTAAAATAACACAGTTGCACAGTAATGTTCAACTATGTATCAAATGTCCTTCCAAGTAGCATCAAGAGGTACTGGTTTGTTTTCTGAGAGAAAATGCATGAAAGAACTGAAAGGCATGTTGATTAGGAGTGGTTTCAGATGGAAGGGGGACACTCAGCCATGAACTATTCTAGGATTTCCTGGTCCTAAGGGACATCATCCATGTGGAAGACATGTATATTGTAAACATAGAAGCAAGATGGTATTGTCTGTTAACCAACTGAAAGGAATAGCAGGGAAGTATACTCTAGAATAGTTTATGACCTCTAGCAACAGTAATGTTGTTTATGTAATTCAATGCAATTGCAAGAAAATATATGTGGATAAAACCTCTAGGGCCCTTAAATGTAGGTGAACATTTGCGCAACATTAAGAATGGCAGGGAAGTTTCTCCCTTAGTACAATATTATCTTGAGAAAAATCATATAGTTGCTGATGTGAAATTTTGGACAGTAGGAAGAATGGACTGGGAAAATGAAGAAATGCTGTTAAGGAAAGAAGTTAAGTGGATTTTGGAATTATTTCAGGGTGGGTTGAATAATGAGTTACAACTCCTTCCTTTGCTATGAGTTTTTCCTTTTCTGTATGATTTATTTTTTGTTTGTCTAAATGGCATTTAGAGATAGTGCCTGAGAAATCGTGCAAGAATAATTCAGTGGCTTGACTTTTGAGAAGAGCACTGGATGTTGATTATATGTACTTGTGGGAGTGAGATATAGAGACAACCAATGAACTTACTAGTGATGTTTTAATGGTCAGTTGTTTAAGTGGATACAGATCGTGCATGTAAAAATTGTTCGGTGGTTTCATATTTCTAACATTGGAGGGTGGTTTTATGTAGGGCTGTGCCCCGCTTCAGTCTGAAGCCTGAATAATGAGTTGAAGTGGGCTGCTTTGGCAGTGCCTCCGCGTGATACAAGGCAAAACAGAACAGCAATGAGGCGCCCCAAAGTGAAGCTGCTTGTATACGAAGCACCTCGTCTGACTCGGTGATTTGTTCTGAGCAGCCCAGACAGCCTGATGCCAACAGTATCAACTTGAGAAAGTTCAGTGAGGGGTTGAGGAGGAGGGAAGGGGGAGGGAGCTTTGGAGAATGGAAACTCTAGTTGCCAAATCAGGGCTGAACATAACCCAGCAATCCCTGATCAGTGACAGTGGTGGAGGGGGGTGGGTGGGAAGACTGAATAACTGGAGAAAAATGGCTGCATTTCAGAAACAGAGATCATTCTGGTGGTGTTACTTAGGGATGTGAGAACCCACCCCTGTCCAGGTTCTCCAGACACCTGCCCACCCAGCCCCTGCTCCACTTGTTAGTCCCTCTGCCTCCACCACGACTGCCATGTTTTTAAAAAAGATGGCGATTGGAAGTCTATGTGCACATAGACTTATACACAAATAGTGCTGTGAGCCCAGGCAGGGGGAGGAGGAAGAGGAACGGCACACGCCCCAGCCACAACCGTCTCCTTCTCATGAGCAGGAGATTGCTAGCAGTGGGGGCGTGTGCCGCACCTTCTCCTCTTTCTACCTGGTCGGCTGTCAAGGACACTTTTGCACAAAAACACTTTTGCATAAAAGCCAAATGGCATACAGTACAACATCATGGACATAATACAATTCTGTGAGGCACATACCCCAACCACTAGCTAGCCATCTACTCCTTGTGAGCAGGAGATGAGCAGCAGTCCTTGACAACCAAGCAGGCAGGAGGAGGAGGTGGCACAGGGCTGAGAGGTACCACTCTTTGCTTTGAAAGTTTTTGTGGAAAAAAAATCAAATTTCAGCTGCATCTAGCACAAAAAGTACAGGGCCAAACTGTCTGAAATTTGGCAGGTGGGATCCCCTCCATGGGGGCAGAGAGGCCCCAGGTTTCATGTATTTATCATGAAAACTGAAACGGCTACGGCCATTTCTGTTTTCCCATGCAAGTCAATTGGAAAACGCCCAAACCGAGTGATCTAAATATCCGAACCTTGCTTCAGATCTAGATCTGAGTCAAAGCAGATGGGGTCCAAATCGGTCCAAATTTAAGTGAGACTGATTCGGAGCATCTGAAGTGGCATCTGAAGTGAAGTGTGGGGTCCATGAACAGCCCTAGTTTTATGTTTGTTTTTATAATAGAAGGTTACTCTTTTTATTTGTATTCTGTCCACGGTGTTGTGCTGTATGCCATTTGGCTTTTATGCAAAAGAGTTTTTAAATTTCTATATTTTGTAATGTTTCAGGCAGTCCCTGAAGAAGGAGATTTGTTCTCCAAAACACCAGGCGAGCACAAAGGCACTTTTGTTACTCTTGAGTGCTTGCATATGTAGGCATGTAAATGTGACTATAAGAACACATACATGTGTGAATGTGTGCATCTGTGAATATCTCTTTTTATGTGCATCAGTGAATGTGTCAGTATGAATGCATATACAAACACACAGACATAAATATGTGTATGTTCCTGTTTGTTGGGTCTTCACTTGCTTCTTTTTAAACAGGCAGTCAGTAGCTCCTAGAGTAAACAAGGGGCTAACAAAATGCATCTCACAATTCATTGCAGACATCTGTCTTTGTAAGAATAAAAGAACACTGCATAATTTAGGAGAATTTGGAAAGATGTGCAGTCTTGTAGACTCCCAGCCTGGAATAAATTACCTTGCAGGTGTTTTAGTACTTCTGGGTCTATAGGTACGGTGTGTATTTGGTTTTACATTACAGTCCTTTATTTCCATAGCAAGAATAAGAAACAGGGTGGAAAACAAGTTGCTGAAAAAATGGGAGCAGAATCTTATAACCAACTGGTTCTTCATAAAAGGACTGTATGTTTTAAAATGTATACAGCATCCCCAATGCAACTGTATAGTTACCGAAACACTAAAACAGAACAATGAATAATACATAACAATAACAAGTGGGAACCTCTGATCATTCATGGGGGGGGGGAAGCAAAGGGATACCCCCCCCCCCGCAATCTCCCTCCACCTACTCTAAGTATGCAACATTCACAATACACACAGGGACATGTGCATTCGCATATTTACTTTCTCAAATGCATCAATGCAGCCTATTCTTGTCCTCTTATTGATCAGCAGAAGACTAGCTTGGGATGAGTGAGGGATAAGTATACTGAGTTGACCTTTGTCCCCAAAGTGGTTGGGCTCTGCTGAGTTCAAAACAACATTCACTGGGCTAAAGCACCCCCCCCCCCAGTGCCAGCTCCAGGTTCTGCTCTTGGGCAAGACACTCTCAATAGGGGCCCTCCCTCGGTGAGTCCACCTTCTTACTGCCGTTGTCACCAGCTGCTATTGCTCCTCATCTTCTTTCTCAATTGCTACCACTTGCTTGCGTGACAGCCAAGAGAGAGCCAATGAGCAAGTGGGCAGTGGCATCTATTGCTCTTCCTTCTCACCACCATCATTATCTGTTGTTGTTCAGTCGTGTCCGACTCTTCGTGATCCCATGGACCATAGCACGCCAGGCCTTCCTGTCCTGCGCTCTCTCCCGGAGTGTGCTCAAGTCCATATTCATTGCATCGGTGATGCTATCTAGCCATCTCATCCTCTGCCGTCCCCTTCTCCTTTTGCCTTCAGTCTTTCCCAGCATCAGGGTCTTTTCCAGAGAGTTTTCTCTTCGCATTAGGTGGCCAAAATATTTCAGCTTCAGCTTCAGGATCTGTCCTTCCAATGAGCAGTCAGGGTTGATTTCCTTTAGGATGGACTGATTTGACCTCCTTGCAGTCCAGGGGACTCGTAAGAGTCTTCTCCAGCACCACAGTTCGAAAGCATCAATTCTACTCAGCCTTCCTTATAGTCCAGCTCTCACAGCCATACATTACTACTGGGAAAACCATAGCTTTGATTAGACAGACCTTTGTCGGCAAGGTGATGTCTCTGCTTCTTACTATGCTGTCTAGGTTTGCCATAGCTTTCCTCCCAAGGAGCAAGCGTCTTTTAATTTCATGGCTACAGTCACCATCTGCGGTGATCTTGGAGCCCAAGAAAGTAAAGTCTGTCACTGCTTCCATTTCTTCCCCTTCTATATGCCAGGAAGTGATGGGGCCAGATGCCATGATCTTAGTTTTTTTAATGTTGAGTTTCAAACCAGCTTTTGCACTCTCCTCTTTCACCCTCAACAAGAGGCTCTTGAGATCCTCTTTGCTTTCTGCCATTAGGGTGGTATCGTCTGCATATCGGAGGTTGTTGATAATTCTCCCAGCAATCTTAATTCTGACCTCTGATTCATCCAACCCGGCATTTCTCATGATGCACTCTGCATATAAGTTAAATAAGCAGGGTGACAATATGCAGCCTTGTCGTACTCCCCAATTTTGAACCACTCGGTTGTTCCATCATTATCTAGGCCAGAACAAAAGGCAGGTGAACAAGCAGGCAGCGGAGAGGAACAGAAAATCCAGTGGGCTCTTGTCAGTGGGCCCGCAGCAGAAGCCCAACCATGCCTACCCTTGATGTTGGCCCTGCACCCTCTCCAGCTGGACTATAAGATAATAGGCATGCATTACCTACAGGCTCTTACACTTCCAGAAGGGATTTCAGGATAGCAGAGAGTGAGTTTGAACACACACACACACACACAATTGTTTTGTAAATATCAGGGTGTTCTACCATTAATAGGGACCTTTCCAATGCTAACCAATCCTGCAACTTTCATCCTTAGTCATTCTCATCTGAACAGATGAAGTTCAGACATAGGATTTAGACAAGTGTAGACCCATGTCAATTTGAAAAGGTGTTTTGTGTGTGAGATATCTTCTCTGTGCCCTTTCACTCTCTCCTACATGTTTTCATTCACATATATCCCTCCATACATGCTACTTACACCCAATAACACATCTACATACTACCCCCACACACACAACCTTAAAGCTTACCCATACTTCAATAGTGCTGCCCATTCTCTTCCATACTGCACACATTCCCAAATAACAGAGTTCCATAGGTCTCTAGGCCTTGTGTTGACAGTTTTTAATAATATCAAAGCAATTGGAATGTTCATATATTCCGTGACACTTCTTCTACAGCTAAGTCCACAATTAGGGAATGTTTATTTAAGAATATAAGAAGAGCAAAGCTCGATCAGACCAAAGGCCTCTCTAGTCCAGCATTCTGTTCCCAAAGTGGCCAACCAGATACCTCTTGGGAAACCCCTAAGCGGGATTTGAGAGCAACAGCACCCTCCTGCTCGCGTTTTCCAGCAACTGGTATACAGAAGTATATTGCCTCTGATACCACTGAAGGTAGCATATAGCCATCAGGACTAGTAGCCATTGACAGCCTTATCCAAGATGGATCTGTCTAATCCCATTTAAAAGGGATGGTGGTCATCACAACATCTTATGGTAGTGAATCCTGTCGTTTAACAATGCTCTGCATGAAGAAATACTTCCTTTTATCTGTCCTGAATTTCCCAGCAGAGTGATCCGGGGTTCTAGTATTATGAGAGAGGGAGAAAAACATTTCCCTATCCACTTTCTCCATATGCACCATGCATAATTTTATACACCTCTATCATATCCTCCCTTAATTGCCTTTTATCTAAGCTAAAGAGCCCCATACTGAAGCTGTCTCTTTCAGAGTGGACAGCTAAGGAGGGTTGGGCAGCGGTCATTTATCTCATGCCCTTTTCTTTTGTCGTGCTCATGTGTTTTGGGGAGTAAATTTGCAAAAACACCGTTTTACTGCAAATTCACATGATCTGTGCTTTAATGCGATTCTTCATTCATCTCTCTGCAACTACAGTAATTGACCTAAAAAAGTATCCAAAGTTGTCTTTGACCTTGCAGATAGATATATAGATTATATATTGTGGTTAGAGGTTGGCTTATGAAGACTAATGGAGTAAGGGCTTCCAGATTTTATTTTGCTCATGTAGTTATAAAGTACATGTCTTGTTCACAGTCCAGTAGCTACAAATTCCCAATACGTAAATGTTACTTTCCTTGAGGGCAGGAGTAGTACACGTTTTCCCCTCACCAGTGGAAATGTTATGCACATACTCACAAAAGCAAGTGTTATAGTTGGTAAAGTCTCTCTCATCCTCCTATAAACTGTAAATTTGTAAACTGTCAAATGCAAGTCTTATGCCTTCTGCAGATGAAAAGCCAAAGGCCATAAGAAGATACAATTTTGATGCTACTAGAGACACATCTAATCTGTAAAAGCTTATGATGAAGCTGTTGCGCTTCTGCCTCAGACTGCTAATTAGGCTTACTAAGCATAAACCATCGCTATGCATCAAATCCCCAACTTGCTAGTATGACTAGTTGGAATACAGAAATGGTAACACACAAAAATAACCAAAAACTGGGTACCATTCCATTGCAGCTCATCTTTGTTATTACAGGAACTAGAAATAGAAAGGATTAAGATGAAGAAAACAGTTCATGTGGGAGACAAGGTTTGCAAATCCACTAGCAAACGAAATCAGTTTCAAGTAGAATAAACAGAATAGGTAAGGTATGTGAAGGAGCAACCACATAGTGGTTTTGAAACAGATGACTGTGCATTCAACCCCACAATCTAAGTACACCTGAAAATTCATCCTGTAGTGGCCTATGTCTGTTTCTGCCAGTGTATATAGCAGCTGGCATCCAAGACCCACAGGCCGTAAGTGCCCATGGCTTCATCCCACAAAGATCTTTCATTTGCCTACTTTGCAAGCAGCAATTACTGGACCACCAAAGGCTGGGCAATCTGTACAGCCAGAGTCACCTAATGAAACAACGTACCTGCTTTCTCTAGGCACCTGGTTTGTTTACATATGTCTGTTTCAGTGAATAAGCAATGAAGTGAGAAAACAGGAGTCCCCCATTAGGTGCATGACGTGCATCCAAAAGCAGGTGTCAGTTTGAATGAACATAAAAAATATAATATACTGCATATGATTCAATGGCTTATCTTAGGCCATTGAAGCATTCAAAGAAGAAATAGCAAATGCTAGTCCTCATGTAGGATTTTAAAACCGTAAGGATTAGCACTTCATAAATCACTAACTATTTCAGCATTCTGATGAAACAAACCCACTGGAAGACAAATCAACGAGATCCTCAGGTAGAGACTGAAGAAAAATGTGCAAGATCTAAAAGGAAACCAAAATCCATTTTTGTAAAAGAGGGTTTAATTTATTTTAGAACAGCTTCTACAGATTCTTCAGGTTTCATCTATATCTGTAGCATTTTTTCATTGCAAAGGGAAGTGCAAGAAATGGGAAATGGCAAAACAGGAACTACAGGCAACCCATGTGTAGGAGGTCACCAAAAAGATCTCCACTGAGTACTACTAGTCCAAAAGCAGAACTATATGTCACTAGAGATAGAGTTTCAAGCACTGTGAGTCATCCCGTCACCCCTTCATTGTAATGTTGATTGAACACAACATTTCATACGATGTCACTGCACTGAGGGTTGCCTCCCCCCCTCCCTGCATTACATAATAGACTGGGGGAGATGATACCTTGTGGCACATTGAATTCAACTAGATATTATGGGAAGGAACATGGGCTCTGTCCCTCTTGTAATGTCTAGTTCCACATTTAGATTATGATAAGGTTGTTATTCTTTAAGACCACTTGCTTAACTCGTAGGTATCCCATAATAGAAATAAAAAGGACTGTTGTTCCACAGTGGAGAGAAGAAAGTCATCATGTGAATATGATCAAGAAGCACACTAGATTCTGTGACTATATAGCGATGTGGTCACATCCCATTCGGTCCTTAATATGAGCCAGGTTTCAGCCCTAGAACTTGAGAACTCAGCTCCAGAACCCATTTTCAATGTCGGGGCCCACCCCTGCAGCATGTGATTAAAGTAAAAGACAGCTGCCCATTAGATCAGGTCATAATAGTAAGATCAAGTCCTACTGAATCAGTGCTACCATAGGACTAAAACTTTAATATCAATACTACGTTGCTCCATTTTGAGTTTGTTGGGCTGGGGACTCAACTAGTTGGGTGCTGGATGATCCTGAGTTAACTACACTACCACTCCTACTGCCATTTGAACATGCTACCAATCCCATCCCCGACCCCTTTACTCACATCTGGCTCTCTGCTTTGAACAGGTTTACACATTACTATGGCATGTGTGGTGTAGTGGCAAGAGTGTTGGACTAGGAGCTGGGAGATCCGGGTTCTAGTCCCCACTCGGCCATGGAAGCTCACTGGGTGACTTTGGGCCAGTCACAGACTCTCAGCCCAACCCACCTCACAGGGTTGTTGTTGTGAGGATAAATTGGAGAGGAGGAGGATAATGTAAGCCGCCTTGGGTTCCCTGCAAGAGGAAAAAAGGCGGGGTATAAATGCAATAAATAAATAAATAATAGCCTTCCAATTTGCAGGTGACCATCTCATCACCAGTGTGATGAGCCACAGTAGTGAGAGCCAGTGTGGCATAGCAGTTAGAGCACTGGACTGGGACTTGGGAGATCTGGGTTCTGGCCCCCACTTGGCCATGCAGTGGGGTGACTTTGGGCCAGTCACTGACTCTCAGCCTAACCTACCACACAGGGTTGTTGTAAGGATAAAATGGAGAGAAGGAGGACCATGTACTCCACCTTGGGTTCCTTGAAAGAGGAAAGATGGTGGGATATAAATGGAAAAACAAACAAACAAACAAACAAATCACATGCCGCCATTCTTGTCCTAGACAAGTAGTGCCTGCTTGTAATGAAGAGGCCATCAAATGTAGAGCCACCACATGATGTAGGTTTTAAATGACCAGGCCATCACATGATAACTCTAATCACTGCACAAACAACATGGTTATGCCCTGAAATATGGCCTATAAATCCATAGGTATATAAATAAACAATGGCCTTATGAATCAGCCTTAAGTGTCATAGTTGCAGACCAGTGAAACAGAAATGGAGTTAGAAAATAAGAAAGCCTTTCACTCTCTTTTGATAGGTATAGTTCACCACTGTATTATGATTGCTAGAAGCAGTTTCATTTGGAGACCTCTGTTAAGTTGCTAAGCAAAAGACATTTTTCTTTCTTTCTTTTTTTTGTTTGTTTGTGAAAAAAAAAAGTGAAATAATCATTACCAAAAATTGGCTCTGGAGTAGTGTTCCATGTAGAGCTGTTCATCGGAAAAAGGAGCCAAATGAATGTCACTAAATGTTGGAAACATCATTCCTAGTGAACAAAAGATAATATACAGTAGCAAAGTTCAAATCTTCTATGTAGCCCTATTTAAACAGTTGTTGGAAATATCCATTAATCATTATCCACTCTCCATCTCAAACATTTATCCTTCATAATTCCACAGCGGATAATAATTTATACTTTAATTCCTGATCACATTTCAGTAAGTCCATCAGCAACAACAGAATACTTAAGATGGTAATTCAAAGATGCTGCAATGAGCTGATAAAGGCTTAATGTTTTTAACACATTTGGGATTAGGTATTTAAATAATTTCCTTAAATCAAAGGCAAGATTCTGTTCCAGTTCATCCACCGCAGCTGGCTGAACAGGATAACATTTCTTAACTACAATCTATAGACTCAACATATAAGTAATATGTTATCATGAACAGACTATCAACTGTTTCAATATTCACTAAAGATAATCTTCAAGGATGTCAGTATTAAAGAACTGGTAATGTTACCATGCATTTAACAAGGAAAATCAAAAGACTGCAAAGTATTTTACAGACCTTATGCCCATTTCATATACAGTGTAAAACACACAAGGCTGAGCACGTTACAGAGTTAGACTGCCACCAGAGGAAGTACATGGAACCCAGTCATCCACACTTCAGTTAAATAAGGGCTTAACCCAACAACTATGAAAATAAGTCCAGATGAATACATTTTATAAGTGAATTGGTTATAACCAGTGTACCTGGCAATGTGGAGATAAACTAGCATATGAAGG
Organism: Heloderma suspectum; assembly: GCF_057233095.1. Classification (NCBI taxonomy): domain Eukaryota; kingdom Metazoa; phylum Chordata; class Lepidosauria; order Squamata; family Helodermatidae; genus Heloderma; species Heloderma suspectum. The sequence continues at coordinate 104,246,884 of NC_139459.1, forward strand.
AGATGCAGGAAATCGACAGAAAATTATACATCTATTTAATGAATGTTAGCTAGGAGGACACATTCCATTTCTACAGAACACAGTTTGAGATGGGGAGAAGCATTGTCTTAAGACAATGCTGTTGTAAACCATGTATTGGTTATAGACTGAAATCCTAAAGCTCTTTACTCCAGAGTAGTCACTGAATTCAGTATTCAGAGTAAGTTGGTTCAGGATGGCAATCTCACAATTCATAGAAGTCATCATTTCAAAATTCTTTATAAACAGAAATCCTTGTTACCCAGGAAAAACCATCTCCATTGTACAGCTCAAGAAAAAAGACCAAATGTTAGCATAATCTGCCTTGCCACTAAAGTAGGATTTGACTTTTTAAGCACAGCAAATTAGAACTGCACCTTTAAAGTAAGAAACACTAACTTTTAAGGCAACAAAAATCCCAAGTTAGAAGAGCTAAGAATGGACACGCTTGAAAATTTAGGCATAAAGTGATGCTTGCTAGGTACTGAGGAAGCCTTGGCAGAAAGCGGAACACCTTGCCAGACCCTCACTGACCCACATTGCACCCAATTCCCTCTTAGTTTATGCTGTACAGTCTCATTGTTCAGAAATCAAATAATAATTATCTACACATTTCCTACAGAACACTCTAAACAAGTGTTCTATAGAGAAAACATTCCACTCCATCTTTTAAATGGGCTGTAAAATTCTTCCATTCTGTCATTCCCATAGAGCCATGTTTGTTTTACAGGGAAACCATCTTGAAGGCACCGGAGGAAGAAGGGGTCTAAGCCACCCCCTAATATTGGAAAATACAATGGTCATTTAGTTGTCCCGGGTCAGGACTTCTATCTGGCTGGGAGTCCGTATTGGTATTTGGACACAAAAGTGAGGATAGGGCTGTCGGGCACAATACATTCTCATCAACTTATTTTATTTCATTTAATTGGGCTTACTGTGGATGATAAGGCATGAAGGGAGAAGCAATTGATAATAGCTAATATGGTAGAGGGAAGCCTGCAGGATCCTATCTGGTCAATTTTTTCTGCAGATCCTCAGTTCTCTAGTCAATGGCTGGCGACATTTAGACTCACCACTTGACTTCAGCCATTTCTTCGAGTGGAGGTAACTTTCCAGCATCCTTTCATTGAATAGCATATAACCCATTGGTTCAGAAACAATAACATCTACGTTCTCAGGCAGAGAGATTTCCTCAATTTTTCCTGACAAAACGTTGATCTTATCAGAAAGGTTGTTACTTCGTACTAGAATCTGTAAAGTGAGGAAGTGGAAAAACCAAAGTGTATTAGTTTCTTATCCATAAATAATATGCAGTGGAATCAAATATGTGGATTAAGCAGAATTGTAGAAGCCTGTAACAAGAATGCTCACAGACCTCTCTATAGTAAAAGTTCCTTACCTAGCTGCTAAAAACCCCTTCCCAGCAACCCTCAGTTATCTTTATGAAGAGATTCAGATACCAGCCAGTGATATAAATGAGCATTATTATGATGTCATATTTCTGTATTCTGCATTTCAGGATCCTCCAGATAAGGCAGGATAAGAAACCTAAATAAGTAAATTAATGCATAAATAAATGCATATACAGAAAGAATGTGTAAGGAATGCACACTTATTTTAAATGTCCAATTTATGATTCAGTTATAAACGTATGTGGAAAATGTCTTTCCTTCAAGTAACCACAGGGGTGCCACCATGCAGAGTGTGTGTGGGGGAGAAGGGGGAGCTACTTGTTGGGGGGACACATGCCCACCTTTCATCTCCCTCCAGTCCCAGCTATATTGTAAATTGTCCACAGTAGTCATTTGTTATCTCTCATCAAAAGTATGCCTAGAAACAACATAACAAGCAGCTGCTGGTAAGGCTACCATTTAGAAGTTGTTTACCTACTGTAGTTCTAAATGGCCAAAGTAGATGCTTTCAACTCAGCCTTCATAAAGCACAGTTTCTAAGAGGACCGGAAATGCTATGATTGCCTGGACCAAAATAGGTAACCGATACGTACTTTCTTCTTGTTGCATTAGTGTGATGATGGGTGCACATCATTTTCTAGAATGTGTACCTGTAAAAAGCTGGGTACAATTTCTGAAATTGATTTCATAGCAGTCTGTATTGTAGCGTAGATTCTGATAGCGCTTTGTTGTTGTTGTTGTTCAGTCGTTCAGTCGTGTCCGACTCTTCGTGACCCCATGGACCATAGCACGCCAGGCCTTCCTGTCCTGCGCTCTCTCCCGGAGCATGCTCAAGTTCATATTCATTGCATCGGTGATGCTATCTAGCCATCTCATCCTCTGCCGTCCCCTTCTCCTTTTGCCTTCAGTCTTTCCCAGCATCAGGGTCTTTTCCAGGGAGTTTTCTCTTCGCATTAGGTGGCCAAAATATTGGAGCTTCAGCTTCATTATCTGTCCTTCCAATGAGCACTCAGGGTTGATTTCCTTTAGGATGGACTGATTTGACCTCCTTGCAGTCCAGGGGACTCGTAAGAGTCTTCCCCAGCACCACAGTTCGAAAGCATCAATTCTTCGGCGCTCAGCCTTCCTTATAGTCCAGCTCTCACAGCCATACATTACTACTGGGAAAACCATAGCTTTGATTAGACGGACCTTTGTCGGATGTCTCTGCTTCTTACTATGCTGTCTAGGTTGGCCAAAGCTTTCCTCCCAAGGAGCAAGCGTCTTTTAATTTCATGGCTACAGTCACCGTCTGCAGTGATCTTGGAGCCCAAGAAAGTAAAATCTGTCACTGCTTCCATTTCTTCCCCTTCTATATGCCAGGAAGTGATGGGGCCAGATGCCATGATCTTAGTTTTTTTAATGTTGAGTTTCAAACCAGCTTTTGCACTCTCCTCTTTCACCCTCAACAAGAGGCTCTTGAGATCCTCTTCGCTTTCTGCCATTAGGGTGGTATCGTCTGCATATCGGAGGTTGTTGATAATTCTCCCAGCAATCTTAATTCCGACCTGTGAGTCATCCAACCCGGCATTTCTCATGATGTACTCTGCATATAAGTTAAATAAGCAGGGTGACAATATGCAGCCTTGTCGTACTCCTTTCCCAATTTTGAACCAATCGGTTGTTCCATGTCTGGTTCTTACTGTTGCTTCTTGACCCTCGTACAGGTTTCTCAGGAGACAGGTAAGGTGGTCTGGTACTCCCATCACTTTAAGAATTTGCCACAGTTTGTTGTGATCCAGACAATCAAAGGCTTTAGCGTAGTCAATGAAGCAGAAATAGACGTTTTTCTGGAATTCTCTTGCTTTCTCCATGATGCAACGAATGTTGGCGATTTGATCTCTAGTTCCTCTGCCTCTTCGAAACCCAGCTTGTACTTCCGGTAGTTCTCGGTTCGCATACTGCTGAAGCCTAGCTTGTAGGATTTTGAGCATCACCTTGCTGGCATGTGAAATGAGTGCAATTGTGCGGTAGTTTGAACACTGTTTGGCGTTGCCCTTCTTTGGAATTGGAATGTAAACTGACCTTTTCCTGTCTTGTGGCCACTGTTGAGTGTTCCAGATTTGTTGGCATATTGAATGCAGCACTTTAACAGCATCATCTTTTAGGATTTTAAATAGCTCGGCTGGAATACTGTCATCTCCGCTAGCTTTGTTGTTACTAATGCTTCCTAAGGCCCACTTGACTTCACTCTCGAGGATGTCCGGCTCAAGTTCAGTGACCACACTATCATGTCTATCAGGGACATTCAGATCTTTCCTGTATAGTTCTTCTGCATATTCTTGCCACCTCTTCTTAATCTCATCTGCTTCTGTTAGGTCCCTGCCTTCTTTGTCCTTTATCATGCCCATCTTTGCACAAAACGTTCCCTTGAGATCTCCAATTTTCTTGAAGAGATCTCTAGTCTTTCCCATTCTGTTGTTTTCCTCGATTTCTTTGCATTGTTCATTTAAGAAGGCCTTCTTGTCTCTCCTTGCTATTCTCTGGAACTCTGCATTCAGTTGGGTATATCTTCCCCTTTCTCCCTTGCTTTTCACTTCCCTTCTTTCGTGAGCTACTTGTAAAGCCTTATCAGACAGCCACTTTGCTTTCTTGCATTTCTTTTTCTTTGGGATAGATTGAGTTGCTGCCTCCTGAACAATGTTACGGACCTCCGTCCATAGTTCCTCAGGCACTCTGTCTATCAGGTCTAATCCCTGAAATCTATTCCTCACCTCCACTGTATATTCATCAGGGATATGATTTAGGTCATACCTGAACGGTTTAGTGGTTTTCCCTACGTTCTTCAATTTCAGCTGAAATTTTGCAAGAAGCAGCTCATGATCTGAGCCACAGTCAGCTCCAGGTCTTGTTTTTACTGACTGTATGGAGCTTCTCCATCTTTGGCTGCAAAGGACATAATCAATCTGATTTCGATATTGACCATCTGGTGACGTCCATGTGTAGAGTCACCTCTTGTGCTGTTGGAAAAAAGTGTTTGCTATGATCAGCGTGTTCTCTTGGCAAAACTCTATTAGCTTTTGTCCTGCTTCATTTTGTACACCAAGGCCATGCTTGCCTGTTATCCCGGTGATTTCTTGACTTCCTACTTTAGCATTCCAATCCCCTATGATAAAGAGGACATCTTTTTTTGGTGTTAGTTCTAGAAGGTGTTGTAGGTCTTCATAGAACCAATCAACCTCAGCTTCTTCGGCCTCAGTGTTTGGGGCATAGACTTGAATTACTGTGATGTTGAATGGTTTGCGTTGGATTCGTACTGAGATCATTGTATCATTTTTAAGATTGTACCCCAGTATTGCTTTTCCTACCCTTTTGTTGACTATGAGTGCTACTCCATTTCTTCTAAGGGATTCTTGCCCACAGTAGTAGATATGATCGTCACCTGAATTAAATTCGCCCATGCCTGTCCATTTTAGTTCACTGATTCCCAAGATGTCGATGTTCAATCTTGCCATCTCATGTTTGACCACTTCCAGCTTACCTTGATTCATTGATCTGACATTCCAGGTTCCTAAACAATATTGTTCTTTACAGCATCGGATTTTCTTTTCACCACCAGACACATCCACAGCTGAGTGTCCTTTCGGGTTTGGCCCAGCCGCTTCACTCTTTCTGGCGCTACTTGGAAATACCCTCTGCTCTTCCCCAGTAGCATATTGGACACCTTCCGACCTGAGGGGCTCATCTTCCGGCGTCATCTCTTTTAGCCTTGTGATACGTTCCATGGGGTTTTCTTGGCAAGAATATGGAGTGGGTTGCCATTTCCTTCTCCAGTGGACCATATTTTGTCAGAACTCTCTGCCATGACCTGTCCGTCTTGAGTGGCCCTGCACGGCATAGCTTATGGCTTCACTGAGTTACGCAAGCCCCTTCGCCACAACAAGGCAGTGATCCATGAAGGGGCTGATAGCGCTTATACCCCCACAATTCTCTTGTGATCTGCAGATTCTGTTGCACAAGTGGTGGGTCCTGCCGATTCCCACCACTTGCGCAACAGAGATTTAGCCCTTCTCAGAGGAAGCCCTAAAACGAGCGGAAATGCTTGTTTCTCACTTGGGACGGTTTGGCGGAGCTCCCTTATGCAAGCTCCAGAAACAAGCATTTTTGCTCCTTTCCCGTTGCCCTGGAAGTTGTGCAAGCGGTGGGCACTGCTTGCAGACAGGACCTGGTAGGGCAGAAGAGAATCAGTGGAGTGTAAGCAGCCCATTGGATTCCCTCCTTGTTGTGATAGGTCCCAATACCTCTCCTGCTGCTCTTTCTCCTTTCCAGATCCATTTCATTTCAATTTTTGATTTACAAAATATACATACTGCTCTACATCCTGATAAAATAAAATTCCTGAAGGTGAACAATAAAAAGGAGAAAAAGAAGAACCAAAATACAGAATTAAAGTCTTTAAAATCAAATTATGGCTAGTCAGTCAAGGAAGGCTTGTTTAAATGTCCGGCCTCCACAGCTCCCTGGTATACCAAGGAACAGAGAGCTCCTCTACAGCTCCAGAGAGGACACTCAGGTGCAACTGAGTCAATGGCCCACTGCATCTCACTGTTCCACAGCAAGACTAGGTCCTTGGCTGGATCACCAGCTCTCTCCATGGGAAAATTCTCAAGAGCATTCAGAAAGCCATTAGATTCCATAAATCCACTGAGGCAAACCATCTGAATAAGTCTGCACCCCTGCGGAGGAATGTAATACTGCAAGTTCAAATCTCACCAGGAAATGGTCTGACCATGGAAACAGGATTACTCCCCACCCCCTACCCCAATTTTCAGACCACTCACAGCTTGGAGCAAAGAACAAATTGAGGGTATGCCCTACTTCATGTGTTGGCCCAATGATAAACCATATTTTGAAGTATGTCTACTATCAACATTGTGCTGAGCGCAAAACATTTAGTGCAATTTGAGGCAAATACACTGGCAAACCAGTGTTGTGGATGATAAGTGTGCTAGGAGGGTGCTGTACAAGTCCTGAAACTTTAAAACTGTTTGAAATTAATGAGAGCAGAAAGCGAGGACAAAAGTCAGAAGTGAAACAGGTTGTCTTAGCAATACTCTAATAATTTCACTACTATTATGAACAGCAGGGGAGGATCATAAATCTCCAGATAAAACTTTGCAGGAATAACTCTTTTTATCACTGGAATGGAGAAAGGGTGCCAGTTTGGAAATAAGCCACAGTACGCCTTGGGATCACAACTTCCCCCCTCCTTCTCCAGAGCACTCTCAAAGAGGAGACTGAAAATTTGTTGTTTTGAGCAAACCCAACAAACTGTGGTTAATATGCTTTGCTTGAAACAAGACAACTTCAAACCATGGGTTATGACACTATCTTGTTTCAACAAACCATAGTGAAGACGATTAATTACAGGGTTCAAACATAATGCTAAACCGCAGTTAATAAACAATGGAAGGAAAAACTTCCAATAACCTCCTCGCAACCATGCTGAATGGGGAGAGAGAAGTGAAGGAGCTCATTGTGGCTTGTTACCATCATGATAAACCATGGTTTATTATGATGTCCAAACCAAACCAAGGAGATGCAAGAAGATGTACTTTTACAGCACAAATTTGGGTATGTGTAATGTTCCACTCCATAGCAATGCTATGAAGTCTTCAGGGAGTGGAAACGCTGTGTGAATAAACCCTAAAATATTCAGTCTATATTTCAGTATATTACTAAACAAGTTATTCAACATTATTATCCAATGCACAGATTTGGAGATACTGCCAAGGCATTTAAAACTCCATTTACTTGCTCAAATTACACCCTGCTCAGAGGCCAAAAGCCTTCTAACACATTCCCATTCTACAACTGTTAGCAAAGACAATAAAACTGAAATGCACTGTTGAAAAGCATTTACCTCCATGCTGGTATTAATTCTAAAAAGAGTCTAAGGATCCTTTACATTTTGACAAAAAAAAAATCAACATCAAATATCAGCTATCAAAGTTTCTTTTGAACAGTAAGTTTTCCATCATGCTGACAAGTATTTTTTTTAAATCCAAAAATAACTTCATGGTTAAGGTGAGTTACAGATGAACAGGACAGGACAAAGCAGAAAACTAAATCATTTCCAGGCTCACATAGATTGTGATGGATAGCTTCTATAACAGTCTAGAGGGCATTTAAAAAAACTAAAGGAAGTTGCTTTTTACTTGTGAAAATGAAGATAATAATGCGAATGCACAACTGCGTCACTTTTAACAGTCTGGCCGTTCTACATTGTAAGAGACTTTATACTGATATAGTTCTGTGTTTCTTAATCTATATTTGCTCATTCCCAATGCAAAAGACCTTGCATCAACCCAACCCAATCCTGTCTCATAATTCCTCTAACGTTAATTTAATAAAGCAGTCACATCTGAGATCAAACTTAATTACCAGTTAACATGTCCCTCAGAGTTATTAAAAACCTTTGCCAATTAGTCTTTAATGCTCCTGCTAAAAGACTAATAGTACCTAACCTCAAAGGCAGTAGTACAGAGCAACCTAACTCAAGGGCTGCATAGAATGAGACAGAGCAAATGGTGCCACTATTCTGGGCAGGGATTATCCAAACCCCAACACCCAAAGGGATCAAGACTCAGCTGTATGCTGAAGACCAACCCCCTGCCCCCAAAGGAGACAGCTTCACCAACTGTAGGTTCCAGACACGTTTTGAGAAAACTCTTTATCACGGGAATCTCAAACTCTTAAACACTGCTCAGGATTCTCTCTCCTTTTTCTCATCCAAGAAAGACTCCTCCTGCTATCCCCCCAAGAAATTCAGTACTGAAAGCCACAGAATTTATCAAACTGTCTCTCGGACATAACAGAAAACAGACCATACCTTTAACCATCTGTCAATAGAAAAAAAAGTGTATCAGTTCTGTCTTGAGGTAAAACGTACACCAAGAAAGCCATAAAGATATTAAGTAGCTGGGGGAAGGTATTAATCATGACACCAGTTCCAAGTAAACAAACATGCCTTCATTGAGAGATATCCTTTCCCAGTAAAACAGCATGGTTGCAAACAAGTCATTGGGGTCAACAATATCCCATAATGTAAAGCGCATAACACCTATAAAAACAAGGTGCGGGTATAGTTGAACAGTGTCAGTATAGTTGATGCCACAGTTTGTTAAACATACAACTATAATATTGTTCCATTAACCTACATATAACATAATTATAATAGTTACATAAGTGTAATAAGTGCAACAATTCTGAGTAGAGAATTATTTGTATCACCAAAAAACATACAGAACTATTGTTTGAAACTTGTTTATTGTGCGCTGCCTTGGGAAAATCTTGGGTCGGATCCATACTTAAGTCATGCTTTGACTAGTCCCATTGGAATCAAATGGGACTTAAGTTAGTCATGACTAATTTGTCCCATTGATTTCAATGTGTTTGTTTACTCTAAGCATGACTAAGTATGGATCCAACCTTTTGTTTTGAAACATGGCATCAAAGTCTTTAAAATAAATAGCTAAATGCACACTGATGAAAAAGTTTTGCATTGTTATACTCCATCCAGAATCCTATAAATGCATTGTTAATTTCTCAACCACTCTCTGGCCTAGGTTTTGAGCTGCTGAAGCTGGCTGGCTATGAAGATGCCCAAGGAGAACCCTCAACAATACATTTTGCAAAGATCTTCCTGTAAACATGAGAAAGTGGTCATCTAAAGGTTCTTGACTGAGAGCTGCCATTAAGTCTGCCCACAAGCTGAAGCGAGGATGGAGGTTGAATGCAAACATTTGCAGATGAAACTCGGGTTAAAAATGAACCTGGAAGCAGAAACAGTATGTATTTTTAGCATGAACTCTGCAATTAGCTATGATGACAACAACAACAACCCAGTTTTGCTGGTCACAAGGAAGGATCTAACAGGGAAAAATTGTTAAAAAGTTAGATTTGTGAACAGGTAATGTAAATCTCTACCACTGACTCCTAATACCATTTGAAGTGTTATTAAGGGAAGTGAGGAATTTGCCTATTATAAAGCATCTGTAGACATAAAGAGTGACTAATACATTTAAACAGCATTTTGCATGGTCATTTTGACCCCCTAGCACCTTGTATTCACGGTTTTTTAATAGTCTTGGTCATTCTAATAGGGGTAGAATTGACTGCCAAAGCCATAGTAGTAAAAGCAACATTTTTTCATTAGATTTAGGAGCCTCCCCCCAACACACACACACACACACACACACACACACCACATGGCAATTCACACTTCATCAAGGTTGAGGAATACCTGGAGCATGGTGTTGCAGAAGGCTGACACAAACATTTTATGAATCTGACAGTTTGACTCCATCTGTCAACAGAGGGTTAAATTCAAAGATCTTCACAAAACAAAACTATAGAAAACTCAACACACTACTAGAATTCAAACTACATCATCACACACCACAATCACTATCTCCAGTAGTCATCCAGCTGAGCTTTTCTGAGTGGCTCGGGGCTGCTTTCATCTACCTCAGTGAAACCAATATTGGAGACCTCAGCAGCCCACTGTGACGAGTTTCTGAGACACTTTGAGGATAAAATTGTCTGCCTTCATGCTGACTTGAATGCCACGATCACTGCAGTGTCTATAGAGGTGCCCAGTGCACTGTCTTATGCTGTTTTTATGGGATCCATTTCAGTTTTTGAAGCCTGAGGATATAAACAGGCATCTGTGTGGCCTACCATGTGCTCTCTCAATCCTTGCCCACCATGTTTCCTTCAAGTTAGCCATATGGGGTTGGATGGATGGATTGGGGGAGTGGTGAATGCATCATTGTGTGATGGGATGATCCCCGTAGCCTTGAAGGAGGTGGTGGTGCGCCCACTCCTAAAAAAAAACACCCATCCTTCGATCCAGAGATTTATACTAACTAACATCCAGTCACACATATTTCCTTTCTGGGAAAGGTGCTTGAGAGAGCTGTGGCAACTCAGCTGCAAGTGCTTCTGGAAGAAACTGATGATCTTGATGCATTCCAGTCTGGGTTCAGATCCAATTTTGGGATGGAATCAGCTTTGATTGTCCTGATGGACCAAGGTTGGATGCAACCTTCTTCAGGAGAGGGACACAGGGAGTGTGACCCTGTTACTTCTTCTCAATCTCTCAGTGACTTTGACCATGATATCCTCCTGAACTGCCTCTGTGAGTTGCAACTTGGAGGCACTGTTTTACAGTGGTTCAAAGGATTGGTTCAAGGGAATAACACAAGGTCACTGTGCCTCAGCCCTTTGGCAGTTGAACTGCAGGGTGCCACAGGGCACTATTTTGTCCCCGGTGTTCTTTAACATCTATATGAAGCCATTCGGAGTGGTCATTAGAAGATTTGGGGCAAGGTATGATCAGTATGGTGATGACACCAAGCTGTAAGGTGATGACACCCATCTCAGTCAGGAGAGGCTGCCCACATTCTGAACCAGTTTCTGGATGCAGTCATGGGCTGGATGAGGGCTAATGCATTGAAACTGAATCCTGACAAGACAGAGTCCCTATGGGTGGGTGGTTCCCAGGTCTGGGAATTGGCCTGTTTACCTGTTATGGATGGAGTTGCATTCCCTTTGAAGGAATAGGTCCATAGTTTGGGGATGCTTCAAAATCCATCTTTGTCATTGGAAGCCCAAGTGACCTCAGTAGCTTGGAGCACCCATGGCTCTATGTGGGCTGCCCTTGTGCCTGGTTTGGAAGCTGCACCTAATACAGAATGCAACAACTAGAGTGCTCAGGGAGGCACCCAGCCATATACACATCACAGCTGTGTTAAAATAACTGCACTGGCTGCCTATTAGCTATTGAGCCATGTTCAAGGATCTGTTGTTAACATACAATGTCCTAAATAACTTGGGACCAGGGTACCTAGCAACCCACCTTCCTCTATATACACCCAGCTATCCATTAACATCTTAGTGGAAGGCCTTGCTGGTCGTTCCATGACCAATAGAATGTTGTCCTCCAACATCTAGACAGCAGGCCTTCTCAGTATTGACACCTAGCCACCGGAACTTCCTCTCCCATGCTCTTTTGGGAGGCAGAAAATGTAGTGAATTTTAAACATGAAAACGTACCTGTTTATGCGAACTTTCACTGGCTTGTAATTGATATCATGATGCTGCACCATTTGTTTTCTATTGTTGTTGTTTTTTAAATTGTTTTAATTGTTTCTGCTATTTATTTTTGTTGTACCTCTAATTGTGTACTGAGTATTTTAATGGTGATTTTTAATCTTTTAGAATAAAAGTTACTTAAAGATTTTATTATATCAAGTGGTATATTAATAAATAAACAAACAAATAAATAAAATGATCATAGAGTGAGACAGAGTTTGCAACTTAATATGTAAGCATCTCCATGTGGAATGTATAATTACATGTGAATTATATCTGAATGTATAATTACATCCTATAATTCTGTATGAACTCTGCAGCTATGATTTAATTCATTCTGCAGTTCAGGGCCATTTCACCTCTATACCTTGTTATATTTTATTGATGAGTGAAACAAGATGGATAAGCATTACACCACATTTAATTAGTATTGAAGCTATTTGATCACATGCCTGACTTTAATTAAGTAAGCAGTTCAACAGGCTTGAGTTCAAAATGCTTATGGTTTTAAAGATTATGCTCCTACTCAAGTAACTTGCTGAATTAGAGCTACAGTGTTACCATTTGCTTAGGATGAGAGAATGAACAGAAAAATCTCATCAGATGGTGAAATATAGAGGTTAGAAAAACACTGCTGTTTTAAATAGTACTTTAAACCGAAGTACTGATTAAATAGTACTTCGGTTATTTAATCTGGCACCCATATTGCAATGCATTTTAAAATAGTTAATACTATGATTGCCAGATGGCCCACCCAAGTTCTGCAATATTTCACTTACCCCTTTCCACTCCTCTTTCTCTCCAGATATTGCTCAATATGGAATTCGGCTTCTTTTCACCAATATACAATTGATAATTTTAATGGAATTACAACTAAACTTGAAGAAAGATGTTTCCCACCATCTTGAAGGTGGTGGCTTATCCTAAATAGGGAGATCCTGAGCATCTAGTAATTTTTATCTGTTCTCTTTCAGCCAGAGAGCCTCATTGCAGTGAGGGCCAACATCATTGGGCAATATGAGGTCCTGTTCACAGCAAGGACTTGAGGCAAGCCAGGTTCAGAGGATTCTGACCAAGCAGAAGTCAGGTTTTCCAGAGAGACAGGAAACAGAGCAGCACCATGGAGAGTTCCAAGTGAAGCTGGGGCTGGAGGCCACATAAGCTTTCCTGTATGTTGCTCCAGCAAGCAGTAGATCATGAATGAGCCTGAAATACGGTTTTCGCTTCTTTTAGGCTGGTTAGTTCTGCCTACATTATGATGGAGGCCTTCTCTCTTAAAGGGGCCAGGTCTGTTTTGGCTGTGGCAACACGGAAGTGGCTGTGGTGTGGTTGTTATCTTAATACCTGGAATCCTCAGAATCTGAGGGTGGCAGTACAATCTTCTCTAGACACAGAGGAGCTGATCTCTGAGGCCTTCCTGGGGAACTAGGTTCTAACAAGATGGAAACTTCATTGTGTTGTTCTGTAGCCAAGCGCTCTCTCTATTCTGATAACTCAGGGCCTCAACCTTGAAGGATGAAGGGTCGGGGACTTGGACCATGACACCATTATCCTGTACAATGTTTCTACAGCATTTCTTTGTCCACTGGAAAGCAAGAATTTACAATTTCTAAACAGGACATTGACTGGCTATAGTACAGTGTAATGTAAAATCTCTCAGCTGCCAATCTCTATTTTCTATCATTGTTCTACTCCTCCTAGATGGTTTGCTAAATGAACATATTGCAAATGAAAATGCAAGTAGATGCATTTCAAACTGCTATTTCATTACTTTTTACTTGTACTAGAATTCCCAAAGTGAATATAAAGTGTTCACCTTTATCACTGGAGGCCCAAGTGGCATCCATAGTGAAAAGTACCTTCCACCAGCTCTGTTTTGTGCACAAGGTATGACCCCTCTGGTTCTGGGGCTCCCTGATTAGACTACTGTCACAGGTTGTATGTGGGGCTGCCTTGGAAAACTGCTGCTCGAAAACTTCAATTAGTTCACAATGCTGCTGCTAGAATAACAACCAGGTCTGACCACTGGGAACATATTTCACCAGTGCTTAAAGAGGCTCCTGGTGTATTTGTGAGCATAATTCAAAGTGCTGGTGCTTACCTTTACAACTCTACACAGTGTGGGACCCAGGTACATGAAGGAACACTTTCATGTGTACCAATTTGTCCATGTACTGAGGGGTCATTATCAGAAGTCCTCTTCTGGGTAGACCCATTATTTGAGGAGATATGGGTAGCAACCAAGGTAAGGATGTTCTCAGAGGTGGCACCCTGTCTCTGGAATTTCTTCCCCATGGAGGAGTACCTGCTACCTATTTTGATCACTTTTAGGTATCAGGCAAAGACACTATTTCCTCAGGCCATTCAATTAAGTAGAAAGGTGGAATAGAAATATAACAAACAAACAAACATCTTCATTTTAACATTGAGTGCATTGTATGTTGCTTCTACTGCTGGTTTTATCTGTTGTTTATTGTATATTGTTTTTAATAATGTTGTTACTGCCCTGAGAACATAACATGTCAAAGGAAGGGGAATAAAATATATTAAATAAATAGGAAACCTCTGAAACAGCAGGGGATAGTACAAAACTAGCAACTCAACATCCTTTCCCTATTCCAAACTAGCCTTTTGTTCATTAGATAGAAACTCTCACACTGGTGGCACAAACACCACAACTGCATCCATAAGAATGATTGCTTCTCCTCTTTGGGCCTCTGTTCGAAAGAAAACCTGTTGCAAACGCTGCCAAAAAGACTTCCCTTTCTCCAGCCTCATATGCCCTCATATGTTTCCCGCCTCCCAGCTGAGCAGAGCAGAGCAGAGCAAGCTGCTCCAGCTGGTCCAGGGACTACAGAAGCAGGCAAGCTCCCAGAGAGCGAGCGAACAGAGCGAGCGAACAGGGGGAGCAAACAGGAGTTGGCCAGGGGAGTTGCAGTGGTTGAAGAGACAAAGGAGACAAAGGAGACAGAGGCTAAGAGGTAAGTGGGTTGCAGGAAGCCCAGGGCGCTGCCCTTTATCCTTCTGACTGGCTGTGAGCTCACCAGGAGCTTCTGAGAGCTCCAACTGAATTGGAGGGGTGTGGCCTGAGTACTCCCAGCAGCTGACTGGGCGGGAAGCTTCAGTCTGTTTCCCGCCTCCCAGCTGAGCAGAGCAGAGCAGAGCAAGCTGCTCCAGCTGGTCCAGGGACTACAGAAGCAGGCAAGCTCCCAGAGAGCGAGCGAACAGAGTGAGCAGACAGGGGGAGCAAACAGGAGTTGGCCAGGGGAGTTCGGCAGGGGAGGTCAAGGGGGAGGCCCCTAACATTTTTTATTTTATTTTATTTTTTTTTTTTTTACTAACTTTTTTTCATTTATTTGTCTTGTAACACACACTTCCACACCAGTGGGACTCTGCTTTTAACCTCTACTGAGTAGAGGAGCAGGCACAGGCTAGTCTAGAACAATCACAAAGCTAGACACAAAAAGGGAAAAGAGGCTATGGAAGGACAAGACTCTCCAGTGGTGGTGACCTGCAAGGTGTGTGCAATGTTTGTTTTCTTGCCTGAGAACAACATGGCCTACACCTGCAACAAGTGCAAGTTGATCACGCTGCTGGAGGAAAAAGTAAGTGGACTGGAGCGGCGACTGTCAACCCTCCGGGGAATAAGAGAACACGAAGAGTTCTTGGACAGAATGGGGGAACTACAGCAGCAAAGGGCAGACCAGAAGCTTGAAGAGCAACAGCAAGATGAGGCAGTGGGAAATGCTGAGGTGAAGAAAAATGGAGTAGAGGATACTCCTTGGAAAACGGTGACAGTTAGGAGAAGAAGAACTAGACGACACTCTGCACCAGTGGAAGCGGTGGAGCTGTGGAACCGATTCCAGGTACTTGCAGATGAGACTGGAGGACAGCCTGCAGAGGAAGAATCACAGGGGAACCTGCATGAGAGTGAGCAAGAGGCTAAAGGTCAGTCAAACAGAGGCGATGAAACCCAGGCCTACAAGAAGAAGAAGAGAAGAGTGGTAGTAGTGGGAGACTCCTTGCTGCGTGGGATCGAGACCCAAGTATGTCGCGAAGACCCGTGGACTCGCCAGGTATGTTGTCTCCCGGGAGGACAGATTAGAGACGTGACTGAAAGGTTGCCTGCACTCATAAAGCCCACTGACAGGTATCCCTTTCTTCTCATCCATGTGGGAACAAATGATACCGCCAAGCGGAGCTACGAAGAGATCACGTCAGACTTTGAAGCTTTGGGAAGGAAACTCAAGAACTTTGAGGCCCAGATAGTTTTCTCATCCATCCTTCCAGTAGTTAGAAGAGGGATAGAAAGGGAACGAAAAATACTCCAGGTGAATGACTGGCTACGAAGGTGGTGCCGACGAGAGAGATTTGGATTCTGGGACCACGGGCTATACTTCCTGGA
Organism: Heloderma suspectum; assembly: GCF_057233095.1. Taxonomy (NCBI): domain Eukaryota; kingdom Metazoa; phylum Chordata; class Lepidosauria; order Squamata; family Helodermatidae; genus Heloderma; species Heloderma suspectum. Next base: position 104,262,856 of record NC_139459.1, read on the forward strand.
AGATGGGCTGTTGGCTAGGGATGGGTTGCACCTCACAAAGGCTGGGAAGAATGTGTTTGGCCACAGCATGAAGAACTTCATCAGGAGGGCTTTAAACTGAATCCTACGGGGAAGGGAGATGTAATGTTGGGGGTAACAATGGACGTAGGCGCATGCACTGCAATGGAGAGAACAGCTCTGATAGCGTCCAATAATAGTCTTCAGACACAGGTAGGAAGAAAGCCAGACTATGAAGCACATGGTCTTCGATGTCTATATACTAATGCCCAGAGTATGGGAAACAAACAGAACGAACTTGAACTCTTAATACAGGAGGGAAATTATGACTTGATAGGTATAACTGAGACTTGGTGGGATGACTCTCATGACTGGAATACAGCAATTGAAGGATATAACTTGTTCAAAAAGAACAGGAGGAACAGAAAGGGAGGCGGGGTTGCACTGTATGTGAAAAATACATATCTCTGCACAGAAATACAGGAGGAGGAGCTTGGTAGCCCCATCGAGAGCATCTGGGTTGAAATAAATGGAGCAAAGAATAAAAGGAACCTGGTGGTCGGAGTCTACTACCGGCCACCCAATCAAGGAGAAGACAAGGATGAAACTTTTGAAAAGCAAATAGCCAATGTTTTAAGGAAGCATGATGTAGTAGTAATGGGGGACTTCAATTTCCCCGATATTTGTTGGGAGACAAATTCTGCAAAACATGGCCCCTCCAGGAAATTCCTGACTTGTGTGGCGGATAACTTCCTCCTACAGAAAGTAGAGGAAGGAACTAGAGGATCGGCTATCCTTGACTTGATCCTAACCAACAGAGATGACTTAGTGGAGAAAGTAGCAGTTACAGGAACTCTGGGGGAAAGCGACCATGTTGTACTTGAGTTCTTGGTTCTAAGGGAAGCAAAAGCCGAGTGTACTCAAACGCGTACCCTGGATTTTAGGAAAGCTGATTTTAATAAACTCAGAACAATGATCAGTAAGGTCCCATGGCAAGCAATGCTAGCGAGAAAAGGAGTCCAAGATGGGTGGGAACTTTTAAAAAAGGAAATTCTCAAGGCACAATCACAAACAATTCCAACAAGAAGAAAAGGTGGAAGACAACAGAAGAAGCCAATGTGGCTTCACAAAAAGCTTAGGGATGACCTGAAAACAAAAAAGGACACATATAGGAAGTGGAAAGTAGGCCAAGTAACAAAGGAAGAGTACAGGCAGGTAGCACAGAATTGCAGGGATGGCGTCAGGAAGGCTAAAGCGGAGAACGAGGTGAGGTTAGCGAGGGATGCTAAAAACAACAAAAAGGCTTTCTTCAGCTACGTGCAAAGTAAAAGGCAGAGGAAAGAAATGGTTGTTCAGCTATTAAATAAGGATGGCAAAATGATAACAGAGGACAAAGAAAAGGCAGAGGAGCTCAATTCCTACTTTGGCTCAGTCTTCTCCCAAAAGAGGGTCTATGACCCCCCTGGCAAAGGCGAAGTACAGGCTGAAGGGGCAGGATTGCAGCTTGAGATCGACAGGCATATGGTCAAGGAACACCTCATTACTTTGAATGAGTTCAAATCTCCAGGGCCAGATGAACTGCATCCTAGAGTCATAAAGGAACTGGCAGAAGAACTCTCAGAACCGCTGTCTATTCTCTTTGAGAAATCATGGAGGACCGGGGAAGTGCCAGATGACTGGAGGAGGGCTAACGTTGTCCCTATCTTCAAAAAGGGTAAAAAGGAGGAACCTGGGAACTACAGACCAGTCAGTCTGACATCAATCCCTGGGAAAATTCTGGAGCAGATCATAAAGCAATCCATCTGGAAGCACCTTGACAACAATGCCGTGATTACTCGAAGCCAACATGGATTTGTCAAAAACAAGTCCTGCCAGACAAATCTGATCTCATTTTTTGATCAAGTCACCTCCCTTGTAGACCGTGGGAATGCTGTAGACATCATATACCTCGACTTCAGCAAAGCTTTCGACAAAGTGCCCCATGATATCCTGATGAGCAAACTTGCTCGAAGTGGGCTAGATGAAACAACGATCCGGTGGATCCACAGTTGGCTACAGAATCGGACTCAAAGAGTGCTTATCAATGGGACCTTCTCAAGCTGGGGAGAGGTAACGAGTGGGGTACCGCAGGGCTCAGTCCTGGGCCCAGTGCTCTTCAACATTTTTATTAATGACTTGGAGGAGGAGGTGCAGGGAATGCTGATCAAATTTGCAGATGACACAAAATTGGGAGGGATAGCTAATACTTTGGAAGACAGAAACAAAATTCAAAGTGATCTGGATAGACTGGAGTGCTGGGCAGAAAACAACAGAATGACATTTAATAGGGACAAATGCCAAGTTCTGCACCTAGGAAAAAGAAACCAAATGCACAGTTACAAGATGGGGGATACGTGGCTCAACCACACTACGAGCGAGAAGGATCTTGGAATTGTTGTCGATCACAAGCTGAATATGAGCCAACAATGTGATGTGGCTGCAAAAAAGGCAAATGCTATTTTGGGCTGCATTCATAGAAGCATCGCTTCCAAATCCCGGGAAGTACTAGTTCCCCTCTACTCAGCACTGGTTAGGCCTCATCTGGAGTACTGTGTCCAGTTCTGGGCACCACACTTTAAGAAGGATGCAGACAAGCTGGAGAGGGTTCAAAGGAGGGCAACAAAGATGATCAGGGGACTGGAAACAAAGCCCTATGAAGAGAGACTGAAAGAACTGGGCATGTTTAGCCTTGAGAAGAGAAGACTGAGGGGAGATATGATAGCACTCTTCAAGTACTTGAAAGGTTGTCACAGAGAAGAAGGCCAGGATCTCTTCTTGATCATCCCAGAGTGCAGGACACGGAATAATGGGCTCAAGTTACAGGAAGCCAGATTCCGACTGAACATCAGGAAAAACTTCCTGAGTGTCAGAGCAATACGGCAATGGAACCAATTACCTGGGGAGGTGGTGGGCTCTCCCACACTGGAGGCCTTCAAGACGAGGCTGGACAGCCATTTGTCAGGGATACTCTGACTTGGATTCCTGCATTGAGCAGGGGGTTGGACTCGATGGCCTTGTAGGCCCCTTCCAACCCTACTATTCTATGATTCTATGATTCTATGCCAAACACCTCTGTATTCCTCAAGGGCTAATTTTTTATTTCCAATGATCCCATTACTAGTTGACCTCTCCTATATAGACGTTTCCTCATTCCTACTTGCTCCTGTATCCTGTTTTTTCAAGTGCTCTCCATAAACTCCCTTCAGTTTAACACCACAGTCTTTACACAGATTACTGAAATCCCAAACACATCTATTTGGAAACATCCCATTGATTTCTGTAGAATAAGTTTCCAGCCAAATAGCATTTAGTACAGCATTAAAGTAGTCTGTCAGATTTATATAGTCATTTGGTTAATCCTGGCAAGGTATGCAGTGCAATTCCAGGCATATCTACTCAGAAGTAAGTCCCACTGAGTTCAATGGGACTTACTCCCAGATAAGTGTACTTAGGAATGCAGCTTTGATCCTAGAACACTACTCCACTACTAAATTTTTTTCAAAAGATCATTTTTAATTTCACTCAGCTAGGTAAAGCCTTTTTCAGCTGTAGGTCTAAAATATAGAGTCATGTAAGGGAAAACTTGGCACACTGAGCTGAAAACCAGCTAGATAAACCAGATGGTCATTTTAAATTTTCTACATTCAACTGAGTAATGTTTGTGACATGCCTACTTTTTTCAATTTGCAGGCTGTACCACTGGGATGACAGCACAAGTTGTGTTGCATTTTTATTCAGTACAGTGGCACTGGCCCAAATAGCTTTGGCAATAGCCAAGATATTTAGATATTCAGATTTTGGGATAAAAAGCAGGGCTACTTTATCAGAGCTACACAGAAATGAAGGAAAAAATAAATGTAGATAATCAGTACCTGATTTCAGTTCTTCCAGTTCCTGTAATGAAAACCTAGTGATCCACAATTCCTCCAGATTGGCATCCATCAAAGATTGTGTGTATGTCTGTATTTTGTTTCCCACACACCCATCAAATTAATGGACTGATTATCCATTAGAGGAACTTTCATTTATTCCTACATTCCAGGGTTAAGCCTGAGTTTTGAAAGCAGATGTTAGGCTATGCCTAGGTCAACTCTGGCACAAATTAAGGCCTGCTATAACAACTAAATGAAGCAATAAAGTTCCAATATTTAAATGGAAAAGCTATCCCCCTTTCTTGTAGTCATTAAGTGGAAGCAAGTCTCAGTGAAGTTAACACAACTCACTGCCATTTAACATGTAGGTTCAGGGTGTTAGAAGAATTATGAGCTTTAAGGCACAATCTTGATAAAGACCTGTAAAATGAATAAAGAATGTGCAGAGGCAGCCCCTGGTGGACAACAGTAACCTAAACTGCTAGCGCTCCTACGTTTGCAGTACAGCCATTGACATCTTGCTTCTGAGGCACACAGCAAAACATGCCAAATGAATTCAGTAACTGGATCAAATCCAACACACTTACCTCGGCATATTTTGCCACTGAGCTAGCTTCAACTGCATAGACTTTTCTAGCTCCGGCTTGCACAGCAAAAAATGAAAGGATTCCTGATCCACAGCCAACATCTAGGACCACCTTGAAACAAAAAGGTGGAGGAGGGAGAAGTATGTCATTGTACAAAGGTTTGCTTATGTTCCGAGATTTTATCAGCAGATTCAGAAAGTATAACACCACCGCCCTCAATTGATGCTGTCAATCATCTATAGATTCTTGTATGAAGCATACTAATCAGAAAGAACTTCTAACTGGAACTATGCCAAAGTTCCTTCATTATATTTTCAAATCAAAATATTACCATCCAATTCATATCATATTTGGTCTGAGTACTTCTTCCTAACTTATAGCGACAGGAAAACAAAGAATACATTGTAATGAAATGATGAGCACTGCGTAACTGGGTATACTTATCCTGGAAAACATGCAAATAAATGATAATTGACTCTTATGAAGAACTTCAGTGGCTTCCCTTGCAATAGTATTACAAACCGGAAGCATTAACATCATTGTGAAAGAGGAGTAAGGACAAATATTTTATGATTATTGACTTGCCGCCTTGGGGCCTACAGATTATTTTCAAAGCACTCACTCCCTGGCCCTAAGGTGCAATGCTACAGCAGTTATAATGCTGTTGTCCTCTAATACACCACGATTCGAAAGTCAAGTTCTGAGAGCACTGATATTTTTTTTCTTTGTGAACTCATAGGAAAACAAAGAATCTTGCATAAAGACTCAAATTAGTAAAAACAACAAAACATCACAACTTTTGATATAGCTACTTGTATTAATTTAACAAAACCCAGCAAGTAGTGCCTTGACATTAGTCTGCATTAATCACTACCAATCCCAACAAGGGGACAATGTTGGATTTTATTATGGAGATGCCAGGGATGGCCTTCTCATTGAACCCCTGCCAATGTGGTTTGTTGCTGAAAGAGCTTTTAACTGCTTGGGTGCTATTACTTTTATTGTTGTATTTTTAACTGATCTGTTTTAATACTATGCTTTAATTGAGATTCTGTTTTTAATCTGTATTTTATTATTGACAGCTACTTTGAGAGCCATTTTTGGTGGGAAAGTGGGATATAAATTTACTAAATAAATAAATCCACACAATCTGTAAACCCTTAGCCACATTTTTCCCTCTCTCAAAACATCAACGTATGAACTCAAATCCTTCTACACAGGAGCATCCTGAGCTCCTGTTTTTCCCAGGAGGACTGACGTAGTGCATGAAAGTGCCGAAGGGGTTTTTTTTGCATTGACTGAATCTTTCCAGCCCTTCTCCTTCCCCTAATCTATGGGTCAAACTAGACGGTATATTAAATATGTAGCAAGCAGCTGATTTGGATTGGGACCACTGTGCATGGGTAGGAGAGGTTTAAACCTTCCTTCTTGAAACCACTTGTTTTCCAAAATGCCCCTCCCCCTCCTGTGGGAACTAAAGGAAGGAATGCCTCCATTGCTACGAATGTGCCCTGCATCTTGGAGGGGGGGATTTTGGCAAACAAGTCGCTCGGGAGGGGGGAGGTTTAAACTTCCCCATCCTTCACACAGTGGTTCTGATTCAGACTGGGGATGCACACATTTACTCATGATAAGAAAAAAGAAGAGTCAGCTGCACACAACATATTACACCATGGGCTGAGAGCAGGCACAGAGAGCAATCACTTCCAGCCTTCAGAGAATTGATAAAAACATTACAGTTTTGACTGACATTTGTCTGAGATGATGCCTGAAGTAACGTGAAATAGTTTGACTGTTGTATTTGCTCTGTATCTGCCTTTCTTCATTTAATATGGCTGCTGGTTTGGGGTTTGTTCCTTTATTTTTATAATGTTTTATTGGAGGTTATGTTTTTTAGGATGGTTGGTAGCCTCTTTGAGGTTCTCTTAGGGGTGAAAAGGCAGGATAAAAATATTCAAACAAATAAAAAAGGAACATTGAATGGAAATCAAATATGCATCCCACCCTCAGTGGTGCATTCATACAGAGCATGCACAGTAGCGCAGCCTTCCCCAAGCTGACGCCCTCCAGATGCTGTGTTGCCCCAGTTGTGGGCATTGGACTCTTATGTTAGAGGTGCCAAGATAGTGATAAATCAGATTCGAAGGTTTACTTACAAGGAGACTTTATTGGGTAACTTACAGCACACAGGTGTACCCAATGGTTGGATCAGACAGCTTCTCTGAACCCAGAGCCATCCGCTAACATGTATTTTATACAATACATGTTAGCCGCATAACAGCAGCAAGCACCCCCTAGCGTTCATTCCCAGCATAGGCTAGAAGCGTTTGGTTCTCAAGCACACATACCTAAGATAAACAAACTTTGCTTCCCAGGCAGAGTGCTTGATAACACTCTCACTCATTAGTATGGAATGTGCTAGGCTAAGCTATCGGCCCTTTGAATCATCTTCACATGCTCAGAGGCTTACTAGCAAGGGAACTGCAGCAATAATAAGCTTAAGCAAGCCTTATGTATCTCTAGGCCCCTCGAACACTACAAATGACTTGACTATGCTCCTGGGGCCAATACAGATGCGTTGGCCTACAAGTCCCACATAGCTGGTTGGGTGCTTGTGGGCTTGTAGTCCAACAGATCTGGAGGGCACCATTTTGAGGAATGCTCCAGTCTCCGGGAGCACCCGTTCACCATCTCTGTTCTAAATTTTGGGAAAATGTAAGCGGAAAGGGCAAGAGCGAAATATTTTCTATAATGGAGCTTCCCAGGTCAGTATACTATAGCCATGCTAGCTGGAGCATGCTGGGAGCTGTAGGACTCTTTTGTGTCTAAACATGCATAGGATTGCCCCCTAAATTGTTTTAATGCATGGTACTTCATTAAGCCAGCTAGAAAAGTATTACTTGAACATACATTTGTCAAGTTTTACTCGATGAAATCTCACAGTGTCAAAATACACCTGTCCATCAAAGTTACATTTGTTCTAAATGAAACATGGTAAATTAAATTTATAACATAAAATGACTTTAATTTTATAAGCAGCTAAAGCAAAACATGCCACTCATTAATGCATATAGTTAATGAATATTACTTTTTGCTATAAGTAACTGTTGTAAATTCCCCGCTCCCCAAGATCTCAGAAAGCCACTTATCCCTTATATATCCATATAAAAATGCAATACAGTATGTAAAATGGTAAATACCCCATGACACATGTCCCAGAGGAATGCATGGCCTCAACATGGAAATTCATGACTACAACATCATAGTGGTTAACAGGAGTACAGAGTTAACAGCACAGTCATTCAGTCTATTCAAGACTGACTGAGAAATGAGACACAGATTTCTGCACGTACATAAGAAAACTAATGTTACCCAGGAAACCATGCAGCTGTGTGCCACTCTTATAGTGTACTTTCTATGAAAACAGTCTTATAGTTGAATGAAAACAGTTCAGTTGCATGACCTCCATTCCAACTGTAATCAGTTGCATTTTGTTAACAGAGATTCAGTGTTGCAAACACTAGCTGGCTACTTTACATAGTCTGAAATGAAACCCTTGAGCCAAATCATCTCCAAGCTTATTTCCGATTCCTACTACAGGACTGAATTAAGCTCTCTTTTATTTCACCAATGGCAAGCTGTCAAAAGTGTCAGTTTCAATTATATGGTTTTAGCCAAGTATTGTTGGCCCACACTTTATGCCTGAAAGAGCAAAACCTACAAAACAGTCATGGCAGCACATGTTGATTCAAAAAACTATAAACATGGGTGGGAGTTAATAATAAAGTACAAACTCCTTAGCAAAATCATATGAGATACACAAACTATAACCTTAGGGTTGGTTCAGTATGCCCTCAGTCTTGCTATAAATATAGCGGGCTTGTTCCAGACTTAATCATACTTAGAGTAGCTCCACTGACATCAGTATTACTTATGAGTAACTTAAATCCCATTGATTTAAATGGATCACTCTAAATATGACCAAGTCTGGCTCCAACCCAGCATGTTTTGAAGATGGGGCCAAGAGCCATATCAACAGTTTCCCAAACTAATTTTATACCAGCATCAACTACTGATCAATCACCAGTAATGTATTTTGTGTAAAGTCCCACTGAAATAAATGTACAACAGTTCTAGTCTGTCGTGCACATCCCATTTGTTTCAAGGGAGTTAATACAAATTACATTCATTGAAGGCTGAGCCTCCAAGTGGATATGGCATCTTCCCCCTCAAAAATGGAATGAGACGAAGTACTTAATTTTCTGCCCTTCCTATTCCTTAAGGAAAGGTAATCTATAAACAACTGAAAATTAAGAAAGATAACCTGGCTAGCATACTGAATGCAAATCAGTACAATATTTTGGTTAACTATTTTTTTTAATTGTTTATTCTATTACACTATTCTCCCCATTACTTGAACAGGAAATATTATTGGAATGTTTCTGAAACTGAAACCAAAAGGGCTTATAAAGACCATGAAGTTCATAGAAAAAGAAATGTCATGGGTCAACTCTGTTTGGTAGAAACACTCTTTGATCTGGAAGCCACTTCCCGTAATTATTGATATGTGAGGACTCTAGCTGTGCAAGGACCATTGAGTGTGAGAGAAATGCAGTCTGTACCTGCTCAGGGGCACTTTCATTTAGAGCTGGCCCTAGGATAAATACTGCCCTGGGCAAGGAGTGCCTTTGGTCCCCCCACCCCCCGGCTGTCAGTTTTGCAGGGCCACCCAGAGGATTTATGGGGACTGGTGCAGTTGTGAAGTCCATAGAGAATGACATTGCCCCAAACCTTGATCTCTCAGTCACTGTGCTACAGTTTGCACAAGCCAAAGTACAGAAAACCACATTCTGAGTAGTGGCGGTGCACTATGCAACACACAGCAGAACTATCACAGGTTTTATTTATAATATTTTTTTGTTTTGTAGCAGTTCCTATCTTTTGGTGAGTATTCTTTATTTTAGAATAGCCATTATTTTTATCTTTTAAAATAATAGAGAAAAGTTATACATTAAAAAAGGTATCCAACTGATCTCTTACAGCTTACGGCTTCATTTTATTATTATTTATATCATGCTTATAGTGTTTACAGTATTTGAAGTGCCAAGTTCTTCATAACATTGCTTCAAAGTAAAGCCGTGTTCCACTGATTTTTACCTAGTGCAAATGACATCAAAGTGGAAACTGAAAAGAAATACTTCAAAGCTAATTGAAGGAAGATCATTTTTATAGTTACCCAAACTACAGTTTTTATATTTTATAGTTACCCATTTAATTATAATTATATAATTATATTGGTAATTATATTTTATAGTTACTCATTTTTATGGATACCCAAACAACCTGTAGAACCTTGAAAGAAAGGTTACCGACACTTGCTTTTTGCAACCCTCACTCACTGCAGACAGTACCTTAAAAAAAAACACAGCCACTGAGCTCAGCTTGGATCCCCTCTCAGCTCAGCTTCGTGAATCGTGCCTCCCTCAGCTTGGTGCTCCGGGCAACTGCCCAGCTTGCCCATCCCTAAGCCTGGCCCTGCTTTCATTTATTCATATGTTCCAGGGTTAAGCCTGATCTTGGAAAACAGATGTCATATTGTGCTGTGTCGACCAAGAGTTGTGCCTTGGTCAAGGCTGTGCCTTCATCAACTCTGGTACAAATTAAGCCCTGCTATAACTAAAACAAGTTCCAAAATTTAAATGGAAAAGCTCTCTCTTCTCAAATTAAATGAAATATCTAACATTTGAAAATACAGATTTTCTTACCACTTTTGTTCTTAAGTCTCTATTTTCATAGAAGGATAAGCAACAGGAATTTGTTGTTTCGACAGGTGGCTAACAACTGTTACTGCTCACTATGTTTAAAAAATAAGGATATAAGAGGAGCCTTGCTTAATCAGACCAAGAGTCCACCTAGAACCGCACACAGTATTACAGATGTAGTCACTCTATTAATTTATATAAAGTATTAAGAATGCTTCCAGATGCAGGGCTCCTTGTGCTATCAATTAGCAGGCATTGCACAGCAATTCCGTCTTTTTTTCCTTAGCACATTTTCTGCTAAGAAAAAAGAAAAAGCAATGGGAAAACATGGAAGGGTTAGGAGTGAAGATATCATCATCTGCCCCCTCACACTGTAAAACTCCATGAATGAGGCAGGGTGATGATGCTATAACAGCCTAGTCTGGAAGCACCCTACAATACTGGCCATTTTATATTTCAGTCCCTTTCCTAATAATCCCTAACATGGAATTTGCCTTTTTTAATTACCATCACGTCCAGAGTTGACATTTACATTGAACGCCACACCAGGTTCCCATGGTCCAGCAGACACACCTCTGTGCCCACGTGGGGTGGCGATGGGCCAATGAAGGCAAAAAATGCCTTGCTACTTTGCATTTGGTTTGAAAGAACTGGGCATGTTTAGCCTTGAGAAGACTGAGGAGAGATATGATAGCGCTCTTCGAGTGCTTGAAAGGCTGTCACAGAGAAGAAGGCCAGGATCTCTTTTGGATCATCCCAGAGTGCAGGACACGGAATAATGGGCTCAAGTGACAGGAAGCCAGATTCCAGCTGAACATCAGGGAAACGTCCTGACTGTTAGAGCAATACGACAATGGAACCAATGACCTAGGGAGGTGGTGGGCTCTCCCACACTGGAGGCATTCAAGACGAAGCTGGACAGCCATGTGCCAGGGATGCAATGAGCAGGGGATTGGGCTCGATGGTCTTATAGACCCCCTACTATTCTATCATTCTAGGCTGTGGCTCTCTTGCCGCCCCTTGTGCCTTCCTAGCTGGACCTCTTCCAGCCTTTCAGTGAGGTGTCCATGGTGGGGCCCAGTGCAACAAACCAGAGGGAAGACTTGAGGAGCAACCTTATGTCATGTTCCTTTGTCCTCTCCCTTCACAATCAACACACTCTAGGAAACACGGCTTTGAGCTACACTACTTTATTAGTTAACAACTAGCTTCTTTACAAATGCAGATTCTAGGAAACTGTCAGACTGTAATGAAACACCTAATCCACACATCTACAAATATCAATAGAGGAGACAAGTGGAAGTTAGAGAAGTTGCCAACAATCTGGGCAAGAACTTCTCGGCCAGACTGGCTTTGCAGGGATGCCCCTCCCTTAGGGTGGCTCCCTCCTATGTTGGCTTCCAGTGGCAGAGCGTTTGAGCCCTGCCTCTAACTTTTCCCACTTCACTCTGCAACAGACCCTAGCATCCCTCTAGTCACACCCCTCTCCTCCTCCTCCGAAACCTGGATATTCATGGTGGAGGAAGGGGAGGGGCGTTCAGGCTGGGCCATCTGTGTGTCAAGGTCTTGGGAAGAAAGTCTCGCTGTATCTGGACTCACTATGGAGGGTGCCTCCCTCTGTTCTGGCTGTTCCCATTCTGGCTCTGAATGTGAGCTGCCAGACATCTCCACATGCTCAGATTCATTCCTGACACCTTAGTTCAGTGTCAGAACAGGTGCTTTGGATGCAGAAGATTCCACACTTGGCATTTCTTGTTAAAAGGATCTGTGATAGGGAGGCTGAGAAAACTCCGTGCCTGAGATCTTGGGGAGCCACTGGTAGTCAGAGTAGACAGTTCTGGTCTAGATAGTTGAATAGTAAGACTCAATAGCCCTCTTCAGGTGTTCTTCCTCCCATCTTGAACGAATGTGTGAGGAGAGCAGCATTCTAGCTCTGCCCCCCTCTGGTGCTGCATCCATTGCCTTGTACACCTGGACAGCGACAGTCTGAACAGGAGAGCCTCTTGTATCCGTGGAGGCTGTCCACATGATTAAGAACCCTGGAAAGACACGAAACCTGGAAAAACCCTCATTCAGCATGGGAGGAAGAATGCCTGAAGAAGGCTATTGTTATGCCTGCATTACAACAATATTTTGACAGCACTGTAGGCAGATGGGGCAGTGCATATATTTAGAATTGGGCTGCCAGACACCTAACAGAGCTTACCTTATCTTTAAAATCTATATGGTTCTGTAGTATTGCTCTGTGATATGTGGCCGTCCTCACAAAATCCTGCATCATATTCTGTTGTTGAGATAAGCAGCCATAAAACTAAAAGGAAATAAGGAGACGGGGGGAAAAACGGGGAAAATGTATAAAAATTTGTCCTCTACCACTTGCCTGTTGCACTTCACAAATTAAGGGTAAAGTCTTTGCTGTAGAAACCCAAATTAGTGTTCCAAGAAGCCTGGATCAGGAAGCACAGTAAGACTAGGAAATATTGGATTTACCTCTTGTAGGGTTATGATGCAATGGACCTCTACCTGAAAATATTGAGCTGCAGAAGATTCTTCTGTTCTCTGATTGAACACGGAGTGCTCCTTACTCTGATTCCTACAGGTCGTCAGTGCATTTGAAAACATGCTATATTCTGAAACAGAAATAATGAAGCTAATACACATACCAGTTAAATGTAAAAACATAAAAGGCAGGCAAAAACAAATTAACAGCAGGTTTTCCTAGGGTACCTGGAAGAAATCATGTATGTTATGTGAAACTACTATTGCTTATATATTAAGGTAAACTACATCAGCACCAGATTGTGAAAGAACCAGCAAAGTAAGAAAGGTAACTGAGTTAGGACTCAGTTGTTCTGTACCCTCTACAAAATATAGCATGAAATTCTACTGAAGTAAACTTGTAAATAACTAACCACAAATTATTTCTGTGTTCCATAACATCTCTGTTCTTTTCCTTAACATAGATTAACCCATAGGGGTGATTGTGCTCTTAAGGAGAGCACAGTTGCTTAGCTCCTCTGCAGTTATTAAAAATAGCCCTTTCCCTAATTTTTGGATAGCTTGGAAAATAATGGCAAAAAACAGGTGTTTCCTTAATTACCGTTAACATCTTTTAAGGTAGTCCTGATCTAACAGTGTATACTGCTTCATCTTACACTGTCTGCATGGTGGGAGTCTCATGGATGCTAGCTCTTAGTTTATCTACTAGCCCACAGAAATCTTAAACTGATGCTGTGCCAGCCACATCAGCTGTTTCTGGGATTTATGCAGCACCCTCTCTCAGCAATAGTCCAATCTGCTGTCATAAGGGTTTCCCACCCACCCACCTATCCCATCCTTCAGAAAATGATCCAGGGTCCTTATGAGGACACAATCCTGATCCACTGGGCAAGGCTGACTGGACACCCCAAGCTTGTTACAGCTGAGAGAGGAAAGCTCAAACCGTCACTGGGATGGACGAATCTGCCAATTTCAGTTTCTCTCAGTTTCTCATTTTTCCATTCTTAAGTTTGGTTCATCTTGAACTTTGAGAATTTCACCAGTCTTAAGTCTGGTTTGTCCTGAACTCTGAGATTTTTTTTTTAAGTTTGCATTAAAATTAATAAACATTTTTGTGTACTTGTCTCCTAATACACACATTTTTTTATTTTTTTGCTTAATATACAAGTATCTTGCATGCAGGTTTCTCAATGTATATCTGAAAATTATTTTCTCTAATATATGCATTGTTTCATTGGAGAACTCCACTACAAAATTCAGAACAGTGCAAATTTTGAAGGACAACTGACTTTCAAGTTGCATAGTGGTTCAAAACTGTGAAACTGGGCAAGTTCACATTAAAATGTGAACAGAACAAATTTCTCACCCATTCCTACTCATCCCCGGCCTCCTGTGTCTCAATATTTTGGCCTCACCTACTGTCCTGAGGAGGAAATGCAGCCCTAATTGAGAACTGGGGATTAAGATTCCTTCCAATTCTATTTTTAGTCTCCCTACATTCTTAGACAGTTCAGAGAAGTAATCAGAAAAGTTGTCACGTTGCGAAAGGATGAACACAAATGTGAATAGATCCAGGAAGTTTTACCAAGATGTACATTTCAGACTTGCAACTTCCCAGTCAAATTACAAGAACAGTCTTGTAACAGTTTGCAGTCATTTTCCCCATCAGTTTTCCTATACTATGTTAAACACATTAATAGGAAAAAGTAACATAATAAAGCACCTTAGAGACACTGGTGTTTTTAACCACCAAATTATGCAATCAATGACAAGCTGGATCACATTTGCCCTGAAAGAAAGATGTACAAACTCACTCTGCTCTGCACTGCTACCAACAACTTGATTCTATTCTCTGTGCTTGTCTTCCAATAAAGCAAGAAATATTGCTGTGTGAACTCTTTGAGCAGTTCAAGTGAACCTAAATCTGGGGTGTTGAACCTGGGGCCCAAATGTGGCCCACCAGGGCTCCCCAGATAGCCATGTCCCCTTTCCTTGTCCTCACCCCCTTTCCCCAACTGTTGGTCATTTGGTGGTTTCCCAGTATTTGCATGGTTTTTTTCTCCACTCTAAAAGGTTGAAGTGCCTCTCCTAAGGCTTAGTTCCTGGCAGTAAGAGCTTTAAGCTAAAATATGCTGGTATTTTGGGCCCATCCTTGTTGCCTTTGCTTTGCTTCTTGGAATGCAGCCCCCAAGAGCTTTTCCAAAACTAACTTTGGCCATCGGCTTGAAAGAGGTTCAACGTGTCTGATCTAAACCTTTCAGACGTTGATCCACAAGTGTAACACCAGATCACTGGTGGCAAATGGAAATCTCTTCCTGGTAATTAGCTGCCCTTGGATGTCCAGGGTTGGGGGAAGAGACCCACCCCTATCTCTGTGTTCTCAGCCCATTGCAGAGAACATGGATGGTGGAGGTGGCATCTCTCATGCCAAACAGGAGGGAGAAAGATCCAGACCTTATTTTGAGTTCTCTGAATATGCCATTCACTCTCACTTTATACTGAGC
Organism: Heloderma suspectum; assembly: GCF_057233095.1. Lineage (NCBI taxonomy): Eukaryota > Metazoa > Chordata > Lepidosauria > Squamata > Helodermatidae > Heloderma > Heloderma suspectum. Next base: position 104,278,116 of record NC_139459.1, read on the forward strand.
TATGGGGATACTTGAGCAGTGAAAATCTCTATCTCCTTCTGGGTGTCTCAAAATCTGGTGCAACTGCTTCTGACTGCCTCCAAATCCTGCCCTTCTCCTGAGTTGCAGCAGTGGATTGTGATCTATCCACTTTGAATAAGGACTTGGACACAGTCCCTTTTATTGTCTCTGACCTTTCTTAATACCTGGCATGAGTCATTCATAGAACTCAGGAGAAGAGAAGGGTTGATAGCAACCAGAAGAAGTGGCTGACTACCATGGCTATCCAAAATTCATCACCCCCAATTTGCACATGTATATCTGTTTACAGAGTCAATGTATACAAAGAGCACAGAAATTAAAGTCAGCCTTTCTGAAGCCAATGTTGTTGAGAGAGAAATCATCTTAATGTGCCAACTAAATGTTGTTGGGTGGACAACAAGTAGACTGTAATCAGGTGGGCTACACATTCATTGGTTGAACTATTCCAAATAGATGACCACTGTTTGCAAAAGACAAGCCCTTACATAAGAGACACATTCTCAGGCAATTTTATGACCTGCTTGATGCTATTCAGATGTTGCACACATGTTCTGCAGGAAGCCAAGAATACCATCTATGATTTACTGCTCTCTAAATGGTGGAAGCATGAAGAATGAGTATAGCAGCCTTCAGCATGAATTCAGAGTAGGTATACATTTCTCACCATAGAGAGAGATGAAACAGGAGTTTAAATCATCATACCTCTCAAGCCACACACAGTGATGCAATTCCCAGATACACAAATAGAAATACTCCAAACAATTAGAGGACTGTAGGCCTTTCTCTTTGTAGATACCTGTTCACAGTTTAAAAGCCTAAACTAACTAAAAGTTGGAAGCAGTTTAAGCATAGGCTTAGGCTGCAGGAATGAGGCGTTCTGAACAGTATTCTGATCGTGCTGATTATTATTACTGACATTACATGATGGCACATACATGCATCACATTCTCCTAATTTTTTTAAATGAAAAGCATCCATAGGAGGAGAAACAGTGGGAGGGGGTGCTTAACCCTTTCCCTATAGTCCATTTTCCCATTTAAAGTCACTCCCAAAGTGACTTTCCACCAGTGGGGGTGAAAAGGAACCCTGTGCCTGTATTTTCGCTCATAGGTGAAAAAGCAGCTTGGGGAGGGCAATACTTATCAGGAAAATGGTTCATGGGAAAAGGGTTAAGCACCCAGTTCCCATTGCTACTTTTCATTTAAAAAATTGAGAGACATTTTCACACATCTGCTGTGTAAGACTCAGTTTGGCCCTCAGAGCAAAGTACATTTTAACACTGGCACACATTATAATTGAGAAAGGGATGTACATCTAAATACAGATGGTTTTTCTTTGTAGAGAAAATTGTCACTGTCCCATAAAATAAGAGAAGCAAAAGCTGAAAGGTAATGGCTTTTATTGGACAAAATTGTTCATGCCAAACTCTTCATGAAGCAGCACCTGACAAGGGCTATCCAATGCATAGATTACTGAGTAGACAGCCTGGTACTCTCTAGGCATTTTGGACTACAATTCCCATAATGCCTGACCATTGACTATGCTGGCTGGGGCTTATGGGAGTTTTAGTTTAAAACATCTAGAGGGCACCAGCTCGCCTATGCCTTCAAACTTATAGATGAACAAGTGGGACCTGCAACGAAACGTTGCAGTGTATCCCCCCTCCTAAAAGGAGTGCTCCTGTTCAGGGTTCCAGCCAACCCTTACCCGCAAACAGGGCATTCTACTCCGCACTCCATGTGTTCCACTTTTCTTATTCAACTATCACTCTACATTCGGAGGCTAATGAGAATGCTCAGTCCTCATTGGGATGTTTTGTACATTTTTTTGCACTTTCAGGTTTTTAAAAAAATATTTCTTTTTGTATTTCTGCAGACCTCAGGGTTCTCTTCAGCATAGAATCTCCTTGTTTGTCAGTGGCCCTGTTTTGGTTAAAATCCTGCTGGTACTCACTACTGAGTTTGCTATTAGAAGGAGTGATAGGAGTTTGCCCAGTAATGGAGTGTCATCATGTGCATTTGTATCTGGCCCTCAGACATGGATGTCTGAATATGTGGGGGACAGTTGATCATGAACAGCACGATGTCATAAAAGCCACAGAACTGAAGTGTATCAAAGTTGTTGTGTTAGCAAATAGAGTTATGGGGTGAAAAGTTTTCAAACACACACAATACACACACACAGTACTAATCACTTACCAGAATGTGACCTGAATTGGAGTAAGGCGCTGTTGTAACCGAGTGTTATCAAAATGGACTCTTTTCCCACACGGCAGTATTCAGTATCTTTGTTAACTAAGCATTTAAACACACAAAACCCATCAGCTGCAGGGAAGAAAAAATATTTTTTAGTAAATTTATTACAAAAACAACACATACATATATTCATCAACATATATCAACTGTCTGGGGGCTGCATTAGTGGATGCCATTTTTAACTTATGAAATGTGTTTTTATCAAATGACATTGAGCTGGTTCATGTACAAAGCTAAGCCATAATTTAGCACAAAGTGCATGAGCTGGAACAAGCCCAAGCAAGGCCTCCAGCTCATACACACCCACTGTACTCCTCCTGAGAGGCTGGGAGCAGCTTCATAATCCATCAGTTGAAGCTGAACTTGTTCAGAAACTGACCAGAGTTGGTTTACAACAGGGCAAATTTGGAGGTCAGGGGTCATTCTTGCCCCCACCCCAAATGAGCTACAGTCTGCCAGGTGACCTGAAAAAAGAATTTTTAAAGAATTTACACCCCCCCCAAAGTATCCAAAGCATTATGGAGCACCAAAAATATCAAATCTAGCTTGTTCGCTATGGAGTCATAAAACGGTCAACCTTAGCTTGCAAAAAAGCTAGATTTGACTTTTTTGGCTTGCCATAGTGCTCTGATTGACTTTTTTCATTAAAAAAGTTGTTCTTTACCCTTCTTCAGGGTGTGGCAAGGATGCATGTTGCTCACTCTTGGTTTACAAACAATGATAACAACAAGCCAGGATTCATGGAAAGTGAAACTAATGCTATGGAAGTCTTCCTCCCAACTGTGTAAGAACAAGACTTCATTCAGATTAATTCCAGCTTGGGTACATAGCACTAAACCATGGTTTGGCGTTACAGCTGAAACACTGCATTTTGTTATGTGCCTATTTTTATGTTCCACAACATGGCTTCATCTTCACCTAATTGTTTTTGGAATGCCAGAATCCTGCTACTGCAGTGTGAGCTGTAACCAGGAGGCCCCTAGTTCAAATGTCACCTATGCCATGTATTCACTAGATGCCCATATCATGCTTAGAAGTAAAACCAGCAGTAGCAGTGAGAGGAGTTTGAAGGAGAAACAGGAATTGAAGAGACAAAGGCAGAGTGTTAGAGCAGCAAGGAGAGAAGAGTAGGCCCTGTAACTGTCTGTAAGAAACCATTTTAATAAAGCACCCTGCTTATATGAAGTTGGGAGTTGTTCCTTTGATTACTTAAATAATGTCATATGAAACACCCTTAGGCATGGTATCTCTTTCTCCATCCAGCCTCTCCACCTACAATATAGGGATTACTCAGATAATATTTGTGAAACACACCAAACACTCCAAATATCAATGCTGAATTTTATAATATCATTACATTTAATCCATGCCTTATTTTCTGGGCCAGCTTCAGGTTTGACTTGACCCTCAGCAAAGTGCCTGCTGGTGGACTCTCCTGGCAGGCTTACCTAGTGGAGGTGGGGAAGCAGCAACAGCGTTCCAATGAGTGCCAAGTGGCTCCCAGTGGGGGGTGGTCAGTGCACTGTGGGAAAACAAAATGGTGGGTCCTTCCCAGTGTTAATTGGAATGCCAGGGAAAAAATGTTTCAAGGGGCCCCCAGACTAGGCAGCAGGGTCCTGGTAGTTGCCTGAAGGTCATATGTGCTGATGCTTTGTTGTTCAGTCGTGTCTGACTCTTCGTGACCCCATGGACCATAGCACGCCAGGCCTTCCTGTCCTGCGCTCTCTCCTGGACCGTGCTCAAGTTCATATTCATTGCATCCGTGATGCTATCTAGCCATCTCATCCTCTGCCGTCCCCTTCTCCTTTTGCCTTCAGTCTTTCCCAGCATCAGGGTCTTTTCCAGAGAGTTTTCCCTTCGCATTAGGTGGCCAAAATCTTTGAGCTTCAGCTTCAGTACCTGTCCTTCCAATGAGCGCTCAGGGTTGATTTCCTTTAGGATGGACTGATTTGACCTCCTTGCAGTCCAGGGGACTCGTAAGAGTCTTCTCCAGCACCACAGTTCGAAAGCATCAATTCTTCGGCGCTCAGCCTTCCTTATAGTCCAGCTCTCACAGACATACATTACTACTGGGAAAACCATAGCTTTGATTAGACGGACCTTTGTCGGCAAGGTGTTGTCTCTGCTTTTCACTATGCTGTCTAGGTTTGCCATAGCTTTCCTCCCAAGGAGCAAGCATCTTTTAATTTCATGGCTACAGTCACCGTCTGCAGTGATCTTGGAGCCCAGAAAGTAAAATCTGTCACTGCTTCCATTTCTTCCCCTTCTATATGCCAGGAAGTGATGGGGCCAGATGCCATGATCTTAGTTTTTTTAATGTTGAGTTTCAAACCAGCTTTTGCACTCTCCTCTTTCACCCTCAACAAGAGGCTCTTGAGATCCTCTTCGCTTTCTGCCATTAGGGTGGTATCGTCTGCATATCGGAGGTTGTTGATAATTCTCCCAGCAATCTTAATTCCGACCTGTGAGTCATCCAACCCGGCGTTTCTCATGATGTACTCTGCATATAAGTTAAATAAGCAGGGTGACAATATGCAGCCTTGTCGTACTCCTTTCCCAATTTTGAACCACTCGGTTGTTCCATGTCTGGTTCTTACTGTTGCTTCTTGACCCTCGTACAGGTTTCTCTGGAGACAGGTAAGGTAGTCTGGTACTCCCATCACTTTAAGAATTTGCCACAGTTTGTTGTGATCCACACAATCAAAGGCTTTAGCGTAGTCAATGAAGCAGAAATAGACGTTTTTCTGGAATTCTCTTGCTTCCTCCATGATCCAGCGAATGTTGGCGATTTGATCTCTAGTTCCTCTGCCTCTTCGAAACCCAGCTTGTACTTCCGGTAGTTCTCGGTTCGCATACTGCTGAAGCCTAGCTTGTAGGATTTTGAGCATCACCTTGCTGGCATGTGAAATGAGTGCAATTGTGCGGTAGTTTGAACACTGTTTGGCGTTGCCCTTCTTTGGAATTGGAATGTAAACTGACCTTTTCCAGTCTTGCGGCCATTGTTGAGTGTTCCAAATTTGTTGGCATATTGAATGCAGCACTTTAACAGCATCATCTTTTAGGATTTTAAATAGCTCAGCTGGAATACTGTCATCTCCGCTAGCTTTGTTGTTACTAATGCTTCCTAAGGCCCACTTGACTTCACTCTCGAGGGTGTCTGGCTCAAGTTCAGTGACCGCACTATCATGGCTATCAGGGACATTCAGATCTTTCCTGTATAGTTGTTCTGTGTATTCTTTCCACCTCTTCTTAATCTCATCTGCATCTGTTAGGTCCCTGCCTTCTTTGTCCTTTATCATGCCCATCTTTGCACAAAACGTTCCCTTGAGATCTCCAATTTTCTTGAAGAGATCTCTAGTCTTTCCCATTCTGTTGTTTTCCTCGATTTCTTTGCATTGTTCATTTAAGAAGGCCTTCTTGTCTCTCCTTGCTATTCTCTGGAACTCTGCATTCAGTTGGATATATCTTCCCCTTTCTCCCTTGCTTTTCGCTTCCCTTCTTTCCTCAGCTACTTGTAAAGCCTCATCAGACAGCCACTTGGCTTTCTTGCATTTCTTCTTCTTTGGGATGGATTTCGTTGCTGCCTCCTGAACAATGTTACGGACCTCCGTCCATAGTTCCTCAGGCACTCTGTCTATCAGGTCTAATCCCTGAAATCTATTCCTCACCTCCACTGTATATTCATAAGGGATATGATTTAGGTCATACCTGAATGGTTTAGTGGTTTTCCCTACGTTCTTCAATTTCAGCTGAAATTTTGCAATAAGAAGCTCATGATCTGAGCCACAGCCAGCTCCTGGTCTTGTTTTTACTGACTGTATAGAGCTTCTCCATCTTTGGCTGCAAAGGTCATAATCAATCTGATTTCGATACTGACCATCTGGTGATGTCCATGTGTAGAGTCGTCTGTTGTGCTGTTGGAAAAGAGTGTTTGCTATGATCAGCGTGTTCTCTTGGCAAAACTCTATTAGCTTTTGTCCTGCTTCATTTTGTACACCAAGGCCATGCCTGCCTGTTATCCCAGTGATTTCTTGACTTCCTACTTTAGCATTCCAATCCCCTATGATGAAGAGGACATTTTTTTTTGGTGTTAGTTCTAGAAAGTGTTGTAGGTCTTCATAGAACCGATCAAGCTCAGCTTCTTCGGCATCAGTGGTTGGGGCATAGACTTGAATTCCTGTGATGTTGAATGGTTTGCCTTGGATTCCTACTAAGATCATTCTATCATTTTTAAGATTGTACCCCAGTACTGCTTTTCCCACCCTTTTGTTGACTATGAGTGCTACTCCATTTCTTCTAAGGGATTCTTGCCCACAATAGTAGATATGACGGTCACCTGAATTAAATTCGCCCATGCCTGTCCATTTTAGTTCACTGATTCCCAAGATGTCGATGTTCAATCTTGCCACCTCATGTCTGACCACCTCCAGCTTACCCTGATTCATTGATCTGACATTCCAGGTTCCTAAACAATATTGTTCTTTACAGCATCAGATTTTCTTTTCACCACCAGACACATCCACAGCTGAGTGTCCTTTCAGCTTTGGCCCAGCCGCTTCACTCTTTCTGGCGCTACTTGGAAATACCCTCTGCTCTTCCCCAGTAGTATATTGGACACCTTCCGACCTGCGGGGCTCATCTTCCGGCGACATATCTTTTAGCCTTGTGATACGTTCCATGGGGTTTTCTTGGCAAGAATACTGGAGTGGGTTGCCATTTCCTTCTCCAGTGGACCACATTTTGTCAGAACTCTCTGCCATGACCTGTCCGTCTTGGGTGGCCCTGCATGGCATAGCTTATGGCTTCACTGAGTTACGCAAGCCCCTTCGCCACAACAAGGCAGTGATCCATGAAGGGGATGTGCTGATGCAGGGCCTCCTTATTTTGATATAGCATGGAGAAGACAAACCAGGAGAAAGAAAAAGGGAGTGGTTCATTCTCTTTCTTTTGCTTAAGACTCACATCAGTATGGAATTTAGTAATGACCAGCTTCACAAATTCACTGCTGTGATTCCTTTTCTCTGCAAGGTAGTTCTCCCCCAACATGTAAAGGGCCTGTGCCGTGTTTGTGTTTTGCTTGGGTGTTTTGTTTTGATGTGGTGGGTGTCAGTTGGCTTCTTTGCTTGCTTTGATGTGGTTTGTGTTTTACCTGGTTTTGTATGTGTGTGTCTCTGAGCATCACCAGTTTGCTTCCTGTGAAACAGGCACTTTGTTGTGTGTGTGGGGGGGCCCGCAAATTTGTGATTTGGCATTTGGGGTTCAGACCCCACCTCTCCCTTATACTCAGTTTTTTAGCCTTGTTTTTTTTTTTGAGCCTCATCTGTTTACTTTCTGTGAAATGGGTGTTGGAGCAGAGCCTTTCTGGCAGGCTTCCTGAACTGTGGGTTCAGGAAAGTGGTTTTGTGTTTTAGAGCTCAGGCCACACCTCTGCCTCGTACTTGGGTATGTTACTGTTCCTTTAGCCTTACCGGCTTGCCTTTGGGAAATGGCATCATGCCCCTGCTGGAGAAAACCTCCTCTGAGGACAAGCTAAAGCTCCCAGAGATCAACAGCGCAAAGGAGCCATTCATTTCAGGAGATCTGGGGGAGCCTCAGCCCTCAGGGGAGTTGACTGCAGATCCATCCCCACAGGAGGAGGGGAGTTCTGCCTCTGAGGCAGAGGCTGGGTGACCACCTAGCCCCTAAGTGCATTGTTGCCTCAAGAAACAAGCTAGCAGGGCTCCTTTGAGAAGAAGTGTTCAATTACAAAAGAGGAGTCTGCAGGAAGAATGGACTCCTTGGGAGCAAGACCATCTATCTGAGTAGGACTTTTGCCAGAGAGCCTATAACGCACTGCAGCTGTGCCCTATGTGGGGCTCAGGAAGCTCTGGATAGATAAGTCTTCAGTTTCAGGCTAGCTGTTGCTGGAACAACATCAAGTCTACTAGTTCCAGTGTCTTACATTTTTTTTCCTGACTTTGTCTTGTGACTGAACCTCTGTGCTACTGACCCTTGGAGTCCTGCGTTACTCTGCTTCTTGGATTGCCTATTATATCTGCCTGCTTATTTGTGCTTGACCTTGGCTGTCTTAGAACTCTCTTCTAGAAACCATCTACTTGCCAGGTAATACTGTGCTTTGACTGTTGCATGCATCTAAACCACTCATGCCTTAGCCAGATCCTATATTGGACTGAAACCTTTGTGCCTAACCATTTGCCTGCTTTCTTGACTTGCCCCGTAATTTGCCCTAACAATGAATCTGATTCAGCCATTGCAGGACAAATGGGTGTTTTGTGACTGGCCATGCCCACCATGGCATCCATTTTGTGAATGGGCAAGTATCCCATGGCAGCCATTTTGTGAGAGCACCCACAGCACTCTCTCAAAATTTCAAATGTGCCCACCAGCCCAGTAAGGTTGGGGACCCCTAATGTAAGCTTTTGACAAGCAGGGATCTTTTGATGTAGGAACACTTTTAAACTAGCACCCTGCGCCCCCTCATCTAATATGGCACTGTTGCATTATGGAGTGTGTGTGTAGCATTTTCTGGAGAAATCATAGATATGGGACTGAAGAGGCACTCTCTTCTGAACTGGGTTGGGCTATGTACTGAAAGTGGCTTTAACAATAGGAAATTATATCATAATCCTTACGTTATTTCTATGCCACAAAATAGAGAAAACAGATATCAAAGTACCATGCAGTACTGAACTGCTGTAATGACATATCACAAACCCTATCACAACAAGAGCCATTTTTTAAAACACACAACAATTCCCTTAACATATAGTTGAAGTTAACATTCCTCACATGCGACGTCTCATTATGTGTGATAGAGGAACATTTGCTCTGCGTTCCATCAGAACACAACTCAACCATGGCAATAATTTTTTCCATTAAGCAGAAACATGCAGTATGGAACTCCTAAATTAGTTTCTCTAAACGAAATCATGATGATTTCTTCCCTTTGTAATTCTTTGACACACAATTACAACAGTTCTAACCCTTAATGGCACATTATGAGAAATGCCCAATCTGAAACATGACCATATAACTGTTTTTTGTATAAGTTGCTTTACCTTCCACCTGGCACTTTCCTGGTAATAGAATTCCCATTTGTTGTCCTGTGATTCATTTCTTTTAATCCTTTTTGTAACATGTAGCTTCTCAGAATGATAAAAAATAGCTTTCCTCCCCGTCTTAAAAACACCCCCCCCCCAATAAGGAGCTCAGTCAAAGGGTCCTGAAATAGTGATTTACTGTGCAATCCTATGCATGTCTACTCAGAAATAAATCCTATTGCATTCAATTAATTCAATTGCCAGGTAAAGGTGTATATGTAGGATTGCTGCCTTAGCTTTCATAGGGCAATACCACAAGTCATGATTCACAGGTTAGATGGCTGATGGGAGGAACGTAGCCAGTGGGTAGTCTTGCTGTACGGTGGAGGGAAGGATGTGTCATATTTATTTATTTTATTGTGGAAATGAAGTGCACATCCTCCCAAGAAATAAAACAGATGTTTGGAAAGAAAAAATAAAATATTCATGAAATGACAGGGGCACTGCTATGTGTGTGGTGGGGACGAAATGTGACTACCGCAAGAGAGGCTAGACTTCAAAAGGTAAGCAAGGAAGACCTTAAATATATATATATTCAAATGCATTTTTAAAAGGTCACAGAAAGCACAACCAAGGAGAGCGAGATTTGTCATTCATCAGTAAGGAGATCAAATGTACTACATGATAGTTGCTTGTAATACCCCCAATACATTCCACAAACAATTCACCACTGCAATTTATGAATGAACATTGCATTTTTCCAGCAACAAAATATGGTGTTCTGAGCGATGGGAAAATGCAATACACATATTTTATGCCACCTTCAGGAAAGACATCTGGATCGCATCTCACCCCACCCTCTGCAATGTACGAGGAACAACTGCATGTTTGTTGCAAACTAATAGACTGGAACAGGTTATCAGGCTGTGTGGATCCTTTTCATAGCAGAGCCCTTTAGCATTATTGAAGAATTGCTCTTCTGAAATCAGCTGGAAAAGGAAGGAAAACTGTGGTTTCACCATACAAAATCCCTATAATGCCTATCCCCACAGGCAAGAGCATAGATACTTTTGTTCAGAAGTAAGTCCCATTCAATTTTAGGAAGTGTTTAGAATTACAGTCTTCAGTCTGCATAGGTCTTCTTGTGGATTAAAACAACTTCTATTTTTCCCAGCCACTGTGGATAGGTATGAGGGGGTAGGGCCTTCTCAGCAGTGGCACCAATTCTGTGGAACGCCTTCCTTCCCTATTTTCTTTTAGGCAGCTGGCTAAAGTGGTTTTCTTTCATTGTGCTTTTGAGGCTGTATGATTGTTCTGGTTTGGATCTTTGACTATTTCCTGCTATTACTATGGCTTGATGCTGGTTGAACTTTTGATCACTGTCATTAAAATTCAATACAAACTATTAAAATAACTATTAGTCATCTTGTGGATATTCAAATAGAAAGGCATGGTACTACAAATAATAAATAAGTGTACAAGTATAGGCTTCTTATGCTACACATTCTCGTTAAGGGCAACTGTTTAATTTAGCCAAAAACTTGTAGCCTAATTTTAAAAAGTAGAACAGGTTAAATAAATCTGGCTAGTAAACAAGTGTCCCCCCCAATAGATAATGTGTTCCTTCTTTCAGTAGATTTACAACTGTATTCTTTAAAGCATACCAATATTCTTTAATTGTACCAGTCTGACATTCTTGTACCTAAAGCAAAAATGTTAAAATGGCTCATTTCTATAATGATGGAGATTAAGACAGGCAAAAGTCACCCCCTCTGGAATCTGCTGTCTGGAGTAACTGCTTCCACTGATCTTATAGCAGGGACATCCCTGTTCTGTAGTTATTTCTTTTCTTTATTATTGAAATACATAGTTTTTCTTTAGACAACCAACATACACATGTCATCTTATGACTATAGCAGAGAGACCAGTTACCCTACATAGCATCTTTCATGCGGAACACCACAAGGTGCTTTACAAAACAAGAAAGCACATTTCCCTCTTAAAACATTAACATAAATGGCTTACAGTGCAATCCTATGCATACCTACACAGATGGAGGTGCTCCTAGTACTACCAATCAAAACACATTGTGCAGCTATGCAGTGTCTCTCTCCTTAACATATTTTCTGTGGTATGAAAAAAGACAAAAGCAGCAATGGGAAAACACAGGAAGGTTACAAATGGAAGATGACACCATCTGGACCCCTGAAATTCTGTGGAGGGCAATTGCACAATAAAAGCCTCATCTGAAAGAACCCCACCCCATTGAGTTCAATGGGACTTACTCCCAGGTCAGTGTGATGGGTATTGCAAAGTTCAGTTGTTCCTATTTATCAGATGAAATACTAAGTATAAACAATGGGGCACATTTCATCTCAATTAGAAAGGCCTGATGATTTGTACCTGAGGCAATTTCTGAAATCAACTATACAGATAGTTTATACCTACAAATACACCCCGGTACAGAAGGCTTTAAGGAGGACTTTGCAAAGATGGAATTATTGTATTATATTAAGCATTTGACCAAACATGGCTCTTTTAGGAAGCCTTTGGTTGATTTGGTGCTGTTTCTGGAGGAAAGTAGTTGTGTGAAGTAGTTCTATTATCTCCTGATCATATATATTTTTTCATGTGTATAGTTCTACACCATGTAAATAACAGGGCTGCTGTTTTGGTTACCTAAACACGTTGGATGTTTCCTGGTAAGAAAATAAAATTTGTGGGTTCTTTTTCTCAACTTTGCTATATGGCACAAGATGTTGAAAGCACCACACTATGAAAAGGGATGGGGAAAACATGACAGCTCTGACTGTCTGCAGACTATCTGACAATGAATATACAAGCTAGCATGTCCAATGAGTTCCATGAATATAACTCATGGTGCTGCTTACATATTTTTGGCAGAGATGAGAAGAGATATGTTTAGCTCACCATGCGAATACTATTTCTCCTGTTCTATAGGAAAAGAACCATCATATTTGAAAGCTAAAATATATAATTAACTTGTCTTAATATTAACTAACTTACCAGAAGCACAAAAGAAGGAACAAATGAAGTTGTTGTGCAAAATGGCATCATGTTAAGACACTAATATTTTGCATAGCTGCCATCAAACTGTGTGACAGCTTTGAGATGATTCTTCCTTTAATTAAACTGAAGATTCAAAAATCTTTTTGATTTCCTGTTCAAATTCTACAGAATCACAACAGATACACTGCCTAAATTTGTGTGGGTGCTTTAGTGCTGGTGAAAAGGAGGTCAAGACTTTGCTTTCCTGCTCACTGCTTGACTTGAGAGAGGAGCCAGATGGAATTAGGTTACAACTAAGCTAAGAGAAGGTTGAGAGTGCTGAGATCTATTACGGCTGGACAAAACAGGAAATCATCTGTTGCTGCTTTCCCCTGCACAGTAAGGTATTGAATGCCATGCTGCATCACAGTTGAATCTGGTTAGTGCGGGTCCATAATATTTATTATCACATTAATATCCCATCTTTTATTTCTCTTGCAAGAAACCCAAGGCAACTTTCATGGACCTCTTCCTCTCCAATATTATCCTGTGATGTAGGTTAGGCTAAGAGTCAGTCCCGAAGTCACCCAATGAGCTTCATGTCGGAGTGGGGACTAGAACCTAGGTCTCCCAAAACCCAGTCGAACACTCTAACTGGTACACCACACTGGTTCTCAAACTGAATTCAGCCTGCTTATAAAGCAGGTCTAGGATCTGCCAGTACCCCTGCTGCCCGCTGTTACAATGCTTCTGCTAAACCTCCACCTGCTGCCATGAATTATCATGAATGTGCATATATAATTGCTTGTATAACAGTGGCTACCCTTTGCCTAATCCTGGGCTGATGCATGTACAACTGGGGGGCAATGGTAAAAAAATTCCAGCAGCATATGTGCTATAGGAAATGCTACAGCAGCACCAAGAGACAGTGAGCCCGTACATCCACACCCCTGAACCTTAACATGAATACATAGCCCTAATGAATAATATCTGATCCTTTACGTCCTCCAGAAGGAACGGTCATTTAACAGGAGAAAGAAACCAGCAGAAGACTTTTAGCATCACACCCATTGACTGCATCTGGCCTGAAAGTGGGGTTCATTACAAGGTGTGTGTGTGTGGGGGGGTAGTAATACATTCTGTACAGTGCTTCACCAGCTGCACGCTTCCTGCTGCATAGTGCTGAAATACTACAATTAAGTAAAGGATGGGCTTTGCTTATTTTAAAACTTATCAGACAAAATAGCGATTTTAAGAAAAAGGAATTTTGGAGTAGGAAATATCTGTCTCAGATGGTTCCCTGAAGAAACCATCAGTTATGGGGAAAAGAAGCACCACTGCCCAGTTCCTTAGGGTAAGGCCACTCTCACAGCACCCTGACTGAAAATATTGCTAATTTTACAAGTTCTGCTAGATTTTTGCTAGATTGTAGCACACTACTATTTTTTAAAGTACAATAAAATCCAGAATTGATCTGCATCCAGATTACAATATATTAATACCACTTGCTGCAATTGACGAATACTAAAATTCTCTTTCAGAAGGAAATTGACCTGCTTATGTATAAAGCAAGAGCGATACTAATACATAAATATTTGGCAAATACACTTAAATAAGTATGCTTGCATGCAATGGTCAATGCCACAAATTTGACATGTGATTGATTTCTTCATCACGCTGTTACAACCTAATTCTTCCTTTTCTAAACCATTCAAATAGACACATTTTTTAACTGGTACTAAATACTGAAGTTCACATGTAATAGAAACTTTTATGCAAGAATCTTGAGGAACAAATTGTGCATAACTTTGCTTTCACAGCTCAGTGATATTTGAAATGAAAACTCTTTATGCCTTCACTGGAAGCATGTCTAGACGGTGGTTGTTTACTGGAAATACAGGTTTATCTGCAAAATCTGTACTTCTGTACATATGTCTCCACTTTATTTTCAAGAGGAACAAGGTATTTCTATTACTCTCCTTTGGGTTCCATGTATTAAGATGTTAGATGTGTTACACCAGTCTGAAGTGTGATTGAATAAATAACACATGTACACTGCCAAAAACAAAACACATATTTCAGGCAAAGACATAGCAAAGGCACTGGACTAAGCCCAAACCAGTTAAATATGATGGCTTACTTAAAATAACGACAACCCTGCATCTCTGTAAGATAGCCTGAACAAACTCTACCTTTCAAGAATGTATTCGTTTTGTGAGACCTTTCTATAATTGCATGTTGCATAAATACAACAAAATCCAATGTAATTACTGATGAATTTACCATCAACAGAACAAAGAGTTATTGTATGACTTTCCATTTCTCTTTCACATTCTTTTATTTCCCTACAATGTATTTTTTTAACACAGGAGAAAATCGAAAACAAAGACATATAGCATAATGGCAAAAAAATATGCAAATGTTTTTTTAAAAAAAGCAAAAAGCAGAAACAACAGGATAGAGTCAAACAAGTACCCAGTGTACTTATACTCCATTCAACTCAGGACCTAAACCTGAACTTAACAGTTGTAACAACACACTGAAGATTGTGTCAGGAATGAACAATCTGTCCAATTGACTTAAAATGAGGGTTATTTATTTCTGTTGTGCAATAAAGCTGTTTTCCCTAACCTAGTCCCCTCCAGATGTGTTGGACTGCAGCTCCCATCATTTCTAGCTAGCCTGGCCATGTTGGGAAAGTCTACAATAAGGTAGAGATCACAGTGCTCCAATAAGGCTTAGATTGGGAAAGGCATTGCCCCTTTCCCCAGCCTTGGAAAACCGGCAAGCTCCAGCACATGCTCATCTAGCCCCATCCAAACTTGCTCCGAGACTTGTTTTTTGTTTCCTCCTCACCAGCTGCCCTACCAGTGCTCCCATTCCCTGACTGGACTGCTGTCTCCCATCCTTTTAACCCAAGATTTGCAGAGCCCAAACATGCCCAGCGCCATCTCCCAGCAGTAGTCTGGGCCCAATAGGCATGCTTCCAAATCCCCCTTAAGTTGGACAGCTGCTCAGACACAGTCCTCATCCACCCTGCCCTCAGGCCATTTAGCTGGCTCACTTGTGAACCACCCAGAGAGCTTTGGCTATTGGGCGGTAGAGAAATGAAATATATAAATAAACGTTTTTCTGCAATTGCTGTATCTGCATTCCCTTGCACCATCACAAGGGCACAAAGACAGCCAAAAGATGTGATGTGGCAGTATATTTGCCTTGCTGAAATCATGCCCTCAGAGGCCAGCCTTCATCCTATCCTAAAATATTTTCAGTATCAAACAGTTCACATAATAAAACCAGCTGACAATCTGAACAAGACAGAATTAGTAGATGTGAAGCATGGAGTAAATGACCACACACAGTACAAACTTATGGCTTACTGTAGCTGTTAAACTTGAGTTGTAATGAGCATCGTATGCAAGACAAGCAGGGCAGAGTCTTAGATGCTCCACTTACCTCACAAGATTCCAGTTCTCTTTACTCTGCCGTTGTGGTGGCAGAATTAGATGCAGTTGTTTCCATGCCTCTTTAGTATTCTACACCAAGGACCACATCCAGCCATGGCTCAATCTCCACTCTCTTGGACAGCACCACAATGCTACATAGGGGGTCTTTCTGTAGCAATCATGCATCCAGTGCCTGTTGTTATTCAGAGCTAGGGGACTATTGCACCCAGTCTCATGCTCGGCTGCCTATGAGCACAGAGGTCAAGGTTCCAAAATTTCAGTCTTTAAATTTATGTCCCTACGATAAATCTTTAGAACATGAACTTTAAAAATTAAAACAAACTTTATAAACTCTGCCTGTGTGGGTCTTACAGAGTTATGCAGAAATAAAAACTTGTGAAGATTTAAAGCAGGATTGGGCAATACATGGCCCACAGTTTGCATGTGGTCTCCTATCCCTTTTTGTGGCCCCTGCCATCTCCTAATTGCTGACAGTCCACCAGCAATTTGGTGGTACAGAGGGGAGAATTTTCTCATATTTTTCCTTTAAAACAAGGTATGCAGGAGTGCATTAAATCAAGGTGCTTGTTCCCCTGTGCCTCATTTGTCTCACTGCATTGCCACTGATGGCAGGGGGTGCAGCCCCTGGTATGATCTAGGGGGCAGAAATTGGGCCCCAGACCCTCAGAAGTTGCCCACTCCTGATTTAAAGACTCACTCTTAACCAGTCCTTTTCTGAATCAGTATCCAGAAAAAGGCCTATCAGTAGAATTTTAGTAGACATAATGGCAAACTTCTCAAACTTCAGTTGGAGAAAGTGCCTCCAGGTCCAATGGCTGCTAAGTCTATCCCAAGGAACCTGACTTAGGCAGCTTTTTGTCTCACACATGGGTGACAATTTATTTTAGACACCTCTGAAGATGACAACCTGTGTTGCTTGAGAGAAAGCTTCAACATTACCAGAAGCGTAGAGCCCACCATCAAGGGCAGGATTGGGACACTAGAAGAGTTGCCCAGACTGAAACTGACAATTCTGCCAGCAGGCTCCATCAAAATTGAAGTGGCCTCTAGGGAGACACCATATACCCCTCAACCAGCAGATCCATTATAAATTAATGGAAAGCAACAGAACAGAGAACTGAAGTCTTGGATCTTGACAAACTGGAATCTGGTGCCCTGAGTGCCTTCTGACAAAGGAAAGCCCTCAGTTGGGATGCTCTGTTTCTCTAAGTCTGCCAAATGAAAGCATGAAAGTGCTTGCACGAATGTACAAGGTAAGCATCCCCCACACTGGAAGCAAAGAGAGTGGCCATCCATTAGTGGCAATTTCCCCACACACAATGAGCACTTTAGGATGACCGCAAATTTCTGAGATGCCATCGAATACCTCACACCAAAGATGCTGAAGAAAAACCCAGAAAAAAAATCAAACTGCAAAGAATACAAGAGGAGAGAAAGACAGAATAAATAATAAAAGAAAAGAAAAAAGCAAAACTAACTCAAAGTTTCCCCCCTATTTTTTATCTAGCCACAGACCATGCCCCGATGCTCCCACTGCTCATGCAGTCAGAAGATGGGGTGAGGCCCCTGCCAAAACTCTAGTCTAGCTATACAAGCTTCCTGAAGTTTATATTTTTATTTCTTTTAAATTATTTGAGTCTACTTTTATGGGCAGAACCTTCTCGAGGAGGCATGCAAGATAAAAACCATATAAACAGATATAATATCAATAAAGACGTATTCAATAAAAGTTCAATAAAAACAGAAGATTATCAATAAAAACAGCAGCCTAAGAACTATGGAAAGTCCAGCAAACCCATATGTGGGGCTGCATAGAGACCACATAGAAGAACAAGAGGATATGTTAAATGCATGATCATATTGCTATATCTTTAATTTACAAGAACAAAAAAAAATGTAACGGGGGAGAGATGTGAATTGGGACCATGGTGAAGGGAGAGGTGTGCTTTTAATCCTTTCTCCCTAATTTGTGATATGACCTGAAAAGTTATTTGCACCCATAGCAGACTTTAAGTTAGGAAAACTTTGCAGAGGAAAGGGTTAACACTCTGCCAAGGTCTAAATCAAGATTACTGCCTCCGCCTGCCCCTCTAGCTACCTTAAAAAAAAAATTAAAGATGGGATCAAGCATTTAACATATGCATACATCTGCTAGTTTGACTCACAGAGGCCTCAAAAAACCTGCTAACACAGTGTTTCTAGTTCATATTTTATTTTTAAACCACCAGTACATGTATTATACAAGTAAAATGAAGTAACAAATCTTACTGGCTGCTTTTCCTATTGTTTCCACACTGACATTCTGGCAAGCAATACTAAAAGAAAATGTGCAACCTTCTTTCCTTACACCTCATGGTATTTAACAATGGCAAGCTTTTATGACTCTAGGATATACATCCGAGATGCCAGTCATGTCTGACACATAGGTGTTTTTGATGTGATTCAGTTTGCGTAGTTCTAATATGCGGTCCTATTTTGTGGTTATATATCAAATCCTTGCTTTCTTTAGGCATATTTTATAAGTGTGCAGTTTAAATGACCTCTTTGAAAATAGGAAAACGACAAGGAGAAAAACACTCCTTTCAACAAAAAATGTACAGACACATTACCAGTTCCTAGTTGGAAAGGAATATTATACAGTCAAGTCATGGAGGAAAATAAAAGCTAAAATGTAGCGCAACAGCAGGGCATGTCTGGCATGGCTATGAAGCAAAACTAACAGCTGGGATGCAAACAACAAGTACAACACCACAGAAAATTATTCCTAAAATAGTGTAGACCACATTCTCTCATCCAGATTGTCATATATTTTTTTTTCTTTCAATTTCTCCTGTGCCCCAGTTTAGGTTGGGAGGAGGAAAGATTTGGGAGTCTTACAGTACAATCCTATGTCTACTTCATAGCGGACCCATGGAGTTCAGTGGGAGTTACTCCTTAAGCTACAATCCTATATCCTGTTGTGAGTAGACATGAGTGGCATGTATAGGATTCTATTGTTACTCAAAAACAACAACTTGTGACACCTTAAAGACTAATAAATTTATTCTGGCATAAACTTTCATGGACTATAGCCCACTTCAAAGGGGGCTGTGGTCCATGAAAGCTTATGCCAGAATAAATTTGTTAGTCTTGAAGGCATCACAAGAGTGTTTGAGGCAATAGACAGCTACATTCTGGACACAGTTACTGAAGTTCCACATAAGATTTCCAACAGGATTTGAAAGAGAACCTGTTTTATTAAACCTCATTGTCTACTTTTCACCATTTTTCTCCTGAAAATGTTGACTCTTAGCAGACACAAACAAATAAACATGGATTAAAGCATACTCCTAAGCAAGAATATGTGGAATATATTCATCTTTATATTTATTAGTACTTGTTTTAACTTTTAACATTATAAATATAAGTCCACATGCTTTGAGAGATTATTATACTTTAAAGGAAAAAAGTTCCTCATTTTCTCCAACAATTCTTACTTGGGCATTACAATATATAACATTAGAACAAAGAATATTGTTTTTTTCCTTAGGTCTGGCTTCTTTGCCTACCTTTGGTCCTACATTCCTCCAAAAGGGAATATTTTTATCACAACAGATTCACAGTTCAGTTATACTGACATCTCTCTGCTGACTTTAATGGGACCAGACCTGGTTACGTAGAAGCCCAATGGTATAGGCATTACACATCACTAATGCCTATATAGGCTGACCTAGGCATATGAGTTATCATTCTCATGTTCCAACAGTGTATCATGTATAAAGTTCATTCCCATGAACAAAACATGAGAAGCAGCCTTCAGATTGTCTTGCTAAATGAGATGAAATAGGGTGGTATATTTACATTATAATCTATCTCTCATAATGGTAAATGCCTTTTCAGACAAAGTGTTTATTTGATCTTAGCAAGGCTGCCAGAATTTGAGTGAGGCTGGGCAAAACTTTCCAAGGCAGTTTGTTCCCCCTAGCCCATGTTTGTTTGGCATTATGAAATAGCCCAGTTGCTCGTACGATCACAAAACAGGAGAGACAGTTTGAGGCTTAGTGGTTAAGATGCTGAATTGCAGACCGGAAGGTCGGCAGGACAGCAGTTCGAGACCCAAGTGCTGCGTGACGGAGTGAGCTCCCGTCTTCAGTCCCAGCTTCTGCCAATCTAGCAGTTTGAAAGCAAGAAATTGCAAGTAGATAAATAGGTACCGCTTCGGCAGGAAAGGTAACAGTGTTCCGTGCACCTACGGTGTTCAGTCATGCCGGCCACATGACCACGGAAGCGTCTTTGGACAGCGCTGGCTCTTCGGCTTAGAAATGGAGATGAGCACCACACCCTAGAGTCAGACACGACTGGTTGGGGACACCTTTACTTTTTTTTTTTTTTAATTCTTAGAACCTTTCAAAAGACAAAAATTGAATTTCTTCGGAGGGCTACATCAACATTAGCTGGGATCCAATGCCGCGTAGTGCGTTACTCCATTTCTAGATAAAGTACTGGAGAATTTGGAGGGTTGGACAATCCTGCCACCCTGGAAGATACGCATGCACACCTGCCTAGCCATATAAGATGCCAAACAGTAAATAACTCCAAGTTGAGGTTAAAGGGTCCATCAAGCTTGAAATCTATCACCTGTGTAAAATGTGCGAAGTTTATCTAGTTTGTCTACTCATCTAAGTTTCATACACACTTTAAATGAAATGTCAAATAAAAAAATCTGATTGAATATGTACTATAATTCCTGGGCACAGGGCTATGCCCACACATGTACTCTAGTAGCTCATACAATCCTGCACAATGGGCAGTAGGCACCCCCTCTTAAGAAAAATCCTCTTCAACCAGCCTGACTGAGATGCCATTTAGTCCAGCATCCTGCTTCTAATACTGGCCAGACAGATGCTTATGGGAAGCCCAAAGAAGAGCATGAAGGTAGTTGGCCCATTTTTTTCTCCCCACCAAGTGATATTGAATTGCCACCAAATGTGGAGTTTCTATTTTACTAACATGCTAATAGCTGTTGATGGACTTATTTAATTTGTCTAACTTAAAAAAAAGCCACCTAAGCTATTAGCATCACATCTTGTAGGAGTGAATAACTTTGTATTCTATAAAACAATCCCTCATTCTGTTCACTCTGAACCTACCACCAATCAGTTTCATTGTGTGATCCCAAATATTAGTATCCTTCAGAATTTCATAAAGCTCTATCATGTCCCCTCCTCCTTCAGATCTGTTTTTCTAACCCAGCCTTTTATTTTACAACTTATTTAGTAGTCATAGGTGACAAGGCTGGCAGAAGGGGGGTGTCATCACTCCTTGTCTTCCCCCAGTCTGCTTGCTAGAAGTCAGTTTCTTTACTAGCTGGCTAAGAGGCTCCACTTCCTCACAGCAAGCACGGAAATGTAGACTACTAGCATCTTAGGCTAGTAAAGATGCTGCTAGTACCATTTGTGAACTTATTTATAAGGCTGTCCAAAATTTGAAAAAAAACAAAAAACACCCAGCAAGCGTTGTATCCTTTCTTCATAGGGAAGGTATTCCAATCACCAACTTGAAAAGTATGCATATTATGCAGCAGAGCTATACCATGGGGTGAGTTCTTATGTCATGACAAGCCACCCTGACAACAAGCCATGGTGACTTGTTTAATCCATCGCTAACCCACGCTACTGGGGGCAATCAGGCGCTCCTTGGTTTGCCATGGTTTGTTTCCCCCTTGGTCGTCCAGCTTGCTCCCTGCATGTATCCCAGGGTCCTTCGTGGCACAACTTTTTTTTTTAAGAGTAAAATTTTCTTAAACCCATTCCATCTCTGTGTTGTGGATTGTAAGGAATCTTGTTCTTTCTTTTTTTTACTTTCCATAATGTAGTTGGGGGGTGGGGAACAGAGACCAAAAATACGCATTTCCCCTCCCATACATAAAAGCATGAAAATGTGGAGGGGGGGGGGATAATGCTTTTAAAACCTTTTTTCACTTTTGGGGAGATCTGTGCACATTAGCATTAACTAATACACATTAGTTGATGCTAATGTATGCAAATCTCCCCAAAACTGAAAAAAAGGTAAAAACTGCAACCCTCCAATCCACATTGTTATGCTTTAGCCTACAGGGGGGCAGGGAAGAGAATGCATATTTTTGGTCTCTAGGTTTTTTCCCCCTGACTAAATGTGCATACAATTCCAGAAAGTTTTTTAAAAAGTCTTTAAATTAGGAAATTTGGGGAACTTTGCACAAATTTTGCTGTCGATCACTGCTCAATTCATGCATTTCTCCCACCTGCAAAGAGCAAGCTGTAATGGCAAACCCAAACAGGAATCAGTCACACAGGTGTTGCCAGCCTCACAGATGGCTAGTGAGTTCATGAAGCAGCAAGCAGAAGCAGTCAGGTTTTCCGCTGCTCTTGCCAAGTGGCTCTGTAGCCTTTTGGCACAAGCCATCGTGCCAGGTTTGCATGTCACAACAAGCCATTCTGAAAAGAAGCCACCTGAACAACCCAACAACCCATGGGTTTTCAGGGTGGCCTCTGCATGGTTAACAAACTATGCTGAAGCCACTGTGCTGGGTTTGAACGTCACAAGAAGCTACTCTGAAACAAACAAGGCTGACAACCCACCATGGGATGTTGTGTTGTGTGAACCAGGTCCATGAAAGAACAAGAGGAATGCAACACTGGTGGGGCCAGATCTCAGCACTGATGCAAGAATTAACTATTTTAAGCTGGAATTGGGAGGGTACTGCCTGACCAGCTACGACTGTACAGCAGCACAGAGGGCATGTTTGTTAGCACAGCTGACTCTTGAGTGTCATACAGAACATACATTTAGCATTGTTCAACGATCAATGTATTTACGACAATCTGTTTGATTTGGGGTTTTCTGTCCTGTGCAGGAGATATATGATTTATTTACATTGTGTCATTTATCTTTGGGCACTATTTTATACACTGAATATATGCTAGATCTTATATGAGAGTAGTAATGTGTATTAATTCTCTTTCCCCATACCCACTATAGTGTGGTGCAGTGCTTAGACAATTGACTTGGACCAGGGAAATCCAGGTTCAAACCCGCACTCAACCATGAAGTTCACAGGTTGACCTTGAGCTAGTCACCTTTCTCAGCTTAATCTACCTTTTAATCAATTGCATGATTAAAATTGGAGAGGAAACCCTGTGCATCACCCGAAATTCTTCAGAGAAAGGATGGGACAAAATGTAGTAAATAAATACAAAGATGGAAAATGTAATCACTTATTTTAATAATGTCACTTTCAGCTTCCCTACATATCAACAGGAAACTGATTCATCGTAACAAAAATACCAATAATTCATCCATCCATCTAGTCACGTCTGAAAGTAAGGCATTTTCACAGGCTGTAAATTTTAATACAGAAACCTGAAGGTAGCAGCGAAGACAAGTAATCCCTTCACGGAACATTAAAGATGCTCAGAGCTTCAGGGGCGTGCGCCGTAAAATCAGCCTATACAACAAAATTATGCATATTATTTCTGAGGGCACATTTGCGCTGGTTGCTAATAGGTTAACGTTAATTTGCTTCCTCTCTAAGAGAAGTGAGAGCCTATGACAGTTTGGATTGCATCATAAAAGATGCACGTTCTTCAAGCACTACAACCAGAGGTTTTTGTATGGGTAGATTTGACCAAACTCTGTGTTCTGGGAATGGCAGCCACAGCCGCTTGGGCTCCAGCTCTGAATGGGGCCTGGGTGGTTGTAGCTGGTGTTCTGAATAGCTGGGCCTTGCGTTCCTTTCACAGAAGGAGCCCAGGGGGATGTGGCTGGCACCCACCATTTTAATTCTATTTTAGTCTCCGACACAGCATCACTCCAGACTAAAACGGCCAATGTCAACAGCATTGACATTGCTTGACAGCTTTGTTGCTGCTGTGCCCGCCTGCCTTAAGGTAAAAGGAAGGGCATCACTTCTGCCACTGAGAAACCTACCCACTAGGGGACTGACTAAACCTGACAGCAGCCAAAATACCAGTAACAGGGTAGGTGATGGGTCCTTCTGAGGGGTGGCATAATTCTTCCCCTTCTTACCCATGCTGCCGTTCCTCCCTTTCTCTGTTGCTTCCCTGTAACTATGTTGACTTGTAAGCCCCTTCGGGCAGGGAACTATGATAACGGTTCTCTCTAAAGCATCATGTACACAGATGATGCTATATAACGATAACAACAACAAGCAACTGCCAAATGATGCCAATCCCTGATGCCAGGCTGATTAATTCTCTCCTACTCCCAAATAAAATGACTGGGAAATTGTTGATACAAAGTATGTTTCACACTGGTTTGAGGAAAGCAACCTCCATTGTTACTTGCAAACATTCTTAGACATGACATTTAAAGGGATGAAGAGAAGATGAGGATAATAGTGTGGAAAGTCGTATGTCAGGTGAAAATGATTCAAATGAACATGATGTGTGACATGTGCAAATACAGTTATTGTCTACTATATTAAATATATATTGACGATGTTAAAATGCTTTTGAGTGTTTTGCTTGGAGAACTAACAATCGAATTGTAAAAACAGACATCTGTGTACAGATTGTGGCTTTCAGAGACTTGAAGGCAGTATAAAAGAGTCAATTTCCCATGGGTGTATATAGGCTGTGCACATAGCTTCAGCAGTGAGCCTGCTAAGCAAACATAAACACCACTCAGATATACATACAGCCTAGATCAAGCTCGGGGAGAAATGTGTTTAACCAGAAACTGTGCTGATTGGCTGGCCATTATATCAGTCACAAATTCAACTTCCACGATTAGCCAGTTTTTAAAGTGTTTACGAACAGTGTAAAAACTTTTAAAAGGGCTTACAAAGCGCTTGTTTTCTTGAACAAACATAGCAAGCACTTGAAGGTAAGAACAAAAAGTCAAAACAGATTGCACACCTTAAACACCAGAGAATGGGGTGAACACCATGCATCTGTAGTCACAATAACATAAGAGGAGCCATGCTGGATCAGACTAAAGGTCCATCTACTCCAGTGTTCTGTTCACACTGTAGCCAAACAGTGGGAAACCCACAAGCAGGACATGAGTGCAATAGCACTCTCCCTCTCATGCTCCCCAGCAACTGGTGTACATAGGCATACTGCCTCTGACACTGGAGATAGCATATAACCATCAGAACTAGTAGCCATTGGTAGCCTTATCCTCCATGAATTTGTCCAACCCCCTTTTAAAACCATTCAAATTGGTGGCCATCAACAAATTCCATGTTTTAACTTCGCGCTGTGTGAACAGGTATTTCCTTCTATCTATCCTGAATCTTCCACTGATCAGATTCATGGGATGATGCCAGGTTCTAGTATTATGAGAGAGGGAGAAAAAATATCTCCCTATCCATTTTCTCCACACCATCCATAATTTTGTATACTTCTATCATGTCTCCTCTCACTCACCTTTTCTGTAAGCTAAATATATAAGTCCCATATGTTGTAACCTTTTCTCATAGGGGAGTTGCTCCAGCCCCTTGGTCATTTTAGTTGCCCTTTTCTGCACTTCTTTCAACTCTACAATATCCTTTTTTAGCTGCTGTGTCCAGAACTCTACACAATATTCCAAGTGTGGTTGCACCTTAGATTTGTATAAGGGCAGTATGATATTGGCAGTTTTATTTTTGTTTCCTTTTCTAATTATGCTTAACTTGGAACTCATTTTTCCTGTTCTATTGTGGCCTCAAACCAAACAAGTTTTAGCAGGTTCTTGCACTTCAAACGCCTCCAGTATCTGACATGGTTTCCATGAGGTTGCTGCAATGTGACTCAGGGGAATTATGCAGAGAAGCATACCTATGCATAGAGACAGATATTACCAGCCAAATGCTTGAACTGATGGAGTGCAAAGTGTATGAGGAGTTGTTAGAGCATATTTAAGTGCTCTAAGAAGGGATATTAATCCAGTGCATCAGCTCACAACATAGTGTCTTTTCACACTGGAATATACCTTTTTAATGTTGCTGACTGAAACTAAAATTGAGCTTTAGAGCTCCCCACAGCCAAAAGAATAATGTCAGTTTAATGACAATTCTGCTCTCTGTGTGAGTGTGTGGAATAAGCCCTTAACTGATTAAGTTAGTAACTGATTAAGACTTGGTAGATGTGTTTCGCCAGAATGATTATTATCATGTTATCCTTGCCTCCCCTTTAGGTACTTACCAGCAACAGAAATCTGAGGCTGGAATTCCCCTGCACTATGGCACTACTTTTATGGGCAGGGATCTTCACTAAGACCATCAGTGTAAAAACTGTAAAAACAGTTGCTGTGAAGTTTCTTTAAGCTGCTTTTCTCAGCGGCCTCTCTGCGACATTACAAACAGTTTGTATTTATTTCCATTTCCATTTTTATTTGTTTATAAAAACTGCATGGGGAGGGGAAATGGCACACCAAAAGAAGATTCTGATGCAATGCAGGAATGCTGTTGAGAAAAAATGCCCCACTGACTATGCACATGCAAATACATACAACACCTATGCACACAGAGGGACGGTCTCCTTAGACCAGGCCTGAAGTGAGCTTTGGTGTACAGATATACAAAACAGTCAAATGAACTTTGCCAAAGCATATTTGAATCTCATCCTTTTTACCTTCATGGCTTTTATTGTCCACACAGCTTCCTCTTGAGATGAATCAATTCTCATCTGCCCAACACACATTTAAAACAAGCTGAATATGAGCCAACAATGTGATGTGGCTGCAAAAATGGTAAATGCTATTTTGGGCTGCATTAATAGAAGCATAGCTTCCAAATCACGTGAAGTACTAATTCCCCCTCTACTCAGCACTGGTTAGGCCTCATCTGGAGTACTGTGTCCAGTTCTGGGCACCACACTTTAAGAAGGATGCAGACAAACTGGAGAGGGTTCAGAGGAGGGCAATGAAGATGATCAGGGGACCAGAAACAAAGCCCTATGAGGAGAGACTGAAAGAACTGGGCATGTTTAGCCTTGAGAAGACTGGGGGGAGATATGATAGCGCTCTTCAAATACTTGAAAGGTTGTCACAGAGAGGAAGGCCAGGATCTCTTCTCGATCATCCCAGAATGCAGGACACGGAATAATGGGCTCAAGTTACAGGAAGCCAGATTCCGGCTGAACATCAGGAAAAACGTCCTGACTGTTAAAGCAATACGACAATGGAACCCATTACCTAGGGAGGTAGTGTGCCCTCCCACACTGGAGGCTTTCAAGATGAAGCTGGACAGCCACGTGTCAGGGATGCTTTGACTTAGATCCCTGCATTGAGCTGGGGGTTGGACTCGATGGTCTTATAGGCCCCTTCCAACCCTATGTTCTATGAAAACAAAGATCACATTCATGTAATGCTAAAAAAAAAAAAATCCCATGGCACCTATGAAGTAAGGGCAAAAGGAATAGCCCTGACACCAAGATCAATATTTACCTCCATGAAACAAGTTATCATCATCCAGGCCCCCCTGCATTCAGTATTCACAAGCACATAATGGCAGCAGTCCTTTCTCCTAATGCCATGGAAATGCTGGCATTAAAGAGTCTTCTAACACACTCTGAGATAACATCATTGCTTTCAACATCTGTGAACAGCACATTCCGTGCTGAGCAAACAGGAGACAGCCTGTGTCCCAGCTGCATTCGGTTTCATTGTTTTCTAGCCAGTGTGGCTCAGTGGCTAGTGTACTGGGCATGTGCCTGATAGAATTTAATTCTGTCCCCAGCTCAGCCAAAGGCTCACTGAATGGCCTCAGGGAAATCTGTAAATGGAGGTGCTAATGCCGCAGGAGCGTTGGGAGGCCAAAGCAGAAAAGAGCTGGCAAAGCATTTTGTTCCCCCAGCATCCTGATCTCAAGCATTTGCACCAGAATAAATGGCTTCAATGCTAGTGCAACACCACAATGGAAGGAAAGCAATGCCCTGTTTTATGAGATGCTGCCACCACATAGTGGTTGATTATGCAGAACTTATGGAAGAAGGCTCTATTAACACGTCATCTAGACTAGACGTTCTCAAAACGTCTTGCAAAAATCTTTCCAGCTCACAAACACCACTACCTAAGCCTACTACGGTAAACCTCTGCAGATGTAAGAGACAGTTCAACTTTCTACATGTACTTTTTTCTCAGCATAAGGTAGCATCCAATCAGGCATTCTTGTATCTTCCTACATTTTAGCTCATTACACTTTTGTCCATCAAAATAATTTTTGTGTTTTCCATACTCATTTATTTCCTCCTCCTGGAACTACAGGTTTGAGGTTTTACATTTCTGTCCTAAGAAATGCTGAACTTGCACAACTATACCACATGCTCCTGCTCATGTGATGCTTCATCAAATGTCCCCAACCCCTTCCCCAAATCTCCTGAATGTAGACATATCTACTTCTCTAGTACAATTTTTAAGGTTGGAATCCTATATCCAATGACCCGAGAGTAAGCCCAACTGAACTCAATGGGCTGGTTTGCACAATCACTGTTTTAGGGTTGTGGGTGGTTTGTTAACCACACCAACAATCCACACTTGCAGGGTTTGGATGACACAATAAGCCATAGCAACTTCCCACCACAGCTTGACTATTCAAAATGGATGCTGGTACATGGCACACCCTACTGTGGATTACAGAAGCCACAGTAGACTCTGGCAATTATGCGCACCAGGTCATTGTGTCTTATGTTTGAGTAGATATGTATGGAATTATGCTGTAAGACACCTTGGTCAGGATCCAAAGGGCTATTTTAGGCATACCCAGAAGAACTTTCTTCTTTAAAACAGAAAATGTATCTCAAACTGCACTAGAAAGTTCCTTTGGGTACATGGAGTCTGAAAAGCAGTTTGCCATGAGGCATGGGGGAAGGGTGCTGCTGTTCAAGGAAGACAATGCTACAGTCCCCTTGGGTGCATGGAACTAAGCGTATGGTTCCTTCGATCCTGCTCCTTGCGTGCTATTTGGAAAACTGATACCACCAGCATCTTTGTTGATGTGCATTGTTGAGGGCTCATGCACAGTTGAAGAACAGATTAGTTTTCTGTACTGCTGAAGATACCAATGAATCTGTGTGCGTACTTTGGCAAAAATGAGTGCTATGGCTGGTGTGCCCGACAGACTATAATGGAGAAGCAGAGATGCTGCCGTTCAGGGCTACAGGAGCTGGGCTCTGTGCCTTGGTCAGCACTTACTACCTGCACTTCAGAATTGTTCCAAGTGTAACACCATTAATGACTGGAAGAATTTTTTTCTCTCTCTCTCTTTAATTCCAGGTTGGGGATGAAGGTGGAAGAAGAGTAGATGACTCTTGTAGACCAGATACCACTGTCTGAAAGAACATGCTGAAGTGACTCAAGACTCACATAGCACACATAACTTGCTCCAACAAAACACTCATGAACATGAACAGGAGGGCTCGAGGGCTCTTAAAGCTACTAATCAGATAATACTTTAAACTTTTGCTACTCAGATGTATATTCTTTTGTTAAAAACACAAAAAATTAAAATGAAGCAACAAAAACCAACACATAATTGTAGTACAAGACAGTATCATGTATGTATATTTAAAAGATCACTAAAAACTTTCCTAAGGAGCTTATCTCCTATTTGAAAAGTGAATAAAGGCTTTCTCCAGAAAGAGTTATATTTCTGTATAAACTAAACATTTTTCAATTTACAATTACACGCTATTTCAACTTTTGCAGCCATTGTAGCAAAAAGTTGAAGATCTTTACATATGGCTACCAAATGTAAACACAATATGCATTATTATTATATTTCCAACATTTCTGTGAGGATCTCAAGCATATTCTTTTCCATTCCTTTGTGGTTAAATGCCATAGGTACCACATATTCATTAATTAATTCCCATTAAGACATGGGGAGAGCAACCCTATGGCCCCTAGGCAGAGTCTGAGGGACCACAGGATAGTTTGGATTCCTGGATCCAAGGTCAGAGACAGCACTCCAACTGTGGACCCAGGAGTCTGAGCTCCCTGCCCCTCGCAGCTGTTGTGGAGGGACTCACGCCAGTCGCCTCTCTGAGGTCGCAAAGGTGACCTCGGAGGGAAGGAAAAGGGGGCATGTTGGTGGGTGTGGAGGGGATGGCTTATGCCATATCCCCAGGCCTCCCTAGCCTCCTTCCCTCCCCCCCGCCTTGAAGCCTCAGCTGGACAAGTGAAAGCAAAACTACAGAGTGGGAGCTGAAGATTGCCTCCACCGCACCTCCCACTCTGCTTTGGATGGCCATAAACCTCTAAGTCTGGAGGCTTAGAGACATCCCCATAGGACTGTGCCCTAAGGCTCACAAAAGCCACATTAGAACTCAGTATAACAAAACAAACAAAGAGCTAAAAGAAATAAACATGGTACATGATACCATGGGAGATACGGTCAAGCCTTCCCCAACCTGGTGCCTTCCAGTTGTTTTAGGCTACACCTCTCAGCATTCCTGAGCATTGGCCATGCTGGTTGGGGCTGATGAGAGTTAGTCCAAATCATCTGGAAGGGATGAGGTTGGGGAAGGCTGATATTGTCCATAAAAGATACAGAATATCCCAAATCTCTAAATAGGTACAAGATCTTAAAAGTATTTTATATTTGTGCAACTAGATTGTATCATATATTCTGTTGTATAAACATATTGCAATTCTAGTACTATATTGCAGTTTTTATATAATAAAGCTAACTTGAAGCAAGGTCTTTCTTGCATATTTGGACCATTTTTTTTTTTACAATGTAATGCATTTTATGAATTTTGTCATGAGCCACTTATGATTTTATAAGAAAGAAAAGCTAAGTATAAGTGTTTAAATGAATAAAATACAAAGAAATATTAACATGCTCCTTGGTCTTTAATAATAAAATGGCAAATTTGAAAGAATGGAAAGGGAGCAGTTTAAAGACTCCTATTCCAGTCATTACTCTTCATAACTCTTACCTTGATTATTGGTAAAAAAGAAAAAAGAAAAAAAGAATCCAGTATTGTAGGTGATTAATTTTTCCCCATATATATACTAGAACTGAACATTCATTTGCAGTTTTAAAATTGTTTATGATAAATGTTTTGTAGAAATCAGGATTCTGATGAAGGCTTAGTTTAAAATTTATTTTTTAAAGGAAGCCAGTTGTCATTAGATAGTCAATATTTTCTGCCTACATATAAAAGATCTTTTAAGGATATTGTTCAGGTGCTAACCTGAAATCCTGCCTTTTAATAGCTGTCTTCATTAAAATATATAAATTTAAAACTTTTATATCTTGCTTTATCCTTACCCTTAAGCATAGCTCAAGGTGGCTATTTTAAGCCTCTAACGTTTCTCCATTCCCTTAAAAAAAGTTTGAACATCTGCTGCCATTTCTGTAATATTTTTAGCACAATCTTGGTAGTAATGGAACGTTTAAAAAAAAACCCTGCACATTTTAGACATTAAAACAGATTTTCAGAGCAACAACCCCTTCTGTCTAAGATAGCAAAGGGGAGCAGAGGGAAAGAGAAAGACCAGGGCCAAGACATTTTGCTGCCTTAAACAGAGCTCACATGGTACCTTCCTGCAACCAAGACCAACACTTTCAAAAGTCTTGCCACACCTTTCAGACATCAGTTCCTGCCTTCAACAATCCCCCATTATGCTACCACAAGTGGGTCACCTTAACAGGTTGCATGGCATAACCAGACCTGGAAAACAACAGGAACCACACAACAAGCTGAGTTACAAATAGTCCATTACTTACCTGTTCAAAGAATTTGGCTTAAAATGGACAGGGACACAGTTGTTGCTGACAAGGGAATCTGACCCAGCTCACTGTTGGGTCAACTAGAAAGCAGATGCCCAACGATATGTAGCCTGGGACTGCAGCAGGTGACCAATCCCTGTGGCCCCAAATGCCTGATGCCCCTTCACCCCTACCTCCCTGTGGCTCTCCACATTTATCCCCCTGGACTATGGTCCTTGCCTGATGCCAGTTGGGACATTATGGACAGTAGATCAACAAAAAAATTCCAACCAAACAACAAACCTATGTACAATAAAACAAAACACTTTACTATAAGGAAGGAAAAACCCAGGCCTCACGAAGTTGTTCTCAACTCCAATAACTAATAAGTGACTGCAATCTACAACAAAGGAAGCACACGCACACACAGAAAAATACACATTGGCCTTCTCTTGGATAGCGCCACTTTTATATAGCACGGTAATTTCTACTCTGGTCCACCCAGGTAGTCCTTCTACAGTCAACCCAGTGGTGCAGCTAGATAATTTAAAACCCCAGACTTAATGGTCTTGTGGGGGACCCATTTTAGATGGCTGTGCGTGGTCTTTCAGTTGTGAAGCACACAACTGACTTTTCTCTTTCCCCCATTCCATGCTTTGCAACTGCTTCTGCATTCCTGATGTATTAGAACAACAACAAAACTCTTTGCCAGCCCTGATTTTTTTAAAAAGAAAAGGCTGAGCATGTGCAGTTTTGCATTTTAAATTAACTTTAGTACCATCATGACTACAGGAATAAAATGGAGTTTGCTTCTGCAGCTGATACTTTCTGGGTGGACATTTGGGGGTGGGGGCCGGGCTGCAGGGCCTTAAGGTCCAGCTGCTGCTGCACTACTGAGTCAAGCAGCACTAAGCTGATGGACCCAAGGAGCAGAGCATCCTTAATGGACAATTCAACCAACAACAACCCTACTGGCTGTGTGGTCTGCCATTTCCGATCTCTCTCTTAATCGGACCCAAATGGACATCCTCATCAAAGGGCAGAGAATTGCTAACCACACTTTCTTCCAATGTTTGTTGTTGATTTTCTGTTTGTTCACCTAGTAGAATACAAATTAGTTGTAGGAAATATGCTAGGTGTCATCTTAACATGAGAACAATCAGGTCCCCATGTCCACCATATGCAACTGGAACATGGCACACCTTTTTTGAACTGATACTGTCAACATCAAAGCTCAGGTGAGAATTATTCTCCAATTGAAGCTGCCAAGGGTTTAATCTGAGGTCAGAGTTATAATGGTTTGGAACTAGACCTCACTTTGCATGGTGCAATGTTGCATGCTGGGGCTCAACCTTGGAACATGTGCAGTCCTAATAAATAAAGAGTGAAGGCCAGCTGATACCGGTGGTATACCTGTGTGAGCTGAGAGACTGCACATTGTAACCTCTGTGGCAACCACTTCTGTAGGAGTTCCAAATTGGACTCCCCGACTTGTGGAAATTAGTGCTGTGGCACTGCTTGTGTGAAATGAAAAGAGAACCAGAGAATCTGTAGCTATCTTCAAGCATATGCAGAGTGCCTTTCAATCCTCACTGGCAAAACTCAAGCAACCTTTCCAAATCTGGGATGATAGAAAAAAGCTTTTCAAAGAGTGTGCATGTCACACACACAAGTTTGAGCTCTAGCACCTCTCATTTTAGAACATTCTCACATGGAATGTGTAGGAGTTCAGGTGCGTCCTGTGTATGGATGTGATGGTTCCACATGCAGATCTCCCCGCCATGCTCACACGGTATGCTTCCCAGGGCATGTACACCAAGGGACAGCAACAAAAACAAAACGAACCTCCCATGTGTACCAGCTGTGACCATCTTCTCCGCAGATCACACATTCATTCTTATACGGAAAAAGCCTTTGGTGTAGGGAGTTGGTGATGTGAAGCGGCCCTAAATGCCCCCGCAGCAAGTACTCGTGAGGACCTGTGCGATGGATGAGAGAGCTATGTCTTCCCGACGTTACTGGCCAGGCAATCCTCCCAAGAGGTTTTGCAATTCCCCAACTCTTATGTTTTAAAATAAATAAATAAATAAATAAATAAATAAATCTATCGCCCAACTTCCTTAAAAGAGAGAGAGAGAAGGCCAAGGCGGCTCACGAAACACCTCTGGAGAAAATAAAGCGAAGCATTTAAACCACTGGACACAGAACAACAACACAGCCCAGCGCGGTCGGGGGGAGAACGATGCTCCCATGAGCTGCAGCAACGACTCTCTCCCCCCCGCCCGCGGGGCAGCCAGCCCCTTCCCGGAGCCCCGCGCCGCTCTGACAGCGCCCCCTCCCCAGGCGGGCCGGCCGCGCCGCGCACAGCCGCGGACAGACCGCGCGCTTTACTTAACCGTCCGTCACGGTCATCTCGGCGTCTTCCTCCCGCGGCTGCACCTCCAGCCGGAGCGCTTTCTGGTTGGGGCTGGAGAGCGGGAGCCCCTCCAGGAGCTGCTCCTCGCTGAGGAAAAGCAGCTTCACGCTGTACTGCAGGAGCCGGGGCGGCGGAGTCGTCGCAGCCATGGATTCCTCCTCCCCCTCCCCCCTCAGCAGCCCAGCCAGCCACGCACAGCCGCTGAGGCGGCTGGCGAGGCTTCCTCCGGCAGGCGGCAGGAGCAGGGGCAGCTTCGTGGTCCGGGCGCCTCCCCCGCCCCCCACGAGCAACTACGAGGAGAATAGCCCGGGGAGGGGAAAGGGGCGAAGGACTGGGAGCGCCCTGACAAACAAACTCCCCATCTGAGGCGCCTCCTCGTTCTCTCTGGCATTTGCAGCAAACCAGGCGCTTTTTTTTTTTTTTCGTTTTCTTTCTCCCCCCGCCTCCCTCGATTTTTTTTTTTTAAATCCCTTCAGCCAAGAAGAACGATTTGCACACACGCAGACCGAGGCTCGGTAAAGCGGCTGTCTGCGTGTGGCGCAAACTCTCGTTGGCATTGTAAGGAGCGACACCCGCCGTTTACTTTTGGAACTACGCGTGCTGTCTGCAGGAGACCTCGTCGAAATCCACACAAGCAAAGCACCACAACGGGCCTCCCTCTCTCCCTCCACACAAATCCACACAAGCAAAGCACCACAACGGGCCTCCCTCCCTCCCTCCCTCCACACAAATCCACACAAGCAAAGCACCACAACCGTGCCTCCCTCTCTCCCTCCACACAAATCCACACAAGCAAAGCACCACAACGGGCCTCCCTCCCTCCCTCCCTCCACACAAATCCACACAAGCAAAGCACCACAACGGGCCTCCCTCCCTCCCTCCCTCCACACAAATCCACACAAGCAAAGCACCACAACCGGGCCTCCCTCCCTCCCTCCACACAAATCCACACAAGCAAAGCACCACAACCGGGCCTCCCTCTCTCCCTCCACACAAATCCACACAAGCAAAGCACCACAACGGGCCTCCCTCCCTCCCTCCCTCCCTCCCTCCACACAAATCCACACAAGCAAAGCACCACAACCGGGCCTCCCTCTCTCCCTCCACACAAATCCACACAAGCAAAGCACCACAACGGGCCTCCCTCCCTCCCTCCACACAAATCCACACAAGCAAAGCACCACAACCGGGCCTCCCTCCCTCTCTCCCTCCACACAAATCCACACAAGCAAAGCACCACAACCGGGCCTCCCTCCCTCCCTCCACACAAATCCACACAAGCAAAGCACCACAACCGGGCCTCCCTCCCTCCCTCCACACAAATCCACACAAGCAAAGCACCACAACCGGGCCTCCCTCCCTCTCTCCCTCCACACAAATCCACACAAGCAAAGCACCACAACCGGGCCTCCCTCCCTCCCTCCACACAAATCCACACAAGCAAAGCACCACAACCGGGCCTCCCTCTCTCCCTCCACACAAATCCACACAAGCAAAGCACCACAACCGGGCCTCCCTCCCTCTCTCCCTCCACACAAATCCACACAAGCAAAGCACCACAACCGGGCCTCCCTCCCTCTCTCCCTCCACACAAATCCACACAAGCAAAGCACCACAACCGGGCCTCCCTCCCTCTCTCCCTCCACACAAATCCACACAAGCAAAGCACCACAACCGGGCCTCCCTCTCTCCCTCCACACAAATCCACACAAGCAAAGCACCACAACGGGCCTCCCTCCCTCCCTCCACACAAATCCACACAAGCAAAGCACCACAACCGGGCCTCCCTCTCTCCCTCCACACAAATCCACACAAGCAAAGCACCACAACGGGCCTCCCTCCCTCCCTCCCTCCCTCCACACAAATCCACACAAGCAAAGCACCACAACCGGGCCTCCCTCTCTCCCTCCCTCCACACAAATCCACACAAGCAAAGCACCACAACCGGGCCTCCCTCCCTCCCTCCCTCCACAGAAATCCACACAAGCAAAGCACCACAACCGGGCCTCCCTCCCTCCCTCCACACAAATCCACACAAGCAAAGCACCACAACCGGGCCTCCCTCCCTCCCTCCACACAAATCCACACAAGCAAAGCACCACAACCGGGCCTCCCTCCCTCCCTCCACACAAATCCACACAAGCAAAGCACCACAACCGGGCCTCCCTCCCTCCCTCCACACAAATCCACACAAGCAAAGCACCACAACCGGGCCTCCCTCCCTCTCTCCCTCCACACAAATCCACACAAGCAAAGCACCACAACCGGGCCTCCCTCTCTCCCTCCCTCCCTCTCTCCCTCCACACAAATCCACACAAGCAAAGCACCACGGGCCTCCCTCCCTCCCTCCACACAAATCCACACAAGCAAAGCACCAGAACCGGGCCTCCCTCTCTCCCTCCCTCCCTCTCTCCCTCCACACAAATCCACACAAGCAAAGCACTACAACGGGCCTCCCTCCCTCCCTCCACACAAATCCACACAAGCAAAGCACCACAACCGGGCCTCCCTCCCTCCCTCTCTCCCTCCACACAAATCCACACAAGCAAAGCACCACAACCGGGCCTCCCTCCCTCCCTCCCTCCCTCTCTCCCTCCACAGAAATCCACACAAGCAAAGCACCACAACCGGGCCTCCCTCCCTCCCTCCACACAAATCCACACAAGCAAAGCACCACAACCGGGCCTCCCTCCCTCCCTCTCTCCCTCCACACAAATCCACACAAGCAAAGCACCACAACCGGGCCTCCCTCCCTCCCTCCCTCCCTCCCTCCCTCCACACAAATCCACACAAGCAAAGCACCACAACCGGGCCTCCCTCCCTCCCTCCCTCCCTCCCTCTCTCCCTCCACACAAATCCACACAAGCAAAGCACCACAACCAGGCCTCCCTCTCTCCCTCCCTCCCTCTCTCCCTCCACACAAATCCACACAAGCAAAGCACCACAACGGGCCTCCCTCCCTCCCTCCCTCCCTCCCTCCACACAAATCCACACAAGCAAAGCACCACAACCGGGCCTCCCTCTCTCCCTCCACACAAATCCACACAAGCAAAGCACCACAACGGGCCTCCCTCCCTCCCTCCCTCCACACAAATCCACACAAGCAAAGCACCACAACCGGGCCTCCCTCCCTCCCTCCACACAAATCCACACAAGCAAAGCACCACAACCGGGCCTCCCTCTCTCCCTCCACACAAATCCACACAAGCAAAGCACCACAACCGGGCCTCCCTCCCTCCACACAAATCCACACAAGCAAAGCACCACAACCGGGCCTCCCTCCCTCCCTCCACACAAATCCACACAAGCAAAGCACCACAACCGGGCCTCCCTCCCTCCCTCCACACAAATCCACACAAGCAAAGCACCACAACCGGGCCTCCCTCCCTCCCTCTCTCCCTCCACACAAATCCACACAAGCAAAGCACCACAACCAGGCCTCCCTCTCTCCCTCCCTCCCTCCCTCTCTCCCTCCACACAAATCCACACAAGCAAAGCACCACAACCGGGCCTCCCTCCCTCCACACAAATCCACACAAGCAAAGCACCACAACCGGGCCTCCCTCCCTCCCTCCCTCCACACAAATCCACACAAGCAAAGCACCACAACCGGGCCTCCCTCCCTCCCTCCACACAAATCCACACAAGCAAAGCACCACAACCGGGCCTCCCTCCCTCCCTCCACACAAATCCACACAAGCAAAGCACCACAACCGGGCCTCCCTCCCTCCCTCCCTCCCTCCACACAAATCCACACAAGCAAAGCACCACAACCGGGCCTCCCTCCCTCCCTCCCTCCCTCCACACAAATCCACACAAGCAAAGCACCACAACCGGGCCTCCCTCCCTCCACACAAATCCACACAAGCAAAGCACCACAACCAGGCCTCCCTCCCTCTCTCTCTCTCCCTCCCTCCCTCCCTCCCTCTCTCATATATCCCCCCCCCCCCATGATAGCCATGGAAATACTTCTGCGCCACCACTGTTTGGGGGCAGTTCTTATGGTCCTGGCATAGCACCTGCCTTGTCGACAATTCCTGGCGGGAGCGTAGAAATGGTCAGGTTCCTGTGCCTTTTAACAGAAGCAAGTGAAGTGATGTTGATTCCCCTCTACCCACTCCTGCCGCCGCCCATGTGGAGATGACTGACGGGGGGGTGACCTTCTCAATTTTTGCATGGCATTTGCTTTGAAAATCCACATTTTATTTATTCGTAGTTATCTTACCTTCTTTGGAAGACTCGGCGCCAGCTGCAATTTGGCAGCAGGGGGGGGGGGCGGACAGTGGCATAAATTAAAAAATAAAGCATAAGACATAAAAATTGGGGAAAAAACAAAACCCATAAAGTACCATATTTAAGAGAATGGGAAAGTAATATCTGGCATAGAACACCAATACACAAGATTGATTCGTTTTGTAAGAAAACTTGGGAGGGCTGAGCTACAAAAAATAACTCTGTAGAACAATGGGATAAAATTATTCAGTACTGGTGACAAAAAATAACTATAGGAGTATAAAGAAGTTTTAGAAGTAATATAAAATTGAATAGTTGGTCAACAATGTGATGAAACTGTGTATTTTTGAAATTTATAAACCGCTCTTCATCAAATGATATCAATATAACTTAAGTTATATCAGTATAACATATACTTTGAATTGAACACATTGTACCTAACTTTTAGTCTGTACTTTATTTTACCCTTCTGGAAATTGATAAGTTACTGTGTGTGTGTGTGCGTCACACACACACACACACAGCATTTTAGAAATGCTGCCAAGCCAACAGAATACATCTTCTAAGTGGTAGATTTGGCCAAGAGACTTTGTATCTCCTCTGTACTCTTTTGCCCTTCTGGGGTCCTCACAACTTACTTGGGGTAAGCTTCCTGAATCGAAGCTCTGCATAGGCACAGAACACATGTCTGTAATACACAGAAACCACGAAGAAGAATTTGCATATCTCTTATGAAATAACACACACTGGCATTTTGTTTAAAGCACCATGAACAGGAGGGCTAGATTATAATGTCTAGTGTGAGCATTCACTATGGGATGTTTTTGTTGAAAAAAGAATCCTAGTTATGCAAAGATTAATAATGAACTCCCTAAGTATCTAAAACTTATCAGAATATTGGACTCCAATTTTTCAAAGGTTCAAAGACAAATGCTCCCACACAGATTAACACCCACCCACCCCATTTAACATCGATCACAAACAAGATAACATGTAAATCACAAATAAGATAGAGACTGATTGATTCATTTGTTTGTTTGTTTTTGGAGATGACTGAATGAATTTCTTTGTTGTTTCAACCATATTGGTAATATCAGCCACAGATGCATATACCAAAAATGCATAACTTCTGGTATACATACACAAACTCTACAATACAAAGGATTTAAAATAACAAACAATAAAACTATGCATTAAGAGATACCCATAAGTATAAAAGAATAAAAACTACTGCTAGATTAAAACTTTTAAGATAAATCATATCATTACCATTCACCATATCGGCCTCCACAAATCTTCTCAACTTTTGGACAGCCATTGCCAACCTCGCAAGCCTGTCACAAATTTGTCAGCATCAGAGAGCAGGTATGTAACTTCAGCTTGATCATCTCCCTCCAATATATCCCGTAAAAGGTTCAAAATAAACTTTGTCCTAGGTTCATCATACAAAGAACAATGTAATAAGTAATGATAGAGATCCTCTACAACATGAGAATACAGAGCCTCTGTTCAACCAGTGGTTTACAATAGCGAAGGCATAGTTCGAAAACACAATGCCAGGATTGCTTTTCTAAATGAAGTGACTGATAACTCATGTAAATAATTCTCAAGTCCATGAGTTAATTTTAGAAGATGTAGCTGTGGGGGAAACGATTTCTGAATTACCTCTAGATCTTGTTAGGAATAGAACCTCCATCCCCTTTCCTCTTTATATGTCTCCAAATCTGATCTAGGGTCCATTTCTTGAGAACCTGGGGGTATTAAATCAAAAGCTAACATCTGCTGTTCACAATTTGCTACCCAAGTACTCCGTCTATAAGATTTCAGTTCTTCCAGAAAACATTTTTTTTGGTATCCTAGAATCATCTGTATTAAAAGTTTAAAATAATACATAAACAATGCTACAAAAATATAAACCCATACTGACTTTGTTTGTTTGCAGGATCAGCCATGGAATCCCCCTGCCAACATAGATATGATTTTTTTTAGGTATGTCAAATGGGGGAAGTACAGTGATTAAGTAATTGGTTTGAATTAGCAATTTTCTAGTGTATGGCTGCACAGTTTATTATTAATTTTTCTTGCTTTCCTCTCAGTTGTATCAAGAAAATTGCCCAGGAGGTGTCACTGTTATGTTTTTTAAATGGTATTTTCATCTAGTAGCAGTTTTTTTTAAAAAAAGCAAAACAAAAACAAAATCTGTCAAGTCAGTGGTTCTAGAACTGGCTAGTTATCTTATATGCCAGAAGGAGCACTGACATTATTAATACCCACACTGGAAAAATTAAGGTGCAAAAGAGCTCTAATTAGTGACTATCATCTAGAGAGCATTTTGATGACAAAATAATATCAAGATAATTCTGGATCCCAATGTTTTTGAGACCAGGGAGGTATCCTAATATAAAATGTTCAGGTTACTGTTACCATGCATAATATACAATGTTATAATTTAAACAAAAATCTGCATCTGTAAATGAACGTGGAAGTGTAATCGATGTCTTAAATAGCCTTTGTTTTTTAAAGTGCCTGTGCATAGCTCCTCTTTGGTTAAGCGATTTTCTATTGAGGGACTGGCTAGCCAAAGCCAGTATCTTTCAATGTTGTTATCCCATTTGTTGGGAGGAAATGCTGGTGCCAACTTTTGCCCAAAGCAGTGCTTTGGGCAAAAGTTCAGAGCAAAAAGAGCTGGCCATATTGCCAGTTTGGAAAGTTTCATGGACTGCAGCCTGGAGCAACTCTACACCAGCCTAAAATGCCATATTTAAATGGGGCTTTTTGCTTGTTTTAATTGTAGGATTACAACGGACTCCCTTTACACGTGCTTCCTTTCCCCCCTCCCCTTTCCCCCCTCTTCTCTTCTTTATCTGAGTCTTCCATATGTTTCATTGAGCTCCCTCTTCTTGTGGCTTTTCCTTTTTCACAGAGGGAACTCAAGGTGAACTCAAACACGGTAATTTGATAGCTCATTATCTCCAATCTATTTTAAAAAATGGAATAAAGGTCATTTAGTGCAAGAGATGCCCTGGAGGTTAATGTCATCTTCTAAAGGGCCTGCAAACTTCCGTAAGTGAGCAATCTGAATAGCAGGATAAAAGCTCTGTGTGAAGGAGCCCCTGGTGTACTGTGCTTCTGGGATTGTAATGAGCACACAGGATCATCTCCCTATAACATTACATGTGCACCAAAATTGGAATGGGAGGGAAAATGTTTCAGCAACATGGAGATCTAATAAGCTTGTCATCTTCATACCCATAAAGACTTATAAAAGACAATTGTGCTTACCTCCTTGCACCATGCTTCTCCAATGCCCCTGCCTCCTGAAAGTCATGGACTGGCATGTCTGATTGTGCCAGTACATTGTGATCTGTATGGTGGCTTTTGTTCAACCCCTCCACAAGTCATGGAATCCTAGGATTATACCATTCATAAGCACTATCCTGCTGGGCCTCAATCAGAGGAATAAGCCTTTAGAAGATAAAGCACACTGGGAACAATGTTCTGTGGCTTGCATAAGCTAACAAATGTAATCTTATTAATTTGTGTTTCATGGCAGCAATACGCAAAATTATTTTTCTCCTAGCATATTGAGTTTTTATCAATTATTTTCTCATTATCACATTGGCCCCAAGACATCTACCTTATGAGGAAAACAAGTGGTCTAGAAAAGTGAGTCCAGAACAAAGCCAGGGCATTTAGATATTTAAAACACAAACACACCCAACACATACACACAGGGAATGGTCAAATACTGTAGAATTAAACATTTTGAAACTGCCGCCTTCAGAGGTATGTCTGGTGGCAACCCAAAAGCCACCTTCTTGGTGGCTGCTCCCAGGCTGTGGAAATACCTGCCAAGGGAGGCTAGGTTCGCTCCCTCTTTGCTGTCTTCCACCAGCAAGCAAAGACCTTTTGATTCAAGCAGGCCTTTGGCATGTAAGTGGGCCTGTTGGGTTGGATGCAATTTTTATTCCTGTGTTGTGTTTTTAATTGTGCTTTGATATATTTGTTTTTATTCATGTTTTAATCAAGTTTTACTTGTGCTTGTAAGCTGCCTTGAGTGCCATTTTTCTTAGTAGAAAGGTGGGGTACAAATCAAATAAATAAATATTGTGCCTTGTCAAATATGGGATAGTGGAATCTCATTAAATTTAAGCGTAAGCATGCATACTTAAAATAGTATGTTCACAGTGCCATGCATATAAAGTCACTTCATTATTTTTACATCCCTCTGGAAAAGCAACATAACGTGTGTGGGATGTGAAACCAACCTTATAAGACAACAAACAGCGTTATATGGATTTGAGTTCATGAGATATGTAGTGGTTGTTATAATCTCAACAGTGAGACAAGTTCCATGCCTGAAAATGCCCATTAGTTTATTCTCAAACTTGTCCATGAGAATAAAGAACTGAATACCCTCAATTACATGTGTAATTTCTTCAAGTACAGCACTACCCCCTGTAATGATGATGACATGAAAGAAGAGTGTCACTGATTTTTCTTCTTCTAGAACTAGGCTACGATGTTTTCCAGGTAGAAAGGAGTTTCCATTACAGTATACTTGATGGACAAGAGCTATGACAGAAACTGAACAGGCCTGTATTATGTACCAATATGTCAGCTTCATAACCCATTTGATGATCCAAGAATTATGTTGTCATAGCTGGGCCAGCATAAAATGTGGGAAATGTATATGAAGACGGTGGTTGGTTTCAAAAAGGTTTCTGAAAGAGTGACTTTGCTACCTCCGATTTATATTGCAACCCTATATACACTTATCAGGGAGAGCCCCACTGAAAACAATTGGACTAACTTTTCAGTAGACATGTTTAGAATTGTGCTGCTAATTTTTCCTCTATCACCATCTAAAGACTGAAAGAAGCTCAGGGCTAAAAAAACAAACACCCCTGCTAGGAACATTTTTATTTATTATTGCATTTATATCCCGCCTTTATTCCTCTTGCAAGGAACCCAAGGCAGCTTACATTATCCTCCTCCTCTCCATTTTATCCTCACAACAACAACCCTGTGAGGTAGGTTGGGCTGAGAGTGTGTGACTGGCCCAAAGTCACCCAGTGAGCTTCCATGGCCAAGTGGGGACTAGAACCCGGATCTCCCAGCTCCCAGTCCAACACTCTTGCCACTACACCACACTGGCTCTCAGTGCCAGTGGCTCTCACTGGCTTTCTCTTTGCCTTTTCTTCCAATATCCAGCCCGAGGAAAAGTTCTGTGTCACTTAAAAGCTCACAGACTAGCTTGAATCTAAACAAGAGGCTTATTTTACTGTTGTGGTTTGAATTTTGTCCCAGTGGACTGACACGGAAGCTTGTTTTTATTTGCCATCTCAGTCTGATCTTCTATAGGAGAAAGCCTGTGGTCTCCACAACAGCTGAGCTAGAATACCAAAGAGTATGTAGCCTATTCCTCTTCACAT
Source organism: Heloderma suspectum (assembly GCF_057233095.1). Lineage (NCBI taxonomy): Eukaryota > Metazoa > Chordata > Lepidosauria > Squamata > Helodermatidae > Heloderma > Heloderma suspectum. The sequence goes on from NC_139459.1 coordinate 104,321,671, forward strand.
TTACTCAGAAGAAAGCTCCACTGAGTTCACTTGAATTTATGCCCAAATAAGTGTGTACTCCATAGGATTGCAAACAGACAATTTAAATCCACTTACTTCAGTGGCTCAGCTGGATGATATCCAAGCACTCTGGCTGGAATAGCTGAATTTACTACAACATACGGATGGGCTGCCTCTGTAAACAGCTGGATTAACTTTTATCTCTTGCCATCTTCTGTGTGCTTTCACAATAGTTCTGACTAATCATTCAGGATCTTGGGAATTAAGTGAATTAGATGTTCCAAAATCTTAAATGTAAAAGGCAGGAGTATGGATTGTGTGATGGGACAGATGGGCAGTTCTGGCTCGTTTCCATATAGATCAAGTATGTCTTGCTTGCATACCGAGATAAGACTGAAGCCTCATTCTGCTAGGTGTGAAGAAGGCATGCAAGAAATCAGCTGTTAAAAAGAGTTTATTTCAAAACACCTCAGATTTGTAGCCCTGCAGAACAAACACCACAACTTCAAGGTGTTACTCAGTTTTTAAATGTTTTTATCTGGCAATCATAACAATGAGTAAGACACAGAAACCCAAGTGCAAGAAAATGATTGCTCAGTATTTTGCTTTGAGACACATGGCATTTTAGATTAGGAGTTAAGATCAAGGTATTCTGGCACTCCCCCAGTGTTCTCCAATGTTACTGAAATAAACTGCTGGAAGTGGAAAAGTAAAAGATTGGTTTGTATCTATCTGCCAGCGGAATGGACACTGCTGGTGGAATGGATTCCCCCTCCCCTCTGCAGCCCCCTACCTCTGCAGCAAATGGGGGGGCATGTGGGGAGGGTGCTATGGGGAGGAGAGGAAGGCAAAGTCCCATTGCACAAGCAATCCATCAGATGTAGCCCACAATCCTAAAGAGCACATACACAAGAACACTGAATTAAAGTCATAATTATAAACTCTTAATTTGCAATGTAAATAGCACATGCTTTGAACACACACACAGGTATTTTCAGCTGGATTCACGTATAGATGAATAGCACAATCCTATGCAGAAGTCTACTCAGAAGTCCTATTTAATTCAATGAGACTTACTCCCAGGTATGTGTATGATTGCTACCTTAGAGCCTGATCTGATATTTACGCAGATGTAAATCATACTTTTAGCCTTGTGATACGTTCCATGGGGTTTTCTTGGCAAGAATACTGGAGTGGGTTGCCATTTCCTTCTCCAGACTGAAGGCAAAAGGAGAAGGGGACGGCAGAGGATGAGATGGCTAGATAGCATCACGGATGCAATGAATATGAACTTGAGCACGCTCCGGGAGAGAGCGCAGGACAGGAAGGCCTGGCGTGCTATGGTCCATGGGGTCACGAAGAGTTGGACACGACTGAACGACTGAACAACAACAACAACAAATCATACTAATTCTAATGGGAATCACCTGAAGTCAGTGCACATAAGATTGTGGCCTAGATTTCATTTCTGGAATGTTGTATCTATTTTTTTTAATTGGCCATCATGTATCCATGATTATTTTAGGTAATGATTTTGACTAGAACAATATGACCAGTAAGGCACCACCGTTACCAGTGAGTTTAAAATAGTATTTTATTGACTTAGAATGATTTATACCTCACGCAAGGAAACTTAATAATTTTCAAAAACATTAAAAATGAAGACAGTAAATTCCAATAACATCTCACAACCAAAATCCGTGAGCTACCCAACCAAGTAGGTTCCCCCTGTTTCTTCTGTATAATTATTTTCCTTTTTGATTTTTTCTTATTATGTGTGACTGAAATCGCATGCACACAAGAACATGTGTTGTATGCAGAGCCTAACCACTGTTGGCTGCACCTGAGCACTTAATAATGGTTGCTCAAAATAGCAGCAAAGATGTGTTGTACTTCCTAGTTGGGAAACATTCAAACAGCAGCAGTAGCACAATAACTTTAGTAAGTCCAACTAAAAAATCACTAAGCGAGCAAGCTTTTGAGTTTGCAACTCTTCTTCAGTCTTTTGTAAGCCAAAACAAAACAGAAACAAAAAGGAAAGAGATATATATGCTGGTGAGCATATGAAACATTTATTTGCAGTTTGTTATGGCAAGGAGGTGTTATGCAGACAATTAAGTTAGGCCCTGCCTTATGCAAAGAAAGATTCTAGCAAGGCTGCTAAGATGAAGGAGCAGAGGCAGCTCTCCCTTTGAAAAGATAAGCTTGCTCACTATTTTATAACTTTTAAATTGTTCCCAGTAAAAGTGTTATGCTGTTTCCATTCACTTTGTTGTTGTTGTTGTTGTTATTAAAGGACCAACATGGCAACCTGTACTTCTTTGCTGACTGGAATCCACCAGACACCATACCATCCTATGCCCCCCACCCACCCACCCCCCAGTTAAGCCCCGCTGAAGTTCACAGAAGTTGCACAGTGTAGTGCTTGGTGAATTGCTTTCTTTACCTGCAGAGAAAATATCCCGGTTTCACACACAAAAAGCCTGTCAACAACAGAAAACACTAAAAATACCTACACGTGCACACTCTCCTTAGAATGTAGACAGAGATGTAAACAGAACTTATGTTGATTTATCACTATTTACATAAAACGTAGGAAGTATTAAAATAGAAAACATCTAACCACATCATAAGAACTTCAGCTCTCACATTGTTCTTCATTAATAATTTAAATAGTTTACATTTTAGTCAGTTTTATAAAATACTATGGCCTTAATCCAGAGAAGAGAGAATGCAAATGGTGTACTTACAGATGTATTGATAATGCTGATTCACCAGTTAGGCTGCAATCCCAGACACACTTACCTTGCAGCAAGCCCCACTGAACACAGTGGGACCTAATTCTGAGTAAACATGCATAGGATTATGCTGCATTCTGTGTGTTGCATAATCTGTGTTGCATCTTGCATTCAGTTGGGGTGTATGTCTGTGTGTGTTCTAAATTATCTCCAAGGTCCCTTTTATGATTCTTGGAAGAGTAAAAGGACACCTGGATAAATTTTGGTATTCTATTCCTATCTGCCTAGTAGGCCATCAACTGTATCACAGAATCTTGCATGCTACATGATGACTGAGGTCACCCTCATGATTTCCATTCTCCCAACAACCTTTTGTGTTGCTGATTGGTTGAAATAATTGCTTTTGCTGAATGAAGACACATACATAAAGTATTTCTGTGAATGAATCTAAATAGGGCACATAGCTGTACATCAATAAGCCCATAAATTAACTTAGGGTGTAATCCTATGACCCACTAGACAGCAACTAGACGGCCATAGGATTGGTTTCCGAGAACTGCCTCTCCTCCCCCGCGTAGGTGGTGCAGATCGTCCCCACACTCTGCGCTCATAAGAGCAGTGCGGAGCGGGGCAAAAGGGGGCGTTCCCAGGGGCAGGGCATGCGGAAGTGCCAGTACAACACTTCTTGTGTGTCGTCTGGCCTCCTCACCCTGTGCTCCGATGTCCCACGGCTAGACAGCTGAAAGTGGCCATCTGCCTACGAATGCAAGGCAGCTGGATTGTGGAGGAGACGATCCCCTCCACGCTCCTCCTGCCATGCATTGGATAGGTGGTCACCCCGAGTTTGGAGGTGGCTGCCTATCCCCACAGGATTGCTCCCTTCTATATTGAATGGATCTTCGATTAAGACAAACATGAATATCAAAGCACTGTACATGTTCAATGTGTGTTGATGCAGATCATGTACTGGGTGTTAAGTTTCATTTTCCAGTACTGCTCTAGAAATAGTTCCCATTTTCTTGGAAAATAGCATACAACAGAAGAAAAATCAAGGTAAGCTTTTCCTTCCAAAGAAAACTTAATACAAAAATGATGTTGCTGTTTTCTAAAATACTATCTCCATAATCTCTCCTTATAAAAATTGAAACATTTCAAATATATTTGTAACAAGAAAACAAATTTATTGATTTTAAAAGACAAGACACAATTTTGTTTTGAAAAACACAAGAAAGCTAGCCTGAGTTCAAGTCTGAAATATTCAGAAAAATCCTACTATCTTTAGTATGTTCCAGTCATTTGTTTAAACAACACACTAAAAGTTAATATATATTTTTATAATTATAAAAGTTCCCCAGTTATTGTACAGTACACAATACAAATTGCCCACAAACTATTATTTAGCTCCTGCCAATTTTGAGAGGACATGATATACTAAAAGATTTAGCATTTTCACAAAAATCACATCAGGAAATACATATTTACAAAATCAAATACATTATACAAAACCCATCACGTTATTCTGTAAAGATGTTTCTTTAAATAATTAAAAAGTATATTCAACTGTAATCCAAAAACTGGAAAAGAACATTACATTATCTCACACATACAATCTACAAAAAGTTGCTTACCTCATTTACATTATATATTCAGTCAATTGGAAAATAAAAAAGATCCAATACGTTCTACTAGTGTTTCCTGCATCTCTGTGCTTGTGGGACTGAAAAGCATGATCTGCCACTTACCAAGTGAAATTTAAATGATGGCACTTAACGAAAAAAAAAACCCCAAACCCAACAACTTATAAACACACACACAAAAAAACTTATCAAAGGCAAGAAAGCCCTGAGTGATAGTAAAGTTAGTGATTGGTAAGAACTAAAATCAACCCAATTAAACAGGCACAAATTTCTCAAGTTTTTAAAAAGGCACACGAAAGTTTATTTTATTTTTATAGCCTCACTAGCTAGTACTGAAACTATCAAATTTAAAATGGGAAAATTAAAGTGTAAGGGAGAAATCTGCTCTGGTTAAAACTTTCATTTTTCATAATTGTATGTTGAAAATTATTTGGTTACTTTGACAGTATAAGTAGAATTTCAATTGTCTTGATAAAAAAAATGTAATCCCAAAAGCAACCTGGGATCATATACTATGTCTTGTGCAAGAAAAAGATCTGGGCATTTTAATAGGTAGCTTTAGGGCGCAATCCTATGGCCGCTGGTCAGTGGCTACACAGCCATAGGTCGGTTCTCTGAGAACTGACCTCCACCCCGTCCCGTGCTGCCTCGCAGGCAGCTTGGAGTGGCCCCATGCTTGGAAAAGGAGTGCGGAGCGGTGAAAATGGGGTGTTTCTGGGGGCGTGCTGGGACGGGGAGGGCGGAAGTGCTGTTTCGATGCTTCCTATGCATTGTCTGGCATCCGCCCACCCTGCTCTGACTTCCCGCGGGTAGACAGCTGAAATTGGCTGTCTAGCCGCAAATGCAAGGCAGCTGAGGCATGGAGGGGACGATTCCCTCTGCGCTTCTCCTGCCCTGCATTGGATAGGTGGTCACCTCTGAGTTCGGAGGCGGCTGCCTATCCTGATAGGATTGTGCCCTCCATGAGTACCAAATAGGATCCTTTCTAATCAAAATTACACTTGAGTTTAAGTCTCAAGATTTTAAAGTTATGCAACATACTTTCTATGTCGTTTTACAATAATCTTTCCCTCACTGTGGACAAACCATTCAAGGGCACATTTCACTTAAAAAATGTAAGAGATGTTTAAATAGTACTTATACTCAAACTTCACATTTTTCTCTAACCTGGTCAGGAATGGCAATCCATTAATCCTGCAAAACTGCAGTGCTACCTGGCATAGTAGACGATTGGTGGAAAGTAGCCACTCAGCTGTCTTGGAACTTTGCTGTTCTAAGTACCGCTATGCCTTCACAATGAATAGTAAATCAAACAACCAATTGCCCCATCCAGTTCTCACTGAAGCTGAATCAGATTTATTTCCTTGACTTCAAATGAGTACAGGTACAGAAGGTATAGTCCTCAAAGCATTGCTGCTGTGCAATCTCTATTCATGTTCTATATGGTTTGTACAGGAGGCTGCTCCACATCAGTGCTTGGCAGATTTCACCCAGAGTGAGGCTAATGGGGTATGTTATATCTTGTATTCAACCATGTATTCTGGTGTATTTCATTTTACACAATCAATTTCACTGAGAAATTCTTACCGGATACTACTCAGGGTTTCGAATCCCAACATAATATTTTTTTTAGGAAAAGAAAAAACAAAACAAACAAAAAAAGGAAACAGAAATCAAATAAAACTAAAGACAAATTATTTTGAAAACAAGGCATGATACTTCAGCCAAAATACCCTAGGCAGTCACTTTGTAAGTGGCTTTTAACTATTAAGTAAAATTGGTAACGTAAACTCAGTTCTACTGGCACATAAAATCACTAGCAGCAATGATCAAGGCATGCAAACTGAGAAGCATTTACAGTAAATTATTATGAATAATAAATTCAAAAACCCTTTGAGTATTGCATTTATTTTTAATTATACATTAATTTGAGTAACTTGTCTGAGTAAGGAAAGCGGGGTTTTTTGCTTTTTGCATTATAGAATTTCAGCAATCCAAGTATCTTCTGGAATAATGATGGCAACAGCACAAACTGCTTACTGACGATACTTCTTGGAACCAATGGACTAGAATTTTGGAATATAGTATCTACAGCAGGCCTGCACAACTTGTAATCCACCAAGCCAAGTAAAGATCACCAACCACATGCTGTGAGAGCTGCTAATTACTTACAACCTCCCTATTGCGGCATTCTGAGAGGCAGCAAAAACAAGTTTACCAAACCTCAGGCTGGCCAGCATACATGGCTCGTGGGTTATGGTCGACTTGGAGCATCACAAACCTGATCTAGAGAATGGGCTTTTTTGGAATCTACTACTAAGCTTTTGTGTGTTTTTTTTCAGTCGCTCACTCCGATATCACCAGTGCCCTATTTTTATATGAACAATGTCTTAAATTTTAAATTACTTAGAAATGCAATCAGTAACAAATTCATTTAGTAACAAACCTAGAGGTGGGTTTATGTATGGAATCAAGGCTGCAATGTTACATACATAGTGAAAAGGCAAGACTTCTACTTTCAAAGTGTGGCTTTCCTTCAACAGCACAGTGGCTCCTGTAGAAAAATCAAAGACACCTCCAAGTCCACACAGTTCTCCCCCCATGAACACATATATGATAACTGTTATCGTGGTAATATCCTGTGTGTGACCATTTATAGCAGAGGTGGGCAACCTTTGGCCCTCCAAAAGTTTTGGCCTACAACTTCCCTCAGCCCTAGCCAGCTTAAGTAATGGTGAGGGATGGTGGGAGTTGTAAGGCAAAACACATTTGGAGGTCCACAAACTGCCCGCTCCTGGTTGATAGAAATGGTAGTATATGGGTTTGTGGTGTCCTTCTGCCAGCAGAATAGACACTGCTGGCAGACTGAAATTTCCTTCCCCCCTGCAGCCCCAACCCCTCAAATATGCCCTAAAAGGTTGGGGGAACCTCCAGAGCAGATTTGGGGGGCTGCAGGGGGAGGGAAACTCCTGTTGTATGAGCAGACATCTGCTCGTACAATGTTGGGTTTAGCCCACAGAATTTAACTCCAAACGTTCTGTAAAATCCAGATCTCTGAAATACGTTTCCTATTTACGGGCTTTCAGTTCTAACATAACAAGACTACTAGTGTGAAATAAGTTTATAGTCTTATTAAACATCGAATTGTAAATACGTTTTAGGTAATTTACAATTCAAATAATTGCCCCCTAAAATACTAGAAATACTAGTTTGTGTAGAGAGTATAAATAAATGGCAGTGAATATTGTATTCCAAAAGTATTAAACCTAAAATCAGATGTCTGCCTCAAATTCAAGTATTTATTCTGTAGAAAAACATTCACAACAAAGCTAGATCTTAGATGGTTAAAATGTCTTTAATACACAGGCCTGGGATATTTGACATTTACATGCAGACTATGTATGACAACATTTTAAATCATTTTTATATTTAAAAAAAAGGGTAATTGCTTGAGCAGGGCTGTGGGAGGGGCATCCAGTGGTCTCTGAGTAGGGCTCCTTATTTTTTCCTCATAGTTCCTTTGAAAAATTGTGTACATGTAGTATGTATTAAATCAGATTGCTGTTGTTGGGCGTGGGCACAGTGCACTTATCGTTCTGTCAGTGCTCTCACTACCCTTAAAGATTCAAGCCAATCAGATTAACTGACAATGCTCAAAGGGTTAATGCAAGGTATTACCATCAAAATAATTTTCTAACACTAGAACTAAGCACTGCATTTATGCTTCTATTCCAGTTTTTTTTTAGTCACTAAACAAAGACCCTAGCAACAGTACTAGAATTCCCTTTCCTTTTAACCATACACATAGAGACTGACCTGTAATGCAGGAATAAGGGCCCAATTTTCACGACTGTTACTGCTCTCACAAATCAGTGTTACATATTCTGAAATTAGTGTTATATGCAAATTTAACTCCCCCCCCCATAATCCTTTTATAAAACTATTCCATAAATGAAACTAGGTTGCAATCAATGTCAAACCAATCTGATTTCTTGCCAATTTACCTTGGGAAAACTATGAAGATCTTTGATGTTTTACTGATAATAATTTGAGAAAAGTGTTTCCAATGCTTAAAAATACCTCGTTTTAAATTTTAAAAACTGTATGTAGATCTGTACATTCCTGAATGACGGTACCATCAGTACTGTTTCAATTATCATCACCCATGGTGAACCAAATGTGGTAACATTGCACATCGGTAACTTTTTTAAAAGATGACTGATTTCTAAAGTAATGTTGCAATTCCAAGTTATAATACAAAAATAAGCACAAAGCAAAAAATTCTGACAAGACAATACAAACATTTGTTAGTTTAAAGTGACAGCACCAACTATTTTGCATTCCTGAAGTGCTTATGAAAAGTGGGCCCTGGATCTGAATAAGAAATTTCAATAGCATCATCCACATTGATCACTGCATTACTTGTTCAAGAGCCAAAAAGTATTCATTTAAAAACATATTGTTCCTTAAACCAGCTTTTAAAGATTAATTGCCCACAAATCATATGAGTTCATTCTCCTGCAGTGCTCCCCAAAGTGCTTCAACTATGCAAGTATTCTCAGTGCTATGGAGTTAACATCCATATTTTATGCTGCACATAAAATCTTGATTATTTTGTTTAAGATCATATCCAGGATTCAAAGCATTATGTGGGGACCATCTATGAATATGCCAAAATTCATAGTGGTCAGGGGACCAGTGGAGCAGCATCCAAAGTCAGGGGACCACTGGAATAACATCCAAAGTACAAAGGAGCTGCAACTGGAAGAGGAATTTGGGGAAGCCCTGGTATGTACACAGAACAGTTGGGCACATTCATGGGAATCTTTGGATCCCAGCCCTTATACAGCAAATTTTGCAAAATGTTTACAAGGAATGGTATGAGTATATAGGCACAACTAGTATAGTATCAAGATGATTATATTGAAGAGCCTCTGGGGTTAATGCAGGTCAGTGGGTCCATATGATTTGCAATGCCTACCAGTGGCTCACAATAAATCCAATATAAAGCAAAAATTATCAGCTGTCATTAAATCAGGTAATAAAAATATACAGTATATGTTTAGAGTAACCAAAACTGCTGTTCTTCCCATTTGTGTTTATTAACAACTTATCAGAACATTTTTGGATGCATTTTCTGGCTGCTGAAATGCATCTTATTTGCATGGTTCCATTGCAGACCAGAATGCCACTTCTGTATCAGGATACAACATAAGGTACAATGATGTATTGATCTTTTTGGCACATTGAATACAGCGATCAACTGGGGAGGGTAATGGGTGGGAGGAGTTGATTGATAGAGATTTACAAGCCCTGTCTCTCTCAGAAAACTAAATTTGCATCTTTCTCATTTCTCTGCACAAACAAAATCCAACATTAAAAATGAAAAGGACAATGATAAGAAAACATACAAGTTCGCCATCTAAAAAGGATTATACCAGTAAATAAGTCGCATCTAATACAGAACAACCTTACTAGACCCTTAAAAAACTATGCTGAAAAGTGTTTCTTTGCTTTTACATTTAATTTCACTGTATTGAAGTGTAAACATTTCATAATGCACAATGAGAGGGAATAGCGATCACAGCTTAGCTTGTTTTTATTTTTTTTTTTAATTTGGTGAGGGGTGCAGACGTGATGGATTTTGAGGGGAAAAATAAGAACACATTTAAGTAACAGTGAACAGAATCATAATGGAATATATCAGCATATGTTTAACGACGTAGCAGGAATTACTAGGCACAACACCTAGCTAAGCCCACACTGCCAGTGGGCTTCAGATTTTGCAATGCTAAGCAATTCTTAAAGCTTAGTTTAGAAGTAGAAATGTTCAAATTAAAAACAAATTAGTCAATCTTTAGAAATTTTTGAAACATGAAAAAGCTAGGATCAAACCTGTGTGCTATAAATATACCAATAATTTCACCTGCTGTTCAAGCATTTGGTGATTGTAACCTTAAAGATCGTCTTTCAGACAAATGACAAACAAGGCCCCTAATATTTTACCCAGGCCTTGCTATAAAGTCTGTAAATTTTCTTTGTGCTTTCCTTCATTTTTGGTTTGTTTTGATCAAACTAAGAAAATTCAGGTATCTTTTAAATCAATGAAATGTTTAATCCATTATACTTAAAATAGGTCAATTAGAATAAGAGGGAAACAACATATAGTATGATTTAACCATTAAATAAAATAGCAGACTGACCCCCCACCATATGCACAATCGAAACTATATGCTGCTTAAAAAAACTTTGCTTACTTTACTTTTTAAAATTAAAAGTAGATAAGGGTTTAGAAATATATATATATATATATATATAAATTCTTGTTTGGGAATTGGCTAACCTATCTTGTTGACCTTTGACATTGTTAAAGCTAGTTTTGTTTTTCACCCACTCTCCCCCCACCCAATCAAGAAAATCTGATTAATAATAAAATGAAAGTCAGCTATAAATAACAAAGAAATAGGCTGTCACTCTGAGGGATAATATATCTAATTAAAAAAAATCTTGATTTCTGAAGACTATGTAACCTGCCCTTACTGTTTAGGAAATTTGAAAGGGGCGGGGTGGGGGAGAGAAAGAAAGAAGACAGGCACACTTTGTTGAATCAATGTAAGAGTTATTAACAAGAAAATCTTAGCTTCAGTTCTGTTTAAGGCACCATGTAATAGCCGAGGTACAATGATCCCTGATGTACATTCTTAAATGGCAATGGTCCGTCTAGCCACCTATTCAAATTCTACGCAATTGGGAAATAAGTACAAGTGACATGTGCCAGTTTCACTGCCTATTAAACATTTCTGTATAAAATGAAATCCACTTAAGAACCAGGAATTATTTTGAGCAAAATTACAATGCAGGTTGCTACATTCCTTGCATCCTATAAACTATCTTTAACAAGAGCAGCAGAATGAACTATCACGAGGAAAAGGACATGGAATTAAAAAAGTCATCTGAAAGGAATGGTTTCCTGCATGTCCAGTTCAGCATAAGTAGCACGTACACTTAAAAAAAATTAAGATGCCTTAAAAAACTTCAGTATCTAATATCTGCAGTCCCACTGAAGAGTAGAAAGCATCTGGGTAGTGGTCCCATATGTATATGAGGTGCATAATCCACCAAGTGCTACTGTTACACAACCTTCACTCATTTAAATGTGGTTTGTCTGAATCCAAAGATGGTTTCATTTGAATCTTATGCAAACTCTATTAAAATGAATGGAGGTTGCACAAAGTCAGTTGTCTAGGCAGACTGTACCTGAAATCAGTAGTCTTAAAAGAGAGGAGCTGGTATGCAAAAAACTAAAAATGATCTTTTTAAAAGGAAGCTTGCATTGTCTATAATGATGTCACCTGTACATTTGTTAAGTACACATTACCACATGCGATCAGAGCTCTCGTTTATCCTGCAACAGTGAGAATCGCTCTTCCTCTGAGAAAGAAGACAGTCTATGTTTTCTAGCATTATAATAAATTTTCCAATATATCCCCTGAACACTCTGAAATTTATCAAAATAGCATCTTCCAGTTCTCTCCAATGAAAGCTGCCTTTGAATAATCATTTTAATGCAGCTACTGTCAAATGATCATGCCTCCAGTGTAAATCAAAGAGGAAAATTCTTGATATTTCAGAGTGCAATTAATTAAAAACCCTATTTATACGAAATCACCATGACTAACAGTTAACATTAAAATATTTTGTAAAAACTATGAAAAAATTAAATTACTTTTAATTATAAAGAGGACAAAAACATTAACATTAAGCTTCGCAAAAATGCTTCTTGAGTCTTGAAACTAAGAAAACTCCTTATATTAAGCGGCCAGTGAAAAATGATTGTATTTACCAATTTTTTTTTCCAAAAGAGACCTGGCAAAATACATACACCCAATTCCATTTCACAACTCCAGTAAAAGTAATGTTCAAGCACAAATAAAATTTGACAACAGTTGACTTTCAGACTTCTTTTTTGCATCCCTTCCCTCCCCCATGATAAGCCCAACATCAACAGGGCTAATATAATCTGGGAAAAAAGAGCTTTAATATTTGTTAGACTGCAGTATATGTATTTCCAGTAGCACTGCATTGTCTGATAGTTTGGGTAGCTGTAACAATGTGCTCATTGTGAAGAGGGTTCAGGAGGTTCTGCTGCACTCCACTCTCAAGCACTGGTTGCAGGCAGCCCACCTGAAAGGCCTGACTAATTTCAGTCTTCTCTCTCTTGGCTTGTGGCTCTCCAGATTCATCCAACTCTTCATCTATTTCACTTTCAACTTCACTGCCTTCATCTGCACAAATAAAACCACCATGAATCCTGCAATCTGAAAGAGCCATGTTATTGTGAGATGTAATTGTTTAACAACCCTATCATTACCCTGAGTTAGTTCTGTCAGTTGCTCCCATTCCGTGGGCAGATCCAACACCAATTAGACTAACTTACACATGCACCTGGCTGGGCTCCATCTTTCCCCCTGAATATCCAGTTAGTTAGTCAAATAATTCACTATTTCTTAAATTTGCAGGTGAAGGTTTATTTGCTTCTAGTCATCCTAACTATAGTGGACATTTCTACTACTTTTAATGGTATCTTTAATTCTACTGGCTACATTACAACCATACTTCCAGTTTCTGAGCTATGGGGGGTTGTATCCAATGATGTCATTCTGCTGATGGATCTGCTTTTGTCTGCAGAGCCATGGGGGGGGGCAATTTCCCCTTTCCCCCCACAGACCCCGTTTACCCTAAAAATCTCCTCTGGAGGGCTGGAAAATCCTCAGGGGCAGATTTTTGGGTGGCACAGTAGGCTGCAGTTGGGAGGAGAGAGGAAGCAATGTTGGATTTAACACTATATGTTTACTTATAAACCCAAGTTCTTTTAGGATTGCAGTATCTACAGCTATCTGATTGGACTCTCACTCTCATAACCTGTGACCAGGAACTGAACTGGTATGCAGGTACTGTATCGTACTGGTGTCAGTTAAACCTGATTTACACTACCAATGAATTTAAGAGGTCCTTGTAGAATTGTTTTTGAGTCCCTTTAAATATTATATGGTACAGATATGATTCAAAACTAAAATACACAAGGGATTTGATCCAAAGGTGCTTTGTGTGAGCAGAAACACATCCTTGCTCATGCAAGATGTCCCCCTCCCCGCTGAATTTCACTGATTTACTCTCTTCCACAGGTTCCCCCAACCCTCAAAGTGGATTTTCAGGGAGAACATGGAGCTGTATTGGAGAGGAGAGATTAAGAAAGCCCCATTGTATGAGCAGAGCTCCACTTGCAATTCTCTAGATCTAAATCAAGATCTATAATGTATTTAATACTAACCTTTGTCCATATTTCCAGGAGACACAGCATTTAAATCACCAAACTGGAGAAGAAACAATGATTAATATAAATTTATTCAGTATGTTATCCTACCAATTTCTATAGCGGTCAAATCCTCTATCAATCAATCCCTATGAGACTGATTATACCCATTGCTCCACAGAAACAGCACAAGTAGCAATTGTTCACCCTATGCATAGATCTCTGGGCTTTCACCACTTAGCCATGTGGGGAAGTCAATGGTCTAAGAGGGCCTTCCTCAACCTGTTGCCCCCCAGATGTGTTGGACTGCCATTGTTCATACTGCCTGGGAATGACAGGAGTAGAGTTCAATGCATTTGAGGGCACTGGGTTGAAGAAGTCTGCTCTAAGATGGCAATCATGGTAAGAAAACGTTGCTCCTAATGCATACCACAAAGTCTTGTAATCTGTATCTGGCTAGCAAGAAGTATTTAGGAGACTATTACAGAGAAAAGAGAGAAGGAAAGAAGGATAAAATGGATGAAGGCATGCAAAACTGTAAGTATTTAACAAAAGAAGTGAACATACCAGAAAAGCAGCAACAAGCATTTTGTATACTTGGTGGATGAAAGTAAGGAGGACTCATTGCCTGAATTGCACCTTTTTTTATAAGACATTGTTAATTTTAGCCCATGTATCAGAAATAGATATTGTGCAGTATACAAGGAAGCAAAAATTAATATAAAAAATTGGGATACTCTTTGATGTGTCTAGAATAACCAAAATAACAAAATATGATTTCAATTTATAAAGCTTATTATTACTTTCAGTTTCAAAAAGGCTACATCAGATTTCTTCAAGCTCTCCTCATGCAGAATTTTGATAAAATCAAAAGAAAACCCCTGAGGATGATTAGGCTTCATCTAAAAAGATGACTATTAGGATGATAGGAAAGACCTGCTTTGGGAGGAAAACATGAGCTTTCTTTATTCTAAGAAGAAGCAAAGAAATAATTTTAATTATTTAATTTCATTTACTGTTTTGAAGTGCCAGAGTGGTACCAAAAAAAAGTATCTTGGATACTGGAAATTATAGGAAGACTGCAGACTCAAAGGAAGGAACAAACGGGGGGCAAATGGCAAGAGCAAAATATAGGGTTCAATATATTTTCACGGTGTGAACAAATATATACAGTCAAAGTAAAATATACAGAAATTGTAAAGAGCTCAACATGGATTCAGGAACCTAAATGTCAGACATTAGAACTGAACATGCAGGTTACTTACCTGTGACTGTAGTTCTTCGAGTGGTCATCTGTGCATTCACACATATGGGCTCTGCGCTTGCGCTGAGTCTCATTCGGTAAGCTTCTATAGCTGAGGAACATTTTGGTGGGAACCCTTCCCCACCGTCCACTGTGCCTGTCCCAGCAGGTTCCCGCCTGTCCCCTCAGTTCCTTGAGACCAGCTAATGTGGCCTTGGGCCCGAGGGAAATCAATTACACTTCGGTACCAACTTCGAATGCAACGGGGACAATGGGAGGGTTGTGTGAATGCACAGAGGACCATTAAAAAAACTACAGTTACAGGTAAGCAACCTGCATTTCTTCTTCATGGTCTCTGTGCATCACACATATGGGCGATTAACAAGCTCACTTACCGGAGGCGGGTAGGTGTCTTAAGCCAAGACTGATGATAGCATGGCTCGCCCAAAAGCACAGTCCAAACGTGCTTGAATGTCGAGTTTGTACTGCTTCACAAACGTCAACGGTTTCGACCACGTCGCTACCCTGCACAAGTCTGACAGCGGTAAACCTCTGGTGAAGCCACAGACATGGCTACTGCCTGAGTGGAATGTGCTCCGAAGTGAGGAGTGAGATCCAACCCCAACAAATCATAGGCCAAACCATGGTTTGCATAATCCAAGAAGCCAGTCTTTGGAAAGAGACAGGAGAGCCCTTCTTAAGACCGCTGTAGCAAACAAAAAGGCATTGTGTGGTATGGAATGATGTTGTCCTGGATTTGTACAAAGCCAATGCCCTCCTGACATCCAGAGCATGCAATTTCCTTTCCAGATCAGAAGATGGGTCCAGGAAGAAGGTCAGGTGCGATATGGTCTGGTTGACATGAAAGTCAAAGACTACTTTTGGCAGAAAAACGATATTCTTTTTCTGCCTCGTCCTTGTGAAAGATCATGTAGGGGTGGTCCACCCTCAAGGCACAGAGTTCACTGACACATCTAGAGGATGTGATGGCGACCAAAAAGGCAACATTCCATGAGAGTAGGCAATGGTTTGTCATGGCCAAAGGTTCAAAGGGCTTCGAGAGGAGAGCAGGAAAGATCACTGGGAGACTCCATTGAGGAACCAAAGTTCGAACTGGAGGGGCCAATTTCTTTGGACCCCAGAGGAACTGGCGAGTAGTATGGTGAGTAAAGAGGGAGAAACCTAGAACTGGCCCTCTGTAACAAGAAAAAGCCACGAGAAAAACTCTTAAAGATTAAAGTTTTAACCCTTTTGGAAACAAACTTTGTAGAAAAAAGAGAACATTCTCCAAAGAAGCCTGAAGAGGATTGAAAGCATGAAGATTGGCAAAGGACTGGAAGGACGACCACTTCGCAGCACAGGATCAATGGGTAGCCGGCTTCCTTGCTGCATCCAGAATCTCCTGAACTCCAGGATGAACTTGAGAAGGAGTGATCATTGTTGGATCCTCCAAGCTATGAGCTTCAATCTGTCGAGATCCAGGTGACGGATCCTACTTCGATCCTGAGATATCAGAACCGGAGCCTGTGGAAGGTGCAGAAACCGTCTCCTTGACAGACGCAGTAAAGTTGGGAACCATGGCTGCCTCGGCCACCAAGGAACAATGAGAACGCAGTCCGTCCCGTCGTGTGCTATCTTCTGCGACACCTTGGAGAGGAGGGGAAACGGTGGAAACAGACAGAAAAGTTCTCTCTGCCATTGAATCTGGAATGCATCGCCAAAGACGATCAACCAACCACCACTCTTGTGCAGAAGTGAGTGCATACAGCATTTGTGGTCTAAGCATACACTTAGACGTTGGATTGATGGAGGAGGGAGCCTTCCAAGATGGTCTGCAGAAGGATAGGAAGGAAAGGCACCACTACTGGTTTTGACGACTCGGTATGGACTGCGTCGAAAATGGGGTCCTGTATATGCTCGTCCGGTTGTTGAACTTCGATGCCCAAGGAATGCGCCATTCTGCTGACTTGCTCAGCGAAGTTAAACGCATCCTCTGAAGGAGACACCATATCATAGGATCCCACTACATCATCTGGAGATGGAATGGATGGCGGAACAGATGAGTAGGAAGAGGAGTATGACTGGTAGGCATCAGCGGAATCATGGTGTGAAATCATTTCCAGTATGCGGTCCGTTGATGGGATTGGTTGTGGGACCGATGTTGGAATCGAGTGTACCGATTTAGTTGGCTCTGCCTTGTCCCTTAGCAACAAAGCGGAACAAGGTGGCACGGGTGGAGGCACCAGGAACTCATCCCTCTCAGGAAAATGGGACACAGTCTTCGACGCAAGAGTGATACCAAGGAAAGCTTGGGGCAGCATACCTGGAGCGCTCTGAGAAATACTCTCAATCTCGAACAGTACACCATTCCTCAAAATGGTAGGGCCGTTGTGGCGGGCAAGACCACTCTGAGTACCTGTCCTAATCACCGTGAGGAGACCATGACCTGTACCTGTAGCGAAAATCAAAACAGAGAACCCCATAGGGACAATGACACGGCCCAGAATAAAACCCATGCTCTCGATACTGGGGAGGGGACAGAAGATGGTGACATGGGGCTTCATGCCTCATTGGCGATTGACTGTCTCCAGATGGTGAAATCTCTCAATCCCGACAGACTGGTAGTGGAGGGGAGAATTCCAGGATCTCACCCTCAGACACTGTTGACACTGGCTCAGCGACTGGAGCAGCAGGTACCGGTGATAATACACAAATTGGCGAGTCCAACAACGGAGCTGGCGGAACCGTTGGTTTCAAAGATTTTTCAGCAACCTTCTTCTTCTTATGTTTTTTAAGGCCATTCGATCCCGACTTTGGAATCTTTGCCTTTTTTGTGATTTTTCTTGTGACCAAGAGTGCTAAGGAGAGTCCTGGGGTCAGAGGATCAGCCTGTTCGAATGAAGTAGTCGGGCGAGGAGACATCGGCTTAGACGAAGACATAGTCACCTCAACTTTGTTACTTGTAGAAGACCCTGCAGCGTTTACTGGATCTGTAGCCAATCACACTCTCCTCCACAGCTCTGCCTTATGCCTGTCCGATCTGTTCTTTCATGCCTGTTTAGTAAATGATTAGCACAATGAGCAGGAGTCAGGGAGGTGTCCCTCACCTAAACAAAAAAGGCAGAGGGAGTGAGGGTCGGGGGGGGGCAACTTACTCCTGCACTTTCAAAAAGGTGCCTTTGTGGCCATAAGATGGCACCGCAGTCGTGGTTGAGGGATGGACGAACAACGAAGGGATTTTTCTTTTCTTTTTTTGAATGACGAGAACAAAGACAAGGAGACAAACAACAAGAAATAAACAAATACAGGTTCTCAGCAGTAGCAAGGCAATTCGCTTTCTAAGCAGAGAGGAAGCTCTGAAAAGACTATCCACTATGGCGGTCGAAAGAGAACTGAGGGAACGGGTGGGAACCCGCTGGGACATGCACAGTGGATGGTGGGGGAAGGGTTCCCGCCAAAAAGTTCCTCAGCTATAGAAGCTTCTCGAATGAGACTCAGCGCAGGTTCAGAGCCCATATGTGTGATGCAGAGAGACCATGAAGAAGAACTTGGGGAAGTATCCAACTGTGTCATTCCATTAGTGCAAATGATATCGCATTAGTGGAAACTAGGTTCTGAACTATGCGCAACAGGAGAATCCAACTAAAGTTATGCATGGTTGCACAAGTGGTTGTGCATTCCGCTTGTGCAACCTGTTGTGCAACCACTTGCTCTCAACTCTCGTGCAACCTATTGTGCAATGTGTTGCACATTCCACTTGTGCAACCCATTTGTGAAATCAATTACACAACAGCTTGCACAACTGGTTGTGCAAGCACAATGGGAAACTGCTTGCACAAATGAAAGATTTGGCAGATCCCCGCTTGTGCTATTTGAGTTCCTGGAATGACACCACTGGATACTGTCCTTGCTTTTACATCCATCATGTCCAAATGTTGCACAAAGAAGTTTTGTTGCAACAATTAACCCAGTTCTCCACTACAAGAAATATTTACTTAGAATACACTTTAGAGAAAATAATTTCTAGTTCGTCTTTAAACCAGCTGGTGAAATAGTCTAATTGTGGACTTACCTCTCCCATGACTGCAATAGGTGTCTCTCCTGTGGCTTGAGCAACACGATGTTCAACTAAGTAAAACATGTATTCATCATACAGTAGACGGATCAGATGAAAAGAACCAAAGCTAGCAGCACTGCGCAAGGTTAAATCTCGAATAACCATTGAGCTGTATAAAAATTAAACAAGTGGGAAATATGATCATTCAATATGTAATTCAGAAACCTCTGAAGCATATCCAAAATAATCCTGAAAAATTAAACCATTTAGGCAAATATACTTATTTATAGTACATTTTAAAAGTTCTACTTAGGTGTAAATGGTGTAGTTCTGATGTAACACTAAACCACATTGTAGCCTTATGCAAACGAGCAGCAGCAAGCCTTGGGCATGTGCACTCCCCCCCCCCCCGCCCCCAACCAGCATGACTATGAAGAGATTGAAAACATCCCGCTTCATGGTTTACACTAACTGGGATTTATTGCTACAGCCAAACTGGAAACTCTGCTTAACATAAACTATTATAAACTCTGATTTGATCCTGGTCTTTTTAAATAATATAAACTAACCATAGTTTGTAATTTGGGGACATAACAATAAACTGCAGTTAATTAAGAACAGGAAGCGGGTGCTTCCAATCTCCTTCTTGAAGCTGTGCTGGAGGAATGTGTGAGCCTGTGGCTCATTCACATAGTGCTAATCTACAGGTTTAGCATTACATCCAAGCCAGGACACTATCTCTCCTTTCTCAGTATTACTTATACCAGGGTTACTGGAAAATGATGCAGCTGATATGTGGCAGTGGCTGCTGTTACTCGATGGTGAGGGACATGCATGTTGCATACACTCAGAGCACAATG
This sequence comes from Heloderma suspectum, assembly GCF_057233095.1. Classification (NCBI taxonomy): domain Eukaryota; kingdom Metazoa; phylum Chordata; class Lepidosauria; order Squamata; family Helodermatidae; genus Heloderma; species Heloderma suspectum. The sequence continues at coordinate 104,341,519 of NC_139459.1, forward strand.
TATTACAACTTAGCATGCAGTCCAACGCACAATGAATATGAACACTATTTTATTTATTGACGCAATCCATAACCAGGGTAGTCCACATAAGGTTCATGTGCTGTAGCTGAAGCAGCACAGACTACAGGAAAGTCACCATGCAGTGGGACACCCATGAACTGCGGGAATATCTTGGTAGGCTGGATAAACCCTGCAGGACTATTCACAATGCCTATTCATGGTACACAAGGATCACATTGACCAGGTTTGTACACTTGTGGGCAGGTGGTTAATAAGGTACAGTGGCTTATTATCCACCCCTGCACACGCTGGGTGTGTGCCACCTGATTTCCCTAATTACCCTCGCTTGGGGTGGCTTGCTGTTATGTGTGAGCCCACCAAGCGTGACTGGCTGGGGTGGTTAACAAACCACCCAGCAACCCTACAACAGAGTGTGGGTTCTGGGTGGTTTGTTAACCACATCAGCCACCCACCATTGGTGGGCTCATACATAATGACAAGCCATGCCCAGCAAGGATAATTAGGGAAATCAGGCAGCATGCACCTGGCATGCAAGGGAGTGATTAATAATCCACCGTTCCTTATTAACCACCCTTGTGTCGTGCGAACCTTCCCACTGTCTGTACTGAAATTGGGTTCTGGTCTTCAGTATTAGGTTAATTATCCCTCTCTTCTGGGCAGTGACTGATTTCTTTACTGGGATCTTCAGAAGCATTAAAATAGCTTCCCAGGAAACAAGATATAACATCACCCGCAAGTCATCATCCCCAACTACAACAAAGCCTAACTATATGTAACTACATTTCTTCTCTTTCGTCCCTCATTGACTCTCCACTACTTATGCCAAACTTCAGGTGGAAAACATAACTGAGGGGTTGAGGTTAGGATATATCATAAAATGCTATGCAGACTGATGGCACTGTAATAAAAAAAAGAACAGCGTGTGTATGCAACAGAACTTAAGCTGTTTAGACTACGTTAAGGCACTGACCTATAGAAAGACCACTTTAATAGAAATTGTCGCGCTGCTTTAGGAAAACTAGGTCTTCCTTCATATGGTTTCAGTGCTTGCATCATTACATTATCAAGCCAGGCAGCCCACTGCTCCAGAGTGCTCTGCTGCTGAAGAGTCATCTTGAAATCTGTTTCCAACCTCTGCACCATGTTGTCATCACACTGGCACACCCAGGAAGCCTGCTCCTGTCACGGTGCAAAAGAAGTCAAAAGGAATGGCTCCATGTTCCACATTTAGACAAGTCAGTTATGTGAACCCAAATGGGAAAGTAGAATCAAGGGGCAGAAGCACCAAAAAAAAAAAAAAAGAGAGATAAGATTTTCTGGATAGTTAAAAGAATAGATGGATTTGGGGGTGTCATAGACAGAAAGAGGAGAAATTGAATTGTTGGGTATTTAAATGTTTTGTTGTTGCTTCTTCTCCTGTATGTATAGTTGTATTAAATAACTTATTTGATCATTTCAAATGGGTTAGTCAACATTTTGATTCCTTTCTAAAATTGACTTAGAAGATAACTTGCCTACTGGCCACTGATGCAGTGATATTGATAATGGGGGATACCCTAGTGTTTTGTTGGCAACCCACAAGTATTCAGAAAGTGCAAGACCCCAAACTGCAGAAATGTTTCACGATTATTTTCTTACAAGGAGGCTGAGATATAAGCTGTCATTTTTCTGTTATGCATACAAAGTATGCAGAAACAAAACATTTTATTGTAGCAGTTTTTCTAAATGGAATTGTCATTAGCAGCTCAGAGACTCAGACTCAAAAAAGAAACAACAACGTGCCCATATGCATTCTGTAAACTTCCACCATACCTGGACATTGGCAAAATCAACACGATTGAGGTCATTGAGCATCTGGTTGATTTGAGAAGTGTTCTGCAGTACAGCACGGGCTGCCTGAGCCAGATGATTAAGAGATGTGTATCTTCGCAGAGTCTGAGCAAAGGCACTTACAGCGGCAACCTACAAAGAATGAAGAAAAAGGCCTGACATAACACTCTCACAGGACAGAGACTGGCCAGCAAATTTTACCAAGGTCTTGTCTTTACTGAGCATTCTTCACCCAGCTATTCGTAGAAAGAATGCTGATGAGAGTGGGGAAGCATCGTGGATATGATAACACATGCACAATACAGCCACATCTGCCAGAAGTCTTGCTCTGTGCCATTCATTCTTTTTATGGGACAAGGTAATTAAAGACAAGAGTTCTGCATAGGGGATTGAAATGGACAAGATCCAAAAAGCATGAAGTCCACAAGAATTCACATAATTCCTCCCCACACACAGTGCCATGTCTTAGCAACTTCTGACAGATGTTTTGCCAGTTTACAGCTAGGAACTAAACAACCAATGAATGCAGTATTCAATTACATGACATGTAAAGTCCTTCAATAGGATAATTTTAGATATTTTTAGATGAATTGTAAGTTTCCAGTAATAATTAAAGAATGTCATAGATTACTAAAACCCATTTAGTATATATAAAATATTTCATATTAAATTAAGGCTAAATTTTGCATGATTTTGTTTTAAAGGGACGTTTTTGACATTGGATCGTATACTTGTGTCACAGAGAGCTTAAAAATGATGCCTTCCTAATTTTTCATAACGCCGTTTTTGATCGACATGATTTAGAAGGCGAAAGTAACTCTTTATCTTACCTTGGTTTGAATCATTCTCTGTGGAATATTGTTCATGGCATTGGAAAGCCAACCTTCAAGGCTTTTTGCAAAATTGCGAATGGCTTGGGTCAAGGCACCTATGCATGAAAGAATACAAAACAAATGAAAAAAAAAGTCAAGGCATGTGTGTATTGAAAGACTTATGTCCTTGAATACTACAACTACATAGTAGATTGAGGGAGTAACTGCTAATGCATAGTACTAATCACTGTAGGGACAATGAATAGAATACCATAGAGAATTAAAGGTAGTACTGTATTGGCTCAACATGCCTATAGAACAGTGAATACTTGGCCATGGTCTGGTTCTCACTGAGGAGGTAAATGTGTGTCTGGCCTGTGTCACTTCAGACTGCAAGTAGGAGCTATTTTGTATGGAAGAGCATTCAATCATGTGAGTCCCCGCATGCAGTCTGAAGTGGTATAGCCCAGACACAGGTTCAGTTCCATATATACAAACTAGGCCCCAAATAAGGGTCAACAATATATTACAGTGCAATTCTACAACAGGTAAGAGAATACATACATGACAATGTAACTCCAGACTGTAAGTATATCATTAGATGAAGGCACTTGCTCCTGCTGTGGAGTTACAGTGTAACCAGCGTTTTAGTAGAGTTGGGGCTCGCAGGGTGAGAGCACCAGGACTTTTTGATTAGCAGGGACAATGACATCATCTGCCACCCCCCACCCCCTGGCAAGCTTCCTATTCTCTCTGTGATTAGCTGCAATCCTCACAGTAGCTGGGTGGGATGGATTTTCCCACGAACAACAAAAATACTGCAGTGAGCGGTCCCTCTAGTAATGCAGAGTATTTTGGGGTGGGCTTGTCTTGAATAGGTAATTAAGACCCATTACTTTTACAAAAGACCTGCTCCTGATGGAAAATTGGTTTGTTGTTATGGATCAAGGGACTCTGGGTGGGGACATGGATATGTGGAATGTAATGATAGGTGGCTGCACTTCAAAATTTGCCACTACACCATTGAGTGTAAAAAGTCCTTGGCTCTTATCTGAGATTGCAGATTTTTATATTCACTTTTGAAAAGGTACAGTACTAACTTTTGGATCTGAGCTGTATGTGATTTAATTCTATGGAGAATTTCTATTGATTGTTTCAATACTAATTAATGTTACATACCATAATTTTAACTTCTATTGTGATTGTTGTGCTTTACAGCTAATGTCTTTATCTGGTTGTTAGAGTTTGGGGTGTCATTTGAATATTAACCTACATATTTGATAGCCACTGTCTGTTATTCTTAGACACATACAATTAAAAGGTTTTTATCAATGTTTTAAAATGCATTAAAATACTAAGTTTTTAAAACCTAGCATGCAAAACTAACCCCAACCATTCAGTGACTTCTTAAATATATATGGAACAGACACAAACACAGACTCGCTCACCCTATGACCATAATTCAGGGAGCTAACTGAGGTGTATTCAAGAGTTTATGCACAACAAATAAGATTTTTCTTTCAACAGCAGATCCTTATCACCACAGGTCAATCATAACATAAGCACACACTCTCACATACAATCAGAAACTGCTTTAGAACCTTCTCTGTGAATCAAAAGTGCTTTGCTGTTAGAGGAGTCTGTTCTTTAAGTGACAGAAGTACAAATCTCTGCTGAGGGCCTGAATCTAGTCATGTAGTTCCCTGGGCTGTGGCTATGTCTAGCATTTTTACAGAAGGCCAGAAATTACTAAAGTAATATTTTTGTGCTTATATTTACCTCAAGTTTAAAGCTCCAGAATGTTTCAATATTCCAGTTCAAACACCTTTTTCTCCTATTGTTTTTAGGAGCAGCTTGAACTTGTAACACCATTTCTATACTAAATCTAGTCATCAGCATGAAGTCTGTACATCCCAAACATATACCATACACTTAACAGATTGGAATGAGAGTAAACTCCTATCATGGAATGGCACTGAATTTTGTCTTGCAGTTTCTCAGGAACTAATTAAGCATTCAACACAGGCATTGAGCTCTATCATATTGTTTTAATAAAAAACATGGATGCTAGCTTATAACATATGAGTACCTTCCCAGTTTAAGATACATGGTGGAACAAAGATATATGTGAAGGCATTTACACTGGAATACATAAATAGGAATTCTGAAATTAAAATTTGGCTCCTTATTTCTCATTAGATCTAACTGATATGAGAGATATAGTTGTCAAAACTAGTGTCTAAAACTGCCTTCCCCAATCTGGTGCCCTTCATATGCTTTGAACTACAACTCCCAATATTTCTGTACTTTGGTCATGCTAGCTAAGGCTAATGGCAGTTGAGGTCCAAAACATCTGGAGAGCACCAGGTTTGGGAAGGCTGGTCTAAAATGTGAAAGGAAACAAGCAGTGTCAAAGGAATAACAAAAAGAGATAATCATATATACTAACAGCAATGTCAATTCTCTAAGTGGCAGCCCTTATACAATAAAAACGGTGCCATCCACGCACAAGAGGGAGTTAGCAAGGTTAGGGGAATACCAGCGGTGGCTGAAGTGCTAAGAATCTTGTAAAATAACCCCCAACTAGCCCCCCGCCCAACTCCCCAAACAGTCAGACGACTGAGTGTGTTCAATGGCCATGGAATGCTGACTGACTGAAGAGAAAAAAAACAAAACAGAAAACTGAGTGGGAGGGGAATGGAATGGAGTATTCTGGAGGAGGCCATGGCTGATTGACCACAACAGTGAACAAGAGCACTCCACACTGCAACCTTTTGTTACAGGTCCCATTTTTTCTCTCTATTTCTAAGGTTCAGGTGTGAATGCTATTACTTATGCAGTCAAAGCAGCAGCACTCATGCACAAGAGGGAGGTATGAGCAGGCTTGGGGGAATCCCAAGGTTTGCAGAAGTACAAACAAATCTTTTCAGAAAAACTCTAAGTGGGATACCCACAAAAACAGTCTAAATGGGAAAACATTGCTGACTGACTGGAACAATGAACAGGAACATTCTACAGTGCAGGTCCCACTTGTAACTTTCTGTAACTGGGATCCAAAGGGCCATGCTTCCCATCTGTCTCTCTGCACCCCCTCCAAATTCTAGGTGACCTCTGATAGCCACTGAGTGAGGTACAAGGGAAAATTGGGCATGTGTGCACATACATGCACACCCTCTGCATATGCAAGTGCTTCTATAGGTCCTGGCCTACATAAAATGTGAATAGCAACAACCCCTCTATGCACAACACAACATACTACAGTAAATAAAAGCTAAACGCTAGCTAAATATTAATCACTGAGATTAAATATTTACTATTAATCACTAGTGCTAAAACTAGTCATATTAATTGCCCATTAGAAATATACTTTGCTTTAAAAAAAAATGGCATGAATAGTAAAGTTTAACTACAAATGAGGACTGAATAGCTCTATACAAGCTTCCATGAAATAATCATTCTAGTAAACATACACTGATTTCTACAGAGATATCTGACAACTGACATATAGCTTTATATCAACTGGAAGGCTTAATTTTATACATCTTCCACATATAGATATTGTAGATACAAGCCACTTACACAGGCATATGGCCACAGTCTTATTAAAATGGAAGAAACAGTAGGATAATGCCTTTATCAAGACCAACTAAAAAGCTACAAAGTAATTATGTTGAAATTTGGCCATAATAAAAATCCAGTGGACTAAATATCAAGGAGGTGGAGCCCTTCCCCCAAACCTCTTGCCTGACATCATCTACCACACCACGCCCATCTTTTCTTTCTCTGTGCAGAGAGGGGCACAGAACAATATGCCTTTCTCTGCATGGAAAAAAGAACTCAAGGCGGAGCTGGGAGGAGTGATTCCTCCAAGTGCAGGCCAAGTCAGGCACCTCCTTTGCCTGCTGCTTGCCATCCCTATTAGGGCAGTGAGGGCTGTGTGAAGGGAAGAGATCTGGCTGACACTTGGGAGGAGCCATTTCTCCAAGAAGCTGCCAAATCAGGCATTGCCTTTGCCCACCATCCACCATCCTGACTGGGACGGCGAGCAGCATGCAATGGGAAGGGATTCAATTAGAGCTTGGAGGAGCCATTCCACCAAGCATTGTCCAAGTCAGGCCAATTTGGGCGGTGAACGGCATGTGAATGGAAGGGAATCAGCCGACACTTAGAGGAACCCTTCCAAGCACCATCTGAGTTCGTTTCTCTGTGCAGAGAGAGGAACAGAGCTCCCATCTCTCTCTTTCTGCACAGAGAAATGTAAAAATGAATGGGGATGATGTCAGAGGAGAGGGTAGAGCCTGGAAGAGGGGTGGGCCTGTAGAGGTTCCCCTGTGGGCCAGACGTTCCCCACTGCTGATTTAAGGGTACTAAACGTTTTTATATAAAAGCAGTACTGAACAAAACAGCACCAACCTGCTTTCAAATTAAGTACCACAGAGTGGTAGGAAGAAATAATAAGAAAAGAGAATGCGAACAGTCATAAAAGGAATTTAGCATTCGTAAACAAAGTTCTTTTCAACTACCAGAAATAAATCACTCAAAAAGCACAAAGCATTTTGTATGTTTCTAAAGATTTCAAGAGGGGTCTTATTTCATGTTAATCCAAAACAAATTCTTTGACCACCTTTGTTTAAACCCAATGAATGCCTCTAGGTTTGTATCAGGCCTTTAATACTAAAGGATAATTCTATAACAAGTATAAGAAAAATGTTCAGTTTTCTTGACACTCATGTTTGTTAAGGTGCTTGGTAAGTACAAAAAGCCTTAATGTTGCATTCTTTGAAGCTGGAGTGACTAATATACAAGAAAGCTACTCTGGAGAGCAACACTGTCACCTCAGCTTCACAATGTGAGAAAATTGCGTGAGCTGCATTTGATTTAATATAGCACATGCAGGCTGTTAGTGGCTAATACTTTTGTAGTAGCAGTTTCATTAGCAATCTGATGTTCAGAGTAAAAAAATCATGCTTCCCTGTAGTAGCATAGAACTGAAACGTTGTCAATATTATTGCTCAATGCCCTCAGATTTTCTGTAAATTTTCTGCTCCCCCACTCCAGATCACTTAAAAAAAATTGATATCATACAAGCTGCTTTCCAATTGTCTAATAGGGAGGCCAATTTTAGTGGCAAGTTGGTTTTTTTTCTTTTCTTTTCTAAACAGGATTTCACATTTGACCTCCTTAACTATATGGTTCTGTAGCCAGGGATGTGGTGATTTGTTAATCAGTCAATTATTTATCATGTATTTATTACCTTAGTCCTAAAATATATAGACAACTTGTTCTGCAGTTGGGACTGATAAAAAATAATCCATTTAGTTTCTCTGTAAATTCCCTATCCTCCTACGCCTTTGTTGTCTAACAGTCCAACCACCTCCCTCACAGATTTCTGGCTTCTGATGTATTTAAAGTTTTTAAAAATCATTTGTATTCATGTCTCTAGCAATATATTCTTCAAATATAGCCAGATAACACTGCGATATTTGCCTATACCATCTTGGATAATTGGTTAGAAGTGAAACAGAGGAAGATCTACGGAACTACAGAGGGAAGAAGCTGACTGGTGTTCCTGGAATGGAAGAAATGGAAAGAAGAGATGAGGGGGAGCCTAAGATACTGGAACCAACTGGGAAACGAAAACATTAAAGAAGGGTTTACATATAGAATGTGGAATGTCAGCCAAATAGGGACAGGAATAAAGAATGAATGGGCCTTTCTTGTGTTCAGAGGGCAGTGCAGGTTTAGGGCCCGACTGAAGACAGTGGGCATTCATAGATAAAAGCCAGGTCTTGTCTGACTCAGGGTTCTCATCTTGATATTCATGGTTTACCAGAGGCATTTGATATGTAATAGAACCGGGGGGAGGGGGGGCTTACAGTTTAAGTAAAATAACACTAATAAAACTTCCTAGGAGAACCTAAGGCAAGAGCATGAAACTCAAAGGGACTGGACCAAACTCCCCACCCAGCAGATGCCCACAGGGCGCATTCATACACTTCTCACAGAACACAGGCAATTACACTCAAATTCAGAATCGAAGTATCATCAATTCCATCTCAATTAGACTCCTAACATCTGAAAAATGATTCCAGATTCCAAGCCCTGCTCCCTTCCCACATGCCACTAAATCTTTGCCCAAATCCTCCTGCTGACCAATATTGCTTCCTCCTCTACCACCACCACCACAATCCTGGCAACCCAAATGTCTGCCATTTTAAGCTCCTTTTCTGTTGGCCCCAGGCTATTGCCATGCGTTCTGCTCCTTCTCACATGGGTTCAAAAGCTGGCAAATTGCAAATGCCACACTCCATTCTGTTCCTCTTCTTATCCTATTTGTTGACACTGTTACTGTTATTATAGAGGACGGGAGAGAGGCTAATGTTTTGGCCACTGGCAAATCAGCCTCCTTGCCCTACTAAGGGTACCAATTTCCTATCCCTGAATACAGTTCAATAATGTGTACAGAGTGCAGTAAGACTTCCCAATGTGGTCTATGGCACCCCTAGAGTCCTGATAATGCTCTTGGAACTTTCTGATGTAAGATTAACATGTTATTCCAAAGAAAGGTTAAAAAGAAGTCAGTCTTGATAAGAGGAAAGTTTTGCTTGTTTTGTCATATTGACTAACAAGTGTCATGAACACATCTTGCTTATGCATCGGGGACAGATCTGGTTTTCTGAAATACTGGTTGATTCTGTAAGTTTTAAAACAGGAATCCAAAGACCTACTTCATCATTCTCGAGGAAACTGACCTTAAGATATCCCCAAAATTATGTTATCTTGAATCAATCTCTTTTCTCCTTTAGCCACAGGATTATCCAAGTCTCTTGCCACTCACAAAAATGGCCTAATGCTGGGAATATGCTAGGGCTCAATAAAATACAATGAGGACAAGTGGTAGACTGGAAAACTACTTGTAAGAAGCAAAAAAGATGAGCACGGACCAACTCCTGATTATTTGTAGATACCTCAGGAATGTTTATCTACCTACAGTATGTGGAGTTGCTAATAGTTACATGAGTTAAAGCTCAGAGCAAAAAAACAAAGAGAAAATCTGAATGTTCTGGGCATGTCAAACACTAGGGGTGGGGTGTCATCCAGATCAGTCTCTGGACTACAACAAATGCTAATATACAAATAAATTTGCAATAAAATACTTTATGTCTGTTTGCTTTCACTGTACTGTTTAAAAGATACATAATCTTGTGTATATCAACTCTATGTTTCCAAAAAATGCAGAGTACATATTTGACATTTGGACTGTGTTCTATAAGAACACCCAAGTTGCGCCACAAGTAATATAAATAGTAAGACTTTATTTTGTCTCATTCGTAAGAGAAGGTTAGTAGCGTGTTCTTGCATAGTTGGATATGCATGTTTTCTGAATAAATTGTAACTATAATAGTTAACAGCATTTATAATGACTTGAAGAGAAAATAGCTTTGTTCGCTACATGTCTCTTTAAAGCATGAGTGCATTTAACTGAACTACAAAATAACTGTTCAGGGAAAGAACCCAATACTAGCGCAGTTATATGGATTCCCCCCGCCCCCTGTAGAAACTACTAACCATAATTGTTGATGGTAAATAAATTCATAAGTATTTATCATGGTGCCCAGGACACATATGTTTTATAATGGAAATCCTTTGCTAGAATCCACAATAAATCAGCTTTCTCTATGAAACAACAAACTACACTGCATGGGTCTGAATAATTTTATTTCTGAAAAGAAAACTCTCTTATCAAAAAGAACAATTTGATCATGGCTAGCTAGCTAAAGTATAACATTTGCAATTTGATGCTGAGTCTGTGTTGCGAGACATGCCTGGAGTTTTAAAATAGAAGACTGAGAGACAGTAAAGGTAAAGAAAGTAAAGAAAATGTTTGCTCTACATTTCTAACAATACAGTTGACTAATAAGATGTACAATGTATTAATCCCAGCAAGTCTCTTAGAAGTAACATCTTAAGGTGGATTCAAACATTCGGCTAACATGTCTGGGCTACATGTCATTGAAAAGTTGCTTTTTGGTGGAACATTACCACTGACATGTTACTTAACCGGGCATGTACCAATACACGTTAGTTCCTCAGCTTGCTGAAGTTAGTGAAAAACCAAAGTTGACATAAACAGCCTTCAATGTTTTGGAATGTATGGTACAGACCAGAGGAAAAAGTTCAAAATAATGGCTTCAATCCAGCATAGCACAAGCTGCAGGGGAGGGAAAATCCCTTCTGCCAGTGGTTTCTGTTCTGCTGGCAGAAGGACATGGTTGGATTTAAGCCATTCTTTTGTTATGAAATATAAAGTGTGCATTGCTGTGCCAGAAAAAAGTACAGTTCAAATAAGTATGTGCCAGAAACATATTGAAACCTAATTTTGAAAAAACACAGAATTGTCAAGTCTTACTTTTAGTTTAAACACAGTCTTTATTATTGTAGAATATACCTTTCTACACTGTAAATAAAAGTGACTGCACCCACACTGCATCTGTAGTCTGTAAAGTAACTCCTAAAGGGTTCCTTGGCACAAGATCACCAGAAGAAAAAAAAATCCTTACAAGACGTCATCTATATTCAACTTACTAGGAATAGGTCTAAGGACGTCAGGAATGAGAATCTCCACCAAAGCCTGGTACATCACATGGTCACAGTTACACATCCATTTCAGAATTGACTCATTTTTGCACAGAGTAATCAGCTTTGCTTTCGGAAGTCGACTTTCTATTTCACTCAGATTGCTGGTGTGAACAAATGTATTAAATGAATAAATGAAAATGCATTTACATGAAGATAAAAAAGAACAATGGACTTCAAAGCTTTTTTAAATAAAACATTAGACATGTCTGAAACATGTCCAACTGCCATGAGGCACTTTGTGTTGTAATGGCTGATATATGGCCTTCAGAGTTTTAGCCAAAGAGCACCATTTTATGCAGCAGTGATAAGAATGGTCTTTGGATTGGATATTATTTCATGAGAAAATAACTGGGCCCTATTCACCTAAAATAAATTGGTATGCATACAAATATATACTGCACTTATCATAACAAATGACAAATTAATCTAGCAATTAAAGAGATAACATTCCTACTTAGTATGTAAAATTTAGATTGTTATTTTATTGGAAAATTGCACTAAAGTCATAAGCTCTGAGAAGTAATGACTAACCTTGGTTCAGTAATAGTAGTGCCATCAGTTGTTGTCGAAGGAGAATAGCGCCAGAAAGTCTGCCACAATTTTTCTATTAGGCTAAACTGAAGGTTCACTACAACATCCAATATTGCCTAAAAATCCAAAGCAGATACAGATATTCTTTTACTTAATGAATGAAAAATATTGAACACTGTGACAGCAACCATAAACACACAAAGGGAGAAGGGTGCAATCCTATGCCTGTTTAGACAGGGAAAAGTCTTACAGCTCCCGGCATTCCTCAGACAGCCATGCTGGCTGGGGAATACTGGGAGTTGGAGGACATTTTTTCTTGTGTAAACAGGCATACGATTGCGCCCAATGTCCCACTGAATTCAGTCTTCCTTCTGAGTAAACATGCCTGGATTGCATGTTTTTAAAAAATAATTAAAACGGAATTTAAAAAAAAATATTATTGGGACCAGGACACAGATCTCTTAGCTAGCTTTGGGGTTGCACCTTCCCCTTTAACTCTGCTCCTTTCTTGCCCAGAACAAATTTCCTCAACTCTTCTCTGGCTGACTAACCATAGTTAACATTTACGCTGTACTGACTTTAAATAGTTTTGAAGGTAATTTCAAAGCTTGGTTAACAGCAAAACAAAGCAAAGGTTGTTGCTGTTGTAAGCTTAACTATAGTTAAGGCCAGGGCAGAATTTGTGAAGCGGGGGTGGGAGGTGGGGCAATGACTGGAGAGAAATAGTTAAGGGACTCCGACATTAAGGATGCAATCCTATTCAGATAGGCGACTGCCTCTTAACTTGGAGGTTACCGCCTATCCAATGCAGGGCAGGAGCAGCGTGGAGAGGATTATCCCCTCCACGCTTCTCCTGCCCTGCATTTTCAGCTAGACAGCCGACTGCGGCTGTGTACGCAGGAGGGCAGAACGGGTGAGAAGGCTGCTGTATGACACGCTGGATTTTTTGTACAGGCATTTCCGCCCTCCCCACCCCGGAATGTCCCCAGACATGCCCCTTTTCGGTCGCTCCACACTCCTCTTGTGAGCATGGAGGACAGGGCTGTTCAGTGCTGCCTCTGAGGCAGTGCCAAAGTGGGGGGAGGTCGGTTCTCCGAGGTCGGTTCCCGGAAAACAAGATATCCTATGGCTGTCTAGCCGCTGTCTAGTGGCCATAGGGTTGCTTCCTCTGGGGATCATAGGTAAGAGATCAGAAGTGTGACATGTGCTCTGGCACTTTGGCTTTGCAGGCAGAATCCTATATGCACAAGAATAGGATTAATGCAATTTTGATACTATGTAATTTTTATCTTGCTTTTTCCAGAATCCAGCTGGTAGCTAACGTTAAAAATCAGGACCTCAACCTAAAGAACAGCATGAATCTCAGTGAGAATTTTGACTTACTTTACATAAATAGTAGCTTCTCAAGCTGCACAGCAAGTCACTCTGGAAACTAGGAGGGTGTTTCAAAAGCATTCTGCAATGTGGCACAGCGAATATACTGTTCAGAGTAGTAAGACAGTAATCTCAATAGGTGCAAACAAGCTTTTAAGCACACCTTAAAGTAGATCTCCAATCTCTGGCTCACAACTGCATCTTTTCAAACATACACATATTTGATATGTGAAACATTAGTTCTCTCCACAATATTCTGCTTTTCAAGCAAGAGATATTCTGAGAATATATCTGATGTATTATTGCCTCTCACATGAGGAAGTCTTGACTGCATGGGAGGGATTCTTACGTAAAACGGCTTTGTAGAATCCCTCTTCCTTACCTCACAATGCTCTCGATAGAGACTCTGCAATGACTTAATATCCTCAAAAGTAGTACCATCTGGCAGAGAAGAGATTTCAACTTCTCCGAACTCTGGAAGTGCTCGAGATGCATCTGTTTCCATGACAACACAATGGAAAAAGATATTGTAGACTGTGTCAATCACAGTTTAATTAGGAAAACATTGAATGATACAAAGAAATAAATATCAAAAAGGTCAAAGTATTGGACTGAAAACCAGGAAGGTATTAGGTTTTATTATAAGTTTAAGTTTGCAATTAAAAAGAAATCAAAGTTTTATACTTCTAAATTAAATATTTTAAGCAAAGGTAGCCAGATCTGCTCAATGTTATGTGCCCTATTCATAGGAATCACAGAATCACAGAACTGGAAGGGGCCGTGTGGGACATGTAGACCAATCCCCTGCTTGATGCAGGAAATCCAGGGACAAAGGGTCCCCAACAGATGGCTGTCCAGCCCCTGCTTGAAAAGGTCCAAATGAGGGTGAACCTATCACCCTTCTCAGGAGTTGGTTCCATTGTCAAACTGCTTTTACCATCAAGACATTTCTCCTATGTTCAAATGAAATCTATACTCCTGTGACATAAGTGACATTAAAGGCAGCCGCCAGTGTGATCGCATCACTCCTGTGCTGAAGGAGTTGCACTGGTTACCAGTTGTTTTCTGGGCCAAATTCAAGGTGTTGGTCTTGACCTTTAAAACCCTATATGGTTCCAGCCCAGCCTATCTCAAGGAGCGCCTCCAACAACACCAGACAGGTCACTTAACAAGATCAGCCTTGGATGGTCTTCTCTCTGTCCCATCAGCCAGGAGAGCTAGGCTGGTGAAGATGAGGGAGAGGGCCTTCTCTGTGGTGGCCCCCACTCTGTGGAACTCCCTCCCTAGGAAACTCCGCCATGCCCCCTCTTCAATGAGCTTCTGCCACACACTGAAAACTTGGTTATTCAGGCAGGCATTTGGGGGTGGGTTAGGGTATTTTTAAATAATGTTTTAATGTATAATTTTACTGTTCTAAATTGTACCGTTGTACATCACCCAGAGTGGCTGGGTGACCAGCCAGATGGGCAATTAAGATTTAATAAATAAATAAAAATAAATAAAGTCCATTACATTTATTCCTGACCTCTTGGGTAGCAGAAAACAAGTCTTTGTCCTCTTCTACGTAGCAGCCTTTCAGATATTTGAAGAGCGCTATCATGTCACGCCCAGTTTTCTTTAACGTCCCAATAATCCTAAGTTCCGCTATGCTGGATCAGACCAATGGCCAATCAGTCCAGCATTCTGTTCCCAGCGTCCAACCAAATGTCTGTTGGGAAGCCTGCATGTAGAATGTAAGTGCAATAGCACCCCATCGCTCATGTTCCCCAGCAACTGGTATTGGGTGGCATGCTGCCTCTGATACTGGAGGTAATATATAGCCATCCTGACAGTAGCCATTGACAGCCATATGCTCCATGAATTTGACTAACTCCTTTCAAAGCCATTTAAGTTGGTGGCAGTGCTGTAACTTCTGGTAACAAATACCATTATTTAACTCACTGTGAAACAGCCCCATTAAATGCAATGGACAATTTCAAGAGCACCTTTGTATCTCAGCCAAAGGCCATACTAGCTCTTTTTCGCCTTTGGATACCTGTATAATATACTTCTCACATACCCAAAAACTGTTGATGATGCTGACTTTGGGCAATTACAGTTTGTTCAACAGATGTGCCTGTCTGCTGACCACTAGTCGTGAAACTGTCTGCGACTCCATCCACTTTCTGCATAGGCTTGTACCTAAAATATATTATAGATTTAACATAAGACAAGATTATCCCTTCTTTCTCTATCTCTTCCAAATGAATCATCATGCAGCACAACCTTTCAGCTTTAATTGCTATGCATTTTAGATACATTCCCTTTGTCTCCAACAGTATTCTTACCCCATAAAGTTGTTTTCAGCAATGTTTTGTGGCACACTCCATAAGGTTAGCAATAAAGAGAAGGTAACGATCTTAGTTTTCTGTGTCACCACTCATTCTCTGTACCACATTTCCTCAGCTGTCCAAAGTAAGTTACAACATTTGCTTTCCATAGGAATTAAATCTGGGAAGAAGTACTACACTTATAATGCATGTAGCTAGGACGGTTACAACTGGTTTTGAATTGCTTTAATACTACACTACATCATAAGAAAATAGACTATTAGGTAATTAAAATAGTGCTGAATTACCCCAGATTTTGGGGAGTCACTCAAATTGCAGATGTCAATTCTAACCCAAACATCATCAGGCTATTTATTTAAAATGCATGCGGTTATACAGCTCTGTGTTCTCTATCATATGTCTCTTGATTAATGAAGTTAGTTTAATTAGTAATTCAAACCATTAACTAAAAAATATTGACTCTGAAGTAATGTTAAAACCGCTTTAAGGCTACAATAGTTTATCACAATAAAGATTTTTCAGGATTTTAGGAAAACTAGTTGAAATACAACAACCAACTTAATCCAGAATTTTTTAATCAATCTCTCCCCTGCATTTTATGGTAGCGAATGGTCTGATCTTTGGAAAAGGCAAGCACACATACAAAAAGTAGTGGTTGCTGCAGGAAGCAGGGACTTAATTTTAGTAATAGATATGTTTAGCAAAAGTTATAGTGAAGAACAGTGATCAATAAAACGATGTTGACTCAATACAAGTCTTATGTGGGCAGACAGAAGCTAAATTAGAAGTGAATCATTATTTTATAGCTATTTTTCACTGATAAGCCAAAAAATAATGTTTGCTATCCTTTGCAGATGTAGCACCTGAGCAGCTATAAGTATGAAAATAATGAGAGACCTATACATAACTAATCTTAACTATTATATGAATTATTTCTGAGGCGTTTTAACTTTCTACAACAATTTAAAATGTTGGAATAGGAAAAGATATACATGACATGGGTCTTTTTCAAGTAAATCTTCCTAGAAACTACTGAAGGAAACCCACAGAATTGTCTCCTGTGGATATTATGGCAATCTCAAATTATGGGGTGGCTGAGAAAGGATGTTAAAATGCCCCCAAATTTAAATGAGTTATATTTGCTTTCTTCAGTGAAAAAACAGAACATGTGTGCTTCCCACTGAAAATACTACTTCCAGCAATGCTGGAAGAAATTAAAAATAATATTGCTCCAAACAGATGGACTGTTTTAGGATGCTCTAATTGTATCTTCTGCAGAACAGCTATTCTGATCTTACTAGAGCCCTGCAGCTATTTTTTTTTTCAAATAGATATGTCTGTTTCAGATCTACCCTGGCTCCTTGGCCTCTCTGACTTTTCAGTTCCACCCACCCCATGATGTTTTGCTGCTTTTCTCAACCTCTTGTTTCCTCCATCATGCCTTCCTTTACTTCCCTGTTTCTAACATGGTGCCTAATCTTTCCTTGTTCCTTCAGCCACTAGACATCTTGATCTGGTTATTCTCAGCTGCCTCCTGAAACACCCTCACACCCATTCCTCCTCTTTCTACCAGTGGCTCTCAGTTTGCCAGCCAGTTATGTAGTTCCAAGTGACAGGTCCAATGCCTCATCTAGCCATGTTTCATGGGATTTATTTCAGTTAATCCAGCCTGATGACGTGGACAAAATACTCTCAGTTACGTGGGCAATCACACTGACCTCTGTCCTTATAGTTAATTAAGGCTAGCCAGTGAGGCATGACCAAGTGCGTCTGAGGTGTGGTCAATATGTTGTTGCATGAAAGAGTGTTATCTGCCATTTTGAAGGAGATGGTAATGCAACTACTCCTGAAGAAGCCCATCTTGGACCCAAGGATTTGTGACAGCTAACGCCTGGTCGGATACCCCATTTTTAGGGAAAGTGATTAAGATGGTTCTGATGGGGGTAGCTGCAGGTACTCTTGGATGAAACTGATTATCTAGACCTGTACCAGTCTGGGTTCAGGCCTGGTTTTGGTACTGAATCTGCCTTGGTTGCCCTGCTGGGTGACCTTTATTGAGTAAGGGGCAGGTCAAATGCAGCTTTGCTCTTCTTACGCAACCTCTTTGCAGCTTTCAATACCACCGACCATGGTATCTTCCTGGACTGGCTCAATGGGATGGGTATTGGGGCTACTGTACTTCAGTGGTTCTGTTCCTACCTATGGTTAGTCTCAGAGAGTTTTGTTGAGAGTGCAGTTTGGCCCCCTGGCACTTGGGCTATAGGGTGCTGCAGGGCACTATTTTGCACCCAGTGCTGTTCAACATCTATATGAAGCCATTGAGAATGGTCATTTGGGGATCTGAAGCAAGGTGTCATCAGTAAGTAGATAACACCCAGCTCTGTTTCTCTATAACATCTGAATCAGGTGTGGCCATGCAGGCTCTGGATGAGTGCTTGGACACAGTGGTGGGCTGGATGAGGGCCAATAAACTGAGTCTGAATCCTGGCAAGATGGAAGCACTGTGGGTAGGTGGGTCACGGGTCTGGGACTTGGTGGACTGGATGGGGGTGTACTCTCTCTGAAGGATCAGGTACCTAGTTTGGGGTGCTCCTCTATCCATCTTTGTCACTGGAGGCTCAAGTGGCCTTGGTAGCTAGGAGTGCCTTTTACTAGCTTTGGCTGCTACACCAGCTACAGCCATTCCTGGACTGTGATAGCTTGGCCACTGTAGTTCAGGCACTGGTAACCTCAACAATGGATTATTGTAATGTCCTCTTTGTGGAGCTACACCAGCTGGTGTAGAATACCGCTGTGAGGCTGCTAACAGAAGATGGCCTTTTCTGCTATGGCTTCCCAGCTGTGGAATGAGTTCCCTAGAGAGGTTCGGCTGGCACCTAAGTTGTACTCCTTTCAGTGTCAGGTAAAGGCCTTTTTATTTTCCCAGTGCACTCTAGTCTTTTAGCTTTGCTGTTTTAAATCTGTATTTTAAATCTCTGCATTGCTATAGGTTTTATTCTGGTTGTACTTTTATATTGTAGTATTAAGCTTTAAAATTTTTATATTGTTTTATGCTGTACTTTGTGGTTTTAATTTTTGTGAACCACTCAGATAGCTTTGACTATTGGGCAGTATAGAAATGAAATACTAACTAACTAACTAACTAACTAACTAAATGGGACCTCCTTTTGACATAATGTTACCTCTTTTGTAAAAGGACCACACTGGTTGCCAGTAAGCTACAGGGCAAAGTTTAAGGTTTTGTTGTTAACATATAAACCCCTAAACAACTTGGGACTAGGGTAACTTAGTGATCACCTGATTCTTTATATCCCTGCCTGACCTTTGCAAACTTCAGGAGCCCTTTCGATGGTGCTGCACAGTCCTGAGGTTCGCCTTAGGAGCACTAGTAGCAGAACATTTTGTGTTGTACTATCTGCCCTCTGGAATGCATTCCCAATTGACATCAGACAAGAGTCTACAGTTTTGACTTTTAGACATCTCCCTAAGACCCATCTCTTTATACAGGTTTTATCTGAGGTGTGACTCAGCCTCTTAGTTATAGTTTTATTAGTGGATCAGGGTTTTTTTGTTAGATTTTAGTGTTTATGTTGTCATTATGTTCACCACTTTGATAATTTTGTTGGGAAGCCATATGTACATTTGTGAAATAAATAAGCATTTCTCCATGTCACACTGCCTTTCAACTTCCCTGCTAGTGGCCTGATTATTCCTCCTCATAAGAATCTTTGAAAATGTACCAGAGCATCACAAATGTTCGACTAATAGAGGGATGTGCAGATCTGTGTTACAGGTGACAAGCCAGTTGTTGATCCTTTATAAAATAAGAAACTGTTTTGGCTTGGACCCAGATGATGTTAGTCACACCCTAGTCCCATTGAAATTAATGGAACAATTTAATCATTTCTAACTTAAGTCCCATTGATTTAAATGGGACTACAGCTTGACTAACTTAGTTTGGATCCAACTCTTCATTTTTACAGAGGGTATGGGAGTGGAGGGGGACAGTATTTTAACAGTATTTGTTAGAAATACTGCATGTTCTATGCTTCCCCTAATTAAGAAAATAGTGCTTGCAGTATTCCTTTCCCCACGATACCTGTCCTGGGCAATCAAATAACAGTAAATGGGAGAGAGGGTGTGTGTGAAGACTTCCTTGTCGTCTTCTAGCATCGTCATCAATCAAAACATGTATAAGCCTGAACACGCCTCACTAGATGAGAGATGGAAGGCATGTCAGTACTCCACCTGCTATCCCTGATCAAGGTACCCAAAACAACTGGGCTCAGGGGAACTGTGCATCTCCCCAGGTGGCTTCCTTTAGAATAACTCCAGCCTTATCACAGTCATATAAAAGCAAATATATAACTCCCAGTTTTGGGGAAAAAGAAGAAAAGCAAATGATTCATTCAACAACTATTAACCCACAAGCAAGAAAAAGTTAAAGGTGATCGTGATTATTAAATAAGTCCAGTTTTTAAAGCCTGAGCACAATCCAGACTTGATTATTAAATCTGAGTCTTACTTGGCTTCTTACCTCAGTTTCTCTGACAAATTATCCTCAGCAAGTGAAATTTGAAAATGTTATTTAGAATTACTGCTACATATTTATTCACTGCACTCATTCTAAAAATAGAGTGGACATGCACAGATATCTGGATGGGGATTTAGACGAATAATCAGATATCATTTTTGTGGTTTAAAAAGTGCTAGTCGTTTAAACATGGAAAATGGCAATCCTCCTAGAACTGCCTTGCTGCAAATGTTACAAGATGTTCCCAGCTGCTCTATAAGAGAATCTTTCAAAAGATAACAATTCCTGCAGTTGACAAGTAAATGGATATATGCCATTTCAGAGTAATTTATTTCAAAATGCAGTTACTCAGAAAGCCCTCCTCAGCTCACTGAGGATGCTGACCCAGTAATGTGACAAGTTAGACAGGATTCACCCATAACTACACCAAATGAACTGAAATGGAGATTCTGGAAGATCCAATGAAACCCTTTATACAGTACATATTTGATTTCAGGGCCACTTAACCAGAAGTTTATGCAATACGTAGGGGAGTCATGTTGCCATGTTTAAAAACTAAATAAAAGTACTGCTGTATACAAGGATCTCTTGCTCCTGCTTTTCAGGATTGAGGTTTCTGACCGGGCCAGGAGTCAAAATGTTTGTTGAATGATTTTGAATAATGCTAAATAACATTTTCAAATGCTGTTTGATGGCAATAGTTTGTCAAAGACAAACTGAGGTAAGAAATAGAATAAGAGTCTGTTTCACAACCAAACCATTTCACTCATTCCTCATAATATTTAATGGTACATGACAAAATTATTATACCTTGTAATAATGGCTGAAGGACAACATAAAGCATTCCCATGCAAGCATAACTCAGATGTAATTTACTGTCCTCCCTAATCCTGATTCCTTATTTTGCTGCACAACTACCAATGACTTTATCCCATTGTGGTCCACCATGGGTAACCCCCCCAGCCCTTCTTCCCACGCTACCACTTCGGCTGCTACTGCAGCTTTCCCAGAATGATTAGGCTCCCAATAAACCACCTAGCAGTTGTTTGGTGGGCTATGGGAGTCCAACTGCTCTGGGGAAGAGGGCACATGGGGGTGACTCTCCTCACATGCCTTCTTCCCCAGCACCAGCAGGCTCACGATGGCCCTTGAAACAGGTGTTTGGCAAGCTATGGGGAGCCAAATCATGCCGGCAAAGAGGAGGTGAGGGAACGATCTGACGGGCACCTTCATTCCCAGCACAATTGCACTGCTGGAGCCCAATTGTACTGTGAAAGAAGGTGTGCGGGGATGAGTCTCCCCATGTACACTCTTTTCCAGTATGACTGTGCTCCCTACGGCCCAATTGTGCTGGGGATGAATGTGCATTAAGTAGATTAATCCCCACACACCCTCTTCCCAATAGCTCACCAAACACCTGTCTGAAGCCCGCTGCTGCTAGGGAGGGACATGGGAGGAGAGCAGGCCCCGCATGCCCTCTTCTCCAGAACAAGTGCACTCCCAATAGCCCACTAAACTGTTTGGTGGACTGTTGGAAGCACAATTTAAATGGGGAAGATACATGGCATAATACACGGTCTTCTCTGTTTAAATGGTCTGGTTCCCCACCAGCTGACTGGTGTGGGGGAGAGGTGCAAAGTCCCCTCAGCATGCAGGAAGGGGAGGTGTAAACTTCCCCATCCTGGCCCGCTGAGATGGAGAGGAAATCCGTGTGCA
The DNA here is from genome assembly GCF_057233095.1 of Heloderma suspectum. NCBI lineage: Eukaryota > Metazoa > Chordata > Lepidosauria > Squamata > Helodermatidae > Heloderma > Heloderma suspectum. Next base: position 104,363,307 of record NC_139459.1, read on the forward strand.
TGAGTGTGTGTTTGCATGCACACAAGTGTGCATGTGTGCGAGAGAGAGATTGAGACAGAGAGAGGGGGGGGGAGAATGCATGAGTGTATGTAAGTATGCATGGTGTGCATGCACTGGTACAGCCCGTGACCTACTGCCCATCCCAACTGTTTTGTCCCTTGGGGACAAAACAATTGCCCACCAACTGTTGCATAGTTGTGCTATGCAATCAAAAATATTTTTTTTGTTATATTAATATCCTAAACTTCACCCCAGGGCAGAGATCCCCAACATGGCGCCCCCTGTGTTTTTTTTAATATATACATACATGAATTTGTATATATGCATAGCAATGAATATATATGAAATGCATGAAACTTTCTAGACTTCAACAAAAGCGCACCAAATATCCAAATAACTATCTATTTGAAGGTGGTGTCTATATGCCACCCATTAAAATATTGAATCCGTGTAAGGTCCTCAATCCATTGCATTACAAGAGGTAAGAGTTTATCCTTCCAATGTTGTAATATGAGTCTTTTAGCTGTCAAAAGGGCGCGGAGAAGCAACTCACACTAACCATTTGTTAATTTCCATGAAGCAGGTAAATAATTTAAAAGAGCATGTACATCAGTGAATATTAAAAACTGTTCCAGTACAAAATTTATCTGTGTAATAACCTCCTCCCAAAAAGATGCTACTGGACTTTGCCAAAACATATGTTTAAAAGAAGCATTCACTGTATTGCAACTGCCAGCAATTAGCCAAATTAGACAAACCCTTATTAAAGAGACATTGCGGTATCCAATAGACATGAAACAAAAGCTTTTGCTGAATAAGATGCAGCCTAAGATCCATAGATGTGACAGGAACAAGCCAAAGTGGTGATCTACTGATAAGGCATTTTGTGGTGGTAGTGTGAGAAACAGCAGTTTTTCAAATTCCCAAATGTGCCCATGATTCCAAAACGGTTGGGGACCCCTGCCCCCTAGAATGGCATACTTAATTCCATCTCCTCCTTCATCTGTTTAGAAAAGACTGTCTCATTAAAGGCTAAAACCTGTTCTCATAGTTATATGAGCATTCCTGCTGATTTCAAGGTGAGAAGATTCTGGAAACATAAAATGTATAAAGTATTTAAAAAAGCATAATAGTATGAAACTATGACATAGTATTACTTCAGGACATTATTTCTTTCCAGATAAAGATATTCCAATTATCTGAGAGACCCATGGGTAAAGCATCTAACTAGTGAAGTTATCAGGACTATTTGTTATATACTAAAGATACTGCACTCCACCCCTACACACACACACACACACACAGAGCAATCAAATAGCAGGAAGCTGAAAAAGATGCTAAATGCTTACTAGAATGGTTCATTTGGTGATACTCTACCTTTGTTTCTGCTGCATGGGTTGCTGTCTCATAGCCATATATTGCATGTCCTCTTGTAGCCGATTAAGAGGAGAGTCTGGCTTGACACGAATCCCATAATAGTGATATTTGGAGTTCCCCCTTTGGAAAAAACAACCATTAAAAATAAAGGAATGCATACTACATTCTGAAGTTTCTGTGATTCCTCTGGGTTGTTCTCAGTTGTTCTTGAAACCTTGCAAATTTCAGAATTAAATGCTGTCTTATACTAGTATAAGGGTACTTCCGGATGAACAGCTCCTACCATCATCAGTCAGAAAGCATTGTGCAACTATTCTATCTTTCTCTCCTTAACCTTTTTGTGTGTGTGTTAAGAAAGAACATGGAAGAAGCTGTGAAAAAACACAGGAGGATTACAAATGGAATACAAGGATGTCTGCCCTCCCCCTTATAAAATTCCATGTTTGAGGCAGGGCAATTGCACCCAAACAGCCTCATCTGGAAGAACCCAAAGTCCGGCTGCTTAACTATGGACTGTGTAAGTATACACTGATGTAGCCACGTTAGTCCCAGCAGAATGAGAAGCTAGCCGTATCTTAGATTTTCAGTTGGTAACAACTGCAAGTATTTTATGATCATTTCACATACTGGCCTGTTCACAAGGTTTTCACCCTTCAAAGAAAAAATGTCCCCAACACGGGACTGTGGATGGTTGTAATGATTAAGGAACTTAAGGGCTCTATGCTAAATCTAAGTCTGCTAAATCTCATAAAGTCAACAGAGTATGCAGGACTGTAGCCAGTTACTATTAGTTAAAAAATTATTAATTGTAATTCTTAAGGGCAGTATCCAAAACTCCTCATGTGCTAGTGGAACCCACCACCAGTGCAGCTGGAAACTAGTTGCTTCCTAAGGCAACCGGAACCAACATGAAGTGCTAGTTCCTAGAACAGAGCAGGTAAGTGGAGCTCTCAAGAGGGAGCTCCACTGACCTGTACCATTCCGGAACCAAGCATTTCGGATTGTTTCCGGGTTGTTCTAAGAAGTGTTTCTTGTTGTGCCAGAAGTGCGTCCTGCTAGCACAACATAATCAGTAGATGTACATGGGCAGCATTGGATATAGCCCCAAGCTTTGAACTAGGCACTGTAGAGATTTCCTTTAAGGACAACAACTTAAGTTCAAAAGGAATTTTGTCACGCTGAGCAAAAAGTTCAGCATAAGTAATAAGTAGCTTATATCCATCATCATTATTTTATAGTACATAAGAACATAACAGCCATGCTGGATCAGACCAAAGGTCCATCTAGTCCAGCATTCTGTTCACACAGTGGCCAACCAGCTGTTGACCAGGAACCCACAAGCAGGACACGAGCGCAACAGCACCCTCCCACCCATGTTGCCTAGCAACTGGTGTATATAGGCTCACTGCCTCTGGTACTGGAGGCAGCACATAGCCATCAAGACTAGTAGCCATTGATAGCTTTTTCCTCCAGGAATTTGTCCAACCCCCTTTTAAAGCCATCCAAGTGGGTGGCCATCACTACATCCTGGGGTAGTGAATTCCGTAGTTTAACTATGTGCTGTGTGAAGAAGTCCTTCCTTTTATCTGCCCTGAATCTCCCACCAATAAGCTTTGTAGGATGACCCCGGGTTCTAGTATTTTGTTTGTTCACATTCAAAATGCTATTGGTTTTATCCATATAATGGCATTTGGAACATTTATTGCATAGTAGATCAATATGTGAAGCTCCCTTGTATTCTGAAATACTTGTTACCTGGGCTTTTAATGTTTATTGCATAGGGTGAATCTACAAATCTCTCACCTTTGTTTCAAGGAGTACTTGTGTTCTTGATCTAAGGAACTTTCCTCTAATAACTGGTTTGAAAAGAGACAGTTTGACTGAGAAAAAGGAGGGAAAACGTTTGGAAAAAAATGACAAAGGAATTTGTCCGTATCTAACATCAACCTCATTTGTTAAATGATGCATCTTCAGAATTGGAATGGGAGATATAGCCTGCAGGTACTAACTAATATATTTACATCTTAAGATATGATAGAAACTAACTGTTGCTTTGCCAATATTTTATACATCATTATTAAAGGGAAAAGCGCTTAATACATATTTTAATGTACTGTGTCTAAAGTTTATTTAGAGTAACGAACTATCTTTGTGTTTACAGTAGTACACTTTAATGGAAAACAAGCAGAACCTAGAACAAGATGTTCCAGGTATATCCTCACCCTTCTTCCTGGTATATCCTCATGCTCAAACAAGAGTGCTCCTGTTTAGGGTTCCAGCCAGTCAGCCATGCCCTCTTATGGGATACTATAAGCTAGGGATGCAGATCCTCCAGCCCACAGGCCTAATTTGGCCCGTGGGAGATCCAAATCCAGCCCACACAGCCTCTTAGGGTTTCTCCAGGGGCTGGGGCTTAGGCTCCAAGCTCTACCCCTGGAGAAATCCCCATGGAGGGCATCTCCCTGCTGCTGTCACCAATCTGAGATCAGAAATAATAGTAGGGACTTTCACTGAGCTATCCACTACAACCCCAAGACCGCTTTCTTGGTCAGTTACTACCAGCTAAGACTACTTGGGATAGTTGCCCCCTTTTGCTGTTTGTTTTTCTGTACTTCTCCAAACCTTGGGGCTTCCCTGAGCATGCTGATACCTCTCTCTTGTTCCTCAGTGTCCCTGTTTCAGCTCTATACCTGATGACACAGGGGCACTGAGTGTGCTATTAGAAGGAATTATTCCCCCTCCCATTCTCAGAACTTTGTTTGCTTACACCAACCTGGTTCCCAATCTTCTGGTCCGTAGGCCCATGAAAATTGACCTTATTAGTTTTCCAAAAGAGGCAGCGTTGACTGGGTCCAATTTATGCTCCTGACAGTGTCTCAAGTAATGGTTGTAGAGGGTACTTCTGGGGAGACTAACTCCTTCTGCTGTTTCATAGTTGTCTAAAAGCCACTGGAGCTATTTCGGTTTGGGAACAAAGAAGAAAAATGAACTCAACACAACTTCACAGAACAGTTATGCCTTCAGCAGATATGAGATAACATGAATACTAAAATAGTTTTTAATGTTTAGGTAGCTACAACTTTTTCCAATTCCAGTTAATTCTCTACAGGCAATTATAGGGAAATAGCAGCACTCATAAGCATGCAACCTCAAGCAAACTAATTACATTGGGAAAATAACAACAGATTGATTTAATGTGTCCTGGTATATACTTTGAGGTAAAATGTTAGCAATTACAAGAATATAAGCAATACTGAAAGTAATTCACACAAAAAGAAACTATTCTTATGAAATGATGGTAACACTACGCCATGCTTCTGTATTACTGGACTGCCAAGCTTAACATTATTACAGTATATACAAACATAAAAGCTGAAAACTAGAGATCAAATCATGCCCCTGGCAAGGACCAGAAGAGTGGTATATTCAATTTCACTTAAATATTTTGACCCTATGAAACTATTTTCTTTTAGGTTATTTTATCTGGGATTTAAATGTGAAACCAGGTAGGAAAACATTTATATGAGCATCAATATATCTATCCTAAAGGGCTTTTTTTTTTTTTTTACATACTTGCAATATATACAGAACAGGTTGCACTTATCATGAGAGAAACAAAATCTCTAGTTCTATAAAATCAAATCATTTTAGCTTCTGTTACGGTTTTAATAAAATAAACATTTAGAAAATAAAACACACACATATTTGAATGATACGCTTATATATAGGCCTACAAGGGGCTTTAATAGGAAATGGCTTGTATTTAGTTTTTACCTTTAAAACTTGGGGCAGTAACCAATGAAGCATTTACACCCCTGCTGATTCTGTTGCACCCCGCCAATTCCCTTCTGCAAGTGAAGCCCACTGCTTGCAGAATGGAGATTTAGCACTTCTGTGGGCAACCAGAAACAAGCAAAACTTCTCATTTCTGGAATGGGATAGGTCAGCAGAGCTCACATAAGGGAGCTCCGCTGACCTGTCCCAATCTAGAAACAAGCGTTTCCGCTCATTTCAGGGATTCCTCTAGGAAGCATTAAATCTCTGTTCTGCAAGTGGCGGGTCCCACTTGCACAACGGAACTGGAAGGACCCACCACTTGCACAGAAGAATCAGTGGGGTGCAAGAGAATTGGCAGCGGCATTTAAAATTTCCACATTTAGAATAAGGAACACATTTTCCAGAAATGTATGCTGAATTCATCAAGCATCAATAGGCCCAAATATAAAGGCTTTTAAACCACCTCCATGGGTGAAATCCAGTGAAGGTTTTCATCTGATGGAACTGCTTTGGTCAGTGGAACTGGGAGGGGAATGCAGGATTCCACTCCTCCATGCAGCTCCCCACACAGCCTTAGAATCTGCTCTAGATGGTTGTGGAACCTTCCTGAGCAGATCTGGAAGGGGGGACAGGGGCTACAGGAGAGAGGAAAAAAGTCTCGTCAGGTGAGCAGAAGGCTGCTCGTGCAACACTGGATTCTGCCTCGAATCAGCTATTCCATGGACTTTATGAAAATCCATGTTCAATCTGAAATAAGCAACAGAATTCAATATTTATATGTATGAAATAAAGCTTCAGATACCACCAAACTTTTAAAAAAAGTTAATATAAACAAGAGTGAAGTATTTCATGAAACATAAAATACTCGAACAGTTACATAGGAAGATTTTGATAAACTCTCTGTACAACCAGGCAGAAAAAGGAGAAGATACAACTAGTCATAATATAAAGTATGGCTGACAAACAAAAACTGAACTGTTAAAGATACCAACTAGATATCAACAAGAATTATGGATTCTGAGGTCACCTTTATGTCACACTTTTAATTCTACTGGTCATGATTTATACATTTCTAAAGTTACAATTTAAATTTGTCAGCAGTGAACCAAAAACAAATTAGAGTTACATACAGCAGTGCCCAAGAGACTGAGCTGTGAAAGAGGAAGACCCCAGTTCAAATCTTGTCTGTCATAAACTCACTGGGTGGTCTTAGAGTAACCATTATTTATCAACTTCAGTGTCTGGGTTTGGACCACCACGGGGGTAAAAGAAGCCATCATGGCTTTTCCGCCTGCCCCTACATATGCTGCAAGCACAACCATAATTTGCATGTTCACCCGCACTGCAGCGCAGGTTGCCATGTCATTCAAATCTGGTGCGCAGCAGGGGTAGCTTCGTACTCACCCTACAACCCACGACTTTCAGTGGGGGTTGTAGGGTGTGTATGAAGCCACCGCTGCTGAGCCCCAAGTTCAGACAATGCGACAATCCGCACTGCAACCCAGGTAATTATGCAAATTACGGTCACATGCATGGCACATATGGGGGGAGAAGCCACAAAGGCTTCTTTTACCCCGTGATCACCCAACCCTCCCCCCCACAGTGCCTGTCTCCCCAATCTGCAATATGGAGGAAAAAAATGAGAGGATCTTTATTAAAGGGATAAATTCATATGGCACTTGTATCTAGTCATTTTATCTGGATGAAGGTAGCATCTTGAGCGCCTTGAGGGCTGCCTGATCTAGGATCTGCATTGTGCCTACCCAGTATACAGAAGTTTGGAAGATGGCATATCAAAGACAGTTTCTGTTTAGATATTCCCAGCAACTTTTGAACACTGGAAAAAATCTTGACTGGAGGGCCAAAAATAGGCCAATGTTTCTAAAACTTCCCTTGACTGCTCCACACTTTACTTCTACACTCCAAAGGGTTTAGAGTTAAGAACTACACACCACCAGATAAGCCTCCATGCATTGTTTCTACAGGAGTCACTGTTCTAGGCATTCCTCCTGATTGGAAGGAGGCAAGTCCAGAGTAACAGTTCATGCAGAGAAGCAGGAAACTCAACGGAAGGCAGGCAATTCTGCTGCATCTCTGCTTTGGGCGTGCCTGAATGATTCAATCACATTCACTGAAGAGATGGGATAGAAATATCATCCCTAGTAGAGACTTGGCAGGAAGGAGGAAAAAAGTGTGCAGTGAATAATGCACAGATGCAGAAGAAAGCCTCTGTGGGTAGATATTTAATTATTGCAATAATTTATTTTGCACAGCACACTAGGAGTTGTCTTGCTGCATAGTTTCGGAATCACTGTGCTAGCTTTTCCATCTCCTGTTCCACTGGAAGGGGTGGGGGGAAATAATATGTTCTACTGGTGTTTGGGCCTCTGACATTGTTAGCGTTATAATAGATATTTTATATTCTTTTTTGGATGTTCAAGCACATTTCAAGCCCACAGTGGGAAGGGGAACACTTAGCTAGGTGAAAACAGGGACACATTTATTAACACATTTCCAAACATTTTGGTGCAGAAACAGCAAGAATTCGGGGCTGTAGCAATCAACCCATCCATTGGAGATCTACTGAGAGGATGAATAATATAAACATTTCAGGGATCCCCGAGGTACAGTGCCTTTTGAGCTGAAAATTCACTGCAGTCATCAGACCAGTTTGGATACCAAAAGCCCCAAGATTTCATAAGGAAGCCTCGAGTAGTGCTGAACCTTCTTACTCTCTTAATATCAGTGTCCCTAGGCAATACAAAAGTACTTAATGCAACAAATATCCAGCGATTAAAACATTTCAATTGCTAGTACTGCTATGAAGGCAACCGAGGCCACTAAGGTAAAACAGCCCTGGTATAAACTTTACTGCCATCCCTGTCAATCAGTAGCCACTAAGTCCATAATGAGACAGTTATGCAGGAATCCGTAAACCATGGGGCGGGCAGATGAGAAGTCACACAGGTAAAGAGGGCGGGCATGTCTTCTTAAAAGGTATGGGATGGACTGAAGAAGAGGAGACTCCCCTTCAGCCGTCATGCCTTGTACCTTTTGCCCCTGCCAATACAGCAATTCAACATTAGCCAGGTGGATGAAACAAAATGAAAGGTGCTGGTGGTGAGCAATTAATGTGCTTATCACAAGTGGTGCTTACCCAGGCTACCCACCCTCTGGCTTCCCCTGGTGTCAGGCAGCATTAGGCCCATCCTCAAAATACAGGAGCAGATGCTCCTGAAAGGCTACTAATGAATTTGCATTTGAGTTCAAATTTCACCTCAGCCAAGAACTAGTATCAAAATGGAAAAGGCTATGCTACGCTAACCTATACTTCAAAACTCAAAATTGATTTTCATTGAGGCAGGGTTCATTTTTGTTGTTTCACTGAAGTGCGTAAAACAATGTATTATTTTACTTTAGCTCACTTACACAATGTCATTTTCAAATATCACATATTCACAAATGTCTCTCAAAGTAGTTATTTACCATTATGAACATACAATCTATGATAATGCATCTGGGGAAATGGTAACTTTTACCTTGGTGTATTAAACACATTTATTTCACTAACTAACTAAAATAAGTATACCTGAGGAAAGAAACCAAAACTATCATAGCTTTCAATCTTTGCACTTAACTTATAATTGATCAGGATAGATTAAAGAAGATATGCTATTGCTATTTATCCCAAAGGGAAACACTGAATAGCAATTACAAAAACTATACACATTTCTCAATTACATTATAAACGTAGCATTTGGGTTCCCCCCCCCCCCCAGATGGATTATATACTACTTAGATTAATTTTAAATGCATTCTGCTAATAAACTTTACTTCTGACAGAAGGTAACTTCAATTTCAGTAGCTATTGTTGACAGAGCACAGTCCAAGTTAAGAACAAAAACAAGATATGTGTTTTAGGATAGACATATTTCACTGATGAAAAATCCTTAGTTTTGGATTATAAAATGAAAAGAAGTCTGTTCTAGGCCACACACCATTTTAAGCTGAAAAAAATCAACATGTTTGGGACCATGGACAATCAAGGATGAGTATACATACAGCTCTTTTGCACAGTGATGGATGCTAACAGTGACTGGACAAACTTGGCCCTGCCTTTGAGACAAGTAGGAGGTGATGCCTCTCTGGTAAACAACAAATATACCAGCACAAATTCATGCAGGATAGGTTTATCAGTGCTCATTAGCATTACAGCTATTTATCTGTAACTTCCATGCTCAGATGCATATACCTCTGAATATCAGATGCTGGGTACAAACAGGGGATGGACATTAAAGTAATGAAAAAGTCACAGAAAGGAGGAAGCATCAACATTCAGCCCTATATAGAAATCATTTTAAAGAAAATGTAAGTTAACAACGTTATGATCATGTCCTTAACAAGTGTAAAGTTTTGCTATTAAAATGCCATACACCCATAAAGTGTTAAGCAATAGCATTGTAATTCATTACTTGAAACCTGTTACAAAAAGCATTTGAATTGAAGTTTTAGCCAAATATCGTTATTATATGCAAAAATACATAACAATCCCATCAATTTACCACACTCCCCACCCTGTTTCAACCTCATCCTTCTGCTCCACCTCTCTCACAAACTGATAATTACCATACATGGAAAAGGGGGGGGGGAGTGAGATGAGCACAGAACACTACAGTACAGAGATTCCACTTTAAAAGCTTAAAGAACTCTGCCCAAATTAAACTACTAAACTTAGTGCTGGTGTTCCATCTATTGAATGTTGCCCTTCTTTAACTGCTAAGTCTAAGGGTTCTCTGTATTCCAAAGTGTTTCTCAGGTGGGGCGTGGCTAAGACTTCTAGATCCATCAATGAATGATGGAATTATGGTGTGTGGCTGGGTGAGTGGGGAATCAAGTATTTGATTTCTTACATGTTGCACTTTCAGTAAAAATAAACCCATAGAAGTAAAAAAAATAACTATTGTTTTACTAATAAACATGGCATCTTCCTCATATAGCCTATTGGTCCATTTTTCTGGTAAGAATTGATAAAATTAAAAGAATACAATGAAAGATAGTAATACTCAAGTGAAATTAGAAGAATGAATTCATAAACCATGAGGAATATATAAACAATGGCATGGCATGTTAGGCATACTGCCAGCCATCCTGTAGTTCTCTTTTGAAGAGTAGTATTTCAGTGTGTTTCTATATCAAATCCATGGAAATAATCACACCGTTAATTTAATTTTCTGATTAAATGGCTGATAAATAAGGCTATCGACTTCTCCGTGTGGTATTTAATTTAGCAAATGTATAATGTTTCCCTTTGAAAAATGTCTAAAAGTAATCAAAGATATATGTAAAATTAATCAGATTGTTTCTTTTTTTGAGTTGACTGAATCCTCTGCTTTATTTTCTATGAAGAAACATTCACATAATTTTCTGCTGGACCACTAGTTTCTATAAGGCAGGGGTGGGAAACTTGTCGCCCTCCAGATGTTTAGGCCTTCAGTCCCCATCATCCCTTCCTCACCATTACCTATGCTGGCTAGGGCTGATGGGAACTGTAGGCCAAAATATTTGGATGGCTACAAGGGGAAATATCTGGTATAAGGGCCATGCTATAATAAAACTGAACTTTATAAAGCACCTTGCTTTTAAAAAATGCCTTGACTTTGCTTTCCCAGAAAATAGAGCAAAACACAAAGTATAATTACTTTAGGCAAGCCTGTTCTTTGATAAAAAGCAATAAGGAAAAGACCAAATAATATAATATTCATGAGATTTACCAGCACATTTCAGGAAAGGTGCTGGCAAATCACTAACGCTGTGAATGGATTTGTGGTGGTGGTGGTGGTGGTTAGTGGATAATCAGAAATTTAATTTTAAAACTTCATTCTTTAGGCTTATTTCCACATATATGTCAGAATTACATTTACACAGTTTTGCGTATTTTAAGGTATTTTTCCATGCAGAACCAAGTTAGAAAAACATTATTTTAATGTCTAAATCTCAAATGTATAGGGTTTGCAATTTTAAGAATAATGAGGTGGCATAAAGGCCCAAACATTATTCACAGATTTTTGAATACGGACAATTTGCGGGGGTGGTGGTGATTGAGCAAGCACTAGGGTATGAAAACAGCACTTAGATTGTTAAAAACAACAACACTAGACCTACTCAGAATGTAGTATGTTTTTGCGCATACAGAAACTACAATCATGAACCAAGCCCTCTCCCCTCCTTGGACACCAATACCAGTACGCTGTGCTCAATTCTGCACTCAGTGGCATGAGAATTTACCAAATCTTAGGCTCCAAAAATTGGAGTAGTTCACCAATGCATTTCTCCATGAAGAAACAGGATTCTTGTACTGCAGAAAGCAGTGCATATATACAGCAAAGGAAATGCACTTTTCTATATCTGTGGCCTTTGTACAGTGACTTCTCTCAATTTTGACTGATCAGCTTAATGTGTCACAATTCATTACAATGGTAACTTATATTTTATGGGATGGATCCCAACTGAGTTGTGCTTACAGCAGAGCCACTGAAATCAATGGCTTGAATTCAGCATTTGTCTCCCACCGTTGGAAGGGCTCCTTCTTTCCATGAAAGGCTTCTGATCCAGTGGAGCATTTCCTATGGCAGAAAAGGAGAGGGGCAATCTTCACCAATTCACCCCTCCCCCTGTAGTTCTTACGACCCCTGAAAACCTGCTCCAGAACCCTGGGAGATCCCCTAGAATAGTGTGGGAGGTGGTGCTGGGAGCTACTGAAGGAAGAGGGATAGGCAAAAATAGAGTAGCATTCTGTTGTGCCTGTGAGACCCACCACTTGTGCAACAAGGCTTCTGTAGTTCTAAAAAATCTGAAATAAGTGAAAAAGCTCATTTCTGAAACAGGGCTGGGCTGTGGAGCTCGCAGTAGGGACGTTCACTGACTTGTCCTGATCCAGAAACAAGTGTTTCCACTAGTTTCCAGGATTATCTTTAAAACCACAAAAATGTGTTGTGAAAGCAGTGGGTCCCATGAGCGCAATGGAACCAGTGGAGACAGAATGGCCCCACTGGATACTGCCCACAGTCTCCTCTGTTTTCCACCAGCCAGAACGTCCTTCTTCTGCTGGCGGTGGCGGATCCTGGATCCAACCCAATAATTATACTGCTTTTTGCTGTCATTTTATTAAGTTGTTCTTATTTAAAACTAACAAAACATTTGTCATTTTGAGGGGCAGGCTGTGTGTAAAAGCAGTGCTATATATTGCAAGGACCCTTGAATGGTGTTCTGTGCAGACACACATTTGTACCTGTTATAGAATTCCTGTCAAAGGGGCCCTGGTGACCCACCGTCAGGGTTGGAAGGGCTTTGCCCCACTGCAACAGTATTACCACTTTGTCTGTATAGTAGCAAAAGGTAACTTACACAGGAGTGAATAAAGAGAAGTACGCAGACAGATGAACGGAACGGAGACCAAACCTGCTTCCTTCCTCTTGTGATTTCGGCCTTTGAAAATCAGGTCTGCTCCTATCTATACATTTCTATACCTTCACCTGGATGGTCACATCCTGGATTCCATTTCTTTATCATACTAGAGTATGATGGAATTTGAGGAACTGGTTTTATATAGATATAGATGAAGTAATTAAATTGTTTCTTTGCTTTTAAAAACCCATTTTGTCATAATTATGACTGCTTGTTGCTTATCAAATGATAACAGAATACACATTTTTTAACAGTATGATGAAGCCCATGTTAACTCAGATTTATTATTTTAAAACTGCTTATGGTGGTTTGGGAAACATACAACACCAAGATCAACCATGTAAGAGCTAGGAAATCAAAGAACTCAACCATTTCGGTGCACTGAAACCAAAAAAGATAACAGCAATGAGCTGCTGTGGGAGTATAAAAGTAGAAAAGAAGATTCAGAAGAAAATTTTTTAAAGGGGGAGAAAAACAAAACAAGCATTTAGAAAGCAAGCTAGGCATGCAGAACAAGCAAGGGATTAGTTTACATGAAGAAGAGGGAACTTACATGGCTGTTGAGAAGAGAGCTTCTGTGAGTGGACAGACCATCAGACTTTTGCAGTGTCTCAATCGCCATTTCAATCTGATAATAGATGTCATTAAAAAAAGGGCTCAAGACAAGATAGTAATAAAAGACTGACTACAGAAATTTTGATAGATTGCCCGAAGTTCAAAAGGAAACTTTAGTCCAAAGATAGATATTAATTACAATTTATTGAGGGCATAATCTTCAAATCATTACACCAGCAAATTTTGTATCAACTTCTGCATCTATAAAAACTGAAAGATAAAGTTCTCAGAAAGACCACATCCCCCCATCAGCCTATTCAGGAAAAAGAAAGGAGGACACGATTTATTGCTAAGCCACAATATAAATATTTAAGAATCCTGAGCACTGTATACAATTCGCACAAAATAGATAAGCATACTAGAAAAAAAGTATACAAAAAACTTTAAATACTTAATTTAGGTTACAATCCTATATGCAATTATCTGCGAGTAAGGTTGCAATCTTATGTCCACTTATCTGAGAGTAAGACCCATTGAATTCAATGGGACTTACATCTGAGTAGGCATGTCATAGGACTGCACTATAACCCTCACTGAACTCAGTAAGACTTATTTTCAGGTAAGCATACGGAGGATTGCACTATGACAGTCCAATTTGCGGAATTTTGTATTATGCGCCTCTTGCTTGGCAAGTCTTAAAAAATAACTAAACAAACTGCTGTCATTAGTCTTGTTATTTAAATTGTTGGTAAATCATAATTTATTAATTGGGATAAAACACCTGGCCTTCCCAAGAACAATCTAGGTGAGCAAGAGAACTATACTTAGGTATGCTTAATGTTTTTGCCACAGCAGTTCCCACTATCAAAGAGTCACCCACAGTTCAGTTTAAAAAGTGTTTTGTATCCTTTGTAGTGGGTTCTGAAATAGAACAAAAAAACCCACAAGGCAAATTTCCAGATGTGCATGTAACTCTCCCCCAAGCACACGATTATCTTCTTTGGATCATGGCCTTGTATACACTTCTTATGCAGAATAATTGCATTTGTATTTCTAAATATCTAAAAACAATGGATAAAAAAGGGATAGAAAAAGATTCTCTATATGGAAAATACTATAAAATGAAATATAAAAACAGAAGCATACATCAGAAAAAATCCCTTTAAGCTTTTCAGAGAGAATAAAAAGAACAGGCTACTGTTTTGATTCAGAGAGAAATAAAAAACAGCATGGAATTAATTAGTTGAGAAAAAAACCACCACAGGATAGACAAAAGCGTAAATGTGCTTTTATTTTTCTGAATGGATACTTTTTAGTGAGCATTCTACACTGATTAAATTATGAAGAGACCAAGCAAATGTGTTATTTGTCTGATGGTGTCCAACGATTTTCCCATCTAGCTGAGTCCTATGTACTCTAACAGGTAGAGGTCCTTCCCACCCCTGCTACCAGAGATCCTTTTAACAGGAGATGCCAGGGGTTGAAACTTGAGCATTTATGGATGCAAAGCATGTGCTCTACCACTGAGCTATGGGTTCTCCACATCAGGCACAAAACTTATAAATACATTAAAATGCTTCCCTTAATATACTTTTCTCCGGGAAACACTATTTTACTTATTTACTTAAGATGTTTGCAACTAGCCTCTCAATTAAGAGCTTCCAAAGCATCTAACAAAATATACTAACCGTCTAAAATCAAACCAACATTTTAAAAACACCCCACAAAAACTAACTAGCAGCAATATCAATCGGAAAACCAGAAGCAAGAAAAAGACATAATCAGGACAACCCAAAAGCCTGCTGGAAGAGGACCGCCTTGGCCTAGTGTCTAAAAGCCAGTAAGAAGGAATGAGGTGAACTTTTCTAGATGGATATCCACAGATTCAGTGTCACCACAGAGAAGACATTATCCTGCATGTTGCTACCTGCTATTCTTCAGATAGTGGGGGCACCCATAGTGCCTCCCATGAAGATGGAAAGGTTCACACAGGAAGGTTCATATGAAAGCAGATTGTCCTTAAGGTATGTTGGGCCCAGACAATTAAGGACCTTTAAACTCAAAACCAGCACTCTAAATTGGGCCTGGAAACAAACCGGCAGCCACTGAAGTTGTTGCAAAATTGGTCCATGTCACCTGCAATAATCGATACCCTAGCAGCTGCATCTTGAACCAATCACTATTTTCAGACACTTTTCAAAGACAGCTCCATATAGAGCCCATTAAAGTAGTCTAATCTAGAACCTAAACAGCACCAAGGATTTATATGTTGAATTAACATACTGCTGATTTTTATCTGCGGAAAATCTAAGAAGTTCCAAATTTGAACACATACGGGGATATTCATTAATCTAGGAAGATACATTTGGTTACTTTCCAAAGTTACTTTTATGCATATTATGTAGATCCTGTGTTTTTCTGATGCTCCCCTTTCATCCATCATTTTGTATCGTCCTGGTATTTCCTTCCCTCAAACTGTCAAACTCAAACATGTACTTAAGAATTATATATATACTTAACTTAGATACAATGATACAGAATAACGCTATTTCAAATTGTCATCTGCTGTATAAACTATCCCACTGGGTAGTTGCACTATTTGTAGCCATAATCTCAATATTTTCCATAGCAATTTATTTTCAATAAATAGCAAGAACAACACATGATTTAAAAAATCATGGCTATAATTAGTGGAATATGTTATTAATCATAACAGGACCAGGATTGTTCCATGCTGCCATTATATGAATGAAACTGGACTGAACACACACACACACACCCCACAACCTGCTCTCAGAGACCCAACCAATGCCACATTTATATATTTTGTTAAGGCATACTAATGACAACAGAGAGAGAGAGAGAGACAGAAAGAGAGAGAGAATAAAAAATAAGCCTTCAAGTAAGGTATATATGGCTGTTATGGAAACAATGCATTTACATTTTTCAGTATATTTAATTTTAATATTTAGAACACTGCCAACAATTTCAGAGAGCAAAATTCCTTATGGCTTATAGAAGAACACACCAAGCTGATATCATTAAAATATACTTCTAGTTGTTGCCTGGCCTCTTCTGGCTTTTCCATATCAACCATCAACAAGTGTTGTCTGCCAAAAGGCTCTGAAATTATACAGCCAATTTCTATAGACTTTCAATTTATCATTTTAAAGCCCCCAAATTATGTGTTGACTTCGCATTTTTATTTTATTTAATGTTTATGAAAAATCTCTGTTAATTTTAGAATACAAAATAAGTAAATGTACAGTGGCACCCACTCTCCTCACATGCCTAGCAGCTCTGAAGACCTTAGGATAAAAATCTAAATCCATACGAACAGTGTCTAAGCAGCAGTTCATCAGTGAGGTTACTCACAATATAAATCCTCTTAAACTAGAGAACAATTATTTTAAACTTCAGAGAACAATTTTATTTCCAAGCTTATAGGGAATACTTTAGCCCCAATCTTACAAATTTATTTATGTCTTGGACAAAGGAGGAAAATGTTCTTAAAGCAGACGATAATACAATTACAGAAAATACTGTACTATACTGTAAGTATATAGATGACTTATTTATATTAATCTGGGACAATACATATCTCCCAAGATTTTATTAGTGGATTAATGCCATATCCCTTTGCCTTTGTTTTTATATGATCTCTTGTACCAGTTCTACTCATTACCTAGATTTAGACGCATAATGATGGTGGAAAGTTGGCAGTCAATAATATTAAACCAGCAGAGAGGACTTCCACATGGCATTATGGCAGTTACTACCTTTATATTTCGAAAGGAATTTACATGTGGGACAATTCTTATACACCAAGAGGAAGTGAAGTTCAGAAGTTCATTTTATGGTCCAATAAGAACATTTTTCAAGACTGTTATTACTAAAAGGGTTTCCACAGTGTGCGATCCGTGCCACATATGTTAAAGCTAATTCTACAGGTTGGGTGAGGTCTTCAAGGATATGAGGCATCAATAGAATAATCTGCAGGCAATCCTCTGGCATTTGAGTTTAAGAGGATTTTGTAGCAATGGAAGTTACACAATGATGATGGTTTAATCCCACTGGGGTATAGAGACTGGAGTTCTGCTTATTGCTGGGGGGGGGGGGTTCCACGAACACTCATAACTTGTTTCAGCATTCACTTTAGTTATGAGATCAGTTACATGTCAAGGAGTTCACTGAGTAGTCAGTCTTTTTATGTTAGATTAATTTCTACAACATTCTATGTGTTTGCTACTTGTTATAGAACCATACTGCAATATACTCTAACCATATTCCAACTCAGTCTTTTAATTTTATATCATAATGTAATATATAACAAGATAAACCTATAATGAGGTTTTTTAAATAATATGATGAATCACACTATGTATTTCTCTCTTTTTGAAGTGATTCCTTAATATCACAACCTTTCTGACACCACAGCAGGTAAACCAGTGGCATTTCTGGTTCCTCTGTCAACTAAACCTCCTGTGACATCCTCATTGCTAAACAGCGGTCTCAAACCCTTTCTAAACATTTTATGAACTTTAAGACACCTGCTGCCCACATTAATATCTTTGGAAAGCATTTAATGCAGCAATAATAACAGTAATTTACATATCCTAATCCCTTCTAAGCAAGTCTAAGTAGAAAGTGTGTGTGTGTGTGGGGGGGGAACAGAGAGACTTAAGTTAGCTTTGAAAGATTAGTTTTGTTAAAGAGTTATCCAAATTCATACAGACTAAAATGGCTGAAAACCTACAGGTAGCATTACATGGCTTGCCCACATCCAATCTTTCAATGTAAAATGGGACAACTATACTATTAAGTTTCCAGATCTCCGGAAATAATGTTCCCTTAATAATCTGCTGTTCTAAACTAGTACATGCAAAGTTACAAATAAATCTTTTGTTTCCCAAGGCTTGACAATAAAAGGCTACAATGGCCAGTCATGTTTGTTTAGGACTTCCAATATTTTTCCTTTGACAGAATAATATTGAATATGCCTGTCATATTGACTTTACATTTTCTTGCAATACTCACCTTCTACTTAGATAACCCTTTGGGGCTTTGTATTAGAGCACTTACAACTGAATAAATGTGTCAATGACCTATTCCTGCCATTCCTCTATATTTCCTTTTCCTTAAAAAATAAAATCTTTTTTTCCAGATCATCTTATGTTAAAAATGCACAGAATTATTTTAGAGAATATGCATGATTATCCAAATGGGAGAGTGAAAATAATGCTGTTAATACATATGCACAATATGTGGAAAAATTTCAAAAAGACCATTAGTCGCAGATTGGGGGTGGGATTTTCAACGCAACACTACAGGGGCGGGGGGAGGGGAAACTGAGGCAGAGAAAAGACAGGTTGCTTACCTGTAACTGTAGTTCTTCAAGTGGTCATCTGTGCATTCACACATGTAGGCTCTGCGCCTGCGCAGAGACCTGTTCAGGAAATTTCCAAGCTGAGCAAGTTTTGACAGGAACCCCTCCCCCACCGTCCATATGATATAACTCCCGGGTTCCTGCCTTCCCCTCAGTTCCTTAAGACTGCAAAAGCAGTCTCAAGTCCAGGGAGAAAAAAATATCTCGGCACCAATAAGAGATGACATTGACACTGAAGTGGGGATGGTGGAAGGGTTATGTGAATGCACAGATGACCACTCGAAGAACTACAGTTACAGGTAAGCAACCTGTCTTTCTTCTTCGTGGTCTCTGTGCATCACACATATGGGCGAATAACAAGCTGACTTACCGGAGGTGGGTCAGTGTCTCACTGCAGTACCAACGAGAGCACAGCCCTGCCAAAGGCACAGTCTGTTTGAGCCTGAACATCTAGCCTATAGTGCCTTATAAAGGTAGAGGGTTTAAATCAGGTAGCTGCCTTGCACAGATCCACCAGAGGCACCCGTCTTGTAAAGGCTGTAGAAGTCACCACTCCCCATGTCAAGTGCGCTCAGATCTGAGGTGGTAGGTCTCTTCGCGAGATTTGGTTCACTAACCAAATAGTCTGTATAATCCAGGATGCTAGTCTCTGGGAGGATATTGGTATGCCCTTACTATGCCCTCCATAGCATATGAATAGATGCTGCGACTTACAGAAAGACTCAGTCTTTGATTTATAAAAAGCCAGGGCTCTTCGGACATCTAGGGAATGTAATCTCTTCTCCAAGTCTGAAGTTGGAGAAGGAAAGAAGGAAGGCAATATGACTGGTTGATTTACGTGGAAGTCAGTCACCACCTTCGGGAGAAAGGCTATGTCCAGCCTAAGTATTACCTTTTCCTTGTGTAAAATGGTATAAGGAGAGTCTATACATAACGCAGAAAGCTCACTCGCTCTCCTTGAGGTTGTAATCACTACCAAAAGGCAACCTTCCAAGAGAGTAGTCTCAAGTCTATGGTAGCGAGAGGTTTGAATGGGACCGAAGTTAGACTGTTAAGCACCAGTGATATGTCCCATTGAGGAATGAAGTCTCTCATAGGAGGGGCCAACTTCCTAAGTCCCTGTAGAAATTGCTTGCATAAGGGGTGGCTGAAAATCGAACACCCCTCTATGTTGCTTCTCACTGCAGATAGTGCTGCGGTATATATTCTTATAGAGGAATATTTCAGGCCTCTACTATATAATTGTTGAAGGAACATAGAATATCCGTAAGTGAACAGTTAGGATCACAAGTGTTTACAGCCGCAACTTAACAAAAGAAGCCCATTTGGTAGGAACGGCGTGTCGACGGCGTTCTCGCCGCAACTACTGTAATATTATCTGTACATTTGCTGATATCAATGGAGAGCAGTCTCTGGACACCAAATCCTCCACGCCGTGAGCTTCAGAGATCGGGGTGATGAACCTGACCTTGGTCCCAAGAAATTAGGTCGTCTACTTGTGGAAGCAGCAGACAATGTTCCTCCGCCAGGTCCGTCAGTATTTTGAACCAAGGTTGTCTCGGCCACCATGGGGCAATTAGGATGCAATTTGTGGTGTCCTCTCTAATTTTTGAGATTACTCTCATGAGAAGGGGAAATGGAGGGAAAACGTAGAATAGGGCTCCTCTCCATTACAGGAGAAAGGCATCGCCTAATGATCCCTGATTGACTCCCGCTCTGGAGCAAAAGTTTTTGCAAGTCTTGTTCCCAGGCGTTGTGAAAAGATCTACCTCAGGTCAACCCCATTTCCTGAAGATCATCCCTAGAATTGTCTTGACCAATTGCCATTCATGGGAGCACTGATGAAGGCGACTGAGAGAATCTGCTAGGATGCTGTCTACTCCCGCGATATGGAGAGCCATCAGATGAATGTCTCTCACAACGACCCAGTTGTTAATGTCCATGGTGAGATAAAGAAGACTCAAGGAATGTATTCCCTATTGCTTGTTTAGGTACCATAAAACAGTGGTGTTGTCTGTGAAGATCTGGATATGTCAATGCAGAAGATACGGCTCGAAGGCACGCAGAGCCTTCCAGACTGCCATTAACTCCAGGAAATTTATGTGGGAGGTAGTTTCTGTGGGGGACCAGAGACCTTGCATTTGTAGAGGTCCGCAATGGGTTCCCTAACCTAAAAAAGAAGCATCAGGACCCTGGACAGAGGAAAGGGAAGAAAGGGCATTCCCCCAGATCAGATGCTGGGAGTTCATCCACCACTTCAGGCTGGAAGCTACCTCCTCTGGTACCGTGAGCCTGACCAAGAAAAGATTGTCGGCGATGTTGAAAGTTCAAATGAACCAATTTTGTAAGGGCCTCATCCTCAGTCTAGCCCATTCCATGACTGATACTGTCACTGCCATGTGACCCAGCAGACATTGATTGTTGCGTGCTCTGGTATGACACTTGAAAAATACCGAAGTGGCATGCTTGACCAAATCTTTGATGCAATTTCATGGAAGATATGCCCGACCAGTCCTGGAATTGAGTACAGCCCCTATGAACTGTACTCTTTGTGTGGGGGTCAAGTGGGATTTCTCCCTGTTGATTCTGAGTCCTAGTGCATGGAGGAGGCTCAGAACGACTACAATAGCGCATGATAGGGCTTCCTGGGAGACATCTACTAAAAGCCAATTGTCATGATACAGGTAGATCTCTATGCCCTTGATACGGAGGTAAGTGCAGACCACAGCCATACACTTCGTGAATATGCGTGGAGCTGTTGATAATCCAAATGGAAGAACCTTGAACTGGAAAATTTCTGGGCCGACGGCAAAACGGGGGAATTTCCTGTATGATTTTTCTGTTGCTATGTGGAAATATGCATCCTTGAGATCAACTGTGGTGAACCTCAAACCCTTTTGAAGGAGTGGTAAAATCGTAGCTAGAGTTGTCATTCTGAATTTCTTGGTAGTGACAAATTTGTTCAGGCCTCAAAGATCTAAATTGGTCGAAGGCCCCCATCCCATTTTGGCACGGTGAAGTACCTGGAAAAGAAGCCCTCCACAATGAGCTTTGGACGGAGGCGCTGAATAGCTCCTTTCATTAGAAGAGATTGTGTTTCTTTCTGTAGGGCTTTCGAAGATGGCATGGTCCGTATCGAACATAATGGTGGGAGAGTGTTGAATTCTATTTTGTATCCTTGACGAATAATAGTACCCACTTGTCTGATGTTATTCTTCTTCAAGCCGGATAAAATTTGTTCAGGAGATCCCCAAAAGGTAGGCTGTAATGGTCAGAGGAAAAAGTCTGGAGTCAAAGACAGCGTTTGGAAGACCGTTGCCCTTCATCTTTTGTTGAAACTTAAGAAAGGATAGCTTTTCTTTGTTTTTGGTGAGGTTGATATCTAGGTACTCGATCCCCAGATGGCCTAAGGGTGCAAGTTTGGTGTTGTCGGTACCAACAACGAGGACAATAAGGTGCGTGCTGTTGCTGTTGCACTTGACTGATACCCATTTCACAAGCAGTAGTTCTCGCTTTCTGTACGGAATCCATTTGCTCGTCTGTTTTCACATTAAATAACCCCTCTCCATCAAAGGGTAGATCTTCTGTTCTCAACTGAGCTTCCGGGGTCAAGCCCGTGCAGCGGAGCCAAGCATGTTTTCTTAATACTACAGGACCAATCATCTCCTTCGCATTGCAGTCAGCCTGGTGACAAGCTGTATTAACTGCTGGCAAGATAATTTGGACACCTCCTCATGGAACATTCTTGCTAACTCTCTTCGGTCTTCAGGGAAGTAGGCGCTAAGCGAATCCATTTTTTCCCAAAGGAACAATTGGTGCCTAGCCATCATGGCCTGATAGTTGGAAACTCAAAGTCCCAATGCTGCTGAAGAGTAGAGGTAATGTCCCACTAGGTCTAACTTACGGCCCTCCT
The DNA here is from genome assembly GCF_057233095.1 of Heloderma suspectum. NCBI lineage: Eukaryota > Metazoa > Chordata > Lepidosauria > Squamata > Helodermatidae > Heloderma > Heloderma suspectum. The sequence goes on from NC_139459.1 coordinate 104,385,779, forward strand.
TATCTACAGATGAAGCACGTGGTTTTTGAGAGCGGCCTTGAGCAGATTCCACAATTATCAAATTTAATTTTGGATGTGGAAAGAGGAAAGAGGCATCCGTCTCTTGAAACTGTTACATGGATTCAAGTCTCTTAGAAGTTGGGGCTGAGGACAAAGGCGTTTTCTAAGTCTGTTGCACAGTACGTAACAGAGCTGGGAGAAAGGGAATGGCTACGGGACTTGACATATCCATCGAGACGGCATCAAACACCGGATCATGGAGTTGTTCTGCAGGTTGTTGTACCTCAATGCCTAACAACTGTGCCATTCTAAGCACTTGCTCAGAAAAGTGCCCCATATCCTCAGAAGGCAATACGCTATCTCTCGTTCCAACTACATCATCCAGAGATGAGACCGAAGGAGGAACAGAAGAATAGGAGGAAGGGTCCGACCAGTAGTCTTCTCCCAATTCAGGTGATGAGGCAGGTTGCATCTGTGCCACTTCTGCGGTACGGTAAGGTGAAATTGGAGGAGGAGCCGGTCGATCCCGACCGAATTCTTGTAACATCATAGAGGTAGTACACCTTGGTACTGGAGGAGGAGGCAAGAAAACGTCCTGGGTTTCGGACCGTGGAACTTGCTCTGGCTTAAAAGGAGCATAGGATGGAGAAGTAGCTCCCAAATAACAAGAGCGATCAAGGAAAAGGTCTCAATCCCTTCTAAGTCTCCAATCCTCATCTCGCCGCAATCTACAGGGAGGAGAAGACCAATCAGAATACTGATCCCAATCACACGTTGGGAGAGTGAGAATGACCATGGTCGTATTCCCCACGCCGATAGTCTGCACAGTATCAATCCGGAGATCGGTATTGAAGAGGCAAGGCACTTTGTCGAAAAGACAATGTTGTTCGGTGCTGAGGAGACCACAGTTGTGTACCTTGACAGTTTGGCATCGGAGACCTAGATCTTCGGTCTCGAGTTGTCTGAATTGGATGGGGTGGGGGAGTTGGCATGTCCCTCAATTCACTCTCCAAGACTGTAGAGGCTGAGTCCAAAACCACTACTCGTGTGGGAGAGGCCACAATATGTATAGGAGAATTAAGTAGAGGAGGGGGAGGTGGAATGTCCCTCTCCTTCTCTTGCTGTTTAGAGACTTTCTTCCTCTTCTTTTTCTGGTGTGTCCGCAGCCAGTTTGGGGCGTTTTGTCTTTCTGGAAAGTTTTCTGGCCACCAAGATGGTTAGAGTCCTTCCCAGTATAGGTGGGTCTACTGGATCCTGTTCCATAGTTGATGGAGGAGGAGACGTTGGAGCCGTAGTAGCTGCCCCTTTCGCACTTGTTAAAGAAGCAAAAGAGGCCTGTTCATGAGGTGTCTGAGCCTTAGGCATGTCTACTGCCTGAAGGGCCCATTGCCAAAGAATCGCTTTTAGACAATCTGCCTTATTCTTGCGGGCCTGCTTTGATAATGATTGGCAGTGGTGGCAAGATTCCACTTGTGCGATTCTTCCAAACAAATTAGGCATAAAGAGTGACCATCCGAAGAAGGCACTTCACCGACACAAGCTGTACATTTTCTAAATGGGGCCTTTGGGGCCATAAGCCGCGAGATGCATCACCGCTAAGGCAAACGAAACTCTCCTCATCCTTCACCTCTCTCTCTCAATCTTTTAATAAAAAAAGATAAAGATAGAAGAAAGAAAAAAGAAAAAAGGCAAGAAGCAAGATAGAAGTGGAAAAAACACTCAGCTTTGACAAATTGTTGAAGAAGTTCCCTATGAAGTAACCCTGAGGTGGTAGAAAAGGAACTGAGGGGACGGCAGGAACCCACGCGGTATATAATATGGATGGCGGGGGAGGGGTTCCTGCCAAAACTGGCTCAGTTTGGAAGTTTTCCGAATGAGTCTCTGCGCAGGTGCACAGCCCATATGTGTGATGCACAGAGACCATGAAGAGCTTCCTTTTCCTATAGTCTGCCAGCTTATGCTGGAAGGGGGGGGAATCAGCTCCAGGGCTGGTGTACTCCCCCCCCCCCATTCTGGGGACACATTGGGGGAATTAGGAGGGCTTCAGATCCTGTAAGTTCACAGACTTACCCAGCACATCCCCTTTTTGTCCTTTCCAATGGTGGACATCTCTCTCCATCCTCAGAGAGGGAAATGCAAAAATGTCCCATGACCCCTGGGACACCCTCCCAGGGGCCACAGGTTTGCATCCTTATAGTATCAGAGATTAAATGTGTTTTCTACTTAAAAGGAAACCTAAGATTAAAATAAGTGATCCTCTCAAAGCACAATTTTTAAACTATTAGACTGTAAACAGAATACCTTGCACTTTAAAAGTCAGAATTGTGTGCCACAGAAACCCATAATTCTGCAGCCTGAATATATTATGGAAATTAAGCAAATTTGCATGTTTTTGATTATTTCTTATATTTCTAAGGAACATTTTAATAGCACACTTGGGTTTTTTTTCTTATTTATTACACTTTGAGGCTAGCCAATAAACAGAATTTTCTGAATGGTATACAGGTAAATTGAAAACATAAAATACAAAACTATAAAAACAGCGCATAATAAAACCAAGATAAAACAGCAGCAAGGGGCGAACTGAAATGCAGCTATCCTTTGAAATTTACACTTCTCTGAATTTTGCAAAGGAGTTCTCCCACCAAAAATGTGTATATTAGTGAAGATAATGCTCAAAAATGCATTATATTGGGAGCATTGCTCACAAAAATGTGTATATTAGACAAAATTGTGTACAAAAATGTGTGTATTGGGAGAAATCTACACAAAAGTGCACACAACGTTTCATGCGAATGTTAAAAAAATACCTCAAAGTTCAAGACAAACAAAACTTAATACTGGAAAAATGAGAAATTGACAGGGTTGTTCATCCTTACCAATGGCCATTTGGCTCCACTTCTCCCTGAACTGGGGGAGGAAGAGGGAGAGAGATCACAGCTCAGTTGTACAGCACATGCTTTCACACTGAAGGTCCCAGGTTCAATCCCTGGCTTCTGCAGTTAAACGGATCAGGTAGCAGATGATATCAAAGACCTCTGCCTGAGACCTTAGAGAATCATTGCCAAATATGAGTGGACTAAAATTGGCTAGATCAGAGGTGAGCAGCTTGTGGCCCTCCGAGTAATTTGTGCTACAATTCCCATCAGCCCTAGCCAGTATAGTGAGGAATGATAAGAACTGTAGTCCAAAACATTTGGAAGGCCACAAGTTCCTCACCGCTGGGCTAGATGAACAAGTAGTCTGACTCAGTATAACGTAACTTCCTAAATGTCTCTCTCAGTGGCCACTCTAACTAGCTATTACACGTGTATGTAACTTTATGAAGAATGACTGATTGAATTTGCTTGTTTTCTTGTTCCCTCCCAAAGCAGGGACTTTGTGGCTTTTAAATCTTGTAGGTTACTATGCTTGAAAAGAACAACAGTAATTAGTCACTGCATTAGAACTTTTGCCATTAGCAAGCACATATACTTAAAAGGTATGCTATAAAATAAATTTGGCTCAATTTAAGATTTAAAAAAAAACTATTAGAAAATCCAGTATATATTTTCACAGTTTAAAGTAGCTTATGCTACATGTGATTGATAAAATCAAAGTGGCAAGAATTTAAAAATGAAATTATTAAGATAAGTAAGATAACCTAACAAGTAAGCAGAGATAAGTAAATCTTAGAACATTTAACACTGAAAATTGCAGGCAAAGGCTTTTTTAATGTTATTTTTAAACTAGCTACTTCCATCATTTTCTCTCCTTTATCCTTTTAACCAAAATTAACAATACCTAAGCAATTAATAAATGCTGGTTTCCGACTATCCCGTAATCTCTCTTGTGGTAATGTAATACAGAAAAGTATAAATATATAAATAAATCTGGTGTGACATAAATTAGGGAGGTTACAGAAGACCTATTATGTACGCATCAAGAAAACAAGTCCCTTCACACAAATGCTTTTGCCAGTTCACCAATGGCAAGCACCTTGTTTTCGCTCTTGCAAGAGTAATGGAGATCCTTGTGCTTTTCTTGTTTCTGGAGAAACACGAAACTCTCCCTGCAGACTTCAGAAGAACAGGAGAATGTTAGGCACTCTCCTAGATGCTACATGGAACTTCAGAGACACCTGAAAAGCTGTGAGACTTCTTGCTGCTTTCCAGTCTCTGAGTGCACTGGAGACAAGTTCCCATCCTTCTCCACAGTTGGGCTGGGTTGGGTCTTGAGCTCAGCATCATGTCAGAAGACCCTGTCTCCTCCCTCTGGAGAGGCAACAGGGTCATGACAAGAACAAATTTTGGCTGGGCTACCAAGGCCAGCTACAATTTGTTGAGCCCTAGTCAAAGGCAATGAAAAATTACTTATACAACAGAACTGTATATAATTATAGCATCTTTAAGAAACAGAAGATAAAAAGGGAGAAAGACTTCTAGTAAAACATCAGCCTATGTGTAATTGTTTGTCAATACAAAGAAGTCTTAAAATAGCTATAGGTGACTTGAATACAGTTATTTCTGATGTAGCAACGTCTTACGAGAACCTTTTATTCATTTTTGTGATCAAAGCTTTAATCAACAGTGAAGGAAGCTGAAATGATTAAAATAGTCCCCTGGATAAATATGGGCTCTTGTCTAGTCTCTATTTGAAATCTGTGATCACTGTCATTATCTCAGGTATGAAAATCAAGTGGAGGATTTACTGCAAGCTCATACCGATTTTGTAATTGAGTGAAGGGGAATCTTACTAAAGTCATGAAATTCCCTGCCTGCGTTTCTTTTCTATTCAGGGCAGTATCCATGAATCAGCCACTAGCGATAAGAAACTTTTGTACCTCTGCCATACTTTTACCACCACTTAGCAATGATAAAATATAATTCTAGAAGCCTTAATGAATACAATCCATCCTTTCTAATGTTGTAAAAAGAATTCTCTTTTGATTCTCAATGATATTATATAGTAAGAGGCTATCATAACAGCAATGAATTTAAACACATTTCAATATAAACCTCGTCTTTCTGTATAACTCAACAACTTTTTCCCATTTTGTAACTATCTGATGCTGAGACTTTCAAATAATGAATTTGTTCCCCAAAAATAATACTGATGTCATCAAGTAACTGGTGAAATGGGGATACAAAGAGCTTGGTAGATCTCTTTTCCTTGTAAATGTCTTATAAGCACATGTCAGAGTAAGCTTCCATGTCATACTGCTACAGGAAGATTCTCAAAGAACTTAATGCTGTAGTCTTGAAAGTTTCCTTTATTCTCCACTATATCATGGCTTGTCATATTCCATGAGAGGGCGGGGGAGGGAATCTGTTTTTGTTGATACAAAAATAATAATGAGAAAGAGTAGAGCAATAATGAAATTCAAAACAATGACTAATTCACATTATAGAAACAAATTTTTGAATTTACCAGCCAGTTTTGTCTTTTGCTATTTTAACATCTATTAGTCATAATATTAAAAGCACACAAGCTGCTTGAAAGTTTCTATCTCTTTCAAGCTCTGCAGTTTTTAAACTCTCTTTTTTAATCTGCCAAAACAGATGGTACATGAAACAATTAAGGATATTGCCACATACAGCATCAAGAGTTGATAAGTATACTCTAAGGTCCTACGGTATTAAAACTTAAAAAAAAAAATCCCAACTGAGCAGTGTGTTGTTTTTTAAAACAACAACAACAGCAACAGCAATGAAGTAATTCTAGCTCCTGCAGGAAGGAAAGAGTACCCACAACGGTCACATTTAGATGTCATGCTAAACCAGCCTCAGGCATATGTTTCTCCTTCCCCTCTCCTCCTCTGCTGCAGCTGCGAGTTCAGAAGCTCTCACTTCCACTATCAATTAACTGCAGTTTAGCCAGCCATCTGAACCCTAAGCTTAATGATGGTTTGTTTAAAGAAGCCAGTTTCATAACCCATAGTATGAAGTTGGCTTATTTCACACAAATCACAGCTGCACCTGTGAATTTATCGATCACTTCTCAATAACAAGAAAATTAAAATATGAAATGTGCAGAATGGGGCTACTTAGAGCTAATGGTGGCCATTTCTGTATGAAATCCAGAAGTAAAAGATGTGACAGAAATTGTGATATTGTCAGTTTATTTAGCAGAATCCCACAATTATATTTGTTTTGAGGAGAAATACACTATTAAAAAAAGCTTTGGCAGCGAACAACCTCCAGGCTTAGGTCTATTCTAATAAAAGTAAATAATACTAAGGAAGTATATGGGGGTTTTTTTGCATAGTGGTGTAACTGGGACTGGTTGATGTGGTTATGTTATGCCTAACTATATTAGGCCCAATTCAAACTGCTGTTTTTAACCCTTACAGCCCTAAACAGCTTGGGGCCAGGTTACCTGCCATATTTCCCATTAAGATCATCATCTCAGGCCCTCCTCCAGTTGCCCCTGCCAAATGAAGCGAAGCGGGTGGCTACAAGAGAGAGGGCCTTTTCAGTGGTGACACCCCATTTGTGGAATGCTCTCCCCAGAGTGGTCAGCACCTGCGTTATGGTCTTTACAGCATCAGGTGAAGGCCTGTTTATTCTCCCAGGTATTTTAAGAACTGAGTTTCATGCTTTTACGACTCTATTCTGCTGGTTTTAATTTGGTTTTATGATTTTGTAACACTGTTATTCTTTGCTGCTGGTTTTATCTTGGTTTTATTCTGCGCGGTTTTTATTTTTTTGTTTTAATGTTTGTACTGTATCTTTTTAAGGAATTGTACGCTGCCCAGAGAACTTTGATTGTTGGGCAGTTTTAAAGTATGGTAAATAAAAATAAATAAATAAATTAGTTGGGGCAAAATCTGCTGAGCACTGCTGTTGGGTGGCTTTTATTAATTTCAAGGTCCTTGTGCAAGCCACACTGTAATAACAGAGGTTGCATGGCAACAGTGCTGGGTGGATTGTGCCTTCATTAAGCAAACTGATGGTTTCTGTTACTGAAAACAAACATAATGGAAAGACATAATGAGGACCGAGCATCTAGCTATAAAGGTACATAACAATCTAAACTACTTACAGTAGCTGGGGAGGCTCGTGTTGTGTGAGTCACTGAATGACCAGAGTTTTCCATTGAATTGCCAATCAGGTAGGTACCTCCTGTACTGCTGATGAGCTGTCCTCCAGTGACACCCATCTGAATGCCTCCAGTGCCCACCATACTATGAGAAGAGACCACTGTTGTCACCTGTGCAGAACTTCCTTGGGTATCGAAGTAATTCCCCCCAGTGTTTTGGCTGTACATCTGAGTTTCCGTGTAAGGATATGTTGTTGTTCGTCTTAAGGAAAAGAAAAAGAAAAAAAAGTTGTTTATATGTGTCCCTTTACTAGAGGGAGTCAACACTTCCATTGTGGAGTTCAGTGCACAATAGCTGTAACCAAATAACATAATATTATTCATCATTTCTTACAGTACTTTCTAGACTACAAAGAGCTTTAAAAATAATCTCTTAATATAAGGTGAATTCTCTTTTCCTGAAAAAGCTATCAAATATTTATTAGAAAACAGAAGCAGAGTAAAAGCAGGCTGTTAATCCAAATGTGCTAAAAGTGGACACGACACACCATTTGTAACAGAAAAACATCACAAACATGTAACACATAATGTCCACCAGTTCCCGATTCTCAGTCTCAGAGCAGTCATCCGCAGGTGCTTTGAGCAAAGAATACATAGTATTCGACCACAATAGAAAGATGAAATACATTTAGTGGTAGGAAAGATGGCTTTGTTTGGGAGTTGGAAACTTGTTCAAGCACTAAAGTAAATTGGAAATGTTTGCCAACATATCCGAATTTCCATACGAAATAATGAGATATAAAATACCAGAAAAAGAAAACTAGGATTCTTCAGATTCTAACATGTCCCATGGAAGCCATAGTAGGGTTGTAGGAGCTGGGGAGGTTGGGTGTTTGTGCAACAGTATAAAAGTATGTGACACACAAGCCCTAGGTGGGTGTTCAGCCTGCTCACATGAAGGCTAAAAATACGGAGGGGACATGGGCAGGCACGAAAGCCCTATCCCAAACATCCCCATCCTTGCCCACTCAGTCTTCAACCTTCCTGTGTTAAGGGGGGAGGACAGCAGGGGTCTTCTACTCATGTTCACTTGAACATCAATAGAAGCCTCCATGGGAACTCTGTTTTATCAGGGTTCCTGATTGCACAGAAGCTTCTACTCACATTCAAAAGCAAATGCAAGTAGAATTGCCTTGACTTCTACAGTCCCCCTTTGTTAACGCGTTAAGGTTGGGGACGGAACAGGAGAGGGTGGGGATGTTGAGGTCAGAGCTTGCTTGCGGGCCCACTTCCCCTCTCCACTTTTAGCCCTCACCTGCGCAGGCTGAACACCTGCATAGGTCTATAGTTACCATTTTTATTTGTTCAGGAGTTTTTACAGCAATCTTCCTGACCTATCTCCCTGGAAAGAATTTCAGTAGTAACCTACTAAATAGTATGGCACTGAAAGGGTAAATCTTTTATATTTTCTGAGGTTTCAAGGGTGGTATGCACATGGCACACACCCACACTTTGATTTATTCCCAGCTGACTCTATTAGGTTCTATGTAAATGTCACGACAATGATCTGTTGCCTTTTATAAATTAGTACTCCTGCCATCTCATCTTGCCTCGGCATGTACCTGAGCTGAATGTGACCCTGCATTTTCTTTCATCTGCTCATTCAAGAGGATTCATTTACTTGCAGCACAACTGATCTTTCTATGTAAAAGTTGCTTTTTAGTTTTTGAACTGTTGTACAGATACATTTCACTCCACCAAGAATATGTTTTTCCTTGCAATTAATTCCCTTCTACTCATTTAACGGTTCTTTATTTCCTTAGAGACAGTGTAATTGCTATAAAAATTTGAACCCACAGTAGAACCTTGATTCAAATACCTGTTCATACTATTTCAGTTTTTAACTTTGCAGTCTATTTATTTAACAAACCTTTAAAAAAACCATTCAATTTTCCATATATAAAAATGCTTCTAAAAATACTGCTTTTGCATAACGTAATATAGTTTACTATGATTAGTTAGTAATCTAGTAACAATATTTCTTACTTTAAAATGAGAGTAAACAAAATAATTATTATTTAGCTCATCTACTTTTCAAACTGATTTACTCTTGCAGAGCACAGCTATTAAAAACACTGACTATAATTTACTGGGGGAGTGCTGCAGGCCGAACTGTCAGCTTTGAAAAGGGAATATCCCCATCATGTTTCTGGACTGTGTCCATTATTTATAATCATCAGTGGGTTGCATCACATTAGTCCTACTCAGAGTAGACCCACTGGAATGAATGGGACATAAGTTAGACTAACACTGGATACAACCCAATACATTTGAAATTATTATGGAGGGAAAGGGGAGAATAATAACCTGACACAGGACTCCTATTTTTGGCAGCACCCTGAGTCTTTCATAACTGCTAGTTCTGTCATTAGAAAGGCCTTTTTGTACCAAGGTTAGCAAATGAGCAAAGGCAGCTGTAGGGAAGGCAATAGAAGAAATAATAAATTGACAGTATCAGAAACCCGGTATTAATAAAAGGCATCTTAACACTATAAAACTTAAGTAGTAACTCGATCCCCCTTCCATTCAAAATTGTTGTAATTATAATAATGCAGGGGTTGTACAGACCCCTTTCTATATGCTCTGTAGATAACATGTCAGAGCCACATACATGTGAAGGAAATACATAGCAAGGGTACAATACAGACAATATAGCCAAAACATTCACCCAGTTAAGAATCTGCATTCTTTCTACTTCAGATGGGATCTCACAGGTCAATATTCAGAGAAGTCACAGATATGTAACGTACAGAAAGTGTTGACTAGAATATAGCTTCTACCTGTTGCCGTCCTCACTTGCTGAAGAGTCAGGCATGAACATCTCGTAGCTACGTGACTGAGATTCTCTACTTTAAGACATTTTATATAATCACATTATACTGCAATGTATCCACTGTAACAAAACTTCTTCATTTAGAAATTCTAGACTGTGCAGTTATTACATACTCTCATCTTCAGAACTGTTAACGGCTATGTCACGTGTCATATCGCGTGCTATGGTCCATGGGGTCACGAAGAGTTGGACACAACTTAACGACTGAACAACAACAACACGTGTCATATGACACTAGCTTATTTACGTTGTCAGTTCAGGCATTTGGTCTGTCCTTAAAAAAAAATGCCAACCAACAGTTTTATCTCATTATGGGCTTCACCTACATAACTTAAAAAACAAACACCTGCCACCTCCTGAAGATCCATGCCAACCACAGACCATCAATAACTACCATCAGAAGTCAACAGTGGAGCTTCAAGAAAGGAAACAGAGGAAATTAAGGTCAATAATTCACAACTGGGGAGGGCAGGTTCATATGAAACATTTTCTTATATATGTTTCTATCTAGGAAAAAATATGAGATATACATTTAAAGTACATAATATAAATGGTCACACAAACACATATATAGCTGCATGTACATGCAATCAAATGTATGTGTGACCATCGCATACAATATATGGGTTGCATGCCTTTTCCTACAAAAAAAGTGCCTTCTGTGTTGTAACAAATGTAACCTATGAAGCAGCAGCCTTGAGAAAGAAAACTACACATGCCTGGAAGCAGATGACAAGCAGAATAGTGTATATACCAGGACTATGAATGGAGATTAGAAAGAAGGAGCCAGAAATAACAATGAAGTACATGGGGAAAGAAAGAAGGATCATGATTCGATGGATGACAGAACATTTCAAAACGAAGTATCACACCTTTCCTACATGCAGGAACAACTGTAACATATTATTACAGCACTTTTATTTAGTGGTATTGCCACCCCCCAGTCCCCACATATCATTATATGTTTCAGGGAACTATATGATTAGGAGAAGACAGAAACATATACATAGGGTAATGTTAAGAAGTATGAATGGAGCCTTGTGAACAGAGATTTTTTAAAAACCTTTTAAAATACTTTAAAATAAAATACTGCATATAAATTATTTCAAAAACATTTTTATTTAAATAAATTCTATTGTCCCCATACATATGGTACAACTGCCACTTTGTAACGAAAAAACCTTTCAATCAAATATGAACATCATAGCATAATGCTTGCAATCCAGAGACTAAGGCCCATTTATTTTAATGAATATAATGAACATAGGACGCTTCCTTAGAACAAATCAGATCATTGGTCCATCTCGTCCAATACCAACAGCCTTCACTGGCAGAAGCTCTCCAAGAGATCTTTCCCAGTCCTGCCAACTAAGAGAGCAATCCTAAACTAGTTTACGAAGAAGTCCCAATAAGTTCAATTATTTTATCTGAAGACCCTACAGATTGAACCTGAGACCTTCTGCACACAACAGATATACCCAACCAATGAGCTATGCCCCCTCCCTTGAAATAATGATACTTAAATGTGTAGACGTTAATACAGTACTGGACATCTCACCATTATCTTAGGCCAGACACAAACATTTTTGATCACATGCAAAACATTATGTACAATACTTCAAATAACTTAATTTCACTCCTATTTCTCTTAAGATTTATTTCAACTGCTGCTACAGGATCTAAGGGTAGCATCCAATGCGACACTACTGCTAACGTAAATTATGTCGCGCTAATGTAAGCGACCGCTAGCACAACACAAATAGTGTTTGCTGATGCAGCAGGTTTTCCGGGGAAAACCATTGTACTATTGGCATTGGGTTAGAAGTTGCTAGAGCAATGTAATCTACATTAGTGGTAGTGTCACATCAGATACTGCCCCAAGCTTTTAATTTTGGATAATGAAAAGCTTTAGCTTTAAATGATTTTACATAGAATATTGTTCATATCTTTTTAAACACTGCATAATATAATTTACAGAAATCTGTTTAGCCATGCATACTATTAGGAAGGAGATGTCAAAAATGATTAACTTACATAGCTCCATTTGTGTACACTGTGTCACTTCCCTCCACATACTGCACCTGGGCTGGGTATACATGCTGTACCTGTTGCACAGTTTGCACTTGCTGAACCTGCAAATAAAACAATCGGACACTTTATGAGACAAGTTTTCTACTTGGGCATTCATTACACAGCTAGCCTATACTGGTTCTAATATTTAGTGAACTATGAGACATATTTAAAAAGAATTATAAGCCAAACCTACAATATGGTGACTAATGGCTGGTTCATATAGGCATTTTATATATTTTTAGAATTTATAAACCACTTTTCAGCAAGTGCACTCAAATTGGAATAGAATTAGCGATGGGTGAACTGATGCCATCATAATTCATGATCCAACATTTTATGTTCGGACAAAAGTTCTCTGTTATTATAAGATTTTGAAGTAATAACACATTTAAACTTACAGTAATAAAAGGTGGTCTGGGTTTTTTAAAACCATATTCTTGTTTATTTTTTTTAAACAATCTTAACGATAAAAGCCTCTCCAAGCATAAGACGCTTAGCTCCTGCCACACTATAATTTCTTGTTGCATCCAAATGAAGCAATACTTTTAAGTTACCACACAGTCAGGCAAACATGGTTTATAATGACTTGTCTGTTCAATATTCATGTCTCTAGGAGAAGTGGCTTCTGGAGTCAGAGCAATGGCCATAACTATGGCTCATCAATTCAAATCATGCCAAAACACAGCACACAAACCATTGTTCGGTTTCCAATTTTGCTTTGCCAGCCAAATGCTCAGGATGGTTTGCCAATTACAACATCACACCAAACCACACTTAAACTGCCTGAAACAAGTCTGATGCAAGTTTGAATTAAAATATTCAATTTTGCTCTTTAATCATCCTCAGTTCCCTTCAGGAAAGCAGCAGTGGTCTGAACAAATACTCGATCTTTCTAATTAACTTGATTCTGAACTCTTAAAAACTTAATGGAAAAATACAGCATACCATCAAATGCCCTGCCATTCTGATGCATAAAACCTGTTTTCAAAATCACAGCAAACAAAATTACCTTGGAATTTATCTCCATGTTTACGATGTACTGTAGATTTATACATGAACACTGTCCTCAGAAATTATTACAATTCAGATGTTATCCTTAAAGATAACCGAACTAGTAAATATGAGATACGCCTGCCAACAATCTATTATTCATACCACTTTGGGGACTGGTAGTGGGGACTATCTACACATTCAGAAGATATTCTAGTGCCTAAGTGCTTTTCAATTAGATGTCTCTGCCACTCTAATTGGATTGCGTAAAACTGTCACCAGTATACTTCATCTCCTCCTCTTTTGTTTGTATACTTTAAAAGTCTTTAATGCAAGTTTTTTTCATTGATTTCCTATGAATATCTTGATTTTAAAAACAAATCTCATACTTTACATGAAAGTTAGAGAGAGGTGTTATCATCCAGCTTATCTGGATTTTCCATGGTATGACTTCCATGTAATCAGATCAATTAGATTCTACCATCCCCAACAGTTCTGTGAAGTATGTCTATTGTGAATCTGCTTACAAACCAACATGAGTCATAAGGCGTTTAAAAAAAATAAATCCAGGCCTTTTTTCTGCCTGCATTTTTGATCTTCCAAAAATTAGATTTCTTAAGTTCTATTTATGACTTTAGCTAAAAAAAAAAAAAAAAAGTACATAGAGCACAACAATTTTCAAAATATTACCCTTTAAAATACGACCATAAGAACATGTGTACCATATTTTATATATACAAAAAGCAATTGTGATCTCAGTTCACACTTTATTTCAAGGAAGTCAAAACAGGAACTACTCATGAGCAAACTGAAAATATAGGCAATCCTATGAATGCTTACCTTGGAGTAAGTCCCATTCAATACATGTACAAGAGAGTACTGTAAAATTTGCAAATATTCTACATTTATCTCCCATACAAAGCTCTTAATAAACATAAAACCAAACTTGTAGATTGATTCTAAGCCTGGGATATGCAACTTGGTGCCCATGGGCACTGATGTGCACACAGACAATTCTCTTTCTGCCTCCACCAGTGCTAATATGTTTCGCTGGTAAAGGTATTATTATTATTATTATTATTTACATATACATAGTGCCCCATAGTTGAGGTTCTCTATATACTGCCCCATAGCCAAGACAGAAGCAAACCAAGGAACCCAGAATAGTGCTGGCAGTGGTGTTTCTCCATAGATAGCAGATCACCGTGACTTCTGTCATCCCCACCCAGAGTAGCACTGGCAGTGGCTAGGAGGAGTCACCACCTGTGCTACTCTGAGCAGGTGGGGATGACAGAAATGGTGGTACACAGCAAGCAATAGAGAAGTACCACCACCTGATCTACTCTTGGATCCCCAGTCCCGCTAAAAGAAAAAAATGTTTCCCAGATCTCACTAGAGTACTGGAAAGCAAGAAAGAAAAATGGAGAATGATTCCATAGGGTCCAGAACAGCACAGTTGGCAGCACTCCTCCTCCATCACCCCCACACTGTAGCTCTGTTGCATAGGGAGGTTTTTTAGACTTGAGAAAGGGGTGGGCCTTCTAACAATCACTTATGTAGGATGCACAGAGCTGGTGGTGTGGCCCTGCCTTCCCAGCAATGTTAATTTATAGCACCTAACGCACTGTAGCAATGACAATGGCAAATTCAAGCAGTTACATGATTCCACCAATGCCACTTCTGCTGCAGTGGCACAAACATGCACCACTGCATCACAGTATACTCAGGCTATCAGTGTTACTACATTTCTCCTTGCAGTCACAATTCTTATGTAATAGAATCATAGAATAGTGGGGTTGGAAGGGGCCTGCCTATAAGACTATCGAGTCCAACCCGCTGCTCAATGTAGGAATCAAAGTCAGAGCATCCCTGACAGATGGCTGCCCAGCCTCATCTTGAATGCCTCCAGTGTGGGAGAGCCCACTGCCTCCCTAGGTAATGGGTTCCATTGTTGTATTGCTCTAACAGTTAGGAAGTTTTTCCTGATGTTCAGCCGGAATCTGGCTTCCTGTAGCTTGAACCCATTATTCCGTGTCCTGCACTCTGGGATGATCAAGAAGAGATCTTGGCCTTCCTCTCTCTGACAACCTTTCAAGTACTTGAAGAGCGCTATCCTATCTGCCCTCAGTCTTCTCTTCTCAGAGCTAAACATGCCCTGTTCTTTCAGTCTCTCCTCATAGGGCTTTGTTTCCAGTCCCCTGATCATCTTTGTTGCCCTCCTCTGAACCCTCTCCAGCTTGTCTGCATCCTTCTTAAAGTCCGGTGCCCAGAACTGTATACAGTACTCCAGATGAGGCTTAACCAGTGCTGAGTAGAGGGGAACTAGTACTTCCTGGGATTTTGAAGCTATGCTGCTATTAATGCAGCCCCAAACAGCATATGCCTTTTTTGCAGCCGCATCACATTGTTGGCTCATATTCAGCTTGTGATCTACAACCATTCCAAGATCCTTCTCGCTTGTAGTGTTGTTGAGCCACATATCCTCCATCTTGTAACTGTGCTTTTTTGGTTTCTTTTTCCTAGGTGCAGAACTTGGCATTCATCCCTATTAAATTTCATTCTGTTTTCTGCCCAGCACTCCAGTCTATCCAGATCACTTTGAATTTTGTTTGTCTTCCAAAGTATTAGCTATCCCACCCAATTTTGTGTCATCTGCAAATTTGATCAGCATTCCCTGCACCTCCTCCTCCAAGTCATTCATAAAAATGTTGATGAGCACTGGGCCCAGGACTTAGGCCCTGTGGTACCCCACTCATTACCTCTTCCCAGTTTGAGAAGATCCCATTGATAAGCACTCTTTGAGTCCGATTCTGTAGTCAACTGTGGAGCCACCTGATCGTTGTTTCATCTAGCCCACTCTGAGCTAGTTTGCTCATCAGGATATCACGGGGCACTTTGTCGAAAGCTTTGCTGAAGTCAAGGTATATTGTGTCCACAGCATTCTCACAGTCCACAAGGGAGGTAACTTGATCAAAAGATGAGATCAGATTCGTCTGGCAGGATTTGTTCTTGACAAATCCATGTTGGCTTTGAGTAATCACTGCATTGTTTTCAACGTGCTTCCAGATGGATTGCTTTATGATCTGCTCCAGAATTTTCCCAGGGATTGATGTCAGACTGACTGGTCTGTAGTTCCCAGGTTCCTCCTTTTTACCCTTTTTGAAGACAGGAACAACATTAGCCCTCCTCCAGTCATCTGGCACTTCACCCATCCTCCATGATTTCTCAAAGATAATAGACAGTGGTTCTGAGAGTTCTTCTGCCAGTTCCTTTATTACTCTAGGATGCAGTTCATCTGGCCCTGGAGATCTGAACCCATTCAAAGTAATTAGGTGTTCCTTGACCATATGCCTATCGATCTCAAGCTACAATCCTGCCCCTTCAGCCTGTACTTTGCCTTTGCCAGGGGGGTCATAGACCCTCTTTTGGGAAAAGACTGAGCCAGTGTAGGAATTGAGCACTTCTGCCTTTTCTTTGTCATCTGTTATCATTTTCCCATCCTTATTTAATAGCTGAACCACCATTTCTTTCCTCTGTCTTTTACTTTGCACGTAGTTGAAGAAAGCTTTTTTGTTGCTTTTTGCATCCCTCGCTAACCTCAGCTCGTTCTTGGCCTTCCTGACGCCATCCCTGCAATTCTGTGCTACCTGCCTGTACTCTTCCTTTGTTGTTTGGCCTTCTTTCCACTTCCTATATGTACCCTTTTTTGTTTTCAGGTCATCTCTAAGCTTTTTGTGAAGCCACACTGGCTTCTTCTGTTGTCTTCCACCTTTTTTTCTTGTTGGAATTGTTTGTAATTGTGCCTTTAGAATTTCCTTTTTTGAAAACTCCCACCCATCTTGGACTCCTTTTCTCATCAGAGTTGCTTGCCATGGGACCTTACTTATCATTGTTCTGAGTTTATTAAAATCAGCTTTCCTAAAATCCAGGGTACGGGTTTGGCTACACTTGGCTTTTGCTTCCTTTAGAACCATGAACTCAAGTATAACACGGTCACTTTCCCCCAGAGTTCCCGTAACTGCTACTTTATCCACTAAGTCATCTCTGTTGGTTAGGATCAAGTCAAGGATAGCCAATCCTCTAGTTCCTTCCTCCACTTTCTGTAGGAGGAAGTTATCTGCCACACAAATCAGGAATTTCTTGGAGGGGCCATGTTTTGCAGCATTTGTCTCCCAACAAATATTGGGGAAATCGAAGTCCCCCATTACTGCTACATCATGCTTCCTTGAAACACTGGCTGTTTGCTTTTCAAAAGTTTCATACTCGTCTTCTCCTTGATTGGGTGGCCGGTAGTAGACTCCAACCACCATATTCCTTTTATTCTTTGCTCCATTTATTTTAACCCAGATGCTCTCAATGGGGCTACCAAGCTCATCTTCTTGTATTTCTGTGCAGAGGTAAGTATTTTTAACATATAGTGCAACCCCACCTCCCTTTCTGTCCCTCCTGTTCTTTTTGAACAAGTTATATCCTTCAATTGCTATATTCCAGTCATGACAGTCATCCCACCAAGTCTCAGTTATACCTGTCAAATCATAATTTCCCTCCTGTATTAAGAGTTCAAGTTCATTCTGTTTGTTTCCTATACTCTGGGCATTAGCATATAGAAATTGAAGACCATGCGCTTCATGGTCTCGCTTTCTTCCTACATGTTTGTGAAGACTATTACTGGGTGCTATTAGAGCTGCTCTCTCCGCTGTGGTGCATGAGCCTTCATCCATTGTTACCCCAACTTTACGTCTCCCTTCCCCGTAGGATTCAGTTTAAAGCCCTCCTGATAAAGTTCTTCATGCTGTGGCCAAACACCTTTTCCCAGCCTTTGTGAGGTGCAACCCATCCCTTGCCAACGGTCCATCTTCCAGGAAGTATAGCCCATGGTCCCAGAATCCAAATCTCTCACGTCAGCACCACCTTTGTAGCCAGTCATTCACCCGGAGTATTTTTCTTTCCCTTTCTATCCCTCTTCTAACTACTGGAAGGATGGATGAGAAAACTATCTGGGCCCCAAAGTTCTTGAGTTTCCTTCCCAAAGCTTCAAAGTCTGAAGTGATTTCTTCGTAGCCCTGCTTGGCAGTATCATTTGTTCCCACATGGATGAGAAGAAAGGGATACCTGTCAGTGGGCTTTATGAGTGCAGGCAACCTTTCAGTCAAGTCTCTAATCCGTCCTCCCGGGAGACAGCATATCTGATGAGTCCACGGGTCTTCGAGACCTAATTGGGTTTCGATCTCACGCAGCAAGGAGTCTCCCACTACTACTACTACTCTCCTCTTCTAGCAGTAAGCCTTGGTTTCATCGCCTCTGCTTGGCTAACCTTCAGCCTCTTGCTTGCTCTCATGCAGGTTCCCCTGTAATTCGTCCTCTTCAGGCTGTCCTCCATTCTCATCCTCAAGTACCTGGAAACAGTTCCCTAGTTCCACTGCATCCACTGGTGCCGAGTGTCTTCTAGTTCTTCTGCTCCTAACTGTCACCCTTTTCCAAGGAGTATCCTCTACTTCATTTTTCCTCACCTCAGCAGTTTCCTCTTCTGCCTCAGCTTGCTGTTGCTCTTCTAGCTTCTGTTCTTCGCTTTGCTGCTGTAGTTCCACTGTTCTGTCCAAGAACTGTCCAAGAACTCTTCATGTTCTCTTATTCCCTGGAGGGTCAACACTCACCGCTCCAGTCCTCTTTTTCTTCCAGAAAATGCATTTTAATCCCATATTAAAAGTGATTTATTTATCACTGTAGACCCCAATTCAGACTGCATTAAACATAATGACCAGGTTCACATGATTAAATAAGCTTATTTAAATTGTGGCAAGTGCCAGATGTGTTGGCGGCACGATTTGAATGATCACCACCTGGGCACAACTTGTCTTGTCAAACCGAACCCGGGTGGCATGCCTTGTTGGAGGGGAAAACAACCCTCCAATAACCTATAGGTTGTTGGAGGGTTATTGGAGGGTTGTTTTCTCCTCTAACAAGCCATGCCACCCAGGTTTGGACAACACAACAAGCTCTGCACAGGTGGTGATTATTCAAATCGCGAGCGGCACATGCTGTGATTTAAATGTCATCGTGGCTTATTTTGATCATGTAAGCTGGCTTAATGATTCCTTCAACAGATTTAAGTAAACTAGGCCAGATGTTAAAATGCATGCTTTTCCAATTTGCACCATACCAGGAAAAGATATCAACATGTAAGAGATGTACTGAACAGGTGTGTATTATGTTTATGTCACCATAAATGGCGGACTGAATAGGAAATTTCAATATAAAAATCTGTTGAAACATTTACTGCATTGCATGAATCAAGTCAAAAGTTTTAAAATCTGTAATCAGTAAATGGGAGAAGAGTGAACCTTAAACAGATTGTGCAAAAGACAAACAGAAATGACAGTGATAATATTAAAAGTTATTTTAAAAGAATAAAAACAAAAATCCCTAGTAGACATATATTACTAAGAAACTGAATTAAGAGAACTGGCCATTTTGGAATTATTTTCAAAAAGAAGAATTGCATTCAGCTGTTACTATTGCATTATTTGTTGAACATACCTAGGAACACAGATTTTTTTAATATACTCCATTTGGAAGAAAACTATGTGTTGGATCCAACACTGGCTGTCTCCCAACAAAATGAAAATCATTGGCAGAACAGATTTCTTCTACCCCTTTCACACACCCCAGATCTGCTCCAGAGGGTAATAGATTACATTTCATGAGGAAACAAATTAAATATGAATTTCAAAAGAGCAAATTCTACATATCTGAGAGAAGAAAAATCAAACGAAGTGTGTGATAATATATCCTTTAACTTTATCCCTCATTAATTCTAAGCATAACCACACAGCACATGAAATAACAGATAATGTTCCATCCAATGTTGACAAAACATATTTCAGAGAATAGGTGATTGGTATCACTGACTTAAAATTCATCTGGAAAGAACTGAATGACCCTGCAACTGGAGAGATAAGACTTTCAGGCAGTTGTAGCGATAGTATTATGGACAGAAGGACCTGATCAAATGGGCTTGGAGGAAGAATAGAAGGAAATGCTATTAAAGACAACCTCTGGTCCTCCAAACTAATTTTCAGCCCAAATTCAAACTAGCACTCAGTCATGAGGGATCCTAGAGAGTGGAGCCATGTGGTGACCTACATGTTAGGGCCCCTTGCCCTCAGACCTTCCAGTGTGCAGCAGAGGACTCTGAGAAGGAGGTGATATAGGATGCTTCCTTGGAGGTAGGACAGTCAGTACCTTATTCAGAGCCTTCCCAGCCAGAGGACACAGCCCTGCCATGGTCTTCTGACTCAGAGGCTGAGTCCCTGGCAAAACTTCCATCTCCTTAGCCTTGCAGAAGTCTAAGACTGCAAAATCAGGCAAAGGCCTTTGAACAATCCAGTCAGCAGCTCCAGGAGAAGCACAGCTGTCCACACTTCAAGTCTTGTCATAAGACTTCAGTTGTTTTGGTTTCCTATTGAGACATCGTACTGCCCTACTGTTGCAAAGGTCATCAGAGGAGGCCTTGCAGGTTGTACCGCAACTTGCAGATTGTCATCTGGCAGCAACCTGGAGGTGGAGCTTCTCCATCATGGCACCCACCTTATGGAATGCCCTCCCTGTTGGTATCTGGGAGGCTGTTAAAGACACATCTCTTTACCCAAGCCTTCCCTGAATGATTGCGCTGCCCTATTAGTCTGCTTATTAGTTGGTGTGCTTTTATCTTTGGTTTTAAATATTTTAGGTGATTTTGGGGGTATTTGTAATTATGTATTTTAATCTGTTTCTGTAAAGTGCTTAGAGATATCTTTTGATATGGTAAGCCGTATATAAATTGATGATGATGATATTAAAGAGCTCCAGCAGGACCCACTTGGAGCTATCCAAGGTCATCTGTTTATCTGCCCTCTGCTCAAGAGAGTTTCTACTTTTATGTTGCCTGTCATGCCTTTACTGATCCACCTCAACAGGACTATATCTCCTTAACCTGATGGTGCCTACTGTGACTTGACTCTGCTGACTAGACTGGACTATACCTGCCTTGATCTGAGTTCTTCAGATGCTACCGGCTTCCCCTGTGAGAATCAAGTAATTACAGAATGGGACATAGGCAGGCTAGACTCTCTCTTTGGAATGCATCAAGACAAGATCCCACCCACAAAGTCAGCTACACTGCACAGCAATGGCCATTTCTCTCAGCTCAAGCTTTGCAGTTATTTTCATCTTCTGTTTGCTCTTCTTTTTCCTCCTGCAAAGGCAAACACGACTGCTGCCTCTTGGACTGAGAAAAATCCTCCCAGCCCCCGTGAAATGGAACTGACAGTAGGTGACTTGTCCTATGCTGACTGCCCCACCAAGTGAGGTGCACTGGATGTCTATAGGAGAGAACCCCTTTTCAATGATGGCTCCTTGTCTGTGGAATGCCCTCCCCAGAGAGATTCACCTGGCATCTACTCTGGTATCATTTCAGTCTCAGTCAAAGACCTTTTTATTTTCTGAACATTTCAAATCTGTCCTGGTTTATCCACAATTTGTATTTTTATGTGGTACTATACTTTCCTTGTTGAATTTTATAATGTTTTATTTTACTGTTGTGAGTTACCCTGAGAACTCTGATATAGGATGGTCTATAGATAAAATTTTTGCAATAAGAAGCTCATGATCTGAGCCACAGTCAGCTCCAGGTCTTGTTTTTACTGACTGTATAGAGCTTCTCCACCTTTGGCTGCAAAGTATTATTTATTTATTTATATTTTATTTATTTAATTTCTATACCGCCCAATAGCCGAAGCTCTCTGGGCGGTTCACAAAAATTAAAACCAAACACACAATAAAACAATTTAAAATATATAGAATATTAAAACCACAATATAACAATATAACCACAATAAAATCTAGCAGCAGTGCAGGAGTTTAAAATACAGATTTAAAACAGCAAAGATAAAAATTTAGAAAGCTAAAATGCCTGGGAAAATAAAAAGGTCTTCACTTGGCGCCGAAAGGAATACAATGTAGGTGCCAGGCGAACCTCACTAGGGAGCTCATTCCAGAGCCGGGGTGCCACAGCAGAAAAAGCCCTCCTCCTAGTAGCCACCCGCCTCACTTCCTTTGGCAGGGGCTCACGGAGAAGGGCCGCTGATGATGATCTTAAGGTCCGGGCAGGCACATATGGGAGGAGGCGATAAAGTACATAATCAATCTGATTCCGATACTGACCATCTGGTGATGTCCATGTGTAGAGTCACCTCTTGTGCTGTTGGAAAAGAGTGTTTGCTATGATCAGCGTGTTCTCTTGGCAAAACTCTATTTGCCTTTGTCCTGCTTCATTTTGTACACCAAGGCCATGCTTGCCTGTTATCCCAGTTATTTCTTGACTTCCTACTTTAGCATTCCAATCCCCTATGATGAAAAGGACATCTTTTTTTGGTGTTAGTTCTAGAAGGTGTTGTAGGTCTTCATAGAACCGATCAGCCTCAGCTTCTTCGGCCTCGGTGTTTGGGGCATAGACTTGAATTACTGTGATGTTGAATGGTTTGCCTTGGATTCGTACTGAAATCACTCTATCATTTTTGAGATTGTACCCCAGTACTGCTTTTCCCACCCTTTTATTGGCTATGAGTACTACCCCATTTCTTCTAAGGGATTCTTGCCCACAGTAGTAGATATAATGGTCACCTGATTTAAATTTGCCCATGCTTGTCCATTGTAGTTCGCTGATTCCCAAGATGTCAATGTTCAATCTTGCCATCTCATGTTTGACCACCTTCAGCTTACCTTGATTCATTGATCTTACATTCCAGGTTCCTAAATAATATTGTTCTTTACAGCATCAGATTTTCTTTTCACCACCAGACACATCCACAGCTGAGTGTCCTTTCAGCTTTGGCCCAGCCGCTTCACTCTTTCTGGCGCTACTTGGAAATTCCCTCTGCTCTTCCCCAGTAGTATACTGGGCACCTTCCGACCTGAGGGGCTCATCTTCTGGCGTCATATCTTTCAGCCTTGTGATACCTTCCATGGGGTTTTCTTGGCAAGAATACTGGAGTGGGTTGCCATTTCGGCTTAAATTGAAGAACGTAGGGTAAACCACTAAACCATTCAGGTATGACCTAAATCATATCCCTTATGAATATACAGTGGAGGTGAGGAATAGATTTAAGGGATTAGACCTGACAGACAGAGTGCCTGAGGAACTATGGACAGAGGTCTGTAACATTGTTCAGGAGGCAGCAACTCAATCCATCTAAAAAAAAAAAAGGAAATGTAAGAAAGCAAAGTGGCTGTCTGATGAGGCTTTACAAGTAGCTGAGGAAAGAAGGGAAGCAAAAAGCAAGGGAGAAAGGGGAAGATATATCCAACTGAATACAGAGTTCCAGAGAATAGCAAGGAGAGACAAGAAGGCCTTCTTAAATGAACAATGCAAAGAAATCGAGGAAAACAACAGAATGGAAAAGACTAGAGATCTTTTCGAGAAAATTGGAGATATCAAGGGAACGTTTCTGCAAAGATGGGTATGATAAAGGACAAAGAAGGCGGGGACCTAGCAGAAGCAGATGAGATTAAGAAGAGATGGAAAGAATACACAGAAAAACTATACAAGAAAGATCTTAATGTCCCTGATAGCCATGATAGTGCGGTCACTGAACTTGAGCCGGACATCCTAGAGAGTGAAGTCAAGTGGGCCTTAGGAAGCATTACTAACAACAAAGCTAGCGGAGATGACAGTATTCCAGCTGAGCTCTTTAAAATCCTAAAAGATGATGCTGTTAAAGTGCTGCACTCAATATGCCAACAAATTTGGAACATTCAACAGTGGCCACAAGACTGGAAAAGGTCAGTTTACATTCCAATTCCAAAGAAGGGCAATGCCAAAGAGTGTTCAAACTACTGCACAATTGCACTCATTTCACATGCCAGCAAGGTGATGCTCAAAATCCTACAAGCTAGGCTTTAGCTGTATGTGAACCGAGAACTACCAGAAGTACAAGCTGGGTTTTGAAGAGGCAGAGGAACTAGAGATCAAATCGCCAACATTTGCTGGATCATGGAGAAAGCAAGAGAATTCCAGAAAAACGTCTCTTTCTGCTTCATTGACTATGCTAAAGCCTTTGATTGTGTGGATCACAACAAACTCTGGCAAATTCTTAAAGAGATGGGAGTACCAGACCACCTTACCTGTCTCCTGAGAAACCTGTACGAGGGTCAAGAAGCAACAGAACCGGACATGGAACAACCGATTGGTTCAAAATTGGGAAAGGAGTACGACAAGGCTGCATATTGTCACCCTGCTTATTTAACTTATATGCAGAGTACATTATGAGAAACGCCAGGTTGGATGAATCACAGGTTGGAATTAAGATTGCCAGGAGAATTATCAACAACCTCAGATACGCAGACAATACCACTCTAATGGCAGAAAGCAAAGAGGATCGAAAGAGCCTCTTGTTGAGGGTGAAAGAGGAGAGTGCAAAAGCTGGTTTGAAACTCAACATTAAAAAAACTAACATCATGGCATCTGGCCCCATCACTTCCTGGCAGATAGAAGGGGAAGAAATGGAAGCAGTGACAGATTTTATTTTCTTGGGCTCCAAGAGCACCACAGACAGTGACTGTAGCCATGAAATTAAAAGACATTTGTTCCTTGGGAGGAAAGCTATGGCAAACCTAGACAGCATAGTAAGAAGTAGAGACACCACCTTGCCGACAAAGGTTCGTATAATCAAAGCTATGGTTTTCCCAGTAGTAACGTATGGCTGTGAGAGCTGGACTATAAGGAAGGCTGAGCGCTGAAGAATTGATGCTTTCGAACTGTGGTGCTGGAGAAGACTCTTACAAGTCCCCTGGACTGCAAGGAGGTCAAATCAGGCCATCCTAAAGGAAATCAACCCTGACTGCTCACTGGAAGGACAGATACTGAAGCTGAAGCTCAAATATTTTGGCCACCTAATGCGAAGAGAAAACTCCCTGGAAAAGACCTTGATGCTGGGAAAGATTGAAGGCAAAAGGAGAAGGGGACGGCAGAGGATGCGATGGCTAGATAGCATCGCCGATGCAATGAATATGAACTTGAGCACACTCTGGGAGAGAGCGCAGGACAGGAAGGCCTGGCGTGCTATGGTCCATGGGGTTACGAAGAGTAGGACATGACTTAACGACTGAACAACAACAACAAATAGATAAAATACAAATAAATATATAAACAGAATTGGTTGAGTTCCAGAGAGAAACAAGGGAGCCTAAGTCATCACATGGCTCACTCACACTTCCCTCACTCCTGGCCTGACTTTAACTGCATAACAGGGATTGTCCACAGTCTTACTAAGTTTCTGGATCTTGCTTCCAGGACCTCTGCTATATAAGCAGCCAAATTCCCATTTCCTGCTGGATGAAAGATGCAGAGTTTATTTTCTTTACTTTGTGTTTCTATATTTCAATTTATCAGTCTTTGTTAGTGCTGTATCTTGGGATTGGGTGTGGATATTTGTGTTGTGTTTGAGAAGAGGTTAGCGTCTTGCTAGCTTGCAAAAAAGTATTTAGAAAAATAGCAGAAATTATGGTTCAACCTCCCCCTGCAAAACTCACTGCCAACAATTAGCCTATCTGTAATTTCTCAGTGGTGAGAAGCAAGGCTTGCAGATTCCAGACATGAAACATGCTGGTTTCATATCTTGGTTTGTAGTCAGATTAAATTACTTACGTCTAGGGATGTGTGAACCAGCAACCTGAGCTCACCAATGTTCTCTGAATTCCATCTCGAAGCTTCTTTGGGCTCAAGTCCATATCAGATTGCGAGTTTTAGGGTTTTTTTCTTTTTGCATGAAAATATATGCATATTTTTTTCAAATGTACACATCAATTGTGGGCGTCTTTGAAATGTACGCATCTTTCTCCCATTGATTAAAGTATATTTGTGCACATTTTTCAAAAGTACATACTTTTTCATACGCATGCTGTTGAACATATTTTGGGGTCTGTCAATTACACTGTAAGTTCAGAAATGTACAGACCTCGACCACAGGTTGCGTCCAAGTCCATGTTCAGTCTGGAAACTGCCAACAGGGTAAATCCTGATAAAAAAATGGAAACTACTTTCTCATACATCCCTACTTACATCTTCCACTAAGTGGCACCCAAGACCTAGTGTGAGATTTAAGTGTTGTTGAACTGACTGGAAACAGTGACCACAGTACTATCAAATTTAATTCATATGTAAGTGGGAAAATTGCCAAGGAAGTCTAACACAGTTACATTTGACTTCAAAAGAGAAAACTTATCTAAAATGAGGGGATTGGTAAAAAGGATGCTGAAAGGGAAAGTCAAGAGGCACAAATCTCTCCAGAAAGCCTGTGGTTACTCAAAACTATAATAATGGAAGCTCAACTAGAATGTATACTGCAGATTAGGAAATGTACCACCAAGTCCAAGACGTCACCAGCACAGTTAACAAGCTGTGTCAAGGAAGCTATTACAGAAAAGAAGACTTCCTTCAGAAAATGGAAGTCTTGTCCAAATATTTGGATTTGTAACTGTTCATTGTTACTTTGAAAAATTCAATTAAAAAGGGGGGGAAAACTTGTTCAAAAGAAATACGATCAGACAATGAGGGATGCAAAAAAAGGACACTGAGGTGCATATTGCTAAAAACATTTAGACCAGGAGTCCCCAACGCAGCATCCATGGGCACCATGGTGCCTACAGGGCCCTCCAACAGCACCCACAAAAGCTCTCCACTCTCTGCCTCCTTCAAAAAAACTGTTTTAATAAAAATCTTGGAAAATGTTAGGACAGTCTTCTTTCTCTATCTTTCTAGCCTCATGCCTTGCTCATTCTTTCCCCTCTATCTCTTTGCCTTGCTATTTCCCCCTCCCTCCCAGCCTCCAGAATTAGTATTTCCCTCCACCTCTTTAGTTCACTGTTTCTCCCACTCATAGCCTCTAGCCTTGCTCTTTCTCTACCCCTTTGCCTTGCTGTTTTCCCCTTCCTCCCAACCTCTAGCTTTGCTATTTCTCTCCTGCCGCCACCACCTCTTTAGCTCACTTTTGATGAGCCAGGCCCCCACAGCAGCCATTATGTGACTAGCTACATCCTCCATGTGAGCCATTTTGTGGTGGTGCCACAGCCTCAAATTCCCAAATGTGCCCACAGGTCCAAAAAGGTTGGGGACCCCTGATTTACACCAACAATTTAAAAATAAATACATCAGAAGCAGGATAGTGGGTAGGGAGTCAGTTGTACTGTTGGATGAAAAGGGAGTGAACAGAGTACTAAGAGAGGATAAGAAGGTTGCAGAAAAGATGAATGGATTCTTTGTGTCTGTCTTTACTACAGAAGATGTAGGGCAAATAGCCATGCTTGAACTGACATTTTCAGGGAGGGAGTTGTACTTCCACTGGAACTGAGGACAATAGTGGTGACAAAGAGATGACGTCCTAGAACAGATGTTATCTATGTGAGAGTTTTTAAGAACTCAAATATGAAAAAGCTTAACCTCCCCCCCACCAAAAAAAACAAAAAAACAAAACCCAAAGAAAAAAACCCTAACATTTCCCTAAGATTGTATATTGGAGGACTGGAAACTGGCCAATGGAACAATGAAAGAACAATGAAAGAGGCCAGTTTTTAAAAAGGGATCCAGGGGGATCCAGAAAATTACAGTCGTTTACCTAAATGTCTATTAAATTCATGGGAAAGCATTATAAATAATAACATTATCAAGTATATAGAGTGACAAGACTTTCTGAAGAAAAATCAACATAGCTTTTGCAAAGGAAAGTCTTGTCTCCCTAACCTTTAGAGTTCTTTGAGAGGGTCAACAACAATGTGGATAGGAGTGACATCCGTAGCCATTGTCAAAATCCTTTTGAAAGTCCAAGTAAACAAAGTCCCTCACAAAATATGTAGCAGTTATGGGGTTAGAGGAGAGGCCCTCTATGGATTTGTAACTGGTTAAAGAACAGGCAGCAGAGAGTAGGAATAAATGGACAGTTCCTGCAATGGAAGGCTGTAAACAGTGGGGTCCTTGAAGGATCTGATTTGGGACCAGTGCTTTTTAACTGGTTTGTAAATTATTTGGAATTAGGAGTGAGCATTGAGGTGGCCCCATTTGCTGATGACATCAAATTATTTAAGGTGGTTAAAACAGAAAGGGACTGTGAAGAGCTTCAAAATGCTATCTCCAAACTGGGGGAATGGGCATAAAAATGGGAAATGCAGTTCTGCGTGAGCAAGTATAAGGTGAGTAAGGAGGGACATGATAGAAGCAAATAAACTTATGCATATGTACAGGAAGTGGATACAGAGAAGCCTCTCTCTCTCTCTCTCTCTCTCTCTCTCTCTCATAATATTAGAACCTGGGGTCATCCAATGAAGATGAATGGTGGGAAATTCAGGCCAGATAAAAGGAAGTACTTCTTCACACGGTGCGT
The DNA here is from genome assembly GCF_057233095.1 of Heloderma suspectum. NCBI lineage: Eukaryota > Metazoa > Chordata > Lepidosauria > Squamata > Helodermatidae > Heloderma > Heloderma suspectum. The sequence goes on from NC_139459.1 coordinate 104,414,165, forward strand.
AGTTAAATTATAATATTGTTACCACGCAGTGCAGCAATGCCACCAACTTGAATGGCTTTAAAAGGGGATTAGAAAAATTAATGGCAGATAAGGCTACTAATTATGATGGCTATACATTACCTCCAGTGTCAGAGGTAGTATGCCTCTGAATAACAGTTGCTAAGAAATACAAGCAGGAGGTTGCTATTGCGCTCATGTCCTGCTTTTTGGCTTCCCATATGCATCTGACTGGCCACTGTGCTCAGCTACATGGACCTTGTTCTCATCCAGCACTGATACGTCTGATGCAGACATATTAGAAAATTGTGGTTTAACAAATACTGGAGGTTTTGCATTCCAGAACATGAAAGAAGGGATGGAAAGGAGAAGCATGTGGGCACAACATTCTCATTCTCTATTGAACCAAGAGCACTACATCTGAATGAGGCCAGATTATTAAATGGTTATTCTTTAATATATGTACCAAATACAAAGGCAAATAGTTGTCCCTAATAGAAATATTAAGCCAAGTGAAAAGGATTAAAAAAATGGCTTTTAATAGAATAGGGAAACTGAAGAGGTCAAAGTAATATCAAGCAGAGAAAAAAGCAGGGAGAAAAGAAAAAATGGCACGATCAACGTATTGAAAAGAGAGAACCAGAGAAGGGAACAGGTAGAAAAAAACTGGAGAGACATTACAGAGAAAATCACTGAAAAGAGACAGTACAATAATAATAGCAGTAACAATACCAATAAGATGATGATATGATAACGATGACAATAGCAATGGCGGTAGAAACTGAGAAATTAAAAAAATAAAATGTAGATAAAATTGAATTTAGAATACGTCCCTCATGATGAATAGGAGCACTGGATCAAAAACTAAGACCAGGATACTGAAAATGAGTGCGTATGCACAGTATATCTGAATGAAACGAATTTACATGAATATTCAAAATCTCAAGAATAAGAACAGGAAGAGAGTTGAATAAAAACAGTTAAGAGTCAAAATCCAAAAGGAGAAAAGGAAAAGATATAATAAACAGCAACAAGATTAATAGGAGAGAAAAGGCGAATAGCAGGAACTTAAAAAAAAAGGAGAAAGAGAGCACTACAGGATTTGAAACTGACAAGACAATGAAAATAAAATCAACCCCACCATCACAATCCTCAAGGAAAGCAGAATGTCAAAAAGAAATATCAAAAGAAAGAAAGAGCAGTGGGGGTAACTGTATCAAAAGAAGATAACCAAGTTTCTTTCCAGTAAGAAAAAGAAAATGTTTTGAAATAAAAAGATCCTAATAACTGCAGGTTTATTGAAGATGAAATCACAGTTCAAAGAATAACTACAGGAGGATGAGACATAGTAAAGTGACACAGAATTAAAATGAAACTGGAATGAGAATTAAAAAGTGAGCAAGCAGAACTAGTGTTAATACAAAGATGGCATCAAGTTTTAAAAAGACAGCAAGCCAACAGATAAATGGTAAAGACAGAAGAAATGCTAAACTGAAGAAAAACTGGTACTCCAAATGAGAAAATCAAGGAACAGAACAAGAACCAAACCAATTTGGCTTTCCGTTTTTGTGTCTGTAATGTGATTATTCTGTTGAACATGAAATTTCAAAATGCAAAATGAAATTTGGCATATACAAACACATACATACACAATTCTATGTTTGAAGTGTGATTACCAGCTTAGCTCTCACATGTTTTCAAAGGGTAAAGAAAATGCAAAATACACTGCATTGTGATATCTGCCTTAATGATTGAAATATTGGAGTGACAACTGGTGAATGTGTTCCGGACACCATTCTACATTTCAAACCTCTGCTAACCCCCTTTAACCACCTATACCCATTTTCAAGAAGGACAGGAAAGACTGAAAGCATACAGCATTCCTCAAACTGCCCTCTCAGTGTCTGTCTCTTTAAAAACTACAGGATCCTTAACCAAGATAGCTCACATTCACTGATACCCACCAACCACATCATGTCCTTCCTGCAATTTCCAGAACCACAAAGCAGGAAACTTTTGATGTATTACGTCTGCCAGAGGTAGCCAGAACCATCCCGTTTGTAACACCTTTCTAGCCTAGACTGAAAAGTGAAAAGAACTCATTTGATTGATTAAACAGGTTGGGCGGTGACCATCCTGGCCAAACATAATACATATGGAGTATTGTTCTTCATTCCTTTGTCACCTCAGCTCCTCTGACCATCCAAAGCCTCTGTGTGTGTTGAATCCACCCAGTGGAGCGTTTTTCTCTCCAAAACTTCACAGTTGGTTAGCAAGCATCTTGGTTTTATTTTCAAAAAATCCGTCTTCTTTCCCTTTGTCCTTTATTACTTATTCCTAATAAAATGCTTTCTTTGGAACTAAGGATAAGAGTGAGTTTCTGACAAACCCTAAGGGAGAGTTGCCCTCCTGCCTGCCTAGACCATTTAAGTCATATTACCAGGCTTTCAGTTAACAGGACGTGAAAAAGGGAGAGAATGGGCTCAACCACCAGAAAACTGGAAGCTTGGCTTCCTTACTGCTGCATAAATGCACTTTACATTGGGAAAAGCATGCTCACTTCCAGCTTAGGCTAACAAGGAGTGCATAGTGGCAGCTAAACAAAAGGCAGAGGACACGTTGCCAACAGGTCTACCTTAAAGATGCTGGAATAGGTGTTGTTCATTCTTCATACAGAAACTAATGCAATATTCTGCTTTGAGCATTGAGATATCAAACTGATATAGCAACTGCTCAACCGCAGGACCCATTTTCAATGAGAGGGGGAGATGCAAAAAATATATTGCAATGTGATAGAAGCAAGGCCTCTCAAACACTTGTGTTTTATTAGTCATTATTTTCATTGTCATTTGCAGAAGAAAGAAATACCAAAACAAATTATGTGCTTGTGTAAAATCTGCTGCCTCAAAGGAACAAATGGAGCATTAATTTATACAGCATACTGATATACAATATTTGTCAACAAAAACAAAAGTGGATAAAAACATACAGTACAAAAATAAAAAAAACATCTTGAATTACAAAAATTAAGCAAAAAACTTAAGAGAAAATACTATTTCAGACAAAAGGTATTTCTAAAAGGAGCCAAACTAGTTTAAGATTCATTTGGTTATAAAAGCCCAATTTGAACTATATTTTAAATTACAGCACTTTCAAATAAAGCAGGCAAAATACCAACCAAATAACTGAAATATGTAGAATGTATTCATCTGAAATGCTTGCACTAATCACATAAATAACATACACACTGTTACTCTTAGCATATACTGGTATTTACATAATCAACTGAGTCATTATATGAAGTTTTTATACGCCCGCACTGGATCTCATTTTAAGCTCTGATTTTGATTAAACCCATCTCTTCGGGTTATCCTCAAACATATTTCAAGACGGTTCATACTAAAACAATGATTTACTGTATTCTAATTTTGGTGATTGCATGGCTCTCTCTCAAAACCAAGTATCTAATTTTTTCACCAAAAAGTACTGCATCATGTACAGTCACATGATTGAAATGTGACTGGTGGGAGACAGAGAGTTTTTTACTACCTGAAAAGGAATATATGAAGCTTCCTTATACTGAATCAGACCATTGGTCAAGTTAGCCCAGTACTGTTGACACCAACTGGTAGTGACTCTCCAGGATTTCAGACAGGAATCTTTCCAACCCATCTACCTGGAGATGCAGGGGATTGAAAGTGGGACCTTCTGCATGCAAACCATGTGCGCCGCACTGAGCTACAGCCCTTTCCTCTTTCAGAGCACAAGTCTCTCAAGCCTTAGGTCTAACAGTTATTAAATTAGATGGTGACTGAAACTGATCATACACTGGTCTGTATGATGCACAAGTTCTTATTTTTATTTCTAGACACAAGAGAACTGGGCTTAGGATGTCCAGTGTTTCTTTGTTTTCTTAATTAGCAGCCCCACCCTGCTGCTCTAAGGATCAAGGATGCGGTGCTCTGGGAGAGCATGTTTAATCCTTTTCTCCCAAGCCATTCCCCCAATGTACACACTGTCCAAAGGTGCTGTTAGCTCCCAGGTAGGGATGAAGAGAATGGAACATTGGTACTTACCGAGAAGGTTTCTTTTGGGTTGGTGTGCAGAAGACATCCCTACAATGAGTTAACTCTAGGGCTGTGCACCACTTTGGCTCCAGAGCCGAATTCTGAGCCAAAGCGGAGTGCTTCAAGCTGCACCTGAGGCTGGTCGGGATCAGCCCAAAGCAAGCCAGAGGAGGTCAGGTCACTCCAACGCGCTTCAGAGCAATCTGGAAGCCCCACCACTCACCCCACTGCGCACCCGGCCACCCCTCCTACCACCCAGCTGCGAGCCCCGTGCTCTGTACCTGGACCCTGGGGATGCACACCAGCAGCTGTCAGCCTCTTTGAGAGAGTCGCCATTGTGACTTCCTCTATTTCTGGGAACTGAATCTTGCGTACATGGTGGCTGTAAGGCCGTCATGGACGCAAGAGGATTCAAATTTCTGCAAATAGAGGAAGTCGCCAAAATGGCAATTCCCTTGAATAGACCAACGGTGCATGTCCTGAGGGTCCAGGTACAGAGCAGGGGGCTCACATGGTGGGGGCATCGTGGGGGCAGAAGACAGCCTGCTTTGGCCTTCCAAATCCCACTTCAGCCTCGGAGCCCAAAGTGGGTTAGACCTGCCTCAGAAGCCCCAAAGCAGCCCCCAAGGCAGGTCAGGGGGTCCCTGCACAGCCCTAGTTATCTCCATCTATCGCCCAGGAAAAGCAGGGACCATGTGACAGAGTTTTGTGTAGTCTGCCGGACCTAGACTCCTCCCTACTAGTTCTGTCCATGGCTACAGCTCAGTAATAGAAATCAGGACAAAAAATTCTGCAGTATAAATGGAAAACCATAAGGACCACAGAAGACAGGAGAAAATTTTCCAGGAAGGACAGATACATAAAGTAAATGGAAATTAGATCCCAAGGCGAAGAACTGACGCAGATGAAGTAGAGGCAGGTGATCATGGTGGATAACACAATAGACTCAGGAACCAAAAAGGTTAGGTTGTGGCCAAGATGCCTTCTGCATGCCATCCCAGAAGGAGTGTTCTCATTAAGTACTAATCTTCTGTTCTCCAGGTTGGTGTTAGGAAGGCATCCCTACAATGGGATATGCTAAAGCTAACTGCCAATTAGGGTGGGACAACTTGTAAGTACTGAGTCTATGGAGAACTAACTATCTGCTGGAGAACCCTCCTACTGAAGAAGGCATTTGCAGAGGCATAAATTGTCTATGGTAGAAAATTTTCTACTGCATGGTAGAAAATTTTGGATTAGCCCAAGTTGGGCCTTAGATATTTCTGTTACTGAGGCATTAGTGAAAAGGGCCGTTGAGGAACCTGCTGACCTGGTGGAGTATACCATGACCTTTAGAGGTTTAGGACAGCATGAAGCCTTGTAGGCAAAATAAATAAATACACCTTTTGAGCCACCTGGCTAGTATGGATCTAGAAACTATCTTACCCATGGCTGTGGGATGAAAGGAAATAAACAGAGAGTCAGATTGGCAGAAGGACCGTGTGTGTTTTAGGTATACTTGGAGCACGCTCCGTACAACCAGCTTATACCAGTCCTTCTCCAAGGGGTGAGGGCAGAAGGAAGGCAAGATGAAAAGGAAGGCAAGATGAGCTTTTGTGATCTTGAAATAAGGTATTGACTTTGGGATGAAGGTAGGATCAAGTCTGAGGGTGACTGTCTCCTTCTGAAAGGATATCAGGCTGTCCCATACTGAAAGGGCTGAGTGCTCCAACACTCTTTGTGCTGATGTAATGGCCAATTGATGCTGTGTCCTTTTTCTGAGTCTTGTCAGTGGCCTTGGGCAACATTCTAGGCTGGCATCCTTGGTGAGTGTAATCTTTTGAAGTTTGTGGAATGGTGTTCCTTGTTGCAGTTTCTGTGGATGTTGCCACCATAGGAACTAGTTTTTGATTTGGTGAGGAAGTTATATGACATGATGCTCTTTCAGTGCAATCTGTCTCTGAAAGGAGGGAAGTAGCCATTGTAAAGGGCGTGAATGTAGGTGTGTCCAAGGAACTATGCCTAGGCAAGATATCATCAGACCTAAAAGGTGAGCTAATTCCATCAGGGCTGCAGTTCTGCTGCTGAGTTGTTCTGCCTCTCACTTGGATTGTACTACCATCTCCAGGGACAGATAAATGTGGCCTGTGGAGGGGTCAATGAGCACTCCTAGGTGAAGATGGGATTGGGTTGGTTGAAGGTGGCTCTTCCTCTTGTGGAGAATAAAGCCATGATGACTAAGACAAGCTATGCTTAGGCTTAAATAAGGGTCCTTTGTCTGGATGTGGATCTGAGTAGTAGATCATCCAGGTAGGGATAAATGTGTACCCCTCTGAGACTTAGTTGTGCTACTAGGGACATCATAACTTTTGTGAAGACTCACAGGCCAAGTGATGACTTTGGTAGGCAAATCTGAAGAATTTTCTGTGGTGTGCAGAGATTGGAATACGGAACTAGGCCTCCATCAGGTCAGTTGAGGAAAGACTCCTTTGTGGAAGGCTTCCTGGATTATCTGGAGTGCCTCCATGCAGAATTGTTTGTATTTTACATATTTATTGAGATGTCTGAGATCCAGTATGGCTCACCAGGTTCTATCTTTTTTGGGCACAACAGAATAAAAAAACAGAATAAAAAGACAGAATGGACACCTGCAAATTTTTCTTAGTGTGGTACTGGTTCTACGGCTCCGATGTCAATCAAGTGCTGGATTGCTTGGGATATGATCTGATGTTTTCTGGTGGAATGTGATGCTGGAGACTGGATGAACCGAGGATGAAGGGGTTCCTGGAATTCTATGGAACAGCCTTTGTATATGGTGTCAACTACCCAGCAATCTGAGGCTGACTGCTGCCAGGCTGGTAGAAATTGCTGAAGTCTTCCCCCAACAGAGGAGTTCCTGGTGTCAGAACTGTTGACAACCTGGTTTGGCTGGTTAGAAAGAGGAAGGTTTGGAGGAGGGGTTAGTTTCTGGTCTGGAAGAGTGACTATGACCAGGTGGGTCTGGGGTATCAATAGCCTCTGAAATGTAAGGAAGACTGGTTAGTATTCCTAGAGGGGTGAAAGGAGGAATAATGTCTGTTGAAAGATTTTCTCTCCTGGAAGAGGAGAGCATTACTTTCTTTTTATCTTTAGTCTCTACTAGGATGCCTTTAAGGGCTTTTTCTCCAAAGAGATGGGTTCCTGAGAATGGCACCATGGCTGGGTTGCCTCTGGAGGCTACGTCCATACTCCAATGTTCTAGCCAAATGGACCTGCAAGTCACAGTAAAAGCAGCAATACAGCAGGCATGAAACTGGAGTACATCCTGGGTGGCACCTGCTATAAAGACAAACAATTTTGAAAGTTTGATTAGTCCTCTGTAGAGGGACGTTTGGTTCAGATCTTTATTATTTATAATATCTTCAACCCATAGCACTGAGCATCTCGCAGAATAAGAGGAGAGAGCTGAGGTGCATAGGATAAGAGCTGATGCATCATGGGCTTTCTTTAGAGCAGCATCAGATCTTCAGTCACCCTGGTCCTTAAGGGGCGCATCCCCATCTTTCGGCATAATTGCCCCTGAGATAAGTGCTGGCACTGGAGCCTCTATGAGGTGTGTTTTAAGCTCTTCCATAATATCTTGTGGCAGTATATAGAAGCGCCGCGCAGTACTTACTCCTTTTTTACCTTGGAGGGGAGAAGTCCATTCTTCCTTCAATAGTTTTTTTGAAAGAATTTGGAAAGGGAATCTCTCTGGTGGCTGGGCTGGGCTCTGGAAATATAGCCACACCTCATTACTGTGTTGTTTCTGGTTCTGCCAGGTTAATGGCTAAAGTAGCAATTGCCTTAGGGAGTAAGGAAAATCCTCTTTATTAAAGAATCTGTCTGCAGAGACATCCTCTGTCCCACAGCAGGGGATATGGGGAGAGGAGGTGCTATACTGAGGTGGCTGGGAATAAGAATTAGGAGCTCTGGGAGTGGTAACCTTGGCAGTAGAGCAGGGATTGGGTGTGCCCTCTTGAGAGTCTGCAAAGGAATGCTGGCTGTGAGTGGAATTAGGCTGTGTGTTTGAATGGAGAGAGCTGGGAGGCTTAGTTGTATTTTTGGATCTTGGCTGGGGGGAGGAGAGATCAGAAGGGTGTGGTTTGCAGGTGCATTTAAGAGGGCAAGTTGGCCTTGGAGCCTACTTGTCTAGAAGATGGTTGATTAGTTGGTCCAAGACAGGTTTTCTAAGCTGAGAGAGGACTAATTTATCCATTTGCAACATGTTAGTGATGGAGGGTGCACAGACTCACCAGGTTCCCTTTGCCTGAGTAGCATGGGGGGAGGAGGTGTGAATTCGTCCTCACTACTGAAAGTGAAACTAGCATTCAAAGTAGCCACCTGTTGCACTAAGGGTGTGGGGAACTGGAGATGCCTTTCACGCTTCCCTTTGCCGAGATGTTGGTACTTCATGCTGGCAGCCTCCTGATCCTTTCATCTTCTTACTCCAACTCTAGGCTCCTGAAGAGCTCTGGACCAGTTTGGGAGAGGGTGGTGTGGTCTGAGGATACAGACACCCCAACTCCCTTAACTATGATTGCTTCTTTCAATGGGAGGCTGCTGCCACATGTAGCAATGTCCCTGACACTGAGTGGGCAAACAGATCTGGCAGGCTGAGTCTCACTAGGTCTCTCCAACTGTAGGTGTCCAGTGGAACTGAGCTCCAATGTGGGGCTGAAGTCATAGGCCTGCTTAGCTTTTGGTGGGCTTCTAGGAAGCCTGGGGATGACTCTGTTTGCTTTCTTTACAGCTTTCTTTCCTGGAAAAGCCATAAAGATGATGAGATATAGCAGAACAAACAGAATAGAAACCGAAGAAGGGAGAGCTCAAAAACGAAACTAGGGAGAAGAAATGAGTTGGGGTTGAAGAGATAAAGAGTCTAAAGAGATAAGTAGTATAAACAGAATAGCTGAAGAGGATTAAGTTGCAGAAAATTGCAGCAGATAGGACAGAAGCTCTGTCTTGGGTGAAAAGCTGGGATGAACTGGCAAAGACAAGTTGAGGACCAGCAGACTACACAAAACTCTGTCACATGGTCCCTACTTTTCCTGGCTGATAGAGGGAGTTAACCCATTGTAAGGATGCCTTCCTCACACCAACCTGGAGAAAGAAATAGTATCTATACCAGACTTTTTACTCCCACAGAGCTGCCAGCATTTACATCCAAGTCATGGGTCTCACACACCACATCTGGTTTAGCCTCTACAGCAAGGGTGGGGAAACATTTTCGGTCCTAATTAGCTCCATTCAAGCACAGTGGGGACTGCATGCCCACAGCGGGCAGAGCCACATTCCAAAGTGGGTGCCTGATGTGATTGCCCATACCTATACACACATACCCTCCCATACTGAAAATGCCCCCCTGCCAGCCATAAGGCTTTAAAAACCCTCCACTGGCATCCATGGAAGACTTTTTAAAAGACTGGTTGAACAGGGGGCAATTTTTGAAGGGGTCATAATGTTGGTGAGGGGAGGGTTAGCCCTTCCCTCTCCAGTAGCGCCTCTCTCCAAAAATGCCCCCCACTCTCTAATAAGGCTTTTTAAAATGACTTGTTTTTCATGTTTTATCCAAAGTTGCCAAGCACATACCTGTTGTTGCACTGGTAACTGTTGTACCACCTGGGTGGGCACGGCTGCTTGGCCAGCCACAGAAGTCTGTAAAGTCACTGTCGAACCTGTGTCCGACCCAGTCTCTGATGTCTGCATTCTCGTTTCTGTATAAAATTTAAAAATATGAACATTAAATATTGTCTTCTTTTTTAACTTTTGGTCTCTTGTTCTTTCTAAATATTAATGAAAAGACTTTCCCCTTGTAAGAGAAAGTGTTCTCTTTAGGCTGCCACGCTATACTATAGGATATTATTATTCCTTGTGTTCTATTTGCGTCATTTATTTTAAAAACCTGCTTCAAAAAGCTATGCACCCAAAATAAATAAGTAATCTGGAAACAACTTAAGCTATTTTTCTGCTCCTTCACTTTTCCTATCAGTTGTTCTTCAAATGATTTGGGAAATTTCTGCTTGATTGTCCCAGTGGCTACTTAAGCTTGTTACTATAAAATGGGTAACATGAACTTATTATTTTCCCTTTTCACTTCCTACCTTCAATATTTCTTATTTGCTATTGTTTAGTGCTATTTTCTAAATCTTCCCTTTCAGATATTTAACAAATTCTACGAGTAGATCTTTAAAGGATTTTTTGTTTAAAAACAAAAACAACTACTGCTAGGGCACTGATCCAAGCTTTGCTTCTTTTTTGCATTACTGCCAACAAGACAGCTACCTGTGGGAATGAAGAACTGTATGATGGGAGAAGCCCTGCTCTTCTGACATGGATCTGCACCACTCACGGATTTGTCTGGAGGTGGTATTTCTGGTGGTGGGCTTGCTTTTTCTCCTACCACAAAGGCTGTGACAGCCACAACCACCGCTGACGTCAGTGAGGAAGGAAGGCAATTCCATCAAGTCCCCTCCTGCTAAGATTCTAATTGCCATCAAGCCAACTGTGGGGAGGACAAACTGTGCTCCAGGAACAGCCCTGACCAGGATATTGTTATCTGCTCTGCTCTTTGATTGGCAGGGCAGGGGCACTTTGGGGAGGGCTTGCTCTTTGCCCTTCTTCCCCTGCTGATGCATTGCTGGGGGACAATACCAGATGGTAATGAACCACTTGTGCTACCCACCAGACCAGGCATCACTGGTAAGGTAAGAATCTGTTGATTTGTTCTAGAGTAGAAGATCTATATGTGAAAGCCACACCTACTGAGAATGAAAACAACTTTATTCAAAACACATTTGTAAGCTACCTTGAAAACCTAAATGGAAGAAGGTGGGATATAAATCTGTTAAAACAAAGTCAAGTTTCTCCCTTCTTAAATGTTTTGTTCAGAATTTTGCTGCCCAAACTTTCCACAACGCTTTGACGATATCACTCCTCTCCACTGTTCATTCGACCAGCTCCCCATTTGCTTTCCAAACTAGGGTAAGCTATTGCTTTGTCATTTTAAAGCCCTGGATGGGCTTGGCTGATCTGTACCCGCTACATTTCTTGCTACAATCCATCAAATGCTTTTTTTTCTTCCTACTCTCTTCTTCCAATTCAGGCCCTGTGATTTTGTTCTCTATTTTTGGTACTTTATCTTTAACTTAACCCATACGTTTGGAATGATCCTCCTATAAATATTTTGATATCCTTCCTCACTTCCTTCTCAACACATGCTTCTCAACACATGTGTCTTTTTCTTTAACTTTTCCTCATCTTTTTCTTCCTCCTTTACGGTTTCACTTAAGTTATATTATATTACTGCCAAAATTTTGCAAACTGCAGGTCTCACACAACACAATTATTTTCCTTTTCTCTCCTTTATCTTCCTTTTTTGTCCAGATTGTGTTCTACCTGCCTGCCTGTTTTTGTTGTTTTTACCACTGCCATTGATTTGTTTTTAAAAAAGGTAAGAAGGAGAGTAGGTATCTGCCCCATTCCTCCACAGCAAAGCTATTCCCCACAGAAAGATAGGGGTCATGGCATTGGCACTGGATTGGGCCTCACACAAGTGCAGAGTTCCTAACCATTAGAATGGTATGGTGTAACTAGTGGTAAAAAAGGGCTTGAAAGTTAATCATCATCATCTTTAGCACTGTCACAAGCCAAGTCATTTGAGGTTATGTGTTGTAACGTCACAATCAGGGAGTCATACTGCTACATTATATAAAACATGCAAATACAACCAAAATACCAAAACATGATGTTTTACAAACATAAGGTACTTCTGCTCAAGACAGGAAGGTCCCCAATATCTGCACGACATGCCATTCTGCTCCAGAGGGTTCCCCCACCTTCAGGAGCAGATGGGGGTGCAGCAGGCTGCAGAGGGAAAGGGGAAAGCTCTATTCCATCCATAGAATGGAAGTTAGGATCCAAACTTTGGTACTGTTGCAATCACATGCTAGGTTTATTCCACATTTACTAATATTGGTTCTGCCAATTCTTCCCCAATTATTTAAAACAAAACGAAATGAAATTAAACACTGTGGTTTCCCTGAATGTAAATCAAAGTCAAGAAAGATGTGCTCTCTGAGCGAATCATAAACAAGTCTATGCTCCATAGCTTACTACAACTGCAGAAAACTTACTAGTGCTTTGTATCAAAAAATGTTACATGGAAACAGTTGGCCCTAATTTTGTTCTTTGCAGCTAACAGAAATATATCCTTTTCATCTAATGCACGTTGAAAGCAGTACAAGTAAAGGAAATAGCATCTTTCAGGGATTCAATTTTAAACTCCATTTGAACTAGAAGCATGTTCAGGGAAGGATAACATAACCCAATATTTAAAACATTTGTAACGATGCTGCTTACAGAGACACTCTAACTACTAAGAAATGAGCCAAAAATAAATGCAACAATAAATTCAACATAAACTCTTCCCTGCCCCCAGTCCCAGTCAAGGATGGCCATTTACATACTATGGATAAGGCTTGAATCTGCCTATGTCTCAACTGTGTGCATTCTCAGCAAGAAAAAGAAAAGTCATGTATTTAATGCAGCGACTGACTGAGTTTAGTAACAAAGAAGTTATACTTTGAGTAGGATTTGAGATGGGTACCCTTCATTAGTTTTGGAGGCTGTCTACTCAAAAGCAAGTTCCACGAGTTCAATGGAGCTTACTTCCAGGCAAGTGTGTAAAGGATTGTAACCTACAGTGCAATCATATGCATATCTACTCAAACGTCCCACTGTGTTCAATGGGGCTTACTCTCAGAAAAATGTGCATAGGATTGCAGCCCTAAAGTATTAAGAATAAGTCTTCCCCCCATTTTTTTTTAACTACACAGAAATCATGCATTTCCTTTTGGTATGACGGCTGCTTTTAAAAGAATGATTTATTTTAAATTATTTAAATTTAAATTATTTATTAAATTTAAATTAAGAAGTCCTGATGACCATGTGCTACCTCCAGTATCAGAGGCAGCGTGCCTATGTGCACCAGTAACTGGGGAACATGGGCAGGAGGGTGCCGTTGCACTCGTATCCTGCTTGTGGTTTCCTGGTTGACAGCTGGTTCACTGTTCACTGTGTGAACAGAATGCTGGACTAGATGGACCCTTGGTCTGATCCAGCAGGGCTCTTCTTCTGTTCTTAATGAATGGAAAGTAATAAAAAGTTATCTCTATGTATCAGAGGTATGCTTTGAAACTCTTATGTTTCAGAAGTATTTTTCAGGTGCTGAACTTGCACAGACTTTTACCTTACCCGATCTCCAAAGGCTCAAGGAAGTACATGAATAAGCATGATAATTCTAATATATATGGAAGTCATACTATGGTTCAAATTCATGGGTTCAAATTTCCACACAGACATACTGAATGGCTATGGACAAACTCCTATCTTTCACCCACCCATCTGTGAAAGGACAATTTTAAGAACTACCCTATAGGGTTGTTTTAGAGGCACTCTGCTTGTGAGACGTACTAGAGAAAACATGAATAATAACATGGCATAGCCAACGTTGCGTTCCTCTTTCTATGCATCAACTGATGCTGATGTCATGCTTTGAAGTAACTGTTAGTATAGTTCTTTTACAGTGCTCTTTTCAAGTGATATTTGCTTATCGCACAACAAAAGCAGTCAGATTGATCTATTCTGAAAAGCTAAACAACCCCTGCTGTTTTATAATAACGCTGCCCATATGTAAACGAACTGTATATGACCGCAGGGGAGACGTGCCCAACTTCAGTCTAGCCATCCTTGCCTAATGCCGACTGTCAGGTGTGTCACCAGCAACAGATGCTTGTTTGACAAAAGACCTTTTTATTCTGGCTAATTAAGCAGTTAGACACACCCGCCTGTTAATGGGCCTGCTTTGTACAACCAGCACTAGCTGAATCATGTGAATCTACAGATAAATAGGCCACATTTTGAAAGAAGACTAATTAACCCCTAGGAAAGGAAAAGAATACTGCACTAGCCCAGCTGCTGATTGTGACAAGATTAGCATCTCTTCAATTTAAGCAATAATGTTTAGAACACATGCTTTATTACAAAATTTATCTCCCCCAACATTCTTTTGGAAAAGTTGTTCAGGGTTATTTAATACGCTGAAGATGCACAGTAGGGATCCTTCTGTGTTCTGTGCCTTACATACCAGAATGAATGGTTTAACAATCTGATCCATCAGTTACCTAGCAAATCACACAGTGCAAATATGCCATCTTAATAGTAACTATTTTTAGTAAGCACTTTCATCAGCAATTAATTTGCTATTCTAAATACCAGAGTTTGTAAAGTCTTGTTGCACTACATCTGCTTTAACGTCTATACTAAATGATGTTACAGGTTCTTAATTCAGTACTGAAAATAAAAGATTGCAATTTACACTCAAGTACACTAATATTTCTTTTTTCTCCCCAGAACAGAAAACATCTCTAGCTAAAAAGCGGACTTGATTAATCATATAGAAGCAAGGGGGCTTAATTATTTACATAACTTATATCTGTGAAAGGCCAGAATTTCACCCATTTTCCAGAATACAAAAATTCTCAGAATTTTTAACAATACAGGAGTTGCATAGAACAAAGTATTATGCTTCTGTTCTGTAAAACAAATGGGTGCTAATAAAGTGATGTGGGTTTTCTGGAAAATTCTGAATCCAAAAATTGTCTGCACATGGAAACGTGTTCTGGAAATGGAACATTTTCTGCCCCACATCAGAGCTAATAATTGCTGAAGAGTGACAATAAAAAACCTCATGAGCATTGGGGAACTATTTTATCAATGTGAAATGAAATAAATAGACTGAATGGTTTTGCATATAATATGATAATATAGTGAACATACAATAACAATTCTGGCCCACTTGTACTGGCTGCCTGTATATTCCCAGCCCAATTCAAGGTGCTGGTTTTGACCTATAAAGCCTTACATTGCTCAGGACCAAAATACAGGATGGAACACTTCTCCCAATATGAACCTACACATACACTATGATTGTTGGCTGAGACCCTCCTCCAGGTGCCTCCTCTAAAGGAGGTTCAAAGGATGGCACAAGGGAGAGGGTCTTCTCTGTGGTGGCCCCCTGATGGTGGAACGCTGTCCCCAGTGAAGTCCACCTGGGTTCAACATTGTCATCATTTCAGCACCAGGTTAAGACTTTCCTCTACTCCCAGGGATTTCATAGAATCATAGAATAGTAGGGTTGGAAAGGACCTACAAGGCCATCGAGTCCAACTCCCTGCTCAGTGCAGGAATCTAAGTCAAGGCATCCCTGACAGATGGCTGTTCAGATTCATCTTGAATGCCTCCAGTGTGGGAGAACCCACCACCTCCCCATTGTTGTATTGCTCCGTCAGGAAGTTTTTCCTGATGTTCAGCCGGAATCTGGCTTCCTGTAACTTGAGCCCATTTTCCCGTGTCCTGCACTCTGGGATGATCAAGAAGAGATCCTGGCCTTCCTCTCTGTGACAACCTTTCAGGTACGTGAAGAGCGCTATTCTATCTCCCCTCAGTCTTCTCTTCTCAAGGCTAAACATGCCCAGTTCTTTCAGTCTCACCTCATAGGGCTTTGTTTGCAGTCCCCTGATCACTGATCATCTTTGTTGCCCTCCTCTGAACCCTCTTCAGTTTGTCTGCATCCTTCTTAAAGTGTGGTGCCCAGAATTGGACACAGTACTGACTGCATATGATAGATTTAACTGGTCGTAGGATTTTTTTTTATTGTTGATTGCTTTAAATTGTTTTTGCATGTAAATGGTTTTCATATTATATTTTAAGGTTCTACACTTTTGTAAACCACCTAGAGAGCTTTGGTTATTGGGCAGAATACTAATGCAATGAGTAACTATGTAAGCCACAATAATATTACATTACCTAGAGGACTGGGTTAATAAGGGCGCAATCCTAAGGAGATAGTTGGCCACCTCCAAACTCAGAGGCGGCCAACTATTCAATGCAGGGCAGGCAGAGCGTGGACAGGATCTTCTCCTCCATGCTCCGGCCGCCCTGCATTAGCGGCAAGATGGCTGATTTTGGCTGTCTAGCCAGGGCGCCTTGGAGTGGGGACATTGTACTGGTGCTTCCGTGGTCCCCTCCCCTTCCCACCCACAGGAACACCCCCTTTTTGCCCGCTCCATGCTGCTCTTCTGAGTGTGGAGGCAGGGATGACCCATGCCTCCTACGAAGCGGTGGGCGTGGGGAGTCAGATTTCTGGGGACCAAGCTCTAAGCTTGGATCCCATGAACCAAAAATCTTATGGCCATCTAGATGCTGTCTAGTGGCCATAGGACTGTACCCTTAGTGACTAGTAAATATAAATAAAACCCACTGGTTTTATATCTAATGCTATATCAGATTTTTGTGAGGTTTAATATTCAGTGTGAAAATTGCCATTGCAGATGACAGGGTCACAAAAAGGGTACCTTCCACCACTGTGCATATTTTTCATGACAGTTTTCCTGATCTGCTGCTGTTTCACTGATATTTTTTTTTAACCTAAAGGGACTTCTTCACAGTGTGATCCAAGCCAATCAAGGAACATGTCGCAATCATGATGTCAGCGATGCCATGTCACCAATCAGATTTGGCTACATGACTGCATCACTATAGGCAGATTTAACACTCCCTTTGCCATCACTCCAGATTGCAACACCAAAGGAACTAGGCAGATTCTCTCTGTCTTGTGTTGCACTGGTAATTTTATTCCTCACCAGTAATGTCATGTCATTTATTTGCAAGCCAAAGGCCATTAATAAAACCTATTACAGTACAGTTTACTACGACTGTAAAATTACAAACTGTACAACAGGAATAAAA
Organism: Heloderma suspectum; assembly: GCF_057233095.1. Taxonomy (NCBI): domain Eukaryota; kingdom Metazoa; phylum Chordata; class Lepidosauria; order Squamata; family Helodermatidae; genus Heloderma; species Heloderma suspectum. The sequence continues at coordinate 104,431,036 of NC_139459.1, forward strand.
CATTGGAGTAACTAAACAAATAAAAAAGAGTACTATGAATCTAAACTAAAATACATCTAGATTTTTATACCAAAGAATCACGTTTACAGTGAACTGTGACAGCAGTTAGGGCTTTACCAATATTTTTTTTAAGCCACTAAGGTAAAAAAAATGCAACCTGCTGGGTGACATGACTCTCTTGATCCAAGACAGCAAATAACACGTATTTCTTACGGGGCATTCAGGTTGCAACCCAGATATAATATTCCCAAGGAATTCTGAATGCAGTAATGCATGTAAGGGATACAAGCATAGATAGTGTATCAGATCTTCAATTTCCACAAATACATATTCATTGAACATAAGGGATCTGATGGTAATCTGCCCTCGCATACTGCTTCACCAGTACTGTGCAGTAAGACTTTTGCCCAGATCCAGGTCTAGTGACTTGAGGTTACACATGACTACTGGGGCAGGATATGGATGGGGATGAGCATCTCACTGAAAGTAATGCAGTGTGGCTTGACATCAACATTTAGATCTGAATGTAGATAGTGCTCTTCCACACAACACTGTTGACACTGGGATGTTCATTTGGATGTGATCCTTTCCACATTCTGCTGTATATAGGACCTGATGAAGGTGAGAGCATGTCAGTCTGGCTGCTTTAGCAACAGAAATAAGCACCTGATTCACATGACACCCATCCCGTTGCGAACCGTTTTACACGTTTTTGCAAAGAGGTGTTCATAGAAAGTGAAAATGAGTTAGATCCAAGATTATCACTCTGCTTACAGAATGGGAATTCCCTGTCTTCTTCTCCCCCCTGGAGCAACCCGAACACCCTCCAAATCTACTCTGGAAAGTTGGTGGACCCTCCAATCTAATATGCAACCCAATATATGCAATACACAACTTTCAGTTCAGCACTAGTTACGTTCCATATCCAAGGGAGGGAAATGATATCCCTTTCTCAGTGCTGTGTTTAGTGAAAGGGTGTTACAAAACATGTGATGTACAGTCTCCAATGCAGATACCAACAGGCCTTAGATGAGCTGATGCAACTGGTACTAAAGACGATTTACATCCCCAGTCCCTTCCCGCTGCCCTGGTTAGGGATGTCAGAGAATTCCACCACGGATCTTGGTGAGGCCGAATGCCAGTGCATTCGGCCCCCCGAAATCTGTGGCAGAACGGCCTGCCACCCCCCGCCCCCTCGCAGATCCCCCCCAGGACGAGACTTACCTGGGGTGGATGTTCCGGGCGGCAGCGGCAGAGGCTGCAGTGGCGGCTGGTCTTCCGACCAGCTGCCGCCGCCGCCATTTGCTGTCTTGTCGTTTTGGGTGTTTTTTTTTACAGAGACGTGATAGGCTACGTAAAAACTTACGTAGCCTATCACATCCTGGTTTAAAAAAAACAAACGCGTATGCAAATGGCGGCGGCTACGGCCGCCGCCATTTGCGTTCCTTATTTTTCGCTGTCTTAGTCTACGTCAATATTTACGTAGACTATTACGGCGAAAATAAAGGGGAACGCAAATAGCGTAGTGGGCGCTATTTTCGTCCCTTTTTGATTCGCCGTTTTAGCCTACGTAAATATTTACGTAGACTAAAATGGCGAATCAAAAAGGGATGCAAATAGCGCCCACTACGTTATTTGCGTTCCCCTTTATTTTCGCCATAATAGTCTACGTAAATATTGATGTAGACTAAGACGGCGAAAAATAAGGAACGCAAATGGCGGTGGCCATAGCTGCCGCCATTTGCATACGCGTTTTGTTTTTGTCTTTTACCCAGAGCCCTCCGCGGCCGGAAATCCGGCCGCGGACGGCCCTGGCCTGGGCCTGGCCGGCTGCTCCGCAGAGCTGCAGTGGAGCACAGCCGGCCATCGAGGATTCCGGGGGGGGAGGACCGGATCGCCTCCCCCCCGGTCAAGGATTCCAGGGGGAGGGACGGAACGCCTTCCCCCCCACCATGAACATAATCCGCGGAAAGGTAAGCGACTTTCGTACATCCCTAGCCCTGGTACACTATGCTTTCCAGCTTATCAGAACAATGGAAGGTGAGCAGGAATGGTATGGAGGCACATTGCATCAGTGTACACATGAGCTGGCCTGTGGCCTACAGGAGGTTGAATCTTTCTGGTGTTTTGTTACTTGCTTAGTGTGTTGGAGAAAGCAGCAGGGGACTGGTAGGGTCCTTGTATGATGAAAAAAAGAAGTTACAGTAGACTATAATTCTGATGTCCTACGTCTGCATATGATCCCCTTTAAAAATGACCCAATGATTTTTCTATACAAAAAGGTGAAGAAATTAAAATTAAATCCATCAACGTACTTAGAAGACTGCACTGATGCTTTAAATTGTGAGGCTCTAGCAGGGTGAGGCTCCAGCAGGCTTTAAAGTTTGCTTGTTTCAAACAAACAAGCCACTGTTAACATTAACCACAGGTTGTTGGTAAGGGCAACATGATGACAAGCTGTGGTTAAGCAAAAATGGGAGCACAAGCTTCTGAACTCCTCCTTGCAGCTATGCTGGAGGACGAGAGAGGAGGGGGAGTACGTGAGCCCGAGGCTCGTTGTGCCTCAGTCGCACCAGGCTAAACTATGGTTTAGCATGACATTCAAATGTGTTCAGTCCGAAAGAGCATGGGGGGGGGGGGCAATGACCATATGTTTGCTAATCAGAGATAGCAAGTATTCCAGACTAAAAACAAAGTGGGCCATGCTGAGATTAACTTGATTTGATGCGTGTTTGAGTGTGTGTGTGTGTGTGGGGGGGTAATATTCAGTCCTTCACAGTTCAGGCTAGTAGTTTGCAACGTTAGAATTGAACGGTTTTGCTCAGAGATTGAAAACTTGAAACTCTTCATGGAAACACATCACTTTCAGCTTTTCTCCACTTTTTCCTGAAATCGGCTTTGGTCCGTCAACAGTACACTGAGCTGAAAAAAGCAGACTATATCCCTCCCAAACCAACAGCTTTCACAGGTCACACTGCACTCTAATCTGCCTTACTTTGGGGTGGGGTGGGCGGAGTCCTGCCAGTCGAAATAAACGTCATCAACCATGTTTGAGAGACTTGGTCCCCACCCACCTCTTTCCCATGCTCAGGGAAAGGAAATGTCTTGTAAGCGATATTAGGTATCCAGAGAAAAGGAGCAGAGCCTTTTCTCTGGAAGTTTCCCTACATCCCACAAACAAGTGTGCTTGCCAGTCTCCACAGTTTGCCAGCCTCCACAGAAATGAGACTCCCACGTCCCTACTGCGAGATGGAACCATACAGCAATATTATGCATACGGAGCCACAGTATATCACCATATCGCTAAAGCAGGAGAAAGCCCCAGGTGCCGCTTTGGCACTTTAGCAGTACAGCAATTTAGCATGATAGTGATTTAGGTATATGGCAACTTAGCAGTATAGTGATTTAGTGCTATAGTGATTTAATGATTTTGGAGATTTAACTTTTTAGAGACTTAGAGATTTAGCAGTTTTAGAAAATTAGGCAGCTAAACCCAGATTGTTTACTTGGGGGGGGGGATAAGAATGAATTACAGTTAGTGCAAAGTAAAGAAACCTGATCTGTATCTGCGCAGGCTATTGCAAGGTCCCTACACCTTGAGGTCACAGCCAGATGAAAGACACACCCCTGGGCACGCCTATCATGCCGGATTTAATCTGGACAAATGAGGCACACAACAGCTGAACCGCTTGGGAGCCACACTGCAGGGGGGGAATGGACTAAAACTCTGCGGAAATGCACCTTTTCTGGAGGGAATCTGCAGGGTGACTGCGGCTTGGCAACAATCTCATGTGTTGCAAACGACCCCAAACTGCTCCCCCTTCGCATTAAGTTGGTGGCCCCATGAAGCCTGGCATCCTGTCTTGGCCACTGCAACCCTCCCTGCTCCCTGACAGCAACTGCAGGGTTCAGGGGCTCTTTTTCTCCCTTTCTCCTAGCTCAGAACTTTAGAAGAATACAGCAAAGATGTTGATGCTGTAACATTTCTTGGTACAATCATTTAGCTTGCTTTTAGAACTACAAAAGCTGCATTACAGCTAACAGAAGAGCCTTTGTAAAGTAAATTCTCAAGTGTTTTATAGCCCAGTCCCATGCAAGCTTACTCAGAAGTCTCATTGAGTTTAACACTAAATGGGGATGGGACTGCAGTCTTAGAACATGGTGAGGAGTCAACTTTGAAATGAGGAATAGTTGTTAATTAGGAAGCATTATACTTCGAATACAGCAAATTTTCTCTCTCCCTTTTTAATAAAGACTTTTATTTTAACTAAAACTTTTTGGCAGTTCTGAGGGCCCAGGTAGGGAAATCCAATCTGCTGCTGTGGAGAACTCAGATGTTGGCGACTCTGAGACACCCAAAATCCTGCCAGCACAAGCCCAGCAATGAAGAAGATAGATTGGGGGGGGGGGGGCTCACTTTATTAGATTTTTTTTTTAAAAGCCAATTTCCCTCCCAGTGCTTGCGTGGATGGTATAAATTTCCACCTATGTTGGAGCTGTGTCTGGGGAATAGTTTACAAAGCTTCCCCAAATCCACCCATGCCATCCCCCAATTCCCTCTCCCAACCCTGGACCTCCAACATCAGGGAGGTAAGGGCTGCAGATGTTTCCACAGGAGCTACGAAGAGGGATTTGCAAAATCCTATGACCCTGGGATAGCTTCCCAGGAACAATGGGATTGCTACCTAAAGGAAGGTATGTGCTAAACATCTGGTTTCATCATGAATCCTGACTAAAGCTCAGAATCTAGCTTTTCCAAACCCCAAAGGCAAAGAATTTCAGTGATCTAACTAGAAAAATACATCTGATTAGTAGATTCTAGACTATATACATACAATGTATATTGTATGTATATACACAGAGGAAAAATACCAGGCTTATAAATTATAAGAAAAATAGTAAAAACCTATGCAATTAATCACAGCTTGAGTTATTAATACATAAGTTAATTCAGGCTGAGGAAACCAGTATCTGTTTTGAAAATACATATAATGGTATTGCAGTCTTGTGGCTAGATCAAAGTTCACAACTGTTCACTGGTTACCAGTTGTTTTCCGGGCCAAATTCAAGGTGTTGTTTTTGACCTTTAAAACCCTATATGGTTCCGGCCCAGCCTATCTTAAGGAGCACCTCCAGCAACACCAGACAGGCCGCTTCACAAGATCAGCCTCGGATGGCCTTCTCTCTGTCCCATCAGCCAGGACAGCTAGACTGGTGGGGACGAGGGAGAGGGCCTTTTCTGTGGTGGCTCCCACTCTGTGGAACTCCCTCCCTAAGGAACTCCGTCATGCCCCCTCTTTAATGAGCTTCCGCTGTGCATTAAAAACGTGGTTGTTCAGGCAGGCATTTGGGGTGGGTTAGGGTATTTTAGAAAATGTTTTTATTGTAGAATTTTATTCTTTTAAACTGTTTTATTATATGTTGTACATCGCCCAGAGTGGATGGGTGACCAGCCAGATGGGTGATTAATGAATTTAATAAATAAATAAATAAATACTAGTAGAAAATAATAGTTGGCTGTAAAGGTCAGTCAGAATGTGTTGACTTCAAACTTAATCAGTTCTACAGTTAGACCTCTTTTTGTAGACCACATAAAAATTTACATTAATCAACCCAAGTCCCCTTTCCTCCATTCCCCCACACCCCTCCACCCACCATTGGGGGGGGGGGATATCTTTGTGTAGTTCAGTGAATAGAAACTGGAGGCAGCCGCAAATAGAGTGGTTGGTATAAGGGGAAGGGATTCTAAATGGAAGGCATTGGAATGTCACGATCCATTATAAAGATGTTATAGTATTATGAACATATGTTAAAACCTAAAGAATGTAAACAACAAAATTAAACACATTAAAAAGAAATGGTCCATTGATATGTGAAACACATTTCCTAACCAATACACCCAAATATACTCCACCAGTACCATATGAGAAAGCACTCAGAGTTAAGGAAAATATCATGCTTTTGTATACCAAAAGAAGAGTTTTTATATTCCCCTAATCATGTACTCCTTCCCCTTGATTTTCACCTTACAGATACTTCTCAAATTAAAAATCACCGAGTAGTACTATTTCTAAGGTTTCACAAAAATATGGGCTAAAACTAATCCAAACGTAAAAAATATACAGAAAAACACAAAAAAGATACTCAAAAGGGGATGCTTGCACTAACACATTGCCACAGTTTCATGGACAAAAATACCACAGTATGTTTCAAACTTAGTAGCCTGGATCCAAACAACCATAAACAGAAGGAGACAGTGCTCTCTGTTGAACTCTTCTGTAAGCACTAGCAGAAGACTTCTTGTAATGCAGCAGCATAGTAATATGAGGATAGCATTTGCAATATGAGAAACATAAGAAAAATGCAGGCTGTAGCATATATACTTTAGTGGGCCATTCAAAAGGTCTTCAGAAAGAGCTTGTGCAAAATTTTATACAAAAACTTGCACAAATGGAAGAATGTCTTTAGATTTAGAGACATCCTTGTCAGTTACCATTTTTCTGCTAAACTGGAAATAGCCCTTAGGGTGTGAAAGGGCACCTTCGGATCCAACCCATTCTGTGATGGTTTATTTCAGAGGGGCAAACTAAATGTTATGGCGGCAGCCATGTTTGTTGTTTAGATGTCTGACCCATTCACATATAAAGTGAGAAGGATGGGTGTCTAATTTCAACATGAATATGTGGGAGAGGAGATCTGAATCCATCACCCAAACTGCTGAGCTCACTTCCAGTATAAGAGCCAGGATAGAAAAAGAGCACCTGGAGTGATGGACCACAAGCAGATAACGTAGGGAAGGGTGCTGCTCCCCTCCCCATATACCCCTTTTGATATTTAAATTTTAAAAATCCCAACTCTCTGCTCTATATCTGATCAGAGCATACACTTGAACAATAAAAGGTGGTTGCCACCATAGCCTCCAGTTTGGCCCTTACAATTTTTGTTTTGTGAGGTGTGATTCTACTCTTGTGATAGCATTCCAGGGGAAATTGTTATTGTAAGTGGTACCAGAATATGAATAAACTCTTGTTTCTCTTATACTCCCTCTGAGGTTTCCTCATATCTGTGTTGAAAAAAATGAGGAGTCCGAAAACAGACCATAAACTCTGGTTCCTCCTTACATCTTGGCAATGCAAGGTACCACCAAGACCTCAAGCTCCTCCTCAGGCGAAACAGGTGACAATAGCACGAATACAGCAGCATATAGCATAATTAATTCCCATTTCTAAATACAACCTCATATCATAATTTAAAACATCACACTTCTGTCAATGAGCAATAACGAGCAGTTCCAGTCGCCTTACAACTAGGCAACTGAAGCTAGTTGCCGATACACATTGACCGGAGAGCAAACGCCACTGAACTAATGGTTCTTATTTCTGAGTAGGGGTAGGGGCAAAATTTGTTTGATTCTCATTTGAAATACAAACTAATGTAATTCACACTTCCTGAACAAATATGTGAACCAGAATTCAATTATCCTTTGGTTTGCACACTTCCCCAATAAAAAAATGGATAGAGTAGTAGAAATTGCATACAAAAATGTGTTCATTAGGGGAAGTGCTTGCAAAATATGTATATATGAGGGCAGAGATTCCCAACCTTTTGGGGTTGGTGGGCACATTTACATCTTTGAGAGAGTGTCATGGGCACTCTCACAAAATGGCTGCCATTGGGGTCACGCTCATTCATAAAATGGTTGCCATGGTGGGAATGACCAGTCATAAAACACGCATCTTCCAGAAGGCAAACTGGTGACAGTAAAGGAAAAGTAACTTGCCCAAGAACCTAAGAACAAGACAGAGGTGGGATATGAGCTCCAAAACACAAAACCACTCTTTCAAATCCAAATAAAGGTGGTGCTGGAGGGGCAGCACTTTGCTTTGCAGCATGCCAGCCTCCTAGTTTAAAAATAATTTTAAAATCTTAAGAAATAAAATAAAAATTAGAGGGACAGGAAGCCCACAGGAACCATGTTGAAGACCCCAGTCTTAGGGGATCATGTACAAAAATGTGTATACATTTTCATCTACATGAAAATACGAACGTTTATGCGGATTTTTAAAAAAAGCATTCAGAACTGATGCAGAAACAAGATGGAACAAACTCGTGCTTGAAAAAAATTGAAGGTTACAGAAATCAAAACAGGGGGCTTCATCCAACTGTACTTCTGAGGAGATATGCATAACTACGCTGAGAGGTACTGCTGCATCTATCCACTGATTTTACCTTGCATATAAAAAGGAGTGTAAGCCATCCTCTTCTGCAGAAGATTTTAATGGATGCATAGGGTCTTGCAGAGAGATAATCCCTAACATGTTGGTTCAATGCTATGTACAGCTTTCAAGGCCAAAACCAACAGTCTGACTTGAGTCCAAATGCTAACTAGTAGTCAGGGGCACTTGTCACAGAATTGATTGGATATGTTCAATAAATATGACAATTGTATTTGAGCTTCAGATCTCCATGTAAGGTGCCAGTTTACAGGCTTATCTCCAGTCTAGAATGTGCTTGCTTTGAGGAACATCTCACAGTATCTGAATCCAGCCACCCTGCCAACCTTTACAGACATGCAATTTTATTATATCAATTGGACTGCTCAAATGAGAAACTTCGCAATAATTATTTAAAAAAATTATTTTGTTGTCCATACAACTGTCATTGACCATAATAGTTTTAACAGAATGTTGTACTGCAGTCTGTTACTCAAAAAGAAGGGAACTGATCTATGTTGTTGCCAATTCTGATAATCTAGAAATGGTAGTAGTTCTATAATGTGACAAATAGTCCTCATAAGAAGGTCCTACCCAATGAGTCAAGTTGTCAATAGTGTGGCTAATTTACTGATGGAATTCTATGAGGAGGAAGTACTGGTTCCTCCAGTGATGACTTTATTAGATAATAACAGAAGCAGCACAAGCGTATCCAAAAATAGCTATAGACTGTTTATATAAGTCACACACAAAAATCTATATATATAATAGAAATTTCCAGTTTCACATTCACCTTCTTCAAATACTTTTAGTACTAGTGAAATCCATTCTGATTGTCACATAAACTAAAGGTCTAAAAAGCGTTTACACATAATTTATTTGATAATAACCTATAGTTTATGTACAACTAATATAGTTTCAATAAGATTATGTAAGCCACCACATACAGTAACATTAAGCACAAGTGAGACCTGCAACAAAATGTTGCAGTGTTGGCTGCTTTTATTTAGTGTTCCAGTCAGCCATGCCCTCCTCTGGGAGACTCCATTCCTCCTCCTCCCCAGTTCGCTGTTTTTGTTGAGGGAGAAACCACCCACACTTATAACCCAAGAACAAACCATGGATTATAACTCTTCCTTAACAACCCAAAGTTCCACATTCAGACATCATGGAGAACAACAGAGAGTCCCTGGGTTATTTAGTGGTGGAAGTGGTCAGGAGCCTGCATGCTCCAGAACAACCCATGGTTAACAAATCATGGGTTGTTTTATCATCCAAACTGGGTCTCAGTCTTTTTTGGTTTGTTGGGTGGGGGGCAGGGTGGTTGTCACCAGTTGTTTTTATACTTAAGCAAACCTTGGGCTTTACTGAGCCTGCTAATACTTCCCTCTCTCTCGGGCATGGATGGTGCCCTTTTGGCAACATAAGCATTGACACATCAGAAAGAGAAGGAACAAATAGGGCCTGCACTAAAATATTGCAGGAACATTAATGCTTCAGACTAATAGAGCTGCTTGTGCAAACTGTAAGGTGGTTACGTACTTCAGCTTTCTGGCCTGCTTATCTGCAGTATCTGACAACATGCATTATGTGTTTAGTAAAAGGTCGCAGGAGGAAAGGCAAACGAGCAACTATTTAAGTGTTCCAGCCACTCACCTGCAAGTGTCTGTCCAACATTACATCTGACAAGTGTATTTACATGGGCTGTGCACCTGGAAGAATCTTTGACGGGAAAAATGACATTTGGTCTCACCCCTAAGAAAAGTTTGAGTGGCAACCATTATTCCAATATTACAAGGATCTGGTAGTTTTAAGATGTATAGACCAAGGCCATTTTTAAAGTTCTCAGACATTGCTGATTCTTGTAAAAAGGAGCTTGTCTGTCAATCATGTTCTTATTTGCAGCACAAAAATGCTTTTGTAGCACTCACTTGTCACTTCCATTACTTGTACTATAAGCAGCTGCCACTAAATCAATTTAAGGAATTGCAGAAGTTAAACACATTTACATTATGATGATGACAGAAAATGCAATGACTTACGATGCCATTTACTTTCCTCTAAAAGAGTGAAGCTAATTACCTGCAGCAGTCAGCTATGAAGACCTACATGTCAACAGTATTTTTGGACAAAGTAATATCTTTTAATATCTTATCCTGATTGATTGCTTCTTGCTGAAAAATAGGTTTTTATTGTAAAAAGCTCAACATAAAGTGTAACAGTGAACAAGTCATCTGTCAAACATGTCTGTTACTTTTGGACACTATAAACAAGCTAGAAAAAGATTACATTCTTTAATTAGAACTTTTCTAAGGCAAAAAAAATGTGAACCCCGATCAAAGAATCTTTGCATACAGCAACAGGGACTGGAGGAGAAGACTGGAATAATTCTTCAGCCAAAGCAGCACAACAGAACCTTAGCTGGAGTGTCATTTGTACTACACACCAAAACACCATGATGTTACATATCTTCAGCAGATGCGCTGGCACAACTGGGCAGGGCTAGCTCAAGGCAACAGCCCTCCCCTACTGTCTTCCTCAGCATCAAGTACTCCAATATATACTGCCTCTGGACATCAAAGTACCATTTAACTATCATGGCTAATATTTTTTCTTTTTTTGACTTAATCCTGTTTTTTTTTTTTTAAAAAAAAACAAAACCTCTTAAGCTGGTGCTGTCCCCACATCTTGTAATGGAGAATTCCATAATTTAATTATATGTTGTTCAAGAAATACTTCCTTTTATCTATCTGAATGGTATTGTAATTGTTTTTGGTGAGTGATCCCAAATTCGTGTGTGTGTGTGTATCAATGACTATCATCTCAACCCCCTCTCTATACCACTCATAATTATATGAACCTTAATTACATCTCTCCCCCAGCAATAACCTTTTCTTAACTAAGAGTTTCAGCTATTCCTAAGGCAGCAAAAAGCCATTTTCTTACCTATGCAAAACTCACAATAAATATGATATGTTCCATTAAGGTTCCAAACTATGCTATATCTTAAAGGAAGATATTCCAAATTTCCTAATGTATACTGGTATGTCTGTGTGGAGCATGGGAAATGGAGTCTGTATGGGATTATATACTTCACAGCTCTATTTATATTGAACCTAGATAAAATGTATAAGGATTTGCTTGGAGATCAAGTTAATTTAAGACTATTATCAGATCACTTAAGAATGGCAGTATTTGCAATAGCAGTCAAGCAACTAATGACAATGTCTGTGGACTGGGCACATCTACCGCAGATTGTAAACAGTACATCAGCAAAAGACTACTTTAACCCTTGTCTCTGTTGTGATGGCCAGTTTTGGTTAAACCAATAAACAGATTGACTAAAATAAATATGCAACTCCATCTCCATTAGATCAAGCCATGGGGTCACCAGCTGAGGCCCCAAGAACTGGGCAATTCGTTCCGGATATTCAAGTTGGATTTGGACTTGCTTTTTTCCAAACTGCAGCCCCATTCCCACTCCCACACCACATGGCAAGGAACTTCTCAAACTAAGGAGACTTTGAAAAGCAGTTTGTAATATGGCAAGGGAGCTTGATCACATACACAACAGTTTAATCCCATGGTGCTCCTAAAATAGCTATTTGGATCCTGGCCTTCCATTTATCTAGGATAATTTCCCAGTTCTCAGCAGTGCTGATAATGTTAAAGTTGGCTCATCAGCAAGTTTTGCCAAAACATTCCTATTTCCATTATAAAAGTTACAAAGGAAAGGTATTACATAAACATTTGGTCCTGTAACTGTTTTTTGAGAAACTCAAATAGTGTAGTTAATAGCAATGACCTCAAGATATTTACAAAATCCTTCTTAAAATAAGAATGGTTCAACATTTCATCAGCTTATGCACAATGGGCGTAGTGTGCTGGAAAAACCCACGTTGTTTTTTCATTGCCTACAGAGCTGCCACTAGCGTTGAGGGGGTCCCAAGCAAGTTGCTTTCCTCCTCCACCTATCCCAGATGCCCTGCCAGCCAGTCCTTCCTTTTTTAAAAAAAACCTAGTGGTGGCGGCGGCTCCTTATGCTTCTCCTCCTTGCCACCAGTTCCACTGACAAAAGGAAGCACTGCAGCAGCCAGCCCTGCAGTGCGCCATTTTAAAAGAATTCTTTTGTCCCCTTACCTTTTGAGTAGCAGTGATCTGAACCAATCAAATGCTGCCTTTGGGTGGGGTCATAGCCAGTGAGGGTACAGGAACAGTGAAGGGGCAGTCTTTATGTCACTCCTGTTCCCTCATTGGCCATTTCTTCCCAAAGGCAGCGTTTCAGTGTACAAGATAGCTGCTATTCAAAATGGGGGGGGGGGAGTTGTTTTACAGTGGCATGCCACAGGACCTGAAGGCTTGCCTGGCCGGCTGCTGCAGTACTTCCTTTTCCAGTGGGGCTGGCGGGACTGGGAGGAGGAGGAGCTGCCACCCCCACTGCTACCTTCAGGAGGTCATTTCAGGACCCTCCCAGACCTGTACCCCTTGGTCTGGCCCTGGCAGTGCCACTAATTGCTTAGTTTGACAGAGTTAATGAAATTCAAATCAGCTGTCCATATTCTATGCCTAATGCAATTTAATCACACATTAATTTTTACAGGACACTTTAGGCAGTAAACAGAGAGTAGATTCAGCCAGGAAGGAGTTTTTCTTAAAATAGATCTTCAACTAAATTACTATAAAATGAGACTGAAATCCTGTGATAAATACTTTTTTCATATTGTCCTGTTTAACTAGCTTTGGCCCTATCCAGAGAAGATTTGAACAATATTTATGTATGCATTTAAAACAGTCATATTCAGATCAGTAACATGGTGCATGCCCTATCAGAAACAGTTACTCAATACTTAAATGTGAACAGCTTGATTAAATATTAATAGAAAGGATTTGCCAGCAGTATTACAAAGCAATTTTGCAGCCTATAGCATAGGTGGCTTGCAGTCTATCTTGAAGAAAACAACCAAGATCCACTCAGGTCAATAACAAAATGTGATCTCATTATATTTGACAGAAAAATGAAACTGATTAGAAGAAAACTCTACTTAATAGCAGCCCACACCCAATAAACCATAGAATTACAAACACTAAAGCAGTGATATACAACAGTAGAAGTAAAAATATAAACTAGTCCACCAGGTGGCAGAAAAGAGACAGCATAAAAAATAGCAAGACCATAACAGTAATTTAAGACAGACCCTGTTGTTATACTTAATAAGCCAGACATCGGCAGATAACGAAATATCTATTGTGTATTTGAAACGAACACAGTGATATAACTATAAATTTCTAAAATCATTGTTTCCTTCAAAGAGTGCATTGCTTATGGAAACCTTTAAAGCAGTGGTGGGCAGACTTCAGGATTGCAGGAACTACTTTGTTTTTTACTCAAACCCCAAGATCCACTGATCAGAATCTGGTACAAAAAGGCACACACTTAGAATTAAAGAACTCTCCATTCATGATTATTCCCAATCTTCCTTCGTTTCAGCAGTGGGTGACTCGTTTTGTTACTGCCGTTGTTAAATAATTGGGAATCATAAATCCTTGCCAATCTACTGCAAATCAATCACCCAGATATCTAGTAGTAGATCCAGACCTACCTTTTGCCCATCCCTGCTTTAAAGGATGAATATATTCCTTTAAGAAAAAAGTATTTATAGTGATATCAACGTAGAAGTAAAAACATCAGAAGTAGGGAGAAGATAGATCATGGTCTGCTGATAGATCTCTGGGTGATTTGCAGTAGATTGCCAAGGGGTTTAGACTACAAATAATTTAAGAATAGCAAGTAAAGAAAAATTCTGCCATAGCTGGCCTTGTGATAATTGCTTATCTCCAAATGTCAGTGTGCCTCACCTGTAAAATATAAGCATTAATTGGTTCTATTTGACCCAGTCTTCATGCAGCTGTAGAGATTTGTGTTAGTATCCCTGATTTATAATAACTCAGAAGCAGATTTGTACTTGTATATGCAAGTTAATCCAATGTATGGCTCATGGGGTACAGCCTCTGCCCCAGAGCCATCAGTTTGCATCTGGGGCATCCAACTCTCAGCCATTATTTTGCACCTGGCTTTCAAGTGCTGAACTTCAGGGTTCTAGTAAGAAATAGGCACCACAAGCCTGAAGTCTACCCATCTGTGGCATACAGTGATGTGGTATTTTGACAGTGCTTCAACAATCATCAAAACCCAGCAGTAACCTGAACTGATCTCAGAGCACAAAGAAAAATGTAAATGGACTGTCAGTGTTAAGAAGTATTAAAGTCAAAATCATAACACATGCCTAGTTGTTAATCTTAAACTGTGAAATAGTGAGCAACTTACACTGCTTGCTTTCTTGACCCATATATAACTCTTTTATCCATAAGTTTCTTTTAAACAAATAGCTTACTGGCCTTTATGGTTATAGAAATAGGCTTTGAAACAAGTGGAATTAAAGCATACAACTTTAGGGTTCATTGTATTCGCTTCTTTGTGCCTAAATCTGTCTTACAGTGCAATTCTATGCATGCTTATTCAGAAGCAAGTCTCATCATGTTCAGTGGGGTTTATTTTCATGTAAGACAGCCTCAATGATGTATTCAAGCACTAATAATTTTAACACTGTTCTCATGATTCTAAGCATTTGAGACTAGCAATATCAAGGCTCTCAGTCATTCCTCATTGGAATTACAACTCCACATAAAAGATCTAATGTCATTTACTCTATGGATGCTGTCAGTCAGGGCAGATGACCATGCCTACGTAGTATTCTACTGAGACCCCTTTTGGAGGGAATTGAATTAACAAACCTAAAATGACTAACAGCTGATATAAAAGCCTAAGTGCTTTGTTAGTTTTTTGTTCTAATCCACAGGTCTACCAATTTCGGGTGGACTTTATAGCCAGCCATTTTTTTAGTAGCCAGCTGTATTGCTTCCTGTTTTGCAAAGGCGGTGTGCCCTTTTGTACCTGTTGCCTAGTGAAAATGTTTACAGGGAAGAGGAGCAGGTGATGTGTGTTCATAGCAACACCTCCACTCCAACCCATGACACTGAGCTCCATAGGAGGCCGCCATTACAAAAGAGGCACACTCTGCATTCCTGTGTTGCTGGTGGCTTTTATAAATCTTAAGATTATCCTAGGTACTTTCAAGTTGCCAAACTTAAATCTATGATTGCCAGGGGATCCCCATATTTGTGGATCTCATTCCACTCACTTGAGGTATTCAGTCACATTATACAACAATAATACTTCAATTATCTTCAAATTCATCTCTATTGAGAAACAATAAAACCAAGTGGAGACCTATGAAGATTGATGGGAGACTTCAGGGTGGGTGGTTTGGAAGGACAGGGAAGACTAAAATTGGAGGTTAGAAGGGAGAAGAATGACTGGGTTCACACAACATGATAACCCACACTCAAGGTTGAGTATGGGTTGAGCGTGGGTTATTGTTGAACCATAGGCTATCATTGGACCATGGGCTGTCATGTCGTCTGAACCCAGCTGCACTAACAAACCATGGGTTATTAACCACAAACAACCCATGAAGAGAACACATGGTTTGTTGTTGGGTCGTGAACTGTGGGGTGTTCATGTTAATAAACCACAGTTGTTAGCATGGCTGGGTTCAGACAACACAATAACCCCTGTTTCAACAACAACCCATGGTTCAACGACAACCCATATTCAACCCTTGAGTGTGGGTTATCATGCTGTGTGAACTCAGTGAGTGAGTCTGGAAGTCAGGATCTGCATTTAGGTGGTAAGGGGGAACCTGAGCTTTGGCTCAGGCTCTGGGAAATAATAGCAGCTCAGGTTAGAGGGAGAAAGGGTTGGGTGGAGGGGAGTTTGTGGTTAGGCAAAATAAATGGAGAAGTAGGATTTGCAGTGAAGAAGTGAGGCTGGAGTTTAGGATCAAGGGGAGTGGGATGTGGGTTGGAAAAGAAGGGAAAGTGGGATTGGAAAGTAG
Source organism: Heloderma suspectum (assembly GCF_057233095.1). Classification (NCBI taxonomy): domain Eukaryota; kingdom Metazoa; phylum Chordata; class Lepidosauria; order Squamata; family Helodermatidae; genus Heloderma; species Heloderma suspectum. The sequence continues at coordinate 104,447,204 of NC_139459.1, forward strand.
ACAGGCATGAAATGTGAACATTTGTGGAAGCAGGAGGGAAAGCAGCAGTGAAAAGAAAACATTCTTGCTCCTACTCCTTCATCTTTCTCTACCTTCTCAATTTCTCTCACAGGAGAAGTCAGTAAGGAGAAAGGTGGGGAGCTCTCCAGCCAAGGTGAGCTGCTGTGGGCTTGGGTGGGGCAGGAAACATCACCATGTTCCCAGGCTTCCAACCCCCCCCCCACCCCGCTCCTTGCTATTCATCTTGGGCTCAGAGCCCATACCTGCATTCCCAAGACAACCATTGCGTGAGGGACTGGTCTTGAGACAACGCACCAAAGAGACCTCTCTTTGAGCTCGCTGCTCTTCCATCCTCTCACAATCCCTTTAAGGCAAAGGGAAGTCTCAGTTTTCCTTTGCCTTCAAAGTGATGGGTGGGGGGAGGGGGCGTTTGGGCAGGTAGAAACCAACGTGAAGGAAGAATGTAGGAAGGACAGTGGCTTCTCTTCTCATCCCATCTGGTACCTCTTAGTGTTGGCTGAGAAGGAAACTCGGCAAAACACAATTCCGCCATGGCTCGAGAATCTGCATTCTTCCCATTACTGCAGAGGATACTCATCAGCAGAAGGAGGAAAGCACACATACACAACATTCACCTCAGCCCACTGAAAGTCCAGTGACACGGTTGTTAGACATAAAGGGCAACATGGCTGGGAGAGGCAACGCCTCCCAGAAAGGTCTCTTAGGCAACATCCTGAGGACTGTTAGGGGGTTCCACACTCCATGCTCCTTTGTTTCTGATGAGCTAGGCAATTTTAACATGTTCTTGGTTCTTGCCTTCTTGATAAGCCTGGCTGCTGCTTGAGCTACAGATGCCCAAACCACTAACCATTGTGCCACTTTCAAAGGTATTTCAAGAGAAGTATTGAAAATGCAACTTGACCCATTAATTTCATAGCATGCAATAAATAAAAAGGAGTCTCCAAGTATTGCATGAAATGCTTTTTCTACCATAGAGCTGTAGGCTCAGCTGTGTGTTGTTCTGCCCTGTCCTTATGCTCAAATTTTGATATAATGAATTACAGCAGCCTTCTTCAATGTGGCACCCTCCAGATGCATTGGACCACAATGCTCATCCTCCAAAGCATGACTGGCTGGGGATGATGGGAGCCATGGTCCAACACATCTGAAGTGTGCCAAGTTGAGGAAAGCTGAATTAGAGCAATGTGTAAGTCACACCGAAAATCTGCTATTTCAAACTTTAAGACACAATTAAACTTTTCACTACTATAAGTAGAAATAATGGTACAACCTTAGTTATGTTTCTTGCTTTGTCATAATAAAAGTATGAATTATATTATTCTTTAGGCCATGAAGCCTATAACCAGAAATAAGGGAATTAGGGAAGTTCAACTTGAAAATGAAAAGATACCAATTATGCATGCCCTCAGTTCCTTCAGACACTTAAGGGGAGGGAAGGAGTTCCTAGCCATATCATATTAAAAGCCAGCACCTATAAACACAGTGAGGGTGCAATCCTATCGGGATAGTCTGCCACCTCCAAACTCGGAGGCGGCTGATTATTCAATGCAGAGCAGGTGGAGCATGGAAAGGATCCTCTCCTCCGTGCTCCAGCCACCCTGCATTTGTGGCTAGACAGCCGATTTTGGCCGTCTAGCTGGGGATGTCGGAGCGGGGGGACGGGGGACCGGACAGCACATAGGAAGCATCATAACGATGCTTCTGTGGTCTCCTCCCCTCCCCACCCCCAGCCCTCAACACTGCGGTTACGAGCGCAGCAACGGGGAAGAATCATGCTGCCTACGAGGGAGCAGGAGAGGGAGCAGGGAGTGTGATTTCTGGGAACCAAGCTAGGAGATCTGCCTCAGAGCCCGGTTCCCAGAAACTGAAAAATCCTATGGCCACCTAGACACTGTCTAGCAGCCATAGGATTGCTCCCTCCATTTAAAATAGAGCAGAATATCAGATTCAGATCTAACCTAAGGGCAAATAATTTTTTACAAGTATTTCAGAACTGAGCCTTTATATGTCTTGGACAGAGGGCTAGGACGGAATAGTACTTCAACCAGAAACTGACCAGAAATTCAAGGAGAAACGTTTTTGTGAAATGGCCCCCCTCCCAACTTAGTTTCTCTAAATCATTCTGCTGAATCTTCAGCACATTTACTTGGGAATAAACTTAATATTTTATTAAAGACTTACTTCTAAATAGACTGCACAGGATGGCACTGTTAATCTTTGACCCTCTCCACACCATAAAAAGAGATGGCATCAGACACCTTGGGGTCTGCTTTCTAACAAAGCATCTTTGGAGTTTGGCAAAAAAGGAAGAAAGAAGGAAAGACAAACTTAGAAAATGTTTTTCCTAGTTCAGGTTTAAAAACCAGGTTGCATGGACTAGCACAGTGGCTATATTTTTACCAAGCCTGTATCAATCACTGCCCTTTCTTTGTAGGGGCATTTAACACTGCACCTCTTAAATAAAATGAGCTGCTGAAGGTACAATCTGTGCACTCTGTGAAAATGTGTTTTTCTGTAGATTTCCAACTGCTATCCACAGTAATGGTGGCCCTGAGTGGCAAAGGATGCAGCCATTTTTTATGGTGGTGGCTGATTTGAATTTATTAAACATTAAAAAAAAACTCTCAGAACAGGGCTTTCTGCAAAATAAATAAATAAATAAATAAGAATGGTGGCCACTCTGATTCTCTTCCCCACAAAATAATTTTTTCTTACCCCAAAATGTAGCCAAACCAAAACAGCCAATTCTGAGGTTGAGAAAATGGTTCTTGTTAATTCAGTCCAGCACTAGTGGCATGGGAAGACTAGGAAACCATGTCATTGATTCAAGATTTATATTGGATTATGGTCTATTTGGATGGTGCTAATAGGTATGGAGAGAGATACAGTACATGTCTGTCTCTTTTCAAAGCAGCCTTGTGTACTTACTCTTACATATACCTGATAAATAGCTACTTCCTCTATCATTTCCAGCCTTCCCCTTTCTAGCAAATGTGGCCTCTTTCAACCAGAAAGGCTTTCTGAACTGAAACTTCTGCTACCTACTTATGACTAAAGCCAATGCGGAGTAGTGAAATTATGAGGTCATACTGCTGCAGCCAATCAACATACAGTTGAGTTGACACTGCAATCCTACAGTCTAGGAAAATATGATTACGGACAACCATTTCAGGTCCTGTGCAAAGGAGGGAGGGGGAAGAGATAAATATATCCTCCTACAACAAATTGTGTATTCTATGAATAAGAGAATGTGCATTTTGCCACCACTTTTGAAGAAAATCCCAAAGGTGGAGTGACTCATGATTACAGCTTGACTAGAATGTCTGAAACTACCCTTATGACTTCAAACTATAATCTAAAATCCACAGCTGGGCAATACCTTTATTATGACCAACAAAAATATCTCAAACTAATGAGCAAGATTTTGAGTTCTCCAGAATTCATTTTCTTTAATAATGCCTTCCATCAATTTATCTGAAACAGACATTAAACTAACTGGACTGTAATTTCCTGGACCCCTTTTTAAAAACTGGTTCCTTTGGCTAGTTTCCAGTCCTCTGGCATGGTGGCCTATCATAGACATGATATATATATTTTTGTTAGAAGATTAGTAATTTTATATTTGAGTTAAGATACCCTCTGGACCTGGTGATTTCTTAAATTTTTGTCAATAAGGCCTAAGTAAATAAGGCCAATAAGAATGATCTGGCCACCACTATTTGCCTCAGTTCTTCAGATTCCCTTCCATGCCGTCATTTCAGGCACGGGTGTCTGGCCTACATCTTCTGCAGTGAAGACAGACACAAAGAATTTGTTTATCTTCTCCGCAATCTTCTTACCCTCTCTTAGTACTCCTTGAACTCCCTTTTCATCCAGCAATACAACTGCCTCCCTACCCACTTTCTGCTTCTGATGTATTTAAAGAATCGTTTATTGTTGGTCTAAATGTTATTAGCAATATGCACCTCAAAATCCTTTTTTGCATCCCTTATTATCTGCTTGCATTTCTTTTGTGCACGTTTCTGTTCCTTTTCATTCTCCTTGTTTGGACAAGACTATAATTTTCTGACGCATGCCTTCTTTTCTTTAATAGCTTCATTGGTGCTGCTTGTTAGCCATGCTGGTGACCTCTTGGACTTGGGTTACATTTCCTGATCCACAGTATACATTCTAAGCAAGCTTCTATTATTGTGGTTTTGAGTATCCCCAAGTGCTCAGGAGAGATTTGACCCTCTTGACTTTCCCTTTCAGCATCCCTTTTATCAATCCCCTCAGTTTTAGAGAAATTTCAACTTTTGAAGTCAAATGTGGCTCTGTTGGATTTTCTTGGCAATTGTCCAATACATATATGTTGTATTTGATAGCACTGTTTAACAAAAGCAACATCTCACACCAGGTCCTGGGCAACACTAAGAATTAAGTCCAGGGTTGCCTCCCCTCTGTTCAGTTCTATGTCTAGGACACAGTCATTCAGGGTTTTTAGAAATGTTACCTCTTTGTGGTGACCAGAATATGCATTTACCCAGTCTGTTTGAGAGTAACTAGGGTCAACCATTACTATACAATCTCCCCTTTTGATGCCTCTCTGATTTCACCTTCCATCTCAAGATCACCCTAAGCCAGGGTGGTAATATGTCCTCAGTACTAATGACTTGTGAGGCCTGGTATTGCTACAAATGACTCTGGCATGTACATTTCCCCCTACAGCCCTTTAGTTTCTTTGACTGGCTCTCATGCCCATCTATATGCTCATTGCCTAGTTCTATCCCATTCCCATTTGGACAGTTAGAAAGATTTTCACCCTAATCCTCTAGGGATGATTCATCCCACACCAGATACCCCCTAACTCCTGGAAGCTTCTCCCCATGGGTCAGTTTAAAACAGGGGCACAGAATATCTTTCAGCCTGAGGGCCAGATTCCGTTACAGAAAACTTCTCAGAGGTTGCATTACAGTGGTGGGTGGGGCTGAAGGCAAAAGGACCAAAATACAAAAAAATACCCACATGTTTTAGCTTAAAGCTCTTACTACCAGTAACTACACTTTAGAAAAGGCATTCTGACCATTTAGAATTATGAAAATGCTTCACAAAAGCTAGAAAAACACCAAATAAAAGGTAGTTGGGGGAAGGGGGAAGGGACAGGGGAAGGGGGTGTGGCCTTCTGGGGAATCCTGTAGGGCTGGACTGAGACCCCCAGAAGGGCAGGCTTGGCCCCCCAAGCCTGAGGTTCTGCAGCCCTGGTTTAAGAATTGTTCTGCAACCTTTTAGATATTAAGCACCAGCAGTCTCATTCCTTTTCAGTTCAAGTGGAGCCTGATCCTTTTTTTATAGGCTCAGCTTGTCTCAAACTGTTCTCCAGCCCCTAACTAATTCAAACCCCTCCTTCTGCAACACCCTGGACTGAGAGACTCCTCAGATCTGCCTGTCTAGCTGGCCCTGCATATGGAACAGGTGGCATTTCAGAGAAAGCTACTTTGCAGGGCTGGATTTCATCTTCCTATCAGGCAATCTAAATGACCACTGACTCCTCCCCTCTCTGCACTATCTACCAGCCTATCCAGACAAAGCGTGCCCTGGAAGCCACTTGGGCTTCCAAAGATGTCTGAATGTAATAGTACCAGCAACCTGTGGCACAACACCAGCTTTCAACCAACCTCCCACAAATACCTCCAATCTTGCCTGGATTGAGCTTCAAATTTATTGGCCCTCATCTAATTCATTTTATTAATCCACCATTTTAAAAATGTTTTAGCTTCTTGTATTTTGATATGTGTTTTATTCTTTTTTATTGTTCTTATTATACATCACCTCAAGTGCTCATTGACCAGAGTGACATTCCATAAAATATTCTAATTAAATAAATATATGCTCCAGGCATTGATTCAGAATCTCCACAACCTCAATAACAACCCCTTAGAATAACCCACTAACGTAGTCCACAGTATTATTATCCCAGTATCATAGATTAAGGATTGTCTACTACCACTAAATGAGGAGCTGAGATTTCAACACAGAGATATCTTGGCTCATGCTCTTTATCACTGTATCATGAGCTCTATAGAAACACGTCAGGCAAGAAAAGTAGATAGTGCAAAGGTGCAAAATGGAAAATGGAAAATATGAGGAGGAGGAAGTAGAAAAGGCAGCACTATATACTGGGAGAACATAAAATAGAGGGGAGTATGATGAGGAAGTACAGCTCATATCCACCTAGAAAAATAAGGCAGACAACTGCAGAAACCATCAGGGATGGCTGCACTGCGATGGCTTCGGAATGTTCTTACAAGATGTTGAAGGCTGAACAGGTCACTAAAAGATGAATATACTTATTCTACTAACAGTAACAACTACTGCTACTGACAGATTTAGCATCAGCAATGTGCAATTTGTTGATTTGATCTAGGCCAGATCAAAAAAACACAACTACAACTGGCAAAGGTGCCAGAGGGATTTTATAAACATACTAGAAGGAAAGCAGAAAACAAAAGATGCATTGCACCCAGTGCTCAATTCTTGTAGACCAATTCTAATAAACAACGTAAAGACAGTAAACTGTAACGAAGTCAGGATGCCAAAGGCATATCAGAAAATAATTGGACAACATTTTCAGCTTTACCCCAAAGGTCCTTAGGAAAGTCATTAGGCCCATCTATATGTTTTCATCATAACCCTTAAAATATATAACACATTCACATTTTCAAGAATTTGCTAATGTGTGTAATCAAATAAGGCTGAAATCTGTAATTTTACCATTCTCTCAAAGAAAACATGCCCACCACAGATCAAGTTTCAAGATCACAAATCAACCTGAGAGAAGAAATTACTCATCCCAATTGTTCTTATCTTTGCATCACTGAAACAAAGAACACGAGGAAAAGGACAACACAGTAGACCCTCAGTCTCATTGGCTGCATTCACATGGAACGCTAAGGCAGAATTCTGTAGAATCCTGGCTTACCGTGAATGAGCTGCATGCTGGTGCAATGCAGCCTGTTCGCTCCTACTTGGCTCCTCCAATCAGTAAAAATGGATACACTAAACAGGAATGAAAAGCTTACCAGGAATCATAAACTAAGAACAAACCCTGGTTTGCAATTCTGGCTTGTAAGAGATGCAACACCGTGTGACTATGAACTAAAAAAAAATGATTACAAAATTAAAGTCTTCCTAATAAACACCAATTAGCAAAGTTTCAAATCTCTTTACTGAACTGGCTCTATGACACATGCCAAAAAAATTATGGAAGGAGCATAGCTTAATAGTGGAAATCAGCCAACCTCCCCCAAATCTGAATAAACTGTTTTCAAGCAGTTTGTATCCTTTAATACCCATCTGAAGTTATTTGTGTGGCTTAAATTATTATTAAATTAAGCTTTTATGTTTATAGTGGTAGGACAGCTGTCAACTAATCATAATAAGTTGTGTCATTTTAATAAGGAAGTCATTTTAATGTAATGTAATTGGGCCCAAATAACACCTGTTCTTTACTGTAATTGCCAGTCTTTAGAACTACCACTCCTTTTTTTTTTTTGCCAAAACGATAGCAGAAAATTGAGCAAATGCTGTGTGAATGTGGAATTAACAGCCTATGGCTGTCAAAAGCTATGATTCAATCCTCAGCATAACTAGCCATGTCAGAAACTTTAACTATGGACAGGTATATCCACGTTTCTAGCATTCTTGCTGTTCTCAGCCTCCCTCCTCACCAGCAGCCTACCCACACACATGCACTTTCCACACAGCAAACTTGACAGGAGAACAGTATGACAGACTTATGACAGTGAACTAAATTTGTCTAGCCACCACTGGCAACTTATTCATAGCCACTGTCTCCAGATGAATGTGCAATTAATAGCTATCAAACTCTCTCTTCATTATGCAATTCTGGGGATTTCAATTATTCTCTTTTCTTGTGCTTCTTTGTGTGTGTGTGTGTGTGTGTGTGTCTGCGTGTGCACGTGTGTATATATAACTTTGGCAAAGTATGAATTTCCAATCACTTTTAAAAAATGAAATGTTACAGAAATCACTGAACCAAAAAGCAACTGAACATATAAAAGCTAGTAAGATTCTGACTGAACGTAGATTAAAAAAAAAAATTAACCACCATGGTTGATCAAATCAGTATCAGGCTTCTCTCACTACCTCGCCTAGGGAAGTGTTTCACTAAACCTGTTAATGGTTGATTTATGTTCTACTGCTTATTGGTGAATATTAATTCTGTAATTCTTTTAATCTTATTCATCTCTCTCTGATATTTGTAACTTTCAAGTCTGTATTAATTTCTGAAGTAAGCAGTGAATAAGAATCCAGGCAGATATTGCATATTTTCCATACACGATAATCAGTTTAACCGTCATTTGTTTTTCTGTTACCTTTCCTGATGCTGTACTTAAAAACAAAAATGCCACTGATTTTCTTAGCATTTTGGTACCAGAACTATTAAGTACTTTGCCAGGATATTGATTTTTTTGGAAATCACAAAAGATCTCTGAATTCAGAAAGTTCACTGTGAAAAGAAAACCATGACAACTATTTGTACTCTTGCTTTATTATTGCATCTGGCATGGTCACTCTTGGAAATTCAATCTATTATCGTTGCTAGGCATCAGTTGCTGTGCAACCTAAAAGGGTATGTTGTGCGTTCAGGCTAAGAAGCATTAATAAACCTGTAGGCCTCCGTCTACAGTTCTAAACAGTATGTCCAAAGACCTTAAACTGCTTCTTGCGAAGTCACTATTCAAAAGAAAGAGTAATGGCATCTAAAAAATAAAAACAACCGAAAGAAGAAACATACTCTGAAGTGTTCATGCCCAGTAAGTTTTAAGTAAGCCTTCAAAAGCTTTCTTGATAAAGTTTTTTTTAAAAAATAATTGCTATTTGTATGGCTTGATCAGAGGTTAATACAGTTCTGTTGACACATATGTGCATTTCATACACTTTTTTTTAAAGCAGCACATTCAGACAGAAACACTAGCATATCTGAAGGCTACATATACAGATTAACCAACCTCTTGGGATTTTAAGGAATTCTATGTTCTGAAAAGCAACTATAAAAAAATATCAATTTTCTCATTATTGTTGTATTATCTCACTTCAAGCTTTCCTTGCACTAAGGAAGGTGCCAGCCTCAGACCCTGAAGTTCCCAGTTCAAGCCCCAGAGTCCCAGGCACAAAGAAATGAAAGCACCTAATATGTTTTAGACCAGCATTCCTGAACCAGGTTCCCTCCAGATGTTTTGGACTTCAACTGCCATCAGTCCCAGAGAGCATGGTCGATGTTCAGGAATGATAGGGTTGTAGTGTGGAGGGCACCAGGATGAGGAAAGCTGCTTTCGACCATATAGTAAATTTAGGATTCAAGCAAGTACAATAAAGCCTCTTGGATACAAACCTATAAGTAATCAATGTACTCAATTACTGGCATTACTTAGAAGTGTACACTTTAGGTGTATATATGTGTATTTCTCTCTCTCTCTCTCAGATTAATTTCAATTGTAAATGGATTAAGTATATTGACCTCAGAATTATGTAGAAACTAAAACAGCAAACTTGGTTAAGCACTGTAAGGGAGCAATCCTATGGCCGCTAGACAGCAGCTAGATGGCCATAGGATATCCTGTTTTCCAGGAACTGACCTCCCTCCACTTCCGCGTTGCCCCCCATCGTCCGCGCTCGCAAGAGCAGTGCAGAACGGCTAAAAAGGGGCAAGCCTGGGGGCGTTTTGGGGCAGGGAGGGCAGAAATGCCTGTACAACACATCCAATGTGTCATACAGCAGCCTCATACAATTGGCTGTCTAGCTGAAAATGCAGGGCAGGAGGAGCGCGGAGGGAACGATCCCCTCTGTGCTTCTCCTGCCCTGCTTTGGATAGGTGGTCACCTCCAAGTTCGGAGGCTGCCACCTATCTGGACAGAACTGCACCCTTCATTTCCTAATTTATTTAGTTATGTGACCTAGATTGAGTTTATATGTTGGGGGTAGCGGAGAACAGAAATAGTAATACTGTTACACTATTGCCACTTATCTTTTGAGATGATTTGATGACTTGTTAAGTTAGAGAGATCCAGGTCTCCCCTGAATCCTCTGGCATATCCAGAGGACTTGGGGAGGAAGTTAGCCTTTCACCAACTTGCATCATGTTCAGAAGCGGCAAGAGAAATTATCACTATTTCTAGGCACCTCTCATCATAATGCTAAGTGAATAAACTATTATGCCCCTCCTGCAACAGACAGAATCAACTTCTCACCTTATACATTTCTGGAGTGTCTCACAATTTGGTTTCCTTCTGCTACTTCTCTGGAGCAGTGAGATTGTTTACTCACCTCATATGTAGGAAAGGAGCTCAGAAACAGTATGTACTTGACTGGACCAAATTGAGCAAACAAATGTTCCAGTTCCCTGACATAAGAGGAAGAGCTCACCTTGCACAGGGCAGAACTTAGAAAAAAACAAGGATTTCTCTTATTGCCTCGAAGTGTGTCCTAACCAGTTGTAGGTGAAAGGCTGACCCCACCCCCCCACCCCGCACTCCTCTCTCTGTGCCACAGGTGTAGGGACAAGAGGCAGAAGGTGGTGACCTAATCTGTGGACCCCTGGCATTGGTGTCAGGGAACTGAAAGCAAAATTGGAAATGTCTTTAATATTCAACAAAAATCAACAGGCAAACAGGAATTATTATTTTAAAGAAGGTTCAAAACCAGGTGCTGATTGCCCTCCAAATTACAGATAACAAGGAAGAATGAGAAAATGGGTTTTGGTAAAACAGCATGTTTTTTAGTAGAGTACCCAAGGGAATTGAAAGTAGACAAAGGAACACAGGTTGCTTCATTGCTAGACTTATGTGAGAGTTAAAAGTACCCTAATTGCAGTTAAATATATTTAGGTACTGAGAAAATGCAAATACACAGTAACAAGAACCCACCATTTTGTTTAATTAGGCCTGAATCCTGGTGTTAGCTAATCTTTCCCTTAAACATTAAAGAAACACAGAGCTTGGAAGTGATTTCTAATCACTGAATATTTCCATTTAACAATTGCTTTAACATCATAAAATGCATGTTTTATGACGTTAAAGCCTTCCCCAACCTAGTGCCCTCCAAATATTTTAGACTTCCCGTCAGCCCTAGCCAGTGTGGCCAATGGTCAGAAATGATGGAAATTGTAGTCTACAACATCTGGAGGGCACCAGGCTGACTTAGCATATAAAATTGTAGTATTTATTAAATTTACAGAGCAATCTCCACACCACAAATTTTGAGTAAGTAAAATCTTGTCTTAAAAGCATTTTACTCTTTCCAAAAATGAAAATATTTTATATGAGCTTTTTTTAGTGTTAAATATCTATTTTTTTCCCCCAAATATCTATTTTTTCCATTGGAAGAAGTCATTAAATCCTCAGGAAAATATAGGAGGGAAGAAGGAATTAGAGATGTAAAATTTCCAGATATCTTGAAGTCGTGGGGGGGGGGGGTCTTCTTCAGAAAAGCCAGAGATTTCAGAGGACATTGAAATACATGCCATACTTCTTTTTCTTTTCCTTTTTTGCATTCTTTACAGATCTAAAGTCGTTTTGTTACTTTAGGAACATAAATGTATTGTGTAGAACTTGGTTTGCTTATAAAATTATCATTAAAATAAAAAGTAAACTCAGTAAATGTGTAATTATTGTATGAATCAACTATACTTTTAAATGTAATATACCAAACATGATAAACATAATACATTTTAGGTTCTTATTTCATGTTGGACCAGAGAGAACATCCTTGAAACATCTGAATCATGCTAGACGCTGGAAGAAAGAAGAGTTGGAGGCAGAGATGATTAGTCACAGCATCTCTTCCTATTTGTGAAGGATTGATTGGGGTGGAGATTAGGGAAATCTAGTCTGAAGGAAAATTCAAATAATTGAGGACTTATTTAACTTTCTCACCTATTGGGAATAGTAACCAAACATATTTAATTTAAGAACCATTAAGCCATCTCAATCTGTTATTTGAAGAGTGTCATCTCTTCCTCTATTGAGCAGGGGGTTGGACTCAATGGTCTTATAGGCCCCTTCCAACCCTACTATACTATGATCTTATCTCCTTTTTTAAACAATTCACATTAATAAACATCTCAATTTTTGTTCATTTTGAAAGGTTGTCTCTAGTGGTCATGTCGATCCGATGCCTATGTTATAGGAATCAGGATACTGAGTTTCTTTTACGACCTAAAATTTAGATACAGAGGGTTTATTTTGGTGGCAGCATTAAATGTTTTACACCTGGGGCAAAATCTCCTAATGGTGAGGTCTAATTGGGAACTTTATTGAAAACTGTGGCAGTGAGTTCCATAGACTCAAGCCTCAAAGGGTTTTTTTTTTATTTAAGAAATATAGATGGGATAACTTGCATGTTTTTTCTGTTGCACGTGGTAGTAGTGGCAAGATAACCTACAGTGTCTCTCTCACATGGGGGTTTTAGAACGACATTGACTGCGACCGTATCTAACCATAACAAGCCCAGAAACACAGGACTCTATAGAACAATTCCCAAACTGTTAAGAATGTACATTTTCTTTGCATATTGATATGGTGTCTCTAGTCACATGTTGGGAAACTGAGCATGACTTGAGGCATCCCTAAATGTCTATCAGTAAATGATACATTATCAATAATTCGGAAGAAATTGGACTCTTACAGAGAGGAATAAAATAACATCCACTCCCACCCTGGGCAGGGCTTCAACATTTCCAGAAATTTTACATCTCTAATTTTCTTATAATGTTTTCCCTAATTCATAGGTTTTAGAAATCGTTTTGGAAGAGTAAAAGCTGGGTAGCAATATATGAACACCTCATCTTAAACATGTTATTCATAATTCTAAACAAATAATAGTTTCATAATCCAAACTTGTTCAATTTTTCTAGGAAAAAACAAAAAAGGTATTGGGGGAAAAAGCGGAAAACCCCATTTTTCTGAATTTTTGCAGGTTTTTTCCACATCTTCACATCTCTAAACAAAAGTTTCCCTTCACATTTTTCCAGGTTCCCCCCTCCCCCGCATTCATATCTCCACTGGCTAAATTTTTCAGCTTCAACACATACAGCAGGTAAATCATGTCTTAAGAGTTGCCTGTCTACTTTCATTTTAAATCTGCAAAGGTCTCTAGAGAGAGAGCAATAGCGATAACTCAGATTTGTTATCTTAGATGTAACAACAAAGCAGTGTTAAAGCTGAACAAAATAGTGAAGCAAAGTAAGTTTTGCCCAAATCAACATACATATATATATATATATATATATAAAAGGCGGGGCTGGGGACAGACAGGATAGGCAATCAATGAATTTTTTTACTACTCTGAATGAAAGCAAATCAACAAATGCTAACAAACACCCTTAGGTGATGAAGAAACTAACTGTAACAATTTATTAGAAATTATCTTTAAAAACTGCTGGAAGAAGAGGTTCCAACAGACCAGAGAATGTCAGTCAACTAAAAATGGCTACCTTTAAAACAAAAGGAAGTAAGTATCCAGATAATGGCAACTTCCTTAGAACAAAAAAAAAAAAATTCTCTTTGTAAGTGTGGGAAAGGAAACTAGCCTTCTACATGGATTTGTAGAATAACTCCAAATCAATCCAATTTCCCTTCTCTGCCAGAATAGGTGATTTAATAGATATCAGAAATGCAGTTGATTTAAAGTATCTCTTGATTTCAACAGGGCTTCTGACAGTTCCACAAGATAGTAGCATAAGTACACTGGAGAAAAGTAATTAAAAAGTGCTATCATAAGATGGGCACACAGCTGGCTGAAAAGCTGCAGTGCCCAAGAGGAGTAATTAATGGATCAGTGTCAAGCTGAGAGGAAGTAAAAAGTAATGCTTCAGTTCACAGGGATCTGTCCTAGGTCCAGTGATGTTCAACATCTTCATTAATTACTCAGATAAAGATTTGGAGAACACTCATTAAATTTTCAGAAGACTCAGAAATGGGAAGAATTGCAAACATGGTAAGGATATGATTATAATTCAAAAACAACTTTGATAACATTTGAGCACTGGGCTGTAAGCCACTAAACAAAACTTAACAACACTTGATAAACATTTCACATTGGAAAGCAAATGTAAGAATATAAATAACAAAATGGAAAAATAGTGGCAAATATTCGTGTACTTCTAAAAAGGACTTCGGGTAATAGTGGCCTAAATATAAAGCAATGTTGTGATACAAAAAGGCTGAAACCGGATTTAAGTTGAATTAACAAAAACTCCATATGAAATACATCACATCACAAGTAAAATTCCTGCTCTACCCGTCACTGGTTAAACACCATAGTAGTAGGACCAGTTTAAATCAAGAGATGTCTGGCATGAGGAAACAGATTCTGAATGCCAATTCTCTAGCTGAATCGGGAACCATGCATGCCAACTGTATGCATGCCATACAGATGTGCATCTGCACTGTAACACAAAATCAGATAAAAGGCACAAAATGCAGCCCTTATTTGTACTACAAGCTGTGGATGTGGATCTGCATTTCTATCCACATTGAACTGCAGACAAGAAGGCACATTCTTAACCACTGTTTCAGACTGGGCCCATGTTGTTGCATGAAACTGTACCTGCATTAGGGATACCCAATTTAAATAAGAACAAACAAATGGGATATTACTGTAAATACAGAGGGAAATAGTAAACGAGTTTGAAAATGCTCAATGCCTGAGAAAAGGCTGGAAAAAAGGGGCATCAAAGTGAACAACTGTTTATGAGAGCTAATGGAGCAGGGAAAAAGAAGCAGTAGATACAAATCTAGGTTGGATACTGAAAGAATACTACTTAATTAAAATACATTATACAAGTAAGGCATGGTTTCTCCAGGCTTAACATTTTTAAGAGGAGACTGGGTGAACATGCAACAGTTATGCTTTAAAGCAAGAGACTTCTATAACTACTTGGGAACAGACTGGATGACCCTTCAGATTAATTTAATCTCCAAAGCTGTTCTTGTTCATCCTTAAGCCAATATCCAGAATCAGTGATATCTTTTATAAGAAGTTGACAGAGACAACCAATTACCATCACCATAGCAAAACAGAAGATATAATACCAAACTTCATAAAGTCACATTAAAGGCATATGAATGGGAAGTTACAAATGTGGATTTTAATTTCTTATTCATACCATTTCTGTCTACTTAGATAACATATTAAAATGAGAGTTAGGAATGTAACTAACTAGATATCAGAAAGTGAAAAAGTGAGCTAACAGAGCCACTTAGGGTGCAATCTTATGCATGTTTAGACAGAAAAAAAGTCCTACAACTCCCAGCATTCCTCAGCCAGTGTGGCTGGCTGGGGAATGCTGGGAGTTGTAGGACTTTTTTCTGTCTCAACATGCATAGGATTGCACTCTTACAGAATTATACTTGCATACCCCAAAGTGATCTAACCACATATGAAACTGGAAAAATGGCAGCTAAATGAGTATCCAAAACCATGACTACTTAACAGGATTAAAACAAACCCCCCAAGTTAGCCACAAATGTACGGCTACCATCAGACTAAGACACAAAAGCACTAGGATTTAAGTTTTGAAAAGTAGCACTATCAAGTATGTTGTTGTTGTTTTTTACAAAACCCACAAAATTACCACAATCTTTGCTTATGTTCTGTAGCTCAAAGTCTTTTATCACTATGCAACCATATAGCAAACCCAACACTCACATATATTAGCAGTAGATCTCATCTTACATGGCTTACCCGGATGAATAGTTCTGTTTTAGTCAAAGTTCACATGGCCGGTTTGTAGGAGAAGCACATGCTGTATATTTCAGGGATACATTTTGACATTCTCACTGTCACAAGCTGTCACAACACAAGTCTCTGGGGTCTTCCAGGCCTAGTGTGGAAGCTTTACGCCACGAAGTCACAAAATGGGAGACGCTCATTACTATCTTGTGAACCTTAGCAGATGTCAACATAATACACAACCTAATGATGCCACAATAATTTACAAATCTCCCTCTTTAGTACACAATCTGTTTGGGGGTTATGTGAGGATTGATCTATTTTAGGGTTATGCAAGGATTGTTTAACTCTCGGATAACCCATGCTTGCTGGGTTTGCACGACATGACAACCCCCAAGCAGAGGTTGCATGTGCAACCTGGCACCCGTGGGCACCGTGGTCATCATGGGTTAAATAAATAAGCTACAACAAGACCTGACATGTTGTCCGAACCTGGATACTGGGGATTTTCACCTCCAAGGCCGTAGACAGAGCTATGACCTCAGAGGTGAAAAATCCCGCTTGAGTGTTCACTCCCAGCTCCCTCCCACCCACCTCAGAAAACTCCACGGTAGCCCCTTAGAAGAAGAAGTCAGTGTCATGACATCAGATGAGGGCAGGGAGGGGAAAAAACGGGCATGCCAGTGGGCAGGGAGGAGAGACCAGGATATGCTGTACCCTATGGCCTCTCCAGCTCTGGGCCCGCCCCCCATGAGCATGACTCCATTGGATGGAATAAAAAAGGAGGATGGAGAGGTGAAAATCACCTCCATTGCTCCTTCCACTTTACTAGCAGTAGTCTAACAAGGCACTGGATACTCAAAAGCCTCTGACATTGGAGGCTTATGTCTAGTGGGCAGCAAGCCAATAGGGTTGCGTCCTAAAGTTTTTGTTTACTTTGTATTGTAGACCTCCATGCCCAAATCACAAAATTATTTTGCAGCTCCCCTCCGTTTCAAAAACATTTATTTATTATTTACTTATTTAAATTATATCCCACATGTCTGCCAATGAAGAATGCTGAAAACAGCTAACAATAAAAGATGGATTAAGAACAAAACCTTAATTAAGACGTAACATAAAAACAAATAAATTAAAAACACAATAATACAACAAAAGAAATAAGCAGCACCAGCCAATTAAAAAAACCCTCCAGCAACAGACCAGCTAATATGCTAAAGGCCTGATGGAATAAAAACAGTGGAAGGATACCGGAGAGGGGGCCAGCCTATCCTCCCTTGGCAAGGAGCTCCACAGCCTGGGAGTAGCCACAAAGAAGGCCTTCTCTTGCATCCCCACCAAATGCACCTCTGATGGCGGCAATACTGAGAGAAGGGCCTCCCTCAAAGATCTTAGAACCCAGGCACACTTGGATGAGAGAAGGTGGTCTTTCAAGTAGCCTGGTCCCAAGCCATATAGGGATTTATAGGTCATAACCAGCACTCTGAACTGATATAACTACGACATATATGCATGGGATATAACTAAGGCATGCATGACTGTGGCCAAATCATACGTCTCTAAGAATGGGTGCAGGCAGTGCACTAGCCTTAACTGTGCAAATGCATCCTTGCCACCACTGCAACCTGGGCATTCAGGTTCAGGGCCAAATCCAGGAGTACTCCCAAACTGAGAGCCTGAGTCTTCAGGGGTTATACTTCCCCGAAGACTCAGGTTGAATCCCCTTTTCATGTTGTTTGAGGAGCTGCTGTTCAATAAATACAAGTTGGCCCAATCCATGGGAAGAGATTAATTATGCTGCTGCTCTACTCTAGAACTGAATATATGCAGGAATACCTCACTTTACCGATAATAATGTAAGCGAATGCAAGTCTCTCCAGTCTTTTCAACATTTCTTAAACTTAGCTTTTAAGAAATGCTCCTTCTTCTGTTGTTATTCCACCTTTTTCTTTGGGCTCTGATTTAATCTATCCTTTTCAGACACATCATGGAGTTGTTATGGATTCTTCTATTTGTACTTTTATTCAGGCATCTGCCAACTGTTACTATTTTCAACTCTTAATCTTTCGAAGCTGCACTCCTTTTCCCTGTTCTGCTGTGAAACCCTCTGTTATAATGCCCTTCTTCCTGGTCTTCCCATTTCCCTATCTTCAGTCACTTTCTTCCATCCTTATGCCTCTGCTCAGTTTATTCTTCTTCTAAGTTTTAATCACATCATTCTTCTTCCCCCGCCCTCCCCACTGGCTTCCTTCTTTTCTACAACACATTCATTTTATGTTCCCTCTTTAGGTCTACAAATGTTTACATTATATTGCTCCATCTTATCTTTCATCTCTTCTCCTTTACACACACACGCGCGCACACACACCATCTGCTTCATTCTCTAGTTCATTGTTACTTTGCAAACCCAAGGTTTCCTCATTCATTTCCCAACTTCGCCATTGGTTCCTTTTGTTCGGAATTCCCTCTTTTCTGATAATTGGATGGCTCCATCATATGCAGTATTTTTTTTAAAAAAACTCTTTTAAGATGCATCTTCCCCTCCCCAAGCTTTTCCATCTCAGCCAGTCCCTCTCTTCTTTTCTCTTTGCTTTTGTGAATGCTTTCCCATCCCGATTAGGACTGTGGGGCTACAGGTTGGGACTGGCTTTTTAAAACTTTTTGTACCGTGTTTAGCTGTAGACATTATATAAATTGTTGTTGTTCCTCTCTGGGGCTCGCAGGTCCTGATCTCAGAAGTAAAGGACAGGCACACTAACTGCTCCAGACTTTGAATCAGTAATTGAAAATGATATCTCTCACCATGAATTAAAGTAATCCACTTTAGGAATGTTGGGTTCACGTTTAGGATCTGGCACCCCCAATGAATCCATTGAAACTCATTAGCTGCCATGAGTGATGTACTTAACTAAGAGAGCAACGTTGCTGACAGGGCAGTAGTGTGGTGGGAGGTGGAGCTTACAGTATTTTTCTTTCATCCATGGATGGAAGAAAAATAATTCCTTCCCATTGTCAGCAATGGGAAGTAAATATTCATATGTGCTCCTGTTTCCCAGAGATGGGGGCATGGTTGAGAGCTGGGAAGGCTTAGAATCCCTCAAATCCTTGGCCACTCCCTCACCACTCACTGGCACCCCCCCCATACACACACACATCGCCCCAATAAGGTTGGAACTCTGACCTTGTAGATGAAGCCCCCATGGAAACATCCACAATGACTGGGGAGAGCTAGAAGGGGGACTCTTTTCCAACATAAAAAAAACCCCTCCAAGATGAGAGCTCTATCTACAGCCTCAGAGAGTTTTTTCCTGAACAATCCTATCCCCTGGGATGCTGTCAAGGGGTCATAGGATTGCTATCTTAATATATTTCAGCTTTTAAAAAGTATGACAAGTACACCTTCATTATAAAAACAAACTTTATAGTCCATTCTAATTAATAGTACTGAAAACACATTTTCTACAAAATTATCCAAAAATCAGCTCAAATGAATTTAAGCAAATTGCTATCCATGGAATATAAATACAATATTGTGTTTTTTTAAAAGGTGACTAATATTGAAAATGTAGATGCCCAACACAGGAGAATGTCCTCTTTAAGTAAGATGCAATACTTAACTAACATTTCATCATGCCACTGTTTATCGTACTGCTTTTTTTAAATTTCAAAGTAAAGCCAAATCTAAAGGGATCAGTTTAACAATGCAAGCATATCCCTAAGGGAATAACCTTGCCATGAGCAAGTTAGCTATGTATACTCAATAGCAAAGCTGGCACTTTAGAGTAAGTAACTTTTCATGTCCACCAAACATGCACCATATGGCCACTCCACTGCATTAACATGAGGCTGAACTTTTAACATTATTCACATCTCTTGCCGGATGATGAGTTAGTTTCTCTTCTAATCAAGCTTTCTGAACCCAAACTATCTTTATTCACAAGGAATCTAAACTGATTTCCTTTGAATAAATGTGATTATAAATCAGGTTTGAAATCATTTAAAAAGAAAGTATCTGGAAAATCTAAGGATTTTAAACTGCATCTTTATTTTCATGGAAATGAAAGGTATTCAAAAGGCCACCTCATCCAATATCCAGCCCAAAGGCAAGATCATCCATTCACCAGTTCTGCTCCCTTAAACAATCCAGGATCAGTATGTCACAAGCAGAGATCAAATGCTCTAGAAGGCATGCTTAAAGAATAGCAGCTCCAGGTAACTCATACAAGCATGCCATATCATATTTTATTTATCACATCTTTTACAAAATAAGTGCTTTAAATATCCAATTTGTAATTTTTTAAAAACTAATCAAAGTATGTTTAACCTCGTTGCTCCACAAAGGGTGCATTCTGCTGGCTTTCTTTACTTATTTAATCAACTGTAACACCTTAAAAGGTAATCAACATATGCAAGCCTCAGCTTGTCCTGTTCACTGCAAGGTGCCAAAGCCGTATTACTGATTTAAAAGTACAACCTAGCAGAACAATTATTTACATTTCTTTCTGTTACATGTACTCTTAAGGAAAAGCCTTCTGCATGATTTTTTCCCCACTTCTATGTGATTATTTTTCCCTAGAAAAACAATGCATTGAGACTTATGGATTCTTTCCACTAATTGCATAAAGAACAGAAAAATAAGCAGTTCTTGATTTCAATACAACTTACTTCCATATCAGTGTATTTAGAATATTTTTAAAAGGTATTTCCCTTAAACAATTGAGGAATTCATGTAAATATTGACCATTTGAAGTGCTTTAACTCGTGTTGCTTGTAATTGCTATAAATGGCTACTTTAAATGTAAAACCTTTATTTTCCAGATACCTATTTAAGAGTCCAATTTTATGTGCAGTGTTTGCATAACATTTTCATCTGTTTCTAGTATATAAAGTACATCATAGATATATAGAATGTATATTTATTTTATTTATAACATTTCTATGCCATCCATTAGCTGAAGCTCTCTGGGCAGTTCACAAAACAAACTTAAACCCTTAAAATACAATAACATAGTAAAACATAATATAAAAACCATATGTATAAAATAGAATAAAAGCAAAGTAAGAACTAAGATAATCAGCAGAATTGCAAAGACCTAAAAACATACTAACACGTTTTTTTAAACTGACGGGCTAAAAAGCCTGGGAAAATAAAAAAGGTCATCACCTGGCACTGAAAAGACCATAACATAGGTGCCAAGTGAGCCTCTCTGGGGAGGGCATTCCACAAACCGGGTGCCAGCGCTGAAAAGGCCTCACCTCATTCAGCAAGGGAGAAAAGCCACTGAGGATAATCTTAAGGTCTGGGCAGATATATATGGAAAAAGAAAATCCTTCAGGTAATGTAGACCCAAGCTGTTTAGGGCTTTGAAGTTAATACCAGCACTTTGAACTGGGCCTGGACACAGCCTGGCAGCCAGTGCAGGTAAAGCACTAGTGTTTTGATCATATTATGATCACATTGGCCACTCCCTGTTAACAATCTTGCAGTTCTATTTTGGACCAACTGAATCTTCCAGATCATTTTCAAAGGCAGCCTCAAACGAGAGGTTATCAGAGTGTGGGTAACTGTAGCTAGGTTATCTCTGTCCAGATAGGGTTGTACTTGGCATCAGCATAAGCTGATAAGAGGTGCTCTGTGCGACTGAGGCCACTTGTGCCTCCAATGACAGTGCTGGATCCAAAAGCACCCTCAAACTATGAACCAGATCCTTTAGGTGGAGTGAAACTCCCTCCAAAACAGTTGAATATCATTCATCTGGGCCAAAGAACCACCCACTAACTACCTCCATCTTATCTGGATTGAGTCTCAGTTTATTGGCCCTCATCCAGTCCATTACCACACTGGTTCAGAATACTCACTCCCTCATCTGAATTGGGTGTCATCTGTATATTGGCGACACCTCAGTCCATATCTTCAGATAACCTCCCCTAGCAGTTTCACGTAGATGCTGAACAGCATGGGGAATAAAATAGAGCCCTGTGGCACCCCATGTCATAACTAACAAGGAACAGAGCAATACTCTCCAAGCACCACCTTAAGGAATTGGGCATCCCAGTAGAGGTGGAACTATTGACGCATGTTACTTCCAACACCCAGCCAAGATAGCTTAAGCAGGATACCATGGTCAATGGTATTGAAAAACTGCTAAAAGGTCCAAGAGAATCAATGGGGTTGCACTCCCCTTGTCCTTCTCTTGATGAAGGTTATTTCACAGGCCGACCCAGGAAATTTCCATTACAAAACTAGGCCTGAAGCCTGACTGAAATGGATCTAGATAAGGTTCATTCAAGAGTGCCTAGAGTTGGCTGGCAACCACATACTCAATTCCAGTTGAAGTTTCAGGACTGGCTTAATTACCACCTTCTTTAAAGTGACCAGCACCACTTCCTCTCTCAAGGAAGAGTTGACAACCTCTTGGACCCAGCTGGACATCCCCTCCCTATTAGATGTAATCAGCCAAGAAGGAAGGGTGTGTGTGTGTGTGTGTGTGTGCGCGCGCGCGTGTGTTTGTACACATGTGTCTGTTGTCTGTCTGTCTGTCTATCCATCCTAAAGCTAGAAACAGAGAGGAAAAGGGGGTGGTGGTAAAGAGCAGCCTAAGGAGGGGATCATGTGAGTCATCATTCACATTTCCCTGTGTATTTAAGCTATTCAGCATGGCTGATAATGCTATTGCACAAAAAGGCATTATTGCAAAGTACCTTACTAAGTCACATGGGTCCTTCTACTGAAACTCTTGAATTGGACAGAAGCAATTTTAATAGTTTTACATGTAACTAAAAGTCACATTTACAACTATTATAGCTCTATACAATGTGTTTTCTAGTTCAGGACTTGATTATTTAAATAGATTTAATGAACAAAGAAACATCTGCCTTTGAATAAAAATATTAACTCTTAATACTATTTTGATTATTAAAATAGCATTACAACTGTTATATACAACAAAAAGTCTGTTCATCCCAAGCTTAGTGATGTTTCCGTGGACTTTAGACATTTGAAAATGGTCTTGCAATGCCTACTTCATCCCAACCAAAGGAACAGATCAAAAAGGAAACTCTGTAAGAGTTTCTTTAAGAGAGTAAGGAAAAGAACCCAACTACTATGAACTATGTCACAGTTTCAGCCCATGCACATCATGACCTCTGCTTTGAGCAACAGGCAGGACTCTGACATAGAGAAGGAGGAGCCAGCTGGATAAGGAAGACAAACAGCTCTCTACCCTGCAAGACAAAAGTGGAGCCTGGGAGGGACAGTGTGGCCAAAGAGGGACAAAAGACCTTGGTTGAGTTCAGAGCAAGTTGTCTGCTTAGGAACATAGGAAGCTGCCTTACACTGAGTCAGGGTAATGATCCATCTAGCTCAGAACTGCCTACATTGACTGGCAGTGGCTCTCCAGGGTTTCAGACAGTTTTTCCTAGCCCTACCTGCAGATGGCAGGGACTGAAACTGGGTCCTGTTGCACACACAGCATGAATTTTACCACCAAGTTACAGTCCTTCCTGCCCCCCAGGAACTATCCAAGGTCCTGAAACTGCAGCCTGACTCTCAGGTGTCCATTGTGCCCCATGGCCGCCCACTGTGGTCAGGCCAGAACATTAAATACTTCGCAAACATAGTTTTTCACTGTTCCACCTCACGTGTTTTTACCATCATTTTATCAAACCAATGACCTCAATGTCTGTATAAAAATGCAAACATGGTTTTAAAACTGACACTAGTAAGGAAGATGCAAACACATATCCCTCTTGCTTCAAACATATGCCTTTGAATGACATTACAATCCAAGCTCATTCAGAATTTTTTCAATGTTCAAAATCAATTAACTCTGGCCTGAAATAGTCCAAAACCCTTTATCCTATTATACTTGAAAATTGCTCTTACCTGTCCAAGACACAATCAGCCCTATTCCTATAACACCTGAACCAGCAGGAGCAGAGTAGGATTGCTCAGTTATTTTAAAAAGATTACTTATCTTTTCAGGGAAGCCTGATGTTAGCTCTCCCAAGATTTTGTCATTTTCCACTAAAAACATGGCAATTTTCCCTCTGTTTCTATGTGCAAAAGGAAATAGATGTATTGTACATCCAAACATTAAGTTTAGATGAAGCCATTAATGCACGCATACATTTGTTATGAAAGTGAAACTTTCATTATATTGTATAAAAGGTTATATTTCTTTACCTACTGCTGTAGTGCCCTATGGGTAGTTGCTGTTGTTTTGTTTGCTTAAAATTTTGATCCTAAAAACAGTTAGCTGGAAATAAAGTAACAGCGATGTCACTAGAAAGGCTTGCCAAGCATCTCTGCTTATAGGAGCATAATTCTGCCCTAACACAAAATATATCCATTGCCAAAACAGGCTTTTGTTTTAAAGGTATTATGCTAAGACCCATTCTACCCTGCATATAGATGAATAGCTTACAAGACCAGCTGATACTGAACACTTACACCCTCAGACTAAACACTTAGGGATTTGGGCATAAAATCAAAGATACCTGCCACCCACTCCTTTCCTTCTCACTCAGATACACCCCTGCCCCTTCTGCCTAGGCACAGTATTGTAAGTAGCCATCACCAACCCAGGTTAAAGGGTATACTCTGAAATGCACTTTCGAGTGGTGTGATTTAACCCAGGTTCTCAATGAGTTCAGTCATGTACCTGGTTTCACTTTAATTTGGGTAAACAATAATTAGTTTACACGGGATGCAAGTAGAGGGGAAATTGGCACACAACAGGAATGGGTAAGGACAAGCCTGTAGTTTGATCCTGATACCCTGGGCTCAGTGTTGAGTAAACCAAGCCATAAGATATGATAAATAAAGCAAAGAGTGGAAATCAAATGAGCAGACCTCATATCCCAAATACAAGTTCCTAGTATTACAGCTGTGCCATAACTTCTGCTGCATCTCTTGCACTACCACAATGAAACAGACAAATCTTATGCAAGGCAAATGGGGCAGAGCTGGACAAATCCTATCAAGCCCTCTGGCACAAGTTTCCCCAGTACCACTGAATCAACACTTGCTTCTATGATTTACTAATATACAGAATAGGGCAGAATGGGGCTCACCATTTCATTATGTTATACAGGAGCAGTTTTATTGTTCTCCTACTGCCCACTGCTAGAAAACATGTTTGTGAGCAGGGAAGTTATATTTCTTGCATTTAATATTGTTAAGCCCTCAGCATTTTGTGAAGTTCTGTGCTTCTGTGGAAATATCTTGACTATTTAAATTCATATATACATACACAATTCAAAACAAATGTTGTGGAAAGTTGGTAACTCTGAAAGCCATTGAAAAAGAGAGCTTTTAAGCCATACTCAAATGTCTTTTTCTATTTGTTATCACATATCTTGGTACTGTTATACTCACCAGAAAAAGCTTCACAATTCTCTTTCCTTTTTCATATGTGCATATTGAATTGCTAATTTAGGTCACCTCAGGATTCAAGGAAAAAAATGAATGTCTCCTTTCAAAAGTTTTTCCTTGAAAATTTTTTCTTATAAATAAGACACCACCTATTATTTAGCATATAAAGAGTAAAAAGCATAGAAAACTTAAAACTAAAATGCTAAAACAAATATAACTGTAGTAAGGCTACATTCAAAAATCATAATAAACCACGGTTTATCATGGCAGGAATAATCCACAGCAAGCCTTAGGCTCCCATGCCTCCTCTCCTCCTTTGGTGTGGCCACAAGAAGAATGGAACTTCCATTTTTAATTAACCAGAGTTTTGAGTTATGTCAAAATGCGTTATAACATGTGGCTAATCTTAACTATGGTTTGCTGAAAATCCCTCTTCTAGCAGCCTCTTCACTCACCTGAGTAAAATTCCTAGTTGCCTATAGCAAGCATGAAACAAGGCTGGCCTAACCATCTAGGACAGCTTTTTTCTCTCTGCTATATTATTACTACTGTAAAGAGTGGTAATATCCACAAGATTTAGCTTTTGTTCCTATATTCAGACAGAAAGTAGAGTTGGGTTCAGATACTTTAGGATCTCGGAGTAATTTACAGTTTACAGTAATTTACAAGTATGGTAGAGATAATTTGTCCTGGAAGGAGCAATCCTGTGTACCCTAGACAGCATCTGGGGGATGCAGGAGTTTTCCATTTCCCAGCTCTGAACTCAGAGACAGGGCTCCGAGCCAGGAACCAGGAAACCACACTCTCCACCCCCTCGGCACAGAGACAACTGCGCCGGCTGCCTCTCCACACTTATAAAAGGGAGCATGGAGACAGGGAGAAGGGGGCGTTCTTGGGGGCTTGGGGGAGGGGAGGAGACCAGGATGGCAGTCCTATGATCTTTCCTGTGGCCACCCCAGCCTCCTTCCCTCCCCTCCCCTCCCCTCCCCAAAGCCTCCGCTAGACAGGCAATATCACCTGTCTAGCTAAAATGCAGAGAGGCAGGTCTGAGGCACCTCCCTCTCTGCATAGGATACTTGTAAGGCTCCAAGTTCAGGGGCTTATGAGTACCCAGAACACAACCCATAGGATTGTGCTCTAAATCTTTTGACAGAGCTAACTGCTGGTGCCACCACTGGCTGTAGCACATGCTTTGCCTCTTGAAGGTCCCAGGTTTAATTCCTGGCTTCTCAAAGGATCTAAAGGAGAAGTGGGAAAGATCTCTGCCTGTTGGAATTGACAATAATGGACGGACCAGTGATTTGACTCAGTAGAAAACAGCTTCATATAAGCAGCAAAAGGTTTGCCCAAACTGAAATTGCTTTACTGCATGGCCACATCATACAACAACTTCAGGTAGCACTAAAACTCCATTCCTGATTATATGATTTTATTGTGTTTTATTGGTATTGTACCCCACTTTAGGATTATTTTATAATGAAAAGCAATTAATACATTTTATAAATAAATTTATGAATAGGAACTAAGGAACTAGTGCAATATTTGAGGTTAAACCAGATGGTTTAGGGTGGAATCCTATGCATGTTTACACAGAAAAAAATCCTATAACTCCCAGAATTCCCCACCAGCTTGTCCTTAACCATCCTCTTGTTTCTAAATACAAGAAATAGGATAAGGATGGATCAATCCATTTCTGGTCACACGTGTTCACTAGACATTGACAAGCTGAAGAACTTCCAGAGAAGAGCAACAGGATGCTGAGGGGTCTCAAAACGAAGTCCTGTAAGGAACAGTTGAAAAAGCTTGGTATATTTATCCTGGAGAAGATTAAGGAGAGACATGATAGCAGTGTTCAAATATCTCAAAGGCTGTCATGCAGAAGATGGAGCAGACGTGTTCTCTGTTGCTCCCAAGGGCAAGACTACAACAAACAGTGGAAATAGCAAGGAAGCAGATTTCGGTTTAACATTAGGAGAAATTTCCTTACAGTAAGAGCTGTTCAGCAGTGGAACAGATTGCCTTGGGAGGTAGTGGGTTCTCCTTCACTGAAGGTATTTAAGCAGAGGCTGGATGGTCATCTGTCAGGGATGTAGCCGTAACCTCCAGTGCACAGCCTGCACCAAGCAGCGGGTTGGACCCAATGATCTCTGAAGTTCCTTCCAACTCTATGATTTGTAATCATGCCCTGTATTGTTTCTGCATTAACTGGGGAGAGGGGTTGTTAAAAATCTGCATTAAAGATCATATTTACATATTTATTTTTGAATGTATTTTTTCACAAAATACATATTTCTAAACATATTTTGTCCTAAAATACACATTTTGGTACACTTTTTCAGCCAAGCATTTTGCGGATCAGACCAGCTCATATCAGAATTCACAGAAACAAATACCTTAAGCATCCCTAGCACCAGATACCCCTTCTTTCATTCTATACATCTGCATATCTAAAATTATTTTGATCCTTTTAAAGGCCATTTTATGTTAGAAACTGACCAATTAAGCATTGCTGCCCCAAAGTGGGGTTCAAGAACAATTGTCACGGGTGGTCTGTCTACAGAATCATGCTCAAAAGGCAAATATATCCAGTTTTAATAAATATACTCAAGCTGTGTTGATATGTCCGATATCTTCTTTAATACATTACTTGTCAATCACCAGATTCTGAAATGAGGCTTTAAATGCAGAAATTTAGCTACGGCACTTGTAATAAAAAGTCAGGATACTAACATGCGTACAAGCTGGACAAAAGAAACTTCTGGGACTTTGTGTCCCAGTATTGGGAAAGAGGCGGGATATAAATAAATATAATAACAACAACAACAGCAACAACATCGGCCTCCATCCTGCTGCAATAAACGGTACAAAACTTTTTTTTGAAAAATTGTGCATATCTCCTGGATAAGCTATATCAGAATATACCATGTGGCAGTTTCTGTTCAGCATATAATCCAGGATCTCATAAACCTAGGCCTCTTAATGGTGATCAGTACTCAAGGCTTCCTAATCGTAAACCTGTAAGTATTCTACCAGACAAATATATCTACAACTCACTTTTAAATTCATGAAAGATCTAGAATCCTGAGAAAATTTCAGGATACTATCACATTCAAATCCCATCCCTCTAAAAAGCTCCCAGCAGTGTAAATGAGTCACTCTATTTTATCTTCATAACAATCCTGTAAGGTAGATTAGGTAGGGAGTTTGTGACATGCTGAAGGCCACCCAGTAAGCCTGGCTAAGGAGGGCTTTAGACTGAGGACCCTATCCAAGTCGAACACTACCCATTGCATCACACCGGCCATCACGTCAGATCAATGCACTATACTAAAACAAGTAGAATACTACGGATTATTTTTAGATGGGAGCAGAAAATAATACAGCAGATATAGATAGAGGATAGAGAATAGAGATATATCAATCAGTGGTACACCTGCACTGGACTATGTGTAGCTCTGGACACCACATCTATGCAAATATACAGGACTAGAAAATATAGAGAATAGAGCAACAAGGGTGATCATGTTTATGAAAAATCTTACACTTGAAGAGAAGCTAGAAAAATAATTACAATTTATTAATTTATTTTGAATTTATACTGAGAGCTAGCCAAGAGGGAATTTGACTGAAATATATTAAATCATATATATTAATATATATTAAAGTTTATTTTGTATGTATAGCACCAACAATCTTCATGGTGCTTAAGAGAATACAGGAGGACATGTCCCTGACCCAGAGGAGTTTATAATCTAAGAAACCACAAAGGAAAGCTAGGGAAGTAGAGGCAGTAATAATATGCAATTATTTCAGTTACACTTATACAGGCTCCAATCCTACACACGCTTACCTGAATTAGGTCCCATTGAACTCAGTGGGATTTCTGAGTAGACATGTACAAGACTGAACTGTTAAGCTTGGTTACAGGTTTAGTGACAGTAAGCCATGGGAACAAAAAAAATAGCATTGGTCATAGACAGAAAAATCCTAAATATCAAATTATGTAGAAACTAAAAATTCACTGACAGAATCTGGCATTTTTGCCCTCCTTTCTTACAAAGGAACAACAGCTGCTTCCTCTTGAGCAGGCTCAGCTATATGCATGCAAAGAGCCTCCTTCCCCTCCATCACTACAGCAGAACAACACCTCTGTGAGAAGACTATCTTCTAGTTGCTGGAGACAAACCTGCTGAGAGCTCTAAGAGCAGGCAGTGTTCATTTCCGATACAGAGCTCTATCACCCTTTCCGCCAAGTTCATTAATTTACCTTGTTATTTTTCAAGTAAGTTTGTGCTATGAAGAGCATCCCTGGTGAGCTAACACTACACACATAGCAGCTGAGGGCCTGATTTAAACACAAAGCCAGCCACATGGAACACTGCACAGGTAAGCAATTTTGGCCTGCCCAGCATCACATTTAAATTGGGCCTAATTCCAGAGTAGTGAAGCCATATTCCTTATGCTAGCTTTCCATTCAGAAACCTGACTTTCCGATCATACTGCATTTGCAGCTGAAGGGATAAGCACTGTAGTTAGCTAAAAATGTAAATTACATTCAAACACTGTGACTGCCAGCCCAACCACCACTCTCACCTTGATCCATTTTTATACATTTCTCAGACAACTGAATTTATCAAGCCCTAGCATTTTTCCTTTACAGATATCTGACAATCACAGGAACTGGTCAAGCCCATGATAGGCACTAACACATTTTAAAACTAACACTTTCACTTACTAATAGTGCAATTCTATGCTTCTTTTTTCAAAGACACTCTGTTCAGTGGACCTTACTCCCTAGTAAGTGTGTTTAGGATTGTAGTCAAAAGCTTTAAACAAACAGCTACACAATTAGCCAGTTGTCAGGGCTAAGTAGTTGATTCAGAAAAACAATTCTAAAATAACCAGCTCTGAAACATTCTCAGATTGTATAAAGATGCCCTATATAAAGCAGAAGGTAAAAAAGCAAGCTAGATATTATAGATACTAATATATAAAATATGTTTATTAGGATCAACACAATTTTTCTAAGCCTACTCACATGAACAGTCTCCAATATTGTTTTCAGTATACACTGAATAGTTACCAAATATACCCAATCGAAACCACTCCGAAAACGAGAGAAATGTTATGCCAGGGCTGGTAACAAATAAACAAGCAAACAACAAACTTCAATTGGGTTATGTGTATATCCCTTTTCCTTCAAGGAGCTGTACATGATCCTTCTCCTCTTCTCTATTTTATCCTCACAATAACAAGCCTGTGATGTAGGTTAGGCTGAGAATCAGTGACTGACCCAAAGTCATCCAGTGAGCTTCATGGCTGAGTAGGGAACTGAATCCAGTTCTCCTGAGTTCTAATCCAACATTCTAATCTCTACACCACACCGGCTTTCAAAATTGTAATTTTTAAAAAGGATTGAAGATCGGTACCCAGGACAGTTGTGCTGGACTGACCTGTCTGATTAAGTTTGTAGTCCATAGTTCTGATTAAAGACTGGCACTCAAGTTGGCCCTATTTTAAAGTCTTAATACATTTAATATCTACTGTCAAGGTGATTAACAGAAATATAAATTAATTTATGTTGCAATACCAGCCAAAGGTCCCATCAAGCTTGACCCTATAATACAATAGTCATTTAATATCTAGAAAGATATATTATCTTGTTCTGAAGAGTCTGATGTGCCATTTAAGACATCACACATGAAACATAATGAACATCAGAAGAGATGACAGAATAAGAAGAACAGGCAAAAGGTTGCACACAGTAACAGCCTACTTACATTATGCTATACCTGCAGGAGATTTTTATTCTGATCCATGATAGGCAATACTGGGTTGACGGTTAATGCTTGTAACAAGCATCTCTTCCCTCTCCCTCTCTCTGAGAAAATGGGAAACTCTATGTATAAATAAGCTCTGAATTGCAGGTTATCATCCAATTTAATATACTGAATCCAGTTGCTTATTTAAAATACTCAATCATACATTAGGTCTCCTCCCACAAAGCTCAAGTGTCTGAACCTTAAACAAATACATATCAATCATTTCCCTTAAACACGAAGATAAAATGCCAAAATCTTTCAGAGACATACAGTCTGGCTGCTAATTTTGTAACTTTAGCTAGCCTGAAACACCTGAAGTAGTGAGATGTAGCCATTCATTTCTCTCAATAAACTATTCCATCTCAGTCTGGAGGATTAGAAGACACGTATAGAAACAAGTTAAAGCAAAGGATAAGACAAGCAAGTTAAAACACCCTATCAGAACTTTTGAGAACATTTTCATTCCTCCTTCCTATTCTGCTCCACTCTGACACTTACCACACGTTTCCTGGGGCAAACACCCCGCTTTCCTGTTGAACCACTTCAACACTCACTCCAGAAGAGGTAGCCACTTTATTGCCTTGTTTGCCTAGAGCAAGGATAGGCAACCTGATGCCCTTCAGATGTTTTGGACTACAACTTCCATAAGTCCCAGCTAGCATGCCCAATGGTCAAGGACTGTGGAAGTTGTTATCCAAAACATCTGGAAGGCACCAGTATGCTTATCTCTGACCGCGAGAAATCCATTTGCCTTGTAAAGTCTGAAAAAAGCATTACCCCCGGGAAAGCATCGACTGAATCCAAAGCTGAGTTCCATGCATAAAGCAACACAATGTATGATCTCCCTACATTCTTTCTTGGTGCCTCATAAGGGTCTGCAACCTATGGGTGAGCTGTCAGTTTTGAATCCAAGGGCAGTGGTGGTCCAGCAGAAATTCAGAGCATTGGGAAACAGCTACCGAAGTTCTTGAGCCCAGTATAACAATGTTTACAGTACAGACCTGTACAGGTGTACTAAGAAGTAAGTTCCATTTTTTCAATGGGGATTACTCCCAGAGATTGCAGCCTCAGTCTCACTGGAATTCTAAGAACAAGCACTGTTGCCAAGGCTCTCCATCCAAATTCTATTTTTGAACCAAATTGTGGATCCAAGGTCCCTAATAACGGTTAAGCCTTTTTTCAGTCTCCCCATCATCACTCATTCAAGAGCCTTTCCTTTGGATGTTTCCTATCAACATGATGCATCCTGTATCAATCATTTAGCTGAGGCTTTTTAATTCATAACCCCATTTTTTAATTCATAACGAAAGCCAAGAAACCCAAGGGTAGTCTGTGTCCACAGCATCTTTCTAACTTTTGTAGCCAAGTAGAAAGTGACATCCTATGGACTCCTTTCTCCTGCTATATCAATCCATTTCCACCCCACCCAATTGTAATCAGCACCCAAGGTCCCCTGGTTACATAGCCTCCCAGTTCCCTGCCTTGCCATTTCCATAATGCCTCTTTCCATTCCTTCCCTCCCTGATCTTTTGTCTCTATCGCTATGTCAGTCCTGTTAGAACTAGTATACTGGTCCATGTGCTAGTGGGTTGGTGTACTAACCAAGCTGTTTGTCTCTTCTGTAACATGTATACATGTGTGTACTGAGAACAAAATTTGTAAAAAATAAAGTCTATGCTTTTGATTAATGAGTGTTTGAGCTAATTTCCCCATTTTAGAAGTTGTTGTTGTTCAGTCGTTCAGTCGTGTCCGACTCTTCGTGACCCCATGGACCATAGCACGCCAGGCCTTCCTGTCCTGCGCTCTCTCCCAGAGTGTGCTCAAGTCCATATTCATTACATCGGTGATGCTATCTAGCCATCTCATCCTCTGTCATCCCATTCTCCTTTTGCCTTCAATCTTTCCCAGCATCAGGGTCTTTTCCAGGGAGTTTTCTCTTCACATTAGGTGGCCAAAATATTTGAGCTTCAGCTTCAGTATCTGTCCTTCCAATGAGCAGTCAGGGTTGATTTCCTTTAGGATTGACTGATTTGACCTCCTTGCAGTCCAGGGGACTCATAAGAGTCTTCCTATTCCCATTTTCTTAGAGCGTAGTGCATAAATCCACTACATGCACACCTCAGCTCTGTCAAAGGTGGGGTATAGATGCAATGTGACTAGCTGCAAGTGCTACATTAACTTTTCTTTGTACTGCAATAATGCTGCTTTTTATATACTGCTGAGAGCATAGAGCATCCTTCTCCAACCTGGTCTCCAGAGGTTTTGGACTTCAACTCCCATCAGCCCCAGCCACCATGGTCAATGGTCAGCAATGCTGGGAGTTGTAATCCAAAACATTTGGGGAAGGCTGGTGTATAGGATCACATCCAACTATATTATAACAGTGCAATAGCTGGCAGAGCAGAACGATAAGATCAGCCTGCTCTGTTGTAATTTTAAACAGGCTTATAGTAGTACTGAAATTACTGGGACATATTTCTAGGCAAATGTTTAAAATCAAGATAGCTGACTATTATCTGTCACCCCTGTTTTCTTCAGTCAGTTTTGAGGAAAGAATGCAAGGTTCAGTTCCTCTGTATTACACAACACAAAGCAGAAAATAAATGGTGAACAAATCAGACATAATAAGCATATCATTAAAATTAAGACAATAATCCTACGTATCTTTTCATAGGGGTAAATCCCATTCAACTTGGTGGGTCCATTCCGCATAAACACATGCAAGACTGAGCTACCATTTTCCTGTCAAATTATTAAAACAAAAACTCAACACAGATATCACTCTTCCTAACAGAAATGTATTCATAACTGTATAAAGTACAGTCCATAATTTATTAGTTTGCGGAATTATGTAAGCCTTTAGCACAACTATAAAAACATGTTTTATATTGTATGATCACAGTCAGTTATTATATTATCACATTAACGTAAGCCTGCCTTCTCTGGGCAAATTGTAAAGTATCAACAGCAGCATAAAACCAAGCTAAAGTTCCACAGGTGCCTGTCATATTTTAGGTGCAATCCAATACAGTTTGCTCCTTCAATTTTGCATTTATTTTGCTATCTTCCCTGCCCACCCACCTGTAGTCGAAGGGGCCCAGGATGGGTTACCAGAAGCTTGCTAAGAGTCTGCAGACTCACGAAGGTGTGAGGCTGGGCACATACTATATGCCTTACAGCTAAGTGTTTGGAAGTAGATCTCCTATAATGCAATGCATACATTAAATGTGGAAAGAGCAATAGTGACAAACTAGAAAGTTTAAACATTTTTTTATCAACTTAAAAAAAAGAAAAAGTGAAGAACACCTCCTATTCAAAAGACATTGTGTGGAAACTAGATAGTTAAATTTGTTTCATGGTTTGACTTCAACAAACGCTCAGAGCAATATATGTTCAGAATAGCAGCCACTGATTTTATATAAAAAGAAATTTTAATAAAAATTGCAGCTATTTGCTTTATAAGCAAATTACTGAGATTATACATACTGAAATTCTGCTAAATTACATTTTGCCACACACATACAAACACAAAATCCTTTTTATTAAAAATAACCACCTCCTAAGAGGATTAGGAGAAAAATGTATAAGAATGTGCTATGAGTTTTCAAACTAATAAAACATTCAGCCTAGTAAAATGTTCTGAGGCCCAGGGAAAAGTAAAACATAAACTTACATTTTGCTAATGACAAATGCAGAAGATGCCACATGCTTTAGACAACCCTTTTGTGAGCCACTGGAAGTCCCAACACAATACATGAGAAATAAAAGTGACACCTGTTTAAAGCAGCCATCTGTCCCTCACCAGCTGAAGAAGCCCGAGTCTTTCCACTGAATCTTGGATCTTCAAAACAGAGCTATACCGCACCTGGGAACACTTATACAAATAATGTTCACAGCAACCATTGCTTAAATTCCACAAATAGCGCCATCTCTCGATTATTGTACATGTTGAGAAAATATGCACTTCTGCACACAAACATACAGTTTTCACCTTTTATTTTTAGACAAGATGAATGGCTTCATTCATAATTAAAATATGCACTTTGGGGTACTTCAAGTAAGCCTTTATTCCTTTGGCATAGAACCTGACTAAAAACCCAGCATGCTAACTCCTTAACAGTAGATTTGAAGTTTGCTTTCGTTCTCTACATATTCCTGATTCACTCACAACCTGTCAACTTAAATGCAGAACAATTTCCTCCAAAATTAACATTTAAAAGAAATATTTCCAATGCTTTAAAACCTTCTTCTTGTCTTTGTTTCATACCAATGCCTGCTGCTGTTAAAGCTCCTTTCCAATCATAAGTGCACATTTAAAATATGGCACATTTAAAATATGGCACATTTAAAATACTGCCATATTTTTATTAACTGCAAGTGGAAAAACGAACAAAATGGGGATACATGATTGTAAGGCTAATCTTTCTTCCATTTGAAAAGTTATGTCAAGGCCTCATTCTGGTCCCTTTCACATTCTCTACAGGCTTCAGATAATAGTTCTCTCTTCCCATCTCCAATCCTGAAGAGGATCAAGTCTGCAGTTCCACTCTCCACCCCCATCCCCACACACACAACACTAACACTTGAATTGGGAGATACCACATTTATTTGGTCACAGGGCCTCCTGTTTCAAGGGCCGCGGTGGCTTAGTGGTTAAGATGCTGAACTGCAGACTGGAAGGTCAGCAGGACAGCAGTTCGAGACCCGAGTGCTGCGTGACGGAGTGAGCTCCTGTCTTCAGTCCCAGCTTCTGCCAACCTAGCAGTTCGAAAGCAAGAAATTGCAAGTAGATAAATAGGTACCGCCTCGGTGGGAAAGGTAACAGTGTTCCATGCACCTCGGTGTTCAGTCATGCCGGCCACATGACCACGGAAGCGTCTGCGGACAGCGCTGGCTCTTAGGCTTAGAAACGGGGATGAGCACCCCACCCTAGAGTCGGACACGACTGGTTGGGGACACCTTTACTTTTTTTACCTCCTGTTTCAAGAGTTATATGCCATATTTGGTCATGGTAGATTTGGGTGGGAGAAACTAATCCTGGTTTGAGATTCTGGTTTGTCAAAAATCCTTACCTTCCCCATTAATGGAGTTGCACGTGCTCTCACCTTTCTTGCAAGGAAAAACAGACTTGGAGGCATTTCCCTCTTCAACAGCTGCCACCGCCACTGCCACCAAATTACATATTCTAAAATCTGGACATGTGGAATCCAGACCTATGACATGATACGGGGGAAGAGAGAGACCTCAGTCAGCTCTCTTCTAGTAAACTACTAGCAACAGACAGAGCAGTCAGCTCATGGGTAAAACTGTGTTCCAGAAAAATCATATTACTCAACTCCTGGCTTCGAATTCAAGAGGCTTTTTTAAAAAGGTCTTGAGTTAATGGAAAGGTCTTGAGTTAATGGAATAGAAAAGATTGGAAAACGCATAAAAAGTAAAACAAACCGTAATTGGCCAATTTTTTGCTCAAATACAGTCTTTACTGTATTTTGTGTATGTTCAATGACATACACAAAAGAGCATCATCCTGATGTGCAATGGGATGCATGGGACTCATCTGGAGGGGAGCAGCAAAGATTCTCCAAGCAAGTGATGACAAATACAAAAGAAAATACTATCTTATTTCTTAGTTGTGTTGGGGGGGGGGTGTTATTGGCACGTGGGAAGCACACATCCAATCAGATAGGACCCTGCTGTTTGTCAGGTTTGCACATTCCCTTCTTGCCGGACACTCCTTGTGGATTCCAGCAAAGCTTTAATCTACATGTGTTCCTGGCTTCTCTTTGAAGAAATTCCTAAAGGACAGCAGGTTGGGGTTTGGCACTGTCATAGGAAACCGTACAAACCAAGAACACTCCAATGAAGTTGGACATGCAATGGGGAAAGAGAAGGGGAGAGGCAAGGAAGGAGGACGTGAATGTATCGGACTGGAATCATTATGTCTGAACTGGGCCATTGTGTTTGACAGAGGGTCATGGATTCAGTTTTCAGAAATTATGACTGTATACTATTTTTATTATAATCAGATATTTTAAACCAAGTCATTTTATGTTATTATAGAGAAAAAAGAAGCCTGATTTATACTATAACCCCCTGTTGTTTTTAAAAGACTGCCTGGCTTATACCTGGGCATGAGATTTCATGGTATTTCTAGATTATGGGCAGGTGAAGGAGGGCTAACATTCACTCTTCTTTATCACAGAGCAGAGCTCCAAGTAGTTTACCACCACTAGCTAATATGATTAAGTCAGGGACAGGAATATGGACTTCCCCTTTTCAGTTTTATTACCTCTAACTTTACAAATAATTCACTTGGTAGTGAGGAACCAGACTTAAAGCACTTGAATATGAGCAAGTGCTGCAATCTTACACCAGTTTAGAGCTTTTAAAAATAAAATCCATAGTAGAAGGCTTATTTTATAATTTCCAGAAAGAACACCATAAAAGAGAAGGCATATTCAAAATAAAAGGAAAGCAATGTCTATATATTAAAATAAAGCTATAGACAGATTAAACTAAGCTTTAAGTTACAGAAAAGTAGATTTTACATGTTCATGACTCTACAATAGTTGGAGTCTTCTAACAAGCCTTACTGTAGCAACACTTACAACAGGGGTGAGCAACTTGTGGCCCTCCAAATGTTTTGGCCTACAACTCCCATTATGCCTCATCACTGACTATGCTGGCTAGGGATGGAGTTATGGCCCCCTACATGTTTCAGACTACAAGGTGCCCACTCCTGATCTACATATACAGGCCCATGTAGATTCTTAAGCTGCAGAACCGCCAATGCAGGAGTTCCCAACGCAGTACCTGCGGGGACCTTCAATGGTGCCCGTGAAGCTCACCAATCACTGTCCCCTTCAAAAATTTATTTTAAAGAAAAAACTTGAGAAACATTAGGAGACAATATTCAGCAGGCAGGAAGAGAAGGAAAGAGTTGCTTCCTGGTTCCACCCATTCTTCCATCCCGCAGACCTTTCCCCTTTGCACTCTATCTCTCCACTCGTGTCCCAGCCTCTAGCCTTGGTATTTCTCTCCACCCAACACCTTTCCTCGCTATTTCTCTCCTCCCCATCCCTAGCCTTCTTTCTCTCCCTTCCTAGCCCCTAGCCTTGCTCTTTCTGCCCTACTCATCCCTTTATTTTGCTGTTTCTCTCCACTCCCAGCCTCTAGCCTAGCTA
Organism: Heloderma suspectum; assembly: GCF_057233095.1. NCBI lineage: Eukaryota > Metazoa > Chordata > Lepidosauria > Squamata > Helodermatidae > Heloderma > Heloderma suspectum. The sequence continues at coordinate 104,485,339 of NC_139459.1, forward strand.
CTTCTCCCCACCCCCGCACCTCTTTACCTCGTTGTTTCTCCCCATCCTAGTCTCGCTCTCTCCTCTACCCATCTGCCTTGCTATTTTGCCCTCCCTCACAGCCTCTAGCCTTGCTATTTCTCCCATCACCGCCACCTCTTTTCACTAGCCAGGCCCCCACAGCAGCCATTATGTAACTAGCCACACCCTCCATGGAAGTTATTTGTGATGGCACCCACATCAGTTTCTCAAGTTCCCAAATGTGCCCATGGGTCCAAAACAGTTGGGGACCCTTGTTTTGATGGCTGATTGAAAAGGGAATCAGAAGGCAAATAGCAAATATTGAAATGGGGGGGGCTATCACAGTCTGTGAGTTCATCAAGGCCTTTTTACTACTGCTGACACAGTTAAATCTAAGTTTTTGTAAACTGCCAGTAGATTTGAGAAATCTAGTTGCTTAATTTGGCAAAGATTATCAGATCTTAATTAGCACTTTGAGCAAGCTTTTTTGCCTGCAAACTAAGCATGAGATCCCAAGATTAGAATTTACAAAATAGAATAATGTTTCAACTTCCCTTGAATTTTCACAAAATTAAGCATCTTAGGGGGCAACCATATCAATTGCTCCCTCAATGATCAGAAGCCCCAAACTTGGAGGCTTCCAATCATCCAATGCTGGGCAGGAGGAGCAGCAGAGGCAGTCTTCACCTCCCAATCTTTCCACCCTCCATATTTTGCTAGATGGGATTTTTAGCCCGTCTACCAATGGCGCTTCAGAGGGGGAGGGAAGGAGGCTAGCAGAGGCTCAGGATAGCCTGTATCCTGGCATCTCCAGTCTGCCCTCCTCCCCACCCACTGGAACGCCCCTTTTCTCCCTCTCTGAGGCCAATTTTCCAACCTCGGAGAGGGCACCAAGCACAGTTCTTTTTGTGCCGATTGCAAGGGGGCGCAACAGATCTTTGACTCCTCCTTCCGAGGTTGGAGTGCTGTCTCTGAGCTCGGAGTGGAGAATCCCCAGTATCCTATCACCCTTCAGACAATGTCTAGGGGCCATAGGATTGCTCCCTTAAATGTTTTGTATTTAACATACAATCTGCTTCTTTCTCTCGATATTAGAGAAGTGCTGGGGACCAACAGATTGACCTCAAAGTCAAGGGAAAGGCCTAAATCCTCTCACTCAAGATTTTCCAGGAGGAATCAAGTCCCACAGTTAATATTTTCTAGATATAATAGCAAACATGCATAGGAATGGACTTTGCAAGAGGTTAATTTGGTTTAAAATGAATGAATTAAATATTTTAAAGTTTACAAGAATCTGTTCTCATCAGTTTGAATAGATAGTATGCTGAGTTTTTTCTTTCACGTAAACATGCAAAAGATTGCACTGAGAGTATTAAAATAAGTTTTGCAAGAGACTGTCAGAATTTGATACACACTACCAGCCAGGAGTGATAGTGGGGAGGATTCTCTTGTAAGCCACCATGGGAATGCTGACTGAGCAATGCTGACTAGAATTTTTTTTTTACTTAATTGTCTAAAAAGTACCCTCTTAGGACACAATCCTATGCATGTTTAGACAGAAAAAAAGTCCTACAACTCCCAGCATGGCTGGCTGGGGCATGATGGGGGTTGTAAACCTTTTTTCTGTCTAAACATGCTTAGGATTATGCCTTTAACCTGCAAATGCCTCCCTGCCTGGTCACCTATATACAGTTCTTACTCACCTTAGATGATGAGCCAATTAACTCTTTCTACCCTGGATTTGATATATGTTCAGATTAGATTCCATCATAAATTCAGCCAACTTTAAAATTATGCAGGCCAATTATTCACAAGACAATATGTTACAGAAGAGCTCCAGACTTGCTGGCTCTCTGACATGTGTGTTGTGTGTTACTTATTTAATTAGCATTACCCTGACAATTTGGCTCAAGAATCCATTTTGGTTCCAGAAGGTACAGCTTGAATAACTGCAAGGAACACTGCGAGTAGCACTCTGGACTCCCATAGAGATGTAGGAACCGCAGTGTATACCTGCTTCCTCCTTGACTGAAGGGAGTTGTGCCACAGAAACATGCGAGCTGACTGACCCATGAAGGTACCTTTGGAATGGCCAATCCAGAGCCTTGATGGGAAAAATGGTGCAATTCTGAAGCACCCCCACCTCCTGAACACATCAGTAAGGTCAAGCGCTCCCTGAGCACCTTTGATGACACCTTTCGTCTTGAATATTGTACTACTGCTCTGTATGGCCAGCTACATATACATCAATCAAGGGGCAAGGAACCTCTCTGAGCTTTCTATTGATTTGCCAGGACTAAAATTATTGTTCCCTTTATTTGGACCCATCTTGGGTCTAACCTCAGAACTTTCATTTGTTTCACATCCTGCAACTGCTTTGAAGTTCAGGCAGTCAATGCTCATTCTTTCTGCTTTGGCATTCTTCAGGCTGGTGTGTCTCACCAACTGGCTTTCATAACATTCCTTGTGACACTTTCCTACCATGATTCCCTACTCTACTCTGGCACCTATCCCATGTTTCCAGAGACAGAATACTCCACTTTCCAACTGTGCCACCTTATTGCTGCATTTTACCCAGCAAACTCAGAAAGTTTACCACCCCGGTACAGTGCCCACTGAGTCCCAAAGCCAGGTTCCATATGTGCAGGGATACAGTTTGACCCACAAAGCCACAAAGGCAGTCTACAACCTGCAGGTACGTTGTTGTCTTTGAGTCCAAGGGAGTGGTGGTCAAGAAGTGAGCATAGAGTACTGGGAAGTGGCTACCAAAAAGTCTTGAACTGAATGCATAATTTCTTAATTTCATTGGAAACTCTAAGATGCCGCTCCATTAGCAAGGCTCTCAAACTAAATTATTTTTAATCAAAGTGTGGTGGCTCCAAGGTCCTTAATAATAGCTAAGATTCCAACTGGTCTCCCTATCATCACCCATCCAAAGGCCTTTCCTTTGAATGTTTATACATGACCCAGTGCAGCCTATTATCACTCGGCTTGAAACTTTTGACCCATTTTTGAATTCGTAACAAAAAACTGAGAAATATGAGAGTAGTCTATGCCCATAGCATTTTTCTAACCTTTGGCAACCTCACAGTGAAATCCTTTGGATTCCTCTCCTCTGAGTCAGGACACTGTAGCCACTCCTACTCTATTTCTTTCCTCCTAATCTATCAATTACTGTCCCCATGGCCACCACTTTCACCAGCACCCAAGCAATCTTAGTAGTATAGCCATCCAATCCTCTCCTCTGCCATTTCCATAGCACCATGTTACCCTTATTACTTGCCAAACACAAATTTCCACAAATCTTCATCTTTATCTCTTAATTATGCCTATTAGAACTAGTATCCTGGCCCATCTGCTAGGGCAGACTTCTCCAACCTGGAGCCTCCAAATGTGTTGGACCAACTTCTATCATTCCAGACCATGGGGCATGCTGTGTAGGGGTGATGGGAGTTGTAGCCAAAAACATCTGGTGGGCACCAGGTTGAGGAAGGCTGTGTTAGGGGATGAGTTTACTAACCAAGCAATTTTTCTCTTCTGTAATGAATGCGTGTTTTGAGAAAAAAACTCTGTAAAAAATTTACATCTATGCTTTGAGGAATTTAATGAGTGTTTGAGTGAATTCCCGCATTTTAGAAATAGTTATTCCCTATATTTGTAGGAGCATAGTGCATAAGTATGCTGTGTGCTCACCATACCTCTTAAAGCATGCCCCCATAAGACCCATGTTCATCATTTTGCGTGTATATATGCAAGTTACATGCCCATATGAATGAGGATGGGTGGCAACAAGTATGACTGCACAAAAGGTCCATGTCCTAGCCTAGAACAAAGTGGACATTTGAATCTAGATATATATTGGAAAAGAGAAAAAGCTTATACGGGGCTAAAACTGACATTAGGCAAGTAGACTCCTGCTTGTGCAATGGTAATTCGCCTTCTCCTCCTATAGTCCTCCACATGCCCCCAAATCTGTTTAGATACTCCCCCACCTCTCTGGAGCTTATTAGGGGGGCTGCAGGGGGTGGGAATTTTGATTTGCCAGTAGTGTCTGTTCTGCTGGCGGAAGGACACCATTGGATACAACCCACTGTTATTTTAATTTCCAGGTAAAATAGAGAATGTAAACACAGCAAGTCTCGTAGCATACTCCTAAATATTATGCTTAAAGCCTGAAATACCAATTTAATGTTAAGCAATGTGGTGTACCAGCACGAGTATTACCCAGTCTTATGCTCCAATTTGCTATTAACAAATCTTTAGGATCAGGCTTCTGACACCTACTTTTCTATGTATTTATACCAAAGAAAAAAAAATTCAATTTCAAATCTTATGAACACAAAGAGAGCACCAGTGTCTACAATCCACAGTTTTAATGAGGTTATAGCACCAGATGAATTCAAATGCATGCTCAATCACACTTTTTTCAGCTATGTACTCTAAGCTGCATATATTTTTAAAATACAAACTGTTCTTGTCAGGACTGGCTAGCATGACATCTGCTATTTTGCTGTATAAGTCATTAGTAACATTGAAAAGTACAGAAAACATACAGGAACCATTAAAAAGAAGCAGCAGAAAACAAAGTGTTAAATGTTACTTTAGAAACATACAGGTCTACAAACATTTTGTTTTCGAATATGTAAATGAGCAGCTCCTGAAAAGCAAACCAGCCTTTGTGAGATCAATATTTTGTCTGTGGTCCAATGTATCTTAAACACCATGCCAGTGAAGCAGAGCTCCAGACACAGACACACAGGTTTGCCATTCCCTTCTATAAAGAGGAAACACTGCACACCTGCAGTATGCCATTGCACACAAAGCATTTATTTATTTATTACATTTTTATGCCACCCAATAGCCAAGGCTCATTTCCCACCCCTAGAAAAAAATTCAAGTTCCCACACACGCTGGGCTTAGCACACACACCAGAGCTCAGACAGTGCTGTTAAAGACTCCAGTCCCTCAACTACACAAGAAGTTTTCCTTCAAAGCCAGCATGAGCATATGTGCTTTTGTGAAAAGTTAATTCCAAGAACTCAGTACATGCAAGGGTTTCTGCACTTGTGCCATTGAATGTTTGACTTCTATAAGATTGCAGAACTGCATCTGTACATGCATGGAATGGTTTCACTACTAGTAGGTCATGATATAAACTTCAACAAAAAGATACAGACTACAGTAAGGTAGACTTAGGGTTAGACATCAGGAAAAAAACTTTAGTTCAGCAATAAAATAAGATACTTCGGGAGCCTGAGAAATCCTCTTCCATAATTTCCAAGAAGAAGCTAGACAGACATCTTTTGGATATGCTCGAGGTATAGTTTACTCTGTTCCTTTTATTACAAATAATTTAATGGCCACTGCATTGGCTTGACTCTTCCTTCAGGAGAGGCTACCCAAGATAAATCAGGCCCTCTCTTCTTTTGGCCTCTTACAGATGTCCCATGGTACATCCCCATCATACACTTTTGTTCTGGTTCTCTCTTTCTCTACAGAACAGATCAACCAATTGTAGCCACCTAACTCACCCTGGCATCCTGGAGCAGGTGCAAGTGACAGCAGTATGAGAAACCAGGAGGAGTGTCTTCCATTTCCATTAGTAGCTTCCTTCTTGGAGACATCCTATCAAGTCATAACTAAGATCCAAATCATGGTAACAATTACCATAGAGTCCCTCACTGCTTTTGGGGGGTCCTGTGCAAGGAAGCTACATCACTTTCACCAGGGTACAGTGGACAGGGAAGAAAAGGCTTATGTGGACTGGATAATTCAACTACCTTGACCTGTGCTAAGGAAAGCTACTGCTGCACAAAGCACCTAGACAGCAGTTGCAGAGTCAAGTTTTTGGGGAAACAGTGTTGCTTACTAGGGAAGAGCAACCACTCCCAGAGTAAGCAAGGCTCAGCTGTTTCCTAAACAAAGCTAAGACTTTGAGCTACAGCAGCCAGTCCAAATGAGACACTGTGGCCCAGTTCACACAATCACGGCTGCTGAAACAAACCATGGTGCCTTGTTGCAGCTGCCACATGCCATGGGTGTTAGGTTATTTGAGAGTTGCTGCCCACCCCAAACAAACCATGCCACCCGGGTTCAGATGATACGGCGAGCTGTGCCAATGTGGGTAATTAGGGAAATCCAGCCGGCATGCGTGGTGGCTTGTTTCCGCTACCATGAACATGCAAACCAGGCCTGTACATAGTGGCTCCTTGTCAGTGTAAGGCAAAGTAGTTCAGTAAACTAGCCAATCCCTGTTAGCCATCTCCACCTAGGTGGAATCCTAGTGGAAGTGATGCCACCTCCTTTCACAGATGTCCACAACAAGCAGAGGATGACTCTAATAAAATGCTAACTGTATGTGCAAATCAGGGGTCAAAAGATGCTAAAGGCTAACCACTGCTTATGTGTCAGACACATGCATATGACAGATAGAGCATAAAATAAAAGGAATGATTGTGACAGATCACGCGTGTGCGTTCTTGGGTGCAATTCATAACATTAGCTATGCAGTCTTCAGGAAAGAGTTTGCCCACAGCTGTACTAGATAATAAGCATTGATATCAAAACTAGCTCAGTGTATAACCACTGTAGTAAATATGAACATTTGTGAGAATAAATGGAGAGATATCAGCACTTAGGTTGGAAAAAGGAATGTCCTTCGTACCCTCAAATGAGAACATGAATCAGATAGGCGGGGAAAAGAGAAAAATTCGCCAGAGGACTGAATTTGTTTGGAAGCAGCAGATCCTTTTCATTAGGCCACAGGAACTGGAGTAAGGATTTAAATTTTTTAATAATCTTTGTCTTTTGAACTATCCACTCAGGAAATTCCCCATCCCTCCTGCAGCCCCAAAATCTGCTCAAAGTTTGAGCAACGCTTTGGAGAATATTTGGCAGGGGTGGGGGAGATGCAAGGGTGAGGAGAGGAAGGGGAAATCTCACTGCACAAGCAAAGCCACCTTGTGCAACATTGGATGTTATCCTTTGAAAGTAAGTGGAATAAAACAAAATAGCCTTACTGAATGGCATTTTAAAATTTGAAATGTCATCAGTGGCTTGCAGATCAACAGGGGTTGTCAACAAAGAATGCTTCCTATATTTTACTATTTTTAACAGAAGTTTTTAAAAAATCAGATGAGGAAAGGAAGATAGAATTTCTTACTTTTATGACAAATTGAGTCTTGACCAGACAAGATTTTTCTACTAAGCCTCAAAGAGAACATCTTCCCAGTTCTTTAAGTTAGTACCAAAGCACCAATCCCAATGTCTTACACCTAGCAGTGGCCAGCTATGATACTTCAAGAGTTGGCCATTGCTAGGAATAAGGTATCAGACTTGTACTAACATTAACTAAAGTATTCTCTTGAAGGCTTAATAAAGCTACTGAGAATAGTCAGAAGTATGCTCCACTGAGTTCAATGGAATGTACTCCCAGGTAAGTGTGTATAAGATTGCAGCCTGAACTGGTCATTCTAAGATGCAAAAAATCAATTTCCTACCCCACATCCCCTGATCTGATTAGTTGGTAAGCTGTTGTGTGGATAGGCAGGAGGTTCACTACTAGAATGATCAGAATACAGCATATCTTACTACTTATACTTGTTTGACAAACCAATTTTCATACCCTCTTGCTTTTTACCTCGAACACTGTAACTGGAGTGATCATAGACTGCACTATGTGGGTTACAAATATAATAATCAAATCTTTTTCCTAGATTTAAAAATCAAGAATTTTAGCCTAAATAAGCCAACAGGTGGATGCAACTAACAGGAGGAAAAAAGAAAACAGCTGTTATCCTAATAAGAATAACAGATGTAACTATTCATTTAAGTTGCTATATCCTCTTCTGAATACAAAATAATTATATTCAGTATTCACATGTTAAGATGTAAGGTGGGAGCAAGAATGATCCATCCTATACTGGTTCATGGAATGATTATATACCTTTAATATGTGCAAAAATATGTTTATAGAGTAAAACTATGTAATACACAAGTCTTACTTCAGAATAGTCCTTGCATTACCAAAGCATTAATTATCTAACCTGGTCTGCACTTGACAATCTGAAAAATAGACACTGCCACATTCTTCAGGGGTTTGTCTGTCAGATAAATCAATATCTTTCTGTTGGCACTGTTACAAGCAACAACCTATTCAATACAGGTTTCACAAATGTGAGGAATAACAATATTCACAATTAAATTAGCCGCCTTTATACAAAATCAACCAAATGAACAAGGATCAGGAAACATTAGAACCTCCCCCCAAATCACATTAACTAAAAGGAGTGAAGTGACAAGACCTTTTAAATCATTAGTATTCATGCGGCTCAATCCTATGCATGTTTACTCAGATCCAAGTCCCATTTAACTGAGTTAAATGGAGCTTACACCCAAGTTAGTGTGCCCAGGATTGCAGTCTAAATAAAATGTTAACTCCAATGACCAGAATTACACATTGAGAGATTATTTGGTGCCATGTTAAAAGAAGAGGAGTAGAGGGGTCGGTTGCAAAGTAACTGAATGTCAACAACTTGTCCAACTGAGGAAGTATCAGAAATACTACCTTTTGTCCAGAAAGAACAATTACCATATGCTCCTAGAAAAAAACCCTACAGATCTTAACTAGCAACCATAAAGGTTAAATACACACACACTTCAGGTTCAGACAGTTCATAATTCTTTATGGTCAACTTGACTTCTGTTTTAGCGCCCCAAGGAAAGTAAAAAGCCACAAGGGAAAATAACATGCTCCTAAAAACTACAATAATTAAGGTTTCTGACTACATTCTTCTTCTCTCTTTCCTGCATCTCTGTGTTTAATATTAAAAGTCTCATAAACAAAAATAAAATAACATTTTTCTATGAACATTGTGTTTTGGGATTAGATTGTTATTAAAAACATAAAATGAAGCTTTTGCCCCAAATGCAGGCACAGTCAAATTGGATACACTACAAATCTAAGTTTGCACTAGATTTGGATTAAATCACAATAGTAGAAAAAATGGAATTTCTAGATTTTTCCTAGCAGGATTGCAAATAAACATGGTGTTGTAGTGGGATGTTTAATGAACAAGGAGGATGATTTGCAACACAAAGAGGCCTGTTTGCCTACGAATGATCAAGTTAAAGATAGTAAGTAGGAAACAACCTGCTCATAATAAAGCACAGAAGAGGTTAAAAAGCCAGCATGGACGGGATGATCAGAAACAAAAAGTTCATAAACCATACAATCCCACCTGGAGTCCAAGGCCCATATACAACTTCCAAGAGGGAGAAAACAACCCCGGGATCGTATATGGTAGATTTAGGTTTGTTGAATTCTAAGTAAAAGCAAAGAAATATAGAGAGTATGGGCAGCCACCTTATTTCCCCTTCTTCGAGTAACTCCCTACAAATGAGAATAGGAAGCAGATTAAAACAAACAAAAAAACAAAAGCACCCAGACACAATTACCTTGTGTGGACCACAAGTCTGCTTCCCTCTCCTCCACCAATCCTCTGCTTCCATTCTCAATACCCTCAGTACAAATAATGCCCCCTTCCCCATCCAAACTCCACCAGATCACTACAGCCACCATCAGAGTACAAGATGGGAGGTGGGGGAAAGGAGGGGGCATATAAAGAGAACACAAAACAGGCCGGGGGTGGAATCCCACTTTCTCTCTCTCTCACTCTCTCTCTCTCACTCTCTCTCTCTCACTCTCTCTCTCTCACACACACACACACACACACACACGCTACAGCTTTCCCCACTTTTCACATTCAGTGGTTAAGCCCAACGGAGCAGCTCCAGGCCGGCTACTCGATGGGAAAAGGACCCGGGGGGGGGGGGGGAAGCACATAACAATCATATTCACCTGGGCTGTGGAGGGCTGTGGTGGTGGTGATGGTGTTGCTCTTGCTGGTGGAGGTTGTTGTTGTTGTTGTGGGTGATGATGAGGAAGGGGGTGAGGATGGGGGTGAGGAGGAGCAGCAGGAGGAGGAGGAGGTGGTGGAGGAGAGGAGCCGTTGTTGTTGATGGGTAACAGTCGCCAGGACTACGGTGACTATGGCGCTTGATTCACAAGGCAACGGTTGCTATAACTCACAAAAGGGAGAGAGCGAACGAGAGGAGGAGGAGGAGAGGAGGCGGCGGCCCAGCCTCACAGGCCCGGAAGAGGCGGAGCTTGTCGCATGACTGACAAGAGCTCTCCCCCCCTCCAGCTCAGAGAGGGGCAATTCGGGGCTCGAGTTCGCTCTCATCATGCCGCTCGCCCGGGAGGGAGGAGAGGGTTCTTTGGTGAATCTGCGCGCGCGCGCAAGAGGGCTGGCGCGCCTGTTCCTGGGGAGCCGTTGGGCTGTGTGACGGTTGGCAGGAGCGGTTATGCAGCCCGCCCTGCCGCCGCAGCGCGCGCGGCAACCAAACGCACCTCGCGCGGCTGGAGGGGGAGAGATCCGAGGGGCGGGGCCAAAACGCCTGGCGCCCGCGTGGGGGAAACCTGGCAGCGGCTCCGTTGTCATTTCCGGCGGGGGGGGGGAGGACGGGAGAAGAGAAGCAGCGATGAGAGTTGAATGTCCCGGATGTGAAGAGCAGCTGAGGAGGAAGGTGTACCCGGCGCCTCATTCGGTGCCGGTCTTTCCCTCTCTGCGTTTCACTCCCCCTTTCGGAGTCGCCTAGAAGAAGGGAGTTCCTGTCTCGGTGGCCGATTTGTCCCGCTGTTCCCTCCACCCGCCTGGGGGGGGGGGAAGGGGGTGTTAAAATGGCTCGAGTGTAGGTAGCTGCTGCCGCCGCCGCCATCTTACATGGGGAAAATGCCGCGGGTCGGAGGCTGGCAACCGTTCTCGGATGTAAAGACACCGCCTGCTCCCTGGCTACTGTCCAGTCTCTGAAACGTTGAGGAGGGAGGGAGAAACCAAGCGCCTCTCTTTAGCGAGGGGCAGGGAGGCGCGCAGGGCCAGTCCCACGTTAGGGGGGCCCTCGGCAGCGTGTTGGCGAGTCCCCCTCCTCCAGCGGGCCCAATCCTTTCAGAAAGAAAGGATGAGTGGGCAGAGGCAGGGACAGCCGGCCCAGTCCTCGCTGCTGTGTCAGCCAACGAGAGGAAGGCAGAAACTGGAATTGCTGCCGCCTCTTCCTCGCTCTGCTTCGATCTCTTGCTGGGTAGCGGAGGAGGCGCCATTCTCTCACCACCGGGCAGCCCAGGGGGAAAGGGCAACTGCTCCTTGCAACCATCAGTAGCCTGCATTCGCAGGTGAGGGAGTGGCAGTTGCCCTGTGCCTGCTGACTGAGGAGGAAGTGGAAGTGCTGCCATAGGCAGCACATAACAGGAAGCTGGAAGACCCCATCAGCAGGCCCTCAACAGTGGCTCGACAGTGCCAACCCTGAGGGAAAGCTTGCTGGCTGTACAGAGTGGCTTTCTTCCACTTATGGAAAAACCTCAGACTTGTAAAACGTGTTGGTTAATGTGGAATATCTACCATCTCTTGGACCAAAACTTGAGTCACAAATGCAAATTAGGCCCCGTTTCAGTCATAAGCATCCTTGGCAAAGTTTAAAGTAGTTTTGTTAATACGAACCGATATGGTATTATCTGACTACAATTTTTATTTTTCTGGGGATGCTTATCGCTGAAGTGGAGATCGCAATTTGTATGCATGATTATGAGTACAAATGCAAGAGGTCATGGTTATTCCAAGTTAAAGAATGTAGATTATAAGGATAGATGGGGGTAAGCTGTTCTTTCCTACAGGACACAAGATACAGATTCAGTTCAGCCAAATAAAAATGAAGTAGAACATCAGGGAGCATTGCCTATTTTTTAGGAGTAGTGGGACACTGGAAACAGGTTGTATTGAGTTGTGATGGATTATTGGAGTCTTTTAAAAACAAGTTGGTGAAAGACTTGATTACTGAGGACAATCCTTGCAACAGAAGAACTGGCTATATAACCTCTTACATGCACTTCCAGCCTTCTATACAAGAGTTCTGTCTCCTTTGGTAACATAGTTTCATGCAGGATTCTTTGCTTCTGTCATGGGCTTGGCTTGATGACCCATGTGATCTCTTTAATTCTATCATGCTAATTGTCAGTGTAACAAGGGCTAAAATAAAAGAGCTAATACACATTAAATGGTGTTGATTATGCATCCTTAGCAGGTAGTATAGAAACCTCTGTAGTGCAGCATGGCCACCCTGAACAAGTATAGTATTTCTCCTAACCAATCTGCTGAAAACAAGGCAGGACTTTTCTGGAACCTGGCAGTACTCTGTCACAAGGTTATGAAGATAAAATGAGATAACTTCTGTAAGGTCCCCTGAACTCCTTAGATGACTGGAAGAATATAAATGTCATGATTGTTTTTAACCCTCTGGCTCTCATCCTATAATGCAACATTCCCCAAGCTAGTGTTCTCCAGATGTGTTGGACTACAGTTCCCATAACCCCTCAGTCAGCTATTATTATTATTACTTAAATTTATATCCCACTTTTCACAGAGATATCAAAATGGTGAACATAAAATGTAATACCGTCAAGACGACAATAACATATAACAGTAAAACTGCACACACTACTGTATGCTATAGATCATAGCTGGTTAGGTCCCACTTCAGAGAAAGCCTGTATGAAGAGAAGGCTCTGGAAAAAATGTCTAAACATCAGGACTGTAAGGCTCAAATGAGTTGGTAAAGCATTCCAGAGGGTTGTAGTCCAGGACATCTGGAGGGCACCAGGTTGGGGGAGGCTGCTATAATGGATCCCAGTGCCCTTTATGTGGAAAAGGTTTTGGGGCATGTGGAAGTATTCATGCACTGAGCAGGGAGTTGGACTCAATGGTCTTATAGGCCCCTTCCAACCCTGCTATTCTATGATTCTATGTTTAAAATGTACATTTCTGAATTTTGTAGATAAGGGCTCAAAATGTGAGTATCTCTGTTGGCTTAGAAACAAAAGTACTTTAACCTGCTCTGTTTGTTATATCTGTATACTGCTCTTCCTAGAAGGAGTTCAGAGCTTCATACAATAATTTTCCAGGAAGATCCATTCAGTAGTAATCAGGGTGACACTTGCTTAGCAGCTCAGATGGAACTACATTATATACCTCCCCTCATCATTTTAAACCTCAAACCAATCAATGCAGGAATTGGGGGTGGATGAGGAGCTGCAATTTGGTATTTCTGAAAGTATTTTATTATTTCTCACCATACTTTGCTGCAGACATAGGCTACGCTTACAATTCTGCCAAGACAGCAGTAATGGGAATTCTTTAGTTGTCACCTTTAAGAAGCAGATTCATACAGTATCTAGTACATACAAAAGGAAGTTAGACCTAGTAAGACTGCACCAGCATCAATAAGGTCTGTATTGCTTAAAACCACATACTCAGCATTTGAGCTTAGAAAGAAACTTTTGCATGGAACTGACCTGAACTTCTGCTCTGCCTGGGAGGATCAGCACCAGCTGCATAGGGACAGCACTCCACGTGGCTCACAGATGTTGCCTTCTGGAAACGCTGTAATCAGTTTCCCCAAGATGTTCTCTGCTGTTATGAGGGCTATATTTTTTTTAATGATTCTGAAATTCTTACCATTTTCTCCATTAAGTTTCTGATCCCATCAGTCCCTTTCCTGTCGAGTTGCCATTGTCTTTTCCTCTTATATTCTTCCATATTGTTAATAGGTGATGCAACCTGCTATCCTCTTGCTCATTGCACCCTGTTTGTGCATTACCAGATCCTGAACGCATCTTTGTAAGGCCCAATGCTGCCAGACTGAGGCCACAGAAAATTAAATGTACCCAAATTATAATTGAAATTTTTATTTCATATGTGAAATTTAACACTTGTATGTACTTAGAGCCAGTAAATTATGTCTAGCTTTCCAGAAAAAGAACATCGGAAGCAGCCTATAATTGCCCTATCTAGCTCAATACTGACTTGCAGTGGCTCTCCAGGGTTTCAGATAGGGGCCTTTCCCAGCCCTACCAGGAGTTGTCAGGTATTGAACCTGGGACCTTTTCAAGCTAAGTAGGTACTCTACCACTGAGTTACATCCCTTCTCTTGCTATGTATCTTCCCTTAACTGAGAAATTATGTCACCATTTCAATAAACCCAAGCACTGACTCAACCGTAGCAAGAAACCTTTCCCTGATAGCATTAGTGCTAATGCAGCCATGTAGAGCATACAGTGCCATACAGGAAACATTATTATTATTTATTTGTTTAAAACATTTGTATCCCACCCTATATCATTACGATCTCAGGGCCACGTACAGATAAAATCAACTTAAACACTGCATAACAATGAGTAAATAGCTAAAAACATTAAATCATTAAGGGAACAATCTTATGGCTGCTAGACAGCAGCTAGACAGCTGTAGGATATGCTGTTTTCCAGGAATCGACCTCGGAGCCCACACGCTGCAGTCGGTTCCCGGAAAACTGACCTCTCCCCATGTCCACGCTGCCTTGGAGGCAGTGCAGAGAAGCCCTGTCCTCCACACTCGGAAGAGGAGAGTGGGACGGCTGAAAAGGGGCAGGGCTGTGTGCATTCCGGGGTGGGGAAAGCCCTATGTGTCATACAGCAGCCTCCTTTCCCGCTCAGCCCTCCCACGGCTAGACAGCCAAAATCAGCTGTCTGGCAGAAAAAGCAGGGCAGGAGAGGTGCGGAGGGAATGATCCCCCCATGCCTCTTCTGCCTTGCTTTGGATAGGTGGCCGCCTCCCGTGTTTGGAGGCGGCTGCCTATCTAGATAGGATTGTACCCTAAGCTAGCTAATACCAATTTAAAATCTAAAACATTAAAACAATTAAAATAGTACAAACTCAGGGAATCCTATTAGCCCTCAAAGGCTTTGGTAAAAAGCCATGTTTTAACTTGGTGCCAAAATGAAACCAGTGTCTGTGCCAATCAGGCCTCCAAGGGGAAGGCATTCCACAACCAGGGTGCCACAGCAGAAAAAGCTGTCTCCCACGTCCCACCATAGTGTATGTCTCACACTGGTGGAATGCAGAGGAGGGCTCCTCCAACAGATCTCAATCCTCTGGCAGGCATATATAGGGGGAGGTGCTCCCTCAAACATCAAGCTCCCAAGCTGCTTAGGGCTTTAAATGTCATCAGTAGCACCTTGAATTCCATCTGGAAACATATTGGCTGCCAGTGCAATTCCATTAAGACCAGTGTTATGTGATCTTTACGTGATGTTCTAGTCAACAGTCTAGCTGCTGCATTTTGCACTAGCTGCAACTTCCAAGTCGTCTTCATGGGCAGCCCCACATAAAGAGCATTGCAGTAGTCTAATCGGGAAGTTACCAGCACATGCACTACTGTGGCTAGGTTATCCCTGTCCAGGAAAGGCCATAGCTGGTGGATCAGCCGATGCTGGCCCCAAGTACTCCAGGCCACAAAGTCCACCTGGGGCTCCAGTGACAGGGATGGATCTAGGAGTAGATAATGATGTTTTCCTTGATTAAACATAATGATGTTTTCCTTTATTAAGTTTTGGTAGTTTAGATTTTTGAAATAAGTCACTAGAGAAGGAAGTACTAATAATTCTTAAGAACACTTTTGTGTTTGTAGTGTGAGCAAAGCAAACAAAAATGAAATGAAAGCTTTAAAATTTAAAATTTAAATCAATAACTAATTCCTAGGAGTGCATACAATTAGTCATTGTAATAAACTAAAGAAGCAGGTAATGACTTCATAATTACTTGAAGGTTACAGTTAAAAGCAAAATGTTTTTTCTCAGACAATACAGGCACAGAGTTAAATTATGCTTTTGACAAATAAAGGATATTTTGAGTTAACTAGAAGAATTTGTATGATCTGATTTACATCCAGGACTGGTATTGATGATTTTTCCCTCTGTTCCCTTCAAACAGGGACTCCTGTTTGGTCTAAGGCCTAGCCTGGTATTTGACCCTATAAGCCTCTAGACATCCAGCTCCTTAAACCACTCTCGAACACTGTAGGACTCCTTAGTTGTGACTGAGTGATCAATGGTATTTTAAGATCTAGAAAATGCAAAGTATATTTAGAAAACCCAGGAAAATCAACAAATGTACTTCTAAAGGCACTGTCCAATACCGCTGCTGTGCTGCTGCTCAATCTGTTGCACAAGTAGGACCCACCACTGGCACAACAGAAAGCTAGTAGTTCTAAAAGCAATCCCGGAAACAAGCAGAGGCACTTGGTTCCAGATTGGGACAGGTCAGGAGAGTTTCCTTCTGCAAGCTCCGTTGACCTGCCCTGCTCCAGAAATGAGCATTTGCGCTCATTTCAGGTTACTTTTAAAACTGTAAGCTCCCCACTGCGCTAGCAGTCGGCCTTGCTGGCATACAGGCAGACTTGGATGCTGCCTTAGGTAAATAAGTTTAATTTAGAAAAAAATAGGCACCAGAGCAAACTACAGACAATGAATCATAGAATAGTAGGGTTGGAAGGGGCCTACAAGGCCATCGAGTCCAACCACCTGCTCAGTGCAGGAATCCAAGTCAGAGATGAAAAGAAATGCTTGGAAACTGACTCACTCGCTTTGGTCAAATGCTGTAGATGTTGTAAGCCTAGACTCTTAAAACTCAGGCCAGGTCTAAACTTTTCATACCATGTTGTTAGGTTCTAACATAGGAAGTAAGGTGCAATATTGCCACATCTGCTGTTTGCTATGGACGAATCTTGTATGATGCCTTGCCATTTTTTTCCTGTTGTCAATCATAGCCTTTTTTTTTTTAAGAAGTGTATCATATCTAGCATGTTTAACAATGAAATGGAAGTTGACCATTTTTGTAGCATTTGCCCCTTGCAAATGTGGCCACTCTGCTCTAGCAGATTAATGACTCTCTCCCTTTGTGCATTATTTTGACATAAATCATGGAGGAAAAAGACAGCTGGATCATCTCTGCAACATTGGCTATTCTGGACACTACCAAAGTACCCTAGTGGCCAAATAAATTCTTCGTGAGTCATGTAATATAAACATTACAATTATCACATGAATCGGATAACACAACAAGCCATCGCAGATTTTCTGAGGTGGATTCCTGAGGTGGATAGCTGGAGACTCAACATACGCATTGATAAAATGAGCAAAGACATCACACTGAGAGCTCCAGCCATCACAAGATGAGTGTAACGTTTATGCCAGGCCTTGCATTGCAAAATTACATGAGGCTACATATTTGAAGTCCAGAAATTCTGTTCAAGATATGGTTGCTCCTGACCTGTAGTTCCAAGTTATAATATCAGTCTGAATTGACAGTCTTTCCCCTGATTTAAAAAAAAAAAAAAATGTTACAGACAAGAGCACATCAAAAGACAATGGCATAGTCCAGGTACAGTCTGTTTTAGGACCAAATCCCTCTCTTCTTTTAAATACATCAAAAGCTTTTGTGAGAATGAGAAAGATTAGCTGGAATTTGATAGAACTTATGTCAAACTTTTGTCCAAATTGTATAATTTTTCAGGATCTAGCACAGAAGAATATTTCCTGTAGAAAACCCATGTGCAACAGGAGTAGGATTGTAACAGAAAACCTTTGGTAAAACTATCAAATGATTTCTTGAATGCAATGGAAAGTGCAGTAAGTAAATGGGCTGTGTTCACCAAAGCACAGAGCTATCAAGATGGCTTCAGCCATTAAGTAAATGGGTAGATTGCTTAGCTGGGACATAACCATTCACACTTGCCATGGATAACATCAGAAAGGAAATACACACAAAATCCCTATTTAGGATTGCTGGTTCTTCATTTGTCATCTGTTGAACAAAGTTAAAACATGGCTGTTCCAAGTACAGTCAAATCTCAGTTTCACAACTGTAGTTAAGATACCTTCATATACAGTAAAAGCAAATATTTTAATGCTACGATGTGATAACAGCAGGTTAGGGCTACCAATGACTAGATGATTAACTCTTTCCTTTACCACTGACTTTAAGAAGGCTTTTGGTGGCTGTTAACGAAAGTTGTAACTCGGCCCGTAAGGGGGAAAACTCCCTCGGTCTTCCTAGGTTGCTATACTGAGCATAGGGAGGCATATTTGCCTGTGACTTCCATTGGCCATCATATTAGACGACCACAAAAGGACTCTGGATCTGCCTGTGTATTCACTGACTGAGCAGCAAAAGGGAAACTGCACTGCTTCATGAAAAAAACCAAACTAATGTTCTCTTCTAGGGGAGACTTAGTGAAAATTCAAAAGTTTCAAGGGTAATATAAAGCTAAATGATAACCTTAGGATTGATTGGGTAACTACAAACCACTGAGAGTGCAATCAGCATTCTGAAAGAAAATGGGGAAGAAAATGCTGTAATTGTAGATATTTTGGACTGGAAGGAACGATAGTTACTAATAAGTCAGTCTTTAAACTGTAGCTTAAATTAATAGAGAGCATGCCACCAAAAAGTCTGAGGGTCACATGGTCTGAATTTGCCCTGTTCAAGGTACTTTTGCTGCGTTTAGCATTGTAACTGGGCCCCTTCATATTTAGCCACCACTTTTTTACAAGATTTGCTAAAAGGAAATTGGATATATTGCATAATTGGATGCAAAATGTGATCACACAAAACCTGTTATATGAGAATTGTGACCTATACTTCAGAATCACAGGAAGCTGCCCTATATTAGGTCAGACCATTGGTTAGTCTAGCTTAGTCTGTCTACACCAGGGGTGTAGTTGAGGGAAAGGGGTGGGACCAGTGGAAAGGTAAATGGGCCATCTAGGGAACCCTAGAGGATATGATTGGGTCCCAAGGTGGGCTGGATTTGGTCTGGGGTTCTGCACCTCTGGTCTGCGTTGACTGGCAATGGCTCTCCAGGGTTTCAGACAGGAGTCTTTCCCAGCCCTACATGGAAATACCAAGGACTGGATCTGGGACCTGCATGCAAAGCATCTGCATCACCACTGAGCTATGGACTTCCCCAAAGTGCTTAAGATGGCTTTCCCATGACTTGTTCCTTTTAACCGGGGAGGCCAAGGGTTGAGTCTGGGTCCTTCTGCATGCAAGGCATTTGCTCTACACTGAGCTATGGCCACTCCTCAGAGCTTTCACTTTCTTCTGCATTATTTATGTTTCAGAATAGGTTCATGTACACTGGGAGAGAGAGAGAGAGAGAGAGATCCTTGCATGTGCTAAGATAAGATGCTCAGTGTTTGGATCTGTTATTGTTCTTGGGTCTCATGAAGTGCCAAGAGATCATCTAAAAAGTTAAACACCCTCTATGTATATGGAAAAATATAAAGTTACAGAAATACTTAAGAACCATTTTGAGTTGGTATGCAAGCAGAAATGGATGCACACATGTGCAACATGCCCTGTTCAAGCTTCTGAACAGAAGACAAGCATAAAAATAAGCCAGCCATTCAGAGTTCTGCCATGTTAACCAAAAAATTATCTCTGGACTCATATACATTGCTGTGAGTGCATGAGGTCATTGAGATGACAGTTATGGTATTTGAGCAGTGCTGACAGTCTGCAATTGCACCGGGCCTTCTTGTGACAAGGATCTTCTGATAAAAGTAATATGGATGGTTGTTAAACAGGCTAAACAAATTAATGGAGGACAGGCTTTTAGTCATGGTAGCTAAATAGACACTCCATGTATAGAAGTAGTACACCTATAAATAATATCAGATGCTAGGAGAAAAAAACGGAGGATGGTCATCACTTCATGGAAGCTTGCGGAGGAACAAGGCTATCTACCAACAAAATGCTGGACTTGATAAACTGTTGGCCTAATCCAGCAAAGATAGCTCTCCTGTTCTTGTGCAGTGAACTCCACAAGTACTAATATGTTCTGCTCATGAAATCACCACAGCTAAGTGTGCTTAAAAACATAGAGCTTCTTCACACAGAGCTTTTATCTTGCTATTGAGATTGGTTACTCATGGGTCCTTCAGATGACGTCATCAACCTCCAGGGCGTCTCCCACACTAAATTACCTTTATTCCATTTTTTAAAAGATTGGAGATAATGAGCTATCAAATTACCATGTTTGAGTTCCACTTGAGTTCCACCATGAAAAAGGAAACGCCACAATAAGAGGAGCTAGCCCACAGCGCCATCTATTGGCTGTATAATAAAACATATGGAAGACTCAGATAAGGGGCGAAAGGAGGGGGGGGAGGAAGCACGTGTAAAGGGAGTTCATTGTGATCCTGCATTTAAAACGGAAGCAGAAAGTCCCATTTTAAATGTGGGATTTTAGGCTGGTGTAGAGATGCCCATAGAGTTATATCCAATGGTCTCTTTCTGATCATGGTAAGCTCTTTGATCCAGCAGAGGCTTCCATGAACGTAAAGAGGGGGAGAGGAATTTTTTGCTGATTCCCTCTTTCTTCTGCAGCCTCCTGCAACTCTTTGGAGAACTCTCCAGAACAGGTTTGGGGTGCCAGGGGCAAGGGGAAATTTGCAAAACCTACCCCTCTCCTGTTCACAGAAGCCTCTGCTGGATCAAAGAGCCTTCCATGAATGGAAAGACACAATTGAATACAACCCATAACTTTTACATATTTTTATTTTATGTAGAGCACAAAATGTTAGGAATGCATAGTAGCGAATTCTGTGAATAGACCTTTCCTGCTGGTATGCATTGAATAAAAATACACATGAGCATGTATCCTTTTTATTTTTTATACTTTTTATATGCCTACAGATTTGCATGTCATAATCCAGCAAAGTCCATATTCTTTTTAAAAGTCCTTTTCCATAAATCAGACAGCTGGGATTAAAATATTTTACTCTTTATTATTTATTCACATTTATGTAGAAAAGTAAGTCCTCTTAAAGCCTGCCATGCAAGCAAGGAGCAACTACTGGGATGACTGGCTACATCCCTACACTTCATTTTCACTCTTTTGTGGATCAGGCTGGCAAGATGCACGTTGCTGACATATTGGTAAGGTGAATTGGGCTTCTACTTAGAAGACATAATTTGCAGATTACTTTAAACTGAGCAACACCCATTCTCCAATGAAGTAATCAAGTGTTCATCCAAACTAACGCCCTTGCAACATTTCATTTCAATTTTTCAACACTAGACTTCTTTCCTCTTGATGGGCAATTTGTGGCCCTCCAGATGTTTTGGCCTACAACTCCCATCAGCCCTAGCCAGCCTAGCCAATGGTGAAAGAAGGTGGGAGTTATAGGCCAAAACATCTGGAAGTCTACAAGTTGGCCACAAGTAATGCACTAAAGATCCTTTGATAGAACGCAGGATTCTGTGTAGAAAGAATAATTCAACAAATTGCTGTCATGATGACAAGGATGATTAGTAGCAGTTCCAAAAGCAATCAGAAATGAGCGGAAATGCTCAATTCCAGAGTGGCGCAGGTCAGCACTCTTGCAGAAGGCAGATCCATTGCCCTGTCCCGTTCAGGAACAGCGGTGGGTCCCACGAACAAAACAGAGCCATCAGCATCTAATACTGCCGCTGAGTGGCGGTATTAGATGCTGCCCACAAGGTCCTATAGCTGTTGTTGCTACCACAGTCAGCATTTTCTCAGGAATTCACATGGTTAGTTCACTCAGTTACTACAAAGAATTCAGATTATATCACCACCAAACTTTTCCAGTGTTTTCAATGTTGTCCTTGAAGTTTGCAGCTATGATTCTGACTTTTATTTTATTTTATTTATTTCATTTCTATACTGCCCAATAGCCGAAGCTCTCTGGGTGGTTCACAAAAATTAAAACAAAAAGCACACAATAAAACAATATAAAATATAAAAACATTAAAACCACAAATACAACAATACAACCAGAATACAACTAGAATAAAACCAGAATAAAACCTAGCAGCAATGCAGAGATTTAAAATACCGATTTAAAACAGCAAAGCTAAAAGTCTAGAAAGCTAAAATACTGCAATTACCACTTTTGCCTGCCTGGTATGTACAGGCAAAGTGCTATTAATGCATCTGGTGATATGATGCCCCTAAAAGCAATTCATATAAGGCAGACTTTGCTGGAAATGGGTTTTCTGGACACACTGCAGCTTCTGAAAATACTTTTATCATCTTAACTAAACTCAAATCAGATTTACTTATGATTCACTTCCCACACCTGCTTTCCATTTCCCAGAGCTGTTACTTGCTGTTTTATTACAATTTGTAGCTCCTGTTTTTTCACCACTCTTGGCTCCTTTTGCCACATATTTTGAGAAGATAGCCTGGTGCCTTCAGGTGATCCTGCCCTCCCTTGCATGGCATATGGCTCGGGCCTCCAACATGGTGCCTGTGAGCATAGACACCTCTCTTGGTATCTGCAAGGCACTCTATCCCTCCTGTTTTTTTTTATTTTTCCTTAAGATTTTTTAAATTTAAAAATAACTTGGAGGCCGGCATGCTGCAAAGTGAAATGCTGCCCTCCAGGACCATTTTCAAAGGAGTGGTTTTGTGTTCCCCACCTCTGCCTTGGACTTCGATTCTTGGGTAAGTTACTTTTCTTCTAGTCTTTGCCTTCTGGGAAATGAATGTTCTGTGATGGTCCTCGCTCACCATAGCAACCATTTTATGAATGGGCAAGCTGCCCTGTGGCAGCCATTTTGTGAGAGCACTGAAAAAGTTTGGAGATGCCTGGCATAGGGCAACAGCCACAGCAGGAACAGTGCATCTCTCTCCCCCCACCTTTACCTCAAAGCAAGCTAGGGGGGGATCAATGTCTGCTGGGAGGCATCAAAAGATGCGTTGACTGCATCCATGTCATTGTGTTGGCTCCAAGAAGGATGTGTAGCCGAGTCACATTAATAAAAAGTAAAATAACCTTTAAAAATTAGTTTATTTTTTCAGTTTCAGACTACAACAAGGAAGTGAGGATGAAAGGGCCAGTTTCAGTGCTGGGAGATTTGGGGGCTGCTTTAAGTCAAACAGGGAGATCCTTGCTGACTGAAGGCTGCAATCTTAAGCACACTTTCTAGAACCAGATGGAACATTCTTCTGAGGGATATACTTAGGATCTTGCCCATGGAAACAAGCATTGCGGAAGTGTTGTGGAGGATATCGCACTACGTTAAATGTGTGTAACCTCCATGCTTATTCCACTTCTACCTAATTGAAGATCAATGATTCAGCAGTACTAAAAGGACCCTAGTGAAGAAAAAAACTAGAGCAACTACCTAGAGCAACTACATATGTTGGCTTATCTAAAGGAATGCCAGCATTCATATCAACTTGCCTGAACCCTGTGATCAGCTTCTGAGGCCCTGCTCTCTGCTCCTTCAGAAAGAGCTATTAGGCTGGTGAGTACCAGGGATGTTGCCTTTTCTGTGGTGGCCCTGTCACCTTGGCATTCTCTTCCCAGGGAGATACATATGGTTTTTAGGAAAACCCTAAAGCGTCTTAATTCCACTCGCCTTTTGTATGATTTTAGGGTTTGTTTTATAACTACTTTATCTGCTCATGTTATTTTACATGGTTATATATTTTATATTTGATTGTATTTCTTATTGTAAGCCATCCTGTGAGGACAGACACCCTAAAAGGTGGGGTATTAAATCTAATCAACAAAATGAATGAAGAAAGAAAAGAAAGAAAGAGAAAATTGGATGGGTGCTAATATGAAACTGATCTACAGAATCTGTACTGCAGATAGGCATTAGTGTATGTATTCTGTATGGACCAATGCTGATGCTCTCAGTTCTTTAGCAGTGTCCCTAATTTCAAAGGTACAATATGTATTGTGACTCTTCCTTCTGATTTCCCCACTATTAATCAGAGGAGTAGTACACACAGCACCTAATGTCAGGTGCAACACATGATTATATGGTCATTATGGAAAAAGAATAAATTCGGAGATAACTGTTTTATGTAAAGGTGTAAACAAAAGTGTTCTCTGTAGTATAAGATCATTCGGTACACAAGCTGGTATAAATGTTGGTGGTGTTTTGCCTCTAGTAGAGAATAAACGATACAATGTATGTGTGGCCTACAGTTGGCAATCTGCCAAGAAACAGCAGAGCTGTGATACTGTTGCTATGGAGAAGGAAATAGCTACCATTTGACAGATTTTATTAAATCCTCATGAAGTTTTCCCCAACCTGGTGCCCTCCATATGTTTTGAACTACAACTCGCATCACCTCTACTCTTTGGCCAAGTTGGCTGGGGCTGATAGAAGTTGTAGTCTGAAACATCTGGAGGGTATCACATTGGGCAAGGCTGTCCTACTGACTAGAAATCCCCTGGTTTTATATAGGACAGGGGCATCAGAAAGAGCATCAAAGGTCAGACACAGATAGATCTAGGATCAAACATACTATCTCCACTCATTGGTCATTAATCATAAGCCAATGAACTTTCAGTCTGATTGGTTAAAGGGTTCTGGCTCGAAGGGTGGGAGGAGACCAGACACAATCCTGTCAGTGAGGAGTTGTCATTTGGACTCAGGAAGAGAGTCAGGAAGAGGACCCAGAGAAGAAGACAAAAGAGAGAAACCAAAGAGCTGAAAGAACTGCTAAAGCTCAGAGGAGACAATAGAGTGGCAGCAAGTAGTGACTGTCCAGAGGAAAAGAAGAAGTCAGAAAGAGTAACAGAGAGCTGAAATCATGAAGGCTGAAGCTGAGAGAGAGAACTGCAGGGAAAATTTCCAAAGCAGTCCTTTGAGAGCAAAAGCCATGTTTGTCAGCTGGAAGCAATTGTGCTCAAGAAGCTGTGGTGTCTTCAGAGAATTGCAACTGATAAACCTCTTCTATGCTGTATCAACACCAGTGTGGCCCTAATCAGAGGGATGACTTCAGGCTTAAACCTCTGAATTAATCTGTGAGTGCTAACTGGAAAGGAGTTAGAAAAAGGGAAGTTGGGTAATAGTATCGGTTAAGGACGTGGCCTATCTCAAGGTGACAGACACTTTCTTAAGCAAGGATTGGACAGAACCTATTTTTAATATGGAACCTGTTAAAGTATTTATTTTACATTGTAAATAAATTTAAGTGATGTTATATTTGATTCAGCTTTAAATAAATCTTCTGTCTCATGCCTAAAGCCTAACCCTGTTTCATTCCTAAAGCCTAACCCAGGTATTGTATAAAGAGGAAAGAGACTGTATATGAAATGATTGGTGGCAACAGAAGATAAGGAATAAAGTAAATACTGTAAATCAAGGTTGCATACTGGTAGGTTTAAATAACAAGGGATGCATCACATTTGTGAGATTATAATATGCCACAAGTGGAGGCAGCAATAGAAATAAAAGTATAAATATTTCACATTCAGTAGTGAGATTTGGTGGGCATCAGTGTTTGTTTGCTTGTTTAAGAACAAAAGAAGAGCCATGCTGGATCAGGACCATCTAGTACAACATTCTGTTCACACAGTAGCCAACCAGCCGTTGATGGGAGGCCAACAAGCAAAACATTAGTGCAACAGCACCCTCCCGCCCATGTCCCTCAGCAACCTGTGTACATAGACATGCTGCCTCTGATACTGGGGGTAACATATACCCATCAGGACTTGTAGCCATCGGTAGCTATATGCTTCAGGAACTTGTCCAACCCCCTTTTAAAGCCATCCAAATTGGTGGCCATCACCACATCCTGTGGTAGCGAATTCCATAGTTTAACTGTGTGCTGTGTGAAGAGGTCCTTCCTTTTATCTGTCCTGAATCTCCCATCAATCAGCTTCATGGGACGACCCTGGATTCTAGTATTATGAGAGAGGAAGGAAAACGTCTCCCTATCCAGATTCTCCACACAATGCATAATTTTGTACACCTCTGTCATGTCTTCCCTTACTGGCCTTTTTTCTGAGCTAAACAATCCCATCTGTTGTAACCTTCCCTCATAGGGGTGATGCTCCCTTGATCATTTTAGTTGCCCTTTTCTGCACTTTTTCTAGCCCTACAGTATCCGTTTTTAGGTGCAGTGACCAGAACTGAACACAGTATTCTAAGCGTGATTGCACTTTGTTTATTTCTTATATCCTACTTTTTCTCCAAGGAGTCCAAAGCAGTGTATATGATCCTCCTCCTTTCCATTTTATCCTCACAACAACCCTGTGAGGTGCTTAGGCTGAAAATCAGTAACTGGCCTGAAGTCACCTAGTGAGCTCCATGGCCAAGTGGGGACTTGAACCTGGGTGTCCCCAGTCCTAGTCCAACACTCTAACCACTACCTCCACATTGGTCTATCAGTGCCACAAACGTCACAGTGACATTGAGTCACCATTCAAACACCACAGAACATGTTGTTGGTGTACTAGCATTGTAGGGGCATTATGCCAGCAGTACGCAGGAAGATATATCATAGTGCAGATATTTAAGTACAGTGAGTAACGCAGTTTCAATCCATGCATTCTGTCTTAATGGGTGTGTAAAGTGGGCTGCACAAAAACTATAAAAACTGGCAAGCGTTATTATTTGATTTCAAATAGGCTGTGTATAATTTATAGAATTGGACACCCTTTTCTAGAATTGGACACCATTTTTAAAAGTAATTGTCCTTAACTGCCAAAGAAGTTATGAACTTTGGACTTCTGATTCATAACAAGAAAAATAATGAACCAAAGAGGCTTTGGCTCATTCAAGTGCCTTTGCACTGAATACACTGATTGGGTACTGAAATTACGAGATAACATTTAAGTTTCAGCTTAAGGTGTTTGATTTGCAGTGTCAGGATGCCCTATTTGTAGTTGCAGATGTGACACCATAATTATAGACTTTGTATTAAAATGTGATATCATTCTTCACCCAGAAGAAATAACCTTTAAAGAAAACATCCTAATTTGAACTGAAGATTGATATAAGACAAGCAGTGCTAATGTGAATAATAAGGATTTGATATAAAATAGTAATTCCTGACAAAAGATTTTAAGTGGGGTTAATTATTAAACATGCCTGTCATAGCTGGGAACAGGGGAAAAAAGATCCCATATGTAACTCTTTGTGAAACCAAAACCTGGTATTCAGTGATAAAATGAAAGCTGAGAGCAGAGAACAATACCCAGAAAGTATTTAAATAGAAATTGGTACAGACAAGGCAGAGCGGCCTTCCCCAACATAGCACCCTCCAAATGTGTAGGACTACACTGGGGGTTGTAGTCTAGCACACCTAGAGGGCACCAGGTTGGGGAAGTTTGAATTAGAGTAACCAGATGCAATAAGTGCATGGCAGAGTTCTGCAGGAGTGAAAAAAGCTTATATGTGAAACGAAACCAACAGAAGGTAAAGCATTAGGTCATCTTGTAGAAGCTTTTGTGGCTTGGAAAGCAGGATATCAAATTTATTATTACTTTATTAAATAAAACTTCATTAAATAAAAAAAGAAATTAGGCCAGAAGGCCATCACAGCCCTGGTCTTCTGCCAAGGCCGGCCTTACCATTAGGCAGAGTGAGGCAGCCATCTCAGGTGACAGATCTTGGGGGCAGGTACTGTTGGAGGATAGAGCAATATGTGCACCACATAGCCTGCTGCTAAGGTAGCCTGCTGCCCACAAGTGCAGTACAGGCAGCCAGCATTGCAGTAAGATTCACTTGCCAATCTGGTCGACGTCTGTAAATGGAATGGGTAGGTGGGTGGATTATGTCCTTTGACTCAGGCAGAAACACATCTTGGGCTGGCCCTGCCTTCTGCTTATCACTGCCCTATTCCACATTCCTTAATGAACTGTGGCGTTGGGTCTTGGTGGTCATCTCTTTCATAATTCGTCACAATCAAGGCCAGGCCATTGAGTCTCATTGCCTGGGTCCTTTCCCCCACCCTACCCACTGTGTAGTGGAAGGCCTGTCTTTCTCAGCCCCTGCTGTACAGTGCTAGAGAATTTGCCAGGGTACTGTTGGGGAGGGAAGATGTCTTCCATTTCCTGTGGCAGCAACAAGTAGTTAATAACCTGGGTGAGTTTCCAGATGAGGAGGGCCAGATCTACACCTTGTGTCATACTGATACAATCCCATCATAGTGATACCATATCCCTCTTGCGAATTTATACGATGTAGCACACACAATGACATCTGTTGTGATATTTTGAATAATACCGAATAAAGAGTGAGGAATTATGCTACAAAAGTGCTATAGGGAGTGTGTAATGTGTCCCAACAGTTATCAGTACACTTTAGTACCGATAAAAAGCACTAGATATAGCTGAGGTGTCATTTAGATAGAATGGAGGCTTTGGCCTTTCATATTTCAGTCCATGTGTGATCAGACTTCAGGAATGCCTATTGACTAGTTTCTCTTTCTCCTCCCCCCACCCCCCGACACGCACATACACGTTTTGAAAATTGAAATGATGCTCCTGCTTTCAGGACTAGCTGGAAATCCTGGGCCCAGCCACAACCTCAGCAGATGAACAGCCTGAGAATGACTCTAGAATGCTCTCATGTTTTATGGAGGCCTTATGAGGGGTGCAAAACAACATAGTTGTCCTCACTATCTTGTCCCAATTTGGTGCTTATATTTACAGAGATTGACGGTCCTGGCTGCGGCCTCTAGTTCTCTGGCGGCCAATACCCTAATTGAGATTGGATGTCTGAGAATAAGTTGCAAATTTGTTGCTGCTGCTGCTGCTGCATTTTCCCTAACAAAGTTCCCCTGATGGCAGACATACTGTGAGAAGAGTGGCTGACAGAATCGACATCTACCATTTCAATTCTGAAAAAGTTCTGGCCACTAAAATAAGTGCAGAATTAGGTGCTTTGAGTTTTCTTCTTTCTTGCTCATTCAGTTCTCCAGTCCCTTGAGCAATCATCAACTGTTTTAGATTTATTCTATTTTGCCTGATCCAAAGCAAACATACTATTCCCTTTTATGTTTTAATATAATAATACAAAAAATCAACATTATTCTATTGGCTCATCTCTGACATATAGTGTAATATTCTATGATAAAATGAATGCAAAAAAAAAAGTTTAATCAAAAGATTTTAAAGTAATATCTCACATTGGCCCATTTGATTAAATCCACAGACTTCATTTCTTAGGAAAACTACAGTGATATTAGTTTACTTAGTGAATAGTTAATTTAAATGTATTATTATCTTTTTACTGTGTGCCAAATAAACTTTTACTTCATCCCTAATAATTAAAGTGCAATTACAGGCTGAAAAGTGAAATGGCACCTTTATTATAGAAGAGCTTTGCTCCACTAACATCATTAGTACCTTGGGCTAGGAACCTTTGAAAGATACAGGCACAGAAACCTTGCAGGAAGGGTAATGAACTGTCAGAAAGTTCAGGCAAGTGAATGGAGCCTGGAATAGTGTTATATCAATTAAAAGCCAGAGATTGCTTAGACAAAGGGTGAATACAGAATTCATTTACCAAGTACTGTCACCACAGTAACAACTGGCTTCAGAAGTGGTGATATACTCACCACAGGAAGTCACCGCTTGTAAATAGTTGCCTGTATACAGTTCTCATCTGCAGCGGAATTTGTGCAGTATTTTTTACCATGTGATTAAGAGTAAATTCACATCAGTTCCTTTATCCAAATGCATGGTGATACTTCCAGTTACCTATCCCCATCGAAATATCTGTATGGTCTTTTGAAAGCCTCCATATATGTTGGGCTATGGAAAAGACAGCTGGGTTTTTTAAAATGACTGCCATTTGGTGCTAGCCTAAGAGCTAAATGTGTATTAGAAAAAGCTTTGGCAAGACAGTTTCGTGTAGATTGTACTCTGGTGTTGATTGCTAACCTTGCCCCATATTAGTCACATGAATGCTGTCTAAGGAAGTTTTATGACACTTCAGGACTCACTTGTGAGGTGAACATTTACATCTTGAGTGGAGAATTTGTACCCCAATGGCCACATGTGGCCCTCAGCCTAATTTCATGTGGTCTTTAGCATTATCCAACTCTCACAAAGGGGTGGAGCAGAGAAAAAGAGCTATGCAATTTTGCAATGCTGCAAATTCTGCCCACCGTTAATGCCCTCCATTAATGCTCTGCCCCCCACTGCTTCTTCCCATGTATCAACAGTCCTTCATGGGAAAATAAATTCTCCATCCCTGATTTACACTATAACACTATAAGATCACTATAAGATCTTATGTCACTATAAGATCCATCAGAGTGGTTAATAAGCCACGGTGTCTTGTTAACCCCACACACACACATGCCGGTCGCGTGTCAACCCATTTACCAAATTACCCTCACTGGCGTGCCACCTAGTTTACCTAATTATCCTCACGAGCCGCAGCTTGTCACTACGTGTGAACCCAGCGAGGGTGGGTGGCTGGGGTGATTAGCAAACCCTCCAGAAGCCTTGTGTCGTGTGAATTGGGTTGGTATTTTGCTGTTGTTTCAGTGAGGCAAAAGCAAAATCAATTCTGGCAGTGGTCAGAGAGAGCGTTGCAAGGAGAACTATATTGCCTTCTTCAGGGCAGCAGTTATGCAGAAGATGTGGGCCAAAGACTTTACAGAAGCCTTTCTTCAGGCTAACAACTGTGCAAACTTTGGGGTGAAACGGTACTCTTTTATAGTATAATAAGCTGACCCATTACTATCCCTGCTGTAAACCACATTGATACTTCACTAAGGGCCCAAAGAAAATTCCCTTTCCTTTTCAGCATGGAAAGGGTAATTCTTTCTTTTATCATCAAAAGAAGACCTTGCAAAGTTCTCAGAAGAATGGGAAAGTCTTATATCAAATTCAAACTTTCACTTGATTCTGTAACAATTCCCAAACACTTTCACATGTGTGCATTTAAAAAAATAATATCAGCAATGTTCTTTCAAGCAATAACTCATAAAACTTGAGAAAGCTTTTTAAAAAATAGAATTGAAAATGTCACGTGCAGCTTCTGTAAACGTTTTGTAGCTATCCATTGAGAAAGTGGCTAAAACACTGAAAGAATTCTTGTTAAAATGCCAAAGGATTTCTTAGGGCTTCTCTAGATGATGAGTTCAAAATGTGCCCAGGCGTACTGCATTTTACTACCTTGCAAGTCACACTTCAAAGGCGATAATGTGATATTGAGTCCACATCTAATGGACAGGCTAAGGATGTAGCCTCATTGCAGGAGAAGGCAGATGTAGTAGATAGGTAGGGCCGGCCCAAAACATTT
The DNA here is from genome assembly GCF_057233095.1 of Heloderma suspectum. Taxonomy (NCBI): domain Eukaryota; kingdom Metazoa; phylum Chordata; class Lepidosauria; order Squamata; family Helodermatidae; genus Heloderma; species Heloderma suspectum. Next base: position 104,516,304 of record NC_139459.1, read on the forward strand.
TGCTGCCTGAGGCAAAGGACAAGATTGGAAACACCCCACCCCCATCTATTTACAGAAGCCAAGTTGACTGGTGAATCTTACTGCAACACTGGTGATGAGAGGGACAGTGTCCTCCACCACACCTCAGGGCAGCAACCCTACTTGGGGGCACAGGGGAGGCCGTGTGACACACAGCTCTGTCTGCTCATACCGCACTGCTCTTCCCTGCCCCACAAAATCTGCTGCCTGAGGAGGCCACCTTACTCTGCCTAAAGGTAGGGCCAGCTTTGAGTATAGGCCCCTCCTCCCATTTTGGGCTCGATGATGTGCACTCCAATGTACAAGATGGAAAAAGAATCACATTTGAAAATATTCTTTGAAAAACAATCACATTTTCCCAGCAATAGTATATTGCAGCTTGAATGCTTGGAAAATGCAATATCTCTGAAGCAGAAGTTCTTCCTGGAGGGAAAATGTCTTGCTCCTGTTCCACAAATGAGCAACACTTGTGTCTTTGTTATCTATAAACAGATTATATGGGAAAGCACTTAATATGACAAGTTTTGTATCTCATCGGAAAGGAACAGCTTCACACATCATAGGACCCCCCAAACATCGAAGTTTTTCTGTTCATGTTACACATTTAATTCTTGCTGTAGCCAGAGGTGCCTGAGTCTTAAGATGAAAATGCTTACATTTTTCTTGTCTTCTCTCAGCATGCAAACCACCAGTAAGAAATACCAATCTGCCATCCCTGTTTATTGTTCAGCTGCTGGCCTGGGGTGGAGACAATGATAACACCTTCACGTTTGATTCCAATTAACATTTTAGAACAAGAGGAGATAATTAGATCATATTTGATTACAAGTTTCAAGCCCTACTTGGTATGACTTGAGTGAAACATTGATCCCCTGTACCCTCAGGTGCAGGGAATGTGTTTTGGCCTTTTGGTTCAGTGCCTGTTATTTTGCAAATGTTAAGAGAAATGAAGTATAAATAAACATACTGTCTCAAATTTAGAGAAAGGGGTTTCATAAGACACAGTAGGCCAACCTTCCCCAACCTTGTGTCCTTTGGACTACAGTTCCCATCAGCCCCAGCCAGTATGGCCCATGGTCAGGGATGACAGGCGTTGTCATTCAGAATATCGGGAGGGTGCCTGATTGTGGAATGCTGCAGTAGGCCCTCATCCTTCTCACTGCCATGGCTGCTACTTGCTTGTTTGCCAGGGAGAGAGCTGGAGAGCGCGCAGCTTTCCCCCCTTCACCTGGCTGTCATTGCTGCTCACTGCCAGGGGATGGGTGAGCAAACAGGCAACAACAACAAGGAGGAGAAACAGTAGAGCCAGACAGCTCAGAGGTGGGACCCCTGCTGCACCGGGGGCCATGCTTACCCCTGACACCAACTCTGTGTGGTAACCACTTGGCCATTATACAAAAGGTGAGTTGCGTAGACCCAGGGCTGCCTGAAGGTATTTTGGCACCCTAGGCAAGGTACAATTTTGCCCCACCCAATTTTACTCCTATTATTTCCTAAACAAGCATGAAATGGATTCATGGAAGGGAAAACATGAATTCTCTGGGATATTAATATCTATTTTTATTGTCTTCCTTTAATATTTTAACATTGCAACATTGATCATTTGTTTGGAACATGGTACATGCATCCCTTAAACCACTGGTCTTCGACCTATCCAGACCCAAGATCCACTTCTGATTCCCAACATGCAACATGGGATCCACTTTCACATTTTAACTTTTTGTTTATGTGGAGAAGGGAGAGAATCCAAACAGCCACAAAAACGCACCTCTTCACACATTCTATTGTTCCACAAACAATTTCTATTGTGCTCCAATGTCCTCATTGGCCGCACACCCTGCCAAGTTAGCTAGCTGACTGGTTCAGATCACACTAGGGAAAATACTGAGATCCAAAATGGCATGTGACTGCAGCCTGGACAGGCCAATGAAGCAGCACTTTCCATTGCCACGTGCCAAGCTTTGCTCAGCCACTATTGCTGCTGCTGCCTGCCTGGGGGTCCTTTGGTGCCCTGAATCTCTTGGCACCCTAGATGACCACCCACTTTACCTCCTCCGAGAAACAGCCCGGCTTAGACTGTGGAGCCAGGGTGGAATCGGAGGCTTTTAAAGAACTAGCCTTGTAGAACCCCATTGGCCTCTTGTATCCATTTAAGTGATCTTGTACTTGCAGTACTGCTCTGTGGCCATTGGTAGTGATAGAATCTCAGTGTGTCAGAGAGCAGATGAGAAGCTCCTTATTCTAACAAGTCACCATGGTGGCACGGAGAGTAAGGTGTCTGGGTCAGGCTTGCCAGACTTTCTGATTCAAAACAATTGACATGTTATAGAGAATGTGTTTCCTTGTGCCACCTCCACAAAGCATGAGGAGAAATGATGCCTTCACAACAGCGTCATAAAATGAGCTTCATACGCTACTTGGCTCCACACCACACAATGTGTGGGCAGTTAATAAGATCTGATCATTTGCTGTTCCTCCCAATTTACCTAAAAGGGTTCTGTTTTTACACCACTGAGGAAGTGTAGAGTTCAGGTCAGAATCTATTTTGGCAAAGGGCCAGCTTGGATAGATACCAATGTGGCGATTGTGTGTAGAAGGGGTGAACTTCCCCCAAATCTAGCATGTACTCCCCACTTCCACCATTCCCACTAGGGATGTACGAACTATGTAAAATCCACTGTGTTTTTGTGGATTGTTAAGTACCTTTTGTTCCATTGTCCGCTCACAGATGGATGTGAAAAGTTTTTTCGTCATGCGGAAAAATATGAAACTAATTATGCAAGAGTTTTTGTAACAATTTACATAATTTATCTTAGTACATAACATTTAATGTATTGTTCACCACTCCATTCAACTTTTCTTCAGCAGAGACTTGCATATTTTCCTACAAATAAATATGAGTAAATTTCAGGAAAGTAAAAAAAAAACACCCGAAAGTTCATGGACTCCGCACAGCCTGGGCAGGTCACTCTGCAGTGGATTCCACAGGTCAGATGCTTAGAAATCTGAGCTCATTTTAGTCCGTGTTAAATTCCTCCAGCATCCCTAATTCCCACATAAGCACACAGGAATACCATGTCCTAATTATGTCCTAGCATGTGCATAAAATCCTACATGCATAGGCTAAAACAGCACAGCCAACTACCAGATAAGAAACTGACCACATCATTTTGGCTTATATGTATAGGGCATTATGTGCGTGGGTCATTATGTGGACATGGATATGTGGAGCTGGTGAAAGCAGGAAAGGTGTGCTACTCCATGTAATAGGACTGATATAATCTGAATCAGCACACTGATTTCTGAATTGTGGGATTCAAAGCAATTCTGGGGTGTGTTTTTCTCAGAGGGTATATATGGAGTGTTGTCATTGGTCCCAGGTCTTAAGGAGGTTTCCCCAGTCTGAATACAGACAAGAGTTTCAAACAGAAGTGCATCAAAGATAAGTGTTTCAGGTTAAAAAACAAAAAGTTGTTCTGTGGCTCCAAACACCATCAGATTAATATCACATGGGACAAGCATATTTTGCTTCTGGTCCAATCAAAACAACATTGGAGAGGGATGATGTCAGGAATCTGATCACCTGGTGGAATCTGAACATTTACTTATTATTTATTTATCTGGGTAATTTTTAATCCCATTTTTCTAAAGAACATATTCGAAGCTGCTTACAAAAATACAGTATAAAACATAGCCTACAATAAACTCACCAAATTAAAAGAGCTAAAATAAGTAACAGTGTAAATGCAGCAGTATCAAATACATATCAGCATAATCAGTATATTCTCATACAAAACTTGGAGACGTTTAAAAAAATTATAGATAGATGGGGTATGAAAATGTAATAAAGGAGTGTATTTATTACAGAGGAGTCAAACAGAAAGATGTACGTATCCTAACAACTGTCCGTACCTCTTTAGGGAAGTCTGCCCCATCTTTCAAGAAAGCATAAGAAGAAAGCCAGCCCAGCTAGATTGCACCTAGTATGTTGGATGCAAGTGGGATTTTAAATGCAACAGGGCAGTGGAGGCTGGTGGCTCCGACATCAGTGGGGAAGTGAATCCACTCCAGGTTTCAGTCAGAACCAGTCGGAACTCTAAAGAAGCTATCCAGAGTGCTGAGCCATATCCCCAAAATAGGTTCAGTGCCTTGGATAGTTCCTTTGGAGTTCTGACTGGTTTTGACTGAAACCCAGAGTAGATTCACAGCCCCCCTGATGTTGGAGCCACCAGCCTCCACTGCAACAGGGGAAATGAATTCTGGAACAAGGTTCATGATCATGTCGGTGGCCACACACAGACACAAAATTCCATTGTCGTGTTCCTTTACTGGAAACTAAACGTGAAAGCCCTCAAATTAGGGGCACATTAACTAATGTAGCAAGGGGATGGTCTGAAGACATATGGTGTAGCTACCTTGCTAAAACTAAGCAGGTCTGGATCTGGTAGTACTTGGACAGAAGATCTCCTGAGAGAAGAAAGGCAGAATGATGATGATGAGAGATGATGATGCCATAGCTACTGCTGAATTCTGCCTAATGTGAAATTCAGAATTAGTGTGGAGGATCCTGTTCAGGAACAACACCTGCCGGAATGCGAAGAGAAGCCAAACATTTTCTTGATAAGATCAGTTAAATTTCTCAAGAATGGATTTTCACAGCTCCAGGTTGCCTCCAGATTTCACCTAAGGCAAAATCCCAGGTGAATTTAGAGGGTCCAGGTCAGGTGGAACTACTATAGGAATTCTGAGATAAAGCTAAAAGAATTTCAAAGACTGAGAATTTCTCAGGGACATTTTCCTCTCTTTATAACTCTTCCTGTCTGTAAAGCTTGCCATCCCGACATAGTGAAATTGAAATGAGCAGGCCCTGGTAATTGTTCATCATTCAGACCTTCAAACCATTATAACCTTTGCTCTATTGCCTGTCCTCTGTATCACTATCATAATCATAAGATCATCTATTTTTTATCTTACTTGTCCATGTGCAGATGAGGAAGGTGACAAATTGGATGGTTGGGCAGAGTAGGAGAGCGTGGAACTAGGTTATATGCCATTAGACCATACTCTGGACCACCATTGTTTATACACTGTACCTGCCTCAATGCTGACTCCAGGTTTTTGAGGGCTCTTGGGCAAGACGCCCCCAATGGTCCACCTCTCTTAGTGAGTCTACCTTCTCACTATCTTGTCACCAGCAGCTATTGCTCCTCATCCTTTTTCGTATAATTGACACCACTTGCTTGCTTGACAGGCAGGGAGCCAGTGAGCAAGTCAGCAGGGGCATCTATTGCTCCTCTTCCTCGCTACCACTGTTGTCTGGGCCAGTGCAAGAGGCAGGTGAACAAACAGGTTGCCATGGTGAAGAGGAGGAGCAAGTCCAGGGGGCTCTTGTCAGTGGGCCCCTGCTGGGGTGTGGCCCCTTGGCAGGTACCTGACTATGCCTACCCTTGGGGCTGGCCCTGCTGCCACATACAGCTAGTTGTCTTGGGAAAAGCACCTGTTATTTTACATATTCTGTCTGTGTTACCACTAAGTTCGTGGCTCCTCCCTGAAGACATCCATATGGAAAAATCTTTCAGGATTGCTAGGCCCAGGTAGAGTGACCATATTCCATCTTTCACAGAGGACTGTCCTCTATTTGAAAGGCTGTCTAAATCCAGTTTAAAAATAAAGAACCATCAGAAAGAAGAGCTGGGCCTTGAAGCTGTCCACCAATAGTACATGGACAGCAGACTGAGCAAGGCACACAGGTCACCTGACCACAGTCTTCCACACTATGGTGAGATATACTGTATTTCTATTTAAATTATAACAATTATTTCTACATTTGCATCTATACATGTGAATTAGCAATTCACATGTATAGGTGTATACATGTAACAATTATACATATTGTTTTGCCATTATATCATGCCATGACCCTTGCATACACTAATGAAATGTATTGCCATATCACACTTCACAGCAAGTAAAGGAAAGTTTTGCCACTGATTTAAGGGCAGCAGAGCTAATACCACCCAACAGTAATGAAAAGGACTCAGATATGATCAAATGCCACCCCAGTAGTAAGGAAACAACTTCCAACCAAGGAATACCGATGAATTACTAAAAGTAGTACCAAGATATTTGAGTTATGAAACTCATATGACTTTTGTATGCTTAATTCCATTGGAGGGAGAGAAAATTACACACTACAGATATGTATATGAGTTAGGCAGGATTAAAAACTGAGCCAGAGAAGACTTGCAGGCTCAGCCCCCTTCCCCCAGCCCCCGCCCTTTTCAGAGTTACAGCCTCCTTACATCTCCCTATGAAAATCAATTGAGACATTTCTCCATTGATTTCAGTGGGAGAATCAAGGTGGCTGTAGCTCTCCCACCCCCTACAGGGGACCCTTGAGGCAAGAGGCCCCATGCAGGCCGTGGGCTTCTGCCCCACAGTAACAGTGTTGGCAGTTGCAGCCTTTCAACGCAGCTCCTATGCAAACCAAGGCAATAGATGTACTTGATTGTAATAAAAATCAAGAAGTGATACACATGCGCACACGCACACTCACACACACGCGCACACACTGTAGTTATTTCATAACTGCAATTTTCAAATTGATTTTTTTTACTAAGACATCCATTTTGATTAAACTTGGCTTTTGAACAATTCTGAATGAAAGCACTCCAATTAAGTCTCCCCATCTGCTTTTCCATTGACAATTTCTGAATCTGAATAGGAACAAAAAAAGTTATCTTCTAGCACTGAAGATGAAAACCAAGAGTATTGCATTATTTTAATCTCTTCTTACAGCAAATATTTTTCTTCCATTCATGCAGTAGTTCATTTTCAGAAATGAATACGTGCTGTCCATTAAAAAAAAACAAAGAGTTGAACCTGGAGATTGGAAGAAAGTTTCTCACCATCAGATGAATGTAATTCTAGAATGATGCCACTCCAACTGTTGGTACAAAGAATCTTGTTCAAGTTAAAACAGAGGGGGCGGTGGTGTGTCCGTGTGTGTGTGTGTGTGTAGAATTCTGAACGTTATTCTTTGAGTTTCCATCTGCTGCTTTATTAATGATTTGTTGCTGTTAGAAAGGTTCTGTCCTCCCGAAGATTTTTGCTCATGTGGTGAGTGCCTTTCTCTGAAATATCAGGTGGACATGCCAGAAGGAGGAATAGCAGTTTGCGAAACTAGCAGAAGTCCAGCATAAAAAAAAATAGCTGCATAGATTAGAGTATCCATCTTGAACTGCAGCATCTTCTCTTACTCAGTGCAAGATGTATGGAATAGTCAAAACAATTTCCCCAGCATGAAGTACACATACGGGACAAGCCAGGGGAAAAAGAGAAGCAAATCAGTTCAAAGTGGGACTGTGCTGATGACCATTACAGAAGTCAGAGAGTTAAAGTAGTTGTTACTATGGGAAAGAATATGTGTGTGATGGACCAGGGGTGGGCAAGATTTTTTCCCACTAGGCAGTGCTGCTTTTTATGTAAGGATTCCCCTCCCCCCAAAAGGAATCATGATAGGCTGCTAGCCTGAGGCAAATCCAAAGCCATCTGGCTGTTGAGGGGGTGGAGTAAGGATGTCCATTGCTGGGAATTCTGGTTCTTTTTTGACTCGAAGGAGTTCTGCAGCATGTACGACTCAGTTTGCATTTTTGAGCTGAGTTGCGGACTTTTCCCCAAACCCGGGGAACTTTTTTGTGCATTTTTTTCATGCAGGTTCTGCAATTTGCACAAATTTCTGACATTTGCGCAAATTACAGCCAAATTTGCGCAAATTGCTCAGAAATGCGTGCAAAGTGCAGAACCCATGAAGAAAAAAAATGCACAAAATGCCTGGAAAATCCATGAACTCGCCCAACTTGCCGCAGACCAAGTTGGGCACCACAGCAGGAACTGGAACAAAGTCCAGGGGGCCAAATCTAAGAACACTCATCAAACTCTACCCCCCAAATGGATTTCTTTGACATCCCTAGGATGGGAGAGGATGCTTTCTAAGCCCTGCTGTCGAGGTCCCATCCCTCCAGACCACCCCTAGAAAAAGTAAAAACAAAACAAAACACACAAAGGAGTTTTGGATTTATTTTCCCAAAGCCCAAAGGGGACAGACTTTAACCAAACCTTGTGAAAGCACTGTAGAGCAGTGACTACCATGCTGTCTAGCACATGGGGGGGGGGATTTTAGTGAGAAATTCTAGAGCTTTCTAAGCCAATGAAGCCAGCCAATGCTGGCTCCAGGTTTTGGGGCATGACACCCTCAACGGGCACTCTCCCTCAGTGAGTCTGCCTTCTTTGTAACCAGCTGCTATTGCTCCTCATCCTCCTTCTCATCATTTGCTTTCTTGAGAGGCAGGGAGCCAGTGAGCAAGTAGGCAGTGGCATGCCCTCCCCCTCCTCCTCCTCCTCCTCCTCCTCACCATTGTCTGGGCCAGGGTGAGAGGCAGGTGAACAAGCAGTTTGCAGTGATGAAGAGGAGGAGCAAGTCCAGGAGGCTCTTGTCAGTGGGCCCTGCTGCGGTGTGGGCTCTCACCAGGTGCCCAACCATGCCTACCCCTGATGCCAGTCCTGAAGCAAACTGTTACGTTCTTTGAGAAAAGTGAGAAAAAGAAGAAAAAAGTGGAAGGCCAGAAATCACACACAGAGACTTGTGTCAGTCTAATTTAGCTGATTACATTTTACCTGCTTGCCTAGAGTCCTTGGTTTCAGAGCATGTGCAGAGTTCTTTGCAGATCTGAAAGAGTGTTACTCCCATGCAGAAGATCTTTGACCACCTGATCCACATGGTTCCGAAAAAGACAAGATACTAATTCTCTTATCAGATATTTTTGGGAACCTGAGACCAGTAAAACCTGGCCTCTTACCTCAGAGGGAATGTAGTCTGGGTAAATGGTGAAATAAGCTCCATTTCTGATGTTAGCGGTCATGATAGCCAACCAGAGATTACTAGAAGGATGATTCCACCTTCCTAATAGGTTTTGACTTTCATGATGAAAGAGCTGGGGAATTCATAGTAATTGGCTATTGTAAAGAAAGGAGTTAAAACAGAAAAAAAGGACTGGAAATAAAACAAAGGATATGGGTCAACACAGGAGGCTCTCAGCAGGGATCCAGAGTCCCAGATGATCTAATTGGTGCTGTTGATTTACAGGGGTTCATCACAGTGTGTCTATAAAAACAAAAGTGTGCACTTTTTATAAAATTAGTTGATGATTGGATGATGAATGTGATATATTTCCCTTATGATTCCACTTTTGGAATTTCCATGGTGAGGTTGAACAATGGAGCAGGAAAAGGTGTTGAGAAGTGCATCAACATATCAGAATCAGTCACTTCCTGTTTCAGGCCTGCACAAGCCAGTTAAACTAGAATAGTTGGAATTACCAGGTTTGGGACCAGTTCAGTCCAGTTCAGTGCTTAAAATTTGACCATATGGAAAAGCAGATGGACACATAGAGGAAGTACATGAAGGAAGTAATCTTTGACTGATACCTCCACAGTTACAGGAGCTAATTCCTGGTAGCAGTACATCAGCGTAATGATAGAAAAATGTGCTGCTGCTATTGATAATCTCACAGAGCAATGTTGTCCTCATGTTACACCCACTGGGCAAGGGAAGATTGCTCCTAAATCCCCATGTACTGGTGGAGCTGCGAAGAGAAAACTCTCTAGAAAAGACCCTGATGCTGGGAAAGACTGAAGGCAAAAGGAGAAGGGGACGGCAGAGGATGAGATGGCTAGATAGCATCACTGATGCAATGAATATGGACTTGAGCACGCTCTGGGAGAGAGCGCAGGACAGGAAGGCCTGGTGTGCTATGGTCCATGGGGTCACGAAGAGTCGGACACGACTGAACAACAACAACTGGTGGAGCACAGCATTATGCTGCTGTAGAGATACCTGGGCAGGTGAGATGCTATTGCCAGTAGCAGGGATGTCAGAGAAATCCGTTTGGGGAATTGAGTTTAATGGGGTTTCCTAAATTCGACCCCCTGTACTTTGTTTCATTTCCCACTGCAGCACCCAACTCGATCTGCAGCAAGTCGGGCCAGTTCACGGATTTTACAGGCATTTTGCACATTTCCCCCCCACAGGTTCTGCAATTTGCCCAAATTTCTGAGCAATTTGCACAAACTTGGCCATAATTTGTGCAAATTGCAGAACCTGCAACAAAAAAATGCACAAAAAAGGTTCCTGGAGTTCAGGGGAAAGCCCGCAGCTTGGCTTGTAAGTGCTAATTGAGCTGTGCATACCTCGGAACTCCGTCAAGTAAAAAAAGAACCGGATTTCCCAGCTACAGACATCCCTAGCCAGGGGAAACATTATGCCAGTGGAGCACCACTGGCAAAGCAGCAGAGGACAGAGCAGCAGGTGTGGCAAGGAAGGACTGGACCCAAGGAAGTGTCCTATGACCATTCAGGGCTTCTTCCTCTTCCTGCAATGGCATAATTTGACAATGATGACGTGACGGCATCGCTTAAAACATTCCTTACTGAAAACAGTGGGAAGCTCTAGATGACTGCCTTCCCACCTCCTCCCTCTCTGCCCCTGCAGCTGTAATGGGGAGAGGAGACTGACTCTGCAGCAAAATCATGACACACCACCAGGAGGATGTCATACTCAGCCAGAGGATCCTGATCTCATATATGAAGGTGCAAGAAAGGGTGAGGGAGGAGATCCAAACAACTTCATGTGTGTGTCCCCTGGTCACTGCTGTGCTGCTGCTATAGTAGGGAGATGTGGAAGGCTGATTTCAAGGTCCACTTGAAACAAAGCAGACCCTGGCAATCAACCCAAAGGGGAAGGCATTGTTGGATGGGATGAAAGGGTCTGAGCCAAATGAAAGGCGTTCTGGGGTCAGACAAGACAAGGACTGAACCTGAACCCTCTTATGTACTGTGCTGTTCTTGTGGGCTATAGCCCATAGAGGGTCCTTTTACTTCTGGATGCTGTGCCTGGAGCTGAGGAGGGAAGTCAGACAGTCTGAAGTAGAGAAGAATATTTTTATATATATAAAAACGTAAGTTTGCAAATATCATGAGCGTCAGGGAGACAACAACAGACCCATCAAGTCTGCATTCTCTTTGTTGCTGAGGCTGTGTGATTGGGTGTCCTCCAGATGTCATAGAATCATAGAATAGTAGGGTTGAAAGGGGCCTACAAGGCCATCGAGTCCAACCCCCTGCTTAGTGCAGGAATCCAAGTCAGAGCATCCCTGACAGATGGCTGTCCAGCCTCATCTTGAATGCCTCCAGTGTGGGAGAGCCCACCACCTCCCTAGGTCATTGGTTCCATTGTTGTATTGCTCTAACGGTCAGGAAGTTTTTCCTGATGTTCAACCAGAATCTGGCTTCCTGTAACTTGAGCCCATTATTCCGTGTTCTGCACTCTGGGATGATCGAGAAGAGATGCTGGCCTTCCTCTTTGTGACAACCTTTCAAGTACTTGAAGAGCGCTATCATATCTGTTGTGTTGGATCACAACCCCCAGCATCCCCACGCAGCATGGTAATGATGCCTAAGATGATAGACGTTCTAGTCAAACCAAATGCCCACATGTTCTATGCACCCCAACCCAATGTATTCCACAGGGGCCATGTAGTCCAACACAACTCCCACATGAGTCTGTGATCTGGGAAGTTACTGGCAGAAGCCTAAATGTCACATTGGAAGCATTGTTAGTTTCACAACCCTTCCACATGGGTTGTGAAGATAACATGAAAACTGAAGATTGGTGGGATGGCCTTTGTAAATCACACATCACTGATAAGTAGTACTACAAAAATGGAAAGAGTCCCAACCTATTTACTTCTGGCCTATTCACTTCTGGCCATGGGGACAAGAACTAATCAAAAGCATGGTGTGTGGGCTCCTAAATGTTTTTTTTTTTTTGGGGGGGGAGTACAGCATAGTGCTTGGTCCATAAAGGAACATCTGAGGTTATCTCCCCAAGGATCTGATCAACCCCATGCTTGTACAGATTTTCAGCCCAACGCCAATGAAACTGCTCCCAACACTTGGTCAATGGATTGAGGAGATGTCTACACCTCCTGACTGAGAAAACATTATGTGTAACAGTAGAATACTACCAGACACTTATCTGTCCGTTTGGACAAAATATGAAGCGATGTTCTCATAAATCACTATCTTCAGGTACAGTCAGTGACCACTAGTCATGATGGCTATGTGCTAACTCCAGATTTAGAGGGAGCATATCTCTGAATACCAGTTGCTGGGGAACAGGAGCAGGAGGGTGCTATTGCACTCATGTCCTGCTGTGGGCTTCCCATAGGCATCTGGATGGCCTCTGCAGGAAACAGAATGCTGCACTAGAAAGGCCTTTGGTTTGATCCGGCAGGGCTCTTCTTATATAATCTAAACAGAAGAAACAATCTGCTCCAAGTGACTCTTTCTGGTTCCCTTGAATCCTCCCCTCTTCTCCCTTTCCTTTCCTTCCCCTTGTTTTTTCACCTCCTCAATTCCTCCCACCCTGGTTAATTGTGGTTTGTTTTCAAGATCTAAATATTGTTCAATAAAACACTTGTTTTTTTAAAAAAGAGAGAGAAAAGCGTCAGATCAGTATTCAATTTCTGAGCAAGTGGTCTGTCGGGCAAATGGCGTGTGTCTTGTGTCTGAGAGTCTCAATTTACACATACACTCTCTCTCAGTCATGCCTCTGATAACAACGAACGCCTTGTTCTTGTGAACTGAGGCTGATGTGCAGTTTGCTGAGCTCCTGGCATGTTGCCTTGTTAGAGCTTCATTAACACAGACTGCTGTGAAGCAACCGGTCCTGAGAACTTTGCTGCTGCCGTGTAGCTGGGCTCTCAGCCGCTAATGGGGTTCATCCCTGCTCAGTGACTTTTCAAATGTTCTGCAGTAGCCGCATCCCCCAGTAAGCATTGTAGAGGTGGATGAGAGAGCAGCAAGGCAGCATGCATGCCCAGAGCACAAACAGCCTGGTTCACTTCTGGCCATGGGGACAATAACTAAGAAATAATATGGTGTGTGAGCTCCTAAATGTTCTGGGGGAAGTACAGCATAGTGCTCAGTCCATAAAGCCACATCCCACTTAACTTTTCCAAAGACTAGACAAACCTCGTGCTTTCATTCCATTGTCCGCTCATTGACAAAACTGGATTTTTCCCCATAAATCCCTCTCCCCTGACTGCATAAATCCCCCCAAAATGCGCATTTTCATGCTATAGCCTATTGGAGAAATGCACATTTTGGGCCATATTTTTCTCTGACTAAATTTGCATAAAATTCCAGAAAGTAACAAAAACTGGTCCACAAGTCTGGAGAATCCATGCAACTCAGGAGAAGCCTGTCCGCTGTGGAATGCACAGGCTGGACTCATAGAAATTCAAACTCATTTGATTCCATTGCAGATTTCTCTGACATCCCTACCCTGTGCACATAAATATCTTCAGCCCAATGCCAATGTAATTTGGAAAATTCTAACACCCAAACTCAGGATGGTGTTTCCCTTTGGAGTAAATGTACTACTGTACACCGTGGTGCAGCTAGGTAATTTTAGACTCTGGACTGAATGGTCTTAAAGGGGGACCCTTTTAGATGACCATGTATATTACTCCCCCACACACCGCCATTTCATACCTTATTACTGCTTTCATGTTCCTGAGCACACACACACACACAAACCAAAAATCACCCAAACCTGTTTGCCAATCCTAATTATAAATAAATATTCCGAGGGTGTACAGTTTCACATTTTAAGCTCACTTAAAACACAGCACCAGCATGACTACAGAAATAAAATGCAGTTTGTTTCTGCAGCCCTGATACTAAACAAATAAGCACCTTTTGTGGTTTAAAAAGAGGATAATATATTTTTAAGTAAAAATAAGAATGAGCATGGGTAACCATGTACATGCCCACCCACCTGCCCTCAACCATCAAATGCTTTTGAAAATAAGAAGAAAGGATACTGTGGCAAGCAATGCAAACCTCAGTGGCCCCTGGCATGCTTCTGACAGCACAGGTGTAAAACCGAGCTTCTTTGCTGCTGTCCCCATCACCTGCCACTGTCTGCGTGGTCATTCCACGCCCCCCCGGGCTATGGAGGGCTGGTCTTCGCCCCCAAAGTCCAGCCCTCACTGTGTCACTGACTGTGCAAAATGCATCTGAACATTTCAGCTATGGATTCCAATCAGCAAAACAACAGCTTGAGGACCAGGCTTGTGTCACAGCAATTTGTCACAAAAATATGTCTAGAATGTTTATTTCTGACAAATGCCAACAACCTCCTCTAGAACTTTTAGGGTGGATCATATCACCAGACAAATGTGTCACATTGGTTAAATATGCTGTTCTCCTTATCCTTCCCTGATGTTGAGAGCAACCCAAACAAATCAGCTGCAAAAGAAGGAGAGAAAAAATATGAGCTGCAGCCTGCTTCTCTGACTGTTTGCCTCTGCCCTTTTTGGTGCTGCTGCCGCTGCTGAGCAGATTGCTGTTGATTGATGCCAACCTCTACATTGCTTAGCAATGATGATTCTCATTAGCATGCTCTACATCGCTGAACCGAATCTTGCTATGGAGAGAAGCTCTTGTATAAATGTCTGATAACTGAGAAAAGATGCTGTTGATTACAACAAATATCCAAGCATCCTTTCCTTGCCTCAAGAAGATCTAGAACTCTGCACTACGTCCCCAAACCCTTCCATTAGAGAAGGGCTGGGGAACCTCTTTTAGCCCATGGGCCAAAGGCAATTTTGGAGAAGTCCTTGGGGTGTGCGGTTCCAGTGCTGTGTGGGCTAAAGGCGAAGAGGTAAAACACAAAAATGCCAACATATTGTAGCTTGAAGTTCTTACTGCCAGTCAGCGCATCAGCCTTTCAGAATGGGAGAAAAACTACACGAAAGCCAGAAAAACGCTAAATGATCAGTGGTTGGGGGAAATGGGGTGGGGCCAGGCAGTGGGGCTGAGGCCACTTGGAGGACCCCGGAGGTTGCGGCCCTTGGGTCTGAGGTTTCCCACCCCTGCTTTGGAATATTTTGCCTAATTTGTGTGCTTTGATTTTGCCAGCAGTTGCTGACATTTCCCCTACCATAGGGGTTGGAAAAGAAAAAGTGGGTGCAAGGACAGGGCCTGGTAACAAGGCAGTGGTACTTGCAAATCTCTGAGAAATGCCTCACCCTTAATGTTTTTCTACGATTCACACTCCTTAAAGAGACCATATTGTGCCAGAAGTCCTACCTTTGGCAAAGCCTGACACAACTGGCAATTTGCCAGTTCAATTTGCCTGAATGCATGAGGGCTTCAAGTGGGCAGAGGTTCAGGGCCGTGCACACTAGCCCTTCTCCTTTCAGGTCAGATTCTGCTGTGTTGAATCGGCAAAGCCTGAACAGGAGCTCCACTTGTGCTCACTTGAATGTGAGTAGAACTCTCTGCATGATCACAGACGTTGCCTTACCAGGGTTCCTGATCACGAGGAGAATTCTAGTCAAGTTCAAGCGAATGGCAGTAGACTTCCTTTTAGATTTTGCTGATTCAACATGGCAAAGTCTGAAGTGGAGGTGGAGCCAGGACACCCAAAGGGTAGGGGCAGGGCCAGTGTGCATGGCCCCATCGCTCTACCCACTTTAAGCCCTCAGGCATTCAGGCAAATGCCTGAACAGGGCTATAGTCACAGGTGAAACTAGAAAGTTGGACAACCTACAGTCCAACAAGAAAGTCCACCCCAAGACATAGCAAATGCATGCCAGCAAAAAAATGACAAAATAGGATCTAATGTAAAATATTTATTTATTTATTTATTACATTTATATCCCGCCTTTTTTCCTCCAAGGAACTCAAGGTGGCGTACATAATCCTCCTCCTCTCCATTTTATCCTCACAACAGCAACCCTGTGAGGTAGGTTGAGCTGAGAGTATGTGACTGGCCCAAAGTCACCCAGTGAGCTTCCATGGCCGAGTGGGGACTAGAACCCGGATCTCCCAACTCCCAGTCCAGCACTCTAGCCACTACACCATGCTGGCTCTCTTGCAAATATCTAGATCACGCCTTCCAATAACAGCCTCAAATGTTGAATGCTGCCAGGATTGTAGCCAATATGAGGCTGCTGAGAAACAGGCGGGGAAGTATCAACATGCTTGGTTAGGGGAACTCCAGAAGTACAAAACAACAACAACAACAACAACAACAACAACCCCTAAGGCTTCAATCATAGATACACTTACCTAGGAGTAAGTCCCATTGAACTTCATGAGACTTACTTCCCAGTACATGTCCACAAGATAGCACTGTTAAGGGGGCAAAACTTCAAAAATAGCCCTATGATGACTGAGCATGCTCAGTAACTAAGAATGTAGAGTGACCATTGGAAAAGTAAAACAGAACATGGGGGCAGGGGGAGAGGAGAGTGGAATGCCCTGGTTGGAGGCAATGTGTCACATTCCTTTGTCCTCTCCCTTCACAATCAACACACTCCAAGATACCAGGATTCAGGCTCACTACTTTATTTGTTAACAACCAGGTTCTTTACAAATGCAAATCCTAGGAGAGTCTCAGGCTACAAAGGAAACAGCTACTCCACTATGAATACCAATAGAGGAGCTGGAATGGAAGTTAGAGAACTTGCTGGCAGTTTGAACAAGAACTTTCTGGCCAGACTAGCTTGGGGGGATGCCCCTCCCTTACAATTGCGCCCTCCTACATAGGCTATCACGCATAGCCAATTGGGTGGGAGCATCTGAGCCCTGCCTCTAACTTTTCCCGCTTCACTCTGTGATGGACCCTAGCATCCCTCAAGTCACGCCCCTTGCTCTCCTCCTCCCCTGAGACCTGAGTTCACATGGAAGAGGAGAGAGGGGCCCTTCAGGTAGAGCCATCTGTGTGCCAAGGTCTTGGAAAGAACACCTTTCCATATCTGAGCTCACTAGGGAGGGAGCCTCCCCCGGTTCTGGCTGTTCCCATTCTGAGTCTGAGCTGCTAACTATCTCCACATGCTCAGATTCAATGGCTGACTGGAATGCTAAGAAGAGCCACGCTGGATCAGACCAAGGGTCCATCTAGTCCAGCATTCTGTTCACACAGTGGCCAACCAGCTGTCGACTGGGAACCCACAAGCAGGAAATGAGCACAACAGCACCCTCCCACCCATGTTCTCCAGCAACTGGTGTACATAGGCTCACTGCCTCTGGTACTGGAGGTAGCACATAGCCATCAGGACTAGCAGCCACTGATAGCCTTCTTCTCCAGGAATATATACAACCCCCGTTTAAAGCCATCCAAATTGGTGGCCATCACTACATCCTTTGGTAGCGAATTCCATAGTTTAACTATGTGCTGTGTGAAGAAGCCCTTCCTTTTATCTGTCTTGAATCTTCCACCAGTCAGCTTCATAGGATGACCCCGGGTTCTAGTATTTTGAGAGAGGGAGAAAAATGTCTTCCTATCCACATTCTCCACACCATGCATACTTTTGTAGACCTCTATCATGTCTCCCCTTACCCTCCTTTTCTCCAAGCTAAACAATCCCAGCTGTTGTAGCCTTCTCTCATAGGGGAGATGCTCCAGCCTCTTGATCATTTTAGTTGCCCTTTTCTGTACTTTTTCCAGCTCTACAATATTTTTTTTATTAGGTGTGGTGACCAGAACTGGACACAGTATTCTAAGTGTGGTTGCACTTTGTTTATTTCTTATATCCCACTTTTTGTCCAAGGAGCCCAAGGCAGTGTACATGATCCTCCTGGTGTGGTCGCACCATAGATTTGTATAGGGGCAGTATGATATTGGCAGTTTTATTCTCAATTCCTTTTCTAATTATGCCTAACATGGAGTTTGCCTTTTTTACAGCAGCTGCACACTGGGTTGACACCTTCATTGAGCTGTCCACCACAATCCCAAGATCTCTTTCCTGGTCAGTCACTGCTAGCTCAGATCCCATCAAGCTATACTTGAAGTTGGGATTTTTTGCCCCAACGTGCATCACTTTACATTTGCTTACATCGAACCGCATTTGCCATTTAGATGCCTATTCTCCTAGTTTGGATAGATCCTTTTGGAGCTCTTCACAATCCCTTTTTTGTTTTAACCACCCTAAATAATTTGGTGTCATTGGCAAACTTGGCCACTTCACTGCTCACTCCTAATTCCAGATTATTTATGAACAGGTTGAAAAGCATTGGTCCTAATCCCTGTGGGATACCACTATTTACTTCCCTCCATTGCTAGAATTTACCATTTATTCCTACTCTATGCTTTCCGTTCTTTAACCAGTTACTGATCCATAAGAGGACCTCTCTTCTTATTCCATGACTGCTAAGTTTGCTCAGGTGTCTTTGGTGTGGGACTTTGTCAAAAGCCTTTTTGGAACTCCAAGTAAACAATTTCTACTGCATCACCCCTGTCTATATGTTTATCAACACTCTCAAAGAACTCTAAAAGGTTAGTGAGGCAGGACTTACCTTTGCGGAAACCATGTTGATTCTTTTTCAGCAGGGCTTGTCCTTCTATATGCTCACTAATTTTTAGGGATGTATGAAAGTGACTTACCTTTCACGGATTATGTTGATGAGGGGGAGGCGTTCCGTCCTCCCCCCGGAATCCTGGCCAGGGGGGGAGGCACTCCGTTCCTCCCCCCGGAATCCTCGAACAGCCGGCTGTGCTCCACGGCAGCTCCGTGGAGCAGCCGGCCAGGCCCGGCCCAGCCAGGCCAGAGCCGTCTGCAGCCGGATTTCTGGCCGCGGAGGGCTCTGGGTAAAAAAACAAACAAACCCATGTATGCAAATGGCGGCGGCTACGGCTGCCGCCATTTGCGTTCCTTCTTTTTGGCCGTCTTAATCTACATAAATATTTACGTAGACTATGACGGCGAAAATCAAGGGGAACGTAAATAGCGTAGTGGGTGCTATTTGCGTCCCTTTTTCATTCACCGTTTTAGCCTACGTAAATCTTTACGTAGGCTAAAACGGAGAATCAAAAGGGGATGTAAATAGCTATTTGCTTTCCCCTTGATTTTCGCCATCATAGTCTACGTAAATATTTACGTAGATTAAGACGGTAAAAAGAAGGAACGCAAATGGCGGCGGCCATAGCTGCCGCCATTTGCGTACATGTTGTTTTTTTTTTAAACCCACCCCCAACCAGGATAGGCTACGTAAAGATTTACGTAGCCTATCATGTCTTTTTTTCTTTGTTTTAAAACCTAGCTATGATAGGCTACGTAAATCTTTACATAGCCTATCACATTTTTGTTTTGTTTTGTTTTTTTCCACAAGCCTGGAAATGGCGGTGGTGGCAGCCGGTCAGAAGACCGGCCGCCGCCGCAGCTGCCGCCACAGCCGCCGCCGCCGCCGCCGCCCGGAAGATCCGCCCCAGGTAAGTCTCGTCCCGCAGTGGATCCGTGGGGGGGGGTGGGGGGCAGCAGGCCGTTCTGCCACAGATTTCGGGGGGTCGAATGCACTGGCATTCAGCCTCACTGAGATCCGTGGCAGAATGCTCTGACATCCTTACTAATTTTATCCTTAATAATGGCTTCAACCAATTTACCAGAACAGATGTTAAGCTAACCGGCCTATAATTGCCCAGATCCACCCTGGATTCCTTTTTCAAAATTTGTGTTACATTGGCCAACTTCCAGTCCTCTGGTATAGAGGCTGATCTTAGGGACATGTTGCATATTTTGTTTAGAAGATCAGCAATTTCATATTTGAGTCCTTTGAGAACTCTAGGGTGGATACCAGCTGGGCCCGGTGATTTATTTGCTTTCAATTTATCAGTAAGGTTAAGAACTTCATCTTTTGTCACCACTCTTTGCCTCAGTTCCTTAGACTCCCTTCCTGAAAATATCAGTTCAGGCAGGGGTATTTGTCCTATATCTTCTGCAATCAAGACGGATGAAAAGAATTCCTTCAGCTTCTCTGCAATCTCCTTTTCCTCCTTCAGTACTCCTTTAACTCCATTATCATCCAATGGTCCAACTGCCTCCCTAGCTGGTTTTCTGCTTCTGATGTATTTAAAGAATTCTTTGTTGTTGGCCTTGATGTTGTTAGTGATATGCCCTTCAAAATGCTTTTTTGCATCTCTTATTTTCTGCTTGCATCACCTTTGTGCCAGCTTGTGCTCCCTTTTGTTTTCTTCACTTGGGCAAGCCTTCCATTTTCTGAAGGAAGCTCTCTTTTCTCTAATAGCTCCCTTAACACTGCTCGTTAACCATGCCGGCGACCTCTGAACAGGAGCACTCCTTTTAGGAAGGAGAACACAAGGCAACATTTGGGGGCTGGTGCCACTTGTTAAACTCTCTCTCAGACAACAGAACAAAATAGATCTTGCAAACAAAGATCTAAAAACACAGCAGTATACAGCCAAAACAACAACAACAACAACAAATGGAAATACAAAAGCCAACATGACAAAAAATACAAGGCAAAGCCAACCCAGTAAAGTACACTTAAAAGTGAGGGCTAAAACCAGCCAAGAAATAAAACAGGAGTTAAAACCACCAACATGCAATAGGGATTAGAAGTCATGTTATAGTGATTTTAAAGTTGTATAAGTCATACATATATAACATTTCCAGATGCTAGTGATGGAATCCAAAACGAATTCAAGTCACTGTAGAGAAATACGCTGCAAATTCCCAAACCACTAGAGTGAGTTTCAAGCTGAATCTGTTATTGCTCAAACAATAAGTCTTCAGAGCTGGCAACGAGTTGAAATCAATGCTACAAAGTACCATTTAATATGACTGGAAAACTTGAAAGGGTACAGAATTCCACTATCGTCTGTCCTGGAAGTAGAAGTCTGGCCCAATTGTATCCATTTTGAATAGCACTTTAATCATGAGTTAAACAGTAAGCATGTTGAAACTCTAAAAGCAATATAAAACATTCAAACATTCAGGTGATATAACTTCAAACCATTAGATGCTATTCATGAAATGCAGACCTTAAGTGCTTGAACCAAACACCAGCTTGCTCTTAACTGCTTAAAACATTTCTAAGGAACAGAAATGGTTTCAAAGAAATACATTCAGGTTGCTATATAAAATGTATTTGAAAAACATTTTCAGGTATATCAAACTGCACTGCAGATTTATAAGATACTTTAATGTATAACATTTGCTCCCTAAAACGTTATGTCTGTTTATTCAGACAAGAAGGAAGTTACCCAACTTTATCATAGGTCAAGGATGGGAAACCTCTGACCTGTGGGCCAAATTTGACCCCCCCACTCCTGCCCATCCAGTCCATGGGGCCTTGAGTAAGCCCCCCTCCACAAGCCCCACCCACTGAATGAAGAGGAATCCCATAGGGGGAGAGGTATCCCTGCTGTTAATCTCCACACATTCACAGCCTGCATTGGCCATACTTCTGACATGAAAAGCTTTCACACGCCATCTGTTGTCACATGTTTTTATGCACCAGGTCCTTTTATAAAATTCACTTTACCCTTGGCTCTACACTCATTTTCTTTTATCATTTAGAAATGATTATGTCCCTGTGGTATTTATCAGGTTTCAAGTCTAAGGAAATAGCAGTGATATGCAATAAAATGCTGATCTTAACAACCGACACTGAAAAAATAAAGGACCAAATCTATCCCCATACCACAAATTTTCACACTCCGTGATCACAGATGGGCCAGTAGGTACTTTTTTTGTCACCAAAGTGTCAAAAGATGTTCCATTTATATGTGCTTAGGCTCCTAGTGCTACCAGTCAAAAGTTCTTCCATCTTTTCACCTTGAATGGATTTTTTTCTAGTGAGAAAAAAGACGTAAGAAGCAGTGGGGAAACATAGGAGAGTTACACATGGAAGTTGATGTCGTCTGGACCACTCCAGGAAGGCCAGTGAAAAGAGGTGAGTCTTTAGAGCTTTCCTGAGGACCTACAAAGAAGGAGCCTGATGAATCCCAATGGAAGCTAATTCCAGAGGTGTGGGGCTGCCTTTGGGAAGGCCTTCTTGGAAGGGAAGGTTTGAGACTGGATGGTAGTTTTATAAGTTCAAAGGGTCTAAAATTGGTTTCTTTAGCATGGGTCACACCCTACTGCTTCCTTAGGGACCATGCCCTCCCTCAAGGTAGAATTCACTACCTTCAAAGTCCAAGTCTTTAACCCTACCCTGGAAGCTATTAATAACCATCGTGGGCAAGGATGTAGAGAACAGGCACTGGGTCTTCCAAGCAGCTTGTCCACATTCGCTGGATGGACAAGCTGGAGAATATCCATTACAACTTGACAAGACAATGCACTACCCACATCCTTCTTTGATCCAGTCAAAAACCAGGACATCTAACTCTGCTTAAGTAATTTAAATGGCAAAATGGCCACAGCAAGCTGTTGAGGGCTCCTGATCCACTGGATTTATGTGGACCAGGTTTTTCACCAGCCAAAACAGCTCCATTGGCCAGAGTTGTGCAGATGCAATGGTGGCAGAGAAGTAAGATTTCTCCACTGCTGTCTCCATCATGGAGTAAGCCCAAAGATGGCATCTTATCTGTGTTCAGTAGTGATCACAACAAGTTTTTCTCTGTGCTCGAATCATCGGCCCAATCACTTCATCAGTTCTCAACTCCTCAGAGTACCAAGGGGCTGATGTGGCTGTGCAATTCAGTTGAGGATGCTTGTGTCTAAGGCACAAGTCATCCCCATGCTCCAAGCAGAGACTTGAGCCTTTGCTTTCCCTCCAGTCTTCTTTCCATTTGTGACATGATGAAACTAGGGAGGTGGTGGGCTCTCCCACACTGGAGGCCTTCAAGACGAGGCTGGACAGCCATCTGTCAGGGATGCTCTGACTTGGATTCCTGCACTGAGCAGGGGGTTGGACTCGATGGCCTTGTAGGCCCCTTCCAACCCTACTATTCTATGATTCTATGAATCCTCAGCAATTGTGACTTTACAATTCCAATACAATAGCCTTGAGAAGAGAAGACTGAGGGCAGATATGATAGCACTCTTCAAGTACTTGAAAGGCTGTCACAGAGAGGAAGGCCAGGATCTCTTCTTGATCATCCCAGAGGGCAGGACACAGAATCATTGGCTCAAGTTACAGGAAGCCAGATTCCGGCTGAAGATCAGGAAAAACTTCCTGACTGTTAGAGCAATACGACAATGGAACCAGTTATCTAGGGAGGTGGTGGGCTCTCCCACACTGGAGGCATTCAAGACGAGGCTGGACAGCCATCTGTCAGGGATGCTCTGACTTGGATTCCTGCACTGAGCAGGGGGTTGGACTCGATGGCCTTGTAGGCCCCTTCCAACCCTGCTATTCTATGATTCTACTATTCTGTGAAACAGTGGGTTGAATCTATACTTACAGCAAGCCTATTGAAATCAATGGATCTTCAGTTAGTCATGACTTACTTGATTTCAATGGCTCTGCTTTAATCATGCCTAAGTGTGGATCCAACCCTGCAACATTCTTGCATGTCTATGTTTTATTTTGATACTCTCTGCCAGAGTGGGCTGTCTGACTGAGTGAGAAAGCTTGGAAATGAAAGTTCTTCAAACCCTGAAACTTATATGAGCCCCGCTGAGGGAATAGCAGCTCCACCTGCTGACCTCTTTATGCCTGCCTTCTCTGAAATAATAGTATGCACAAAGGCAATGAATGGGCATCTTATTCCTAGTATCATTTCTTAGTGAAAATAGTCTGTTCGCAAAAAGATCGATAAGGCCTTGCTGAGATGTAAAACGTTACGAAGGTGAAGGAAGCGCTACGTTTTGTTTCTCAGAAGACCTACGTGCTAATGATATTAGTGAACGCATACACCATTTCAAGTGAAGTGTTTTAAAACACAGCCCTCTGGGATTAGTGGTCTATTTTTAAAACCAACCCTTGAATCCATCTGTTTATATTCCACTGTTGACTTGGAGATATCTTTTTAAAAGAGTGTCTTCTATGTCTAATAACATGAAAACTGGTCCTGTTCTGAGCTTTAATAATGCAGTGCATAAAGAGTGGGGCATTCCATCACTTCAGAGATTTAAAAAACTATGGGTTGGACCCAGGATTTGCCTTCTATGGATTCATAGAAGGTGTCTCTGCCTGATATTTGGAGATCTCCCTTTCCCCACACATCACAGCTCACCCCCTTCAGCAGGGTCCCCTAAATCTCTATGTAGCATTTCATGGAACTGGTAGGGTTGCCCTGTGTCCTACTTTATATAGCGCAGTCTTCTGTTTGAAGAGCTATCAGAGGACCATCCTCTATTTGAAGAGCTGTTCAGTCCAAAGCCTGCTTAAAGATAAAGAACCAAAAGAAGGGAGTGAGTGCAGGGACCTCAGAGTTGCCCATCAACTGGTAGCACCTGCACAGCACACTGAGCAAGCACAC
This sequence comes from Heloderma suspectum, assembly GCF_057233095.1. Classification (NCBI taxonomy): domain Eukaryota; kingdom Metazoa; phylum Chordata; class Lepidosauria; order Squamata; family Helodermatidae; genus Heloderma; species Heloderma suspectum. The sequence goes on from NC_139459.1 coordinate 104,540,623, forward strand.
AGGTTACCTGGCCACGGTCTTCCCATATGGTCACATGTACTGTATTTCTATTTAAATTATAGTTACTATTCCTAAATTTGCATCTGTACACACGATTTAGCATATGCAAATCTTATGCAGATCTGTATTCTCTTTTGTCCTCTTTTTTGGTGATGCATGTCCTCTTATTTGGTGAAACTTAAGTGGCCACCTTAGGCTGCCATGGGGAGGAAAGGGCAGAGAAGATTGGTTCCACCATGCTTCATTTGGATCCAACCACAAGCATGCAAATCACCAGGAAATACAAGTGAAATGCTGGCATTTTGAGAAGGGTGAAGCCCTGACAATAAGGGTAACTTTTACATATTTTATAATGCATAGAAATAGAGGACTCATTCAGTAATAATGATGCTATATGCTTTCTTTGAGCTTCAGCTGTCTCCTAATGAATTTTTGACATTGAGGATTTATCTCATGCCAAAAACAAAACAAATGACCACCAGTAGCACATCCAGTTTATAAATGTTATAGATTTTTTTTAATTTAAAATTTTATAGTTTTAAATATATATATATATATACACACACACACACACACACACACACATGTACATATACATACATACATGTGTGTGTGCGTGTGTGTATGTGTTTAAAATATGAAACGTTTTGCTATAAAACACCAGGTTCGGTCATATATATATATATATATATATATATATATACACACACACACACACACACACACATACACACACACACACACACACACACACAATTTATACACTGGATGTGCTGGTGGTCATTTGTTTTATTTTTGGAGTGCTGTATCATGCACATCACATTGCCTACACATTGGTTGATTTGTCTCAATTAATTCTGTGACTGAAGTTTGTGTTAGCTAGCAACATTCCCCCATCCTATTGATAATCACTGTACTCATGTATGTACTCCATATCATCACAGAACTGAAGGCGTCAATCTCAACTATCTGTGCAAAAGACCACTGAGTCAGTAGTCAGTAATGCCCCACCAGAATTGTAAAATTATTAACAAATTACTAATAATGTGTTCCCCTTCATGGATCACTGCCTTGTTGCGTAACTCAGTGAAGCCATAAGCTATGCCGTGCAGGGCCACCCAAGACGGACAGGTCATGGCAGAGAGTTCTGACAAAATGTGATCTACTGGAGAAGGAAATGGCAACCCACTCCAGTATTCTTGCCAAGAAAACACCAAGGAACGTATCACAAGGCTAAAATATATGATGCTGGAAGATAAGCCCCTCAGATCGGAAGGTGTCCAATATTCTACTGGGGAAGAGCAGAGGGTATTTCCAAGTAGCGCCAGAAAGAGTGAAGCAGCTGGGCCAAAGCCAAAAGGACACTCAGCTGTGGATTTGTCTGGTGGTGAAAAGAAAATCCGATGCTGTAAGAACAATATTGTTTAGGAACCTGGAATGTCAGATCAATGAATCAAGGTAAGCTGGAGGTGGTCAAACATGAGATGGCAAGATTGAACATCGACATCTTGGGAATCAGCAAACTAAAATGGACAGGCATGGGCAAATTTAATTCAGGTGACCATCATATCTACTACTGTGGGCAAGAATCCCTTAGAAGAAATGGAGTAGCACTCATAGTCAACAAAAGGGTGGGAAAAGCAGTACTGGGGTACAATCTCAAAAACGATAGAATGATCTCAGTAGGAATCCAAGGCAAACCATTCAACATCACAGTAATTCAAGTCTATGCCCCAAACACTGAGGCCGAAGAAGCTGAGGTCGATCGGTTCTGTGAAGACCTACAACACCTTCTAGAACTAACACCAAAAAAAGATGTCCTTTTCATCATAGGGGATTAGAATGCTAAAGTAGGAAGTCAAGAAATCACCGGGATAACAGGCAAGCATGGCATTGGTGTACAAAATGAAGCAGGACAAAGGCTAATACAGTTTTGCCAAGAGAACACGCTGATCATAGCAAACACTCTTTTCCAACAGCACAAGAGGCGACTCTACACATGGACATCACCACATGGTCAATATCGAAATCAGATTGATTATGTACTTTGCAGCCAAAGATGGAGAAGCTCCATACAGTCAGTCAAAACAAGACCTGGAGCTGACTGTGGCTCAGATCATGAGCTGCTTCTTGCAAAATTTCAGCTTAAATTGAAGAACGTAGGGAAAACCACTAAACCATTCAGGTATGACCTAAATCATATCCCTTATGAATATACAGTGGAGGTGAGGAATAGATTTAAGGGATTAGACCTGATAGACAGAGTGCCTGAGGAAGATATAGCCAACTGAATGCAGAGTTCCAGAGAATAGCAAGGAGAGACAAGAAGGCCTTCTTAAATGAACAATGCAAAGAAATCGAGGAAAACAACAGAATGGGAAAGACTAGAGATCTCTTCAAGAAAATCGGAGACCTCAAGGGAACATTTTGTGCAAAGACGGGCATGATAAAGGACAAAGAAGGCAGGGACCTAACAGAAGCAGATGAGATTAAGAAGAGGTGGAAAGAATACACAGAAGAACTATACAGGAAAGATCTTAATGTCCCTGATAGCCATGATAGTGTGGACACTGAACTTCAGCCGGACATCCTCGAGAGTGAAGTCAAGTGGGCCTTAGGAAGCATTACTAACAACAAAGCTAGCAGAGATGACAGGCTTCCAGCTGAGCTATTAAAAGATGATGCTGTTAAAGTGCTGCACTCAATATGCCAACAAATTTGGAACACTCAACAGTGGCCATAAGACTGGAAAAGGTCAGTTTACATTCCAATTCCAAAGAAGGGCAATGCCAAAGAGTGTTCAAACTACCGCACAATTGCGCTCATTTCACATGCCAGCAAGGTGATGCTCAAAATCCTACAAGCTAGGCTTCAGCAGTATGCGAACTCAGAACTACTGGAAGTACAAGCTGGGTGTCGAAGAGGCAGAGGAACTAGAGATCAAATCGCCAACATTTGCTGGATCATGGAGAAAGCAAGAGAATTCCAGAAAAACGTCTCTTTCTGCTTCATTGACTACGCTAAAGCCTTTGATTGTGTGGATCACAACAAACTCTGGCAAATTCTTAAAGAGATGGGAGTACCAGGCCACCTTACCTGTCTCCTGAGAAACTTGTATGAGGGTCAAGAAGCAACAGTAAGAACCGGACATGGAACAACCGATTGGTTCAAAATTGGGAAAGGAGTACGACAAGGCTGCATATTGTTGCCCTGCTTATTTAACTTATATGCTGCAAAGTACATCATGAGAAACGCCGGGCTGGATGAATCACAGGTCGGAATTAAGATTGCCGGGAGAATTATCAACAACCTCAGATACGCAGATGATACCACCCTAATGGCATAAAGCGAAGAGGATCTAAAGAGCCTCTTGTTGAGGGTGAAAGAGGAGAGTGAAAAAGCTGGTTTGAAACTCAACATTAAAAAAACTAAGATCATAGCATCTGACCCCATCACTTCCTGGCATATGGAAGGGGAAGAAATGGAAGCAGTGACAGATTTTACTTTCTTGGGCTCCAAGATCACTGCAGACGGTGACTGTAGCCATGAAATTAAAAGACGCTTGCTCCTTGGGAGGAAAGCTATGGCACACCTAGACGGCATAGTAAGAAGCAGAGACATCACCTTGCCCACAAAGGTCCGTCTAATCAAAGCTATGGTTTTCCCAGTAGTAATGTATGGCTGTGAGAGCTGGACTATAAGGAAGGCTGAGCGCCGAAGAATTGATGCCTTCAAGCTGTGGTGCTGGAGAAGACTCTTCTGAGTCCCCTGGACTGCAAGGAGGTCAAATCAGTCAATCCTAAAGGAAATCAACCCTGACTGCTCATTGGAAGTACAGATACTGAAGCTGAAGCTCAAATATTTTGGCCACCTAATGCGAAGAGAAAAGTCACTTGAAAAGACCCTGATGCTGGGAAAGACTGAGGGCAAAAGGAGAAGGGGACGGCAGAGGATGAGATGGCTAGATAGCATCACGGATGCAATGAATATGGACTTGAGCACGGTCCGGGAGACAGCGCAGGACAGGAAGGCCTGGCGTGCTATGGTCCATGGGGTCACAAAGAGTCGGACACGACTGAACGACTGAACAACAAATAATGTGTTAAATTATTAACAAATAATTTAATTATTTGTTCTAGGGATGTATACCCCACCCTCCAACAAGTTCATTGGGCAGATTGCAAACAATTTAAATTACAGTGAAAAGCATTTAAAACAAAACCATTAAAACAATACAATTCAGAAGTGCAGCATAAAAGCAGTGAGCAGTTAGCGGAGATTAAATTTTGTGGGGGACCCCCGAGGTATGCAGTTGTATAGAACTTCACAAATTAAAAGAGAAATAAAATGTTGAAAACTTCAAGAATAGCCTGGCAAAGACCTGTGAGTTTTCAGGATTATTTACAGAATATTGGCGCAGAGAAAAGGAAATTTGGAGTAACTCATCTCATTGTCTGGGGAACAGATGGACTTCAAGATTCACATTGAACTTCAATGACAGAAATTCCTGTTTTTTGGGATATCAGGGTATGCCCAATCATGGCTATGCTAAAATCCTGCCTTCATTTTTTTTTTTAATGGGCAGTTTTCATTTCTGTCCTGTGACTGAAGAAAAAAAATATTCTGAAGGTACCTGATGTTTGACAAACTACATGAGCCATGATCCAATCCAATATGTAATTTCAAAGCAAAAAGGACAACATTAACCCACATCTGAAATACCTCTAAAAAAAGAACAGAAAAGGGGGTCTTCTTTTTGTAAGGCATGTGCCAAGTTCACGGAAGTTATAAGCTGCCCAATACTGGCTTTCTTTTTTCTAGGATGTTCCAAAAATTTTCAGGCGTGAATTTTCTTTCAAAATATGTGGACTTTCCCCTTCTCTGTGAATTAATTCATTATTTCCTGAATGTTGAACCATTCTGTAGTTATTTAATAATTGCATCTCTGGCTCTGGTATATCTTTCAAATATGTGCTGACTGCTTAAGGTACTGTGGAGGCTGAGAACAACAACAACCTCAAATCAGTGTCTGCTATCAATCAGTTTATTGATCCAGTCAACAGACCTCACAATAAGACTTATACATCAATTAACATGCAGGAATAAAATTCAAAAACATCACTTTACATACAGAAGTAAGGTTCAAAACATAGATCAGGTATCTTTATAAATACAATCCCCCCCCCAAAGATTACTCCGATTAGTTAATATTTTAGCTCATATCCTTATTAGCCTCAGCAAATATTTAGCTATAATTTCTGTAGCAGACACTTTTGTATCAGAAAGGGAGAAAAGAGCATAATATTCAGATGATCTTCCAGGATGCAAAGAGATTAATAGATTAATTAACTCATTAGAGAGATCTCAGTAAAAATTACAGAAAAGAAAAACATGGCGTTACTGTCTGTTATCTGGCTAGTGGGATTCGAGTGCAGTGATTTCAGAGCAAGTCTCCCTCTGGCAGACAGATAAGCGCTGACTGTTTAAAAGCCATTCAGGCATTTTAAAGCCCCTAGCATATGTGTGTGTGTGTGTGGGGGGGGGGGCATTAAAGAGATGGATGGCCATGGCTGATTTTTGAAAATATCCGCGCATGGTAACATGATGGGTGCAACCAAATGAGAACTCTGTGGCTTAATCTGTATAAGACTTCCTTGCCATATATTCCCACTGCATGTGGCTGGACCTGTTACAGAAGGGTAAGACTGCAGTCCTATGTGCTCTTTCTTGGGCATAAACACCATTGAACACAGTGTGTTCCAAGAAGGGTGACCACTTGTGAATCACCAACAAAAAAACAGGGTAAAAGAGAATACTTATTTGCATAACGTTTGCATGTGCAAACGTCAGAACTTTTTTTAGTGCTTTTTGTACTTTATTCTGCTGCTGGTTTTAATTTGGTTTTATGTGCTGGAATGGTTTTATTCTTTGGTGCTGGTTTTTTGTTGTTTTTTTTCTGTGCTGGTTTTATACTTTGTTTTAATGTTCATATTATAAGTTATTAATGTATTGTACACTGCCCACAAACAAACAAAATTCCAGCTATTGGGTGGTTTAAAAGTATAGCAAATAATTACATTAAATTAATATGCTAATTTATATGTATAGGTACAAATATAGAAATGATGATTATATGGAGAGAGCAATCTGATGGCCCCTAGGCAGTGTCTGAAGGACCATAGGATAGTTCCGATTCCCTGATCTGAGGTTGGGGATAGCGCTCTGAGCTCGGAGGGGGGAATCTGAGCTCTGACCCCTCTCCCCCTTGCAGCTGGTTGTTCTCCAAGGTCAGGAATTCATCCTTGGAGAAGGGGAGAAGGGGGTGTTTCAGTGGGCGGGGAGAAGGCTGGAGAGGCCAGGATACAAGTTACCCTGAGGCCTCTGCAGCCTCCTTCCCTCCCCCTCCAAGTCCAAAGTGCCCCAGCTAGACAGGCAAAAAAGCCTATCTAGTGAAAAATGAAGGGCGGGACAACAGGGAGGCAAAGATCACCTCTGCCAGTCCTTCCACCCTGCACAGGATGATCATAAACCTCCAGGCTCAGAGGCTTATGATCATCAAGGGTGCAGCCCATCGGACTGGGCCGTTACATAAAAATACAGTACATCTCACCATGCTGTGGAAGACAGTGACCAGGTGAGCTGCAGGCCTTGCTCAGTCTGCTACCCAGGTGATGTTGATGGCCCAGCTCCTCCTTCTGATGGTTCTTTATCTTTGAACTGGACTTGGGCAGGACAGCCCTGCAAGCGGAGGATACCTTCGAAAGAGAGGGTAGTCCTCTGGCAGCTCTTCAAAGAGAGGACTGTCCTCTGTAAAAGAAGACACAAGGCCACCCTATGATTACATGGCTGTTTTCATACATGATATTAAAAGCACTTTTTGCATTTTCTGTCTGTGATAAGCAAAAACTAGTATAATGGCTAGATGATATATCACATCTTCAAAGGTGTGTTTTATGCTTTCTGCTCCACATAAACAACAACATTCACACATGCACACAAGGAGTGGCAGAGAGACTCAAGAGTGGTTCTGGTTTTGTATGAACAAGTCCTAAGAGAGGGAGTCTACACGCACCATGAGTTGGGCTCCAAAGCTCTCTGATAGCAGTGGGACTGTATTCCTTCGCTGTAGCTTTTGTAGAATGTATAAGCTGGCTTTTTAAGGCCAACAGCGTTGTACACCACAGCCACATGTAGCATTAGCTGGGTGGGTATTCCTCCAATGCGAAAATATAAGGGATGGTGGAAAGGATGCTTAGCCCTTCCTTTGCTGACCACATTTATGCTGGAATTCCATTATTATTATTAGCATTAGCACTTATATCCTACCGACTCTCCACAAATGATGCTCATGACAGCTATCAACAATAAAATACAACATTATAATCAAAATGTAAAAACAGATTAATTAAAATGCATCAATAAAGTTAAGAAATAACAGCACCCACCAGTTAAAACCTCTTTGAACAAACTGAAAGACCAGCTTAAAAGCCAGAAGCCTCTCTGAAGAGGAAAATGATCTTGGAAGATAAGCAGGGTCAGCCCTGGTTAGTACTTGGATGGGAGACCAGCTGGGAATCAGGCTTCTTGCACTGAGCAGGTAGGTGGACGTAATGGTCTTGTAGGCCCCTTCCAACCCTATGATTCTATATTTGCCTGCTGGCAGAAAGTCATGAGTGATGAAGTGTGGAAGGTTTGGGGGTTTTTTGTACTTCCACTGCAACTGTGTTGGCAGGCTGCCCCCCCCCTTTTGCATCCTCCACAATGCAGGTGTAATGGGGGCAGTGTTGTGTCCAGCCAGCGTAAAGGTGGAGCAAGTGCAAAGCCAAAATCTTCCATTGTTGTGCCTCATTCTCAGAGTGTTTTAGAATTCGTTTTTGTGGTGTTTTTGAGCTTACATAATGACTGTGAAGGGGCCTAGGGGGCTGTGTATGTATTTTCTTTCTTTTACACATCTCTCCATTGCTCTGCAGCCTCTCAGGCTGCCTGCGTTTCTTGATCTAAAAAAGCCCTGTGTGGGAGGAATTACCTCATGGTGTCTTAAACTAGGTTTTAATCAAATTGTAGGAAGCCGAGGAGGCTACAGGCTGCCAGAGAGATGATTGCACAATGATTGGTGCCTGGGACCAGCAATGAAAAACAGGACACTTGGGCTCACTCGTCGGCCACCTCCTAAGGTAAGCACAAGAAACTCAAACCCAGCCCATGAGAATTTCTCTGAAATTTTCTTCACCATTGAATTTCTTTTCTATCAAATTGAATGAGAACGGTAAAAAAAAATAAAAATAAGGAGGGATAAAAGCTATGGTTTTCCCAGTAGTAACGTATGGCTGTGAGAGCTGGACTATAAGGAAGGCTGAGCGCCGAAGAATTGATGCTTTCGAACTGTAGTGCTGGAGAAGACTCTTACGAGTCCCCTGGACTGCAAGGAGGTCAAATCAGGCCATCCTAAAGGAAATCAACCCTGAATGCTCATTGGAAGGACAGATACTGAAGCTGAAGCTCAAATATTTTGGCCACCTAATGTGAAGAGAAAACTCTCTGGAAAAGACCCTGATGCTGGGAAAGACTGAAGGCAAAAGGAGAAGGGGACGGCAGAGGATGAGATGGCTAGATAGCATCACTGATGCAATGAATATGAACTTGAGCACGCTCCGGGAGAGAGCGCAGGACAGGAAGGCCTGGCGTGCTATGGTCCATGGGGTCACGAAGAGTCGGACACGACTGAACGACTGAACAACAAAATTTTCGGAACAGCATTAGTTAAAATGGCTCTCTGGTTTTTTCACTGCAGATCACTCCATCCCAAGGACATTTTGCCCAGGAGAAGTAGTCACTGAGCTAATGTAACATGCAATGTGTAGCCTGGTCCTTAGGGAGAATGATGCATACTTTACTGTGAAGTTTTTGTTTGTGAATTGCCTGTCTACGTGAATGAAACATCATTCTAACTAGCTGGTATTAGGATCATTAACCCTAATACCAGCCACAACTAGTCACTTTTAAGTACCTTGTTTATTAAGGTAGATTGTAGACTGTCTAAGAGTAGAATAATATGCATATCGGCTGAGAAGTAAGCCCTATGGAGTTCAAGTGGGGCATAGGATTGCAGCCTACTTATCCCAGTTAAGTGTGCATAGGATTGCAGCCTACATGTAGGCTGTAATATTGTTTTATTCAGTTCAACAAACATATTTTTTTCCAAATAGTTTAAGGACTATTCAAAATATTCAGATAATCTGATGTTTAGATGAGGGGAGTAATATTGATCCAGGTTATAATGGCAAGAACAAGAAAGATTTCAGCTGCTGATTCCAATAACAGTGCGTTGATTGAATCCTACATAAAAGAAATGCTGCCTTATTATTGCAGCTGGATAAGGATTATGTAACTAAATATTTCAGTCTCAGCCACTGAGTCAGAAGCAGTGCTACAGGGAAAAGGGTGAGGGGTATTTTAGCATATAAAATTACTGGAACCTCTTTAGATGGTGAGGAAACTTTTATTAGAAAAGGGCTAACTTCCAAAATAAAAAGTAGCAATTCTGTTTCCATTAAGAGATCACATCATCCTCAATGTCATCTTCTCTGTTATTGATGGGGTTAATTCAGATGTTACTTACAAGTAGAGATTGCATTGCAAGCACATAATCCCTCATTTTAAGGACACATACAGAAGAGATTTTGATGGCCATTCCAAAACTTTGAAACTCGCTTCCTGTGTAGGCTCACCAAACACAGCTCAAACGCTGAATATATTATGAAAACGCTATAAGACCTATTTGTGTGGGCTTTTCATAACTCGGTTTAGGCTTGCAATCCTGTCAACCTTTACCTGGAAGTAAGTGTATTGAACGTAATAGGACCAATTTATGAATGGATGGACATGCATAGGATTTCACAGTAAGGCTGGTAGGGGAGCAAAGTTTTAGCTGTTGGGATTTTAGTTGTTTTAGGCTGTAAAATAATGGACACTTTTTTCTTTTTTTAACCCCTGCTCAGGGGTGGGGGTAGGAATAGGAAAACAAGCAGCTGGGAGGGGGAGGTTTAAGACTCTCCTGTCTGCGCACAGTGGTTCCAATCCACATCGGTGTGCCTGTACACTTACTTGTAATAAAAAAGAAACAGAGGGTAAGCAGTATGCTATGTATTTAATATATTGTGTAGTTTAGCCCTTAGTTGCGAATGAATATAGGACTGTGCTATTAATCAAATGTATGTTTTGATTGGTTTTGTATTTAACCGAATGCAGGTACGAGAGCACTGTAGGCTGTAAATATGGGGTAGAAATTTGAGAAATAAATAATTTTACCTGAATGATTTATGTTTTCAAATGCATTTTTGTCACCTGGAACCTTAGAAATGGAGTGGGCTATAAATTCAAATAGGTACATTGGTGTAGTTTCTGCAATTTCTAATTAGTTTCTTCTTTCTGTCTTTCCTTCCTTCCTTCCTTCCTTTTTTTCCCTCCATCTTCTGCTGTTGGGCTGGTGATCGGCTGTTCATCTTTGGGCTCTCTTAACCAACTCTCCAGGCTAGCACAATAAATTACTGATTCTGTTTATTTGGTTTTTATCATTTAATTTGCTTCTCTGATGGAAAAAAGACAAGGTGATATGCAAAACATAAATAAAATAAATCCTATATAAAATCAACAATAAACTTGAGCTTCCAGTAATTCCACCCCCCCCTTACTTCTCCTCCTCTTTTATTGCTCCTTCACTTTTTTTCTCTCACTTTGAAAGTGCAGTGCTCTTTAGTAACCTATAATCTTTAGAGTACTGGTTGTATGCTGTGCTGCCCTGTTGTTTTGCTGATACTGGCAGAGTGCAAGTACATCCCCCCCCCCACCGCACAAGTCCAAAGTTGCCAGCCTCATGTTCCAAGAATGGCAGGAGAGTCCTCAATTTTGAATAGCCCCTTGTATACACTTTGTTTCTGTAAGGCAGAAAAGAACAGAGATGGGAGGGCAGTAAGGATGAGGAGAGTTTGTATCTGTGGAGCACAGGAACTGGTGTGTCAACTGCTGACACACAGAAAATTTGTACAATAGTTATGAAGGGAACATCAGTAAAATGGGCTGCATTTTCAAATATTCTTCCTGATGGTCTTACAGCTCCCCTGTTGTCTAAGCAGACAGCATTGGTTTGTCCCTTTCTGGTGAAAGAGTTTGAAAGCATTCAGTTGATCTGCACCCACAAAGGACATCCTCGCTCACACATGTGCATTAACAAGCATGTTTCACGTGTACCTGAAAGGGACCTTTGCCAGAGGTGTGGCATGCACACTGTGGATTTCTTCACTCTCATTCAAATACTAGTTCTTGGTTCAAACATAGCTCAAACATACCTATTTTGAGGAAATTAGATCATACACTCCTGTTAGATTAAAAAACAATACAAGATTTATTTTTACAAAGATTGGTACAGTGAAGAAAAATGGCTTGGTTAAAATACCCAGCCCCTAGCACATGAGGCAGTGGACTGGTTCAAACAGACCTAAGAGATAGAAGACCTGCAAATTGGAGGAGATTATGCTTGCTGTATAGGGAGGGAAGGTGAGGCTAGGAAAATGTCAGACTGGGGGATTGGAGGCTGACATGCCCAGGGGAAGTGTGGGTGCTGGTAAAATGCTGGACCACTAGTATGGAAATGGATAGATTTAAAAGAAAAGAAATGGAAATAGAGCAAAGGACAATTATAGTTGTCTGACTCAGAGGAAAGGGAATCTGGAGAACCTCATTTTTGGATTGAGTTGTCAACAGTTGTAAAAGTTCTGTGGGCACAGAACACCCTTGGTTGTTTCAGTTTTAGTTTCAGTTTACAAAATGTGGGGCGTCAGTCTCAAAGTGCTTGGTCACTCTTGAGAACCATGCTATCCAGGAAAAGCCAAAGGTTTAACCATTCATTCATCCATTCATTAATTCCATGTCTAATCCACCCAATAACTGATGTTCTTTGGGTGGATTACAGACAGTTAAAAGTCTAAAATGCCATCGAAACAGTTAAAAATGTAAAATACTATACAACTATTTAAAAGAATGCAATACAATGCAATGCAAAACAACAAACAGCACAGGAATCGATAAAAAGCCATAAGAATCTAGAACTAGGTCCCTAAAGTGCCTGGGAGAAAATAAAGGTCTTTAGTGCTGAAAAGGTAACAATGTAGGTGTCAGGTGAACCTCTTTGGGGAGCTCATTCCATAAGTAGGGTGCCACAACTGAGAAGGCCCTTTTTCTTGTAGTCACCCATCTAGCTTCCTTGTGGGGGCATTCCGAAGATGACCTAATGGTCCGCGCATGTAAATGCCAGAGGAGATATTCCTTTAGATACTCTGTATTCCAAGGTAACAAATTCTCATCATGAGGATGGGGGAGGGGGGACCAAACAGAGGCTAGGCCCTTATTAGAGGTCCCTGATGCTGGGAAAGATTGAAGGCAAAAGGAGAAGGGGATGGCAGAGGATGAGATGGCTAGATAGCATCACCGATGCAATGAAGATGAACTTGAGCACACTCCGGGAGAGAGCGCAGGACAGGAAGGCCTGGCGTGCTATGGTCCATGGGGTCACGAAGAGTCGGACACGACTTAACCACAACAGTGGTCAGAGAGCATTACCAATGGGGCTTCTCTTGAACGTTCCTAATTAAATTAAAGTTTTAGCACTTATTCAAGACTATTTGGCATCCATTTCCCCACACCTTAAGCTCACTTCTTGACCATCAAAAACAATACCAGCAACTGCTACGGTGGACACAGCCCCACAGGGCACCTGGCTGAACGCAAGGAGCTGATGGGCAGACTTGTGTCATACATAGAGCCCAGCCCTGGACTCAGAGTGGGGGCTTTGCCATGGGGTGAAGCGTTCTGTGTGTGAGGCAAATGGATCTCTCTGGGTAAATGAGGCAGTTCAGTCCAAAAGTGAAAAGGGATCCAGTAACTGTGGGCTTGTCAGCAGTGTAGAGAAGTGCATTAGGAAAGACTAATGAAGAGCAACAGTAAAAGCTGGTCAGACCCCAGGTTCACTCTCAGAGCCAAGACAAACCAGCATGCTGGATGTCCAAATGGAACAATGACTGTTCAAACTCCCAGGTGTTTTGCATAAAGAACACAAAGGCTTATGTTCCATCCTTCGGGCTGGGATTATTATTTTTTTCCAGCTGTGCAACAAAATTGTTTTAGATTAGATTAGTTTGTGCCTTCTTCTCTACTTTTTCAGTGCGTGACAGCATGTGACATTGATACAGTTGCTATCTTGGACCAAGCTGTGGTTCATTTAGGAATCAAATTGCTCAATTCTGTTAAATCGTTGGGCACCCCACCCCGGCTGGGTCAAAACAAAGGGGAACAGGGTTTGGTTCCAACTCCTGAATAGAACATGCAGGGAGACTTTCTGCTCTTAATTACTTTAAACAACTGGCCAGCTATTCGGGGTAGCCTAATCTGATATTCAGGAGTCTGTAGAGTGGAGAAGCTTGGGTTTTGACCTGACTGAGCAGGTGAGTACAGGACTGGGTCATTTTTCCTACCAGGACTTTTTATTGGCCAATTCAAAAGGTACCCTTGTGGGTATTCAGCTGGGTAGTGACAGGGTAATAGGCAGACATGATTTACAGGTGTTTCCTAGCCACAGGGAGGGCCTTATTTTATTCGATCAAGGTGCAATCACATACACTGCATGGATTCACTATGCTGCATTCCAGAGCCTGAGTCCTTGTTCCTGGCAGCTATTCCAGCCTTGCCTTCTGGAACAAAATGGATTCCAGAGCCAAGATGTCTGGGAAATGTCCAATAAATCCAATAGCACATGGTACATGTGAACAGAGTCAGCACGCTTGAAGCGCCTCCGTAACTGTGGGTACAGTGCAAACATCTGTAGCAGAAAAGCTCTTCATCCATGCAACTGTCCTTGAGAAGGCCTCCACGTGATCTGGTACCCCAGTGATGCAGGGCTCCAGATCACATAGAAGCCTTTGTGTACAGCTGTGCGTGCCAAGGTCTTCCTGCTGCAGGTGTTTGCACTGTGCATGCAGATGCCAGGGGATGGGTCAAACACCAGCACACAGCATCGAAGGTGGAACTATTTGGTGCATCTCTGCTCCAACACTGATAGGACACATAAGCACTACTGCTGAATTGGATTTATTTTGTAAACTTCAGGTTGGTCCTAATAAAGGTATTTTCCTGTCGATTTTTTTTTTAATTCTTCTTATGAACCAACGCAAATGCAAACAGTTTATAACAAAACCAATTCATTTTAAAGCTTTATTTTTTCTGGCTTTTTTTCATTGCCAAGTCAAGAACGATCTCCTCAAAGTCCATTTCTCTTGAAAATTCATGCGCAATAGACAAATGACCCAGGTGGCTTAGCTACTCTGGCAAAAGTAGAACACCTGCAATTTGGGATGAGTGCTCGCTTGCTGAAACTTCCTTCACTTTGCCAGCATCACTGGCAGTGTGTAAAGAATCTTGAAGGTTAGGCACACTTCACTGAAAATTAGTTGCAGTTGTTCTGAAAATAACTTCAGGAAAATGATGCCCACCAACTGCTGGCTTACACATTTCATCAAACATCAAGATACCAGATAAAATCCTTTTTTTGACATTAAGGGCTTCACCACACCAGGCTTTTTATTCCACAATTTACCAGGGCTTCTGCTTCCAGATGCTATGGAGGATTAAAGATCGGCTTCTTACATGGGCTGACACAGGTTGCAAGTTCTCCGCAGCCTCTGGGGCACAGAGTGAGAAAGCAAGCCACAAATCAGTGGGTCTCCCAACAGATCAAAATCTCTCTCCCTCTAACTCTCTCTCTCTCTCTCTCTGCAAAGTGGCGGGATGCTTCCAAAAGTTGCTGCTAGCTGTTTGCATGGGGGGGGGGTCACCATCTTTTTTCCCCTCCCCTGCCAGCTCCATGCTCACTTCCCAGCCAATAAAGCTCTCCTCCCAGCCCAGGTCAACAGGCAGACACGCTTAGAGGTGAGGTATGGGGGGGAAAAGGGCTGTGATTTTCCTGCTCTGCCCCAGTCAGTCCACTTCACTTCTTCTTCACAGGCTGTGGTTATAGCAGAACTGCACAATTACACACAGCCATTAAAGTGGATTTATATTTAAATGGTGCATTATCTCCAATCTTTTAAAAAGTGGGATAAAGTTCAAAAACCATTGAATGTGCCCTGGAGGTTGAAAACATCGTGTAAAGGACCTGCAAACTTCTGTGAGTGACCAAGCATGAGCATGTAATAAAAGCCTTGTGTAGAAATGCTCTAAGACTCCGTGCGGATGATCACGTTGGTAAAATAACGTGTAGTTTGGGGGTGCTCTTGGATCCAAAACTGTCACTTGAGGCACAGGTGAACTCAGTGGCACGGAGCACTTTTTATCAGCTTAGGCTGGTATACCAACTACGCCCTTATCTGGACAGAGATAGCCTAGCTACAGTTATCCATCCTCTGATAACTTCTCGTCTGGATTACTGCAATGAGTTATACGTGGGGCTGCCTTTGAAAACGGTCTGGAAACTTCAGCTGGTCCAAAATAGGGCAGCAAGATTGTTAACAAGGACTGGCCTGCGAGCTGATATTACGCCAGTACTTTTCCAGCTGCACTGGCTGCCAGTCCATTTCCGGGCCTGATTCAAAGTCTGGTGTTAACATTCAAAGGCCTTAACGGCTTGGGGCCAGGTTACCTGAAGGATCGCCTCCTCCCATATGTGCCTGCCCGGACCTTAAGATCACCCTCAGCGGCCCTTCTCCGTGAGCCCCTGCCAAAGGAAGTGAGGCGGGTGGCTACTAGGAGGAGGGTTTTTTCTGCTGTGGCACCCTGGCTCTGGAATGAGCTCCCTAGTGAGGTTCGCCTGGCACCTACATTGTATTCTTTTTGGCGCCAGGTGAAGACCTTATTTTTATTTTCCCAGGCATTTTAGCATTTTAGCTTTCTAAATTTTTAGCTTTGCTGTTTTAAACCTGTATTTTAAACTCCTGCACTGCTGCTAGGTTTTATTGTGGTTGTATTGTTATATTGTGGTTTTAATGTTCTATATATTTTAAATTGTTTTATTGTGTGTTGTTTGGTTTTAATTTTTGTGAACCGCCCAGAGAGCTTCGACTATTGGGTGGTATAGAAATGAAATAAATAAATAAGCAAGCAAGCAAGCAAACAAGCCATCGTGGCTTCTCCCCACCCCTCTGTGCGTGCCACGCATGTGATTGTCATTTGCATAATTCCCCATGATGCAGCATCGGTTGGCATGTTGTCCAAACCAGGCACGTGGCTCAGTGGGGTAGCTTTATACCCACCCTACAATCCATGACTTGCAGTAGGGGTTGCAGGGTGAGTACAAAGCCACCCCTGCTGTGCTGTGCACCAGGTTCAGACGACATGCCAACCCGTGACGCATGCGGCATGTGTGGGGGTGAAGGGTAAGCCACAATGGCTTATTTTACCAATGTCATCATCCAAACACACCCTGAATCTGTTACATTTTTAGGCCAGAACTTTGAATCTTTGAGGATTAGATAATATAATATGACTCTCTCCTGCTTTTTGTAAATCTACTGAATGTGGTGGTGCTAATGGTGATATTACTTATTACTTATTTATTTATTTATTTCATTTCTATACCACCCAATAGCCGAAGCTCTCTGGGCGGTTCACAAAAACTAAAACCAAACAACACACAATAAAACAATTTAAAATATATAGAACATTAAAACCACAATATAACAATACAACCACAATAAAACCTAGCAGCAGTACAGGAGTTTAAAATACAGGTTTAAAACAGCAAAGATAAAAATTTAGAAAGCTAAAATGCCTGGGAAAATAAAAAGGTCTTCACCTGGCGCCGAAAGGAGTACAATGTAGGCGCCAGGCGAACCTCACTAGGGAGCTCATTCCAAAGCCGGGGTGCCACAACAGAAAAAGCCCTCCTCCTAGTAGCCACCCGCCTTACTTCCTTCGGCAGGGGCTCACGAAGAAGGGCCGCTGATGATGATCTTTTCAAAGGCAGCCCCACGTATAACGCATTGCAGTAATCCAGATGAGAAGTTATCAGAGCATGGATAACTGTAGCTAGGCTATCTCTGTCCAGATAAGGGCGTAGTTGGTATACCAGCCTAAGCTGATAAGAAGTGCTCCGTGCCACTGAGTTCACCTGTGCCTCAAGTGACAGTTCTGGATCCAAGAGCACCCCCAAACTACGAACCTGATCCTTTAGGGGGAGTGCAACCCCCTCCAGAATAGGTTGAATATCACCTAGCCGGGCAGACGAACCACCCACTAACAGTACCTCCGTCTTGTCTGGATTGAGTTTCAGTTTATTAGCCCTCATCCAGTCCATTACCATGCCCAGGCACTGGTTCAGAACAGCCACTGCCTCACTTGGTTTTGATGAGAAAGAGAGGTAGAGCTGGGTGTCATCCGCATATTGATGGCACCTCAGCCCACACCTCCGGATAACCTCCCCCAGCGGTTTCATGTAGATGTTAAACAGCATGGGGGATAGAATAGAGCCCTGTGGAACCCCATGGCACAATTGCCATGGCACAGAGCAATAATCCCCCAGCACCACCTTCTGGAATCGGCCATCCAAGTAGGAGCGGAACCACTGTAGTGCAGTGCCTCCAACTCCCAACCCAGACAACCTATCCAGAAGGATACCATGGTCGATGGTATCGAAAGCCGCTGAGAGGTCCAGGAGAATCAACAGGGTCGCACTCCCCCTGTCCCTCTCCCGGCAGAGGTCATCCCACAGGGCGACCAAGGCAGTTTCCGTTCCAAAACCAGGCCTGAAGCCCGATTGAAATGGATCTAGATAATCCGTTTCATTCAAGAGTGCCTGGAGCTGTCCTACAACCACCCGCTCAAGCACCTTGCCCAGGAAGGGGATGTTGGCCACTGGCCTATAATTGTTATACTTGACTATCTTTTGAGAGCATTAGATTGGCATTGCGTGGTTCATCTGGGCAGCTTTTCTTCATCATTGGTCACAGACTCAGTCTCTATATTGCAATCATTTTCATGTTGCTTTTGTTCATCTACTTCCCTAGTTCATGTATTGCCTGAGCTAGACTGCAGAAATAACTTGTCTCTTTTGAAAAAGATTGGCAGGTGTCCTTTAGCTTCTTTTGGTTCCCTTTGTTTAACTTCCTTACATTTCTGGAGGCAGGATATCTACAAATGATTTTTTAAAAACTTGCCAGTTGAAAAGACCAGAGTTAAGGCTATCCTGTATTGGTTCAAAGACTCGAAAACCAGGAATTTGGAAGCTAGGGCTGAGGCTTTAACTGACATGCTCCATGATCAGTGATAATGTTGTAGAAATTGTGCTTGCTTACAACTTACCCTGCATGCACCCACATGTTTCCTCAGCCTTTCAGGCCCAAATCCAGCTGGGGAGGATGGAGTGCTTGGGACCAGCAAAGATGTCCCCCATTGTCCTGGTCCTGTATTGCCTTATGAAGCATCTGAGCCTTATGGTATTGCTAGAGAAATCCTCCTGAGAGTTGACCCAGGCCAGTTTGTTGCTTACATCAGTAGTTGGCAGGAAGGGTTCAAGAGGGAGTAGGAGTCCTCTACTTGCAATCCTCCACTGCCTCTCACGGTCCTTGGACCAATATCCTTGATTATTATCATACTTTGTCCCTCCCACCAACTGTCCCTCCCTCCTGCCTATTCACAAGGAACTCTGGAGCTGATCCTTCTTGAGCGGGCATGTCACACAGAGAAGCACAAATCTGTCTCTCAGACTACAAGCCCTAGGTTAACTGTACAAGCACACTTCCTCAGTTCTAGAGAAGGCCCTAACTCACTGTTCAGAATGTTGCTTCTTCTGTTCCACCTGTGTGGATTGGATCCAACCCTCACATGAGTGGACATTTGCTCATGCAATAGGACTTCCGTTTGCATGACAGGACTTCCCTCTCATCTCCTCCCCGCATTCCAGTCCCCCCCCCACATGCTGCAAACTGCCCTGGAGGGTCCCCCAATTTTCCAGATCAGACTTGGGGGGCACATGGGGGGCTGCAGGGGGAAAGGAGAAGTCCATTCCTCCAGTGGTTCTCCTCTGTTCGTGGAATGACACTACTGGATACAACACACTGCTTCTAATTGGCTCCAGTGAATCTCACAAGATTTGGACAAAATATACACGGATATAAGGAAATATCCTATAAATATTTCCATAAATATACCCAAACATGATCTACAATTTAGTGTCATTTACCCCCATCGCGGTAATGGGGCTGCAGCCTAGGCTGGACTCCCCTGGATCTTTCGGGCCCATTAAAGTGCACCCTTTCCCCACTTCCATGCTTAGGCCCTGTAAGAGGGTGTCATAATACTGCCATAGATAAAAGAGTGTAATTCCACATAGGACGTATATGGGTCTCAACATTCAGATTCTATGGTCTACAATTAACCCACAAAGAGACTTCTACTAATTATGATTGGTTTCCTATATTTTCCTCATTCTGTCCTCCCTATTTTTGCTTTCTCCGCTCTGCCTGCATCCGCTCTGCTGTTGGCTGATCTGCTGTGAATATGATGTCACAGCAGGCCTATGTTGGCAGGAGGGTCAGCTTCTTTCTGACTGCCAACACTCTGAAACCAATGAGGGAACAGTTTGATCTCCCAGGAGATTTTGTAGCCGACTTTAGAGTCACTGTTTTTCACTGTGTGACATAGCTGCCTACAAGAAAATTTACAAACTGTAGTCCATCCTTGATGGTCCTTCACAAACCCAACCAATTTGGATTTGTGAACCTCAACCTGGGTTCAGTACTAAGTCAAAGTGGACTGACTCCAAATCAGTCCCAGCAGAAATTTTCTGAAGTGCAGAATCAGGGTCCAAGTTGACCATGCATATCCCTAGTGTAATCCTATATACGTCTACTCAGAAATCAGTACCATTGAGCTCAGTGGGCTCCCAGATAAGTGATAGAGGATTTCAGCCATTATCAATTAAAATATGTTTGATTAATTGACTAAGATGTTTTTAATTGGATGACAGCTCTAATGACTACAAAGAAGGAAAAATACTGACCCTTCTGCATCAGCACAAAACTATTAACTTCAGTTGAGTTTGCATGGGTGTAGCAGATGGTACAATTTGTCCTCAGATTAGCTTCCATAAGAAAAAGTGTATAAAATGTTTGTTTGGTGGTGGTGGCCACCATGCATTTTTGCCCAGAAACTTGTCCTTTAGCTTTTGAGAGGGTCAGCCCAGTTCAACATACTTGCTGTCACTGGATATCAGATCAGAGCATTGTCCCCCCAGTTAATTGACCGTGGAATCCTACTGTTCTCCCTCTGCTATCAAGCCAAGTTGCTGATTTGCACATGGAAGTCGTGCCCTTCATATGAATAAGAAACTCACATTGTGGACTTCAAGAATTGAAAATGAACAGAAGATTTGGACTAGAGCTCTAGAGCGAATTAGCATTGCCAGCTTTTATTACATTCAACCTCAGACTCGTGAACGTTTTATGTACTTTTCAATTCCTTCTAATCTCCTTTAAGAGATGAAACACTAAATATGAAATAATATGGGGTAATTGTTAGAGCCATGTTACAGTCTTCCTCTATAGATCTCTTTATTCCTGAAAAATCTTTTTAGCCTCCTATACATAGTTAAACCTCATCGATAATATTTGAGATTTCATCCTGCACTGGCAAGAATTAAAACCATGTCTTATCATTTGACATTCCCTATCACACTTCATTGTAACTGGATGACAGGCCCATATTCTTACTTAAGTATCCTACCACATTTATCTTAAATTTCTATAGTATCTCAGTCAATATATGCATGTTTTGTTTTGCTAGTTTCCTTGTTTTATTTTTTATTCCTTCCAGCATGCAACATTGTTAGTTGTTACCATGGTGACTCTAATTGATTTCTTTCTACTGTTTTTACATGCTTTCCCAAGGTTTATACAATACATCCTTGTTGTAGTTATTTTTATCTCAGTAAGATGCATAACATTCTCCTGCAAACAAGGCTTAATAAGTAAAAGTATCCAGAGTTTCACATTCCCCAAATCTTTGGGTTGGTTCATCACAGGGATCTGGACTTATATAAAAGGTGTCATGGGTCAGGATCAAAATGAACATGTCATGCACAATGTGTAGTTCTGGGAAAGTGAAGGAGAGCAAACATACAAGCTGACAATACAAAATGTTCCAACTTACAAATGTGTGCTCTTGAATCAGAAGGGAAAACAAGACACTGTTGCAGGTTTTCAGAAGGGGGAAAGGATGCCAAAGCAAGAGATT
Organism: Heloderma suspectum; assembly: GCF_057233095.1. Lineage (NCBI taxonomy): Eukaryota > Metazoa > Chordata > Lepidosauria > Squamata > Helodermatidae > Heloderma > Heloderma suspectum. The sequence goes on from NC_139459.1 coordinate 104,561,896, forward strand.
TTAAAAAAATATTTTGCCTTCCTTGCCTCTCCCATCTGTTTTACTACATATCCCAGAGTATTACTACATATCCCAGAATATAATAGCCTTCACAATTCAGCAGCACTGTAACAATTTCAGTGGATGTTTTGCAGTCTCAGGGCCAGATCTAGTATTAGGCAGATTGAGGTGCCTGTCAGGCAGCAGATGCTGGAGTGTGTTGGGGCAACAGAAGCAGCCCCCGTCCCTTTCCTCTTGAGGCCCATGGTTGTTCCCCTCTGTTGAAGGACAGAGCTGTGTGTGCCATGCCTTCTGTGACCTACCCTCTGCCCCATAATTAGCCTGCTGCCCTCAGGTACAGTGAAGGACATTGTCCCATCCCCAGTGTTGAAGTAAGCTTCAACTGCCAGTCTAGCTGGCTTCTCTGCATGAGGAATAGGTGTGTGCGTGTGCCATCTTGTCCTTCCCTCAGGCAGCAAAAGGTCTTGAGGCAGTCCTGAGTCCATGAAAACGACTCCTCAGTCAACCCCCAAAACCATCAATTAAAATCAGCCCTCTGTCAACCCTACTTCACATGGATATTGCAGGGAAGCTAAGGATGAAGGCAGTCATAGATGGTAAATAAGCTTTTGTTAACACCATCAGCTTCATCAAATGCATGAAGTTAACCGCGTCCATGAAAGCTTATGCCAAAATATGTGTATTAGTCTTTAATGTGCTACAAGAGTCTTTGTTGTTTTGGCAACAAGACTGACATCCCCCCCCCCCCGCCCGGAAATAGATTGTAACGTGTTGTGGGAATGTTCTGAACGCAGATTAGCTCCATTCTGAGGGAACTGGTTTCAAGGCAGCGAATGCATGTTCAAGCTACACCCACACTTAGGATGTCGGTCAGTCTTCACTCTGTGAAGAGCTTCTGAAGGCCAGTGTGGTTATGCAAGGATCTTTCAGAACCCCTATAAATCAAATAACAAAACCTGCCAGAAATGAGACAAGTGACTGAGTATAGGGATGAGCAAGCACCAAAGTTGTGCCCTTTGAATGTCATGATCAAATGCTCCAAAACCCTTGAGGAGGTTCTACGAGTATTTGACTTGTGTGTGCTTCTGGATGATGCTTTTATGCTGCCATGTGCCTGCCTTGCTCATGGAATGTTTTGGCGGGGGGGCGGGTCATTATCTTCTCCACATAACCCCACCCCCACCCCTGTGTTTTCACACCATTTCTTCTGTCTGTTTTTAAAACCCATTAAGGAGGAAAAGACGGAATAGCTGCACACCCTCTGACTGGTCGTGCACAGAACCCCTCCCTTTGGAAGCCCGCTGGAATGGTCACAGGGCACGAGGGCTGGGCCAGGCCTCCTGCAGACTGCATCCCCTTTCTTCTTTCCCCATGAGGAGTTTGTTGCCACAGTGACAACCCTCAAGCCTTCATTGAACGCACAAAGAATCTGCATATAGCATTCCTCTGCCCAACTGCCTGAAATCCTCCTTTCTTCCATTCCCATCTATGTGCCCTGGCCTCACCCCACTGCCTAGCACTTGGTGAAATCAGACTTGTGTTTCGATATATTCGCATTTCCTCCCACGTTTCTGTTCATTGCCAAGGGCATTTTTTTTTTCATTTCACAAAAGATAGCAAGCGTTTTTCTAAAAAGAGCTTAAACATCTTAAAATAAATCCAAGGCTTTAATGCAGTGTAATTATCTTGTCTGTTATCTCATCTGCTGCTTAATCTTTCATTCCTTCCCTTGATTTTTTTGGGGTTGCCATTTTTTTTTCTTTTGCAGATCTCATAAAGGAAATTAGTATTTTCAAAAGAAAAAGTTCCCTTTGCTGGCACTTCATCATATTTGCTTTGAGAATATTAACTCTTGAACCTTTTATGAATATCTAAGCAAGAATGCCAGAGAGACTGAGATACAGACCAAGAAGTCCCCGGGTTGAATCTCACCTGTGCCATGAACGGTCTACATGGCCTTAGGCAAGACACTCCCTCTTAGCCTCCCCCTCCCCATCTGCATCACAGGGGGGAATAATCCTGACATACCTGACAAGGTTGCGGCAAAGACTGTGGCCAGGTCAGCCTTCCCCAATCTGGTGTCCTCCAGATATGACGGACGAAAACATGCTGGTTGGAGACGAGGAGGTTGTAGTTGGGCAAGGCTGAACTAGACAGTGCCTGGGTAGTATTTGGAACTTTTGAAAGCATATACAATGTGATGATGATGATTTGAATCTTGAAGGAAACCCAGGTTTTGCATAGTAAAATGCTAATCGCACTCGCTCATTCTGCATCCTGCCCAGTGCTGGTGTAGGCAGGGACAAATTCCATGTGTAACAAAGTTGTCCAAACCTTTGGCATCCCTTTTGTTGTGCTGCTACTACATCATGAACTAACGCAGGGCTGGCAACATGGTGCCTGTGGGGACCAATGGGCCCGCCACACTGCATTCTTGGTGCCCACCAAGGCGCCCTACCCTTCTCCTTCCCCCCACCCCCAGTTAACAAAGGAAGTGAGGCAGGTGGCTACCAGGAAGAGGGCCTTTTCAGCACCCCAGCTGTGGAATGAGCGCCCTAGAGAGGTTCACCTGGTGCCTACATTGTGCTCTGTCAGGAGCCAGGTGAAGACCTTTTTATTTTCCCAGCATGTGAGCAATTTAGCGTAATAGTCTTTTAATTTTGCTGTTTTAAATCTGTTACTGTATTTTAAATTTCTGCATTGCTGCTAGGTTTTATTCCGGGTGTATTTTTATACTGTAGTTTTAACTTTTATATTTTATAGTGTTTTTATTCTGTACTTTGTGGTTTTAATTTCTGAGAACTGCCCAGAGAGCTTCGGCTATTGCGCAGTATAGACATGCAATAAATAAATAAATAAATAAATAAATAAATAAATAAATAACACATTTTCTTGCTGGCAGCTGTGGTCGCTGTGAAATAGATTTCTGTTTTTGATGAAAACTGGGTTCAAATGAACTGTTTAGTGTGTTGGGGCTCAGACCCCACTCAGGCTTTTGGGCAGGTTACTTGTCCTTTGCCATGGCAGCCATTTTGTGGTGGTGCCCAGGACAATTTCTCAAATTGCCAACTGTGCCCACAGGCTAGAAAGATTGCCTGCTGAACTAAGGCATGGTGAATTGCCTGCCTCACAAGAGAAAGAAAAATTCCAAATTCCATGTTAGGGCAGCTCAGAGGTCACCAAGAATGTTCAAGCTTTTGAGATCACCAGGGGGCTGTCTTCACAAGTGATTTAGTGTGAAGTTAGAGCTGCATTTTCTGAAACTCCTTTTACTCCAACTTTTTTTACTGAAAGTGGCTCCAAGGCAGTTTTACCACAATCTGCCATGTCCCCCGCAACACACTCACACATTAAATCCTGGGACCTGGCAGTGATGTGGTGAATGGGGTGGGATGCCCTATTCCCTCTGGTTTTCCCAATGGACGTAGTTTTTCCCATTCAGAAAATCCCCAGGAGTGCAGCAGCAACCCCTCACGTTACTGCAGTAGTGGGAGCCTGCTTTTAATCTTTAATATACACCCTCTTCTGTGTATGTTTACTCAGAAGTAAGAAATAAATCTTACTTATTTAAATAAGAAATAAGAAATCTTATTATTATTTAAATAATAATTGTCCTACAGTGAAACGGTTAAAGGCTAACTTTAGTAACACCCTAAAGAGCTCTTTTGCTTTTCTGTTGCTCTCTTAAATCGCTATTTTGATGTTGTGCTTCTTTGATGTTCTGTAGTTTCTCTGTTGTTATGTAAAAACCCTTCTCCGCTTTACTGCTTTATTGCAGTAATGATCTTTCAGGTTTATGGGTGTTTCTCATTGTGAGCAGGAAGAAAGAGAAAGGGGGTGGGGTTGGAAGCAATAGGCAAAAGTGCACACATGGGGGAAAATGGGGTGGGAGCAATAACCCCGCAGCAGATTGCTGGGATGCAGTGAAATTGGGGTGGAGGGGAGCTCTAAGGAGCCTTCGGATGCTTCACTGGAGAACTGGGGATTTTAGTTTCTTCAGGGAAATTTGCACACACAGGGAAAATTAGTTGCTCTTCATTCATAATGCAATAGCATCAGGGAGCTGGACAGGGGTGGGAAATAAGCCTCTCATTGGTTGAGCAGCCCCTGCCAGTTTGATGATGTTCAGTTCTACTCCCCCCACCCCACTCAGAAGTATGTTCCTTTCAAGCACTAAAAACCAGAGTTTAATGGTACATGACACTTGGCTTATCTGGCTTCGTGTGCCGCTGATGGATCAAAGCCAATTCTATGAAAATCCGGGTAATATTCCAATGCACTTCTCATTCCGTTGTCATGAAGATTCCCCCACCCCCCAATTTCTTCATCAGGCAAGATGTTACGGGGGTGGGGAGAGCTGATTTGATGTTGAACAGTTGAAGTCATAAAATCTGCATGGTCAGAGGCTTAACACAAAACGGGGGAGGGGGGATTGTAGGTATTGAAAGGCAGCTCTACTGGATGTTGTGATGGTTTCATGTTGCACTTGGAACTGTCCCTTGGACTTCTGGGAAGGAGAAACAGCAATGGCTCATTTTGGGGAATAGAAAATGTTACTTGGAACTGTTACTTGGAACTGTCTCCATGCTTAGGTGACACACACAGGTTCTTTGGTAGGTGGGAAACAGAGGTAGAGAGAACATAGACAGTTTTCCTATTAACAAAGCCGAAGATCATTTTAGCTGATATTTATACAAGGTTAAAAAAAAAGTCAGTAGATGCCAAATTGGGAAGCTGGTTTTTACTACAATTGATGAGCGAACACTAACTTCTGAGGAGCCACACGGCCCACTGCCTCAGCTCCAAGGTGTTATGCTGAGAGAGGGAAGAAGAGCTCCCATCCAGGCCTCCAAGATAAAAGAGAAATGCAAATCTGCAGCCTCTCATCAACCTACCTGCATGCATGCATATATCCCAACCTCCTCTGTCCTTTATTCAACTACAGTGCTGCTACCATCAACTACATAGCCTCCTTGCAGTTCCCTACAACCCCCCTGCATTTCCCTACAAAAACTCCTCTGAATTTCCCTACAAAAGGTGTAAAATAGAAATATCACAGACTTCTTTCTTCGCTGCTACCTTTGCAAAGAAAGGGTGGTGTTTTGTGGTTTTTTTTGGCATATTACTGCCCAATCACAGCTACGCTAAAATGCTGGATTTCTGATTTTACTTCAGAATTAGTTCCCACTGGGGAAGATCCCCCAAACGGCTCTAAAATGACCCAGGATGGTCCTTCTCCAGAGAGGCGGTGTATCAGTCATGGCTCTGACTTCATTCATTTACTAAAAATACTGGGTTGGATCTGCATTTAGGCACATGCCACTGCCACCTTTTCTATGTTATTGTTGCACATTGATTAAATCCTAAAAAGTTTAAATATTTCTAGTTTTTAGAAAGCATTTCTGACAGTGCAATCCTCTACATGTCTACTCAGAAGCAAGTTCCATTGAGTTCAATGGGGCTTACTCCCCTGCAAGCAGGTATAGGATTGTAGCTGAAGTTTCGTAGCAAATTTGTATAAAGCCATATTTATTAATCCAGTGGGGCAAAAGGTTAGTGGGAGCTTTTCTATAGAAAGTTGTTAATCTCTGTACCTACTTTCAATTTTGTCACAGAATTGAGATCTGAGCACTACACAAAGAGCTTTTCCTTTCCTGCTTATCCACTACATAACCTCTAGGTGGTCTGTGCTGTAGCAGAATATAACAATTACACAAAAAAGGAAAACACATTTTCTTTTGCTTTTAGAAATAATACTCCAGTTTTCCCACTCTAAAAAACCTGGGAAATTGCTCTTAAAAACAGAAGTAAAACTGGGGGGTCATGATGTCTAACCAACTGTGAATAAGGAATCAATAAATGCCCTGTATAGAAAAGTTCTGGGTAACTTACCCATTATTTTCTATATGAAAATCACATTATTTTCAGGCATTGTATATCAATAAACAACTATCTTTGTTTCAATTAAAATCTTGAGTCTGCAGTCTTTTAAACTGGTCATGCTTTACCCTCAGACCCACTGGGTTGCACATTTGAACTCAGATTAGACCACCGAATTAACAGGTAGGAGCAGCATTTGTGATTCAGAAGCATGGACATTCTGTTTGTCTGATCTAAATGGATCGTACCCCTTTAATAAAAGTACTTCTTCAACTAACGTGTACTCATCAGACTCATTTCAAACCCCCTTCTGTTGAGAATGTTCAGATCCAAAGGTTACAGCTTTCTAAAATTCATCAGAAACAGAAGGTGAAAGTAGCAGCTAAAGGAAGGTGAAATAGCAAAAGGAAACAAAATGCATAAACAGTGCCAACAATTACGTTTTAAAAATATTTAAACACATTTAACATGTAAACTGAAAAAAGAAGTTTTTTTTTAAGGTAAGGGGATCCAATTTTCTTTTATGTGATAAAACATGGCATCATAATTTCTGTCTTTATTAACAGGCATCAGTCCCATTCTGTCCCTCAAGCTTTATTCTTTGAAAAACTTCTTTGAGATCAAGTGGCAAGATTTGCCACCATGAATAAAGTCTGGCCTGGCAACCTTGACTCTCCAGAGGAAGGGTTTCACAAGAAGGGTTTGTCTTAGGTTGTTTTAGATCAAAGATACTGGGACTGTTCAATCTCCCTCAGTAGTACAGAAGGTACACGTGCCCTGTGAACCTTGTTTTACAGCATGTGTGTTCATGACCTTCAGATCTCCTTCAAATTATCAAGTACAACAGTATGTTAAGTACGGGTTTCCTAGGTTGGATCTACACTTACCGCCTTTTTTCGCTTCCAATGAGGTTTCATCACCCACCTTTCACACTACGCAGTACCCGCCTCGAATTGGAACCGGAATTTCCCACTTCCATGCTCCTGCTTTCAATACCCTAATATCCTGGTATTTCCCCTTAATGTGCTCTGATTTTCGGCCTTCGCCACCGTATCCGGTCATAGACCTCTCCCCCGCCTGTCCATATATGGCAGTGTTTGTATTTCCCTCCTGTCCAATCACAGCTCTCGATGGCCCCATGTCTTCTTATAGCTACTGATCGCATAGCTTCCTCAGCAGCCCCTGTTTCCTCAGCAACAAGCAAAGGGCTGGATGTGTGTGCACTTGTCTGATCTCAGAAGCTAAGCGGGGTTGGCCCTGGTCAGTAGTTGGATGGGTGACCGCCTGGGAATCAGGCTTCCTGCACTGAGCAGGGGGTTATTCTATCTCTTCAAATGAGATTAAGTTTTACCCCCTCCTATCCCCCGCTCTGGATGTTTTTTTTAAATTAAGGCATTATCCTTGCAGAATCGGGGCTTTTCCGCGACGTATTTTTTTCTAATTCAGGCATGGTCTTCAAAGATTTGAAGTTGTCACAGCTTCGAATCGAATTATAGTGGGAAAGGAAGGCGGATCCTAATGAAATTCACAGGCCCCCTCTCTGATCCCCCCAATTGTAGCCAAGTTTTCTAAAATCAGTATTGGAGGGACTGTTACAAAAGAGAAGCAGGCCTTTAATTCAAACACTGCTGTGGGGAGAAGATCTCTAGGTAGACAGTCTGAGTAACAATGTAATGTTGAGCTGGAGACAAGGCCGATCTACATTGCACCCGCCATCGTAATGAATTCAGTGTCCCGTTGGGTTAAACGCTCTCACATTAAAACGTGATTATTCACACTCACCCATTTTCCCCATTGCAGTGCTTCATCAAATGCGCGAGCTCGGTTCACACTCGAGCGCTGCGCTGTTTTCCTGCGTGTGCTTGTCTGATCTTGGAAGCTAAGTGGGGTTGGCCCCGGTCAGTAGTTGGATGAGCGACTGCCTGGGAATCAGGCTTCCAGCACTGAGCAGGGGGTTATTCTATCCCTTCAAATGAGATTAAGTTTTACTCCCTTCTATCCCCCGCTCTGGATGTTTTTTTTTTAATTAAGGCGTTATCCTCGCAGAATCGGGGCTTCTCTGCAATGTATTTTTTTCTAATTCAGGCATGATCTTCAAAGATTCGAAGTTGTCACAGCTTCGAATCTTTGAAGATCATGCATTACGTTGTTCAGCTCAACATTACGTTGTTACTCAGACTGTCTACCTAGAGATCTTCTCCCCCCATCAGTGTTTGAATTAAAGGCCTGCTTCTCTTTTGTGACAGTCCATCCGATACTGATTTTAGAAAACTTGGCTACAATTGGGGGATCAGAGAGGGGGCCTGTGGATTTCATTAGGGCCCGCCTTCCTTTCCCACTATAATTTGAGCACTGCCACATGCAGGCTTCATACTCCTAATCAAAAGTGCCTTCCTTGCACAAACCATGGAGCATGTAATGTGAGCCTTCACTGGAGGTTTGCCATGGCATATTTCAACTGCATGATTTCAACTGTGGTCAAAGGAGACTTTAAAAAAAAGAAGAAGGTAAGACACAAGACAGCTGTGTCAGGCAATTCAAAATATTAGCTCTGAACTATTGGGAATATAGAAGCATCCAGGATTTTGAACTTATACACAGGCTGGCTAATGATGCATAGATTTCCAAAATAATGTTCTAAGGTACTTCCAGATGGCTGGCTCTTAGTGCCACCAGTCAAAAGACATTGTGCAGCTATTCTATTTTTCCCTCCTAAATGGAATTTTTGTGGAAAGAAAAAAGAAGGAAGAAGTGATGGGAAAACACAGAAGGGTTACAAGTGGAAGACAACAACATCTGAACCTCCTGTAAAATTACATGAATAAGATAGGGTGATTGCATAATAAAAGCCTTGTCTGGAAGCATCCCCTGTTTAAATTTATTTTTTGTATCTTATAAACCTCACATTGGTGTTTTTGGTGTGTGTGGGTATGTGCTTAAATTAATGTTTACACAAGCTATTTTGCATAGCAACCTACAATATACTGTACTTTTAGAGCACCAGTATACTAGAATATCTCTGTGAAGCTGTTTTGAATAAATGACAAATATTCAAGATTACAGCTTTGGGGTTTAGTTAAAATAACTATTCCACAGAACAATACTGGAGGCATTCCTAATCTGAAACAAAAACTGACTCTGCTTTGGGCTATCCCTATAACTGCTGTCTAGATTTTGCTTTCTTGCTCTGAGAGAAAGGAGTGGTATATTTGTTCTGTAAACTGTTTTCCTCTATAACATGCCCATCAAATCAACATTACAGGGATGTGAAGACGTAGCTTTATTATCTGAAGATCTGTCCCTTAACTCAAAGCTAGGATTTCAATGCAGTGCTAAATTTATTCACCAGGGGTCATCGAAGGTCTGGATTTTCTTTGTCTACCTGACTCTCAGATGTACTAAGAAATCACAAAGCCTCCTTAAGGATTTTGTATTCAATATTTATTTTTACCCATCTGTTGCAGCTGTACAGCTACATACACACACAGAGACACACACGTGTGTGTGTGTGTGTTTCCTCTGTTTTCTCCTATACTGCTGTTCTTATTTTGACAGAGAATATCCTGTAATAAAGGTAATAGCAAAGTTAGCTGATGAAAAGCTTCATTTGGATCTAGAAACCTTTCTTTCTGCTAGCAAGCGTCCCGTCATCATATAAACACCTACAAGATGCCATAAAGTTCCACTGATTACATCATCACTTACATCCCAGCACTAAACATTCCAAGAGAAGTAGGTTTATCATGTCTCTTGCCAGCGTCAATACCACTGACTCATAAGCCCCCATTGCCTAAAACAACGGTTGGGAGAATATGGTTCACTCAACTTAAATCGTGCTCCATCATGAAAACACAGTGAACATAAACTCAATTATCATATGCAAGATTTAAATCAATCACCATACGCTGGAATTAAATGTCATTTTTAGATCAGTTAATTACAGGGGAGTTATTGTGCAGCAACAGGAGAAAGTCTCCCAATGCTGTACGCTCTAGGAGAGCAAGATGTCTCCTTTCCTCTGGCCACTGATCTAAACACTAATTCCGATAACTGCATGTTTTAAACCAGGAATAGATGTAGTTTTAGAAAATAATGTGTCATGGCAGAACCCCAACTTCAAAAAATAATGTTCCCCAGCAAGCAAACATTTGAATGTCTCTATATTTCTTGTCCCCTTCATGGATCACTGCCTTGTTGTGGCGAAGGGGCTTGCGTAACTCAGTGAAGCCATAAGCTACGCCGTGCAGGGCCACCCAAGACGGACAGGTCATGGCAGAGAGTTCTGACAAAATGTGGTCCACTGGAGAAGAAAATGGCAACCCACTCCAGTATTCTTGCCAAGAAAACCCCATGGAACGTATCACAAGGCTAAAAGATATGACGCCGGAAGATGAGCCCCTCAGGTCGGAAGGTGTCCAATATGCTACTGGGGAAGAGCAGAGGGTATTTCCAAGTAGCGCCAGAAAGAGTGAAGCGGCTGGGCCAAACCCGAAAGGACACTCAGCTGTGGATGTGTCTGGCGGTGAAAAGAAAATCCGATGCTGTAAAGAACAATATTGTTTAGGAACCTGGAATGTCAGATCAATGAATCAAGGTAAGCTGGAGGTGGTCAAACATGAGATGGCAAGATTGAACATCGACATCTTGGGAATCAGCGAACTAAAATGGACAGGCATGGGCGAATTTAATTCAGGTGACCATCATATCTACTATTGTGGGCAAGAATCCCTTAGAAGAAATGGAGTAGCACTCATAGTCAACAAAAGGGTGGGAAAAGCAGTACTGGGGTACAATCTTAAAAATGATAGAATGATCTCAGTACGAATCCAAGGCAAACCATTCAACATCACAGTAATTCAAGTCTATGCCCCAACCACTGAGGCCGAAGAAGCTGAGGTTGATCGGTTCTATGAAGACCTACAACACCTTCTAGAACTAACACCAAAAAAAGATGTCCTCTTCATCATAGGGGATTGGAATGCTAAAGTAGGAAGTCAAGAAATCACCGGGATAACAGGCAGGCATGGCCTTGGTGTACAAAATGAAGCAGGACAAAAGCTAATAGAGTTTTGCCAAGAGAACATGCTGATCATAGCAAACACTCTTTTCCAACAGCACAAGAGGCGACTCTACACATGGACGTCGCGAGATGGTCAATATCGAAATCAGATTGATTATGTCCTTTGCAGCCAAAGATGGAGAAGCTCCATACACTCAGTCAAAACAAGACCTGGAGCTGACTGTGGCTCAGATCATGAGCTGCTTCTTGCAAAATTTCGGCTTAAATTGAAGAACGTCGGGAAAACCACTAAACCGTTCAGGTATGACCTAAATCATATCCCTGATGAATATACAGTGGAGGTGAGGAATAGATTTCAGGGATTAGACCTGATAGACAGAGCGCCTGAGGAACTATGGACGGAGGTCCGTAACATTGTTCAGGAGGCAGCAACGAAATCCGTCCCAAAGAAAAAGAAATGCAAGAAAGCCAAGTGGCTGTCTGATGAGGCTTTACAAGTAGCTCACGAAAGAAGGGAAGCGAAAAGCAAAGGAGAAAGGGGAAGATATACCCAACTGAATGCAGAGTTCCAGAGAATAGCAAGGAGAGACAAGAAGGCCTTCTTAAATGAACAATGCAAAGAAATCGAGGAAAACAACAGAATGGGAAAGACTAGAGATCTCTTCAAGAAAATTGGAGATCTCAAGGGAACGTTTTGTGCAAAGACGGGCATGATAAAGGACAAAGAAGGCAGGGACCTAACAGAAGCAGATGAGATTAAGAAGAGGTGGCAAGAATACACAGAAGAACTATACAGGAAAGATCTGAATGTCCCTGATAGCCATGATAGTGCGGTCACTGAACTTGAGCCGGACATCCTCGAGAGTGAAGTCAAGTGGGCCTTAGGAAGCATTAGTAACAACAAAGCTAGCGGAGATGACAGTATTCCAGCCGAGCTATTTAAAATCCTTAAAGATGATGCTGTTAAAGTGCTGCATTCAATATGCCAACAAATCTGGAACACTCAACAGTGGCCACAAGACTGGAAAAGGTCAGTTTACATTCCAATTCCAAAGAAGGGCAACGCCAAAGAGTGTTCAAACTACCGCACCATTGCGCTCATTTCACATGCCAGCAAGGTGATGCTCAAAATCCTACAAGCTAGGCTTCAGCAGTATATGAACCGAGAACTACCGGAAGTACAAGCGGGGTTTCGAAGAGGCAGAGGAACTAGAGATCAAATCGCCAACATTCGCTGCATCATGGAGAAAGCAAGAGAATTCCAGAAAAACGTCTCTTTCTGCTTCATTGACTACGCTAAAGCCTTTGATTGTGTGGATCACAACAAACTGTGGCAAATTCTTAAAGTGATGGGAGTACCAGACCACCTTACCTGTCTCCTGAGAAACCTGTATGAGGGTCAAGAAGCAACAGTAAGAACCAGACATGGAACAACCGATTGGTTCAAAATTGGGAAAGGAGTACGACAAGGCTGCATATTGTCGCCCTGCTTATTTAACTTATATGCAGAGTACATCATGAGAAATGCCGGGTTGGATGAATCAGAGGTCGGAATTAAGATTGCCGGGAGAATTATCAACAACCTCCGATATGCAGACGATACCACCCTAATGGCAGAAAGCGAAGAGGATCTCAAGAGCCTCTTGTTGAGGGTGAAAGAGGAGAGTGCAAATGCTGGTTTGAAACTCAACATTAAAAAAACGAAGATCATGTCATCTGGCCCTATCACTTCCTGGCATATAGAAGGGGAAGAAATGGAAGCAGTGACAGATTTTACTTTCTTGGGCTCCAAGATCACCGCAGACGGTGACTGTAGCCATGAAATTAAAAGACGCTTGCTCCTTGGGAGGAAAGCTATGGCCAACCTAGACAGCATAGTAAGAAGCAGAGACATCACCTTGCCCACAAAGGTCCGTCTAATCAAAGCTATGGTTTTCCCAGTAGTAATGTATGGCTGTGAGAGCTGGACTATAAGGAAGGCTGAGCGCCGAAGAATTGATGCTTTCGAACTGTGGTGCTGGAGAAGACTCTTACGAGTCCCCTGGACTGCAAGGAGGTCAAATCAGTCCATCCTAAAGGAAATCAACCCTGACTGCTCATTGGAAGGACAGATACTGAAGCTGAAGCTCAAATATTTTGGCCACCTAATGTGAAGAGAAAACTCCCTGGAAAAGACCCTGATGCTGGGAAAGATTGAAGGCAAAAGGAGAATGGGATGACAGAGGATGAGATGGCTAGATAGCATCACGGATGCAATGAATATGAACTTGAGCACGCTCCGGGAGAGAGCGCAGGACAGGAAGGCCTGGCGTGCTATGGTCCATGGGGTCATGAAGAGTCGGACACGACTGAACAACAACAACAACAAATATTTCTTGTGCTCTGCTAGCCGAAGGAAGTTGCTGAAATATAATAAGGTCACCTGGAGAGTTTGTCTCTGGCAGCTCATAATCCACAAGCTAGATTCTGAGCGGCTTCTTTTGAATCCATTAGGATTCAATGGTGAGGTGATCTCTGGAACTGGCACACGCGCTGCTCCGAGCATAGTGTCGCTTTCTGCTGCTGGGGCACATCTGTGGCGTCTCAAAATGGGAAGTTCGTCTTGCTAAAGGCCAATTTGTGTGTGAGCGGAGCAGCATGGGATACGGTTCTGTGAAGCTACTCTTCACACACTGCAGTACGAATGTCCATAAGAAACCATCACGAAAGCCAGTCAACAGCTGCAGTTAATCCCCTTACCAACTTTGCCAGTCAGGGAAGGATTGACATGGGAAACAGCCGTGCTCATCAACGGAACCAGTAGCATGGCTTCCTACAGACTACCAGGGCATAGTAGGAAGCAGCTCCCAGGTCACTCTGTTAACTGATGAACTGGGGTTGCCTTTTAATGTAATGCAGCAACTTCAATTGGGTACAGAATGCAGCTGCCAGGTTGCTTGTGGGGGAAAGACATTTGGATCATGTTAAATCAGTTATGTACCAGATGCATCAGTCACCGATTCATCTCCAGGCCCAATCCACAGTGCTGCTTTGACATCTAAAGCCCTAAATGATTTGGGAGCAGGTTCGCTGAAGGGCTGTGTGTACGCAGGCAGCGCCAGCCCCAGGTTTTTGAGGGCCCTCAGTGGGCCCCTCCCTTCTCACTGCCATGGCCACCAGCTGCTGTTGCCCCCTTTCTCATTATGGTTTCCACTTACTTTGTTGATGGGGAGAGAGCCAGTGAACAAGTCCCAAGTGGCATCTACTGCTCCCCCTCCTCCTGTTACCTGGGCCAGAGTGGGAGGCAGGTGAACAAGCAGGTTCCAATGGCGACGAGGGGGAGCAACTCCAGGGGGCTCCTGTCAGTGGGCTCCTGCTGTGGTGTGGGCCCTTGGCAGGAGCCTAGCCGTGCCTAACCTCAACACCGCTTCTATCCTGGGCTCTGAGATCTGCCTGACATCAGCCTCAGAAGCCACGCTCTCTGGCCCGCCACTAAAAGCCATTAGAATGGCAGGCACCAGGGATGGGTCTTTTTCAGTGGTGGCCCCACATCTTTGGAATTCCCTCCCTGGGAAAGTGGGTATGGCCACCTTATTGGTGGCTTTTAAGCAGATTTTAAAAACTTTTTTTAAAATTCTGCTTTATTTGGCTTTGTCTGCAGAACACTTACCTGAGAGAAAGTCTAACTGAATTCAATTTGAAGTACTTTGAAGTACACATGCTTAGAATTACAATATTAATCTATTAGTTGCTATTGTTCCAATTGTTAATTGACTGGCTTTGTTTTTAACGTTTTATTGTTTGACATATTGTATTTATTAATTCTTCTAAGCTGCCTTGTGAGGGTTTTTCCTTAAAAGGTGGGATCTAAGTACATAAACCCCTTCATGGATCACTGCCTTGTTGTGGCGAAGGGGCTTGCGTAACTCAGTGAAGCCATAAGCTATGCCGTGCAGTGCCACCCAAGACGGACAGGTCATGGCAGAGAGTTCTGACAAAATGTGGTCCGCTGGAGAAGGAAATGGCAACCCACTCCAGTATTCCTGCCAAGAAAACCCCATGGAACGTATCACAAGGCTAAAAGATATGATGCCAGAAGATGAGCCCCTCAGGTCGGAAGGTGTCCAATATACTACTGGGGAAGAGCAGAGGGTATTTCCAAGTAGTGCCAGAAAGAGTGAAGCGGCTGGGCCAAAGCCGAAAGGACACTCAGCTGTGGATGTGTCTGGTGGTGAAAAGAAAATCTGATGCTGTAAAGAACAATATTGTTTAGGAACCTGGAATGTAAGATCAATGAATCAAGGTAAGCTGGAGGTGGTCAAACATGAGATGGCAAGATTGAACATCGACATCTTGGGAATCAGCAAACTAAAATGGACAGGCATGGGCAAATTTAATTCAGGTGACGATCATATCTACTACTGTGGGCAAGAATCCCTTAGAAGAAATGGAGTAGCACTCATAGTCAACAAAAGGGTGGGAAAAGCAGTAGTGGGGTACAATCTCAAAAACGATAGAATGATCTCAGTAGGAATCCAAGGCAAACCATTCAACATCACAGTAATTCAAGTCTATGCCCCAAACACTGAGGCCGAAGAAGCTGAGGTTGATCGGTTCTATGAAGACCTACAACACCTTCTAGAACTAACACCAAAAAAAGATGTCCCTCTTCATCATAGGGGATTGGAATGCTAAAGTAAGAAGTCAAGAAATCACCGGGATAACAGGCAAGCATGGTCTTGGTGTACAAAATGAAGCAGGACAAAGGCTAATAGAGTTTTGCCAAGAGAACATGCTGATCATAGCAAACACTCTTTTCCAACAGTACAAGAAGTGACTCTACAGATGGACATCACCACATGATCAATATCAAAATCAGATCAAAATCAAAGGAGCCTGGGGAAGGAGGACCAGCCAGCAGCTGCACCAGGTGGATCCTGAGCCTGAGCCTGCTTCTGCCCCCGCCCACAGGTACTTAAGGCGGGGCTGCAAGAGGCTGCTCGGGAAGGAGCCTGGGGAAGGAGGACCAGCCAGCAGCTGCACCAGGTGGGTCCTGAGCCTAAGCCTGCTTCTGCCCCCGCCCACAGGTACTTAAGGCGGGGCTGCCAGAGGCAGCGCCTCGGCATGCGCCTCGGTGTCGCGCCAAGTGCGACGCTAAGTGTGCACTTAGCGTCGCACTTGGAGTCGCGTAAGATCTGAAGACCTACCCACCTGCCTCTCCAGAGACACCAGCAGCCACAATACCAGCAGCAAATAGCAGCAGCAGAGGGCAGCAGCTTTAAAGACAAAGGGAAAGGAGCAAACGTGGACTATCTGCTCCTTCTTAGCTGCTGTTCTCTTTTATCTCTTTTATCTTTTATATTCTTTTAAACTGTTGTACATTTTATATCCTAACATTTTAATATGTGCCTGGGAGGACTATTGGGCAACTCAGGGGGTCGGGGAAGTGCCACCATAACTGTGGTCACGGGCAGGGGGAGGTATGGCATTGGGGGATTAACAGGCCAGCTGAGGAGAAGAGGGGCTAGATACCTTACAGCTGTCCCCTCTTCTGGTTCTTCCCCCAACCTGATGGTTCCTGGCAGCCTTACCAGTCTGCCCTTGGGTTAGGGTTATTCAAATGATTTGAATGTGGATGAGGAGGCTGACCTGGCATGTATTACTGAGACCTGGGTGGGGGAACTGGGAGGGGTCACTCTCTCCCATTTGTGCCCTCCTGGGTACTTGGTGCAGCACCAACACCAACTTGAGGGTCGGGGAGGGGGGGTTGCCGTGGTCTATAGGAATTCAATCTCCCTCTCCAGGCTTCCTGCTCATTCGAGTGCAGATCTTGAGTGTTTGTACCTTGTGTTGGGTACCCGGGACAGATTAGGGATTCTGTTGGTGTACCGCCCACCCCGCTGCCCATCAGACTCCCTGCCTGAGCTGACGGAGGTGGTCTCGGACTTGGTGTTGAGGACCCCCAGGATGATGGTCCTGGGGGATCTCAACTTCCATGCCGAGGCCGCTGTATCCAGGGCGGCTCAGGACTTCATGGCCGCCATGACAACCATGGGGCTGTCCCAACATGTCATCGGCCCAACGCATATAAAAGGACACACGCTTGATCTGGTTTTCCCGACTGGGCAGGAGGATGGTGATCTGAAAGTGGAGGAATTAACATCTGTCCCTTTGTCATGGTCAGATCACTTCCTGCTGAGGTTTAGACTCCTGGCGGCCTTTCCCCTCTGCAAGGGTGGGGGACCTATTAAAATGGTCCGCCCCCGGAGATTAATGGATTCCGATGGATTCCAGAGGGCTCTGGGGGATTTTCCTGCTGGTATGGCTGGTGCTCCTGTCGAAGCCCAGGTCGCTCTGTGGAATGCAGAGATGACTCGGGCGGTTGACACGATCGCGCCCAAGCGCCCTCTCCCTCTGAGCAGAGCCCGGCCAGCTCCTTGGTATACACCTGAGCTGAGGGCAATGAAGCAAGAGGGGAGACAGCTAGAACGCAGGTGGAGGAAAACTCGTGCTGAGTCTGACCGAACACAGGTAAGAGCCCACTATTGAGCCTACTCTGTGGCGGTGAGGGTGGCAAAGAGACAGTTCTTTTCCACCAGCATTGCATCTTCTCAGTGTCGTCCAGCGGAGCTTTTCTGAGTGGTTCGCGGCCTGTTACATTCTGGGCCAGGGAGAGAGACGGTGGAACCCTCGGTAGCACGCTGTGACAAGTTTGCACGGCACGTTGAGGATAAAGTCGCTCAGATTCGTCATGAATTGGACACCACCATTAATGCAGTTCCATTGGTAGAGGCGTTCAGAGCACCGTCTGGTCCAGTTTTAATGGATGAGTTTCAGTTACTGAGGCCTGAGGATGTGGACAAGGTGCTTGGCCAAGTCCGATCGACCACTTGTGTGCTTGACCCTTGCCCTTCATGGCTTATTAAATCAAACAAGGAAGGGATGTCCGGCTGGGTCCAGGTGGTTGTAAATTCCTCCTTGAGAGAAGGAGTGGTGCCTGCCGCTTTAAAAGAGGCAGTAATTAGACCACTCCTGAAAAAGCCTAACCTGGACCCAGAGGATGTTAACAATTATAGGCCAGTGGCCAATGTCCCCTTCCTGGGCAAGGTGCTTGAGCGGGTGGTTGTAGGACAGCTCCAGGCACTCGTGAATGAAACGGATTATCTAGATCCATTTCAATCGGGCTTCAGGCCTGGTTTTGGAACGGAAACTGCCTTGGTCGCCCTGTGGGATGACCTCTGCCGGGAGAGGGACAGGGGGAGTGCGACCCTGTTGATTCTCCTGGACCTCTCAGCGGCTTTCGATACCATCGACCATGGTATCCTTCTGGATAGGTTGTCTGGGTTGGGAGTTGGAGGCACTGCACTACAGTGGTTCCGCTCCTACTTGGATGGCCGATTCCAGAAGGTGGTGCTGGGGGATTATTGCTCTGTGCCATGGCAATTGTGCCATGGGGTTCCACAGGGCTCTATTCTATCCCCCATGCTGTTTAACATCTACATGAAACCGCTGGGGGAGGTTATCCGGAGGTGTGGGCTGAGGTGCCATCAATATGCGGATGACACCCAGCTCTACCTCTCTTTCTCATCAAAACCAGGTGAGGCAGTGGCTGTTCTGAACCAGTGCCTGGGCACGGTAATGGACTGGATGAGGGCTAATAAACTGAAACTCAATCCAGACAAGACGGAGGTACTGTTAGTGGGTGGTTCGTCTGCCCGGCTAGGTGATATTCAACCTGTTCTGGAGGGGGTTGCACTCCCCCTAAAGGATCAGGTTCGTAGTTTGGGGGTGCTCTTGGATCCAGAACTGTCACTTGAGGCACAGGTGAACTCAGTGGCACGGAGCACTTTTTATCAGCTTAGGCTGGTATACCAACTACGCCCTTATCTGGACAGAGATAGCCTAGCTACAGTTATCCATGCTCTGATAACTTCTCATCTGGATTACTGCAATGCGTTATACGTGGGGCTGCCTTTGAAAACGGTCCGGAAACTTCAGCTGGTCCAAAATAGGGCAGCAAGATTGTTAACAGGGACTGGCCTGCGAGCTCATATTACGCCAGTACTTTTCCAGCTGCACTGGCTGCCAGTCCATTTCCGGGCCCGATTCAAAGTGCTGGTGTTAACATTCAAAGCCCTAAACGGCTTGGGGCCAGGTTACCTGAAGGATCGCCTCCTCCCATATGTG
The DNA here is from genome assembly GCF_057233095.1 of Heloderma suspectum. Classification (NCBI taxonomy): domain Eukaryota; kingdom Metazoa; phylum Chordata; class Lepidosauria; order Squamata; family Helodermatidae; genus Heloderma; species Heloderma suspectum. The sequence goes on from NC_139459.1 coordinate 104,580,962, forward strand.
CCTGCCCGGACCTTAAGATCACCCTCAGCGGCCCTTCTTCGTGAGCCCCTGCCGAAGGAAGTAAGGCGGGTGGCTACTAGGAGGAGGGCTTTTTCTGTTGTGGCACCCCGGCTTTGGAATGAGCTCCCTAGTGAGGTTCGCCTGGCGCCTACATTGTACTCCTTTCGGCGCCAGGTGAAGACCTTTTTATTTTCCCAGGCATTTTAGCATTTTAGCTTTCTAAATTTTATCTTTGTTGTTTTAAATCTGTATTTTAAACTCCTGACTGCTGCTAGGTTTTATTGTGGTTGTATTGTTATATTGTGGTTTTAATGTTCTATATATTTTAAATTGTTTTATTGTGTGTTGTTTGGTTTTAATTTTTGTGAACCGCCCAGAGAGCTTCGGCTATTGGGCAGTATAGAAATGAAATAAATAAATAAATAAATTGATTGATTGATTGATTGTGCACTTTGCAGTCAAAGATGGAGAAGCTCTATACAGTCAGTAAAAACAAGACCTGGAGCTGACTGTGGCTCAGATCATGAGCTGCTCCTTGCAAAATTTCGGCTTAAATTGAAGAACGTAGGGAAAACCACTAAACCATTCAGGTATGACCTAAATCATGTCCCTTATGACTATACAGTGGAGGTGAGGAATAGATTTAAGGGATTAGACCTGATAGACAGAGTGCCTGAGGAACTATGGACGGAGGTCCAGAACATTGTTCAGGAGGCAGCAACTCAATCCATCCCAAAGAAAAAGAAATGCAAGAAAGCAAAGTGGCTGTCTGATGAGGCTTTACAAGTAGCTGAGGAAAGAAGGAAAGCGAAAAGCAAGGGAGAAAGGGGAAGATATATCCAACTGAATGCAGAATTCCAGATTATAGCAAGGAGAGACAAGAAGGCCTTCTTAAATGAACAATGCAAAGAAATCGAGGAAAACAATAGAATGGGAAAGACTAGAAATCTTTTCAAGAAAATTGGAGATCTCAAGGGAATGTTTTGTGCAAAGACGGGCATGATAAAGGACAAAGAAGGCAGGGACCTAACAGAAACAGATGAGATTAATAAGAGGTGTAAAGAATACGCAGAACAACTATACAGGAAAGATCTTAATGTCCCTGATAGCCATGATAGTGCGGTCACTGAACTTGAGCTGGACATCCAAGAGAGTGAAGTCAAGTGGGCCTTAGGAAGCATTACTAACAACAAAGCTAGCAGAGATGACAGTATTCCAGCTGAGCTATTTAAAATCCTAAAAGATGATGCTGTTAAAGTGCTGCACTCAATATGCCAACAAATCTGGAACACTCAACAGTGGCCACAAGACTGGAAAAGGTCAGTTTACATTCCAATTCCAAAGAACGGCAATGTGAGAGAGTGTTCAAACTACCGCACAATTGCGCTCATTTCACATGCCAGCATATGCTCAAAATCCTACAAGCTAGGCTTCAGCAGTATATGAACCGAGAACTACCGGAAGTACAAGCGGGGTTTCGAAGAGGCAGAGGAACTAGAGATCAAATCGCCAACATTCGCTGGATCATGGAGAAAGCAAGAGAATTCCAGAAAAACGTCTCTTTCTGCTTCATTGACTACGCTAAAGCCTTTGATTGTGTGGATCACAACAAACTCTGGCAAATTCTTAAAGAGATGGGAGTACCAGACCACCTTACCTGTCTCCTGAGAAACCTGTACGAGGGTCAAGAAGCAACAGTAAGAACCAGACATGGAACAACCAATTGGTTCAAAATTGGGAAAGGAGTTCGACAAGGCTGCATATTGTCGCCCTGCTTATTTAACTTATATGCTGCAGAGTACATCATGAGAAACACCGGGTTGGATGAATCACAGGTCGGAATTAAGATTGCCTGGAGAATTATCAACAACCTCAGATACGCAGACGATACCACCCTAATGGCAGAAAGCGAAGAGGATCTCAAGAGCCTCTTGTTGAGGGTGAAAGAGGAGAGTGCAAAAGCTGGTTTGAAACTCAACATTAAAAAAACAAAGACCATGGCATCTGGCCCCATCACTTCCTGGCATATGGAAGGGGAAGAAATGGAAGCAGTGACAGATTTTACTTTCTTGGGCTCCAAGAGCACCACAGACGGTGACTGTAGCCATGAAATTAAAAGACACTTGCTCCTTGGGAGGAAAGCTATGGCCAACCTAGACAGCATAGTAAGAAGCAGAGACATCACCTTGCCGACAAAGGTCCATCTAATCAAAGCTATGGTTTTCCCAGTAGTAATGTATGGCTGTGAGAGCTGGACTATAAGGAATGCTGAGCGCCGAAGAATTGATGCTTTCGAACTGTGGTGCTGGAGAAGACTCTTACGAGTCCCCTGGACTGCAAGGAGGTCAGATCAGTCAATCCTAAAGGAAATCAACCCTGAGTGCTCATTGGAAGGACAGATACTGAAGCTGAAGCTCAAATATTTTGGCCACCTAATGAGAAGAGAAAAGTCACTGGAAAAGACCCTGATGCTAGGAAAGATTGAAGGCAAAAGGAGAAGGGGACGGCAGAGGATGAGATGGCTAGATAGCATCACCGATGCAATGAATATGAACTTGAGCACACTCCGGGAGAGAGCGCAGGACAGGAAGGCCTGGCGTGCTATGGTCCATGGGGACACGAAGAGTCAGACATGACTTAACGACTGAACAACAAGTACATAAATAAATGGCTCTCCCAGATGAGTCCCAAAGTTATCCCTGATCGCTTCCAGCTTAAGCATTTCCTCAATAGTTATGTGAAGATGGTGATGGAAAGTGTTGCGCTCCACCTATAGCAGCAGCAGGCAACACATGACCCTCCAAATGTTGTTGGATTGCAACTCCCATGATCCCTCACCATTTGCTATGCTGGCTCGTGCTGATGGAGTTGCAGTCCAACATCTGAAGGGCCAGACAATCTCCACTCTGATCTATAGGATTTTGTGTTTGTTTTTGTAAGAACATAAAAATGAATACTTTGGAAACAGACCAAAGGTCCAATACTAGTCTTCTCCAGCACTGAGTCAGCCAGGAATCTTCAGGAAGCTCACAATCAGTCAAGATGGAGGCGCTCATGTCTGTTTCTCCCCACTTTCTGGGAATCAATAAACATGTTCCAGATCTTTCCATCAACATCTTGGTTTAAGAGGAATTTGAACTCAACAATGGCTAGTTTAATGGATTTTTTTTAGCTTATCTAAGCTCTTAGAAGTGCCACTTCTGTTTCCTTTAGGACTCTCCACATTCATGCTGCTAAAAACCGACAAAGGTAGCCATTATCAAACAAAGGTTTCTAATTTTGGAAAATAACTTTTTTCTCACAGGAACAATTTGCAAGTGGGCTTCATGAGCAGAACTAGTTATATTGAGCCTATCTAAGAAGAACAGTCAAAGCTGGTCCTTCTTCAGAGTGAAAAACTCAAGTCACCTATGGGCAAAATTATGCGCCCAGAGAAGAATGATTCCCTGAAATGCAGGTTTTTTTTTAAAAGGTGAAACCTCAGTATTCAGGCCTTCTGGCAGACATGTTGAGCCTTTCTACATGAGGCTTTTACTGTGAGCTTGTGATTCCTCACTCACAGTAGCTTGCAGGTCCTTTACACGATGTCATCATCCTCCAGAGCCTCTCCTGTGTTTTTCAGCCACAATCACAGTTGTTTTTCCTAATGAGGGAAGTATGGTATTTTTCTGAATGGCATTATAGAAGCCTTGTATATTTGTGCAATTCCGCTATAGCACAGCACCGCCTAGTGGTTTTGGGAAAAACTCATGTAAAGAGGGGATCTTAATCCTGCAAAGAAGCAGAAGCCTCAGTAAAGGAGCGGGTTAAAAGCCTCATGTAGAAAAGCCTCGTATCTCATTGTGGTGTGATGCTAAGAGCAGACGTGAAGAATCTCTTTCAGCCCAAGGGCCAAATTCCATTTCGAAGAAGCTCTCAAGGGCCACATTCCAGCAGTGGGCAGGGCCTGAGGCAAAAGGGGTGGGGCCAAATATAACAAAGCTACCAGAATATTTTAGCTTAAAGCTCTTGCTGTCAGTCATGAAGCCAGAGGAGAGGCACTTCAACCTTTCAGAATAGGGAAAAACTGCACAGAAGCCAGGAAAACACCAAACAATCAGTAGTTGGGGAAAAGGGGGGTGGGCTATCTGGGGAACCCCAGAGGGCCAGACTGGGGCTCCAGAGGGGCTGGATTTGGCCCCCAGGTCTGAGGTTATGAACCCCTGGGTTAGAGTGTTGGACTGGTGAAACCCAGGTTCAAGTCCGTATTCAGCCATGAAGCTCACTGGGTGACTTTGTGCTAGTCACCGTCTCTCAGCCTAATCTACCTCACAGGGTTATTATGATGACAAAATGGAGAGGAGGAGGATCATGTACGCCACCCTGGGCTCCTTGGAAAAAAGGGTGGAATATAAATGTAACAAATAAACAAACACATAAATTATGAATATGGCATATACGTAGTGGTCATTCACCGGGCTACCACTGAGGAAACTTCTCTTTCTTAGTAAAGATGTATCAAGAAGGCATCAGTGGGGGAACTGTTGGCTTTTCCTCAGTGTTTTGTTTTTCTTTTGAGACCTTTCAAAGCTTTTATTTTCCCCCACCCTGTTAAATAATCTATATAAGACTGATGGATATGGTTTGGACTGACTTAGGAAACACCATCTTCTAGGAGACTTGGCAGGGGGCCATCTCCACAGGCTATTTGCTGTGAGCTGGCTGCATTTGGAGGTTATTTGGAGCACATGACGTCATGGCCATCCCACAGCTACCCAGAGCTTTTCTCAGAAAAAAACCGTTTTTCTGAGATTACTTTTACTCTGATTCTTTTCCCTACTTCAGCTTGCCTGTGCTTCTGTTGAGTTGCCACATTTTCTGTAAGTTCATCTTCTTTCCTTAAGGCACAATCCTATGTGTGGCTGGCTGGGGCATGCTGGGAGTTGTAGGACTTGTTTTCTGTATAAACATGCATAAGATTGTGCCCTCAGATGCCCATAAATGACCAAGGTTCAGCCAAAACTCGTAGGTTTGAGCTTGTTGTATTTCAAACTTAAGATTGTTCTGATGTCTACTTTTCTATCTGCAGATTCTTTGTTACGTATTTGTTTTAAATATAGTCGATCCTGGGCTGAGTGGAGAATTACGGAATCCAATCCAATCTGGCAGTATGCTTTTTCTCATGGCAGAGACTGAAAAACTGTCAGCAATATTTAAAAAAAAATAAATCAGAAGCTAGGAAGGATTAACTATTTGCAAATGAATTGCTTGTCACGTTAGCTTTCTTAATCCTTATCCTTTCACGGTCCAAATCTTGCCATGTAATACTACATTGATGAGATTTGGACGTCTGTTCTGATCCAAAGGAGTTTGATGGAGATACTCCAGTTGAACAAAGACATGAACACCAAGCCCAGCCCAATGGCTTGTATACCTTTAATATTAATGGCTCTTTGGGACATTCCTGGTCAAAGCAGATTTAAAATAAACCCGTCCAAGAGAGTTATCTTAGGAAAGCTTGTGCTACAATGAATAATGATAAACTAAGGCACTCTCTTTGTCTTTTATTTTTATCCAAGGGAGTGTTCGGAGGCTCTCTGAATTCTTTCTGGCGTTGTCTGCTTAGAGAACAATGCCATGTTCAAGACTGAATGTTGGCTTCTTAACCACAGACGAAACCCCAAGGCCCACAAAATCATGTCATTAAAAAAGCACACTGAAAACAAAAACAGCAGTAAATATATTTGAAAAGCTCAACTCGTTTTGCTTCTTTTTTGCTTCCTGTGGGATAAGAGGAAGGCTAAAACCCTCATTTCTTTTTCATGGATTAGAGAAGCCAGCTCCTGGGTAACCATTGTTGTATTGTAATCTCCTGGCATACCCTAAAAATTCTTTGGAAGTGACAGCAATTGGGGGTGGGGGTGGGGATATTTATCTTGATACAGAATAATTTGTGCAACCTAAACCCACAGCATTTATCTTTTCTCCCTTACACTGTTTTCTCAAAAATAGGAGGAGTTGGGTATTTATTTTTAAATAATCTTTTAAGTTTTCCTTTCTTACAATGTTTGTTCTTCTGTGAAAGATAATTGGAGCAGCCCCGTGATACAAAACGAGTGTCAGGCTGTGCAATGACTTTGAAACTGGATCCGATTTTTAAGACATTAGCAAAACCGTTTCCTCCCAGGACCCCTGAACATCAACAGAAAGATCTTAATGGAGCGCACTAGCCCTACAGAAACGTCACATGGTGCCCTCCAGATGCTTTGTACTTCAACTCCCATCAGCCCCAGTCACCATGGCCAATGGTCAGGAATGCTGGGAGTTGTAGTCCAAAGCATTCTGAGTAGGCCATGAAGACTCTCAATGCAACGATAGCAATCCATAAGTTAAGTAGTTCTAGATTCTATGATCAGGATAGGAATCTTGTGTGATGGGAGGCTTTTTCGGTGGCATTTATGGGGTGAGTATAAGGTCCTTGTTGTAGTGTAATAAAACCCTTTTATATTTATGACGGGATTAAATTAGTCAGGTAAGGGAGAAGGACTAATGAAAAGGAAAAATGAAAAGCCAGTAAGACTCACACCTTGAATTTCAGGAGGAAACCTTATTACTTGTTATTCCGTCCCTCAGTGGAGTCCTATAGGCCCACCACATGCCACATGTTCTGAAGGCAAAGAAAGAAGCAACTCACAGATGAAAACTTTATTTGTCCAGGACTATTTCCTTTTAGGTGAGCAATTTCAGTGATTCCTTCAATGGTATGAGTGGAGGCCCAGTCCAAATTCACATGTGTCAAATCTGAGTCCAGCATAACCAGTGCATTCAAGCTGGCCTGAATTATCTTATTGGCCATTCCTCACTGCGTTGCATTTAAGTACACTTCATTTACTGTATACCAGTCTTTCCCAACCTAGTGCCCTCCAGATGTTTTGGACTTACAACTCCCAGGATTCCTAACCATTGGTCATGCTAGTGGGGGCTGATGGGAAGTGAAAATCCAAACCATCTGGCGGTCACCAGGTTGGGGAAGGCTGCTATATGTGCTCCCCTTAAGTATAGTTCAACCTTCTGTGTAGCCCAGCAGAGTCATATTCTGTACATCTCAAAGAATTTGTCATGGTCAATTTCATTCTCCACTTCAGCGCTATACCCCTGTTCACTCGGGTTCCATGCTTTGCGCACATTAAATAGACACAGTTTTTAATAATTATTTTTCCGGTCCTGTGATTTATGCAATGGGATCATGGGTGGTTTTTTTTTAATATTTCCACTAATAGATTTAAAGACAACTTAACACTGAGAAATAGAAACAAATGCAGTACCACTTGGTGGGAATTACTAGTGCAGTAAAGAAAACAAAAAGAATCACAAATCCAAATTTATATTGCCTCAGATTCAGAATGATTAACGTAACATGCCAGGACTACATATTTGCACAATTCAGCCCACATCTGTGCAATTTTGAAAAGTGCGTAAATTTGGAACTATGCCACTATTCACATAAATTTAGGACCTTCTTTAAAAAAAAAAAAAAAATCCTATTTGTGCAAATTGCTGCCATAAAAAACAATCCGAAATCTGCACATTGTATCGACTTGCTACAAAGTGAGTCAATGTCAGTGGGGGGGAAATGGAACGAAAGCTGCCTGGGCTGAGCCAGTAAAATCCATTGGATTATCTCCCCCCCCCCCCCGGAATTCTCATACATCCCTACATATGACTGGGTACTTGGCTTCTGGAACAATTAGACATTTCCTGGACTCTGCCCAATCTAGCTGGGCAACCAAACTGGGGCAGCAGCAACCCGCTTCCTCTCTGTTGCTGTCAACACCCCCCTACACACACACACACACACACACACACACACGTGCACACAATCTGTCATGTTTGCACAAACTCCTCCCCTAGCTTGGCACATCTCTGTTGGTTTGGGAGCAAGGAAAGAGGGGGGAATGGTTAGGTATTTTTAGGAGCAGATGGGTCACTCATTGCTACCCCACCATGCCAGGAAGATAGTGCCACATTAACCATTGCAGCACAAGCTTCTACATCAGCATCCTAGGCAGGGCCGGAGTGCTCGGGCACCTGGTGAGGGCCCACACCCCAGAGGAGGCCCACAGGCAAGAATCCCCCGGTAGTGCTCCTCCTCTTCACCGTTGCAAACTGGTTGCTCACCTGCTTCTCGCTCTGGCCCAGACAATGGTGGTGATGCTACCTCCTACTTGTTCACTGGCTCTCTGCTCGTCAAGCAAGCAAGTGGTAGCAGTGATGAGAAAGACAATGAGGAGCAACAGCAGCTCGTGACAATGGTGGGAGACGGTAGAGTCCCTGAGGGAGGGGGGCCCTTGGGGGTGTCTTGCCCAAGGGCCTTCAAAAATCTGGAGCTGGCACTGATCCTAGGCCTTCTCCTAGCATGGTATGTCTAGTATCTCACAACATTTCAAAATGATGCAGAGGCTCGAACAAAGAATGTGACCTCTTGAGGAGGTGTGTTATTGCATCATTTCTTTTCCATGCTATTTTACTCCTCCTCCCCCCACTTTTGTCCTGGGTCCATAGCGAGTTGACTTGAGTCACCATGCAAAGCAGCATGCTTGGAATTCCTGCTTACAATTGTCATAATTAATTATTGGAAGCCACGAGTGAGCCCAGCAGAGCGAGACGCTCAGTGACCTTCTGCACAGCGAATGCTTATCAACAGGGAACCAATATGTTTATTAGGGATAGAATGTGATCACAGGCGTGACACCCTTTTGCCCTTGTTTGCTGCCTTTTATAGGGAGTTCTGTGGGGCTGCAAAAAAAAGAAGGGAAGAAACCCTTTCTAAAAATAAAAGTTTAGTAGGATCTCCCTCACAGGTTCCTGATGGTTTATTTTACCCAAGACATCTGGGTGAATTATTAACATTTTACTGTGTCAGGTGTTCTTTGTTGTTCTTTGGCGCCCTCCCCCCATTCTAGATGATTGGTTGGAACTTATTCAATAATGTGGACTTCGTTAGATGCATGATGGATGAGGTAAGACTGTAGAACTGAGGCCAGTGCATTGAGAGCCTCCACTCACCAACTTTACAGAGTTGGGGGGAGGGGCAGGGGGAAAGCAGAACTTTGTTGGAAAAGAATGGGAGAGTGTAAAACATTTGAGAAACACTTATTTCATATTTGTTTTCTGTAGAGCACATTGTATTATGAAGAGACATTCTGCAATGCATATTTACATTGGAATAATCACATGCCCCCCCACCCATGGAATCCTGGGAACTAAGAATCCATAACAAAGAATTGGGAAGCTAGAATCCCTAACAAGGAATGCTCAGTGCTCTCAAGGAACTACAGAACTAAGATAGTTTGGGGGAAGCCATGACATTTAAACTAGCATAAACCCAGTATAGGTTTGTAGCACATATATATGTCTTTACTGTGAGCTCATCTAGCCCTTCTCACAAGATTGCCATCTCTTTTTCTTGCCTGGGCCCTCACAGAAGCATCTTGACAGGCAGAAATCCATCGCACTGAGACTATCATGTGCATACAGTGATGAGAAATTCACCACCTCAATTCCCATAATGCAGTTACTAAAGGTGCAGAAGGCCACTCACCTTGCAAAAGTCTCTCATAACACTAGAACCCGGGGTCATCCCATGAAGCTGATTGGTGCGAGATTCAGAACAGATAAAAGGACGTTCTTCACATGGCGCAAAGTTAAACTATGGAATTAGCTACCACAAGATGTAGTGATGGGTACCAAATTGGATGGCTTTAAAAGGGGGTTGGACAAATTCCTGGAGAAGGCTATCAAAGGCATTAATTCTTTGAGAAGGTGGGGGGGGGGCAATAGGAAAACAGTAGCATGTAGCTGAGCAAACTCAATGGAATTAGGGTGCAATCCTATGCATGTTTAGACAGAAAAAGGTCCTATAACTCCTAGCATTTCCGAGCCAGCCATGCTGGCTGGGGCATGCTGGGAGTTGTGGGCTTCTTTCTGTCTAAACATACATAGAAATGGGTCCTTAGAGTGGTAGTCTTGCACCCTGACCCAAGGCCCCACATGTCCTCTGATGCTTGCATGTGACACTCCTGAAAGGGCAGACTGCCTCTCCAACTGTATCACCAGAGAAGGTGCTTCAGTAGTACCAAGTATACCAAGGGAAGCATCTATTGACCGGCGCTTCTACTGAAGTGGAACAGGGGGTCTTGCTAACTGGTGAACTTCATATTTGCACCAGAGCATCCACATTCACATCAAACTATTGGATCGAAGTGCTTATGGAATGCTGTGCCCTTTCTGCCACGTCTGCCTAGGCAGAGGACTTGCTCCTGTCTCCTCACCTAAATCACACAGCAGGCTGATTTTTGCTAGTGTTGTTCAGTGCATCGCAGCCCATCAGTAATGACATCTGCCTGGGCTGAATCTGTGAACAGAGCTTCCGCAGGTTTAAAGCAGCCTTCCCCAACTTGGCGCCCTCTGGATGCATTGGTCTACTGGCATCTCTCAGCCAGTATGGCCAACGGTCAAGACTGCTGGGAGCTGTAGTCCAACACATCTAGAGGGCGCCAGGTTTGGGAAGACTAATTTGAAGAGACACAGTTTCCTCAGTTTTCAGATATGCAAATAAATTCTTTTATGAGCTTATATAAGCATTGGCTTGGCGTTACAGTTATGCCATAGGCATAATTTGAATCTGTGTTTTCATTTAAAAAAATAATTTCGTTTTCTATCTTGCTAAATTTCTTGGGCTATATTTTGCTTTTAAAAGGACAAAAAGAATGTGTTGGGAAATTAAGTGGTTGGCTTGCTGGGATGTACTTGCAGTGGAGTCATATCCCCCCCCCCCCCGCTGTTGCAACCATGCATGCATGAGGTTGGTATTTACTAGTTACTTCAAAAGTATGCTGGGACTTTTAACAAGGAGTACAGAAAGGAGTTCTTTGTTACAATTCACTAAACTAGCCCATCTTCTTTGTGAATCATTAATGATGCTGACGGCCTAGTAAATTTACTTTGGCTGTAAATCTATAAATGGCATGGGAAGATGTGGTAGAATGATTTTCATATCTGACTTTAAAATAAGAACATTTGGATCGAATGGAGGATATCAGGAAGAGATAAATTAAGAATCAGGTGGGAAAAGGCTGGACTAAAGGTTGTACAGCATAAACAATGAGAAAACAAACACTCTTGTCCTCATAGAAATCAATGGGAAATTTGACATTAGCTTTATTTAGGACAAGGTTTAGCCATTTTGTTATGGTTTCACAGCATGGGTGTTTAGCACTGTGAAGATTAGTTTGTGGCTCTTTGTATTACGTAACTGTGGTGGATATGGTATTAATCTTTGTTTGGACATGGTTGTTTTATAGGGTCTTTGTGTGTTTTATTTATTGATTGTGTTTCATTGCCCATTTTCACGTTTAAAGCAAGGTGTGTGGGGAGCATGCGCCTTGTCTTAACGCAAAACCATGCTCCCCCAGGTCTTCTGGGAGCACGACCTCACATTAAATCGCAGTGTTTCCTCCCTTTGTGCCATGCTTTAAAGTGAAAATACAGCTTTTTTGCCCCTGCCAAATTGCCACCAGATTTCAGGGGCAATTCAGCAGCGGGATGTATGCACGGCCCTGGGTGGGTTCCGGGGGTCAGAGATTGGCTCCCAAATGCTCTAAAGTTGCCCACACCTGATTTAAAACATGAGCTTAGGACACAACAGGCAATTGCCAAAACACTATATTCTTCAAGAGAGCAACAGGCATTGACAGAGCAAAAGACTTGTACCAGGGCAGCTTCTTTTCATTATGGTGAAAGCAAGCTGTATGTTTCACTCATTTGTCCATATTTATATAACTAAACACTCTAAACACTCTATCTCATGGCAGACAGCTTAGTGTTGTGGGCTTTTTAATAATTAAAAAAAGACAATGTATCACATGGAGCATACACCCTGGGCCCAGAGAGCAGAAGGGAAACACACTCTGACTTTTGCCATCAGCCAGGGGCTCTATGGCCACTGAGTAGGGGCCCCCCTCCCCGTTCACCAAGGCAACAGACAGACCAACTCATCCCATCCATCAGCCCAAGAAGGAGCAGCTGCAGCGCACTCACAGCTCCCCCTCCCTGCTAGAAAGAACAGTCAGCTCTTCCAACTGCCTGTTGCCTTGGGACTGTAGAAGCAAGTGGAGAGAACACTATGGCCCCATCCATCGGCCAAAGGAACAGGAGCCACCAGCTATCTAGTGCAAGAATGCCAGCAAGGGAGGGATCCGCCTGTCCCAAACTGGATACAAGTGCCCACTTATAGCTCACCACTTTGTTCGGGCAGAACAAATCTCCCCTGTCTACCTTTTCTCTTCACTCCCCTTCCTTTGTGTATCTTGTCATTCTAGTTTATAGGCCTGAGGACAGGGCCTGTCTCCTTTTTTATTGGTGTGAGCTACTTTGGGAGACAAGAAATGATCTACATTTCTGTGAAAATACAGCAAAGAAACAAAACATAAATAGGAAAGCCTTTAGTGAGCATTTGCTTGGAGGATATGAGAACAACAAAGCTAAAGTATTAAATACTTTAATACTAAAGAATTAAATACACCGTGGTGTTTTATGTACACGTTTTCCCAAGGTATAGGTCACCTAAAAAGGCATTCAGTTTTTTCAGTCCACTTCCTCTCCACAACCCCGTTCCCCTAATCCCATATCTATAATTAAACACGTCTGTTCACACAACACCCATGGTGAGCCTGCGTTGTGTGTAGCTGCCATTTTGAATTTGCAAACCCGCTCAGGGGTTGTCATGTCATTTGAACCCAGCGAGCATGCATTATACAATGGTTAAGCAACCCTCACATAACCCGAGGTCTGTTTTAGGGTTATGCAAGGATTGTTTAACCCTCACATAACCCACACTTGCTGGTTTTGCACAACAACCCCTAAGTGGGGATTGCATATGCAACCTGGCGGCCACTCACACCACAGCTCAATGTGAGTTAAATACCCCACAACAAGCTGCAGTGTGACGTCTGAACCCAGTCGTAGTCTTAAATACTGGCCCAATGGAACGACACGTCTTTAAGCAAGCCTCAGTTTTTGTTCCCACCTTCTCCTGGTATGTTTCTAATTATATTAAGCAGCTCAACTCTATTGGTCCTTCTGATGAAATTCAATGGTGAGAGAATACTTATTTTTAGATCAGATCTTGAAATAAGGTTTTCCAGTCAAGTTGGTATGTTATAGATTTCCAGTTTCACTTTATTTTCTTTATCATAGGCACAAACCCTTCATTTCACCTTTCATATTAAAAAAGGACTTCATGAAACAAGACAAAAATAATTTATGATTATATGAAATGTAATTGTAACCAATCACAAAACTATACATATTAATAGAAAAAGACACTCTAATTCTTTTTAAGGTGTACAGTATGCAAGAAATAAATGCCAACTAAAGTAAAATCAGCCAGATATACAATATGGTATAAGAAATTCAAATCTATATAAAGGAGCATATATAAATATGTACAAGAAAATGTAAGGTTTATAGAAAACACATTTCCACAACCCCTCCTCTCTCCCCAAAGTGCTTTGCATGAGTAACGTTGCACAAACATTACAAAACCAACACAACACTCTGCTAACTTTAAAACTCATTTCTTTGATTTATCTGTTCCTTTAAAAAAATTACACATAAAAAGTGCTGGGTTTTTGTTTTTTGCAAATTTAAAAAACACATGCTGCTATAATATGGCACAGACAAAACATGGGCAATAAACAATTTTTTTAAAAAAAAAATCCTATGATAAAGGTATGATACGACAGTACAATTAACCTTACAATGCTTCTGCAAGTGATACTAATAAACTAGAACAGTTGACTTCTGATATAATTTTCTACTTGAAGGTACATGCGAGCTCCAGTGTACATTTCTTCCTAGGACAGATATAAACACTTTATCTGAGGGTAACAACTGATGAAGACGGACAGTCCCATCACCTGATTTACTCTAGCCAGCCTGGCAGAGAATGTTTTTTCTTGTTTTCAAGCCTCCAAGGAGCCTTTATTCTCAGGCAAGAGTATAGAGCATGGGTGGGCAACTTGTAGCTCTCCAGATTTTTTGGCCTACAACTCCCATCATCTCTCACCATTGGCTATGCTGGCCAGGGCTGATGGGTGTTGTAGGCCAAAGCATCGGATGGGCCATAATTTACCCACCCCTGGGTGGAAGAGAAAGAGTGACTACAACAACACAAACCTGTAGTGGTTTTCTTCTTACCCTGCAGTGGTAGAGCTACTAACTAATGGCTGCATAGAAGGTAGGATTCTCTGATGTGTGTGTGGACATTTTCACTCCTGTACAGAAGAAAGAAACCTGGGGGCTATTAAAATGCAATGGGAATTGGTTTGTTATGCGACATAGCCTTCCCCTATTGCACTGTTGTAGCGGCTTAGTTCAGAGAAGAACGAAAGCTGAAATTGGGTATATATCAGCATAATGTTGTTTGCTAGCTACATCTTTACATAAAAATAGTTTATACTGAATCCCTTTAAGCAGGTAATATTATCCAGCAATCAAAAAAAGAAGCACCATTTTTGTAACACAACAATCCCCCGTGTAAATAAAATATTCATGGATTCAGTAACATAAAATGCTCTTTTCAAACCAGTTGGAATAATGCAAAAATTATCTGTGAAATCAATTCATTTTGGTATGGCAAATAAAAGGGAATAATTTCAGTAAAGCAGCAAACTCGAAACAGCTTAATTTAGAATTGTAGGAACAATTCTGCTGCTGAAGTTAAGCAGGCCTAGGCCAGAGCGGAAGCAGGGTATGTGGATGCTGCAGTCATATACACACTTATCTAGGAGCAAGTCCCACTGGTCAATGGGACTTACTTCTGAGTAGACTGTAAATGTAATAATGAAAGGCTTCCATGAGGCTATGATGGCCCATGTACGCATACAAGGCATATTTCTTATAATTTCGGTTGTTCATTTTTCTATGCTTTAGGTGACAGCGTGTTAATGGCTAGTTTTCTTGCCATGATGTGACATTTGGCAGTCACATCGTTGTACAGGTACATTAAAAAAAAAGCCGGTACTGTCATTGATCATTGCAGAGGGCATTCATAAATCTAGGCTCCACAAAGTACCTACACCATGAAAACACTGCTAAAGGTCATCCTGCCTTGATCGATGCAATCCACAAAATGAGAGATACTTAAGTATAATTTAGTCCCATTGATTACAGTGCTAATTGGATGCTCCCAAATATATCTGGAATATCTGTGTTATGTGTTCCACGGTATGTGGAGTATAAGAGAAGTACTAAGATAAATTCAGCCACCATAATTTGCCTATTTTATTTTATGTTAAAATTTTATGTATGAAAGACATACAATTTTCAGTGAAAATGAACCTGTATTTGTAGGCATGATGCAGCAAAGGCATATCTCACTTTCTGAAAAAACATTTTTAAAATCATTGGTGCTAATGAATACAAACATGCCTTGTAAAGTTCCAGAAAAATTAACCAGGTATCTGTTTGGCTTCTGTCTACCCAGCGCTTTTCTTTCCTGTATCCAAGACTTGTGTGATACCATTATCGAGAAGGTTTAAGCTACCAAGTATAAGCATTTGAGGATTGTGGGGAATTTTCCAAGGACTAAAAATGTGAGTCATAACAAAATACTTAGAACTTCACCTTCGGTTTTAAGATGTTAAGCCCAAATTCAAAGATCTTCACCTGTGCAATAGCAGGCTGCATGTGTGCTGCTGTACACAAGGATCTGTGTACAGCTATTCACTGTATAGATGGCTGATATGACTAGAGATGGATGAAAAAATTGTTCAGTCTGAATTTTTATATGAACATACCCAATTTGCACCTCCTGAACCTGTAAGAATGCACCGCACATGAAATCTGCACCTTTCTGAACACTGTGATAAAATTTACAACTAAAAAATGCACGCAAAAATGCATACATTAAGAAAAAGTGCGCACAAATGTGTATTTTAGGGAAAAGTAAGCACAAAAACTCATGAGATTAGGGTAAAAATCACTTGCAAAAAATGTGCATGCTTAGAAAAATGGATATATTGGAAGAAATGTGTATGAAAATGTGTACTAATTTTCATGCAGATTTTTTTTCTGAATTTGCAAACTGATGCAGGAATGGGCCAAAATGAACGTATGGTTGGGAAAATGAGAAACTGAGCAAAACAAAAATGGACAGACTCTCCCATCCCTAGATATTACCAGCACTGACAGAACTGGTCATAGAGGAGTGAAGAAAGCGGAGCCTGAAATGGCTCCTCCAGTTTCCCACAATGAAGTGACTGGCATTGTCCAAGCTGACCGTTTCTTACGAGCTGCCTTTGTGTATCTAATCCAGTAAGGATCACCACATGCGCTGTACGTGTAGAATGTTTTCTTCTCCCAAAGAGCAAGGGAAAGTGCAATCAGGACTGGATTCAGCATGGGGATCTGCACACAGAGTTGGGTACCTCTGCTCAGCTTTCACTAGTGGGTTATAGTTTTGAAATGTGGCTGCAGCATACCCATAAATCCACAAACTACCTGGACCAGTTTAAAAAGTATGAGTTCTACAAAATAATGATGTGAGTTTTTGGAGGCCTGATCCATGATCCTAAAAACTCCTGTACTTATCCTCACTAAATTCTGGGTAGAGTGATTCCTTTGGCTCTTGACATCTTCAGGTTTTCTTTCTCTGCAGTAACAGGCTATTGACAAGAAACATGCACGTTTAGAAATTGCTAAAATGTTTTGGCCGCAGTATGAATGAATGGCCTACAAATACACATTACATAAAGAAGGCTGCCTTTTTAATTATACAACAGTGTAACCATGACAAAGACCATATCTTGACCATGAAAATTCATTTTTCCACTACCCACACATGTTTCTAACTAAACAACTAAGAATATCAGCAATATGATTGCTTTTGGGATGGATTAAATACCTGGCATGCCAGGTTTTTCAGCAAGAAAAGAAAGGAAACAGAAAGAAGAGGGGGAAACTGTGCATATTTAAGAATGATTTAAATACCATTTAAATATGGTATGTTAAATATTAACATATGGAATAACAGCGCTTTCTGGAGAAGTCCCATAGAATATGAAGTACAAAGCAAAGAGGGTGGTGTCTTTCAGAAGCAGCACCAGAACATGTTAGGGCCCAAATGCATGTGATGCAGGAGATCTGCAATCAAATGGGAGGGGAGCAATTTGGGTCAGCGCTGTGGTGCTGGGAGAGGCGGGCTGACCCTTTCCCCCTTCACCATTTCTTCAATGGAAATCTTCCTTATTCCCCCTGGCAAGGGGGGATAAGATGGGTACCTGTGCTGTATCTTTTTTTCACCCCTACATGGCCAGTAGTAGCTGGTGGGGGGGGGGGATTTCCATTGGAGAAATGATGGGGGGGCTTAGCGCTCCACCCCCAGAACAATAGGACTGATTGAAATTGCCTATACCCACCCGCGCTTCCTTTTAAGGCTAACGAAAGAGACTGAAGGATCTTCCACAGCATATGCAGTTTGGCCCTAACACTTACATGCAGAATTCAGCAGTGGGGAATGGAACCTTATCTTCCTTGCATGGGCATCAAGCTTCAGTGAAGTTTGCTGGAAATGGCTTGAAATATTTACAAACATTAATGAGGAATGTCTACTTTAAAACACCTCCACACAAAATTCTATACGTGGAATATAAATATTAATTAAATTATAAACATTATTCAATATCTAGGGGAATGAATTCTCTCCAGTGGAGTGCTGCTAAGAAACCACAAACAAATGCATCTCTTTAAACTAATAGAGATAATACTGTGTTGTTAAAAAGGATATTAACAAATCCAGAACCAATGTTCCTACATTCCGAAAAAATAGCTGGAAAAGTGCTATTACCACCACCAGCTGGTGCCACAGCATGTCTCACAAAACGATTTTCCCTTTTCACCCTCTTTCCTGTGAGATTGTGTGCTTAGATTCCAAAGCACCATAAGACTGGCTCATTACGCAAGAAACTCTGCTTTTACAATAGGCTTTAAGTTGTTCTTAAAACATTAAGTTGTTCTTAATTTTTACTGAGTTCCTATGAAAGATTTTCAATAACTGTTCTGAAAATCCCAACAATCCATTTAAAAATGTCTCAAGCAGTAGTTTTCTTATTCATTCCCTTTGAGAAGTGGTTTCACCAAAGAAAAGGCTGAATTAAACAAAGCAGTTGCTCACACTTTGGCAAGTAAGTTTTAACCAGCATCTTCCCCCACCCCACTATATTAGCTGCATATGTGAAGTTAAGTGCTTGGCTTGCTGGCCGTGTTTTCTTCATTTCTTGAGCAATACCTTTAGCACTTGTCCTGACTGGCGGAAATATCTATAGAGCAATTCGGATTAGAACTAGATGCAGGACTGTAGTTTGTTCTTCCTCAGCCTTCAGTATAAACTGATGAAAGTTGACTAGGACAACGATCAATGGCATTTATCTGAAGGAAACTTGAGTCCTCAGTCCCATTGCGCAATGAATCAAAGATACCTGTGGAGCCTGATGGAAGATCATAAACTGGCAAAAAAAATTGAAGACATCTGGGCATCAATCTCACTGATTTGGAAGAATTTTGGGATGTATTACATAGACGTCAGAGCTTAACTACATGTTACATGCAAACATGGGATTTCCTGGGCATATTTGGAGAAAGAATCCCCACATGTGTGTTCAGAGAGCAGAGGGAGAGAAGCAGGGCTATTCCATTAGCTTTCCTGAGAGACCAGCTGTCTCTGAGTTGTTGTAGTGTAGAGGCTCAGAAACAAGGCTAAGAGATGGAACTGCAAAGCAGGAGGGGGAGAATTTTGTTTCAGTTCATTTTTTATAAGAATTTACCAAAATGTGCACTTTTCTTCAAATCTGGGATGGTTAGAACTCGATATTTAAAATATTTGAATGTAGGAGAAACAGACAGATTTGTCAGGAACACAGGAAGCTGCCTTATACTGAGTCAGAGCATTGGTCCATCTAGCCCAGTATTGTCGACACTGACTGGCAGCCGCTCTCCAGGATTTCAGGCAAGATTCCCTCCTAGCCCTCCTTGGAGATGGTGGGGATTGAACCTGGGACCTTCTGCATGCAAAGCAGGTGCTCTGCCACTGAGCCATGGCCCCCACCCATCCAGTGTATAGCTCTTAAAAGTCTGGGTTTAAATTCTTGTGTGTTCAACCATGTCAGTGCTGAATTAGGGCGCGCCTGTTTTGTCTGACAGGCTCCTCATCTTTAACAGATATATGGCAGGCAGATGCAACATGGCCCTCTCTATGTACCTGTTCAACTGGGCCAGTGGAGATGGGTGAGAATTTCATTTCAATTCGCTGTTTATAAGAATTTACCCAAATTCACCAATTTATTCATATTTGAGACAGAAAGAACATCAGATTTAAAAAATTCAAATGCAGGAGAAAGCAAATCCCTAATTCAAATCTCACTTCTGCCATGAACTCACTAGGTAGCCTTAGACAACCCAGGCTCTCTCAGCCTCAGTCCCCTTTATGTAATATGAGGGGCAATAATACTGACTCACCTTAAACGTTAAGTGTTGTTGTTGTTGTTATTTATTTTTAAATAAATTTACAACTAGTCATGCAAGCTAATTCTTTAAACTTGGCAAGATTGTTAGTTCACTGAAGGCCACTTCATGGATTACCAAATTCTTACACAATCATTAAAAAAGGTAAAGGTGTCCCCAACCAGTCGTGTCCGACTCTAGGGTGCGGTGCTCATCCCCGTTTCTAAGCTGAAGAGCCAGCGCTGTCCGAAGACGCTTCCGTGGTCATGTGGCCGGCATGACTGAACACCGAGGTGTACGGAACACTGTTACCTTTCCCGCCGAGGCGGTACCTATTTATCTACTTGCAATTTCTTGCTTTCGAACTGCTAGGTTGGCAGAAGCTGGGACTGAAGACGGGAGCTCACTCCGTCACGCAGCACTCGGGTCTCGAACTGCTGACCTGCCGACCTTCCAGTCTGCAGTTCAGCGTCTTAACCACTAAGCCACCGCGGCCCCTCACACAATCATTACTTATGAGTAAAAACCACAACAATTGCTCTCAGTGCATGTACATGCAGTGATTTACATGTATGTTGCAAGTTACAATCTATACATGGAAATCAAGCAATATCCTCCCAGATGTGGTAATGTGTGAAGTGCCCTGAAATCTTCCCAATAAAAGTCTAAGGGCACAATCCTATGCATGTTTAGACAGAAAAAAGTCCTACAATTCCCAGGATGCCCAGCCATGGGTGGCTGGGGAATGCTGGGAGCTGTAGGACTTTTTTTCTGCCTAAAAATGCATATGATTGTGCCCTAAAGTGTCTCTGGTGACTAACAATTGGATGTGGGTTGATGCAGAACTCAGTGGACAGTATTCTGTAGCAGGACTGTTGTTATGAAATGAGTCTTCATTATGAAATGAGTCTCAAATGCGGGGGAAATCAACATACTATTTGCATACGACGTTCATTCCAGTAAGAACTCACAAAACCACTAACTCTAGTAAAAATTACCATGGAATGTGTCTTTAAATAACAAGAACATAATAGCTCTTTACCTGTAATACCAGAGTGAGCTGAAAATGCTCTGTGGAAAACATCAAAACCTGCCTGACCCATAGATGTGGGTACAAGACAGTCTTCAAAAGGAGGGACCATATTACAAGTTCCAACATGTTGTATATTTCTCTGATTGTCAGTGTAATGTGGGGAACAGAAAGTTTGCAGTTGCCCATAAACACCTGAAAAGAGAAAAAACACAAAACTATATCAACTATGTGCATAATTGGCTATTATTATTATTATTATTATCATCATCATCATCACCACCACCACCACCAGTTTCATTATAAACTTTGCTAAAACTTTACTGGAAAAAGCAATCTGTTCCCACTTACTTTAAATATGCTAAGTCCTAATTCAGGTGTCACCATAGCAATTAACTGTCATGACATTTTCATGAGAATTCTCCTTTTGAAAAATAATATTCACAAACCTGACCTTCTTTAACCTTCAGAAAGTTAATCTTTGGCTTGATTACCCTTTGCCTAATTACACAGATCCGCCCTTAATGGCCTCATGAAAAA
Source organism: Heloderma suspectum (assembly GCF_057233095.1). Taxonomy (NCBI): domain Eukaryota; kingdom Metazoa; phylum Chordata; class Lepidosauria; order Squamata; family Helodermatidae; genus Heloderma; species Heloderma suspectum. The sequence goes on from NC_139459.1 coordinate 104,602,071, forward strand.
AAATGAACACACACTACAAAGAAACTAAGGATAGTGACAGAAGCCGAAAACCATGGCTATACTGCCTAGTGCAGAGCATTTCCATTGCAACCCCAAATCTCTCAAATTTTCTGAATTCCAGCACCGATCTGTGAAATGGAGTAATGGTAATCAGTCATGTTCCATATCCTGGATCTTTAGCCAAGAAGGAATCAACTGAAGATTAGCCGTTGGTGACAGCAAAGAGGCTACTGCTTCCTTCCTTAAAAGTATACCTCTGATGAGGAGAGAGATCTAGAATGACTGTTAAAAATTGTTCTTAACTACATGAAGCAAAGTATTTAGTCCTCAGTATACTAGTTCTCAAAAAGGTTGAAAACATGATTATGTTTATAAACTTAAATGTATTTGAAGAGAAAAAAATTAGCATTTCAAAAATAATGATCAAATAGTGATGATTACAAATTTATAGTTTACATTCTTATTTGGGGGGGCGGAGGCAAGGGGAGTGTTTAATCCATGACTCATGTGTTTTTAACAGTGGGCAGTCTTGTGTAAATCAGTATTACCCCTAGAGCATTTGAGATTCAGAATAGAGTATTGTGAAAAGGCCGAAAAAGGGAATGAATGTGGAGCAATGTAAAAGAACATTTCCAGCCTGGCTTTTCCTGAGCTTTGCCAGCCGGCTTGAACTACCAGAGATGGAAATAGCTGTTTCTGGTAACTGCTGTGACTCATCTGTAAACTCTCACAGTGTAGCCACCGCTGCTTGGGAGTTGGGAGAGCAGTTATTTTTAAGAACACTTTTCAAGTTAGCACAAAGCACCATTGAGAGTAATGAGCTAAAATCCGTTTTGGAACGTTGTTGTTTTCTATTGTTTTACTACAGCCGCTTTTCTTCTTAAAATGTCAGCATGGAGGAGGAGGAAATCTGTTGCAAATAGCCGGCACAATTTGCAGGCCAGTTCGTTTAGGGAAAGAAGATAGCGAAAACATTACTACTGAACAGAGCTGTAGTGACCCGCCTCTGTGTTAGCTTAGTTGCTACTATTAGTTTAGGTAGTAGGCCTTCGCTAGTCTGCAGTGAATCTTGATGTAAATCGAAAAGCCCAGAGGCTATAGTGATGCAATGTGTGATGTGCAGTACCGTGTACTATACGAGTCTTTCCCCATTGTACTGAGGTAGCCTGGTTTGGAGGATCAAGCTGACAAGTACAAAGTCTCGACTGTATCAAGATTCCAAGATGTGACATTATTTAAGAAATTTTCTCATTTATGCAAAGGAATGGAGGTGTGGGGGAGGGAAAATGTACAGCCTAATCCTGCTGACCAGGAAACAGGGATTCAATAACTACTAAATCAACACAAATCTGTGACATTGTACGCTGCCGAAGTTCACAGTTTTTTTGTTTGTTACATTTATATCCCACCTTTTCTCCAAGGAGCCCAAGACAGCGTACGTGATCCTCCTCCCGCTCCATTTTATCCTCTCAACAACCCTGTGAGGTAGGTTAGGCTGAGAGACAGTGACTGGCCCAAAGTCACTCAGTGAGCTTCATGGCTGTCAGTGTGCCCCTGTTGCCCACTGACTTCTCCAATAGCCAGAATCAACACTCAGACAAAAGGGCTGCTTTCGAAGGCTTTAATTCCATTTATCCTAATGCGGCATACAGATGCTAATTGCTTGAGACTCAGAGGAACTACAAAGGAACAGCCATCTGGGGGTTTCTAAGGTTTAGGACGTCAGTTGATCTCTGTTTGGGAAAAATGCGGCAACTCTCTGAACTTAAGGGGTGGGAGGGGAAGATCTCCCCCTCTCCCATGATGCTTCTGGGCGCAGCTCTTGACGTCGAGCCCATCAGGCTGAGCGCCAAAGCTCGGCTCCTGCGATCTCCTGCTTGTGCCTGCATCTGCGCCTTGCGTCTAAAAGTTCACGGTGTCCCTCCCTTTCCACATCTGGTTCACTGTCGCTCCCAGGGACGTGAGCGGGGGGGCTCCCCCTCCAGCTGCACCTCTGAAGTCTGAGAGTGTTCCTCCCCCAGGAACTGCATCTCCTCCTCAGAATTAGAGCTGCTTTGGGACTCCGTGGGCTCAGTTACAACCCTGACAATGGCCAAGTGAGGTTTTGAACCCAGGTCTCCCAAGTTCCATTCCAATGCACTAACCATTACACCACACTGGCTCTCTCCATTGCATGAGTACACCACTATGGTGTGATGCTGTTAGGCCAGCATTACGATGTTAGCATCACCAGAAGTTGGCACAGCAGCATGAACTCTTATATGACATGCCTCTGGGCAGCAAAGGTTACTGCAGAGGAAGGGCAGGTAACATTCAGGGGTCAGGGGGCTGTATTACCCTCTCCAGAACCCAGCAAGGCCTGCACCCCTCCCCCCTACCGCCATATTTGCTACCAAAATTGCTGCTGAAATTGCTGTGGTGGCAGCAAAAGAATCAGCGATTTTGCCTGAAAGTAAAGTGCACCAGGTATGTGAGTCTTGTTTGGAAGCAGAATTGCACTCCTGGGAGGCTCCTGGGAGCATGATTCTGCTTCCAGACAAAATGCATGTTTCCCACGGGCCTTGTTTTGAAGCAAAATCACTGCTTTTTTTGCCAAAGCGCCAAATTTGGGGGGGGGGGCGGTGGGGGCCACAAAAAGTCCATAAGTTACATGTTGCCCTCTCCTGCTGTAGAGGCTCTCGATATCCTGGAAACACTCTGGCCATCCAAATGGCTGCATACATGCAACTAACATTTGACAGTTGCCTTCTATAATGTGATGGCAACAGAGAGACAGCATTTGCCCTACTTGCAAAACATAGATGCTATTGGAGCAACAAAAGCCAGTCTGTGTGCTGTTGGGCCAAAGAAGTTCTATCGGAGAAGAATGCCCGCTGGCTGACTGTCTGAAGGACAATGAACATGAAAGCCAACCAACCCGATATTAGAGTACAAGAGCATTTCAAACTGGATTCTGGAACTGGCAATTAGGTTAGCTTAATTTCCATCCACATCCTTGTTAAATTGTAAATGTAGTAAAACCAAAGGTACAACAATAATAAAAAGCAGCGTTTGGGGGTTGGACTCCATGGTCTTGTAGGCCCCTTCCAACCCTACTATTCTATGATTCTATGATTATAAGTTATCTACATAAAAATGAAGTCAAACTCTATGATTTCATCACACACAAAGGTTCTATAGACTGGACATTCTGAGGAACGATGCATCCAAAGTCTAACCTTAGAAGACGAGAAAGAGAAAGTTAAGTGAATGGCAGTGGGGAAGAGGCAGAATGCAGCAAAGTACAGCAAGATAAACATTCAATAAGGTAAGACCCTGAGTTGAGGCCCACCGCTCTGTTGTTTTGTGGCAATCACCTGGGGACGACATAATTTCTGCCTTTTTTTGTAGGCAGTAACCCTCCAGTCCTTGGGTTAAAATTTCTCTGCAAAATTTTCTGCAGTGTTTTTTTCTGCTAAGACAATTCTAACATCCCAACCATTTGTAGTGAATATTGAGACTGTGGCACTCACTCCCAGAAGGTTTGATGCAACCAGTCTAAGACAGTGAATGTTTTGCTTTATTGTACTTCCCCTATTTAATGAACCAGCATCATTACTGGTAAGCCAGATGTTCCCAATCCCCCCCCAGCACCTTTAAATAATCACCACCTATCCCTGTTTAGATTTATTTGATACCATTAATTACTCACCCACTTTACAAGGCAAATCCCAGCTGCAAACATAAGAATTGTAAAACACAGGGTGTCACAAGTACTATAGGGCATAGAGTGTCAATAGAAGCATTTATTCAAACGTATATGTGAGAAAAAGTGCTTCTTTTCTTTTCAAGTGTGTTTACAAATGCTGCAGCCAAAGAGCAATAATTTTCAGATACAAAACAAGTATAAATGTATTCTCTTTTTTCTCTCATACACATACACAGCACATACATAGGACGGAGAGAGGGAGAAAGAAAGAGAAGTGTATGTAATTTGATTGGAGAACATGCATAAACACTGGTAATTGCGCACATTCACATAAAAACATGACAAATGTGCACAAATAGCCTTGTAAACAGGAAATGTTATAGATTACCTAGCCAGAAGCTCCAAGTGATGTGGAAGAATATATACCAGCCGGCAGCAGAAAGAGTATATTTCATAAACAGGGCCAATTCATGTTCTCTCCACTTACACCAGTGGACGTGTATGAAATCACTTAGATGAACTTGTATTCTTCATAATTACTTGGAAATTTTATTTATTTATTTAAAACATTTGTATCCTGCCCTATATCATTAAGATCTCAGGGCAGTGTACAGATAAAATCAATTTAAACAGTGTAAAACAATAAATAGCTAAACATATATTAAGGGTGCAATCCTATGCATGTTTAGACAGAAAAAAGTCCCACAACTTCCAGCATGCCCCAGCTGGCTGGGGCATGCTGGGAGTTGTGGGACTTTTTTTCATCTAAATAAGCATAGGATTGCTCCTTAAATCATTAAGCTAGCTAATACCAATTTAAAATCTAAAACAATAAAACAGTTAACACAGCGTGCAAACTCAGGGAATCCATGGCTTTGGTAAAAAGCCATGTTTTAACTTGACACCGAAATGAAATGAGTGTCTGCGTGGATCAGGCCTCACAGGGAGGGCATTCCACAACCAGGGTGCCACAGCAGAAAAAGCTCTCTCCCAAGTCCCACCATAGCGTATGTCCCACAGTGGTAGGATGCAGAGGAGGGCTCCTGCAACAGATCTCAGTCCTCGGGCAGGCATATATAGGGGGAGGCGCTTCCTCAAATATCGAGGTCCCAAGCCGCTTGATTAAGCAATATACAAAATTCTTTATTTTTCCTGGACATTCATGTATATCCTGCATGCCTGCATTTGAGTGTACAGCATCAGTGTTCTAATCATCAGTGTTACACACTAACTCTACCCTATATATAATATAATACAAGATCTAGCTAGGCTCCGATAGAATTAAACCTGTACAAAAGTTACAATTTAATCTTGAAAGATGCTGTCTGTGGGAAGAACTAACTGTGTGGCAGGTATTTGGCCCTGGAAAATGTCGATCACTTTTCTTATCTTGGCAGCCATCTCTCCACAAAAGCTGACATAGATGCTGAAATTCAGCATCGCCTGAGCTCTGCGAGTGTAGCATTGTCCCAAATGAAGCGTAGAGTGTTTGAGGATCGGGACATTCGCAGGGAGTCCAAAATGTTTGTTTACAAAGCCGTTGTACTACCAACCTTACTGTACGCCTGTGAAACATGGACCACCTATAAACGCCACTCCCAACTTCTCAAAAAATTCCACCAATGCTGCCTCCGAAAAATTCTGCAAATTACTTGGGAAGACAGACGGACTAATGTGAGCGTACTGGAAGAAGCAAAGACCACCAGTGTTGAAACAATGATTCTCCAACATCAACTTTGCTGGACCAGCCATGTTGTTTGAATGCCTGATCATCGTCTTCCAAAGCAGCTAGTTTAGTCCCAAGTTATGAATGGAAAACGGAATATTGGTGGACAGCAAAAGACATTTTAAGATGTTCTCAAAGCTAATCTAAAAAAATATAACATAAGCATTGAGAACTGAGAAGCTCTAACCCATGAGCGTTCCAACTGTAGGTCAGCCTGTATTAAAGGCGCTATGGACTTTGAAGAAGCACGAATACAGGGCAAAAGGGAGAAACGAGCTCAGCGGAAGGCACGTCAAGCAAATCCTCATCGTGATCGCCTTCCACCTGGAAACCTATGTCCTCACTGTGGGAGGCTGTGTGGATCCAGAATTGGCATTCACAGCCACCTACAGACCCAATGCTAAGACTCTGCCCTTGGAAGACAATCTTACTCGGTCACGAGTGATCGCCATAATGATGATGATGTCAGCAGAACATAAACAATAGCAAAGCTCAATAGCAAACAAATAGCAAATTTGGGTGCATGACCAAGTCATGTTCAAAATTATTTTAGATAATTCTTTTTGTTTCCTTAAATCTTTGACTAAACTAACTTTGTTGTTCAGTCGTTAAGTCGTGTCTGACTCTTCGTGACCCCATGGACCATAGTACGCCAGGCCTTACTGTCCTCCGCTCTCTCCCGGAGTGTGCTCAAGTTCATATTCATTGCATCAGTGATGCTATCTAGCCATCTCATCCTCTGCTGTCTCCTTCTCCTTTTGCCTTCAATCTTTCCCAGCATCAGGGTCTTTTCCAGTTAGGGATGTTGGAGAATTCCACCACGGATTCCAGGGAGGCCGAATTCCAATGAATTCGGCCCCCCAGAATCCTTGGCAGAATGAAGCAACCCCCCCTGCCACCCCACGAAATGGGCCTGGAACGGAGCCTACCTGGTGTTGGCCGTCCGGTAGGGATGTCAGAGAATTCCGCCATGGATCTCGGTGAGGCTGAATGCCAGTGCATTCGGCCCCCTGAAATCTGTGGCGCAACGAAGCCCCTCTGCCCCCCCCCCGTGAAATGGGCCTGGAACGGAGCACTGACCTGCTGCCGTCCACCCTGACTTGTGAATGGCGGCCGCATTCGCTTCTTCCATATAGCTGTGATAGGCTACATAAATACTTACGTAGCCTATCACAACTAACACAGGGACGCCATTTGCGTAGGGATGTCAGAGAATTCTGGCACGGATCTCGGGGAGGCCGAATACCAGTGCATTCGGCCCCCCAAAATCGGTGGCAGAACGGCCTGCCTCCCCACCCCCCTTGGGACAAGACTTACCTGGGGCAGATCTTCCGGGCAGCAGCGGCGGCTCCGCGGCGGCCAGTCTCCCGACTGGCTGCCGCCACCACCATTTCCAGTTAAAAAAAAAAAAAGACATGATAGGCTACGTAAAGATTTAGATAGCCTATCACGGCTAGGTTTTTTTAAAAAAAAACGTGATAGGCTACGTAAATGTTTACGTAGCCTATCACATCTGACTTAAAAAAAAAAACACAACCTGCGCGTACGCAAATGGCGGCGGCTATGGCCGCCGCCATTTGCGTTCCTTATTTTGGCATGTCTTAGTCTACGTCAAGATTTACATAGACTAAGATGGTGAGAATAAGGGGAATGCAAATAGCGTAGCGTCCGTATGCGCGTTGTTTTTTTTTTTAAGTCAGACGTGATAGGCTACGTAAACATTTACGTAGCCTATCACGGCTGACTGCAGGGACGCAAACGGCAGCAGCTACGGCCGCCGCCATTTGCGTTCACTGTGTTTTTTGTGTTTTTTTGCCATGATAGGCTACATAAATATTTACATAGCCTATCACGGCACAATACAGGGATGCACATGGCGGCGGCTACGGCCGCCGCCATGTGCGTCCCTGCAGGCTGCCCAACGGCCGGATGTCCAGCTGTGGGCGGGCCTAGCCGGTGGCTCTGTGGAATATCTGCGGAGTAGAGCCAGCTGGAGAGAATTTCAGGGGGAGGGACGGAGCGCCTCCCCCCCCACCGTGAATGTCACCCTTAGAAAAGGTAAGTGACTTTCGTACATCCCTACCGTCCAGTGCTCCACGAATGGTGGCTGTGTCTGCGGCCGCCATTCAGCTTCCTTTCATTGGCCGTGATAGGGTACGTAAGTATTTACGTACCCTGTCACGGCTAACAAAGGGACGCCATTTGTGTCCCTGCAGAGGCCATGATAGGCTACGTAAATACGTACGTAGATTATCACAGCAAAAGGCAGGAACGCAAATGGCGTAGCGGCTGCCGTTTGCATTACAGCTCAGCGAAGGGACGCAAATGGCGGCCCCTACGCCGGCCACCATTTGCAGCCGCAGACCTGCCGCAGCCAGTTGCCCGGCTTTGGATGCACCCAGCTGGCAGCTCCGTGGAGTCGCCGCGGAGTGGAGCTGGCCAGGGAGCATTTCGGGGGGAGGGACAGAGCGCCTCCCCCCCCCACCGCGGATGCCACTTACGAAACAGGTAAGTGGTTTCGTACATCCCTATTTCCAGTGAGTTTTCTCTTCGCATTAGGTGACAAAAATATTTGAGCTTCAGCTTCAGTATCTGTCCTTCCAATGAGCACTCAGGGTTGATTTCCTTTAGGATGGACTGATTTGACCTCCTTGCAGTCCAGGGGACTCGTAAGAGTCTTCTCCAGCACCACAGTTCGAAGGCATCAATTCTTCGGCGCTCAGCCTTCCTTATAGTCCAGCTCTCACAGCCATACATTACTACTGCGACAACCATAGCTTTGATTAGACGGACCTTTGTCAGCATGGTGATGTCTCTGCTTCTTACTATGCTGTCTAGGTTTGCCATAGCTTTCCTCCTAAGGAGCAAGCGTCTTTTAATTTCAAGGCTACAGTCACCGTCTGCGGTGATCTTGGAGCCCAAGAAAGTAAAATTTGTCACTGCTTCCATTTCTTCCCCTTCTATATGCCAGGAAGTGATGGGGCCAGATGCCATGATCTTAGTTTTTTTAATGTTGAGTTTCAAACCAGCTTTTGCACTCTCCACTTTCACCCTCAACAAGAGGCTCTTTAGATCCTCTTCGCTTTCTGCTGTTAGGGTGGCATCGTCTGCATATCTGAGGTTGTTGATAATTCTCCCAGCAATCTTAATTCCGACCTGTGATTCATCCAACCCGGCGTTTCTCATGATGTACTCTGCATATAAGTTAAATAAGCAGGGTGACAATATGCAGCCTTGTCGTACTCCTTTCCCAATTTTGAACCAATTGGTTGTTCCATGTCTGGTTCTTACTGTTGCTTCTTAACCCTCGTACAGGTTTCTCAGGAGGCAGGTAAGGTGGTCTGGTACTCCCATCTCTTTAAGAATTTGCCAGAGTTTGTTGTGATCCACACAATCAAAGGCTTTAGCGTAGTCAATGAAGCAGAAATAGACATTTTTCTGGAATTCTCTTGCTTTCTCCATGATCCAGCGAATGTTGGCGATTTGACCTCTAGTTCCTCTGCCTCTTCGAAACCCAGCTTGTACTTCCGGTAGTTCTCAGTGCACATACTGCTGAAGCCTAGGTTGTAGGATTTTGAGCATAACCTTGCTGGCATGTGAAATGAGCACAATTGTATGGTAGTTTGAACACTCTTTGGCATTGCCCTTCTTTGGAATTGGAATGTAAACTGACCTTTTCCAGTCTTGTAGCCACTGTTGAGTGTTTCAAATTTGTTGGCATATTGAGTGCAGCACTTTAACAGCATCATCTTTTAGGATTTTAAATAGCTCAGCTGGAATACTGTCATTTCTGCTAGCTTTGTTGTTAGTAATGCTTCCTAAGGCCCACTTGACTTCACTCTCTAGGATGTCCAGCTCAAGTTCAGTGACCGCACTATCATGGCTATCCGGGACATTCAGATCTTCTGTGTATTCTTTCCACCTCTTCTTAATCTCATCTGCTTCTGTCCCTGCCTTCTTTGTCCTTTATCATGCCCGTCTTTGCACAAAACGTTCCCTCGATATCTCCGATTTTCTTGAAAAGATCTCTAGTCTTTCCCATTCTATTGTTTTCCTCGATTTCTTTGCATTGTTCATTTAAGAAGGCCTTCTTGTCTCTCCATGCTATTCTCTGGAACTCTGCATTCAGTTGTATATATCTTCCCCTTTCTCCCTTGCTTTTCGCTTCCCTTCTTTCCTCAGCTACTTGTATAGCCTCATCAGACAGCCACTTTGCTTTCTTGCATTTCTTTTTCTTTGGGATGGATTTAGTTGCTGCCTCCTGAACAATGTTACGGACCTCCGTCCATAGTTCCTCAGGCACTCTGTCTATCAGGTCTTAAATCTATTCCTCACCTCCACTGTATATTCATAAGGGATATGATTTAGGTCATACCTGAATGGTTTAGTGGTTTTCCCTACATTCTTCAACTGCTACTGGGAAAACCATAGCTTTGATTATATGAATCTTTGTCGGCAAGGTGCTCCCAAGGATCAAGCGTCTTTTAATTCATGGCTACAGTCACCGTCTGCGGTTGGAGCCCAAGAAAATAAAATCTGTCACTGCTTCCATTTCTTCCATAGCTGTTTTCAATCATAAGTGTTTGAATAAAAATTATTCCCCAACCTGATGTCCTCCAGATGTGTTGAACTACAAATCCCATCACCCTCAATCAGCACAAGTGTGGGTTGTACTGGCTGGGGTTGATAAGAGTTGTAGTCCAACACATCTGGGGGCGCCAGGTTAGGACAGGTTGGTGTAGAAGATTTTTCATGGCAATTGTGTATAGCCACCTATATATATATATATATACCCTTATCTTGCACACGTTAACCCTAGGTGGATGATAATCTGCGCACTTAAATGGATGCTGTCTGTGATGCTCCTCTCCTTGTTCTAGCTGCCAGGGTTGTGCTCACATCACAAAGCCTTCTTAAAAGCAGCAATCAATTCCTATTCACTGTACTGGGAAGAATTGGGGGGGGGGGACTGGATTTAGTTCCTCCTCCTCCTCCTCCCTCTCTGGCTCTCTCTCTCATACACACATTCCCTGTTCCTTACCCTGATCAGCACAACAATTGCTCTTTGAAAAAAGCATAGATGTACATTCTTCCTTCAACCTCCCTACTGATTTATAGAATTATACATGATAAATAACTTATTTTACCTAATACTGCTTTTATTTGCCCCACTGTTTTATTGTAAAGCTGGTGAGGGCTTGCCTTAAAAGGTGGGGGCATATATGTATTTATAAACAAATAAATAATCTGAAAAACGTATGAAGATGAGATATGTCAGGGAACTCACATCAGGGAACCCATGGCCAATGGTGTCCCCTGCTGCATGTCTACCAGAGAGCTGACCCAAAGCTGCTTTTCACTTTCATTTTTGCTACGATCGATTGATTGATTTCATTTTGATACTGCCCAATAGCTGAAACTCTCTCTCGTTGGTTCAGAAAAATACACACCATAATACAAGATAATACAAGAGAATATAAAATCTCTAACCTACAAAATTTAAAACAATTTGAATGGCTAAAACAGTTACAATAACATACTGGACCTGATAAAAATAACCGACATAAATGCTCCATCACATGCCATCAAATCCTTGGGAGTAGAGAACAGTCTTAACCTGCCACCAAAAAGATGACAGTGTTGGCGCCAGGCATACCTCAATGCAGGAGCATTCCATAATTGAGGGGCCACCACTGAAAGGCCCTCTCCCTTGTTGCCACCGTCCGAGTTTCCCTCGGAGGAGGCACTCAGAGGAAGACCTCTGATGTTGAGCGTATTGTTTAAAAGCATCTACTTTTTCTGGTGTGCCTTCAACTGCCCCTTGAAATGTTGTTAAATACCCCTTGAAATCCTGGATGCTAAGAAGGAAGTGTGCAAACACCAAACTGGTTTCTTAAGACCAAACTGCATGTTAATTTAAAGGTGAAGCTAGCAAATATGTCTTTTTTTTCCTTACACAAAAGTAAGTGTGAGGGACCCAACCTGGAGTGGTACCCCAGCATGTGGTGGGTAGTGGGCTTTAACCCTCTGCCCCCTTCTGCAGTCCCAATCTGGAACGCTTCTTCCAAATGGATCATTTTTTGAAAATGCAAATTGCAGTTGCGGGGTGCCCAATCCAGACAAGAAACGCAGCAGGAGGCAAGGGTTTAAGCAACCCACCCCACCAGGCTTAGGTTCCCTGTGCTTATGTTTGAAAAGGAAAACGAAAATCCCACCTGCCCTCACACTAGGGTCCCAATCCAAATTGGGTCCCCACACTTACATTCAGGGGCTTTTGCACAGCTGTGTCTAAGCTGCAATTGGTGTCCAGAATATTGACAGAAAGCAGAGAAACTCTTTCAATGATTGTACAATTTGCTTAGGTGTTTTGACTAAAGGTTCTCCCTCATCGTTCAAGTTCATTTTGACATGAAAATCAAAGCCCACAAAAATTAGGGTTAGTTCTCATGTGTGCTTTTTCCCTCATGTTTCACAGTGTTTGGAGAAATCATGTAACTCCTTCACATTGCATAAGAACAGGCAGCAAAGTATCAGTGAATACGTAGCAAGTGTGAATTAGCCATGAAAGAATAATTGAAGTCTTGTTTCCTTAACAGAACAGTAAAGGTCCCCACCTTAACTGTTTTGACTGAAGAAGACACATTTCCCTCCAAATTCCTTCCACTGCAGAAACTTTCTGACTTGACTTCTTTCAAACAGATGGAATTATTTTTCTGACTCAGCAGTGAAGTACAATAAAATAATCAAGGTTGCTTATTTGAGAGATATTGACCATTATTTTTTCAGCAGTTTGTTATTATTGTTATTTTAAACAAAGGTTGTTGAAAGTAAAGCAAATAACCCTCACAAGGCCTCTCAAACTAATGCCAAAACAGTACAACCCTATACATATTTACTCAGAGGAAAATCCTACAGTGTTCAATGCGGTGTAATATTCTAGTAATATTCCAGCCTAAGGAAGGTGGGTGCATTAAGCTTACTTTGAAGAAATAAGGCGCAAGAAAATATTCTCAAGGCAACTAAAAATATTTCTAGAAATTAGAACTCAGATTATCATATGGCATTAATCTGAGCAATTGGTTTCAATATCTTATTTCATATGAGTGGTTTCACAGCTGACAAAACAACTCTGCAGTGACAATACAACACATTCCTATACAGTGCAACACAAATGTTGTTGTTGTTTATTTGGTCAGTCGCTTCCGACTCTTCATGACTTCATGGACCAGCCCATGCCAGAGCTTCCTGTGGGCCGTCGCCACCCCCAGCTCCCCCAAGGTCGAGTCCGTCACCTCCAGAATATCATCCATCCATCTTGCCCTTGGTCGGCCCCTCTTCCTTTTGCCTTCCACTTTCCCTAGCATCAGCATCTTCTCCAGGGTATCCTGTCTTCTCATGATGTGGCCAAAGTACTTCAGTTTTGCCTTTAATATCATTCCCTCAAGTGAGCAGTCTGGCTTTATTTCCTGGAGTATGGACTGGTTTGATCTTCTTGCAGTCCAAGGCACTCTCAGAATTATCCTCCAGCACCACAGTTCAAAAGCATCTATCTTCCTTCGCTCAGCCTTCCTTATGGACCAGCTCTCGCAGCCATAGGTTACTACGGGGAATACCATTGCTTTAACTATGCGGACCTTTGTTGTCAGTGTGTTGTCTCTGCTCTTAACTATTTTATCAAGATTTGTCATTGCTGACCTCCCAAGAAGTAAACGTCGTCTGATTTCCTGGCTGCAGTCAGCGTCTGCAGTAATCTTTGCTGTCTGTCACTGCCTCCACGTTTTCTCCCTCTATTTGCCAGTTATCAATCAAGCTGGTTGCCATAATCTTGGTTTTTTGGAGGTTTAACTGCAACCCAGCTTTTGCACTTTCTTCTTTCACCTTCGTCATGAGATTCCTCAGCTCCTCCTTGCTTTCAGCCATCAAAGTGGTATCATCTGCATATCTGAGATTGTTAATGTTTCTTCCAGCGATTTTAACTCCAGCCTTGGCTTTATTAAGCCCAGCACGTCGCATGATGTGTTCTGCGTACAGGTTGAATAGGTGGGGTCAGAGTATACAACCCTGCCGTACTCCTTTGCCAATCTTAAACCAGTCCACTGTTCCGTGGTTTGTTCTTACCGTTGCTACTTGGTCATTATACAGATTCCTCAGGAGGCAGACAAGATGACTTGGTATCCCCATATCACCAAGAACTTGCCACAATTTGTTATGATCCACACAGTCAAAGGCTTTAGAATAGTCAATAAAACAGAAATAGATGTTTTTCTGAAACTCCCTGGCTTTCTCCATTATCCAGCGGATATTGGTAATTTGGTCTCTAGTTCCTCTGCCTTTTCTAAACCCAGCTTGTACATCTGGCAATTCTCGTTCCATGAACTGCTGGAGTCTACCTTGCAAGATCTTGAGCATTACCTTACTGGCATGTGAAATAAGTGCCACTGTTTGATAGTCTGAACATTCTTTGGTGCTTCCCTTTTTTGGTATGGGGATATAAGTTGATTTTTTCCAATCTGTTGGCCATTCTTATGTTTTCCAAATTTGCTGGCATATGGCATGCATCACCTTGACAGCATCATCTTGCAAGATTTTAAACAGTTCAGCTGGGATACCGTCGTTAGGGATGGCGGAGAATTTCTCCCCGAAACTTCGGGGGGCTGAGCGCCAACATGTTCAGCCCCCCGAACAAGTTTTGGGGAGAAATTCTCCGCCCCCCTCCCGCCCCCCGCACCCCCCCGGGATGGGACTTACCTTTGCCGAATGTCCCTCCCGGCAGCGGGTCCGGCCGGCGGTTCGGCGGGTGTTCGTGTGGGGCGGGAGCGGCAGCCGGTCTTTCGACCGGCTGCCGCCGCCGCCATTCCAATAAAAGAAAAAAAAAAAACGCCCCCGTGATAGGCTACGTGACGATTAACGTAGCCTATCATGGCTAGATTTGCAAAGTCAGCCGTGATAGGCTACGTAAATCGTCACGTAGCCTATCACGGGTGACTTTAAAAAAAAAAAAAAAAAGCGCGTAAGGATAATGGCGGCCCCCATAGGGAGCCGCCATTCCTGTTCCTTATTTGGTCGCTGTAGTCTACGTAAATGTTTACGTAGACTACGGCGAAAATAAGGGCAACGCAAATAGCGTTGCCCTTATTTTCGCCGTAGTCTACGTAAACATTTACGTAGACTACAGCGACCAAATAAGGAATGCGAATGGCGGCTCCCTATGGGGGCCGCCATTAGCGTACGCACTTTTTTTCTTTTTTTTTTAAGTCACCCGTGATAGGTTACGTGACGACTAACGTAGCCTATCACGGCTGACTTTGCAGATCTAGCCGTGATAGGCTACGTTAATCGTCACGTAGCCTATCACGGGGGCGTTTTTTGTTTTTTTTTAAACTTTGGAGTTCGCGGCCGGGCGAGGCGGGAAGCCTCCTCCCCGGCCTGAATTTCGGCCAGGCGAGGCGGGAAGCCTCCCCCCCTGGCCTGAACTTCGTGGGTGGAGCAGCGAAGCGCCTCCCCCCCACCGCAAACAAGCTTCGATGACAGGTAAGTGACTTTCGTCCACCCCTAACCGTCATCTCCTGCTGCCTTGTTATTAGCAATGCTTCTTAAGGCCCATTCAACCTCACTCTTCAGGATGTCTGGCTCTAGCTCACTGACCACACCGTCAAATCTATCCCCGGTATTATTGTCCTTCCTATACAGATCTTCTGTATATTCTTGCCACCTTTTCTTGATCTCTTCTGCTTCTGTTAGGTCCTTGCCATCTTTGTTTTGGATCATACCCATTTTTGCCTGGAATTTACCTCCGATGTTTCTAATTTTCTGGAAGAGGTCTCTTGTCCTTCCTATTCTATTATCTTCTTCCGCTTCCGCGCATTGCTTGTTTAAAAATAATTCCTTATCTCTTCTGGCTAACCTCTGGAATTTTGCATTTAATTGGGCATATCTCCCCCTATCACTGTTGCCTTTTGCTTTCCTTCTTTCTTGGGTTGCTTCCAGTGTCTCAGCAGACAGCCATCTTGTCTTCTTGATTTTCTTTTTCTTTGGGATGTTTTTTGTTGCCGCCTCCTGAACAATGTTATGAACTTCTGTCCATAGTTCTTCCGGGACCCTATCTACTAAATCTAGTCCCTTAAATCTATTCTTCACCTCCACTGCATATTCATGAGGAATATCAGTGAGCTCATATCTAACTGATCTGTGGGTCTTCCCTATTCTCTTTAGTCTGATTCTAAATTGTGCAATAAGAAGTTCGTGATCTAAACTACAATCAGCTCTAGGTCTTGTTTTTACCAACTGCATAGATGTCCACCACCTTTGGCTACAAAGGATGTAGTCACTCTGATTTCGGTGTCAACCATCTGGTGAAGTCCATGTATAAAGTCGTCTCTTAGGTTGTTGGAAGAGAGTGTTTGTTATGCACAGTGAGTTGTCTTGGCAAAATTCTATCAGCCTATGTCCTGCTTCATTTTGTTCTCCCAGGCCATGCTTGCCTGTAATTCCAGGTGTCGTTTGACTACCCACCTTAGCATTCCAGTCTCCTGTAATGAAAATAACATCTTTGTTTGGCGTACTATCCAGTAGGTGCTGCAGATCCTCATAGAACTGATCTATTTCTGCTTCTTCAGCATCTGTGGTTGGGGCATATATCTGGATCACTGTGATGTTAAATGGCTTACCCTGAATTCGAATTGAGATCATTCTGTCATTTTTTGGATTGTATCCAAGCACTGCTTTAGCCACTTTATTATTAATTATGAAGGCTACTCCATTTCTTCTGTGGTCCTCTTGTCCACAGTAGTAGATCTGGTGGTCATTTGATGTGAAGTGGCCCATTCCAGTCCATTTCAGTTCAATGACACCTGAAATGTCTATATTTAATCTTGAGAGCTCCCCAATAACCACATCCAATTTTCCCTGGCTCATAGATCTTACATTCCAGGTTCCTATGGTGTGTTGATCTTTAGAACATCGGATTCGTCGTTCACCACCAGCACCATCGGCTGCTAGTCGTCCTTTCGGCTTTGAGCTAGCTGCGTCATCACATCTGGAGCTAGTTGAACTTATCCTCTGTTCCTCCCCAGTAGCATTTTGACCATCTTCTGACCTGGGGGTCCCATCTTCCGATGGTATACTGACATATCTCTGATTGTACTGATCCATTTAGTTTTCATGGCAAGAATACTGGGATGGGTTGCCGTTTCCTTCCTGAGGGATCGTATTTAGTCTGACCTCTCTGCCGTGACCTTCCCGTCTTGGGTGTCCTTTGCTGAAGGCAACACAAATGCTTTCCTGGATTTGTCAAGGAAGAAGTTGTCCATCCTTGGTTTAAGGTGCAATCCTATGCATGTTGAGACAGAACAAAAGTCCTACGTGCCCCAGCATTCCCCAGCCAGCATAGCTGGGAGTTGTAGGACTTTTGTTCTGTCTAAACATGCATAGGATTGCACCTTTAAGCTGATTATTTGTTAGTTGTCAGGGATGATTGGGTGAGAATTCCCTCAATGATTAGGGAGACGCTTCCTGAATA
The DNA here is from genome assembly GCF_057233095.1 of Heloderma suspectum. NCBI lineage: Eukaryota > Metazoa > Chordata > Lepidosauria > Squamata > Helodermatidae > Heloderma > Heloderma suspectum. The sequence continues at coordinate 104,619,003 of NC_139459.1, forward strand.
GGCAATCTACCTGCAGGATAGGGTTTGAAAGCAGGAGAGAGAAAAAGCAACAGTTTGGTGATTTGAATTGGGGGGAGAGATGGAAGTTAGTTAACAATGGGATGCTTCTAGGTAGTGGCTGGGGGCAGGGAAGGCTGCAACTGTTCCTCTTTTATGCAGGATCAGTGGTTGTAATGTTAGAATAGCGATGGCAGGGGTTCACACCCCAAAAGGGTGCAAGCTAAGGGTTACTTTGTTTTTAGAGTTTTAAAGCAGTTCATAAGAGCAATAACAAGGGTCAGAAAGCCTGGTGTGAAAACAGGGGTCATAAGAAGCTGGGAATGTTGCCTAGCAGCCAGGTGGAATCAAATAAGTTTCTTTTAGCCTGGTTTTCTCATGTATAGACGAGCAAAATCACTACATTTTGTAGTAGTGGTGGTTTCATTCTGTCAGAAGCCTGGCCTGATTGGCTCTGCTGTTTTATACTTCTGGCTACTTTGCCAGAGGACTATTTATGACTCAGTAAAGTTTGCTAAGCCCTTTAATTTCTCGATTCAGTCTGCTTTGTACAGCTCCTTCTGCTAACAGGTTGTTCTATTTGTTTTACAGGTTTGCTTTCTTCCTACGTTTTCCTTATATATTGGTAAATAAATGTTATAAAAACACCATATATCTCCAATGTTCTCTTGTCACATAGAAACAGTGTCTATAAAGAGGTCAACCCTGGAAATTTCTACTCCTTGGGGAAACCCAGGCCATGTTTCCATGACAATGGAAGGAGAAGCTAATGGAGAAGTACCGGATTTTTAAAAAAGGAACGGCTTTGCTGTGAGCAGGGCTCCATTAGCAGATTCTCAGGACCAGTAAAAATCGCTTCACAAAACATACTTCCTGGTGGGGGTTGGAGTGAACATCATCTAACTGGCAGGGGCTGCTCAACCAATAAGGGAAGCTTCCCCCCTCTCCCCACCCTCTTTCTCCATTCCCCTGAAAGTCCAGATGCACCTGCATTTCAGGAACAAGCCTCATTGAGCACAATGAGTGTTACTTCCAAGTAGACACGCATATGCTTGTGCTGAGAAGGTGGGGAGAACACAAAGATGGAAACCAGCCCCCATTTTAACCCGCAGGACCTCATTGACCACAATGGGAGTTACTTCTGAGGAGACACTACTGGGTTTGTTGAGGGAAAGAAACGGAACCCAGCCCCTATTTTAATGTACAGGCTCTGTCAGGGTGGAAACTGAGCCAATAGAACCCCAGAGCAGTTCTGATTCTGAGGAGGATAAGCAATCCGTGGGAGAGGAGCCAGCTCATACCTCACAGGCACAGCAGCTCGCAGAGATTCCTCCTGCCGGCATTCCTGAGATAGATAGTGACCCTGGCAGTGAGCAAGTGTGGGAGGGGGGCTTGCTGGACGCTCAACGCAGACGCAGGGAGCGACGAGCGATGGAGGGCGCTGAAAGGAGGGATAGTGCCCATTTGGCACGCAAGCAGTGGCCGTGTCCCGTGGACCCAAGGGAAAGAGGGAGGATCTCTCCCTAGCCCTTAAGTTCAGGGTCTTCAAGTGATTCTCCTTCAAACAGGGATCAACTGCCTACCCGGAGCATAGGCTACTCTGCTGTTTGTTGCTTAGTTGCTGGTGATTAGCATCTGAAAGAGTCATTAAGTTGTGAAAGGATTAAAGCCTTGAAAATAATTATTTTGTCTGTGTTTTGAATTGGCTATTGGAGTGTACTGAAAGAGGCCGCTAGGGCGCTCCTGACAGGCTCTCTATAAAGAAGCTGTGAAGTAGTTACTTCCTAAGGCCCAATCGAAGCCCCAAGATCGTGCTTAATTGCATTTAAGGAATTGGGCTTTAAAATGTGCCATGTCAATTGACGGGATTCTCTGTAATTTCTGTGGTCATTCAGAGGGCAAGCCTCATTCAGCACAATGGGAGGAAACACTCCTTGACTGGGGTCAGGGTGAAAGGCACACACCTGGGCAGGGCTAGCATACCCAGCACACAGCAACTATAGTGGGGAGAACCCGACTTAAGGAAAAAAATTGGACTTTAAGCGATCTCAGGAAATCCAGTTTTTCCCTGATAAGCTCCAGGGCAGTTGCTAGATGGCCACAACATCATGTATCCCTAACGACCTCCACACACAGCCGGCTGGTAGAAACACCCCCACCCACCCCACCCCATGAATCACTCTTTCTGTAACAGCAGGTTCCTTTGCTGTGAATTCATTTTGCCCAAAATAAGAAATGGGCTGTGTAACTCCCTAGACATGAATAAGTGCAACAAGGGAAGAGTGGATCGTATCAACTTAGCTGCAGCAACATCTTATGTGAAGCAAATGGGTAAGTTTGGCCTGTTACACTGCTTGTCAGTTGTAATTATATTATTTATATAAAATTATTTTTAGGCCACCTTTAAGAGTGGAATCCTGCCAAAGGTAAGCTTGTGCTGAATTTTCACCCAAGCTCATTTTCACTAAGGGTAAAAAGGGTTGGGGCTTGCAGAGTGAAAAGTTTTGCCAAAAACTCCTTGTGCACCTGGTTGACATAGAGCACCATTTGGGCCCCCAGACTATCACCTTAGTTCAAAGATCTCCATTTTGTCTGGAAATGTTAGTTGACAAGTTCTAGCTAACAAATTAAGACATAATGCATTTGCAGTCCCACTGACATGCTCTCTGTGGAAAGGGGAAAGGGCCCCAGCATCAGCCAGGACTGGCATCAAGGACTGGCATCTTTGGGTAGGGCTCCAGGGTCGGGGAAAAGCCCACCACTGCTTGGAGCGTTCTGCAGCAGCTCCTTGTCCCCACTCACTAGCTTGCCCTCTTCCAGAGCAGACAGCGGGTAGCAGCTGCTTTTCTTCCTTGCTGCTGCTCGTGTATCCACTGGGGCTCTAGGCGAGTGAACAAGAGGTGGCAAAGATGAAGCAAAGATGCCATCACCAAAGTGGGGCCACCAGAGAGGAAGGGGCTAACCGAAGGGATCTTGCCGCAGGGTCCCCAAAACCTGAAGCCCCCGTCGTGTGCGGTATAATGTTTTTTGCACACTGCTAATATATTGCACCTAGCAGTAGGAGCTGTTGCTGGTGCAGTGTCCATCAGTGGGTAGTAACAACAGTGCAGTGCAGTGCCTACCCGCTTTTTCTTTTTTTAAAGCAGAGCAATTACTTGTAGGATTGGCCATTAGTTATTCTTTCCTTTCTGGTGTAAGTGGCTGTCAAGCACTGAATAAGTACATCATAACACGGAGTATGCTGTAGCTGATATGAAAGGTTATTAGCCTGTATTTGCCTGCAACATCATTTCTTTTAAGTTCTAACACCCACTGATTTCACTGAGCTTTAAAGATCGACTGTTTTTAGGAACTTAAGAAACCATTTACAACCTGTTTTGTTCAAAAGACTTCTTGGCAACGAAACTCTTTTTCTTGTGGGTACAGCCAATTTAAACTGAACTGACAAGTTTAAGACTACATATTGAGACAGAAAAATGTCACTATTGTCCGGTAGCAGATTGAGCCGAAAGTTCAGTAGCAATAGCTACAACCGTTTAAATCATGTGAAGGCAGCATAAGAATTGCAGGAGACAAAAGCTAACAAAGCTTTCCATGCTACCTGACATATATACCAAATAGACTAGGCTGATGAAGTAGCTCCATGGGACTCTTCTAGAAATTGTAATAGCATGACCCAGGACAACAGATTTTTTTTTTTTTTTTTTGCAGTCTATTCAGAAACTTAACAAAATACTTTGCATCACTGCTTTCTATTTTATGAAGTGCCAAAAGGAAAAGAGTGATTTACAGAAGAAAGATGTCGGGGAAGTGCAAAAGTTTGTAGGATAAAGCTCTGTAACACTTGCTCAAGGTGGGAAGAATGCATGGCTGTCCAGTGTCTCGTGTTGAAAAGGATATTACAACAGATTATGCTTCTTGGAATGTAACACATGCTCAGCATAAAAGGATCTTTTGCGCCCTTTTGGTTGCTAAAAGACTGATACTATACTGGAAGGATAAAAGCTCACCGCCTATAATGCAATGGACTGAAGACTTTATAACGCTAGCAACATTTGAAAGAGTGGTATGTAGGCATAACTTGTGAATGGACTTATATGTGGATATTTGGTCTGTTTTTACTGAAGTTTATGTGTAACCTCTTTTTTTAACTCTTTGTAGAATATTGTAATAATTCGAAACTGAGGGTTTTAGAATATGTTGTTATATTTTTCTTTTCTTTTTGGGTTTTGTTATGTTTGATTGTTTGTTGAAATTCACAATAAAAAATTAAAAAAACAACAAAAGATTTTGCTTGAAAAATATCCTTGACTTTTAAAAACAGAAGAAAGGAAAGGGCAAAAAGCTTTGGAACTTGTCTGAAATAGATATATAAGACCACAGAGCCAAAATAAACTGAAAGGGACAGAAGTGTTTTGGCTTTCAAAGATCCTCATAACAACTTGTGCATCATGCAAACCAATTTTTAAAATGCTGTTATATCATCTTGTTACCAAACACCAGCACTCCAATCCAGAGGGATTACATAAGCATGAAAGCAGACTTTCAGGTGCAAATTCCTATATGGATGAGGAACTGTGTGTGAAAGTAGTGCTTCCTCCCCAGTCCAAGAGCATCTCTACACTAGCCTAATATCCCACATTTAAAACAAGGCTTTCTGCTTCCATTTTAAATGGAGGATCATGACAGACTCTTTTTATATGTGCTTCCTTTCCCCCCTCCTTTCCCCCCTTATCTGAGTCTTCCATATGTTTCGTTATACAGCCTCTAGATGGTGCTGTGGTCTAGCTCCTCTTATTGTGGCTTTTCCTTTTTCACAGGGGAACTGAAGCGGAACCCAACACGGTAATTTGACAGCTCATTTTCTCCAATATTTAAAAAAATGGAATAAAGGTCATTTACTGCAGGAGATGCCCTGGAGGTAGGGATGTATGAAAGTCACTTACCTTTTCAATGGGGTGGTTCACAGTGGGGGGGAGGCGCTCTGCACCTCCCCCCAAAATCCTGATCCGGCCGGCTCCGCTCCGCGGAGATTCCGCAGAGCCGCCACCCGGGGCCGCCCGCAGCCGGATATCCAGCCGCTGGGCAGCCTTCCAGAAAAAAAAACCCACGTACGCAAATGGCGGTGGCTACAGCTGCCGCCATTTGCGTTCCCTTTTTTTCGCTGTTTTAGCCTACATAAATATTTACATAAGCTATTACAGCAAAAAAAAAGGAACGCAAATGGCGGCCGCTGTAGCCGCTGCCATTTGCGTACGCGGTTGTTGTTGTTTTGTTGCCGTGATAGGCTACGTAAGTATTAACGTAGCCTATCACAGCAAAGGCAGCTATGTAAATGACGTGGTGGCTGCCATTTGCGTGGCTGCCTTTGCCGTGATAGGGTACGTAAATACTTATGTAGCCTATCACAGCAGCCTGGCCAGATGCAAATGGCGGCCACTATGGCAGCCGCTATTTGAGTCTGCAGCAGCTGGCCAAGAGGCCAGCTGCTGCCGCCGCTGCCACCACCACCAGAGCCACCGGAACATCCACCCCAGATAAGCTTCGTCCTGGGGAGGATTCCACGGGGGGGGGGCGGGGGGGGAGGCAGTTCTGCCACGGGTTTCGGGGGGCCGAATGCCAGTGCATTTTGCCTCACTGAAATCCATGGCAGAATTCTCCGCCATCCCTACCTGGAGGTTAACAATGTCATCTAAAGGGCCTGCAAACTTCTGTGAGTAACCAACCTCAACAGCAGGATAAAAGCACCATGTGAAGAAGACCCAAGTCAACACACATGGAGACATTTTTAAAAAGCTAAAAAGCTGTGGACCAGCTGTTGGGGGGAGTACAGGACTGGATTCCCCAGTTGCTCCTTCCCCATTCCCACCCCGCAACAACGACCCTTGAAGAATACTACATCATGGCATAGCATCCTTCCAAAGAATACCTTGCAGAAAGAAATGGCAGCCACCATAGCTGCAGAAAGAAATGGTGCTGCTGCTGCTTGTGGCAGTGCCAAAACTAAGGGCTTCTTCACATGGAGCTTTTATCCTGCTCTTGAGATTGCTCGCTCACAGAAGGTTGCGGACCCTTTAGATGACGTCGTGAACCTCCAGGGCGTCTCCTGCACTAAATGGCCTTTATTCTGTTTTTAAATAGATCGGAGAAAATGAGCTATCAAATTACCCCACTCGTGTTCTGCTTCAGTTCCCTCTATGAAAAAAGAAAAACCACAAGAGGAGCTAGATCAATGAAACATATGGAAGATTCAGATAAGGAGAGGGAAAGGGGAGGGGGGGAAAGAAGCATGTGTAAAGGGAGTCCATTGTGATTCTGCATTTAAAATGGAAGCAGAAAGCCTCCTTTTAAATGTGGGATTTTAGGCTGGTGTAGAGATCTCTAAGTTAGAAGGAAGGGGGAGCAAACTTGAGCCTTCCCTTTTAAGGTAAACCCCCATCCTTTAAAATATCACAAATTTATCTTGCCCCAGCAAAAAAATAATAGGGAGAAATGCTCCACCATCATCATGAATGGGGTCACAAAACTGCAGTGGAATTTTTGGCTCACTTCTGGTTAAAAAAATGTTTAGCCTACCTTTTAACAAAATTATCAAAATATTCACACAATAGCACTTAAATAAAAAAGGGCATTGATGCAAATTTTAATATTGATTAAATAAATGATGGTGGGTGGGGGGAACTAATGAAAAAACTTGAGTGTTCAACTGAACTGTCCCTTCCCCACCCACACATTTATGTCACACCCACTAATGTGGATGGAAGACAGCAGATTTACACACACACAAAGTGCTTTACCAGCCAAGGTGTGGGAACTCAGCTGCAATTCTGCATCTATTACACGAGAATAGCAATGATGCTACCAGTCTGGATGTTTCCCTGCTTGATAGCTTCCTACAAGAATAGTGCTGAATTAACAGCCTCCTCCTGCCTCCATCTTATTATGCCCTCTAGTACAGGTATCATGTGCCCACTAGCACTCAGTGATAAAAACTGATAGTATGCCATTGAGTTGGTGGACGAATTGCTGTGGAGGCTGAGCATACTGTGTGGTAAAAAATGATAATAAATTGAACCTCTGCACCACAGTAACCCAAATTTTCTGTTCTATATCCACTATGCCAGTTAGGCAAATATGCATATAATTGTTTATTTTGCATAATTTATTCTGCTTCTGTTAGGCTGGGGAGTAAAGTACTAAAGCTTTGCTTCCTGATGTCCAAAATCCCCACTGAATTGTTCTTTGGCTTTTAAAATAATGGAAAGGGGGTTTCCCTGGGTGTTTTATGCTTTGCCCAATGCCTCTGTGTGTGCATGTGTGCGTGCGTGTGTGTATGTGGAGAACTGTGGAATATGCACAGCCTATGACAAATATCATGCTTAGAATTCACGCTTAAAAATTAAACTAAGTATGAATTTTAGATGCTCAAAGTTGTACAACAGCTCCTTTGAGAGCTCTGGCCTGCACTTTGCAGTTTTATGAATAAGGATCTGGACGCAACTGCCTTAGGTACTTTTGAACATTCTAGTTTGTCTCCTAACCATGGATAGAGAAGAACGTTGAAATAATTTTCTGTCTTACCTTGAATTTGGATGCTGTTTGGCTGAAAAGAGGGGGTTGTTAATGGCTCATAAGATTTCAAATGGGTTCCCCCAGGTTGCTGGATATTGGAAGGATGTGATGTCCTTTTCTGCATCAAAGGAGGTGGAGGAGGAATTATCCTAGGACTTACATGGTGAGGAGAAAAAGAAGCAGAAGCTGAAAATCTGAGAAATTAAGGGAAAAGAACTCAGTTATAAATGGCCAGGTGTATTGCTCCAAAGATAACATTGGATTCATTATTTAGTTCTTAATATGTTTTTCCCAATGCCACAGAGTACAAAACAAATATTCAAATGTTAGTATACAGTACCACAGTGGAAAGAAAATTATAATTGCTTTTAATGCACAAATGCCCTATTCAATTCCACAGAAAGCATCAGAGTCTACAGTGATGAGGCCCAGGTAGGCATTAGAATAGTTAGACATTCGCTGTCTCTTCTAAATTTCATCTGGTGGAGGATATGTTCCATGGGAAAATGTCACATGAGACAGGGGTAGTGTTCAACATGGATTACAACAGGGGTCTATAATCCACGAAGGCTTCTCCACAAGCCAATATTGTTCTAACAGACACGGGTGGAGGGAACAAGAACTCAACTGTGTTTCAGAGTTGGTAGATTGGACTTTATAGAATCAAACAGACTTTGCTTTTTAAACAAACGTTTAAGGTTTACTTAAACAAAGGCTTCTCTGCAGCACTCTCTCAGGCTGTGGCCTCTCTCTTCTCAGGCCAGAAGCAGTAGGTATTGTCCTTAACTACTTCCTGGTTCCTCCCAGGAAACGCACACAACCCATTCAGCCTGAATATAGTAGTTCTTTCATATTGTTACAAACAGAAGAAGTTCATTTTTACTCCTTCCTGCTTTACCACCATGAGAAATGAAATGTCTTCCGTCTTATTTGTTTCCTCAGTCCTATAACTTACCCTTTACTTTACAGTGGCCTGGAAAAGAGACAGATGGGGGGACTATCCCACCTCAGGCCCGATGAAAGGAAAGGAAATTTTCCTACTGTCTCCCGCCTGCTGGTACAAGAAATTGGTCCCTCCCTTAAGGCATGGCATAAAGTCAAGAGAGCCTGTAAGAAGGCAAAACAAGAACCCTGCCCCCCCTCCCATACACACAATAGGAATATAGAAAGTATATTGGATTTTTATGGTGACTTGTAGCTCAGTATGCCATGCAGATATACTGAAAAAAACAGCAAATCACAGACATTTTGTAATTGCAGCCTCCATTTCCAAAACTTTCCAAAACTTTAAGTTGTATAAGGCAGGTTTGTGTATCTTTCAGAATAATGAAAAAGCTTTGGGACTGTTTGTTACATTTTTTTGCATTCTCCAGCAAAGATTATTGGTTAGCTTCCAAGGATCAGAACAATGCACAGATGGGTGCCTTTCTTGTGCAAAGAATTGTAGGATATCATCCTATGTTTGCTTATTTGTTTTTGCAAAATTCACCTGTGAAATCTAATCAATGAAAAGAGGCTTTAACTGTCAGCCAACAACAGAGAAAAAATCCTTTAGAAACCTTTACATAAAAGCACAGTTTTAAAGATTTCACATTGGATTTAACATCTAAGAAAAGCTTCAAAATAATAATACAGCATTTTGTATAGCCAGAAAGGTCTCCTTTTAGTAGACTTTAGTGGTCTTTATAATGATTTATGAATCGCTTCATGAATTCCTGGCTTACTCAAGTTGGTGACTATAGCATCTACTTATAGTGCCTGCCCACCTCACAAAAGAGACACTTGGCCTTGTTTCAATCCAGATTTGTCCCCAAATAAATCACAGTGTGTTACTGGGGGAACAGCAAATTAAATTTTGTGCATGCAACAATCAATACCAGCTTGTAACCACCAGGAACTGCCATCAGAAATTGTGGCCATGCCCTACAGTCCATACAAGCAATCACAAGCCAGCTTATTACTATTTTTTAAAAAGATTCCTGACTTCAAAGGCTCAGAAGACCAGCTCATATAAAGGTATTATCCATTTTTCCACTGCCTGGGGCCTTGCTATGAAGCAATGCAGACTTCAGGGTGCTTCAATGTACTGTGCAGTTGTTCCCTTTATTCCTCCTCAACAAATTTTTTTCTGGTAAGACATAAGATGGGAGAAGTGGTGGAAAAAGCTTGAGGGCTACAAATGGAAGATGTGTGGACCCTGTGTAAAATTCCATGAATAAGGCAGTGCAATTGCACAATCAAAGCCTTGTCTGAAAGTACCTAGGTGGCTGCAATCAGAAACCTGATTAAAAGCCTCATAGAATGCCTAAAGCAGAATCACGGAGCATTCTCTCCAACGTTTCACAGATGAAAACAGGGACACTCATCTATCTATCTATCTATCTATCTATCTATCTATCTATCTATCTATCTATCTATATCATCTATCTATCGCATTTGTTAGTTGCCCCATATGTCAAGAGGGCCATAGGATTTTTTGGTTTCTGGGAACGGAGGTCAGAGCCCAGAAACCATGTTCCCCGCCGCCACCCCTTCGTAGCTGGCACAGTTCTTCCGCATCTCCGTGCTTGGAAACAGAGTGCAGAGAGGGTGAAAAGGGGGTGGTCCTGGGGGCAGAGATTGAGGAAGCCTCTTTATGTGCCACGCGCCTCCCCCACGCCCCACTCCAAAGTACCAGGTAGACACACGAAATCGCGCATCTAGCCGAAAATGCAGAGTGGCCGGAGCACAAAGGGGAGGGCCACATCCTTGCTCCAGCCACCCTGCATAGGGCAGTCACCAGTCTCCGAGTTTGGAGGCTGACATCTGTATCCATAGAGTTGCGCCCTGAAACAATTTAAAAACACAAATCCATACAATACCATAAGATGCAACATAACACTAAAATCCAGTGCAACCAAACAACTACAACAGAAATGGAGAGTAAACATAATGCCAGCCACCACCATATAACCTAATGACATAGAGCCGGGGTTCTGGCCGTGGACGGACTTCTGCGGACGCAAATGGCGTCCGCTGTAGCGGTCGTCATTTGCGTCCAGCCAGGCTGCCATGATAGGCTATGTAAGTATTTATGTAGCCTATCATGGCAGGCCAAAAAAAAAAGCGTACGCAAATGGTGGTGGCTACGGCGGCCGCCATTTGCGTTCCCTATTTTTCGCCGTTTTAGCCTACGTAAATATTTACGTAGGCTATTATGGCGAAAAAAAGGGGAACACAAATAGCGTAGTGGGCGCTATTTGCATTCCTTTTTTTTCGCCGTAATAGCTTACGTAAATATTTACATAGGCTAAAACGGCGAAAAATAGGGAACGCAAATGGCAGCCACCATAGCCGCCACCATTTGCGTACACTGGGTTTTTTTGGGGGGGGGGCCCTGCCGTATTAGGCTACGTAAATACTTATGCAAATGGCGTCCCCTACTCAGGACGCCATTTCTGTCCGCAGCAGCCCAGCAGCAGCTGGAGCTGCCACCGCCGCCGGAGCCACCGCCGGAGCTGAAGCCACAGCGGGAGCTGCAGCCAGGTAGGCTCCATTTCGCGGGGCTTTCACAGGGTGGTGGGGTGGGTTGCTCTGTTCTGCCACGGATTCCGGGGGTCCGAATTCACTGGAATTCGCCCCCCCTGGAATCCGTGGCGGAATTCTCTAACATCCCTATTCTGAATTGTATACCGATCTGAGTCCACTGGCAGAAGGGCGGCATAGAAATGAAGTAAATAAATAGCTAAATCACAGTAAGGAACAAGGCTGGAATCAGGTAGATGGGTCAGGTTCCTGACTGCAGCAACACTTAACTTGTTGGCAGAGAGTGCATGAACCGGGAAGTAAGCAGCAAAAACAGAAATGAAAAGGCACATCATAGGTAGGAGCTGAAGACAAGCATCTGGCATAGAACGTGACAACATGGAGGAAGGTAACATAATCAGAAAACAAAAGCAAGAAACAAGGCGATTCTTGGAAGCAAGACTAGAGACAAGATGAGGCCCAAAACAGAGCTTTCATAGAATAACCAAGCGGGACAGGATAGTTATTACATGAAAGACACTTATGGCTTTCATGGCCAATGAAGGGGAAAGAAGTGGTTAGATCTGCAGTCTCCAAAGTGCCCACAGACACCTCTCTTGGAACTCACCAGGCTCTCCACCCCTCCTGATTTTTATTTTATTTCTTTAAGCTTTTTTTTTTTTAATTGCAAACCATTTGCTTAATGCAAAGTGAAGTGTTGCCCTTCAGCGCCATCTTTATTTGGGTTCAAAAGACTGGTTCTGTGTTTTGGAGCTCAGACCCCACCTCTGCCTTCTACTGAGGTTTTGGGGCAAATTACTTTTCTTTTAATCTCACCAGTTTGCCTTCTGGGAAATGACTGTTTTGTGATTGGCCATGCCCACCATGGCAGCCATTGTATGAAAGCACCCATTATATTCTCTCAAAATTCCAAATGTGCCCACCAACCTAAAAATGTTGGAGACCCCTTTAGCCACAGGCTTCCCATAAACATCACGTTAGCCACTGGGAAACAGAATGTTGGACTAGGTAGGCATTTGGTCTGATCCAATGGGACACTTCTAACATCAGATCCCTATTTGACAAGTACCATTTTAGCATCTGGTACAGTATGGCAGGTTGACTAAGGCTGCCATCCTACACATACTTATTTGGGAGTAAAGCCCAATTAACAGAGTGGGACTTACTTCTGATTACAAATGCATAGGATTGCACTGCCACTGTACCTGAATTCCTTATACCTTTTTTTGGCATGATATAATCTTTTTGTATGAACTCCTGGTAAATTATTAAGGACGGATTTAAGTTATCAATAATCTATACCAGAGCTTTCCAAACTGTGTGCCACGACACATTAGTGTGTCAGCGGCAGTGTGTAGGCGCGTCACGTGAAATGCAGAAAATTGTGCGGAAGGGCACAGAGGAGCTCCCTTACTCGCGTTTGCTTCCCTTGGCCCCTCCCCCGGAACTTCCTAAAGCAGCTAATGTTAAAGCAGTAAGCCTTAGCAGCTAAGGCTTAGCTGCTTTAACATTAGCTGCTTTAGGATTGTGTGGTGTCTTGACATAGGACGCACGTGATTGGCGGTGTCGGAGCGGTATGGCGAGGAGTGTGGTAACACTGGCTGCATGAGGAGTGTGGAGAATTCAGAATTCCCGTTGGAGTCACCTTTAACAGAGCAATTAATTGTGAATTACACCACCCCCAACTCTTGGCTGTGCTGAGCGGAGGAGTCCCCCAGAGGTCCTGGACTGGGACTGCACCAAGCGGGCTGTCCGCCATCTTGGCCAATCGGAATGGAGCTCGTGGAGGCCAGAAGCCTCAGAATCAGTGTGCTCCCAATCACCCGGGCGAGTGCAGCTGCAGGCTGTCACTCAGAAATCCATTTCTTTCAACTGCAACGAGGAACTTTTCACTTACTGAAGAAGAATTAGATGACATAAAAAATGATCGAAATCTGTTAATGATGTATGAAGAGGGTGACTTAAACAGCTTTTGGATTCGCATTTCAAAAATGCATCCAAACATAGCTAAAAAAGCGTTAAAAAATTTTCTGCAGTTTTCTACTACATACATTTGTGAAGTATCCTTTTCAACGATGGCAAACTTAAAGACACTGAAACGTGGAAGCTTAAAAATGCTTGATGACGAAATGCAAGTGTCTTTATCTAATATTCCACCAAATATTGAAAAGCTATGTTCATCCCATCAACCTCATACATCCCATTAAAATGGTAAGTAGTTATTGGTGTTATTCAACTTTTTAAAATTCTTGCACATATTTACATACTGTTACTCATAAATGACAACAATGTATGTTATTATCTTACAAATCATATATTTTTAAAAATATAAATGAAAGGTTTTCATGAGATATGTTGTGTCCCCATACATTTTGTTATCACAATTTATGTATGTGTCCGTATCTCTTATAATGGGTTAGTTTAACCTCTGGTTTGCTAGTAAAACTGAATTACTGTATCGTGAAATGATGCATGTCTAAAAAGTGTGTCACCAACATGAAAAGTTTGGAAAGCTCTGCTGAAAGGGAATGTTGTAAAATTATCTCCCTGCTGCAGTGAGGGCAGGCGCTGGTTCATAAATTTCGCTACTATGGATCCAAAACAATGTACAGAATAATTGGTTTTCTTCAAGCATCTAACTACTTAAATTCTATATTACTCTTCCCAGCACTTTGCCCGCTTCAAGAAAACAACCAATTCGAAACAGACTGCTGTACTGAAATCCTACAGAAGATATCTGAAATAGCATACATTCCTATTTTACAGGAACAGCAAGAAAAACGGACAAATTTTCATTACACTTCTGGGCGAAAAGGAGTTTCATTTCAGGCCTCAAAAGAAGGTTTTGCTTTTTGCTTCTTCTTCGTCTTTTGTGCCACGTTAGAAAACCTCCAGGATTTGCCATCTGTTTCAACCTGTGCTCCTCTTCAGATTGCTCCTCTCTTCCCTAGAGGCCCTTCTTACCGGGTTAGACATTTCTGGCAAATATAGTGGAGTAAGCCAAGATAGGTACGGTCTGTTTTCAAGGCTGAACACTGGGTTCCTCATTCTGTTAGATATGTATTTTGTCTTCCTTGGGTGTCCAGATAAGAGTATTTCCCTCTGATTGAATCTTGTCTACAAGAAACGTAACACCTCTGAAGGCCAAACTACATGTGATGCAGGAGACATGTAATGCTATCTCCATGTTTCGTTCTTTAATGCAAAGCAGTGGCACTGGGAGGAGGGTGTTTAACCCTTTCACTTGCACCATTTTCCAGATTAAAAATTCTGGGAGCATCTCTACACCAGCCTATAATCCCGCATTTAAAATGGGGCTTTTTGCTTCCATTTCAAATGCAGGATCACAACAGAAGCCCTTTATACATGCTTCCTTTCTCCCCCTCTTTTCCCCTCCTTTTCCCCCCTTATCTGAGTCTTCCATATGTTTCATTATACAGTCTCTAGATGGCACTGTGGTCCAGCTCCTCTTATTGCAAGTTTTCCTCTTTTCATGAAGGAACGCAAGCGGAACCCAAGCGCTGTAATTTGATAGCTCATTATCTTCACTCGTTTAAAAAATGGAATAAAGGTCATTAAGTGCGGGAGATGCCCTGGAGGTTGACAATGTCATCTAAAGGGCCCACAAACTTTTGTGAGTAACCAATCTCAATAGCATGATAAAAGCTCCATGTAAAGAAGCCTTGGGTACCGCTCTGTAAAAAAGAAAAGAAAAAATTCTTCCCCCCTGTGGGGCAATCAACAGCCAAAGAAATACATTTTTGTCAAGAAAATGACATGAGGGGATGGGAGGCTTAAAATGCCCCTTTAACTGTCCATTGGTTTTTACAGTGTTCTTTTAAATTATAATGTTAGCTTCCTTGGGCTTCTATTAGATGTGAAAGGTGGGGAAGAAATCCACCTAATTTAACAATTCCCCTCTCCCAGCACTGCTATGCTGATCAAATGGGCAGCTGCCCATTGCTGAATTTCATTAAAAACAACAATCATGTTGAGAGATCCAGTCATGGGATCACCTGCTTAACACATTAGATTGACCCTTAAACTCAGGTTGCAGAAGATTGCAAGGAAAGTGAATTCAATAGTAGCATGTACTCTTGCTTGCAGACCAATTACGTGAGGAAAGACAAGAATGAGGGATTTGAGCAGTTTCATTTGTTATTTGTAAACATAAAATCCTCAATGGAAAAATAAAATCCACAACAAGCTGTGTGTTCTTGACAATTGAATCTATACTGGCATGTAGACAATGAAGAATCTATACCAGGAATTTAATCTATACTGGAGCATAAAACTGCTGATACTTGGTAATGAGAAAATAGTATTTCTTTTTCAGAGAATCATGACATTAAAAAGTGGTATCAGGGAAACATTTCATTTTGATAGCTTGGTTTGAGCTGAGGCCCAAGTTTTGATTGATTGCTCACCTCTTTTCTTCAAAGTCAGCCATTATGAGCTGGCAGACAATTCCTCAATAAACAGAAAAGAGAGGCAACACTTCTTAGCAGCCAAACCTTCCAACCACTCCAGCCACATGAGGAAACTGCTATGCTGATTTTAGAAACACATTATAAGTAACAGGTTTTGAGTGCAGGTTTTCCTAGAACAGACCACTGATTTTTCACATGATTTGTTATAAGAAACACTGCAATCAGCTTGTGCAATGAGTCCACACTTTTCTACACAACTAGTTCTAATGAGCACACCACTTCTGGGACTGCTGTCATTAAAATAAAAAAGGAACTAATCTTCCTGCAATACTCCATACTTACATTTGCATATATGCCTCCTGATCAAACCTCTCCTGATTTTAAATCTGTTATATTTTTCTGATTTTGCATAATTCCACCTTTCCATTCCTTTTTATTTTAAGTATGTATGTATGTATTTAGAATATTTCTATGCCACTTTTCAGGACTGAAGTCCTCTCAAAGCGGCATACAATCAAAAAATGATCACCATAAAACAATGGTACAATAAAACATCCAATATTAAAACCTTAACCCAATTAAAAATTATCCACAACTCTAACTGGCTAAAAGAGCAGCATAACAGCAAAACATCAACCCAATGATCAGTTTCAAAGTTCCAAAATTAAGCAAGAGCAATAATAAAACCACCCCCAAACCATAAGCGGTCTGAAACAAAAATGTCTTCAGGGGGGCAGGGCCCATCTAAAAGAAATTGAGAGGAGGCCAAATGTATCTCTCTAGGGAGGGAATTCCACAGAAGTTCCACAGCCTCTCTGAGATCAGTCGTGGAAACGAGAGGTAGAGCTGTGTGTCCTCTACCTACTGATGACACTTCAGCCCAAACCTCCAGATGACTTCCTCCAGCGGCTTCGTGCATATATTTTACACAGCACTGGGGTCCAGATAGAACCCTGTGGAACCCCCAAAACCAAAGACCATAGGTGGAACAGATTTCCCCAAACACCCCTGACTGAGTTTGTCACACTAGAAAGGACAAAATGTACCATAACACTGTGCGTTCTAGTCCCAACACAGCCAGATGACCTAGAAGGATACCATGATCAATGGTATCAAAGGCCACCAAGAGGTCCAGGAGAACGAACAGCATCACGCTCCTCTCATTCATTCTCCGGCATAAGTAATCCACCAGGGTGACCAAGGCTGTCTTCATCCTGTATCCAGGCTGAATAAAATCTGAATAATCTTTCAAAGCTGACAACCTGAGCTACACAGCACAATTCACTGCATCATGATTTCTTTTTGTTTTATTTCATTTGAACATAGTATCGAAATCATGGCTGTGTGTATAAGGTGCAACTCAATCTGATGCAGGAGATTTGTGACTGGGATATCCAAAGGTTTTTTAAATTTATAGTAGTCCTGGGCCCGACAAATCTGAACGGGATTATGGTGCTGAGGGAGGGGTTTTTCACCCTTCCTCCTATGTTATTTTCTTGATTGATATTGCCTCACCCGCAGGCTCCCGAGGGGAAAGTTCACAAGAATCATACCCTGCATTTTATTTTTAAAAATTAGCATCTGGGGTTGCAATTCTAACTGAAAAAATGATACAAAGGAAAGAGTCTCCTTCTCTCAGCATCAGAGCCCTGACTGGACCTTTCCACCTAGTATTCTATTTTTTTAAAAAACAAAAAACTGGAACATCCTAATCATGGATTTCCCACACCACATCTAATTCAGATCTAAGGTTGCTCTGATGTATTAGTGCACATTTCCCCCACAAAATATCCAAGCCCCCCCAATCCTGAAAGGAGGAACTTTGCATGTACAACAGTACAGGAAGTACAGTGACGGGACAAGGAGGAATAAAACACAATGGCTGCATTCGGTTATCATACTAAACTATTGTTTCCCAAGGCTTGAATGAGCCTATCTTCCTGCCAGGCTTGTGTGCTCCTCCACTTCCCTCTCCACCTTTCCCATGGCCAGGAGGAGGAGTTTGGAAGCTTGCACTTTTGGTTAGCTGTGGTCTGTTGTGCCATCCAAACCTGGAAAAGTGGGTGGGGGCCACAAAACCTGCAGCAGGGGGCCACATGTGGTCTGCAGTCTGTGCACCCCTGTGCTATGGGCTGAAGCAGAAACTAATGTTAGTACAAACTTTCAGAAGTTGCTTGGGGTATGTGGTATAAAACTTCTTGCAGTCCTTTCTTTATAGTCATTGATGACAGAAACTTGCTTTACATTTAACTTAAAGCTGAGATGCTCAGGATGCTATAAAAAAGGTTGACTGCCCTGATAAATTACCAAGCAACTGGATATTTGTATGTTGGGAAGTTCTACTCACTCAAGCCTAGTAAAAAATGTTTTTGGAATAACGCAGATACCATTTTACAAGGTTAGCAATATCTCAGAGAGTTCTTGTTAGGGATATTTGATACCTGACAATTTCTAGTATTTCAATTTCTCTAAGGAATAATATTGCAATAAGCTCTTAATACAAAAAGAAATACACCAACATTTGTTTTGTTGATCTGAAAAAATATACACAATAGCAAAATTATATCTCCAAGATGTATGTGGATATAAAAGAATAGCAGTAAATTTCTATTACAGTTTATTAGACTTATATAGGATACATCCTATTTCAGAAAAAGCTATTAATTTGAGTGTTTCATCATGCGAAACAGAGAAAAGTCTGATTTAATATACTTGGAAGAAATCAATGAAGTGTCACTATATATTCCAAAATCGTTGCATTTACTTATATATGTATATAATACTCAATTATGAAAACTGAATCCAGGAAAATCCAGTCTACCCTACTGTGATGGTTAACACTCCATAAATAACTAAAGATGTGAGATCCTAATCTAATCAGCAACAAATAACTGCTCATGGCATAAAACAATAATTTACAGCAGACTTTTGGAAAAGGAAAGGTTCCTCCTGTGCAAGCACCGGATCATCACT
This sequence comes from Heloderma suspectum, assembly GCF_057233095.1. Classification (NCBI taxonomy): domain Eukaryota; kingdom Metazoa; phylum Chordata; class Lepidosauria; order Squamata; family Helodermatidae; genus Heloderma; species Heloderma suspectum. Next base: position 104,637,500 of record NC_139459.1, read on the forward strand.
GACCCCTAGAGGGACGCCACTTACGCTGGTGTTTTCATGGCAGACTGGGTGGTTTGCCATTGCCTTCTACAGTCGTGACTACCTTTCCCCCAGCAAGCTGGGTACTCATTTTACTGACCTCAGAAGGATGAGTCGACCTGAGCCGGCTACCTGAGACCCGGCTTCCACTGGGATAGAACTCAGGTGGTAGGGAGAGTTTCGGTTGCAATACTGCCGCCTACCACTCTGTGCCACATGAGGTTCTTTGAATGCAGTTACCAGAGAGTGCATATGTTTATGATAAAAATTACAACTGTGGCTTAATTATGATAAACCCCAAAACCTTTACATACTATGCAAGACACACTTTTCACCTATAGTGTGTGTTTAAGGCCACTGAAATCAATTACCTGGTGTGTTTAACTTTATTGTAGCCTTGACTCCAGAAAATTAACTTTGAGAAAATAAAGGGGTCAAAAGATTATTTATTTATATATTTATTTTAAGAAATATTTCTAGGCTCCCTTTCCTAGGAGTCCTCCCAAAGTGGCTAACAACAATAACAATTAATAAAAACCGATACAGTAATAAAACAGCAAACATCAGCATAAAACATCTGTACTATGCAGTACTAAAAACCTACAACACAATGGCAGCTACAAGCCAGAGCAGTCCAGTAAAACATAATCAGGGGAAGGCCAAAGTAAAGAAGTACGTCCTCAGGGCTTTTCTAAAAGCCTGTGATGTTGGGGTCTGATGGACCCCAGATGGCAACCCATTGCAGAGTTGTGGGGCCACTGAGGAAAAGGCCCCCTCATGTGTACTCATCCACTAAACTGCCCTCAAAGGTGGGAAAGTGAGAAGGGCCTCTCCTGCTGATCTGATATGGACAGCAAGGATTTATTCCATACTACATAGGACCTTAATATGCTGTGACTGCAAGCTGGGGGAGTAAATGAGCTGCTGGGAAATATTTTTGGGTGCCCCTCACTTCCTCTCTCCATGCCTTTAAATGTTTATCTGGCTTCTGTGGGTCAAAAATGTAAAAGCCAAACATTCCCAGCCAGCACACTACTAACCTTATCATAGAATCATAGAATAGTAGGGTTGGAAGGGGCCTACAAGGCCATCGAGTCCAACCCCCTGCTCAGTGCAGGAATCCAAGTCAGAGCATCCCTGACAGATGGCTGTCCAGCCTCGTCTTGAACGACTCCAGTGTGGGAGAGCCCACTGCCTTCCTAGGTCATTGGTTCCATTGTCATATTGCTCCAACCATCAGGAAATTTTTCCTGATGTTCAGCCAGAAGGCTTTGGCTTTGCTGGCCCTTGTGGCTTTGCTGGCCCTGAATATAACAATATGAATCATTCTGCCCTTTCAGAAATTATGGTAAATATGCCATGAGGCAGTATTTGCCATGAAATTACAGCCAGAAGACAGCCTCGGTGCAAGCTCTCCCGCCACCTCAGGCAGGACAACACACATACCACCACTCCCACCACCCCCTTACCTCAGTCACTGCATTGCATTCCCCACCCCCTTACGATTGCTGAGTCGTGTCCCGCACCCCCTTACCGTCGCATCGCTCACCACAAGGGCAGGCAGACTCTCTGGGGTGTCACATCAGCTGGGGAAGCAGCCGGCGTGGCTTCTCAGAGAGCCAACTGAAATGCCTGGCTCTGAGGGGTCCTTCCTCAGAGCCAGGAATGGGAGGGGTGCCCCAAGAGAATGGCCCCTCCCATAATGCCTGGCTCTAAGGAAGAACTCCCTCAGATCCAGGCATTTCAGCCTGGCCAGCCCTCTGAGGAGCTATGCCAATGGGCAGCTGCTCTGGAGAGGCCCACTGGCCAATCTCTCATTGCAGCACTTGCCACAGTGAGAGGGTAGGACCGGTGGGGCTCTCTGGAGCACTTGCCAATGTGACCGAGCAGGCGGCTGCTCAGGAGATCCCCGCTGGTCCCACTCTCCCGCTGTGGCAAATGCCATGAAGGAAGAGCAGCCAGCACGGATCTCTGGAGCACCTGCTGGAGGCGGAGGAGGAGGTGAGCCTTCCTGGCAGGGCTGGGGGTAGTGTCACAATTTGTCGCTCCTCCTGCGCTGCTGCCTGAGGTGGGGGAGTCATTCCCTCTCATGGGAGGGCCAGTCCAGGCTGAAAGTGGACACAGCCAAGGATTTTCATAACTGCATTTGCTTAAGTGATGTCTCCTTTTTAAAAGAGTGATCTCTGATCCCAGAACAGGGGTGTCAAACTTCCTTCAGCTCAAACCTGAAATATGGGTTCAAATCTCTTTCAGCCCTAATTCAATTTTGAAAAAGCTTTCAGGGGCCATGTTCCAGTGGTGGGCAGGGCCAACGGCAAAAGGAGGTCAGCCAAACTTACAGAAACTACCAGCATATTTTAGCTTAAACCTCTTACTGCCAGTAACTTAGCTTTGCTCTCTCTCCCAGCCCGCATATTCAACTTCGCCTCTACCTCCAGCACCTCTGCAGTACACCATTGCAGTCAGTCATGTTGCCCTTTGCCTCCCCAGTAGCTAATAGGCTAATTGCTCCTGTGTTCTCTTCTTCTCTCCCCACCATTACCTTACAGCTGACTCCAATAAGACCCCAAAGCCTCCTCCAGTAGCCCAGATCACAGCAGTCAGCCAAACACTAAAGCAAACAACAAGGCAAAGCTAGAAAGTTGATGCTGAGAGAGGAGCTGCTGCAGGGGGTGGGGGAGGTGAAGAACCACACTTGAGATGACTAGGAGTTGCCACTGGCCCTTGCAGTGAAGATCATTGTCATGGGCATAATGGGTGCTGTTTACTCCTACACTTCATACATATGGAAAAGTAAAAGATCTCACTGTTTTCAGCTACGACAACTCAAACCATTCCTTGTTTTTGAAATCCTGAGATGGCAACCCTAACAGGAACCACTCAATCTGATGAGATGAGACAGAACTGAAAAACTGCCCATTCATGGCCTTACCTCTCCATTCCTGAATCCCTTGTTGTGAGAGGGGGCACTTGGGCTGGTGGGTTGTGTGGGCTGCCATGCGCATTGTGCCCCGGTGAAGTGTGGCTCACAGATTGTGGTGGGGGCCCAGTGCCCACAGCGGTTCCACTTCGACTCGACTGAGTACTGGAGAACAGTGCCGCTGCAATGAAGGCAAAAGCATTCACTATGATGACAGGCGCATTTGCATATTCCTCATATAACTGAGGATCCTGTTCAATTTTCAAATGTGAATTAGGTATAGGGATCTTAGCTTTGAAAATGACACAGTGTGTGGGGGGGTTAAATGTGGCAGACTTTAAACAACCATGCATAAGAAAACTATGGAACAAAGCTCTGAACTTTGCTTGAAATGTGGTGACATTTGAGACTGGTTAGGCTGTCTTACACTGCAAACAAACAAACAAAACCCCTCTGTTGTTTGCAGAGTTTCTCTGGCCAGCAGTGAGAGCTTGACTCATCCTCTGATGTCTGTGAGAACAATGGTCCTGCTTATTGCTTGAGCAAAGAGAGGAAAAGTCCTTCATATGGCCAATAGCAGCCAACTGAGTTGTCTCCTTTCTGTCAGACGAGTAGAAAACTGTCTATAGATCAGGACCCGTCCATGGACAAAAATACCATCATGCACATTGTAATTCATCAATGCACGAAATCACTCTGCCTTCCAAGTCTAGGAAGTAAATATCACACCTGCCATCTGAAACTAAGCCTAAATCTTGTAACTGAACCTGTGCATATCCTTCCTGTTACTTCTATCTTTGTTCTGTCTCTCTCTTGCCTCCCCTTCCTCATCAAAATTTAGATTGTAAACTCCTTAGGGAGGCATCGATCTTTATGTTACTCTGTAAAGTTCCATGCCTATTGATGATGAGGATGAAGATGATGATTAATTACATTTCTATACTGCCCCCATAGCCGAAGTTATCTGGGTGGTTTACAGAAATTAAAAACCATTAAAAACATAAAGTTTAAAAACAATTTACATAAAAACACACAAACAGGCAGTATACACCGAGACAACATACTGATTTTATCATCGTCATCAAAACTTTAATATTTAAATTAAATTTAACAGCAATTTTGTCCATTGAGAGAAAGTCAATATTACTTATACTGAAGATGTCACCTAACAAGAACACATATCAGAGATTATGAAATTAGGAACTGACAAAAACATAGTTTACTTAGGGCGCAATCCTATGGGGATAGGTGGCCACCTCCAAACTCGGAGGCGACCGCCTATCCAATGCAGGGCAGGAGACGCACAGAGGGGATCGTTCCCTCCGTGCTTCTCCTGCCCTGCATTTGCGGCTAGACAGCCGATTTCAGCTGACTAGCTGCGGGAAGGCAGAGCGGGGGAGCAGGCTGCCAGACGACACATAGGATGTGTTGTACTGGCATTCCTGCCTTCCCCGCCCTGGAATGTCCCCCGGAACACCCCGTTTTGGCTGCTCCACACTCCTCTTCCGAGCGTGGAATGCAGGGCTGTTCCGCGCTGCCTACGAGGCAGAGCGGAAGGGAGAAAAGGTTGGTTCTCCACGAACCGACCTCAGAGCGCAGGCTCCAAGGTCGGTCCCTGGAAAACCACATATCCTGTGGCCGTCTAGCCACTGACTAGCAGCCATAGGATTGCTCCCAGTCCATTACCTACAAATCAGAAACTTCACATTTATATCACAACATAGTTCCACGGATACAAATTTAAGGTATGCTTAGATCTATAGATGATAAAATGATACTATTGGAGAAGCAGACTGAAGAGTTATAGATTAAAATGGGAGAGGGATTTAAATTAACACTTGTTAGAGAAGAGGACTGGATTTATCTATGTGTCCATGGGCAAGTACACTATTTCAGTCTGCATTAAAGAAACCTTTTACAAAATCTTATATGGATGATACTATACACCAAATAGGGTTAAGTGTGTGTGTGTGTGTGTGTGTGTGTGGGTGTAATCAACACCTGAGATAATTACTGATGCTGTGAACTGGTACAAGTATGGTGCATTATGATAGGATGAAGAATTACTGAAAAGTGATACTGCGAATCACTGTAAGATAAGAGGGTAAACTTCGCTTTTCTTACTAACACTTCACTTACTGAGATTGTTAAAAGCGCAAGGCATATTGATCTGGTGGAACAGCTAATAACAACTGCTATAACATGTATAGCAGAACATTGGGAAGCTGCCTGTAACCAAACACTCAGAAAAGGAGAGGTTGTAATGACCATGGGGAACAATATTTATCAACATAGTGACAACATTAAAATGAATGATGGAAACTGGCTGTTCTTTTAGTCCATTTGTAAAGACATGAGAACATTTTCTTTGTTATTGGAATGCTACTGGTAAAGGGTGTAAGGCATTGAGGTGTACCTTGTCTTTGTTAGTTCAACAATGTGTGCCAGTTAGGGTGGACATACTGCATTTTATTGTTATTTTAATAATAACATATGAAATAGTAACAACCACCACCACTAAGGTGAAAGAAACATGCTTTGTATATACTATCTTGCTAATTTCACTGAGTGCAGCCTTCCCCAACCTGGTGCCCTCCAGATGCTTGGGACTATAACTCCCAGTATTCCTGACCACTGGCCATGCTACCTGGGGCTGGTGGGAGTTGAAGTTCACAACATCCAGAGGATACCAGGTTGAGGAAGGCTGGTGTAGTGGAATTGAACCATAGATCCCACAACTGGTGAACTAAATGTAGAAAGAGCCTTGCTCGATCAGACCAAGCGTTCATCTAGTCCAGCCTTCCCCAAAGTGGTGTCCTCTAGATGTGTTGGACTACAACTCCTATCATCCCCAGGCAGCATGGCTGGGAGTTCCGCTGGGCATGAGGGCAATATTCCTCCCTTGCAGAATACCAACAACTGGTATTCATCGGCATGCTGGTTCTGAATTTGGAGGCTCTATTTTGCCATCATGGCTTTTAAAAATGTATTTATTTATAATACTTATATACTCATTAATATAATAAAATCTCTGAGTGGTTTACATAGATATATTAAAAATCACATTCAAACATACTATTAAAAACAGTGTCAACTACAGTAACAATACAAAGCAATACAAAGATCACTAAGATGGAGCAGCATATCAGCAGTTAATTACAAGCCAGAGAAAGCCTGGGTGATCAAGGCCATTTTCAGGAGGCATTTGAAACATACCACAGTTCTGCCTCCTGAACTGCACATGGGAGGGTGTTCTAGAGGGTGGGCGCTGTCACCGAGAAGGCCCACCTCTGAGATATTACATGGCAACGTTCTGTTGGTCGTGAAATGACCAGCAAGGCCTGCTCTGAAGATCTTAACGTTCGGCTCGATGCATATAGAAGATGGTGGTCTGCCAGGTATCCTGGTCCCAAGTTGTTTAGGGCTTTGTATGTCAGCAACATAACCTTGAACATGGCTGAGTAGCTAATAGGCAGCCAGTGTAGCTGATATTAATCAACAAGTGGGACTTGCAACAAAATGCTGCAGTGTGAAGTGCTCCTGTTTACTGTTCCCATTAGCCAGCCGTGCCCACCTTCACAATACTCCATTCCATTGCCACTCTCACTGGGTTTTCCATTTTCTCCACCCCCAACAGTCAGTTAGCATTCTTCAGCCACTGAGCACACTTCGTCCTCAGTAGGGTGTTTACCCCCCGCTTTTTTTTTTACCAGATTTTTTTTGTATCTCTGCAAATTTTGGTATCCTCCTTAACCTACTGATATCCCCCTCTTGTGTGGGGGTGGTGACATTTTGGCAATATACGCAATTGAAGATCAGGATCTGTCCCGAACCTACTGCCAATCAATTTTGCTGGGTGACTCTGAGGGCCAAACTAGATGTGATTTTGTTATGTGGTATGGCCTTGTATTGCTATTTTTTAAGAAAGGAAAAAAGCCAGTCCAGGGGGCCCTGAGCTTGACTGTGACTGTGTTGTGGCGGAGAGAGGACCTTAGTCCTTTGCCTTCAGCACGGTCCTGACTGGAATTCCCCCACACACGCTTGCTATTTACAATGGGAGGAACATTCCCATTGGTGCCAATGGGAGCTTTCCCCTCATTGAAAATAGAATGTCAGGGAGATCTCAGCCTGATCAGGACTGCAATGCAAGCAAAGGATTAAAGCCCCATGCCACAGCCCTAATCCAGCTCCACCCCACCCGCATTGGCTATTGGTTGAAAATAAATCAGCCACACAGGGCCAAACCATATAGCAAATATCATGTTTGGTTTGGCCCCAACTACTAGTAACATAGGACGTAAGGGAAAAAAATCCTCTCAATCCATTCTCTCTAAAGCACTTATCATATCCTCAGCAGTCTTTTTTCTAAGCTAAATAGTCATCCAAAGCACTTTAGCCTCTACTGATCCAGCCACATTATAATTTTGCTTGTGCTTTTCTGCATCTTTTCCAGTTCTATAATGTCCTTTTTAAAACAAGGGGTGCTTCCAGACAGAGGGTTCCTAGTACTAACCGTCAGAAGACATTGTGCAGCTATTCTGTCTTTTCCTCTTTAACCTTTTTTTTTGTGGAAAGAAAAAAGATGGAAGAAGCAGTGGGAAAACACAGGAGGAGTTCAAGACCATCATCTGGACCCCCTGTAAAGTTCCATGAATGAGGCAGAGCGACTGCGCAATAAAAGCCTCATCCGGAAGCACCCAAATTGTCCAGATTTCGTGGAATATTTCCTGACTTGATGGTGGAGTTATAAAAGGGCATTATTATTTTATTTTCAGTCTCTTTTGTAATAATCCCTAACATGAAATTTGCCCTTTTCATTGCTGCTTCATCATTTTCATTCAGCTATTCACCATGATCCCGAGGCATTTTTTCATGATTAATCAATGCCAATTTAAATCCCATCAGTGTATATGGGAAGTTAGAAATTGTCCCATCCCCACCCAAAATGTGCAGCCAGTCATGGCTGGGGCATGCTGGAAGTTGTAGGACTTTTTTCAGTCTAAACCTTCGTAGGATTGCGCCCTTAGTCATATAATCCACAAATTTAGCCACCTTGCTGTTCGCTGCTGACTCCAGCTCACGTAAGAAAAAATTAAGTAGCACCACTTCCTGAATCAAAATCTTAGGGACATAATGCAGTGGCACAGGAGAGGTACCATGCTTCGCTTGCCACATAGCTATGAGGGGCTGTATGTACCAAAAAAAAGGGGGGGGGTCATTAAAATTAGATGCACAGATCTAGCATGCAATGATGGGAGGGTATGATATCTGAGAATTTCTATATCAGCTCACTATAGCATCATTTTAATTCCCCACTATTACTTTGAGTATGATATTTGTATCTATTTCCATGTTTTATTATGTTTAGACTCAGGGAGGGAATAAAGCACTATCTGATATTACTTGCTTTTTATTTATGTAATAGTCCCGATGATATAAAACAGATTGTCTTTTGAGACAAGAATTTACCAAAAATTGGATCAACCTATTGCAAATATATATATATATATATATATATATATATATATATATATATTTACAACACAGACTCTCGGTAAAGCAACTCCTTTCGTGCTTCTTCAAAAAACATGAATATTACTTTTGTCGTGCAAGTCTCTTTAAAAGAAAAATAAGCAACATGGAAAAATAATTGGTCACTGTTCTTTTTTACTTACCCTTAAGATATTTATGCTGCAGTATTTAAAGCCAGAGAATGTTTGCGAATTGAAGCTCAAATTATATGTATTTTTAAATGACAGTAATTGTGGTAAATATTTAGGAAAAATTATGCTGTCATTGTTTAGTGCCTCATTACAAAGATGCCTACCAACACAAGTACTGACCATCAGAATCATTACTTCACAAAAATCTTGTGAAGTTTCATAAATATGAAGTTTCATTTTTATAGTTTCCAAAAGCATATAAAAATAAATTATGTAGAGATGATGGACAATGTTACCTTGCTCACAATTAATGGATAAGAACTGCTGCTAAATTAAAGCTTTCTTAAAAAAAAAAATCTTCTTAGCACAGCAAGTACTCTGTAATTTAAATACTTCCCCCTGCCCCAAATCTGGAATTGCCACTTCTCTTGCAAATTGCAATCTTTCTTCAAATCAAAAGAAAAAGCCCTCTCCTTCCTGCCTGCCTGCCTGCCTGCCTGCCTAAATAAAGTGCAAAAATGTTGCAGGTTTGCCATTTCAATGTCTAAGCAGTCATAGGAAATGGGGTTGCCATAGGCCAATAGAGCAGTTCAAAGGGCATTTCTACACTAGCCTAAAATCCTGCATTTAAAATGGGGCTTCCTGCTTCTGTTTTAAATGCAGGATCACAACTGACTCCCTTTACATGCGCTTCCTCCCCCCCCCTTCTCCCCATATCTGAGTCTTCCATTATCTTTCACTGATCTTTCTCCTCTTCTTGCTGCCTTAACTCTTTTCACAGAGGAAACTGAAGCAGAACGCAAGGCAATGGGGTAATTTGATAGCTCATTATCTGCTATCTATTTACAAATGGAACAAAGGGCATTTAGTGCAGGAGGGTCATGGCATCATGTAAAGAGCCTGCAAACTTCAGTGAAGGAGCAATCTCAATTGCAAGATAAAAGCCTGGTGTGAAGAAGCCCAAAATCGGGTCTGCTGGTGTGGTCTCCAGCAAGTTAGTGTCAAATAAAGGGTTAATTGTAGGGCTTCCAGTTTTGTTCTGCTGAACTGGTAGATGAATCAACTTAGGGCCAAACTAAATGTGTCCCTGTATTTGTGTGTGTGTATTTTTTTAAAACAGCAATCACAGGGCTACCCCAATATGGGGTGGGGTGAGAAACTTTGCCCATGCTGCACCTTGATTAAAATCCCACCCTGGCAGCCAGCTGCTATATGTCCCAGGATGGAAGCTGCTCTAATCAGAATGAACAAGAATTAAAACTGACTCTTGCTGTAAGAATGAGTGATAGCTTTTGTTTATATCACAACTGACAGTGTGCTCTATAAGTATCCACTCAGAAGTAGGCCCCATTATGTTCAATAGTACTTACTCCCAGGTAAGTGGGTATAGGACTGCAGCTTTAGTTACATTCAGGATTGAACTGTTAATGTATTAATTAATTTAAAGGTTAAAAGGCAGATCACTAAACTTAAAATTATTTAACCAATTGATAGGTGCATTTAGTTCAAATATTATTTTAGTAAAAAAAAGTCAAGGTTCACATGGGCAAGTAACTTAGTAAGTACTTATTATTGATGGTATATGAAATGAAATCCCTTTCTTCAAAGATTCATATGTTGCAAGTCATGAGCGGAAAATATTTCCATGACCAAATGACTTGATACTATTCATATCAACTGCCTCCTATAATTCCGGGATTTTTCCCACTGTAACATATAGTTAACTAAGGCTGCAACTCTACACACACTTACCTGGGGGGGAACCCATTGAACTCAGTGGGCTTGCTTCTGAGTAGGCATATATATGATTACAGTATAACAGGACAAAAATATCCAAAGTTCCATTCCTAGTCTCTCCCATGCACATCTAAAACAGCAGTCTCATTACAATCAATAGGGCTTTTTTTTCTGTTTAGGATCTGTTGGGGGATAATATTTAAACTCTGATGGCATAAATGGCTATAAATGACAAGCTCCTGTCCATTTCATTTGTACATGACAAGACAAGAACTCAAAACAAATAAATTACAGTCTTCTGAACTGGATAAGAAGAGCCTTTTGAATGGCAGGGTTCTAATGCAATGACCTTCAGTTTTAGTAAGACAGATTTTAATCCAGATCCCACATTTTATTGCTTTGGGGATTTCACTGGCTCTTAATCACAAAAGCAATAAGAGTTTCCAATATGTTCATCTGCCTCAGTTAATCAATTGTTCCAGCTGCCAATCACTAGAGGCAACTTAAATGATATCAGCCAGCCAGCAAAACAGCTGTGATCTCTTGGGAACACTGAAGGGTCTACATAGTGAACTTCACCTTTTCCTCAGGCATCTCTGACATGCTGTATATTGTTTCACAGCAGGCCCACCATTATTGCAATGTATGCTAGCAGCATGTAGGAATTTCACTAGTGCTTTTTCCTCTCTGTGGTTAGCCCTAGAAATTATTGCAAGGGCCATAGCTCAGACTATTCATGGAAATTATAAAAAGCTAGCCAACTAAAACTGAGAAATGCCCTGTGAGTCCTTGGTAACTGCAAAATAACATCCTCATGTGTCAACTTGGTCATTATTATGAAGTTGTTTTGGATGCATTGTGTTTCCCTCATTTGATACTATCCATTTAGCCTAATTCCTGGCATCTGCAGAAAAAAACACACATTTTATATATATCAAATAATCCCTCCTTTCATACTGAATTTTTCTTTGCCACCACTAAATTGCTGACCAGGTACTTTTAAAAGTTTCATAAAAGAGGTAATTTGAGCAGGTGCAGTTTTCCTCACCCTTGTATGGCAATCTTCATCAAAGTAAATTGCTTCCTCCATAGGTATTAAAGCACCCCTGCCCTCCTTTGGGTGTGGTAACTCTACTAATAAAAGTAGAGAATGGTGGGGACAGGGTGTGTGTGGCTGTATTCAAGAGAGGGAGAGGTCAAAATCCAAAAAGTCACGTGGTTAGCTCAACAAATGCTGTGGGGTGGTTACTTTTTCCTGTCTGACTAGAAACTTTTGCCTGTGGCACAAGGGGCTGATTTTTGAATGGAAAAATTCAGAAGTCCCAGTGCACTGATGCAATAACCTCATGCTTGCGTATATGCTTCTGGGGAACTTTGTCTTCCCCTCCTTTCTTTAAAAAAATAATTACTGTATGCTAAAATAAGAAACACTGATGCAATGAATATGGACTTGAGCAAGCTCCGGGAGAGAGCGCAGGACAGGAAGGCCTGGCGTGCTATGGTCCATGGGGTCACGAAGAGTCGGACACGACTGAACAACAACAACAAAATAAGAAAATGTGGACTAAGAAAAGCTCTATCAAACATGTCTTGATGGTTCCCTGGTTCTAATGAGTGTTCCTTTCCATACTAGACTAATACCTTTCATTAAGAAGTAAAACATGTGAAATTCTGTAGCTTTTTTTAATCTAACAATTTTTGAAAAGTTTCTATCAAAAATAGCTGTGCCACCTGCTTCAGATTGCCTTTAATACGCTTGTGTTTTTATCTGTTAGGGACAAGTAACTTAATTTCAATGCTATCAGAACAGTAGCCTTAGGGTGCAATCCTTTGCGGGTTCAGACAGAGAAAAGGCCTATGCTGGCTGGAGAATGCTGGGAGGTGCAGGCCTTTTCTCTGTCTAAACCCGCATAGGATTGCGCCCTTAGAAAACTATTCAATGTAATTTTGATTCCTACCCACCTCCTGCCAAGTGAGTTAAATAAATACTCTAAAGGCAGTCTCCAATGGGGGCATTGCACAAGCATCCCCTCCTGCCGATTCCATTGGCCAAGCTGGACCACCATGTGCACAACAGATTTAACGCTTCCTATAGGAAGCGCCCAAATACTCGTTTCTAGATTGGGACAGGTCGGCGGAGCTCCCTTATTCGAGCTCTGCTGACCTGCCCTGTTCTGGAAATGAGCATTTCCACTTGTTTTCAGTTGCTTCTGCAAACACTAAATCTCTGTTGCACCCAAGGTGGGTCTCACTTGTGGAACAGAATCGGCAGGGGTGCAGCACCCCATTGGATACTGTCCTAAAAGCTCTTCTTTCTTTCTACATTCATACAGTGTATCTGTATCTACAACCCATATTAGTAGTTACTGGAAAATTCCACTTACATGAAATAAGTATTTTTACCTGACCTTTACCCTGGTTAACTGAGGAAAAAAATACTACCTGCCTTTTGGGTACCAAGAAACAAGGTAAATAAACATGTCAAGTCATTGATAATGGTAGCAATGAATAAATAGCTACTGGAGCCCAGTCTACTAACCAGTAAAAACATAGTAACTCACACTTAAGCTACCAGTAAAATGCACTGACAAGGGGTACTTCCAGACTGATGGCTCTAATGCTACCAATCAAAAGATTCTGCATCTTTCCCTCCTTAACCGATTATTTGTGGTAAGAAAAAAGACAGAAGAAGTGTGGGAAAATGGGTTGGGTTACAAATAACTGCTTATAAATCATCATGTGCTTAGTGGGATCTTCTCAAACTGGGGAGAGGTAATGAGCGGGGTGCCGCAGGGCTCAGTCCTGGGCCCAGTGCTCTTCAACATTTGTATTATGACTTGGAGGAGGAGGAGGTGCAGGGAATGCTGATCAAATCTGCAGATGACACAAAATTGGGCGGGATAGCTAATACTTTGGAAGACAGAAACAAAATTCAAAGTGATCTGGATAGACTGGAGCGCTGGGCAGAAAACAACAGAATGACATTTAATAGGGATAAATGCCAAGTTCTGCACCTAGGAAAAAGAAACCAAATGCACAGTTACAAGATGAGGGATACGTGGCTCCACAACACTACAAGCAAGAAGGATCTTGGAATTGTTGTCGATCACAAGCTGAATATGAGCCAACAATGTGATGTGGCTGCAAAAAAGGCAAATGCTATGTTGGGCTGCATTAATAGAAGCATAGCTTCCAAATCCCGGGAAGTACTAGTTCTCCTCTACTCAGCACTGGTTAGGCCTCATGTGGAGTACTGTGTCCAGTTCTGGGTGCCACACTTTAAGAAGGATGCAGACAAACTGGAGATGGTTCAGAAGAGGGCAACAAAGATGATCAGGGGACTGGAAACAAAGCCCTATGAAGAGAGGCTGAAAGAACTGGGCATATTTAGCCTTGAGAAGAGAAGACTGAGGGAAGATATAATAGTGCTCTTCAGGCACTTGAAAGGTTGTCACAGAGAGGAAGGCCAGGATCTCTTCTCGATCATCCCAGAGTGCAGGACCCGGAATAATGGGCTCAAGTTACAGGAAGCCATATTCCGGCTGAACATCAGGAAAAACTTTCTGACTGTTAGAGAAATGTGACAATGGAACCAATGACCTAGGGAGGTAGTGGGCTCTCCCACACTGGAGGCATTCAAGATGAAGTTGGACAGCCATCTGTCAGGAATGCTTTGACTTAGATTCCTGCATTGAGCAGGGAGTTGGACTCAATGGTCTTATAGGCCCCTTCCATCCCTACTATTCTATGCTTCTGTGATTCTGTGTGAAATTCCATGAATTTGGCAGGGTGATGGCACAACAAAAGCCTCATCTGGAAGCATCCTAGGAAGGACAGAGTGAGAAAAAGGGAATAAACTACAATGATTTCCAGAGGGGAAACTATATTAGCCTGTTGCACCAAAGCAAACACAGAGTCTTGTGGCACCTTAAAGACTAACAAATGTATTCTGGCACAAGCCTTTGTGGACGCTATCCACTTCATCAGATGCATGAAGTGTTAATCTGAAATTGGCAGAAGGGTAGCCATGTTAGTCAGCTGCAGCAAAAACAACCTAATGTCTTGTGGGAAATGCCCAGCAATATTACCCCCACTCCAGCACACACACACCAAAAGGGTTTTCAAAAAAGTATCTCAAAAGGAAACTAAAATAGGGGCTCAGTGTTGAATAATTTGAAATTTAAAACAAACACATCAAACTGCCTTCTACAGTTGGCTTTGGAATATTTTGCAAGGATGCTATATTTCCCACCCACCCCCATCCCTAAATATTCAAGAGACTTTCAGGTGCACAATGAAGGATCTGCCTTACTGCAAATGTGTAGAAAGAGATAGGGGCCCAGTCCCGCCAAGGGTAAGCACTTTAGACTGCAACCCTTACCTGGGAATAAGCCCCATTGCACTCAATGGAGTTTACTTTTGAGTAGACATGTATAGGGGCTGCGGTGGCTTAGTAGTTAAGACGCTGAACTGCAGACTGGAAGGTCGGCAGGTCAGCAGTTCGAGACCCGAGTGCCGCGTGACGGAGTGAGCTCCCGTCTTCAGTCCCAGCTTCTGCCAACCTAGCAGTTCGAAAGCAAGAAATTGCAAGTAGATAAATAGGTACCGCCTCGGCGGGAAAGGTAACAGCGTTCCGTGCACCTCGGTGTTCAGTCATGCCGGCCACATGACCATGGAAGCGTCTTCGGACAGCGCTGGCTCTTCGGCTTAGAAACGGGGTGAGCACCGCACCCTAGAGTCGGACACGACTGGTTGGGGACACCTTTACCTTTACCTTAGACATGTATAGGATTCCACTGTTGAAGTCCTTCTATTTTCATGGGGAAATTATGCTTAATTTTTTCTATTTCAAATTAACAGGGCTTCAAAATGTTACCCTTGTCAGGATCATGCCTATATCCTTGCAGAATCATGCATAGTAATTCCAGATTTAGAATTCTTTTCCTTTTGTTGGCATCTCCTTTGCTTTTACTGGCAATGAAATGACTTGTGATGCAATCCTACACCCACCTACCTGGAAGCAAGCCCCACTGAAATGAATGGGACTTACTTCTGATTAGACATATATAGGGACGCATCTATATGGCACAGCTTTGACCCCACCCTGTCGCAACTGTGCAGCAATGTGGCTTTGAGTCAGCATGCCCTGTGATACACTTGCGATGAATTGTGTGCGTCCCTTACAGACTCACCGTGCCCCCCCGCATTTTACTGAAATGTGCAGCTGTGCAGCCCCGTGAGTGTGGGGGTGCGACACTTCAGTGACTGTTTTGTACCTGAGGGGCTCTGCTGTGTCTTTCTGTCCCTTTTTAGGTAAAAAGTGCGTGTTTTGTGCTCTTTCATTTCCGCACCATCAGTCTGTCAGTTCCCCAGTCCAAGACTCTGGCGATGGGTCACACTCACAAGCATGAGCGCTATGTGCCTAGCCATTGCTCTGAAATGGTGGCCAGAGCAATGTTGGTCCTTCCCCAAGAGTACTGAGTCCACAACCATTGCAAAGATACAAAGCTGCAAAACTGTGTGAAAGTGTAACTAAGTAGATGAAAACGCCCGTCTGTGCCTCTGTAACTGCTCAGCTGCAAAGAGATGGGGGGAGTAAAGGGGTGTCACAGAGTGACGCAGGCACTACGCACACCTACAACACGCCCACTGTAAAATGCGAAGTCAGTTTGGGGAAGGAACAGATGGCCTGCAACCGCGGGGGAACCCGCAGGAAACCCAAAAAATCGCAGTAAAACAACTCCATGGAATTCCACATTTTCCAGGCGAAAACCACAGATGGCTGCGAAGTCATGAGGGACCTCAACTCACACCTGCCCCAGAGTAAAAGCCTGGCATAGATGGGCCCTAAGATTGTTCTGTGAGGGAATGGTACACTGGGCCGAGACATACCCTCCTCCTGTACTTATAACATCTCTTTCTTTCTTTTTTCTTCTATACCTGTGTAAATGTCATGCACTGGTCCTGGCGATCGTCTGACAACACCATCTGAAGCATCATGTGGAGATGCAGGTGGCTGGAGAGGCTGGATTGTGAGACAGTCATTGAGAATGTCTTGGTCAAGTTCTGTACTGGAACGCAACTGAAATACAAGAACAGAAAAAGAGAAAACCATAACTGGAGAAAAGGCTAGCATAATGATAAGAGGTCGGTGGGTGAGAGCAGGAAACTGCATTAAAGGAATTCTCCTATTTAAAACACTAGGAAAAAAATTTAAATCCCCATGTTTGGAGCATAACAATTGCATTGGACCACCTTAAAGTGTTTGAAGCATTTAGAACAGAAAAATATAAGAAAACCCATGCTGGATCAGACCAAGAGTCCATCTAGTCCAGTATTCTGTGGCCAACCAGCTGTTGATGGGAACCCCACAAGCAGGACGTGGGTGCAATAGCACCCTCCCACCCCTGTCTCCCAGCAATTGGTATACATAGGCATACTGCCTTGATACTGGAGGTAGCACATAACCATCAGGACTAATAGCCATTGATAAACTTCTCCAGGAATTTGTCTAACCCCCTCTAAAAGCCATCCAAATTGGTGGCCATCAATACATCCTGTGGTAGCAAATTCCATAGTTTAACTATGCGTTGTGTGAAGAAGTACTTCCTTTTATATGACCCAAATCTCCCACCAATCAGCTTCATGGGATGACCCCAGGTTCTAGTATTACAAGAGAGGGAGAAAAATGTCTCCCTATCCACATTCTCCACACCATGCTTAATTTTGTAAACTACTATCTTGTCTCCCCTTACTCTCCTTTTTTCCAAGCTAAACAATCCCAGCTGTTATAACCTGCCCTCATAGGGGAGTTGCTCCAGCCCCTTGATCATTCTAGTTGCCCTTTTCTGTACTTTTCCCAGCTCTGTATCTTTCTTTAGGTGAGGTGATCAGAATGGTACACAGTATTCTAAATGTGGTTGCACCATAGATTTTTATAAAGTCAGTATGATATTGGCAGTTTTATTCTCAATTCCATTTCTAATATGCCTAAAATGGAGTTTGCCTTTTTTACAGCGGCTGCACACTGGGTTGACATTTTCATTGAGCTGTCCACCACAACCCCAAGATCTCTTTCTTGGTTGGTCACTGCTAGCTCAGATCCCATCAGGTTGTACTTGAAGTTGGGATTTTTTGCCCCAGGGTGCATCACGTTACACTTGCTTACACAGAATCGCATTTGCCATTTGGATGCCCATTCTCCCAGTTTGGAGAGATCCTTTTAAAACTCCTCACAATCCCTTTTTGTTTTAAGCACCCTAAATAATTTGATGTCATCAGCAAACTTGGCCCCTTCACTGCTCACTCCTAATTCCAGATCATTAATGAACAAGTTGAAAAGCATTGGTACAATACAGATTCTTGTGGGACCCCGCTATTTTCTTCCGTCCATTGGGAGAATTTACCATTTATTCCTACTCTCTCTTCTCTGATCTTTAACCTGTTACTGATTCACAAGAGGACCTCTCCTCTTATTCCATGACTGCTAAATTTGCTCAGGAGTATTTAGTGGGGGACACTGTCAAAAGCCCTTTGGAAGTCCAAGTAAACAATGTCTACTGGATCACCTCATCTGCATGTTCACTGACACTCTCAAATAACTCTGAAAGGTTAGTGAGACTAACTTACCTTTGCAGAAGCCATGTTGATTCTTTTTCAGCAGGGCTTGTCCTTTTATATGCTAATTTTAACTTTAATAATGCTTTCAACCAATTTACCTGGAACAGACATTAAGCTAACTGGCCTGTAATTTCCCAGATCCGCCTGGATCTAAGCGTGTACAGATTCCCCACTGTCTGTTCCAGTGGGGAATCCATGGGTGGGGGAGGCGATCCGTTCCTCCCCCACGGAATTCTTGGGAGCAGCTCTGCTCCACGAGGATTCCAGGGGAGGGGACTGGCTTGGGGGCCGCTTACCTTCCCTCTTGCCAGCCAGAGCTGTTTGCCTCCTCCCTGTCCCTGCCGATTGCCATGTCTTATCTTTAAAAAAAAAAAAAAAAAGGCGATTGGCAGGATATGCCCATAGACCTAGATGCAAATGGAGTCATGAATCTTGAGTCTAAGTCTATGTGTCCATAGACTTAGATGCAAGATTCATGACTCTATTTGCGTCAGGGACAGGGAGGAGGCGAACAGCTCTGGCTAGCAAGAAGCAGCCAAGTGCCATTCCACCTCCAGTCCCCCTGGAGCAGGGGTAAGTGGTCCCAATCCGCTGCAAATTCCTGAGGCCAGATTCCAAAGAATCTGGCCTCATTTGAATCTGCAGCGGATTTCTCTGACATCCCTACCTGGATCCCTTTTTAAAAATTGGTGTCACATTGGCCATCTTCTAGTCCTCTGGTACAGAGGCTGATCTTAGGAACATGTTGCATATTTTGGTTAGAAGATCAGCAATTTCATATTTGAGTTCTTTGAGAACTCTAGGATGTATACCATCTGGGCCCAGTGATTTATTTACTTTCACTTTGTCAATAAGGTTGAGAACTTCATCTTTTGTCACCACTATTTGCCTCAGTTCCTCAGACTCCCTTCCTGAAAACATCAGTTCAGGCACAGGTATTTGTTCTTTGTCTTCTGCAGTGAAAACCGATGAGAAGAAATAGTTCAGCTTCTCTGCAATCTCCTTGTCCTCCTTTAGTCCTCCTTTAACTCCTATTATCATCCAACGGCCCAACTGCCACTCTAGCTGGTTTCCTCCTTCTGATAAAGCAGGAATAAAGAATTCTTTATTGTTGGCCTTAATATTGTTAGCAATATGCTCTTCAAAATGCTTTTTTGCATCTCTTATTGCATCTCTTATTGTCTGCTTGCATCACCTTTGTGCAAACTTGTGCTCCCTTTTGATTTCCTCACTTGGGCAAGACTTAAATATTTCCACTTAAATATATATTAGATCTGATAGTACTGTGGTTACTGTTTCCAATTGGTTCAACATTTACATCTTATACTAGGATCAAATCCAGGGTCATCTCCCCTCTGGTCGGTTCCATGACCAACTGTTCTAGGGCACAGTCATTTAGGACACTGAGAAATTTAACCCCTTTATCGTGACTGGAATATGCATTTATCCAGTCAACATGGGGGTAATTGAAGTCATAGAACCATATAACAGTAGGGTTGGAAGGGGCCTATAAGACCATCGAGTCCAACCCCCTGCTCAATAAAGGAATCTAAGTCAAAACAACCCTGACAGATGGCTGCCCAGCCTCATCTTGAATGCCTCCAGTGTGGGAGAGCCCAACTCCATAGGTAATTGGTTCCATTGTCATATTGGTCTAACAGTACGGAAGTTTTTCCTGATGTTCAGCCGGAATCTGGCTTCCTGTAATTTGAGCCCATTATTCCAGGTCCTGCACTCTAGGATGATCGAGAAGAGATCCTGGCCTTCCTCTCTGTGACAACCTTTCAAGTACTTGAAGAGTGGTTGTCACCCATTACTGCAACACTTCCTTATTTGGAGGCCTCCTAGATTTCGTTTTCCATCTCAAGGTCACCCTGAGCATTCTGGTCTGGGGGATGATAGTATGCTCCTAGCAATAAATTAGTTTGGAGCCCAGTATTGTCACCCATTAAGCTTCTGTGGAAGAGTCTACCCCTTTTAGGTGTTCTAGTCTACTTGATACTATGCCCTCTTTGACGTACAGAGCAACGCCTCCCCCAGTATGCCCTTCCCTGTCCTTCCTGTAGAGTTTATATCCAGAGATGACCGTATCCCACTGGTTCTCTCCATTCCGCCATGTTTCTGTAATGCCCACTATGGGCATCTCTACACCAGCTTAAAATCCTGCATTTAAAATGAGGCTTCCTGCTTCCATTTTAAATGCAGTATCATGACTCCCATTTTCATCTGCTTCCTTTCCCCCCCTCTCCTCCCCCCTTCTCCCTGTATCTGAGTCTTCCATCATCTTTCATTGATCTTGCTCCTCTTCTTGCCGCTTTCCCTCTTTTTCACTGAGGGAACTCAAGTGGAACACAATGGGGTAATTTGATAGCTCATTATCTGCGATCTATTTAAAAATGGAACAAAGGGCATTTAGTGCAGGAGATGCCTTGGAGGTTCACAGCGTCATGTAAAGAGCCCGCAAACCTCCATGAAGGAACAATCTCAATTGCAGGATAAAAGCTCTGTGTGAAGAAAGCCTATGTCTAGCTTCTCCTTTAAAACCAGGCACTCCAACTCTCCCATTTTGGCTCAGAGGCTTCTAGCATTTGCATAGAAACACCTATATATGGTGTCCCTCCCCAGATGTCTCTGGTGTGTGCATCTTTTGCTATAGCACTTAGGATTCTTTGACGGGCTATCATGTTCTACCATATACTCATGGCTTATTTCCTCCCCTTCTACATTTGGGCAATCCAAAACATTTTAATCTTCATCCCCTTGGGATGATTTAACCTGAACTGGATGCTTCCTAGCTCCTGTTGGCTTTCCCCCAGGGTTTAGTTTAAAAGCTGCTCTGCCATCTTTTTTATGTTTAGCTCCAGCAGTCTGGTTCCATTTTGCTTCAAGTGGAGTCCGTCCCTCTTGTACAGGTCTAGCTTGTCCCAAGATGTTCCCCAATGCCTAACAAATTCCTCTCTGCACCACCATATCATCCACGCATTTAGACTCCTCAGCTTCATACACATTAGGTAGTAATTCTTACAACAAGCCTGTAAGGTCAGTCGGTCTTGTATCCAGATTGCAGATAAGGGACTGAAGCAGAGAGAAAGAGGCTTGCCTACAACCATCACAACAGTTCTCGAAGGAGGTGTGATATTATGAACTGGGGACTTCCTAGCTCAGTCTCTTAGCCACTATGCTACACTTGGAGTCTTTCCTAACGCTTCATTTAATAAAATACTGTGAGGTGCTATATAATAATCAGTAGGAATTCCGTTCCTCATTAGTAAGACATGAAGAAAATACATCTGGGAGAGACTGAGCTAAAGTGGTTGGGACAGACAGAGCTATAGGTGTCATCCAACATTATAATGATTAACTGGAAATTCTAGAAATACTAGTGAAAAACTTCTGTTTAACTGTAGTGTAGCTGAAGCTTTGGACCAGTATGACTTTGTTAACCACAGTGTAGATCCTGAATGAAAGCTTTCCTAGGAAGCAGCTTGTCAAACTCCTGGGCCCCATCTATATGGCACCGCTTTGACCCTCCACCCCATCGCAACTGCACAGCAATGTGGCTTCAAATCACCATGCCCTGCGATACACTCGTGATGTACTGCGTGCTTCCCTAACAGACTCACTGTGCCCTTTTTTTTTGCTATTATACTGAAATGTGCAGCTGTGCAGTCCCGTGAGTGTGGAGATGCGACACTTCAGTGGCTGTTTTGTACCTGAGGGGCTCTGCTGTGTCTTTCTGACACTTTTTAGGTAAACATTGGGTGTTTTGTGCTCTTTCATTTCCGCACCATCAGTTTGTCAGTTCCCCAGCCTGAGACTCTTGCGATGGTTCGCGCTCACAAGCCGAAATGGTGGCCGGAGCGATGTTGGTCCTTCCCCAAGACCCCCCCACCCAGCCCTTGGGTACTGAGTCCAAAAGCAACTGTTGCGAAGATACAAAGCTGCAAATATGTGCAAAAGTGTGATTAAATAAGAAAACGCCCCTCTGTGCCTCTGTAACTGCGCAGCTGAGAAGGGATGCGGGGAGTAAAGGGGCATCACAGAGTGACGCAGGCACTATGCATTCCTACAACACGCCCACTGCAAAATGCGAAGTCAGTTCGGGGAAGGGACGAAGGCTCACAAGCGTGGGGAAACCTGTAGCAAACAAAAAACATCACAGCAAAACGACTCCTTGGAATTCCTCATTTTCTGGGCGAAAACCACGGATGGCTGCAAAGTCGCGACTGTGTTATCTATCATGAGGGACCTCAACTCGCACCTGCCCCAGAGTAAAAGCTGGATGTAGATGGGCCCCGGGTGTTATGCTCTGAATCAGAATGTGGGAATCATCTGTACTTTGTGAGTAAACACATAGCATGATAAGTTTTGCATACAAAACATGCTTTCCTTTGTGTGGCTTCAGCACTTCCCCACATCTTCTGCGAATGGTGCAAGCTGTACACAGCTGTTGTGTGAGACATGTGGGCTACAGAAGAGTGAACAATCTTAAGACTAATACAACTTTCTGTATCGACTTTTGCTGAGGCTGCTTCCATTGGGAGGGTTTTGTAGGTGACTGGTATGCAGAATAAACACCGATGTCATCTGCACTCCAGCCCATATGGGAATGTTAAGCTCCAGATGCTGCTTGTGCAGACAGACGTACCCTACCCCCGTGTCCAGTTTGCCTGGCTGTGGGGGGCGCGTTGCAGGTGAGCAGACATGGCAAGCTGCCATTGGCGGAACCCCGTGGCGCCACTGGGAAAGGGAGGGGCCAGAGAGGCTTTTTACACTCTGCGCCCCTCCCAACAGCCTCTCACTCGTGTGGCTGGCTGAGGAGTGGTCAGCACATGCTCTCCAGCCCTGAAGAGGAGAGGCGAAGGCATCAATGGCCTGATCAGAGGCGGCAAGGCCTTCGCGGTGCATCCTTTGTCAGGCCCGAGGAGTGGCCTATGTTTCTGTTGTGGCTGCGGCAGAAGATAGGAGCTGGTGATGGTGGCTTTGGAAGCTTCTCCCTTGTGGAGGTGGCTGTTCGTCACGTGCCACCAGCAGCTGGAGGGCTGGCCATTTTAGCAGCATGTCCCCTCTTCGGCCAGGATCGGCCTGGGTTCCTGTTACGGCAGCGGCGGCGGCATGCCACGATCGATGGCACCAGCGGTGGCAGTTTTCGGGAGCCGGCAGGCAGCCATTCCTTTAGACAGGAGCAACAGCTCCATCATGTGCTGCTGGCGGTCAATTGGGCTCCTGTCTGTGGAGGCAGCCCCGTTGTTGCTGTGCTGGGATTGGCCGCAGTGAACAGGAGCCTGCAACAGCAGCTGTCAGGGTTGGATCGGAGCCCATAGAGCCCCAAAGCAGTTCTGATTCTGAGGAAGAGATAGAAACTGTGGGAGAGGAACCCGTGCGCTGTTCAGAGGCGCCGCCAGAGGGAGAGTCCCTCCCTGCTCACATTCCTGAGACTGGTAGTGACCCTGGCAGGGAGGGGGAGGGACAACTGGAGCTTTGGGACGCTAGGTGCTGGAGCAGGGACAAGCAGGAGATGGAGGGCGCCAAGAGGAGGCGCTCAGCCCGCTTGGCGTGACGTCAACAGCTGCGCCCCGATGCCCCACGGGAAAGGGGTGGACTTTCGCCTCCTAGCCCTGAAGTTCAGAGGCTTCCCGCCTTTA
The DNA here is from genome assembly GCF_057233095.1 of Heloderma suspectum. Lineage (NCBI taxonomy): Eukaryota > Metazoa > Chordata > Lepidosauria > Squamata > Helodermatidae > Heloderma > Heloderma suspectum. Next base: position 104,661,103 of record NC_139459.1, read on the forward strand.
CCCTCCAAACAGAGATCAATTGATTCACTAAGTCTAGAAACCCCTAGTAGGCAGCTCTCTTACGTTTCCCTCATTAGGCTCATGCAATTAGCATCTGTAAGCATCATTAGGTTGAATGGAAATGAAGCCTTGGAAAAGAGCCCTATCGTCTGCATGTTGACTCTGGCTACTTGAGGATTTCAGAAGGCAGCAAAGGCGCTCCTGACAGCAGCATCACCAGCTGCCCCCTTGTCAGGAGCGACTGCTCCTTTCACCCACCCTGCAGCTGATGGGCTGTCCGCTTTAAACAGCGGCTCCAATTTGGCTCTCTTCCAAGAGTTGCAGCGGACACGGTCTTGTCCCTGGCGAGGACAATGGGTCTTCTGGGCCATTTGGCCCAAGGTTTGGGTTGCATGGGCCCCAGGGAGATGGGGGAGGAGGTAATCCCAGTTGGGGGTCCCTCCAGGTGGTCTCACCCCTGTGACTCTTCCCAAGGGGATGGGTGGAGGTAGACTGTCTGCTTCTGGGGCTTGAGACACCCCTTTCCTCCTTAGCATCCTGTGGAAGGCCCCCCCCTTGCTCAAGTTTCAGACTGGGGCCTTTGAGCACCTCATAGAGCCCCTGTTTTGTTAAGGAAGGTCTGAGGCTCGATCCCCAGCTTCCCCGGGTAGGGCATGGTGAGAATCTTGCCTGACACCCTGGTAGAGCCGTTGCCAACCCCTGTGTGGGGAGATCGGTAGTTCTGTGGGTTTGGGGTTCTCTTGTTTTCACACCTCCCAGGCAGCTTAGAGTGCCAGTGGTTAAAGTGGGCAGTTGGGCAGTGGTTAAAGTGCTGTACTGGGACTTGGAGATATGGGTTCTAAGTTCCCACCCAGCCCTGAAGCTCACTGGGTGACTTTGAGCCAATCCCTGGCCCTCTGCCTAACCTACCTCACCGGGTTGTTGTAAGGATTGTTCCACATTCATTTGGCAGGGCCTTTAACGCAGGGCTTTAACATTTGTTCTAAGGGCATGGTCTGGAGGAACAGGAGAAGCTAAGCAGGGTTGGGCCTGGTCTGTAATTGTATGGGTGACCTGAGTCCCATGCACATATGTAAGTATAGAATTATTTTCCGTGTGGATTTGAAGTGGGTTTCAGGTCTCAAGCCTGTACCGAGACACCCCCCTTTCCTTTTATTTGTGTATTTCATTACCTTTGTAATGAAATACACAACCCATAGGTAGGTTGTCCTATGTGGGCCACGTCCCCCATTGTTGTATAGGATGTCCCACAAGAAAGGGCAAGCAGGGGAAGGGCAATGCACCTTCCCACTTGCCATCAGGCATTGGAGGAGGCATGATCCTTCCTCTGAAGATGAGGCCCAGCCGGTCTTACCTTAAACTGGGCTAGATTGAAGGCGGTGGAAAAAGACTAAAGGATGGTACTAGCCCCCTTTGTCCGTTTCAAATGTGGTGGGGGCTCTGGGCCCAAAACAAACTTCGAGACAGACCCAGAGTAGCTTATTATTTTTTGTTGCAGCACGCTTGGTCGTGATCAAAGCTTCCTCCAGCACGGCTCCACCGCAGGTTATGGGCCTGTTCCTTCTGCCGCTCTCGAAGGATCAAGTCATCTGGTGTCATTAGCACGTCCGGTTGCCATCAAGCACCCTCCAGCTCAGCTCCTATTCCAAGTCTGAGATCTAAAGCTCTCAAAGGACCAAGCCATGCTGTATCCTTTGCTATAGCGTGTGGTTTAGTGACACCTGAGCTGGCTTGCAGCCCTCTGTGCCAATAATTACAGACTCAGGGCACTTTGGCATTATTAAATCTTTTATAGTTTTATTCCACTTAGTGCTGGGTTAACTTTAGTGTTAGTATCACAGGATTAACCCCCTCCCCTATGCCTACCCTCCCCTGGTGTCTGCAGTGGCAGAACCATTCCAGGCTATTTATACCTTCTCCACAGTAAATCCGGATTTAGGTGCAAAGGGTCTTGTGCTTGCGTGACCTGTGCTTACTTGTACACATTACTTGGGGCTGGGGTTTAGATGGGGTGTATGTGCCCTCACCCATTTGTACCATCCCATTCAACCTTAAGGAGGGAGGTCCTGATTGCTATGGCCTGTAAAGACAGAAGGAGTTTCAAAGGGGGAGTGGGTAGATGTTCTCTTCCCCCATCTGGTGTATGGAAATAGTGGAACAAGGCCACATAGAGTGTTCATAAACCAGGACAGGAAGGCTTGCACAGTAACAGCCCTATCCAAAAGGGCCCTTCCCAGTTTGAACCGAGCCCCTCATATGGCTTTGTAGTGGTTCCGTGGCAGGAGAATACAGTGTACATTGTAATTTGCATTTTAGAAAGGTTCTGGGTTTCATGCCAGGGCTAGTGTCAGGCCTACATTTCTCTGAAATCAGAGATTTATCTACAGTAGGTACATTTGGTTAAATATATATTTAAAGATACAGCTTGCAGGTTGTTAAGTCTGTATGTGGCCTTGTTTATTCTTACTCTGTGAGCACCTTCAGAGTGATAGTGCCTACAGGATGCCTTTGGGGCGAGGCAGGTTGACTTATACAGGTGCTCTCGTGATGTCACACTTCATGCCCTTTATGGAGTGAAGGAGTCCTTATTTCACTGGCATAGCTTCTGTCCGGTGCTGGCCTTTGGTGAAGGTTGTATTACCACAAATGGGGTTAGGCTCCCACACCATTGAGTTTGCCGCCACCCCTCCACACACACACACACACACACACACCCGGAAGAGGATTTTGGTTGGATTTCAATTTTTGAAGATTACCAGTGTTTCTTTTTCAGGAACATGAGTTCATCTTCAAGGTTGAGTTGCAGATGTGCTATGACGCCTCTAGTGGGCTGGGTTTTAGGGTTAATTATAAGGATCATCGGGGGTGTAGCACCACGCCCAAGGGTTGGCCCTCTGATATCTCAAGATGCTGTTATTCAAACTTCTCTTATACTTGGCATCACTTGTGCACGCCAATTCAAGGCTTAATGTCCATTCTTAAATTCCTTGTGTGTGAAGAGCAGGCCTCCGTTCTTGTAATTAAAACACAGTCCTCCCGCGATCCAAATGTTATGGATCGGGTAGTAGTATTGAATTTGCACCGCCCCCTGCGTAATATCTGATTTCTCATGAGGCATATAAATGTCAGGACAGGAGGCGGGAGTGTGACTAAGCATTAGGCTTGTCACTCCCAGCGGCTGCTAGGATGCAGGCTTCTGTGGTCGACATGCCATCTAGGGCAGGGCCAGGACATCACCTGCAACTGCGGACTCCAGGCATCCCCTTTCCCCAGATATCCTTTATGACTCCAGAGATTGTGGCCATTAACTAGCACCTCTACCTCCGAAGCGTCATTGTTGTATGTGACCACCTTAACAGTGGGGCCCTCAGAATCTCCAAGCTGGTCTGGGATCCAGATGTGTTCCAACTGATTGGGCCCTGGGATACCTGACGCCCAAGTGCAGTATGATATTGTCCGGATTTGGTTCAGGAAACTTAAAACTGACTAATTAGCTAGGGGCCTTCTCCCTACGCTGATAGAGGAATTATGTCCTGTCAGGGCATTAGCTGCTTCCTGCATCTATAGGGGTTGGTAGATAGCCCAGTCTTTTTCCTCAGATGGGTTCCCCCTCCACATTTAATTATATCAATTCTGGACTGTTATTAAGCTGGCATTGAGTACTCTCGGTCTAAGAAATCCAATTTAGGACACATTCTTTCAGCATTGGGGCTGCTCCTACAGCCGTGTCTTCGGGTTCTGGCACCGGATCAAGTGAAGGTGGTGGGCAGGTGGCACTCCAAGGCCTTCAGGACTTACGTGTGGGTTTTTCCTTGATGCCAAGGAATTGCCTCTCCTTTTCTATTACTTACTGTTCTCCTTTATCTCCTTTAGATCGATGGAATGGATGTGAACCTGTGCATGCGCTCTTGTGGTCACAGCATGGTGTTCGGGGATGGTCGGAGGCCTTAGGTCAAGCTGTGGATCTCAGCTCGGACTGTCCCAGTGTGCCCGTGTTCGGGGGCTAAAAGATATGACGCCGGAAGATGAGCCCCTCAGGTCAGAAGGTGTCCAATATACTACTGGGGAAGAGCACAGGGAATTTCCAAGTAGTGCCAGAAAGAGTGAAGCGGCTGGGCCACAGCCAAAAGGACACTCAGCTGGGGATGTGTCTGGTGGTGAAAAGAAAGTCCGATGCTGTAAAGAACAATATTGTTTAGGAACCTGGAATGTAAGATCAATGAATCAAGCTAAGCTGGAAGTGGTCAAACATGAGATGGCAAGATTGAACATCGACATCTTGGGCATCAGTGAACTAAAATGGACAGGCATGGGCGAATTTAATTCAGGTGACCATTATATCTACTACAGTGGGCAAGAATCCCTTAGAAGAAATGGAGTAGCACTCGTAGTCAACAAAAGGGTGGGAAAAGCAGTAGTGGGGTACAATCTCAAAAACGATAGAATGATCTCAGTACGAATCCAAGGCAAACCATCCAACATCACAGTAATTCAAGTCTATGCCCCAACCACTGAGGCTGAAGAAGCTGAGGTTGATCGGTTCTAGGAAGACCTACAACACCTTCTAGAACTAACACCAAAAAAAGATGTCCCTCTTCATCATAGGGGATTGGAATGCTAAAGTAGGAAGTCAAGAAATAACCGGGATAACAGGCAAGCATGGCCTTGGTGTACAAAATGAAGCAGGACAAAGGCTAATACAGTTTTGCCAAGAGAACACACTGATCATAGCAAACACTCTTTTCCAACAGCACAAGAGGCGACTCTACACATGGACATCCCCAGATGGTCAATATCGAAATCAGATTGATATGTACTTTGCAGCCAAAGATGGAGAAGCTCTATACAGTCAGTAAAAACAAGATCTGGAGCTGACTGTGGCTCATATCATGAGCTTTTTATTGCAAAATTTCAGCTTAAATTGAAGAACGTAGGGAAAACCACTAAACTATTCAGGTATGACCTAAATCATATCCCTTATGAATATACAGTGGAGGTGACGAATAGATTTAAGACCTGATAGACAGAGTGCCTGAGGAACTATGGACGGAGGTCCGTAACATTGTTCAGGAGGCAGCAACTAAATCCATCCCAAAGAAAAAGAAATGCAAGAAAGCAAAGTGGCTGTCTGATGAGGCTTTATAAGTAGCTGAGGAAAGAAGGGAAGAGAAAAGCAAGGGAGAAAGGGGAAGATATATCCAACTGCATGCAGAGTTCCAGAGAATAGCAAGGAGAGACAAGAAGGCCTTCTTAAATGAACAATACAAAGAAATCGAGGAAAACAATAGAATGGGAAAGACTAGAGATGCTGTCACGCCATCCCTCAGGCTGGGTATGTTTTCACCCATAAAACTGCCAGCTAGCTGCTGGTACAATCAGTGCCCATCCTAGGTTTCCCCTTTGCAGATATTTCAATAAATGTGGCCCCATTTTTAATCCAATCACTTGTGTCTGTCTCTTTATTACCCCATCTCCACTTGCAAATGCCCTACCCCCACATCCGGCTTGCCTGGCTGCAGGGGGGGGCCTTGCGGGCAGGTGGGGTGAGCAGACGTGGCAGGCCGCCATTGGCGGAAACCCGTGGCACCACTGGGAAAGAAAGGGGCCGGAGAGGCTTTTTACAATCCACACCCCTCCCAACAGCCTTTTGCTCACATAGCTCCCGCCCTCTCTTAAGTAGTGTGGGTGCCAACCAGTTGCCCTTTGGGGGCCAAGTAGGAATTTTTGGCTCACAGTCCTATTGGCTTGAGCTGTGCATCTTTTTGCCTACCTCACACTGTTAATGAGGTTGGGTGTGTCCTTTAGGTAGATTTGGTCTAATTCTTGCTCAGTCTAGGTCACACATTACAGATGGCGGCTAAGAGGGGCAAAGGAGAATGAGCTTAGGGATGGTGAGCATTCAGAAGCACCTTATGGTGACAGGTGAGGCCTGAGGCCTCCCGAATGGGTTTTACAGCTTGGCAGGGGGGATAAGGGTTGCCTGGGAGACCGACTCACCTCACTCCCCCAGGAGCTTTGCGGCCCGGGAGGGGGTGACAGGGGAAGGTCTACCTCCCCCATAAGGGGCAGTCCGGAGGGGCAGCGATGCTGTCACACCACCCCTCAGGCTGGGTATGTTTTTGCCCATAAAACTGCCAGCTAGCCACTAGTACAGTCAGTGCCCGTTCTAGGTTTCCCCTTTGCAGATATTTCAATAAATGTGGCCCCATTTTTCATCCAAGTACTTGTGTCTGTCTCTTTATTACTCCGTCTCCGCTCACAATAGACAGAGCAATGTTGTTGGCACAGCGACTATTGTGCCAAAATAGCAACAGTAGTTCCAAAGTCTTGCATGAGTTGGCATTTCCCTCTTGGAGGAACTTTCCCTCTTATATTCAGTTTGGCAGCACCACTATGGCTGGAAGAGATACTTGGAAGTATTTTGTGGGCAAAGAGAGAAAGCATAGATATACTGGATGTGACTGAAGCAACCAACACTTATATAACAGAAAATTTCAATTGCAAGCTCATTTCATCTATTTTTATCTTTTATCAGTACGTGCAGTTTTTAAATGATACATTTTCTCTAAGAAAAAATAAGTATATACAGCAGGTGCTTATTATGGTTCATACTATGTTATTCAAAGTCTCCTTTCAGCACTAAAAATAATGAAGGCTAATTAACGGCCAGTGAAGCCAGGTCCCAAACACAGGGGTACACTTTACCAGGGCCCAGAGATCTAGACCCCCCAGCCCAGACGACAACTCCATTACCATGAGAGGAAAACCTGAGGCTAAATAAATGGTAGATCATGCTTGAGGATATTTATGAGATAATATTTCCCTTTATCTACATATCTATCATCCGACTCTTGTAGGGGTGTATGGATCCCCTACCTTTCCGGTCGGGGGGGTCCACGGGGGGGAAGCGATCCGTCCTTCCCCTCCGGAATCCATCCAGGCCGGCTCCGCTCCACAGGGATCCTGTGGGGCTGGCCACAGGGTACGCGTTGCTGGCGATATGGCCAGCCGCCATTGCCGTGCCATATCGCTTCGCTGGGCTAACTAACTCGACGCAAATGGCATCCACTATGCCATTTGTGGCTGTAAAGCTGTTAGGTTAACCTAAATGCAGCCATTTACGGATGAAGAGACACAGAGGGCACAATCTAATGGGGATAGTTGGCCGCCTCTGAACTTGGAGGCGACTGACTATCCAATGCTGGGTGAGCAGTGCACAGAGGGGATCTTCTCCTCCATGCTTCGGCTGCCCTGCATTAGCAACTAGATGGCCAATTTCGGCTGGCTGGCTGGAGTGGATCGGGGCTGAGGGTGGGGGAAGCCAGATGGCACATAAAAAGCATCATAATGACACTTCCGCTGTCACCTCCCCTCCCCAGGAACATCCCCCTTTCCCCTGCTCTGCACTGCTCTTCCGAGCGTGGAGCCGGGGACGAAATGCGCCACCTACGAGGCGGTGTGGGAGGGGGAGGGGAGGCGGTTTTCTGGGAACTGATCTTGGAGCACTGACTCTGAGGTCGGTTCCCATAAACCAACAAATCCTATGGCCTGCTAGCCGCTGTCTAGCAGCCATAGGATTGCGCTCTAAGTGGGCTCTAGGTCATGCTGATCCTTGTCAGGGTCTAGACAGTGCCTTTGCCTGGTTTCTGAAGTAGCCAGTGTCTCATCATGTACCGCCACCAGAACATCCTTGGTACTTTGAGAGAGAATTGGTGGACCTGATAATCACTTTCTCATCTGAGTCAACACATGGCCATCTGGAGTTGGGTAGGACAGTGATCCTATATTTTGAGTTATGGTGGCAGGAATCCACATGGTACCAGGGCCGTAGTTTCTGATATACACAGGGTAATGTGGCACAAAAGCACAAGCAGGTCTTTGGACTCCATTGAAACACTGCCCCTCCTGATTCTCTTGGTTGGTCCTCACTCAGGCCAAGGTGCTACGATCAAGCAGAGTTGTTAGCTGCCTGTTCATTACCAGCTCAGCAGGGCACCTTCTGGTTGTAGTACATGGTGTGATGTGTTGTGTCAACAGAAAACTTGCAAGGCGATGGTTCCAGCCACCCTTAACAATCTGCTTTAATGCATCCTTCATTGTCCTGGCCATCTGCTCAGCCTGGCCATTCGTTGCTGGATAAATACGGCCTGAATTGACATGCTGGATCAGGCCATTATCAAGGAATGTGTGGAATTCCACAGATGTAAAGTGGGGCCCATTGTCTTAGACAACATCTGGCAGTCTCTGTGTTGTGAAAAGTCTACATAAGCACTTGATATAGGCTGACCATATGTACCATTTTAAATGGGACAGTACCAGTTTTTTCATATTTCCCAACCGTCCCGTCATTTTAATATAAATGTCAATTTTGTCCCGTTTTTAATTTTTTGTAAAAACAACAACACGTTTATCATAAGGCTCTATGCTAATCAATGCATGCAGTAAAACTACTAGTGGGATGAAAGAGGAAGTTCCATTTACGTTATCCAGTCAGGGCCAGACTTCTTGAGCTAGCGATGATCAGACGTCACCCCCTGGCTTGTCTGCAGTGGCGGGGAATTCAAGAGGTGGTCGCTAAGCCCCATTCCACGTGTGGGAGCCAGGAGGGTGAGCCTTACTGTTATTTCTACCATCATTCCACCCATAGAGATGCTTTCTGCCCTATATTCAGTTTGATTCGGACTTTTCAGACTCATATTTCGGTTCAACAGGCTGTTAGATATTTTTTTATTACAGCGGAACTCTCTGGTGGGACATTACATAACCCCGTCCCGTTTTTGTCTCAAGGAAATATGGTCAGCCTAACTTGATAACAACTCAAGATGTCATTGGTGAAACAAGAACCACTAACCATTTGGAATATGAGTCAGCCAGAATGTCTGCCCCTAAATGGGGCCAACAAAGTCAATACAAAGCTGCAACCATGGAATTTTTGTTGATTCCCATTGTTGCACTTGGGCGTGTGACGGGACCAGTCTTGAAGCCTGACATTTGAAACCTCTTGAAGCATCCTTTGATCTTGCTGTGCACCTTGGGCCACCATACATAGCTATGGCCAAGGGCCTACATTCACACTATATCAGGGTGCCCAACATGTAGAGCCTCCAACACCTGATGCCTCAAAACTGTGGAAATTATTACTCTTTTGCTCCACAGGGAGCACCCCTTGGGCATGGATAGTTCATGTTGTTTGGATACAAATGGCCTGGATTTCTCCTCAAGCTTCCCTGATGGCCATCCCCTCCACACCCAGTGGAGACCAGAGGCAAGAACTGGGCCCCTGAATGATGCTGCAGCAATATCTGTCGCATGGAGGAGAGGCTCTGGTCATGACTCCAACAGCAGGACCTCTAGAGGAGGTGATGCATTGACCTCAGCAGATGGGAGAAGGAGGTGGCTCAGAGCATCAGCATGGACAATATTCTTGCCGGATACTGCAGGAAATGAAATCAAGAAAACTGCCCACTGCAGCATATGTGGAGCCAATAGCTGGTTTCACACAACACACTGACCCATGATAGCTTATTTTCTGGGTTAGCGTGTTGTCTGTGGGATGTCCCCCCCCCCCCGGTGGATTATTTTGCCCAAATAACCCACCCTGAGAACCCACAGTTTGCAGCAAGTGTTGTTTTACCTATGGTGTGTTGTCCGTCACACCAGTGTGGGTTATGGAGATTGCCTACAGAGCTGCTTGGCAAGAGTGGCCAAAATGCTGCAGCCACTCTGTTCCACTCAAATGATCTCTACTCCTGCTGCAAAGGAAGTTGGGATACCTGCCTGGCTGGGTGGGAGGACTACAGGAAGAGGAGGGGCAAGGGGGGTGAAATAAACTACCCTGTGTAGCTTGTTTGCCTGATTGTCTGACGGGAGCACAGTAGGTTGTTTGCATAACCACCTACCCAGCATAGCTTGCCACTCACCATGGGTTAGCATGATGTGTGAACTCAGCCAATATTTGGGGTGTCTGCTGGTTGGAGGCAAACAGCCCCAGCAAAGGCTTGTGATCAGTAGCAATAATGAATGGCTGACCACAGACATAGTCGTGGAAGTTCTAAACGCTAGCTACAACAGCCAGGGCCTCCTTATCAGTCTGTTGGCGATATCGATCTGGAGTAGAAAGCAATGGGAACCTCACAAGTTGGTGGCCCAGGTCAGCTCCAGTACCATAATTTGTCGTAAACCTGAGTTGTGGTCATTACATATGGAACCCATGGAAATGGGAGGGTTTGAGGTGCCCTTGCCATCCTCACCTGCAGAGACACACTGTGCTAGGGAAGCTTGTCTGGATCTCAGAGCCCTGCAGCACCTACTCTGATTGGGGAACTGTTTTGCTGAATCCTATTGTCAAGAACTCCATTTTCTTTTTGTGTCCTAGCTGTTTGTAACTTTCCATTTCACAAGGCCAAAGCTGCACATAGCGGTAAACCACTGGTGTGTATGATATCTCAGGATGACTCTAGTCCCAAGGTCAGAACAGGGCCTAGTTAATTGGGCTGTGTGATCTCAGCTGCATTCCTGTGGGAACTCTCAGCCTTGGGAAAACTGTTTCAGCCAGCCTGTGATTGGCTAACAGGGATCACCTTAGACCAGCAGGGGCTTGAGCATATAATCAGGGGGGTTGCAGCTGCTTATTGTCTTTGTCTTCGCTTTGCCTTTACTTTGGACTCCAAGTACTTCTGTTTGGGCCCTATCCTATTTGATAAACTGTACCTAGGTACATATGGACAGGAGTCCCCTGGACTGCAAGGAGGTCAAATCAGTCCATCCTAAAGGAAATCAACCCTGAGTGCTCATTGGAAGGACAGATAATGAAGCTGAAGCTCCAATATTTTGGCCACCTAATGCGAAGAGAAAACTCCCTGGAAAAGACCCTGATGCTGGGAAAGACTGAAGGCAAAAGGAGAAGGGGACGGCAGAGGATGAGATGGCTAGATAGCATCACGGATGCAATGAATATGAACTTGAGCACGCTCCAGGAGACAGCGCAGGACAGGAAGGCCTGGCGTGCTATGGTCCATGGGGTCACGAAGAGTCGGATACGACTGAACGACTGAACAACAACAATTGTTTCCAAATGTTCTCTGGATCTTGTGAGTCTTTTATTCCCCCTTTCCCAATAAACTTACTACTCTTATAGCTGGTTGTCTGTGTGCTTCATTCTAAATTGCCCCAGTACTAAATCCAGAGTCTTCCTATTGGATAATTCTGTTTAAGGTTTCTGGCCTAAGCCTTAGAAATAGGGGGTGCTAATTTGGCCCCCTATTTCATAAGCCTTAGGTGTATCCTGTAAGGTCTGAGAGTCCCCTGGCTGAGTTGGACATAAGGGGTGGTGGCAATCTACCTTGCTGGGTTGGTGTTCAGTCTGAGCAAACTTTTGACCCTGCCTACACTGCTGGGAGCTAGGGCAGCACTCTTCCTCCCTTCACACTTACGAATATCCGATAGTTACAGATCAGGACTGTTAACCTGCTAGAATGGCCTTGAGTGTCTCCTCAGTGCCCCCTTTACAATACTTGAATTAGAAGAAGCCATAGAGAGTCTGAAGCGAGACAGAGCTGTGGGCATAGATGATTTAAGGGCGAAACAGATTAAACAGTTTGGACCTAATACCTTGGAGTGGCTCCGGCAAATGATGAACACCTGTATTAGTGAACTTAAGATTCCAAGGCTTTGGAGACAGGCTAGAGTGGTAGCCTTGTTGAAGCCAGGAAAGGAACCAACTGATCCAAAGAACTATCGACCAGTATCACTCCTCTGTCATCTTTCCCAGTTGTTGGAGTGAATGATTCTTAATCCAGTGGCACAGACTCTTGATGTAAAGATCATGAATGAGCAAGCTGGTTTTAGACCAGGAAGGTCATGTTGTGGACAAATACTTAATCTCACACAGCACATAGAGGATGGTTATGAAAGAAAACTAATTACTGGAGTGGTGTTCACTGATCTTACTGCAGCATATGATATGGTCAATCATAGAAAATTGCTGCGCAAGATAGACAACTTTACTGGAGACCATAAACTCACCAGGCTTATAGGGAGTTTCCTTCAAAATAGAAGGTTTTATGTGACTCTGAATGGTAAGAACAGTAGACGGAGGAAGCAAAAGAATGGATTACCACAAGGCAGCGTACTCTCTCTGATTTTATGTAATATATATACTAACGACCAACCCACCCCGGCCAATATGCAAATGTTCATATATGCGGATGACACAGCAGTGGCCGTACAAGAACTGAGTTTCAATGAGTGTGCTGTAAAATTATCATGGGCTCTAGAAGAACTGGAGCGGTGTTATGATAATAAACACTTAAAACCAAATCCACGTAAAACTCAAGTATGTGCCTTTCATCTTCGTAATTGAGATGTAGGAGTTGAACTGGATAATAAGTGGAGAGGGAATAGATTACAACATTGCCCAACACCTAAATATTTGGGTGTTAGGTTGGACAGAACACTTTCTTTAAGCAACATTGCCTGAATACCAAGGCTAAAGTATGTGCTAGGAATAACATTATCTGATGATTGACAAACTATACATGGGGAGCCCAGCCAGCTATGTTACGAGCATCAGTTATAGCCTTGAGTGTCTCTACCGCTGAATATGTGGCACCAGTATGGAACGTATCAGCACATGCGAAGCAAGTAGATATTGCTGTGAATGAGGCAATGCGCATAGTGACGGGATGCCTCAAACCGACGCCCGTTAATAAACTATATTGTCTTGTTGGCATTGCCCCACCTAAGATTAGAAGGGAAGTAGAAGCAGATACCGAAAGAACTAAGCAAGAGACTGATTCTCGTCACCCTTTGAGCGGATATATTCCCCCAATTCATCGACTTAGATCTAGAAAGAGTTCTATGTCAAGAACTAATATCCTAGAGGGGACCAAAGAACAGAATTGAATAAGTAAATGGAGGAATGAGATTACCGATTCGAGTATTTTAACGAAGGAAGAAATGGCTGCAGGAAATAGCAGCAGCCATTTCCCTTATATAGTTTGGAGGACAATGAACAGGTTGAGGGTAGGGGTACCAAGGTGTAAGATGAATTTATTTAAGTGGGGGCTGTTGGCTGATGACAATATATTATGTGAATGTGGAGAAATCCAAGACCCAGCGCATCTGATGGTGTGTCGATTACTGCCGGAGTCTTGTACTGTTGACAATCTGCAGCAAGCTAATGACAAAGGTGTGGTGGTGGCTACATTTTGGCAGAGCAAAGTTTGATCTGGATACAAAATAAATAAAACTTGCTAGAATTCTGAGCCAGGTAGGTTCCTTTCCAAATCCAAACACACTTTGTGGCTGCCCATGGCTACTGCTCCAATAGCTAGAGCTTCCTCTAGGACCTCTTGGGATGTAAGTTGTCTTTTTGCAAACAGGTACATTTGCAAGGCCTCATCATAAAGGCCATGTGTAGCATCTCCTTTAAATCTTGAAAACTGTAGTGCTGTGCCAAATGTTTAACCGTAATAATATACAATAAATACGCTCTGTCGGGCCCTGATTACATTTAAAGAAAGAATTATGTTGTGCTCTTTCATATGGTTTTGTGAAGTAATGCCCTTGCAAGGTAGCCAAAATATCCTCATGTAAGTCGAACATAAGTCTTCAATACTTTCTCCTCCTAAAGAAACAGACCCTGTAAAGCTGACCTGGAACTTTCTACCACTTGGGAAAGTAGGTAGTGCAACATAGTATTACTAATGCCTGCTAAATTAAGCTCTGTTAGGATTCTTGTTTATTCAGAGTTATCTAAGGTATAATGTATAGCAAAAAATCTAACAAAACAAAAGCAAAAAGAATATGTGCTGTGAGTTCTTGACATCTTTTCTCATTTATCTCTTATACTTCTACCAGCTATGGGACTCAGATGTTTTTTATATTGTAACCATGAACTCTGCTCTCCATTACTCACCAGCTATTACTTCTACCATGCATGCGTATTTCTGAGGTCAAAGATACCTACTTCCTTCTTATCCATATTCTTAGCACAAGTATTGCAGTTTGTACTAATTGCCATGAGACATTATTCAAAAAAGTGTAACCTTTCCAATAAAGATTTCAAGGCTATATTATTTACCCTCTATTTATATTTACCTTTAAAGGGTTCTTTTACATCTTAGCTTACCAGCAATTTATCCAGTTTTTTTTTTTTTATTTCACAGTTTGGAGGTGATCTCTTTCATTTATAGGCTCCACAGGGATGTGTAATTGGATTCATATGGGTGGGAAAAGGGGTGGGAGGTAAAAGGAGTGAAATAAAGAAAAGTGTGGTTTGAATTTTTGTGTTTTATAGAAGCCTATATAGAGAACCCTTTGAAATGCTGACCTGAATACAAACACAAAATAAGTATATACCTTCAAAACATATGCCAACAAATTTGGAACACTCAACAGTGGCCACAAGACTGGAAAAGGTCAGTTTGCATTCCAATTCCAAAGAAGGGCAATGCCAAAGAGTGTTCAAACTACCGTACAATTGCGCTCATTTCACATGCCAGCAAGGTTATGCTCAAAGTCCTACAAGCTAGGCTTCAGCAGCATGTGAACCGAGAACTACCAGAAGTACAAGCTGGGTTTCGAAGAGGCAGAGGAACTACAGATCAAATCGCCAACATTCGCTGGATCATGGAGAAAGCAAGAGAATTCCAGAAAAACGTCTATTTCTGCTTCATTGACTATGCTAAAGCCTTTGATTGTGGGGATCACAACAAACTGTGGCAAATTCTTAAAGAGATGGGAGTACCAGACCACCTTACCTGTCTCCTTAGAAACCTGTACGAGGGTCAAGAAGCAACAGAAAGAACCAGACATGGAACAACCGAGTGGTTCAAAATTGGGAAAGGAGTACGACAAGGCTGCATATTGTCGCCCTGCTTATTTAACTTATATGCTGCAGAGTACATCATGAGAAACACCGGGTTGGATGAATCACAGGTCGGAATTAAGATTGCCGGGAGAATTATCAACAACCTCAGATACGCAGACGATACCACCCTAATGGCAAAAAGTGAAGAGGATCTAAAGAGCCTCTTGTTGAGGGTGAAAGTGGAGAGTGCAAAAGCTGGTTTGAAACTCAACATTAAAAAAACTAAGATCATGGCATCTGGCCCCATCACTTCCTGGCATATAGAAGGGGAAGAAATGGAAGCAGTGACAGATTTTATTTTCTTGGGCTCCAAGATCACTGCAGACGGTGACTGTAGCCATGAAATTAAAAGATGCTTGCTCCTTGGGAGGAAAGCTATGGCAAACCTAGACAGCATAGTAAGAAGCAGAGACATCACCTTGCCCACAAAGGTCCGTATAATCGAAGCTATGGTTTTCCCAGTAGTAATGTATGGCTGTGAGAGCTGGACTATAAGGAAGACTGAGCGCCGAAGAATTGATGCTTTCGAACTGTGGTGCTGGAGAAGACTCTTTCGAGTCCCCTGGACTGCAAGGAGGTCAAATCAGTCCATCCTAAAGGAAATCAACCCTGACTGCTCTTTGGAAGGACAGATACTGAAACTGAAGCTCAAATATTTTGGCCACTTAATGCGAAGAGAAAACTCACTGGAAAAGACCCTGATGCTGGGAAAGATTGAAGGCAAAAGGAGAAGGGGATGGCAGAGGATGAGATGGCTAGATAGCATCACTGATGCAATGAATATGGACTTGAGCACACTCCGGGAGAGAGCGCAGGACAGGAAGGCCTGACGTACTATGGTCCATGGGGTCACGAAGAGTCGGACACGACTGAACGACTGAACAACAACAACAAATGTCGGAGTTCCCTGGGGAGGGAGTTCCACAGAGTGGGGGCCACCACAGAGAAGGCCCTCTCCCTCGTCCTCACCAGCCTAGCTGTCCTGGCTGATGGGACAGAGAGAAGGCCATCCAAGGCTGATCTTGTTAAGCGGCCTGTCTGGTGTTGCTGGAGGCGCCCCTTGAGATAGGCTGGGCTGGAACCGTATAGGGTTTTAAAGGTCAAAAGCAACACCTTGAATTTGGCCCGGAAAACAACTGGTAACCAGTGCAACTCCTTCAGCACCGGAGTGATGTGATCATGCCGGCAGCAGCCTTTAATCAGGTGAGCCGCCGTGTTCTGCACCAGCTGCAGCTTCCGAACTGGTGGCGGAAGTCTCACTCCAAAGACGACTGGACATGGGCTAGAGCTGTATCTTCAGCCTATCATGTGGTGATGAAGCCAGCAAAAAAGGAATACTATGCTGCCTCTGTCACGTCTGCAGAGTGCTGTCCCAGGAGGCTGTTCCAAGTGGTCTGGAGCCTGGTCGGTCCAGTTGCTCTGGAACCGCTGGAGCATTCTAAGGCCTCCTTGGCAAGGCACTTTGTGGATAAAATTGATCGGATCAGGAGTGTTATTCCGTGAGCCGTGGATACAGTTAGTGAGCAAGAGATGGCCTGTGGCAAACCGGTTTTGCGGGGTCGGTTCCAGCTTTTTCCTTCTGTTGAGGTAGACAAGGTGCTTTCATCTGTAAAGCCGACCACCTGCTTACTTGACCCATCTTGGCTCATTATGAGCTGCAGAGAGAGACTGGGTGAGGGGATCAGGGCGGTGGTGAATGCCTCCCTTGAGGAGAGAGTGATGCCATCAGCCCTCAAGGAGGCAGTGATAAAACTGCTCTTAAAGAAGCCCTCATTGGATCCCCAAGTTTTGAACAACTTTTGCCCTGTCTCGAACCTGCCATTTTGGGGCAAGGTGATTGTGCGGGTGGTGGCGATGCAGTTGAAGGCACACTTGGAAGAAGCCCATTATCTTGATCCATTTCAATCAGGCTTGACTGAGGCCTGGGCATGGGACAGAAACGGCCTTGGTCACTTTGGTGATATGAGGAGGGCTTTGGATAGGGGCAAATGCTCCTTCCTTGTTCTAGACAGCTATTCTGCCTCTTCTTAACAGATTTTATTCTGGTAAGAGAAAAGATGGAAAAACAGGCTATAAATGGAAGATGATGGCATCTGGACCACCTGTAAAATTCCATGAATGAGGCAGTGCAATTGCACAATAAAAGCCACATCTGGAGGCAGCCCAAGTATTATATAGTATTCTAGCCTTAAATTAAGTTTTACAGCAGTGGCGATGCCTTTGATTCATGAATTGTGTATGTAAAGTCAAATAGTATACTTAGTTCTGCGTCATTCCTCCTACAGTCAAATGTGCTGTGACCAAACACCTGCCAGATCTGAGCCCATATGAATATGCTTCATAATGAGCTACCCTATTGAGTGATGTATTAACTCTCCCAACAATCTTAAAATGCAAAGAGGCATTTTCAAGTTATTAGGATGAATTTAAAGATATGCTAATAGCATGATGCTATGTACGTATGTTTACTCAGAAGTAATCCCCTGAAAGTTTACTCTTAGATAAGTTGTCATACGAGTGCAGCCTAAATACCAGCATATTATCTGCTTGCTTAGTTTTTGTGAAATCTTCCTTTTTGAAATGTATATTCCAAATAAGAGGTTGTTTCAGGTGAGACACTCAGATCCGCATCTACCATAACAAAATTTGCATCTGGAAACTTGAGCACTTCTCAGGAGCAATGTTTTGCTTGCCTAGGTATACTAGAAAACAAGGTACTGTCTATACTGATTTTTATATTTTCTTGTAAGTTCTTCAAATGTTTATAATTCCATTTTAGAACAAGAGATGGAAATTCAACTCCCATCATTTTCTCATTTCAGATATGATTGGATAATCACCCCAGATTTAGCAAATCAAGTAGAAGTAATTAGAAGTGAACAAAGCCCTTAAATTCCTCAATTTTCAGCAGCATTATATTTGAGTGCAAGAACAGGCATTAAGTTGGTGTGAAGCATGACGTGCTCCCCAAGACAAGGGCTAACAATCAAAAGACCTTTTATTTTGCATCTCTCTTATCACTGTTGTTTATCAGACTCATGTTTGCTTCATGGAGACCCTGGTAGTCTTCATTGTTCAGTAGAAATCAGATGCCACTAAAATATGCTTCTGAATAAACTCAGCCTGAAGCAAAATAGCTTGATATTTGTTCACCCATGCAGATAAGATTGTTATAAAAACATTTTAGAGGGAATCATAGTTCCTTCAATACCTGGTCTCATATTTCCTATTATTGTAGCATTTAAGAATCTACCTAAAGACTGACATTTATGAAGCTAGATAAGCATTTTAGAGCCACAGAGGGTGCACTATATGGGCCCAGGTGATGTCCTTTTCTCTGGCTGTAACATTAGATAAACAAGCCATTGTAGATCCAGTGCAAAAGTTTGGCATGATGGCCAGAGGAAATCAGGAATTACAACACTTCCAATGCAGCTCATGGTGAAGCCACTACGCTCATGCCACATTCACAGATTGGAAAGGAAAACAGAAAATCCCTCTCACCCACAAGCATATACTACTAGTGAAGGACATCATCCAAACATTCATCACTAAAGGTACGGTCCCCAGGGTTCACAAAAGGAACTGGAATCAATCCTCACTGAAGTTTACCCTACCAAAGTGTTGAACTGAGAAGTATCCCAAGGCTTCAGGCAATCATTATATCTAGAATCCTCAAGGCAAGCACACTCCACCCCTGCTACTTTTCCATTTGTAGCACATGGTGTTCCGAAACAGATTTCCAACCTCTTCTTTGACCAAAACTTAATTTGGCCCTGCAAAAACATACAATACTTTCTCATTTTGATAGAACTTTGCAAAGTAAACTCAGCTGCACTTTGACAGACATAATTAAAAGCACAGTAGAGGTTGTCCTAGCCGGTCTGAGCAGATGACAGGCTGCTATAAGGTTTTCATGGTTTTCAGCTTCTTCTGAGCTCCTTGGGATATGATTTCATTGTTCCAGTTGTGCTTATTGCAAGTTTAGAGAAATGGGAATACTAGTTGTGTAATGTTATGTTGATATATCTCCATTCAAGGATGAGCAAGGATTTAACTACACTTCATTTTTTTTATAAGAATTTACCAAAATTCACAAATTTCTTCATATTCAGGATAGAAAGAACTTGAGATTAAAACATTTGAAAGTGGGAGAAACTGAAACTCACAGATTCCTCCATCCATATATTGCTTAGTATTTAAAAGTCTGGCTTTGAATATTTGTGTATTCAACCATGGTAGTGCTGAATTAGGATTGCTACCTCTTTTTTTTTTTTTACAGACTCCTCAGCCCAATCTACATGGAAACGGAATGAGAAGTGCTTTCTGGTTATATCTGGATTTTCATGAAATCGCTTTGGTCTGTCAGGGTCACATGAAGCAAGAAAAGTGGAGTATACACTACCTTAAAACTTGCTTTCATGGGTCACACAGCACTTTAAACTCCCATACTTCTGGGTTGGGTGGGCAGAGTAGAACTTAATGTTATCAAACCCATAGGTGCTGCTCAGCGAATGAGAGGGGCTTGTTCCCTGCCCCTGTCCACACTTCCCTGCTCAGGGAAGCTTACTGGAAGTGCTGAATTAAACCTCTGTAGTTTCTCCCACACCTCTCCCCTCTCATGCACCATTGGGATATTGTGAAAAATTAAAAGATACTGTGCTATTGTGAATGGGAAAAACAGGCTACATAATCTGAATGGGTGAAGCAGCTACTGCGCTATTGTGAATGCTTGAAAAGAGCTACTGCACTATTATGAATAGGAAAAACAGGCTCCATGCTGTGAATGGGTAAAGCGGCTACTGCGCTAGGATACATATTGTGAATGGGAAAACAGCACTACTCTGATACAGCGAAAGGATGAAACAGCGCGAAGTAGTGTCAAGTGGGGAAGCAAGCCTGTGTCCTAAAGCACCCAACTGCAAATGGGGAAAAAGGGGCAGCCACACCCCTTGGCCAGGTCACTGCCAAGTCACAGTGGCATGCCCAGGATTTAATGTGGGACAGGGCACACTGAGGTAGAACTCCGCAGGAGCCACATATAAGGAAAAAATATGCACTAAAACAACTTTCCAAAAATGCACCTTTTCCAGAGGGAAGCTGCAGGGTTGCTATGGATTAGGGACAGCGTCATCTGTCACGAACAACCTTGATGTGCTGTTGCTCTGCACTAATCAGCTGTGTAGACTGGGCCTCACGGATTCCTCCATCCATACATTGCTTAGCTCTTAAAAGTCTGGCTTTGAATATTTGTGTATTCAACCATGTTCATGCTGAATTAGGGTTGGTACCTCTTCTTTCTGACAGATTCCTTGTCTTTAATAGCTGTATGGCAGGAAGTACAACAAATTTACAAATGTCTTCATTATCGGGATGGAAGAACTTGAGATATGAATGTGGGAGAAAGTGAAACTGACAGATAATCTCTCTCTATCTTCGTCCTATGTCAGGATATAGATAAGCAGAATTTTGATGACTGAAGACCTCACACCACACTTTCCATCAGGCTGCAGCAGAGGGAGGGATGGGAAGCAGGACCACTCCATCATCTCTGCTGAGACACATGTCCCATGTGGTTCCTTCTCTCCCTGAACCATTTCCATTCCAGCTGATAATTATAAACTATAGGAATTATTGCCTGTGTTTGCTTATTTTCTTCTGCCCTCATTACCCCTTTTTCCTTTTGTGTCTTTTAAGACTGTCAGCTTGCGAACAGGGATTGTCTTGTTCGTAAAAGATGTTATATGAACTGCTCTGGGAGCCTTTTCAGCCGAAGAACATGATAACAATGCTTTGACATTACAATCCTATACATGTCTACTCAGAGGGAAGTCCCACTGAGTGACTTCATCACAGGTGGAACAATGAAACTATGCCCCAAGGATCTCAAAAGAAGCTGTAAACTATAAACATGTCACCTTGTAGCAGATCTGCCCCACTGAGTTCAATGGGACTTACTCCCAGGTGAGTACTGGATTGCAGCCTAAATAAATAAATATGTTTAGAAAACAGAGGTTTCAGTGGATGTAGTGCATAGGTTTGGTGACTGAAAAGTTCTTTTTCTGTAATATATTGAAACTATTTTGTTGTAGTGTATTTTATTAGTGAACAACAAGCAGAATCAACTTCACTGAAACTGTTTATTTCTCTGCATTTAAACTAATACAATATTTGGATTGGTCTCTTTGGTCAGGTTGGCTATTAAGAATGACATTTCATACAGATTAGAGAGTAGCACTGCTGCCATACAGCATAACATTATGCCTTGTGACTGCACATGTTTCATTAGTGCAGCACAGCTCTTTGTATATGCTCATTATGCTGCTGAATGCCCATTGCTTAGGTCAGATGTTGCTGAACGGCAGCTCCCATCCGCTCTAGCCAGCATAGCCAATGGCAAGGGATGCTGGCAGCTGCAGTCCAACAACATTTGGAGGGCCACAGGTTTGCCCAGCCCATCCTGGACACTGGAAGCGAGTACTGGTGGCCCCACATATTAGCCTCTAGGATACATTTTCATTTAGAGATTACTTCACACCCTGCCCAACGGCTAGATAGTTCTCTATAAATATATCAATAATCTTTTGAACAGCTGTTACAGGATCAAAAGGAATAAGATATTTGGAGAACTATAGATTATTTAACTGTATCTGTTTCCTATAGGCCAGTGGAAACCCTATCAGTATTGAGCCCTTTACTGAACAGAGTACAAATTCAACAGCTTTCAAGACACAACAGTTGGAAGTAATGATGTAACAACAATGACAAAAAGGGAGGGGGACAAAAGCCAACCCTCTAATCGCTTTCAAAGTTCATTTTGTTGTTTTTAATTCACAACAATTGGTTGATCATAGTTTCCAACGTTTCGCAACAGTGTGATTAAATTCCTTTAACGCTTCTACCCATCACTAATCCTTTTGCACCAACATCCCTTTTAAGAAAAATTGCTGCACTCCACAGTGTCTGATTTATGCTTCATTTTGGAACAGGAAGTAAGGGGATTAAAGTTGAGGATTAAAACACTTACTCTTTACAGCATTTTTGTGAAGAATGGCTTCTTAGTTGCCATGGGCACTGCTCAGTGACCCTTAGCCTCCAAATGCAGTTCTGCTCGCATTAATGAAATATTTCAATTGGACTCAAAAGAAAGCAAATGAGTTATATTTGAAATACAAGTGTGTGAAAACATAAGTAAGCAAACAGATTACCATTTTCTTGTCTTTATTTTCATTTTTGTAATGTTAACAATGAAATGTGAAATATAATTTTGAAAAAGGGCAACTAGAAACTAAAACTGAACTTGAAAGGCCATCTTTGGAATATGAAATAATAGTATCACAGAAGAAGGAAATACTTTGAGCTCAGTGTTCAGAAGGAGTGCACTCTCAGGCTACTTTTGTCCAATCCTCTGCAATATTGTCTAAAAGTTATAGAATGCTAAAATGTAGTCCATTATGTTTCAATCCATTTTTAGTCTTTCACTTTATGAGAAATAAGAGGCAGAGGGAGTGCTGTTGCTAAATTTATAAAAAGTTCATGCAAAAGACTAATAACATTATTTTTAGAGGTGCACATAAAAAAGAGGTGCACTTAAAAACATTGCCAAGGAATTAAAATAAACACTAAGATTTTTCTCTAAGAAAACAAATACAACAAGCATCTCTGAACAATATGCTTCATCCAACACTTAGTCCTTAAACTGAACAGGAAACTGAAAATACACTAATGCCACCAAAACCTATTTTCAATCACATTATATGGCTGCCAATATTTGCAAAGAAGTGTTCTACAATTTTGCTGTGAGAATGCCTACCATATTGCCCCACAAGCAGAGAGAACTTAACATAGGTTGCATTTGGACAATCAAATCTCAGCTGAGATATCCATGAGCTTCATGTACCCACAGGTAGCAATGTTATTCCCACTTCACACTCCCTTTGCCCGAGTGAGAAAATGAGCCAGGAAACCACAGTTAAGCATAGCTTCCTGTTATGCCCAAAGTGGGAACCATAGTTAATAGCTTCCAACCAGGTGTCATGCCCCCACTGGAGGAATCCTCCTCAGAGGACACGCTAGAGCTCCCACAAACTGAGGGCACCCCAGATCGATCACTGTCACCAGACCAGGAGTTGCCTAGGCCCTCAGAGGAGATGGCTGCAGGTCCATCCCTGTCTGGCAGAGGCTAAGCAACCCCCTGGCCCCCAGGAGCATCATTGCCTCAAGAGACAGGCCAGTAGGCCTCCAGTGAGAAGGAATGCTAGCTTGCAAGGAAGGGCTCTTCAGGAGAAAGTGACTCCTCATGAGTAGGGCTCTGACAAGAGATCTCTAATGTACTACAGCTGAGTCCTGAGGGGTGGGGTAGCGGGGGCTCAGCAGGCTTTAGTGTTAAAAGCCTTCAGTGTCTGCCTAACCAGTGCTGGAAACAATGTCTTTACCAGCTCCTGCTGCCTTGGATCCTGTTTTCCTGTCCTTGACACCTCTGTGCTACTGACCTTGGACTCCCGCTTGTCTCTGCTTCTTGGACTGTGTATTGTATCTGACTGCTTATCTGTGTTTTGACCTTGGCTGCTCTTCAGGCCTCTCTTTTGGATTGCTCCCTCTTGCCTGATAAAACTGTGATTTTGATCAGTGCCTGCTGATTGACATGCTTTTGGATTATCCAGCCATAGCAGGACAACAGACCAGGAAATTAATGTTAACTTTAAACCATGGCTTCATATTTTGGCTTGTATGAAAGCCATTCACCATTAGTTTCCCAGTTTAGATATAACAGAAAGATGTGATTTACTGCAGCTTCCTGGCTTGTTTAACTGCTTGAGTGAAGGGAGGAGTAAAGTGGGTGCAGGAGGCTCACGTCAGGGGTTTTCTTTCCAAAAATTCTGTGAAAGACTCTCCTCCTGAATGCAGTTCTCTGCCTTTAGCTCTCCACTACTCCACCATCACCAGGGTCCCTAGATACAGGGGTGGAGGAAGAGAGTTCCTCAGTGATCACCCCATCTCCCATTCAAATAAGGGCTGCAATGTTCTTACACTCAAAAGGCCTGCTGTTATTATTTGAGCCTACAAAAAGTGGCAGCAGATTGTTATGAAAGGCAATAGAGACACATGGTGAAAGTCCAGCTGAACAAACAGAGACCCCATCTTCCTTCCACTGAAAAGACTGACTTGGTCACCTTAAGGGCCTGCCAGGTGACAGCACAAAAGACAAAAAGAGAGTGAAACCCCAGTTCAAAAGATACTGTCTTTTCCAGTAGTCGCTGGGGAACATAAACCACGATGTCATAATTCTGTGAGCCAATAAAGGGTGTGTGCGTGTGCGTGTGTATGTGTTTTCATTTTCACTTCAGAATTATAGTTTTCAGCTAACTTTACTGTTTAATAAAACCTACAACAGCCAGAGTGACGATTTCCCCCTGTGTCTTGATTGAATAACTGTCAACAATATGCTGAATTCTGAAATTTAGGAAAAATTCCATTGTTCCACTTCCTATGTAAAAAAATTAATAAAAATCAGATATCCAGACACAGTGGAAATATCTTTTTAGCCAGCCAGTGTCATAGTGAATGGTTCTACCTCCATGGGGTCTTAATTTCTTTTTCTTTAATTTCTAGAAAATCGACATGTCTGTGATACAGTAACAGACAGATGTATTGTGGCATCCCTCAAAGGAGCACACCAACTTTGGCAGCATGGCACTAGATTAAAAATAGCCAGTGAAATTCATTTTGTCAGTGTTAATATTGTGCGTTTTCTTCCCAGACAATGGAAAAACTAAAAACAGAGTTGGGGAATAGATTCGTTGCATGTAGAGCACAATTATTATGCATTAGGGTTATGACAGGCACCCAGCACTAAAAAAAAAAAAAAGCTACTCTTTATCCATCTTAAGCATGGTTGAGAGTTGAGACCAATGACAGGATTGCCCTTTTGTTTTGAGCTTTATCTGGACAGCTCCTTAATGGCAGACACTCCATTCACATTGGTACACAGCAAGGGAACGTGTGCCTCTATTTCTGATGCTCAGGCTGTGACTGCCATTGCTTATGTAGTCAAAATGGTACGACCCATGCACAAGAGGGAGGTATTAGTAGACTCAGGGGACCCCCAAAGAGCCCAAGGAAATACAAAGAAAGGGGATGGGTAGGGAAAAGGAAAGTAATATGCAAGTAAAGTCAATGCTCATTATTTAGCTCCTGTTTGAATCAATGCTAGGTAAATCTTGTGATCCATGGACTTTTAAAAAATTACATTTGTCAGTCGTCTATGAATACTAATTTCAGTAATGATGTATTAATAAGCAAAGGGTTATAGACTAGTCAGGAACAAATAAAATACTCAGAATTTAGCACATAGATTTATGTGCAATATCCAGTTCTGAACATTTTAAGATCACTGCCTGAATTCCACTATGTCTCTGATCAGCCAAGAATGGCAGCTTAAACATGCCTTCCTTGCACCAGGTATAAACAGTGAGGACAAATACAGAAGTAGACCTTTGTCCAGTGCTGGAAATCTCTTCTTTTGGATTAGACACTGCTTCGTTTCAGTATCTTCAAAATAGAAGACTTTTTTCTTGGGCAGATATTTAGCAGCCAAGAAAAATATGGAACCATTATGCTATATAATGAACTAAATAAAAAACAGGAAATTCACGATGCTAGGCTATGTTGCTGAGTGTCTGTGTCTCCACTTTGTAAAGTCTGGCTTACTTCATTGTACACTCTTAGTAGATTTTTATTTATTCCCATAGGACAAATAATGATACATATGGGAACAGGAGTGAATCCTGTTTTTAAAAGGACTTATGGAATTGGGATTTCAGACTCTAGAACCATAATCAGAGAATTAACTGAGACTTAAGCCCCCTTGAACAGATGGGAACCATAATATTCACATCTGTAAAGAGGGAATTGGAATGTTCCACCGTAAGAATGATGAAAGCTGTAAGCCACTTTGAGTGCCATTTTTCTTGGTAGAAAGGCGGGGTACAAATCAAATAAATAAAATGAGTACCTGTACATGAAAAGGATTATCATCACAAAGTGTGGAAGTCCAATCCTTCTGAATATGTTTGATGATAACTGCTATTGGTGCTTCCATGTGAATATGCAGTTGTATATACCTAATAGTTCCCTTCATGCAAGCACTTGAATTAGGTGGTTCACTTGAAGTCGCACCATGAGATAGGCCCCACAAGGACATGGAAACAATACAGCTGAACTAGCAAGATGCCCACAAAGCAGTGGGAAAATGTACAGACATCTTTTCTGGGGCTTACATTTATTTGATTGCCTTTCTACATCTCGCAGTGTCGTTTGTGAGCCATTCAGTTCTCTGCTGCGCATTTTCATTTGCCTGCCTTTCCACATGCCATCCACAATAGTGAGCCCCTCATTTTTATGTTATTTGTTCTTATTAGCACAATTGAGACACTTATGCTTGGGATGTGCACTGCCACTGGCTAATACATTTCCTCTGTGTTTTCTGGCTGTACTTTCTGCTCGATATGTCGCTGTTCCTGCCTGCCACAGAACTGGCTTTAGGTCTCAGGAGATTTGATTAGCTTAGACTGCCTCAGTTAGTTAGTCTCAGGCTCACTTTAGTCAATGGTACAGTCAATGCTAGGTAAGGGTGCAATCCTATGCATGTTTTCACAGAAAAAAGGCCTACAGTTCCCAGCATTTCCCAGCCAGCTTACCTGGTTGTGGAATGCTGGGAGTTGTAGGACTTTTTTTTGCCCGAAATCTTTGAATTCCCATAAATGGTATGTACAGCACCTATTTTTCATGTATAGTTGGGGTTTCTAATCATGCAAAGAAGTGTTAGTGCTTTTACAGTGACTGGAAAGGCTCTAACACGTATCTACAAGGGAAGAGGAAGTTAGTCATTGCTCTCAAAGGCAAAGGGCTGCTAGTTTTTCTACAGTCTCCCTAGATATGATATGCATTTATAGTACAAATAGTAAGTAATGCATAGTATGTAGAATTCACTCTAAATTACTACCAAAGCTTTGACTGAATTCCCAGAAGGAAACACAAAATGCTATAATGATTCATTAGGATACTGGCAATATCAGTGTAACCACATGCTGATACAATTACTGAAATCTAGCTGTACTGGGATCAATAGACATTCTACCATTGTAACCAGGATTTCTCAAAATAAGAACTTGGGGTTCATGGCACATTCAACTGCTATATGTATGTATTGCTCCTAATACTTACAATGTGTGCATGGCATTTTGAAGAGCATGTTATATCTTATGATAGCAAAATAATGGCATTTCATGTGCTGAGGGGAGATTTAAAAGGAGGATTAGAGGCAGTCAAGCAGGATATATGAAACAAATCCATGACTAACAGGGTGTAACAGCAAAGGCTCTCATTCTATTCAACTGAATGGTTCCCTAGGGCTGGAGCTATTACTTCACTGTGCTTTTATCACCTTGGAATTTTTATGGTTATTTTTGATGAATTCACATTTTTGTAAAGATTTTTTTGACGTTAAGCCAATTTTCATTTTTAATTAAAGTCATAAATAACCTTAATTCTGACTTTAAAGGTTTATTGTTCCTTACATTTTTATTATAATACTAGGAAATATTTCAAATACCAAAGCATGAAGTCAGTTAGTCAAATAAAGTTCTCAAAGATCTTGTAAGTATACTATAGCTTATAAATGTTATATATTACAACCTAAGTCTTTTGATCAATACAACAAATCCCTTTATTTTCCTCTTCATTCAACAAATGTACTTCCAATTCCAGTTCATAAATTAAAAGGATACGAAAGTAAACCAACAATGAAGCTAAATTATATTCATAACTGAGGGATAAAAGTGCTCATTTCATCTCTCTCTCTCTCTCTCTCTCTGTTGGTGGGAAGAGGCTACTGAACACTAAGGAATGAACAACAGCCTATGAGAAACACAATATTCAGCGCAAAATCACATACCCTAAAGCAATACTAAATGATTATTTAGAAATCATGATATGTTGTTTTAAGAACACAAGAAGAGCCATGCTGGATCAACAAAGGTTCATCTAGTCCAGCATTCTGTTCACACAGTGGCCAACCAGCTGTCCACGGGAAACCCACAAGCAGGACATGAATGCAACAGCACCCTCCTGCCCATGTTTTATATCAGCCTTCTCTAACCTGGCGTCCTGCAGATATGTTGGGCTACAACTCCCATTATCCCCAACCAGCATAGCAGTGGCCTGTAAAAGTTACCTTTTTCCTTGCCTGCTGATCTTTGGAGGAATGGGCCTTTACATGTTTTCTTAGAGAACTTGGATCTGTGTATCGTTTGGTGCATCCTGGGATCTGGCAAGCATACGGTTTCTACATAAATAAACAAAAAGAAAGTGGCTAAGTCACAAGGCTTTGTTTTTCTTTTTTTTAAAAAGATGTTTCTCTAAGGCTTGTGAGTTTGTGATACCAAATTGCAATACAATGACTATAGTGCACAATACCACAAGCAGAATGGCCATGAAATTTATAGCACAGCTAAGAGACAAAACATAAAGCAGGTTAGCAAGAAAGAGAATGTGAACAGTTTGACTTCTATAAGCATATTTCATAATTCTATGTAGTTATATTTTATTCCATATCTTATATAAGAATATATATCAGTTTGAATTTAAACTGGTTGGTTGTGCTTCAGCCTACCCTACCCATTGCTGTACTGATACATGTGCCCTGCATGTATGGATACCAGATGCAGGGCTACTTGCTGGTGCACACAACCAACTAGTGGTACGGCTACTCAGTGTGGCCCCACTTCGACTTACATGTTGGGAGAATGTGTGAGTAAAACTTTAAAATAGGGTTATAGTGAAGCTTTTATGTAAGAAGCAAAAGTGCAATATGGATGGGTGACAGAAAACCTCATACGGGGCCTAGGGCAAGTTATGGTGTATGCCATTGGTGCAAAGAGAGGGAGAGGCAGGAGGGACTCAATTTCACATACTGATCAAATAAACTGTCATCTCTGTTTGTACTTACAATTATATAACCCCCTTAGAAAACTTTGGTATAGTCAGAAATTAATTTCTTTAGTGGGTCAGGTAAAGAAGCTGTAGTAAAGTCCCAGACATAGAAATATAGAAGAAACCTGCTTCAGAAAGAGAGAAGGAAGGGAAAATGTTAGTCTGTGATATGACAGAGAAGGAATAAAAGCAGAATGCAAATTCTACATGTTAAAGTACAAATAATTTCCAGAGATTATTTATTTAAAAGCTTTTGACTTTTCATACACTAATTACAAACATTACAAAAATTACTGTTATCAATATACCTTCTAAAAGAATATTAGAATTGGTTGGGGGGAGGGGGAACTATGTTCATCATGGTTTTATTTCCACTGGTTAGAACTGTGTGCCTTTAGTAGCATCCATCAGTTTCCTTTAGGGATAAAAAAAAAAAAAATCTGTGTAGGAAATCATTTATATACCATAGCATATGGTGCAATTCAAGTGTTTTCCCTATGGGTCAGGGGCCCACTGTGTATTTTTAGGCCTGATCTATGTACTCATAGCAATCACACTCATGCCATGCATCATAATTTATGATATGCATCCTACGTCTGTGTAGAAAGTTGTAATGAATGAAGAATTTTTGAGTTTTCTGCAAGGTGTAAGCCTAATTCAAAACACAAATAAACACATCCCTTCAACTACCTTTGGGTGGAGTCATCTAGCTATTATTCCCATCTATTCTTTTGGTTTTTACTCAGGAACAGCACTAAAGGCTCATGAGCCCGAAGCAGCTCTAGTCATCTCCAAATAGTCTCTATCAAAAGCCAGCCAGCTCTGTGTGGCCCAGATGAAAATCACAACACTAATGCTGATGTGCATCCAGATGTGCGCACACATAGACACTGTGTGAGCCAGAGTCATCTTACTCACATAGGTCTTCCTTGCTGGAATGGGGTACATCTTTAAGGTACAAAACATGGCCAGTGGAGACCTGTATGCTGCTAAAATGGACTTAAACACTTCCTTTGAGAGTTCAAGATCTGAACTTACATATCAGAATTCTATATCATGCTTTGCCCATGATCTGGCATTATAAAAATCCTAATCTGTGTGACAGGAATATATTGTGCATATATCTATCTCCTGTCACGTGAATCTGCCTGTCCTTTAAGATCTGCTGGTGCAGCCCTCTGAACCGCATTCCATTGCCTTCTGAGACATGGTTGGTAGCAACACATGAGAGAGATTTTTGTTCGGCAGCACCCCATACATGAAACTCCCTGCCCTAAGATGTTAGATCATCTTCCTCTTTATTTGTGTTCTGCCAGCATTTGGCGACTTTTCTTTTTAAGCAACTCTTTGATTCAGTTGTCACTTTATTTATCAATTTATTAATTGTCAGTTCTGCTTTTGTAGGGGCTGTTTAACGCTGCTTTTAATCTTGACCATGTTTATTTACTTAGTTGTTTTAGTCATAGATTGCTGTTATTTTTATTTTTGTTGTTTATTATAATATTATGTTAGCCACTTTGAACGTTTCCTTCTTGGAGAGGGAAAACAGGGCACAATTTTTTGTATAAATAGAAATATTAAGAGTTCATTTACTTAAATACATTGCACACTTTTGCAGACTGCATAGACAGGAGCAAAAGGGTTGGTGCATCAATCATAGTTAGACAACTGATGCATACCAACAACATAGTAGAGTATCTGTTTGAAACCCTAACCAGGCCACACACATTGCCATTAGTCTTTAGCAAAAGCTGCCCACACTATCTTAATTCCTGCCCCCCTCAATAATCATAACAGCTAGAAAATTGTTCTTTTCATCCTCCTGTGTCAGAAGCTGCATGCTTCCATCTGTAGTGCAACTGCAGCCATTAAGAAGTTACGGTGGCAATTCTGCACCCTACCTGACCGGAGCATGGTGTGAAGCAGCATCTCAACATCTCCTATGCAGCCAGCATAGCCTCTGTGTTGGGTGTATAGTGTCTCAACAGGCCCATTTCCCCCTTATCTGAAGTCCTTCTGCCCCTCACCATAGAGACTCCACCATCTCTCTCTTACCCAGGTCCCTGCTTCAGGCAGCTGTGAGCCTGAGAGTGGAGTGGGCTGTGAGATGCCCTATCATGGGGCATAGAGGGGCCCTATTTAGAGGGATGGACCTGATGAGAGCCTGGGCATGACAGCAATGCATCGAGAGTGAAGGACTGCGGGAGTGGGGGCTCCCAGGTTCCTAAGAGGCTGCTCTGCATCCTACCTTGTTCACCCTGGATCTAGGATTGCAGCCTAAATGCCTAATAGGCAGCCTGTACCTCTTTGAAACAGTTATAGAAGAAAAGGGAAAGTCCTCTTATCTGCCACAGTGATCTCCTTTGCTGTAACAAGAACTACATTTCAAAACAAAGTGAATAAATTTGGTAACTCCTCTTGCAGGTGGATCCACGATCACCATCCAAACGTCTCCACATCTGACACCTTTTAAAGCTGTATGTTTTGAAGCCAGATTGCATGATAGGCAGCAAAGTCAAAGCAAAATAGCAAAATAAAATCTGAAGCCACATTCTTCCCTTACAGTGTCCAGGTGCGTCCTCTGGTGCTTGGCTCGGTCGCTGGAATTACTGAATGCTTTTTGGCAGCCTGGATGCTGGCAAAGGTAAGGCTTTTCTCCAGTGTGGCTCCTTAAGTGAATCTTGAGATTTTCTAGTCTAGAAAAGGCCTTCTTGCAGCCTTCAAACTGTGAAACAAAATAACATTTCTAAGATTGAATGAAATTGGGGGGAAGGGGAAACACTTTCCTCTCTTCCATGCACAGATGTTGCCTGTGTATTCATATTAATCAGCTAGTTTTCAGGTAAGCCTGTAAACTCTTCAGGAATTACTGTAGAATAAGTTTTAAGAGTATTTTCAAAATTAAGCAAGCAGTTCACAATGATCGAATATTGTTTCTTAGAATGATGTTTAACTGTACATAGCATGCATGGTTTTAGCTGCTAATAGGATTTCAGGCTTAGTTAGCTTATTCCCACATGAGCTATGATTAGGTGAAGAAACAAGAGACCAAATTGATTTCAGTCACATTTTCAAATGGAAATATTCATAACTTCTGAGTTATTAAGCATGGGTTTGAAAGAGGATGTAACACCTTTACCACAATTAGTCATTTTAATACATGCCAAGTTTTTGCCATTTTAAAGCCTTACAACACTCATTGAAAGAAAGCTGAATCATCCAGACTTTCTGGAAGTATTACATTTTTGTGGATTTAATAAAGAAGAGAACTCTGTAATGTTTTTTCCAGTTCCTATTTTTCTTTTTGTACTGTAACATTGCAAATTGAAACTAACTCACAAAGACAATTTTCTGGACCATTAAAATGTACCAGTATTCTTGTTAATAAAACTGTGAACATATTTACATATAGAGTTATTTTTCTTTATAAAGGGTATACAGCAATAATTGAAATTAGGGGTTCAGAAATAGAAAGGTGATGTTTATGAACAAGGGGAACATGAATCCTTATTCTAGAATAAATGTGTTAGTCTTCAAGGTGCACATGACTCTTGTTTTTGCTGTAATAGACTAACATGGCTTCCCACTGGAAAGTGAATTTTTCTGTTAATTTTATTCTGAATGAGTTTGGATATGTAGAAGCTATACAAACATACATGCATTCATAATGAAACTAACATAATTCATGCAGCTTTTGTTTATAAGCACCAACACAAGCCTTTGTATTTCTAAGCGTCTAATTTCAATTAACACTGCAACTACCCTTTATAAAGAAAATCAATACTATAGATTAGGAGAAGGCAACTTGTGGCCCTCCAGATATTTTGACCTATAACTCCCATCATCCCTCACCATTGGCTATGCTGGCCAGGACTGATGGAAGTTGTAGGCCAAAACATCTGAAGGGCCACATGCTGCCCATCCCTGCTATAGATGGCAAACTACATGTTTAGTTGTACTTTTTTTTTCTCTCCAGACTTCTTTCCTTTTGAGAAAATGGAGCTACAGAGGCTGAAATTTGTAGCAGAACATTCCCCTGGAGGAGGGGCTTCTTAATCCTCCCCCCCCCAACTATTTTTCTGCTAAAATTGCTTTCCACAACAGGGAAAGTATATAGATACCTACATCTTTTGCTCTGTGTGGGAAAGGGAAGCAGATGGTGTGTGTGGGGGTATTTAGTAGAAAAACTAGCAGAGGAGAAACAGGTAAGCCCCTTTCCCAGTGGAAAGGAACGAAGGAGTTTGGGGAGCTGCAATCTACACATGACTGAACATGACATGTAGCTTGCCCCTCAAAATGGCTTTGGATGTTAGAAACACACAGCAGTCTTCACAATCCATTGCATATTCAGCTAGCAAATGTTTGTTCTTATTGTCCACAAAGAATAATGTGTTGGAAAGTTATGCAGGGCGTAGATGTGAATACAACTCATGGTGGAAGAAGCAGTACAGGCAGCTTATGTAATATCTGATGCTCTCTAATTCACTCGCCCACTCCCTCATTTGGTTAGCAACATTCTGCAATACTTCCTCAGCTGACACAAAACACAAATGTTGTATACACATAGTCCAAGGTAACCTGATTACTGGAAAAATCTGAAATTCAAACTTTGTCAGTCAAACACACACATACGCACACAATGCAAAACATAAAGTAAACCTGATCAATAACAAGCACCAGTTCACCCAGAGTCAGACCAAACCAAGCCATGCATGCAATGGACTGCAGGGTAAGGCATTGCCCTTTCACACTCTTGAACCATCCTTAGATTGGAGGATGGAGGATTTGCAGTGGCAGCAGGAAAAAAAATCCAAACATGTTGACAGACTATTATTCTATAAGGACTGCATTCTCAAAAAAGAGATTGAGAAGAAGACGTCATATGAAAAAATTGTTCCCTGAGCCTTTTATTTATTCACACAACAGCATCAAAATGAATGAGATTGACTGTGATCAGACAAAGAATTAGGTATACTAATCTGTTTTTAGAGATTGTAGACAAAGCATTAGACCTGAACCACTGCTCAGACAGCTGTTGAATAGTGTCTAAATTTTGCTTTTTTTCTTCCTCCCAATCCCTTTTCCTTTTGTGTTGTATCTTTCAGATTGTAAGCATGAGTACAGGGACTGTCTTAATATTAACCTTTGTAAGCCCCTCTGGGAGCCTTTCTCAACTGAAGAGTAGGGTAAAAATGCCATAAACAAATAAATAAATATGCCTCAGCTTCAGTGTCAGTCTCTTATCTCACTGTGTAGAAAATAATGGTTTATTTATTTATTTATTTATTGCATTTATATCCCGCTATTTTTCCTCTTGCAAGGAACCCAAGGCGGCTTACATTATCCTCCTCCTCTCCATTTTATCCTCACAACAACAACCCTGTGAGGTAGGTTGGGCTGAGAGTCTGTGACTGGCCCAAAGTCACCCAGTGAGCTTCCATGGCTGAGTGGGGACTAGAACCCGGATCTCCCAGCTCCCAGTCCAGCACTCTAGCCACTACACCACACTGGTGTCCAGATTTACCTTTCTGGATTGTTGTGAGGTTGAATGAAAAAATGACAGTCAAGAACCGTGAACACAAAATGACCTATTCAATTAACAAAACAAAAACTTAATTCAAATTAATATAGCATGACAGCTGGTAAAGTAAAACTGTAAGAGTAGTATCCAACAGGGCCGTTCCATCTCCACCAGTTCCATTGCACTCACAGGACCCACTGCTTGTGCAATAGGGAAGTAGCACGTCTTGAAGTAAGTGAGCATTTCTGCTCTTTTCCAGAACTGTTCTGGTCAGTGGAGCTCCCTTCTGCACCCTTTTGAAAGCGAGTGTTTCGGCTCATTTCTGATTGCCTCTGGAACTGCTAGGTTCCCACTGAGCTAGGAGGCCCTGACAGTATTAGATCCTGTCCATAGTAGTCATACTTCATTTTACACCAATATTGGTTAATTAAAATCAATTGTATTACATTTATCAGTACTACAAGCCACAGTTTTTACATATAGGTTATGCTGCTATATGACATCAGTAGAACTTATTTTTAATGTATACATGTGTTCTGGATTAGAGTATTAGCCACAAAAGAGAATATTCTTCCCTATCTCTGCCCAGCCACAAATTAATATAATATAATGCAATATAATATAATATAACAATAAAGGAGGATGTGTGCCTGCCTGCCTGTCTGTCCGTCCATCCATCTATCAGCGCACAGCTCTAAGGCTGCAAAATTAAGGCACCTGAAACTTGGTATACTAAAGAGACTCTAGGTGTGTGCACCTCAGGGTTATTTTATTTTTGAAACACATTAATTTTAAATTAATTTAAATGTGTCTGTGCCTGCAGTATTTGAATTGAAGCCTGCAGTACCATTACCAGTCACTAGGTGGTAGACTTCCCTAACTAGCACATAACTTTGCAGTCAATACAATTTGAAGCCAGGAGAAAGTAGGCTGATATATACAGTTATATATGCATGCCCCTACCTCCTGCTTTAGGGCAGTCCCCCCTGATGGAAATGGAGTGGACAAACCTTCCCTCAGGAGGCTATAGGGGTGCTTATGGCAGGGGTGCCAACAGGCATGGTTTCACTCAGACAGGGCAGGCATAATGTGACAGCTATATAAGTTTGCTTGAAGGCTTTGCTGTATCAAACTAAGGGCTATTCCAACCAATGCGAAGCAGGGTCAATCTGCTAGTCTAAATGACCCATTTATATAAGATAATATAAATGTACCCCATAAGAACATAAGAAGAACCATGCTGGATCAGACCAAGGGTCCATCTAGTCTAGCAAAGCATTTTGTTCACACAGTGGCCAACCAGCTGTCGACCACGAACCCACAAGCAGGACAAGAGTGCAAGAGCACTTCCTGCCCATGTTCCCCAGCGACTGGTGTACATAAGCTTACTGTAGACTTCTGCTCCAGGTCTTTATCTAACCCCCTTTTAAAGCCATCCAACTTGGTGGCCATCACTCCATCCTGAGTTAGCGAATTCCATAGTTTAACTATGTGCTGTGTGAAGAAGTACTTTCTTTCATCTGTCATGAATCTCCCACCAGTCAGCTTCATAGGATGACCCTGGGTTCTAGTATTATATGAGAGGGAGAAAAAAGTCTCCCTATCCACATTCTCCACAACATGCTGCATAATTCTGTACTCCTCTGCCATGTCTCCACTAACCCTCCTTTTTTCCAAGCTAAACAAGCCTAGCTATTGTAACCTTCCTTCATAGAGGAGATGTAATCATTTGGTGTGTTCATCCTATGCTGCGTACAGTGCCACATCGAAATCAGTTATAAATGAAAAGTCTGTTTAAATTACTGTTAAACTGCTAATTCTGGTAGGGCCACCCCTCCAAAGGTCTAGGCTAGTCATGGCTTTGGAGGGAAACATTGTGAAAATGGAAATGGATGACAGCTCTCCATAAAGAAAGACTTTCTGACTCCTTAAGGATCTCTTGTCTCCTTAAGAGTTCCACCTTCCTTCTTTTAAACTTCCCCTTCCCAATAATGTGGGATTTAGGCTGTAGATGTGGGGTGAGTGGCACTTCAGACACTTGGGTTTTAACCACAACAGTTTACTGGTAATTTAAAGCAAGCAAATGACAACAAAAGGTATTTACAGAATACAGCTGAGTTATACAAAAGGCATTAAGAGAAAATAATGGTTGTAAAAACACAAGTTTCTCTACCCTAGATAGACTTCTCTAGGCTACTTTTTCCTGCTCTCTCTTCATGCTCTGGTCTCTCTGATTCTCTCCCTCTCTCTCTCACTGGCTATCTCGCTCCCTTTTTATGCCCTCCTTTCTCAAAACCGAAAGTACTGTTTCAAACCTGGAAAAAGTAAACTTAACTCAGGAAAATGAAACTTAACTGGGGAAATGAAACTATTCTTCTCAGGGATACCACCTCCCAACAAAAAGCCCAAGGCCTATAGGCCAGACCTTTTTACCTTGCCTCTGTAGGCCTCAAACCTTGACAGAGGCAATAACTTATTTCCAGTTTAACAAGTTCTAGGTTCATTAATACAGGCTAGCCCTACCATTGGTAGAGTGAGATATCTGCCTCAGGAGGAAGATTCTGGGGGACAGGTAGGGATGGCAGAGAATTCCACCACGGATCTCGGTGCACTGGCATTCGGCCCCCCGAAATATGTGGCGGAACGGCCTGCCATCCCCCTGCCCCCCGCGGATCCCCCTTGGGATCAGACTTACCTGGGGCGGAACTTCTGGGCGGCGGCAGCTCTGGCGGCGGCTGCGGCAGCGGCTGGTCTTCCGACCGGCTGCTGCCGCTGCCATTTGCAGTTGTTTTTTTTACAGAGACGTGATAGGCTACGTAAGTTTTTACGTAGCTTAAAACGTCTGGGTAAAAAAAAAAAAAAAGGCATACACAAATGGCGGCTATGGCTGCCGCCATTTGCGTACGCT
The DNA here is from genome assembly GCF_057233095.1 of Heloderma suspectum. Lineage (NCBI taxonomy): Eukaryota > Metazoa > Chordata > Lepidosauria > Squamata > Helodermatidae > Heloderma > Heloderma suspectum. The sequence continues at coordinate 104,698,396 of NC_139459.1, forward strand.
TTTTTTTTACCCAGACGTTTTAGGCTACATAAAAACTTACGTAGCCTAAAAAGACTGGGTTAAAAAAAAAAAAGGCGTACGCAAATGGCAGCGGCTACGGCCGCTGCCATTTGCGTTCCTTATTTTGGGCCGTCTTAGTCTACATAAATATTTATGTAGACTAAGACAGCGAAAATAAGGGGAACGCAAATAGCGTCCGCTACGCTATTTGCGTTCCTCTTATTTTTGCCGTCTTAGTCTACGTAAATATTTACATAAAGACGGCAAAAATAAGGAACGCAAATGGCGGTGGCCATAGTTTTTGGGGGGGTTTTCCCAGAGCCCTCCACGGCCGGAAATCCGGCTGCGGACGGCTCTGGCCTGGCTGGGCTTGGCTGGCTGCTCTGCGGAGCTATCGCAGAGCACAGCCGGCCGCAGAGGATTCCAGGGGGGAGGAACGGAGCACCTCCCCCCCCATCGAGGATTCCGGGTGGAGGGACGGAACGCCTCCCCCCCCATGAACATAATCCGCGAAAGGTAAGTGGCTTTCGTACATCCCTAGGGACAGGGAGTGGCAGAAAGGTGTTGGAAGACAGCTCTGTATGTGTATCACATAGCCTGCCCTGTATCCCCTAAACCAGGGGTAGGGAAGCTCATTCAGGCCAAGGGCTGTATTCAGTTTCGGAGAAGCTCTCAGGGGCCGCATTCCAGTGGTGGGTGGGTCCAAAAGCAAAAGGGGCAGAGCCAAAACACCAAAAACACCAGCATATTTTAAAGCTCTTACTGCCAGTAACTTTCCTAAGTCTTAGGAAAGATATTTCAATCTTTAAGGATAGGGAAAAAAAACTGTGCAAGACCCAGGAAACTATCAAACAACAATGGGCAGTTGGAGGAAAGGGGCCAGGCCAGGGGAAGGGGGCATGGCCTGGGAAACCCTGGATGGCCTGATTGGGACACCAGGAGGGCTGGATTTGGCCCATGGGCCTCAGGTCCCCCATGCCTGCCTTAAACTATCCTGCTGTTCACATGTACAGTAGAAGCAGCCAGCAGTCTGTGCATGGTAGGGGAAGCACCATCTTGTCCCTCACCTCAGGCAGCAAAATGTCTTGGGCCAGCCCTGAGTTAATATTTAAATATCTGATATGGCAGCCTATTACATTCAAAATGAAATCCCTAAAGGAATAAATCTAAAGGGCCCAAGGAATGCAATTAAGCCAATGTTAAAGGTTACGTATCTGCAAGTTAGGCCCGACAAACTCAGTCACTGTAGAGATAGGTCTTGTTTTGTATTAATTAGGGCTGAAATCCCAAGTATATTACTATGAATTAAGTCCCATTGAACTTTAGACTGTACACTCCTTTAGGCAGGGACCTGTCTTTGTCACTTAGGCTACAGTCATGTGCACAATTACCTGGGAGTAAGTCTGTCTGAACACAATGAGTAAACATGCATAGGGCTGCACAGCACATGTACCATTTAGACTTGATGAGGCTGTATGTATGTATGTACAAATTACACACACACACTGACGTCGTGGGAATTATTTCCAAGTAAACATGCTTAGGATTGGGCTTCAAGTTTAGTAAGCCTCCCCATTTCAGCCCTGGCTGATTTTGCTGTTGTTATTGTGAAGAAAGTAAATATTATGACAAGCTTCTTGGAAGAGAAATTACTTCTGAATGCATCAGCTGGTAATAATTTTAAAACCATGTGGAATGAAAGCCATTACAAGAAAAAACCAACAACTTGGGAATTAGTTTAGCAGTGCATCCATTTGTTAGAAAGCAGCTTGCAACTTTTCTGCTTCTCGTTCTGTCCTCCCCTTCTCTTCTTTCCTCAGTATGTTTCAAGATTTGTATAGTTTAGTTTCCAACTTTGTTGTAGCTACCCTGATTCTTCTTACAAATCTTTCTTCTAGATTAAACTTTTATTTTACTTTCAACCCATGTTACATTATATCAGCCTCTGATGATATCCGACTGTATTTATGTTTTTTTAATAACGTCTAAGCAGCACAAGCTTATGCATGTCTACTCAGAGGTAAGTTCCATGAGTTCACTGGAGCTTACTCGCAGGAAAGTGAGTACACACTCATCTGGAAATCTCACTGATCTTAACAGGGCTTAATTCTCAGCGGACCTGCACAGAATTGTGGTGTAAGGTTCTTTTCTATAAAATGTATTCAAGGCAATGTACAACAACAAATCCCATAAACTAATGTTAAAGCAACTGAAGAATAATATAATGATCTGAAATAATCTGAGTCAAGAAACTTTACTACTCCAGCAGGAAATAATAATTCAGTATTAGCCTGGGAAGCAGATCTTTCTTTCAAAAGAAGTGATGTGATAGATATAAAGGTAACCTACAAAATTAGACAGATTTTTAAAAGACCAACAGCTTTGGGACAGGAAATTTTGAGCAGAGAATTGGTAGTCAAAGTTGTGTGTTTAATCTTTTCCCTGCTTGCCATTTCTCCACTAAAAATCTCCCCACCACCACTAAAGCTCCTCCATTCATACGTTCAAAAGGCACATGTATGTCATCACTGCTGCTATACGCATTGCCATAACAATCTGCTGCAAGACACTTACACACCTCTGAATAAAAAGGTTACTGACCAAACATTTACAGGATGATAGATATCTGGTCTTTGCACAAGAACATTTGATTAGCTAATCATAACTGTAATATATCATGAAGATGACTACACAGAGGGTGCAAATTGAACAACTTTAATAAATAAAGCTTACTGAGAACAGGCCATGCAATACACTGCTGCGTGAAACTGAAAGCAGAGTGCCTTCGAGCTGATTCAGGCACTTCCCAGTATGGCAAGCCAGGCGGGCCAACACACTACAATAAATGTTGTGATCAGTCCATCCATGTCCCATAGGGACTGACAATTGTGAATATATTTTGTCATCCTGGAGCCCTTCCCTCATTTAATTGTTTTACCTTTTCCCTTGCTCCAAATGCCCCTGATGTGTCTGTACCTACAATTGGAGATGTGAAAGCCCAGGCAGAAAAATGTGGGGAGAAAGTATTCTCCCCCTCAAGGATCTTTGGAAAATTTGGAAAGGGACGTTTTCACCTCAATTTTTCCAGTTTTTCACCCAAGCCTTCACATCTCTACCCACATTGCTCCCAATAACCCTGATAGTCTCCCTCTTCCCACAAATGGCACATTATGGAGTTGCTTAAGAAACCTAGGTTCAAGCTGCACAGTACACTGGAGCTTTGCATTTGGAGCTCCCAATGTACTTTTCTTTTTAGCAATCACCCATGGCCCCAATTTGGATTGGGGCCATGGTGAGGGAGAGGTCTAATCTATTCCCTCCCCCAGTACTACAGCTTGGTCCATATCCCCCCACCCCCTCCATTAGCCATGGAGAGTAATATTTGCTAGCTTAAAAACATAAGCCCCCACCTTCTATAGTCACATAAAATCTACTGCCAAACATAAATTCTGCTCATTAAAAGCCATCTATGAATTGCTACTGCTTGTGCAGAGTTTTTTATGGGCTTTATTTTCATCTGAAATCCTTGGCACACTTACTTGGCATTAAGTCCCATTGAATCCAGTGGGACTTACTTCTAAATAAACATGCACAGGTTCAGGATGTATCCTTCTTAAAAGCAAAGTGATTATAGTTCCGAATAAAGAATGGGGCTGGGGGAGGGAGCAACAATTGCACCTTTTGATCTCTTGGTATAGCATACTAGTTATTTCAAAAATGCTAAAGAAAACCAAACAATTTTCATAAACATAGACTTTATGACCAAGGGCGTTATTTGTTTAATGAAAGAAAGAGCTCTTAAAATAAGTGGTTGTGGTTTTATGTCTTCAATGTGTTTAGATAAACTAACACTGATTTTAATTACAGCTTGAAGAACTCTCATTAAAATGAGGCATTTGGTACAGTGTAATTGGCTGTTGAGTTATTTATGTTCATTGACATCAGATTTTAAATGACTGAGATGGAAAATCATAGCGTGAACAGACAGCAGAATCTGCATCGCCTAGTCGAACACTGACCTGAGAAATCAGGATTAGCTCAAAAACCTCACTAAATAAATCACCAACAAAGTGCATTCCATTTTCCCTTTTTCATTTCTGTAGGCATGGGATTTCCTCTCCCACTGATCTTGGTGTTTTCTGTCTTTTATCTTTTGCAGTTAAAAAACAAACTCAGGAGCAGATGTTTCCGCAATTGGGCAAGTGATAGCTTTGTGCTCCACACTGAGGAGGGTGTGTGGGGCAGAAGCTTAACAGGGGGTGGGCAGCTGATGGCAGCTCACATTAGACCAGATTATCTAATCAGTTCTGAGCTGGATGGGCTGATGACACTTCTTACAGGAGTGGGCTAGATAGAAGACTGCATTTCAGGAGTTGTTTCAGTTTCCTCTTCTTGGTTTTCATACCCACAGTTGATGTTCTAGCATTGAGGTGGGGCATGTAATGGTGGGTTTCCCATCAATGCACATTCTGGAGTACCCATCAAGAGGCTGGGAGGTTGGACTAGAGCCAGTCCATTTTGGAAATGGGTTATCAGCTGAGCCCTCAGATCTGGGGGGCTATGTTTTGCAGGACTGACCCATATAATTCGTGGTCATGAAGCACCCCTTCTTCCCATGCTAACCCAGCAGATGGGCTAGGCATCTAGCCCAGAAATCTAGCCTAGGCATCTAGCCCATCTAGCTTATTCCCCCCGCCATACCCATGCACACATGCCGAGGGGTTTGCATAATTACACTTGGCATCGCAGCTTGTCGTGTCGTGCGAACCTGACTAGAGTGGCTTGTTGCTGTGGATAAGAAGCCACCCAGAACCCATGGGCTGTTTTAGAGTTGATCCTGTCAGAAACTGGGATGCCAGCAAAGCAGGCTGGTCACTGCCCTCTTCCTGCCAAAACGTGGAAGCTATAATTCATGCAACAAAGTTGTGGCTTGTTTGACATTCCACCTCGGTGTGCATCTCCATTCTGTTGTGGGCAGAAAGAAAGGTTAAAGGAAGAGGCAATATGCAGGTAAGCCATCCAGCAAAAGATTTGCAGGAAGCAAGTAATCTTGTCATTGGGTGGATTAAAAATATAATAAATAATAAATAAATAGCAGCCAAATAACTCCTGCCCAGTTAAGTGTCTGAGCCTTCAGTTCATACAGAACTGACCAGCTGCTGAATGCTTTCCAGAACTGGCCAGGAGTTTCCCACTCTGCTAGCAATATCAAGTGCCTAGGAGACAACCTGCACTGTGGAAAGATCATTGGGGTGTAGATAGTCCCTGAACAATGTAAAACAGCCGCAGGGATGATGGGGAAGTATGGGTGGGGTGAGGAAAATGAAAACCAGGAGTTGAGTTGCCCAATGCAAAGGAGAAAGAATAGGTTTTGAGTATTTTTGTTTAAAGTTAGAGGGGAAAAATAGTGCGAATATTGGGAGGAAGCGAGTACTTAAGAAGGGTCATGCTGAATCAGACCAAGGGTCCATCTAGTCAAGCATTCCGATCCCAACAGTTGCCATCCAGATGCTTCTGGGAAGCATGCAAGACGAGCATGAATGCAATCCTGCTATTCACAAGTAAATATTCAAAACAGACATTCTGAGCAGTCACTGCCCATATTTCTGATGACATAAATGGGCATTATATGGCATCTTCCCATGTGCCCACAATGGTGTGGGAGTGAGCCTCCCATACCACTGAACCCCTGAGATAAAGTAATTGCAATAGGAATCTGTCGTATTCCTATTGACAGGCTTGTGTAATCATTTCCTAAAAGAAGTAGCAGGTTGTGTATTCCAGCCTTTAATGGTTTTGCACAACACAGAATTTATATTCTGTATTCCTAAAATAAGACTTCTGACACCCTATATAGGATATGTTGTGCTCCTGTTATCAACATTTATAATTACAGCACCTTATAAAAACATGGCAATTCTTTCTAAGCAGGAATTCAGCACTGAGCAGGTGGCTCTCTACATGATGCTTTTATTTGATTCAACTATATTAGCATCTCGCATCTACATCCTTTTATGTGATAATCCAATCTGGAAAACATTCTGCATTTCCTATCAGATACACTCTCACCTTCATTCAATTATCTTTGCTGAAAAGGAATTGAATTAATATAGCCTAATATTTGAAATCTAAAGAGTCTCTTTCTCTTCTGGACACAGCTACTTTTCATTCTCTCTTTTTTGCCCAGGGTGAAGTACAAAAACAGAATACTCAGTTAGTTGTTGAAGAGAACGATTGCCAAAAAGAACAGTTGGATTAAAAAGAAAAAGGCAAAAGGACTTGTATTTGAATCAGTGGGAGTCCATCAGAGTAACAAACAGGCTGAGAACGTTTCTATTTTTCACCCCACAAGTAATCCATATGCAAATTTTCTGCAACGTTCAGTATGTACTTCCTAGCTCAGTAAACGTTTTCTATTCTTTGCTGCTTAGCTCCCTCAGCTTTTCCCAATTAGGCTGTGTTTGTTTAGAAAAAGCTTCAGCTCTGTATCTTATGGAAAAAGAACATAAAACTAGAAATATATTATACATTCTTTTAGAATCTAAGTATGCATTTTGCTGGTAAATGTAATAAAGAAATTGAGAGCAGGGGGAGCTTTTTCTTGTTTCATTTTATTCACTCAACTTAAAAACACTTTACAGTATCTGGAACAACATTCAAAATTCATGACAAATCAGACAATAGCCCCACATGTTACAACCTGCCTTCCTATCCCCAGACACTTAAAAAAAAAAACCCACACACTTTCTTTTAGCACTATCAGTAGTATAATATTCTGTCCCCATGCAATGGAGCTGAGATGGGTAGCCTCACTGCAGGAGCAGGGGGTAGCTGCAGTCTTGTTTGTAGTTTACCTTGTAAAATGAAAGGGCATAGGTACTCCAGCCCCATCCATTATTTCATAATAAATAAATACTTCAAAAAATCTTATATGCTCGGGTGCTCTGTAGCTCATGGGGAAAGCAAATTTTAAGACTGGATTGTCTATTTTTGTAACACTATATTTTGTAGCTATAATTGATTATGAATTAATAGTGCCGTGTAAATGTTCACCCACTGTTAGCTTTTTGTGTACACATAATTTACTATTATGTTATACTGTGGTGTCAGTTTTAAAACCCAAGTAAAACTGGGTTTATTTTTTTTTAAACCCACACACATTCGTTAGTATGCGCAAATACCTGACAATTTTCAAATTATAATAATTATCATAGTTCTAAATGCTTCTTATACAGCCAACTTCCTCATTACTGTCTGCTTAACTTTATACCATGAGCATTGGTTGAAAGCTCTGATTGTTCCTCCCAATGTCCCGCCAATTCAAGTTGAATGGCTTGAAATAAAGCCTGTTGATACTTTTGTACGCCTAAAGAAGCTGATGGCAACCTTCCACCCCACCTCTGCTGAATGGTGAAATTGACCTGCCAAAGAGAATTTGGGATTTTTAACACATTCCCTGTTTGGCTGAGCTAACCAATTATTCTGCACTTGCTATCAAGACTGCAGACTCCCCCCCCCCCAGGTCATTAAGCTTGTCAAAACTAATTTGTCACCACAACTGCTGACCCTCATTGCCTCTGACAGCAGCACAAGTATCAAACTAAACAGTCCCTTGCATTAGACGAATGTAAATGACTGATCAGAGCCTCATAGTATGTTCTGATTGTATGGTGTGCAGCAGCTTTCTGACCTCATAAGGTGAGGGAGCAGTATCAGTTAAGAAAAGCTGTGTCATCATCTTCTTTGGGTTTTGGAAGAGTGTGTTTGTGGGGTGGAGGGATTAACAAATAAGCCTACATGATGAATAAGGAGGACTTAAGCATTAAAACTCATGTGGAATTTAATTTTTGACAGTCAGGTTTTTTTCACTTGGAAACATGCACACACATGGCCAGCTTGTTTGATGTGGCCAGCTCACCGTGGGTTATTTAACCCACAATGAGCTGCAGTGCGTGCTGAGTGACATTTTGAATATGCAACCCTGAACAGCGGTTGTCATGTCGTGAGAACCGGCCACTTAGATTCATTTGGGGGTTAAACAACCCTTGCATAACTCTACAACAAACTGAGGATTATGCAAGTTTTACCCTCAGTGGCCAGGTTCGCACAATATGACAACCCTTGAGTGGGGGTTGCATATTGAAAATGTTGCCTGCATGTGCCTGGCATGCACTATGGCTCTTTGTGGGTCAAACAACTCCCAATGGGCTCAACATGTCATGCAAGCTAGGTCATTGAGTTCTAAGGCTGCAATCCTATATCCTCCTACTTGGGCAAAGCCCCTTTGAACTCAATGAGACTTACTTCTGAGTAATTATGTATAGGACTGTATTGTAAAATACTGATTTCACAGTTGCACAGTCTGCAGCTCTTACGGGGGGGGGGGGGAATTAAGATTAAAGGGCTGCCAGATCACATGTAAAGAAATAAGAGGTCAAAGTATATTAACTCTCAAATGCTTATGCATAAAATGTGTGTAGTGAGCACTACTCGAAACATAGCCACAGCAAAACATACAAATAAATTTCACTTTGGGCCAAACTAGATGATAGATGAAGTGCAGGAATGCATTTCATGTGTTTGTGTTGCTTTTTAAATAGCAGCCATGGAGAGCCTGATTGAGATCAGAATTCTGTCACTTGGGGAAGGGTGTTTCTTTCTTTTTAAAAACTTTCTTCCTGGGCCATGGTCTTGATGAAAATCCCACACAAAGCTGCTATCCCCCACCCATATGGCTGCTTTGGGAATAGCTGTTGGGTGGGGGAATTTTCATGCAGAATATGGTGCAGGAGAAAAAAGATTACACCCCCTCACCCCCTGCTATTTTAAAAACAAAAAACAGACATGTGAAATGCATTCGTTTATTTCCTGTATTATCTAGTTGACCCTTGAAAGTCAAGAGTTTGTTTGAATTAGCTGGTGGCTCCTAAACAAAGACACACTGGTGGACGCATTTGCTACAATGGTTTGGTGCTATAGTGCTTTTTGTTCTGTGGAAATGGGCTTCCCTGAAATAAAAACTGAAATCATATATATAATTCTGCACCTCTCTATGTCGGTCATAGTAATTCCTCACCCACCCCTGCACAATATCATATGATTATTGTCATGTTCCCCAGCCTTGACCTGTCCTCTGGCTCCGAAGAGGACTCCGAAGTAGAGGAGACTCCCTCCATTAATCCAGTCCCCGCTAGGCCACGGCACCCCAGACCAGAGGATGTGCCTGTACCTGACTCCTCTGGTACAGAAGGCACTCTCCCATTACAGCCTTCACCGCCCCCACACCCTAGGAGCCAGTGGCTACAAATCAGGCAGTAGCTCTTAAAGAAACAAACTACTTCTTTGAGGGGGTGGAGGTAACTGCAGGTCTTGAGTTACTGGCCTTTATAAGGCTTCAGAAAGCCTTTGACTGTTGCTGAGGGAACAGTTCACCTTGCTTGAATCTCAACTAACTGGGAGCCAGTCAAGGTCCTGGAAGACCCTGCCTGGTCTAACTTGCCTGGCTATTCAGCACCCTTACACTGGACTGGCCTTGCCTCACTTTGACTGGACTTGCCAGGTCCTTGCTTATACATACCTTGCAGGTTTTAGCCCCTCTGGATGCCCTGAACCAAGTTTGACAGGACAATTATGAATCATTGTTGTATTGTCAGATTAGGTCTGCTGTGGTTTCACCAGAAAGCAACATAATCAGGATGCCTTCGTCAGAACAAGGAATTGACCTAGGCCAGCAGATAATCATTAAGTGCAGCATACCAATTGTAATGGCTCCAGGACTGTAACCAAGTCACCTGTAGTTTTAGAGGGGCCTAGAGATCCATAGTGATCTCTTTAGGTTCTTTATCAGTGCATTTTCCTTGCTAGTGGGACTCTGAACATGTGAGATGAGTCAAAGGTCGATAGCGTGGCCTCAGCACATTCCATGCTAATGAAGGCTAGTATCTTATCAAGGCCTAGGATGTACCTGAGAAGTGAGGCTATGCTTATGCCAAGCTACAGGTGGCTGTGCTGGGAAAATTCTGATTGTTCTGATGGTTTTCCCTGTGAACAAGTACTGTTAGTCTGGGCTGGGAACATTGCAGATGAATACTAATTAATGCTTGCTGCCTCACTGCTGACATGTATGGTATAAAACCCATTTTACCCCATGGCTCTGGGTTCAGAGAAGCTGTCTGATCCAACTATTGGGTATGCCTGTGTGTTGTAAGTACTCAATAAAGGCTCCTTGTAAGCAAACCTGGATCTGACTTATCATTATCTTGGCACCTCCAAACCTCAGCAGCCCACAGCTGGGGCCTACACCAATGCCCAGCATGAGGTAGGTATCATAGCATCCCAGCATTTGGTGCATTAGACTGCAGCACCGGTTGCCTTGACCCGGTCTGAGTCTTATGTGCGGTTTGGAACTATCTTAGCTAGATATATAAAAAGATGCCCTTGCACTGGAAACAGCTTGCAAAAGTAAGCCCCGCTGTGACCTGTCTCAAATAAGGGGCGGGGGGAGGAGGGAGATTTAGTTCATGTAAGTTATACAGCTTTTTACTGAAAATAGTGAGAAAAAAAAATAAGTGAATGAAGGGTTAAGAGGCATTGCTTGAGCTTGGCCTGCCAACATTTATTCAAAAGAGTTTGATGAGCTGATGGTTCATCTCTGATGTAAAGTGTTTTTAGTAATAGCATATTTGCTGAAGGAACAGCTAAAGACAGGAAAAATAGAGGATAAAATAAATGATGGGTTGGGGGGCTAGAACAGAAAACTATACTACCTGGGACCCTCTTTATTCTTCCTTTAGTCTCTGGTGACAGAGAGCTTTTCTTCCTGCCCACCCCTGTTCAAGAAGACATACTGCCAAAAATCTTGGCAAGCCTAGGGTTACCAAAGCCCCAAGGGCTGGATTGGAATTTTAAGTGGTTCCTTCCTCAATGACATAAAAGAGTGGCTACAAATGTAAAAACAGAATATGTAACATCCATTACATTTTCACGTTTTTCCTAACAACAACAACAACAATAATAATGCATAATAATAAATATACAATTGAAAAAATATTTATTTTTCATTTGCCAACGAACACAAATACTATAGAGGTCCATCCAATGTCGCATGACCGCACACACATACACACACACACACACACACACCATTCACAGCCCCTGCCCAAATATGCTCTTGAGTGGATTTGAAGGGTGCAAGGGATGGGGGATCTGTTCCACTACTGGTATCTGTTTTGCTGGGAGACAAACCCAGTTGGATACAATCCATGAAATATTTTTTAAAAGTCAGAGTTAGGTGGTGTGGTTTAAGAGTGAGGTTGTTATTCTTTTCAGTTTTTTTTTTTAAAAGAGCAGTAGTTATAGCATGATGATATACAATGATGATATACAGATGGAAACAGGGCTGGGGTCCAGAAGGCTGTGAGTAGAAGAAAAGATACTGCTTGTGCCGATCTGTACATGCAAATGCTCAGGCTCTTCTAGTTCTAGCATAAGCTGAGCATACAATTACCTGTGCGAAACAAGTTTCTGCATGCAAAAGAGAATCTCCAGATCCTGGCCCAAAACTTTTGAAAATTTGGACTTGACTAGAGCCACATAGCCCTCTCACTTATTCATATGATTATCACTGATTTCGAAATGGCCTGCATGATTCACTTATGTCTGGTACTCAAACTACACTGCATAATATGCAATGTAATTTCTATACATGTTAATATAGAATATGGGTCACAGTGTTTACAATATATACATAATTAATATATGGAATCCATACATTTTCTTTACAGAAAAAACAAAAACAATGAATGCTAGTTGTGTAAGTAAATATCAGGGACTCAAAGCCTGCAGACAGTGTTAATGGAAGCCCTTCCACTGATGCCAGTAAGCTTTGGATCATTCCCCATAAAATGAACAAGAACCAGTGAGAGCCATAGAGAGCTCAGTTAGCCTCTGAAAATGTTATGTTTACAAAAGCTGCACAGTCTAGATAAAGGATAGAATTTCTTAAGAAACTCCACTCTGATATTTGACATTTATTTAAGCAGCATTGAAAACATCACATGAGTAGCATTTGTAGATTCATTCCATGACAGTTAAGGTATGGAGCTAGGACAACTGAAATAGTGTGAAGCAACGACATGCAAAATCAAGCAGTTCCTGCGAGTAATGGCTCTGAAATATGATGATATAAAGAAAGATGCAGTCTATACACTCTTCATGACATAAACAAGCTTGTTTTTCAGAGTTTTTGCTGTTGTTGTGACATTTTGGGTGTTGCTTTGTTTCGCATTCCTTAGCAACGACTATGACTGCACCATGAGGCTGTGGTCAGTATGTTGCAAAAGGGAATTGATTTCATAAGCCCAAGTCATGGGCACTGAACATGTCAATTCTCCAAGGAACAGAAGTGCTGTAAAATTACATACTACAAATGGCATGTAATGCTGGGCTCCAGTTTCTCACATCAACAGGTAATATGTCTTCTTTTATACTGTCAAACCAGTTACTTAAACAATTTAACATGCCATTTTGGAGAGAACTCTTCTTTTCAAATGAGTTTTGCTTTTTCTTCTGTTAACTTCTTTGAGTCAGCACATAGTCATTAGTCATGTACATATGTTCAACACCACTGTTTTGTATACAAATACTCACGGAAATGCTGTGCTTACAATGAACCAATGCACACAACAAGCTGATTCAATTTCAAACTGGGATGAGAGGGATGAGGGGAAGTCAGGCTGATGTGAATAAAGCCTGCAAATGTTTGTATAAATCAAGCCTCAATCACCAGAGCATGAAGCTTACTAAGCATCAATTACATTCTTGGGCATTTCTTAATGTTGCTCGAAAAGAGCATGTTCCCTAAACAAGCAATGTGTTTTGCTGCTGTTCTTGTTTAAGAAGGCATGTGGAAAATAATTTAAAGTCAAAACCAGCCCCATAATTAAGATGTATCTGCAATTGAAATGATGTGTCTCTATTGGGATCATGGCTGCCAAGCTGCCAAGCCAAAATGTAAACATAATAAGCACTAATCCGTGATGCACAGAGCAGCATGACAGGCCTGTGGTTATCTGATTGGCACCTTCAAAATGCTCTATTTGGGCTATTTACATTTAAGTGTATAATAAAGTACTTCTGAAGACTGTCTCATATTTAACAAATTATTCTGCTACAGCAATTAAAATCTATCACGCCTCAGATTTCTGAAATATCTTGCCGCGTTCCTGATTTTGAAGCTCATAGGGGAGAGGAATGAGTTCAGCCACCTCTGAATGTTTATCTTTCAGTATGCCAGCTATATATAGTTATTGGAAGGTATTTGAAATGTGTATTCTAGTTAATTATTTTAACTATAAGATATTATTCTAAAGTTATATTAGAACAAATATTTATTTGAAATGTATTATGTCTGTGGTTGTAACAGACGTTCAGTTCAGATGTAACAGGAAACTATGATTTCTCACTATGTGAACAAGCCATAGTAAACCTCAGGTTCACATGCTTCCCCTCCTCTCTACTTGTCTTTCAGGCTTCTGGGAAGAATTTGGAAGCTTTCTGATTTTAAGCAAGCCACACTCCCTTGTGGTTTTTAGACTATCCACAGGTAAGCATTAAGTTTAAACCAGGACAGAGTGTGGTTAGTCTTATCTATAGCTAACTGAAACAAAGCAAATTCAAACAATAGCTTATAACTCTGGCTTCTTTCAACTAACCATAGTTAAGATTAACCACCATTTAGGTTCAAATGCAACACTAACCTGGTTAATTAAAGCCAGAAGCAAAAGCTTCCAACCTCCTTGTAGCCACACTGGAGGAAAAGAGGGGAGGGAGGAGTACATGAGCTCAAGGCTCATACACATAACAATAAACAATTGTTTATCAATACATCCAAACTTGGCCAATGACAGCAAATTGATTGTTGGAACAAAACTCACTCACGTAGAAAGAATGTACCCGATAGACTATAGCAGAGGCTGCTAGTTCAATTGTGTATTCGTTTTTTAAATCAAGAGTGAGTCAAACCAAGAATGTCCAAAGGACTGAGTTAAAAGACTGAATGAAGGAAATACATAACTAAGTGGCAATGTAAATTCAACAATAGCCCTATTTGGGCATCATACCTGAATAAGTACAGGAACTTCTGTAAGAAGGATGGGGACATGCACACCAGCACTACCCCCAACATCCCCCACCTCCCCATGTTGAGTGAGGTTCCCAACTGCTGAAGGATTATACTCACGTGCAAGCAAACGTGAGTAGAAACCCTCTATAAATCTCCTATTCTGGCATAATGCCTTCTCAAGATCTTCTGATTTCTTAAGTCGCCACACTCTCTTCATTGTATAGCAGTTAAGGGTGCAAAGACCGTACTATGTTCTTCCATGATATACGTATCTTCATATCAAAGTATGGAGGGATATAGGATTTGCCTTGGCTAATGTGAGTTTTAAGGCTCTGTTGTCTCCCTCTAGTTCATAGTTAATAATGATCAGAGCAACAAGTTAACCTTTCAAAGAGGTATATTACAGCCTGAAATAGTGGTCACTATCACAGTGCTGCATACCATTATTGTAGCCTTCCCCAATGTGGTGTCCTCCAGATGTGTTGGGCCACAACTCTCATGGTGGCCCCCTTCAACTGTGGACCACTCTCTCCAGTGAGATCCGTCTGGCACCAACATTGTCATCTTTTTGGCATTTGATTAAGACTTTCCTCTGCTACCAGGCATTTCACAGCATATGATGGAGCTTTGTACTTTTTTTTATCAGGTCCTGGTAGTTTTATTGTTAATTGTTTGAAATTGTTTTCAAACTGTTTAAAACTTTTGAATGTTAAAAGTTTTATATCATATTTTATCATGCCGTGAACTGCCCAGAGATCTTTGGATGTTGGGCAGTATAGAGAATGAATGAATGAATCCCAACCATAATACCCAGCATGGCCAATGGCTGGGAATAATGGGAGTTGCAGTCCAACACATCTGGAGGGTGCCAGGTTGGGGAAGGTTTTCTATTATCTCAATCTGAGGCAATGAACTAAATATAGAATTCCTCTTTCCTGAATGACCAGCAAGTGTAAATTAAGGGCAAGAAAAATGTTAGGCAAGAATTCCCTATTCTGCATTTTAGAATTAGCCAGTCAAAAGTGAAGAGGTTTATTTCGTGCTAACCTGAGTTTGATTTTGATGCCAATCCCAGAAATTAAGACTTTTCTTTCCAAAAATAGTCACAGAGTTTTAGTATAAAAGGCGTATTACATCTGCTAAAACCATGTTATGCTTCCCCATTCTCATGAAGACAATGAGTCTGTCCCCAGCCAACAGTAGCAGGAGGACTGAGGTTGATAGGTCTTGCCATGCATTTATTTCATAGCACAAGATGGTGTTATGAATTAGGCCACATAAAGAAAGCAAAAGTGGTCATATATTTTCTGATTACTATTTATTCATTTACAGTGTTTATACGCTTGCCTTTCAACAGAAATGCTCTCAAAGTGGTTTACTTAAAATGTTTTAATATCACAATTTAAAAACATCATAAAATGCTATTTTAAAAACAGTCTTCTATTCTCATTTGATATACAGAATTAGGCCTTCCCCTGATGAATATACAGTTACGTGAAATGCTTCATCGGTAGTCAGTACAGAATGCTGGGTTATCTTATATCCACTTTTTATCAGTAATAACAGCCTTCGCCATCCAAGAAAATACTGCCGAAAATACTGCTCTGCTTGAAATTTTCTAGCTTTTGTCAATGTACTTGATGGAAAATGACATTTATGTTAGTGTAGACAGAATTAGCTACTCTCTAGAAGTCAAGCAGCACTAGTCACACCTTTGTGAAAAGCTATTTTTCCAGTAATGGAAAGGCTAGAAAGTTCAGGTGGAATTTCAAATGAAATTGTGAAAAGTTTAAAGGAATAATCTTGAAAGGTTTTTATAAATACGTATGAAGTATGTAAAAGTGTTCATTGCCACTGAATGAAAGCTTAGACCCTCTGTTTGCAATGTTTCAAGTCTGAATAAAGCTATGGAAACGTGAAAGGAAAAGAATGGGATTTATTGCAGCAAATTCACCTTCTTAGATGGAATCAAATTACTCACTACCATCTATTCAATTCCATTATCTATTCTGAAGATTTCATGAGTCAAGAACATTAGGGGAAGGGTCTCTGAAAATAGGCAAAGTCGATCTTCCTTAAAAAACTAATGAAATATTTGAAAACACTTTAGTATTTTACTTTCATTAAAAAGGGGAATTATAAAGATAAAGTCAATTCAATGGGTGCTAAGGAGCCTGTGTGAAGGATCGAGTCCAAAGAACCTATGGCTAGAACAGATAATAATTTATCTGTTGTCATTTCATGGAGCTTATCTCCTATCATTTGAAAATGGTTCGAGGGCAATCATCCAAAGAAAAGGCGACCTGTAGTTACTATGTGAAAAAGTGATATATTGCTGATCAAGAGCAAATACTGATTCACGCATTTCAGCTCATAAAAGCCTCTATTTATTTGGCAAACCTTTCTGTGGTACCAGTGTATAGTGTGATACCTCAAGTCCTCCAGTTGTTCAAGTGGAAGACTGGGAAGAAATGTTTTCAGTTGTTAATGGATATCACCTTGACTGAAACACAACACATAGTCCTAAGGGTTCAGAAACAATTCAACAACAGATTCATCAGCTATTGTGAGAAGTAAAGTGTTAAGCAGAAGAGAATACAAGGATAGTTCAATTATTTATTCATTCCGTTTCTACCGTGCCCTTTCCCCAATGTAAACTCAAGGCAGCTAACAGCATCAAAACAAAAATAACATTACAATAAACTCATTAAAAACGAGTTGGATCTTGCTAGTTTGGCTATCCTACCTATTGTACTTGCTGTAACCATTAGTAATACTGCCAGAAAGAAGCAACAGGAGGGAATTTGCTGTGCCTCTCCCACCCCATAAACTGAACAAAATCTCAATAACCAGGAGGGCTGTCAGTTGGAATATCTTTTCTTCTAACCACAACTAAAACGAGATGTTGGGAAGACCAAAGCTATAAAATTTTGAGCCTGACAATGTAATTAAACACTATTCTTTATTTACATCTCTGAAGTGTCTGTTTCTTTGTTAATACACTGACATACCAGTCTAGACCCTTGATTTCCCTGTGCACAAAAGCTCAGGATGGGGCTTACTACCAGTGATGATACTATAGTAGCACAATTCTGGTGCAGCATTCTCATGCAGACGTATAATTGTAAATACTTAGGATCAAGTTTTACTACTGTTAATAGATTTCTGTCACACTGTTGCTTCCGTGGATAGGGTCATTCATTAATGTAATCCATTAACTTATCAATGGCAAAACAATTTTTTGCTGCAACCATGAATTTTAGCAGTGCAGGGGCCAGAATGGAGGGCAACACGGACTGCATGCAGCCTACAGGGTGCGTGTTCCCCAACCCTGCTTAAAAGGATTCACGTTGCCTCTAAAATATGTATTTATTTATATACAATATTTGTATACGGCTCCTCATCTAAAACAGATTTCAGAGCAGTGAACATAAATGGTAAAATAGTAAAAGGATAAAAAAATTAAAACACCATATTAAAATTATGCTTTTTAAAAACAGAATGCAAATAAAACCATGGCTGGTCAATTAAGGAAAGCTTCCTGGAACAGTGCTGTTTTCAGGAGGCGCCAGAAACAACACAGTGTTGGTACCTGCCTGACCTCTACGGTCAGAGAGTTCCAAAGAAAGGGGGCCATGAAACTGAAGGCTCTTCTTCTGGTGGACTCCAATCGGGCCATGGGACAAGTGGAACCACGAGGAGCATGCCCTTTGATGACCTCAATGACTGGACAGGTTGGTAAGGGTGAAGGCGTTCTCTCAGGTATCCTGGTCCCAAGTTGTTTAGGGCTTTGTACACTAGTACTATATAGCAACATTCAGGCTCTCCCAAAGTCAGGGAGTTCCATCACTTAGAGGTTTACAATTAAAATAAAAACAAACAAAATGCTTTTGCTTTTCCTTGTCAGAAAGGTGTACCTTTTATCATTTTAGTTGCCCCCTTTTTTGTATCTTTTCTATCTCTGTGGCATTTGTCTTGAGGTGCACAATATTCTAAATGTAGTTGCACCATAAATTTATATCTATGGTTTTGAACCCCTCTCCTAACAATTCCCGATACTGAATTTGTGCTTTTACAGCTCCCATTCCTTTCAATGGAACGTATGTAGGGAAACGCTCCAGGAGATTGTGCCCATAGTAGACATCTTTAAAAACCAGTCATGTTAATTGGACCTTTTTTCAGCAATGCAACTATTTATGCAAGAGAAAGCTCTTCTAGATTGGCCTAGATTGTGAGCTCATTATGCCTGTGCAGAACAGCACATTTTAATGCCTCCTTTTGTTTTGTTTTCTTGCCATACTATTATATTTACTTGCTAATGCAGAGAACAGAAAAAGAACATGACATTCCCAAATACCATTTTTCCCAGGAGTGGTTCTGCCCCTAACAGCATGTGGTAGCTTTGCTTAAGTCTTTAAAACAGCTGCACCAATAACAAAATTAAACCATTTAAAGTGTTTTGTGACTGGTCAAAAAGGGCTGTATATAAATTGCAGATGATGTTTAGGAGAACAGTGGCCAAGGTGATTGATTTAAATGCCAGGGGTGCAGATGCCACTCAGCTCACTGCAGCTTTAATCACAGGATGCTGTAAATGCTTAACTGGCTACTTGCACCCCACTACAATCCACTGCCACCACCTCGTTAGGAATATCTCATAACATGAGGGGGAAGTAGAAATGATTCTCTTTCTTTCTTTGGATGAAGTTGTCTAATAGCTGATTCTATGCTCTTCTGTAGTTCATAGAGTTCACAGAATCATAGGGCTGGAAGGGGCCTACAAGACCATCGAGTTCAACCCCCTGCTCAATACAGGAAGCCTGATTCCCAGCCGGTGGCCCATCCAAGTACTAACCAGGGCTGACCCTGCTTAGCTTCTAAGATCAGACGAGATCAGGCTCAGTTCACCCCTTAAGGACAGCCTTGTTAGTTAAAGTTAACAAACTTTAAATTTACATAAATCCCGCTTTTCTAAACAAGGTATTCAAGGTTGTCATACCCTTGCCCTACGGATGAGCCAGTCCTTCCAGATCTGTGCTGTACAAGGGGCTCGGAGGAAGGGAAAGAAGCAAGGGGAGCGATGGGGCTGCCTTCAGCCTCTTGCATAATATCCTATGGGCTGTGGTGCAGCCACTATATTCTGGGCATTTGAAAGGCAAGTGGGCAGATCTACATATGAAAAATCAGGGCCAGTGTAGGCAAGTGAAGAGGGTGCTGGACTTGGACTTAGGAAACTGCAAAGCTCCAACTGTAACTCTGGACCAAACTAGACATTACACACAAATGGGCATAAGATTACCCTGATGGCCTCTGAAAAACCAGGAATGTGACTTCCAGAAGAGTAGTGAGGTTGAGAGGTGTGTGTGTGTGTGTTTGGGGCGGTGGTGGATTCAGTCAGCTTTCTGCTGATCCATGGACAGAACTACCGGCAGAGCCAGGGCCCAAGCTTCATTTTGGGGCCCAGTACAATCCTGTAAGATGCCCCCTGCTACACATACCACAATCCCCTCCCATAATACAATGTCATGAATTATGAAAGAAAAGTTTTTATTTTAAGTCTGAAATGACTTTTTTCTCATTTCTGAAACTCTACCATGGCCCCCATTGAGGCTTTTCAACTGGGCCCCAAAATACTCCCCTTTTGCTATTTTTGTTTAATGTAACGCGCAGGCCGGAGAAAAATCCTATAAAGCTTGCTGATTATTTTGTAACTTTTTGATTGGTCCTTAGAAATGCATTATCCTGTTGATATTTTGATTTTTAAAAAAAAAAAATCTAATGGACTAACACGGCTGCAAACATTTTATAAATACATCAATTGGTTTTAAACTTTTATTTTTCTGACCTTTTTCATTACAAAATCATAAATTATCTGTTATGATTTTAGGCTACAAGCCTAGACCTTTGGAGGGGGAAAAAAAACATGACTCAGATATCGTAGCACTAGTCCTGCTTTTTGTAGCCTTCTAAATTTGATGCCGTTAGTGGTGATAGTATCTGCTATCTGCAAGTTGCATGGTGCATCTGACAGCTTTTCTTCATCATCATTTTCATTTTTTTTGTTGTTCATCTGTTTCCCTAGTTAGTATATTTCCTGAGCCAGACCACAGAAAGGCCTTTTCTGTTTTCAAAAACTGGATAATTGATTGGTGTCCTTTAGCTTCCTTTAGTGCCCTTTGTTTAACCTCCTTACATTTCTGGATGCCTGATCAAGGGTCAACAAATGCTGGCTAGCCTTACTGGCCAAGCAAACATTTGTTATTGCTAGGTCTCCCCTGTCACAAGGGGCAGGGTCCTTTCCATGATGGTGTGCTATGTCTCTGAAATACATCATGAGGTCAGGGGGAAATCTCCTGCTCCTCCCTCCAGTTCTAAACTTGGAGCGGGGGGCGGGGGAGCAGAAAACAAGCAGCTGTCCCCCAGAGCAGTTCAGAACTGGAGGGGGCAAGGAGGCTTGCTTTGCATCTCAGAATGCCCAATGGGTACAGGGAAGACCACGTGCCTCCACTTTCCTCTCCATCTGGAAGGGAGAGGTGGAAGGGTGGAGGCGTTGTCTGCTTCTGTACCGAGCTAGTGCTCAGAGCATCTGTTGGGCACAGGGGAATGCCCACTTTCCTCTGTCTCCTCCCTCCAGGTACGACCTGGAGGGGAGAGGCAAAGACACATTTGATCGCTCTGCCTCTGCACCCAAAGGGTGCTCCAAACTCAGAGTGTCCATTTGGCACAGAGGCAAAGCCACACGCCTCTATCTTCCCCCTTCAGTCCTGAGCTGCAAAGGGTGAAGGAGGCTTGTTAGCCTAAGCTTGGCAAATTTATTTATTTATTGCATTTATATCCCGCCTTTTTTCCTCTTGCAAGGAACCCAAGGCAGCTTACATTCTCCTCCTCCCTCCACTTTAAGCATTTACTCACATATATTTTGGGCCTGTAAATCCTACCAGCAACACAGGTTCCTACTGTCCTTGGGATCAATTATAGCACTTTCTCTTTCCCACCAGCTGTCCCTCCCTTTTGCCTATGCACAAGGAACTCTGGGACTGGTAATTCTTGAGAGTTCATGTCATTTAAGAAACCATAAATTGCTCTGTCTCTCAAGCTACAAGTCCTAATTTAATGGCACAAACACACATACTCTGTTTTAGAGAAGGGCCTGGGCCTGGGCCAGCAACACATTGGTCAGAATGTTGCATGTTCTACTCTAACACTGCTTCTCATTGGCTCCGGCAAAGATCTGGACAATAGGTATGCAGATAACCATGCTTGGGGCTGGGCAGAGCAGCACTACCAGGGATGCGTCTTCTGGTTCTCCTGGTCCTTTGAGGCCAGAAGTGGATGAGTGGTCCTTGGAAAAGTATTTACAGATCTGCATATTTAGGAATAGTGCTTATACAGGGTTATGCTCACACACAGCTAAATAGCAAGACCATGAATACTGATAAATGGATTCAAAACAGATTTGCCATATGAACATTGAGCCTGTCATGATGGGTACAGGTGTATGCAGCACATGTAAAACTATTATCACACAGTAGTAATACTGAATTACATACCCTCCTGAGTATGACTTGAACTGGCTATGCAAAAGTCAAAACTTGAATTGAAAGTTCCAATTGAACTTTCAAATAATCAGTAAAAGAAAAGGAAAGGTTCCTCCTGTGCAAGCACTGGGTCATTACTGACCCCTAGAGGGATGCCACTTGCGCTGGCGTTTTCATGGCAGACTATAGCGGGGTGGTTTGCCATTGCCTTCCCCAGTCGTGACTACCTTTCCCCCAGCAAGCTGGGAACTCATTTTACCGACCTCGGGAGGATGGAAGGCTGAGTCGACCTGAGCCGGCTACCCGAGACCCGGCTTCCACTGGGATCAAACTCAGGTCATAGGGAGAGTTTCGGTTGCAATACTGCCGCCTACCACTCTGCACCACACGAGGCTCAGTAAAAATCAGTAAAAGAAGTCCACATTTGATCAATAAATATAATTTCCCTTGAGGGACTGCCAAGAAGGATCTAATTACTAGTTTCTCATAAATCAAAAACATAAATTTTCATTAACTGTTTCAAGGCATTTATAAGAATACACCCAAAAAATCTGGCAAGTGAAGTGCAAAGGCTGCAGGAGTTCATGCCACCTAAGGCATACTGGTTTTTCAGCTGTGTCACATGAAAAAACATGACTGACAGCACTTCGCTATCGGGGGATATGGAGAAGTGTTCTCCGTGCATTGAAAGAATGTGCAAAGGGAGTTGTGGGGCCATGCAGGCTAGCTCTGCCTAACGTTGACATCATTATCATGAACAAACCCAATTGCACCTGCTACAAGCAGCAGCGGGAACCCACAGTTTCTTGTTGGGTTCTTTGGCTTGTCAGGGGAGAAGCAAGACAGAGTTTCTGGTTCACATGTAACACTAACCAAACAACAGATGGAAGATTGGGCTCTTTCATGATAAATTGTGGGTTATCGTGATGTGCAGCAGGCCAAGCCATTGGAAGGAATGGTTGTAATCTCATTATATACAGCGCCCCTTTAGTCTCATTATTGGGAAAGACACCTTCTTACAAAACGCTAAACTATTCCACAGAATACACCACATTTTAAAACACCACATTGTTTTGGGAAGCAGGTATTCTGACTGTTTGGGGTATCAACCACAAGCCCTCCTTTCAGAATGCTTAAAACTCTTTGTAATCATGATAACAACCAGGAATGCTCGCTCTTTTGCTTTAGTTTGACTCACCCCTGCCTACCAAAGGTCAGTAGGCTACAGCAAGTGGAACTAAAAGCCTATTCTTTTATTGTGCTATTTATTGTGCTACAATCAAGTAGATACAATCAAATAGCTATACAAAACAAACAAGCAAAGCAAACAAGTACAAGGCCTCACTCCCACAACTATAACCTGGTTCAGGGAAGTTCAAGCCAAGTAAGATGAGCTGAGGTACCAGGATCAAGAGGGTGAAGCAAGACTTGCAGGTTGAGAGAAAGGTGGGCAAGAAAGGGAACAGGCAACTGGATTCATGAGAGTGGGAAAGCCAGGCTTGCAGGAGCAAGAAGAGAATCAGGTAAGAGCAGGAAGGTTGAACAGTGTCTGTAAGTTGCACACCCAGACATGGTATGTTGCACAGTCAAGAAATCTAAGAAAAGATAGTGAGTATAGATAGGGTCAGGAAGGGAGAGGTACCAGTTGTGATGGGGAGTGTCAGAGAAAGTGACCCAGTCAAAGTATTGTGCCCAGGAAATTCAGTGAGTGCAGTAGGAGAGCAGAGGTTGCTGGAGCTGGGATTCTCCAGAAGATTTCTCCCAGAAACTCACCTCCCTGAAGGTTCAAGTATTTGAGTTCACCCTCTGCTACCAATCTAGCCTTTTATATCTGGGTTATGTAAATTAAAAGAAAACATAATATACTAGTTTCATGCGAAGCTGCTATAGCTTAACATTAATGTGTATTTTCTTAACTAGAAAGTCGGTTGAGCATTCAGACAAGATTTTCACTAAATTCCTTTCTCCCTACAGGAATTTAATAATCTTAAATGGTTAATGAGCATCACATCTCTAACATCTCTCTGAAGTGGATACACATGGTGAAGTGGCTGTGTGCGTGTGTATGTGTGTGTGTGCGCGCGTGCGTGCGCATGTATCTATATCTATATATTGCTTGTATATAGTGCCATTGAAGCCAGATTCTAATAACTGATATTGTTGGTTTTCCACTGCATATATAGTTCCAATGTCCAACATGTGTCTCAGGATATAGGTCATTGTATTTTCCCATTTCCTTTCCTTCCATTGCTAGATTGCATAGGCATTCAGTTGTTAGGTTTACATCTTGATGGATCCCTGCCATATCTGAGGCAGTTCCCTCTTCCCTCAGCAGCTCCCCCCCCCATGTCCCATGACACATTGCTGAGGGTCGGGGGGCAACCCTATGGCCAGTATTTTCAAGGGGCACACATGGAAGCAGCGGGGAGGAGGGGATAGGAAACTTTCCTTCTGAGAACATCCTTCCACTTACTTATCTTAAGATCCAAGACAAAATGTGTGAATAGTACTTTCAGGGATGTTAGCCTCCAATCCTAAATACACGTATCAGAGACTAAGCCCTCCAGTCAGAGGGACTTACTTCTATGTAAACTTGCTTAGGATTGTGCTGTTACTTTGTGTTTATAGTTTAGCTTTAGATTTTCTTTTCAAGCCTTGATATGTTTTCTCAAATAATGCCTATAGCTCTGTTTTCCCAATGCTGGGTAATTCAGTTATTTCAGGTCAGAGAAACCCTTTACAGACAGTCGATTAGTAGTCTCAAAATGTGAAAGCAGGGGGCAGCATCGCAGAGGCAGAAGTCTCTCCCCCTCTATGCACATTTGTTTCACTGTCTGAAATAAGCCGATGTGCATAATGCATGTAAGAATGTGCACCATCCTTTAAATATGCATAGATCAGGAGGGCCATCGCTCAGTGGTAGAGCACATGCTTTGCATGCAGGGGATCCCAGGCTCAATCCCTCGCAATTCCAGGTAAGGCTAGGAAAGTCTCCCATGAAGCACTGGAGATCTACTGCCAGAGGCAGAGGCTGCCAGCATGGTGCCACTCCACTCCTGCACCTCTAGAAATCAAACATCTGGAAAGGGCTAGAGATACTAGTGATTGTGATCATATAGAAAACTAGGGAGAGAATATTCTATTATTTTACTAAATATGGGATTAAGTATAAGTGCTGGAGTTGTGTTAACTCTGTGCAGGTGGTGTCATTGTGCTAACTCTGTAATTGGGTACTGGAAACTTCTTGGGAGCTATTTTAAATTTAGTTTTAGTGGATGAAATAGCCCAGGCAGGTCTGGTCCACCAAGTACCTGTTGGAAAGTCTGGTGTGACGTACAGCAGAGTTGCCTTATATAAAGAAAATGTGGTAACACAGCATTTAATATTTGAGGAAATAGATGCAGGCTAAAGCCAGTTTAAAAGAAATTCAAATCAACTTACTTTATTAGTGCTTTTATATACACATTGTTAAAGAAGGCTATCTAAAGCTTTCAACTACAAGCACCCGTAAATGAGTGTAAGTAAGTGAAGGCACGGGACATGGTGTGTGTTTGTTTTCTATACCGCCCAATAGCCAAAGCTCTCTGGGTGGTTACTTGCTTCCTTCAAGGAGAAAGCACATGTTGCCTGTTGCAGAGGCAAAGAGGAAGGTGAGGGAGTAGGAGAAAGGAACAGATGAAGTTACAGGACAACAAGGGGGATGAACAATATAAGCCCCTGTTGATACAACACATCTCTTATCACCCCCCAGTCTCTGGAAGCATGTGGAGTTGTTCCTATTATCCGACAGTAAAAACAATAAAATAGCTTTTAACCTAGCAAGACTGTGCTGATTAGGAAAGAGTTTGTTTTCCATTATGCATTTGAATGAAAACTCCTTTGGAGGGATCTTATTTTACTGATACTGAAAGAAGAAAATTTTGCAGATCTCTGTAAGTTATACCATAGTGCACATACCTCATTTCCCTCAAGTTAAATAGTAAATCTCTCACAAAAATGGTACTTGATGTTTTTATGAATCAAGACGATCAATTGAAAATGCTCCAAGATTTGCCACTTTGAAAATGGGAGTAAATCACAGAGATAGAAGAATAATTCATTAAGCAATTAATCAACGGCATTCTTTCTAAGGTGAACAGCAGCCACCCATTTTTTAGCTTTGACATTCCAAAAATGTTATTCCTTGAATGATTGTTTCTTCTGAAGCTCTCCCAAAAGAGTTGCACAACTCGTTACCAAGCAATAAAGATTTGTTTTGTTGACACACATAGAAACCTCTAATTATATGAGTCACTGTCATTTTACAACTGAATAAACAGTTAACTAAATTGGGAAAAAATGTCATAGAGATTATGATGGCTGCATCTAAGACTGTCTCAAAAAGCTCTCACCTATTACCTTGGGCCATGATTAAGAGTCATTTGCTTAGAAGAAAATGTATGCCTGAAAGTTTACAGCTTAATATCATTGTAGTCTTGAACAATCTTAAGGAACCATTAAAGGGATCATGAAGGTATACCCATTTGGCGAAATCAGCTTTGCCTTGCTATACATTGGACTGTTTTGCTCTAAGTTATTTTGAAGCCTATCATGTGAAATTTACTTAGTAAGAGTGGTGTTTTTGATGTTTGAAAAACAATCTCTATTTACATGCATAATATATTAACTTGTAATGTCATATTGCTTTCAAGTCTATAGTTATGCTGAAAAATGGTTATTTCAAGACATTGTTCTTTCAAAGCACTGTTGTATGGTTTTTTATTTTGCAACAAAAGTACCTTACAAAGGTTCCTAAAATCCAGGAGAATATACAATTCTGCAAAAGCTACTGATTCCCTATTGGCAAAAAACAACAACAGTTGGGACACTAGCAACAGTGTAAAGCATTTCTGCTTGAGTAAGTGGGAGAGGCGGGTCTGTTATTTCTGCCAACTCCTGCTACAGCAGCAGCCTACCACAACCCATGTGCCACATCCAATGCAATTTCTGAGGATTCTTGACCCTAAGGAGCTTTTTGGGAGCGTCAATGGAGGGGATTACAGCAGGGACAATGGGGCAGGAAGACACTGTTAGAAAAAGAGACTCCGTAACCGTTGGCGCCTCAGTTACGTAGGAGCCCGAGTGGCGGGAAAAATGTGGGCGGAGCAAAAAGGAGAACCATAATGACGCGCTCATGACTAACGGCTTGGTAAGCTGATACTGACTGTTTATTGGCTATTGGCTTGGTAAGCTAATGTACTGACTGTTTCATTGGTTATTGGCAAGAACAATAGAGGTGATAAGGTATAAAAGGCTTTTGCACACGTGTCTCGGGGTCCAGACTGCTCTGCACCCGTTTTGCAAAACGTTCAATAAAATAGTGTTGGATCCACTGCTGCCTGCCTGGCATCCTTTTCTTCTAAACCCAAAGCAAGAACTTTTTATCTGACACCATCCCACAAGTGGAATTTTACTCACAGGTGTTAGGATGCAGCCCAGTATAATTTCATCTGGGTTTATCGTGGTCATGTGAAAGCTTTTTACCCTTTGCTCACTAGTATTCAAATTTCTTATCCTGCAATGAATCCAAATGTATCAGCATGTGGAAGCTGTCCTCTGTTCATAGAAGGGTTGTTTTACCATTTATATTAGAAAAGCCTTCCTCAACCTGGTGTCCTCCAGATGTGTTGGACTACAATTCCCAGCATCCCGCAGCCCGCAAGGCTAGGTGGTGGTTGTAATCCAACATAACTGGAGGGGACCAGGTTGAGGAAGGCTGTATTAGAGAACTGCCCAAGAAAAATGAAACCAGATCCAAATACATCCTTCTGCTTGTGCATGAGAACTGTTACAGAACCTACCTATTATAAGACTGCATGAATCTGCACGTATTTGTGGAACAGCACTAGCAGCTGTGTTCCTTCTCCTTGTGGTGAACCTTCTGTTCCTCAAATTCCTCTTGAATTTGCTTGAGGAATGCTGTTAATTGTAGGGCTGGCATTGTGCCCAGATGTTCAGACATTAAATGGATTTCAGGATTTCTACCTGGTGCCTAGGAAGTGTGGCATATGTACTGTGTGTTCTACTTGGGATACACAATTTGTGCGGAAAGTTCCTGGTGTCCAGGCTTTGTGATAGGCAATTCCAAGAGAATTGGAATTCTATGCCAATCTGTTAATTTGCTCTGCTCCACTTTCCATGAATGTGCTGTCTTGAGAGGG
The DNA here is from genome assembly GCF_057233095.1 of Heloderma suspectum. Taxonomy (NCBI): domain Eukaryota; kingdom Metazoa; phylum Chordata; class Lepidosauria; order Squamata; family Helodermatidae; genus Heloderma; species Heloderma suspectum. Next base: position 104,726,256 of record NC_139459.1, read on the forward strand.
CAGGAGGAACAGCCTCCATGTAAGCAGGATGTTCACATGAAAATGTCTTCATTTGGTTGTGTATCTGAGTATATGGTCCCAAATGAGAGCTACCTAGGACATGAATTCTAAGATGATACAGCTCTCACATGGAGAGTCATTTCAGTTTCACAGGGCAGGGGGCAGTACTCTCTAAAACTGCCCATATGTGAAAATAATGGAAGTTACCATGTCCAAGATAGTTACCATGAAAGTTACTATGTCAGAAATACCATGTCCAACCATTATATTTGGCAATGGTAAATGTCACTTTTCACACAGGACAATTTTAGGGAAATGTTTATCCACAGGGGAATTATGTAGTACAGCCCTGCCCTTACCATCTGTGCACCATAGTTAGACTGCTGCTTGTTACAGGAGGCAGAGGAGGATATGAAATTAGGCTGCTGAAGTATGAGGATGAGAATCAGTGTGCTGATTGCTACAGCTTTTACAGCAATGGGTGAATTCGCTAAGGGGGGGTTTCTCCACAGGTGATTTACTCTGAGCTGGCTGAGTTTGGAGATCATTAAGGATACATGACGTTATGGCCATCCAATAGCCACCCCGGAGTTTATCACAGGAAAACCGGATTTTCTGAGGCTGCTTAATGTCCAACTGTTTTCCTCAAGTCGGGTTCTTGGTGGTATAGTTGTTGTGTGCCCCAAAGTGCCCTGCATTTACCTCAGGTATGCTAGCCCTGCCCAGCGGTGTGCTTTTCATCGTGACCCTGGTCAAGGGGTGTTTCCCGTCCCTGTGTTTCCCAGCACAAACCAATTAGTGTCCACTCAGAAGTAACTCCCATTGTGCTCAATGAGGTTTGTCCCCTGAATGCACACATCAGAATTTACAGAGATCCCCTTCAACTGAAATGGCATAGTTTAAAGCATAAATTCCCTAAAGGCTGTAAAGCGCAATCTCAAGGCTCCAATTCTCTGTTTGGTTTATTGCCTTAGGAAGTAACTACATCACACCTTCATTATAGGGATCCTGTGCAGCATCGGGTTAGAAGGGGGCTGGTTTCCCATCCCTGTGTTTCTCCCCCACCCCATCTTTTCCAGCACAAGCATATGTGTGTCTACTTGGAAATAACTCCCACTGTGCTCAATGAGGCTTGTCCCCAAAATGCGCACTCCAGGGAGATTCCCATTTATCGAAATAACACATTTAGGAGCCTTAATGTCGAAGCTTTGATTTATCCATCACAGCAGCTAGAATACCGTGTTCCTCCTCTACTGATTGTTTATTTAACAAAGTAAGTAATGCATGGTTGGAGAGAGAGAGAGAGAGAGAGAGAAGGAGATTGTTTGGCAGGGAGAACACTCTGTTCTTTTAATGACTGTCGCTTTAAGAAAGTACTTAATGCAGGTGCAGGGATAGGAGAGAGAGAGAGAAGGAGTGATTTTTATTAAAACTAAAGGTGTTTCCTGTTTCCCATCACAAACATATGAGTGTCTAATCAGAAGTAACTCCCATTGTGGTCAACGAGGCTTGTTCCTGAAATGCAGGTGCAACTGGAGCTTCAGAGGAAAGGAGAAAGCGGGGGGGAAGCTGGGGGGAAGCCTCTCTTATTGGTTGAGCAGCCCCTGCCAGTCAGATGATGTTCACTCCAACCTCCGGAAGTATATTCTGTGAAGCGCGTTTTCCTGGTGTAGAGCCCTGCATGGACCAAAGCGCAGCAAACTTGATGCCTTTAAAAAAATCCAGTACTCCTCCTTTTGCTTCTCCTTCTGTTGTCGTGGAAACACCCCCCAGGTTAGAACTTGAAGACCTAGTGATCAATACTGTTCCAGGCAAGAAGTTGGCGAGGGGGGCAGCAAGGTTATGTTTGCACAAAGAGTATTCAAAATTTCTTCAGGAAGGAAAGCAGAGAAACGAGCTATTTGCAATGAAAGAAGCAATGAAAGCTTTTGTATAACGGTTCTGTAGATGTTTTTTAAAAACAGATTTATTTTAATGATGTACCATTTATCTTCTTTTAAACACTTTGACTGACTGCCCTAAAACTGTATATATCCCAAAATGTTACTATATCTAGCGTTGCATTTAAAAAATACGTTGCTCTGGTACACAGAGAATAAAAACCTTGAAAGTCTTATAAGATAACAAAACCTAAAGGCAAAAGTAATGAATTGCTGTAAATAAATCATATGACTGAATATTGGATATAGACAATTTGGTGCGGGGGAGAAATTATTGAGCTAAGCAGAAAAATGAGGCTTGTTTCTAAAATCATAGGATACCTGGGTCAATAAAATATAGTACATAAATTTCACTGGAGTACCTGGATCCAAATACTGAGTATCTGAGTACCTGGATCAATTAAATACGGTGACAGAAAACTCAGCTTCTAGAAGTTTTCCCAAAAATCATAGTTCAGAATTGCTGGTCTTTTGCAAGCAGTATGAATGTAGACTGGTTTAGAACAGAAAGATTTAATGGGTCCTTTGAACCAGCTCTTATCTAGGGTGTAAATCATTCCTAGTTAGCAAATTATTGACCCACTAGATCAAGCCCAGATGTTAAAAATGCCTTATAAATATTTTCTTGAACATGCTTACTTTGCAGAAACCAGTGGTTGTTGTTTTAATTCAGGTTTATTTTTTTAACTCTTTCTCTCACATTCCTAAAGAGAAGAGTGTGAATAAACTTTTAAAAATACAGCAGTACTAACAACTGATCTAACTACTAAGTACTAACTACTAAGTACTAACAACTAAATACTAATCTAATCTAAGTACTAACAACTAGCAACATGGGCCGAAAATAGAGTTCCTCACTTCTGTCTTTGGACAAGTCACGTAGCAGCTCCATGCAGGGCCAGCCTGACAGAGTTCACCACCCTCTGCCATCCTACATCCTATGCCGCTAGTAGCTGGTACTTACTGCAGGTACTGTGGGAATCCAGAAAACTGCTCCGAGTCTTGTGAGGCTTCACTGAGGTCTTGGGAGATTGCACCATGTCTGTGGAGAATTTTTGTGAGACTTGGCCAGGCAAAACTCTCCCCATGTGGCCTTGGTTCAGTCTATGGGCAGTCACTGTCTGGTCTGATGCTCCAGCTGCCTGGCTGTTTAGCTGCCACCACTCACTTTCTCTGAAGTGCAGCAGCTGCTGCACCCACCCCGCCACCCCTGTCAATCCATGGCCTGACAAAAGTGGCTCAGTGTGCCTCATGGTAGGGCTGGCCCTGGAGGACTCATTTGACCTGTCTGAGAGGTGTTACTGTGACAGATATAATATATCATAAAATCCAATGTATGCTTCCATGAGCTCCTTGGAGGAAAAGGTGGGATATAAACGTGATAAACAGGTAATGTCTGCATGAGTGTCTTAATCTGGCACCAACTTTGTCATCTTTTTCAGCACCAGGTTAAGACTTTCCTTTACACCCAGGCATCTGACAGCATACAGTGAGGCATTTTAGTTTTTTTTAATCAGGTCCTGGTAGTTTTATTGTTAATTGTTCTTAACTTGATTGTAAACGGTTTTAAATTCTTGAATGTTAAAGATTTTATATTATGTTTTATCATGCTGTGAACCACCCAGACAGCTTTGGCTATTGGGTGGTATAGAAATGTAGTGAATGAATCAATGAGTTGATTCAGATATGGCAGCCCATTCACATGAAGCATATTATACATATCAGACATCTGTTTCCTTCACTATTGATAGACGTTGCTGGCATGTTTTGAATAAAAACAAGTGATGCAAGTTTTAAAGACAAGAGTATTGTGTGATTATTATTTACATTATGTATATTATTTATGCAATTGTTTATAATTATATGAGCCTCATGTGGCCCAGAGTGGTAGGTGGCAGTATTGCAACCGAAACTCTCCCCACGACCTGAGTTTGATCCCAGAGGAAGCTGGGTCTCGGGTAGCTGGCTCAGGTCGACTCAGCCTTCCATCCTCCCGAGGTCGGTAAAACGAGTACCCAGCTTGCTGGGGGAAAGGCAGTCATGACTGCGGAAGGCAATGGCAAACCACCCCGCTATAGTCTGCCATGAAAATGCCAGCGAAAGCGGCGTCTCTCTAGGAATCAGCAATGACTCGGTGCTTGCACAGGAGGAACCTTTCCTACCTTTCCTTATAATTATAAATAATATTTTATAATATATCCTTTTGCACTGTTGTGTTGGCTAAAGGCAACTGCAAACATTTAAACTTTGCAATAACTGCTAGCATCCTGTGAAAAACATGACCTTCACCCTATATTTCAGGTTACTGAGAACGAATCTTAGCATTCATATGGATGTGCCATCAAAGCAAAGAGTATGAACGTCACAAGGTTTCTCCCTTTATATATGTGTGTGTGTATTTGTATATAAATGAGATGATGAAGAAGATATACCCCAAAAAGTCTAAATTCAGAAGAATTTAGTTCACTCTCAAACAGCATGACCCTAGGCAGGTTTATTCAGGACTAAGGGCATCTCTACACCAGACTAAAAATCCTGCATTTAAAATGGGGCTTTCTGCTTCTGTTGTAAATGCAGGATCACAACTGATTCCCTTTTTTATGTGCTTCCTTTCCCCCCTCCCCTTCCCCCTCCTTCTTCCTGTATCTGAGTCTTCCATTATCTTTCATTGATCTCACTCCTCTTCTTGCTGCTTTAACTCTGTTCACAGAGAAAAATGAAGTGGAACACAATGGGGTAATTTGATAGCTCATTATCTGCAGTCTATTTAAAAATGGAACAAAGGGCATTTAGTGCAGGAGATGCCCTGGAGGGCCACAGCAGGGTCACGGCGTCATGTAAAGAGCCAGCAAACTTCCGTGAAGGAGCAATCTCAGTCGCAGGATAAAAGCTCAGTATGAAGGAGCCTTAAGTCCCACAAAAGACTATCAAACTTACTCCTTTGTAAGTTGGTATAGGTTTTCAGCCAGAGACTGAAATTCTAATAATGAGCAAACCCCATGGAATTCAGATGGACTTAATTCTGAGCAAACATGCACAGGATTGTGCTGTCACGGAATGGCTTTTGGAAAACTATCTTCTTTTCACTTCAATTCCCAACTTGTAAAACTGCAATACAATAACTATCTCCTAGGTGTGGATGAATGAGATGAAGCCTGTAACTGATATTTTAAAAACTAAATAAAGGTTCCAGTGCCTTTTCCATTCTTGCTTCCAACAGTACTATTCATCACAAAGATCGTAACTACACCACAACAGTGAAACATACAAATATACCATATTGATCTTTTGAAAACAGCTCATTCTTTAAAATACAACTGTTTTTCCCCCACACTGACAGAATCTCCAAGAACTACTGTGTCTCTCAAACTGTTGAAGATATGTTTCTCTGAACCACTCAGTTCTTTTAATTCTATATGAACTGATACTTATAAACCTTATATTCCTTACTCTAGGGGTCTTTCCATTCTCTTCTTGCTTGCTTTTCCCTCCATGATTCCATCTATCTCTCCAGTATAATTGGAGCGTCATTACCGTTATCACACTGACACTATATACACAAGAAGGAAGGAAATATTCTTTACTGGATCAACTTGGATGATGTTTGCATATTTCTACACCAATACAAGCCTGTCCAATGAAAGATACTATCTTTTTATTTTTCAGTGATACCATCATCAGGATTATTCCACATAACTTCCTATGATATCTTTTCATTTTCTACCTAATGAAGACTCCTTTTTTCCCCTTACCCACACTACACTGGCACTAGAGATACCAGTGAAGTTGTCCAAAGCCAGGCTCAGAAACAAACTTCAGAGGCTCTTACAAGCTTGCTTTTGCCTGAAACAAGAGGCAAATACCTCATTTTACCCCTTACCTTTAGCTACACTGTCATGATGGCATCCATTCTGATGATGGATCATATCCTTTTATATCCCTTTTCACACATGAGAAAGTCAGGAATATGTTGAGATGCTACCAGATTTTTTTTACATACATCTGTGTATACTATAGTTGGTGAGACGTGTGATTGAATATCCTCCATCAAAATCTTCCATTGAAATTAAGCATGTCAGGGAGAAGGGTACTACACTCTAGTTTTCTGTGTGCAGAGAGTTTTGCACATCAGGGAGCATTCAAATATATGATTTCCCCACTTGCATCCTAATAGCCAGCGTGGTGTAGTGGCTAGAGTGTTGGACTGGGAGCCAGGAGATCCGGGTTCTAGTCCCCACTCAGCCATGGAAGCTCACTGGGTGACTTTGGGCCAGTCACAGACTCTCAACCCAACCTACCTCACAGGGTGGTTGTTGTGAGGTTAAAATGGAGAGGAGGAGGATAATGTAAGCCACCTTGGGTTCCTTGCAAGAGGAAAAAGGCGGGATATAAATACAATAAATAAATAAGATGGTACATTTCCAGAGAGATGTACCATGTACTTTTTCTGAACTATAGATTTGCTTTTAGTCTATAGGACCTTAAAAGCAAAGAGTGCTCGGCAGCTCCTTCGTTGACTGCAATAGTCTATTTTCTTGGATGCTGGAAGGCTTTGTGAAAATTTCATTCATCTGAATGCTTGTCCACTGGTCCTGCTGAGTTATTATTGCACAGCCATGAACAACACATCAACCTATTAGACCAATGTTCATATTAAATTTTATCTGGCTCTGTAGGATAATGGAGAAATTTGCAGGGGGTGGTGGGTCACAATCTGCTGATATAATTTTGTGCTGTTGGAGAATATAAACACTCATTGACCTTGGTGACATCACATTATTCTGTTTTAGTAGCATCATATTATTCTGTCTGCACTACCACTTTCTATTAAACTGACACATTAAAAATTATGCTGATACACCACCAAAGAAAGAAGATACCTTCAAACAATCCACTTATTTTTTCCCATATAAAATGCCAAATCCTGCAAAAAAAAAAAAAAACAATTCCCAGCAAATAATGTCCTTATTGACCTTATTTATCTAATATTTACTCCTGCATTGGATGCATGCCATGGGAAAGATGTGAAAGTGTCAGAACTGACTTTCCCACAGTGATGTTTGCTGATGTTACTTTTACTGTCATTACAAGTATACCTTTAAAAGTGTGAATGACCTTGTACTTCTACCTACACTATGGACTCATACTGATTTTTAGTACTGCTTTCAAATTAGACATTTTCTAAATTTTAAAGAGCCCCAGCATTTGTAGCTTAGCAATGGCCAGCTCTTAATGTAAGGCCAAGATCCCGTGGAACATCTGCTCGATGTTAGAGCTCTCGTGAACTAATAACTTGGAAGAGAGTATACAAAGTGCTTTTCCTGCACCATGAATCTAGAATTGTGTAGTAGGGTTTCCCAGTCAAAGGATGCAGCTTCTAGACAGGCCTGAGCCCCAGCAATTTTCAGCTGATAAATTAAGCACACTCAATAATACTTTAAAATAAATAATATATTTTTCTAACATCTTCAGTCCTGTGTATCTGTGATTGAAATGAAGATCTTTCATAATGCTGCTTGTGTTGTTGCTATCTGGAAACTTTAACCTGTTTTAAAATAATACATATTTTAACAATCTTTCAGAGATGAGAAAATGACATAGTAAGGGAGGGGAGTTAGTACTATAATATAAAGACATTAATTGTTATCATAGCTGGCAAACATATGCATCACACAGGTAAATCCCAATACACAGGTAATTCTAAAGGATTGTCCACACACACACACATGACTTCTGCCTTTGACTCATGTGTATATCACATGCTTCTCATAGAATCATAGAATAGTAGGGTTGGAAGGGGCCTACAAGGCCATCGAGTCCAACCCCCTGCTCAATGCAGGTATTCTCATTTATCTAAACTTGTATTAAACCAGATGATATTCGCCTAAGATACAGAATCAATAACTATTATATTACTAGGATTTACAGGACTTTGATTAACATCCTGAAAGGTACTGGGGCAAAACTAACTTTAAAACTGATTAGCATCACCCATTATCAACCTACACACTATGGGTTACATCCAGCAAAGCCTCCCACAGACAAAAGGGCTCCCAGCAATTGGAGACGTTTGATCCAGGGGAGCTTTTCTGCTGGCTGAACATGGGAAGAGGCAGTCCCCCATGTTCCTCAAATATCTGCTCTGGAGGGTTACGGGAACTTCTGGAAGAGTGGGGGACGTGGTGCCAGGGGCTGCTGAGGGGTTGGGAATTATTAGAACATTTCTCCAGTGGGAGCTTTCTGAATGGAACTTTGCTTGGCGATGCTCCCACCAGAGAAATAAAAACTCTGGATCCAACCCTTTTAATTCTGAGGGTTGCCAGGCCATTCCTGGGAAAATGAACTAAAGAGCCAACAGTCTTTACATTTACATTGCCTCCAAATGTACGAGGTTCTTTCTTCATCTTTAAAGACAATTGAACTCATAAGAAGGAAGGAGCGCTCCATAGAGAAACATGGGCTGAAAGGCTAAGCATACCATGTGGCCTTGTGCTACATGACATTCTTTGATGCTTTATTTCACATTACAATGGATCTTTAGATGCTATGGCATTTACGCAAAGCAACTCCGTTCAGTTTCACAAGTGAATGCAGGCAGAAAATTGCTCTTTGGAATTGAAATGCACCTTTTCAATTCCCTTTCTTTTTGCTCCTCTCTTCAACCTTCTCTCTATAGATCCTGGCTCCTAATGTGGGTTAAAGAATTGAAGCTGGCCTGCACCTGATAAACAGGATGTAGCTGACCTTAAACTCAGTTCCTGTTACGGATTTTGCAAAATAAATACCTGTTCTGAATCTGTGCTGAGAACACAAAACTAATTTTAGAAGCAACTAGATGTCATTCATATGCTAATATCTCTTTACTGTTATGGACAGGGGCTTAATGTGAACAAGTGTTCTACAGAAGAAAGATGCAATATCTCATTAGTTTTCTCTTGTGTCATTCAGTACTAAAGGAAAGTTAATTACTTCCATGACTAAAAAAAGACGATAAAGAGAAAATGCCATTTCAGCCTATATGCTTAGTGATACTTCATCAGTATCTGCAAAAATGCTGTCTATATATTCTGTCTGGTGCTTGCATCTTGCTCCAGTATTAGTTTAGTTTAGTTTAGTTTAACACTGATATTGGGTGTCTCTACACAAGCATTTTATTGCACACTCATGATTGGCCCCTGACAGACGTTGGCAGGTCCTTCACACAACATTGTCAACCTCCGGGACATCTCCTGGGTTTTTTCCCATTTATCCCCCTTTCAAAAAGATCTGAGATAAACTGGAATATTAAAAAAACAAACCATGGGATATCAGCAGTGTGAAATGCCAGCATTGCACTATGAACTTGCTGAAGAAGGACTTTCCTTGATTCAAACCATGTGTCTGCCATGTAAATGCTTGAGCACGTTTCTTAATTGGAGGGAGAAGTGGTAAAATGCCTCCCTGCAATGAAGGGAGACAGATCTGAACCCCTACCCCACCAAGCTCAGAATCAATGTCCTCTGTTGAGTCAGTTCACCCCATTAAGTTCAATGGGGCTTACTCCCAGGTAAGTGTGTCAATGGTTGCAGACTTAAAGCACGATCTTATGTCTACTTAGAAGTCCCATTGACTTCAATGGGACTTACTGTCAAGTAAATGTGCTTAGGGTTGCAGACTTCCAGCACAATCTTACGTCTACTCAGAAGTTGTAGCTTTCCTGGGACTGTGAGGAAACAGTACAGAGCAAGTTAAGTGACGAAAACAAGACTCCTCCCCGCCCCCCTCCCTCGCTCCTTTGCACACATGCCAGGGAGGGAGGGAGGTGCTCCCTCGATTCAAACCATGTGTCTGCCGTGTAAAGGAGCCCATCCTAATTCCGCAAAAAACTGAAAGCAGAAAGCCCCGGTAAGGATATGGGGTTTTGCGGGGGGTTTGCTAATGTAGAGACACTCATTGTCTCCATAAGCTCCTGATATGCCATAGAAATAACCTAATAGTTTATTTATTTATTTGTTTGTTTATTGCATTTATACCCCGCCTTTTTTCCTCTTGCAAGGAACCCAAGGCGGCTTACATTATCCTCCTCCTCTCCATTTTATCCTCACAACAACAACCCTGTGAGGTGGGTTGGGCTGAGAGTCTGTGACTGGCCCAAAGTCACCCAGTGAGCTTCCATGGCCGAGTGGGGACTAGAACCCGGATCTCCCAGCTCCTAGTCCAACACTCTTGCCACTACACCACACTGGCTTTTCTCCAAACGGAGACCAACTGACATCTTAACTCTTAGATTCCCCTGGTAGGCTGTTCTTTTATATTTCCACTTAGTCTCAGGCAATTAGCATCTGTAAGCTTCATTAGGAAATAAAGCCTTGGAAAGGAGCCCTTTTGTCTGCGTGTTGATTTGGGCTACTGGAGGATTTCAGAAGGTGGCATTCCTGACACATGGGTTGTCATTACGTGTAAACCCAGAACTGTGGGTTGTTCCACCAGGCTACAGAAACAGCAGATGAAAGCGGTCAAAAAGCCTAGGTGCTTTAGAGGACAGTACTATAGTGCCACAAAAGCTTTTGGGATACAGGGAGAGTGGGTGAAAGAGGAAGGAAACACACAACTCGGAGATGGAGAAAACAAACCACAATTTGTTGAATTGTATGTTAGACAAACCCTGGGAAGAGCAACAGATCATGGGTTAAATGAATGGTATTAACCACTGGCGGCTCCCAAAAACTCAAAGTGCAGATGGTCTCTCTCCCTGCACCTCTCCTTCTCCTTGCTCAATTTGACAGGAGCAGCGGCCAGCCTGTCTGTTGCTGCCCCACCACATCCTGTCCCAGCAGCTACAGTGCCTGGTGCATCACTTACAGCTGTGCTTGGTGTTGCAGCTGCTGCTAGTCCTTTGTTGCTGGCCCCTTTGTTTCACCCACCTCCTCCTGTGCTTCAGGCCAGCCAGTGAGCTGCCTCCTCTGCTGTCAGCCCTGCTCCAGAGGGAAAGCCACTGCAGGGTGAAGAGGTGTGTGGCCCTCTCCTTTCTCAGTCCCTAGGAGCTGGTTCACCATTGTTTCCCCACTTCACATCCAGAGCACATCCCCCTGTAGGAGAGCAGAGGCTTTCTCCTGCAGCACGCCAGAGTGTGGATGAGAAGAAGTGCCTTTGAGTAGTATCCAACATTAGTCCTACGCAGGGTAGACCCATTAAAATGAATGAGGCTTAAGTTAGTAATGATTAATTTGTCCCATTCATTTCAATAGGTCAACTCTACATAGGACTAACGTTGGATACTACTCTGTCAGACCTACCTTAATTTGACTTAGGATTCCGTTTCCATTCATAGGAATTGTAGACAAATCAGAATCCAAGGCATTAATAATTCCCTTCACCTCTCAGCTCTTTGCCACTTATGTTTTTGAAAGGATAGCATGTTTTTTTTATTTTGTATGCTGTGAGAATAGATTCCTGCAGGTATTGTCTTGTTTTTGCACCAAATCTTTCCTTTCCCAAGGCCCACCTTATCTCAGAATAGTGTGTTTTCCCTCTCTCTCTGAGGGTGTCTCCACGAGCAATTTACTGCGAGGTTGCTGTGTTCGCAGGGCATTCGGGGCACATGATGTTGTGGCCACCTCACAGCCATCCCCAAGTTTCATGCCAAAAGACAGGTTCTTCTGAGACTACTTTTAGTCCGATTGTTCTTTAATTTGGCTTGTCTGTGCTTCTGTTGTGGTGTGCATCACCCTCCACATTTACTCTGGCATGGTTTCCCTGCCCAGGGGTGTGTCTTTCACCTAGCCATGACCTCACTGACCTCAGTCAAGAGGTGTTTCCCCAATGTTTCCACCATTTCAGGACTGGCCGTCAGAGTTCTGAGCCACCTCATGGCATTTACTTCATCTTGCCTACCACTAAACTCTGGCGGCCATCTCCGCAAAGCATAGGTGTGCTCCAGGCAGCCGCTAACTTAAAAAAAGAAGAAGTAACGAATGAAAGCGAAATGGCACTTTTGTCCGGCAATACCTATACCCCCTGTCTCACAATCTCAATATCGCGCATTTGCCAGCAAGTCCTATAGCCCCTCTCTCACTACCACACAATTGTAGTAGTGGTACTTCCCTTCCCTAGTGAGTTAGGGAAGGGAAGGAAATAAAAACAAAATTGGTGGAATTGGGCATAGGTTGGGGAAGCAGGTGTCTCCTCAGAAGTAACTCCCATTGTGGTCAATGACGCTTGTTCCCTAAATATCAATGCTGTGTTTCTTTACTGTTTGCTTTGTCGCTGTAAGGAAGTAATATGAAACTTTGCATTACAGGAGCTTCAGGGGAAGGAGACAGGGGAGCAGAGTCTGGAGGCGGGGAAGCCTCTCTTATTGGTTGAGTGACCTCTGCCAGTCTGATGATGTTCACTCCACCCACCCCCACCCCACCCAGAAGTATGTTCCTGTGAAGTGACTTAGAATGGTGCAGTGCACTTGTTTGTGGAACCCTGCACAGACCAAAGCCAGTTCCTTGAAAAATCCGGGTAAGCTACCATTTGCTTCTTCTATTGTTGTGGAGACCCCCTTGCCCACTGTCTGCTGAAAGATTGTAAAAGGATTTATATATTAAAATAAATAAATAAATAACTCTGATGAGGGTTCAAGTAGCCAGAACCAGGAGGCAGGTCCTGGACTTATGGGGCGGGGGGGGGGTTGAGAGAGAGAGAGAGAGAGAGAGATGCTGAATTAAAAGGTGGGCTGGGGTCAGGGAGGCAGGACTGGAATGGGGAGGATTTTACTTTAACCCTGTTGCCAGTATGATGCACCTACAATCTGTGTTGTTGTTGTTGTTGTTGTTGTTCCTGCCCAGTGCATGTGTGTGTGTGTGCACGAGTGCCTGTCCCACTTCTCCTAGTAATAAGTTAACATACCTCTCACACTATTTTTTTATTATTATTTTTATTTTTGTCAAAGTGGCTCCCACTTGAAAAATACGGAAGACCACTGGGTTAAATAAATCAGGGTTTAGCATGAGAGCCTATAATTTTTAAAAGAGTTGATGGTGTGATGGAGCAATCATCATCCCCCATGGTGTACATACTCATACTCATCCCGACCCCGACCAAGATGATCAAGTTTTTGAAGCACAAAAGAGAGAGAGAGAGAGAGAAGCGCTAACCAGTCTGACCAAATATGATCACAGAAGAGAGAAAATGAACAGCTGTCCAAGATGAGAAAACTGTGTCTTTGTCCAAGAGATTGTGAAAGGGGGACAGGAGGAGTGACATGCCTATAAGCTCAGTGATTGCTCCAGGAGAAAGTGAGAGACTACAAGCAGCCCATGTCAACTGGTGTATATATCACAACACACTTGGAAGAAGGGCCCATTGCTTAGAGTACATGTTTTGCATCTAGAACATCCCAGGTTCAATTCCATCAATCTTCAATTAATAGGAAAAGGCAGCAGGTAATTGGAAAGATATCTGCTTAGGACGGTGGAGAGACACTTGCCAGCCAGAGTAAACAATACTAGCTGAGACGGACAAATAATCCGACCTAGTATAAAGCAGATTCTCTGTTCTTGTGGAGCTCTGACATTACCGGCTGACCATTCAGCTCAAAATAAAGCAAAAATCAATGGGACAATTTGTATAACTGTGGTAACATAAAACTGTATTTTATTGATTCCTGTGCTGTTTATTGCTTTGCATTATATTGTATTTTATTTTTTTTAAAATAGCTACATTGTATTTTTATGTTTTTCACTGTTATATGGCATTTTAGTTTTTTTGACTGTTTATAATCCACCCAGAGAACATTAGTTATTGGGCAAATTAGAAATGTAATATATAAAGAAATACAATAAATAACAAGACTGAAATCCCAGTCGCAACCTATATTTTATTAAAATCAATTGCAAAACTTCTATTGGTTTTAAAAATCAGAATTGCACATGCACCAAATTGTGATTACTTGGCATATGAAAACAGTGTTTTGAAAATGTTTAGCCCTGTTATTTAATTTAATGGAAAATAAAAATGTGCCACCGATTCCATGATAATTCTGTAGCATTCCCTGGCAGAGAAAATGGGCACCAATGTGAACATAGCTCCTGAATTTAAAGGCAGCATCCTGAAAAATATGCACACCCTTTATGGAAATCTTTTCTCCTATACCAGGGCTATGCAGGTGGCAAGACCCAAATTGTGCAATTTGAGTCTCGGGTCAAAAGGACTGAACCTACTCCCAACCTAGATTCAGATATTTAAGTCTGCCCACTACCCCATATCTTCATTGCCACTCCCACTTTCACTGCAGCCATGACTGCTGCTGCCTTAGGGTGATACTACCTTTATGTGTGGTTATGAAACCACTGAAATGTAACACTTTAGCAGCTATGATGTCATGAAATGTTCATGAACATTCCAACTGCTCAGGTAACAATGCACTCAAAAATAAATTTGAGCTTTAATATGAAGAAAATGAAAGGTCATCCCCTGCCCCAGCAGAACAAGCAATGACAAAATATTAACAAGTAGTGTCAGGTTTGGAAACCAAGGGAGAAGATGTCTGAAGGAAAGGAAGGGTAAAAAAAAGGAAGAGAGTTGGGAAAGAACAGATTACTGAGAAAGGAGGCTGTGAAAAAAAACCCATCAGAGAAAAAAAGAGAGGAAAGGTTGTATTCTTGAAAGAGAAGGGGGTTGACAGAGAATAGAAAAAGTGCTTGTAGAAAAAGATTTGAATATGAAAGTAACAAGGCTACCAATTTGAGAAAGCTGATTTCAAAGACTGAATTATGTTATTCTGAAGCAAGTCTTCTTGAATGATATGATTTACTAGTTAGATGTGTGCATATGGCTGCATTCATACATAAGAATAAGCCAGAATTCCAGAGAATCCTGGGTTATTGTGCTCAAGCAGTTGTGCTCATGCACACTGTCTGACTGCTATTGCTTGGCTCCTCCCACAAGCAGAAGCAGCTAAAGTAAACAGAAACTAACCAGGCAAAAACTTGGCACTGAAGTTGGGGCAGTATCATGTGGTGTCATTCTGCAAACTCAAATAGCGCTAGTGGAGCTCTGCTGAATCTTTCTGTTGCACAAGTGGTTGCCCATTAAGCTTGTACACCAGTTGCACAACAGGTTGTATAAGAGGTATACGCCACTGGTTGCATAAGTACAATGCACAACCACTTGCTCAACTGCACTTGAGCAAACATAACTTTAGTTGGATTCTTCTATTGTGCATAATTCAGAACCTAGTTTCTGCTAGCACAACGTCCTTTGTGCTAACAGAATGATAGAGTTGGATCCTGCCCTTTGTTTCCAATTCGTAGCTTATTCAGAAGTGACAAATCAGGAGTCCAGGTTTAGACATAATGCCTGTTGGTAAATTTGGGCAGGCATCTGGGGTGGGTTAGGGGATTTTTAGAAATATGATGTTTTTAATGTAGAATTTTATTGTTTTAAACTGTTTCTATTGTTGTGCATCGCCCAGAGTGGCTGGGTGACCGGCCAGATGGGCAATTAATAAATTTAATAAATAAAATAAAATAAATAAATTTCTGGTTACCTTTGCTGCTTTTGCTGGTGGGAGAAGCCAGCTGGAAGCAACTGGGCCGCATGTACAAGTATGTTCCTCCTGAACAATAAACCAAGATTTTCTGGAATTCTGGCTTATTGTAACATGCATATGTGACCTATTATGTATTCTGAGTTCAGAATTACATAGGTAACAGCTGGTGGTAGTGGTGGTACAGTAGCACTGGACCAAGCAGTGGCCCAAAAGGCCAACCTGAGATTTAACTTTCTAAAGTCATGTATACTTCTATTGTCCTTTTTGACACACTCCTGCTTTCAGTCATTTAGCTGCTGTTTGGGGCCCAATAGTCATGGCTATAACAATGACTATGAATTCCATTATCTAAAAGCGCTGGCATGCTTTTGTTACATATTCATCTATATCTGGGCAGTCACAACAGCTTCTATTTAATGGTTTGCATAAACTGTTTGCACAGTGAAAATTGTCATGAGATTTTTAAAAGTAATTAATCACCCTTAAAATAAAGGGACTGGTTTAGGCGTTCTTATAGCTGAAGATATCTCTGTTTACCTACACAGTTCAGTGAAACCAAAAGATAGAGAAAAGACTTAACAATGTTATTGACTCTGGCACAAGCAGGAGCAGCAGTAGACAGTTGCTCCATTAAGGCCTTTTATTCCCCTTACCCCTCAGGCTCCCATGGACAAAAATATTCACATCAAATAATACATACAACATGCTATCACTACTATTACAAATAGTAGTACCAGAAAGGTGTTGGTACTATCCAACACCTTTCTGGACAAAATCCAAAGCCCTCTTAGGAGCATGTATGCACAGGGAGGCTTCTCGCATTCTCCCCAAACAGAAGGTCCTCTAGCAGCATCAGACGATGTCCATGAAACATGCAATTTGTCAGGATCCACTGACTACTGGGGCTATCATAAGAAGGAGGAGACTTCGAAGCCCAACTGTGAGGCCTTGGCGTCGTCACTTGGCATGGGTGATACTAGACTCTTTTTTCAAATAAAAAGAAATGGAAGAGAAGCACCTCTGCCTGCATTAATTTGGGTTTCCTGCTCCCTTTCAAAAAATAAAGGTGCCGCAGGGCTGAGAGTAATGGAGCTGGTGCATTGCTTTCCTGTTGCCACCCACACATAGTAGCATGGCTGACTCCTCCTCTTCCATCACTAAATGCCCAGTAAATCCATGAAGGGGGGGACAAGACCCCCAAGGGACCACAGAGGACACCTTGTCCAGGGCCCCCTCAAACCTCCTACAGGCAGACCTGCCTGCTGTGTATCTGAAGCTGGTAATGCAGTGTTTTGGGGAAATTTTTACAGTAAAATATTAATCTGCTTTACCACAGATGTAAATGTACTTTAAAATGAGAAGTTTATGTTACTGCTAATTTAAGCTACTCTGAAAAAACGGTGTGTTACTGGTCTGTAAAAATAATCAGCTGAAATGATTATGCTATAGAGAAATACTTTCTCCCCTCATGTGTGTGTATACAACATACATACATGCATACATACATATATAGACACACACAGAGAGAGAAGCTGGTGTTGTTTCGTAACAGGGTTCTAATTCATGTAGGAAGCCTCCACAGATAGAAAAGTCTCCCCACTTTAGGAATTATCCCTATTGAGAAGCTGGAAGGAGTCAAACAAACGGGGGGGGGGGGGCTAAACACACACCTCACAGTATCTATGTTGTTTCTTCTTTCCAATAATGCACAGCCTTTTACATTTCCATTATTGGGTTTAATTTAATTTCAGAGACCCATGCTGCCCATGTCTCTCTCTTTTAAAAACAATAGTTGTGCTTTATTTGCAGAGTACAAATCCCTTCCTTCCACCTCTCTTTCTCTTTCAAATCACAGCTGATATGACAATTCATGGAATATCACTATGGGCCGATCTACATTGCGCCCGCCATCACAATGAATTCAGTGTCCCATCGGGTTAAATGCTCTCGCATTAAAACGTGATTATTCACACTCACCCATTTCCCCCGTTGCAGTGCTTCATCGAATGCACAAGCTCAGTTCACACTCAAGCACTGTGCTGTTTTCCTTAGGGATGTACGAAAGGTGCTTACCTTTCACAAATTATGTTTATGGTTGGGGGGGAGGCGTTCCGTCCCTCCCCCAGAATCCTCGCCGGGGGGGAGGCGCTCCGTTCCTCCTCCCCCCGGAATCTAGGGGTGCACGGAAGTCACTTACCTGGTCTCGCAGCTTGCTTCGCGGTGGGGGGGAGGCGCTTCGCTGCTCCCCCCGAAGTTCAGGCCGGGGAGGAGGCTTCCCTCCTCGCCCGGCCGAAATTCAGGCCGGGGGGGAGGCTTCCCGCCTCACCGGGCCGAAATTCAGGCCGGGGAGGAGGCGCCTCGCCTCGCCCGGCTGCGAAATAAAAAGTTAAAAAAAATGCCCCCGTGATAGGCTACGTGACGATTTTCGTAGCCTATCACGGCTAGATCTGCAAAGTCAGCCGTGATAGGCTACATTAATCATCATGTAGCCTATCATGGGTGACTTTAAAAAAAAAAAAGCACGTACGCAAATGGCGGCCCCCATAGGGAGCTGCCATTCGCGTTCCTTATTTGGTCGCTGTAGTCTACGTAAATCTTTACGTAGACTACGGCGAAAATAAGGGCAACGCAAATAGCGTTGCCCTTATTTTCGCCGTAGTCTACGTAATCTTTACGTAGACTACAGCGACCAAATAAGGAACGCGAATGGCGGCTCCCTATGGGGGCCGCCATTAGCGTATGCGCTTTTTAAAATTATTTTTAAGTCACCCGTGATAGGCTACGTGACGATTTATGTAGCCTATCACGGCTGACTTTGCAAATCTAGCAGTGATAGGCTACGTTAATCGTCACGTAGCCTATCACGGGGGCGTTTTTTTTTTTTTTACTTTTCTTGGAATGGCGGTGGCGGCAGCCGGTCGAAAGACCGGCTGCCGCCCCGGCCCCTGACGAAGACCTGCCGAACTGCCGCCGGGACCCGCCGCCGGGAGGGACATTCGGGAACAGTAAGTCCCATCCCGGGGGGAGCGGGGGGCGGGGGGGCGGAGAATTTCTCCCCGAAACTACTTCGGGGGGCCGAATACATTGGCACTCGGCCCCCTCGAAGTTTCGGGGAGAAATTCTCCCCCATCCCTACCGGAATCCTGGCCGGCCGGCTGTGCTCCGCAGTGATTCTGCAGAGCCGCCGGCCAGCTCCGCCAGCAGCCGGACATCCAGCCGCTGGCTAGCAGGGACGCAAATGGCGGCGGCCGTAGCCACCGCTGTTTGCGTCCCTGCACTCAGCCGTGATAGGCTACGTAAATGTTTACGTAGCCTATCACGGCTGACTTAAAAAAAAAACAAAATGCGCGTACGCAAATGGCATTTGCGTTCCTTATTTTGGCATGTCTTAGTCTACGTAAACATTTACATAGACTACGACGGTGAAAATAAGGGAAACGCAAATAGCATAGTGTCTACGCGCGTTTTTTTTTTTTGTTTTTTAAGTCAGCCGTGATAGGCTACGTAAACATTTACATAGCCTATCATGGTTTTTTTTTTTAAACATAGCCATGATAGGCTACGTAAATCTTTACATAGCCTATAACTTTTTTTGTTTGTTTGTTTTTTTAAACTGGAAATGGTGGCGGCGGCAGCCAGTCGGAAGACTGGCCACTGCAGCCGCCGCCGCCGCCAAACCGCCGCTGGAGCTGCCGCTGCCAGGAAGATCCGCCCAAGGTAAGTCTCATCCCGGGGGGGGGCGGGCCGTTCCACCACCGATTTCAGGGGGCCAAATGCGCTGGCATTCGGCCTCCCCGAGATCTGTGGCGGAACTTTCGTACGTCCCTAGTTTTCCTGCCGTTTTCCTGAGCGCGCTTGTCTGATCTCAGATGCTAAGCAGGGTCGGCCCCGGTCAGTAGTTGGATGGGTGACTGCCCGGGAATCAGGCTTCCTGCATTGAGCAGGGGGTTGTTGTATCCCCTCAAATGAGACTAAGTTTTACTCCCTCCTACCCCTGCTCCGGATGTTTTTTTTAACTTCAGGCATTATCCTTGCAGAATCCGGGCTTCTCCGGGATTTTTTTTTTTTTTTCTAATTGAGGCATGATCTTTGAAGATCAGAAGCTGTGAAGCTTCGAAGATCATGCCTCAATTAGAAAAAAAAACATTGCAGAGAAGCCCCGATTCTGCAAGGATAACGCCTGAATTTTTTAAAAAAACATCCAGAGCAGGGGATAGGAGGGGGTAAAACTTAATCTCATTTGAAGGGATACAACAACCCCCCGCTCAGTGCAGGAAGCCTGATTCTCAGGCAGTCTCCCATCCAAGCACTGACCGGGACCGACTTTGCTTAGCTTCTGAGATCCGACAAGTGTGTGCACATCCAGCCCTTTGCTTGTTGCTGAGGAAACAGCCTGCTAAGGAAGCTATGCGAGTGGTAGCTGGAAGAAGACATGGGGCTGTCGAGAGCTGTGATTGGACAGGAGGGAAATACAAACACTGCCGCATATGGACAGGCAGGGGAGGGGACTACGACTGGATATGGTATCGAAGGCGGAAAATCAGAGCACATTAAGGGGAAATACCAGGATATTAGGGTATTGAAAGCGGGAGCACAGAAGTGGGAAATTCCAGTTCCAATTCAAGGCGGCTACTGCGTAGTGTGAAAGGCCAGCAGTGAAACCTCATTGGAAGCGAAAAAAGGCGGTAAGTGTAGATCCAGCCTAGGTGACCAGAGTTAAGAGTTACTCCTGTGTCTTTCATTGATAAGTAAAAGGAATAACTTCACCAAGTGCACCTACTCGAAATTAAGTCACAGTAGATGGGAAAAAGTGCGCATGGCAAAATTCTCACTTCCAACTATTAAAAATGCAGGAATTCTGTCCAATCCTGAATCTGTTAACCCTGAGGCTCTGATGGTCCTTGTGTTTCTGCTGTTTACTATTGCAATTGTCCTGAGTCTCTCCACTCCCTGATGAACTGTCTGTTCTCTGTATTCCTGCCTCCTGTGAAGCCTCAGCTCTGATATTTTGTCTCAATTCTCAGTCCTGCGGTTCCTGCCTTTTCTGGATCCTGGCCACTAACTTGCATGTGTCTTCTCTGCACCAGTCCTTCCATATATTCCTAACATCCAATATTCCCATCTCCCCTTCTTTTGCATTTGCCCCTTACAAGTTATTGCTAATCTCATCTTCTGCTATGCTACCAGATTCCTCTTTGTTGATGTCCCCTAAAGCAACAGCAACCCCTTGTAGCTTCATAAGGCTGCTTCTCTTTTTGTCTTTCTCTTTCTACATCCAAACTGTGCAACTTTTATCACATCCAGGTGGTTAAGGTGTAACACAGATTCTAGTGGCTTAGACTAGACACCAACCGTCAAACATGGTTAAAGCATGTTCAGCTATCAACTTAATCAAAAGCATAGGAAGAAGGCTTGTACAACAGATCAGAATGCCCAATGATAGTATTGTTGTTAAGAGAGGTACCACATACAAAGCTGTCGTCCACCAAGCACTGCTGTGCTGCTTGTCTATCACTATTCATTTCAATGATCCTGCAGAACCTGCATCAAGCAGAGGTTAAACTAGATGATCTCTGAGGTCCATTCTAGCTCTATGATTGTATAATGATGCTCCTGTGCAGGCTTCATTAAAATGGAGGTTGCTGCTCAGTGGACAAGCCTGGGTGGATTACACCCAAAACAAATAACCCCAACCATGAACTAAATGTAAATTGGCTTCTCAAAAGAGTTATGGGACTTTATAAGTAAACAAACAGCTCAGGTTGCAGTACCAGAATGTCATCAAATACACATATAAAACAAGTTTCAGCATGTGTGGCTGAGTTACCGGAGTAGAACTTGGAGCTCACAAGACTAGAACTTTGTCATGCCGTTACAAAAAGCACCAGGGAGGGGAGCAGGGGGAGAGAAAATAATGCATTTCAGTAAGCAGGCAAGGCAGGCTTTCACCAAACAAAAACAGCTTTGTCTTTCCATTATGTCATGAATCCTAATTAGACGCAATGATATTTCAATGTTGGTTCAGATAAGCTTGTTTGCATAGTTGCACATTCTTAATACAGCCTTAAATGCAACTAGGAAAATATTAGACCAGGGAGTTCTTTCCATGCTGGTCTGACATAACGAGGGGCACATTAAAAGAAAATAGTCTCTTTATCGACTTGTTGGTGTAAATGACCATGGAAAAATGGGGTTTTGAGAACAGGGAGAATGCATTAATAAAGTAAAAAAAAAAGTAAAGGTGTCCCCAACCAGTCGTGTCCGACTCTAGGGTGTGGTGCTCATCTCCATTTCTAAGCCGAAGAGCCAGCGCTGTCCGAAGACGCTTCCGTGGTCATGTGGCCGGCATGACTGAACGCCGAGGCGCACGGAACGCTGTTACCTTTCCCGCCGAGGCGGTACCTATTTATCTACTTGCAATTTCTTGCTTTCGAACTGCTAGGTTGGCAGAAGCTGGGACTGAAGACAGGAGCTCACTCCGTCACGTAGCACTCGGGTCTCCTGCTGACCTTCTGGTCTGCAATTCAGCATCTTAACCACTAAGCCACCGCGGCCCCTAATTAATAAAGTGCATTCCCCCAAAAGATATCATTCTAAATTAGGTGAATTAATTAAAATCACCAGCTCAGACACTGGTAAACTCCAGTACAAAAAAAAGGGGGGGCAAAGTGCCAGCAAAGGGGAAACCAGATGAGAAACTTAGGGTCAAACTAGATATTACATTAATAACATGCTCAAAATAACATGTTTAGGACTGACCATATCTATTTCTTAAGAGGAAAAAAAAAACAGCCATGGCGGCAGGGGGCAGGGGGAGCACTCTAGGAGTTAACTATTCCCTGCACCATTTTCCTGTTGAAAGTCACCTCCTCAAAGTTGTTCTTGTCCGCCAGAGGTACTACCTATTAAAACTAGTGCCTTCAGGGGCAAATAGCACCTTTGGGCTGTATGTGATTTTTGGCAGGAAAACACCCCTTCTGTTACACCGTAATCCTAATCCAGATCAGAGCCCGCCCCCCTCACCCCCCCATGGCTACTTTTTGTGGAGAGAAAGGAGGCATATCCAGTCCTAAGCACACTGGGCAGTATTGAACACTGCTGTTTTGCTTACGCCATTAACACAGCACTAGCTTAAGTGACCTCTAGTGCAATGTCAATAGTGTATGCTAGAGTGATGGGTTTTGGCCCTCAGAAGACACCATAATTCTATTGGTTATGTGGAATGGAATGATATAAAAGGACCTTTTCTCCTACATTT
Source organism: Heloderma suspectum (assembly GCF_057233095.1). Classification (NCBI taxonomy): domain Eukaryota; kingdom Metazoa; phylum Chordata; class Lepidosauria; order Squamata; family Helodermatidae; genus Heloderma; species Heloderma suspectum. The sequence continues at coordinate 104,748,973 of NC_139459.1, forward strand.
TTAATTTGTGATACACAGCAGGGTTGTGAATCAGTTCAAACATTCATTTGAATAGCTATATGCACTGGTAAATATATCCATGAACTGTACTGCATCATAGGCCTTGAACTAGGGCTGAAGTATTTTCTCATGTTTACAGCTGGTCATCCTTGGGGATGGTTTTACAATTGCACAATGCTCAGCTATACAGTCAAGAGCCAAAGCAATCTCTTTGTGTTTGAATGTATTCATAAAAGTATTCTAAACATGCTCATATTCATATTTTATTTTTTTTGTTCCTTAGGCCAATGCCAGTTCATGACCAAAGAAATTAATTCAAACAGGGAAAGAAGTTAAATGAAAGCATTTTTACAATTCTTTGTAACAAGTGTTCTATTAGATGAGCAAATGGGGGATATTGTATTTCCATATTACAGTCAATAGAACAGCTTTAAAAAAATCACAACACAAAGACCTCTCTCTAAATGCTGCACATAATCTTCAACTCTGAGATTGCATTTTAATCCTTACACTACCAATTGGCCAGCAGGCTGACTCTTGCACCCTGAGAGATGCTGCCTGCCAACTACCAATCCCATCTTCCTTAGCGCTAAACGACACCATATGCTAAATATGTAGTATGCAGATGATCCTTTCTTTTTTAGTTTCAGGTAAGCACATGGGGCCCTGATCCAGAATGGGACCAGCATGTGCAGACAGGGGAGGTTCAAACATTCATTGGAATAGCTATATGTACTAGAAAATATATCCATGAATTGTGCTGCATCATAGGCCTTGAACTAGGGCAGAAGTATTGTCTGATGTTTACAGCTGGTCATCCTTGGGGATGGTTTTGCTAAACTATACAGTCAAGAGCCCCTTTTCATGTAAATTCACCCCCACATACACTGCATATTACTTCTGTTCTGTATCGCTTCCAGTGGCTGCCTGTTAGTTTCCAGGTCCAGTTCAATGTGCTGGTTTTGGCCTGGCATCAAGTTATCTGAAGGGCCACATACATCTATCTGAGTCTCCCCATGAATTAAGATCGGAGTCAGAGGCCCAGCTCTTTAGCCCTTGAGGGGAAGTGTCAACCCATCCAGAGTCACTTCTAAACCTCCATCCAGATTAGCGGATTTCGCTACCCACAGCACTTCTGTCTTATCCAGATTTCATTTCAGCTTGATAGCCCTCATCTATTCCAATGCTTTTCGCAGACACCCATCTAGGGTTTCAACTACTTCCCTGGGATTAGGTGGTTAGAGAAGTAGACCTGCATCACATCCACATATTAATGGACATCTCAGCCCAAAGCTCCAGATGACTTCTCCCAGCAGATTCATGTAGGTGTTTAAAGCATGGGGTATAAGACAGAACCTTGAGGCACCCCAAATGTCAATGGCCAAAGGTAGAACAAAAATCCATCTCCCCAAGAAGGACTGAAGTGGAGCCACTGCAACACCATGCCCCCAAGTCCTATCCCAGAGTGACGGTCCAGAAGGATACCATGATCAATGTTACTGAAAGCCACTGAGAGTGCCAAGAGAACCAATAGGGTCACATTCTCCCTATCCAATCCCCAGGGTACGTCATCAACCATGGTGAACAAGGTAGTTTTTGTCCGGAACCTAGGCTGGAAGGCAGACGGAAACAGATCTAAATAATCTGTGACATCCAAAACCCTCTGGAGCTGACATGACACCACCCACTCTAGGACCTTGATCAGAAATGGTAGATTTAAAACTGAGCAATAATTCTCCATAGCCAAGGCCTGGCTTATTCAACAGTTATTTTAGTACTGCCTCTTTCAGGACCACTGGAACTACCCTGTCTTATTGAGACATTGATCATGTCTGATATCCATATTGTAAGCCCAGCCCTGGCAGACTTCAGTAGGATCTAAAGAGCAAGTGGTAGGCCTCAGTCCTCCAAGAAGCTTGTCAATATCCACAGGCTGCAGAAGCTGAAAGGTATCCATAACAACAAGACCAGTTGGTGCCCTGACTACCTCCATCTATGATTCTGTCAAAACTGTAGCATCCAATCCGGAGCAAATACAACCCATTTTATCTGCAAAATACAAATTGATAGGTGTGTCTTGAAAAACAGCCGTGCACCCAAAAATTATAATGGCTAACCAGCCACCCTGGTCATAGGAGAAAAAATGGAGAATAGCCCATGGAACTCCTGCCTGCAAATCCCTTACCACTGCCTGAGGTCAAAGGAGAAGGTAGGGGAGATGTTGTAAAACAGGTTCTGCAATTTTGAAGCCACTCTCAGGTAAGAGTTACAGTACTGTTAGATTGGAACACACAGAACTCAATAGTACATGGAAACTGCAATCACTGTTAAACCTGCCATAAAAGTGGGCTAGAAAAAAAGGGAATATTGAGGGAGAAATAGCATCAAGAGGATTGCTTGGGGAGTGCATTGTGTGCTGCATGGGTGAGCTAGACATTACCGTACCAAGATAAAACACTAGTGTAGATTGGCCCTTGTTCTCATCCTGCAGTAATTAAGTACGGGTGCTTTAGATGGATGGCTTCTAGAGCTACCCATCAAAAGGAATCATGCAGCTATTCCATCTTTTTCTTCTTAATTGGTTTTTTATGGAAAGGAGAAAGATGGAAGTGGTGGGAAAACATGGAAGAATTACAAATGGAAGACAATGACATCTGAATCCCCTCCCTTCCCTGCCCTGGTAAATTCCATGTTGGAGGCAGAGTGATTGCACAATAAAACCCTCATCTGGAAGCATCCTATGCACTTAAGCTGGAATCCTTTGAAAACTCATTTTAAGGCAAAATAATGATAACCTAAATTTAAACATATGGTCAAAAGTTTTGGTGCTTCAGCACGACTTAGCATATCATCTTGCTTTAAATAACCAACACTGCTTACCTATTCTACTATTTGTTCTGTTTTTAACAATGTTGTGTGTATGACTAGTGGTATCTCATGAAATATCTGGTGTTTAGCAGATATTCAGTTGATTAAAGTGTTCTGAACCTGAATAGAGCAAATATGGGAGAGGTAGGCTCCAGTCCCATGGAAAATCAGTGCTCTGGCTCACATGGAGAGCTTCTCGGGATACAGAGGCTCACCTCTTTAGACAGTCACCCTCCATGAGTAGAGGGTGACAGATGCGACAGTGGTGTTTGATGGGACAAGTGAGTTCAACACGTTTGCTCTATTCGGGTTCAGAATGCCCAAATAGGGCTATTATCTCAGAACTACCAGTGAATTGTTGTTAAATAATTTATGATTTCAATCATTTTACATCGACTTTATTCAAAGGATAATAAATACTTTTTAAACAATCTACATTTCAAAAATGTTACCAATAGCAAAAAATATGTTTCAGGACATCTCTCATACAATTTTAAAGTAAAAAGAGGATGTTTCAGCGATGCTCTGTTGTCTGTCTGTGAAAATGTGAACAGAGATCTTGCAATAGAAATCTAGAAGTATATTTTGGCAATTCTATCAGCTTCATTACCATGTGCTTGCCATTTGCATAACACACACAGACAGCTTCTTAAATATCACTCATTTTGCAGCTGAACTTTAAGAACAAAAGCCATACATAAAGATAAGTCAAAAGAGGAAATGGGAGCAGGTTAATGCAGTAAATGGTTAATGGGAACATGGTTAATGCACTAAATGTAGTTCTTATTCCTGTTCCCATTTCCATGGGAGGAAATGGGAACAGGAATAAGAATTACATTTATTTCATTAACCATTGTTTTCCCATATAGGGATCCTCAGCCTGTAAGAATGCACCCCTTTGTAAATCAGCATGAAAAACTAAAAAAACTTCTACTGCCACCAATTGGTACTGCTCACTGAAACTCTGTTCTGGTCCTGCTGTTTTGAGATTTTTCTTTTAAAGGAAATGTCTATGGTGTACATAATGTTGAATTACTCTTGGTTTTAAAAACACAAAACTGTAAATTAATGTAGTCCCTAAAGCTCTTAAGCCAGGTCTCAAAGCTACTTTGAGGAGAGAGACATGGCTGCCATCAAGGACCTACCTTGACCCAGCTCCAGGAGCCTTCAAGGGAAAATTGTTTTTGGAAGGAACTGCCAGGAATATTCCAGCTGTCATTAAATAGATGGTGACAGTGCTATCTCATTTAGTCCTGGGAAAGGACTAAATTGGTTAAATTTAATTGGTTAAAATTTTGAGAATGAGGATGAGGGCATGGTGTGCAATATTACTCCAGTGACATATTGGAGGGGAGACAGTATTCTGGGGGAGATCCCTCTCTTTTGCCCTTGCCATAATGTTTTTCCAGGGATGCAAAGGTGAGTGATGGCACTCCCCGTCCCCCTGGTGGACCTCGAAGGCTTGTGCTATAACACCACAATATAATAATGATAGTTTTTAAAAGAACCTAAAAAAAACCTTTTAAGATCATCACCATTTTAGCATATTTAATGGTGTTGACTGGAAAGGGAATTATAAATCATTTTTTTAAGTTAACATTTTTTAGGATTGTGTTATAGTGCTATACCTCTCAGATATAGATATAGATACACACACACACACACTCACATACACATACAGAGAGAGGTGTTTTTGCACTAATTAAAAGATAGATTAAAAAATAAACAGGGTCATAAAATGGTACCCACCACAAGAGTAATAATCAGTATATGCTAAGTGGTGTGTAGTGGTAAATTTTGAAGGGCAGGTGCTCATGACAGTCCCCATAGCCACGCCCATAAAGAGAGTCCAAAGATACAGGCTGTTTTGTTGAACCATATCAACAAACCAATTCTAGCAGTTTTCATATCCACCAGAAGGTTTTTTTGTAAAGCTAATGGGTCTTAATTGCCATTCAAGAACAAGCCACCCCAAAATACTTTACATTGCAACAGGGAACAATATATTGTTGCTGGGAAAATTCATTTCCCCCCAGCTATTATCAGTACTGCAGCTAAGCTCACAGGGAACAGGGAAGTCTGAGGAGGTGTACGGCAGATGACATCAGAAGCCAGCACTGCATCCCTCTGAGCCCTGACTCTGCTACACCACTGCTGCTTAGCAGTAACGTATCACTTTCCTGATACGTTACTACCCATATCAAAACCACACTCTTTTAAAAAGATTCGAAGAGTAGCATTAAAGCATCCGCATCTTTGGAGATTGTGTTATTCTTCCATTCTTTTGGATAAAGACTACGTGCAGTCTGAGAAAGGACAAACCAAAGGGAAAATATAGAATGACAATGATTAGATGATAGCATCATGTGGATGCCCTTTAAAAACTGAGTGAACGAAGCATGGCAATTCCACACCAAATACCTAGTGTGGAAGCACCCATTCTGTTCCACTCATTTTCTGGCACACCAACTCTTAAATGTTGGCTGTTAGTATCATCCCCCTCTTTATGGATCACTGCCTTGTTGTGGCGGTGTTGGGGCTTGTGTAACTCAGTGAAGCCATAAGCTATGCCGTGCAGGGCCACTCAAGACGGACAGGTCATAGTGGAGAGTTCTGACAAAATGTGGTCCACTGGAGAAGGAAATGGCAACCCACTCCAGTATTCTTGCCAAGAAAACCCCATGGAACGTATCACAAGGCTAAAAGAGATGACGCCGGAAGATGAGCCCCTCAGGTCGGAAGGTGTCCAATATACTACTGGGGAAAAGCAGAGGGAATTTCCAAGTAGCGCCAGAAAGAGTGAAGCGGCTGGGCCAAAGCCAAAAGGACACTCAGCTGTGGATGTGTCTGGTGGTGAAAAGAAAGTCCAATGCTGTAAAGAACAAGATCGTTTAGGAACCTGGAATGTCAGATCAATGAATCAAGGTAAGCTGGAGGTGGTCAAACATGAGATGGCAAGATTGAACATCGACATCTTGGGAATCAGCGAACTAAAATGGACAGGCATGGGCGAATTTAATTCAGGTGACCATCATATCTACTACTGTGGGCAAGAATCCCTTAGAAGAAATGGAGTAGCACTCATAGTCAACAAAAGGGTGGGAAAAGCAGTACTGGGGTACAATCTCAAAAATGATAGAATGCTCTCAGTACGAATCCAAGGCAAACCATTCAACATCACAGTAATTCAAGTCTATGCCCCAACCACTGAGGCCGAAGAAGCTGAGGTCGATCGGTTCTATGAAGACCTACAACACCTTCTAGAACTAACACCAAAAAAAGATGTCCTCTTCATCATAGGGGATTGGAATGCTAAAGTAGGAAGTCAAGAAATCACCGGGATAACAGGCAAGCATGGCCTTGGTGTACAAAATGAAGCAAGACAAAGGCTAATACAGTTTTGCCAAGAGAACACGCTGATCACAGCAAACACTCTTTTCCAACAGCACAAGAGGCGACTCTACACATGGACATCCCCAGATGGTCAATATCTTAATCAGATTGATTATGTCCTTTGCAGCCAAAGATGGAGAAGCTCCACACAGTCAGTAAAAACAAGACCTGGAGCTGACTGTGGCTCAGATCATGAGCTTCTTGTTGCAAAATTTCAGCTTAAATTGAAGAACGTAGGGAAAACCACTAAACCATTCAGGTATGACCTAAATCATATCCCTTATGAATATACAGTGGAGGTGAGGAATAGATTTCAGGGATTAGACCTGATAGACAGAGTGCCTGAGGAACTATGGAAGGAGGTCCGTAACATTGTTCAGGAGGCAGCAACTCAATCCATCCCAAAGAAAAAGAAATGCAAGAAAGCAAAGTGGCTGTCTGATGAGGCTTTACAAGTAGCTAAGGAAAGAAGGGAAGCGAAAAGCAAGGGAGAAAGGGGAAGAGAAACCCAACTGAATGCAGATTTCCAGAGAATAGCAAGGAGAGACAAGAAGGCCTTCTTAAATTAACAATGCAAAGAAATCGAAGAAAACAATAGAATGGGAAAGACTAGAGATCTCTTCAAGAATATCGGAGATATCAAGGGAACGTTTTGTGCAAAGACGGGCATGATAAAGGACAAAGAAGGCAGGGACAAGGAAGCAGATGAGATTAAAAAGAGCTGGAAAGAATACACAGAAGAACTATACAGGAAAGATCTGAATGTCCCTGATAGCCATGATAGTGTGGTCACTGAACTTGAGCCAGACATCCTAGAGAGTGAAGTCAAGTGGGCCTTAGGAAGCATTACTAACAACAAAGCTAGCAGAGATGACGGTATTCCAGCTGAGCTATTTAAAATCCTAAAAGATGATGCTGTTAAAGTGCTGCACTCAATATGCCAACAAATTTGGAACACTCAGCAATGGCCACAAGACTGGAAAAGGTCAGTTTACATTCCAATTCCAAAGAAGAGCAATGCCAAAGAGTGTTCAAACTACCGTACAATTGCGCTCATTTCACATGCCAGCAAGGTTATGCTCAAAATCCTACAAGCTAGGCTTCAGCAGCATGTGAACCGAGAACTACCGGAAATACAAGCTGGGTTTCGAAGAGGCAGAGGAACTAGAGATCCAATCGCCAACATTCATTGGATCATGGAGAAAGCAAGAGAATTCCAGAAAAACGTCTATTTCTGCTTCATTGACTACGCTAAAGCCTTTGATTGTGTGGATCACAACAAACTGTGGCAAATTCTTAAAGAGATGGGAGTACCAGACCACCTTACCTGTCTCCTGAGAAGCCTGTACAAGGGTCAAGAAGCAACAGTAAGAACCGGACATGGAACAACTGATTGGTTCAAAATTGGGAAAGGAGTACGACAAGGCTGTATATTGTCGCCCTGCTTATTTAATTTATATTAGGGATGTACAAAACTCCCCTTACCTGGCTCCGCCGGGTTCCGCTGAGGGGGGGAGGCGCTCCATCTCTCCCCCTGGAATCCGGGCCGGCCGGCTCCGCTCCGTGGGGATTCCGCAGAGCCTCCGGCCAGCTCCGCCAGCAGCTGGACATTCAGCCACTGGCTACCAGGGATGCAAATGGCTGCCGTTTGCGTCCCTGTAGTCAGCCATGATAGGCTACGTAAAAGCTTACATAGCCTATCACGTCTGGCTTAAAAAAAACAAGCTACAGCCGCCGCCATTTGCGTTCCTTATTTTTGCCCGTCTTAGTCTACGTAAATATTTACATAGACTAAGATGGCAAAAATAAGGGGGAACGCAAATAGCGTCCACTACGCTATTTGCGTTCCCCTTATTTTTCCCGTCTTAGTCTACATAAATATTTACGTAGACTAAGACGGGCAAAAATAAGGAACGCAAATGGTGGCGGCCATAGCTTGTTTTTTTAAAAAAAAAACACGCTTTTTTTTTTTTAAAGCCAGACGTGATAGGCTACATAAGTCTTTACGTAGCCTATCACATCTTGTAAAAAACAAAAACAAAAACCTCCAGACTGCAAATGGCGGTGGCGGCAGCCAGTCGGAAGACCAGCCGCTGCCGCCGAACCCGCTGCCGGAGCCGCCACCGCCCGGAAGATCCGGAAGACAGGTAAGTCTCGTCCTGGGGGTATCCGTGGGGGGGTGGGGGGTGGCAGGCCGTTCCACCACAGATTTCGGGGGGCCGAATGCACTGGCATTCGGCCTCACCAAGATCCGTGGTGGAATTCTCTGCCATCCCTAATTTATATGCAGAGTACATCATGAGAAACGCCGGGTTGGATGAATCACAGGTCGGAATTAAGATTGCCAGGAGAATTATCAACAACCTCAGATATGCAGACGATACCACCCTAATGGCAGAAAGTGAAGAGGATCTAAAGAGCCTCTTGCTGAGGGTGAAAGAGGAGAGTGCAAAAGCTGGTTTGAAACTCAACATTAAAAAAACTAAAATATTGGCATCTGGCCCCACCACTTTCTGGCATAAAGAAGGGGAAGAAATGGAAGCAGTGACAGATTTTACTTTCTTGGGCTCCAAGATCACCGCAGACGGTGACTGTAGCCATGAAATTAAAAGACGCTTGCTCCTTGGGAGGAAAGCGATGGCAAACCTAGACAGCATAGTAAGAAGCAGAGACATCACCTTGCCGACAAAGGTTCGTATAATCAAAGCTATGGTTTTCCCAGTAGCAACGTATGGCTGTGAGAGCTGGACTATAAGGAAGGCTGAGCGCCGAAGAATCGATGCTTTCGAACTGTGGTGCTGGAGAAGACTCTTACGAGTCCCCTGGACTGCAAGGAGGTCAAATCAGTCAATCCTAAAGGAAATCAACCCTGACTGCTCATTGGAAGGACAGATACTAAAGCTGAAGCTCAAAGATTTTGGCCACCTAATGCGAAGAGAAAAGACCCTGATGCTGGGAAAGATTGAAGGCAAAAGGAGAAGGGGACGGCAGAGGATGAGATGGCTAGATAACATCACCGATGCAATGAATATGGACTTGAGCACACTCTGGGAGAGAGCGCAGGACAGGAAGGCCTGGCGTGCTATGGTCCATGGGGTCACGAAGAGTCGGACACGACTGAACGACTGAACAAAGTATCATTCCCCTCCACCCCAATGATTGAAGTCATTAGGAATCTAAGTCGCATTAGTATTCAATAATTTGGTTCCTTCAAACCAAATCTGCAATACAGTTCATAGCACACTCAAGAACTGCTTCACATCTATACAACACAATTAAATATAGAGGTAATGCATACCAGGGGGCCAATGCCAATCACAGATCCCCCATGTCCACAATTCTTTGGGGACCCGTCTTCTCTTGTTACTTCACCTCATCAAACACCAGTATGCTATGCGCAGCAGCTCTAAGTCTCACTGTGAACATAGAATTAACTGTGCTTAGTGATGGCAAACTCCTTCCGCCACCATTTGATTCTTCATTAAAATAAATCCAGGTGGTGTCCTCCCTCCAAATTAATTAGGAATCAGTGCAGGCCCCCTTCAGATGAATGGCCTGGCCTGGAGGACTGTACTTCTATTTCATTCTTCTTTTAACTGAACAGACTCCATGTCTACACTAATGGAGGCAATAGAGGGTGGGGAAAAGGCCCAGACCTTGCCAGGAGAGGTTCAGCAGATGCTGAGGCCTCTAGGCCCCATTACATTACCCCATTACCTAGGCCCTGGTCCAATAAGGTTGGGAAGTATGCAAACATCTTTGAAGCCTCAACCATTTCAAACTTTTTTGAATGCATTTCAAGGTGCTCTAGACTGTTTCCCACTCAGATCCAGCCTGTGGACTCTCTCATTCTGGGTTCCAGCAGCAACTCTAAATGTGCATGTGCTTAACTAAGTGCTGGCTCACATCTCATGTTTCTGTCTACAGTAATCTAATACCTTTTTCTAAACAAGCTCATTTAATATTTGTGCAACAAAATATTTAGAGGTTGTAGCCTGAGGGCCTTATATTAAATCTTAGTCACTGAGGAACTGTCAAACTAAAATAAAACATTGCATTTACTATGCCATTCAAGGACTGAGCCAAAGCAACTAAGATACACGAAAGATGAATTCTTGGTTCTAACGATGCTGGAGTATCTGAAGTTAAAACATGTTTCTGTCCATGCATATGAAAAGTCCATACATTCATTTTCATTCATTAATATAAACAAATCTTGTTTTGTTAAAAAAAAATTGTATTAGCAAAATGTTAGCAAAGTGTTAAACATTATCTCCCTGAGTCTGTCATGTGCAATAAACAGTGTGTCTTCCTAACATGTTTTAGACTTACCGTACATTTGTTTGGCTTCTCCCCTGAATGCACCCTCATATGAATCAGCAGTTTGTAACGGGCATTGAACGGCTTGTATCTTCGAGGGCATCCAGCCCAGAAACAAGTGAAATCCTCTCCTTTCCTCTGGTCTATGTGAATTTTTTCTATATGCCGCACAAGTTCCTCTTGCTGGTCATAGATAGCACTGCAGTCTATCCAGCGACAGCTGTGCTTGCCATTGAAATCGTCCAGTTCACCATCCTCATCTAAGAGAATGCCTTGGACAGATGGTGGTAAGGAAAGCTGGCGGGAATGATTTATGAGATCGTGCTGATGCGCATGGTATGGTGGTGGTGGACCATGTGGTGGAGGAAGAAGAGGGGGAGCCAGTGGAGAAACAGAGGGCATGTCATTTGTGTTCCCAGAAAAATCACCCATACGTCCACTCTTTAATATGCCCATAGATTGGTTGTCTAGCAGAGACATACCTTGTTGAACCACCATGTTGTTTGTGACCACTGGCTGTAAGCTGTTTTCCTCCAACTGCTGCATGCGTTGGTATTCAGCATTTCCATTTTCACTGTAACCTGGGAGGGCAACATTACCATTAGCCACAAGGAGTCTTTTTTGAGGATTTGGAATAGAGCACGTTTGGGGAATGCAACTTCCCCTTATTCCCAAGAAATGCCCATAGACTTCAGGTTGAGGGGAGATGTTGGATGGTGATGTCCTTGAACCATTTATGTAAGCAACAAGAGAAGTGGGGGATGTTCGGATTATTGTATTGAAGTCAATTCCAATGCCATCAGACAAAGGGGACAGAGAGAGGGCCCTCTTTTTGGCTGAATGAGATCTAGTTGAAGAATGGTGAGAACTAGGATAAGGCAAATGGTTGTTTTCCATACCAAACAAATAAGATGGTAGTGAGCTAGAAATATTGTTGGACATGGACATCCCAGATGCGACACTTGTGATGTCACCCAGCTCACTGCCATTTTGGGAGCCTTGGTTGGAAGAAAGAGAAGGAAAAATCCTGTAACCATGAAACCACTCTTGTTTGACGCTTTGTATTGATTGGCTTTCTGCCAGGCTCAAGGTCGTGGATGCCAAAGATTCACGTGACATAAGAGATCTGTAGTAAAGACAAGTAAGAGAAAAATAATGCCATTTTAGCAAGTTAAATTCTAGCTCTTGGTAGTTATAGGAAACAGCTGACATACTGACATAGTGCTCAGACACTAATTATCAATAATTGAGATCAAATGTCCAAATGTTGATCTTTGGTTTTGAATATGCCGAGGTTTTATACACATGTGCCCTAACAATATTGGGTGGGATCTAACACTGCACAAGTGCAAGAACACTCACGCAAGGAGAATTGCCCCTCCTCCCCACTGCAGCCCCATGTGCCCCCCAGAAAGCCTCTTCTGAGCATCATGGGGCCCTCAAGAAAGACCTGGGATGTGGGGCAGGGATAGGAGAGGAGAATTGTGGAGAAACTGGGCGGAAGCAGCTTGTGCTCATCTAACATTGGGTACCAGTCACTGACTATAAGAATAGCTCTGAGATCCCACCCATTTTTATGAGATAGACCATACATATTAACTGAAGTTTACTTCAAGTTTTCATAGCACATTAATGTTACTACAGTTTATAACTCCTACATCCTGAGAATACTCTCAAATCTCATATTGAACACCAACATCTATAAGAATTATTTTTTCTTGCTGACCTAACCAAGATGTTGTGAGGATAGGAGTCTGGTGTTGACATGGATTCTAAACTGCAGCTTCCATTTTTAATTCCAAAGGTATGCACCAAGAAGGATAATTCCAAGGTGAATGGTGTAAAAGCCTGCTTTGACTTTGTAGACATGAAAACACCTCTGTAGTACTAAAGAAAAGAAATATAACTTAAGACCTTGTATCAGATGGAGGTATATTCGGGTTTGTAGCATTCATGGCCCTCTGTAAGCTAGGGCTGATTTGGTTGCATGCTGTTGAGACCTGTTGTGCAGGAGGAGATAGAGGTCCCAGTCTTTGAACCATCATTGGACTGCTGGTGACTATTAAATTGTTGCAGCTGCTTTTCCCAATGGATTTGCCCCGAGGCCCAAAGGCAAGATCCCCTAAAAATAAAGGAGTCAGATAAACATTTAAGTTACATTTTTCATATGACAAAACTAACGGATCCATAGCATCACCACCACCACCCTTCCAGTCTATGAATTTTAGGAAAAAGCATAAGATTGTTGACACTTTGCTTGCTTGCTTATAGTTCTCAGGGGTTACAGAGTGTGCAAAGAATTGTAAATCAGCCCAGTCATGGAAATGGAAGATACATATTTTAAAACAGAGGGGAACAAAGCAAAGTGAACCAGAAATACCCACATGATTTGGCAAATTAAAAACATTAACTATAGTTTTTGATCAGTTTCACAAATCCCAATTTTCCTATTCTTTCTTCCATTCTTTCTTTCTACTCAAATCCCTTAAAGATTTATTTTGAGAGGATCTGACTGGGAGCTACAAATCCAATTATTCCAAATTATGATTAAAACAAACAAAAAAAGAAGACTTCATGAGATTAACTGTAATGACATAGTTTAAACATGTAAAAAAAGAAAAGAAGTTTGTGTCTCCTTTCAATTTCTGGTTTCTAAGACCAATTAACATGCTACATTTTAAACAGGTTTTTGCAGATGTGGAAGTAATTTCCACATCTCTCCATTCATTGTGACAATGTCATGTGTGAAGCTGTAAATCATGAAGCTCATTGGTGGTGACTTCATGGATCAAATATACCAGTCAGATTATAAAGTTTTTCTTATACCAATTTGCAGGACTTGATGTTCCTTTCATAAGGAAAACAGAGATTCTCACATTTTCAACATGAGTTTTCAATGTTAAATTGAAAACAAACACACACACACCAGCAGCTGTACCATACTGAGGGACTTGCACTAAAAACTTTACAGTCAACTAGTCTACTTGCTGTGATAATTTGAGCAACCTGAATGGATCAATGCACAAGATGCAATACTACAAATAGATTGCAAGCACGGGCAGCTTTCAAATCCCCCTTTTAACCCAAACCTATCAAGAGAATGTCAGATTTCCTCAGTAAACTGGTTTAATATGGTATAATTTTCTGCCAAGTAGTTCACAGTAAAAACTGGAGAAACATTTTAAAGCCATTTTAGTGAACAGATTACTATTCTGAAATACCGCAGTGACACCAATGGATGTAAATCAATGTATCTTTACAGAGAGAAGATGTATTTATAGAAAAGTAATTTGATAACACAACAGTAAAGATAAATTTCCACCATGAAAATACTTCTCCACAATCACCATGTGCCTTCCATGCTGAGGAATGTATGCCTGGATGAAACACCTTTTTTGTTTACTGCAGGAAACATCTGGACATGGTCCATAATATCTTAGGGTGTATATACTAAGGCTGTGCCAGAAGTAATAACGAGCAGAACTGTTTCTGTCACAGTGTCTACTGCCCATCTTGTGGAATCTACCTGAGGAGATTTATGAGGATACTCCATTGAGACTTTAAGGGCCAAAACAGACATTACTTTAAATGTGTGTCTTACAGCTTACAGTGTCTCCCCATGCCCATTTTTACTTTGGAGTAGGCACAGGGCCCCCAATCTGGATTGCAACCCTAATGTGGTGGGTAGGGGGGCTTTTGAGATCCAGATTGGGGGTCCTGCCCCTACTCTAGAGTAAATATGAAAAAGGACATAGCCACTAGACTCAGATTTAAATTAATGTCTGTTTTGGCCTTAAGAAGAGCAATAAAGTCCTTTTTATTCTGCACTGCACTTTGAGATAGTTATGGTAGTTTTTGCGCTGCTGTGTCTGCCACTGTGATTTTTGTTCTTATTGTTGGAATTGATCCCAATATTTATCTTATATTTATATTGTGAACTGGCTAAGGAACTCCAATAAAGAAAAGAGGCAATATATAATGTCGTACTTTTATGATTAAACACAACTGCCACAGAAAGTGTGCAGTGAGCCGTTCTTGAAAAGTAAGATAATTGTGAAAGATAATGAAAAGGGAGAGAGAGAGAGAAACATGAGAGATAATGGAAAATGGTTATTCTCTCTACCCATCTAAATGCTTGCACTTAGAACTAGGCAAAAAAGGAAGTGTATAGAATAGGGCAGCCTTTCCTAATATGGTGCTTTCAGATGTTTTGGATTACAACTCACATCATCCTCAATCACTGGCCATGATGGCTGGGGAAAATAGGAAGTCTAAAACATCTGGACGGCAACAGGTGAGAGAAGGCTGGAATAGAGGTATACAAAGTCAGTGATCTTGTGTTTTTCTGAGGTTTGTGAAAAACTGAAAGAAGAAGACAGTTACATTTATCCTCCTGGCTGGCAGTAATACGTTTCTTTGGAGCAGGAGAGATTAAAATCCCCAAAGGGCATGCTCCAAAGTATTACAATATTTGAACAGTCAGCGCCACAGAACATGAACAAGTGTAACTTTTGCCAACTCTGGGGAATGTTGCTATAGCAGTAGAAGAAAGTCAATTGTCACTTTATATTATTTTGCAATTCTGAAAACTTAAATATGCTGTGAACAAATTGAAAGAAAAATAAGCAAAGAAAAATAAGACTTGAAAGGGCTTAAAAAGGAATAAATGTATAGTATAACTATCCAAATTCACTGGGATTTAAAATAAAACAAAAACAGTACAGGTAGCCTTGAAAAGAACAACTTTATCTCAGAATCTTGGCAAATCCATATAGAGACTTTCCTGTTTTCTGCATGACAAAACACCGCCAGTTACATGCTATCTACAAACATTAAATAAATGCAATGTTCATTTAACCTGAATTCAAACATTTAGCCAATGACAGTGAGGTTATCAGGTTTCTTTTAGGGATGGTGACAGCATCACAGTGTCTAACTGTTTAAACTGAACATTTGAAACCATATAATTAGACAGCTTGTACCTGATTAAACATGAGATCATCAGGAGTTAAATGTCAGAAACGTTAGCAGTCAAAGAACCTTTAATGCAGGCACATAATACC
Organism: Heloderma suspectum; assembly: GCF_057233095.1. Lineage (NCBI taxonomy): Eukaryota > Metazoa > Chordata > Lepidosauria > Squamata > Helodermatidae > Heloderma > Heloderma suspectum. Next base: position 104,764,617 of record NC_139459.1, read on the forward strand.
CACAATTTTGAGATGTGATCTTGTAATTCCTCCAGCCACTGGGAGTTTAAAAGTGGGTAATACAGAAATACTAGCAAGAAGAACTATTTATTTCTAGAAGTAGGATCATGGGAGAATTAATCCACATCTATGTAAAAAAAAAAGCCCCAAAGTAGCACCTTATACAGATTCTACAGAAACAACTATACAAAGGTCAGGAATCAGATACTATATACATATATACAGTGCTGGAGTGTGAATTTTACACATGTAGTGGGTGGTGCATGGGTTAGGAGCCTTTTAAACATGAGTCAGCCATATGGAAATCAACCATGGATACATGCTTTTCGGCAATTTCCACATGGCTGCCATCATATTTAAATTAGCTCTCAGATATTAATCTCTTTTTTGGAAGCCTAGAAACTCCAGCTGAAACAATGGGTGCAATCTAGAGAAAGTGAGGTGTGCCAAATCACATTTAAAGCAATGAAACTAACTGTGCCACTAAATACTTAATCACCAATCCTACGGCCCCACTACATCAATGGCAGCTATGCCAAGGCTAACACCAGCATAATGTAGTCATGATCCTATATGCATTCACAGAGCAAAGTAGAAAGCAGAAGAATAGTTGTAGAAAGAAGAGACAATTTCGTTACATTGACAGACACTCCCACATTTCCTGGCAACTCTGCCAGAACTCAGCCATCATGACATTGGCACACTGACAATTTCCCCTCATTAGACACGCATAGAAGGCATCATCAATGCACACATCAGCAGATGGAGACAGCACAAACACCATGATGATGCCACCCTACTCAGTTCACACAATATGCACAAGCGCTCTACCAGGAAAAGTCCACAATACTTCCCTTGTCAGAGGTCTCCATGGCCTAGCATGTAGGAGGGCAGCAAGGTCCTCAAAGTGCATACATTTAGTTCCCTCCTCCCTCCGCTGTATGCAACTCAGTAGCCTGGTTTATCACAACAGTAGTACCCAGCGGGGGGGGGGGGGATTTAGGAGGACATTGAACTATTGGGCCTCAACACCCTTTCAGTACTCTAATGGCTGTGGTCAACAGTCTATCAGTCCTGGTGCAATGTTGTGGTAGGAAGCCCTCTGTATCACCCCCACCATGATTTGGGTGCCCCATCCCAAAGGAGGCTTAGATAAGTGACAATACGTAGGGTAAGAGATAGTCTCTATCTGTTGACCTTCATTGCCCCAGAGGCAAAGCTGACACAGTCATGGCTTTTATTATGCAGTATAACAGCATACTGAATAGTTGCGGATAGAGTTCTGATAACATCATGGTTCGTGTGCTTTTGAAAGCTGCATGGCAGACAGCAGCATAACAGGTACAGCTTTCCTTATCACTGCATCTCCATGCTAGGTATGGCTGCTCTCTGTTACATTTATGTATGTCATGCTCTCTGGAAAAGCATAGGAGTCCTGCAAGGACAAACAGCTGTGGAACAGCTGGTCTCTCACTGGTCACTGCTGCTGGAGCCTTGTTTGCAATTTGCATAGCATTGCAAATATGACTCATCCTTGCCACTATACATGTTGGATGGCTGCCTGGCTGCCAGTGGTAAAACAACAGTAATGGGATAGTGATGAATAATAGGATAGCAGCTGGAACAGACAGCTCCTGTGCCTAGGATTATTGAAATACACTCTTCAAGGGGCTGCCTGTGAAGATAATCTTGAACTTTCCATTGATAAAGAATGCAGCTGCAAGGCTTTGACAGAAGCCGGGTATTTGGGGAAAGCAACACAGTCGTACCATTTGCCCTGGATTCTATCTCATTTCTGCTGGTTACTACCAGAGATGGATAAATCTGTCAGTTTCAGTTTCTGTCAGTTTCTTATTTTTCCTATCTTAAATTCAGTTCATCCCAAAATTTGATAGTTTTTTAAAGTTCACATTAAAATTGTATGCATTTTGTGCACATTTCTCCTAATACACGCATTTTTGTATACAAGTTTGCCTAATACACAATTTTTGCAAGCAATTTTCCTATTATAATACATTTTAATGTTATTTTCACTAATATACACATTTTTGTGAGTAGCTTTCTCTAATATAATGCATTTTGTATGAATTTTTTTACTTGAGAATTCCATTGCAAAACTCAAAGAAGTGCAAATTTCAAAAGATAACAGTTTCAGTTCACATATTGCACTTCAGATGAAAAAACCAACTGATCGAATTCCTTCTGCACCCATCCCTAGATACTACCTTTAAAGCCCTAAATAGCATGGGACCAGGATGCCTAAAGGACTGCCTCCTAGAACATGAGCCTGTCCATTCTTTGAAGTCATCTGGAAAGACCCTACTACATATCGCTCCAAAATCTGAGACTCGATTGACGGGAACGCGTGATAGAGTCTTCTTGTTGCCATGCCTAAGCTTTGGAATGCCCTGCCCAGGGAGACCGTTTGGCTTCCTCCTGATGACCTTCCAATCAAAAATGAAGATTATCTTTAATCTAGCAAAACTTCAGCCTATTGGATAGTTGATTTTGATATCATGACATTTGCCTGTCCCTTCTCGACCAGCTGTTTTTCTTTTCTGAGTTTTTTATATTTTATTGCGTTGGGTTCTTTTTTAATTTTTAAATCAGATTGTGAGTCACATTGAGTCCTTCTTACTGCAGCAGAAAGGTGGGATATAAATCCCTTCACTACAGATTGTTGGTGATTGACTTGGTACTCTTTCATTCCACATGTCTCAGTCTCATTCCAAAAGTGGCTCTTGCAGTCTCCTGATGTCCCTATGGAGATTCACTTGCTGGATATGATGGGTGGGATCCAGATTTAGTCATGCTTACAGCATATCCATTAAAATGTATTGTACAAGTTAAGTCCCATAGTTTTTCAATTTTGTGAAATTGCACAAATTTCAAGGCAAATCATTAAAACTGAGGGGGAAATTACGCAAATATCCTATCAGTGGACATTCACTCCTGCACACTTGCACAGGACTGGAAAAAATGTGAACATGTTTGGGACACTCTCTTTGTTCTTTCTTCAAGATTTCTATGAAAAAACAACAACCATTGTGAGGTAGAGGGTGCTGAGAAGAAATAAGGGATCATAGTGGTGGCACTTACAAGATCACAAGCAGTGGCATGGGTTTTTGCCTCTCTTGTTGGGCAGCTCTCTAGTAGTTCCCGACAAATTGGCCTGCTGGTTTGGATGTCAAGAAGAAATCAGCCTGAGAACAAACCACCCTAAACAACCCTACCAGATACCATGGATTCTCAGGGTGACTTGTTTGTGAAAAACAACCCACGATGGAAAAAATGTTCCGGGTTGGATATCATGCTAAGCCACCCTGCAGCCACCCACAGTAACAACCCACCTTGGCTTAGCATGACTTGCGAACCAGGTCACTCTCTGCTTCCTGTTCTTTAACGAGTTACAGATTCACTGAGGACCTCTCCTCTTATCCCATGACTACTTAGTCTTTGGTGAGGAACTTTGTCAAAATCAAGGTAAATAATGTCTACTGCATCACTCCTATCTACATGATTGTTGACAATTTCAAAGAATTCTAAACGGTTAGTGAACCAGGACTTATCTGTGTATGAGCCATGTTGATTCTGCTTCAGCAAGACTTGCTCTTCTATATGCTTGATAATTTTATCTTTAATAATGCTTTCCACTAATTTATTGAGAACAGATGTTAAGCTAACCAGCCTGTAATTTCCTGGATCTCTTTTTTAAAATTGGCATTAAATTGGCCATTTTTCAGTCCTTTGGCACAAAGGCTGATCTTAGGGACACTTGTCAGAAGATTTTTGTCAGAAGATCACCAATTTCATATTTTAGTTATTTAAGTACTCTCAGAGGGATACCATCTGGACCCGGTTATTTATTTGTTTTCAATTTGTCACTAAGGTTTAGAACTTCATATTTTATCACCACTATTTTCCTCAGTTCCAGTGGAAGACCTAGGACTCCCTTCCTGCACATGTCAGTTCAGGCATGGCTATCTGCCTAACATCTTCTGTAGTGAAGAGAAACACAAAGAATTCATTCAGCTTTTCTGCAATCTCCTTATCCTCCTTTACTGGCTCCTTTAATTCCCTTGTCAGCTTAAGGTCAGACCACCTCCCTAGGCAATTTCCTGCTTCTGATGTATTTAAAGGATTTGCTAGTGTATGCAGAAAAAAGTGGGTGGAATGGGGTATGGAGGGTAATGAGTGAGCTTAGAATGAATCCTATGCTTCCCAGACATTTGTTCCCACCCTGTGCCATGGCATAAGGTATGCTAACAAAGGAGAGATGGCATAAAAGTTTAAAATTTCCCACTGAAGTCAATGGAGAACCCCAGATAACTTACCTTACCTCCCCCTCCTCTCTCACAGCCACAATGGAGGATTGCATTCGGGGAAAATGAATACCACTTCTCTTCTCAGGACTGTTACAGGTACCTTGCCCCAGGACTCCAAGCACTAATACCCACCAGCTATGGCAGTGACTTGGCTCCATGGGGTTGTAGCTCAGGACAAGCACAAAAGAGGATGGAACTGAAAACTGCTGGTGGCAGCTTTCAGGTATTATTACTTCAGCAGAACATGAAGCAGCCTTTAAGCAAAAGTTCTTCACTAGCAAGGGAATTCCTGAAGTGGAGGATGAAATTGACAAGGACATTCCTTGTCCTTATCGAAGAAATTGATAAGGACAAGATTGGGCTATCGCTATGCTGGGTTTAATAATGGACAGGCTGTCTTGCAGTCCTGTGCACTTGCACAAGTTCCCGAAAAAAAAATTTTTACTTTACAAACGCATTCCTGCATTCATAAGGGCTCAGAAACTTAAATCCCCTTAGCGATCTGATGCAGGATTGGGGGTGTTTGCCTCATGAGCCAGCAACCCCAGCAGACCAATTGCAGAAAGGGTGCTGACGCAGGGAATGAAGAAACAAGGATTTCTGATGCAAAGGCCCCTGGAATACATGCCAGCAGTGGCCTAGAGGACTTAGAAGGAGTGAGGGAGAAACAAGCCATGGCAAGCCATCAAGCAGGTGATCATCTGTTGGGAGAAAAGGACAAGCCACATGCCTACTGCGGCTTATTCTCAGGGTGGCTTAGCGTGACATGCGAATTCACCCAGTAGGAAAAAATGGTCCATTCTTGCAACAGAGGGCTCTACACAGTGGGGTCCCTGAAGGATCTGTATTAAGACCAGTGCTTTTTAACTTGTTAGGGATGAGCAGTGAGGTTGCCAAATTTGCTAATGACAGCAAATTATTTAGGCTGGTTGAAACAAAAACTAATAGTGAGGAGCGCCAAAAGAATCTCTTAAAACGGGGGAATGGACATTAAAATGCCAAATGCAGTTCAGTGTAAGCAAGCGTGAAGTGTACATATTGGAGCAAAAACTCCTAAGTTCACATATGTAGGGCCTGACCTGGTGATGACTGACCCAAGAAAGAAGTCTTGGAGTTCTGATGGGTATCTCAGTGAAAGTTTTGACCCAATGTGCAGATGCTGTGAAAAAGGCAAATTCCATATTGGGGATCATCAGGAAAGGAATAAAAAACAAACTGCCAGTATCATAATGCTTTTATACAAATCTGTTGTATGAGCACACTTGGAATACTCAGTACAGTTCTGGTTATTGCAGCTCAAGAAGGATATTTTAGAACTGGAAATGGTGTAGAAAAAGGAAACAAAAAAGAACAAGGGACTGGAGCAACTCTCCTATGAAAAAGGTTTACAATGTGTGAGGCTTTTTAGCTTAGAAAAAAAGGAGAGTAAGCAGAGGACATGATAGAGATGTATAAAATTACGCACGGTGTCGAGAAAGTGGATAGGGAGAATAATACTGGAACTTGGGGTCATCCAATGAAGCTGAATGGTAGGAGATTCGGGACAGATCAGAGGAAATACCTGTTCACTCAGCATATAGTTAAACTACAGAATGTGCTTCCACGAGATGTAGTGATGGCCACCAATGTGGATGGCTTTAAAAGGGAATTAGAAATGGAGGTTAAGACTATCAATGGCTACTAGTTATGATGATAGCTACGTATATATTACTCCACTATCAGAAGCAGCGTGCCTCTGAATATCGGTTGCTGGGGAATACAAGCGGGAGGGGGGCGCTACTGCATTCATGTCCTGCTTGTGGGCTTCCCCTAGGTAGTTGGTTGGCCACTGTGTGAACAGACAGCTGGAATAGTTGGGCCTTTGGTCTGATCCGGCATAAAGGTTCTGCTGGCAGCAGCCTCCCCTGGTGCAAAGGTGTTACTACACTGGCATAGAGTCATTACACCAGTGTAACTGAGATCCTCTCCACTCCCAGCAGGCATAACTCAGGGACATGATCAAGCTGTAACAACTTACAGTATGAACTACCTTGTTTTTGTTTCAACGGGAACTGGAGCCAGAACACATGTTACAACAGTCCTGCTCAGACTGCTGGAAACAGCCTCCAGATTATGAGTTACTACCACAGTCACACCATTCTGGGGCCTGGGGTTTCTATGTCAGAATCAACTTTCTTCCAGAAGTTGCAGTGCTGGCATTATGTCAGCACACAAACTTCCATCTCATTGCTTCCCGTGCATCTCATGAAAAGGAAGTGTAGGGAAATTCCTTTGTCCCCTGGTATAGAGCTATTAAGTATGTATTCAGCCTGAAACTATTGGGACTAACTTCCCGGTACATATTATCAGCACTGCAGCCTTAGTCGGCTAGGAGATTTTTCTTCTTTCTAACATAGGTTTTAAAAAATGTGTTGGATGAAATGATTTTATCTCAACCACACCAGAGCCATTCAGGTGCCACCTTAATGACGTCAATGTGTAAAAAGGAGTAGCTGCAAATGAACAGTGTGAGTTTCATTTCAAACTGATGTGCTACATATAAATCAAAACTGTCTTCATCAATAATTAAGCATTAATAATTAACGAGTGCAAACAGCAAAATACTTTACGGAAATGTTTTAATCTGTTCAGTTCCTCATTCCTCAGTCTGCCTATTTTGCTGTTTCTCCTCTTTAGTTAGTTAATAGCTAAGCCTCCGTCATCTCTGACATGCAACTAAATTCCACAATGATCTTCAAAGAATGTGGCTTTCATAGAGATTTTTGTTTTCTTTACTGCTGCAACTTAGGACATTTGTTTCATATAAATCTCATTTTCCCCCCCTCAAAAGACTTTTATATCTCACACAAAAGTTTCGTTGCGAAATCTAATGAAGTTTCTGCCTGCCTGCGCAAACATCAGACGTTAGAAATTCTTTCTCGCATACTGTAATGGAACCATCGATAAAGTATGTCACTCATTAAGGGTGGGGAAAGGCTGTGACAAAGGAAGGAGTTAATACTGGTTTAAAAGGAGCCAAGTGTGACATGGTCTTTAAAAAGTGTGACATTCCTTTTGGACTGTTCCAATCTATGTAATCCTAATATTCAGTAAAATCCCCCCAAATATAACGAATGGCTAAAGTTAGTTGTGGTTGTCACATTGAAAGCAGTGGGACCTAAGCTGACCATGACCAACTTGTTTCATAGGTTATTATGGGATTCAGTGATAATTCAGTGAGAACTAGCTTTAGCTGGTTCTGAGGGCCAAACCACACATTATGCATAATGTGAATCATGTAACTAAGACTTTGTTTTTTGTTTAATTCATTAAGGAAGGGGGATTCCTATTGTAAATTCAGCACATGATGAAGGGAGGCTTACCTCTTCCCCAGCTGCATTCAAAATGGAAATGGTCTCCCCTGCTAGGACCTTTTGGAAAAAAAGTTCCCATTGATGCCAATGTTGTAAATCCAGAAAATGTTTCCATAGGCCTAGCAGAAGACAGCAAAGTAAGCGGGGTCTTGTCTATACTAATTCAGATTGCAGGTGAGGTTTTATATGATGGAAGGTTCTGCTACATAAAATAGCTTCCTGCACATAGAAGCACAATTCTTCCCCCTACCTCCCTGCCCATCAAACTTAAGTTAAAGGATATTAGACAGTAGGTCTGAGATCTTGAAGAAATACAGGTTGCTTACCTGTAACTGTAGTTCTTCGAGTGGTCATCTGTGCATTCACACATCATCTGCGCCTGCTCTGAGTCTCATTCGGGAAACTTCCCTAGCTGAGGAACGTTTTGGCAGGAACCCTTCCCCCACCATCCACTGCACATGTCCCAGTGGGTTCCCACCCGTTCCCTCAGTTCTTTGACACTGCCTAATGCGGCCTTGGACCCGAAGGAAACAATCATGCGTCGGTACCAACATCGAATGCAACATTGACTCCGAAGCGGGAACGGTGGGAGGGTTATGTGAATGCACAGATGACCACTCGAAGAACTACAGTTACTGGTAAGCAACCTGCATTTCTTCTTTGTGGTCTCTGTGCATCACACATATGGGCAATTAACAAGCTCACTTACTGGAGGCAGGTAGGTGTCTTAAGCCAAGACCAATGACAGCACAGCTCTCCCCAAAGCACAGTCCGAGCGTGCTTGAAAGTCAAATTTGTAGTGCTTCACAAACGTTGACGGTTTCGACCATGCTGCTGCCCTGCATAAGTCCAACAGTGGTAAGCCTGTAGTGAAAGCCGTAGACATGGCCACTGCTCATGTGGAATGTGTTCCCAGCTGATGAGGGCGCTCCAATCCCGATAAATCATAGGCCAAGCCAGTGGTTTGCACAATCCAGGAATCCAGTCTTTGGGAGGAGACAGGAGAACCCCTCTTGGGACTGCCATAGCAAATGTAAAGGTGCTGCACGGTATGGAATGACGCTGTCCTGGACTTGTAGAAAGCCAATGCCCTCCTGACATCAAGAGCATGCAATTTCCTTTCCAGATCGGTAGCGATATGGTCTGGTTGACATGAAAGTCAGAGACCACTTTTGGTAGGAAGTCAATATCCAGCCTAAGGTCAACCTTGTCCTTATGAAAAATCATGTATGGGTGGTACACCCTCAAGGTACAGAGTTTACTGATGCATCTAGGGGATGTGATAGCAACCAAAAAGGCAACTTTCCATGAGAGGAGTTGAAGGTCTGTTGTGGCCAAAGGTTCAAAGGGCTTCGAGAGGAGAGCATGTAAAACCACTGAAAGACTCCATTGAGGAACCAAAGTTCGAACTGGAGGGACTAAGTTCTTTAGACCCCACAGGAACTGGCGGGTAGTAGGGTGAATAAAGAGGGGAAAACTTCTGTAACAAGAAAGAGCTGCCAAATAAACTCATAAAGATGAGAGTTTCAATCCTTTCTGAAACGAACTATGAAGAAAAAAGAGAACATTATCCAAGGAAGCCTGAAAAGGGTCGAATGCATGAAAAGTGACAAAAGACTGAAAGGAAGAACATTTTGCAGCGTAGGAACAACAGGTAGCCAGCTTCCTTGCTGCATCGAGGATTGCTTGAACTTCGGGCTGAACCCGAGAAGGAGTGATCATGGCTGGATCCTCCAAGTGGTGAGCTGCGATGTGCCAAGATCCAGGTGACAGATCCTGCTGCAGTCCTGAGATATCAGGTCTGGATCCCTTGGAAGACTGAGGAACTACCTCCTCAACAGATGCAGTAAAGTTGGGAACCATGGCTGTCATGGCCACCAAGGAGCAATGAGAATCCAGTCCGTCCCATTGTGCGCTATCTTCTGCAGCACCTTGAAGAGGAGTGGAAATGGCAGAAACAGGTAGAAAAGTTCTCCCTGCCAGTGAATCTGGAACGCATCGCCTAGAGGGGACCGACCGACTCCCGCTCTTGTACAGAAGTGGGGGCATATGGCACTCGCCAGAGTGACGAACAAGTCTATTGTTGGATGGCCCCAATCCTGGAAGAGAAGATCCAGGATGTCAGGGTGGAAACTGAGCCCAGAGAGCTCCAGAGCAGTTCTCATTCTGAGGAGGAACAGCAATCCGTGGGAGTGGAGCCAGCTCATCCCTCACAGGCTCAGCACCTGGCAGAGATTCCTCCTCCTGGCATTCCAGAGATACTTAGTGACCCGGGGAGTGAGGGAGTGCGGGAGGGGGGCTTCTTAGATGCTCAACACAGATGCAAAGAGCGACGAGCGATGGTGGGTGCGGAAAGGAGGCGTAGCGCCTGTTTGGCGCGCAAGCAACGGCCGCCTCCCATGGACCCAAGGGAAAGAGGGAGGATCTCTCCCTAGCCCATAAGTTCTGGGTCTTCAAGTGACTCCCTTTCAAAGGGGATCAACTGCTTGCCTGAAGCTTAGGCCACCTCCTATCCCTTGCTCTAGCCACTGGTGATTAGCATCTGAAAGAATCATTAAGCTGTAATGGGATTAAAGCTTTGAAAATAATTCCCTTTCGTCTATGTCTTGAGTTGGCTATTGGGATCTATTGGGGGAGGCCGCCAAGGCATACCTGACACAGAATACCAAGGGACATCTGCCACTCATGAGAAGACTGGTACCTTCAGCTTAGAGTGTCCACTAAGACATTGTCCTTTCCAGCAATATGAAGAGCACTCAAGAGAATGCCCTGCTGAATGGTCCATTGAAAGATGTCCAACGTGAAGTTGATCAGTTGGGAAGACTGAGTTCCACCCTGTTTCCTGATGTGCCAGAAAACTGATGTATTGTCTGTCAAGACTTGTACATGTCTGCCTTGAAAATAAAGCTCAAAAGCACACATTACTTTCCAAGTTTCAAGGAACTCTAAAAGGTTCACGTGGTACGTCTTATCTTTTGTAGACCATAAACCCTGAGTCCTTGAGGGACCGCAGTGGGCTCCCCATCCAGAAAGAGAGGTGTCCGTTGTCAGGATTCATGTAGGAGGCTGCTGAACGAAAGGCATGCCCCAATCCAAGTTGTGTGGCTGCATCCACCAAAGGAGGGATGTTAGAACCCCAGCCGGGATTGAGAGGTGATAAGCGCTGAGCATCCAAGCTAGAGTTGAAATTTTGGAGCAGCCAATTTTGAGTGGTGGCATCCGAAGTCTTGCCCACCTGACAACCGAGACCGTAGAGGCCATGTGGTCCAATAGAACTTGGATGGTGTGGGCAGTGACCGAGCAATGGGTGGAGACAGTCTCTGTGAGAGCAATTAATTTTTTTTGCTGGTTCCGAGGGAGGTAAGCCCGCACAACCGTCGAATCCAATAATGTTCCTATAAACTGGAGGCATAGTTGGCTCCAAAGTTGACCTTTCTCTGTTGTCATAGAGGTCCAATGCGTCGATAAGGTTCAGAACAATCCCGATGGCACAACAAAGGTCCCCCCTCGCATCCAAGTCCAGGAGCCAATCGTCGAGACAAAGATAAAGCTCGATGCCTTGCAGCCTCAGGTATGCACACACAACTGCCATGCACTTGGTAAAAACTCTTGGGGTGGTTGCCAGGTCGAATGGTAGGACCCTAAACTGGAACACGTTGGTACCGATGACAAAGCACAGGTATCGATGGTGGGCATCCGCAATTGCTCTGTGGAAGTAGGCGTCTTTCAGGACCATGGCAGCAAACAGGGAGAATCATGGCCAAAGTGATCATTCTGAACTTCTGGGTTTGATAAACTTGTTCAAGTTCCTTAAATCCATGATGGGGCGAAGGCCTCCATCCTGCTTCGGTATGGTGAAGTACCGGGAGAAGAAACCATTGTCCAGCTGGAATGGAAGGACTCTCTGAATAGCTCCCTTTTGGAGCAAAGTGGACATCTCCAGAAGGAGGGCCTGCGATGGTGGTGTGATGCAAACAGCCCCTAGGAGGGGAAGAGTGTGAAACTCTATCATATAATCCCAAGCAATTATGTCTAAGACCCAGGTGTCTGATGTTATTATCTTCCAGGCCGGTAGGAAGAGTGTGAGAATGGCTCAGAGAAATGGAAGGATGGGAAGAGTGGGAGCAATGAACGTCGGGGAGTCAAAGTCGATGCTTTGAAGATGAGTTGATCCTGCCATGGTCTTGACGAAACTTTGCAGGTGAAGTGGGCTGTTTCATCTGGGGTGGAGTAGGGTGGTAGTGCTGGTACCAGTCAAACTGCTGTTTGTTCACGTATGGTTGGGACCAGAACTACCTGCAGCCCTTGTACTTTTGCTGTACTGGTTGAGGACCCAGGCACATCTTGCGAGCTGTTGTCTTTGCTTTCTGGACAGAGTCCATCTGCTCATCCATCTTTGATTTGAAGAGCCCTTCTCCATCAAAAGGCAGGTCTTCTATTCAAGACCTAGCTTCAGCAGTCAACCCTGCAGACCTCAGCCAGGCACGTCTCCTGAGGGCAATGGAACTGACCATCGATTTGGCACTGCAATCCATACCACGCCTAGAGGTATTAATCTGCTGTCTCGATCGTTTGACAGCTTCGGTGTGGAAGACCCTGGCAAGTTCCCTTTGATCCTCTGGGAGGTAGGCACAGAAGGAATCCATCTTCTCCCACAAAAATAACTGATATCTGGCCATCATGACCTGATAATTGGCCACTCGGAGCCCCAAAGCAGCCGTCGAGTACATCCTCCTACCGAGGAGATCTAATCTTCACCCTTCTTAATCAACAGGTGATGCATGAGATTTCTGTGATGGGCCCTGCGCCAATTCCACAATAATGGAATTGGGGTGTGGATGTAAAAACAGAAATGCTGTATCCTTCTCCTGCACCCGATAAAGAGATTCAAGGTGCTTCGACATTGGAGCCATGGAGGAGGGGGTCTTCCAAGACTGGTGGACCATCTGTAAAAGGGTTGGGAGGAAAGGCACCGCTACCAGCTTCGATGACTCAGAGTGGACAGCATCAAAAATGGGATCCTGTATATGCTCTTCTGGCTGTTGGATGTTGCTTCACAAGGAATGAGCCATTCTGCTGACCTGCTCAGCGAAATGAAACATATCCTCAGAGGGGGATGCCCCATCATGAGAGCCCACTATGTCATCTGGAGATGGAATGGATGGAGGGACAGATGAGTAAGATGATGAATCTGATTGGTAGTCATCAGCGGAATCATGGTGCGAAGACGGTCGTGGTGCACGGTCTGTTGATCAAAGCGGTTGTGAAACAGAAGGCGGGAGTGAGCACTGCACAAATTTAGATGACTCCACTTGGTTCCTCAGCAGTGAAGAGGAACAAGGTGGCATGGGTGGAGGTACCAAGAACTCGTCCTTCTCAGGGGGCTGGGACACAGTTCTCAACAGAAGAAGCTGATGCCAAGGAGGGCGCAGGCCAGTGTCAGGAGCACCCTAGCTGCCTCTTACAGTCCCCTCCAATAGCCAACTCAAGACACAGGATTCTTTCCAAGGCTTTGTTCCTTTTACAACTTAATGACTCTTTCAGATGCTAATCACCAACGACTAAGCAAGGAACTGCACTGGGGAAGTTAGCAGAGTAGCCTAAGCTCCAGGTAAGGCAGTTGGTCCCCGTTTGAAGGAGGAGGGCAGGAAGACTCTGAACTTATGGGCTATGGAGAGGTCCTCCCTCTTACCCTTCGGTCCTCAGGACGCGGCTGTTGTTTTAGCACCAAGTGAGCAGAGTGCCTCCTCTCGGCGCCCTCCATCTGGCACCGCTCCCTGCGTCTGCGCCGAGCGTCCAGCAAGGCCCCATCCCCCACTGTCTCGCTGCCAGGGTCACTATCTCTCTCAGGAATGCAGGCAGGAATAATCTCTCCCTGCTGCTGTGCCTGTGAGAAATGAGCGAGCTCCTCTCCCACGGGTTGTTGCTCTTCCTCAGAATCAGAACTGCTCTGGGGCTCTATGGGCTCAGTTTCCACCCTGACATCCAGCATACCTGGAGCACTCTGAAAGGTATTGTCAATCCCGAGCAGCACTCCATTCGTCAAAATGGTAAGACCCTTGCAGAGGGTAGGACCTTTCTGAGCATCTGTCCCAGTAGTCTTGGGGAGACCTCGATCTTTCTCCATAGTGCAGGTCGAAATGATGATCCTGATAAAGAGAATGATATGACCCCGAATAGAGCCAATGCTCTTGATCCCGAGGAGGGGATGGGAGACAGCGACGTGGGGCTTCCTGCCTCATTGGCGAATGACAGTCTCCTGGTGGAGAAATCTCTTGATCCCAAGAGACCAGCAAAGAAATTCCAAGATTTCACTCTCAGACATGGTCGACACTGACTCAGTGACTGGAGCAGCAGGTGCTGGTGAGAGCACACGAATTGGCGAGTCCAGCAACGGAGGAGGTGCTGGGATTGTTGGTTTCAAAGAGTTGTCAGCAACCTTCTTTTTCTTATGCTTTTTGAGGCCATTCGATCCCATTTTGGAATCTTTGCCTTTTTTGTAATTTTTCTCATGACCAAGAGCGCTAAGGAGCGCCCCAGGGTCAGAGGAGCAGTCTGTTCGACTGAAGTAGACGGACGAAGAGACTTTGGCTTGGATGAAGACATAGTCGCCTCATGTTTGCCACTTGTAGAGGACCCTATAGCCGTTTTTGGGTTTGTAGCCAACAACGCTCTCTTCCACAGCTCTGCCTTAAATCTGTCTGCTCTGTTCGCCCATGCCTGTTTAGTAAATGATTGGCACAGAGAGCAGGAATCAGGGAGGTTTCCTCCATGCAGGCAAAAAAGGCAGAGGGAATGAAGGTCAGTGGGAGGCAACTTACTCCCACGCTTGACATACTTCCGAAAAGGTGCCTTTGTAGCCAAAAGACAGCACTGCAGCCATGGTTGAGAGAGAAGATGAACAACAAAGACGACAAATGGTTTTTTGTTTTGTTTTTTTTGGTGGGACAACGACAAGGAAAGATGGCAAAGAAGACAAACAATGAGGGCAAACACAGAAAGAAGAACCTCAGCAATTCTCTTTCCAACGGGGAGGAAATTCTGAAAGGACTATCCTCTATGGTGGTCTAAAGAGAACTGAGGGAATGGGCAGGAACCTGCTGGGACATGTGCAGTGGACAGTGGGGGAACGGTTCCCGCCAAAATGTTCCTCAGCAAGGGAAGTTTCCCAAATGAGACTCAGCACAGGCGCAGAGCCCATATGTGTGATGCACAGAGACCACGAAGAACCATAGCCAGTCAGAGTTGACAATACTGGGCTAGATGTATACACAGTGGTCTGAATCAGAATTAACAGCTTCATATGGCACCTAGCATTCATAGAAACATAGAATAGTAGGGTTGGAAGGGGCCAACAAGACCATCGAGTCCAACCCCCTGCTCAATGCAGGAATCCAAGTCAGAGCATCCCTGACAGATGGCTGTCCAGCCTCGTCTTGTATGCCTCCAATGTGAGAGAGTACACCACCTCCCTAGGTCATTGGTTCCATTGTCGTATTGCTCTAACAGTCAGGACGTTTTTCCTGATGTTCAGCCGGAATCTGGCTTCCTGTAACTTGAGCCCATTATTCCATGTCCTGCATTCTGGGATGATAGAGAAGAGATCCTGGCCTTCCTCTCTGTGACAACCTTTCAAGTACTTGAAGAGCGCTATCATATCTTCCCTCAATCTTCTCTTCTCAAGGCTAAACATGCCCAGTTCTTTCAGTCTCTCTTCATAGGGCTTTGTTTCCAGTCCCCTGATCATCTTTGTTGCCCTTCTCCGAACCCTCTCCAGTCTGTCTGCATCCTTCTTAAAGTGTAATGCCCAGAACTGGACACAGTACTCCAGATGACGCCTAACCAGTACTGAATAGAGGGGAACTAGTGCTTCCTGGGATTTGGAAGCTATGCTTCTATTAATGCAGCCCCAAATAGCATTTGCCTTTTTTGCAGCCACATCACATTGTTAGCTCATATTCAGCTTATGATCTACAACCATTCCAAGATCCTTCTTGCTTGTAGTGTTGTTGAGCCACGTATCCCCCATCTTGTAACTGTGCATTTGGTTTCTTTTTCCTAGGTGCAGAACATGGCATTTATCCCTATTAAATGTCATTCTGTTGTTTTCTGCCCAGCGCTTCAGTCTATCAAGATCACTTTGAATTTTGTGTCATCTGCAAATCTGATCAGCATTCCCTGCATCTCCTCCTCCAAGTCATTAATAACAATGTTGAAGGGCACTGGGTCCAGGACTGAGCCCCGCGGTACCCCGCTCGTTACCTCTCCCCAGTTTGGGAAGATCCCATTGATAAGCACTCTTTGAGTCCGATTCTGTAGCCAACTGTGGAGCCACCTGAAGGTTGTTTCATCTAGCCCACTTTGAGCTAGTTTGCTCATCAGGTTATCATGGGACACTTTTGTCGAAATCTTTGCTGAAGTCTAAGTATATTATGTCCACAGAATTCCCACAGTCCACAAAGGAGGTTACTTGATCAAAAAATGAGATCAGATTCGTCTGGCAGGATTTGTTCTTGACAAATCCATGTTGGCTTTGAGTAATCACTGCATTGTTTTCAAGGTGCTTACAGATGGATTGCTTT
The DNA here is from genome assembly GCF_057233095.1 of Heloderma suspectum. NCBI lineage: Eukaryota > Metazoa > Chordata > Lepidosauria > Squamata > Helodermatidae > Heloderma > Heloderma suspectum. Next base: position 104,780,877 of record NC_139459.1, read on the forward strand.
ATAATCTGCTGCAGAATTTTCCCAGAGATTGATGTCAGACTGACTGGTCTGTAGTTCCCAGGTTTCTGCTTTTTACCCTTTTTGAAGATAGGGACAACATTAGCCCTCCTCCAGTCATCTGGCACTTCACCCGTCTTCCATGATTTCTCAAAGAGAATAGACAGTGGTTCTGAGCGTTCTTCTCCCAGTTCCTTTATTATTCTAGGGTGCAGTTCATCTGGCCCTGGAGATTTGAACTCATTCAAAGTACTTACATGTTCCTTGACCATATGCCTATCGATCTCAAGCTGCAATCCTGCCCCTTCAGCCTGTACTTCGCCTTTGCCAGGGCGGTCATAGAGCCTCCTTTGGGAGAAGACTGAGCCAAAGTAGAAATTGAGCACCTCTGCCTTTTCTTTGTCATCTGTTATCGTTTTGCTATCCTTATTTAATAGCTGAACCACCATTTCTTTCCTCTGCCTTTTACTATGCACGTAGCTGAAGAAAGCCTTTTTGTTGTTTTTAGCATCCCTCGCTAACCTCAGCTCATTCTCAGCTTTAGCCTTCCTGACGCCATCCCTGCAATTCTGTGCTACCTGCCTGTACTCTTCCTTTGTTACTTGGCCTTCTTTCCACTTCCTATATGTGTCCTTTTTTGTTTTCAGGTCATCTCTAAGCTTTTTGTGAAGGCACACTGGCTTCTTCTGTTGTCTTCCACCTTTTCTTCTTGTTGGAATTGTTTGTGATTCTCCCTTGACATGCTTGTTTTCTCTGTATAAGAACCAGTGTGTGAGAGTGTGTTTGTGTGTATAGGTACATTCCATCACTTTATTATCTTTTAAGCATCAGGTGAAGTCATTTTTAATTACTGGGTTCACATGTCACAACAACTCAGAGGTTTTTTTTAAATCCTAGGTTGTTGTGAATGAAGCGGGAATGAGCAAGTGAGCTGGTTCTCACCACCCAATTGCTCCCACTGCAAGTGGGAGGAGCTGAGCAACCCAGAGGCACTCTGTCCCTGGGTTATTGAGCATGAAGAGACTCTCTGGGGAAGAGACAACCCAGACTTGGAACCCATGGTTCCAACTCTTAAGTTCCCTCTCCCCAACAATCCCGAATTCCTGCTTCACACATCACACTTAAAAACCCCAGGACAGAGCACCCTTGGTTGTTTAGCTCCAGCAGGGTGGGAACCAGCACAGCACACTCACTCCTGCTTCGTTCACCACAACCTAGGGTTTGAAACCCCCAGAGCTGGGACATCCAAACAAGGCCCCTCTCTCAGGCATTTTAATGCTTTGTATTTTAAAATACTATTGGTGTCTGCTACATTTTAATTCACTGGAATTGAAGTTTTTATTTTGCTATTTTAATTGCAGTTTTAATTGTATATTGTGCTAATCATATTATTTCTTTATTACTTTGTTGAGCCGTATCAGTGTCCCCTATGCATAACCTACAGCTGCTGAGGTCCCCTGCTAATCCTGCACAATCCCAATTAATGAACTATATTGCAAGTATGAGGAATAAATAGTACACGCACACGAGTTTAGAGTTGTGGCAGACCTATTAGGATTCTTTAAGGTTCTCTTTGTTCTGTTGTTCTGCTGATCTCAGGCAGTTGTGATATGTGTGTGTGTGTGTGTGTGTGTATATATATATATTCTTTTTATTTGCATATTAAAAAAAAGAATCTAAGTGAAGCCAAAAGTACTTTTCTGTGCATTGAATCGCAATAGGAAACCTCCCTACTGTGCCCAGCAGAGGGAATCCCTGCATATCGCTTGCAGAGTTAAATGTTCCAGGACCTTGCCCCCGCCCCCATTGATTGACTGATTGATTGATTGATTGATTGATTGCATTTCGATGCCACCCAATACCAGCAGTATATTGATATATTTCTCAGAACTTGAAAAGGGTTACAGCAGAAACGTCAAGTCCTGCTTAATATCAAGACTAGGAGGAGCCAAGAACATTGTTGTTGTTCAGTCGTTCAGTCGTGTCCGACTCTTCGTGACCCCATGGACCATAGCACGCCAGGCCTTCCTGTCCTGCGCTCTCTCCCGGAGCGTGCTCAAGTTCATATTCATTGCATCCGTGATGCTATCTAGCCATCTCATCCTCTGCCGTCCCCTTCTCCTTTTGCCTTCAGTCTTTCCCAGCATCAGGGTCTTTTCCAGGGAGTTTTCTCTTCGCATTAGGTGGCCAAAATATTGGAGCTTCAGCTTCATTATCTGTCCTTCCAATGAGCAGTCAGGGTTGATTTCCTTTAGGATGGACTGATTTGACCTCCTTGCAGTCCAGGGGACTCGTAAGAGTCTTCTCCAGCACCACAGTTCGAAAGCATCAATTCTGCGGCGCTCAGCCTTCCTTATAGTCCAGCTCTCACAGCCATACATTACTACTGGGAAAACCATAGCTTTGATTAGACGGACCTTTGTCGGCAAGGTGATGTCTCTGCTTCTTACTATGCTGTCTAGGTTGGCCATAGCTTTCCTCCCAAGGAGCAAGCGTCTTTTAATTTCATGGCTACAGTCACCGTCTGCGGTGATCTTGGAGCCCAAGAAAGTAAAATCTGTCACTGCTTCCATTTCTTCCCCTTCTATATGCCAGGAAGTGATGGGGCCAGATGCCATGATCTTCGTTTTTTTAATGTTGAGTTTCAAACCAGCTTTTGCACTCTCCTCTTTCACCCTCAACAAGAGGCTCTTGAGATCCTCTTCGCTTTCTGCCATTAGGGTGGTATCGTCTGCATATCGGAGGTTGTTGATAATTCTCCCAGCAATCTTAATTCCGACCTCTGATTCATCCAACCCGGCATTTCTCATGATGTACTCTGCATATAAGTTAAATAAGCAGGGTGACAATATGCAGCCTTGTCGTACTCCTTTCCCAATTTTGAACCAATCGGTTGTTCCATGTCTGGTTCTGACTGTTGCTTCTTGACCCTCGTACAGGTTTCTCAGGAGACAGGTAAGGTGGTCTGGTACTCCCATCACTTTCAGAATTTGCCACAGTTTGTTGTGATCCACACAATCAAAGGCTTTAGCGTAGTCAATGAAGCAGAAATAGACGTTTTTCTGGAATTCTCTTGCTTTCTCCATGATGCAGCGAATGATGGCGATTTGATCTCTAGTTCCTCTGCCTCTTCTAAACCCAGCTTGTACTTCCGGTAGTTCTCAGTGCACATACTGCTGAAGCCTAGCTTGTAGGATTTTGAGCATCACCTTGCTAGCATGTGAAATGAGCGCAATTGTGCGGTAGTTTGAACACTCTTTGGCGCTGCCCTTCTTTGGAATTGGAATGTAAACTGACCTTTTCCAGTCTTGTGGCCACTGTTGAGTGTTCCAGATTTGTTGGCATATTGAATGCAGCACTTTAACAGCATCATCTTTTAGGATTTTAAATAGCTCGGCTGGAATACTGTCATCTCCGCTAGCTTTGTTGTTAGTAATGCTTCCTAAGGCCCACTTGACTTCACTTTCTAGGATGTCCGGCTCAAGTTCAGTGACCGCACTATCATGGCTATCAGGGACATTCAGATCTTTCCTGTATAGTTCTTCTGTGTATTCTTTCCACCTCTTCTTAATCTCATCTGCTTCTGTTAGGTCCCTGCCTTCTTTGTCCTTGATCATGCCCGTCTTTGCACAAAACGTTCCCCTGAGATCTCCAATTTTCTTGAAGAGATCTCTAGTCTTTCCCATTCTGTTGTTTTCCTCGATTTCTTTGCATTGTTCATTTAAGAAGGCCTTCTTGTCCCTCCTTGCTATTCTCTGGAACTATGCATTCAGTTGGGTATATCTTCCCCTTTCTCCCTTGCTTTTCGCTTCCCTTCTTTCGTGAGCTACTTGTAAAGCCTCATCAGACAGCCACTTTGCTTTCTTGCATTTCTTTTTCTTTGGGATGGATTTCGTTGCTGCCTCCTGAACAATGTTACGGACCTCCGTCCATAGTTCCTCAGGCACTCTGTCTATCAGGTCTAATCCCTGAAATCTATTCCTCACCTCCACTGTATATTCATCAGGGATATGATTTAGGTCATACCTGAACAGTTTAGTGGTTTTCCCGACGTTCTTCAATTTAAGCTGAAATTTTGCAAGAAGCAGCTCATGATCTGAGCCACAGTCAGCTCCAGGTCTTGTTTTTACTGACTGTATGGAGCTTCTCCATCTTTGGCTGCAAAGGACATAATCAATCTGATTTCGATATTGACCATCTGGTGACGTCCATGTGTAGAGTTGCCTCTTGTGCTGTTGGAAAAGAGTGTTTGCTATGATCAGCGTGTTCTCTTGGCAAAACTCTATTAGCTTTTGTCCTGCTTCATTTTGTACACCAAGGCCATGCCTGCCTGTTATCCCGGTGATTTCTTGACTTCCTACTTTAGCATTCCAATCCCCTATGATGAAGAGGACATCTTTTTTTGGTGTTAGTTCTAGAAGGTGTTGGAGGTCTTCATAGAACCGATCAACCTCAGCTTCTTCGGCCTCAGTGGTTGGGGCATAGACTTGAATTACTGTGATGTTGAATGGTTTGCCTTGGATTCGTACTGAGATCATTCTATCATTTTTAAGATTGTACCCCAGTACTGCTTTTCCCACCCTTTTGTTGACTATGAGTGCTACTCCATTTCTTCTAAGGGATTCTTGCCCACAATAGTAGATATGATAGTCACCTGAATTAAATTCGCCCATGCCTGTCCATTTTAGTTCGCTGATTCCCAAGATGTCGATGTTCAGTCTTGCCATCTCATGTTTGACCACCTCCAGCTTACCTTGATTCATTGATCTGACATTCCAGGTTCCTAAACAATATTGTTCTTTACAGCATCGGATTTTCTTTTCACCACCAGACACATCCACAGCTGAGTGTCCTTTCGGGTTTGGCCCAGCCGCTTCATTCTTTCTGGCGCTACTTGGAAATACCCTCTGCTCTTCCCCAGTAGCATATTGGACACCTTCCGACCTGAGGGGCTCATCTTCCGGCGTCATATCTTTTAGCCTTGTGATACGTTCCATGGGGTTTTCTTGGCAAGAATACTGGAGTGGGTTGCCATTTCCTTCTCCAGTGGACCACATTTTGTCAGAACTCTCTGCCATGACCTGTCCGTCTTGGGTGGCCCTGCACGGCATAGCTTATGGCTTCATTGAGTTACGCAAGCCCCTTCGCCACAACAAGGCAGTGATCCATGAAGGGGCCAAGAACATTAGTTAGACCTAGACCAATTTTTTATGATGACCAGTAAAGATTCCCAAGGGATATAAGCCTCTCATGACTCACTTTCTCTGGTCACTCATAGATGAGATACTGAGCTTGATGGGTCATTTGTCTGATCTGGGAGAGGCAGAGTTTATATTATTAATTTATTTTTGTTATTGGAAGTGGTATACTCATGAAGTAACCAGAGATCCTTAGTGTGTCATCTCTTGCAAAGGCTGCTTCATTGCATTTTGCTTCTCAAAGCATTCGTAGTAAAATAGACAGCATTAATTTCCAAGGGTTACTTGCTGTTCAGTGCCATGAGGTAATCAGGCACACACTTTCAGCAATGCCTGGAAGAAACTGACAAAGCAGCACAAAGAACAATGTCTCTCTTCAAGTGGAACTAGGGTAGGAAATTATCCAGCACTGACCAGTGCAAACAATATTGTGCAGGTAATTAACTTGGCTGGTTCAAAGCAGGCAGCAATGAGATCACCTCCTTCTATGGAAATACTATTTAGTTGCAGAGTTTAAACAAATGAAAACACTGAGGTTTCTAAGGAGCGAAATGGGAATGTCTAACAAAATACCTAGGTAAAAACAACAAGGGGGTGGAGGGACCTGTATATTAAAACTCAAAGCATATTTTATTTCATCATATATATTTGTTGTTCAGTATTTTACCTGCATTAGCAACAGCCTATTGGTGGAAGCAGTTTCCTGAAAAATTGTTTGGGGTTTTTAAGTCTTATTTTGCATAAGGAAGAAGTTATTGGCTAACTACACTTGCTAGTTAATATTTAAGCGGGTGGCGAGAATGTGTGTTTTTAAAACTCTCATTAGCTTTCTCTAGCATTATAGCTTCTATGAACAGATCATAATTAGTTAGATCAGGGAATACAAGTTACATATGTATTCAGATTTAAAGGTTATCCTCGTCCTTACAACTCGATGCAGGTAACATTAAAAAGTAATTTCCAAATGGGCATTAAGCTTAAAATATATAAACAAACAAAACTAATTCTTCATAGTTTACCATGTTAATCTCTTGTAGCAAAAACGAAGTTTTCTGTGGCACTTCAAAGTCAATATATTGTGGCATAAGCTTATGCTATAATAAAATGGTAAGTTTTAGGATGTTAAAAAAAGAGAAAAAAAGATTCTGAATCCTCATTCTTTAAATATGTACACAAATAAAAGAGGCTTCTATACCATTTACCAATACTGACCCGGTTCACACATAACAGCAGCAAATTGTGAGTTACTTAACCTACGATTTGCCAGGTTGCATGCCATCTGCAAGCTGCTTCTGCTTTGCATAATCAGCCTCTGATTGGCCCAATCGTAGGTTGTTGCGTGACGTGCAAACCTGGACACTATGGGTTGTTCATGGATGAAACAACCCAAAGTTAACCTATAATTACTTCTTAGGTTAACTTTGCGTTGTTTAACCCACAAATAAGCCATAGTGTCCAGGTTTACAGGTCACACAACAATTTATGATCGAGCTGATTATACAAAGCGGAAGCAGCTTGCGCGTGGCACACAACCTGGCAAATTGTTATGTGCTGCCATTACATGCAAACAGGGTCACTATGTTTTAGGAATGTTACAAAGTTTCATTGATTTTTTGAAACTTTAATATAAGAGTAGAGACGTGAAGGGGCTGGGGGGAAAAAACAGAAAAACTGGGTCCCAGGGTATATGTTGAGGGGCTTACTATACATGTTTAAGCAGAAACAAGTTCCACTGCGTTTAGTGAGGATTTTTCCCAGGTAAGCATGCATAAGATAATATATAAGTGAAGAGTTCAATGTTGTTCTAAAGTTTAAATTAACATCCAAATGCATTGCTCTTTCTTAATTACTACATAGAAATGCTTTTTATGAATGCTCTATCTCAACATAAGAGTTTCTTCAGTTTCTGCATGATAATGCTGAGGTCTACATAGTGGTTTTAAGTCCAGATTTAAAAAGTCTTCCTTTGTTGATAATTTCCTTTTTCAACTTTTATTTTATTAATATGGCAAAAACGAAGATATACTTTCATGGCAATCCACTATTCCATACGGATGGGGCGGGTGGGGAGAGATGCATCTAGGTCAGAGATAGGCAACCTGGTGTCCTCCAGAAGTTTTGGATTACAACTCCCATAATTCCTGACCATTGGCCATACTGTCTGGGGCTTATGGGAATTGTAGTCCAAAACAATTGGAGGACACCAGATTGCCTACCTCTGACCTAGTTCTTTTGGCTCACCCACTCCCCTGGCAACCCATGTAACCACACACATACCCTGCTATTTCAATGGGTCAGCCAGCATTGCCTCTTCCCCTCTGCATCCCTCCCCTCACATATTCACTATCTCATACACTCTGACAGCAGAACCCATTCCACTCATGCGGCCAGCCAGCCCCCACTCACCAGGTTACCTTAAGGTGCAGAAAGTTCTCAATGCCACTGAACGCCACTGACATAAAGTCCCATCCTGCGGCCAGCTGAACCCAGATCCTACTAGGCTACCAAGAAGAGGACCTTTTCCACTGTGGCACTCCAGTTGTGGAATGAGCTTCCCAGAGAGGCTCACCTGGTGCCTACATTGTGTTCTTTCTGGTGCCAGGTTAAGACCTTTTTATTTTCCCAGGCATTTTAGTCTTTTAGCTCTGTTGTTTTAAATCTGTTGTTGTAGTTTAAATCTCTGCATTGCTGCTAGGTTTTATTGTGGTTTGTATTTTTATACTGTAGTTTAAAACTTTTACATTTTATATTGTATTGTATTATGCATTTTGTGTTTTTAATTGTGAACTGCCCAGAGAGCTTCAGCTATTGGGCGGTATAGACATGTAATAAATAAATAAATAAAGTGAGGAAAAGGGATCCCTATATCTACCTCTCTCTAGCAAAAAAGAAATAACCCATGTGGCAAAGTCATAGCCTTTATTGAACAGCATCCAGCATGGAGTAGATCCTGAAAGGGAAAGGCACATGTTTGGGTTGCCAACCAGTCACCTCACCAGGGCTCTATACTCTTGGACAATGGCTCGACAGATAGTAGGGTGGCAGGTGCCGTATGTTTGACAGCATCAGCTCCATGTTAGGTACACCTTCACCTGCTGCATAACTGTTTGTCATGGAGCTTGCCATAGTGTAGGAGCTTGCCTAGAACAAGTAGGTCAGCAACCCCATGGAGGAGCATCCCAGTCACTGTGGCTGGTCATGGGATGGGCCTGCCTCCTGGCTGATTGTTAGTACTAGTTACTGCTGCTGTGAATGCACTTCAGCTCTAACTGAATTGTCTCCTACTTGTTCCATTTCATTGCCATCTAACCCCACTTTCTACATTTCCACCTCTACACCCATTTGTGTATATTTACACCTGTAAACAGAGGATAACACTTCACGCTAGTCCACGAAAGCTTATGCCATAACAAACGTGTTAGTCATTAAGGGCATACTGAACATTTCATTGCTTTTGCTAAAACAGACTAACATGGCTACCACTCTGGAAGTTAATTTTTTTATGGCTATAGTAACTTTAAAGGTTACTAGAATCTGCCCCCCCACCCCCGTTCCACCTTCACTCTCATAGTAAGTCAGCTATAAAGTGAGGGCCTAAACTTGCCAAGAGATGCCCCAGGCAAGGTGTCTTTAAACAACTAAATCTTCTCCTGCAAAGTTGTCCCACAGCATGCAATTTCAATTAGCAGAGTGGAATTCATACCTGGAGGGCATTCCAGTCTGCCATTGGTTCCTTATTGCGTTTCTGATTCCTTATAAACTGATCTGGGTACCCATGCACTGCAAATGCACAAAGAGCAGCATAGGAACAAATAAGAGGCAAAGGTACAAATCAAAATAAAACAAGAAGGGGAAAAATGTGACAAGGGGCAATGCCATAGACTTATTATGTATTTCAAGGTGATTTGGGAGAGGAAATTATATAGAGAAATATTATCCACTCTAAGCCTTAAGGGTGGGAGAGAGTATAAAAATATAAAAATAAACTAGGACATAGGAAATCTTGTTCCAAAAGTTTCTATTAATATTTTTAGTAAATGTTCTACTTTATTTAAGACTGATGGAAAGTTATTTTGTACTTATGAATATCAACCCAAATGATGAATTACTGATAATATCCGAACAAAGAACATGTTGGCCTCTTATAAAATTTCACCTCCCACAATACCTCCCTAGCAATATCACCCACCTTACATTGCACATCTCTGCCCTTCTTAAGATAAGGGATGCATTCTTCACATATCACATGAAATTCCTCAGTCTTGTCATTAATCTTATGATACTAATATGAAGCAATTATTGGTGCCAGCATTCCTGTGGGTCACAAGAACATTTCCACATTGCAAAAATCATTATTGGCACAACCAAGGGCAGTTGAAATTAATTTTTCCTAAGTTTCCAATTTGCAACACATCCTAACAATAGTTCCAGTCCAGTCAGCAATTTATCTTAAGGTGTTTTTTGTATTCTGCACAAATGCCCAATTTGATACTGCATGCAGTAATTATTTTGCATCCGAAGAATCTCAGTGTTAATTTTCTTTTTCCAAAGCAAGTTTCTAAGCCTTAATGCTGCTGACTAAATATGTTTGAAATTGGCGGGGCGGGGGGGGGGGGACGACTGTCAAAGGAGCTGCATGTGTATTCCATGCAGCTTTCATTACAGTTCTGAGAGTAAGGCATTCCTAATAGCATGCTGTTTTTAATTAGCTAGTGGTCTGAGGAGATGTTGCTATTATCTCCATTGGTGGTACAAGAGTGGAAAACTCTTGATCAGCATACCTACTAGGGCAGTCAGGCCATTTTTAAGCTTCCAATCTAAACAATCTACTGTTCAGATTTATTTTATTTACTATCCGTTATTTTATTTACTGCATTTTTATCCTACATTTATATCCCACCTTTCTCCCAAGGAGTCAAGGCAGCATGCATGGTCCTCTGCCCCATTCTAATCGTTACAAAAACCTAACCCTTTTAGGAAGGTTAGGCTGAGATTTGGTGACTGGTCCAAGGTCACCCAGTGAACTTCAGGGTTAAGTGAAGATTTGAGCATCAGTCCTAGTCCAGCACTCACTGACTCTCATGTTGCTAATGTTCATAGGGTCAGATGACAGGGGATGTAGATCAGTGCCCAGAATATGAGGGCAGATTACTCCAGCATTTAGCAAAGCCAGGTAAATGTGTTCACTGTAGCCCTGGGCCTAGGTGAAACTCAGAGGATGATAACTAAGTCTTCACTTCTCTGATATCTCATTCAGCTGTCTGAGAAAGTGAAAGCATAGCCAATGAGAGAAAGCATGATAGTTCAGGAAACCTGCATTTCTCCGAAAGGATGGATAAAAATTGATTATTTTTTTTTTAATTTAAATCAGAGTTTTTTAAAAATGTAAACACTATGTTTTTCTTAGAAAATAACTCTTTTAATATTAAATAATCTAAATATAAGCATGTTAGCCCAATAGTTAACCTCTAAATTGAATCAATGCCTGCTACCAGGTAGTAGTTGAAGGAGGCTTTTCTATGTAAATGAAGAGCCAATTTGATCAATTCTCAAATAAACTGTTCTAGTCTGCCCAGTAATTCTCAGACCTTACTTTAGATAGAGTCAGGGGGAATTTCATTTTTGTTTGCTGCTTGGTTTTGTGATGGTGTTGCCAGTCAAGGCAGAGTGAAGCAGAAAGGAGCAACACTGGAAAGGAGAACAGAAGACAGAAGACAACATTGTCTATTGCACAGAATCCTATATTCCCATACTTCATCACACAAACTGCCATGGCCGCTGGTCATAAAAAGAGCCTATATGGGAATATTTTAAAAATATTCACTTTAAAGGTAAAAAAAAAAAGCACGCAAACTGTATACAGAGTGACAAATAGATGCAAGGCCTGGATGTTAAGAATGAAAAAAAACACAGTTTAAATAATACTGTATTTAGTTTCTGATTGTTACCACATTATTTAGTGGTAAGATTTGCACCATTGTTTAGGAAATATATGAAGTAGTATGAATAGGGAACTTAATTGAAAGCAATTGTTTTTCTTGAAGATTTAAGTCATTGTGCCATGATCTGTATCAATCCACCTCATTCCCCAATGAGAAAGAAAGAGAGAGAACAGAAGCTAGTAACTCACAAATGCCACTCACTTTACTTAGCCTTGGTTCACATTGTTTGGAAACGAGTCTTGGATGATTCCACTCTGTGCAGCAGACTCTTAGTGGTCACCCCAGTTTAGTGTGAGAACTGAGCTACTGTTGATCCTGAAAGCTCCACTCCCTTCCTCAGGAACAATGAGGGAGAGACAATATACCAGTGAAAACAACTCAGAAGCCCAACTCGGAACACCACTCACCAGACTAGTGGGTGAATTAGATACTGAGGGGGAATTAAGCTGAAGATCACTGAGGAAAGAGCAAGTCAGGTTGTTGCCAATAAGTGACCAAAGGCTCAGCTCTAGAATTGTAAGGCAGGGAACTACACCAACATATGGTGACCATTCACACAGTACAACAACCCCTTGTGGGTTAATTTATCCTTGAGGACCTGCAGCACATGCCGGCCACCATTATGAATATGCAACCCCTGACCTGGGGGTTCTTGCAGGGTGTCATGTCATGTGAACCTGGCCGGTGTGGGTTGTTTGAAGGCTAAACAACCCTCCCATAACCCACAGTCTGTTGTAGGGTTATGCGAGGGTTATTTAGTCATCAAATAACCCCTGCAATCTGGGTTCGCATGACACAAAAAAACCCAGTTGAGGGTCGCATATTCCTACTGGCAGCCAACATGCTCAGCAACTCCTTGAGGGTAAATTAATCCACGATGGGCTGCTATGTTGTCCGAACCAGGTCACTGTGTGAAAACATTAGACTATATAGCCTTTAATCCAACACTGGATCAGTTGACACACATGAAACAATGTAATGATTAAGTGAAGCATACCCTTTTGACCACTAAAGGGGTCAGGCAGTAAATGATAATTTGAGGTTGAGAGAGCATTCTTTGACCACTTTGATCAACAGCCTGTGATCTACCAATATCGCTGATACACATCACCAAGACACATTTGAGCAAGCAAAAAAGTCAAACCAGGATACTGTGTTTTAGCAGAGCATCACTGTTCTTAAGAAGCAAATATTCACAAGCAAAATAAAATAGCTCCTAGAAGGAGGTTGCAAGCTGTGACATCAAAAGGACTGTAGGAACCAGCTTGAGTACCCCATGTAAATAGAAATGCAAATAACTTGAAGTGACATGAAAATCCTTGTCATGGTTTGCTTCCCGAATCAAATGCATTATGAAAGGATCCTAAATTAAAACCTGATGTGCTTGAGTTAAATATGCCATCCAAGCTTGCAAGAATTATAACTGGAGATTTTCTTTTCTATCCCAACACTATGGAAAAAAATATTTAACATTATCTTTTTGAAAAGCTTACATGAGAATTTTATCCTGGATGTCAATTTAATCAGGCAGAAATAATAAGTATACAGCCCACATAACATATTTATTCTGAAAGCCTTTATATTCCATTAATTAGTTTAGCTATTGCTTTCATGGTTCATTTGAAAGCTTCATGCTTCATTACGTATCAATACATTTAATTGCCTTAAAAACTTTACAGGAAAAATACAACTGTTTCTTCAAGTGATAATCTTGTTAACTGATATATACATTTCAGGCATGCGTATCAGGAACTATCATAAATGGAATTTCCATAGCAGCTGTAGCCTGAAACAGTATGCAAATCTTGTTCTTGTGGCATAAAAAGATCTGAAAGAAATATCTTTTCTGAAGAAAAAGTGCTTTTTACACATGCATTTCTTAGAATTAAGATTTCTTTATATACTGGACTATAACTGCTGCATTTAGGCTGCAGAGTTCTTAGGTTAGGTTTATGCATTGAAGATATTTTGGCATTCCAACTGTCAACGTTTCATCTGGTAAATTTATCAGCCTGCAGTGTATCACTGTGTTTTGTGTTACTGGGTTTGTAAGGAGTACTTATATAATTATGTGTATAATTGTAGAACCTGATCAATTGATTTGGAAAGTCTCAGGTTTGGAGCAGTTGATTTCCCCCTCCTCCACCTAACAGGCTATTCTGAAGGGAATATTATATCTGCAGTAGCACAAATGAAGTATTTGCACTGCTGTAGTTCTGGCATCCTGGACAGTTTGTATGGAAAAGACCTAGAATGCCATATATGCCTCAAAACCCTGGGCACAGAATTCCATCTGCACAGGTATTTTGAGTCCACCCAAATCACCACACACTTGTCACAAGGGCTTATCAGCAGATCCTTTCACCAGCCCTGCAGCAAAGGCAGATGCACCTGGTTGCAGAACCATCTTAAGACAGGGATGGCGGAGAATTTCTCCCCGAAACTTCGGGGGGCCGAGCGCCAACGTGTTCGGCCCCCCGAACAAGTTTCAGGGAGAAATTCTCCGCCCCCCCGCCCCCCGCACCCCCCCCCGGTACGGGACTTACCTTTCCCGAATGTCCCTCCCGGCGGTGGGTCCGGCCGGCGGTTCGTCGGGTCTTCGTCCGGGGCGGGAGCGGCAGCCGGTCTTTTGACCGGCTGCTGCCGCTGCAATTCCAATAAAAGAACAACAACAAAAAAACGCCCCCGTGATAGGCTACGTGACGATTAACGTAGCCTATCACTGCTAGATTTGCAAAGTCAGCCGTGATAGGCTACGTAAATCGTCACATAGCCTATCACGGGTGACTTTAAAAAAAAAAGAAGCGCGTACGGATAATGGCGGCCCCCATAGGGAGCCGCCATTCACGTTCCTTATTTGGTCGCTGTATTCTACGTAAAGATTTACGTAAACTACAGCGACCAAATAAGGAACGCGAATGGCGGCTCCCTATGGGGGCCGCCATTTGCGTACGCGCTTTTTTTTTTAAAGTCACCCGTGATAGGCTACGTGACGATTTATATAGCCTATCACGGCTGACTTTGCAGATCTAGCCGTGATAGGCTACGTTAATCGTCACGTAGCCTATCACGGGGGCGTTTTTTTTTGTTTTGTTCTTTTATTGGAATCGCGGCAGCGGCAGCTGGTCAAAAGACCGGCTGCCGCTCCTGCCCCGGACGAAGACCCGACGAACCACCGGCCGGACCCGCCGCCGGGAGGGACATTCGGGAAAGGTAAGTCCCATCCCGGGGGGGATGCGGGGGGCGGGGGGGCGGAGAATTTCTCCCCAAAACTTGTTCGGGGGGCCAAACACGTTGGCGCTCGGCCCCCCAAAGTTTTTTTTTTTTAACTTTTAATTTCGCGGCCGGGCGAGGCGAGGCGCCTCCTCCCCGGCCTGAATGTCGGCCAGGCGAAGCAGGAAGCCTCCCCCCCCAGCCTGAACTTCGCGGGGAGAGCAGCGAAGCGCCTCCCCCCCACCGCGAAAAGCTGCGAGACCAGGTAAGTGACTTTCGTGCACCCCTATCTTAAGAGTACTGTTTGTACCCTAACGATGGCAGTGGGATTGTACCATATGATCATCCTACAAGTAGCTGTAAAAAAGGTAAAGGTAAAGGTGTCCCCAACCAGTTGTGTCCGACTCTAGGGTATGGTGCTCATCTCCATTTCTAAGCCGAAGAGCCAGCGCTGTCCAAAGATGCTTCCGTGGTCATGTGGCCAGCATGACTGAACACTGAGGTGCACAGAACGCTGTTACCTTTCCCGCCGAAGCGGTACCTATTTATCTACTTGCAATTTCTTGCTTTCGAACTGCTAGGTTGGCAGAAGCTGGGACTGAAGACGGGAGCTCACTCCGTCACGCAGCACTCGGGTCTCGAACTGCTGTCCTGCCGACCTTCCAGTCTGCAGTTCGGCGTCTTAACCACTAAGCCACCGCGGTCTCTCACAAGTAGCTGTAACAGTTATTAATTCATAGGACTGAGCCAACACCTGGAGGAGCTCACAGGCAAGACACCCTTTACCTACCCTCTCCCACACAGATCCATGTGCACACACATACACACACTATATAACTTATGGAGCTTACAGACACAAGCACATCATGAAAGAATTTTAAAGGCATCAAAGGGAGACATCCATACGTTGTGGTAACCACTAGGTATGGGTGAATCTTATTTCCAGTCTGTTTTAGCTTTACATGTATTCAATCATAATTCTGTGTCTTCCAATTTCCGCCTTAATTTTCACCTTAAAAAAAAATGAATGGAAATTCACATTTATTTTTGTACGTAATTTTCCCAACATATGCATTATGTATGCAGTTTCTCCTAATGTACGTATTTCTGTATGCAACCTTCCCTAATATACACATTTTTGTATGCAATTTTAAAGCAGAAAACTGCATCATAAAATTTAGAAGAGTGTACAATCTGAAGGATAACTGCGTTCTGATTCACATACTAATCCAGAAAGGATGAATTAGGTTGGGTCTATTTCTCCCCCTCCCTAATATACACTCCCAACTATAATATCATTTAGAGGGGGAGGGTGTTTGTGGGCTGTGGGGGAGAAATGTGGAAAGGAGGTTATGCATAATCAATATAGATTTGCCATTGAAATTTCTTTGTACTTGATCCTATGGTAGCTCACACTACTTAGTTGCATAACTCTGTCGAGAATAAAAAATAATTTAAAATGCCCAATTTATTTTTCACTCCTTAAAAGCTGAAATGTTATTAGATCACGAACTAAACAAAGTCTTACACATGTCTTTTCAAACTTGGCCCTTGACATCTCAGGGAAACAAACTCTGGGAAAATCATACAAATAGCCCCAAATATTTAAAATCCACATTGTTCCTGCATACATCTAATCAGCATTTTTCTTTCATTAGCTCAAAAGCATGCTAATTAATTGGAATTTTCCAAAACTTTTGTTATTGCAGTGTGCACACATGCATACACACACACACACACACACACACATGTTAAAGTGTGCCAATCTACTAACCACAAAGCCAGTGAGAATAAGAGGTAGGATTAAGTCCATTTTGAATGCCTCAGGCCCTGTAAAGACTACTTCAGTTCCTGGCCTCAGCCATCATCCTTGCCAGAACTGATTTATGTGAAATGACATCTTAACCGCAACTTTTATTTTTTTCAAAGAGCATGCTGTTGACTGAGGGCAAGAGCAGATGAGATGCCATTTGGACAACTGGCAGTTGCATGCATGGCTTTTGAAGAGGAAATTGCAGAAACAGCTCTAGATAGCATGGAGGATAGGGGGCATTGACCCTTTGCCCCTGCTACAGCCTGCACCTGCTGCTTTTCAAATTTGGCCCTTGACATCTCAGGGAAACAATGGGAACTCCCCCCGCCATGCAAATAGTAGGCGCGAGGGGTTAAATCCAGATACGGACCACAGTGTGTGTGTGTGGGGGGGAACATCTTGGGCCCACCTAGATTGGGACCACAGTGGGAGGCAAAGGGTTAGAGCCTACTATGCTCGACAAAGGTGCACAACTGGGAAACATATGCATGCACCTTAATACACTGTTAAAATTAGGGCCGCAATATTTAAAACTTTTTGGTTCAACTAAAACAGGGGTACATGTGGCCCCTGGATGCCTGTTTTGCAGCCCCCATGCCCCACCAACTCCCACGCCACCCCTGCCACCATTTGGGGTCTCTGTTTCAGCACTGCAGTGGTGACATAGAAGCAGTGATGCCTTTCAGGGTTGCTGGGAGGGGAAAAAGCGTAGCTCCTTCTCCCTTCAGTGACACCAAGGCAGCTGGCACCACTGCCTTGATGCCAATTAATGACAAGAAAGCAGCAATGCCCACTGGGTTGTACACCCCTGAACCGAATCTACACTCCCCAAATAACTGGGAAGCGGATTTTTTAGAAGATTATTTTTAGAATACTCATACTAATACAAACTGTAGATGGTAAATGCCAAGAGGAGTCATCCTCTCACACCCAGAAGGGAATACCTCGCCTGAGATGATGGCCATGAAAGATGCATGCATTATCTAAAAATAAGGAAAGTATATTTTGTATTAGAACAATTATTTGTTACATGCAAGTGTTACTCATACACTTAATAGAGGAAGGATTCTTTAATGAGATGACAGCCCTAGTTAAATGTCAATTTCTTGTGAAGAACGTAATGATTATCTAAAGGATGTTATCAGCAAAGATCCATACGCGGAGTTCCATGCATGCAGCCTGAGGCAAAGATCCATATGTGGAGTTCCATACATGGAGTCTGAGGCAAAGATCCATACGCGGAGTTCCATACATGGAGTCTGAGGCAAAGATTCATACGTGCAGAACACTCCAATGAATGGAAGAGAAGGAAAGCAGTTCAAGCTGATATCCCCTTCCCTGAAACCCCCTGTGCACCTTGAAAGTCTGTTCCAGAAGAGTGGGTGGCTTTCCAGAGCCATGTTGGAAGCAGCATAGGAGGCTGCAGAAAAAATTGCCTAAAATTGCCTCCACTGGATTGCAGCCTCTTCCACAAATGGAAGTAGCCCTTCTGTTCACAAAACAGACGTGCTGGATCCAATAAGGAATTTTCTTCGTTTAGTATTTGACATTGGATAAGGACAATAAAAAGACAAGTCTGAAATCAGCTTACACTCAATAGCATTTTTAAAGATCCATTAAGAGAATATCCATATATTGCACCATTCAGAAAGTATGACTAGTTAAAGGCATATTGCAAAGTTGTACAAATCAGGGATGGGGCATTGGTTACAATGGGGAAATGTGTGACAGGGTGAAACTTAGTTTTGTTTTTAAGTAGTCTTTTATTTAAAAGCATGACAGACTTTGGTTTATGCTGTTTAGGCATCCTAGGCAACATAAACAATCTAATTATTTTGAGAGTTGATTTTTACATTCAACAATATAAGTGCTCTTGATCTCACCAGTTGACCAGCAAGTGAGGAATGAAATTATTATCACCTATATTGGGTTATATCCAATGTTAGTTTAACTTAACCCCATTCATTTCAATAGGTCTGCTCTAAGTAGGACTAACATTAGATACAGCCCTATATTTTATACCACCCATCAATTATACTCCCAGGGCAGTTACAGATATAAGCAAGCCAAAAATGTAACTGAAGAAACATTTGAAATTAAACTGGACTTTGGATAAATTAAAATATGAACCTTTGTTGCCTCGTACACATAGAATAATAATGGAGTGCAATAGCTAACCATTTAAGCATTTCAGTGCTCAACCTTAAAGAATGCAATGTGGAATCTCAATAATCTTTAAAAACAACAATTAAGAACTGCTATACTTGATGTTACACATATTCTAGCACCACAATTAGATTCACATGGATGTTACAAAAATCAATGCCTGCTTTGAAGAGAAAAGTGTAACATGTCCATTAGCTAAGATTAATGTTCATGCAGATGTTATGCAAATAATATCAAATATCTTCATTATAAATGTGATCCTCTCACTTGTGACTTATTACCACAGGGGCTCTTGGGGCTGAGCAGTCTGCACAACTTTGCCATATGGCTATTTAGACATACCAACGAATAACATTCATGGTACTTAACCTTAGGTGTAGGCTATGGATTGCAGAAATCACAGAAAAAGTAACATCCAGAAACTCTTGCACAGAAAATCATGGATAGGCCCAGAAGCAGGGAATACCTTTTATTCTATTTTGTATTGCATTATTTATTCTTTCATTATAGATGACAAATCTATA
Organism: Heloderma suspectum; assembly: GCF_057233095.1. Lineage (NCBI taxonomy): Eukaryota > Metazoa > Chordata > Lepidosauria > Squamata > Helodermatidae > Heloderma > Heloderma suspectum. The sequence goes on from NC_139459.1 coordinate 104,799,730, forward strand.
TAATAAGAAAGTGTTGGTCTGAGGAGAGTGAAATATAAACCTTGTAAAGTGCAGTCAGTAACCTGTTACAGGGGAAAGCAAAAACTAACTTAATGAATGGGTTTATTTGTTGGTTTGTTTCAGAAGCCAGGCTAGAGAAGCTACGCACGGGGGCAAGCCTCTTTTAAAAAAAAATAAATGTTTTAAATTACAGGAAAGGTCTATGAAATGGTGGGGTAGCCATGCAGGGATCAAAGGCGGTCCTTGCTGATGCTTGCACCTTTTGTGAGGGTCAGAAGGCTGTATGAGAGCCCCAACTGCGGTGCAGCAAGGGAATGATCAGTGTCATTTCCAGTTGGGGGGGGGGCCTGGGTAAGATATTGTCAGTGGGCCCAGCTCCGTATTGCTGTCACTACTGCCCATTCACTTGCCCTCTGCCTGTTGGGTCTAATCAGCGCCAAGAGGACAAGGCAAGTAAAGGCTGATACTTCTTACATAGCTATTGAAGGTATACAAGCAGAAGGTATCTAAAATTTTGCTGAGATTCTTCTAAAGCTGTATTTTATCTGCTGTTTTATTTTTGTGACTAGTTTTCTTGTTGTTTATTGTTTTGTTGTTGTTCAGTCATTAAGTCGTGTCCGACTCTTCGTGACCCCATGGACCATAGCACGCCAGGCCTTCCTGTCCTCTGCTCTCTCCTGGAGCGTGCTCAAGTTCATATTCATTGCATCGGTGATGCTATCTAGCCATTTCATCCTCTGCCGTCCCCTTCTCCTTTTGCCTTCAATCTTGGATTTTATTGGTTTCTTAAACAAATATTTTGTAAGCTGCCTTAGAAATATTTACACTGAAGGGCAGCACATATATTTCTAGGAATAAATCAATAAAGCACTGTATAAATGCTAAGTATTATTATTTGCACAGTCATATTCTCCACTGTGCTTCTCAGTACAGTAGGTGTATTACAAGGGAAGAGGTGAGAGAATGTGATTTCCCAGGAACTCAGCAAAGCAGTTTGGAGCCCTTGAAATCAGATCTCTGATGCTTGTTGGGACAATGTTGTCTGGAATGTGCCCAGCAAATGTGTAGCCACCACATATTCTCTGCACAAAAAAACCACATTGTCTGGAAATGCCCATAGACTAAATACTGTGAAGTCATTCCGAGGTGCATGAACATGAAAAAAATGCTATGCTGCTTGTCTCTTTCTCTTGCATTCCCTAAATATGATATATCCATATTTGGCAATCTGGCTATACCACATGGCATAAAAGGAGGGGGGAAAAACACATGCTTACTGTAATTATAGATAACCTTTTGAAACAGATCCCTTTCAAGGAATTGTCAGCAAATCTATTTCTGAAGCTTTGCTTTAGTGGTCTGAGGGGAAACCATTTGAACCATACTGACCCGTTATGAACTGATAGTTTGCTGCACAATGAAGGAATTCATGATAAAATTCATGTGGAAGGAATTTGCCAATGATTCTTCGTATACTGCTTTTGCAGCATTTTATGTAATGTGAACTGGTTATATTTGGTTTAAAATTGGGTTGCTACAGTATTTCTCAGCTAGCCTTGTTCAAAATGAAACAATACAGCACCCTCCCCTGAAATCAGTACATTAGATAGATGTACATTGAGTTAATGAAGAGCATCTGGTGATCTTGTATGTCTCTAAAAACTTTTGAATCCTAAAACCAAACTTTTTCCAACTTCAATCTATTGTCAAAGCCTTTTGCAGTGCAAGGTTTGTATAAGTGCCTTATATTTAGGCTCCCTTTCATACAGGTTACTAATTAAATATCATGATTATGGTGAAGGAAAAGCAAAATACTACAGATGTTGCAAGAACTGTTTCACACTAATGAATACTACAAGGTAGAATCTGACACCCCTATCCTATCCATGTTTTCTCTGAAATAAGTCCAACTATGTTCAGTAGGTATAGGATTACATCACATATACATGTCCATCATTTAATGACAGCATCTTCAAGTGAAACAGCTATCACAGGTCAACTAACTCAGTCAGGGCTTTCCTCACCTACCATACTTCTCAATGGAAGCATTTCACACTTTAGGACCAGTGCACACACTACAATCTCTATAAGGTCCTGCAGAAAACAGTCACAGTGAATATTCACTGTGACAGCGATTACACATAGCTTTAAGAATCATCAAGCAGACATCAGATTTCTGGGCAATGTTGGGTGGAGGTGAAAACTCTAAATGTAGCTTACTAGCTATAACAGTCTTCCCCAACCTGGTGTCCTCCTGTTGGACTACAACTCCTATCATTCCCAGCCATCATAGCCATCTGAAAAGCACCATATTGGGGAAAGCTGAGCTAAAGCACACAGAGCACTTGCCATAGGGATGCAGTTTTCCCTGGCCTCTCCATTGTAGTTAACTAATCAGAAAAAAAAACACCCGTCCTGTCCCTGCCCCTTAAACAGATATTAGCATGCAAAAATAGCTGGCGAAACTTTTCATGGCACAGAGAGCAGCATTAGGGTATTTTAGGTTAGGGTATTTTAGAAAATGTTTTTATTGTAGAATTTTATTGTTTTAAACTGTTTTTATTGTGTGTTGTACATCGCCCAGAGTGGCTGGGTGACCAGCCAGATGGGCGATTAATAAATTTAATAATAAATAAATAAATAAATAAATAAAATTAGCATAATTACTGGAGATCAAAATGGTGTTAAAGAAGCAGCTATAGGGATTGGTTCAAATATAGGCAACCCTATTCTGTGATGAATGCAATGTGTGGATTGAACCTCAGCCTTGTATATGCATATATGGATTCATATTAAGAAAAGACTAGACCCAAAAATAATCTGACCCAACTTAATTTTACAAAGCAGGATCTGTCGTAACTATTAAGTCATATCTATATCACACATTAACTCTATACCCCCATTAACTCAGCGTTTACTTTCTAGTGTGTGTCAAAAAGCAGAGAATTTCCCAAAGAAAATTACAAATGTAGCAAATTTCCAGAAGTATTTCCAGAACGCCTATAGGTCAGGTGTGTGGCATCATGTGTTTCATCAACAGTATGTTCTGTGAGGCTGCAGGAAAAGAAATGGGACAGCATACCGCCTGCCCACATCTTGTACGAGTCCTCTTAGTCGATTCCTCTCTCCACCTCGTTCCATTAATCATTATAAATTATCTGCTTGGTTACCACTTGTTAGTTTATTTTTGTTATTGTCCATTTATTCTAGAGCGCTTCAAACAGCAGTTTGCTCTTTTATCATTATAAATGGTATTCACTCAACTTTCCCCCCTTTTTTGCACATGTTGGAGGCAGAAAATAACAGGATGGGGACTTCTACAACATGAGCAAAGCATGGCTGGTTTTTTTTAGTGTTCATAGGTAGGTAAATACAGTTACTGCTGCCACAACATTTTGCCTTCTTTTGACTGTCTAAGGGCTTAGACAGAAAAAAGTCCTACAATTCCCAGCATGCATAGCAGGCTGGTGGGATGCTGAGAGTTGTTCGCCTTTTTTCCTGTCTAAACATGCATAGGATTGCACCCTAAACCAGCCAAACAGAAGTGAGGAGCATTCTACCAACATTTATTACACATCTTAGTTTTGTAATAAGGTCCAACCGAAGTCTAGGAATTGCTTCAGAGATGTTGGTTTGCAAATTGCAGCTTTAGTCCAGCCTGCAGCAAGATGCAGCATGTATTACTTTTGCTTGCAGTAGAAGTGCTCAACTGTGCTAGCATATAGAGAGACAGCATAGAAGCACCTCACCACAACAGCCCCTGTAGCAGGAAGCAATGGAGGCCCCCAAACAAAAAGCAATCAAACAAAAAGAGTGAGCATAGGATGACTTAAGACAATGACGCTTTCCTCCTTCTCATGCAGTCACACACCAGACAGTTGATCATAAATGACAGCAGTTTAAAAATATTTTCCCTGTCTTTGGAAGAAAGTCAGTTATTCTTCATGCTTTGCACTTTAAATAAATAACTGCATAGAACTCTTGACAGTTGCCAAAAGCAGCAAAGGTTCACAAAAAAATTACAGCAGAGCTTCCCAGATTGCATCCTCCCCTGATTAATTAAGACACCAGTGCTAAATTGGTATTTTAAAAGCACATTTTGTTCTGATGATACTGTTTAATGAGAGATTTGATAATCTGTGACTTGCAAGGCAACTGCAGATTTGCTAACACATGTTCAAACAGTAACTTCAATAAATATATTCTGGATCAATTACATTGGAGATCAACTGTTCAATTATCCTTAGAAACATGTCCTTAGAAATGTGAGAATAATGATGGGGACATAAAAGAACATTTTAAATTAGTAATTTTAACAGATTGCTGTCAAAATACATTTCACATTGTTAATGTCTGAAAATGATGAGCAAGGCTTTTATATTCTGATATTCAGCACAGTGGGATTTCTTGGCATTTTCTATATGTTATGTTTGTGCAAAATTGCTTACAGTACAATCCTAACCATGTTTACTTTACTTAGAAGTCCTTCTAAATTCAAAGGGACTTTTGTGTGTTTAGGATTCCAGTCGTAACTCTGTGAGTCACTACTACTTGTATCTACTTGCATGGTGCCACAGTTCTGATAGTCATTGGAGTAGTACTCCTAAGTGTACTCTAGCACCCCCAGGTATGATTGGTAATGCAGAATACAGTGGGACTTATTACTTTAGCTTAACAACGACTTGTTACTTTAGCTCAAAATGTACCTTTGAATCTTACCTTGTTGGTTTTTAAAAATTCCCTTCAGAGCACTTCATTATCAACCAGAAGTAGTTGTTTACAATCTCTCCCATTTATAATCCTTCACAGACTGTTGAATTCTATTCCCTTAGAGCAGGGGTGGGCAACGTGTGGCCCTCCAGATGCTTTGGCCTACAACTCCCATCAGCCCTCACCATTGGCTATGCTGGCTAGGGCTGATGGGAGCTGTAGGTCAAAACATCTGAAGGGCCACAGGTTAACCACCCTGCCTTAAAGGAAGTCAACAGGAAATGGGCTGGCATGTTGTCAAAGGTTGGCATGTTGTAAAATGCTTATGGATACTAATTTCAAAACTGCTTATTATTGGTCTAGCTACATCTGGGCTATTGTCCTTTAAAAACTAGCGACAAAGCCTCTATTTATTATAAACTTTCCTATATAAATGTTGCAATGTGCAGGAAAATTGATAGATTGGGATCAACGAGAGTGAGAAAACTGGGACAAGAGGGTGAAAAGGCTGGACAGGAGTGTTGCAGAATCAGTAAGGATGGGGAAATAGAACAGAACAATACCGTCTAAAAAGAAGCGACCATATCTGGCCTGTTCTAGTTTTCTGCTCTCAAGTGAGTTCTCATTTCAACTCTCATTAGAGGTTGAGGATGTATATTTAATTAGAAGCAGGAATGATGTAGAGAGTACCCATAGCTACAATCATCTTCCAAGGGGCTCTGTTAGTGCACATTTTGAAGTATCTAAAATGTACAAGCCTTGTAAGAATTTTTCATTTATTTTGCACACGTGCAAACTTTTCTGAAGGAACTGAAGCCAAACCTACTTTCATATGCACAGAATAATTTCATGTAGGTGCAGTGATTCCCCACTAATTTTTCCATTACAATTTTTGGTTCCCTCTTGAATCCCAAGTATGGACAGACAAGACTGCATAAGCACCAGCACTATCTCCCATTAGGCTATACAAGTATGACACAGAGGAATCTAGTATTTGTAAATAGAAAGCCCTTTCATTTGTTTAGTCTTCTCTTTGTGCAGTATATATTAAAAATTAATGCAGTTCATTTTAAAATACATTGTGTTTTAGGAAAAAAGGTAAAAGACTGAGCATAATTGCAGATACCTTTTAGCAAAAAATGCATCCCGAGCTATGCTCAGTTTTTTGCCTTTTTGTTCTGATCCATAAGTTATAACAAAACATGATTAAGTGCTGGCATTGTGCTAATAAACAGTCTTTAAGGCATTTTATTTGTTTTAATATAAAAATAGATCCATTTTGGCACAAAATCTAATACTCCTCAGAGACATTCGTCAGTGCCTTAGGGCCTTTTTGATATGTGGCTCTATATATTTGCTAGTTCTTCTAGCTGTCTGGGTTTCCATTAAGAATGAAAAAGGCAATAGTACATTGTTGAATCATTACTTTTCAGGTTAACTCCTGTGAATTTGCTGGGATGGTACGGACTTAGGCTGACAGTGGTTCAGTAGTTACATATAAAACACACTGAATGCGCTCTTGCTAAAAAAAAAAAAAAGGTTATCTTAGTAACCTATGCCAAAGGAACGTCTTACAGCAATAACATAAACACTCTCTTTTAAATGGAAATCAGGGGAAATAAACCCCAAGCACACTCTTCTGTCTGTAGTTTCACAGAGTTTATAATACACACACGTGCGCGCGCGCACACAACCCAGGAATTTAGCCCAGAGACTATTATGTGCTAAATTCTGTTCTTTTGGCAAGAGCCACAAATACTGAAGGAATTCACACAGACCTATTTCTATTGGCTTCAACAGAATCTCTCAGCCAATTGCTGTAAATCGCCATTTGTGATCCCCTTGTGATTTCAGTCTTGTTTTGTTTTTGAGTTTTGTTTAACCATTTCAAAGCTGCTGGAATGCATGAAGCTGAAAAGAAGTAGTCTTGTGTGTTGAATACAGACTTATGCATTTACCATTTAATCACTGCAGTGTAAAACATTGTCAATAGTTAGGCCTACTGAGTCACTGGAAGCTGATTAAAGGCAGCAAGTGGAGAGAAAAACAAATGAAGATGGAATCCAGTTTTTTGTGCAAAGAGTCCGGTAGCATACTGATGAACTTCTTTTTCAGACCATGCCAAGTGACAGATGAAAAAACAATGCCTCTAAAGAGTAAAATAATAACTATGTAAAAGAGATTTCAAGTGTGGCTCAAGCTGCTTACTGATTAGCATTTTTGCACATAATACTGTTCAGAGACCTATGCCACTATTATGCACGTTAAAGGGCTTTCTTGACAATTACACAAAAATTATCCTAGCTGACCAGATGTTCACTGTTCTCACACATCTTAACAATTTTAGATTATATATATCTCAGCTACTGATGCAGGTGGAAGCCAAAACATTTAGAACTAAATATATTTTGAAATTACTCTATCTTTCATATACCAGGAAATTCACCTAAATATACCAGATCGTAGCTCTTTAAAGAAAGTATCTTTACAACCAAACAAATTACTTTTCTGAGATCATTCAGAGAGAAAAGTAAATAAAAAAAATCAAAAGGGGTTTCTTATGTTACAATCTTCCTGTGTTCTCTAACAGCAGCAAGATTAGGAACTCCATCTTTAAACACATTTTTATACACACATTAAAGATAGTAAATCCTAAGAAATGTAAAAGCAGAAGATTTAGAAGAGTTCAGCACAGTGAGAATACACATCAAAACTGCTCCCAAAACTTCACACATTCAAAGAAGAATGGAACTAACAGGTGGTAGAATTTCCTCTACAGAAATTAAACTGCTGTCTAAAGACCTTAACTTCTGCCCTACACCTAGAGAGCAAATGAATCTGATGTTAAGGCATTTGAGAGAAGATGCAGGTTAATTAATTTATTTATTTATTGCATTTATACCCCACCTTTTTTCCTCTTGCAAGGAACCCAAGGCGGCTTACATTATCCTCCTCCTCCTCTCCATTTTATCCTCACAACAACAACCCTGTGAGGTGGGTTGGGCTGAGAGTCTGTGACTGGCCCAAAGTCACCCAGTGAGCTTCCATGGCCGAGCGGGGACTAGAACCCGGATCTCCCAGCTCCTAGTCCAACACTCTTGCCACTACACCACACTGGCTCTCAAAAGATAATTACTGTAATGATAGCAAAACTCGTGTTTTGAAACTCTTGCCATAATCCTTTATCACAATTTCTGCCCCCACAAACCTGGACACTCAATCCAAAAAAAAATCCAGTATTAGAAGCTTTCCTTAGATCAGTTTTTTAAAAAAATCATGTACACAAACCTAGACATGACTATTATAATCTAACAAGAGAAGAAAGAGAAGCCCTCAACCAACTTTGATTTAGAAAGAGCATAGTCATAAAGCCAGCTGATAAAAGAGGAGCTGTTGTGATAAAGACTGGGGATTCTATTTCTGAAGGTCTGAGACAACTAAATGACAGCAGTACATACAAATTCCTTGGTCATATCACAGCTGCCCTATATAAATAAAAAATTGGCAACGTAATCCACGAATTCCTACATGAAAACTTACTGGACAAAAAATTGCTGACTTTTTAATTAACCCCTCCCTACAGCAGAAAGATGTTATATGCTTCCAAAGATCCATAAAAACAACAATCCTGTACTACCTATTGTTTCATACAACAAATACTGTCACTGAAAAAAATTCACTATAAATTGACTCCATAATTCACCTACAAGTCCATAAACTTCTGTCATATATTAAGGACATTGTAGATTTCCTCCTGAAGATTAAAAGCCTAAATAAGGAATATCAATTTAACAATGATAGCATCGTCACAACCTTCGATGTTACTACTTTATACATACCCCACAAAGATAGCCCCTCAGCCTTAACATACCTCTTAAACAGCAGAACCTCTAATGAACCCAGTACTGGAGTCCCTCCCTGGCTAAGTTGGTACTCGCTTGCAACAATTTCATGTTCAATGACGATCACTATTTACAACTCCAAGTACAGCAATGGGAACATGTACGGTCCCATCATATGCCAGTCTATTTATGGGTCAACTCAAAGAAACTATCAGCAGAACTTCCACCTACAAGCCCAGCATATGGTGGCGTTACACATATTTTTGACATCTGGGACTATGGAAGGGATAGCTTGGAGAATGTTAATAAGTTTATCAACACTATCCACCCAACAAGAAAGCTTACTGTAACACCACAATTCAAAACTCAAAATTACCCTTCTTGGATGTCCTCTTAACCATTGAAAAATATCACATTTTCATAGGGATGTATGAAAGTTCCGCCACGGATCTCGGGGAGGCCGAATGCCAGCGCATTCGGCCCCCTGAAATCGGTGGCGGAACGGCCCCCCTCCCCCCTGCTACGGGACTTACCTGGGGAGGATCTTCCTGGTGGCAGCGGCTCTGGGAAGCCGCCGCCGCCATTTCCAAGTTTTTTTAAAAAACGTGATATCACGGCTAAATTTTAAAAAACACCATGATAGGCTACGTAAATGTTTACGTAGCCTATCACGGCTGAATAAAAAAAACCAAAAAAACGCGTGTACGCAAATGGCGGCACCCATGGGCGCCGCCATTTGCGTTCCTTATTTTGGCATGTCTTTGTCTACGTAAACATTTACGTAGACTACGGCAAAAATAAGGGGAACGCAAATAGCGTAGCGTCAGCTATTTGCGTTCCCCTTATTTTCGCCGTAGTCTACGGAAAAGTTTACGTAGACTAAGACGTGCCAAAATAAGGAACGCAAATGGCGGCGCTCATGGGCACCGCCATTTGCGTACGCACGTGTTTTTTTTGTTTTTTTTAATCAGCCGTGATAGGCTACGTAAACATTTACGTAGCCTATCACGGCTGACTGCAGGGACACAAATGGCGCCGGCTACGGCCGCCGCCATTTGCATCCCTGCTAGCCAGTGGCCGGATGTCCGGCCGCTGGCGGAGCCGTCCAGCAGCTCCGCAGAATCCCTGCGGAGCGGAGCCGTCCGGCAAGGATTCGTGGGGGGGAGGGACGGAGCGCCTGCCCCCCAGCATCAGCATAATCCGCGAACAGATAAGTGACTTTCGTACATCCCTACATTTTCCTAGACTTATATTGTAAACCTACAAATTCCCACCTGTATCTTAATTACAAGTCATGTCATCCGAACTATCTAAAGAAGAACATTATATACAGTTTGGCTTTGGGGATAAAGCACATTTGCAATAATGAAGAAAACTTCTCAAGAAGATGTAACGAACATCTCCAACAATGTGGATAATCTAGTCACATTGACTACAATATCACTTGAGCATCAGTAATATCCAGGGATAACCTCCTTTATGAAGCAAAGGCTAACTCTTTGAAAGAAAATCACATTCCATTTGTTCTGGACTTCCATCCTGCTGCCCCTAATTACCACCAGATAATGAGAGACAGTTACCCTATTATATCCTATTGTGCTTGTTTCATGGAAGTTGTTAATTCTCCACCATGCGTCACATTCAAAAAACAATCTAATTTGTGTAAATTGTTAGTTAAAGCCACACCACTTAAACAAGATAATTGCAACCCAGGACCTCAACAACGTAAATCAGTATGCTGCATTTCCTGCAGCTACCTCCAAGAAACCACTTCTTTTAGTACCGCAGTTACTAACAAGGCGTATTGCATTAGACAACTGGTAGAATGCACTTCTACTAATGTGATTTATTTGAATGTAAAAAAAAGGATGTCATATGCAATATGTAGAGAAAACTACAACAAATCTAAGAACAAGATTCTGTAACCACAAATCTGTGATTCTTACCAAAAAAAACTAGAGTAGCCTGTTGCAAGACATTTTAACTCACCTGCACATAGTCTCTCAGTTTTAACATTGCTTGCAATTGAACACACAAAGGACACTGACATGCTTGACAGAAAGGGAAACTTCTGGATCTACAGACTCAAAACTCATAGTCCATATGGCCTTAATCCGGAGGCCAATTCATAAGTTTTATACTGGTCATACCTATGTTTTTTTTCTCCTTAGGAATTTTCATTTCCCAGCATTCCAAACTACCACTCTTGGTATCCATTTAACATCTCAGCTGATGATAAGGGCAAAGCCAGAATGTTTAGCAATAAATATACTTTTAAATTACTCTGTTGTTAGTCTATTTTCTTACATATTTTAACTTGACTTGACTGCATCCATAATGGATCCAGAGTCTCCTTGTTGCTTTGCTGTTGTGCAGCTTTACACCTCTCTCTCTTTCTCTGGATATATATATATATATATATATATATGACAGAAAGACTAACAACAGAGTATTCAAAATATATATTTAAGCTAAACATTTCAGCTTCCACCCTCATCAGTAGCTATGCTACTGCTACACACACACACACACACACACACACACACAGCCTTGTGTTATGAATAGGTTTGGGAAGATGAGGGCAGGTTTTAGTAGACCTCATAGATAATGGAATGTGATTTCTACGTACATTTACCTTGTATTATGTATCTTTTATTCTACTCTGTTTCCATGAAGTCAGCTGTTGGAATCATAACAATTACAGCTGAGTAAAATGTCTCATGAATGTGAAGGAATGCAATCCATAAGCTAATGTGCAGATGAGAAAACTCGACTTGTTCATAAATGATATGCCTCTGAATACTAGCTGCCGGGAGCATGAGCAGGAGTGTGCTGTTGCACTCATGTCCTGCTTGTGGGCTTCCCATTGAAGAATCTGGTTGGCCATTGTGGGTAACAGGATCTTGAACTACATAGGCCTTTGGTCTGATCCAGCATGGTTGTTCTTCTGTTCTTATGATTTTTGGAATATGCATGTAAGTCATTGCTTGCCATACAACCCAGATAGGGAAGAAAAGCATATGTTGAAGTAATTCCTTAGTTTAATATTTATGCTATACATGGTGCTGCTCCTCTATGATAAACCACTTTCATTTTAATAAAAGGTCTGTCTAAAAAGGTATCAGTTTTGCACCCTTGCTTGTACAAATTGGGCTGCCTAGGTTGCTTGGTTATAGTCTTTCCTGGAAATTGCTTTGTTCTCAGATTAGCAAGGTGCACCCAGAACCTGTTTTTTCCCATGGTTCCTTTCCTGTTGAGGAACCCAGGGCACCATATGACAGTGGTGTTGGCAATAATGAGAAAACAGACCTTGACAGAAGAAATGTTTTACAGACTAGAACTGCTGAGCGCATCTTATGATCCTTTCAAGGTTAGAAGAATTAGAAGTTTAGAACATTTGGGGATTTGAATTCAAGTCTAGCCAGTTCAGACTCTATTTACCTCATGTATAGACTACAAAAATACTTCCACCCACTGGCAGAATGCTAGGCTTGTCTCCAAGGAACCCACAGTGCAAAAGTATTTTGGGTAACTGTCATCTAAACAGCCTTCAAAACCAAGCTTTTCTGAATGTGTCATCATCATACATGTTCTGAGCACTTAAACATCAAGTTCATAAAACAATGGCAGTGTATACAATATCCACAAGGAATAGAAAATTCTGGGAAACTGTCACTCAGCATTGCTTTTGTAGTACAGTAAAAGCTTGGCAGGAATTCACAGATAAATTACACTGCTGCCACCTATCACAGTCTAAGTCCTGTGACAGTTATTCCTAAAACAATGTGATCGTAACCTCAGTTTATATTCTCACAATTATGGGACACAAACTAGAAAAAATAACTGACTATGGAAATATATTGATTTGATTTTTATACTGAATTATTTAAATAGGTTTCATTATTTCTGAGCTACAGAATTTGGCAACTGAGGTGATATTCACAAGCAACCCAAAAGGCAGAATTACAAGTTTTCATTGAAGAAAAAATTGTCAGCCTTGCGCCATGAGCATAATTCCTTTGCAGAAAAAGATTTATTTCAGTTTCCTGATAAACAAACCCCCATGCACTATAACATATTTGTGTAATCTTTTTTTTTTAATTTACTAGAACCCATTGCTTCACTGATGTCACTAGATGAGGGATGGCCTGCAGCAACTTCTCATGTGGCCCGTAGCCTCTCCTCCTTGGCCTTGTTGGGAATATTGCAACCTTGTCTGCAAGTTACAGAAAGGGGGTAGTTTGGCAGTTAGCTAGTTAATGCATGGGAATTTTGGCACAGCTTACCCTAGGATCTCTATAGCCTACAGTTTATGGTTTCCTCCTTCCTGCTCCTTCCCCCCACCCCCCGCCTTCCTCGATTGCTAGGAGCACATGATGTGCTCTCTCTCCCTCCTGCCGGTGTAATGGAACACAAAAAGGACTGAACAAATTCCTTTTGAAACCCTATGCTTTACCTGCATGTTTTAAAGCAAGAAATTGTGAGTAAACCATTTTTCCTTCTTCTTCACCAAAAGAAAGGTGTGGTCTCTCTTTTTTTGCCTTGTGTGTGCATGTGGGGCTGGTAAATGCTCATTCTGCTTTGCCTTTTGTTGTTACTCTGCTAACTGCCTTTTTAACAAGAGGCAGGAATACAACATCATCCCATCAGGCCCCACCCCATCTCCTCTGCTCTGTCCCTTTCTCAGCCCCCACCCCAGCAACCAGCCACCTTCTGTTGGCGGTCAACACCACAAGCCTCCCCTCATTGTCGTCGCCCACTTTCTTCTCTGCCCAACCGCAGCTTCCCCTTCTGGCACAGTGATCACCATGGCGACTCTGTCCACCTCTGTGCTCATCATACAAAAATCACAATCTCTAGCTCAGAGCTGCTGATCCCTCTGCAGCAGTTCACCATCCGGGCTGGGAGGAGAAGGAGGAATGGAATATGAATAGCGAGTCATTTCCTTCTCCATGGCCTTGTCGCCAGAAAGACGAAGGGTGACAAAGATGAAGAGTATGCAGGGGAAGAACACCAGGGGAAGCTTCCTGGTGAGAGTGCAGAGAGTGAGAGTCTCAGGAACAGCTATGCAGGCAGCCTCACTAGGTACACCCTAGTGCTCCGGGGAGAATGTGCTCCAGGGACGTGCCACATCCATTCATCCACCCACATTATTTCCCATCCTCTTCTCACAGATAAGGAAACTCAGGAGCAGCACTGGGGTTGTTGCAGAACCCAGAGTCAGAGAGACCACGGAGTGAAGGAAAAAGAGATTCTTTATTTAACGCGCGGGCTTAAGGCTGGAATCGTTTCCAAAGAGCCAGAAGCCCCGATTTACATTAGCACATTGGTTTTATAGACATTGTGACACATATGAAACGGCTCCTCCTCCCCCTCCCGCATGGGGTTGCAATCCTTAACATTTCTTCTCTTAGCACTATTGTTTATAATACAAGAACTGGGTTATAGGGTAGCCATGATAAGGAGAGAACAGAAGAGAACAGCAGAGAACAAGATATACAACTGTATGACCTTTGACAAGATAAGGAATTCCTGTGTCTCGTCAGCTTACAACAATATATTCAAGGGAGAAAGAGCTCAGCAAGAACATGAAGCATGAGACTGCATGAGGCTACTTAGTCTGACCCCTGATATGGCTGCTACATTCCCCCCTTAAATGCATAATTTCATTACAATTATAGCATTACTGATAACTATACAAAGCTTTTTGTGACATACATATTACTTAGCCTCTTGTTGGGCTATTAGAGCATAGAGGGCAGCAGTTTTATTAGCTGAGACATAAAACAGATTGGTTAAACAGCGCATAAGACAAGGAACGCAGAGACATAACAGAACTTTTATGAACAATACTGGTAGAATTAGGATGAACAATGCTTTCAAGCTAGCTAAGATCTGGAAGCCAAGGGGTTAACTAATTGAGCTAATTGTTTTGTTTTATTGTTTTGTAAGCTACTATATTGTGCAGCTTGTTGATTTGTTTATTTACAGCATTGCCATTATCAGTTAAGTTAAAACAACAGAGCTTTTGGTGTGTCTCACAACTTAAATGATGAAGAAGGAAGAGGTAATCTATACCAGCTCTATTTTCTAGAACTGCACCTCTTAGATCACGCAGCTTTTTATTTAACAATGACAATGCTTGTGAGGTGGCATTTATGCTTTTGGCTAAGCTGCAAGCTAACCGGTTGATTTCCAGACCATCAGCCACGGCTAAACCTGGAACCTTAACCAGTGACATTGCTAAGGCCAATTTTTCTGAGTCAAAATATAACTGCACATGACTATTACAATTTTTAGTTAGTTGGAGTGCTCGAGGCTGCCGTTGACGGATTTTCTCGGGCTACAGGGGAAGAATTGGCACCAGTTCAATTGGCGGCTGAGGCAACATGGGTGGTTATCAGACAAGTTGGCAGGAATGAATGACCAAGTGCGGGAATTACATGTCTAAAACTATCCATGAGGCAAAAGTATGTGGGCATCATTAAAAGATATGTTTTGAATTTTATTACAGTGGAAGGGGGCCAGGGATAGCTTTGTATTTTCTGGAAAAAATTTTGAGAATTAAGCATTTGTGCACACGTAGCATTTGTTTCAGCAATGATGGGGGTGCATAGAGTGAACTCTGTAGGGGGTAGGATCTTTGCAACCACGCCCCAATTAGCATTTTGGGAATAAGTTAAACTTACACCATAAACTTTTAACATGGTATCTTTTTGAATTTTCCCAGGATGTCTACAGACAGGTATTAAGCAAGAGCTAATAAGCCTGTCTGCAGGTATACCTTTTGGCAAACAAAAATGTTTTACTCTAGTGATGTTAGCCAGGTGAAGCCAGTAATTATCAGCAAATCACTGGGACAAACTTCTTTTTCCAAGGGCAGACCCCCCTTTTTGCACCTTATTAAGGAAACACAATGCAACACTACTAACACTACAACACGCATGTTTGATCTTCTTTGGGATCTGACCGTACGCTGGGCAGCTATTCA
The DNA here is from genome assembly GCF_057233095.1 of Heloderma suspectum. Classification (NCBI taxonomy): domain Eukaryota; kingdom Metazoa; phylum Chordata; class Lepidosauria; order Squamata; family Helodermatidae; genus Heloderma; species Heloderma suspectum. The sequence continues at coordinate 104,815,273 of NC_139459.1, forward strand.
CCTGGCAAGCTGCAGTAGGGTCTAGTCCCCTTCTTCAATTCTTCAGTTGCAGGTCTGACCATACGCAGGGGGACAGTTTCCCGGTGTGTCCACAGTAAGGTCTAGCCTGAGTCTTCTTACTGCTTTTTCAGAATGATTTTTAAAGGATTTTCAGGATTTCTGTTTATGGTCTACTTTCCCCCTCTCGCTCTCTTGACTCGTGTCCAATGTATCCAGGGTTTAATTCTAGCTGCTTTCATAGCTGCGGGGGTGGAAAGTATGACAGTTTTCAGTCTTCTCTATCTGGGAGTCAAAGGGTTATTTTTCCCTCTTTAACTCATACTTTAACTCTTGGTTGGAAAGGATGAACTTCTGTGATGGGAATTGGGGGCTTATTTTTTTAAGACAAAGCGACGCTGGGCTTGAAGACCTTTGCTCAGTGTTTGGACTTCTTGTTTAAGGCTAACGTTTGCTTGCTCTTGATGCTGCTCCAGTGTCAATTATGAAGTCAATGTCACGGCCCCTCACAGTCAATATCACGGCCCCTCTCAAGCTGTCTCCCTCTTCGCCCATTCTGGCCCCTTTGGTTTTCTCCTTTGTGTATTTGATTTATTTTATTTGGGCATTCATGCCACTAATGTCTATCTTGTCCACACTGGGCACACTGGTTCTTTTTTTAAGAATCTTCTGCCTCTGCCGGGTCTTCTTCTTTTCTTTTTTCGTTTATGTCTTCTTGGGCCTCTGGGTCGAGGGGGGTGTACTGGCGATAGGCATTTGAAAGACGCTCCAAGTACGCTCTGGGGCCTCGGTGGCACCTTGCAGCACTTTAGACACTTTGGTCATATTAATTGACTTCTTCATACCTGCTTTCATGGCTTTTAACAGCAGGGTTTGATACTGGGTGAGGCGCTCTAGCCCAACTTGTGTTTTGGGATTCCAGCAGGGGGGGGTTACTTACAAGGAGACTTTATTGGGTAACTTACAGCACACAGGCGTACTTAATTTTTGGATCAGACAGCTTCTCTGAACCACGAGCTATTGCACTAAATGGGTTTTTATACTATACATGTTACCCATGAGGCAGCACAACACTAGCAAGCATTTTCAGCATAGGCTAGAAGTGTTTGGTTCTCAGGCACAGCTTCCTGTAAACAACTTCGCTTCCCAAAGTGCTTGATAACACTTTTTATTTATTAGTATGGGAAGACAAATTTTTTCTTTCTTTTGCTTTCTTTTTCTTTGCTGATCTGCCTGTATTGCAGATCATGTTTCAAACTTTTTATATAAAACTTTCTGCTCCATGCACCAGCCTTGTCTCTTTATTTGTCTTTTTCAAGTTAAACTTACTCACTTAAACCTTTCTGCCTTACACTAGTCCCAATGACACACATTTGGGATAGGCTCTTCTTCTCCTTCTAGTTACATTTTCTTCATCTTAAAGAACTATTACATTATTGTGGCTACTTTACCCCAGGTAATAAGCTCCAGGCACAATCAGCTGCTTTTAATTTACCCTGGGGGCAACTATGGCCACGCTTCTTTTTTATAAATGTTTTTTCTTTGCCTCTTGCCTTTTCTTTCTTCTTTTTTTCTCTCTTCTCTATCTGTCTGCTACTTTCTCTATTCCTTCTTTTTTACTTGCTTTTGTCTTTCTTCTACTTGACTTTGTCTTTTCTCCTCGTCATCCATTGGGAACCACACTTAGTATTATTTGGAGTTGCAACTAACACTAATCTGCAAATATCACATATATTTTATGATATCTAAGAAATCATAAAATATATACAACAAACTTTTTCTGCAATTTAACACAATGAATGGAAAACACTTCTTGCATGGTAAGGCATGATGGAGCAGATCCAGCAATTATACTGCTCTTCTGGCTGAAAGCTCAGGGCTCATTAAAATCAAGGGACGGGCATACCCACACACGCAGAGTTCTAGGTCACCATTTTTGCATCGGCAACTCTATGCTGCATGAATTCTGGCAAAAGGAAATCTAAAAGTCACAGATCAAACTCAGCCTGCTGTACACTGAGCTGACTACAAACACAGACACATGGTCCACAGCGATGAGAGTTCAAGTTTATCAAAAGCTTCACAGCACTGTCCATGGCAAGTCTTTGACAATTTAAAATTTTAGTTCATGTGCAGAGTGTCTCTAAAAAGCCCAGATGATGATGGAGGCAAACAGTGAAGGCTCTGGGCAATGAATATGCGATGTTTCCAGCAAAGGCTCTCCACTTTTGCATCAGTTTAAAAAGGGAAAGTGTGGCCCTACACCCCTTCTGACAGACAAGGGCCTTTAACTTTTTAGCAAGGCTTCTGTTTAAACAGAGCGGCACAGCTCAGCTCTCTAGCCATGATGCTTTAACTTGGGCAACTCCTCTGTAAATTTTATTTTACTTCTGTCAGGTTCTCTCACAGACATTTTAAAAAACTTACTCTTTTTTTTTTTTCTTCTAACCTGGTACACGAAAGCACTGAAACACTGAGTGCCGAAACTCAGGACGCTGGGGGGTGATGGGCATCGCCTTATACTTGCATTTTTCAGGCAGCCATTAATCTTCGTGGAGGCGGTGGGGTGATTTGCAGGACTTCAAAGGCAAGCTTCTCAGTTTGTTTGTATTTGTAAATCCCAAGCTTAAAACAGGACACGATGAGGTACAGGGCAGCCAAATTCTTGCTTTGGCACGGGCAACAAATAACTCGGTTCAGCTTTCTTCGCTGGGGTCTCAAACAGGAAAACAGTCTTAATTTAAAGTTGTAACATCACTGACAGCGTCAGCCAGCCAGCTACACAGATCTCATTGTTTTTTAAGACAGTTGCTCCAATATCTTCTTTTCTTCTCAATCAGGTTGGGTCTCCCAGCTTACACAGTTTATTGCAGCTTCCAGGAGCATGGCAGTAGCGTGATTTTGGCTTGGCCAGGAACATGCTGTCTGGTTTCTCGGTCTCTTTAGCACACACACTTAGGCAGTGTAACACTGGACACTCAAATCAGTGAGATTTCTTCATTGCAGGGAATCCCACGGCAAAAGCTTAATGGTTACGCTCTTCAGAAATCATATAGCTGATGGTCAGTAGCTACAGGCTCTATGCAATTTTAACACAGTTCAAAGCTAAACACGGTTACCTTGACAGAGATCTTCAACATGGTCTTTCTGCTTCATTCTGCTTTGGGACAGTCTTATGGCACACTTTTCACTCGAAGAGGGGTCTAGCCTGTGCTCTGGGGGCTGATTCTTCACCTTTATTTTCTATTTTGCCTTCATCTTCTGGGTCTTCATTTTCAGTTTCCATTTCTTAGGGATTTCATCTCAATTAGGCGAGGTGATGATGTTGCACAACTCAGAACGTTGTGGGCAATTTTCCTGCCCCCCCTCTCTCGGCGCGCTAGGCTAACAGCTACTTCTTTGGCCTCACACTCTCACGCTCCCACGCTTTGTTAAAAGCCAGACTGTCCTGCAACATTTTTCTAATTAACAGCCTCAGATCTTGTTTTTTTTCCTCTCAGCTCGACCTTGAGCTTTTTGCTGTTTTCTCTTTCTATTCTGAATCTTTTTAAAAAAACCTTTTTCCTTCTTTGTTTGACATACATCTCAAGGGGGTGCAAGGTTTGCTTCCCCCACCACCCATAGCCTCCCTCCTAAATTGAAGACAGACACAATTAGGGAATGGGAATTGGTCAGTGAGTAAGGGGTCTCACTGGCCGACACAAGAGGATTTTTCACACCACGCACTTTGCTACTGGCCTGGGCACCCGGACGGTCAACGGTATGCTTCAGAAACCGCAGTAGCCACTCACACAATCATCAATCTCTCCACTACATCCATATGTCCCTGCCACCCACTTTTCCCACTTTTTACCAGAGCGGAAAACGGCTTCCCCAGCTTCCTCAGCTTCCTACTGAGTACTGGCGTGCTAGGTACTGGCGCCCACTCGGGGGTGTGATCAGGCCCCCCTTCTACCCGCAAGGAGTAGGTTCTTTTGTATACGTATACCACCAACACTGACCTTCTTCATAAGGCGGGGCCCTCTTTTTTTCTGCCCAGTGGCCTTTCTCCCTAAAGGCGGGGCCCTCTTTTTCCCATATACTTGCCTTTCTCCTGAAGGCTTCCAATGTGGGTTTCAACTCAATTGCAGCTGCGATACAGGCAGGGCTCAAGTTCCTTCCTCCGCTTCCCAAGGTTCTCTTGCTGCTCGCTGCCGTTTGGGCGATCCCAGTGCAGGCTTTCTCCCATTCACTCGACAAAAAGGTCGGTGGCGCCAAGAAAGGGAGGCATGCGCCGAGCTCGTCTTCCCGGTGCGGCGATCAAGAGCAGGCAACTGCCACCTGTCTGGCTCAGAGCCTGCCACATCCGAGTCACGGCACCATTTATGTTGCAGAACCCAGAGTCAGAGAGACCACGGAGTGAAGGAAAAAGAGATTCTTTATTTAACGCGCGGGCTTAAGGCTGGAATCGTTTCCAAAGAGCCAGAAGCCCCGATTTACATTAGCACATTGGTTTTATAGACATTGTGACACATATGAAACGGCTCCTCCTCCCCCTCCCGCATGGGGTTGCAATCCTTAACATTTCTTCTCTTAGCACTATTGTTTATAATACAAGAACTGGGTTATAGGGTAGCCATGATAAGGAGAGAACAGAAGAGAACAGCAGAGAACAAGATATACAACTGTATGACCTTTGACAAGATAAGGAATTCCTGTGTCTCGTCAGCTTACAACAATATATTCAAGGGAGAAAGAGCTCAGCAAGAACATGAAGCATGAGACTGCATGAGGCTACTTAGTCTGACCCCTGATATGGCTGCTACAGGGTGACACTCAGGCCTGATCTTCCTCCTGCTCCTCTTCCGCCAGGTGGAAGAGCCCATCTGGCAGGCCAGGCTGCTCCCTCCTGTCAGATGGTACGAGTCCACACCAGCCTGAAGCCTGCCCCTTTCCTGGTTGTGAAGGAGGCATAGCTTCACAAATAGTCTCAAGCTCCACGCCTCTAGTTCTGCTGCAGCTATTACAGATTTTGAGAAAATGTACATTGAACCTTTGATGGAAAGAGAGAGTACACAAGCAAGAATAAAGCTGCAACCCTGCAGTTCAAAGTATGCAAGGTTCCTTTTTCAGGCCTGTGCTTTTTCCTGCTGCTTGAATTTGACAGGGTGTTTTCACCCAAGCTGCAACAGGGCAGCACCTTCAGGGTTCTTCTCATTGCTGCCTGCGGTCCAACCCACTGCCAGCATATGGCTCCTGACAGTTGATGCCAAGGGAATGTCACTTTTGACTGGAAAAAGGGCCCTCCCCACTGATATAGATAATAGTGACTTTAGCTATGCATGGAAAGGGAGGAAGGAAGGCTTGAACAATAATGCCACCCATTATTTTTTCAATAATATAATATTTTTGTATGCTTATTAGGATGCAAACACAGTGTGCTCAATGTTAAGCAGACAAACTTTCAAAAACCTTGTTTGAAGTAATGTGTTTACAAATATGCATATGTTAAGCTAATTCTACTGAAAAAATGCTACATAAGATAACTTTTATTTAATATTGTAACACTATGCATGTAACTATACCGTGCAATTAGTACCCAACATGTAGAAAGTAACATAAGATTAACCAAAATCAAGAGCCATACAATTGTTCCTGTTCAGATTTGCCCTTCTCATCTAAAGTGTAAAGGAAAAAACAAAAACACACCATCTGTTCTGAATTCACACCAAGCATACATTACAAAATGTTATCCTAATCAGGCCTGGGGGCAAATAGTACTTTATAAAATATTTATTCTCTTTTTATTGCACTCAAAAGTTAGGAACGTCAATGTACTGCTTAAATCAGAACACACTTGCTAACAATGCTAGAAAATAACTAGTTTCCCACTGGTTATTCCAAAGCCAACAACAAATACATTTGCAATACAGAGTGTGCATAACTGTGTTAGCCCCAAAACATGTTGCCTTGTCTTGGATGACAGAAATCTTTCTTAGTCCTTTCCATACGCACCCTTACTGAAGCAGCAGCAACTAATTTTTCCAAATGGTCTCCAATTCAGCTGTAACTACACACCCTTAAAATTCCCTGCAGAGATAACTTTTTAATATGTTATTACTGCAAGAAGGGAGAAGCGGATCATGCCAAACATACTCTTGAGAACATACTCTTGAGAAGCATGTATTTAAAGAATGTATGAATATTGAAGATCGAGTCATACATTTACAGAGCTTGCTTTGTGGGGGGAAAGATGCCTTGAACATAACCACTTCCTATACCAGCCACCTCCCCAATCGCTATTATAGCAGGAAATATGACATGCTGGAGTTATACCAAATAAGGTACAAGCATATATAAACTTCCACTATTCTAAGCTTATAGAGCCAATATAGGTCAGAGAAGGGATTTTGTACTGTGAAGTTCAGGTGTAAGCTATTTTTCATCCAATTTCAGTGTAACTGGATTTGTAGATTGATTTATATGCTATTGTCTGGAACTTCATTGACCCTGAACAACTACATTTGGACACAGCTTGTTCCACTTACTTCAGTGGAGCTTACAAGCAACAGAATAAAAATTTAATCCAAGCGGGGGAAGACAGATATGCTCTTCAAAGCCTGGGACCAAAAAAATGAGAATTTGTCAGATCCAGGCCCACTCTCTTTGTCTTCATAGGTAAACCAGGCAGCTTATCTCATTCCAGGTCTTTATACATAAAATGAAAGACTTTGCTCTCCATGAATAGCACATCACTTAATAATATCCCCTTTCTTCTGAGCTGAATGGGTAGGTTCTAAAAAAGCTAATTTAAAATTAGCTATAAATAGGCAGAAATTTGAGTCATGAATGGGAAGTATCCCATATCCTGATTTTAGAGAGGAGGTATGTCTCCCTTTCCAATAGTCCTTTTGCCACTTCCTTGTGCTGAGGATAGGGATGTACAGTTTTTGTTAAATCTCTTCTGTCTATATTTCATGGACTGTCTAGTGTTCTTCGCTCTGTTTTCCACTCATTGACAGAATTGGATTTTTTTAACCAGAATTTTGTTCTACTTGCGCTAATTTGCATTAGTGCTGATATGTACTTGCGCAAATGCGCCAGTGCATACTTGCGTAAATACACTAATTGTTCATTGGTTTATGTGAATTAGTGCAAATCCTCCCCCCCCCCAAAGGGGAAAAACCTGTCTGCAAGTCTATGGAAGACACATGACTTCAAAGAGAAAAAAACCGGTCCACAGCAGAATTCACAGGTCAGATTCATAGAAATACGAACGTATTTGAATCCATTGCAAATTTCTCCAACATCCCTAGCTGAGGACACAACCAAATACAGCAGTCTCCAGGAACTCCTAAGATACTCACTTAGTAATATCCCATGATAATATAAGGAATATTACCACTTGACACAAACAGTGCTAATGATGTTCACGCAGCTTTCTCCCAAAAATTAGTGAGGTAAATTTTGTGATTCAAGATCAGCACCATAATTTGGGCAGCATTTTTACCCCATGCTGAGACATATTAAGGGAAGCTCAACATGGAGTTGACCACATTGCAATACCTGATGCATATCAGGAATAAATTAATGCTACTTCTTTGATTACACTAATAACAAAAAATGAATGGCTGTGATCAGTCAGGTATAAAATGCATGAGAGAAGCATGAAATTGTTAATATCCTCAACTTCTTGAAAACTGAAGGGGCATTAATAAGCTAGAGGTAAAAGATAATTACTCATTTTCATTGAAAACTAATTCCATGCACATTTTCATCAATGAGTCAATACAGCAGCTCATAAAGTAAGCAAAGATTTTGCTGATTATACATTATAATACATTAACTGAATACACACAAGCCAAGAATACATTAACTGAAATAATGGCTTTCACGCTCATCTAGATCCATTTTATGGAATATTCCATAAAATAGAATATTTGAAATATGAGGTCTACCACAACTAAATTTAAAGGGAGTCATGCTAAAACTGCACATGCACAGGAAAGCAGCATTTGTGGTTTTACCACAACAATCATTAGCTAATATTTAGATAGCATTCATTCCAGACCCTGAACTTTGTCTAGTTCTTCCAAAATTCAAGTCATACCCTCTTATGCTCAACTCTCTTAATCGTTCCTTGAAATGCCAGCTCTTTGAACATAATATATACATATGCCTGTAGGGAGTCATGATACCTAAGAAAAACTATACCCATTTAAAAGCATGGTACTTTGAAGATGACTGTAGCTGTATTTGCATGCAATGCTAAACCGTATAGAATTCTGGACAATTATCTGTTGGGGATTCTCTAACTCTGGATCTTCTGCATCAAACATGAGCAGAAAGGAACACAAATGAAACCTCAGGCTCACACACTTCCCCTCTCTTCCTCCCACACAGTTAGGAGGAGGAATAAGCCAGAGCTCAGTTTCACTTCAGCAGATTTGCAGCTCATTAAATGTGAGCCAAGAACCATGGGTTAAAATAAGCTCTAGTCAGTTGCTCAGCCAACAAGCTTCTTGTTTTTCAGGGTTGTTTTCGTAGCTTGTTTAACAAACTAGAGTTAATTTCAAACCACAATTCCTGGTTTGTACGTAACAACAAACCAGGAATCTGCTAAAGTGAAACTGAATTGTGGCTTTTAACTCCTGCCAGTCATGCAGGAGGAGGAGAGGTGAGGGGGAGCATGCCAGTCCAGTACATTGTGCAGGCTGTTTTCTGCTCATGAACATAGCACTAAATTATAGTTTAGTGCAGGGGCGGGTAACTTTGGGGGGGGGGATCCAGGGCCATTTTTGCTTCTGGAACACACACCTTCCCCCAGGGGCTGCATTCCTGCCACTGAATTCATGAATCTAGAAATTGTCAATTTGCCTCCAATTTTCAGCAGCAAACCACTATGGAATGCTAAGCTAAATTTGTCCATTTTTGTCTTCCATAGCAGTTTGCTGCTGAAATTCAACAGCAAATCACTGATTTTGGGGCCATCTCCAGGAATTTGAGCAACAAGGTGGCAGCAGTAGTAGCAATGGTGGGGACTGCAGTGGAAGGCGGTAGGGCAACATGCATGTGTTGCCCACCCCTGGTTTAGTGTTATGTGTGGATACAGCCTATGTATGTGCCATGAAGCTGACTGTGTATATGGCTATGACTGGTACCACCAATTCTGCCAGTCCAGTACTGCACACTGATAATAAGATGTACAACCCTTATGATAGTACTTTTCAAATACCTGAAGGACTGTCACATTGAAGAGGGGAAATATTTGTTCTCTACTGCCCCAGAAGGCAGGACTACATCTAATGGGTTTAAGTTAAAGGAGGGTAAATTTTGGTTGAACACTAAGAGAAACTTTTTAATGGTAAGAGCAGTTTGACAGTGGAACCAATTACCGGGGGGGGGGGGACACTCTCCCTCGCTGGAGGTTTCAAGCAGAGTCTGGACAACCATCTCTTAGGTATGCTCTATCTCTGGATTTCCTGCATCAAGCAGGGGGTTGGATTAGAAGGCCTACTAGACCCCTTCCAACTCTATGATTCTGTGAATTCTGCAACTAGACAAGGTAGAGGATAAGAAAGGGATGATGACTAGCAGTGGTGAATGGAGACAATCACATATGGGAATACTTGCACAGAGTCCCACAGAAAAGGAAGACATGGCCAGAAGTGGGATATATTGAGAACCTTCTTCAAATCTGATATATGTTGTTAAAGGAAAGAAACCTCTGTATTCTTGGAAGTATCCTTCCAGTATAAAAGCCCATTATTGGATTATCTTTTCCTGGTAATAATACTACTGAGCTTGGAATATCATTTCCTGGTAATAATAGTACTGAGCATGTAAGAAAAACAAAATGGAGCACTATTAGAAAAAAAGAATCCTACCTTTAACTGTGCTTGTAGTGAAACTATTTCCAAATTCTTGCTGCTTTGGCTTCAAAAACTGTGGTGCTGTCAGCCCTGGAGCTTGTGGGACTTGGAATAAAGGCTTCCCATTTGTAATCATTTGTCTCCTGGGACTTAAAGCAGGGAAGTGAATATTGCAATCAATAGCATTGCTCTGAGGAGCGGCATTTCCTCCAAGAGAGGTCTTTAAATGTGAGCTGGTTGGTAGGTTTCCATTTGGGGTGCTTCTATCAGAAGAGCAAGGAGTTCCTGCATGAATTCTGATAGGTAGAATCTGCTGTCCATTGATCATCCCAGGCCTGTGAGGAGTACTTGTTGTCTGGTGGCTCATACTGCATGACCTCGCGTTCATTGCCAAATGGTTGCACTCTTAAAGATATGCAGTACAGATCCCCAGGTGGTGAAGACATCAGTCCACGGTCAGTGATTTATCCATAGTGCATTAAGCCTGTTACAAGGGAGGGGGAAGGGATATAATAATAACTTACACACTTATAAAATACAAGAGGGCAGAGCAATGCTTTGTGTTAAACTACATAGGGGAGAATATTGATTGTGTGAACATCAAAGTAGATGCAATCCAGAGAAAGAGCTCTGGGGATAAGGATAAATTATTACTGAGAACTATAATGAAGGGAAGTAGTGCCCCTTCAAAAGCAGAAGTTAACAGTAAGGTCAGATACCTTTCTACTAGTTAACCAGCCATGAAATGGAATGAACACTGAGCAAGTGAAAGAAGCCAGTCCAGAGTGAAAAAACAACTATGGACTGGAAACTCCCATTGAGAAGAGAATCCCCATTTCTCTTTTTAAAAAAAATTCTGCCTTGTCCTCATTTAAAGAAGGGGAAAGAAAAGCATACACAGAAAAGCAGTACTAGGATGCTGGCAAGATACGAAATCAGTGCTAGTTTACATTTTAAAGGCCAGGAGCACAATAAAACACATCAGAACATCCTACTTCTGAAAGGGAAAAATTTAAGGAAACAAGTGCAAAGTCAGTTAAATAAAATATGTTGTATATATTCCCAAAATATATCCATTATTTAACACGTATATATGTTAATTTTATAGTTAACATAGGCCAAAAAGCAGTATCTCAACCACTTCCAGATTACTGTGCTCCATATATTAGGACTGGTTTCCCCATCTAACCATTCATGTATTCCATGCAGTCAGATATTTGAGCTGTGTTTGTAGGGGAGAAATTGAGTAGTTACTAAATGAATGGAAAGGTGCATTGTGTCTGTGAGCATTGTCACATATACCTCGAAGTGCCTTCAACTCCATTCTCTTTTGCTCAAATGTCTGAGGGTGAGGGTGGGGGTGGGCAGAGGGGACCTAGCCTATTCCCCGTTTGTATCAGCCCACTTAGCCACTGTTTGTAGAAGGCTACAAGCTAGGGCATGATTTTGTTAAAACTGGGAGGAGTTAGAACCAGTTTTGTGGATTTCGTAAGAACATAAGAAGAGCCATGCTGGATCAGATCAAAGGTCCATCTAGCCCAGCATTCCATTCACACAGTGGCCAACCAGCTGTTGACCAGGGACCCACAAGCAGGACATGAGCACAACAGCACCCTCCCATCCATGTTCCCCAGCAACTGGTGTACATAGGCTCACTGCCTCTGGAGACAGCACATCCATTAAGACTAGTAGCCATTTCATTAAAGCCCCACTATCCTTATTTCCATAATTTGAGCACTACCCCTCGCCTGCTATTTATTCATTATGTAAATGACTTTAGTGCAATTTGGAATGCACACGAATCCAGTTTTTAAGTCAACTAAGGCTCATGCTTTTCTGAAGACTGATGGTTTCATTTCAGCTTTTCCGTACTTTTGGTGTCACCTGTGAACATATGTGCTTTTTCTTCCACCGTTACCACCATAAAACTTTAAACTGTCTGGACTAGTTAACTGGGGGACTATCATTTCCATCATTAGCTGATTGGTGGGGAGAGGATTTTTGAAGGAGTAGAAGCCTTTTACACGAATGAAGGAAATATGAATGAGCTGAATGGTGTGGATGTGTTGGGTAATATTTAGAGTGATTTTCAAGGAATATGTGAAAACATTTGCATCAATAACATTTTAAGTATGAAACTATCCTTCTCTCTTTGTAACCCCCTCTCTATAACACACAAGACAGAAGTTGACTTCCATCAGTTACTCTCCGATAGCTCTTTAACCAAACTTGGGCAACTACTCTAGAAAACTGTGAGATTTAGGGTAAATCAAGTAGCTGCTCTGTATTAATAATAATTAATTGAATAATTGAATAATAATTAAATTAATAATAATTTCTGGGATCAAACAAGAGCAGCTCTGAATTTCAGAATGGACTTGGTCCTGTTTGGTGACACCTGAAAATGTGGTCAAGAAGTTACTTTAAAAAAACAGACCACAAGTGTCAACATTTGTAGCCTTACAAAAATATGGTGCTCATCTCATGGAACATCTTAGATAGCGAAGGCTGGAAACTTCCAGGCACTGAATCAAAGAAGCAAACAAACATAAATACAAACAGGAACTACCAGAAACTGTCACCCACATCATAAACCTTACTGAAATGAATGGAAGATGTACTCTGCTTATGGAGAATGCTCATTAATTTCAGTGAAGAATTTACTAGAGAAGTTGCAGTTATAGTTATATATATATATATATAGAGAGAGAGAGAGAGGGAGAGAGAGAGAGAGAGAGAGGGAGAGAGAGAGAGAGAGGGAGATTTTCTCATTGAAAGCAATACAAATAAAGTCAGCATGTTTATTACAGAAGTAAATGATGGTTGTTAGTGTCAGGGTAAATGGGGAATAATCCAGTGGAGGCTGGTGGCTCCAATGTCATGGGGAGGTGAATCTGCTCTGGGTTTCAGTTAAACCCAGTTATCCAAGTTAACCCTATCCCCAAAATAGGTTCAGGACCTTGGATAGCTCTTTTAGAGTTCTGACTGAAATCCAGAGCTGATTCACCACCCCACTGACATTAGAGCCACCATCCTCCACTGGAATAATCCATATTGTGTCATTACATATCTTTATTTTAAAGCAAACACTGTTTCAAAGGTTTGTTCCAGAACAGCAAACCAAAAACCAAAATGGATGTTACTATTTTCAAGGCTCCTGTACTAATGATCAGTTGAAAAATAGATGCCATGGCAAGGAAGTTACTTTTGTTTCTGAAATGCGAATTAAAAATCCTACTTGTACTTGCTTAAAGGGTTTGCCAAGCTCACTCCCTGTAAGACAAAGGTACAAACATATACAAGCATGTACACATGTGAACGCATGTACACGTTCTCTCTTTCTCTCTCTTGATATATACTTACTATATCCATCTTTATCATCTATGTATTTAAAAATAATGAACGGTCTAATGCGGGTTGTGTTAGAAGCAATAGCAAGATTCCTGCTGACAACTCTGGGAAGGTACAAGCCCCAGTTCAATTTATTTAACTCAAAAAGATAAATGCGAAATTGTTAGTTTGCATTGTTCAAGTTCTAGATTGCAGGAACATTTATTGATTAAAAGCAATATCATTTATTTTCATGGCTGGTTGCAACATAAATCACATTTTGCAATTCAACCAGGGACAGATGGGGCTGAATGTTCTTCGATTCCCAGGGTTTGTTTTAGTAAAGCAGAATGTACCTTGCCCTAACACAAGTGACTGGCTCTCGAGAAAAAGAACATGAAAACAAAGAGGCGTCATTCTCTTGGCAAGCCTGTGTGCACTACAGCATTATAAATCAACAGCAAATCAAAATCATTCTTCTCTGTAGTTTTATAATACACTAGAAGAGTGTAAACATAATAAATAGGAGATTACACATTGCACATTCATTCAGTTTTGTTCATTAACAATATACTTTGATTACTTGACAGAGGTATATTTGCAATGCAGTACGCAGAGGGCCTTATCTGGTCTACGTCAATGCATTCTTGATTATTCTAAAATGTCTACTTCTTGTTTGTTTCCTTTAAAATGTATGCTGCAGTAAGTAGCACATAGGGTTTTGATAGTGTTTATAGAAGAAAGACAGACAGACAGACAGATTCTCAGGTATGACCCAAGTGCTACCACTGTGGGACAACAAAGGGGGAAGGGGAAAGGCCATCCTTACCAGCAACCACCTGCTTGCACAGTGCTGACTGAGGCCACCCCATCTCTACTGCCACCCTCCTGCCATAGTTACGGGTAAGTGTATGCTTTCCCCTACCCCCTGGATGGCTTCACAGTGGCAGTCAGTAATTCCCATCAGCAGACCATCTCACCAGCCACTGCTGATAAACAGAGAAGTAGATTTGCCATGTTGTTCATGGGATAAACCCCACACATGCTAACAAGCTCCCTACAGAAAGAGTGGGATACCAGTATGATGATAAAAATATTCACCACATTTTTTTCTCACTTAAGCTTATAGTAATTCTGCAAATGTGGTATGCTGCACTCAGTACATGCAGGTGGTTGGATGTGCCTATCTAGTTCCTTATTTGGGACACACCCCACCAGAAGGTTTTTCTGCACAAGCTCCATTGATTTCATGGGATCTCTTCTGCAGCTTCACTGGTTTCAGTGGGAGTAGTGCAGGAGTGTTTGGCAACAGATTGTGCCCTTAGACATCTATCTTTTCTCACTGCAAAGACTTAAGGTAGGTCACATATTTAAACAACAACAAAAAATAAACTCTAATAATGTTACAGTAAAATCACACAATATTCAACCAAAATTTATGTTTAAAGAATCATACCAAAGATTCATACTACTGTGGAGTTGTGGGGTAGGAAGGTGTTGCACAGAGCTTGGTCTTTTACAGCACTCATTTTAAGGCCAAACTAGACAAGACATTGATTCCATGAATGCAATTAATGGGAACAGTTTTTAAAATGTAAATAGCCATATGTAAATGTAAATAGAAGGGGAGTTTTACTTGGGAAATAAATCTAGAAAAGGGAAGAACATAAATAGCATTTTAGAAAAGTCAACATAAATACTCAAATACCTGATCATCACTGAGCTCAGTCACTATGGGTTACTTTCTGGCTTTAAAATCAGTTATTCTAAGGGTGCAATCCTATGCCTGTTTAGGCAGAAAAAAGGTCTACAATTCCCAGCATTCCCCAGCCAGCATGGCAGGCTGGGGAATGCTGGGAGTTGTCATCCTTTTTTCTGCCTAAACAGGTATAGGATTGCACCCTAACTCACAAATACTGGACATCATAACCCGGTTGATACATAGTGACACTTCCACTGTTTGCTTTTGAGTAGGTTACCAAGCTGCTACTCTGCCTGAGCATCCTATCTCTTGTGGCTTAAATGAGGGACAAAGGTATTTTTAAATCACACTACATTTGTTAATCAGCTCACCAATGCAAGGATACCAGTGTTATCACCAAAATCCACATGCCCAAGATTTCTGAGTAAACAGCTGGATTTTATATTTTCAAAAATAAAGGATCAAATTTATTTGCCTTTCTTCTTCCCAGCAGCCCTAGGGGCAGCTCCCGGTGAACCCTGAAACCTTCGCATCACTTGCTAGAGCCTTGTTTGAATGTCTGTAGACCCTTCCTCCCCATTCCATCTCAAGACTGTGATCATGCAGACACCATGACTTCAACATCAAGTCAGTTTTTATCTTTTCTTTCTCTCCCTTCCCATCCATCCCAAACCCAACCTGTTTTTAGTCTAATGAAGAAATCTGGAGATCTTGAAAGCTTGCACATTTTTTGTAATCTTTTGATTGGACTAATAATAGCACACTGACCTGGTTGGCATGACACGGCCAGGTCATCGTTGATTATTTAACTCACAATAAGCCACAGTGCATGCTAGGTGTGTGTGACTGCAGTTTTCAATCTGCAAGCCCCAAATGGGGCAATCGGGAGCTGCGCCATGTCATGTGAACCTGGCCACTGTGGGTTGTTTGAAGGTTAAACAACCCTCACATAAGTTTCAATTAGTAGTAGATTTATGTGAGGATTGTTTAACCTTTGAATAACCCATGAGGGCAGGGTTTGCACAACATGGCACAACTCTCAAGTGATCAGGGGTTTCATATTCAAAATGGTGGCTGCATGTGCCCAGCATGTGACACAGCTCATCATGGGTTAAACAATCCACAATAACCTGGCCATATCATGTGAACCAGCCCACTTACTAGAAACGGAATTCCACTGAACATGGAGGATGTACATCTGAGTAAACATGCTTAGCATTGCACTGCATAGAACTGTAAAACAACATGTTTGACTTGGAGAAGCACAGCAACATGATCACACTGAGGGCTGTGATTTTGGGGAGAAAGGATAACAGGCCTGCTAGTTGTTGCCAGCATCCAGCATCACTGTGAATTTTTTGAACTGGGATAGGTAGAGACAATTGTTACCCTCCATAACCTCACCTTTGGCATGGTTCATATGCAAAACTTACAGTTTTTACATTATGTTTTACTATATTTTGTATTTTATGGTTTTAAGCTTTGTCTTGTAAACTGCCCAGAGAGCTTCAGCTAATGAGTGGTATAGAAATGTAATAAATACATACATACATACATACATACATACAATAAAGCAAAAGTCCTGAATCCACATGGGGAAAAAGAAAGGTTTTAGAAATAATAATAAAACAAGAAAACGTGTGGGTCTCATATATCAGAATCAAGTGAAATCTTACCAGTAGTTGTGAAGACCAACCACACCTGACGTTTGAGTGGTTTTCCCAAATGTGCAGTTGCCTATAAAATAATAATAGTTTTATTGACTAAGGATCAAAGCAACTCTCTTCATTTGAACCTATGTTTCACAACCACTCTGTGGATCCAAAGGACCCTGTTTCTAGGATTTATAATTTCTCACTTTACTATACAGCCAAACAAAATATAAGCTATGTTGGACTCTATCCTTGGTCCTTACTTGACAGAAAAGAAAGAGGTAGAAGTCTGAGCTATTGCTTCAAAGGAGAGCTGTGAGCTATAAAGAAAATGCTTACAATAAAATTCTTACTATACCCATACCCTACCCAAACCCATTTCAAATACAGCCACTTCAAAATAGGAAACAGATTCTATTTGAAAGTTATTTAGACTTTTGGATACCTACTTATATACACATCTGACCAGAGTTCCTCTTGGTTCAGAATTTCTGGACAGAGTTTTAAAATATAATTAGAATAGCTTTAGATCTAAATTTAAAAAATCAACCAAGTAGATGACATTATAGTTACCACACAAGAGACGTCCTATATGATTATCATATCAAAGTGAAATGAGACAATTCCTCCTTCACTTGGCTAATGGCATTCCAAAATCTTGGGAGTAGCCCTGATAGAGAAATGCACTCCAAACTTCACAAGTCCAGCAAAAGAAGAACTCTTAAAACAAAACATTGACTTCATTGAACAGACTCCAGTTTAAAATAAGCCTCACCAGTATAAAGTTTTATTTATGTATTAAAAGATTAAGCACTGTATCAATATACTTACCTGTTTACCTTGCATCTACCTGCCTACATTTGAACATTCTTTGAGGTTATAGGCCATGTATTGGATTAAAACCACCTCTGGATTTATTCAATTAAATCTTAGGGTTGTTTTAAATACTTAGCCCTACTCAAATTTTCTATTATTTTTCCTCATGCTATTCCCTTTCATTTAGCTTTTAAAGACTGTTTAGTTTAAGGTATTTGTATTTTTTTAAGGAAAGCTCGTTCATTTTCAAAACATCTGTTTCTAAAATGTTAAAATCCTCAAGGAGCCTGACATTTGAGGTACAACTTTGCTTGAAAGAAGGAATGAAGAATGGAGGCTGAGGCAAGTCATGTCAAGAGCTGTTGGTCTCTAAAAATCTACCACCTGATATCCACTATTCCTGGAGGCAAAAATAAGTTGAGAGATTTGATATATGGGTTGGATAATAATTTGTATTTGGAGCTTATCAAACTTCCTATTTTTTCTCAATAGTATTGTTTCTTTAAAACTCTCACTTTTGCTTCATTGAGAATTTCATTTACAGAATTCCATTTTTAAATCATGCCTACAGTATTCTTGGATGTAAGACATAGGCAAGTTTTAAGGAATCTATGGCTCTGTATCTGTGGTCTGGGAGACATAGAGGATATCTCACCTTATTTATTGCATTGCCCTTTATATCAAAACCCTAGCAAGAGGTTCTTGGGACATGTTTTGGCATCTTTGCAGGCTAAAAGTATCTATGTGAAGATTTAGCGGTTACTGTCAGACTGTGATCCTTATGTTACATATAAAACAGCTTTATTTGCTAAGGCTGTGAAGTCACTCTGAATGTTATTGCAGTTGACTGTGTAGTGGTATGTTAATTTGACTTGTGTTTTATGTTCTGTTATTACATGATGTTTTAAGGTATGTTGTTTTTAATGGCTATTAGTCATATACAATAAAATGTTTAAAGAGTGACATTTGAAGTTACTAAAATAGCAAGTTGCTAGCATAAGAGTTTGTCGCTTTTACAAATGTAGTAGTTTAAGGCACTGGGACAGTTCAAGTGGCACGACATCCCAACATGGGTTATTTAACCCACAGGGAGGCTGTGGTATGCAGCTACCATTTTGAATATGAAACCCCTGCTTGGAGGTTGTTGTGTCATGTGAACCTGGAAAGCGTGGGTTATGAGAGGGTTAAATAACTCTCGCATAACCCATGGTCTGTTTAACCCTTGCATAACCCATGCTTGCTGGGTTCACATGATACAACAACCCCCAAGTGAGAGCTGCACATGCAAGGTGTTTCCTGCAGGTGCTGCAGCTGATTGTGGGTTTAATAAATAACCCACAATGAGCCATGCTACATTGTCTAAACCCAGTTAATGAGTACGCTTAATTATTTGTTGTTTAGAAAGTACACATTGATATGGATAAATTGGAAATTAATTAATAAATTGATTTGATTTATAGCTCAGTCTATTCCAAGGGCTCAATTTCTTAATCACAAAGTCCTGATTAGCACTGATTAAACCCTTATCTAATCCAACTCCTGCTAACACTGTCTGCCAAAAGCCAATTTCAATAAGCATGCCATAACAGTATAGTACCATCTAATATGATATTGTGCCAAGGTGGACTCTAACTTTCTTTAGGGGAGAGGCTTAGTCATTTTTGGTCCGCATGTCTGTATTTTGTTCTGTGAAATGTAATTCTATTTGTTGATTAATGATACATCAACAAGAAAAAAATAGCCTCATCTATAAGCCAATTAAACAAAAACTCTGATTTAAGATGACTGGCACCCTGATCCAAAATATTTGAATAGGTTTTCCAGCTGCAACATTATTGTAATGCTCTATCCAGCTAGTATAACAGCGTATTCTGTGAGGCTGGTCCCATCCAGTACATTCCTTCCAACCATTTATTTGCTGTCTCAGCAAGATTTAAGATTAGTCCATTATCTCCAATGACTTCAGTGGAACTCCTATTTTGTTACATCCCAGTACTCCAGCTTAACTTGACTAGATAACTAATAGTCAACGTATCTTCAGGCCACAATATATCAATCAGTTTTCATTCAGTTCTGGAGCATATAAAATATGCTAAAAGACTGCAATTTACATTTTAGAGCTCAAGGAACTTTCACTAGGAAGATATTTCCAGACCACTGCTAGTTCTTCTCTCTAGGGATGTGTTTCCACACTATCAGCTTCACCTGGCTTGCAACTTTGTTGTGAATGTTTCCCCAGTCGCATCTTCTCCTTATCCAGTGTCCATAGTGCTTAAAGTCCCAGCTTATCATCACTGTAGCCTGGGGCTCTGTGCTGTTTCCACTGAGTTCTAATTGAATTATTTTCTTGATGGCTGGGTGAAGTCTGGGTGGAATCTGAGTTGGATCTGATTACCTCATCCATGTTCCCGCTGCCTCCTCTTGCTGAGTCCCCCCCTCCCTCTCCCCCTTCTGCTCCACTCCAGTTTCCCACTCTGGCCAGTCTCCTCCCTGCATTCCAAGCCCTTTTTTCCCCCTTTAAAGAGAGTTTTAAAGCGCAATTACACTGTAACGAAGGGAGTGAAAAAGCAAAGGCACAGTTGCACGTTAACAGGCACCGCAACCCTTCCCATTGTTCCCACAGTGCGCTGCTCCAGTTACAACTTCTCCACACCATTATAAGTCGCTGACAGAAACATACTTCCAGGTGGGGTGGGATTGGAAGTGAACGTCATCAGACTGGCAGGGGTTGCTCAACCAACCAGAGAAGCTCCCCGCTCCAGGCTCTACTCCCCTTAATGGCAAACTTGGGAACAAGCCTCATTGATCACAGTGGGAGTTACTTCTGAGTAGACTTCCTGGACGTATGCCCAATTCCGCCCATTTTTTTTCCTTCCTCTCTAATATGCATACCCTCCACATCAGTAACTTGCCATAACTCTATCACTCAATCGTGAAATAGCACTAACACGCATTTGCGCTAACATGTGATAGTGCTATTGTGCAGTAGCGCATTAGTTCAGGGGTGCCTGCTGACTCCTGTTGAGGTCAAGGAAGCTTGTTCCATAAAATGCGCTATCGTGCAATTGTGTTAACGTGATAGTGCAAATGTGTGTTAGTGCTATTTCATGATTGAGTGATAGTGTGATAGAGTCATAGCAAGATATTGACATAGAGGGTATGCATATTGATGGAAGACAACTTGAGATAAACCTAATTTCCATGCTGTAGTGGGAGTACTTGTTTGCTTGCGATAGCAGGCTTATCTGCACTAGTGTTCTAGTGCTTATTTTCAATGATGTTTCAAAAGTTGGTCCCTCGGCATCCTACTCCAAAACAGTGATGGAACTTCCAGAAAAGAGGCAGAAGGAAAGAGTTGGGTCACTGAGGTCACAGGCAAGTGAGCGACACACCCACAAGGGCTGGGCTACACGTCCCATGGGCAGGACTATGATACTGAACCCAGTGCAGTTGTGGAAGCAGGTCAGTAATGGAGCTGAAGTAAGCTGGAAAAGTCGGACTATAACCAGTCTCAGAAGAAGTGGTTTTTCTGCGATAAAATGCAGGGCTGGTGCTGAATGGCCACGACATCATGGAAACACAGAGACCTCACCACGCAGCCAGGTTGGAGTAAATTGCTGGTGGAAACACAGCCTAGGTATATGCCGAAACAGAGGCAGAAGACATATGTACTGATCAGTTTAAACCCACCAGGGGAATATAAAATTATTTCCAGCTAGGTTTATACAGTCAGATTACATATACAACTAGCACTAAATCTAAATTTTACTTTGAGTTTTGGTCTCCATTTCAGAAAGCCATTTTGTGCCCTGGAATACGAATTCTTTCTATTGTTTGTCATCATGCAAAGACAGAAAGGGGGGATAGAACAAATTCTCCTTGATGCATTTATTTATCTTCGCATCCACAAGCTGGCTGGAAGAAGGTGCCTAGTCACTTTGGTAGAGTTATCTGCAGTAACACATCTATGGATGCATTTCAGCAAAATGCAGCAATGGGGCTGCTTTTCAGTGTTAGGATATCCATAGATGTGTTACCAGAAATAACTCGTTTACAAGCCTGTAGATAGGGGTAGGCTGGGGCGGGTGGCTGCCCCCGGCCAAAATCTTCTCTGTCCCCCCACATTTGTTGTTTACAAACAAATAATTAAAAAAACAGTTTACAATTTTGTCTTTAATAGACCTGCAAACCCAATGAACTGCCCCTCCCTCCTACTTTTTTGGAGTCCCCACCAGAAATTTTAGGCTGGCTATGGGCCTGCTACTTTATGCGCCAAAGCACATGTTTGGGGGATATTTGTAGTGCTCTCCATGCATACACATGCACATACAAAAGGTGTGCTTTAAAATCCGCTAATTCACCACAGCTAAACACCATGGACCTACCATTAGCAGACAAGGCCTCCAGGACACTTGAGGTCCTTTCAGATGCACTGTAGCCACTGCATCATCATCATCATCATCATGGCAAGCACTGAGGCCAAAGTCACAGAAGCAAGGAAATGACCACTCCAATGTTTAGTTCTCTTTCTTCATCTCGATACCCATCATGCCATTACACAACAGTCATGACTTATGACTGCCTTAGTTTGTATGCAAAAATTCCACTAGCTTCACCACCTTTACTCACAGATAAACTGGATTTTCCTTAGATACTTACGGACTGACTCAGTGACATGACTCAGGCTACATGACTGACTCAGATTGCTCAGTGATCCTGATATTGGCAGGTCTAGTCCAAATTCCAGAGAGGTAGGCATTTAAGTCTTAGAGCAAAACAAAAAAGAGTCCTACGGCACCTTAAAAGCTAATGGATTTATTGTGGCATACACTTTTTTGGACTACATGTTACAATCTGTGAAATTCCTATGAAAAGTTCGAGTATATATAATGCATAATGACCATTTACAACAGCAATAACTGATCATAACACAATTTTCCTAGCTTTAGCAGATTAATTTACCACTTGCAGTGGGAAAGAAAACCTTGGTCTTGATTGAGTCCTAAACAAATAAAATCTAAATGACTGAATCAAATTTATTGGATTATAATTTATAATTTATTTCATTTTTAAAAAAAAATCATTTGTATACCACCTTTTTTCCTCCTTAAGGAACCTAAGGCAGTGCACATAATTCTCCTCCTCTCCATTTTAGCCTCACAACAACAACCCTGTGAGGTGGGTTGGGCTGAGAGTCTTTGACTGCCCAAAGTCACCCAGTGAGCTTTCATGGCCGAGTGGGGACTAGAACCCGGATTTCCCAACTCCCAGTCCAACACTATAGCCATTACACCACACGGGCTCAGTAATGCTGATACTATTCATTTCTATGGAATCACTCTCCATTTTGAAACTCTGCTTCTGAAGAGGAGTTCTAAAGTATCTTGGTTTGTAGGATGGGGAAGATGGTTTCCGAAACTGAAATAAGATGACAGTTCTTATCAAGGCTGCAAGAAGATCACTCCCTCTATTTCTGAACTTCAGAAGTAAGTGTTGATCATTGTGTGGCCCAAACAACAACACCCATGCACAAAAGCGAGCATCAGCAGACTCAGGGGAACCCCAAGGTTTGCAGAAATACCAAAAAAAACCCAAGGAAAAAAACTCAGGGTTCAGAATACTGAACAGAACAATCCACTCTGCAACAACATTTTGCTACAGGCCCTATTTGTTCAGGTATATTTCTGAATTAGGGAAAGTTGATTTCCCATTCAGGTTTGGAGAGTCTTGCAATCAGGAGTCATCCTCTGTTTGCCCATATGTTTTTAATCTTTTTCCATGGGAGGATAATATTAATGAGAAAGCAAATTTGCATTTACTTATATGAAAAGTAATTAATATAGAAACTTGACCTCATCTATACTAGCCTTTCATTATTGTTCATCAATTAGTCATTAGTATTACTAATAATGTATTAGTAATCATAAGTACACATGTGTAGAATGGATGGTATTTATATTTTTATTTGTTGCGATCAAAACAACATTCTGTGATATGGGATGCTTTTAGACAAGGCTTTTATTGTGCAATCACCCTGCCTTGTTCACAGAACTTTATGGGGAGTGGGGGCAGATGTAGTTGCTTTCCATTTGTAATTCTGCCATGTTTTCCCACTGTTTCTTCTGTCTTTTTTCTTTCCATTACCGGAGGAAAAAAACAAAACATTGCCTTTTGATTGGTAGCACTAAAAGCCCTCCATCTGGAAGCACCCATGGTGGTAGAACTTCCAGCAACCAGAGTCTTCAACTTATGTCTACAATCTACCACTGATTGTGGCTACTAACCATATCAGAGGAGATGGGATATACTTAAAGATCATGGACTGATAGAAGCTGCACTCTCTGTCTCCAAACTCAGTCAATGAACTTAAGGATTTAAAGGCAATGTTCAGTAGCATTAGAAACTGTGGGTTTATGAGAAGAAAAATCCTGTTGGAAGTCAGTATACTAGTAGTATTCCCAAATTTCTATAGTGGGCTTGTCCACATATGCATAAACTTTGTAGTAAAACAGTATGAGGAAACATACTAGTTACTAGGAATGGCCAAATCTGTCAATTTTGGTTTTCCTCTGTTTCTATTTTTTTCAATCTAAAGTTCATTCCATCTCATTTCTGCATCAGTCTGTAATTTTTTTTAAAGTCCATGTGAAATTTCATAGGTGTTTTCATGCTTACTTCTCCTAATATATGCATTTTTGTATACAGTGTTGCCTAATCCCTCTAATAGAATGTATTTTGGTATATTATTTTAACTCATATACACTTTTTGTGTGCAATTTTTGATCAGAGAACTGCATCACAAAATTCAAAGTGCAAATACTGACAGATAACTGTGGTTTGGTTTGCAAGTTGGTTTGGGAAATGTGAATTAAAATGGGAACTAAATGAATTGCTCCCTTATCTCTAGTAGTTACTAGATTTAGTCATGCATAACAATGCTGCCACTATAATGCACCATGCTGGGAATGGAGAGAAAGGAAATATCCTCTTGTTCTTTCTTATGAGGAAGGGAGCAGACCCAGTAGTATCAATGCATACAGAAGATTGTTGATAAAGAATAGCTCGGTGACAGAGCACATGTTTTGCATGCAGAAGATCCCAGGGTCAATGTCTGCTGTTTCCAGTTTAAGAGGATCATGTAAAGGTAATATGGAAGTGCTCTCTCTGGCTGAGAGTCTGGAGAGCCACTGCTCACTGAAGTAGACAATTCTGAGCTAGACAAATAATCTGACCCAGTATAACACAGCTTCCTCACCTGTGGAGGAGAACACAAGCTAGGCAGGGATGGGCAATTTGTGGCCCTCCAGACATTTTGGCCAACAACTCCGATCAACCCTAGCCAGCTCAGCCAATGGTGAGGGATCATGGAAATTGCAGGCCCAAACATCTAGAGGGCCACAAGTTGCCCATTCCTGAGCTAGAGTTTCTTGCAGCACTGAACAACTACCCATCTGCTGGCTAGTAGCTACTCCTGTTCTCCAGTGGTTGGTTTCTGTATCTCTAATGCTTCAACCTGCACAGAAGCTATACTGTAGCCTTCCCCAACCTGGTGCCCTCCAGATGTGTTGGACCACAACTCCCACAATTCCCAGGCAGCATGGGAATTGTCAGCATGGGAATACTGACTTGGAAATTAAGTTTTCTAATCCCATATGCTTGTGTATGTATGAGCTGGCTATGGCACTCTGTAGTGGGGAAAGAAACTTTGCACATGCCCAGAAGCATTCTCCATATTGTTACTTCACATATTCCAGTAAAGCTGAAATAAGTTCTGAGTCTTGAGTGATCCTAGGCTTCAGTGCCTGAAAGATCAATGGCAGGTCATAAAGCAATCACTAACACAATTTCCTAAAAATTATGTGGATAATTTCCAAGTCAAATCAGTGATCAGTGACCATACGTAAGGGCCATATTAATAAACTAATTCTCCAGTAAGCACTTCCTACCACTGCTTTCTAGCATTTCTTTTATTACAATAGCAATATATGCCTCTGGGACAACCTAGTAGGCATGACGTGGGAGATCTCCAATTAGGATCTCCCTTCAAAAACCCAACTCTAATTAGCAGCCACATGTTACTGCTTTAGGGGAGTGGTACCCGGAGAGAACGTGTTTAACACTTTCCTCTCAATGTAACCCACCTCTCAAAGCTGTGAAGAGGGGAAAGACAGGTACAGCATCTAAACCTGAATTTGTTTTTCTTTGCAGAAAAAATCAGAGCTTTAGAAATTGGGGGGGGGGGGACACAACTTACATCAAGGAAAGGACATGGGATGAGATGGCTAAACACCCAATCCAAGACAACCATTTTCCTGATCTTCAAAGCACATGTATGGGGCTGCTAATTAGTAAAGAAGTAGAAGAAATCATAAACAGATGTCCCATGAGTCTACTGTGGTCCTGACTTTCCCCAGTTTACAAAAATGTGTGGTTTTCCAAAAGTAGAGTTTTCAACTGACTTTGCTCTTTTCACTAAGTTGAGTGATCATAAATCTTATCCTGCTCTAAAGGATAGCAAACCTAGTGCTCCACTCCAGTAAAAGCAAAGGAAGAGATATGCATGTGTATTTAAGATTTTAAAAAGCATAGTCCCTTGGGTGGATTCAAATGAACACTTTCAGGATGGAAGCCACTTAAAGATACCATGTGATGGCTGTTTTCTATGGAGAGATGACTGTCAGGTCAAGTTCAAATATAAGCCGTTCCCCCATGATCAGTTTTGCACACATTGCATTGGTAATACTGATGTTCACTCAAATCACATACCAGTAGCCCAATGCTTGAATTATGGGATAACGGTAAGGAGGAGCCCTATTCAGGTGTTCTCTATCTGGGGCTAATAAACATGTGAGGAAAGGGAGTCTGCTAGCCCTGCCCCCTCTGTCATCACATTCATTGCCCCCTACTTGTGGAGGGTGACTGTCTGAAGAGGACAGCAATCTTGAACACTGATCTTCCAGCATTCTCAGTCCCACGGAGAGCCTCCACCTCTTCAGAAAGTCACCTTCTACAAGTAGAGGGCAATGAATGTAACAATGGAGGGGAGGGGCTAACGCATTCTCTCTCCTAATATGTTTATCAGTCACAACATGTAAAATGTCTGAATAGGGCTAGGCTCTTAATGAAACCCACAAGTCCCACCTCCTGACTACTTCCAATTTAGCCAAATCATGGCCCCCACAGCCTTCTAAAAACAATACCTGAGGGGGTTGCTGCAAAAGGTAAGGAGATTTAGCCCCTTTCTGAGCACTGCAGCATCCCACATTTTCTTTGAGGGCACTGATACAAGAGGTATGCTCATGATGCAGATCTCAAGATGTTACCAACACAATATGGGAGCAAACCACAAGTTCTTGACATCTACAAAGGTTGCATTTGAATCAGGTCTCAGTAGCCTCTGGTTATGCAATGAGGCAAACATTTCCATGCTCGATCTAGGTTCCTAGCTTCTGGAGCCATTCTGGGACTGTGGTAATGACTGCTGCTCTGTGTGGCCAGTGAAGGACACTGATGATGTCCTCACCCTGCATCTAAACTAGCTGCATAGTACATTGTTAAGGCTGCAATTTTAAGCACCTACTAGGGAGAAATTTCCATTGAAAGTGACAGGGACGGTCCTACCATTGGATAAAGTGAGGCAGCTGCTTCAGGTGACTCATACTAAGCAGCACGGAAAATGGCAGTGAGGTCCTGGAGGGCAGAGCTGTGTGCGCCATGTGGCCTGCCCTGCTCCTCCTTAACTTGCCTACTGCCTTCAGGCGGGGCAGAGGACACTGTTCTGTCACAACTGTTGAAGTCAGATTCAACTTCCATTTTGGTCAGCTTTTGTACACAGAATTGGGAAGTGGGTGCCATCTTGTCCTTCGCCCCAGGCAGCAAAATGTCTTGGGCCAGTCCTGCTCAGTGGCATTTACTGCCGTGTAAAGATGCTTTGGATTGTGTTTTGGCACATCTTGGTCTTCATTGCTGCAAATATTTGTTTGAATCCACAGTGACCTTTCCTGGAAAGGAAAGGAGTGCTTCAACATTCAGCTCGCACTGCCTTCTTAATGAAAATGGCTGCCTCTGTAGACCACAATCGCAACATCTTACTGGAGAAGAACTGTGAGTGAAGCTGCTTAATTTCTAAAACAAGTGCTCACAGGGCTCAAGGTAGCCTGGCAAGCACTCTGCCTTGGAAACTATTTCTGTAATCCAAGATATGGGGGTGGAGGCCTGGTTGTTATGAGAGAATGGCACTCTGGACATGTTCAAAGGCACTCTCACTTAATAGTTAATATTACTTCACATGTTCCAAAATTCTGAAATAGGGAACTAAGCTTTGCTCAGATAAGAGGGAGAAAAGTATTGCCTAGAAGCTAGAAGAGTTGGATTAGTACCGCTGTCTCCCCTGGACTTAGATAACTCCCCAAGAGGAGTTATCAGGAGGGGAAAGCTACAGCAGCTAATTTTCCTCAACTTGCAGCCTGACACCTACCTAAGCATGCAAAAACTTTACAAGGCACCCTTGTAATTTGACCACATACACATCACTGTAGATTTTTATACTACCTGTGGTTTAGTGCTGTCTCCAAAGTCAGAAATATCTGCTTAATCACCTCCAGGCTCCTGGCTCTGGAATTCTTTTCCTGGTTATAGGAATTCACTACAGAGAAACTGCAGTGAAGCATCTACTGTCCAGACTCCTGATAATAATTCAGTACGGAATATAGTGGAGACGATGACGGTTAAGCACACACACACAACTAAGAAGGTTACCAGTCAGTATTTTTAAACTGAAAGTGCAGGTAGCAAACCCAGTGCTCCGCTCCAGTAAAAGCAAAGCAAAAGCGGAGGGGAGAATATCGAACTCGGCTTAATCATCAACAAGATGACAAATCTCCTGAAGGGAATATTTGTCTCAACTTTTTCAGACACTGTTCTCTCTCTCCTTCCGTTTCCCCAGCAGACTTTCAACAACTTGAGGCAGACTGAAAATGAGACAAGAGAGCGAGAGCTGGCGATCAATCTGGAGATCCACGTCCAAAAAGAATCTAACGAAAGTTTGGCGCCGGAATAAAACATCGGGTATAAAAAAATATATAGGACCAGGGAAGAAGGCAAAAAATAACACGAAGTCGCTTAAGAGGGAAGGAGAGCGAACCATCCCGATTTTCGCTGAAAAGCCGATTCTAGCCTCAGAATGGGATGATAGATACTCCGAACACGCAAACCGTATTAAGAACATCTGCAGGTTCAAACCGCAGATAAGGAAACGTCGATGCCATTTATCCGGACAGTGAAAGAAAAAGAAGGCTCCGTAGTACTTACACCAAGAGTTTGCCCCCTTTTCCTAACAGGCAAAAGTTTACGCTCTTGCACTACAAACTACCGAGGCTTTTGGTTATGTTTGATAAGACTTTCACGCGCTTCTCTGGCGATTCGCTTGTTGTTCATTCACCGCCCCCTTCCTGTAGTAGTAGTAGTATATTAATAATAATAATAATAATAATAATAATAATAATAATAATAATAATAGACTTGTCCCGTTGCCCTCGAACCTGCACAAGCGCCGGAGCCGCCGCCGCCGCCCCCTCAAAGATACGTACGCGCTCTCTTACGCCATCGCTCTCTTCAGGTCCTTTCCTCGGGCTCAGCTGACAAGTGGCGAAGGCGCGCACACGCTCTGCCCGTTCTTCTGTGAAGCGCCCCCGTGAAGCCGCCGCCGAAGTGGGGCTTCTCCCAGCCGGGGTGGCGCGTCCAAGCCCTCCGAGGATCCTCTTGGCGATGGTGGGGCTGCTGCTGCTGCTGCTGCGGCAGCCGTAGTAGTGGTATTTCTGAAGGGCGTCCCCTTGCTGTGGTGCGCCAAGTCCGAGGCCGCTTTCTTCTTTCGTGCCTGGGCGAGCAAAGTTCCTATGGCAGCAGCATCCACTCACCAGGTAACGAGGTTTTCCACAACAAACCTCCAGGTGCATATTCCTTTGGCCAAGCGCCCCCGCCCCTACTGCCCACTCTCTTTCTCTCTCCCTCGTGTGTACACGCGCGCGCGCGCACACGCGCAAGAATGACAGCAGCTACTTGCAAGAGGGGACTTGCTGAATCAAGAAGAGCAAAACGGGTCTCCAACCTTTCCAGCCCCCTTGTGGGAGGTTCTCCGCTGGAACAGTTTCCAGGGGGGCGGCGGATGGGGCGAGGAGAGACAGATGGAAAGGGAAGTTAGTGGGACGGTGTAGAAGGGGTGTCCCCCCCCCCCGCGCGCGCCCTCTCTCTGGGCCCAGAACTTCGAATCCTGCTGGAATTCCCCCTCCTCTTCCCCGCGCCCCCAGGACCCTTCCCTCGCAGCCTACAGGTTGGGCTGAAGCTGGTTTTGTGTCACGGAAAGGGTGTCCCTTGTTCAACCAGCTGCTTGCTGCTGGCCGCCTTTGGGGATGGGGAAAGTTTGCCGTCTCGTGAGGAGGAGGCGGCTCCCCTCCCGGTTCTTTCTGAGGGGGGCAGAGAGAAAAGAACAGGGCAGGCGTCCGCACGCGCCGGCCACTGCACTGCCCGCGCTTTTCGGAGGCTGTGGTGCCTGTGTGTGGACTGTCGGCGAGGGGGAGGGGAGGCAGGCAGCCGAGACGACGGGGCGAGTGAGCGCGCGTAAGGGCTGCCAGCAGCCTGGCGAGTGCCAGGTCCTAAGCGGGGGGCGGGAAACTCCGGGTCAGCGGGGGGCCCGTTAATGCAAAGCCCGAGCGAGGTTCTCCCCCTCCCATCCACACTGGCGAGTGAGTCATCCGAGCAGCCGGGAAAGCCCGTGACAGGCTGGTCGGGACACTTTCCTGTCTTCGCGAGCGATTTTCCTTCCTAGCTGTCCGCTGCACGGCCTGAAGGCCAAATGCCCTTCTCCCTTTCCCCCTTTCTTCTCCTGCTCCTCCGCGTCGATTCCCCTGGCTATTAAACGCTAGAGAGACTTCTCTGGCGCGCACAGGCACACGCCGTCCAAAAGCAATTCCGGAAAAGGGACACGTCATAAAATTCATTTTAAAGGTTGCAGGCCAAGCTGGACAGGAGGAGGATAAAAAGGAAAAAGAAATGGGTTTCAAGTTAGTGCCCAGATTCCTTCGCTGTCTCAAACTGACAGTGAAATGGCTTTAGGAGCATCTGACTGTTGGGCTACTGAGAAACACGCAACGCAGTCCTACAACTGCTCAGAAATCCAACTAACTTCAGCGGAGCTTACTTCCACGTACGTGTCCATAGGATTACAGAATTACAGTACGATCCTATACATGTCTGCTTAGAAGCAAGTCCCACTGAATCCAATAAGACTTACTCTCAGGTAAGTATAGGACTGCAGCCGTAAATACCTCGTTGGATTACAGGCCAGAACCCAACTTTATTCATGTTTTAGGGGTCCTTTCTGTGGTTTGAATTATGGAGACAAAGGTAGGGAGCGTAATAAAATCCACATGCCCCATCGCCTAAATCTGCCCAATTTTAGCCAATCATAGGTCCCTCCATAGCGCTCTAAAAAAGATATCTACATGGCCATAACAAAAGGTAAAAGGGACCCTGCACCCTTTGTCTGCCCTGTGATTCAAGCACTGGTATAACTCCAAGAACAATGCTGACGCTAAGCATGCAATCCTATATATGTTTACACGCAGCTAATCCCCAATATATTCAATGAGAGTTCTTCCCAGGTAAATGTGTATAGGATTGCAGCCTAAATGTTAGAAGTAGTTATTTCAAAATATTACAACTGGAAAAGTTGTAGCAATTTTTAAGGTGATATTGTGGGGTACTTTATTATATTTATTATATTTATTTATTATTTCTATGCTGCCCAATAACCAAAGCTATTTGGGCTGTTACTTTTGTGACCATAGGCGAGTAGAGTGTGTATATAAAATACACTTTTGCAGATGACAAATTCCAGCCATAAATACTTTGCTAATCTGAAGAAATGTGTTTGGGGGATTAAAGAAAATTAATATTTTATTAGTCATCTCCTACAAAAAAAATCAGAGTTGCTAGATTTATTCCTGACGAGGCTCCTGTAACTTCTACAGCTTTATGATAAGCACAAAATTCAGCAGTGACACTTTTTAGGGTGATGGGGAAAGTTATGCCTGCTAAATTTCCTTCAATTACACAACTATTAAAAGCACAGGAAACTGCCAGGGAAAAAAGCTGACATTTTTATCCGGCAGGGGTGGCCCTCCAGATGCTTTGGCCTACAACTCCCATCAGCCCTAGCCAGCCTAGCCAATGGTGACAGCTCATGGGTGTTATAGACCAAAACATCTGGAGGGCCACAAGTTGCCCACCCCTCCGCACCTTGTATAGTTCCTTTAGAGTTCTGACTGGTTCTGACTGAAACCCGGAATGGATTCACTGCCCCACTGACATGGGAGCTACCAGTCTCCACTGCTCAGATCTACTCCAAGTGCGTGGGAGGTGCTGTTTTAATTCCCACAATGAGCTGGGGCAGCACTACTTTGGGGGCTTTGTGGAAAATGAAAATAGCAGCACCTAGACACAGTTGCCCAGCACTGATCAGGGTGACCCCCCCCAATTAAATGGAGCCCCAGGTAGGGATGGACGAAAGTCACTTACCTGGTCCCGCAGCTTGCTTTGCGGTGGGGGGGAGGCACTCCGTTCCTCCCCGCCGAAATTCTGGCCGGGGGGAGGCGCCCCGTCCCTCCGGCCGCGAATCCTCCTGGCCGGCCGGGACGCAAATGGCGGCCGCCGTAGCTGCCGCTGTTTGCGTCCCTGCAGTCAGCCGTGATAGGCTACGTAAATCCTTACGTAGCCTATCACGGCTGACTTTGGAAAAGGAAAAAGGTTATTTTTGGAAAAAGGCTATTTGCGTTGCCCTTATTTTCGCCGTAGTCTATGTAAATGTTTACGTAGACTACACATGCCCAAATAAGGAACGCAAATGGCGGCGCCCATGGGCGCCGCCATTTGCATACGTGCTTCTTCTTTTTTTTCCCAAAGTCAGCCGTGGTAGGCTACGTAAGGATTTACGTAGCCTGTCACGGGGGTTTTGGAAAATCTAGCCATGATAGGCTACGTAAATCTTTACATAGCCTATCACGTTTGTTGTTTGTTTTTTTTACAGGGAAATAGCGGCGGCGGCAGCCGGTCGGAAGACCAGCCGCCGCCAAACCGCCGCCGGGACCCTCCAGCGCCAGGGACATTCGCCAAAGGTAAGTCCCATTCCGGGGGGGGGCGGACCGTTTCTCCACCAATTTTGGGGCCCGAATGCGTTGGCATTCGGCCTCCCAGAGATTCGTGGAGAAATTCTCTGCCATCCCTAGCCCCAGGGCAATGAATCTTGTTGATATGCTGGCAGCTGGCAAAGGATGTCAAACACTGATGCTGGACCCGAGTACGAAATTTCTCTTGAAGAATGAGACATAAGAAATGAAGCTGATGTGCACATTCAGAGCACCATGCTGAATTTTAAGTATGAATCACAGCTCAACCCTCAAACCTATTTCCGGGGGGGGGGGGGCTGGAAAAATGTTTACCCTTGAAGATTGAGATAACAGAGCAAAAGCTAGTGTACATGTTCAGGACAACATTCTGCATTTCAAGTGCAAACCCAAGCTCAACTGCGTTCACCAGTTTTAAATATGTAAAACACAACACACTGCAATATCTGACTTAAGGATTGAGAAATCACAATGAAACATGGTATATATATTTACAATATAATTATCCCTTCCCCCTGACATACACCTGTTTTGAAAGGCAGAAGGGAAAACATAAAATAGATTGCAATACTATATCAACCTTGCAGATTGAGTTACTGGAATACAGTTGGGTGTGCATGTTCAGGACACAATTCCTACATTTCATGAGGTCAACCTGAGGTCACCCTTGTTTGCAAGAGGACCAGGATCAATCAGGACCTCTCAAATACAGTGTTTTACTATTTGATAGTGATTACACTTCTTACTCACCTTTCCCTAAAACTCAGATGCAAGGCATGTTACAAATTAACAACACAAAACCAGCAGTAATTAAAAAGAAACTAGAATAAAATACTGTAAGAACAGCACACTGTAAAAGGAAACATCATATCAGATCAAACACCTTCTGAAAGAGAAAGGTATTACAGTCTTTCCAAAGAAAACTGAAGTTTGGACCAAGCAAGGCCCCTGAGGGAGGCAATTCCAGACAGTTGTAGCACTACAACATAAAAAGCACTGTCTCTGGTAGCTGCCAACATAACCTTCCAAGATACTTTCACATGGGAAAGGATATCTCCAGAGGATCTAAGACACTTGCAAAGTATCATTGAATTGTGCTGCTATCAAGTGATGAACGTTTATGTGCGAACTCACTTGTAGACAAGGGGCGGTTGAAGGATCCTGTTTTCTTTGTTTTGTTCCTTGAAACCAATCGAAAGAAGAAGAATGCATTTTAACCAACGTGTCTAAAAAAAAAACGTTAAAGAAAATCGTATATTTAAAAAAACTATTAGCAACTCCCTCATTTGTTCTCTTCGCACCAGTAATTAGAGGTAACTGATGCTATTTTTTATTTTGAATTTCCCAGGCCCCGTAATGCCTTCTCTTAGCAATTCTTGTGAAACGTTTCTCCCCTCCAACTCCATCTCAGTTTTACTGGCTCAGAGGGCATGATAAGCTTTATGAAATGCTGTGCTAGTAACAGGCTTATGGTCTATATCTTCTTATAAGGGTTAAGAGAAGCCCTTCTGGATCTGACCAAAGGCTTATCTAGTCCGGCATTCCCACCGTGTTTCCCACCATGGCCAACCAGGTGCCAATGGGAAGCCCATAAGCAGGACATGATGGCAATTGCTCTCCCCTGCTGTTGTTTCCCAGAACTGGTATCAAGAGCTTGGATGTGGAAATGTAATATCTTCTGTTAGGTATTTACGTGCTGTAATTCTGTGGGGGTCCTACACTGACCAAGGTTGGTGAGCATTTGGAGGCACCGTTTCAGGTGACTGGTAAGGCCTGAAGCTTCCTGCTAAGGGTTTTGTGGCCCCAGTTGGGAGATAGAAATTACCTTTGAGGCCAATTCTACTCACCCACTATGAGTTTTGTGGCTTTAGGGGAGCTGACAGGGGAAGGCCTCCTGAGCCAAAAATTGGAGAGTCTTGAGGGATGGCGATCAAAGATGCCACTCTACGGGCAGCGAATGTCCTGCCCAATACAATGCCGGGCTACTCTAGGGATGGGTGGATTCCCTACTTGCTGCTCCGGGGGGGAATCCGCCCACAGGGAGAGGTGATCTGGTCCTCCCCTCAGAATCCTCTTCGACTGGCTCCGCTCCGTGGCAATTCTGCGGAGCCGCTGGCCGGCTCCATAGCACCAGCGATATGGCCGGCATTGTCCTGCCGTATCCGTGGCTGAGGGCTCACTCCGGATGCAAATGGCATCCGCTATGCCATTTGCGGCCATAAAGCTCTTAGATTAAGCCAAATGCAGCTGTAAATGGCTGCATTTAGCTTAAACTAAGAGCTTTACAGCCATAAATGGCGTGCGCTTTGCCATTTGTGTCTGTGGCTTTTCCCGCGATGGGGGAAAACCACAGATGCAAATGGCGTAGCGCATGCTGTTTGCAGCCGTAAAGCCCTTAGTTTAAGCTAAATGCAGCCATTTACGGCTGCATTTGGCTTAATCTAAGAGCTTTATGGCCTCAAATGGTGTAGCGGACGCCATTTGAGTTCAGAGTGAGCCCTCAGCCAGGGATACGGCACAGCAATGCCGGCCATATCACTGGCGCTATGGAGCCGGCCAGCAGCTCCACAGAATCGCTGCGAAGAGGATCCAGCCCCAGACAGTTCTGGAGGGAGGCAGAGGTGAGTTGTGCCATTCCGCCACGGACTCTGGAGGCCGGGTTCTATTGAATCCAGCCTCCTTGGGGTCCGTGGCGGATTTCTCTGACATCCCTAGGCTATGTTGGCTCAGAGAAGGTGCCCGCTTAGTTTCCCCTTCGCAGATCTGAGAACTTTCAATAAATGTGGCTCAAATTTCATACCAAATACTTGTGTCTTGTCTCTTTATTTTCCATCCTTACACCAGAAAACATTATGCAGAAGATCCTGCTGTAATAAGAGTGATGCTTGAGCATCTCACCCTCATGATCTCTAGGTGTTATATGCAGTTAGCAGTGCTTGATACTGGTAGATAAGTTTCCATTATCTTATATATATGTGCGTGCGTGTGTGAGTACACATGTATTTTGCAAACTTTCTTGTAAAATACAAACTACGTTGATGTTTATTGATACTTCCTAAGATTTTAGGCGACTAATGGGAACTTATCACTAGTGCAATGAGAAGCTAGCACTTCCTAAGGCAGAACTGAAAAGGAACGAATTATTTTTCAGATATTTTCTTGCACTTTTTTGTATTTCATACACGTTATATTTTAACAACATTAAAATAATTCTAAGTTTTCTTGAAAGATGTTGTACTCCATGAAACAGTTTGATTACAGATTTCCTTACTAGTAAATGTCAACATTTACCAAGTTTTTGATATCACAACATTTTACTTGAGACTCAGGGGCTTCTGTTATTAAATAAGAAAAAAAGGAATGAGAGAGAAATAGTATCTGTTAAAAACAGTTGATTCTTACCATTTTAATTTACATGATAAATTAACCTTTTATACCTCTGTCTCAACTGAAAGAGACCAGGAAATAAAATTCAGTCTTATCAGCATACTCTTTTAATAGCTCCTGAAAAGTGGCGTGTGGGAGGAATTAATTGTTCTCCCTAACTCAGCTACTCATTTCCAAAAAGGAAATAGGTGGTTGCTTTAATATCTTGGCACCAGGCAAACATTTTTTGACAACTAAATTAGGGTCCCAGGAAATAAACTCAGCCTATTATGTGTTACGATATGAATGGACTTTAAACCAACGTCTTTGTATATTAGGTACTGGTATTTAAAATGTCTTCCATTTGTAAATGTGGACAAAACATATTTTGTTCTGTTTTTATCTTCAGATTGGTATGATAGCTCTCACCTTAAGGATTCAATGCCTTTATCATGCCAAACGATCAACAAAAGAACCATGAATGCTGAGAAAGAGTTATATTGGAATTATAATTGTTCATTTGACAACAGCACATAAAAGAACAAATGTAGATGGTAAACTACAGGAACTTTTGTTACCACTACTATTTAGCATATGTAAAGCACCTATAATTTGCATAGTGCTTTACAACCTGTGATTGCCCTCACAACAACGCTGTGACCTGGTTTGCACGAACACTGCACTGCACCATGGCTTATTAGCTGCGTGTCATCTGAACCCTACAACAGGCCGTGGGTTCAGTGTGGTTTGTTAACCACCCCAACAAGCTACCCTTGCTGGGTTCGGACAACATGAGAAGCCTTGTCTGGTGAGGGTAATTATGTAAATCAGCCAGCATGTGACTGGCATGTGCCACCACAGCTTGTTAACCACTTGGTGATCATGCAAACCAGGCCTCTGAGGTGCCTCATAATTATCTAGTTTATACAGTTGGAGTACTTAGGCTGAGAGACAGTGACTTCACAAAGCCACACAGTAAGGTGGGATTTGAATTCCTGTCTCCCAGATCCAAGTGTCACTCTGTCTTCACTAGGCAATACTGGCTCCTCCCCCGACATACACATACACACACACACCTTTTCTGAACAGTCTAGCAAGTGTAACCTTGATCACATGATTGCAAGCGGTAAACTACTGAGCAAGTCTGTTTATGTACGTTGCTTGAGTAGAAGACCACATGAGAATCACCATTGTCAGCTCTTTTGAAGAAAAGCAGTGGAATTAATTCATTAACTGGGAGGGCTGGAGACATACATGATATTTAATTTCTAAAAGTACATCAACATTGTAATTTTCCATCTTCTTTTACTAGAGGAGCAGCAACTTTCTCAATCCTCTCAACCAATCCATCCTTGGTTCTAATGTCATTGTCCATCTTGGAGTATAAAAGATGACACTCTGAGGGCAGAAATGCCTTCTCTTTCTCCTCCAACCAACTTTCACAAAGGTCAAAGTGCCTCATGCACTTTAAATTTGGTGGTTCTTGGACATTCAAGGCAGGAAGATGAAGCAAAGGCTCTTCTACCTTCATGCTGTCCTTCCCTGAAGTCTACAGTACTAGAAAGTGATAGCGGAATGTGGGTACTTGGTTCCAGGGAATGGACAGAATCTACTAAGGATGCTTGAAGATTTCATTCAGTCCATATTTGACAGTGAACTCACCTGATTTGCACCTCCTGAACTAATGTGTAGATTTTAATGCAATTATCCTTCTGATTCTACATTTCTCCATTTTATGATGCAGTTTTTTCAATTCAAAACAACCTTGCCAAAATAAGCATAAAATGTGTATTGCATTATGAAAGGCATATACAAATGCACATTTTACCATAACATCATATAAAATGTTTATAAATTCTCATGCCGATTAAAAATAAATAAATAAATAACCCAAATTAATGTGGAAATGGGACAGAACAGACTTATGAATGAGCAAATGTGAACCTCACATGGACCACAAATAGTCGGATCTGTTCATCCATCTCTACCTGGCACTACCCATCAGTTGGCAATCGCTGCTTTAGTGTATAAGTTTTCAAGTTTTGCCATGCTGTCAGGAGCATCAGAAATATACCCCTTACATTCCCATGTCAGAGGATTCTAGCAGCTATTCCTCATAGAAATGTATCCAATAGTAAGGAGATGTGTGACAACAGAAACTGTGAGTCCACTGGCTTAGGTAAGAGTAGTAGATGAATGTAACTATAAAGTATGTTATAACATCACAGAACAAAGGGACTTTTGAGGGGCAGGGCACGAGGAGTCTGGAGCTTCAACAGACTGGAGCCTAGAGCTTCACTTGCTGGTTTCACTACTGCACTTTCTGGTGCTGAAGAGATGCACAACTTCCAAAATGGAAATAAAGTTTGTATCCTCCCTCTTCATCACAGGCAACTGATGTGGTGAAAATGGCAAGAAAAACTCCAGCTGAACATGAATTTTTGTCCTGCCTACACATATGACTTCTTTGGATCATGGACTATGTGCATAATCTTGTGAGAAAGTTAGGCACACTCCATGAGACCTATGGACTTAACTACACACCTCAGCCCCTTTATTTCACAGAAAATTAAACACATCTACCTTCTCTGGACTGAGCTCAGTTACCCCAGTTGTCAGAATCATGAATACAGAAGACTGCATGCCTGCTGCTGCATTCATGGGGCCCTTGCTCCCGAAGACCCTATCTGGTCTGTCAACACTGGTACAGCTGATCACCTGATAAATGAAATGGAGTGGACACCTGGATAAGGTCCAGCACCTTCCCCCTCACCTTGTAGGTGATCATTTCTGTATCCCGGTTGGTGTCTCTGGAGATCAGAATGCATGCATGCATATGAAATTCAATATTATAATAACTAACTTACTGAGTTTCAGTAATACAATTCTATCTGGAACCCACAGTGCCCCAAGTAACATTTTCTTGTTTAAAAGTTATTTCAGTTGCACATTCTTTGTCAAGGAATGTAGGTTTGGATGAAGTGGTAAATGACTTTTCATGTCAAACAGCCAAGACAGATTTTTTCACAAAATGTATCATGCTTAAGTGGATGAAATCACATTAGTGAATATATTAAGAAAAATGTTACCTTCAGCATATTATAGAAATTAAATAAACATAGCAATTACTAAAGTTTCATTGGTACATTTGGACACTGATAACTAAATAAGGATCACAGAGCAACAGTTTATTGTTAAACTTGGGCACAGCTGAATATGAACTTGAGTTTAAGTTTAACTAGGTAAAGTTAGGGGTGCCAATTTGATGTTTCACCCAGGGCCCTGAAAACTTTGCTGTAGCACTCTGCAAAAGTGCAGATATGTCTTTATTTATTAATTTATCATTTTGACAAGGTACCATGGAGAAGACAAGAAGCACTGAGCTGTTGTAGTATTTACAGAAGCACAACAGGTTCCAATCTTACTTTCACCTACTCACGTCTTTGATCCAGTGCAGACATAACACTCCAAGGGTAGTATCCCATGGTACTCCTACACAGAGTAGTCCCATTAAAGTGAATGGGCCTAGTCTACATAGGACTACCATTGGATACTGCCCCAAGTCTCAAACTTTTCTTTAAGAGATTAGCATGGACTACTTTCTCACCCACTTCTAAAAGATGTGAGTAGGAAAAAGTAACATGAGAATCACTGTAAGTGTGAGAATAAGAGCCATAACAAGTCTGCAATCCTATACACAGTTTTTGTTGTTTATTTGTTCAGTTGCTTCCGACTCTTCGTGACTTCATGGACCAGCCCACGCCAGAGCTTCCTGTTGGCCATTGCCACCCCTAGCTCCCCCAAGGTTGAGTGCGTCACCTCCAGAATATCATCCATCTATCTTGCCCTTGGTGGGCCCCTCTTCCTTTTGCCTTCCACTTTCCCTAGCATCAGCATCTTCTCCAGGGTATCCTGTCTTCTCATGATGTGGCCAAAGTACTTCAGTTTTGCCTTTATATCATTCCCTCAAGGGAGCAGTCTGGCTTTATTTCCTGGAGTATGGACTGGTTTGATCTTCTTGCAGTCCAAGGCACTCTCAGAATTTTCCTCTAACACCACAGTTCAAAAGCATCTATCTTCCTTCGCTCAGCCTTCCTTATGGTCCAGCTCTCGCAGCCATAGGTTACTACAGGGAATACCATTGCTTTAACTATGCAGACCTTTGTTGTCAGTGTGATGTCTCTGCTCTTCACTATTTTATCAAGATTTGTCATTGCTCTCCTCCCAAGAAGTAAACGTCTTTTGATTTCCTGGCTGCAGTCAGCATCTGCAGTAATCTTTGCGCCTAGAAATACAAAGTCTGTCACTGCCTCCACGTTTTCTCCCTCTATTTGCCAGTTATTAATCAAGTTGGTTGCCATAATCTTGGTTTTTTTGAGGTTCAACTGCAACCCAGCTTTTGCACTTTCTTCTTTCACCTTTGTCACAAGGTTCCTCAGCTCCTCCTCACTTTCAGCCATCAAAGAGGTATCATTTGCATATCTGAGATTGTTAATGTTTCTCCCAGCAATTTTAACTCCAGCCTTGGCTTCATCAAGCCCAGCACGTTGCATGATGTGTTCTGCATACAGGTTGAACAGGTAGGGTGAGAGTATACAACCCTGCCGTACTCCTTTGCCAATCTTAAACCTGTCCGTTGTTCCGTGGTCTGTTCTTACCGTTCTTGCTACTTGGTCGTTATACAGATTCCTCAGGAGGCAGACAAGATGATTTGGTATCCCCATACCACCAAGAACTTGCCACAATTTGTTATGATCCACACTGTCAAAGGCTTTAGAGTAGTCAATAAAACAGAAATAAAGGTTTTTCTGAAACTCCCTGGCTTTCTCCATTATCCAGCGGATATTGGCAATTTGGTCTCTAGTTCCTCTGCCTTTTCGAAACCCAGCTTGTACATCTGGCAATTCTCGTTCCATGAATTGCTGGAGTCTACCTTGCAAGATCTTGAACATTACCTTACTGGCATGTGAACTAAGTGCCACTGTTCGATAGTTTGAACATTCTTTAGTGTATCCCTTTTTTGGTATGGGGATATAAGTTGATTTTTTCCAATCTGATGGCCATTATTGTGTTTTCCAAATTTGCTGGCATATGGCATGCATCACCTTGCAAGATTTTAAACAGTTCAGCTGGGATACCGTCGTCTCCTGCTGCCTTGTTATTAGCAATGCTTCTTAAGGCCCATTCAGCCTCACTCTTCAGGATGTCTGGCTCTAGCTCACTGACCACACCGTCAAATCTATCCCTGATATTATTATCCTTCCTATACAGATCTTCCGTATATCCTTGCCACCTTTTCTTGATCCCTTCTGCTTCTGTTAGGTCCTTGCCATCTTTGTTTTTGATCATACCCATTTTTGCCTGGAATTTACCTCCGATGTTTCTAATTTTCTGGAAGAGGTCTCTTGTCCTTCCTATTCTATTATCTTCTTCCACTTCCGCGCATTGCTTGTTTAAAAATAATCCCTTATCTCTTCTGGCTAACCTCTGGAATTTTGCATTTAATTGGGCATATCTCCCCCTTTCACTGTTGCCCCTGAGAGTAAGTCCCATTGAACTCAAGGGGAGCTACTTCTGAGTAGACTTGCATAGGATTGCACTGTAAGTGTACTAACTTGAACACATGCCTGAACGTATTGCACATACTGATACATTTATGTTGACAATAAGTTATAGGTCCAAATTTAGAGAAAGT
The DNA here is from genome assembly GCF_057233095.1 of Heloderma suspectum. Lineage (NCBI taxonomy): Eukaryota > Metazoa > Chordata > Lepidosauria > Squamata > Helodermatidae > Heloderma > Heloderma suspectum. The sequence continues at coordinate 104,856,861 of NC_139459.1, forward strand.
AATAGTCTCTCCTAAATTCTATTGATAAAAATAGGATTTTAGTTAGTCACAGCAAGCATTTTCTATGCTGATTTCTCTGCTATGATTTCAACAGGACTTAAGTATGATAACTTTCTCTGGATTAGAGTCAGAATATTAACCAACAGTCATATTGCTAAACTTATGGATATTCCAGCAATGATGTGGGTAAAATGTCAGTGTGAATATTAGAAAAGGTTGTGATTTTATGCAGCAGCTATTTGTACTTTATATGTCTCTTTAAAACTGTCAACAGTGAAGGAGGGCAATTTATAATATCTTTTTATTTGCTGGCCCAATAAATTATATTATCTCTGTTGACTACATTTTCATTGTTACCATATGTTCAAATGTTCCATACAGCCACATCATGATCAGATACCATTACTAAGAATACAGAGGGCTGACACACTTATACAATCCTCCTTGGGTTTTGCTGGAGCAAAATCATGACAAAGGCACAGTATTACTGCCAATTTGTTTTGTTATAGATCTATACAGATAAATACCTTTATTGTTTTTAAAAGCAAGTTTGGTAACTATAAGCCACAGTCTCTAGAAGTTGTACATCCTCTGTAGATTCTTGTCCAGTGAATGAATGTATATTCAATGAAATAAGCTCCGGAAGTAAAAGATTTCCATTATGCCAATGTTGCACTTGTGATGTGTAAAATTGCCCTCTCTCACACACAAGGCCTAATGTGTGTGTGCGTGTGCATGCATGCGAGAGAGAGAGAGAATGTGTATGTTTTTAAATAGCTATGTGCTGTGGGAAGAACGACTTTCTTTCACCTGAATTCATCTTCATTAACTGACCCTGGATTCTAGTATTAGGAGTGTATTATTTTTAATGTACTTTTTAGTCTTTTATTCTTGTGCCTTTAAATTGTATTTTAAGGTATTTGTTTTATGATGGTTTTAATTATGATTTTATTTTAAATGTTGGCTTTTATTGTTGTTAGCCTCCTTGAATTCCATTTCCTGGTAGAAAGGCAGGATGCAAATTAAACAAATACAAATCCTACCTACTTTCTCCCGACTTTGAATAATTTTATACACCTCTATCATGTCTCTCTCTTACTAACCTTGTTTCCAAGCTAAAAAGCCCCGCACATTGTAATCTTTCCTCATATCTACAGTATCCTTTCTAAAGCATGGTAGCCAGAACTGTACACAGTATTCCAAGCATGGTGGCATCATTGATTTGTATTAAGGCATTATGATATTGTCAGTTTTATTTTCAGTTCCTTTCCTAATGATCCCCAACATGGAATTTGCCATTTTCACAGCAGCTGTGCACAGGCTCATTCACTTCCAGTTCATTTCCAAAAGCAATTCAAGTTATCACCTTGAAAGTTTTGAAAGGGTTTAGGATCAGAATATATTAAGGACCATCTCCTCTGTCCTGTATAGTCCTGCCCATCCCTGCATTCAGCAGCAGGTGCCTGTGTATGTTTCCAAGCAGCAGCTGAGCATGGGAACAAGGGAATGAGCCATCTTAGTGGAAGTGGCCAGGTTGTGGAACTCCCTGCCCCGAGGGATTAGCCATGCATGCTCCATCACTGATAATCTTCTGCCATCAGTTAAAGCAGGGGTGCTCCCTTTTGTGCTTCGATGTGCTCTGTTGTTGTTTCATTTTACAGGTAGTTATGAGTCTAATCTATTTCTCTTGTAATGTTTTTTAACGTTGTGAACACTTCAGAGTGGAGTAGATAGGTGGCATAGAAATCTCAATAATTAAGGATATTGTGAAGCAAAGGTAATGTGTAGTTCTGGCCTGAACATGGAGGGCTGAAAGGGAAAGACACAGGCTGCTATACACACTTATGTGTGAGTAAGTCCCACTGAACTCAACAGGACTTACTTTTGAGTAGACATGTATAGGATTATTCTGTAACCTCATAGCTTAATTATGTTCTAAATCCAATAGAACTGGGTATTCCATATACCTAGAATTAATCATAGGTTTTTGCTTCTGACATGTGTAATTGTCCTTTTGTTTTTTGTCTCAACCGTAACACTGAGATCTGACTTGGCATTTCATTGGATATATTACAATTCTTAGACTGTTGAAATTAGTATTTCACAGCAACCATCTGTGGTGCAGTCATCAGAGCCCTTTTGGGAAGCAAGGAAAGTAATTTCCTATAAATCCACATATACTTTAGAAATGAGAAGTGAAATCAACTGAAACCACCATTTGTTTGCCCTAAACCAAGATTTCCAGATACTAATACCAATTCCTTGTGTAAGCCTAAGCCCCTGTAGCTTGAGATTGAACAGCAGATAAGTACAGCTTTGGAACTTACTTTTCTTGTTTCCTAGCGCCAGTGTTATTGAAATCAGCCTAGTGGCATGCATACTATGTCATTCTTCCTTTCTCCTATCCTTGCCCTTTGTTATACGCACCATTTGGGGTCAGGGAGTGGGTGGACATGATCATTTTCCATTGTTAATCTATTTCTGTTACATATAAACATATGCACAGAGATATTTAATGAAATAAACTGAAAATATTGCTTACAAAACAAATGAAAAACCACCTCTTGTACAATAGCAGAGAAAGGTGTCTTAAGATACTGTTATCACAAACTAGATAGTATTTATTTATTTAATTAATTTATGTCCCACCTTTTTGCCCAAAAAATGGTGGTCAAGACACCATTATTTAATACAGTTTAAAAAACAAAGCCTTAATTAAAACATAACATAAAAACAAATATGTTAAAAACACAATTACAAACATGATAAAAGAAATAAATAGCACCGACAAATTAAAAACCCCTTCAACAACAGACCAGCTTATAGGGATGTACAAATCCCTTACCTGGTTCTGGTCAGGGCATCCACTGGGGGGGGAGGCGACACATTCCTCCCCCCCGGAATCCTTGATGGGGGGGAGGCAATCCAGTCTTCCCCCCCGGAATCCTGCCCTGCCGGTTCCGCTCCGCGGCCATGCCACAGAGCCACCAGCCGGGCCGATCCACAGCAAGGCCTCCAGCTGCTGCCAGACTGGTGCAGACACAAATGGCGTCCTGTGTAGGGGATGCCATTTGCATCCCTACGGTAGCCTGTGATAGGCTACATAAATATTTACGTAGCCTATCACGGCTAAAGCAGGGACGCAAATGGCGGCCGCTACGCCATTTGTGTGGCCACCTTTACCGTGATAGGCTACATAAGTATTTACGTAGCCTATCACGGCAAAGAGCAGGGGCGCAAATGGCATAGTGGCCGCCATTTGCGTCCCTGCTCTTTGCTGTGATAGGCTACGTAAATACTTACGTAGCCTATCACAGCTGCCTGCAAGCATGCAAATGGCGGCCACTATGAAGGCCGCCATTTGCGGCCGCAGCAGCCTGGCAGCAGCCGGCTGGAAGACCAGCTGCCGCCACTGCCGCCACCGGAGCCACCCCAGGTAAGCTCTGTCCCGGGGGATTCCACGGGGTGGTGGGGGGCCATTCCACGGATTCCGGGGGGCCAGATTCTAAAGAATCCAGCCTCACTGGAGTCCGTGGAGGAATTCTCTGACATCCCTACCAGCTTATATGCCAAAGGCCTGCCTGAATTTTTTTTTTTACGTATTTGTCTGCTGGCAGAAGGACAATAGAGAAGGAGCCAGCCTAGAGATCTCCGTTGCTGGGAATTCTGGTTCTTTTTAGACTCAACAGAGTTCTGCAGCATGTATAACTCGATTGTGTTTGTGAGCCAAGCTGTGGGCTTTTCCCTGACTTTTTTTGCACATTTCCCAAACTTTTTTTGCACATTTTTTCCACCAGTTCCACAACTTGCACAAATTTCTGAGAAATTTGCACAAATCACAGCCAAATTTGTGCAAATTTGGCTGTAATTTGTGTGAATTGCTCAGAAAATTGCACAAGTTGTGGAACTGGCGAGAAACAAACATGAGAAATGCCTGGAAAGTCCGCAAACTGGCCCGATTCACTGTACACCAAGTCAGACACTGCAGTGGGAACCAAAACGAAGTCTGCAGGGCCAAACCTAGGAATACCCATCAAACTCCACCACTCAGACAAATTTCTCCAACATCCCAGGGCCAACCTAGCCTTCCTCAGCAGAGAGTTCCAGAGCTTGGGAGCAGCCTGAGAAGCTGCTCTCTCACATCCCCACCAAATGTGCCTCCAATGGCAGCAGTGCCAAGAGAAGTGCCTCTGCTGAACACCTGGACCGGCCCATACGGGAGAAGGGAGATAGTCTGGTCCCAAACCACATAGGGCTTTACACGTCCAAGATGTGTAGGATTGAGGAATTCCGCAATCTTTTTTTTTAAGTGTGGGAAGTACCTAAAATTTGCAATCTTTAATTAAAAGTTAAATCCATTAACCTCTCACACTACATTGGATGAAATTATAATTGGCTATACTTAAATTAAAGCGCAATCCTATCTAGATAGACGGCCGCCTCCAAACTCGGAGGCAACCGCCTATCCAAAGAAAGGCAGGGGAAACATGGAGGGGATTGTTCCCCTTGCACTCCTCCTGCCCTGCTTTTTCTGCTAGACAGGCGATTGTGGCTGTCTAGCCGCGGGAGCACAGAGCAGGGAAGGAGGCTGCTGTACAACACATAGGATGTGTCGTACAGGCAGCTATGCTTTCCCCACCCTGAAACACCCCCAGCCACACCCCTTTCTGGCTGCTCTGCACTCCTCTTGCAAGCATGGAGGATGGGGCTGTTCCACTTTGCCTCTGAGGCAGCACGGAAGTGAGGGGAGGTCGGTTCTCTGGGAACTGACCTCGGAGCACGGGCTCCGAGGTTGGTTCCCAGATAACAGCATATCCTATGACCATCTAGCCTAGGGGTGAGCGGATCACTCACCCGGTTCCGGTCTGGGGCATCCACTGGGGGGGGAGGCAATCCATCCCTCCCCCCCGGAATCCTCCCTGGCTGGCTCCACTCCATGGCAAAGCCGTGGAGCCGCCGGCCAGGGCCAGCCGCAGCTGGACTTCCAGCCGCTGCTGCCACGCTGCGGACACAAATGGCGGCCGCTACAACAGCCATCATTTGCGTCTGTGCCTTAGGCCATGATAGGCTACATAAGTATTTATGTAGCCTATCACGGCCTAAGGCACAGATGCAAATGGTGGCCGCTACAATGGCCGCCATTTGCGACCGCAGCAGCCCGGCAGCAGCCGGAAGATGACCTGCTGCTGCTGCCGCCACCGCCACCGCCACATCTGCTGCTGTCGCCGCCAGGTAAGTCCGTTCCAGGGGGAATTTCGGCGGGTGGCGGGGGGGTAGTCCATTCCGCCACAGACTCCGGGGGGCTGGATTCTTTAGACTTAATGGAGTCCATGGTGGAATTCTCCAACATCCCTAATCTAGCCACTGTCTAGCAGCCATAGATTGCTCCCTTAATAACTTAGAAGGCTCCTGTGACTCACTGGTGTGCTCTAGACCCACCCTTTGGCTATCACTTTTATAGCAATCAATAATTGCAACAACCACCATAAAAAGAGCATTAATTAATTTATGAGGTGGAGGAAATAGATCCAACGAGGCATGCAGATATACTGAAAGACATAGGCACTTCCAAAAAGATCCAGTACTGCCTGCCCAGATAACTAATTTGTAAGATTTAAACCATGCCTGTAAATGCCCGCTACTAATAGGCCACCCTCTGCTTACTCATGATTTTGCTTTCGGAACAATGGAAAGATAAAGCACAAGAATGCTGATTCGATTTTTATGCTCATCGGTATAGAAAGTGACTACATCTCTCCACCTCTGCTATTGTCGTTTATTAGTCTGCTCCAGGTACATGCAGCTCTGTCTAGTTAAGGGTCAGGATAGCAGAGAGCTGCTCAATTGGAATTATCTAGTTTATCCCCCCTTCCTACCATTAGGTAGAGTGAGGCAGCTGCCTCAGGCGGCAGATATTGGGGAGGATGCAGAGCAGTAGCAAGGTGTTGGGGGGTGGGGTGCCACAGTGTGTGTGCCACACTACCTGCCCTGTCCTCTCTAAGCTAGCCTCCTGTCCCATCAACAGTGTTGAAGTAAGATTCAAGTGCCAATCCAGTTGGCCTTCTTCTTTGTGGAATTGGGTGAGGGGTGCCATCTTGCCCTTTGACTTAGGCAGCAAAATGTCTTGAGCTGGCCCTGATCCCCTTGTTGTCATTTAAGCTTGACCAGGAGGATCTGGCTCCCCAGGTGGAAGAAGTCTGCTATCCCTAACTTAAAATGTGCTGAATTCTCTAGCTTCCCACAGTTTGATAGCTGCCTTTATTAGAGAATTCTTTGCTTCTAGGTATGTTGATGAACATAATCATTAATTTGCTGGTGCCAGGGAATAAAGCGGATATCTTTTATTATGACTTCTGTTGCTGTAAGGACAGCAAGTTTTTGAGTTACATACACCACCAGAGGCAGTATTAAGTGTTAGGTCATTTGTTTCATTTAAAAAGAGAAGCCATCCTGTGTTAAACTGATAGCCAGCTTATGATAGGCATATTTGTTTCCACATCAACTCCTATAGTTGGATAATGGTCTAATGTGAACAGAGATAATGATCCATGATGACTGACATTAGAAGTTTCACACATTCAGGCTATCTAATAATATCTGCAATTATCCCATTTATAACTTAACCTACAATTCTGCTAGGGAGGGTGACGGTTACTTCGCGTAACTTCACACCTTATATTTTTAATGTGTATCCATAAAATGTTTTATGGTGAAATAAACAGTTGCTTAGTTTTTGATTTTAAAAAGAATCATAATTGTATCTTTAAAATGTGCCCTAGTTGAATTTGACTTCCTTTCTTTCTGTCACATTTGCCTCTAATTACACTAACTCTGAATATGTCTGAGAAGGTGAATTATTTCCTACCACACCAAATTTTCTTTAAGGGTGCAATCTTATGGCTGCTAGACAGCAGCTAGATGGCCATAGCATTGTTTGGCTTTGGGGAACCGACCTCAGAGCCCATGCTCCAAGGTTGGTTCTTGGGAAACCACCTCCCTGCCCCCTCCCCTGCCGCCTCGTAGGTGGCACGGATTGTCCCTGGGCTCCACGTTCCAAAGAGCAGCACAGAGCAGGTGTTCCCTGGGGCAGGGAGGGGTGGGGAGCATGGAAATGCTGGTACAACACTTCCTATGCGTCATCTGGCCTCCCCTCCCCGCTCCAAAGTCCTGCGGCTAGACAGCTGAAATTAGCCATCCAGCCGTGAATGCAGGGTGGCCAGAATGTGGAAAAGATCCGCTCCCTGCTCCATCCGCCCTACATTGGATAGGCGGTTGCCTCTGAGTTTGGAGGCGGCTGCCTATCCCCATAGGATTGCCCCCTAAAAGGGTGTTTGGAAAAGTGTCTCATGGGATGCTTCTAGCTGAGGCTTTTATCGTTTAATTGTCCTGCCTCATTCGTGAAATTTTACAAGGGATTGTCTTCCATTTCTAACCCTCCCACAGTTCCTTCTTCCCACAAAAAAATAAGGAGGCAAATCTTGTTTTGCCAAGATTTAAAACTCATTTCTAAACTTGATTATATTTTCATTTCAAAGGAAGCCTGGAGGAGAGTTACTGATGTTAATATAGGGGTGGTGACTATGTCTGACTACATCCCTGTCTCAGTGGAAATGCAAAAAAAAATCTTTGTCATGGAGGGCATTCTCCTGGAAATTCAACTCTAACTTGCTTGCTTCTGAAAGCTTAAAATAGGTTCTTATTCAATATTTTCAGGAGAATGCCACCCTGACATTGAAATGCACATTTTGTGGGACGCTATGAAAGCTATTATAAGGCAGCACTGTATATCCAAGAAGCTAGTTTTCTGAAGCGAATGCATCAATCTGATACCCAGATAATCCTGGATGAAATTAAACAACTTGACAGGGATTTTAAGTTATCAGGAGATCCAACAATTGAGTTTGCATTAATCAACAAATGGGCAGAGCTCCAATCTTTGGGGACAGAAAAAACCTATGTATCATTAGCCTACCTTAAGCAGCATTCCCCTTCATGGATCACTGCCTTGTTGTGGCGAAGGGGCTTGCATAACTCAGTGAAGCCATAAGCTATGCCGTGCAGGGCCATCCAAGATGGACAGGTCATGGCAGAGAGTTCTGACAAAACGTGGTCCACTGGAGAAGGAAATGGCAACCCACTCCAGTATTCTTGCCAAGAAAACCTCATGGAACGTATCACAAGGCTAAAAGATATGACGCCGGAAGATGAGCCCCTCAGGTCGGAAGGTGTCCAATATACTACTGGGGAAGAGCAGAGGGTATTTCCAAGTAGCGCCAGAAAGAGTGAAGCAGCTGGGCCAAAGCCGAAAGGACACTCAGCTGTGGATGTGTCTGGTGGTGAAAAGAAAAACTGATGCTGTAAAGAACAATATTGTTTAGGAACCTGGAATGTAAGATCAATGAATCAAGGTAAGCTGGAGGTGGTCAAACATGAGATGGCAAGATTGAACATTGACATCTTGGGAATCAGCGAACTAAAATGGACAGGCATGGGCGAATTTAATTCAGGTGACGATCATATCTACTACTGTGAGCAAGAATCCCTTAGAAGAAATGGAGTAGCACTCATAGTCAATAAAAGAGTGGGAAAAGCAGTACTGGGGTACAATCTCAAAAACGATAGAAATATCTCAGTAGGAATCCAAGGCAAACTATTCAACATCACAGCAATTCAAGTCTATGCCCCAACCACTGAGGCCGAAGAAGCTGAAGTTGATCGGTTCTATGAAGTCCTACAACACCTTCTAGAACTAACACCAAAAAAAGATGTCCCTCTTCATCATAGGGGATTGGAATGCCAAAGTAGGAAGTCAAGAAATAACTGGGATAACAGGCAAGCATGGCCTTGGTGTACTAAATGAAGCAGGACAAAGGCTAATACAGTTTTGCCAAGAGAGCCAGTGTGGCGTAGTGGCTAGAGTGTTGGACTGGGAGCCCAGAGATCCGGGTTCTAGTCCCCACTCGGCCATGGAAGCTCACTGCGTGACTTTGGGCCAGTCACAGACTCTCAGCCCAACCTACCTCACAGGGTTGTTGTTGTGAGGATAAAAGGGAGAGGGGGAGGATCATGTAAGCCGCCTTGGGTTCCTTGCAAGAGGAAAAAAGGCGGGGTATAAATGCAATAAATAAATAAATAAATAAATAGAACACGCTGATCATAGCAAACACTCTTTTCCAACAGCACAAGAGGCGACTCTACACATGGACATCACCAGATGGTCAATATCGAAATCAGATTGATTATGTACTTTGCAGCCAAAGATGGAGAAGCTCCATACAGTCAGTCAAAACAAGACCTGGAGCTGACTGTGGCTCAGATCATGAGCTTCTTGTTGCAAAATTTCGGCTTAAATTGAAGAACGTAGGGAAAACCACTAAACCATTCAGGTATGACCTAAATCATATCCCTTATGAATATACAGTGGAGGTGAGGAATAGATTTCAGGGATTAGACCTGATAGACAGAGTGCCTGAGGAACTATGGACAGAGGTCCGTAACATTGTTCAGGAGGGAGCAACTAAATCCATCCCAAAGAAAAAGAAATGCAAGAAAGCAAAGTGGCTGTCTGATGAGGCTTTATAAGTAGCTGAGGAAAGAAGGGAAGCGAAAAGCAAGGGAGAAGGGGGAAGATATATCCAACTGAATGCAGAGTTCCAGAGAATAGCAAGGAGAGACAAGAAGGCCTTCTTAAATGAACAATGCAAAGAAATCGAGGAAAACAAGAGAATGGGAAAGACTAGAGATCTTTTCAAGAAAATTGGAGATTTCAATGGAACGTTTTGTGCAAAGACGGGCATGATAAAGGACAAAGAAGACAGGGACCTAACAGAAGCAGATGAGATTAAGAAGAGGTAGAAAGAATACACAGAAGAACTATACAGGAAAGATCTGAATGTCCCTGATAGCCATGATAGTGCGGTCACTGAACTTGAGCCAGCCTTCTTCGAGAGTGAAGTCAAGTGGGCCTTAGGAAGCATTAGTAACAACAAAGCTAGCGGAGATGACGGTATTCCAGCTGAGCTATTCAAAATCCTAAAAGATGATGCTGTTAAAGTGCTGCACCCAATATGCCAACCAATTTGGAACACTCAACAGTGGCCACAAGACTGGAAAAGGTCAGTTTACATTCCAATTCCAAAGAAGGGCAATGCCAAAGAGTGTTCAAACTACCGTACAATTGTGCTCATTTCACATGCCAGCAAGGTTATGCTCAAAATCCTACAACCTAGGCTTCAGCAGTATGCGAACCGAGAACTACCGGAAATACAAGCTGGGTTTCGAAGAGGCAGAGGAACTAGAGATCAAATCGCCAACATTCGCTGGATCATGAAGAAAGCAAGAGAATTCCAGAAAAACATCTATTTCTGCTTCATTGACTATGCTAAAGCCTTTGATTGTGTGGATCACAACAAACTGTGGCAAATTCTTAAAGAGATGGGAGTACCAGACCCATCCTGTCTCCTGAGAAACCTGTACGAGGGTCAAGAAGCAACAGTAAGAACCAGACATGAAACAACCAATTGGTTCAAAATTGGGAAAGGAGTACGACAAGGCTGCATATTGTCACCCTGCTTATTTAACTTATATGCAGAGTACATCATGAGAAATGCCGGGTTGGATGAATCACAGGTCGGAATTAAGATTGCTGGGAGAATTATCAACAACCTCAGATACGCAGACGATACCACCCTAATGGCAGAAAGCGAAGAGGATCTAAAGAGCCTCTTGCTGAGGGTGAAAGAGGAGAGTGCAAAAGCTGGTTTGAAACTCAACATTCAAAAAACAAAGATCATGGCATCTGGTCCCATCAATTCCTGGCATATAGAAGGGGAAGAAATGGAAGCAGTGACAGATTTTACTTTCTTGGGCTCCAAGATCACCGCAGACGGTGACTGTAGCCATGAAATTAAAAGACGCTTGCTCCTTGGGAGGAAAGCGATGGCAAACCTAGACAGCATAGTAAGAAGCAGAGACATCACCTTGCCCACAAAGGTCCGTCTAATCAAAGCTATGGTTTTCCCAGTAGTAATGTATGGCTGTGAGAGCTGGACTATAAAGAAGGCTGAGCACCGAAGAATTGATGCTTTCGAACTGTGGTGCTGGAGAAGACTCTTACGATCGCCTGGACTGCAAGGAGGTCAAATCAGTCAATTCTAAAGGAAATCAACCCTGACTGCTCATTGGAAGGACAGATACTGAAACTGAAGCTCAAATATTTTGGCCACCTAATGCGAAGAGAAAACTCTCTGGAAAAGACCCTGATGCTGGGAAATATTGAAGGCAAAAGGAGAAGGGGACGGCAGAGGATGAGATGGCTAGATAGCATCACCGATGCAATGAATATGAACTTGAGCACGCTCCTGGAGAGAGCGGAGGACGGTGTGCTATGGTCCATGGGGTCACAAAGAGTCAGACGACTTAACGACTGAACAACAACAACAAGCAGCATTATGAATCAGGAGATACATGTTCAAAATTACTGGCTAATGCTCTTAAAAGAGGCTGTCAAGAAATCTGATTCTGGGGATCAAAAATAGCAAAGTGATATGGTTTTTTATTATAAACAAATTAATAAGGAATTTACTGCTTTCTATTCAAATTTATACGCGTCTGTTTCCCCAAGCTTAAATAATATACAAGCTTACTTAAGTTGTACTGAAAACCTCTTTCACTTCAACATATATCCTACTTAAACCAACCTATATCTGAAATGGAGGTTAGTGAAACCATTAAGAATCTAAAAAATGGAAAATCTCCTGATGACGATGGTTTCACAAGTGATTTTTATAAAGCCTTTTAAAAGGAATGAACACTGTGGTTTGCCAAGTTGTTTAATAAAATTTTAGAAGGGGGAGTTATACCCAATACATGATGTAGATTGAAAATAATAGTGTTACTAAAGCCTGACAAGCAGGGGCACCATTTGAGAGGGGCCCACCTGGGCACGAGCCCCAGATCTTTTTTGAGCTGTGCCCCAGATCTTTTGAGCTGTCCTAATTGCCATTTTTTTACATTTTCCCATTGACTTGCATTGGAAAGCAGAAACGGCCATAACTTTTTTAGTTTGTATGATAAATACATGAAAATTGGAGACCTGGTAGCACCCATGGAGCTGATTGAACCTGCCCAATTTTGGATAGTTAGGTCCAGTGGTTTTTGTGCTAGTCACAGGTAAAATTTGCTATTCAAAGCAAAGAGAGATACTTTTTTTGTGTGCTTCCACATAAGTGCATAGAGTTTGGGGACCTGTCAGCCCCTTTACAGATGACTGAACCTGCCAAAGTTAAGACAGTTAGGTCCTGTCAAGAGCGCCCCAGCTGCCTCTTTCAGTCTACTCCAATAGCTAACTCAAGACACAGACAAAAGGATTCTTTTGTCTGTGTCTTGTCATGTTTTCCAAAATGTCATGTTTTCCAAAATGCTGAATTGGTGTCTGAGTTGAAGTGGGGTGGGGGGATCAGTGCACGCTTCGTATGTATGCATGTATGTAATATATAAACACACGTAAGCACATGACATGCACCCCACACACACACTCTAATATATGAGGTGCGCTTAGACTTGGAGAGAGAGAGAGAGAGAGATGCAAATTTGTGTTATGGTCCTGTGCCCTGGATCGTTTAAGAACCTAGCAACGCCCCTGCTGACAAGAACCCCTGTTTAATGGAGTCTTATCACCCAATAGCTCTTAAAAATCAAGACGCAAAATTATTATCAACAGTGATGGCCAAAAGGCTGAACCTATTTATGGAGGAGGAAAAGATGGAATAGATGCACAATGCCTTTTGACTGGTAGTACCAGGAGCACTCATGTTCGTTACTTCACTGCAACTCAAATGCCTCCTTTGAACATCAGTAATGTTTTTCTTCTTTTTTATTATTTTTCAAAAGAAATTAGAAAAACACATTAACATTGATTCAAAATCTCTCCCCAATCCCTCCCCCAACTTGAAGAATTTCAGGTTCTTCCCCTCCTTTATTTTCTGTTTGTGTTCCAGGGTAATATATTAATTCATCCTGTTTCATTCATTTATTTTCTACTTTTCATGAGTCCCACAAATTTCTATAAGTTTCTATGAAGGTTATTTTATTTGGATCTTTTTTCATAAAGCCTATATATTTTTGCCAATCCTTCTTGAAGGTGTCTCTTTTCTTTATTCCTCTGTGCACTCTTAACTTCTGTGTCAACTTTTCATGTATTGCTATGACCCAGATTTTCTTTTTCCACAAAGGTATTGTCAGCATTTGGGCTGTCTTCCAATTACTTGCAATTAATTGCCTCCCGGCTGTCAACAAAAAACCAATTAATGTTTTTTCTCTAATCTCTCTATTTTCTTTTACAAACATATTAAATAAAGCTAATTCTGGTGTTTTAAAAATCTCTTGATTGGTAATTCTTTCTATTTCTTGAAATATTTTGTCCCAAAATTTTCTAACCCTCCTACATTCCCACCAGATATGTATTTGAGTACTGTTAATTCCACATACTCTCCAACACAAAGGTGAGAGATTCTTATTCATTTTTGTTAACTTCACTGGTGTCAGATATCACTTCTGAACCAACTTTAATTCACCATCTTTTATTTTAGTAGATATTACTTGAACAGGAAATCTATCTAAAAGTTGTTTCCAGTCTTCTTCCTCTGTCTTCTCTTCAGTATTTCTTTCCCATATTTGCTTTACTGTTACATCCCCCCTTATCTCCTCTTTTATCACAATTTTATATATTGGAGTTATTATACCCTTATCTCCTCATTATTATCTATCGGTTTTTTCCCATCCTGTTAAATCCCTTTCACTTTGCCTTGTTATCCTTCTAATTCTTATAAATTTACTGATTTGTAGCCATACTAACCATGACATTCCCATACTTTGTACACAATTATTCCATATTTCTTGTATTATAGGGTTCTGCTCTTCATAAAAAATTCTCATTTGCGTCAATCTTATTTCTTTGAACTTATTTTTCTCTACTGCTTTCCCTTTTATATCAAACTCCGGTTGCAGCCAAATAGGTGTTAACATTGAAACCCCTGGCATCAGTTTCTCTTTCCTAAAGTTCCATACTTTTAATAGTCCTTTTATTGTACTTCCATTGTTTATTATTTGTAGCTTTATATACTGCCTGGAAGGTATATAAAGGTGTTCCATCCAGGCATCAGCTGAAACAGCAAACATTTACCACAGCCGAGTCGGACAAGCATGGAATTAGGCAACCAGCAAAGGAAAAATAACACAAAACAAAAGAAAGCAAAACAAACCCGAGTTGTCAGCACCAAGATACCTAACTTATTTGCTGTATGTATATCCTGCCTTTTCCTCCATGGATCCCAAGGTGGCATAGATGATTCTCCTCCTCTCCATTTTATCCTCATAACTGTGAAGTAGGTTCAGCTGAGAGCCAGTGACTACCCCAAGGTCACCTGTGAGCTTCATGGCCAAGTGGAGACTTGAACCTGGGTCTCACTGGTCCCATACGTAATAGTGTCCAGGCCTGAGTGTTTCCCACAGAGGTCAGTCTAGAAGCCAGCCAATGCTTGATGAATTCATAAAGAATATGTGAATGTTGAGAAAGTTTCTTGGACAACTGAATGGTTTATAATGGAACATTAATTCCATTATAAGGCCAACACTTGGTACACATGGCCAACACTTGGTACACATGTTTGGACTGATACACAGATAATTCAGTATAAATTGACCTTGCTGCTAAGTATAAAGAGAGAAATATTTGCCACTGAAGATGTAGATTCATATTCCAGGTGTCTGAACAGCAATTCTAAATGAGACATTATAAATGTTTTGCAAGAGACATTTTTTGTTCTTCATACTGGTATTCATAATAGCGCTTTACTGCTGGAAGCATCCCACTATAATAGAAAATATATGAGTCACTGAAGCTGACTGAGGGCTTCTCCACATTGGCAAGAATCCCATAGCATTACTAGGGCTTTGTCTTCCAGAGTCTTCATGGGTTCAACACTCGGCACAATATATGCACTTCCCACACACAAACTCTTGTTTTTGCTGGTTTCCTTCATTTATACCACCAGCAGATGGCACAGTTTTATTACACAATTTCGTTTTATTACAGCATGGGTTTTATAAAATGGCAGATTCCTGTTTGAAAACGGCAGGAGAGGCATCAGAGATTGATGACAGAGGTTGATCTACATTTCTTGAATATTGCAGAGAACAAAGGATACCCAGAGGTCTGAGGATCATTAAAGAACCAGGCATGTTTAAAGAAAATGAAGACTTCAATCAAAGATGGTGTGCTATATTAAACAAATGTTCTTTAGATTTAACGATTGTCCATATTGAGACAGCTTCAAAGGCAAACCAAGAGTTACAAATAACTATCACCAAAGAACAAGAAATATTAACCAACAAAGGCACAGACTCTTCTTTTGATTCAAAGTTTGCCAATTTGGATAAAGAGTTAAAATGGTTCCATGATGAACTGAAGGAGTACAAGTGCAAAAAGTTCTTAAGAGATAAAGGATTATTTGAATAACTGGGTTTATCCCTGGCTATATAAGACCAAAAGGGTCATTTTTGACTGTTCCTTTAATAATACGTTCACAGACTCCATTGAGTGGAATACTTCAACAGAAGTATGGGGTGTGCTATGGCCCCAGAGATAGCCAATTTCTACATGGATGATTTTGAGAAAAAATATGTATTTAGTGAACTTGTGGAGGTCTAACATCATTCAATGGTGGACCTACTTGGCTCTGCAAACAAACCCTGCATTACTTTCAAAAGGATTAAGAACCTGAAGGATTGCCTGGTACGTAGTAACACTCAGTTACGAACAAGGCCATCTCAGCCGGTCCTTCCTGGTGCCACAGCACCTAGGGGGCATCATCCATGTGGCCATTGTATAGTCTGCAAATACACCAAAAAATGCCAGATGTTTATGAACCCACCAGACAAGGAAACATATGAGATCAAACAATTTTCCACCTGCAGGAGTATACCTGTAGTCTGTGCTATTAAATGTGCCTGTGACAAAATTTATGTTGGCCAGACACAAAGGCCACTCGAGAAATGTCTGAGTGAGCATTTCCACAACATACGGAACAAGAGATCAGGTGCGCCCTTAGTCATTGTTCACAAGCGCACCAGTCCATAGAGGGGCTCACCTCCTGGGTAACAGAAAAATGGACCTGATAATAAACTGCTCCTCAGAAGTGAAATGTTTTGGATTTTAAAGCGTGGTAGTGTTTCTCCCATAGGACTGAATTAAGATGTTGATTATTTACCATTGTTGTAAACGGGATAATAGTTCTTTACGTTTTTCAGAATCAGGAAAGCCAGAGAGGAGTTTTTGTTTGCCTTATGTAACATCAACGTTTAAGGCCAGTGTAGCCAATTAAGGGCTTTTTATCCAAATGATTTAAGCTAGCCAATGGCACCCTTTCTGCTAATACAAATGGATGAGGTTTGTCTGTCTTACATTGACTACAAGATAAGGTGAGTTTGTGGGCATTAAGCAAATAACTTCCTGGGGAAATTATGGCTCACAAGATTACAATACTTTTTGGTGAGTCTAGGATCGTTTATATTTGGCACAAAAAGCAAGGGAGTAAAATGTAGTTAGGTTGTACGTCAAACAATTTTTTAGTCTGGACATTCCTAACCTCTCTTCCCTTCTCTATTTGTCTTCCAGGTCATAGAATCATAGAATAGTAGGGTTGGAAGGGGCCTACAAGGCCATCGAGTCCAACCCCCTGCTCAATGCAGGAATCCAAGTCAGAGCATCCCTGACAAATGGCTGTCCAGCCTCGTCTTGAAGGCCTCCAGTGTGGGAGAGCCCACCACCTCCCCAGGTAATTGGTTCCATTGTCGTATTGCTCTTACAGTCAGGAAGTTTTCCCTGATGTTCAGCCGGAATCTGGCTTCCTGTAACTTGAGCCCATTATTCCATGTCCTGCACTCGGGGATGATCAAGAAGAGGTCCTGGCCTTCTTCTCTGTGACAACCTTTCAAGTACTTGAAGAGTGCTATCATATCTCACCTCAGTCTTCTCTTCTCAAGGCTAAACATGCCCAGTTCTTTCAGTCTCTCTTCATAGGGCTTTGTTTCCAGTCCCCTGATCATCTTTGTTGCCCTCCTCTGAACCCTCTCCAGTTTGTCTGCATCCTTCTTAAAGTGTGGTGCCCAGAACTGGACACAGTACTCCAGATGAGGCCTAACCAGTGCTGAGTAGAGGGGAACTAGTACTTCCCGGGATTTGGAAGCGATGCTTCTATGAATGCAGCCCAAAATAGCATTTGCCTTTTTTGCAGCCACATCACATTGTTGGCTCATATTCAGCTTGTGATCGACAACAATTCCAAGATCCTTCTCGCTTGTAGTGTGGTTGAGCCACGTATCCCCCATCTTGTAACTGTGCATTTGGTTTCTTTTTCCTAGGTGCAGAACTTGGCATTTGTCCCTATTAAATGTCATTCTGTTGTTTTCTGCCCAGCACTCCAGTCTATCCAGATCACTTTGAATTTTGTTTCTGTCTTCCAAAGTATTAGCTATCCCGCCCAATTTTGTTTCATCTGCAAATTTGATCAGCATTCCCTGCACCTCCTCCTCCAAGTCATTAATAACAGTGTTGAAGAGCACTGGGCACAGGACTGAGCCCTGCGGTACCCCACTCGTTACCTCTCCCCAGTTTGAGAAGGGCCCATTGATAAGCACTCTTTGAGTCCAATTCTGTAGCCAACTGTGGATCCACCAGATCGTTGTTTCATCTAGCCCACTTTGAGCTAGTTTGCTCATCAGGATATCATGGGGCACTTTGTCGAAAGCTTTGCTGAAGTTGAGGTACATGATGTCTACAGCATTCCCACGGTCCACAAGGGAGGTTACTTGATCAAAACATGAGATCAGATTTGTCTGGCAGGACTTGTTCTTGACAAATCCATGTTGGCTTTGAGTATTCACGGCATTGTTTTCAAGGTGCTTCCAGATGGATTGCTTTATGATCTGCTCCAGAATTTTCCCAGGGATTGATGTCAGACTGACTGGTCTGTAGTTCCCAGGTTCCTCCTTTTTACCCTTTTTGAAGATAGGGACAACATTAGCCCTCCTCCAGTCATCTGGCACTTCCCCCGTCCTCCATGATTTCTCAAAGAGAATAGACAGCGGTTCTGAGAGTTCTTCTGCCAGTTCCTTTATGACTCTAGGATGCAGTTCATCTGGCCCTGGAGATTTGAACTCATTCAAAGTAATGAGGTGTTCCTTGACCATATGCCTGTCGATCTCAAGCTGCAATCCTGCCCCTTCAGCCTGTACTTCGCCTTTGCCAGGGGGGTCATAGACCCTCTTTTGGGAGAAGACTGAGCCAAAGTAGGAATTGAGCACCTCTGCCTTTTCTTTGTCATCTGTTATCGTTTTGCCATCCTTATTTAATAGCTGAACCACCATTTCTTTCCTCTGTCTTTTACTATGCTTGTAGCTAAAGAAAGCCTTTTTGTTGCTTTTAGCATCCCTTGCTAACCTCAGCTCGTTCTCAGTCTTCCTGATGCCATCCCTGCAATTCTGTGCTATCTGCCTGTACTCTTCCTTTGTTACTTGGCCTTCTTTCCACTTCCTATATGTGTCCTTTTTTTGTTTTCAGGTCATCCCTAAGCTTTTTGTGAAGCCACATTGGCTTCTTCTGTTGTCTTCCACCTTGTCTTCTTGTTGGAATTGCTTGTGATTGAGCCTTGAGAATTTCCTTTTTTAAAAGCTCCCACCCATCTTGGACTCCTTTTCTCGCTAGCATCGCTTGCCATGGGACCTTACTGATAATTGTTCTGAGTTTATGAAAATCAGCTTTCCTAAAATCCAGGGTACGCGTTTGTCTACACTCAGCTTTTGCTTCCCTTAGAACCAAGAACTCAAGTACAACATGGTCGCTTTCCCCCAGAGTTCCTGTAACTGCTACTTTATCCACTAAGTCATCTCTGTTGGTTAGGATCAAGTCAAGGATAGCCGATCCTCTAGTTCCTTCCTCTACTTTCTGTAGGAGGAAGTTATCCGCCACACAAGTCAGGAATTTCCTGGAGGGGCCATGTTTTGCAGAATTTGTCTCCCAACAAATATCGGGGAAATTGAAGTCCCCCATTACTACTACATCATGCTTCCTTAAAACATTGGCTATTTGCTTTTCAAAAGTTTCATCCTTGTCTTCTTGATTGGGTGGCCGGTAGTAGACTCCGACCACCAGGTTCCTTTTATTCTTTGCTCCATTTATTTCAACCCAGATGCTCTCGATGGGGCTACCAAGCTCCTCCTCCTGTCTTTCTGTGCAGAGATATGTATTTTTCACATACAGTGCAACCCCACCTCCCTTTCTGTTCCTCCTTTTCTTTTTGAACAAGTTATATCCTCCAATTGCTGTATTCCAGTCAAGAGAGTCATCCCACCAAGTCTCAGTTATATCTATCAGGTCATAATTTCCCTCTTGTATTAAGAGTTCAAGTTCGTTCTGTTTGTTTCCCATACTCTGGGCATTAGTATATAGACATCGAAGACCATGTGCTTCATAGTCTGGCTTTCTTCCTACATGTGTCTGAAGACTATTATTGGGCGCTATCAGAGCTGTTCTCTCCATTGCAGTGCATGCGCCTATGTCCATTGTTACCCCCAACATTACATCTCCCTTCCCCGTAGGATTCAGTTTAAAGCCCTCCTGATGAAGTTCTTCATGCTGTGGCCAAACACATTCTTCCCATCGTTTGTGAGGTGCAACCCGTCCCTTGCCAACAGCCCATCTTCCAGGAAGTATAGCCCGTGGTCCCAGAATCCAAATCTCTCTCGTCAGCACCACCTTCGTAGCCAGTCATTCACCCGGAGTATTTTTCGTTCCCTTTCTGTCCCTCTTCTAACTACTGGAAGGATGGATGAGAAAACTATCTGGGCCGCAAAGTTCTTGAGTTTCCTTCCCAAAGCTTCAAAGTCTGACGTGATCTCTTCGTAGCTCTGCTTGGCGGTATCATTTGTTCCCACATGGATGAGAAGAAAGGGATACCTGTCAGTGGGCTTTATGAGTGCAGGCAACCTTTCAGTCACGTCTCTAATCTGTCCTCCCGGGAGACAACATACCTGGCGAGTCCATGGGTCTTCGCGACATACTTGGGTCTCGATCCCACGCAGCAAGGAGTCTCCCACTACTACCACTCTTCTCTTCTTCTTCTTGTAGGCCTGGGTTTTATCGCCTCTGTTTGACTGACCTTTAGCCTCTTGCTCACTCTCATGCAGGTTCCCCTGTGATTCTTCCTCTGCAGGCTGTCCTCCAGTCTCATCCGCAAGTACCTGGAATCGGTTCCACAGCTCCCCTGCTTCCACTGGTGCAGAGTGGCGTCTAGTTCTTCTTCTCCTAACTGTCACCCTTTTCCAAGGAGTATCCTCTATTCCATTTTTCTTCACCTCAGCATTTCCCACTGCCTCATCTTGCTGTTGCTCTTCAAGCTTCTGGACTGCCCTTTGCTGCTGTAGTTCCCCCATTCTGTCCAAGAACTCTTCGTGTTCTCTTATTCCCCGGAGGGTCGACAGTCACCACTCCAGTCCACTTAATGGACTGGTCATTCAAATAAGGTCATTCAAATAAAGTTTCATAGAATCATAGAATCATGGAATAGTAGGGTTGGAAGGGGCCTACAAGGCCACTGAGCCCAACCCCCTGCTCAGTGCAGGAATCCAAGTCAGAGCATCCCTGACAAATGGCTGTCCAGCCTCGTCTTAAAGGCCTGCAGTGTGGGAGAGCCCACCACCTCCCCAGGTAATTGGTTCCATTGTCGTATTGCTCTTACAGTCAGGAAGTTTTTCCTGATGTTCAGCCGGAAACATCAGTTTCTTAACTGTCTAAGGCAATTTTAAAGAACAACAGATTTTTACAGGTGAATAAATGGTGGCATAATATAAGGGAATTAGAACAACAGATTTTTACAGGTGAACAAATGCCTGTTGTTAAATTTTAAAAAATCTGTACAATAAGATGATGTGAGGACTTTAATTTGTCTGATTATCTTACTAAATGGTGGCATATTATAAGGGAATTAGAGTTTAGGTTTTTTCTGTGGCAAATCCTCTCTTTTAAGAGAATGCCTTTAGGGATGCCATTTTTGAGAGCTATTGACAAATGGTACACTTTCATTACTACAAATTTACTTCATGAAGCCCGCCCTGTTATAAAGGTAGTTCAACACAATCTGTATAATTTGCTGCTAATATGTTTATATAAAAGGTGCTGGATATTTTCAACTGTGTAATATAAGGTAAACAAGCCATTGGTCTGTTTCTGTGTGAGGAAGGTTTCTTAATATTATAAACCAGTATTGATGTTTTATTTTTTTATATGATAATTATTGTGGTTAAAGTAATCCTGATGTTCTCATTTCAAGTTTTTTTATATATACAGACAATAGCAAATCTTTGCACTTTGTTGTTCTCATTTTTTGCCTTGTTGGTTTTAATAAGTGTAAAAGTAATGTTTTCTTGATGTTTATATGAAAGTGAAAGTGAAAATTTAATATTAATATGAAAGTATTACTTGTGTATAGGTTAAAATTCGTTGTGAAATTTATATAATTTTTATAGTAATAATTTATTTTAGGAGTGTTTGAGATGTTTTTATATGTTCTGGAGTAACATGAAATAACCAAGATGATGTATGTATATATTTTTATTGTAGCCTCTGAAGAAGGAAATCAATATTTCCGAAACGTGTTGGGCCAATATAAAAGAATTACAATAAGCCTTCTTCTATAGGAACCCGGGATGTCTCCATTTTCTTTTCTCCATTGTTTTTTCCTGCACATGCGCCTCCCATCCTCTTTTTATCCTAGACATCATGAAAAGGACCTGCAAACTTCCGGGAGTGAACAATCATGAGTGCACAATAAATGCCTTGTGCAGAGACACTCACAGTATATTTAAACAGTGAATATTCACTTCCTTACTTGTCTGTCTTTCCTACCAAGCTACTTCCCTCTACCCAACTTTTGTCTGGCCCTAGTTAGAGAACTGCTTCTGCTCACCTCAAAACCACAGAACTGTAAGGTAGGAAGAAATGTGAAATCCACTGTTTTGGGGTGATGTACAGTCTTTTTTTGTACCCAAATATTTGTAATCATAGTAGAAAACAATTCAGTGGTGGCAACCCAGTTTACAATATGGCACAATCAGAAAATATAACAGCCCCAGAGCAGTCATACAAACTGAGGGACCTCATCATTCTGGGTTTGTGGCCACCACTGGGAGAAGAGGTGGGGAGAGAAAGGTTGGAAAATACACAGAGAACTCGTTTGAAACAGGCCACAACATTATTGCTTACAACTTCCATGATTTTGTCATAACAGTGGCAATTGCTAACATCCTATCTGCTGAGAAGGGAAATGCCCAGCCCACCTGCTGGGTGACCCATGGAGGAAGTGGCTTAAGATAGCAGGTGGATTGAACCAACCATGCTGCCTGCCATGACCAATTTATGGGTGCAGCTGACAGTGGTGGACTGCCCTGTGAACCCAAAGCCCTGAGGAGACCTGAATAGGGTTTTGTTTTGTTTTTAGCAGCCAACGCTGCTTAATCTCCACTATGTATCAGTTGTGACAGTGAGAACCAAAATAATTCATTTCCACAACCAACATCACTGTACCCATGAGAGAAATCCTTTGCTATGAAGAAAGCAAAAATCCAAACTCCTGCCAACCTATCAGTGAGCCTGGCAAAATTCCTTACTGGCCCTGTCAAGTGAAACACACTGCAAAGAAAATTAACAAACCCAATCCATTAAAAAAAAATGATGGGTGACTGAGAGGGAAGACAAAATGCGCACCTTCATCCAGATCAGCCCCTATTTATTGTTTGGAAGTCTTCACTTTGCTCTACTCAGCCCAAAGTGGTGAACTGGCTGGCTAAACGGTAGGCATCCTTAGCTGGTGGAGCAGCCAGTAAGCCAGTCCCAAGCCAAGTGGCTGCTAGTTGCATCCCCTCTCCCTTTTCTCTATCACCCTCTTCCCCCTCATCAGGCAGAAAGAGGCCTCCTCTTATTCTATTCAGAGAGGGGAGGAAGTAAAGGCAAAGCTAAACTAAATGCCAGGCTGAGTCTTTATTTCTCTCAGACCAGAACAGAAATTGAATCATTACTTGAAATCCTCTGTTGAATTTAAACTTGAACAAAACAAAAGGAATTCAAATTAAGAGCAAGGATTTGACTGTGGTGGCAAGTACAATCGACAACAAGGATTTTTATAGGTTTGGCAGTTTGCCCAGGCTTCAGTGACTTGGAAGCAGTAGCCAGGATGGAGGTTGGGTGGTCATCTGCAACCTTCTGAGCAAGCTATGAAGGTTGAAAAGACCATTTCCCAAAGAAAGGATCTCTCAAGAACTGCTCTACAGTAAAAGGGCATCATTCCTGCTAACAGCGAACTTTGTGCCCCCTGTGCTGACAGTATTGGAGCCAAAAAAAGATGGAGGGCTTCTCCACATCAAGTTTTTTATCCTGCAACTTTACTGGGGCTTCTGCTTCTGCATTCTTTATGGGATTAAGATGGGCTCCTTCACACACACTTCTTGAGGTTTTTTGGAGGATTGGCTTTATCTGCAGGTTCTATATGATAAATTCAAACCACTTCTTTTTATTACCTCATTATCTCCATTTCAAATAAAGCCACAGAAATGGTCAGAAAGCATGGAAGAGGTGCTGGATGTTGACACCGTCATGTAAGGGACCCGCAAACTTCCATGAGTAAACAATATCAATCGCAGGATAAAAGCCCCATGTGGAGAAACCCAGAAGCCCTGCATAATACCTTCTGAATGGTAGTGGTAGGAGCCCTCTGTCTGGAAACAGTCTAGGTGTGGGGGTAGGGGGGATAACAATTTTCATTGGGACTGCAGCATGAGGGGAGGTTTAACCCTTCCCGCTCCAACTGTGAGCCTGATGAAGATGCCTTCCCCCTGCACTGTAATTAATCTTAGGGGTGGGGGGAAACTCCAATTGGCAGGACCCACTTCGTTTTTTTACTAGAACCTTGAGATTCACTAATTGGAGCCTGTGCAAAAGACATACTCCTAGAATTAAAGAATTCTGAGCACAATAATTTCTTCTGAGTACCAGAACTTAGAACTGAGAACCAACTCAGGACCTTGGATTGAACCAAGGTCACAATCCTTCCACACTCAAATCTACAAAAATCCCCCCCCCCTCAAAATCTCCATTTCAGCAGCATAATTTAGGGTGGGGATGAGTCATTTTGTTATTGCCATTGTTAAACGATTGGGAGTCAGAAATCCTTGCCAATCAACTGCAAATCACCCAGAAATCTATGGGCTGATCCCAAACTACCCTCTTCCTAGCCCTGAATTACAGTCCAACTTCATTTACTACCACGAGCCTGGGACTTTCATACTTTATCATGTAGGTCAAATGGTGGAAACCAGGAGAAACCTACATCTGGTGCATGCCTTGACAAAGTCAGTACATGGTTCCTTGGATTCTTAAAGTTAATTAGTTGAATAATCTGAAGAATTTAAGCATATTCTACATACAATAGGCAGAGGTCCTCTTATAACATCAACTCAGTTTTAAGAACAGTTTGCTCTGCATCACAACGCATACGCTGTCTTTGACACACACTGAGCATGGAAAAGGCTGTCTAGCACAAACAATAATAAAAACCAGTGAATCAATTTTTACGGCTGGTACTGAAGCATGATGTACATTGATGACTGTCCCACTTCATTGGCTCCTTGGAAAGAACTATGTTGATATTATTCCAGTTTAGTGTTTTTATATGAGTGTGAACATAGTGTGTGTGTTCCTAGTTTTAAATGGCAGGGCTGGGTTTAGCTCACAGGGTTTAGCTGGCCCAGCATTCCAGAGCAGTGAAATCAGTACTGCCTGCTCCTGCTCCAGAGCTCAGGGAGCGTAGAGTCCGAAGCTGCAATCTTAGGCAAGCCTGCCTGAAAGGCAAGCCCAGTGGGAGCGATGAGTCTTCTTTCTGAATAAATAGGATTTCAGGAGACGGAGTGACAAACAGGCCAGGCATATGGACCTGGCATCCTTGGGCAAGTGCCAGGGCCCAAGTGCCCTGGCAGGGCTCCCCAGTGGTGATGCTTGCTCAGGGCCCATCCTCTGGGGAGCTGGTCTAACAAGCAGCAGTGGCAGGCAGCAGGGGGACAGCCATTCAAAATGGACCACAACCAGTGGAGGCTGGTGGCTCCGATGTCAGTGGGGTGGTGAGTCCACTCTGGGTTTCAGTCAGAACCAGTCAGGACTCTGAAGGAGCTTTCCAAGGTTCTGATTCACTGCCCCACAGACATCGGAGCCACCAGCCTCCACGGACCACCACACCCTAGAGTGATATTATCTTGGGGCATTCTAGGTCATTACGACGGCAGGCCGCCTGCAGCCGCCCACTGACGCCTGGTGTCACTGACAAACCTACTGTGGGGTCCACTGATGCTGGAGGGGGTCACCAGAGGTTACTTTGCAGGAGGGGGTTCACACTGGACCTGGGCTACAAACCAGAAAATGTTGATTGAGATCTGCCCTCTGCCATTAAGTCACTGGTGGCCACTCTATCTTGGCCTCAGCCCCCATCTGCCGTACAAGAATACTGACCTACCATACAAGATAGTTGCGAAAAGTGCTTTGAGCACTCTGAAGCTGCAGGTCCCACTTGTCGTTACACTTATTTCACTAGTGTTTCACTACTTACATAAATAAGTAGAACAAGAAGTGGGACCTGCAAAAAAAAATGTCACAGGACGTAGTGCTTTGTTCAGTGTCCTCTTCCAGCATAGTCCATCCCATTTCCCCTCCCCACTGATTTAATGTTTCCCTGCCCCTGTTCCCCCTGCACAACAGACCATCAAAATTCCATGCCCACCAGGAATGCTTGGTCCCAATTGGGCTTTTGGGTGGGAGCTTCTCCCCCTTAGGGTCTATTTTCTAAATAATTTTTGTACGTGTAAGCTTTGGATTCCTCCTGAGCCAGCTGACAGACCACTCTTGGGCATGGGTGCTGCTGTTTTGGCTCATAAGGGTCCACAATCAGATAATGAGTCCACTGTTAATATAAAATATTTTTTAGAGAGCCAGTGCGGTGTAATGGTTAGAGTGTTGGGCTGGGACTAGGCAGGCCGGGGTTCAAATCCACGGTTGGCCATGAAGCTTGCTGGGTGACTTTGGGCCAGTCACTGACTCTCAGCCAAACCTACCTCACAGGGTTCTTGTGAAGATAAAATGGAGAGGAGGAGGATCATGTACGCCGCCCTGGGCTCTTGAGGAAAAGGTCAGACATAAATTAAACAAATAAATATATTTCTCTTTCTTTCCTTTTTATGTGGTTTTAAAACTGAAAGAAACATATAGCAGTATGTATATTGCTGGTATCCCCACGCCCATTAATGTAGATCTGATATTTCTTCCTTTGTTCTTCCAACTGTCAACCTTCCTACTTATGAGTCATTATTTATTATTTATTTTAGAACATTTATATACTGCTTCCCATTTTAAAAATCCTGAGGTGGTTCACAACATATTACAAAACAATACATGGCTAAAAGCACAGCAGCATTTATATAAAGGAGGGCTCAATCCAATGGGGATAGTCAGCTGCCTCCGAACTCGGAGGAGACCGACTATCCAATGCAGGGTGGGCAGAGCGCGGAGCGGATCACAGAACCAGAGAACCAGAGAATAGCAGGGTTGGAAGGGGCTACAAGACCATTGAGTCCAACTCCCTGCTCAATGCAGGAATCCAAGTCAGAGCATCCCCGACAGATGGCTGTCCAGCCTCATCTTGAATGCCTCCAGTGTGGGAGAGTACACCACCTCCCTAGGTCATTGGTTCCATTGTCGTATTGCTCTAATAGTCAGGATGTTTTTCCTGATGTTCAGCCGGAATCTGGCTTCCTGTAACTTGAGCCCATGATTCTGGGTCCTGCATTCTGGGATGATCAAGAATAGATCCTGGCCTTCCTCTCTGTGACAGCCTTTCAAGTACTTGAAGAGCACTATCCTATCTCCTCTCAGTCTTCTCTTCTCAAGGCTAAACATGCCCAGTTCTTTCAGTCTCTCTTCATAGGGCTTTGTTTCCAGTCACCTGATCATCTCCATTACCCTCCTCTGAACCCTCTCCAGTTCGTCTGCATCCTTGTTAGTGTGGTGCCCAGAACTGGACACAGCATTCCAGAGGAGGCCTAACCAGTGCTGAGTAGAGGGAAACTAGTACTTCCTGGTATTTGGGAGCTATGCTTCTATTAATGGAGCCCCAAATAGCATTTGCCTTTTTTGCAGCCACATCACATTGTTAGCTCATATTCAGCTTGTGATCAACAACAATTCCAAGATCCTTCTCACTTGTAGTGTTGTTGAGCCAAGTATTCCCCATCTTGTAACTGTGCATTTGGTTTCTTTTTCCTAGGTGCAGAACTTGGCATTTATCCCTACTAAACTTGATTCTGTTGTTTTCTGCCCAGCACTCCAGTCTATCCAGATCACTTTGAATTTTGTTTCTGTCTTCCAAGGTATTAGCTATCCCGCCCAATTTTGTGTCATCTGCAAATTTGATCAGCATTCCCTGCACCTCCTCCTCCAAGTCATTAATAAAAATGTTGAAGAGCACTGGGCCCAGGACTGAGCCCTGCGGTACCCCGCTCGTTACCTCTCCCCGGTTTGAGAAGATCCCACTGATAAGCAGTCTTTGAGTCCGGTTCTGTAGCCAACTGTGGATCCCCCTGAGAGTTGTTTCATCTAGCCCACTTTGAGCTAGTTTGCTTATCAGGATATCCTGGGGCGCTTTGTCAAAAGCGTTGCTGACGTCGAGGCATATTATGTCCACAGCATTTCCACAGTCCACAAGGAAGGTTACCTGATCAAAACATGAGTCAGATTCGTCTGGCAGGATTTGTTCTTGACAAATCCATGTTGGCTTCGAGTAATCACTGCATTGCTTTCAAGGTGCTCACAGATGGATTACTTTATAATCTGCTGCAGAATTTTCCCAGGGATTGATGTCAGACTGACTGGTCTGTAGTTCCCAGGTTCCTCCTTTTTACCCTTTTTGAACAAAGGGACAACATTAGCCCTCCTCCAGTCATCTGGCACTTCACCCGTCCTCCATGATTGCTCAAAGATAATAGACAGTGGTTCTGAGTGTTCTTTTCTGCCAGTTCCTTTATTATTCTAGGGTGCAGTTCATCTGGCCCTGGAGATTTGAACTCATTCAAAGTAATTAGGTGTTCCTTGACCATATGCCTATCGATCTCAAGCTGCAATCCTGCCCCTTCAGCCTGTACTTCGCTTTTGCCAGGGGGACCATAGACCCTCTTTTGGGAGAAGACTGAGCCAAAGTAGGAATTGAGCACCTCTGCCTTTTCTTTGTCATCTGTTATCGTTTTGCCATCCTTATTTAATAGCTGAACCACCATTTCTTTCCTCTGTCTTTTACTATGCTTGTAGCTAAAGAAAGCCTTTTTGTTGCTTTTAGCATCCCTCGCTAACCTCAGCTCATTCTCAGTCTTCCTGATGCCATCCCTGCAATTCTGTGCTACCTGCCTGTACTCTTCCTTTGTTGCTTGGCCTTCCTTCCAGTTCCTATATGTGTCCTTTTTTGTTTTCAGGTCATCTCTAAGCTTTTTGTGAAGCCACATCGGCTTCTTCTGTTGTCTCCCACCTTTTTTTCTTGTTGAAATTGTTTGTAATTGTGCCTTAGAATTTCCTTTTTTAAAAACTCCCACCCATCTTGGACTCCTTTTCTCGTTAGAGTCGCTTGCCATGGGACCTTACTTATCATTGTTCTGAGTTTATGAAAATCAGCTTTCCTAAAATCCAGGGTACGCGTTTGGCTACACTTGGCTTTTGCTTCCTTTAGAACCAAGAACTCAAGTATAACATGGTCACTTTCCCCAAGAGTTCCTGAAACTGCTGCATTATCCACTAAGTAATCTCTGTTGGTTAGGATCAAGTCAAGGACAGCCGATCCTCTAGTTCCTTCTTCTACTTTCTGTAGGAGAAAATTATCAGCAACACAAGTCAGGAATTTCTTGGAGAGGCCATGTTTTGCAGAATTTGTCTCCCAACAAATATCGGAGAAATTGAAGTCCCCCATTACTACTACATCATGCTTCCTTGAAACATTGGCTATTTGCTTTGCAAAAGTTTCATCCCCGTCTTCTCCTTGATTGGGTGGCTGGTAGTAGACTCTGACTACCATGTTCCTTTTATTCTTTGCTCCATTTATTTTAACCCAGATGCTCTCGATGGGGCTACCAAGCTCCTCCTCCTGTATTTCTGTGCAGAGATATGTACTTTTAACATATAGTACAACCCCACCTCCCTTTCTGTTCCTTCTGTTCTTTTTGAACAAGTTATATCCTCCAATTGCTGTATTCCAGTCAAGAGAGTCATCCCACCAAGTCTCAGTTACACCTATCGTGTCATACTTTCCCTCCTATATTAAGAGTTCAAGTTCATTCTGTTTGTTTCCCATACTCTGGGCATTAGTATATAGACATCGAAGACCATGTGCTTCGTGGTCTGGCTTTCTTCCTACATGTTTATGAAGACTATTATTGGGCACTATTAGAGCTGTTCTCTCCGTTGCGGTGCATGAGCTTTCGTCCATTATCCCCAACTTTATGTCTCCCTTCCCTGTAGGTCTCAGTTTAAAGCTCTCCTGATAAAATTCTTCACGGTGTGGCCAAACACATTCTTCCCAGCCTTTGTGAGGTGCAACCCATCCCTTGCCAACAGTCCATCTTCCAGGAAGTATAGCCTGTGATCCCAGAATCCAAATCTCTCTTGTCAGCACCACCTTCGTAGCCAGTCATTCACCCAGAGTATTTTTCTATCCCTTTCTATCCCTCTTCTAACTACTGGAAGGATGGATGAGAAAACTATCTGGTCCCCAAAGTTCTTCAGTTTCCTTCCCAAAGCTTCAAAGTCTGATGTTACTTTTTCGTAGCTCCACTTGGCAGTATCATTTGTTCCCACATGGATGAGAAGAAAAGGATACCTGTCAGTGGGCTTTATGAGTACAGGCAACCCTTCAGTCATGTCTCTAATCCATCCTCCTGGGAGACAGCATACCTGGCAAGTCCACGGGTCTTCGTGACATTCTTGGGTTTCGATCCCACGCAACAAGGAGACTCCCACTACTGCTACTCTTCTTCTTGTTGTAGGCCTTGGTTTCATTGCCTCTGCTTGACTGACCTTCAGCCTCTTGCTCGCTCTCCTGCAGGTTTCCCTGTAATTCTTCCTCTGCAGGCTGTCCTCCAGTCTCATCCTCAAGTACCTGGAAACGGTTCCATAGGTCCACTGCCTCCACTGGTGCAGAGTGGCTTCTAGATCTTCTGCTCCTGTCACCTTTTTCCAAGGAGTATGCTGTACTTCATTTTCCCTCACCTCAGCATTTTCCTCTTCTGCCTCAGCTTTCTGTTGCCCTTGTAGCTTCTGGTCTTCACTTTGCTACTGTAGTTCCACTGTTCTGTCCAAGAACTCTTCATGTTCTCTTATTCCCTGGAGGGTCAACAGTCACCACTCCAGTCCTCTTACGTTTTCTTCCAGCAGTGTGATCAACTTGCACTTGTTGCACGTGTAGGCCATGTTGTTCTCAGGCAAGAAAACAAACATTGCACACACCTTGCAGGTCACCACCACTGGAGAGTCTTGTCCTTTCATAGTCTCTTTTCCCTTTTTGTGTCTAGCTTTCTGATTGTACTAGAGTAGCCTGTGCTTGGTCCTCTACTCACTGGAGGTTAAAAACAGAGTCCCACTGGTATAGAAGTGAGTGTTACAAGAAAAATAAATTTTAAAAAATGTTTTAATAATAATAAAAAAATGTTAGGGGCCTCTCTCTTGACCTCCCCTGCTGAACTGCCCTGGCCAACTCCTGTTTGCTCTCCCCGTTTGCTCGCTCTGATCACTCGCTCTCTGGGAGCTTGTTTGTTTCTGTAATCCCTTGACCAGCTGGAGCAGCTTCCTCTGCTCTGCTCTGCTCTGCTCTGCTCAGCTAGGAGGTGGGAAACAGACTGAAACTTCCTGCCCACACAGCTGCTGCGAGCACTCAGGCCACACACCCTCAATTCAGTTGGAGCACTCAGGAGCACCTGGTGAGCTCACAGCCACTCAGAAGGGAAAGGACAGCCCCCTGGGCTTACTCCAGCCCACTTACCACTTTTCCTTTGTCTCCTCTTCCACTGCAACTTCCCTGGCCAACTTCTGGGAGGGATCTTCTCCTCCACACTCCAGCCGCCCTGCATTTGTGGCTAGATGGCTGATTTCGGCTGTCTAGCCGGAGTGGCTTGGAGTGTGGCAGGGGGAGGCTGGACAGCACATATGAAGTGTCATACTGGTGCTTCCTCCGTCCCCTCCCCACCCCCAGGAACACCCCCTTTTCCCCTGCTCCATGCTGCTCTTCTGAGCGTGGAGCCAGGGATGAACCATGCCACCTATGAGAGAGAGGGGGAAGTGCAGGGAGGCAGTTTTCTGGAAACCAACCTCGGAGCACTGGCTCCGAGGTCAATTCCCCGAACCCCCAAAATCCTATGGCTGTCTATCTGCTGTCTAGCAGCCACAGGATTGCACCCTTAGTGGTTGGGGAAAGCCAGAGTGAACAACTAGGTTTGTAATAACCATCCAAAGCACATGATCATCAGACCCTGACGCATCGCAGAGGGGAGGGCACTCCAGAGGGAGGGGGCCACTGCAGAAAAGGCCCGTTGCTCTGTTGCTGCCAGATGGGACTCTGCAGGGTGTGGTACAGACAGCAAGTCCTCTCCTAAAGATCATAGTGGTCTAGCTGGTCTAAATAGGAGGAGACAATCTTTCAGGTAACCTGGTCTTAAGTTGTTTATATGTCAATAATAATACCTTGAACCTGGCTTGGCAGCAAACTAACAGCCAGTGCAGTTCTTTCAGCACAGGTGTTGTGTGTGCATGATAATGCACTCATTCAACACCCTCGCTGTTAATCTGGCACTAAACGGGTTAAATAACATTGCTAACAAAGAATGAAGACAGCTAATTTGATCTGGAATGGTTGAATGACCTGAGTGCGGGTTTTGGGGAGACCCCCTAGAAGAGATGCGTATTTAAGAATCAGTTTTATATTCCAGACTCTTGACCCCTGGGCAAGACGACCTTGAAGTTTTGATTCTATGCTGATGGATGTAATTTCACCAACTGGAACTTTTGCAGGACTGTCTTTGAAGAAAGGGAAAAAATTTGGGATGTATGAAACACCTACCTGGCTCCGCACCAGGCAATCCACGGTGGGGGGTAGGTGCTCCGTCCCTCCCCCCGGAATCCTCGACGGGGAGGGAGGCGATCTGGTCCTCCCCCCTGGAATCCTGCCTGGCCGGCTCCGCTCTGCGGCCAAGCCGTGGAGCCGCCGGCCGGCTCCAGCCGCTGGGCAGCCCTGCAGGGACGCAAATGGCGGCTGTCGTAGCCGCCACCATTTGCGTCCCTGTATTGAGCCGTGATAGGCTACGTAAATATTTACGTAGCCTATCACGGCAGGGGGAAAAAACCCAGTGTACGCAAATGGCGGTAGCTGCTGCCATTTGCGTACGCTGGGTTTTTTCCCCCCCCCTGCCGTGATAGGCTACGTAAGTATTTACGTAACCTATCACGCCTATGAAGACAAAGCGAATGGCGGCTGCAGGACGGCCGCCATTCGCAAAGCAGCGCGGACGGGAGCAGGTAAGTGCTCCATTTCGCGCTCCTTTCATGGGGGGGGGACTTCGTCCCGCACACCTTTCGTGCGGGGGGCAGGGCCCTCGTTCCGCAATGGATTTCGGGGGGCCAAATGCACTGGCATTCTGCCTCACCGAGATTCGTTGCGGAATTCTCTGACATCCCTAGAAAAAATGCAGCTGTCTTTACAAGCGGCTTTGCAGAGCTTGTTCAAGGCCACTGAGTGCTGGCAGAGTGTATGAGTGAGATGAACAGAAGAACTGAGCGTGCCCAGGTAGTGACAGCTCATTTCTGTTCTTGTTCCTGTTGCTGCTGCTACTGCTACTTCTCTTTCTGCCTCATCACCAGACCCAAGGATTTGGGTAACTGTGGACCTCTTTACACTCTTAGACTTTGGAACTTAGAATATTTTCTGAAGTTAGGTCTTAGAATATTTTCTGAAAGTAGAACTTAGAATTATTTCTGAGTTTTGGAATTAGAGTTATTTCTGAACTTGAGACTTGGGAGTCATTTCTGAAGATGGGATTTGGAATTATTTCCAAGTCTTGGGTTTTCTCTTTCACTCTAACTTCTACCTCTGTTCTTCATATGCCTAGAGGAACATAGTAATGCTTTCGTGTAGCTTTTATATAGAAAAGGAAGGTACAGTAGGAAGTAATGGGAGGGTTAATACTTAAGTTTTAGTTAAGTTTAGTTTGTTTTAGCTTAGCTTTAAACTGCAAGTAGTAAACAGGAGAAAGTTGGAAGGAGGAATCATAAGAATGTTAGAAGCGCAAGCCATTATCCTATTAGCCAAATTCATAATACCAGCTTTGGCCATTGCAATTCTTTTACTTGATCTTCTATTTTTGTTACATTCCCTTTGCCTGTAATTATAGAGAAAGTTTCTAACTCTCATATAACCACCATGCCACTTTCGTTCTGCACTAGCTGCATCTTCCAAACCAGCCTCAAGTGCAGCCCCACATAGAGAGCATTACAGTAGTCCAGTCTCAAGGTAACCAGTGCATGGATCACAGTGGTTAAGCTATCCCTGTCCAGGAATGGGCATCGTTGATGTACCAGCCAAAGTTGGTAAAAGGCACTCTGTGCCATTGAAGTCACTTGGGCTTCTAATGACAGTGATGAATCTAGGAGCACCCACAAACTGTGTACCTCTTCTTTCTTGGGGAGTGCAACCCCATCCAGAACAGGTAAACCCCCTAATTCCCAGACCTGGGAACAACTTACCTACAGTTTCTCCATCTTGTCAGGACTCAGCTTCAGTTTATTGGCCCTCATTCAGCACGTCACTGCATCTAAGCATCGGTCTCAGTCATGCACGGCCTTTCCTGATTCAAATGTAATGGAGAAATAAAGCTAAGCATCATCAGTGTGCTGGCAACACCTTGCCCCCAAACTCCTAATGACCACACTACATGGCTTCGTATATATGCCACTGGAGACAAAATGGAACCGTGTGACACCCCACCGCATAATTGCCAGGGGGCCAAGGTACAGCCACCCAGTGCTACTCTCTGGGCCCTACTGCAGTGCCCCCAATTCCCAACCCACAGAGCTGGTCCAGGAGGATACCATGGTCAATGGTATCAAATACTGCCGAGAAATTGGGAAAGAGTAACAAAGTAGCACTTCCTCTATCCCTCTCCTGATAAAGGTCATCCATCAGGGCGACTAAGGCTGACTCTGTCTCATATCTAGGCCAGAATCCAGACTGGAAGGGGTCTAGATAATCAGTATCCTCCAAGAATGTCTGCAGCTGGGTTACCACCACTCTTTCAAGCACTTTGCCCCAAAAAGGGGCATCAATGTCAGGGTAATAGTTGCTATAAATCTCTAGATCCAGTGAAGGCTTTTTCAGGAGTGGTTGCACCACTGCTTCTTTAAGGGCAGTTACAGCCCTACTTTTAATGTAACATTACACATAGGATTTTCCTTTTTGTTTTTCCTGTGATGGTGGCTATCACACTAGTGCAACCATTATTCCTAATGCTTATTTGCAAAACAGCCGTGCTCATTGTATTTCTTGAGGCAAGAATCATAGTTTACCAACAACTTGGGTTTTTTAAATTCTCCCTCCCTCCTCTCACCGTGAGAGCATCTGCCAGGTGATGTAAATCCAGGAGCTTCAGTAATGGCTGTACAGCCTCCACAGGTAAGCCACAGCATCTGGAAAGGATATTTGTATGAGAATTAAGAACTCACACCACGATAAACAGTATGTAGGAAAAGTTCTCCCAGAGGCTGTGCTGTATTTGAAGGGGATGCCCACAATGGCACACATGTTGCTTGTGAAAAGAAGGCCATCAACAATGGGATCTCTCTAGCTTTGGGGAGATATGTTTTAATAACTGAAGTTTGATGGATCTGTATGATTATCATTAAGATGAAACTCTGCAAATATACCAATGAATAGTCCCATTAACTTAGTTTCTCCACCTGAGCTGTATGTGGGTTTGTCTCCCAAATATTTTGCTAATTTCCATACACACAAAGTTGTTTTCACCTGCAACATGCAGTTGGTAGCCAGAAATATTTTTGTTAAGTTCCAGCACTATGGAAGAAAGGCAGGATACAATGCAAATGCAATCAATCAATCAATCAATCGATCATTCAGCCAACCAAAAACACAATACTTCATACCGTGAAGATCAAAAATTGGCAAGGCAACCAATGGAAGCACATTGTTTCAAGGTCAAAATTATCAACCAAAACAACCAGCCTGCTATAGGTTGTGCAGCTCGGTAATTTTAGACCCTGGACTTCATGGTCTTACAGAGGGAGGAGGGGCTTTATATAGCCATGTTGTATTATTTCCATATTGCATTACTTCAGTAGTGAACAACACTGTGAACATTTCTCTTTTCCACCCCACCAATCCATGCTTTACAACTGCTTCTTTGTTCCTGACACATTACAGTAACAAACAGTTAGCCAACCTTGATTTTAAAAATTGAATCCATCTCTGAGCATGTAGAGTTTCACATTTTAAACTCACTTAAATCATAGCACCATCATGGCTGATGGAATAAAATGGAGTTTGCTTCTGTTGCCCTGATGCTAAACACATTTCCTTGGGAATAAGCACAGTTTTGTTGTAGAAAAGGGTAGTATATTTTAAAGGGAAACAAAATAAAATGATGCAACAACCAGCATCAGCCCTGGAGGGCCCCACTTGCCCATCCTGCCCCAGGTACTGATGCTAGGCCTATTTTGCTGCCACCCCATCATCTCTGGGTGAGCCTCAGTCCTGAGGTCCAGCTCTAGATGCGCCATTGTCTATAGTCCATGTTGGTCATACTGTTCAAGAGTTTGAAGAGAACAGCCTATATCTAGTATCTGAGGGACACTTGATTGTATTGGGCAGCAGTTGGGCTGCTCAGTGAGGGGGCCCATGTCCTATGCCACGCCAAATCAAGGTAAGCTTTAACGAACAAAAATTATGGCTATCATAACCCACTCCAGCCTGTGTGTGTGCATTTATTACTCCCCATGCCCTGCCACCCCCACCCTCACGCTATGCTGCTGGCAAAACTGCCTTTTTTCAACCAAATGTCTCTCAGATTCTGCATCCAGCATTTTCCTTTTATCTATCTGTACAAGGACCACAAACACACATACTGAACAAGCTCATACGTATTATGAAGAGAAACATTTCAAATAAGATCATTGACCTCATTAAATAGATATATAGATTTTTGCAGATGGGTACCAGGACAGTACATAAAAAATTGTTCCTGTGTATCAGGTTTAATTCTTTTTAAATATCTTTTTAAATATCATCACAAATTATTTATATGTACTGTAATATAATTTGTTTTCTACTGCATGTGAAACTCTTACGTGCTCCACAGAAACATCTTTGCAGAATCCCTTTGAACTTCAGATCCACCTTAAAAAGGGGAAATGGGTAATAGCAACTGCCTGATTCTGACTTCAAGTCCAGGGTTAAAGAGCAAAATGTGGAATAACCTGCAAGACACCAGAATCTGGTTTTCAGATAACAATGTGTGCTAATGACTTGCTGACACAGCTACATCAGGACATATTTATAAGTAGGAAATGGCATTTTTGTTTGTTACTGTACAAACAAATGTGAGTTACAGAAAGAATAAAAACTGTATAATGATAGATAAGAAGGCTTCAGTCTATGAGCACTGTTGAATCTGTTGCAGAAAGGTTGGTTCTCCAAGAGACAGATCAACATGTATAAAAACCAAACTTGCTTGTTTCAGGTCTATTGGAAATTTGGGGTAGGTATAAAAATAATTTATCTCCCAATAGTCTCAATATTATATTGTCCGCAATTTGGTCCAATAGAAATGATGCCGATTTCTCATTTTTGTGGGAAAGGGTTTTTCTATCATGTATGATTTAATCCACAGACAGCAGGTGATTTAATTTCAAGATGTGATAACAAGATCAAATGAAAAGTCCCTTATTTTACAGTATTTACAGTGCAATTCTATGCATGTCTACTCAGAAGTTACTCAGAGACCAATAGGATTATTCTTGGGTAAGTGTGTATAGTACTGCAGCTTTAAAGTATGTTATGATAGATACATTTTTGTTTGGATTAAGAGGAATTTGAAAATTATCTTCTTTGGAAGAGATTCTGAAAGAATCCATAAAAGTTAAAGGACTGCTACCTAATATATACACAAATATAAAATATCTGTATGTTATATGTAACATATATAATATATATAAAATCTATCATTGTTGAATTTTTGATTAGGAGAAAATAATGTTAAATATGGAAAAGAGATCTAAACATAACATAGTCCTAATGGATTAGTCTCATTTGTGTAAAGCAAGATATTATGTTTTGATTGTGTACATTTAAAAGAGAACATTGTCAGAATCTTGCATGTGTTATTGTATACTTGCTGGACTAGACTTGGGGCTTCTGTACACCATGCTTTTATCCCGCACCTTTACTGGGGCTTCTGCTTCTGGATTCTTTGCAGGATTAAGATCAGCTCCTTCACGTGCTTATACGTGCTTGGGGGGGGGGGATTTCCTTTGTCTGTGAGTTCTATATATTTTATTATACAGCCACTAAATGGTGCTGTGGCATAGTTGTTATATAGTGGGATTACAGACATTCACCAGTTGTTGGAGCACTTCAAAGCATGATAAAAATTTGATGCCACATTTTCCCCATTCAGAAAAAAGCTGTGATAATGGTCAGAAAGCATGGGAGAGGCCCTTGAGGTTGATGATGTCATGTAAAGGACTCGCAAACTTCCATGTATGACCAATCATGAGTGCACAATAAAAGCCTCATGTAGAGAAGCCCTAAGCAACAATTTTCAGTCCCTTAGCATTGATGGAGATGAATAATTTCACAGTGCCTTTTTTTCTTTTTTGGTGGCATTGTGTCAAAATTCTACCCCATTGGTGAAAAAATGGTAGATAACCATTTCCAGTTAATAACTTCCAGTTGATTATTGGATATAGGATTATCTTGCTACCAGAAATAATTATTCTAGATTATTTTAAAATGATGGGTTGGATCCAGAGGGCATCTCTACACCTGAAATTTATCACACATTCATGATTGGCCACTCATGCAACTTTGCGGGTCCATTACATGACATAATCCTCCAGTGATTTTCCCACCATTCCCCCCTGCCTATTCCATGTTATCCCCAAACAGAAAAAAATGCAGTATTTTTTCAGCCTGCACAACTGGAACAGCATTACCTCCCTGTGTATTTCTCCCATAGCATGAAGAAACCACTCCGTGTGTGTGGCTGTGAATGGTTGTTTTGGTTTGTCGGGGGCGCTGTCATGATGACGACGGAAGAGACATTGGGGTGGTGGGCATGTCGGTATACTGTCCTGCCGGCTTGCCACCATGCCAGCTTGCCGCCACGTCGGCTTGCTGTGACTAAATGCAATGCACCAACTTTTGCTCCCAACTTGGGCTGCTCACTCCACAACACAGAATGGCCAGCCCGCCAACCTCCCAGCGCAGTTCCCCAGGAAACCAGTGCCTGCAGGGACGAGGTTCGGGCAGTTCAGTGGAGATTGCTGTCCACCTGCACTGCATGTCAATCACAACCAAACCACCAGTAACCTGCAAGGTGAAGGAAAGGGGCAGGAACCAGGGAGGAAATTTTGCGATGCCCTCTGTCTGTGTAATGGCTTTTTGTGGAAAAGTAGCCTCCCCGTGAAAAGGTAAGGAACAGAATACAATGGGATTGAAGCAACTGTGCAAAGGAGCCCAATCTACTCCTGTGATGTAAATGGATAGAGAAAGCCCCGGTACTGATGCGGATTTCTCCGCCCATGTGATGGAGCCCAGACCTCGTCTTGCATAAAGCAGACTCATTGAAATCAATGGCACTTAAGTTAGTCGGAACTAAATTGTCCTATTGATTTCAGTTGCTCTACTCTAGGCATGTCTAGATCCAGCCCAATGTGGTCAAGGAGTGCTATACTTTAGCCAGCCCTGAAACTCGCTAGGTGATCTTGGGCCAGTCACTGTCTCTCAGCCTAACTTACCTCAACTCACAGGCTTGTTAGGAGGATAAAATGAGAGCAGGGGAGGGCCCACACACCACCCCGAATTTCTTCAGAGGGTGGTATAAAGAGAATTAAATAAAAATGAATGAATGAACGGTGTAGAATCCTCTTATGGTAGCCCTAATAAGAGTTACAACAAAACAGAGCACAAACATACTTCAGGTCCACTATCACATCAGGGACGTTATATTTATTAACACATTTACATGATTGTGCTCACATATGACAAGGAAAAATAATGACATGGTCATCTGTTGGACATTTGTCAAACCTTTTCTATTCTTTGAATAATTTGAGATAAGACAAATATACAAGAATATGTTCTATTTTTGTAAGTGTGTAGTAACACTTGTAAGGTAGCTTTAGCATCCTGTTCTTATGCAATGTCACTGTCTCACATGTTGAAAGAAAGAAAAAAAGAAAGAAAGAAAGAAAGAAAGAAAGAAAGAAAACATCATCTCTCCATCACCAGAAAGTTTCTAGTGCCCTCTATTGGGCAGTCCTAAAAGTCAATACTCTCACAAATCATAAGAATGGTAGGTAGCTGTGTTGTAGATCCATAGGCAATAGAGGATCCAAAAGCAATAGTAGAGTAATAATTTTTTCAGGATCAACTAAAATCTCAAATAGATGTGAGCAAACTTCCAAGTTCTCCAGAATTATTCTTCATCTGGAGAACCTGAAAGCCTGCTCACTTTTCCGACATATATTTGGTTTTAATAGATGTATTACCTTACTGTGGCTATGGAATTTTTTCACAACTCGTAAATATGTAAGAGTTCCTACATCAGAGTAGGCTCATTAATACACTCATCCATCTTTTACAAAGATGTATGTTAGGTTGTTTTTTATATGTATGTATCTATGTTGTTTATATGCTTGAGCACACACCAAGGTGATAGATGAATGGTTTCACCAGCAGCCTACTATTTTTATTTATTATATTTTTAAGGACAGAAGAAGCACCATACTGGATCAGACCAAAGCCTATCTAGTCCAGCATCCCATTTCCCAGCATGGCCACCCAAATGCCTATGGGAAATCCAAAGGCAGAACATGAGGGCAATATCCCGTTCCTGATATTGTTCCCCAGCAACTGGTATTTTGTGGCATGGCGCCTCTGATCCTGGAGGTAGCATATAGCCATCATAACTAGTAGCCATTGATAGCCTTACCCTCCATGACTTTAAAATAATTTTAAGCAATTCTACTCTGCTTATCAAATACATTTTCCCAAAGAAGTTGCGTGTGTATGTGTGTGAGTGTGTGTGTGTGTGTGTGTGTGTGTATATATATATATATATATATTCTCCTCTCCTTTCCTCTCCTTTCCTCTCCTTTCCTCTTCTCTCTCTATAAATGGAAGTATTTGTTTATATGGCCTCAATGGCCTCGAAAACCGTACATCTGATTGTTATGAAACTTTTAGGACTTCTATCTGGGATGGTTTTAGGCATAGTGAAAATTTCGTCCACCATCTTGAAACAAAATGGTGGCCAATCAACATTTTTAAAGATTTACTGCTTCAATACCACTTGATTGATTTCAACCAAACTTGGCATGACAATTGAGCACTGCAGTGAGCAAATTTTAATCACAGAAAAAGCACTATAAAATTAATAGCAATTAGTAAACAAAAGGTGAAATTTGCTGAAAAGTAATAGAAATACAAAACGCAGGTAACTTTTCCACTTCAACATATAATCTTTTTTTATATATTGTACATGTATCTCCATCTCCATTAAAACCAAATTCACCATTTAGCACACAAGTCCAGGAAGAAAGGGAGTGGTTGAATTGCCTGCTCCCCCTCCCCATGTGGATCCCTGAGTTGCATCCACAGTAAATTGGATATTCTGATAAAATTAATCCAGGAAACACTGGGTACTTCCGCTTGTGTGTGTGTGTGTGTGTGTGTGTGTGTGCGACAATAAAATACAGTATAAATATACTAGGTATATAGAAGAAACCTGTTCCCGCCCCACTCTAGATGGATCAAGATAAGTACCATATCAGTAGCTACTTAAATTCAGTTTCATTTGTCTAACTAATGAAACAGGTAATTGTTTTATTATATTACCTCATTGTTATTCCTGTTTTGTTGTTATTAAATGGACAATTAATTTTTAAAAGAAACATAAAAAAACATAACTACTACATGTTTCCAGCTTCTGTTCTGCACACATGTCAAAAGTTCCATTTAAAAAGGTTTATGCAATTAAAATAAATGTGGTGTAGTTGACGTAATCATGTTAGAGACATAAATAGTAATGGCAAATCCCAGTGACCTATTAGACTTCCTTAATGATCCATTAGCTAATTATTAATAATTTGTGAGTGTTATCTAATTATGTTCACATGACTGATTAATAATGTTATACATTGCTAAACTACATTTGAATTCTCTTTTATTCTAAGCAGAGACAAAAATGGAACATATATTTTGAGATAATACAGGTATCCTTTAGTAAGAAGCTTTTATATATGTGAATTGAAGCAGACATAATAATTATTTTGTAGTTCAGGGCATAATCCTATACTGAAGATACACCACCTGAGGGGGCATAGGATTTGGTGGATGCCCCATCAGTACCCTGGTGGAGCACAAGACATGACACCGCCACAAGAAATACACAGGCGGAACACCCCAGATAGACTGGTGGAATGGTTAAAATGAGGCAGAGGCCTGCCCACAACTCTGGAGCACCTTTATGCCATATGCTGTACCCCTTAAGTTCATAAGAAAAAGGCATGCTGGATCAGACCATGGGTCCATCCAGTCCAGCCTTCTGTTCTCATAGTGGCCAACCAGCTGCCACGGGAAACCCACAAGCAGTACACAAGTGCAACAGCATCCTCCCTTCAGTCCACTCCCTTCAGTCCACAGCCATGGCCCTGTCGACAATGCAATTTTGCAGCCCCAGACCTGCCCAAAGAATTACCCTCCCACTGAAATCAAGGGGGAGGGGAACATTTCTTAAAATAGCTGCCCGCGCATCAAGGCACCTCCCTACCGACATTGCTACAATGGAGCATCGGAGATGGTGAAACTCAACACCCAATCACAGCGCACCACCACCAGAATATAAACCCCACCCTGGAAGACCTCAGCTCAGATGATATGGCATACACCAGGGAGTTGTGTGTCTCTGGCCTCGTGTTGTGCACACTTAGAGCTCACAAGGTGGATATGTGGTAAGGAAAGACCATGGGGAAAGGGTGCTTTACACAAAAAAAGCCTCACACAATACACATGGGAACTTGACCACATTGCTGCTAGCACTTCTTTGCTTAACACACAGGTGGACAGCTTGAGGCCCGCAGGCCGCTCTCCATGCAGCCTGCAGAGCCCTGCCCATTTCCCCACTGCGCAGCTGGATGGCAGGGATCAAGATTGCTGTTTCTGCATTGCTATTAGCGGCGGAGAAACTGCAGTCTCAGTCAGGATCATTGGGATTTAACCTCACCCCCCATAAATGACTGCAAGCAAGGCCATAGCTCATAATAAAAACAACCGCCTTTCTCAGAATCAAGGAAGGGGGAGACTTTGACCCTCGCCATCTTGTCCTGGGGAGAGAGAGGCTTTACTCCACACCACCACTGCCCTGATCCTTTGCCCATAGGAATGGCTGGGGACTTGCAGGAGCAGGGTGATTGCTGGCTGGGGCTGAAGGTGTGGGGGTGCTGTGGCATTGTCTTGTGTGTGGTGATGCAGGAGTGTGCCGGAATGTGTCCACACTGTCATGAATCCATTGGCTCCCTCCATGGAGCCCACGAACTCGATGGAGGGAGTGGGTGTGGCATGTGGGCGCCATGGCAAACACTGCCCCGATGGGCCGTGTCACTGTTTCCAGAGATGCCGGGGGTGTGATGGCATTGATATGCTCTTAAGAAATATTTTCGGGTGATGTGTTTTCCTCCTCCTCTCCCAGGCTGAACATGCACTGAATGTGGCATCCGTTCCACCAGTGGAATAGCAGCATATCTCCAGTCCGGGCATAATGTGAGTATAGGATTTCTTGGCCCAACTGTTAAAGACAGTAAAATAAATGGCATATTTTTTCTGCTGCAGAATAATAAGGTATTGATTTTAACTACAGACATCAGGATTTATGGAACTGGTACCTATGTATAAACTGGCTTTTGCATCTGTCAATATTTGTGTGGAAAGTTAGTACTGATGTGAGTAAAATGAGTGGGTAATATATGTTTTTTAGCTATTTTCCTGTTTAGTTCACGGTCATAGCAACTGTAATGTTAACCCTACCTACTATTTTAATATTGATAATGTGAAGAAATTAGAAGTGAAGGCTTGTTTACATGGTCCAGCAATTC
This sequence comes from Heloderma suspectum, assembly GCF_057233095.1. NCBI lineage: Eukaryota > Metazoa > Chordata > Lepidosauria > Squamata > Helodermatidae > Heloderma > Heloderma suspectum. The sequence continues at coordinate 104,900,419 of NC_139459.1, forward strand.
TGTAGTTATTAAGGAGGCTGTTAATGCAGGATTGTTGTTCTGATAAAGCCTCACTTGACATATATACTGTATAGTGTATACTATATATTGAAGTCCATTTACTCCCCCAGGGAAAGACAGGCATACTTGGGAGTTGGTACCCTTGTGCCTATACTATTAGTCATGGTAAGTCCTGGCGAAGTTATGGAGACCCATGGCCATGATTGGTATCAGTATGCAACATCTTCAGGCAGATGTTGGGGATGTGCCCTGGCAGGGTTGACCATTGACTGCTGCCCTGGGCATCCCTTGAAAAAAACAACAGCTAAGTGGTAGCTGCCATTTAGATTTCCCACAGTGCCCTCTGTGAAGGTTGGAGGCCTACAGAGGCAAGGAAAAGAAAAAGGTCAGGCCTAGAGGCCTGGATGTTGTTGCTGCTGCTGTTGTTGTTGCTGAGCACATTAAGGGGAAATACTGTGATATTAGGGTATTGAAAGCGGGAGCACGGAAGTGGGAAATTCCGGTTCCAATTCGAGGCGGGTACTGCATAGTGTGAAAGGCGGGCGGTGAAACCTCATTGGAAGTGAAAAAAGGTGGTAAGTGTAGATCCAGCCTGGGTATGTTTTCTTGATAACTGAGAATCCCTCTCCAACCTTTGGAATGTAATACCCATGTTGGAAGGGGGTTTCCCTGAGAGGAGTAGTTTCATTTTCCCAGGTAAGTTTCAGTTTCATTTCCCCAGTTAAGTTTCATTTCTTCAGATTTGAAACAGTACTTTCGGTTTTGGAGGAGGAGGGTATAAAAAGAGAGTCAGAAAGACCAGAGGAGTAAGAGCAGAGTCAGGGAGACCAGAGCCTGAAGAGAGAGCAGGAAGAAGCAGCCTGGAGAAGTCTAAGTACAGCTAGGGCAAAGGAACTTGGATTTTGCAACTTTTATTTTAATTGAATGCCTTTGTATCATTCAGCTCTATTCTGTAATATCTTTAGTTGTAATTTGCTTGCTTTAATTTACCAGTAAACTGTTGTGGTTAGCACCCAGGTGTCTGAAGTGCCGATCACCCCATACCTACGGACTAAACTCCACGTTATTGGAAAGGGGAAGGTAAAAGAAGGAAGGCAAGAGATCCTTAAGGAGTTGCTCAGGGGGTCCAGGTCAATGGTGGAACCCTGACACACCCATTATAGCATTACTCCAGGACCTTATGAGAAATTAAAGTGGCAATCTCCACTGGTACAGTGAAATTGCATAAGAAAAAGGTGGAAAATATGCCTTATAAAAATAAAATATGGTCTTGTATATTTATGTCTTCTCTCAGATTATTCTTGATCACTGTGAATGGCAATCTGATGAGCAGCCAGGGACTCTGACAAAAGAACCTTAATGACTGGTGGCCGATCTACATTGCGCCTGCCATTGCAATGAATTTGGTGTCCCGTCGGGTTAAATGCTCTCGCATCAAAACATGATTATTCACACTCACCCATTTTCCCCGTTGCAGTGCTTCATCGAATTTACACTCAAGCACTGTGCTGTTTTCCTGCTGTTTTCCTGTGCGCGCTTGTCTGATCTCGGAAGCTAAGCGCGGTCGGCCACAGTCAGTAGTTGGATGGGCGACCGCCTGGGAATCAGGCTTCCTGCATTGAGCAGGGGGTTGTTCTATCCCTTCAAATGAGACTAAGTTTTACCCCCTTCTATCCCCCGCTCCTGTTTGTTTTTTTAAATTAAGGCGTTATCCTCGCAGAATCGGGGCTTCTCTGCGATGGTTTTTTTTTCTAATTCAGGCATGATCTTGGAAGATTCGAAGTTGTGAAGCTTCACAAAAAAACAGGAGCAGGGGATAGGAGGGGTAAAACTTAGTCTCATTTGAAGGGATAGAACAACTCCCTGCTCAATGCAGGAAGCCTGATTCCCAGGCGGTTGCCCATCCAACTACTGACCAGGGCCGACCCCACTTAGCTTCCAAGATCAGACAAGCGCGTGCACATCCAGCCCTTTGCTTGTTGCTGAGGAAACAGCGGCTGCTGAGGAAGCTATGCGATCAGTAGCTGGAAGAAGACATGGGGCTGTCGAGAGCTGTGATTGGACAGGAGGGAAATATAAACACTGCGGCATATGGACAGGTGGGGGAGGGGACTATGACCGGATATGGTAGCGAAGGCAGAAAATCAGAGCACATTAAGGGGAAATACTGGGATATTAGGGTATTGAAAGCGGGAGCACGGAAGTGGGAAATTCCGGTTCCAATTCGAGGCGGGTACTGCATAGTGTGAAAGGCGGGCAGTGGAACCTCATTGGAAGCGAAAAAAGGTGGTAAGTGTGGATCCAGCCTGGGTATGTTTTCTTGATAACCGAGAATCCCTCTCCAGCCTTTGGAATGTAATACCCATTAGAGTTTGGGAAGATGACAACCTTCAGGGATAAGTGGAGGGGCAGAGAAACAGTTTGGAGTTGGTTGTGCAGTTTGAATTGAGAGTGGGGTATAAGATGGTGACAAAGCTGGCTGAAAGGGTGCAAGGGAATCCAATGCAAAGATTTGCTGCCCGTTACAAGAATGTTGATTTGTTTCCAATGGGCTCTGCTTGCATATTTGTAATATTTGCTTTATTTACAAAGACACTGTAAATCTTCAGTTCTCTCTTATCCAAAGGAAACTAAACTATGTAGCATTACTACTATATTTTCCACTGTACAGGGAAGTGGGGTACTTTTAAAAATGCTTTTAGGGCATGGTACACAAGATTTTCCATGAGTTTACCCCCTAAGTGCTCCAAGTTAGGGTTTAGAAGGATCTGCCCTGGGAGCAGAGAGCAGAGGAGAACAGGCTACGTAAAAAACGAATGTGAGCAACACATGCAATTCACGGCTGCAGAAACTTTAGAAATCTCTTGCGGTTCCTTCAAGTCTCCACAGCTGAAATTCACCACAACTGGTTTTTATGGCTAAATTATTATTTGTGAAATCAATGGAGCTTCGGCTACTGTCCTGCAATAGTAGATAGGAAGCACTGCTCATTGATTATTGGAATGATGGCAGCAGAATAGATAAAATTTAGATCTATCATCTGTTGTTGGACTTGATGGTCTTGTAGGCCCCTTCCAACCGTACTATTCTATGATTCTATGAGCTTAGTAGGTCTAGTAGATCAGAACCTTCAGTTAGGCTAACTTACCACAAGATGTCACCAAAACCAAATAAAAGGTAACTCAAGAAACTAGCTAGAAATAATTTTTAAAAGCAAATGTATCCCAACACAAGCTGTACTACCATGATATAGGAAATTAGGCATGCTAGAGGCAATAACATCTTTATCTCAAAAAGCTAAACCTCAGATGAAACCAATTTGATTAAGGTCAGCGCAGGTAAGGCCATCTGCAACTGAACTCTCACCACGTATGTTAGGGCATCTGTTATGGTAAACCTTTACCTGGGCTCCCTTCACAGCTGGCATTTTATCCCACTACAAACTGGTCCTTTTGATTTCAGATCCTTTCCGGGATTTACGCTGGCCCTGTATACAGGCATCTGTCATAGCACGTCCCTCCGCATTATATCTTTTCGTGGCTGGGCAGAGCTGCACAGAACAATCAGGACAGAAGGGGGCTGTTGGCTCCATACCCCTCCCCTCCCCTGGTCATTGGTTCCTGTAACATGATTGATGGCTGCGCCCCATCCCTCCCCTCCTCCACGGCAGGAGGGAAGTCAGAAACGCCTCTAGAGGCCTGGATAGGGGGCTATGGGTGCTGGTCACCTCCTTCCTCCGAGGGAGAGAGAGTCTTCTTGGTGGCTTTCGCGAGGTTGCTGGTGCTGCTAGTCCTTCTCTGCTAAATATGTCAGTGTGTGATGGAATTAAATGCAGTATATCGCATGCACTACTGAGTTTGAAGGGTATACCGATTTTCCCGTTCCCAACTAGAGAAGTAAGAAATCCACAAACAGACTTGTATACAGTGAATGCACCAAGCCATCCCTAGCAGCCCCCCTGCCCCCCAGCAACTGCTTCACAGGGACACCTTCTTCATGAGACCCAGCTTGCTTCCGCCCCCCACCCCCCCACACACTGTTGTTGCTCTTTCCCCTTATTCTGGCTTCCCAGCGATCCTGCAAGGTGGGCTAGGAGAAGAGATAGTGGCTGGCTAGGTGGGAGGGAGTACTATGGAAAACCACCTCAGCATTCCTGCGTTATCTAAAACAACTCCACCCTGCAAAAGGAAACTATTAAAAATGACAATTCCAAGCTCTGCACGATGAATTTATTCAGGGGAGGAGAAAAGGCATTTTTAATACCCATTGCAATCCTAACTGTCAAGCCTTTCTCCTGAGTGGCTGAGAAGGGAGACTCCCCCATCTACCCTGGGAGGGAAAAAGCCCATCAATCTGATGAGCAAAAGGGAGAAGAAGCAGTCAGTGAAGTCGATGGGAGGAGAAGGTTCAAAGTAAATGCACTGAAGGGGATGGGAGACCTTAAGACTGCTACTCTAAGTAGATTTACAATGCACTCCTATGAATGCCTACTCAGAAGCAAGCCACACAGATTTCAATGGCACTTACACTCAGGAAAGGAAAGACTTACAGCCAATGAGTTTACTTAGAAGTAAGCATTGCTGTATTCAGAGGGATCTTAGAGCCCGTAGTGGAATGGGAAAGAGGTAGAAATGGTCAGTGACCTGCACCCCCTTGCCACCAATTTGTTGTCATGACAATGTTATTCAACACCACCCAGCAACACCCTCTAGCACACGCCCACACAAAGTGGGACAAAGTGCTAAAGGGGAAGTACACAGGGGGGAAATGACGGTTTCAATCACAAGCACAGAAAATTCTGGGTTTTCCCCATTCCCAGATAACATGGGAAGAGGGAAGGAAAGTTGTGAGATAGCAGCAAGAGAGCAGTGGCATCATCTAAAGCTTCTGTGAAAACTAGTGATTAAAGAAAAATGATCATACTAAAAAACTGTATGAATTGTAAATTGATCATTTGGGGCAGTATCCAGTACTGACTGCACGCTAGCAGGACCTACCACTAGAGCAATGGGAAACTAGCAGTTTCCGAACCAACTGGAAACGAGTGGAAATACTAATTTTCAGAATGACACACGTCAGCAGAGCTCACAGAAGGGAGCTCCACTGACCTGACCTGTCCTGGAAACAAGCATTTCTACTCCTTTCCAAGGTTCCTTTAGGAAGTGCTAGTTCCTGTTGCACTCATGGTGAGTCCCATGAGTGCAACAGAACTAGTGGAGGCATAGCGGCAATATTGGATACTGTCCTTTGTTCTCAGGATTGTTTTGTTTTTTTAAACACTTCTCACAAAATATACAAATTTCATATATAAATCTGGGCAAATCATCAAAAGCATCTTGTACGTATTGATATGTCCCTCAAACAAGCTCAGATGTGGTTGTCACATTTCCGATGCTTCTATACACTGTAAAGTTTAGGCTAAAGTATTCAGATGGTCTTCAGAGGTGCCCCTGTCACCTGAGATGGGGAAGGGGGTACCAGTGGTGGCCATTCCAGGGAAGTGCACCCCATAACAAATCTATTGTCATTTTGGCACTGGGCAAAGAGTACTGTTGCTAATCCTCTCTTACTTTTTATTTATTTTTATTTATTTTTCTGTTCTTTATTTTTATTCCAGAGCCACAAGCCACCTTGAGAGTTCCAAATGGGACTGATGCGGGGGGATATTAAGGCTGTACTCCGATAAACACTTCCCTAGGAGTAAGTTCTGCTGAACTCAGTGAGACTTACTTCTAAATAGACATGCACAGAATTACACTGTTGAATTCCTAAACAAATAATTGTTCCCATAGTCACTATGGCAGGGTTAGTCAACCTTTTGAGGACATGGGCACATTTGACCATTTGAGAAAATGTCCTGGGCACCACCACAAAATGGCTGCCATGGGAGGTGTGGCAAAGGACAAGTAACCTGCCCAAAAGACTGAGTACGAGGCAGAGGTGGGGTCTGAGCCCCAACACACTAAACAACTCCTTTGAACCCACAGTTTTCAGCATCAACAGAAACCTATTCCACAGCTAAATGTGTAAATTATTTTTTTAAGTGGGAGGGAGAGGACACCTTGGCAGGTGGCAAGAAAGGTGCCCAGGGGCACATTGGTGCCTCTGCGCACCATGTTGCCTATGCCTGCACTATGGCATAATGCCTCAGTTTGTTGCTGTTGGATCCTCTTCATGGAAAAGCAAGCAGCTATCAATGCTTCCTGCTTATATACATTGCTAGACAATAAAAATGCACACCCCCAGTTGCCAGGTCTCAGAGCCCCAAGGTTGCACACGAAGCAATTCTGCACATGCGGGGCAGGCAGCCCACGGCAGCCCTTCACCTTATATCAAATGTTGCTCAGGAGGGTCCTCCCAAGTGTGTAGGAGCAGCTATTCAGGGGATCCAAGGGAGTGCAGTCAGGAAGGGAGCCCCAGGCAAGTGGAGAAGACCACACACAGTCATTTGGTGTCTGCCAGAGTAATCAGCTGTGCAGACTGCTTCATGGAACATGGTTGATGAAAATGGAGGGACCGTAAGAGTGAGTGCACCACTGGACAAATTATATTCTCACACAAAAGTTAGCAGCAGTTGGCATTTAAACTGGATGCACCTGATCTCATCCAATCTCATATGCTAAGTAGGGTCAGCTCTTGGATGGGAGACCGCCCGGGAATCAGGCTTCCTGCACTGAGCAGGGGGGTGGACTCAATGGTCTTGTAGGCCCCTTCCAACCCTACGATCCTAATAGCAAAATTTTAAAAGTCTCCTAAAACCACAAACATGTCATGATTAACTGTGTTCATTTTAGTCACTTTTTTTTTTAGTCACAAGCCATAAGACTTCTAGATGGATGCTTAGATTGTTCTTTTCTGCCATGTACATTTTAGGCCACCACTCATCTTTTTCACAAGTAATTAGCTAGTGGCTATTCAGGCCCACATGCCCATTACTGAGGTATTTAATAGCTCGCCATGATTTCATTAAGTGTCAAACTCGAAGGGAATGAATTTACATAGCTAGGCAATAATTTATATTTAATACTGCCATGATCAGTTAATATTTCACATCCTTCCTGTACTCATCGTAGTACTTTTGTGAGTGAAGCTTAGTCATAGCATCCATTTTGCTCATTTTATTTTAATATATGCTAATATCAGTTGCTACATGAAAAAGTGATGGAAAACCAGGTTAGCAGGTAAACATGGTAGGTCCCTCCTTGTTTCCTTTTCATTGTTGTTGGAGTTCCACTGACATGAAAACAATACAGAAATCAACTGTTTTTTCCTCTCATCTGGGAGATGTAGGACTTCTTTCTGTCTAAACATGCATAGGATTGCACCCTTACGCTCATTGAAATCACTGAGTTTCAATGTGCTTAACTCTCCGTTAGGTTGGAGCTGTTAGCTGTTGTGCTGAAGTATCATTTCCAGTTGCACAGTCTCAGGTCAGCTGTGAAAAACCTCAAGGGCAACATTACAGATATATCCTATTATCGCCCCCGCCCCCAGTGCATGCATTCCAAATGCATGGAAAAGCACCATGTGCTTTTCCATGCATTTCTTAGAAGCTGTATGTCCCCCAAGTATTAGCCATGGGGCAGTCTCCAAATTACTTAACACAAAAGACGAGTACAATGTAACTACTGCTCTATGTTTATGGTAGGAGAAACAGCACCTTCTAGGCAATTATAAATCAACCTTGTTAATGTGTTTCAGTGACAGCAAGAAAGGCATCCAACTGTGAAAACTGTTTGTTTTGACATAGGTTGTAAAAGTCACACATTTTAGGGAGCCGTAAAAAAAATCCAGTTAGCAAGCACTGGTGTTCAGCATTTTTAAACATAGATCTCCAGAGTTTCTAATTAACAAATGTGCCCTCCTTTTACAAAATTTATCTAGCATTTCAAATGGTCCCCACTCCCTGAAAAACAATCTCACCCACCCCCGCTATAATTTTGCTGATCTGTGCTTTTGTCACTTCCGGACTTGACTACTCTATGCTGGGCTGCCCTTGGATACAAGCTGAAAGCTTCCATGACTACAAAATGCTGCTGCATGTCTTCTAACAGTTACTGGAAGCCATGAATGTATACAGTCAATAAATTGCATTGCTTCCCAATATGCTACTTTCAGTATGGCTCAATGCAAAGTGCTGGTGATTACCTTTACAGTCATTCATAGCCTGGGCCCCACATGTCTCTGAGACCACCTCTTCTAGTATCATCCCATATGAGTGTTTTGGACATCTACTCAGGGCGTTCTTTGTGTTCCTTCTGTGTGTGAAGTGAGAACTGCCAGCAGCAGGGCCTTTACGTCAATTGCCCCAAGACTATGGAATGATCACTCCCCAGGGGCACACAGTTCCTTCTCCTTATTGGCCTCCAGGAATTTCCATTTGGCTTTTAGGCTGATTGATTTATCTGCTCGATCCTATTTTGGCTCCTGCCTTATTCTGTGTTTTATTGTATCTTATTGTATTGCATTTTAATTATATGAGCTGCCCTAAGCTGTGAAAAAATGGCTAAGTTTTAAAATAAATGAAAATAAATTATTTTGGGTTTGTAGTATCAACCTCACTTTAACCCACGGCCACCTGTTTCAGCGTCCAAAGCCATTGGGAACAACCCACCTCAAACAGCTGTAGAAGAGAGGAAGGCAAACCAACGTACATCCTCATACTTAACCATTTGTGATTTGCTTGTTACATTTGTATCCTGCCTTTCCATGAAATGGAGCTCAAGGCAGCAAGCAACCATACAATGGAGCTTGACCATGAAATGGAGCTCATGAAATGGAGCAACCATGAAATGGAATTCAAGGCAGTGAGCAACCATAAAATACAAATGAAAATTGTCCTCTCTCTAGCAGCCATAAGAGAAACTGCCTTGCAACAAGGTTGCTATGTCTGAATATACAAGCAAGACAGAAAGAGCATGTTGGGTTTTAAAAACTGAAGTGAAGCCCCAATTCAGTCTATTTATCAGAAAGAAAGAAAAAAGATAACCCAACAGACAGCAAAGATCTTTTTAATGTGCAAGTTTGGAACAGTGAGAAAAAATGAATAGCAATTAGGCCAGCACAGAGCCAAATCAGAAATAATCATACTTTATAAAATACAGGGATAGTGGATAACCATTGATATGGATACAATAAGTGTATCTGCACCAGCTCTTCTTTCCTGGGTTATATCCCTGGACATCCTTCAATAGCTGGTATAATTTGCACTTTATCCTGGGTGGTGATGGGTGAACTTACCCCAAGCGGAATCACAATTTGCTCTACAAAGTCTTTGGCCTGATCTCGGATGAATGTTCTCCATTGTTTTGAGCTCATTGCGTATATCCAAATTGTTGCCCATGTGCATCAATGAAGTGCATCTCAGGAACTGTCACATATTTTTATGTGTATTTTTAGGACAGCTGTTGAACCTTTTTCAGCCTGAGAGCCAGGTTCCATTTTGGAGAAGCTCTCAGCAGCCACATACCAGTAGTGGGCAGGGCCTGAGGCAAAAGGGGCAGTGCCAAAGTACCCAAAATATCAGCATTTTTTAGCTTAAATCTCTTAATGCCAGTAACTCAGCCTTTGGAGAGGTATTCTCAAACTAGAATGGGGAAAAAACTGCATGATAGCTAGGAAACCATCAAACAATCAGTGGTCAGGGGAAAGGGGGCATGGCCATCTGGAGGTCCAAATTCGGAGGGCCAAATTTGGCACCTTGGGCTTGAGCTTCTGCACTCCTGCTTTATATGAAAGACATTTTAACCATTTCACTTTGCTTTACTGCTTGTGCTCTATTTCCATCCAATTCTGAATTTATAGAGGGTGAACGAGAATCAGCATTCTCTTCATTAAATCAAAACAACCCCCATCACCCAGTATCTCTAGTCAGGTATGCAGTATATCCATTATGTAGTTTTATTTAATTATTTATTTACAATATTTATATACCATACCACTCCACATCAGAAGATTTCGGAGCAGTGAACAACAAAGGTAAAAACAGTTAAAACACTTAAAAAAAAAAAATGTCAGTAAGGTTGAATTTAATAAACCACGGCTGGTCATGCAAGGAAGGCCTCTTGAAATAATATCTTTAGGAGCCACCAGAAGGAACACAATGTTGGCGCCTGTCTGACCTCCAAATGTTTCACACCAATATGGACATCATTGCTCCAACTGGCCAATTTATTTATGAATGAGCTCCTATAAGCAATGTTGGTTGCTCTGAAATACCATACTTCTGTCTTTTACTCATGATTATAAAATAAACTGGGCAGAATCACTGAACCTCCTCTTCCTAATTAGGTTGTTTTTATAGCTGAGATCATTCACCACAGAGCAACATAACCTAGCCAGGTACCTTTGCTTCCTCTAAAGTACACTAACCTTGAATTAAAGCTACTAGCATTACTTGCTGGCTAGGGAAAAACAGTTCCTCTGATTAGTGCCATTGGACCCACCATATTATCCCTTTGCAAACAGTGTTTAGGGAAAAGGCTTTGCAGTTGTCTTGTTTGCCACCATTCCTTGAACTTTCCACTAATTCCAGTCTTCTTCTGATAAGAGCTTGACTGTCATGAGCTCCGAGCAAAAGTCAGCAATTAGTTTTACTACTCCATAAATAGATCAACATCTGAGCCTTTTATTAACTTTCCTTTATTCCTTGCTTGCACAATGGTGAATTCATCACCAGCCATCTTCTGTGGCAGACTGTGTGTTACAGGCAAAAGGTCAAAGATTTAATCCTTGGCATTGCCAATTAAAAAAAACAGGATGGGGAAGATGCAAAAGATCCCTGCCTGAGGCTCTGGAAAGCCACTGCCAATCAGAGTAAACAATACTGCGCTAGGTGGACCAATGCTGTTTTGAATTGCTGGGTTTGGGAGCAATCCTGGGGTGGGGGAGTCACTGTCCCAAAGCCCCCCTGTCATCTCATGCTGGCCAGGGTCAGAAGTGGCTTTACCAGGCTCTTTAGCCTGGGGGGAAAATTAATTCTCCATTGAAACTGAGAGGAGAGGAATTGGCTACACAATCTGCAGGCTGGGGTCTAATCTTGCCCTTCTGGGAGAACAGAGGGGCTTTATATCCAGCAAATCCAAAGCTGCCTCTATCCCACCTCCAGAATGCCCCTTTGGGGGCCTACCACCTGCAGAAACACCATCAATGATAGAGTTACCCCCCACGGAGCTCTCCATGGACATAACTGGAGCCTCTGAAATAGACATGGCCCATGGCAGAGCTCCTCTCCACCAGTGAAGGGACATGTCGGCCCTATTCTTTTTTTAAAAAAGCATTTTGCAATTATATCAGAACAAAACAAAAAAGGGAGGTGAAACTACAAACAACATAACAGTAACCACAAAAAAGCATATCCAGTCACAATAACTGGATTATTTACAATAACTCTCAGTCACAAGAGAGCCAGTGTGGTGTAGTGGCTAGATTGTTGGACTGGGAGTCAGGAAATCCGGGTTCTAGTCCCCACTCGGCCATGGAAGCTCACTGGGTGACTTTGGGCCAGTCACAGACTCTCAGCCCAACCTACCTCACAGGGTTGTTGTGAGGGTAAAATGGCGAGGAGGAGGATTATGTACGCCACCTTGGGTTCCTTAAAGAGGAAAAAAGGTGGGATATAAATGTAATCAATCAATCACAACACCATTAATAAAGAGAGGGGGGAACAATTAAACACTTCTGTATCAAATATATATGTGACTATAAGTGGGCCATATATCTGAAAGATCACCAAGACAAAATTTACGATTGTAGGATCTATGTTCAAATGCAGCATGAGCAGTAAGATCTTCAGTCCATGGAATGATAGGTGGTGGGTGTATATCCTTCCAGGCTCGAAGTATGAGTCTCTTTGCAACTCGCTATTCTATTCTAAATGCCTCCAACCAGCAGTTCTGGGCACTCAGATTGCTCTGTCTGCAATTGAGATGATATTTTCATTATGTATTTTAAAGTTTTCCTGTATGCCATTTTAGGGGCCTCTCAGCCAAAAAAGCAAGATAAGAATAAATATTACCATAACATAGCGCACCAATAGTTTGCCTCGGGATCAAGCAGCTGTGTACGTTCCTTGGGTTCCTTATCTTGGTCATAGTCCTCACAAATGATACAGTCATTTGCATCTGGCTGCTGAGTGTCTCTTTTCCCTTATGTGAAGCACATGTGGCAGCAGGAGGCACAACAGATGCACCCTGACTGGCTACTCTGCTTCTCCTAGCACTGGAGCCTCCTTCATTAGGTTCCAGCCCTGCACTCAAGAACTGATGATTAAAGGATAGACACAGGGCCAGACTAGACCAAAAAAGCCCACCATGCACCAGCTGTTAATTTTTTAAAAGTGAGAGAAGAGGACAGGAAGGCCTGGCGTGCGATGGTCCATGGGGTCAGGCACGAAGAGTCAGGCACGACTGAACGACTGAACAACAACAAGGCTAACAACAACCATGCAACCATGCATAACAACAATTTAGATGTGACATTTGCTAACCATGTGGCAAATGTCACATCTAAATTTGGCCCTCAGATCTTTCCTGTCTCTAGGTATGATTTGTGTAGACCAACCTACCACTGACTGTATAGTCTCAAAATGCTGTACTCACTGGCTTATAACAGCCTTTCAGACTGAAGGAAAATTGGCCAAGATGCTCTGGCATAAAATTTCCATGATATGGTTAAAGTAAACTTTGATAAAAATCATACCAGATATCATGGCAGACTTAAACAGATGGGAAGTGTAATTATAGAAAAAGGTTCAACTATTTAAAATGAATATATTACCTATGCTAATTTTTATAATTCATGAGATTCTGATTTATGTTTCCTCATTACATATTTTGAAAGTGGATCAAATATTTAGCTTTTGAAATATATACAAACATAACATACACCAATTATAACTGTCAGTCAAGGAAGGTGGAATGGGGTTGTTTATTTTACAAAATTATCACAGTTCATTTGTTCTAACGCAAGGGAGGTGCATGTGTTGGGGACAACCTGGCATCATTAAAACAGAGGCTCCAGAGAGCTCAGGCGCACGACCTGGAGCTCTGCTGTCCAGGTCCAGCCATACCCAGGCCCTGGACCTCCAGTCTCCTCGGAGGAAGAACCGAGAGTAGGACTCCCCTGGAAAGGCTGGCACCACCACCAATCCTAAGGAGTCCACTGTTCCTACAGAGCCTTCAGACACAGATGTTCCAGCTACAGCACTGGAAGAATCCACACCAGCAGCTTGGGCTCTCGGACAGATTCTGGATCCAGCTCCCAGCGCCACAGGAGCGGAGAAGATGATGAGCCTAGCTGATATTCCAGGACTGCTGGCAGAGTGTCTGGCCAGCTACATGAGACTGTTCTTTATGTGGGAATATTTGGGACGAGGGGGAAGCCCATGTAAGCACCTCCTTGGATCAGGTCTGGCTGCAAGCCAGGAAGAGGTAGAACCTCGTCCTCCGATATATGTCCTCAGTCAAAGTCAGGTGATTACTGATACAAGGAGCGCCAAGCTCACCCTTGTAGCCAGTTGGCTACCAGATTCATACCCTCTATCCCAGGGGTGGCCAACATGCCTGCAGCCATTATGCACCTCCCACTGCCTTCTGCCACCCCCTGGATTTTTAAATTTAAAATTGGTGTCCAGAGCAATGCAGAGTACCAAAAAGGTAAATTTAGCTTGTTTGTAGAGCTCCGTAGCAACTATGTAGCCCTATAGGGGTCAAATTTAGCTTGCAAACAAGCTAAATTTGACTTTTGGGGTGCTCCGTAGTGCTCCAGATGCCTTTCTTTTATTTTATTTTAGTAAAATAACATTAAAAAAATTAATTCTCATGTTGCCCAGCAGACTGTGGCCTGTGAAAATTACCCCTGGACCTCGTGAAGTTGGCCACCCATGCTTTACCCCTTTTGGACTGGAGAATGGACATCTGCTGAGTGCCACTACTGGGCTGTCCTGCCCACCCCCCACCCCAATAGCAACAGTGCCCAGACACCTCAACTCACTACCATCTTAATTATGGTGGCCCCTAAAACCTGCTAGAGAAAATTGTTGTTCTGCTTCTCAAGATGACAAGTGAAAGGAAGCCTTCAGCCTGTTCTGATCTGAGGGAAATTTGATTGGAAGGACTGGAGAGAAAACACTCATACAGATGTATAGCATAGCAAGCAGACTACACTATAATAAACACCACATCATAAAACGTTCATAGGAGGTGCACGCCTTTAAACAAACGTCATCTTACCTGCTGACTCCCAAATAACTGAACTGACTTAGGGTAGTCATGTGTCCTCTTTTACAGATGACTGTCCTGTCTTTTTTCTGAACATCAGGAAAAACTTCCTGACTGTTAGAGCAATACGACAATGGAACCAATTACCTAGGGAGGTGGTGGGCTCTCCCACACTGGAGGCGTTCAAGACGAAGCTGGACGGCCATCTGTCAGGATGCTCTGACTTGGATTCCTGCATTGAGCAGGGGGTTGGATTCGATGGTCTTATAGGCCCCTTCCAACCCTACTATTCTATGATTCTATGATTCTTTTGAAGGCATCCTCAATTTGAAGGGCTGTCCAGGTTTGTTTGACAGATAATGAACCATCAGAAGGAAGAGTTGGGCCTTGAAGTTGCCCATCAACAGCCCCGGGACAGCAGTCTAGTACATAGTAACAGTCTCACACACTATGGTGAGATGTACTGTATTTCTCTTTAAAGTATGATAATTGTTTCTAAATTTGTATCTATACATATAAATTAGAATATGCACATTTTATATGAATCAGTGTGCTTTTTTTTATGATGCATGTCCTCCTTTTTGATGATTCCCAAGTGGCCACCCTAGCAACAGTCCAATGCTACATCATGCCAAATCTTGCTTCATTTCAGAAGGGCAAAACCTCCCTCAGTGAGATCTGAAGTGAGTGAAGTGTGATGTTTCACTGAACTTTTACTGAGCTGTTTCTGTACTGCATGTTGCAGCAAGATGGAAATACATGCTGTTGACAGGATATTGCTGTGCTCGTCCAATTTTGCCTGATTTGCTAGAGGAAAAGGAGTGGTAGGCCATGTCACTCATAGTTTCAAAGGTCAATTTGACATGACCCCAGGTGTCTAAAGTCCACTTATCCTTTGAAATTAGCCCCAATCACAGCAGGATCACAGAGTGCCTCCTGTTAGTTCTTTCTCCTGCTGTGCTCTAATGAAAGGCCACTTATCTGCAGTCTCTGTGGCAGCAGGGAACAGTGACTACTAGGCTGCGTATTACCAGGTAAATGGGCTTCCCAGCAGCTTTCAGAACTAGCATTAGCAAAACATCTTATGCTGTTTGTTGGTTGCTAACACAAGTACAGGGGAGAGAAGGAGAAAGCCAAGGTAATTAGGCGTCTACCTTGGCAGTTCTCATTTTGTGCGAAAGAAAGAGAAAAACAGAGGCAGAACATCATCAGCCAGTGAAATCCCAGTGATGTCTCTTTTCAAGGCAAGGTGACATACGCCAGACCTCCCTTCAAAAATGGGCCAAATCAACGTTGAATGCACCAGTGGAGGCTGGTGGCTCCTATTTCAGTGGGGCAGTGAATCCTTTCTGGGTTTCGGTCAGAACCAGTCAGAACTCTAAAGGAGCTATCCAAGGTGCTGGGTTCAGCACCTTGGGTAGTTCCTTTAGAGTTCTGACGGAAACCCAGAGCTGATTCACTGCCCCACTGAAGTAGGAGCCACCAGCCTCCAGTGGAACATACATGACCCATGATTTGACTTATTATTTAGTTATGACAGTGCAGTCATATACACGTCTACTCAGATCTATGCCACATTGCGTTTGATGTGACTTACTCCCAGGTAACTGTGTCTAGATTGCAGCCTTCTTCATTCAAAGCAGGGGTAGGCAACTTGTGGTTGTCCAGATGATGTTGGACTGCAAGTCCCATCAGCTCTAGCCAGCATAGCCAATGCTGAGCGATGGGAATTGCAGTCCAACAACTGGAGAGCCACAAGTTCCCCACCCCCATTTAAAGCACTTATATCCAGCATTTCCTTTTTAAAAAATCTCAAGGGAGCTCACAACAACATGTTGCTGTATATAATAAAACAACAAGTACTAAATATAATAAAACAAAAAAGCATACTAAAAGCAGCAGAACACAAAAACCACAGAGCGGCTATTAAAACAAGGGGGCAGTAGAAACAATTCAGCACAGCCGGTTAAAAACAGATCAATGCAGTAACCGCTCGTTGCTCAAAAGCTCTCTTAAACGTGGAAGTTTTTAGCAATCTGGCAGAAGGCCATGAAGGAGGGAGGAGGACAAAACTGCCTTGGGAGGGAGCTCCAGAGCCTGGGTGCAGCCACTGAAAAAAGTTCAGATGTATTCATGGGTTCTAGCGCAACTTATTAGCCAGGCTGGACAGAAGCTCCAGGGTGACTTTCCCTACACTGTAACCATACCACTTCAGAAAATATTCGCCATACTATTCCAAAAGAGGAATAAGGTGTGCTGCTGCATTTGTGTCCTGCTTGAGGGTTTCCCAGCATCTAGTTGGCCACTGTGTGTACAGAATGCCGGACTAGATGGACCCTGGTCTGATCCAGCAGGGCTCTCCTTCTGTTCTTATGTTCCCAGAGGTGAATTCCGAAACACTTTGCTGTGTTTTTGAGCAGGTAGGAAGCCTGATGGAGGAGGAGATGGTGGCTAGTTACACAGCTGGCCTCTGAGTCCCCTGCCCAGATACATCACAGCCTTCCCCAGCCTGGTGCCCTCCAGATGTTTTGGACTTCAACTCCCATCACCCCCAGCTACCATGGCCAATGGTCAGGCATGCTGGGAGTTTTAGTCCAAAACATCTGGAGGGAACCAGGTTAGGGAAGACTGCATCAAACCATACATAAAGAGGGAAGAACCTGAGTAGAGGGACAATTTGAACTGGGCCAAAGCATTATGTGTGCAGTCATTAGCATGGATAAAAGCTTAATCAGCACCAACAGATAACAGGTATCAGGGCTTGCATCATGGCTGAGTTTCCAAAGGATCTGATCGCCGTGCTGCAAATCAACAGCAGCATGCTTTTTCCCCTGTATGCTCAGCATCAACTACTAGGTCTTGGCCAGTTTGCAGTGAAGATACACTTCTGTGACTGTAGAATTCCCCAGTACTTGGAGACAGATTCAGGAGGAGACAGTAGCTTTCTAGACCCGTAGTTTTAAAATGGTGCTCCAAGGAACTCTGCTGCTTGATGTTCCTCGAAAGTATTGCTGGGAATAGCAGAACCAAGTAATGGATGTGTTCTGTGAATCACACCCAGTTCACGCAGGGCACTAGTAAGGCTCAACAGGCTTGGTTTATGTCTCATGTGAACTAACTGGCTACGATCTTAATAGTTCTGATCAAGTGGGACTTCCTGGTTCCCAGCTGCAACTGGCGGAATCTTCCATGTTTGTGGCAAATATGTAGAAGTTAACATAAAACATTGTCCCTTTCATTGTAGTGCTTTGAAATACGCCCCCCCCCCCAGTACAAAAGAAGCCAAACTCTTTTTTTCTGTCTGTCTTTGTTTGTTTACCTTATTTCCTGGAACAAAGTGCAAGATACAGACCTGACAAATAAAAATATTCCTTGAAAATATTTTGCATTTTCCCAGCCCTCAAGCCACAAAATGTTGTTGGGGAAATAAGCCAGTCCCTGTCCACCCTATGTCATTGCCATTTTATGTACCTTTAAAAAGGTTTATTTTACCATTAATGGCAGAGAGAGATCTCCCTGTGCCATTCAAGAGTGTAAACCCTTTTTATTTAAAAGGTGGACATTTCCAAATTATCTCCTCCCTCTTCAACCATGCTGCTGCAATCTCACAGATCTTTTTAATCCAAATGCCTTTTTTTTTTTTTTAAGTTCAGTGCTCCCCCTCTCCTGAGGTGTCGCTCTTTTAAATCTGGTCACTTTCACTTCCTTGCTTCTGAAAGTAAGGAAATTAACTTGACAATCATCCCATGATCTATATTTTGAGCTGCTGGGATTTGATTTAGCATTACAAGGAAATTATAGGAACATGGAAAGCCTGGGTAACAGAAGCTCTTGGGGACAAATTTCTCCTGATCTGCATCCACCTCAGGTCCCTTTGCTCCAGGCTGGCCCAAGGCATTTGGCTGCGTGAGGCGGACAAGATGGTGCCCCCTCCGAATTCCACATACAGAATCCAACTGCACTGGCAGCTACTTCAACACTGGTGATGGACAGTGTCCTCCACCACACTTGGAGGCAGTAGGCTAGCTTACAGGGCTCAAGGGGAACAGGAGAGCTGCTACCACTGCCCTGCCCACAACAAGCTGCTTCCTGAGGTAGCCGCCTCACTCTGCCTAATGAAAGGGTCAGCTCGACAAGTCTTTGTGCAAGATCTATTAGAACTGGGTCACTGTGAAGGTTTGAGGCCTACAGAGGCAAGGAAAAGAAAAAGGTCAGGCCTAGAGGCCTGGAGTTTTTGTTGGGAGGGGGTATCCCTGAAAGGAGTAGTTTCATTTCCCTGGTTAAGTTTCATTTCGTTAGGTTTGAAACAGTACTTTTGGTCTTGAGGGTTTGTTGTTTATTCGGTCAGTCGCTTCCGACTCTTCGTGACTTCATGGACCAGCCCACGCCAGAGCTTCCTGTTGGCCGTCGCCACCCCCAGCTCCCCCAAGGTCGAGTCCGTCACCTCTAGAATATCATCCATCCATCTTGCCCTTGGTGGGCCCCTCTTCCTTTTGCCTTCCACTTTCCCTAGCATCAGCATCTTCTCCAGGGTATCCTGTCTTCTCATTATGTGGCCAAAGTACTTCAGTTTTGCCTTTAACATCATTCCCTCAAGTGAGCAGTCTGGCTTTATTTCCTGGAGTATGGACTGGTTTGATCTTCTTGCAGTCCAAGGCACTCTCAGAATTTTCCTCCTGCACCACAGTTCAAAAGCATCTATCTTCCTTCGCTCAGCCTTCCTTATGCTCCAGCTCTCGCAGCCATAGGTTACTACGGGGAATACCATTGCTTTCACTATGCGGACCTTTGGTCTTGAGGGAGGAGGGTATAAAAAGAGAGTGAGAGAGCCAGTAAGAGCAGAGTCAGGAGACCAGAGCCTGAAGGGGGAGCAGAAAGAAGCAGCCTGGAGACATCTAAGTACAGCTAGGGTAAAGGAACTTGCATTTTGCAACTTTTGTTATCTTTTAAGCCCTTTTGTATCACTCGGCTCTATTGTGTAAATACCCATAGTTGTGATTGCTTGCTTTAAACTTAACAGTAAACTATTGTGGTTAAACCCCAAGTGTCTGGTATGTCGATCACCCCATGTCTACAGTCTAAACCCCATGTTATTGGGAAGAGAAAGTTTAAAAGAAGGAAGGTAGGACTCTTAAGGAGGCAAGTGATCCTTAAGGAGTTGCTCAGGGGGTCCGGGTCATAAGGGGAACCCTGATAGTCACAATACTTGCTGCCCTTCTATCCATATATGATAGACAACATGTTTTAGATGAACTAATGCCCCCTGTTCTACATTATGTCAGAACATTCTAGAAAAACAATGACTTGAATCACAAAATAAAACCCTTTATCTTCTCCCCCCCCCTAATAGCAGTGTTTAGACACTTCCCCTTCTCCAGCACGCATTGATATTTCTTATTATTGCTAATGCAAAATTCATGCAAAAAGGGCCCTTGCTATAGATTCTCATTAAGAGTGTAACAAGGAAACATGTCTAGCTTCAATGATTCACGTCTGCAAACAATAGGAATTGCAGAGCAGAGCAATGGAAAGCTTTCATTAGACAGCTTAATCACAATGCTGAGCAACAAAATGATACCATCTGCAATTAATATTCACTCTGCAACTAATGATTGTATTAAAAATTCTGGCACATACATTTCTAGACTTTTCCACTAATGCTGCATGTTCTTTCCTGTATATTAGGGGGAAAGTACAGAAATTTATTATGTTAAATTAACATTTCTATTATCTTAATGGCAACGCTTTAATTCACAGTATGCACATAATAAAACCAAGGCAAGATGTGCATAAATTAAAACAATGCCCTACAGTTCAATGGAGTAAAAACATATATCTCGAAACAAAAAGCTCATTCATCGCTGACTGAGCAATATGTCTGAAGTCTTTCTGCTAAGTGCCCACAGTTTGATACTGCCATATATTTTGTTTTGCTTTGCTTTGGTTTATCAAGGAGATAGATGAAGTAATCATATGTATGTTTGTATATTTTTACCTCCTTTAACCCTAGAGTTTTGTTCCCCAAATCTGGGAACTTTACAGGAGCTAAAAATCCCATCTTTCAAATGTTAAAACAGACCCTCTCTACTATCTTTAATCCAAGTCTTCACATCTTCCTATTCAGTTTAACTTTTAGTAACATTTTGAGGAAATGCATTAACATGATTGGCATTTGCATAGCCCTTGGCTTCCTTTTGTTCCTTGTTGCTGGTGCAGAATGACCACTTCTTTCCAAACAGAACAACGGAGCTGTGATCCTTGGCAAATTCCTGCAGGCACCATTAGATAGAACATCAACTGTGAACAAAGTTAACTCCCACTGAGTCTAGTGGAGCAGAGTTTACACAGATAAGGAAGGACTGAGGTATGTATGAAGAGATCAGCTTTAGTCTGAAGGGAAAAGGCATCGCATTATATTGCAGGGTGATTTTGTGGCCAGGTGATCCCATTGAACAGGGTGACAGAGGTCAAACCCTGCTCCTGTTGACTCTAGGCCAGGCCAAGCAAAGCAAGGCAATCTATAGCCAGAAGTGAACAGGAAGAGCAAAAGTTCATAGCAGTTCCTTCCTTGGGTCAGTGGTGAATGGTGTTGCCCAGACTGAATCCCTGCCTGATGTCCCTAGGTCTGCCAGTTCAAGACCTACTGTGGGGTCATGCCCAGACAGTATGAGAACTTCCTTAGACCAAGTAGTTAAATTTAGATTATTTACACCTAACAAAAACAACTCTTGCTCAATTATGCCTTTTATTTGTGTGGGGCGGGGGGGGGATGACACATCACCTTTCCTTGTGGAATATTGGGGCATCACTTTCACATGTCCAGATACTGGGGTGTCACATTACTGTCCAGCCATCTTTGAGACTGGTGGAAATTACTGATTGATTGAAAATCATGCTCAACTGCAGATTGTAGGGCTTCATTTGGATCTGCTATTTAAAAACAACAGAGACCATCTAGCTGTGGGCCCTGCAGGACTTGGACGCTGTTCTTCTGCCTGGCTCTTCTCCATCTGGCCTGGCAGGGCAGGCCCCCAACCTGACTCCAGCTATAAAGGCTGTCCCTGCTGCTGGAGGTACCAGAGGCCACCTAGCTGTGAGCCCTGCAGGATCTGGAACCTGTTCTTCTGACTGGCTTTCTGGTGGCCTAAGTATGTGCTGGGAGGGAGGATATTGAGCCAACTAGGGAGACCGGGGGGGGGGGGACAATCAGTGTAGTGATGGGTAGAGGGAGATATGGCATTGTGAGGAGGACTTGCCAGGTAAGGGGAATGCGGCCCGGACAGTTAATGGCTGTGCCCCGGACCTCGCCGCACTCACAGGTTTGGTGATTGCCCTATCAGCCTGCTCTTGGGTCTCCAGATACTGCTTTTAAATGCCAGATTGGTGCAAAATAAGACCTCCCTCATTCATTACTTAATAGTGGATGAAGCAGCTGATCTGGCATGTATAACCAGGACCTGGGTGAGTGAGCAGGGAGGAGTCAGTCTCTCCCAGCTATGCCCATGGGGCTACTTGGTCCAGCATCAGGGAAGGCTTGAGGACCAGGAAGGGGGTGTTGCTGTGGTCTATAGGAATTCCATCTCCCTCTGCAGGCTCCCTGACCATGTGACTACTGGTCTGGAGTGTTGGGTCAGAGGGACACCTTGTGTTGGGTCAGAGGGACAGATTAGGGATACTGTTGGTGTGCTGCCCACCCCGCTGCTCTACAGACTCCCTAGGTGAGCTGACGGAGGTGGTCTCGTGTGTGCTGCTGAGATCCCCCAGACTGTTGGTTCCAGGGGATGTCAACATTCATGCTGAGGGCACCTTGTCTGGGGCGGCTCAGAATTTCATGGTTTCCATGACTGGCCCAACATGTCATCGGCCCAATGCATGTAACGGGGCTTACTCTAGACTGGGTTTTCTCAAGTGTACATGGAGATGTTCATCTGAAGGTGGGGGACTTTGTATCAGTCCCTTTATCATGGTCAGATCATTGCCTGCCAAGGTGTAAACTTACAGTGGCTTTTCCCCTCTGCAAGGGTGGGGGGCCTATTAAGATGATCCACCCCTGGAGGCTAATGGATCCAGATGGTTTCCAGAGGGCTCTAGGAGTTTTTCCAGCTGATATGGCTGGCACTCTTGTTGAAGGCCTGGTCAACCTGTGGAATGCAGAAATGACCCTGGTGGTTGACACAATTGCTCCTGAGCGCCCTCTCCAGAGTACAGCTCATACGGCTGCATGGTATACCCCGGAGCTGAGAGTGCTGAAGCAAAACAAGAGACAGCTTGAGTGCAGGTGGAGAAAAACTCCTAGTGGATGCAATCAAACTCTGGTGTGTGCCTACAGCCAGGTACACTCAAAGGTAGTGAGAGTAGCAAGGAAAAAATATTTCACTGCCTCTATTCTATCTTCCATATGCTGCCCAGTGGAGCTTTTTAGGGTTGTCCAGGGCCTATTACATTCTGGCCCTAAGGACACTATGGAACCATCTAAGCCCCACTGTAATGCACTGGCTAGGCACTTCCAAGATAAAATCTCTTGCATCTGCCGGGACATAGACTCCAGTTTTACTGCTGGTGAATCAGATGAGGTGTCCAGAGCACAGCCTGGTCCAGTTTTCTTGGATGAGTTTCAGCTGGTACAGCTTGAGGACATGGACAAAGTGCTTGGGCAGGTTTGTGCAGCCACTTCCATAGTGGATCCTTGCCCCTCTTGGCTTATAAAAACCATCAGGGAGGGAACAGCTGGCTGGGTTAGGATGGTGATTAATGCCTCCTTGTGAGAGGGAGTGGTCCTGGGCCACCTGAAAGAGGCGGTGGTGAAACCACTCCTGAAGAAATCCTCCCTAGACCCAGAAAACCTTAATAATTATAGGCTGGTTGCAAATGTTCCATTCCTGGGCAAGGTCCTTGAGCGAGTAGTTGCAAGCCAGCTCCAGATACTCTTGGCTGAGGCTGATTATCTGCATCCATTTCAGTTGGGGTACAGGCCTGGTTTTGGCACAGAAATAGTCTTGGTCACCCTGTATGATGACCTATGTTGGGAGAAAGACAGGGGGAGTGTGACCTTGTTGATTCTCCTTGATCTCTTGGCAGCTTTCGATACCATCGATCACGATATCCTTCTGGGATGACTCCCTGAGCTGGGAGTGGGAGGCACTGCATTGCAGTGGTTTCGCTCCTACTTGGAGGGTTGGCTCCAGAAGGTGGGGCTTGGGGAACATGGCTCAGCCCCATGGATTCTCCAATATGGGGTTCCACAGGGGTCAGGTTTGTCCCCCATGCTGTTCAACATCTACATGAAACCATTGAGTGCGGTCATCCAGAGTTTTGGGGCGCATTGTCGTCAGTATGCTGATGACACGCAGCTCTATTTCTCCTTTTCATCTTCTTCAGGTGAGGCTATGGATGTGCTGAATCAGTGCCTGGCTGCAACAATGGACTGGATGAGGGCTAATAAACTGAAGCCCAATCCAGACAAGACTGAGATGCTGTTGGTGAGTGGTTCTGCTGACTGGATGGAGGGTGTTAAACCTGTTCTGAATGGGGTTGCACTCCCCTTGAAGGAGCAGGTCCGTAGCTTGGGGTTCCTCCTGGATCCCTCTTGTCACTTGAGGCTCAGGTGGCCTCAGTGGCATGGAGTGCCTTCTACCAACTTTGCTTGGTGGCCCAGATACGCCCCTATCTGGACAGGGATAACCTGGCTTCAGTTGTCTATGCTCTGGTAATCTCCAAGTTAGATTACTGCAATGCACTCTACGTGGGGCTGCCTTTGAAGATGGTTCGGAAGCTGCAGCTTGTGCAAAATGCAGCAGCCAGACTCATAATGGGGACCAGCACATATAAGACTGACTCTGGCCTGCTTGCATTGGCTGCTTATATGCTTCACACTGCAATTCAAGATGCTGGGTTTAACCTATAAAGACCTACATGGCTTGGGACCGCAATACTTGATGGCACACCTCTCCCGAAATGTACCCACCCGTACACTATGTTCTGCATCTAAGGTCCTCCTCCAGATGCCTCTTCCGAGGGAAGCTCAGAGGGCCTTCTTGGTGGTGGCCCCCCATTTGTGGAACAAGCTCCTCAATGAGGTCTGCCTGGCACCAACATTATTATCTTTTCTGTGCCAGGTTAAGACCAATCTCTTTTCCCAGGCATTTGGCAGCACATGATGAGTTTTAATCGGTCCTAGATGTGTCTTTAGTTATGACTGACAGTTCAAAGCTGTTTTTAGTTATATGTTATTTGTGTATATTGTCTGTGTGCTTTTATGTAAATGGCTTTTAAACTTTGTATATTATATTTTAATGTTTTAGCTTCTGTAAACCACCCAGACAGCTTTGGCTATGGGGCGATATAGAAATAACAACAACAACAACATTTTATTTTTACATGACAATACATTATGGGCAGCATCCAACTGCTGTGCTCACACAGGAAGGGCTCCCCATCTTCTCCACCCCCACTGCAGCCTCAAGCACTCCCCAAAAGCCTCTTCTGGAGGTCCTCCAAGGTGTGTGTGTGTCCTTGCACAAGCACAGCAGTTGGATGCCACCTTCTTATATTTTAGCTAATAGGGGAAAGCCCGACAAATAATCTGTGAACCAACACTGTGAGAGAGATGCCATTTGGAGATAGACCTTTCTTTTTACAGACATTGTTTTTGAATGGGTTAACTCACAGACTATGGGGACAGACCAGTCATCTCCTCTCCCTCCCCCCACCGCATACATGCTGTTCCACATGGGGGTGTCCCCTCCTCTTTGTCAAAAGTCCATCCATCACAAAAAACTGGGCCAACAAGAGGCGTGTGCACACACATTCCCTATGGTGCATGTAGGGGAGGGGCTGTACTGAGCCCTATGCTTGCTTTTGGAAACCATCTTATATAAGACAAAGAATTGAGAATGAGATTAAAAGCTGTACAGTCACCATGCTGCATTAGGAGGTCAAAAAAGCTGGTGTGTTAATAGTGTAAACAGATTCCACTCTATAAAACCCACTGAAGAAACTCTGTTAGTTGAAACATTGTATGAAACGTTTGGTGTATTCAGAAAGCACAAAAGCCCCTGCAGTGGGATGTGCTGTTGTGACTGCCTGACACTTCTGAATGGTGGCTGGAACGGCCATAAATAATGCACTTACTAGCTTTGCCAAATTGCTGAATCCATGCATAGATTTGTAGCAGCTTTCAGGTTAGTTCTGGGGGTTGTTGCGGTTATCTAGATTTAGTTGTTGTATATGCAATAGTTTTTTTAAAAAGTTTTATTAATTTTAATAATGCTTTTAACATGACAAGGTTATACAAAAGGTTTTACAAAAGAAAGGGAACAAAGTAATTTTACAATAAAACATATTTCTACCCAACCTATTATGTTGCCAATTATTTTTCCAATAAATAACATCATTCCATTTGTCCTCAGTACAAATTTTGTGTTGATTTTCCATTCTTCTATGTATATTTTCAAATAGTTTACCTATTTCTGCTATTTCCAAGCATTTAGTTAACCATTCACACACTGTAGGTGGATGAGCCTTCTTCCAGTTTCTAGCCCATACTATGTTAGCTGCCAGTAACAAATTTATAATCAATGTCTTTTTAGGACTTGTTATCGCAAATTCAATTACATTAAAAAGAACCAACAAATCAAACAACTACACCTAATATCTGTGAAATAATACTAATCACTTGTGGCTGATAACTCTGGGCATTATCCATCACACAAGGAGAAAACAAGCCTGCATAGCCAGGCTCATTTCTAGCATGTCAAATTGTTTGTTGCATAAATCTGATATAACCTAATAGGGGTCAAATACCAAGGAATGTTTTTTATTGTTTTTATGTTTCATTTGGTATAATAGGCACTGAGGCATCTCTTGGTGGTATACAAATGAAATAAATAAACAAGGTCACATGGGATAAATCAAATAAAAGATTTATTACTATCATAGACCAGCACAAATACAACTAAAAATCAAAACTTTAAACTTTAAACCAGCATTTATCCAGTCTTATTCTCATTGCACTTACCATTTCCCCCCAAGAAAGCTCAATCAGATATCTTTTTTAAAACGGAAATGAAACACCTAGTTATCTTATTCAAGTTTTCCTTAAATCTGACAATAATTTCAATCTGATCTCTGCATAAAATTGACAGTATAATAAGAGATGTGCAGCAGACTCATCTTCTCCAAGCCAACAAGGACATCCATGCGCAGCAAACATAATACCTTGAAATCTTCCTTGCAGCAGTACAGAGAGCAAAACACTTTACCTAGCTAATATTAGAGCAAGCTTATATTTATGAACATTTAACATGTCTAAGTATTTTACTACTTTAATCCCATGATTGAGATTTACACCCACAAATAACAGGAAGCAGATTTTATTTGCTAGAGATGGCATAGTTTGGAGATCTAAATCCCTAATGCTCTGTGACAGTGAATGTTTAGCTTGAGAAGTCCCCATCTTTATCACACAGGACAATTATGTCATTGGCTTGTGCAACTGCAAGTGGCCATGAGCCTCTGCAAGCTTGCTGCATGGCAATGCCTTATTCTGTCATCCCAGAATTGCTCCTCAGCAGTGGTGGCCTATAAATGCGCTGGCCACCCTCCTTGGCCACAACTGAGCTGCGACAACAGGGCATTTCAGTGCCTCTTGAAACATGGGCTGCTGCCAATTGGCTGTTTTCTCTTTGCTTTGGGACACTGTGCCTTCATGTCAACGTCATCAGCAACCGTCTACAATTACTTTGACAGAGTTGACATTTGCCTTTGCGAATGGCATTGATCATTCTCAGAGAGGACCAGTGCCCTCCTGAGAGTTGATTCGCATAGGCAAGCACTCAGAGTGCTGCTGTTGTTTTCCTTTGAACACAGCTTGTGACTTCCTTATGATTAATAACTTTGGAAGAGAGTTCCACTGCGGGCACAGGTTACAACTGAACGCACCATTGTTCCACCAACTTTAGGAAGACCTACAGCTGAGGCGAGGAACCTGAAGCCTTTCTCATGTCATTGGACTACAATTCCTATCATCCACAATCATTGGGCATGCTTGTTGGGGCTGATGGGAATTGTGCAACATCTGTAGGGCTACAGGTTCCCCAAGTCTGGCTTACAGTGGGGCAATCAAGAGCTATGCTCACACTGGAATTTGCCATGACCTGTCCAGGACCACTGATCTGTAGTCTGGTATGAAAAGCTACAGTCTCAGTGGTGATGTGAATCTGATCTTAAATACTGAGTTTAAAAGCCTAGGTGATGACATTTTCCCAGGGTCTTCGTTGCCCATTTAAAAAGTGGTGCTCTAAATGGACTTTAGTCAAAGAAGGAGTTTTACTCCATTGTAGGGATGGCGGAGAATTCCTCCACGGACTCCAGTCCGTGGAGATTCTTTTGAATCTGGCCTCCGGAGTCCATGGAGGAACAGATCGCTTACCTCCACCTCCCTGAGGGATTCTCCCTGCCGGCCGGCTCCGGAGCACCAGAGATATGGCTGCCATTGCCATATCGCTGGCTGGGCTGACTGACTCCGGATGCAAATGGCATAGCAGATTCTATCACGTGAAAAACCAGAGATGCAAATGGCGTCCACTACGCCATTTGCAGCCATAAATCCCTTAGTTTAAGCTAAATGCAGCCATTTATGGCTGCATTTAATGTAATTGCTTTCTGGCCACAAATGGCATCTGCTACGCCATTTGCAGCAGGAGTCAGTCAGCCCAGCCAGTGATACGGCAATGGTGGCCGTATCACTGGCGCTCCAGAGCTGGCCGGCAGCTCCGCAGAGCAGAGCCAGCCAGGGAGGATTCCAGGGGGAGGGATGGATCACCTCCCCGCGAGGGCAGATTCCCAAGCGGAGGAACAGGTAGGGAATCCGCCCATCCCTACTCCATTGGCTTGTTATCAGGAGCAAAGTTTTCATGCCATTCTTTCATAGAATCATAGAATAGTAGGGTTGGAAGGGGCCTATAAGACCACTGAGCCCAACCCCCTGCTAAATGCAGGAATCCAAGTCAGAGCACCCCTGACGGATGGCTATCCAGCGCTCCAGCCTCATCGTGAATGCCTCCAGTGTGAGAGAGGCCACTACCTCCCTAGGTAATTGGTTCCATTGTCATATTGCTCTAACAGTCAGGAGTTTTTTTCTGATGGTCAGCTGGAATCTGGCTTCCTGTAACTTGTGCCCATTATTCCAGGTTCTGTACTCTGGGATGATCAAGAATTGATCCTGGCCTTCCTCTCTGTGACAACCTTTCAAGAACTTGAAGAGCGCTATCCTATCTCCCCTCAGTCTTCTCTTTGCAAGGCTAAACATGCCCAGTTCTTTCAGTCTCTCCACATAGGGCTTTGTTTCCAGTCCCCTGATCACCTTTGTGGCCCTCCTCTGAACCTTCTCCAGTTTATCTGCATCCTTCTTAAAGTGTGGTGCCCAGAACTGGACACAGTACTCCAGATGAGGCCTAACCAGTGCTAAGTAGAGGGGGACTAGTACTTCCCAGGATTTGGAAACTGTGCTTCTATTAATGCAGCCCCAAATAGCACTGGCCTTTTTTGCAGCCACATCACATTGTTCGCTCATATTCAGCTTGTGATCTACAACATTTCCAAGATCCTTCTCGCTTGTAGTATTTTTGAGCCAAGTATTCCCCATCTTGTAACTATGCATTTGGCTTCTTTTTCCTAGGTGCAGAACTTGGCATTTATCCCTATTAAATTTCATTCCGTTGTTTTCTTCCCAGCACTCCAGCCTATCAAGATCACTTTGAATTTTGTTTCTGTCTTCCAAGGTATTAGCTATCCTGCCCAATTTTGTGTCATCTGCAAATCTGGTAAGCATTCCCTGCACCTCCTCCTCCAAATCATTGTCCCATTCCTGCATTAATTTGCGATTTTTCAAAAAAGTCTACATGCAGATTTGTATGCATTTTGATGCACATTGTTCCTAATATACTCATTTTTGCAAGCACTTCTCCCTATATGAATTTTTGCAACAATTTCCCGTAATAAAACATGATCTTCACCAATATATACTGTATACAGTCAGGGCCAGAAATACTGGAACAAGGATAACTGTTTTGGCAGTTGGCCTCTGTACACCACCACATTGAAGTTGAAAGGAAACACACCCAGATGGGAGCCAAGTCAGGACTGTCAGCTGTAATTCAAGGGGTTTGACAAAAGTGGGGCACTAACCATTCAGGAAGTACAGCCAGTGGCATGCACACACACCCATCGTTGGCGGCTCATAAGTAATGGAACGAATGGCTGACAAGCAGCTGCATGGCCAGTTGTGGCCTGTTTCCTGGGTACCCCATGACCAATCAAGGAAATAAAAGGCCTGGAGGTGGTTCTGGGTGTTGCATTTGGTAGCTGTTCACTGGAACTCCCGACATGAGGTCCAAAGAGGTGTCCATGCAAATGAAGGAGGCCATCATTAGGCTGAGGAAACAACATAAACCCACCAGAGAGATAGCAAAAAAATTGGGAGTGGCCAACACAACAATTTGGAACATCCTGAAAAGAAGGACTTAACTGGCAAGCTCAGCAACAGCAAAAGGCCTGGAAGACCATGGAAGACAACTAAAGTGGATGACCACAGAATTCTGCTCATGGTGAAGAGGAACCCTTTCACAACATCTAGCCAGGTTAAGAATGCTCTTTTGGAGGTAGGCATGTCATTGTCAACATCTACAGTCAAGAGACAGCTTTATGAATGTAAATACAGAGGCTTCACAACAAGGTGCAAACCACTGGTAACGCTCAAGAACAGACAGGCCAGATTAGCCTTTTTTGCCAGCAAAAAAGCCTGCCCAGTTCTGGAATAAGATTCTTTGGACTGATGAAACCAAGATTAACTTCTACCAGAATGATGGGAAGAGAAAAGTATGGAGAAGGAAAGGAACAGCTCATGATCCAAAGCATACCACATCATCTGTCAAACATGGTGGAGGCAGTGTTATGGCATGGGCATGTATGGCTGCCAATGGAGCCAGGTCACTGGTGTTTATTGATGACCTGACTGCTGATAAAAGCAGCAGGATGAATTCTGAAGTGTATCAAGCTATACTTTCTGCTCAGGTTCAGCCGAATGATCGGACGCTGCTTCATACTGCAGATGGATAATGACCGAAAACATACAGCAAAAGCTACCCAAGAGTTTCTGAAGGCAAAGAAGTGGGATGTTCTTCAATGGCCAAGTCAGTCACCTGATCTCAACCCCATAGAGCATGCTTTTCATTTACTGAAGACAAGACTGAAGGCAGAAACACCCACAAACAAGCAGCAGTGAAATGCAGCTGCAGTGAAGGCCTGGCAAAGCATCTTGAGGGAGGAAACTCAGCATTTGGTCATGTCCATGGGTTCCAGACTTCAGGCAATCATGGACTGCAAAGGATTTTCATCTAGGTATTAAAGGCGATCCTTAAGTTTGAAATGATGTTGGTTTGTTCCATTACTTATGAGCCACCAACGCTGGGGGTGCGGGTATGCCACTGGCTGTCCTTCCTGAATGGTTAGTGCCCCACTTTTGTCAAACTGCTTGAATGACAGCTGAAAGTCCTGACTTCGCTCCCATCTGGGTGTGTTTCCTTTCAACTTTGATGTGGTGGTGTACAGAGGCCAACTGCCAAAACAGTCATCCTTGTTCCAATATTTACAAGATCCATGTAAGACAATTTGTCTGCTCTCCCTCAAACAAAGGCCTACTCAACCACAGGCCTTGATGCTCCTCTTCATAAAAAGAGGTCACTGGTATACTTAATTAGAACATGTACATCATACCTAGTACATTATGCACTGCTCTGCTACTATGGTGGCTAGTTTATGCAACATAACACCTAATCTTAACCTACTGGGTAAAATACAACATCAGTCCTATTGTAGACCCGCTGAAATGAATGGGACTTAAGTTAGCCATGACTAACTTAAACTTAGGTCCCCTTCATTTCAGAGAGTCTGCTTTAAGTAGGGCTTATGTTGGATTTTACCCAGTGTGAAGATGCTACGCTCAAGACTTCTAGGTTGGACCTGCATCCCCTGTGCCCCACACAGAACTGTGACTGGGACTGTAGCTCTGGTCAGCCTGGCTGTCACGTTCCTTTGTCCTCTCCCTTCGCAATCAGCACACTCCAAGATACCAGGCTTCAGGCTCACTACTTTATTTGTTAACAACCAGGTTCTTTACAAATGCAAATCCTAGGAGACTCTCACCCTACAAAGGAAACAGCTACTCCACACAATTACGAATACCAACAGAGGAGCCGAAATGGAAGTTAGAGAAGTTGCCAGCAGTTTGAACAAGAACTTCTCTACCAGATTAGTTTAGGGGGGATGCCCCTCTCTAATAATTGTGCCCTCCTACGTAGGCTATCACACATAGCCAACCAGGTGGAGCGTCTGAGCTCCGCCTCTAACTTTTCCCACTTCGCTCTGCGACGGACCCTAGTATCCCTCAAGTCATGCCCCTCGCTCTCCTCCTCCCCCGAGACCTGCGTTCTCATGGAGGAGGAAAGGGAGGGGCCCTTCAGGTCGAGCCATCTGTGTGCCAAGGTCTTGGGAATAACACCTTTCCATATCTGAGCTCACTAGGGAGGGAGCCTCTCCCGGTTCTGGCTGTTCCCATTCTGAGTCTGAGCTGCTAACTATCTCCACACGCTCAGATCCATTCCTGACACTGATCTAATTACACCCATGTCTTCATCTATCTATTTACTATTGCTGGATACATTTTTGGTTGTCCTCAAGGTGCCTTTTTTAAGCTACCTTGCCATATTGGGACAACAAAGGATCCTGCTACCAAGATGAACAATATTTGTGTGTGTGTGTGTGTGTGTGTGTATGATATTATCATTATCAAATACTTCTAGGAAATATATCTATTGCTTTTATGGCAAAATACATACTCCCTAGTTCCAGCTCAGGCATAGCTCAGCACTCTCCAGAAGATCCTCATACAGCTTCGGCATGAGTAACTTGCATGGCATAGAGAGGGAAGCTTGATGGGAAAATGGGAGACACATAGGGAAGTCCCAAAGGCCCCTCAAGCTACCTATGCTTGTGAATACGATAAGCAGGAGAACAAGGGATGAGGAAAACAAGTCTGTACTGAGCCCTCTGGGGATCTTTTGAACATGGGCAGTAAGAGTGCACTGTGACTAAGCTGGGGCCTATATTTGGTAGGTACAGTCAGGGTCAGAAATATTGGAACAAGGATAACTGTTTTGGCAGTTGGCCTCTGTACACCACCACATCAAAGTTGAAAGGAAACACACCCAGATGGGAGCCAAGTCAGACTTTCAGCTGTCATTTAAGCGGTTTGACAAAAGTGGGGCACTAACCATTCAGGAAGGACAGCCAGTGGCATACACACACACCCATCGTTGGGGGCTCATAAGTAATGGAACAAATCAACATCATTTCAAACTCAACGATTGCCTTTAATACCTGGATGAAAATCCTTTGCAGTCCATGACTGCCTGAAGTCTGCAACCCATGGACATGACCAAATGCTGAGTTTCCTCCCTCAAGATGCTTTGCCAGGCCTTTACTGCAGCTGCCTTCAGCTGCTGCTTGTTTGTGGGTCTTTCTGCCTTCAGTCTTGTCTTCAGTAAGTGAAAAGCATGCTCTATGGGGTTGAGATCAGGCGACTGACTTCGCCGTTGAAGAATATCCCACTTCTTTGCCTTCAGAAACTCTTGGGTAGCTTTTGCTGTATGTTTTCGGTCATGATCCATCTGCAATATGAAGCAGCGTCCTATCAGTTTGGAAGCATTCGGCTGAATCTGAGCAGAAAGTATAGCCTGATACACTTCAGAATTCATCCTGCTGCTTTTATCAGCAGTCAGGTCATCAATAAACACCAGTGACCTGGCTCCATTGGCAGCCATACATGCCTATGCCATAACACTGCCTCCACCTTGTTTGACAGATGATGCGGTATGCTTTGGATCATGAGCTGTTCCTTTCCTTCTCCACACTTTTCTCATCATTCTGGTACAAGTTAATCTTGGTTTCATCAGTCCAAAGAATCTTATTCCAGAACTGGGCAGGCTTTCTTAGGTGTTTGCTGGCAAAGGCTAATCTGGCCTTTCTGTTCTCGAGCATTACCAGTGGTTTGCACCTTGTTGTGAAGCCTCTGTATTTACATTCATAAAGCCGTCTCTTGACTGTAGATGTTGACAATGACATGCCTACCTCCAAAAGAGCATTCTTGACCTGGCTAGATGTTGTGAAAGGGTTCCTCAATGTGGTGGTGTACAGAGGCCAACTGCCAAAACAGTTATCCTTGTTCCAATATTTCTGGCCCTGACTGTAAATCTCAACTCAGAGATGTGAAATTGGTTAGATGGCCAGATCTCATGCTACTTCAGAAGCATCTGCATCTGCTGTGTGCTTTTGCGGTTGTAGTCAAGGAACAAGAGCGTCTGCATAGAGCAATGCAATATTCCATTTCAAGTTTGGAATATTGCATTGCTCTTCTATGTGTTCCATTTTAATATGACTAAAGAAACTTTCCTGCTCCAGAACTCTCATTCTAACATTTTTCATCACTACTAATAAATATACATCATTAGAAAAGGAAGGGTTGCCTCAGACCAGATTTGCTCATCAGTTAAGTGACAACTGTTGCATAGTGGGTTGATAGTATGTATCGGTCTTTATTGAAGAAGCATATTGAAGTTTAAGTCAAAGCAGCAGCTAGGCCTTATTACTCCACACTCTACTTCCTCATAGCAGAGATAATTATATATACAGAAAATAGATTTGACTTTGAAACTGTGAATGGGTGGATTCATAAACCTGCACTGGAAGCAGGTTTTATAAAACAAGGCCAAATATTTGTCTCCAAAACCGCAAACACAGAAAGTATGACTGTGTGATGCAGAGTGAGCAATAGCAAAAGCACCATTTCATCTTTTCTGTCCATTCTGTTAGTCAGTATTCTGTCATCTTGAAAATGCTGGTTAACCATGCACTTGTTACATCCAAACTGGACTACTGTAATGCGCTCTATGTTGAGCTGCCTTGAATATTGTTCAGAAGTTTCAGCTGATACAGAATGCAGCTGCCCAGTCGCTTGTGGGGACTAGGCGATCAGAGCATAAAATAATGCTGTACCAGCTGCACTGATGGCCAGTGCATTTCTGGGCCCAATTCAAAGTGTTGATCATTACCCTTAAAGCTCTAAATACAGGCTGTTTCAAAATGATGGACCCAATTTCAAAGCAGTATATTTCACGATGGCAACATGTTACAATTACACCAAAAGTTACAAACGGTTTAATGAGTTACCAAGTTTTACTAACCATTTTATAAATGCTCTATGTGCCCTCCACCTGCTGTACGGACAATATCGAGACGATAGTTGAATTCGTCCCAAACGCCTCTCAAAGTGTCTTCTTCCACTGAAGTCACCGCTGCCATGATCCTGTTTTCGAGGTCATCCAGATTAGTCGCTAATGGTGGCACAAAAACACATTCTTTGACATATCCCAAGAAAAAGTTGCAGGGTGCAATGTCTGGAGATCTTGGGGGCCAAGAGTGTAGCACCAAGTCTTGGGATCTTGCTGAACTGCAGAACGCAAAACGCCTTGCATTGCGGGGTCGCCATCTTGCGAGTAACTGAGGCTAGGGGCTGTTTGTGCACTGAGAGAGGCATTTGGCGGTAATCATTTGAACCATGCCCCACCCTTTCAAGTGGTAATAGTTTCATTCATGGGCGGTTTGTGGTTGCAGAGATATAGCGATTTCAAATCAGGTCCATCATTTTGAAACACGCTGTAGATTATTTGAACACTACCTGCACCCATATGTGCC
Source organism: Heloderma suspectum (assembly GCF_057233095.1). Classification (NCBI taxonomy): domain Eukaryota; kingdom Metazoa; phylum Chordata; class Lepidosauria; order Squamata; family Helodermatidae; genus Heloderma; species Heloderma suspectum. The sequence continues at coordinate 104,935,446 of NC_139459.1, forward strand.
ATTAAGATTGACCCCTGAGGCCCTGCTCTCCAAACTGCCTGTAAGGTCCATCAGGTTGGCAGACACAAGAAACAGGGCCTTTTCAGTGGTAGCCCCATCACTGTGAAACTCCCTGCCACAGCAAATTCATCTGAGCCCTGTATGTTTTTAAATGGGTATTAGATCTCATTGTTTAAATCCACCTTTACCGATTAATTTGAAATTAGTTCAGGCTTTTATAATGGAAGTTTAAAGATTACTTTTATTGTCCTATTGTTGGTTTTAGAATGTATGCACAAAGTCAGACCATCTATATGCTGATATTATTTATATCAAATTTGTATTGTTTTATGATTTTATGCTTATGTGATTTTGTGTATTGTGTTACGCTTTAAACTGCCTTGAGAGGACTGTGTAGTCCTTAAAGGAGTTACATAACATACACACACACAGACGGACAGTTTTGTAGTAACTTCATCAAACCACTATATGTATTAAATAGAAAGAAACTCATGAAATGCTTTTGCCACATCCACTAAAGACAAGCTGCTAACATTCAAAACAATGTAATGGTTTTTAATGGTCCCTTGGTATTTACTGATCTTACATTAACCATGATGAACTCACTTTCTATGCAAACAGATGTCAAATGTACTACTGTAGAATTAATTGGAGTTTGTTCCACTGGCAACCCAGCTCTTATGTAAAATGTATCAGTGCAATAATTCAGTGGTACTATTCACAAGAGATATCTCCAGCCTGTTATTGAGAAGAATTGCAGCAGATAGTAATTACGTGCCTTATTTTTAAAGGTTTTAAACTGCAATCCACAACTGGGTTAAGCACAAACACTGAAATGTATATGTATTTATATTATATTATATTAATTATATTATTTATTTATTTAAATATGTATAAGCTACCTTTGTGGAAAATGTCCTCTCAAGGCAGCAAATGACACAAACATTACAATATTACCTTATATCTAAAACTTTAAAATTTCAAAAATGACATCTTTTTTCAAATATTTATAGGAAATGAATTATATTCCTACTTGAATAGATCTATCAAAAACAGGCTTAAATCCAAGAAGAGAGGCTTAGCAAGGCTGTTAATCATTTTCATACATGATGGTGTTGCTGATGTACCTTACATACAAGAATAGAGATGGTCGTAGTTCTACTGGATCAAATAAAATTTCTCTAGAAATATTTATTAACTAACTTGTTTATTTTCAACACTTATATACTGCCCACTCAACATAATCCTCTGGGTGATTTACAAAATTTTAAATCACAAAACACTAAATTTTTGTGGTGGGGGTTTTAATCTATCTGATATATAGAGTTTTGGTGACTAAAACCTAAACATCAGATAGATCAAAACCCTGACCACAGTACAAACTGAATAGATAAAATAGAACTGGCAACAATAAAACAATATCAGCTGCAAAAAAATTTACCACTGTTTTAAAGTCCTTTTTAAGATCATCAGTCTTAAAACTACCTTAAGAAGCTCTTCAAAAACCTGGAAAAATAAAAAGGTGTTCATTAGGCACTGAAAAGAACACAACATGGGCCCTAGGTGAGCCTCTCTGGGAAGGGCATTCCACAACCAGAGTGCCACCGCTAAACAAACCTTTAAATGATAGCCACCCACCAAACCTAATTTTACAGGGGCATCCTAAGAAGGGCCTCTGATGATGACCTTAGGACCCTGAGAGGAAATATGGAAGGAGGTGATCCTTATGGTAACTTGGTAGCAAGCTGTTTACAGTATGAAGATCACAACGTCAGAAACTGTGTGCAATTCCTCAACATGGCTTGTCATGGATACCAGGCTAGCCAGTGTAAGATGACCCTTAACTATAGCATTTTGCCTTTCTCCATAGAATTAATGGCAGCCATTCACTTTAATGGAAGATAGTAAAAGGGGCACTCAGTGACACCACTGGGAGGAGGCTAAACCTGCCCTCTTCCCCTGGCAATCCCAGCGTTTGTGGTCTGAGGCAGATTTTCGTCGTCCTCCTCCTCTTCTTCTTCCTGAGGTTTAATGGCAAATCAGGGCCTAAAGGCCTTATTACCACCACCTAGTGACATCAGATTAGCTCAGGAAGTTAACTCACAAACTACTGACAAGCATAAACCGCCAGATAGCAGAGATCACAGCAGACTGAATCTCACAGATCTTAAGGAGAGCACCCAAATCCCTAACAGGACCTCCCCTATCCATCAACGTATGGAGAAAGGGCTCCCATTCTCTTAGATGTTTTATACAATCCCATAGAATATGGTCAATTGTCTTTGATGCTCCACAGGTTGCACAAACATCTGAATCCACCTGCCCAGTACTGAATAGATTGCTTGGAACTGCACAGTGGCCAGTTAATACTTGAAAGATACAAACTTGCTGAGCTCGACCAGGCTGATTAAACATTTTAAAGTCTCGCAAATTAAGGCAATAGGAATAAACCCTGTGACCAGTAATGCTCTCTTCCCAATTTTTTTGCCAACTTTGAATACCGTCCCGCAGCTCTTAATTTCACTATGAGATAAAGGAACTTGAACATCAATAAAGGTTCTATTTAAAGCCTGCTCTGCTGTACAGTCCGCCATTTCATTCCCTGTCATGCCAACATGAGCTGGTATCCAAATCAAGCCAGCCCATACGCCCATTACATACAATTCTGAGCGTAAGGCCCATATTTCATTTACGATGTTGTTCTTGCAATCTACACCACCAGACTGAATGGCAACTAGCCCAGAAAGGGAATCAGAGAAAACAAGAGCATGTGTTGAACGAACCTCCATAATGCATTCTAGTGCCAAAACAATGGCCACCAATTCGGATGACATAACTGAGATCCAATTTGAAAGGCGATATCCTTTACATATCCCAAAACTAGGTATACAAAATGCCATGCTAGCGCAACCATTCATAGGGTCCCTAGAGCCATCCGTTTAGATCATACAGCACAAGTGCCACCGAGCATGAATATATTCCAAGGACATTGTTTTAGCACCCACAGTGCCAAGTTGATGAATTTCCATCTCACCAATACCTACATCAAGCATTGTGGGAGGCCACATCCAACCATTAAGACTACAGTTCTCCATTCCTGGACTAAAATTGTTGATCTCTTGATATTTACTTAACAGATTAAGGACTCTAACTACATATGGGTGTTTAGTTTTAAATTTCTCAGGAACTCCAAACTCCAAACAGTCATCAAATGGTTACGCAAAGTGCCCTCTTGTGGGATACGTAACTTATCCCATAACATCAGATCCAGGAATTCACGACGACAGTCGTTTGGCCATTCTCCACTTGCTTCTTGTAGAACAGTACAAGAATAAAAGCACCATTAATAATTCTTAATGCCCTTGCTTTTACCTTATCCAACTGATGTAACAAAGTGGGAGAGGCAGAGCCATAAGCCTGACAACCGAAATCCTATAATGGATGAATATAGGCTCGATAAAACACCAATAAAGTTTTTTTATCTGCTCCCCTGATACATCCAGATATTGTTTTTAGCATATTCATCCTAAGACTACACTTTTTAAGCCTTAAGTCTATGTGTGCTTTCGAAGTTAACTTTCGGTCAAAAATTACTTCTAGAAACTTAAAAGTAGGCACCACTTGAATTTGAGTATCATATAAGTTCAAGATGACTGGAGAGGCAACCACCCGACAAGAAAAGACCATCCCAACAGTTTTACTAAGAGAAAACCAAAATTCCTAAGAATTTCCCCATTCTTCTACTTTATTAAGAGCCACATTTAGTCTAGAAACAACAACTTATAAAGACCTACTACGAACCCAGATCACACAATCATCTGCATACATACTAATACCAACACCACAAGGGAGGACCAGAGGAAGATCATTAATCATGACACTAAAAAGGGAAGGCCTAATAATGTTGCAGAACCCAGAGTCAGAGAGACCACGGAGTGAAGGAAAAAGAAATTCTTTATTTAACGCGCGGGCTTAAGGCTGGAATCATTTCCAAAGAGCCAGAAGCCCCGATTTACATTAGCACATTGGTTTTATAGACATTGTGACACATATGAAACGGCTCCTCCTCCCCCTCCCGCATGGGGTTGCAATCCTCAACATTTCTTCTCTTAGCACTATTGTTTATAATACAAGAACTGGGTTATAGGGTAGCCATGATAAGGAGAGAACAGAAGAGAACAGCAGAGAACAAGATATACAATTGTATGACCTTTGACAAGATAAGGAATTCCTGTGTCTCGTCAGCTTACAACAATATATTCAAGGGAGAAAGAGCTCAGCAAGAACATGAAGCATGAGACTGCATGAGGCTACTTAGTCTGATCCCCGATATGGCTGCTACATTCCCCCCTTAAATGCATAATTTCATTACAATTATAGCATTTCTGATAACCATACAAAGCTTTTTGTGACATACATATTACTTAGCCTCTTGTTGGGCTATTAGAGCGTAGAGGGCAGCAGTTTTACTAGCTGAGACATAAACCAGATTGGTTAAACAGCGCATAAGACAAGGAACGCAGAGACATAACAGAACTTTTATGAACAATATTGGTAGAATTAGGATGAACAATGCTTCAAGCCAGCTAAGATCTGGAAGCCAAAGGGTCAACTAATTGAGCTAATTGTTTTGTTTTATTGTTTTGTTAGCTACTATATTGTGCAGCTTGTTGATCTGTTCATCTACAGCATTGCCATTATTAGTTAAGTTAAAACAACAGAGCTTTTGGTGTGTCTCACAACTTAAATGATGAAGAAGGAAGAGGTAATCTATACCAGCTCTATTTTCTAGAACTGCACCTCTTAGATCACGCAACTCTTTATTTAACAATGACAATGCTCGTGAGGTGGCATTTATGCTTTTGGCTAAGCTGCAAGCTAACCGGTTGATCTCCAGACTATTAGCCAAGGCTAAACCTGGAACCCCAACTAGTGACATTGCTAAGGCCAATTTTTCTGAGTCAGAATATAACTGCACATGACTATTACAATTTTTAGTTAGTTGGAGTGCTCGAGGCTGCCGTTGACGGATTTTCTCGGGCTACAGGGGAAGAATTGGCACCAGTTCAATTGGCGGCTGAGGCAACATGGGTGGTTATCAGACAAGTTGGCAGGAATGAATGACCAAGTGCGGGAATTACATGTCTAAAACCATCCATGAGGCAAAAGTATGTGGGCATCATTAAAAGATATGTTTTGAATTTTATTACAGTGGAAGGGGGCCAGGGATAGCTTTGTATTTTCTGGAAAAAATTTTGACAATTAAGCATTTGTGCACACGTAGCATTTGTTTCAGCAATGATGGGGGTGCGTAGAGTGAACTCTGTAGGGGGTAGGATCTTTGCAACCATGCCCCAATTAGCATTTTGGGAATAAGTTAAACTTACACCATAAACTTTTAACATGGTATCTTTTTGAATTTTCTCAGGATGTCTACAGACAGGTATTAGGCAAGAGCTAATAAGCCTGTTTGCAGGTATACCTCTTGGCAAACAAAAATGTTTTATTTTCATGATGTTAGCCAGGTGAAGCCAGTAATTATCAGCAAATCACTGGGACAAACTTCTCCTTCCAGGGGCAGACCCCCCTTTTTGCACCTTATTAAGGAAACACAATGCAGCACTACTAACACTACAACACGCATGTTTGATCTTCTTTGGGATCTGACCGTACACTGGGCAGCTATTCACCTGGCAAGCTGCAGTAGGGTCTAGTCCCCTTCTTCAATTCTCCAGTTGCAGGTCTGACCGTACGCAGGGGGACAGTTTCCCGGTGTGTCCACAGTAAGGTCTAGCCTGAGTCTTCTTACTGCTTTTTCAGAATGATTTTTAAAGTATTTTCAGGATTTCTGTTTACAGTCTACTCTCCCCCTCTCGCTCTCTTGACTCGTGTCCAGTGTATCCAGGGTTTAACTCCAGCTGCTTTCATAGCTGTGGGGGTGGAAAGTATGACAGTTTTCAGTCTTCTCTATCTGGGAGTCAAAGGGTTATTTTTCCCTCTTTAACTCATACTTTAACTCTTAATTGGAAAGTATGAACTTCTGTGATGGGAATGGCTCATTTTCTAAGACAAAGCTACGCTGGGCTTGAAGAACTTTGTTTAGTGTTTGGACTTCTTGTTTAAGGCTAAGGTTTGCTTGCTTTTGATGCTGCTCCAGTGTCAATTATGAAGTCAATGTCACGGCCCCTCACAGTCAATGTCACGGCCCCTCTCAAGCTGTCTCCCTCTTCGCCCATTCTGGCCCCTTTGGTTTTCTCCTTTGTGTATTTGATTTATTTTATTTGGGCATTCATGCCACTAATGTCCATCTTGTCCACACTGGGTACACTGGTTCTTTTTTAAGAATCTTCTGCCTCTGCCGGGTCTTCTTTTTTTTTCTTTCGTCCACGTCTTTTTGGGCCTCTGGGCTGAGGGAGGGGGGTATACTGGCGATAGGCATTTGAAAGACACTCCAAGTACGCTCTGGGGCCTCAGTGGCACCTTGCAGCACTTTAGACACTTTGGTCATATTAATTGACTTCTTCATACCTGCTTTCATGGCTTCTAACAGCAGGGTTTGATACTGGGTGAGGCGCTCTAGCCCCACTTGTGTTTTGGGATTCCAGCGGGGGGGGGGGTACTTACAAGGAGGCTTTATTGGGTAACTTACAGCACACAGGCGTACTTAATGGTTGGATCAGACGGCTTCTCTGAACCACGAGCTATTGCGCTAAATGGGTTTTATACCATACATGTTACCCATAACACTAGCAAGCATTTTCAGCATAGGCTAGAAGTGTTTGGTTCTCAGGCACAGCTTCCTGTAAACAACTTCGCTTCCCAAAGTGCTTGATAACACTTTTTATTTATTAGTATGGGAAGACAAATTTTTTCTCTTTCTTTTGCTTTCTTTTTCTTTGCTGATCTGCCTGTATTGCAGATCATGTTTCAAACTTTTTATATAAAACTTTATGCTCCATGCACCAGCCTTGTCTCTTTATTTGTCTTTTTCAAGTTAAACTTACTTAAACTTTTCTGCCTTACACTAGTCCCACTGACACACATTTGGGATAGGCTCTTCTTCTCCTTCTAGTTACATTTTCTTCATTTTAAAGAACTATTACATTATTGTGGCTACTTTACCCCAGGTAATAAGCTCCAGGCACAATCAGCTGCTTTTAATTTACCCTGGGGGCAACTATGGCCACGCTTCTTTTTTTACAAATGTTTTTTTTCTTTGCCTCTTGCCTTTTCTTTCTTCTTTTTTCCTCCCTCTTCTCTATCTGTCTGCTACTTTCTCTATTTTTTTTTTTTTACTTGCTTTTGTCTTTCTTTCCTTGTCATCCATTGGGAACCACACTTAGTATCATTTGGAGTTGCAACTAACACTAATCTGCAAATATCACATATATTTTATGATATCTAAGAAATCATAAAATATACACAACAAACTTTTTCTGCAATTTAACACAATGAATGGAAAACACTTTTTGCATGGTAAGGCATGATGGAGCAGATCCAGCAATTATACTGCTCTTCTGGCTGAAAGCTCAGGGCTCATCAAAATCAAGGGACAGGCATACCCACACACACAAAGAGTTCTAGGTCACCATTTTTGCATCGGCAACTCTATGCTGCATGAGTTCTGGCAGAAGGAAATCTAAAAGTCACAGATCAAACTCAGCCTGCTGTACACTGAGCTGACTACAAACACAGACACATGGTCTACAGCGATGAGAGTTCAAGTTTATCCAAAGCTTCACAGCACTGTCCATGGCAAGTCTTTGACAATTTAAAATTTTAGTTCATGTGCAGAGTGTCTCTAAAAAGCCCAGACATTGATGGAGGCAAACAGAGAAGGCTCTGGGCAATGAAGATGCGATGTTTCCAGCAAAGGCTCTTCACTTTTGCATCAGTTTAAAAAGGGAAAGTGTGGCCCTACACCCCTTCTGACAGACAAGGGCCTTTAACTTTTTTAGCAAGGCCTCTATCTAAACAGAGCGGCACAGCTCAGCTCTCTAGCCGTGACGCTTTAACCTGGGCAACTCCTCTGTAAATTTTATTTTACTTCTGTCAGGTTCTCTCACAGACATTTTAAAAACTTACTCTTTTTTTTTCTCTTCTAACCTGGTACACGAAAGCACTGAAACACTGAGTGCCGAAACTCAGGACGCTGGGGGGTGATGGGCATCGCTTTATACTTGCATTTTTCAGGCAGCCATTAATCTTCGGGGAGGCGGTGGGGTGATTTGCAGGATTTCAAAGGCAAGCTTCTCAGTTTGTTTGTATTTGTAAATCCCAAGCTCAAAACAGGACACGATGAGGTACAGGGCCACCAAATTCTTGCTTTAGCACGGGCAACAAATAACTCGGGTTAGCTTTCTTCGCTGGGGTCTCAAACAGGAAAACAGTCTTAATTTAAAGTTGTAACATCACTGACAGCGTCAGCCAGCCAGCTACACAGATCTCATTGTTTTTTAAGACAGTTGCTCCAATATCTTCTTTTCTTCTCAATCAGGTTGGGTCTCCCAGCTTACACAGTTTATTGCAGCTTTCAGGAGCATGGCAGTAGCGTGATTTTGGCTTGGCCAGGAACATGCTGTCTGGTTTCTCGGTCTCTTTAGCACACATACTTAGGCAGTGTAACACTGGACACTCAAATCAGTGAGATTTCTTCATTGCAGGGAATCCCACGGCAAAAGCTTAATGGTTACGCTCTTTAGAAATCATATAGCTGATGGTCAGTAGCTACAGGCTCTATGCAATTCTAACACAGTTCAAAGCTAAACACGGTTACCTTGACAGAGATCTTCAACGTGGTCTTTCCGCTTCATTCTGCTTTGGGACAGTCTTATGGCACACTTTTCACTCGAAGAGGGGTCTAGCCTGTGCTCTGGGGGCTGATTCTTCACCTTTATTTTCTATTTTGCCTTCATCTTCTGGGTCTTCATTTTCAGTTTCCATTTCTTAGGGATTTCATCTCAATTAGGCGAGGTGATGATGTTGCACAACTCAGAACGTTGTGGGCAATTTTCCTGCCCCCCCTCTCTCGGCGCACTACGCTAACAGCTACTTTTTCGGCCTTACACTCTCACGCTCCCACGCTTTGTTAAAAGCCAGACTGTCCTGCAACATTTTTCTAATTAACAGCCTCAGATCTTGTTTTTTTTCCTCTCAGCTCGACCTTGAGCTTTTTGCTGTTTTCTCTCTCTATTCTGAATCTTTTTTTAAAAAAAACCTTTTTCCTTCTTTGTTTGACATACATCTCAAGGGGGTGCAAGGTTTGCTTCCCCCACCACCCATAGCCTCCCTCCTAAATTGAAGACAGACACAATTAGGGAATGGGAATTGGTCAGTGAATAAGGGGTCTCACTGGCCGACACAAGAGGATTTTTCACACCACGCACTTTGCTACTGGCCTGGGCACCCGGACGGTCAACGGTATGCGTCAGAAACCGCAGTAGCCACTCACACAATCATCAATCTCTCCACTACATCCATATGTCCCTGCCACCCACTTTTCCCACTTTTTACCAGAGCGGAAAACGGCTTCCCCAGCTTCCTCAGCTTCCTACTGAGTACTGGCGTGCTAGGTACTGGCGCCCACTCGGGGGTGTGATCAGGCCCCCCTTCTACCCGCAAGGAGTAGGTTCTTTTGTATACGTATACCACCAACACTGACCTTCTTCATAAGGCGGGGCCCTCTTTTTCCCATATACTTGCCTTTCTCCTGAAGGCTTCCAATGTGGGTTTCAACTCAATTGCAGCTGCGATACAGGCAGGGCTCAAGTTCTTTCCTCCGCTTCCCAAGGTTCTCTTGCTGCTCGCTGCCGTTTGGGCGATCCCGGTGCAGGCTTTCTCCCATTCACTCGACAAAAAGGTCGGTGGCGCCAAGAAAGGGAGGCATGCGCCGAGCTCGTCTTCCCGGTGCGGCGATCAAGAGCAGGCAACTGTCACCTGTCTGGCTCAGAGCCTGCCACATCCGAGTCACGGCACCATTTATGTTGCAGAACCCAGAGTCAGAGAGACCACGGAGTGAAGGAAAAAGAGATTCTTTATTTAACGCGCGGGCTTAAGGCTGGAATCATTTCCAAAGAGCCAGAAGCCCCGATTTACATTAGCACATTGGTTTTATAGACATTGTGACACATATGAAACGGCTCCTCCTCCCCCTCCCGCATGGGGTTGCAATCCTCAACATTTCTTCTCTTAGCACTATTGTTTATAATACAAGAACTGGGTTATAGGGTAGCCATGATAAGGAGAGAACAGAAGAGAACAGCAGAGAACAAGATATACAATTGTATGACCTTTGACAAGATAAGGAATTCCTGTGTCTCGTCAGCTTACAACAATATATTCAAGGGAGAAAGAGCTCAGCAAGAACATGAAGCATGAGACTGCATGAGGCTACTTAGTCTGATCCCCGATATGGCTGCTACAATAACACTGCCCTGGGGGATACCATTTTCCAGAGGCTGAGCCTCTGATTGTTCAGACCCCACCCTAACTCTCAATTGCCACCCAAATAAAAAATCTTGTAACCACCAAAAAATTCTACCTCTTAGACCCAGTTGATAAAGCTTGTGTAACAAGCTCTTTCCAAACCATGGCATATGCTTTTTCTATATCCAAAAAGACTGCTACACAAAATCCTTTAAGACAAAAGGACTTCCATATCTCTGTTTCTAAGCAAATGATGTTATCCATAACATGACCACGCCGAAATCCACTTTGCACTGGAGACAATAAGCCATGTTTTTCCATAAAAGCCATCAATCTAGAATTAATCATAAGCTCCATCACTTTACATAAACAAGAGGTGAATACTATGGGTCTATAGGGAGCTGGATCAGATATGGACTTTCGCAGTTTACCAGTGGGGTGCACAATTGCCTGCTTCCATCTTTTTTGGAATCGGACCCTTCCTCCAAATTACATTATAAAAAGCCAAAATAATTTTTTGACATTCACCAGGTAAATGTCAAAGCATTTCATAACTTATATCATCTTCCCCAGGGGAAGTATTTTTGCTCTTATTCAAAGCCTTCTCCAATTCCCAAAGGGCAAAATCTATATTCAGTACATCCTCAATACAAGGGTTCCTATCCATCAACAGGAGAGGATGCCTATGTTGCCGAAAGGTCTCTGATGAATTATTCCCACTACTAATTTGTCGAAACACACGTGCCAAAAATTCAGCTTTTTGTGAATTGAAGTATATACCTCTCCATCAAAAGTTAGTGCAATAATGACCTTATATTGAGTATAATTACCCCCGCCCCCACATTCTCTTCAGCTGGAGATATACAAATGATACTGGCATATCCATGCTAAGATTGCCGCAAAACCAGTGCCAGCTGGTCCTTTTAACATCTCTTAAAGTTCTTTTAACCAAAGCTTTACAGTGTTTATACTCTACCAGTTTTCTGATGTAAAAGATCGTCCAACTCTCCAATATGCTGCATTACACATACTAATAACCCTACTTCATTCTTCCGTCCACCAAGGAACAGCAACACGGGGCCTAGATCTTGGCTTATGCTTCGGAATAGCCAAAGAGGCAGCAGCCATTAATCCAGAGGTAATTTTATCACAAAAGGCTTCCACTGTCAGGGTTGGATCGGAGCCCAGAGAGCCCCAAAGCAGTTCTGATTCTGAGGAAGAGTTAGAAACTGCGGGAGAGGAACCTGCGCACATTTCAGAGGAGCAGCCAGGGGGAGAGCCCTCTCGGTACACATTCCTGAGAGTGATAGTGACCCTGGCAGGGAGAGGGCGGAGCAACAGCAGTTTCTGGACGCTAGGCGCCGGTGCACCTTCAAGCGCGAGATGGTGGGCGCTGAGAGGCGGTGCTCAGCCTGCTTGGCACGTCGGCAACAGCGGGAAAGGGGTGGACTCTCTCCTCCTAGCTCATAAGTATTGACGTTTCCTGCTTTCCCCTTCAAACGGAGATCAACTGATTCCTAAGGTTAGAACCCCTGAGTAGGCAGCCCTCTTAAGTCTTACTGGTAGGATCAAGCAATTAGAATCTTTAAGCATCATTAGGTTGAATAGGAATAAAACCTTGGAAAAGAGCTCTATTGTCTGCATGTTGATTCTGGCTACCTGAGGATTTCAGAAGGCAACAAGGAGCAACCTCCTGACATCCACATCCCTTACATCAATCAGAGATTCAAAGATGCTTAAGACTTTTTCCTGAAAAAGTTTCCAATTGGCTTTTTTGAAATTCCAATAAGAAATCGAGCTATTTTCAACTAAATTTCCCTTCCCTTTATATGTTATTTTGACTGGGAAATGATCACGGCCCATTGAGCTTTCCTGTAGAACCTCCCATCCACATAAAAGAGCAATTTGTCTCAATGCAATTCCCAAATCCAAACAAGAAAAGCTGCCCATATAAACACCATACTGAGAAGGTGTTCCATTATTTTAAAGAACCAAATCAGCCAAATCACAAAACTCCTCTAGTATTTTTCCATTACTATCCATCCTACGACTACCCCAGAGACTATTGTGACTATTAAAATCAAGGCTCTTGCATTCCAACTAAAACTTGACCCAAACCCTCTATACTCAAAGGAAGGCAGGGATTATAAATATTAACCAACTGTAAAACACCTGACGCATTCATTAGAGGAATATCCACCACTAAAGCTTCAAAATTTGTATCCGGTACAACCACCACTATATAAATCAACATCTCCCTTATAAAAAATAGCCACGCCTCCTCCCGCTCCAAACTCTCAATCCTTTCGGATAGAGACAAAGCCTGGCAGCTTAAAATATAAAGATTGCTTTCTTGTATACAAATGATATCAGGTAAAATCTCTAAAGAGAAGAGGAAGTGTTTTCAATTCTTGGCCATGGGCAAATAAACTATGTGCAGTCCAGCTCCAAATTTCCAATCCAGCAGAATTAGATCTCAGGGCTACCTAAAGCTCACAAATATGCTCCATAGTTTTCCACTCCCAGAAATTTTCCAGCCGCTTTTAAAATAAGCATTTTCTCGGCCTTCTTTTGGGTTTGAGCTGTGCAATTAATCACCTCTACTACAAAAGCAACAAAGCGGTCCTTTTTAACCGCCAACAGATCTTTATCAGTAACCCCACCCTCTGCTAAAAGAGCAGAAGAGCACTGTGGGAACAGAAGCAGCCACCCTACTCTCCCCTTTTTCCTGCTTCTTATAGCGCCCAACAGCAGTTGCATTGGACATGCCCAGCTTCACTCCCATAGTTTGGATGTCCCAAGTTCTCTGAGCAGTTGGACAAGCACTAAACACAGGGCCATGAGATCCCACACACAGTTACAGCGAGTCGGGGTAGAAAAGCCATCACACAGTTGGAATGAATGAGGACCCCCACACTTTCCACATCATACATTACCCCGACATACTGCAGCCACATGCCCAAAGGCTTGACAACAAAAACAACGAAGGTGGGGAGGAATATATGGTCTAATCCTAAAAGCCTGATATCCAAGCATTAAATGCTCCGGGAGAGTTTCTCCCTTGATAGAGAAAAGAACAGTGGTGGAAGGAAGAACCTTGTCACCCTGTTTGTACATAAAACTCTTAACTAGAGTAACTACATCTCCCTGCAAAGCCTTTTTAATATCACCCTCCATAACTCCCAAAGGAATGCCCAAAATAACTCCCTGTTTCTCAGCTTGGAAACGAGGAAGTTGAAGAGAAATTTTAATCTTCCCTAATGTCTGTGGAAGCAGCATTTTATCAGCCTGTTCTTTACTCCTGCATTCTACTAACAAGTCTCCACCCTGCATACAACACGCAGGCTACATCTCCCACAGCTTTTTTAATACACTCCACTAATTTAATAGGGTTCACATCTCCTATTTTCTCTTGAGTTAAAGACTTAACTACCACAAAAAACTTAGATGTTTCTCCTTCTGTAGGAGAAACAGAGGGAGAAAATACTTTAACAGAATCTCCAATTTTCTTCCTCTTCACCCGGAACCCCTCCCCTTCTTCCTCCTCGCCCCAGTCTTCCATATGTCCCTCTGTACTTTTTCCTGACTCAGGCAAAGAGAGGTCCTCCATTCTCCCAGCTATCAAGACAAGAATCCTCCTGGTCACTGCTCAAAGTCCCCCTCTCTCCTCCCCTCCCGCCTTGCCAACTCAGACACTAACTGCGCCACTGCAGGTCCAGATTTCGCTCCCTCTCAACTGTTTCCTGTTTACTTTGTTGCACAGAACATAAGAAGAACCATGCTGGGTCAGACCAATGCCCATCTAGTTCAGCATTCTGTTTGCACAGTGGCCAACCAGATGCCTGTAGGAAGCCCACAAGCAGGACATGAGCAAAGTGGCAGCCTTTCACTCGTGTTTCCCAGCAACTGGTATTGAGAGGCATACTGCCTCTGATTCTGTAGGTAACATACAGCCATCATGACTAGTGCCCATTGATATTCTCCATGAATTTGTCTAGCTCAGAATTCAGTGGGAACCAGCGGGCCTCTATCTGCATAGCTCCAACCCATCCCTTCATCTGCATTGTCCTATCCTTGGTTCTATTTCCCATACTGGCGTGTGATGCTGGAATATAACAGACCTGAGGAACATACACACAGTCACACATACATACACAAAGCTATAAAAAGGAAAACGTTGGGAGTTTGGTATCTGTTTTATAGCTTGCTGTGGAAATGGAAGTGTTGCCAGAAAGAAGGATTACATTTTTATGCTCGTTGACAGTATTACAGTCTGAATTAAGGTGTGTCCTGGCTTGCCTCTGAGCCAAGACTGGTGGAAAACAAGGAACCAAAACAGTGGTGACACAGTAGAGCTGATCACCCCATCACCATGACAACAGAGTGCAGCCCCACCCATCTCAGAGGATGACATCAGAGAACACCAGCCCCATTGCCAGGTGATGGGAAAGCATTCCTTAGCCCTGCAGTATATCTACAAGAGATCTGGGGAGGAAAAATGAAATGGACTTTGGCTGGGTTGAAGCAGGAAGGTGGTATCAGCCGGGAAGCAGCACTTAAGGGCTAGAAGTGGCTGGGCCAAGGATTCCTCTGGAGCTTGGCAAAATGCCTGGAAGTCGAGTCAAGAGAGGAGATGGTACATTGTGTGCTTTTTAACCCTATTCTCTTGGACCTGAGCAAGAGTCTCAAACCCAGCGCTCCTTGATGAATTCTTCCACATCTTCCATGAGCTAAAATAAGGAATACCTGGCAATTCTAGTCACTGTTGTAGTATAACTGAAATATAAAATTTCTTAAGGAAACAGCAATTCTTCTCTCTTGTCAATAATCCCCTGCTGTCAAATACCAAAGGCCCAATGCCCTGTCAAATATTCTGCCAATAACAGCAACAGCATGGTTTGCTTCGAAAATTGGCACAAGTCCCTAAGCAGAAAATGCAAGACAGACTGGGTGCTCTAGTACTCCATTTATGAGCCACTTGCAATGTGCACACTAAAACACAACCCTATATTGCACTACAACAAAAAAGAAAAAAGAAAAAGGAAGTGGACTTGATTAAACATATTAATAATAAAATAGGATTTTTTTAAAATAACAGTTAATCTAATTCCATACTGGCTTAAGACAAGACTATGAAATGCCAACACAGAAGAGGAAGAGCTTTGTTACAAGTACAGCTGCTGTGTGTCACAAACAGGTTTGTTTCTTTTTGCAATTTTTCCATACGTACCTAAGTACAAAATTAACATGCCTTGTGTCACTTGTGAATGGCATGTGCCTATTTAAATCATCACTTTTCCAGCAAAATGTACTGAAGCAGTGATAAAGAAAGGATCAGGGCCCTGCTTCAGTGTATTTTCCAGGGAAAGCTCTGGGCAAGTATATTTTTCAAGACTAGCTCAGGTATCCACACCTGCCAGAACTTAATATGTAATGAAAGGGGTCATGAGCATCCAAAATCAGTTACATGTAAAACTCATGACTGCGTCTTTGAGTTCCCCAGAGGAAGGGTGGGATATAAACGTATTTAACAAACAAATGACACAGTGGATCTGATTGACACAGTGAGCAGGTACATACCAGACAACTTACCAGGTGGAAGAACTTTCAAGCAGCTTCCATTTGATGACCAAATTATAAGGCCCTCTTAAGCCTGGCATATTGCTAATACTTTTGCAGACTGGTATAAATTTGCATGTTTGACCCTTCAGAAATGTATTTCATAAAATATTCAGTCAACCCTAACAAATTAATCCCCACATCAATCTTGGCAGATAAATGTTAAGCTGTCAGGGCGCCCTAGCCGGCCTCTTTCAGTCTACTCCAGTAGCCAACTCCAGACACAGACAAAGGATTCTTTTCAAGGCTTTATTACTTTTACAACTTAATAGCTTTATCACCAGCGACTAAGCTATGAACAGCAGAGTAACCTATGCCCCAGGTTAGAAACAGTTGGTCCCCGTTTGAACGAGAATCACTTGCAGACCCTGAACTTATGGGCTAGGGAGAGTCCCTCCCCTTTTCCCTTGGGTCCTCTGGACGCGACCGTTGCTTGCGCACCAAACGGATGCTACGCCTCCTTTCCACACCCTCCATAGCTCGTCACTCTTTGCATCTGCATCGAGCATCCAGCCAGCCCTCCTCCCGCGCTCTTTCACTCCCAGAACCGCTATCTATCTCTGGAATGCCGGCAGGAGGAATCTCTGCCAGCTGCGGGGCCTGGGAGGGATGAGCGCGCTCCTCTCCCACAGACGGCTGTTCCTCCTCAGAATCAGAACTGCTCTGAGGTTCTATGGGCTCAGTGTCCACCCTGACATAAACATGCTGGAAAAAATGCACCCAAAGGCCGCAACTGCTCTAAAGAGCCTTCCCCTCCTCCTCCTCCTCCTCCTCCTCCTCCTCCTCCCCACCACCATGAAAAATGTTTTAAAATGGTTGTTTTGGCCCTTCCATCCTTTTGGCTTTTCTAATTCTCAGTACATTTCACATATCTCTGGCATTATAAGTGTATTGTCATCTGCTTTAAACAGAAAGCAAGTTTGTCCATCAACAAATCAATCTAAGCTGCAGTTACTCAATTTGCAATAAAGTAAATGAGAAAATTTCCCTGTAGATGACTGACCATCCTCAAGCATTAAATGCTTTCAAGAAGGTAGGGGTCAAAACCATTTCTGTTTTGCTTTATATACACTCCGTATGCTTCATCAAACAAATGTCTTTCCATTACTTTTCATCTCTGGGGATTATCTAATCAGCCTGAAGTCATGAGTGAATAATCTTGTTATACTAACGCTTGTTTGCAAGGAATCCCATCTGTATGGCAAGCTCTTTTAACAGTCTTCTCTAAGAGGATTTGGAGATTCATCTGGTCCTGACTAGATCCTAATTAAGTGTTAAATATTATACATAGTCCCACTTCCTCAGGATGTATTTCTCTGACATTTCATTAAAACTGAATGCTATACATTGCATACTATTTCATTAAAAAAAGTATATACCTTTTTTGGACAGCAGATTAACACTTCCATTAAAGATTTGCCTACAGGAGGTCAAAAGGTGATTAAGTATAGAATGTTTGCACAGAAATGTAGTCCAAACAAAAGGCAATCTTCTGCTAATCCATTCTCTCATATAGCAAGAGGAAACTATCTTGGCTATTTGTTGAAGAGATCTACAAAGAGCTGGACATTTTGGAGTAAGCCCCTTCCTTCACAATAAATGTACATATTCAGAAGATTTCTTAAATTATGCTTCCAGACATATTCAGGCCAATCTGCCAACAGCAGGCTCTGGCCTTGAGTCCTGGGTGTTAGATAAAAAGTCCTTGCTTTCGGTTTAGAAGAAAAAAATGCCAGGCAGGCAGCAGTGGATCCAACACTATTTTATTGAACGTTTTGCAAAACGGGTGCAGAGCAGTCTGGACCCCGAGACACGTGTGCAAAAGCCCTTTATATCATATCGCTTCTATTGTTCTTACCAGTAACCAATGAAACAGTTAGTACATCGGCTCACTAAGTTAATATCCAATAAACAGTCACTATTAGCTTACCAAGCCGTTAGTCATGAGCGCGTCAGTATGATTCCCTTTTTGCTCCGCCTATATTTTCCCGCCACTCGGGCTCTTACGTAACTTGAGACGCCAATGGTTATGGAGTCTCCTTTTTTTTCCTAACAATTCCCTCCTTTAAGTCTTTATTCACGTCTTAAAGCATTTAAAACGGAGTTTCTTTATCAGCACAATAAAGCAAGAGCATCTGTTTTGACAGAGCGGTTTCAATTAACCGCTGGGATAAGCCTCTAGCGCAGGGGATAATGCAACAACCAAATAACACTAAAACTCCTATCATCACTACAAGCGAAATAAGGATTGAGGCTGCTAGGTGTTTCCATTTTCCAAACCATCTCTCCAACCAGTCAGTCACGGGGTTGTTAATCCCTGAATTCTCGGCTAATTCTTCAGACAAGGCGGTGAGACCCTGCAAAGCCCTTGTTACCGTGCCATCTAGGGCAGTGTTGTTAGGGATGAAGGTGCAACACCGTCCACCTAGCATGACACAAACCCCTCCTTTTTCTGCTAACATCATATCAAGAACACGCCGATTTTCCCAAGCCATTTGGCTGGTGGCATCTAGCTGCTCAGCCAATCCTTTTACAGCATCTCGAGTATAGTTTATAAACCTCTGTTGATTATAATAAACGTAATTGATCCAATCTACATTTTTGTTAATGGTCACCCACCAAAACAGGGTAGATTCAAATCCTGCAGAAATTTGATTTCTTCCTTTGAACTCATCTGACACTCCCCTTGGTACTCCTATGGAGTCAATATATATTTGATCATCAAAAGGGGTTACTGATCGTTTCTGCCGGGGTTGGCCAGTCTTCTCTGCTGGATGGTATGCAATTGAAAAGGGGACTGCCAACTGAACTAACCCACAAGCTCCGGACCAATTGGAGGGCAATACCTCATACAACTCTAGGCCACCACAATACCACCAGAGATCAGCTTGTGGGATTGAAAGGGAATTATTCCTAAAGCGGGTGGAATTAACACATCTTACTTTACTCGTCAGGTTCCCTATACGCCCCTCTGTGTCTGCAAGGTTTCGGTGTATGCATCCGGTATGGTTTCTTCTTTGCAGGAAGACTGTGGAAGGTCTGACACGATCCTTTGATTTGAGTGGGGGGTATAATTTATTGAGAGTTTGGCATTCCTCCTCTCCCCATGCATCAGGGTGTTGGAACAAACGGATCACGCAGGTGAGGAGGGAAGGAGTGTCCCATCCCAGTGGAAAGGGCAGCACCTTTGCTACAGATCTCCCTGTGGCACAAACAAAACAGTCAGACTTATTTAAAGACTTGGCTGTATACTATATCCACTCTAACCACACATTATCAGTTTCCTCTGTTATTGGGATCCCTAACCTGGTTCTCCAGGGACGCCTCTCTTTCTCAGGGATCTGTACCAAAAGTGGTCTGAGGGGTGTTGGTGTGACATTTCGGGGTTTTATCTTAAAGCTGTCAAGCCCAAGTCCTTGAGGTATCACCATCCACGTTAATATTTCTTTAACTAACATTACCAACACCACCCACAATACTTGCTTCATATTACAAGTTTTTTGTAATTCGAACCCGAGCTTTTCCCAGATGTTGTGACTTGTATATTACAGGCGATTGTGGCTCCTGGATGGCTTCTTCGCCTGTGTCCTTGGCAGCTTCCGGAGGGGTGCCAGGGAGCAAAGGACCGTTGCCTGTGTCCTCCTGTTCTTTCCAGGTGACAGAAGGAAGCGAGGGTCGCTTAAATGGCTTTATCCGGCTGCAATGTGTCCATTTACTAGAACCCACAAGCTTTACACACGAGTGGCTGGTTGGTCCCACCAAATAAGGCCCCTCCCACCCTTCCTTTAAAGCTTCTTTATTCCACTTTTTCAGCAACACCTCGTCTCCCGTCTGGAAGAGATGGATAGGTGCATCTAACGGCAGTCTCTGAAACGGAACGGAATAAGCTCGTAGCTGTGAAAGAACAGACTGTAGAGAAGTCAACTGATCCCTTAGCATCTGATCACCCACCTCCCACTTGACTTCCTCCCTCCTTCCGCAGTGTACCCGAGGCGGGAACCCAAACATCAGTTCAAAGGGGGACAATTTTATGTCCTTTCTTGGCATCCTTCGAAGCTTCGTTAAAGCTATTGGCAGAGCCTCAACCCAAGTGAGCTTCACCCCTCGTTGGAGTTTGGTTAAAGTCTCCTTGAGGCTCCGATTGATTCTTTCAACCTGTCCACTTGCCTGGGGCCTCCAGGGGCAATGTAAATGCCACTCTACTCCCAGAGCTTGTGCCAGCCCCCGTGTAATAACTGAGGTGAAATGTGAGCCCTGATCGGATTCTATAACTTTGGGCAGGGAGAACCGGGGCACCACCTCCTGTAACAATTTAGCAACCACAGTTTTAGCTTGGCAGTTCCTACATGGAAACGCCTCTACCCACCCTGTCATTTGACATACTATTACAAGCAAATACCTGTAACCCCTACATGGTGGCATCTCAGCAAAATCAATCTGCGCCCTCTGGAAAGGATAGTAGGCCCATGGTCGCCCTCCTTTTGGAGGAGGGGGTGCCCTGGGAGGGTTGGTTTTCTGGCAGACTTCACAGGTTGCGGCTAGTCGGTGGGCGCATACAGTTAAGCCAGGGGAGACAAACAGCCTCTTGCAATAGTCGATCATGGCTGATGCTCCAGGGTGTCCAAGAGAATGGTGAACTTGCTCTAGAACAACCCTCTGCAGGGTCTGTGGAAGAAGCAGTCTTCCATCTGTCATCTGGATCCATCCGTCATCGCAGGGACTTATTCCGTGTTCTTGTGCCATCCGTAACTCAGCAGGGGAGTATGTGGGGCGCTCTTTTCTTTTGGGTAGAATGAGGAATGTTCCTTGGATTCCCTCTCTGGCTGCTCTTTTTGCGGCCTCATCTGCCTTCTGGTTTCCCTGTCTCCATTTTTCCTCTTTTTCTTTCCCATGGGCTCGGACGTGGACAACAGCTACTTGTGAGGGTAGCTGGAGGGCATCCAGAAGATCCACTATTAGGCCGCCATTAGCCACTGGAGATCCATTTGCTGTAAGGAATCCCCTCTCTTTCCACAGTTGCCCATGAGCATGCACAACGACGAAGGCATTTTTGCTATCGGTATAAATATTTACTCGCTTTCCCTTGCTGGCTTGCAGGGCTCTTGTCAGGGCTACCAGTTCAGCGGATTGGGCGGAGAAATGAGGAGGCAGCCTTTCCTCGCGCACACTCTCCTCTAGAGTAACGACAGCCGCGCCTGTGTAGCGCCTTCCATCCAGCATATAGCTAGATCCATCTACAAACAGATCTCTGGCTCCCTCTATTGGTTCATCCTCAAGGTCCGGTCGGCCTTTGGTGTCTAGGTCTAATACTTCAAGGCAGTCATGATCTGGGAGTCCTGATCCGTTTGTGCCCAGTAATGTTGGCAGTAGTGTGGCGATATTAAAGCTGGAGCAAGCCGTAAAAGTGAGGTTTTCGTTTGTTAGTAAACCTATTTCATATCGGGAATGCCGGGCTGGGTTGAGAAATTTGCTTCCTCCTCCTGATCCCAAAATTTGTGGCACTCCATGCGGCACCCAAACTTCAATGGGTCCTCCCATTGTCATTTTCTCGGCTTCGGTACAAACCAGAGCTGTTGCCGCTACTGCCCTCAGGCAACTTGGCCATCCTCGTGCTACGACATCTAGGACCTTGGAATAATATCCCACTGGTCTCCAAGAGGGCCCTTTTCGCTGGCAAAGCACTCCCGAAGCTATGCCCTTATTTTCATGCACATAAAGTCTAAATGGCCGGCTGGGATTTGGTATGGCTAGAGCAGGTGGTGACACAAGAGCAGCTTTAAGACTGAGAAAAGACTTATTCATTTCCTTAGTCCATTTCCATTTATCCAGTCTAACTTTCTGCAGCGCCTCATACAGCGGCCGCGCTGTCTCCCCATAGTTTGCTATCCATAGTCAGCAGAATCCAGTCAACCCCAGGTAGGCCCTCAATTCGCGGGGGGACTTAGGGACAGGAGTGTCACGGATGACTTCAACTCTTTCTTGCCCTAGGCTCCGAGTCCCTTTAGTTATGTGGTAGCCTAGGAATTTTACAGTTGGTTGGGCCAACTGTACTTTTTCTTTTGACACTTTATACCCCCCCCCCCCGCTAGATAGTTGAGGAGGGAAACCGTCCCACTCAGGCACGCATTCTTGGCCTTGGCTGAAATCAGGAGGTCGTCACAGTACTGGAGGAGATGCACCTCTGAGTGCTGCTGGACCCAGGGTTCGAGATCCTTTTGGAGCTGCTGGCCAAAGACCACCGGTGAGAGATTCAGCCCCTGAGGGATGACTGTCCATGCTAATTGAACTTTTGACCCCCCCCCCTGGGCTTTCCCATTCAAAGGCGAACAAAGGCCTTGAATCAGGGTGGAGGGGGATGCTGAAAAAGGCGTCTTTTAGGTCTATGACAGTGAACCAGGCGTGCTCTTCCGGAATTCCTACAAGGAAGGTGTGTGGGTTGGGGACCACAGGATGGGGGGCCTCGATCTGCTGATTAATGAGACGGAGGTCTTGCACTAAACAAAAGCCCTTGCCCCCCCTCCCCTTTTTGGCACAGCGATGATGGGCGTGTTATAGGGGGACATTATCTCAATGAGCCGGCCTTCTTCTCGGAGCTTTGTTATTACTGGTTGTAGGCCCTCCTTTCCTTGGCGGGAAAGGGGATACTGTTTCACATGAACAGGCCTTGCTCCCTCCTTGAGGGGAATTTTGTATGGTGCTGCCGACTTGGCACGAGAGGCCCCTCCAATCCCGGCCCAAGCTAGAGGGTTGACTCTGTTTTCTATTAAGCTCCAGTCCTCGGTGGCCTCTGGGGTGGATTCTTCTGCAACCTTCAAAAGGGCCATTTGGTAGTTACTACTCTGCTGTTTAGGGAGCCGTATCTCCATCCTTCCGTCAGGAGTAAAAGCAATCTCAATTTGGAGTTTAGTCAATAAGTCCCTCCCTAGCAATGCCACCGGACAGGAGGGGGTACAGACAAATGCATGTTCTAGGTGTGTTTTCCCAACCTTGGTGAACAGGGGACGAGAGAGGGGCACTTGGGTTGCCCTTTCCTCGACCCCCATTATGGTGGTGAACCCCCCACCTCCCGTTGGGGGCTCACTGAGGGGGAGGACGGACAGGGCGGCCCCTGTGTCCACAAGGGCTTTGTAGGAGCGGCCCCCAACCTTTATTTTGACCATGGGGTCCCGTCTTGCCTCAGAGACGGCTAAGAGGGGGCCGGGCCCCGGTCTGTCCTAATCTCTTTCCTGTTCATACAGAACTCTCTGCGCTCCTCCCATATTTTCCCCTCTCTCTTTCTGCTTCAAAGCCTCACAGTCACGCTTCCAGTGCCCCATTTTCTTACAAAAGGCACACTGATCTTTCCCCAGGGGAGATCCTTTCCTTCCCCCTTTCCTCCCCTTCCTAGCTCCCTCCTTGTCAGGTTTAAGAACCGCAGCAAGGAGCTTGGCCTGCCTCTTGTCTTTTTCTTTTCCTTCTTCTTCTTCTCGCCTCTCATAAACCTTTTGAGCTACTTCAACTAAAACTCCTAGGTCAGCTGCCAACCCTCCTTCAACTTTTTGCAACTTCTTTCTGATGTCCTGGCAGCTATTTCCCACGAACTGAGTCGTGAGGATCCTTAAATTATTTGGATCATTCAAGTCAATGTCAGTATATTTAGCGAAGGCTTCCCTCAGCCTTTGGAGGAACACGGCAGGAGGTTCGTTTTTGTCTTGCTTTAGAGTCAGGACTTTTTGCAAATTGGGGGCCCTTCTTGCGGCTTGCTTCATGCCTGCTAAAATGAGTCGAAAATAGTCAGCATGTAAGCTTCTATGTGCCGCTGTGGCCACCCCCCAATTGGGTCGCCCTGTGGGCAGAACCTCCGCCGTCTCCTCCTCAGTTGCCTGGGGATTTTCCTCCCTATACTTGGCTCGTGCCCCCGCAAGGATGGTTGGCTTTTGGCTGAGAAAACAGGTGTTCAATAGCATTTGTGTATCATCCCATGTGGGGTTGTGAGTAAGCCTCACATTCTCCATCAGAGACAGGAGTGGCCCGGGATCCTCTTCAAAGGAGGGGTTAAATTGTTTCCAATTATACAAATCAGATGTTGTGAATGGGACATAAACAAACATCGTCCCTTGAGGATGTTGGGCGGTAGGGTCGGGGACTTCTCTGATGGGGAAGGTGAACTTCACCGGTGGTTGGGGGTCCTTTCGCAGGTTGTAGTTAGGTCCCCCTTTTGCCTCTCTCTGTAGGACCTCCAATCTTTCCTCTAGGGAATATAGACGATCTTGGAGAGTGTCCTGGCGTTCAACTAGAGGGGTGGGGTCCTCTGGTACTATTTCATGAGAGGGGTCCTTCTCGGGGGCATCTAACCGCTGGGCGGGCCCCTCAGGAGAGGGTGGTGGTTGCAACGAGCGCCCTGCGACGGCTGTCCCGTAGGGAGGAGGAAGCAGTAGGTCCTCCGGTGCCGTGGCCACAACCCTGGGTGGTCCTTCTTTTGGTGGTTTCCTTTTGACCACCATGGGAAGGGCAAGGGACATGCATTTAACAACCCACGGAGCAGGCCTGCCGCCAAGGGGCACACAAGTTGCCCACGAATCAATATAAGGGAACTGGTCCCAACTTCCCCTCTGTGCTACTATTGTTCGCACATCAGATACCAAGGTTGGGTCAAAAGACCCCTCGGGTGGCCATTTGGGTTCTAATATTGGCCATTCCCGGGTGCAAAAAAAGACAAGACGATCCTTTGTCATCTTAGTTCCATAATCCTGCTTAAAATGTGACCAATTGCGCAAACAACACTCCAAGGGCGTATGGGACTTCTTCGCAGACTTAGATTGGGACCCGCCCATGACGGTGGGAATTTCAGTCAGCAATTCTTGCGCTTCGCCCTCCTCTGACCTAGCCCGTCTCCGGGGTAAGGAAATGCAGATCGGGGCTCCCCACTCACTTCGCCCGTAGGCGTCTCACACAATCACAAACACACCACCGTCCCACGTTTATCCCCTAATGTAAGCTGTTTCACTTACCCCAAAAGCCTCTTCTGTCCCGCCCGCAGCTGCGTCCAGCTGCTTATTGATCCACTGCCGGTGCCTAAAAGGAGTGATCACGTCTCCCTCTTCCTCTGGCGTTGGTCCCCAGGCGCTTCTGCCGCCACTGTCGTGAGGAGAAGGCAGTGTAAAACAACCGCCTGTGGCCACTTCTCCTCCGCGGCCCCTCGGCTCAGCGTGAACGGGACGCGCCCTGAAGCAGGATCCGAGTCACAGCACCAAATTGTTAGATAAAAAGTCCTTGCTTTCGGTTTAGAAGAAAAGAATGCCAGGCAGGCAGCAGTGGATCCAACACTATTTTATTGAACGTTTTGCAAAACGGGTGCAGAGCAGTCTGGACCCCGAGACACGTGTGCAAAAGCCCTTTATATCATATCGCTTCTATTGTTCTTACCAGTAACCAATGAAACAGTTAGTACATCGGCTCACTAAGTTAATATCCAATAAACAGTCACTATTAGCTTACCAAGCCGTTAGTCATGAGCGCGTCAGTATGATTCCCTTTTTGCTCCGCCTATATTTTCCCGCCACTCGGGCTCTTACGTAACTTGAGACGCCAACGGTTATGGAGTCTCCTTTTTTTTTCTAACATGGGTGAAGCCAAACATTTAATGTCAAACACAATCCATAGCTATAATTCATGCGCTATAATTCAGGCCAGCTGTTTTCTAGGAAGAACCCTCAAGGAAGCAAATAAACTGTGCATAGATACACTGGCTGCATTCAGACGATCATATTTCAGTTTACCAAGCTGACATATGAACGAACCTTTTGCCCATGCACACAGCCACTTCACTGCCCCCTTCATGCAAGCTGCAATTAAACCAGGAAGTATCTAATTAACCATAGTTCCCCATCTTGTCCAAACCAGGAAACAATGAACAAGACAGGATCCTAAACTATGGTTTGAAGATGGTTTAAGGTTTTTTTTTTTTAAATTCAAAGCTAGCAACCATTGTTTCCTGGTTTGGATGAAATGGGGAATTATGGTTCATTGGAAAGGGAGAAGGAAATGGGCCACATGTGTGGGCAAAAGGCTCATTCATATTAGCATCCAAACTGGTTAATTGCTTTACAGTGAACACATATGTCATGTAGCAAAACAGAAGCAAGCAAGGAAGAAGCCAATGAGGGCCTAACTGTAGTGTATAGCTGCAGTGTCAGTTATAAGCCTGGTTACTTGGAACAGAAAAAAGATGCCTGGCAAGAAAAGTGGGAAACAGGAATCATGGGAAATGTCAGTGTTTCATTTCTTAAGTATCTGTGTCCAAACCTCCCAAGAAGCCATGTCATAACCATTTGCCTTGGAAGCCCTGATCCTTAACTGAATATATTTGGAGAAAGGCTGCTATTATCTGCACATGTTCAGAGACACTTACCTGCATTCTTTCTTACATTCCATCTCTCAAAGTCAGCCCTGCTGTTTAAAACAGTTTCCTAGGCTGAGCCGTAGTACAAATTAAAATATAGAAGTGTCAGAAGCCAGATCAAAAGCCTGAGGCAGATAGCCACCATTAATTAGAGAAGGTGAGTTGGGTGACAGTTACAGGCAATCCATTGCCACTGTGATTTGGAATATAATATTCGGGCCAGCTGTAGTGGTTGGAGGCTCTCCAGGCCAATACGTACTCTTAAAAGTTTATGACTGCAATCTAAAAAAGAGTTGAGAACTGTTAAAGTCATTTATTTCAGTTGACAGGCTGAAATCCTATATGCACTTACCTGGGAGTAAGTCTCGTTAAACTCAGTGGGACTTATTTGTGAGTAGACATGTAGAGGATTTCACTTTTTACCACATTTAACCTTCTGTTGAATGTATGTGTGTTTTAAAAGGGGTTTGTGTGTGTTTGAAATTTCAGTTCTCTAGTCCAGTTTTTCAGACATCTGTGATTTTTTAAAATTATTCATTTCCTATAAACTTTTAAGACAGAACACTGTCTGCACTATTTTCAGTAAAACAGCTGTACCCCAATTTATTCACAACAATTTTGTCTTTATTTTTTTAATATATTTTTATTTTATCTTTATAAATGAAATAAACAATACCAAAATTACCAACAACCTGATCAATACTACAATTTCCCAACAATACAATATTCTGATGAGGATACCACAATAACAAAGAGAGAAGGAAAAAGAAAAAAAGAAAAAGGGAAAGGGAGGAGAAAAGGAAGTGAAGAAAAAAGAAGAGGATTATTTTCCCTTCCCTCCCCTCTCCCTCTCTCTCCCCTTTAAAGAATTAAGTTTAAACTCCAATACCTCCCGGCCTCCGATGCCATTCTATTTTAAAAACTATATCTATAACCTTAACAATCTTACAGTTTAATAAACAAACTTACATTTAAATATTATATCATCAAAGAAACAGGTCTAGAATTAATTCCCAGAAGCCTATATTATTATTATTATTAATAATAATAATAATAAATATATAGTGTTATATAATAAAACTTAATATAAACCTTCAACAGTCAGTAATATATTAGTATTCTAGATATATTATCTATTTTGAAATAAAAAAATATAAAGAAAAGCAAGAAAAAATGAAAGATTAAAGAGAGTAAACCAATATGTGTATAATCATTTATCTTCTGAGCTAGCCTGGATCATGTAGACTAAACACAAAAAGTTAACAAAGCTTGTTTAAAGATTCCAGTAAATGGGGTTGTAACAGAATTCTCACGCATTTTTACGTTCAGCCATGCCTCCACCATTTCATGATTTTGAAACTTCTTCATCTGACCTTCAGACACAATACAAAGTGTAAAAAAAAAGGTTAAGGTGTCCCCAACCAGTCGTGTCCGACTCTAGGGTGCGGTGCTCATCCCCGTTTCTAAGCTGAAGAGCCAGCGCTGTCCGAAGACGCTTCCGTGGTCATGTGGCCGGCATGACTGAACACCGAGGTGCACGGAACGCTGTTACCTTTCCTGCCAAGACGGTACCTATTTATCTACTTGCAATTTCTTGCTTTTGAACTGCTAGGTTGGCAGAAGCTGGGACTGAAGACGGGCGCTCACTCTGTCACGCAGCACTTGGGTCTCGAACTGCTGACCTGTCGACCTTCCAGTCTGCAGTTCAGCGTCTTAACCACTAAGCCACCATGGCCCCCATAGTACAAAGTGTAGCAGGATATTTTAAGTAATTTTGTAAGTTCATTTGTTTTGCCATATTTTTTGCTTTGATAAGTTGCCTTCTTTTATTCGCCACCTCTTTGGTGTAGTCTGGAAATAACATAACTTTATCTTGTTTCCAGGAAAGGTTTCCACCCTGTCTTGCCAAACGCAGGATATAATTCTTTGTGGAGTCTTTTGCAAATTGAACTATGATCGTGTAATCAGTCCCTTTAGCTTTTGGCACACAAAATGTCTGCTCAATATCAAGTAAATAATCAGATGGGATAGGGAGTATCTCATGCAAAAGTTTATCCAGAAAAATAGGCAATTTTACATAATTAGACAGATTTTTAATCCCAATAATACGTACATTGGATCTCCTCATGAAGGCCTCCAGTTGAGAAATTCTATCAGAGGCATTTTTAAAGCAAATTTGTGTCGTAGTTTCATTTCCTGCCGCTCGGTCTTCTAGCTCATTAATTTTCATCTCCGTTTTTTGTCATGACGCATTAATTCAATCTACAGCTCCTTGCAAGGCGGTGATGGAATTTTGGATTAAATCCAACCTTTTGGCTTGCTCCATAAATTGTGAAGATAAAGTCTTTATCAGTGTAAATAATTCCCCTATATCTTCTCTTCTCAAAACTTTTGACATATGGGGTGCGGGGGGAGTTGATGCCAGCTCCTTTCTTCTCCTTGGCACAGACATGTTTCTCTCAAACAGATCTTACAAGTCCCTCAGATGTTCTCAAATATTGTTAACATTTCTTAAATCATCCCTCAGAAGTTGTTGATATTTCTTAAAGCATATATTATTATGGAACACGTCAGCCCTGTTGTCTCCTATGAAATAGGAGTCTCAGTACAGCTTTTTGCGTTGGTAAAGCTCTGGGGAGATAATCCTGGAATCCAGCCCCTCCACTATCTCATGGGGGATACTTTTCTCCAAGATATTATCCAGAGCTGCCTTGCCCCTCCCTTTTAATTCCTGGGGGGAAATGAAAAGGTTTTTCAACCTTTTAAAAAGCTGTTTGAGAAAGCTCCCATGGAGAACCCGTGGGGAAGCTGCCAGAGCGACATTGGTTCCAACCGGAAGTCCAATTTTGTCTTACTTTATTCAGTATTGAGCTTCAAAGCCCAATGCATTTCCCCTCCCTTCCTCAGAAAGAATAAAATATTATTTTATACTCATGTCAAGAAGCTATCATTACTGAAATGATTTTGGCACATTATTTGCCTAGTAAAGGCTCCAATTCACAACCCAAATGAGATGGGAGTACTTAAGTTAACAATTTTAAGATCTTATGTTGGTTCTGACCTTATTCTTTTGCTCCAGTGCACTGAATTTGTCCATCCCCCATGATGGGGCAATAAGAAGAAATGCTGCTTCTGTACCTGTGCTTGGGAAGCTTAAACCTAAAGCCATCACCACTGAGCAAGTGCAATACAGAGCCAGAAAAAAATCTGTAGTAAAGGGCTTTGGAGGTTTGTTTCTACATGAAATAGATTGGAACGTTACAACTCTGTCCCAGTTGCCAAGGGTGGGGTGCCACTGTAGCTGTTGCGGCTGCACAAGCAGAGGTTTGTGCAAGCACTCCATCATCAGGCTGAGCTTTCTAATAGACAACCAATCTAAATTCCAGCCAGGAGTTAGTGGATTGGACAGTAGGATTTCCTATCTCAGTTTCCTGGTCTTATGGCATTAAGATTATCATATTATTTCCTAGTTTAGTCTGTTCTTGATACCTGGTGTAGTGTAACTGCTAAGAACATGAACTGAGAAGGTTCTTGCATCAGCCACAAGCCACTAGGTGGCTTGAAATATATCACTACTCACTCAGCCTCAGTGCAGCCTCCTTGCACCTGCAACATCTGGATAATGAGAGGGAAAGAGCAGGCCAAGACAACATCAGATACCACGCCAAGAGGGAAAGGCCAAGAGGGAAACATCAGACACCAGGCCAAGAGGGAAAGAGCAGGCCAAGACAACATCAGACACCAGGCCAACATCAGACACCAGGCCAACATCAGAGTAGGCGAAGACAACATCAGACATCAGACACCTGTTCCTACTTCAGCTAGGCTGGTTTTGTTTTGATTTAAGTGTATGGCCTTTAATGTGTTCATTTTGTTGCAGGTTCCACTAGTGAATTTATAAAGCCTTATAAAATACAAAAAGTTATAAATATAATTCATGCATCAAAGAAAAT
This sequence comes from Heloderma suspectum, assembly GCF_057233095.1. Lineage (NCBI taxonomy): Eukaryota > Metazoa > Chordata > Lepidosauria > Squamata > Helodermatidae > Heloderma > Heloderma suspectum. Next base: position 104,965,824 of record NC_139459.1, read on the forward strand.
ATCTGGTATGTGTTTATATCTAATATGTGTTTATATCTAAAATGTATTTTGAAATCATAAAGTCAATAAATTTACAAATGCAGTTGTACAACATATGTTTACAGCATTTTATCTTGCACATCTCCACGGTAGGCATTTCTTAGGGGTGAATTACCAGATGGGCTAAAGCTCTGAGGACATACCAAGAAGCCTCCATACCATCTACCTGGCCATAGCTAACCTTGTGCTTATGTAGCTCATTTCGCTTTCCGAAGACAAGTGAGTGTCATCGGCCTTCTGCAAAGTTTAAGATAAGGTTTAAAGAGAGAGTGTGGTTTTCCCCAAAGTTATAACAGTTAATCACCAGATGAAGAATAACAGAGTGTGCAGTAAGAACATTGTGTCTTTTGAATAAATATGAATGGAGTTATATGTCAGGAGACAACTGTATATTATTTATTTTCTCTATATCTATATCCAGTGGAGGCTGGTGGTTCTGATTTTGGTGGGGCTAAGTTCTATTCTGGGTTTTAGTCAGAACCAGCCGGAACTCTAAAGGAGCTATCAAAGGTACTGAAGCTATTTTGGGTATAGGTTTAAGCACCTTGGAGAGCTCCTTTAGAGTTCTGGCTGGTTCTGACTAAAAAACAGAATAGATTTACAGCCCCATCGAAATCAGAGCCACTAGCCTCCACTGTCTACATTTACATCTATTGGATTTATACCACCTCCTTTCAACAGGTTCCCTGGCTTACAAGAAATTAAAATTACCATAAAACATTAAAACAAAAATATTAAAACACCACAATATAAAAGAGCAATCAGCAGAAATAAAAGCAAAGAGAATGCAGCCTAAAAGCAGTGTACATAAGACTAAAGAGCCTGAGAAAGTGAAAAGGTATTTGCCTGAAGCCAAAATGACATCAAGGCTGCCACTAGGGAGGCCTCCCTGGACAGCATTCTACAGGGTGCTACCGCTGAGTAGGCCCTTTTCCTTATGGCAACCCTCTGAAGAAGGGCACTGAAGATCTTACTGCAAGCACATAGAGGCTATGATCCGAGTTTCCATTTTGTGGGGAAAAAATTACACCCCAGTCCAAAACATCCTGTGCAGAAGTCAACTCCCTAGATTTCAGTGGAATATAGTATTGTGATTTACCGCAATTCTCAGTAGCAGTAGTGCTTTATGGTAGGATGCTTCCTCTGAGCACTACTGTGTTCAAAGCGTTTTACCAGTTTGATTCAGTTAGCTGCTACATCATCGTTTCAAAGACTCAGAAGTGAGCTGTGCCCTCAGAACAAGTGCTGTGTTGTTTGTATTGCACTAGTCCATTTGTAACAAATAGATTGTTCTCAGTTAAGCACTGGTGTGCCTCAGATTGTTTCTGCTGTCTCCACAAGACAACTCATACTTGCGTATGAAGTGTCAGGACAAAATCTAAATAGAACATTCATGTCTACTTCAGATGTGTTCAATGGTTTCTCTCTGCTTTGAACCCGCTGAGGGAAATGGTGCCTCCCTTCTCAAGTGCATCCCTGCATACATGCGCTGCGGCTGCTTTTACCTGAAGAAAAAGATGCCATGAGATGTGAACACAGATCTTCCCGGTTGTGTCTGTTTTGGCCATCTAGAAAAGCATTATAGATGTTTTATGAGAAATAATGGTTGGATCCAGACTTAGTCATACTTAGACTAGACCAGCCTTTCCCAGATTAGGCAATCCCTGACAGGTGTACAGATGTAAATTATATTGCACAAGACCTTTGAGAAGGAGGTTCAGAAACACTGCTACAAAGCTCTATACTGACATTTTCTACATATGAATAATAACCTTCACAGGCTCCGTCTTTCGTCATTGTCAAAAGTCCCAGTCAGCAGGTATTGTCTGAAACTAACCGTATGATTAGCAGACCACTCATTCCCAAAGTGGCTTTTGGCCAATGTGAGGCATTTCAAAAATTTCTCCTTAGACATTCCCCAGGAAAAATCTGTATAATTAATTGAAAGGTGTTTTTGTATAATGAACTGAAAATGTGGCCCTGTTCCGAATCAACATGCTGTCAGTGCACTTCTGTACTTTCAAACACACACGCACACACGCACGCAAGTGCACACAGAGCAGGCAATATCCAAAGCAACACAAACACCGTCAACTATGTGGCGGCAGCAAAGGGGCCTCTAGCACGATGCCAATAGCGTTAGCGGGATGGGTTTTCTGACGGATACTGTCGCACCAGCTTACACTATTTGTGCCAGCTTACTCCAGCGCAACATAATTTATGTTAGCCCTTGTGTTGCATTACATGCAGCCCCTTATCCTTATCCTGTCATTTCTTTTGCTCTGTTATTACTTAGCACTTGTTTAACTGGCCTTTAAAATCTACAGAGCAAGCTAAACCATGCATTTTCATCCAATACTGATGCACCTAATTCCTCATACCAAAGGCTGTGCTGGTTACCTCTTAAGCAAGCCAGACCCACTCAAGTGTTTTCACAAGAGTCGCTAAGAATGCATTTTAGTCTGGAATGTATCACTTACGACTGTTCTTAATGTGCAATAGAAAGCAGACGATTCTTAAATGAACATTCTAGCCACTGCAGATTTTACATTCCTGTGATCGATGCCGGAAATGCTAAAACTGATGTAAGCACCACTATGTGAAAATGGTCTCAGATATTGTCAGGGCAAAAGGGAAACTTTAATGCTCATCTTGCTACAAGGCTGACCTATTAACACCCCAAAGAATGGCAAGTCTGAACTATTTACAAAACATTGTAGATTTCATTGCCATACTACAGGCATGGAGCAGGTGGCATATCAAATAACAGGTTAGATCAACTTTCCCCAACCTGGTGCCCTCCAGATATTTTAGACCAACTCCCATCAGCCCCAGCCAGCATGGCCAATGGTCAGGAATGCCAGGAATTGAGGTCCAAAACATCTGGAGGGCACCAGGTTGGGGAAGGATGGGTTAGATCTTAACAAGAAAACAGTGCTGCTACCTTTTAGTGTGGAAATTCCTTAACTAGGCCCAGCTTTCAGTGTGGCTTATAAATAATTCTGAGGACACATGGGTGTGACGCAAGCTCTGCAGGTGAGGGCATGTAACAGGATAGACCAGAAATATACCTAGGTAAGCAGCTAGCAGGAAAACCACAGTAAATGAGGCCAATAGAAAAGAGATTACAAGCAGGAGTGATAAGCAGGTAGTGGGTTCATCTGAGAAAACATCACAAAACAACTAATGCAAGAACAAGAATCTCCAATAATTTTGGGTTCAATGTTATGCATGTTTACACAGAAAAAATCCTACAATTCCCAGCATTCCCCAATCAGCCATTTATTTACATAAATATGTGTGGAGATAGCTATCTTGGTTAACCCCATTCTCTGAAATCTGACTGCTAAGCTGGCCTGTCCTTTGTCTTTCCACCTCCTGAGTTTGTGCCATCCCAGACTTTTGGCACAAAATAGTATAGTGCTGTATAAATACTGAGTTTGCTTCACTTCAACTGTATTCAGAATAGTAGATGGGCAAATACAAAAGTGCAGAGAACCTTTGAACTGATAAGACACAAGTTTCAGATGCAGGAAGGTTCAGTGTAAACAATTCCTTAATTCATTCTGTCCTTGGGAGCCATATTTTACTTTAGCAACAGGCCTATCAATGCCCAGGTGGTTTTACAAGGGCCCGTGAAAGCAACAAATGGCTGCCACCTCCTCACCACTATTATCCATTTAATCTGTGAGATCAGACTTCCATACTAGTCCCAGCCTTGTTAGTCTTCCAGGGCCACTTGCCCTGGTTGTGTCTTGACCAGCTCTGCCTCTAGTTCCAAGCCTTCCTCAGCTCAGCTTGTTACAGCCCCAGTTCTTTGGTTTCCTGGCTTTCAGTCTAGCTGTGATTCTGGCCATATCCTTTGCCTAACACTTGTTTTGAAGCTTCATGTTCACCAAATTCCTAGTGTGAAATGGATCATCACTGTTTCCAAATCATACTCCCTGACTTCTTAATACTTATCTGGCTCTCAGGACTGAAATATTCTAGGGCTATTTCACAATCCAGTATTGTTGTAGATTTCCCCCATTTTAATTCATGAACACATGCCTGCACAGGGAAATATTTTCTGAAATTTTCTCAACACCCAATGCAGAAACAGTCACCCAAATCATCATCAGGAGTTTTTTATGTGTGTTTCTGAGAAATGTGCTCTTCTTATAAGCTTTTTGTCATTTGCCTTTAATACCTTTTACAGGAAAAGCATTGGTCTTCATTCATTAAAACCTCTCAGATAGCATGTGGATAAACAACAGTTCTCCAACCCCACCTGTAGTGTTTGTAAGAGTGGCATTGCCTGCAAGAATAATTAATTGTACAATTATTCAAGTAACTACACGGATCATCTCAGTCACCATTGTTTTATAATAGGTCACCCTCCAGAAGTGGAGGAAGACAATAGGTGATTAGTGGACTTCACCTTTCATTCATCAGTTGTTAATGAAGATTGCATAGGAATTCACCAGAAGGAAAGATAAACTTATGCCAGTCTGTCACAACAGCTAAGCTTGAATAACCTTTTAAATGCAACTGTACTGCCTTCTAAGTAAACAATGATAGCGTAAATCACTTTTATTTACTTCCTAGCTTCCTCAAAGGGAACTCATGACCAAATGTTATAGATGGTGCCAGAAGCACATATACTGCCTTGATGTTATTTTAGCAAACAAGGCAGGTCATAAATGTTAATAATAAATAAAAAAATACACCAGCAGTGCTGTGAAGTACAATTCTGCTATGTCCTTTAAGAGCTTTGCCAGGTATTTACAAGAATAGGCATGTCAGGCCCGCAGTAGAGTCAAATGTCACAGTGCTGATGTTCAGAAAGCAAACTAGGGAACTGGTTCAAAAGTCTTAAGAACATAAGAAGAGCCATGCTGGATCAGACCAAAGGGTCCATCTAGTCCAACATTCTGTTCACACAGTGGCCAAACAGCTGCCCACTGGAAACCCACAAACAGGACATGAGTGGAATAGCATCCTCCCACCCACATTCCCCAGCATGGCTCTTCTTAACTTCTTATGAAGACAGATTAAAAGACTTCATTCTGTTTCTCTGCAGTCTCCTTATTCTCTTTTAGTACTCCTTTAACTCCATTGTCATTCAACGGTCCAACTGCCTCCCTAGCTGGTTTCCTGGTTCTGATATATTTAAATAATTCTTTATTGTTGGCCTTGATGGTGTTAGCAATATGTTCCTCAAAATGCTTTTTTGCATATTTTATTGTCTGCTTGTATCTCCTTTGTGCAAGCTTATGCTCCCTTTTGTTTTCCTCATTTGGACAAGACCTGCATTTTCTGAAGGAAGCCTTCTTTTCTCTAATAGCGTCATTGACACTACTCATTAACCATGCCGGTGACCTCTTAGTGCTACCTTTCCTAACCTGTGGTACACATTCTACCTGAGCTTCTATTATTGTGGTTCTAAGTAACCTCCAAGCACTTTGAAGGGATTTAACTCTCTTGACTCCCCCTTTTGACTTCCTTTTCACCAATTCACTCATTTTAGAGAAGTTTCCTCTTTTGAAGTCAAATGTGACTGTGTTGGACTTCCTGGGCAATTTTCCATTTAAATATATATTAAAACTGAAAGTACTGTAGCCACTTTTCCCAATTGGTTCAACAACATTTACATCTCATACTAGGTCCTGTGCGACACCATTGAGGATTAAATCCAGGTTCACCTCCCCTCTGGTCAGTTCCATGACCAACCATTCTAGGGCACAGTTGTTTAGAGCATTGAAAAATGTAACCTCTTTGTCAGGACTGGAACATGCATTTATCCAGTCAATGTGGGGCTAATTGAAGTCACCTATTATTTCAACACTTCCTCATTTGGAGGCTTCCATGGTTTCATTTTCCATCTCAAGATCACCCTGAGCATTCTGGTCTGGGGGATGATAGCATATTCCTAGTACTAAATTAGTTTTGGAGCCTGGTATTGTCACCCACAGCACTTCTGTGGAAGTGCCTGCCCCTTTTAGGTTTTCTAGTCTGCTCAATATTATGCTGTTTTTGACATACAGAGCAACAGCTCCAGTATGCCCTTCCCTGTCCTTCCTATAGAGTTTATATCCAGAGATGACTGTATCTTGCTGGTTCTCTCCATTCTACCAGATGTCCATGATCCCCACTATATCTAGGTTCTCCTTTAAAACCAGGCACACCAACTCTCCCATTTTAGCTCAGAGGCTTCTAGCATTTGCATAGAAACATCTATATAGGGTGTCCTTCCAAGATGTTTCTGGCATGTGCATTTTCTGCTATGGCACTTAGGTCTCTTTGACTGGCTATCATGTCTCACCATATGCTTATGGCCTATTTCCTCCCCTTCTACATTGAGGCAATTGGAAACATTTTCATTTTCATTCCCTAGGGGTGATTCAACCTAAACCAGATGCTTCCCAGCCCCTGTTGGCTTTCCCTCAGGGTTCAGTTTAAAAGCTGCTCTGCCACCTTTTTTATGGTTAGCACCAGCAGCCTGGTTCCATTTTGGTTCAAGTACAGCCCGTCCCTCATGTACAGGCCCAGCTTGTCCCAAAATGCTCCCCAGCACCTTACAAATCTGAACCCCTCCTCCCTGCACCACTATCTCATCCGTGCATTGAGATTCCTCAGCTTTGCCTGTTTAGCTGGCCCTGCACATGGAACAGGTAGCATTTCAGAGAAAGCTACCTTGCTGGTCCTGGATTTCAACCTCCTAATATCCCCAATCTCTTTAAGAAGGGTTGGGGGGGTATAACTTCTACAGAGAGCAATAGTTTTACCCTACACCCTGTGAATTATTGACATCCGGTCTGATACACACACACACCCCTTATGAGATTTTCTGAAGAACCAAAATTTTTCCAACAACAATCTTGGTGCTCATGTAGAGCCCTCTCCTTCCCTGTTTGATAGATGATATGCCATCGGTGTGGTTGATCATCGCCACCCTACTTTTCTTTCTATTGAGTTCTTTTGCTCAGTGTTGAATCAGATGGATTTGGTATTAAATAGCTGGCAAGTGAGTTGAGCAGTAGGGCTAGCAGAAGGACAGGAGCAATTGCACATGCTGACTCCAGTGGCTGCTGGTGCCCATTGGGAATGGTGGGGCAGAGAACACAGCAGCTAATGGTAGGCAGAGCCAGGGGAACACAAAAGGCAGAGCCAACTAGAACATGAGTTCAAAGTAGAGGTTGGGGGGGGGGGTTGTGTCTGACAAAAACACAATAGCACTCCTTTGAGCCCACACTGCTCCACCAGCAAGTCATTGCATAGAAAGGAGAAACTGAGACATGAAAGTTAACTTTAAGATCATTAGTGCAAAGCAAAGGTTGGGGTGTGTGTGTCTGAATCACAGCCTGAGATAAGCACAAACACGCACAGGTCACACAATCAGAAGTAAAGAGGAGGTAGAATGTGTCCACAGTGGTGTTATGGGGGAAAGAAAGCTAGTTGTAAACCCATGATGTGTTCATATGTTAAAATATTTTTAAATGGAAAAAGAGTAACATATCTATACTTTAATAATTCTGCTGCAATTGCTAATTTTGTTGTTTCGCTTACTAATTTCTCCCACTGTCTTACTTTGCTGTTACAACTGTTTTTGGTCTTCGACTTCTGCACGTGACCTTATTTGAAGCCATGCACGCTGAGCTGCCTGAACCTGCCTGCCTGATCCTTATATTATATATGAAAAACTACTCCCCACCACACACTCACACAGCATTAAGCATCTTAAAAGAGAACTGCTCATACCAGTGCCTACAGAAGTTAAGGAAGAGGCAGAATCCTGAAGATCTTCAGTTTTCAAGGAAATCTTCATACATGGTTCAGTTACCAAGTGGCTATGCTTTTGCAGTCAGTTATCCGAAGCCAGCTTGATAGCATGGACCTGTGTTTAAGACCTGCTGATCAAATTTTTACATTTGATCTCTTTACCTGACTGGATAGGGATCAGTACATAAGGCATCCACTGAAAACAGAAAGCTGACTACACAATAGAAATCAACCAGACTTCAGTGTGAGATCCGAACACTTGTCATCTACCTTGCATATTTATCTTATTCTCCATTTTGTTTCTAATCACAGCCTGATTCCTGGCAGTTACCACCCGGCATATAGTATTGTCTTCCAGCTCATAGCATTTCCAAGACATGGGCCAAGTCTCCATCTACATGAAAAATGAATGAGAAGCGCTTTCTGCTTATATCCAGATTTTCATGAAATTGCTTTGGTCTGTCAGGGGCACACGAAGCAAGAAAAGTGGAGTATACACTACCTAAAACCCCACTTTCATGAGTCACACAGCACTTGAAACCCCCATACTTTGGGGTGGGGTGAGCAGAGTAGAACTGAATATCATCAACACCATCGGTGCTGCTCAGCAAATGAGAGGGGCTTGTTCCTCACCCCTGTCCATGCTCCCCCGCTCACTGAAGTTTACCAGAAGCGCTGAATTAAGCTCCTGTAATTTACCATACACCTCTCCCCTCTCATCCTCCATTAGGATATTGTGAAAGATTAAAAGACACCGCGCTATTCTGAATGGGAAAAAAGGCTACAAGCAGTGAATGGATAAAGCAGCTACTGCACTATTGTGAATTCCTGAAACAGCGCTACTATACTATTCTGAATGGGAAATACAGGCTGCATACTGTGAATGGGGAAAGCAGCTACATTGGTAGGCTACATATTGTGAATGGGAAAGCAGCACTACTGCAATATAGCGAAAGGATGAAACAGCATGAAGTAGTGCTAAGTGGGAAAAAAAGCCAGTGTCCAAAAGCCCCCACTGCAAATGGGGAAAAAGAGGGGAGGTCATTGCCAGGTCACAGAGGCACACCCAAGATTTAATGCAGGGGGACAGGGCACACTGTAGCGGAACCACGTGAGAGCCACGTTTAAAGAAAAAAGATGCACTAAACAGACTTTCTGAAAATGCGCCTTTTCCAGAGGGAAGCTGCAGGGTTGCTGTGGATTGGTGAAAGCATCATCTATTGCAAACTACCCTGATGTGCTCTCACTCCACACTAAATCAGCCGTGGAGATTGGGCCCTAGACAACAAACCCCCCAGAGAATAATGTATAGCAGCCCCATTCTCTCCACATTTAAAGAGAAAACTTTATCACTGCTCAGAGCGTGTACTATCATTTCCACTACTGAAGATATATTTTGTGATACCTTCCTCTATTTGACCTTAAAGATTTGCAACCAGTATTGTATGAAGGTTTTATATTTTTAAACTAGGAAGTTAAAATTTCAAACAATTTTTACCAGAGAATTCTAGATTTTGAAAACATAGGTAGCTGCCTTATACAAAGTCAGACTATTAGTTTATCAAGCTCAGTATTGTCTACACTGATTAGCAATGACTCTACAGGTTTTCAGATTTGTGTCTTTTCCAGCCCCATCAGGAGATGCCAGGGATTGAACCTTGATTACATCTTGTCTTCTACCAATGAGCTATAATTGGTGCTTTTTCATTTACTGCATTAAGGAAGTGAGGGTGAGTTCATAGGTTACATTCTTCTTTTATCACAGCAGTTACCAGTGGATGATCTGATAACTGTTCTCTTTTATCATCTCACCCAATGGAAGTCAAGCTGAGAGACAGATGATAAACCTGTCACAGGTTAATGACCTCTTGTGTTGGCTGTCACTCAAGCTGGTCCTATTGTGCTCTTGAGTTCACATGTTACTTATTTCCACATGGAGGCTGAAAAAAATGCTTCCAGATGGCAGCTTAATGTGTGAGTTGCCCATCACATGTAATGTCCCCACATCAGTGCCAACCAATATCAGCAGGTTTTCAATCAGACCTTATCAGCAGAATGTACTTCCTAATCCAAGTACTAGGTAAGAAAACATGTTGTTCCGTCCTTCCAAGTGTGTAGTAAATTTATTATAAAGGGATCTCTTTTTCTTTTTTTAAGATGGTGAAACCAATTATTCTGTTGGGCCTGTTTTTAACATGTGGGTATAAAACTAACATTGGATTGGATCCAGACACAGTCATACATAGAGTAGACCCACTGAATTCAAAAAGACTTACATTAGTCATTATTTCAATCTGCGTACTCCAAGTATGACTAACTTTGGATCTAATCCATAATATGAGAGTTTGTAAGGGGCATAAATGACATTTCATCCTTTATTTATTTAAAGTATTTTTATCCCACTCCTCAGCTAAAAAAAAAGGCTCCCGGAGTGACTTAGAACCGATCAGCAAAAACTACAGCTTACAATTTAAAAAGACATGACACACAAGGAAAAAGAGACGGGAAGGGGGATGGAAAAAATTAAGTAGCCTGTCAGCAGGGTTGATAGGATGGCCCTGCTTCCCCTCTCATCTCCCGGGTGGGGTGGAATCCAACTGGAGCAGGCCCTGATGTTTCCTTTGCATGCTCCTGTCTCCCTGGCTTCTTCTGCTTTCCCACAGGGCAATTGGCGTCAGTTAAACCTGTGGGGGGTTTAGTCCAACTGGAGTAGGCCCTGAGGTTCCATTTGTCCAGAGCTGGTGCAAACTCTTCCACTGCCTATGGTGGGCAAGCACACACGCTGCCTCCACTGCTGCCGCTGTCGCTGCCCCCTTCTCCCCTCCCCTCCCCCACATCTGCCTCCCTTCCCCTCCACCCACCCAGTCTCTGAATTTTGCAATGCAGTTCTTGGCTCAGAAAATGTATCACAACGTGTATGAAAACCATAGAAAAGTTTAGAAAATTTGTTTAGAAAAGTGTATTTTGTGAGAAAATAAATGTAAAATACATATTTAAATATGAATTTTTATGCAGCCTTCTTTAAAAATCACAAATCAATGCCAAAACAGGATGGAATGGATTTATGAATGAACACATGCAAAATTGACATAAGCTATAAATAAGTGATCTGTCTATCCATGCTACAAAGCATTACTGACAAGAAACAGCAACCTTACACTACAGAAGGTACCACTGTAGAGACAGATTTCAACAATATCCAATTAAATCTGTTGACTAAATCAAATTATTTCTTGTCATTACTTCTATTGCTCAAAGCTGTTATACACTGGGGCTGTTCACACAACATGCTAACCCACACTCAGTGTGGGTTTTGAACCATGGGTTGTTTGCTGAACCATTGGTTATCGTGTTGTCTGAACATACCATGTTTTCCATAGGGTGAGTTATCATGTTGTCCCAGTGCAGCCAGGGTGGCTTGTTAACCATGCAGTGTGGCTTGTTAAACACCCTGAATACCCCAACAACAAATCATGGGTTCTCAAGGTGGCTTGTTCAAGAAAAATAAGCCACACTTCATGGTTAACAAGCCACACCCTGGCTGCATTCAGACAACACGATAACCCACAGTTCAACAACCCACCCATGCTTCAAAACAACCCACACTCAACCACTGAGTGTGGGTTAGCATGTTGTGTGAACAGCCCCACTACCTAGGACTATGACAAACCAACTCTTACTTCAAACATGCAAAGGCATCCTTGTTTTTTATTCATCTGCTTTCATCAGTAAATTCAGGTCAAATCAACCTCAGTGTATTCAGGAAAACAAAACATGGGACAGTTTTGTATACAGCAGTTAATGTGATCCTACATAGGCATAAGTGCATAAACAACACCCTTGAATTAGATTCATCATCCAACCCGCATCTTAATTCATCCACTGTCAATAGCTTGTATCTCTATGGCAGGTATAGTCTGAAGGAATGTACTTAATGAAAATGCACTCTGATCCAGTCAGATTGTTCTGAACAATCTCATTTGTGGAATTGTCACTAATTTGGCAAAGGAGTCTGCAGTTCAGCAATTAACCGAGACTTTGACTGAATTTGCACAAGGTCAGCCCTACCATTAGGCAGAGTGAGGCAACCACCTCAGGTGGCAGATGCTGGGAGCAGTGGTGGCAGCCTCCAGACTGTTCCTCATAAATTACCCAGCTGTTCTCCTCTGTTGAAAGACAGCTGTGTATGCCACACAGCCTTCCTGGCTCCCCTAAACTAGCCTGTTGCCTCTGGTGTGGTGGAGGATGCTAACCATTTTCCAGTGTTTTGCTGCCAGTCCAGTCAGCTTCTGTAGGTCCTTTGGCTCAAGCAGCAAAATGTCTTGGCCAGCCCTGAATTTGCACTTGATGAAGAATATATTTTCAAAGCAAACAGAGCAAAAGCCTAGTGTGTTTCTGCAGATTTGCTACTGAGAAAATCAGCCAAAATCACTTGCTGGAATTATGCCCAAATCCCCTTGATAAGTAGCCTCTATTGCATAGACTTAAGGCTTCTATTAGATTACCCTGTTTCAGGCTACATTAGAAACAACCCAAAGAACAAAGTAGGTTTTTACTAAGGTACTGATAATGGTAAGACACACAAGTTTACCATTACCTGAAATTTAAAGATTCCAGTAAAGGAGTCCAAAGGGGATGTGGTAAAAACCTGATGAGCCAAGGCAGATGATACGAAAGAGTAAGAGGAAATTCCTAGGCAATTAAAATGGCATGAAGCAAACAGTAGCAAGGTAGAGTGCAATGGCTGTACAGATGGATGTGGCAAAGGTGTCATTCCTGCCCTTGAGTTCAGAATCAATAAGGTAGGGATGTCAGAGAATTCCGCCACGGATCTCAGTGAGGCCGAATGCCAGTGCATTCGGCCCCCCGAACTCAGTGGCGGAACGGCCTGCCACCCCCCGCCCCCCCACGGATCCCCCCCAGGACGAGACTCACCTGGGGCAGATCTTCCGGGTGGCGGCTGCTCTGGTGGCGGCTCCGGCGGTGGCTGTGGTGGCGGCGGCCAGTCTTCTGACCGGCTGCTGCCACCGCCATTTCCAGACTTGTGTAAAAAAAAAAAAAAAAAAAAGACGTGATAGGCTACGTAAATCTTTACGTAGCCTATCATGGTTGGGTGGGTTTAAAAAAAAAAAACTGCGTATGCAAATGATGGCGGCTACGGCCGCCGCCATTTGCGTTCCTTCTTTTTACCGTCTTAATCTATGTAAATATTTAAGTAGACTATGACGGCGAAAATAAAGTGGAACGCAAATAGCGTAGCGGGCGCTATTTGCGTCCCCTTTTGATTCGCCGTTTTAGCCTACGTAAAGATTTACATAGGCTAAAACGGTGAATGAAAAAGGGACGCAAATAGCGCCCGCTACGCTATTTGCGTTCCACTTTATTTTTGCCGTCATAGTCTACATAAATATTTACATAGATTAAGACGGCCAAAAAGAAGGAACGCAAATGGCGGCGGCCGTAGCCGCCGCTATTTGCATACACGGTTTTGTTTTGTTTTTGTTTTTTTACCCAGAGCGCTTCGCAGCTGGAAATCCGGCTGTGGACGGCTCTGGCCTGGCCGGCTGCTCCACAGAGCTGCCGCAGAGTACAGCCGGCTGTTCGAGGATTCCAGGGGGAGGAACGGAGCACCTCCCCCCCCGGCCAGGATTCCGGGGGGAGGGACGGAACGCCTCCCCCCCCATCAACATAATCCGCGAAAGGTAAGTCACTTGCGTACATCCCTACAATAAGGTGATAATATAGGTAATTATGTTCCCTGGAATTTGGTGGTGTTTAGTACTCTCCAGCACCTAGTCTTTGGGATGAAAACAAAACAAACCTTATGACAGTGAAGTACATTTCAGTAAAAAAATAATCAAGGAAATTATTATGTGGTCACAGAATTCAGTTTTCTTCAGACTTTGAGAGGGAGACTGATGCAGAATTCAAAGAGGTTTGAAATAAAATGGCATAAGGATCTATGCAGTGTGGACAGGGAAGTATGTGCCATTTTTAAAACACCTAAAGCAAATCCATAAAATCTCCAGTAAGGATTGCCATTAAACAACTTAAAGAAGTTGTTTAAAATGCATAGAAATTTTAAATAAATAAATAAATAAATTAAATAAATTAAATAAAATTAAATTAAATTTTAAATTAAATAAATGCAAAGAAAATGCATCACTTGCAAACAATGAACTGAACCGGGGGGTTGAGGTAACAGTATCCCCCCCCCCAGAATACTAACCAGCATCTACACATTTCTGTACCACCATACGTCTCTTACAGCAGCCTTTCCCTCAATTTGGTGCCCTACAAATGTTTTGAACTCCCAGCTTTACTGACCACTGGCCATGTTGGATGGAGTTAACTGGAGTTGAAGTTCAAAACATCTGAAGGGCATCAGGTTGGGAAACTTGTCTTATGGTATTAGGTGTGTTATATGAGTTAGGATGACTGAGTAATTCAGAGTATGCTATCAGATGATCAGTTCCCATGCTATTAATTTTTTTAATCACTTTTGAGTCGTAGGTGATTTTTACACTTTGCAATATTTTGGAACTTTTTGATTCTGAGGCATGACACACTTTATTAGATTTCTTAAGAATGGCCAAACTCAGACCTATCACTGTCTGCTTTCTGCTACAAATAAAAGCCTCTTTTGTATTTTTGAAATAACAATATAATGTTTTACAGTCTAACTGGATAACTCCCACAATCTTTCCAGATTTTCAATTACTATTTTAAGTTTACACTATACCAAAGCCTTTTAGGGCACAATCCTATTCAGATAGGCAGCCTCCTCTGAATTCGGAGGCGACTGCCTATCCAATGCAGGGCAGGAGAAGCACGGAGGGGATCGTTCCCTCCGCACTTCTCCTGCCCTGCATTTTTGGCTAGACAACTGATTGCAGCTGTCTAGCTGTGGGAGGGCTGAGCGGGGGAGGAGGCTGCTGTTTGACACATTGGATGTGTCGTACTGAGTAATTCTACGAATTACTTAGTTCTATGACACAATTCTACAACACGTTGGATGTGTCGTACAGGAATTTCCTCCTCCCCTCCCCTTTCTAGCTGCTCTTGCGAGCACAGGGCTGTTTGGGGCTGTTCCATGCTGTCTCCAAGGCAGCATGGAAGTGGGGGGAGATCAGTTCCTGGAAAACCAGATATCCTGTGGCTGTCTAGCCACTGTCTGGCAGCCATAGGATTGCTCCCTTCGACAGTAATCTCAAACATAGCCTGGATAAACTGTAGGAACCTAGACATTATGCTTATCTGAGAAACCATTTATACATGGGTTTATTACTTGCCATTTGGTTATTCCTTGCAACCAAAGCTAATCAGGGTAGATTCTGGATGTGAAGGATTGCTGGTTTCACCCCAACAACCATGCAAGGTAGACCAGGCCAAACTTGGCCACAAGTTTCCCCCAAAATAACCCAGTAGCACCCTTCCAGGCCAATAGGCACTGTATTTAGCACTGAAGTTATTCAGGACACACCACACCAACTGAAAGTTGGATAAAAGTTTATTAGGGGAAGGGAACACAGAGGAAGAAATAGGGAGAGGTGGTAGGTTGTACAGGAAATTACAGGCAAGATACAAAACTCTAAGCAAAACCAGAAACACCAATCACCAAGGCACACACTCCCAAGAGCAAAACAATAAAGTTAGCTAGTATATCCTATACATACCATAGTATGGGCCTCCCAGGATAGACATCGACCAGCAACACACCCTAGTACCATCAGAGCCAAGAAGAGACACCCACCCCTTGACTACCCCAGCAGCCCCCATGGCTCCCACTACTATTAACCCATTCTTGACACTGGATTAGCCTGAAGGTCACAAGCAGTGAAAGAATTATAAATTTGGGAAGCATTGTAGAAACAGGTAGACCGTGTGTGTGTCACTAGCAATCCAATCGGTGTGGCAACAAGAGTTGCTACAACTTTGCCAACACATATCTAGGAATGACCTATGTAACCTATGCTATAATTCATCTTAATGCCAAGTGAAAAGGGAGAACATGTGCAGCATGTACCAATGGTATTTCATTACATTGGTTCATCATAAAGATTAGGTATATTAGCTAGAATCACAATTACCCTGCAATTTGCAGTGTCCCTGACATTTTTAGGGTTTGGCTTTGTGATAAGGATAATTTGTTGTGCTCTTCCAGATTAAGTGGACTTGTTCTGACCAACAGAAAGGTAGAATAAACCCACCAAATGTCATGTATGATAACAACAGCATCTGTATTTTGCAAATGGTTTTAGGTTCATTAATGTATCTCAATAAACTCTCTATATAAAGCAGAAAGATTTTACTCAGCATGGCTCTGATGCATTTCTTCATACTAATGGCCTGAAAGCCAACTTTTTGGATGATTTGTAATCAAAATGTAAAATTCATCCCCCTACTCTCTGAATTATCTAGTCCATAGCCACCCACAGTTCCCTTGTGCGCCCACCTCTCTCCACTGATGCCACAGGACTCCTCCTCTCCCTAAGCTGTATGAAATATTTTCTTTCATCCTCACTTTCTTACTGGCCAGCAGCAGGTCCCCCTTTTGTTCAAGCCACATGCTTCCCTTAAGTCCCTGATTCTTAATAAAGGATCCAAGGCTTCATTGTCTTAGTACAGCCCAAGTACCTATACTTTGGAGCTCATAGCAGCCTTTCAAGGCACAGGACGGGGGGGGGGGGGGGCTGAGATGGGAAAATGGGTTAATCAAAGTTGGGGAATCTGCAGAGGCGCAAGTGCCCCACTGGATTCTGCCCAAATTGTGAGAGCATCAGGGTCTTTTACAAAGCACAAATCTAATCTGCAGAGCCAGGAGTTAATAGAAGAAAGCTGAGTGCATATAACAACATGTGCAGAACAGCACCAGTAGCTGGGTCATGGAGACAAAGCTCGGCTGAACTCTAGGATGGTTGAGAATTTCATTCAGTTAATTTAATAAGATCTAAACAAAATTCACAGATTTCTCCATAAACAGGATGGAAATAACCTGAGATTTTAAAAATCGAATATGGGAGAAAGCAAAACTGACAGGTTCATCCATCCGTACAAAGCAGGAAAGGGAAGTGAGTATAGACAAATCTAGTAGAGCCTACCTAGCTGTCAGTCAGGCAAACGCCTTATAGGCTTATAGCCTATACCTGGGTGGGTCAGCCAATCTGGATGAGGAATGTTGTGCCATGGGCTGCCCTTCGCTCAACGCAACGCAAGCCCCAGTATAACTCCCTCAGCAGTACCAGAGGCTACAATAGCTTTTGTTTATGGGTCAAGCTCCACATCCCTAACTGGTGGTTATAAAGTGATAAGCTTAGCACTTTGATAACCTTGCTGGCCGAATACTTATCTCCTTCCCATTCCGAGATTTTTCCTGACAATTTGGCATGCTTCCAAAGTAATGTTTTCCACATGTATTCCTTTTGGAATTCATTCTCCAAGGGCTCCTTTAGAGAAAAATGTTATATTGGAAGCAGACTCTAGTGTAATACACAGATCAAAATGTCTTTTAAAAAAATAAAATAAAATATTGCCTTGTATTTGCTGACCAAGTGTGTTCACTGGAAACACGACTTAGATACTTGCAACCCCTTCCAGAATAGAAGCGGTTAGCATCATTTTCCATTACTGTGTGTATCTTTTCAGCAACTTTGGGAGTGATCCATCAGCCTGTGATATCTTTAATTCTTTTTCATTTTATTGGGACATTTTTATTGCAGATTTGTCTTTGCTTACCCATACAGAAACTGCCAAGTTGAATCTTCACCCAGGATTGCAGCCAATATCTGTCAATCTACAATTCTAAAACCAATTTTTAAAGAATACATGTTTATTCGTCCAAAAATTTAAACATCTCACGCCTAGCATCTTTTCTAGTTTTCATGATAATTATTTATTTAAACAATTCATCTCTTATTTACCCTTTTCTTGTTTCTAACGTAACTATTTGTTCATTTTAAATGTGAATGTGTGTGTCTATCTATCTATCTATCTATCTATCTATCTTCCTCCAAGGAGCTCAGGAGCTCAAAAAGGAGATCATTTTTTAAAATGAGGTTATCCCATTTTATCAACATAAGAACTTAGTAGACGACTAGATAATAGCTTTCACAATTAAATCCAAATTTGAACCCAGGCCTTCTAGCAGATAATACGCTGTCTAACACACCAGCTAAGCTTTATTTCCTACTCACTATGAACACAGACATGTACAGGTATACACACTTAGATCCAGTTACGTAAGGCTGCTTTGAGTGCTTTAGCCAGGCTAGTGACTACAATAAGCAGGGCTTTTTCAGTGCTGGCACCTGACAACTGGAATTTTCTTCCAAGGAAAACTCATCAGCTCTGCTTGCTGCTGGCCTTCCAACATTTGGCTACAGCATTAGAACTTTACAAACCTTTGAGCGAGCTGTACATTGAATGGGTTTACCTCTGTGCTAAGTTGATCTCACTAGATTTTAGAAGGAATTTAAAAACAGTTTTAGGGTACTGTGATATTTTGATTTGGCTTAGAAATGTTGTGCCATTGATCCATTCTGTGAGGCTGGTCCTAGCCAATAGATGGGCTAGAAATGAAAAGAAATAATCATTTATTAAACAAACATAATGTTTATCCATCTGCATCCTTGTTCACCACCAGATTGTTTTCATCACACTTTCAAAGGTGTATGCTATTTATTTATTTATTTATTTATTTATTGTTTTTACCAATGCTGGGCGGTGTGGGGAGGATGCATTATAAAATAGGTAAATATGTTTATTTTGTTCATTACTGCAAGTGATACAGATGGGCTAAAACCAAGGTAATGGGAACAGACTTTCATTTGCACAATGCAAGTTTCCCTTACCCTCCTTCCCCCTGCAGACCCCATCCCATCCCAGAACTGGTCTGGAGGATCCCCCAACCCTCAGAAACAGATTTGGAGGATGCATGAGGGCTACGGGGGGCGGGGGTAATTCAATCTGCTAGTGGTGTCTGTTCTGCTGGTGGAAAAGCATCATTGGATTCAGCCCTATGTTTGGAAATACAGTGACTTTTGTTTAATCATGTTTATAGAAATGTCAAATCCAGCAAAAGAGATGCCTAGATGCACATTGCAACACTCATCTGGTCTCTGTTGAACATGATGAACTTATCTAATGCAGATGCCAATGCACATCCATATCTGAGGCCACTAGTTGCATATAGCAAAGCACAACTAGAGCAGGATATGGTCCATAAGCTTTAATCACAAATGTTTTGAGAAAGTCTAGAAATAGCTTTACTTGTGCTAGAGCGAGAAAGGGACAAAGGAAGAGGTAGCTAAATAGTGGGAGCATTTCTACACCAGCCTAAATTCCCGCAACTTTACCAGGATTCCATTTTAAATGCAAGATCACGATGGGCTCCCTTTACAAGCGCTTCCCTTCCCCCCGCCCCTTTTCCCCCTTATCTGTGTTGTTCTATATGTTTCATTATACAGCCACTAGATGGTGCTGTGGTTTAGCACCTCTTACTGAGGGATTTCATCTTTTCACGAGGGAACATGCTGTAATTTGATAGCTCATTATCGCCGATCTTTTAAAAAATGGGATAAAGGTCATCTAGCACGGGAGACACCCTGAGGGTTGACAATGTCATGTGAAGGATCTGCAAACTTCCGTGAGTAACCAATCTCAATAGCAGGATAAAAGCCCCATGTGGAGAAGCCCTGAGAGTGGGGGAGGAAAAATCCCACATGGAATGTAATAGTCTATTTAAAAACCAACAACTGAATACACAGGCCAAAGATAGCAAAAGTTAGAGAAATGGAAAGTACAGAGTGAATAGCTGGTTACCTCAATCTTAACTTGTCTTTCTGAGTACCTCTCACTTCCGCTTCAACAAATCAACCAAAGAAAGTGGCACTTCTTTCCACCATGGTGGAATTTGGGAGAACAGGGATGAAGAATCTGAGGGGATTGTGAAGGTGGACTTGCCAAGAGATCACGTCCAAAGGAAAGCACTGCTTTACAAATGCTGGCCTTAGACATTCGTGTAAGTGAAAATGTCATCCCTCTTTTGCACATTTTTTTTTTGGAGGGAGTAATCTTATGAGGATCAACAGTTGCCTCCAAGCCTGGGGGCGACTGCCTATCCAGTGCGGGAGGAGTGGTGAGGAGCGGATCTCCTCCCCGCTCCCACCACCCTTCTTTCATGGCTAGACAGCCAATTTCGGCTGTCTAGCCATGGGACATCAGAGTGTGCGAAGGGGTGGCCAGACGACACATAGGATGTGTCATACCGGCACTTCTGACCTCCCCACCCCGCCCCCAGGAACTCTCTGTTTCCCCTGCTCCATGCTGTTCTTCCGAGTGCGGAGCACAGGGCTGATCTGCACTGCCTATGAGGCGGTGCAGGAGGGAGTGGAAGTCAGTTCTCTGGGAACCGACCTTTCCTATGGCCACTTAGCCACTGACTAGCGGCCATAGGATTGCACCCTTAATGACATTAAGATATGGAGGTTGGAGGCAGAAAAACAGCACTCCTCTGACATTTGCTACTTAAAGCAATTTCTTAACATTGCTTCATGGTAATGCCAGTCCCAGTTACATTACACATGCACTACTACATAAAACAAAGCATGAATTCATAGCTACAGTTATCCACGCTCTGATAACCTCTCATTTGGGGCTGCCTTTGAAAATGGTCTGGAAGCTGCAGTTGGTCTAAAATAGGGCAGCAAGATTGTTGACAGGGACTGGCCAATATGATCATGATACACTAGTGCTTATCTGCACTAGCTGCCAATCCGTTTCCAGGCCCAATTCAAAGTGATGGTATTAACCTCAAAGCCCTAAACAGCTTGGGTCTATGTTACCTGAAGGATTTTCTCCTTCTATATACATTTGCCCAGACCCTAAGATTATCCTCAGAGGCCCTTCTCCAGGTGCCCCTGCTGAATGAGGTGAGGCCTTTTCAGTGCTGGCACCCCTTTGTGGAATGCCTTCCCCAGAGAAGTTCACTTGGCACATATGCTGTGGTCTTTTTGGTGCCAAGTGAAGACCTTTTTATTTCCCCAGGCTTTTTAGCTCTTGTTTAAAAAATCGTGTTAGTGCGTTTTTAGGTCTTTGCACTTCTGCTGATTTTTATCTTAGTTCTTACTTTGCTTTTATTCTGTTTTAAACTTATAGTTTTAATATTATATTTTACTATGTTATTGTATTTTAAGGGCACAATCCTATCAAGATAGGCGGTCGCCTCCAAACTCGGAGATGACCGCCTATCCTAAGCAAGGCAGGAGAGGCAAGGGGGGGGGGATTGTTCCCTCCACACCTCTCCTGTCCTGCTATTTTCTGCTAGACAGCTGTTTTCAGCTGTCTAGCTGCGGGGGGCCGACCGGGAGAGGAAGCTGCGTGTACGACACATAGGATGTACACATAGCTCCGCTCTCCCCACCCTGGAACACCCCCAGCCTCACCCCTTTTCAGTCACTCCGCGCTCCTCTTGCCAGCATGGAGGACAGGGCTTCTCTGTGCTGCCTCCAAGTCAGCACGGACATGGGTGGAGGTTGGTTTTCTGGGAACCAACCTCGGAGCACGGGCTCTGAGGTCGGTTCCCGGAAAAGAGCATATCCTATGGCCCTCTAGACAGTGCCTAATGGGCCATAGGATTGCTCCCTCTGTTTGTTTTGTGAACTGCCCAGAGAGATTCAGCTAATGGGCAATGAAGAAATGTAGTAAATAAAAAATAAAATGTGTGGGAAATACATAACATGTGAAGCAGTCTTCAGCTGAGGATCGAGAAGAATGCAGAGACTGCTGGAAGGAAAAGAGGAGGGATTGCTTTTTTGACACCTCTTCCTTTGTTCTCTTCTAGATTTATCAAAATTCCCCATTGGCAGACTAAAGAAAAACTTGATTCATCAAGAGGTGAGGGTGTAAAGCTAACAGGTGATTTTTCTCCAACATCGTTGGAGAACATTTTCCCAACATTTTTCTTTCTCATAGAGTTTGAGTGGGAGGGAGGAGAATCACTTCTTCACTAGAGAACATGCACACACAGTGGCCACGAAAGTCAAAAAGACATTCTCTCTAGATTCTAGAGAGTCAATGTTTCACCTCAGCAGCACAGCTAGCTTATCAATTTGAATCTTGATCTCAACAGCCTCGCAGTGCTTAGTTTTACTCAAAACTCTAGTATGGAGATGTGGTGGGGGTGGGGGGGAGACAGACACTAAATGCAGTGCTTTCTCTCACCCCGTAAGGCACTTTACCTCACAATTTCCAGAGGGTAGCTGTGTTAGTCTATTGCAGAAAAAACACCCAAGAGTGTTGTGGCACCATAAAGACTAACACATTTGGGGTGCAGTCCTATGCATGTTTACATAGAAAAAGTCCTACAACTTCCAGCATTCCCCAGCCAGCATGGCCATAACCAACCACACCCCTTCCCTTGGCCTTATCTGTCCTCTACAACCCAAACACTGTCAGCAGAGTCCACAAGAGGCCATAAACCTATGTCTGGAATGTATGTAATACGTATCTAAAATACCTAAAATGTGACCAACTGGTGTGTCTTTACCTCCACTGTATGAGGTAGGAAAGGCTGGAAGACACTCTTTTGGCTAAATTCCTCATAGGTAGCAACACCACCACTACTCTCCTGCCCTTTTAATACCCCTTATTCTACCCACAAGACCGGATTTTGAATATTTGGAGAAGGCTAGGCTCTTTTATTTAGAGCATCCTTTACATCCTTTAACAACCCAGTTGGCATGTTTGCCAAGCAGTCCAGCACATGGGTAGGCCAACCTCCAGGCTAGGCAAGAGAATCAAATCAAGTCCAGTTTCCAATTCAATACATTTATCAAAGAACCAAGGAGAAAGAAATTGAGAAATCGTTGCTTTTAAAAACAAAATGGAACATCAAACTAGTTAACTAAGGACGCAGTCCTATGCATGTTTAGACAGAAAGAAGTCCTACAATTCCCAGCATGGCTAGCTAGGGAACGCTGGGAATTGTGGGACTTTTTTCTGTCTAAACACGCATAGGATTGCACCCTAAACCTTCCTTATCCTAAGAGTAAAGCTAATGCCAGAATAAATGCGTTAGTCTTTCAGGTGCCACAAGACTCTTCGTTGCTGCTTTTGCCTCAGGAGAGGAAGTGCCCGGGAGAAGCTCTCTGTTGCCACACACCCCTCCGTGGCGGTTCCCTCTTTCCGCCTAAGGCATCAGCACGCGGAAGCAGCGCTTTGCTGGGTGGCACCCAAAAGTGTCCCCATCTTCTTAGTCACCCACTCGGGGCAGGTTGGGGCAAACGGAGCGCGCGCCGGCCAGGTGTTGCCGTGCGGGGCAGAGCGCGCGCGCGCGCGCGCACATGCACATGCACACACCTCTCAGCCGGTCTATCTCTAGGCGTCGCAGAGCCGGGCAGGCACCACCCGACCAGCAGCAGCAGCAGCAGCAGAGTAAAAGGCGAGACCCGCAGAGCGACGAACGAGCGCGGCGCAACCCCCGCGCGCGGCGCACACACCCCTCCCCCGCACGCGCGCGCTCCCGCGGAAACAGCAGCAAGCCGTCACAACGCGAGCGAGAGCCTTTCTGCCGTTGACGCCAAAGCCCCGGCGCTGCGCGGCGCTGCGCGGCGCTGCTCCGCCCGCCCGCCCGGCTCTCTTTCGCGCGCGTTCCGCCGGCCTCAAGACGAGGCACCATGGGGAAGGAGCCCGGCAGCAAAAAGGAGGGATGCGACTGCAAGCGCTTCCTGAAAAATAACTGGCTCCTGCTCAGCACCATCCTCGCCGTGGTTCTGGGTGAGTCGGGGGCGAGACCTCCTGAGGGCGGCGGAGGCGTTGTGTGCGGGAACCTCTTCTTTCCTCAGGCTGCCATCCTGCGCGCGCTTTCCTGGGAGTAAGCCCCATTGAACTCAGTGCGGCTGACTCCTGCGTAGCCGTGTATAGGGTTGCGCTACGTGTGTGTGCGTGTTTTTCTCTCTTCGCCATCGCTGGCTCACGCGCATTCAGCGAAGGCAGCTTTCTCATGTGAGCGGCGTTCTTTGTGCTGTCATCGAAATGAGGGTTCCCCTTTCTGTTTGCTTCCATGTATATGTGTGCGTTGCTCTACTTACGTACACACATGTGTACACACTGTCTCTCGCACAGACACAGTCACGCCCGCTCGCACACGCGCGCGTGCACACACACACACTATTCTATGACATATATATATATATATATATATGCATGCATATCGTGTGTGTGGGTTTTATAAACATCTCCTAAGGTGGGGTTGGTAACCAGGAAAATGGAGATGTGAAAATAAGTACTTCGTTGCTCTCACAATGGAAACACATCCCACATATCCTCTGAAGGAATACAAGACTGCATTCCTGTGCCCACTTGCATAGGAGTAAACCCTACTGAACTCCGTGGGACTTACTTTTGAGCAGGCATGTATAGGATTGCACTGTTAAGTACCCCAGATTTCCTTCTGCAGCCTTTCTGAAGAATGGGTATGCCCCTGGAAACAGATGCAGATAAATGGGTAGACTTGTTTTAGGCTGGCAAAAGGATGGGCATTATATGGGGGGGGGGGTGATGATACCATCATTGCAGATGAGGTTGATGAAGGTTCATCAGCCCTGTTGCAATAAAGGAAATAACTGGAAATGAACAAAGCATTTGTACTTGTGCTGAAATAGCCACTGCGATGAAATAGTGCTAATACTGAAGGGCTGATCTGGTATTCTTTGGGAATCTCAGTGTGTAACTGCTGTTAAAAAAAAGTAAATATGTGGCATATTTATTTACAAGTAGGTCTCACTGAGTTCAACAGGACTTGGTTTATGTCAAGTATGTTTAAGATTACAGCTTTAATGTCAACTTACATAGATCTAGTCCCATTGTAGATAATTAGTCTACATTCACCTGTGAACAGTGACCTGCCCCATTAAAGTGCCCCCCTGATCCTAACCATCTGAACTTGGAAGGGCACTGCATTAATTTTAGTAGAGTTTGTTCCTAAATGAAGGTGCTTAGGATCATAACTGAGGAGAAGATGAAGGCCTCACATCCCTTCTGTGAACACTGCATTGAATCTGTACAGCCTGACGTAAAACATATTTACTTGGAAGGAAGCCCCACTGAGTTCAATGAAACTTCCTTCTTGTTAAGTAGGTTTAGGATTGCAGGTAGTGAGACCCTAAACACAAGTACTTGGAAGAGTACGTTCAGTGGAACATACTCCTAAATAAGTGTCCACTGAATTGCAGCATTAGTTTTCCTTCCCTTCATGAAGAATGACCCCCATCTTTCTGTAATTTCCCAAGCCACCTCTAGGATGTGAAGTTCTTTCAGTGTAATTATTTACTGGAGACTGACACTTCTTTTTGCATGTAACCAGTCTTAGCAAGCACGAATTGCCTCACTGTCAAAAAATATAAAGCATCTTTGGTGGTTGTTTCCAGCTGGGATGTATTAAATAATTCATTTCAGTCATCTCATTTACTTGACTGCACTCAGTTATTGGCATTACTGTGACTGTTAGAAGTGTAAATCATCCTTATCTACCCAATATTATTCTCATGCAATATTAATCTATATTTAAATGCCAGAAATTCAAAAGTATGTTGTAATATTTGGAGGAAAATTAACACTACTAACAAACATGTTTCATCTCCCCATGTTTGTCAATGTTGGTTTTCCATAACATAAAACATATCTCAATATTATAAAAGTAGATCATTGCACTATAAAATGACAAACAACATAATTGCTACTTTTCTTGAAGGAATTAAATAAAAATAAATCTTATGTGCATATAAATTCCATTGAGGAAACGGGTTTAGAAGCATGCCATTGTTTTAGGATTGGGACCTTAGTAATCAGAAATGCTGCTTACCTGGGAATAAGTCCCTTTAAACTCAATGAGGCTTACTTCCAAATAGATGTGCATATGCCTGAAATCTAATTTACACTTATTTAGGAGTAAGGCCCATTGGACTTGGTGGGACTTTTGAGTAAACATGGTTTCACTTATACTTAGGACTAGGATCAAGTAATTCTATGCATATTTACTTTGCAATAAGTAAATGTTATTTAGGCCACAATCCTATGGCCACTAGTCAGCGGCTTCACGGCCATGGGATAGGTCAGTTCCTGGGAACCGACCTCGGAGCCGGCGCTCCAAGGTTAGTTCCCTGAGAACCGACCTCCACCCCCTCGTGTGCTGCCTCGTAGGCAGTGCGGATTGGCTCCGCACTTGTAAGAGGAGCGTGGAGCAGTGAAAACAGGGTGTTCTGGACGTGCCTTTCCAATGCTTCCTATTTGTTGTCCAGCATCTACCCCGCCACCGCTCCAACTTCCCACAGCTAGACAGCAGAAATTGGCTGTCTAGCTGCAAATGCAGGGCGGCTGAAGAGCGGAGGGGAAGATCCCCTCTGCTCTGATCCTGCTCTGCATTGGATAGGCGGTCGCCTCCAAGTTCTATTCCAATAGGATTGCTCCTGGTCCATGTTCCACTCCCAAGTAAATGTACATAGGATTGCAGCCTTATAATATGTACTGCACATGAGTACTTGGTAGTATATCCCATTGCATTCAGAAGGATTTACTCCCATGTAAGGGTATATAGGAACGAGGCCGTAGATATTGTGCTATAATATTATGCCACAGAATAATATTTAATGGTTATGTAGCCGTTCTATTTTCCACTTTAAATTTAAAAAGTGCACAATCCAGCCAATCTCTTAAATTCCATTGATTTTAATAGGAGAGGCATAAGCACATGCTTAACTCTCCCAGTAAAATCAACATGATGCAAAAACAGTAATCTGGCTGGTTTACATCCAAACTTTGCAAATATTGGAAAAAGTCTCCTATTTAACTTAGGATAAAATTCAGCATAAGTCCTAGAGTAGACCCATTGAAATGAATGGGACATAAAGTTAATCATGATTAACTTAAATCCAATTCATTTCAATGGGTCTACTCTAAGTAGGACTTACATTGGATTTTATCTTTACATTCTTCTTGAATAGTTTAACATTTTCATGGAAACTTTCAAATTCTTAAAATAGGTTAAGGGAGACAGGCAAAAACACCATCATACAGCTGCTCCTAATTCAGCAGGACTGTTCTCTCCAACAATAAAGTATTTCTAAAATTCTGTTGAAGTACTTTGAGAACTCCAGTCATAAAATGGACTGCAAATCTAATATATAATAAATTTAAATCCAAAAATTACAATGAGTCTTGTAGCATCTTAAACATATAGGAGCAAGCTACACATTACATTAAACATGTTTTAAAAAAACTTACTTAAGCTGACCTCTTGTACTTTGAAGGAAAAGCCGCCATGTGGGTACTGATCCAGATTGAGCTTCCAAACTTGATCAGGAGCCTGTGCTGTTTTCTCACTGAAACTCCTCCCACAGCTCCAGTTTGCCCCTGAAGTTTCAACTTTGGGGGCAAATACTAGCAGCCTGCAGGGATTTGGGGTGGGAAATTGGTATGGGGCCCTGATCCAGATCTGGAGTGTGATCTGAACCAGAGCTCTGGGCTGCTGCTTGTCCTTCAAAATACAAGTGGCCAGGTTTAAAAACTGCACTTAATATGCAGTGTGTAGTTGGGCTTGAACTGTTGTGCATGAGGATCTGCTCCTCTTCCCCATCTCTTTTGCAGAACAGATTGTCAGTACTCACAGGGCTGAACACCTGGTGGAGGGAAGAACGTCTCTGGGTTTATTCCCTTATCTGATAAGGTTTATCAGGCGACCACCTGACAGAGCCAATCATACACTTGACAGTGTATACATAATGTTGAGTAAAAGGGCCAGGTTCCAAACTCACACAAGGCACTCGCACAAGCCCTTTGGAACGTTTTATTTTTTTCCCTTTGAGCAATTGACCACTGTGACTTATCACAGACTGCTTTTGAATCTGGGGGGGGGGAGTATAAAGCCCCCTTATGGAAATGGTCTTGTGGATCTTGGCCAAGTCTCTGTGCCTCCAGAGCTGCCTTTTGTAAGCTCAGGATCTGATTCAGAAGGCAAATTCACACATGCAAAAACCTGTTTCTGGGAACCGATCACCCTCAGAATGGTTTGAATTTTGTTTTCTAAACTACCCATTTGGTGTTTGGGTTAATTTTTCCTTCCCGCAAGGAGAAATTTAGAGATTTAAACCAGAACTTTAAAAAAATCATCCATTCTCCACTGAATAGGATAGGGCTAGTCAAGACTCCATTTTAAAATAATAAGCAACGTGATAAACAATTGTGATACTAATTATTATAAACCCTAATCTGCTGGTGAAATTATTATACAGGGTCACTATTTGCAAGCTATCCCATTTTCAAAATAGTTAAATATTTTACATAGACATCAAACTAGTTTTTTGTTTTCTTAAAAAAAAATATACACTTTAAAACGTGATATTAAGAGCTCCTGGAAAATCTGGCAAACAGCTTGTATGCATATTTGTAGTAATCACCTCAAATAAATGTTGTGTATTGAAAACTTTGGTTATTGGGTGGTTTTAAAATGTAATAAATACATAACCTAGCTAGAAACTCTTTCCTGGTTTTGGTTCCTTCAAGAAGAATATTGGAATTCAAATGTATGGACATAAACTAATCTCAGTTTAGCAAAGTATTTAGACAATTATAGGCCTGATGGATTAATAAAGAATAGTCTGTACCTACTGTACTAAAATAGCTTTCACAAATAGCACTATATTAAGATCAATATATATATAGTGCTATACTTCAATACTTTGGAACATTGTTAACAAGGATGCCTGCTATGCTAGGTGTATTTTTAGTATTTGGAATGATCAAGTGTGCCGTATTTTAAGTAACCAGTTGAATTGTCTTTTATGTCATAGTAAAAGGTCATATCCTTACATTCTGCACAATTTAGGTTTTGTAATATATGACAACAACTTATGAATTGCAAACCTTTTGTAGTTAAAATGTACTCATACTTTTTTCCAGGATAAAATATAAAGTATAGTTCTTTCTTTCCTTAGTTTCATCAGTAGCATCTTAAAAGGGATAAAAAAATACTATTTGGAGTTATTTTCCAATAGCAAATTATGTATAGGAAGATCAACAGTGCAAGCTATGTATATCTTTTCAGAAGTAAGTCTCATTTATTTATTTCATTTTATTTATTTCATTTTTATACCGCCCAATAGCCGAAGCTCTCTCATTGAGATTGCAGCCTCAAATGCAAGTAATTTTAGTTGGATTGGGGCTAATATTTTTATTTATATTAGCTGTGTTTGGGGAATTGCTTTAGCTTAAGGATGTTCAGGTGCTTGTTTCAGTGATCTTTGAATTTAAAAATTAAATTAAAAAACTACTACTTATGGGGTACATTTGAAACTTTTTGTAATCCAGCTTTGAGGAGTGGTGTAACATCTGAACTGTGTATCTTAGCCATGATTCAGCTTGTTCTTTGTCCTGGCTGAATGTTTCACTGTTAATGTCAGTGACGTAGTTTTACTTTATTCATACTGCACCAGCTCAGCTGCGCTGGTCAGTGGAGTGGAGGAAAAGATCTGCTCTGGCAGCTACCCTCCATTAATCTTTATGTTACGTCCAGTGCTAACATGAAGATTTCACTGCCTTGGGTGATACTTTGCCTCAACTCTATATAGGCTACTGTACAAGCCCCTTTTTGCAAGCTGAGCAATGGTATAATGGTCATGACATGGTGCACACATTGTGGGTGCTATATCATTCGCCATCAGTAATATCACAAGGGGTGTTTATTTGAACATCCTTCACGTATTCTGAGAGGGAGTGGGCTCTCATCTCCTGGCTATGCCCTCTAAACCAATGCATGCATTAAAAGATGTAAGGTTAGAATAATCTGATTTTCCACCTTCCTTCTAAACTATCATATAATTCAAACCCTACTAAGCCAATGTTGTGTTAGATTATACTGACACTATGGTATCCTAGCCTTCCATAAATTAAGGACAGTTTTAAAGATCACAAGATTTTTTTTCCCTGCACAATATGTGATCTCATTCAATCTTTCTATGCATAATTTGCTTCGGGGGGGGGGGGAATATCCAAATAACAAGTTTCCTCCTCTTTGAGATATTATTGATTAAACAAGGGAAGGTAATAGTATAGGAGTATGATTTTTGAAAAATAGAAAGATGAAAGAGTAGGGTAAATAAGTGTTTTGATGAGTGAGTGATGGAGGAAGCCAAGAAACTGGCAAATTGGCAAACCTTCTCTACCCTATGAGAGAAGGTTACAACAGCTGGGATTGTTTAGCTTGGAAAAAAGGAGGATAAGGGGAGACATGATAGAGGTGTACAAAATTATGCATGGTGTGGTGAATGTGGATAGGGAGACATTTTTCTCCATCTCTCAAAATACTAGAACCAGAGGTCATCCTATGAAGCTGATTGGTGGGAGATTTAGGACAGATAAAAGGAAGTACTTCTTCACACAGTGCATAGTTAAACTATGGAACTCACCATCACAGGATGTAGTGATGTCCACCAATTTGGATAGCTTTAAAAGGGGGTTGGACAAATTCCTGTTGGAAAAGGCTATCTGTGGCTACTAGTCCTGATGGCTATGTGCTACCTCCAGTACCAGAGGCAGTGAGTATACCAGTTGCTGGGGAACATGGGTGGAAGGGTGCTGTTGCACTCATGCCCTGCTTGTGGGTTCCCAGTCAACAGCTGGTTGGCCACTGTGTGAACAGAATACTGGACTAGATGGACCCTTGGTCTGATCATGGCTCTTCTTATGTTCTTAAATAGACAGTAAAAAAGATAAATCTTTTGTATGGCACTGCAGTTACAACAGACTCATTTTTTTCTGTCAAAAGTCTAGAACAAGCTAGGAAGTTCAGTCATCAATTTTTGTGATTCCTGTTTATTTCATTAGGACTTGATCTGATGTAACCTCTGACAATCCCTCAATTTACAGCCTTATTCTCAAACTGCCAGCTGAAAAGGTATCCGTGTTTCTATGTGTGACACAGAACTGAAATTCCTACTTTTTTTGCCTGGGAAGAAAGAGGAATTTTCCTCTCTTTTGTTCTTGTTTATTTTTTCCTGACTTCATGAATTGAGAATAAGAACAATTAATATCTGTTATAGAAAAGTTGTTGGATTTAATAAAACAGATCCAGAGACAATTCCAATCCAGAATCTGGAAAATTTAATTCTGCGAGCAATTTGAGCTCTACTTTTATAAGTGAGTCTACTGATAAGTGAGCCTACATGATTCATCAAGGCCAGTAATTTCCAGAACAGGAGCCTTTATGCCAGAATTCCCAGATAGGCTCCCTGCATACATTTTACAAATCTGATGGAGCCTTCTGACAGACAGAAATCTAGACAGGGAAAACTTCCAACTCCAGAAGCTGCAGGCACAGGGTGTCTTTGTGCTAGAAATTAGAGGGGAATGGGATGTAATGTATATAATGATTGTCTTTCTTTATACACATCCAGCCATACAGGGATCAAAATGATGGGATTTTATATAGTCCAGAGGTTCCTAATTTTATTTGCTGTACAATACCCAGTGCATTGTAAATTACTAATTAATATTAATCGTGGTTGTATTGATGATGGAGAGAGTGAGGTAGGTAATATTGACGGAGAAAGTCAGATGGAGAGCTGTGGGTGGGTGATGATGGGAGCACAGTGACACCAAATGGAGAGATAGAAATTGGGCCCCACATCTTCCCACCATATCCAAGAGAGAAGGATAATTACAGGATTCCCTGTATAATTCCAACCATATCCAAGAGAGATAGGATAATTACAGTGCATCCTGTAATCCATCTACTGAGATCTGCCTCAAGAGAGCCAGTGTGGTTGGAGTGTCGGACTGGGAATCAGGAGACCGAAGTTTCTAGTCCCCATTCGGCTGTAAAGGTCACTGGGTGATTTTGGACTAGTCAATAACGCTCAGCCAAACCTACCTCACAGGGCTGTTGTGAGGATAAAATGGAGAGGAGGAGGGCCATGTATATCACCTTTGGTTCTTAGGAGCATGTTCCATTCTTGGGCAAGGTCCTTGAGTGAGTGGTTGCCAACCAGCTCCAGGCACTCTTGGATGAGATCTAGATCCATTTTAGTCGGGGTTCAGGCCAGGTTTTGGCACAGAAACAGCCTTGGTCACCCTGTATGATGACCTATGTTGGGAGAAAGACAGGGAGGGTGACCTTGTTGATTCTCCTTGATCTCTCGGCGGCTTTCGATACCATCGACCATGGTATCCTTCTGGGATGACTCCCTGAGCTGGGAGTGGGAGGCACTGCACTGCAGTGGTTTCGCTCCTACTTGGATGGTTGGCTCCAGAAGGTGGTGCTTGGGGAACATTGCTCGGCCCCATGGATTCTCCAATATGGGGTTCCACAGGGGTCAGTTTTGTCCCCCATGCTGTTCAACATCTACATGAAACCACTGAGTGTGGTCATCTGGAGTTTCGGAGTGCGTTGTCATCAGTATGCTGATGACTCGCAGCTCTATTTCTCCTTTTCATCTTCTTCAAGTGAGGCTGTGGATGTGCTGAATCAGTGCCTGTCTGCGATAATGGACTGGATGAGGGCTAATACACTGAAACTCAATCCAGACAAGGATGCTGAGATGCTGTTGGTGGGTGGTTCTTCTGACTGGATGGAGGGTGTTCAACCTGTTCTGGATGGGGTTGCACTCCCCCTGAAGGAGCAGGTCTGAAGCTTGGGGTTCCTCCTGGAACCATCTTTGTCACTTGAGGCTCAGGTGGCCTCAGTGGCATGGAGTGCCTTCTACTAACTTCAGTTGGTGGCCCAGCTACGCCCCTATCTGGACAAGGATAGCCTGGCTTCAGTTGTCTATGTTCTGGTAACCTCCAAGTTAGATTACTGCAATGCACTCTATGTGGGGCTGCCTTTGAAGATGGTTCAGAAGCTGCAGCTCATGCAAAATGCAGTGGCCAGATTGTTAACAGGGACCAGAAGTTTTGAACATATAAGACCGACTCTGGCCTGCCTGCACTGGCTGCCTATATGCTTCCGAGCTCAATTCAAGGTGCTGGTTTTAGCCTATAAAGCCCTACATGGCTTGGGACCACAATACCTGATGGCACGCCTCTGCCGAAATGAACCTACCGGTACACTACATTCAGCATCTAAGGCCCTCCTCTGAGTGCCTCCTCCAAGGGAAGCTCGGAAGGCAGCAATGAGGGAGAGGGCCTTCTCAGTGGTGGCCCCCCACCTGTGGAACAAGCTCCCTGATGAGGTCTGCCTGGCACCAACATTATTATCTTTTCTGTGCCAGGTTAAGACCGATCTCTTTTCCCAGGCATTTGGCAGCACATGATGAGTTTTAATCGGTCCTGGATGTGTCTTTAGTTATGTCTGATAGTTCAATGTTGTTTTTTAATTATATGTTGTTTGTGTATATTGTTTGTGTGCTTTTATGTGCTTTTTGTACACATTTTTTGTAAATGGCTTTTAAACTTTTTATATTGTATTTAATGTTTTAACGTTTGTAAACTGCCCAGAGAGCTCCAGCAATGGGGCAGTATAGAAATACAATAAATAAATAAATAGATAAAAGTAGGAAAGGTGGGATAGAAATGAATGAATGAATAAATAAATAAATAAATAAATAAGCAAACAGACGTTCACCCACCTGTTCTCTTCATTTGTAGAGATTGCATTCTTATCTATTCTTGCCAGTTCTGTTGATAAGCTATAAGAAACAGTATTTACCTCTCAGACAGCAGTATTCTGTAAGAGTATTTACAGATTTAAACTAACTTAATATTCCCTCTCCACTAGCTACAGGAGAGTGGTGCGTGTGTTCTAAATTGTAGTCTCAGTTTGAATGAGGCAGGCACGATAGACCTGTAGCACGTCCTTGAATCCTGTGCACCGTGCTACTGTTTGCGTCAGACATACAGGAGTTCTTTGGCAGATGGGTGGGTTACCAGCAGGTAGAATATTTGAAAACTCTCATGTTTTTGTGTGAGAAATATGACTATAACTGAGTTTCTAAGAGCAGTAATCTGAAAATAAAAACCTGTTCTAGGAACACAAGAGAAACTTCTTGCATGAAATTTATTTTCACTCACAATGATATCAGTGAGTTTTTGCCTCTTTCATATGACTTTTCTTTTCCTTGACTGACTGACTGAGTACTTATAAAACAAGTAAAAGACTGAATCATTTTTTGGTAATGAGTTCGTAGAAAAACTTGTTAACATATGACCAAATATATTTATAATAAGCCTTTGGAATTATTGTCTAATACATTTGCAGCAAAATTGGTTTTCAGATGTATTTGTTTCCTTCTGATATATTTACAAATACATATTTATTAATTTTAAATTTATGATGTGCATGCCAGACTTCCTAAATAAAGTATGACAGTCTAGAAATTTAATGAGTGGTTCCTATATCTTCCTGCTGTGATGCAGAGCAAGATATATTGTATGGTATGCTACCACATTACTGAAATGCTTTGTTTTCATGCAATATAATGTATTGAAAAATACATTAAAAAACATTTAAAATACTTTTTTTTAAAAAGTATGTCAAGGAAGAAAAGAGTTTTGGATTGCATCTTTCTTAATCCAGGGCAGAGAGATGATTTCATTACAAAGCACACTTTGGGCTGATGCATCCTGAGAGTGGAGGTATATCTACAGAACAAAAGCAAAGATATTTGAAGCTTAAACGATTTCTCTTATTTTATGTGTTATGTAAGCAGACTCTTTAATCTTTAAAAATCAAAATTTTGTTCATTTCTACAAAAGATAAAAATGTGTGTTGATTAGTTTTCTGTTTCTAACACTCTGGAATCCTAGATCAACACATACAGAGTTCTTACTATTGAACACTGAGAACATGATATAGAATATTGAAGAATGTAGAGAGAAGGAATGGCATTTTGGTCTAAAACAAATAGCCTAAACTCTAAGTTCCTTCCCTCATGTTCAGTTTTTCCAGAATAAAAGCACATTCCTTTCCTTACCCTTGTTTCCCTCCCCTTCCTTTGCTACCTTCCCTGTGTTGAATTTTAGATAGTAAGCTCTACAGGGCTGTCCCCTTATGCCTTGTAAAGCACCATGTACACTAACAGTGCTATATTAACAGCAGCAGCATTTGTAACATAGTCCACACCTTTCCCTGCAAAGCAATTTTAATTTAAGGGATATCGCCTTGTCAGTCAAAGTGTAACCCACATGTGTATATTTCTTTAAGAATTATGGACTAGAGGACATTTCTACACATGCTCAGTAGAGAACTGAAGTGTGGAACATCCACCATTATGGGCAGGAAATGAGGAGAAAAAATGAAAGTAGACTCCACCCTCAGTGTGGTTAGGAGTTGGTGGCTTAAGTGTGCCTAGTGTATTCCTTTCTGTAAAGCCTTGAACCCCTAGAAGAAGACTGGTAATTAGACCCTTCTCAACTTCAATAGTTAATGTGTTGAAGATTTGAAATATTATATGAGTTTGTTCTGGCTATGTCCTTTCTGTGTTATGAAAAGCTTGACACTTTCTGTATGAAATGTTTGGAAATTCTTTTCTCAACAACATTGTTCTGGAAAGGCAGTGGGCGGGTTTGCATGTCACACTAAGCCACACTGAGAATAACCCACCATGGGTTGGTTGTTCGCTTGCTAACCTGACAAGCGATTGTGCACTCTGTGGTTTGCCCTGGCTTGTTTCCCCCCTTAGCCCTCTCACTGGATCCTGATATGTATCCCAGGTGCCTTTGCGGTAGAACTCGTTTCCTCAGACCCTGTGTCAGCACCCTTTCTGCAATTGGTCTGCTGAGATTGCCAACTCCTGAGGGAAACTCTCCCTGCACCCCCGGCATCAGATCACCAAATAGAATTAATTTTCTGAGCCCGTATGAATACAGCAGGGGTCCCCAACCCCCGGGCCGTGGACCGGTATCGGTTCGTAGCCTGTTAGGGACTGGGCCGCAATAGGGGTGTGGGAACCCCCCCTAACCTTGGGTCCACAGCGGGGAGGCGATCCATCCCTCCCCCCCAACCTGGAATCCTGGCCGGCCTTGGCCAGCTCCGCTCCGCGGCGAGTCCATAGAGCTGCCGGCCGACTCCAGCCCTGTTCTTTGCAGTAATAGCCTATTACTTTGCAGTAATAGCGGATGCCATTTGCATCCCAGCAGCCGGAAGTCCTCCCCCAGCCGGAGCTGGCTGGCAGCTCCGCGGTGACAAGGATTCCGGGGGGGAGGACGGATCCCCCCCGCGGACCCAAGGTAAGGGGGTTCCCACACCCTTACTGCGGCCCAGTCCCATCCCCCCCCGGTCCGTGGAAAAATTGTCTTCCACAGACCAGTCCCTGGTCCCAAAAAGGTTGGGGACCGCTGGAATACAGTAACACATTTGCAACCTTAAAAAGAAACATTTCGGTGCATGATCACCTGTCCACTATTTAGCCAAACATATTGATTTCCTCCTCTTGTCAATGTCCTTGTCAATTTCATCCTCTACTTCTGGGCTTCCCTTGCTAGTGAACACCTTTTTTAAAAGGCTGCTTCACATTCTACTGAAGTACGAACACCTGCACTTAAGCTCCTTCTCTCCTGCAGCCACAAGTTGCTTTCGGCTCCCCACCTTGTTGTGCTTGTTGCTTCCTTCCACTGTTGCTAGCAGTCACTTTTACATATGTGTTACAGAGCAGTGAGCAGGATTGCTAAGCATATGCAAATAGCAAAGTAGTAGAACGGAGGGGGAAATTGTGCAAATTTAAAGGCAGAGCAGTGAACCTAAGGGGAAAATTGCAGAAATCTCATGGCAAAGCAGTAAAACAGAGGGGGAAATTGCACAAATCTCATGGCAGAGAGGTAAAACTGAAGGGGAAATTGCACATTTCAAGGCAGGGCAATAAAACTGGGGAGAACATTATGCAAATGACCTGATTTTCATTCTAACAGTGAGTGGTGGTGTGTGTTTCTGGCTGATTGCATCCCTTCCATCTAGTCATGTGTGATGGATGAATTTGGTTGGTTTGGCTCTCTTAGAAGTTGGTGTTCTGGGCCG
Organism: Heloderma suspectum; assembly: GCF_057233095.1. Taxonomy (NCBI): domain Eukaryota; kingdom Metazoa; phylum Chordata; class Lepidosauria; order Squamata; family Helodermatidae; genus Heloderma; species Heloderma suspectum. The sequence continues at coordinate 105,002,623 of NC_139459.1, forward strand.
TTTCACCTAGATACCATTTATTGCCTGGAAAAGGTATCTTAACATGGTTTATATGGAAGTTTCATGGCTTCTGGAATCCCTCCCACACAGTTATGTATGACTGATTAATATTTTGGTTTGGCTCACTTGGAAGTTTGCATTCCCAACCATTTCCCAAGCATATCATTTATTTCCTGAAATGGGTACTAGAATGTGGTTTCTGTGGATGTTGGTGGCTGATTGTATCACACATACCTAGTCATGTGTGAAAGGTGAATTTGGTTGATTTCACTCACTTGGAAGTTGGAGTTCCAAGCCATTCTTCCAAGATATTGTTTATTGTCTGGAATAGGTACTGGAACTTGGTTTCTGTGGATGTTTTTGGCCTTATTGCATCCTCCCCCCGCCCCCAATCTATTCATGTGTGACTGGTGAATTTGGTTGACGTGGCTTACTTGGAAGTTTCCCCCTGTACAGGTGACCAGTTTACCGAGTGGTAAGACTTATTTGGTTATTTGTATTTATGAAAGCTTAGTGTAACTGTTGCACACACTCTAATGTGGCAAATTATCTTGGTGGCCTTATCAAGTGGTACTAATACAGGTAACTGACTTGAGAAGCTGCTCTTCTATATTAGTAATCTGTGGAGGTGACATCGAGTGGGGAGAATATTTCCTCAAGCAAAAGTCTTGCAGCTGTCTTTTAAGGAACTTGTTTTCCCTGCTTTTTCTTCATGGTTTTCAGACTTCAAGATTTCTATTCCAAGTGGTGTTTATATATTTTGAATTAATTTAAATATTTGTAGGGTTTAAAAAAAACATTCACTTACGGCGCAATGCTGTGTGGATAGTATCCAGTGCAGGGTGGCTGGAGCACGGAGGCAATCACCTCTGTGCTCTAGCCAGCCTGCATTTCTGCTAGATGGGCGATGTTGCCTGGTTTGCAGCTGTGCTTCAGAGAGAGAGTGAAGGAGGCTGGGGTGGCCATAAAAAATAGTGTAAGGCAGTTCCCCAGTTTCCTTCCCTCCTTCCCAGGAACTCCCCCTTTTCCCCATCTCTGTGCTCTGTTTTCCAAGCGCAGGGAGGTAGCCAGCACAGTTCTGTCCACGCTGGCTATGAGGGCGAGGGGAGCGCGGTTTCCTGGCTCAGAGCTAGGAAACTGAACAATCCTGTGGCTCCCCCAGCGCTCTCTAGTGGCCACAGGATTGCTCTCTTAATTTGTTTTGATAGGAATACTTTTTAATATATAAATAAAACTCTTACTCATTTTATTACAGATTAAGAAACTGACTGTTTATTGTTGGAATACACTGGGCAGAAACTAAAAGAAATGGGTGTACTAGGGGACAAAAGGGTAGAGTCCTGCTTTAGCCAATATGATGCTAATAATGATGATGATAACAGTGATAACTATATTAATAATGAAAATAACAATAATGATACATTGTAAACATAACCCCATATTGGTCAGATTACTACAGTGTGTTAAAGGGTGGTTGTTTTAGTTAAGTGAGAAACTAATAATGTCTCTGAAATATACAGTTCTCTGTGTGTTGTATGATTAGAGGTTTGGGTGGAATGTGTATATATGATCTTGTTTTAAGTTGTGAAATTAATAGATGGCTTCACAGGCTTAAAAATGGAAGAAACATTGGAAGGTTTCTTTTCACTACATCTGAAGAAAGATAAGTGGCTCCTGAAGAAGGAAATTTCTTTCCAAAACGTGTTGGGCAAAATAAAAATATTTTTTTCAGGCTCCTGAGAACTTTTTCTCTTTTGGTTTGTGACACATAAGTGCCTTCCCCTCTTGCTGTTTCCAGGCTTAAAAACACCACAATCATACAAAAAAAAAAACAACTTTTTTTTTCCCTAAGAGAGAATCGGTTAAAAAAAAAGATCGTGGTTTTTTCCCTATTCGCAGTAGGGCTGCTTTCCCAGTCACAACATTTAGCCTCTTTTTCCCATTCACAGTATTGAAGTATTGAAACTATATTGTTTCAAGCATTCACAGTAACGAAGTAGCTGCTTTCCCCATTCACAGTATGTAGCCTGTACTTCCCATTAATAATAGTGCATTAGCGGTGTTCCAAGCATTCACAACAGCGCAGTAGCTGCTTCACCCATTCAGGTTATGTAGCCTGTTTTTCCCTTTCACAATAGTGCCGTTTCTTTTAATCTTACACGCTATCCCAATGGTGAATGAGAGGGGAGAGCTGTGGGGTTTGGGAAGCAGGGGTTGCAACACCAGCACTTTAAAATCTAGTTGGAGCTTGGGCTCCATATCCCAGTTTGAGTGTAGGCGAATGCATGTTTGTTCCTAGTTTTAAGTTTTAATTGCTCGGAGTTTGGTTCTTTGTGTAGAAAGGCAAAAAATCTTGCAGGATTCAAGAAAACAAAACACATAAGGAGAGTTATTGCCCATGGTCACATCAGCAATTGATGTATTATATTTCTGTCTACTAGTGTGAAAAGATATCATGCTACTGTTGTCTGAATTTCCATCCAAGAAACCTACAGGGGGGCTGCATGCTAGAAGTGGGTGTGGCCTTTTCTAAAGTGGGTTCTTTTGCAATCAGTTGGATTTCCTTCTGCATACATGGATCTAGGATTACGATGTGTACATTTTTTGGCTGCCCTGCTTCTGAAACCAGAGCTACACAACTTTTAGCTCACCAGTCATGTCCAATGCACCAGGGGCTCAATAAACTTCCTGTGACTGAGGAAACAGGGGAGCTGTTAAGCACCTGGTAAATCACAAAACATTGCTAGTGAGCTGCGTTTGGCCTGATGGGTTGCATTGTGCAGGCTTGCACTAAACTCATGGGAATGCTGAATTAACAATGTATCGGTGCCTTGCCTTGAATCCTTGGGAGTTTTTTACCCATCCCACAAAAAAGGGAATGACCTCCACTGTCAACAATATGAATCACTTAACACAGCAAATTAAAACTGATCATAGATAATGTTTTCATGACTAACCTTCATCCCCGCCCCCCAAGATATGGAGCCGTTGTGCAAGATAGATCTAGACGCGATCCTGTGCTTGCTTACTTGGGAGTAAGCCCCATTGAATTTAATAGGACTTAGCTTTGATGAATTTTGACTAATATATAGGACTGCACTGTTAATTCTGACCTACGCAGGACCCAATGAGTAAACATATTTATATGTGTCTGATTCATCCTGCCATTCTCTTTGAGAGAAATTACTTTTCATTCCAAGAAATAATACTTCATAAATATCACATAGTTTTGAGAGAGAACATGAGATGTTTCTGATAATTAACAATGATAATGCTATTTAACCCTAACACAATCACCACCTTATTTCTTTTAAGAGCTATGAGTAATCCAAGCTTGCTTAATCTAAACCATCAATCTATAATAATAAAAGAGGATTTCTGTCTGTCTGTCTGTTAGTGCTATAGCGCCAAGACTGTGAAACCTAAACACCTGAAACTGGCATGCATCCTAGTGGGATCTTGGGCACCACAGGGCTATTTGGTTTTTGAAATGCATTAATTAATGTTAGTTAATTTAAATGTGTCTTTGTGTTTGACGCCTTCAGTACTGTCATCAGTCACTAAGTGGCAGACTTTCCTAATCAATGCATAGCTTTGCAGTTAGGGATGTACGAAAGTCACTTACCTTTTCTCAGGGGTGATTCGCAGTGGGGGGGAGGTGCTCCACCCCCCCCCCGAAATCCTAACCTGGCTGGCTCTGCTCCGTGGCAACTCCGTGGAGCCGCCGGCTGGGTGCATTTGCAGGCATCTGGAGCCTGCGGACGCAAATGGTGGCGGCTATGGTGGCGGCCACTTGTGTTCATATTTTTGGCTGTGATAGGCTACGTAAATATTTACGTAGCCTATCACGGCGAAAGACAGGGGCGCAAATGGCGGCCGCTACACCATTTGCGCCCCTGTTTTTTTTACCATGATAGGCTACATAAATATTTACATAGCCTATCATGGCAAGAAAACAGGAAAGCAAATGGCGGTGGCTACGGCGGCTGCCATTTGCGTTCCCTTTTTTTGCTATGATAGGCTACATAAATACTTACGTAGCCTATCACAGCCTCCGCAGGGATGCAAATGGCATCCCTGCGTTAGCCGTGATAGGCTACGTAAGTATTTACATAGCCTATCACGGCCTAAATGGGGAAGCGAATGGCGGCTGCAGATGCGGCCGCCATTCGCAAAGCAGCGCAAACGGCACCAGGTAAGTGCTCCATTTCGCGTGCCTTTCGTGGGGTGGTGAGGCGGGGGGCTTCGTTCACTGAGATCCGTGGCAGAATTCTCTGACATCCCTATTGCAGTCAACACAGTTTGAAACTGGGAGGAGTAGTTTGCAGGTTAGAATTGTATTGCTGCCCCTTCCCCCTCCTGTGAGGCACCCCTCCCTCGGGGGAATGAATCAGACAGACTCCTCTCTATAGGCGTGCTGTGGCAGGGGATTTGCTGAGGGGTGCTAATGGGCATGGCTTTATTCAGACAAAGGAGGAACAATGGGTCTAAATCTGACAGCCGTGTAACTGTGCCTGAAGGCTTTGCTGTATCAAATGAAGGGCTATTCCAACCTGTGCGAAGCTGCATCTGTTCACTAGTTAGATATCATTTGTCAGCACTTACCTGTCTTCTTTATTTGTTGTCAGTGTTTTCTCCATAATCCACTCTTGCTAAAGTTATTTTTATTATCCTCCCAGGATCTGTGCAACCTGACTCATACATTGAGAGGGAAACCTTTCCTCCTACTGGAGAGCTCTCTGGCTAAGACGAAGGGTGCTGAAGAGAGTAGAGAGGGAAGGGAGGTGAGAACACTGCCAAACTGGGAGGTTGTTGGGTCTGTGTGCCTAAAATCCCACAGTACCCTGCTAGGAAGGATGCATTTGGATTAATTAGATGCCATGCATATTTGTGCCAGTGTGGTGTAGTGGCTAGAGTGTTGGATTGGGAGTCTGGAGACCTGGGTTCTAGTCCCCACTCAGCCATGGAAGCTCACTGAGTGACTTTGGGCCAGTCACAGACTCTCAACCCAACCCACCTCACAGGGTTGTTGTTGTGAGGACAAAATGGAGAGGAGGAGGATTATGTACGCCGCCTTGGGCTCCTTAAATGAGGAAAAAAGGCGGGATATAAATGTAATAAATAAATAAATAGTCTGCGGTCAACAGGCTGGCTCACTAGGGAGACTCTGAGTACATGTACCTCAAACTGTTATATTGGTTTTATACCAATTTTTATTATGATGGCTCCCTTTAAAGAATTTTGGGAATTGAAATTTGATGAGGATGCTCTTGTTGCCTTCACCCAAACTACAGTTTTCTGGGGAGAGAGATTTAGTATTGCACCTATTCTAGTCTATAGTATGAATGCAGTCTCATGTCCTTTGCTATGCTAACATAATCTAGCATGCAGGAATAAGTCTATCTAGCTCATTCATATTTTACATTTACAAAGTAATCCTACTGGAGATTAGGGTTAATTGCTCAAGACCTCTCTTCTGACTAAAATTGCCCTACACTAATTGATTATTTATGCATGGTATCATTTTATTCAGAATTTGAATTAAAAGTTTGGAACTTGGAGTCTCACTTTATCTGAATGTGCTCCTTCATGACATACAGGCTGAATTTGGTTTTTTAAAAACTAATTAATGAAGCAAACATATTTTAAACGACCTAAACCCACCACAGTATAATGGAAAACCATTTGATTTAACCCAGTTAGTTTTCACATAGTTTAGATCAAAGCTCAGGAGACACATTCTTCATCTACAGCTTTCAAATAATTAAAATAGTCAAATAAAATATATTTCTCAGAACAAAGTGATGATGTAATAATAACTAAGATGCTGAGATGAAGATCATGGGGTATTTTTGTTCTTGAAGGTTTTTCTGAGAACATTGCGTGCATGTAAGAAATATATTACACAACTTTATGTAAAACTACTGCAGAATTTCAATTTCATGCCAACAAAGTTGGTGTTCATATGAATATAGTTGGTGTTGAAGCGGGAATAAATGGTACAGGATTACTGATTCGAGGCCAAATCATGCATCTTCGACTTCCCCACTAACCTGTTAGCTCCATTCATGGAGCTGAAAACATGCTGAAAATTGGACATGCTGAACAAGAAAACTGGATCTAGGCAATTGTAAATTTATATCACCTCTGAATGAATAACTCTTGCTTTCTCTGAAAGCCTCCTATACGCTGCAGTTTTTATAGATTTGTGTCATATTATAACTATGCTTTGATTACCAAGGCTGTAATTTTCAGAGCTTTCACAACAAGGCTACTGCACTGGATACTCTATGGGCAATCTACAAATTGATTGCTGGATGTGGATCCTCTCCTCCTGCACTTGTTTTTTTGTACTTGTGCTGCAACAGAGTTCCATGGGAAAGCATGTTTCTCTACATAGATTGCTCAGACTATATAGGTTTATAGGAATACATAGAATCATAGAATAGTAGGGTTGGAAGGGGCCTACAAGGCCATTGAGTCCAACCCCCTGCTCAATGCAGGAATCCAAGGCAGAGCATCCCTGACAGATGGCTGTCCAGCCTCGTCTTGAACGCCTCCAGTGTGGGAGAGCACACTATCTCCCTAAGTAATTGGTTCCATTGTCATATTGCTCTAACAGTCAGGAAGTTTTCCAGATGTTCAGCCAGAATCTGGCTTCCTGTAACTTGAGTCCATTATTCCGTGTCCTGCATTCTGGGATGATGGAGAAGAGATCGTGGCCTTCCTCTCTGTGACAACCTTTCAAGTACTTGAAGAGCGCTATCAAATCTCCCCTCAGTCTTCTCTTCTCAAGGCTAAGCATGCCCAGTTCTTTCAGTCTCTCTTCATAGGGCTTTGTTTCCAGTCCCCTGATCATCTTTGTTGCCCTCCTCTGAACCCTCTCCAGTTTGTCTGCATCCTTCTTAAAGTGTGGTGCCCAGAACTGGACACAGTACCCCAGATGAGGCCTAACCAGTGCTGAGTAGAGGGGAACTAGTAGTTCACATGATTTGGAAGCTATGCTTCTATTAACGCAGCCCCAAATAGCATTGGTCTTTTTTGCAGCCACATCACATTGTTGGCTCATATTCAGCTTGTGATCGACAACAGTTCCAAGATCCTTCTCGCTTGTAGTGTTGTTGAGCCATGTATCCCCCACCTTGTAACTGTGCATTTGGTTTCTTTTTCCTAGGTGCAGAACTTGGCATTTATCCCTATTAAATGTCATTCTATTGTTTTCTGCCCAGCGCTCTAGTCTATCCAGATCACTTTGAATTTTGTTTGTCTTCCAAAGTATTAGCTATCCCGCCCAATTTTGTGTCATCTGCAAATTTGATCAGCATTCCCTACACCTCCTCCTCCAAGTCATTAATAACAGTGTTGAAGAGCACTGGGCACAGGACTGAGCCCTGCGGTACCCCACTCATTACCTCTCCCCAGTTTGAGAAGGGCCCATTGATAAGCACTCTTTGAGTCCAATCCTGTAGCCAACTGTGGATCCACCTGTTTCATCTAGCCCACTTTGAGCTAGTTTGCTCATCAGGAGATCATGGGGCACTTTGTTGAAAACTTTGCTGAAGTCGAGGTATATTATGTCTACAGCATTCCCACGGTCCACAAGGGAGGTGACTTGATAAAAAAATGAGATCAGATTCGTCTGGCAGGACTTATATTTGACAAATCCATGTTGGCTTAGAGTAATCACTGCATTGTTTTCAAGGTGCTTACAGATGGATTGCGTTATAATCTGCTCCAGAATTTTCCCAGGGATTGATGTCAGACTGACTGGTCTGTAGTTCCCAGGATCCTCCTTTTTACCCTTTTTGAAGATAGGGACCACATTAGCCCTCCTCCAATCATCTGGCACTTCACCCGTCCTCCATGATTTCTCAAAGAGAATAGACAGTGGTTCTGAGAGTTCTTCTGCCAGGTCCTTTATTACTCTAGGATGCAGTTCACCTGGAGATTTGAACTCATTGAAAGTAATTAGGTGTTCCTTGACCATATGCCTATCGATCTCAAGCTGCAATCCCGCCCCTTCAGCCTGCACTTCACCTTTGCCAGGAGGGTCATAGACCCTCTTTTGGGAGAAGACTGAGCCAAAGTAGGAATTGAGCACCTCTGCCTTTTCTTTGTCATCTGTCATTGTTTTGCCATCCTTATTTAATAGCTGAACAACCATTTCTTTCCTCTGCCTTTTACTATGCACGTAGCTGAAGAAAGCCTTTTTGTTGTTTTTAGCATCTCTTGCTAACCTCAGCTCGTTCTCAGCTTTAGCCTTCCTGACGCCATCCCTGCAATTCTGTGCTACCTGCCTGTAGTCTTCCTTTGTTACCTGGCCTTCCTTCCACTTCCTGTATGTGTCCTTTTTTGTTTTCATGTCATCTCTAAGCTTTTTGTGAAGCCACATTGGCTTCTTCTGTTGTCTTCCACCTTTTCTTCTTGTTGGAATTGTTTGTAATTCTGCCTTGAGAATTTCCTTTTTTAAAAGCTCCCACCCATCTTGGACTCCTTTTGTCGTTAGCGTCGCTTGCCATGGGACCTTACAGATCATTGCTCTGAGTTTATTAAAATCAGCTTTCCTAAAATCCAGGGTACGCGTTTGACTACACTTGGCTTTTGCTTCCCTTAGAACCAAGAACTCAAGTACAACATGGTCGCTTTCCCCCAGAGTTCCTGTAGCTGCTACTTTATCCACTAAGTCATCTCTGTGCTACTTTATCCACTAAGTCGTCACATGCAAAACAGCTATCAAATGTATTTTGTTGAATATTCTGTGAAATAAAGAACTTCTTTCACATCATTATTATCTTGCTTCTGACTGTATTGTTTCATTGTCGATGTAATATATTTTTCAGGAACTCTGTGAATTTGGTATAACATATAATATCTGTAGCACGTATGTGCTTCCTGTAACAGACATTTTCTTCTTAATACTCTCTGTATAGTCCCTTATGTGGGGTTATGCAGATGCCTATGAGGGCCTTGTAGAAAGTTCAGCCCTATCAGGAACACTCTGCCTGAACTCCGTAAGGAAGCACTTTGACTATGTTCCAAGGGAAGGCATGAGTCAGTGAGAGCAGCAGTAGAACTAATATCTCTAAATCTTAATGGCCTCAAATGTCCATACTCTAAACTAGTTTTCCCCAACCTAGTGCCCTCCAGATGTGTTGGACAACAACATCTAGCATGGCCATTGACCATATTGGTAGGGGATCCTGGGAGTTGTAGTTCAACACAACAGGAGGGTACCAGGTTGGAGAAGGCAGCTCTAAAAGAATAAACATTTTAAGTTTTGAGATCATTTGCTTTAATGCTAACTAAATTTATATTCAAGATGTTTTGGGCTGGATCCAGGATTGAGCAGAAGCTGACTTTCCTACCCCTCCTCTCCGCCCAAGCTCCCATGGTCTCAAACTTTCCTTTGAGGTTTGGGGGTTCTGCTGAATTGAGTGGGCTGTGGCATGGGGGCACTGGTGGAGATTGCAGAAAATTGGGTGGAGAAACCTTCTGTTCCATTTACAGAAGGTGCCTCCACTGATTTTTCCATGATCTCCCCCTTCCCCCTCAGTATAACATGCTGCAGCCTACTCCATGGAGCAGGGCAGGGTCCTTTGAAACTTAATGAAGCATTTTTGGACTGCTTTAGGTGCTGGTGAGGAAATGAGGGCACAGGAAAGTAGGCCTTTCCGCCTTCTGCAGGTGCATATCTGGATCCAACCTTTTGTTTCCCTAGATTTTCTAATATTAAATTCACTTTTGCATTTACCTTTCAGGCATTGGACTAGGAGTTGCTGTTCGAGAATATGGGAAACTCTCAAATCTGGACAAATTTTACTTTGCGTTTCCAGGAGAAGTTCTGATGAGAATGCTTAAGCTCATCATATTACCATTAATTATATCAAGCATGATAACAGGTAAGACAAACAATTATAGTAATATTTAATCTTGACATTTTTCTTATTTCTGTAAATGAAAACTATATTGTCAAAAATAGTATCATGCAGGAGCCTGTAAGAGGTCAGCAAAAACTGTTCCATAATAACTTCTCATTTAATGCAAAATATAAAGGTAATTAAATAATGAAATTGCAAGTTATATGAATGGGGACTTTGGAAAACTATTGTTTCCCCCTTCCTATGAATTTGTTTGTGGCTTCCAATAAAAGACGATACAACCATAAACATTTGAAAATATGTACTTGATATTAGAACAGAATTCTGGCTTCTCTCTCTCGCTATGACATTCCATAAAAGTATAATATAGATGCTCAGGGATGGAAATGGACTATTTATTATTTATTATATTTATTTATATCCCGCCTTTTTCCCAATACTGGGACTAATTTCTAGTTAGACTTTTATTCATTTTTACCTCGGAGTGCACTCACTTTCTTCTTCCCATAACCAATCTAATTTTATTAGCTTACAAGATCAAGACTGTGTTCAGATAACATAACCCACAATGAGTTAAATAACCCACGATAACCCATTGTGGGTTATCATGTCATCTGTTGGGAATTTTTTAATCCACAATGGCTTATATAACCCACTCTGATAACCCATGGTCTGCAGTAGTGGTTATTTAACCCACCGTGGGTTATTGTGTTGTCTGGCGGGCACCATGGGTTATTTTGGTCCCCTACAGAGTTGTGCTACAAGAGCGTTTCAGATCGCTACTGCTCTGCTCCTGTGGGCATTCTCTGTGTTAAGGAAACAACCTATGTGGGCTATTTTAGTAGTGTCTATGGGAAATGCGCCATTGGGAACACTTTAAGTTTGCAGGATCGGAACCAAACTTCCCATAGTGAGGAGGCACCTGATGCACCATCAAACCCTGCATGATTACTCACAAAGGAGAAAAAATCCCAGGTGCACCAAAAAGGGGGGTGGCAGCTATAAAACCTTGGAGGTTTGCAAGATCAGGACCAAACTTCAGACACAGCTGTAGTGCTCATTCGCTAAAGCGCTATAGCACCTTTTCACTGTAGCACTTTACCGAAAGAGTGCTACAACTTTTGGGGTGTTGCTGGATTGTTGTCAATGGGTGAAACAGCGCCACTGCTCAGGCGGGTGGACTGCAGATGGACAGGGAGCGGAGGGGGGGATGACTCAGATGACGCACAGTAGCTTAATAAGCCACTCACAGTAGTTTATTAGCCTGCTCGTGTGGTGGGGCATCGTGGATTATTTAAAAAATAAGTTACCATGAGTAGTTTATTAAGCCACCATGCTTAAAGTGACGTCCGAACATGGCCCAAATATTTAATTTATCTACAGCAAAAGCCCACTGATGATAATATTGATTCCAAATATGTTATAAGGCTGTGCCAAGATCTTGCGCACAGAAATGTTGGGGATGTAATGGGAGTTTCAGAAGTGAAAAAATTGCTCCGCTGCTACTTATTTTTTCAGTGTTCCATTTGCAGCGGCTTCTTTCCTTCATCTGCAGCTTCCATGCCATTATTTTTTAAAATAAAAGCTAATCCTTACCTAGCCTAATCAGAGCTCATAGGAAGCATGGTGACATGTCAGATAGCTAATTGGACTTTTTACTCCACTTCATAAGACTAATATATCATTTCTCAGCTACCTATTGAAAACTCTGAAAATAAAGACTCTGTTCACATTTCAGGGTGGTTTTTTTTACTCTAAAGCTTGTACAAGTGAGACTCTGCACCAAAATGTTGCTTATGGGGAGGGAGTGTTTCTGACTTCTCCCCTACTGGATGAGGGACTGCTGAGAGCCCTTAAAGGTTATTTTCTCGGCTATGCTAGTTTACTACTCTTTGTGAGACTGCTGGGTTTTTTTGTTCCTCTGTTTGTTTATACAGGGGGACAGGAACAGTTGGAAGTACAAATACATTTCTCCACCTGCATCCTTTTATCACCTGAAGTAATAAAGGCTAGCTTCCTACCACCTAATATGTAGATCATTACAGCCATAAACACTTTGCAAATGGTTTTCCCTAAGGCAGTAGCCTCTTCATTTTGCTTCTCCTTTCCTTTTAAAGGACCAACAGCTGATAATGGGGGAAGGAGCATTCCTAGTGGGGTGGGGTGGGACGGGACGGGACGGGACGGGGTGGGGTGGGGTGGGGTGGGGAAGAGTATCTTGTGGGATATCTAGCTGAGGTCAGCCCGCCCTTTGCCCCTGCCAACCTGTTTACTTCCTCACACTTCCACACACATTTGGAAGTCTCTTTGTGAGATGCTGGAGAATTGCTGCCAGTCAGTGGAGACAATAGAGGACTAGACAGAGTATTTATATGTTCATATGTGTAGGCTTTAACATGTTTTTTTGTTTGTATTAAACTCAGATTTCATTTTAAACCAAGTTATTTTTAAAAGGAGATCCTTATTATGATTGAATTTTTAAATCAAAACTGATTTAAATGGAGGGAGCAATCCTATGGCTGCTAGACAGCGGCTAGACAGCCATAGGATATGCCATTTTCTGGGAACCGACCTCAGAGCCCACGCTCTGAGGTTGGTTCGCTGAGAACCAATCTCTCCCCGCTTCTGCGCTGCCTTGGAGGCAGCGCGGAACAGCCCTGTCCTCTGTGCTCGCAAGAGGAGCATGGAGCAGCTTGAAAGGGGTGTGACTGGGGGCGTTCTGGGGCAGGGAGAGCGTACCTGCCTGTACAACACATCCAGTGTGTCATACAGCAGCCTCTCTCCCTGCTCCGTGCTGCCGTGGCTACACAGCCACAATTGGCTGCCTAGCAGAAAAAGCAGGGCAGGAGAAGCGCGGAGGGAACAACCCTCTCTGGGCTTCTCCTGCCCTGCTTTGGATAGGTGGTCACCTCCGAGTCTCGAACTGACATGCGCCCTAAACTGACATTAAATCCATCTCTATTTTTAGATTTATTTTTATTCACCTTGGTTAATATGAATGATGGAAGTGGAGATTGTAATTTTGGCTAGTATTTTCCATATAAGTAGCTTGTTTTTGTCTATGACTACAGAGTTGTTGGAAATAGACTCAAAATACTGGCATGATCCAACCACTTAAAGAGATAAGCACTTTTTAGTCTTATGATTTCATTGGAAAGATTTAATTCCACATTGTGCTTAATTCCGCATTGAAATAAATGAAACCGAACATTGCTTAACTTTCACTGGATTGTGTCCATGGTTATTTGCTGCTGTATTTCCTATTTGTCATGAATGAGCAGCTATTCAAATGTATTATCAAGCAGGCGTAAAATGAACAGAAATGATTTGAGAACAGTGATGTGTGTTTTTCAGAAAATGTTGTTTTCCTTAATGGGTAGGAATCTAATTTAAAACGTGTTTGACTTTTTAAGTTTTTTTTTTTACAGAGCAGTGGGGTAGCCTGTCCCAGCAGAATCTTTTAAAGGAGTCTGAGATACAGAGATGTGTTGTGTGTCCATGTGTGATAATTACCTATAACTCAGTACAACAGCTATCTGATGAAGTGGACGGCAGTCCACAAAAGCTGACGCCCTACATTTATTAATCTTGACACAAAGCTTAGTTTTTTACTAAATAACTGTTATGTTAATTTTAGATGCTGTAAAATGCCAAAAGTAGTTGAATTGAAATATTAGATAAGGAGAAAAAAATCTAATAAAGTTCACTTACGTGTAGTTTGAAAGTAATATTCAAACAAATTCAAAGGTTTTCTTGGAATTTTTTTTAAAATATTATGTATATATATGTATACATTTTATCCATTCATTTGCATTGATAACTCAATGAGGAAAAGAAATATATTATTTAGATGTTAAGGCTATTTTAAGGAAAAAATGAAAGTACTGAAAATTGATAACATACTAATTTTAGCATGCCTGAAACATAGTGCACAGTGATGGCAGCATCCAGTCGTGTCCTTCCTTTCCAGGGCCCTGAAAGTAGCCCCTACCACTTGTGTAATGTGGTATCACGTTTCCAGGGGCAAGCCCTGAAACATGCAGAAACACTTGTTTCTGTAAGGGGAGAAGTCTCTGGAGCACTGCCCCTTCCAGAAATGAGTGTCTCTGCTCATTTGCGGGCTCTTTACATGACGCCATGATCATTCAAGGCGACTCCTGCACTGAATGCCATTTGGGCCGTTTTTAAATAGATTGCAGATAATGAGCTATCAAATTACCCCATTGTGTTCCACTTCAGTTTCCTCTGTGAAAAGAGTAAAAGCGACAACAAGAGGAGTGAGATCAATGAAAGATAATGGAAGACTCAGATACGGGGAGAAGGAGGGGGAAGGAGGTGGGGGAAAAGGAAGCACATAAAAAAGGGAGTCATGATTCTGCATTTAAAGCAGAAGTAGAAAGCCTCGTTTTAAATGCAGGATTTTAGGCTGGTGTAGAGATGCCCTTAGGCTGCAGTCCTATGAACACATACTTGGGAGTGAGCCCTATTGTATTCGATGGGACTTCTCAGCAAACATGCATAGGATTGTACTGTTAAAATCTCTAAAATATTTTGTTTCCTCTCAGGAATGTGGCCTGTTCTTTACACCAGGTCGATTGTTTATGTGCCTATAAATGCACATAATTGTAACTTTGCTAAGAGTGCAAAAAAAGGAGGGCTAATTTTCCTCATTCCCTATTAGAAAGTGACTGTGGTTCTACACTAAAATGAGAAAGCAACGAACTTGATGTGGTGCTTGGATAGAGATGTTTAAATGGGTAGAAGTTTTCACATTCTGAATTATGTGAACCATTACAAGGAAAGGAAGAAAAAAGTTCTGACCATTGATGTAGAGTGGTAGGGAAACGGTTGGGGTGAGGGACATTATAAGATGTCTGTCCAAACTAGACAAAGGGACATGACAGGTTGGTGTCAGTTAATTGAAGTATCCCTATCCAAAAATCCCATCATGTTTGTTTTGAACTGCCCAGAGAGCTTCGGCTATTAGGTAGTATAGAAAAATGTAATAAATACTAGCTTTCAAGCTAGTTTTCAAAGAGCCATCAGCTTCCAGGCGGATGGCTCGTAATGCTGCAAATCAGAAGGCGTTATGCCCCTATTCCCTCTTTTCCTTTTAAATGGATTTTGCTTCTGCTAAGAAAAAAGATTGAATAAGGGGTGGGAAAGCACAGGAGGGTTACAAGTGGAAGATGACATCATTTGGACCCCCCCCCAAAAAAAAACACATTGTGGCTGAGGCAGGGTGATTGCAGGATAAAAGCCTAATCTGGAAGTGCCCTAGGACAGCTGGAAGCTACAAAGGTTCATACAGGCACAAGGCAAATGAAAACAGCTGACACATACTTAACTTAGGGCATCTCTGCATTAAGGAAAAATCCCACAGCCTTACTGTGGCTTTTGCTTCCATTTTCTTCACGGGATCAGGATGGGCTCATTAGATATCAAGCACATGATTGGGAATTGAAAACTTCCCTTCTCAGTAGGGAAGGATGGATCTACCTCTGTCGATGCTCGCTGAGCACTCGTGGAGCCGTCGCCTGCCACCATGAGACCCACCATGCGAGCCCTATAAGCCCAACAAACGCTCAGTGAGCACCGCAGGGCTACCCACCCCTTAGTGAGCTGCCAACAGGAGGTGGCAACGAGAGGCAGAGGGGCAAGTCCAGTGCCTGTCACTGTGCACGAGTCTCCCTTTTTCCTGGTGGACTTGCCCACTGACTCTCATTGTGAGCAAGTCTCCCTTTTACCCGCTGGGGCCCCAGCAAGGAAAAGAAGGGAGACTTGCCTACAGCAACAGGTGCTGGACTTGCTCGCTGCCTCTCCTTGTGGGCAACTCTCCCTTCTGCCTGCAAAAAGGTGGCTTGCTAAGGCAGAGCTTTCCAAACTGTGTGTCGCGACACATTAGCGTGTCGCCGGCAGTGTGTAGGTGTGTCGCGTGAAAATTGTGCGGAAGGGCACTGCGGAGTTCCCTTACTCACGTTTGCTTCGCTTGGTCCCTCCCCCGGAATTTCCTAAAGCAGCTAATGTTAAAGCAGCTTAGCTGCTAAGGCTTAGGTGCTTTAATATTAGTTGCTTTAGGATCACGTGGCGTCTTGATGCAGGACGCACGTGATTGGCGGTGTTGGAGTGGTACGGCAAGGAGTGTGGTAATGCTGGCTGTACGAGGAGTGTGGAGAATTCGAAGTTAGCAGAGCAATTAGTCGAGCAATTTGCAATCAGCTTGGGCGAGAGGCTTCCCCACGTCCTCGGTGCGGCTGCAGGGCAGCGGGGGAGAACAACGGCCTGCTGGTCGCCCCCAGAGCAGGGAGGGCTGCGCCGGGCAGGCGAGGAGCTTCGAGCCTGCGCTCCCCAGAAAGGTAGAGGCGCGGGGCGAAGAGAGGGGAAGGGAGGCACTGCCCTAGGAGCAGAGCTTGGCTGACACCGGCGTGGAGAAGTGGCAGCGGCCACCAGCCCTGCGTGGTTTCGGGCGTGCCCTTCGCGGACTTCTGCACTGCGCTGCTGCGCGGCCAGGCCAAAGTAACACACAGGTGGAAACGCCACCTGGGACTGCACCGAGCGGGCCGTCCACCATCTTGGCCAGTCGGAACGGAGCTCAGTTGATTTCTGCCATTTATTTTTATTTTTACTCTGCTGTAATTGTGGATTAACCACCCACTGGCAGTGTACCACCGGAGAGTGCTGGAAATGGACTCTGGACATAGGCATTGCAAATATTTACAGCAGTATAGCCTTGTAGTGAGACATATATATTTACACCATTTTTGTTGGACTTTTGCTTCTCTGCTTCAAGTGTTTTTGCAGCTGAGCTCCTACCTGGACCTATGTGTCCTAATATGTGTTGTAAATACTTTAGTTAATTTTGTTTATTTTTCACATTTTCTCCTGGTCCTGATTCCTATCTTTATCTCACTTTATCGCTGTGGGAGTGGAGCGCAGGTGTTGTTATTTTCATAAGAAAAAACAGAGAAAGATAAGCGCTAAAAACAGTCCTGTGCTAAAACCTACAAATAAATTTGCATAGATTTATTCATTAAATTGCAGTTGAATTACCCGTAAAATGGATACCTTTCTAATTAAGAAAAGGAAAGCTGGTGAAGATGACGTTTGCAATGAACAAAATGTAGTGGCTATAGAGGAAGCTACGCAAGAATCAACTGTTGAACGGTCTGTATTAGTACGTAAGAAGTGTAAAGGAACAATTTCCAAGCCTCGTTTATACAGTAAAGATTATATGAAACTGGGGTTCACATTTTCTGGTAATGAAAACAATCCTTGTCCCCAGTGTTTAGTTTGTGGGGATATACTTGCAAATGAAAGTATGGTACCAAATAAATTAAAGCGTCATTTTACCTCAAAACACTGTCATTTGTCAGAAAAACCAGTAGGATACTTTATTGAGCTTTCAAAATCTATAAAGAAGCAGTCTGCATCATTCACAAAGAGAATGAAGACATCAGAGAAAGCTCAAAAGGCAAGTTACTTGGTTGCTCAAATAATTGCCAAAAACAAGGACCCACATGCTATTGCCGAAACCACCATAAAGGAATCTTGCTGTGCTATTGTTCGAACAATGCTTGGGCCCAAATTTGAGATAGAAGTTAATAAAATCCCTTTGGCAGATAACACAATCGGAAGACATGTCTGATGACATTAAGCAGCAAATGAAGGATATTTTTCAAGACGATAATATGATCTTTACATTGCAATTAGATGAAGCAACAGATGTCAGTGGGTTAGCACAATTATTGGTTTTTATACACTTCATTCATACTGACAGAATTATTGAGCAATTCTTGTGTTGTCTAAAACTTCCAATGAGAACTAGAGGTGAAGATATATTTAAAACTTTTGATTGCTTCATGAAGGAAAATAATTTGCAATGGTTAAATTGTGTAGGAATATGCACAGATGGCGCACCCTCAATGGTTGATTCAACAAAAGGTTTTATAGCTTTAGCAAAGAAAGAGAATGAAAATATTATAATTACTCATTGCTTTTTACATCGCGAAGCACTAGTCGTGCAAGCCATTGGAAATGAATTAAGAAAAGTTTTGGACAAAGTGGTTCAAATGGTCAATTACATTAAAAGTAGACCTCTTCAATCAAGATTATTTGCTCATATTTGTGAAGACATGGGGGCAAGGTTTAAAAAGCTTCTACGGCACACAGAAGTTCATTGGCTCTCAAGAGGTCGAGTGCTTTGTCGTGTATATGAATTGAGGGAAATGATGCTTAAACTTTTTGAGGAAAATCAGCAAAATGAATTCTGCAATCTAATTCAAAGCAAACTTTGGTGCACAAAATTGGCATATCTTGCTGACATATTTGAACATTTGAATAAAATAAACACCAGTATGCAAGGAAAAGGAGAAAATATCTTAACAGTGGTAGATAAAATTTGTGCTATGAGAGACAAAATAGCAATTTGGAAAAGGAAAGTGAAAGAAGGAAATTTTGAAATGTTTTCCAAAAGTGCTGAGTGCCAGCTAAAATGTGGTATCAGCTCACTAATTGTTGACCATTTAACATTGCTTGGAGAGAAAGTTCATCATTACTTCCCAAATGTTGAAATCCAAGACTATGATTGGATCAGAAATCCATTTCTTTTAACTGCAATGAGAAATTTTTCACTTATTGAAGAAGAAGAATTAGCTGACATAAAAAATGATCGAAATCTGTTAATGATGCATGAACAGGGTGACTTAGACAGCTTTTGGATTCACATTTCAAAAATGCATCCAAACATAGCTAAAAAAGCGTTAAAAATTCTTCTGCAGTTTTGTACTGCATACATTTGTGAAGTATCCTTTTCAACGATGGCAAACTTAAAGACCCTGAAACATGGAAGCTTAAAAATGCTTGATGACGAAATGTGAGTGTCTTTATCTAATATTCCACCAAATATTGAAAAGCTGTGTTCATCCCATCAACCTCATACATCCCATTAAAATGGTAAGTAGTTATTGGCGTTATTCAGCTTTTTAAAATTCTTGCACATATTTACATACTGTTACTCATAAAAGACAACAATGTATGTTATTATCTTATAAATCATATATTTTTAAAAATATAAATGAAAGGTTTTCATGAGATATGTTGTATCCCCATACATTTCGTTATTATAATTTATGTATGTGCCTGTATCTCTTATAACGGGTTAGTTTAACCTCTGGTTTGCTAGTAAAACTGAGTTACCGTGTCACGAAATGATGCATGTCTAAAAAGTGTGTCACCAACACGAAAAGTTTGGAAAGCTTTGTGCTAAGGAGTTGGGCACTTGCAGACCATGTGGTGCTCGGCAAGTGAGGGCAGGTGGTGGTGGCAGGTCGGTGGGTGGGGTCCGGGAAGCCAAGCCAGGGGAAGTCTGTTGGACTCCACTCTCCTCTTGGACTCCCGTGACATCCCTACTACTCAGCAATGCTCTATAGTGTGCAGTGAAACAGCACCACCTAGTGGCTGCCGATATCGTGGGCTAAATTTTATTTTGTCTTATCTCTGATTTTTTTTAAAGCGGGATTAAGCTCAAAAAGCACAGGAGATGCTCTGGAGGTTGACGACGTCATATAAAGGACCCGCAAACTTCTGTGAGTGGCCAATCATGAGCATGCAATAAAAGCCATGCGTAGAAATGCTCCCAGTATCAGGGCTGGATATTTCAGCAAACACAATAGGAATGCGATTTGCGCAATAAGTTGTTGCTTTTTGACAGCTCCTATTCAATTCAGTGGAGCTTAAGTAGGGTGGATAATGACCAATATGTGTTAAGGCTGTGACCCAATACTTTTCAAGATGAGGAAATGTGAGATAACAAGGAAGCTTTGAAAAACAACTGGGAGGGGATTATTAATATCTTTGAGGAGAGGGGGAGGCTGAAATGAAGGAACAGGCAGTTTTGGAGGATGGGGATCAGAGGGAGGGTAAGGATTGAGAAAGGTGAAGAAAGAGACCCTGGGAAGAGGAAGGAGGGGTGGAAGGATGGCCTTCTCCCCTTCTCTGTTCTGCAGTTTCTGGAGTTGCCTCTCCATGTGGTAGAATCATAGAATAGTAGGGTTGGAAGGGGCCTACAAGGCCATCGAGTCCAACCCCCTGCTCAGTGCAGGAATCCAAGTCAGATCATCCCTGACAGATGGCTGTCCAGCCTCATCTTGAACGCCTCCAGTGTGGGAGAGCACATTACCTCCCTAAGTAATTGGTTCCATTGTCATATTGCTCTAACAGTCAGGAAGTTTTTCCTGATGTTCAGCCGGAATCTGGCTTCCTGTAACTTGAGTCCATTATTCCGTGTCCTGCACTCTGGGATGATGGAGAAGAGATCGTGGCCTTCCTCTCTGTGACAACCTTTCAAGTACTTGAAGAGCGCTATCATATCTCCCCTCAGTCTTCTCTTCTCAAGGCTAAACATGCCCAGTTCCTCCAGTCTCTCTTCATAGGGCTTTGTTTCCAGTCCCCTGATCATCTTTGTTGCCCTCCTCTGAACCCTCTCCAGTTTGTCTGCATCCTTCTTAAAGTGTGGTGCCCAGAACTGGACACAGTACTCCAGATGAGGCCTAACCAGTGCTGAGTAGAAGGGAACTAGTACTTCCCGGGATTTGGAAGCTATGCTTCTACTAATGCAGCCCAAAATAGCATTGGCCTTTTTTGCAGCCACATCACATTGTTGACTCATATTCAGCTTGTGATCGACAACAATTCCAAGATCCTTCTCGCTTGTAGTGTGGTTGAGCCACGTATCCCCCACCTTGTAACTGTGCATTTGGTTTCTTTTTCCTAGGTGCAGAACTTGGCATTTATCCCTATTAAATGTCATTCTATTGTTTTCTGCCCAGCGCTCTAGTCTATCCAGATCACTTTGAATTTTGTTTCTGTCTTCCAAAGTATTAGCTATCCCGCCCAATTTTGTGTCATCTGCAAATTTGATCAGCATTCCCTACACCTCCTCCTCCAAGTCATTAATAACAGTGTTGAAGAGCACTGGGCCCAGGGCTGAGCCCTGCGGTACCCCACTCATTACCTCTCCCCAGTTTGAGAAGGGCCCATTGATAAGCACTCTTTGAGTCCGATTCTGTAGCCAGCTGTGGATCCACCGGATCGTTGTTTCATCTAGCCCACTTTGAGCTAGTTTGCTCATCAGGAGATCATGGGACACTTATATTATGTCTACAGCATTCCCACGGTCCACAAAGGAGGTGACTTGATCAAAAAATGAGATCAGATTCATCTGGCAGGACTTGTTCTTGACAAATACATGTTGGCTTCGAGTAATCACTGCATTGTTTTCAAGGTACTTACAGATGTGTTGCGTTATAATCTGCTCCAGAATTTTCCCAGGGATTGATGTCAGACTGACTGGTCTGTAGTTCCCAGGATCCTCCTTTTTACCCTTTTTGAAGATAGGGACCACATTAGCCCTCCTCCAGTCATCTGTCACTTCTCCCGTCCTCCATGATTTCTCAAAGAGAATAGACAGCAGTTCTGAGAGTTCTTCTGCCAGGTCCTTTATTACTCTAGGATGCAGTTCACCTGGAGATTTGAACTCATTGAAAGTAATTAGATGTTCCTTGACCATATGCCTATCAATCTCAAGCTGCAATCCTGCCCCTTCAGCCTGTACTTTGCCAGGGGGGTCATAGACCCTCTTTTGGGAGAAGACTGAGCCAAAGTAGAAATTGAGCACCTCTGCCTTTTCTTTGTCATCTGTCATTGTTTTGCCATCCTTATTTAATAGCTGAACAACCATTTCTTTCCTCTGCCTTTCACTATGCACGTAGCTGAAGAAAGCCTTTTTGTTGTTTTTAGCATCTCTTGCTAACCTCAGCTCATTCTCAGCTTTAGCCTTCCTGACGCCATCCTTGCAATTCTGTGCTACCTGCCTGTAGTCTTCCTGTGTTACTTGGCCTTCTTTCCACTTCCTATATGTGTCCTTTTTTGTTTTCATGTCATCTCTAAGCTTTTTGTGAAGCCACATTGGCTTCTACTGTTATCTTCCACCTTTTCTTCTTGTTGGAATTGTTTGTAATTCTGCCTTGAGAATTTCCTTTTTTAAAAGCTCCCACCCATCTTGGACTCCTTTTCTCGCTACCGTCACTTGCCATGGGACCTTACAGATCATTGCTCTGAGTTTATTAAAATCAGCTTTCCTAAAATCCAGGGTACGCATTTGACTGCACTCTGCTTTTGCTTCCCTTAGAACCAAGAACTCAAGTACAACATGGTCGCTTTCCCCCAGAGTTCCTGTAACTGCTACTTTATCCACTAAGTCATCTCTGTTGGTTAGGATCAAGTCAAGGATAGCCGATCCTCTAGTTCCTTCCTCTACTTTCTGTAGGAGGAAGTTATCCGCCACACAAGTCAGGAATTTCCTGGAGGGGCCATGTTTTGCAGAATTTGTCTCCCAACAAATATCGGGGAAATTGAAGTCCCCCATTACTACTACATCACGCTTCCTTAAAACGTTGGCTATTTGCTTTTCAAAAGTTTCATCCTCATCTTCTCCTTGATTGGGTGGCCGGTAGTAGACTCCGACCATCAGGTTCCTTTTATTCTTTGTTCCATTTATTTTGATCCAGATGCTCTCGATGGGGCTACCAAGCTCATCCTCCTGTATTTCTGTGCAGAGATATGTATTTTTCACATATAGTGCAACCCCACCTCCCTTTCTGTTCCTCCTGTTCTTTTTGAACAAGTTATATCCTTCAATTGCTGTATTCCAGTCATGAGAGTCATCCCACCAAGTCTCAGTTATATCTATCAAGTCATAATTTCCCTGTTGTATTAAGAGTTCAAGCTCGTTCTGTTTGTTTCCCATACTCTCGGCATTAGTATATAGACATTGAAGACCATGTGCTTCATAGTCTGGCTTTCTTCCTACATGTGTCTGAAGACTATTATTGAGCACTATAAGAGCTGTTCTCTCCATTGCAGTGCATGAGCCTACGTCCATTGTTACCCCCAACTTTACATCTCCCTTCCCTGTAGGATTCAGTTTAAAGCCCTACTGATGTTCTTCATGCTGTGGCCAAACACATTCTTCCCATCCTTTGTGAGGTGCAACCCGTCCCTTGCCAACAGCCCATCTTCCAGGAAGTATAGCCCGTGGTCCCAGAATCCAAATCTCTCTCGTCGGCACCACCTTCGTAGCCAGTCATTCACCCGGAGTATTTTTCTTTCCCTTTCTATCCCTCTTCTAACTACTGGAAGTATGGATGAGAAAACTATCTGGGCCGCAAAGTTCTTGAGTTTCCTTCCCAAAGCTTCAAAGTCTGACATGATTTCTTTGTAGCTTCGCTTGGTGGTATCATTTGTTCCCACATGGATGAGAAGAAAGGGATACCTGTCAGTGGGCTATATGAGTGCAGGCAACCTTTCAGTCACATCTCTAATCCGTCCTCCCGGGAGACAACATACCTGGCGAGTCCATGGGTCTTCGTGACGTACTTGGGTCTCGATCCCACGCAGCAAGGGGTCTCCCACTACTACCACTCTTCTTCTTGTTGTAGGCCTGGGTTTCATCGCCTATGTTTGACTGACCTTCAGCCTCTTGCTCACTCTCATGTAGGTTCCCCTGTGATTCTTCCTCTGCAGGCTGTCCTCCAGTCTCATCCTCAAGTAACTGGAATCGGTTCCACAGCTCCACTGCTTCCACTGGTGCAGAGTAGTGTCTAGTTCTTCTTCTCCTGTCACCCTTTTCCAAGGAGTATCCTCTCCTGCATTTTTCCTCACCTCAGCATTTCCCACTTCTGCCTCATCTTGCTGTTGCTCTTCAAGCTTCTGGTCTTCCCTTTGCTGCTGTAGTTCCCCCATTATGTCCAACAACTCTTCGTGTTCTCTTATTCCCCAGAGGGTCAACAGTCACCGCTTCAGTCCTCTTACTTTTTCTTCCAGCAGCGTGCAACTTGCACTTGTTGCAGGTGTAGGCCATGTTGTTCTCAGGCAAGAAAACAAACATTGCACACACCTTGCAGGTCACCACGACTGGAGAGTCTTGTCCTTCCATAGCCTCTTTTCCCTTTTTGTGTCTCTTTTCCCTTTTTTGTGATTGTTCTAGACTAGCCTGTGCCTGTTTCTCTACTCAGTAGAGGTTAAAAGCAGAGTCCCACTGGTGTGGAAGTGTGTGTTACAAGACAAATAAATGGGGAAAAAAGTTTGTTAAAAAAGAAAAAAAATGTTAGGGGCCTCCCCCTTGACCTCCCCTGCCGAACTCCCCTGGCCAACTCCTGTTTGCTCCCCCTGGTTGCTCGCTCTGGTCGCTCACTCTCTGGGAGCTTGCTTGCTTCTGTAGTCCCTGGACCAGCTGGAGCAGCTTGCTCTGCTCTGCTCTGCTCAGCTGTGGGGCGGGAAACAGACTGAAGCTTCCTGCCCACTCAGCTGCTGGGAGTACTCAGGCCACACACACCTCAAACTTGTGAGGGACTTGTGACTTTTCCCCCAAACCCCAACACCCACATATAGAACTAGAAGACACAAGCTGAGCAGGCTAGGAAGCCCCACATTAATTGCCATCTCACTATGTGCCACAACACAAGGCAGGCAGACACACAAAAATTAAGAGGAACGATGCCACGCACACACACGACCAGCATCCATCACACACATGGGGTACCTGGAGATGGACTACCTGCCCAAATTGTTTAATCTTTTAGGAGGTCAATAAGCATATCTTTTCTCTTCCCACTAGAGCACATAGTTGCCATGCAGAAGGTCCCAGGTTCGATCCCCAGCTTCTCCAGGTAGGGCTAGGAAACGATCCTGCCTGAAACCCTGGAGAGCTGCTGGCAGTCAGTGTTGATAATACCAGACTAGATGGGCCAACGGTCTGACTCAGTATACGGCAGCTTTCTATGTTCCTGTGTTCTGCTTTCCGTATTTCTCCACTCTTCTCTCTCTTTCCCCATCCTAGAGGAGAATTGCCCTACACCATGCAGTGACGTTTAGGAAAAAAGCTTCCATTGGGATCAATAGAAAGTTTCTTTCCTAAGCTTAATTGCCATGAAGGGGGGTATTGCAGGGGTGGGGGAGAGCACTCAAGGGCGGGGTAAACCCTTCTGTCCCCAGCTGCGACCTTTGGAAGTCCCCCACTACATGGTACCAGTAGAAGGTTTTTTCCTAAGCTTAATTGCCATGCAGGGGGGTGTTAACCCTTTCCTCCCCAGCTGTAGTACTCCTTGAAGATCACTCCCTGCATGGCAATTAAGCTTAGGGGGAGAAACCCCCTTCCACTGGCACCAGTGGATACTCAGGGCTTTGAGAAATAGATCAGGAGCCCTGGGAAATAATTTGAATAGCAACATCCCTGCTCAGCACTCTCTACACCATACAGATGGAACCAATTGCACCCTTATAGATTAAGTAATGTACAATGAAAAAAGAAATAATTAGTTGTACACAAACAAATCCATCAAGGTTTACTGCAGTTGTCTTTTGTTCATTCAAAAGAAAAAAGAAAAGACATTTGCTAAAAGGGAGCCTCCTCCTAAGTCTTTTTATTGTCCAAAGGTGTTGCTTCTGTCTGAAAGAATAAATTTAAAAGGCTTGGGGAAGCTAAGAAACCATAATTGAGTCATGGTTTCCAGTCATGTGAGAGCCTGTGGTTCTACAGCTGTATGTATGCCGGCTCCCTTTTACAGGTGTAGGACCAAACACGTACACATATGTAAACGTGGGGACTAGAAGCAATGAGGCCTGTGGCACTGGAAGCAGGACAAGCAGATGCTGTCCTGCTCTCCACTCTGCCCATAAACATGTAAATAAACACTTGGAGAGGAACGGAAGGGTAGAGCTTCAGTAAATCAAGGTTCTTTCTTGCTTCGGCAGTCATCATTTGGGAAGTAAAGAGTGAAACTGGCTAGGCTGAACTGATCTTGCCTATGTGGTGGAGGGACACTTGTGCAAATCTGCACATCAAAATAACTATCTGGGAAGGTGATGATATCTCAGGGCCAAATTTGCATGTTGGTTGTCATATAGCTTGCACAGAGATTGTTGTGCGATTGCTCAGGAATGCACACAATCCAGAATTCTGTCCCTGTTAAGTTATGTGGGTTGATCAGTGTCATGCCAAATGCAACTCAGTTTGTATGCATGCTGATTTTGAGCATTCCAGATTTCAATGTGGGCTAAGACAATCTTTCCAGTTTGCAATCCACTCTCACTATATTGATGATCTCTGGTTATTTTGATAGGCATTTTGCAATACCATAACTCTCCCACAGATTTATATGATTGACATCAAAGGAAGAGACCATACTTGGGACACCACATGCAGCAGGTCATCCATGTCACTGCTGACATGGTCACAAAGCATAACTGCATTATAAAAAGCAGCCTACTTTGCCAAACTTTGAACCAAAGTGGTTGTTTGAATATATCCTTAGTGCACATCCAGGAGAGCACATTTTAATGTTTGATAATCATTGGTTAAGTAAAACCACACTTTTAAATAAAGTGGCTAAGGTTGTGAGATGGGCACTTGAGGTCAGATCTTTTGTCTCCTCAGCCTATATCTCATGCAAGCCCCAAAACAACCCATTGCCTGCCTTGGAAACTGGCCAAGTGTTTCAAGTATGAAATCAATCTCTGTAGAGAAAAGGATTTATGGTTTGATCATCAAATATAGCAATGTTGGCAGAGGTAGTTAAACAGGCCATGCTTTTGCCGATTCTGTTTAATGACCAATTTATTGTGTGGGCTAAAATGGAATGGAGGAAGAAATGGATTCTGTCAGTTTCCCTCTAATAGCTAGGTGACTTGTTCTAGCCTTGCTAGAAGCTCTGAGAAAGGGAGGACAGATATTATAATGCTGATTCATATTCAATGATAACTTTCAGATTTGATTGGTGATTAATTTCTGAATGGAATCCAGCAATGGATGTTATTTATTTATTTATTATTATTTACATACCACCTTATCTGCTACAAAAACCTCAAGGTATTATACAACTACTACAAGCAATAAAACTGTAAAACAAATTAAAAATGTTGTTACTTGCTGGGTGCTCTGAGAATTCTAGTAGAAATAATACACATGTCAATTAGGGAATAATTTAAACTACATTGTCTTTTCTGTTTTCTCTCTCTGCTTGATGTGGGTATTTTATTTAATTAATGGATTTTAAAAAATTAAATCAATTCCTTTGAGAGGCAGAACTTGCTATCACTCATTTGAATAAGTTGCTGTCTACAAAACTGAAATTATGACTATTTCTAAAACTGATTATTTTATTTAATTGGATAAAGAGACAGGCTCACATCCAACTCATAAAATAAATTTCCCATGTCACTGTGCCGCTTCAAAAAGCCCTAATTTCTAGATGGGTAGCCACCTTGATCTTGATGGGATTATTTGGTAATGATGCCTCCTGTTAGAAAGGCAATTAAGAAAGAAAAAACAAAAAGGCAAAACAGAATGAGCATTTACCAATCCCACGTGCCCACAAGGCTACTTAGTATAAAGGAGACCACACATCAGTGAAGGAAATAAAACAGCTTTACTCACAAATGTTCTTGATTAAAATGCAGGAACATGCATAGAGTTTCAGAAGATTTTATTTAATCTATTTTGTGTTCTGTTACACAGGCAGGAGCAAGAACAAATATGTGCGCTCCCATCAATGGTGGAACTTGGGGTAGGGGGAGAAGGAAGGGGAGGAACAAAAGGAAGAAATCACAGGAAACCACACTGGTAGGCTATAGAGATCCTAATGTTAGCTGTGGTCAGAATTCCCATGAATTAACTGATTGCAACACTGTCCCCTTCCAGTAACTTGCAGATCAGGCTGCAATATTCCCAACTAGTCTGTTGCAGCAAAAAGGACAGGTTGCTTACCTGTAACTGTGGTTCTTCGAGTGGTCATCTGTGCATTCACACATATGGGCTCTGCACCTGTGCGGAGCCTTAATTCAGGAATCTTCTAAAGCTGAGAAAGTTTTGCCAGGAACTCTCCCCCACTGTCCCATCGTACATGTCTGGGGGGTTCCCTATTCCCTCAGTTAGATGAGACCTCATGTGGCCTCGAAACTGAAGGAAACTGAATGAACCATCATTTTGGTATCAGACAAAAATCATAGCATGAACATCGAAGTGGGGATGGTGGGTGGGTTGTATGAATGCACAGATGACCACTTGAAGAATCACAGTTACAGGTAAGCAACCTGTCCTTCTTCTTCGTGGCCTCTGTGCATCACACATATGGGCAAGTAACAAGCTCACTTACCAGAGGTGGGTCAGTGTCCTAACGCGATACAGATGAGAGAACAGCGCATCGAAAAGAGCAGCCAGCTTGGCACCTCACATCTAAATGATAATGCCATACAAACATCGATGTGGCAGCACAGCACAATTCTGGAATGGAGATGACCCTGTCAAATGCTGTAGACATTGTCATAGCCCTTGCAGAGTGCGCCTTCACTCTACCCAAATCCAGGTTTGCCAGTTCATAGGCAAGGGAAATAGTCTGTGTAACCCAGGAGGCTAGTCTTTGAGCTGACAATGGGAGGCCCTTTTTTTCTTCCCCCATAGCAGACAAAAGTCTCGGAGATTTGCAGAAAACTTCCGTTCTGGATTTATAGAAAGCCAATGCCCACCTCACATCCAAAGCATGCCATCTTGACTCCAGCTCTGAAGTTGGGGATGGAAAAAAGGCAGGCAGAATGATGTCTTGGTTGACATGAAACACCGAAACCACCTTTGGCAAAAATTGCACATCTGGGCGGAGTACAACTTTATTTCTATGGAAGACCGTATAAGGATCATCCAGCCTAAGGGCAACTAACTCACTAGCCTGACAGGCTGAAGTGATCACTACTAAAAAGGCCACCTTCCAAGATAAAAGACAAAGGTTGATTTTAGCGAGAGGCTCAAAAGGTTTAACTGTCAAAGCCTGGAGGATTACTGACTAACTCCAACTCAGAATCGGAGTTTTTACCGGAGGTCGGAGATTCCATACTCCACGGAGAAACTGTCGGATGTGAGGGTGTGAGAAAATGGTAAATCCCTATATAAGAGCATGCGATGCAGAAATAGCCACCAAGTACACTTTAATAGATGAGAACTTAAGGCCCTTTTCAAATAAGGAGAACAAGAACTGTAAAATATTGGAAATGGAACAAGTAACAGGGTCCAACCCTCTTGAAGTCACAGATGCCTAAAATTTTCCCCACTTAAGGGCATAAGAACGTCTGGTGGCTGGCTTTCTAGTTGCCTCTAAGGTTGTCCGGATCAATTTCGAAATGTGTGAGAGATCCTGCAGATTTGGAGCCTCCATGCTGTCAGTTTCAGCATTCAGAGATCAGGATATTGAATATGACTGTTTCGCTGGGACAGGAGATCTGCCTTCATCAAGAGCTGGAGATACTGCCCCTGACAGCAACGGAGCAATGGGGTGAACCATCCCTGTCTCAGCCACCACGGCATAATAATTATGCAGTCTGTGTTGTCATCCAGGATCTTCGACAACACCCGTATTAGTAGAGGAAATGGTGGAAACAGGAAAAAGAATCCCTGGCTCCACGTCAGGAGGAAAGCATCCCCCAACAAGGCGTGACCTATGCCCACTCTGCTGCAATAAGTCCGGCATACTTCATTGTCCTCGGTCGCAAACAGATCTATTTGGGGAACTCTCCACTGACTGAATAGAGTCTGTAGTACTTCAGAATGGAGCTGCTACTTGTGTAATGCCCAATATGACTGACTGAGCATATCGGCCAGAATGTTGTTGGATCCTGCTACATGTACCGACCGGTATCAGGGAGATTCCCCTTGCAACACACCAATCGAGGAGGTTCAGTGTAAGTCTGACTAAAGGAGGGGATTTCATTGCCCCTTGCTTGTTCAAATAATAAACCTCAGTTGTGTTGTCGGATGCAATCTGTACAACCCTGCCAAAGCATTGACTTCGAAGGCTGTCAGCGCTCTGGACTGCAAGCAGCTTGAGATAGTCGATAAGCAATCCATCCATCCCTAATGGTAGTCAATGTGGACATATGGAATTTCCTTGGTGTAATGAAGGAATTTACGTCCTGTAGATCCAGAATCAAGTGTAGCCCTCCGTCCCTTTTCGGTACTGCAAAGTATCAGCAACAAAAATCTTGGAGGCATTATGAGGTGATACATGATGGATCGCACCCTTCTCCAATAGCGATGCTACCTCTGCTTCGAAGTCATTTGATGGTGGTGACAACCTGACCGTACCAAAGGGAGGGATGGTGTCAAACTCTATCTTGCTGATTATTGACAGAACCCAAGAATCTGATGTGATTTGCACCCACCGTGGGAGAAACTGAGAGAGACAAGTCCGAGATTTATGAGGAGTGGTTGGTGAATGGAGACAATTTGTGGCCAACTCAAAGACGATTCTTGCTGCCTGGATCAGACTTGCAATGAGTGGAGCGGTATTTTGATGACTGATAATGTCTCCTCGGGACAGAAAGATGTTGGCCTTGTTGTCTGTGGTACCGATCTTCCTGTTGCCTCTGTTGTTGAAAAGCGGGCTGACGAAACCAGCGTCGAGGCCTGAACGAAGTTGGAGCTTGAGCAAGTCCCATCTTCTTGGCCATAGCCTTCGCCTTTCGGACCGAGTCCATAGCATCATCCGTGGTTGCACTAAATAGACTGGTGCCGTCAAATGGAAGATCTTCAATACGTGATCTAGCTTCTTGAGACAAGCCCTCCGACCTTAGCCAAGCATGTCTCCGAAGGGCAACCGCACCGATCATGGCCTTAGCTCTGCAATCTGACTGGTGGCATGCAGTGTTGATGTGCTGTCTTGCCACATGGGTCTCTTCCGCTTAGAATACTCTCGCTAATTCTCTCTGGTCATCGGGTAAATGGTCACAGAGCGATCCCATTTTGTCCCACATGAACACTTGGTACCTTGCCATTGTTGCCTGATTAGTGACTTTGAGGCCTAATGCTGCCGATGAGTAAATCCTGCAGCCTGTGAGGTCCAATCTGCGTCCCTCCTTATCCACTGGAGCAGAGTGTTGCTTGTGTGAATGGCTTTGAGCCAACTCAACGATGACTGAGTTAGGGTGCAGATGAGTGAAGAGAAGTTCAGCATCCTTTTCCAGCACTCTGTACATGCTCTCCAACCTTTTTGAAGTGGGTGTCATAGATGCTGGGGTATTCCACGATTGTTTCACGGTCTGCAATAACGTCAGAAGGAAGGGGGATGGCAACTGGCAACGAAGACTCAATGTTAACCACATCAACTACCGGTTTCTTCAGATGTTCCGTGGGTTGTTGCATTTCTATCCCTAAGGATTGCGCCATTCTCAACATTTGTTCGTAGAAATGGCCCAAATCTTCTGAAGGCAAAATCAGGTCCTGCAATCCTATTGCTCCATCTGGAGAAGAAATGGACGGCGCAATAGAGGAATATGAGGCAGAATCCGACTGATAGTCATCGGTAGTGGAATGTGGTGATGTTCCCGGTTGAGAGGGGACCTCCTCCTGCTGCCTGTCAGAAAGTGCTGAAAGGGTATCCTGTGTGATGGTTGAAAGTGTGCCTGCCTTGGTGGTACTGGCGGCAGCATTTGCTGAAGTGAAGCAGAGTCTCAGCGTCAAGCTTGAGGCATTGCTTCTGCAGGAGGACACGATAAAGTCGCTGTCAGGGTAGATCTAGGGTGACGTGGGTCCATGTCCATATAGGGATTGAAGTGGTCATCTTGTCTGTGTCTCCAATCATCCCAGTAATAAGTAGGTCTGGGAGGGAGCGACCACTCCAAGCGTCTCTCTCAATCCGACATCAGTGAACGAGATTGACGACGAGGTACACAAGCCAAGTCCAGCCTACGGTCCTGAGGATAGTATGAAGCTCTAGAATTGGGTGAAGTCCCAGAGTCGAGGTAAGTAAGGAGGTAAGGTGGTGACTTGCTGTCTCTCACACGGTGGAGTGGAATCCGCCCTCAGACGTCAAGGCTACTTGAACAATGTCGACCCTTGGTACCGACACCTCCTCCGTACCGTGTCTCAGTGACTCGGATCTTGTCAGTATTGGCAAGTTCAATGGCGGCGGCAGAGGAAGATCCCTGGAACGCTTCGTATGCGACTTTCTCTCATCTCTCCCCTTCGTTTTCTTCTCTTTCTCTGGCGCCATGGTCTTAGGCCTTTGAGCCTTTTTTGACAACTTTTTTGCTGTAGGAGATTTCCCCAGAGTAAGGAGCTTCTCCGTCCTGCCCATGGTTAGAGTTGGCATGGAGGGAGAAACGGGAGGCTGTGCTTTTTCTGTCCCTTTTCCCCTGTGAGACGCTTTCCCCAAGGTGGAGGGTTGCAGTATCATTGTTTTAGGGGTTTCGACAGCAGCCAACACCAATTTCCAAAGTCCTGCTTGCAGCCTGTCGGCCTGATTTCTACAGGCTTGTTTAGAAAAACCTTGGCAGAATGAGCAAGTCTCCATGACATGCCCCTCTCTGAGGCAAAAAAGAGAGAGGGAGTGCCTATCTGAAGGTGGCAACTTACTTCCACACTGCGAGCACTTCCAAAAGGGTGTTTTCAAGGCCATACTCCTGGAGGCGGATAGTGCGCGATCCACGGATTGCTCTCTCCAACAAGAAAAAATTAACACCAAATAAAAATAACATAAAGAATGAAGAACGATAGAAAAAGATATAGATAGAATAAAATCTCAGCTGGCAAATTTGCCAAAAAACGCAGTCCAAAAACAGACGAAGATCCCAACGTGGCACCACAGTTGACAGTCGAAGAAGAACTGAGGGAATAGGTGGGAACCCCTCTGGACATGCACGATGGGATGGTGGGGGAGGGTTCCCACCAAAACTTTCTCAGCTTTAGAAATTTCCCGACTCGAGGTTCCGTTCAGGCGCAGAGCCCATATGTGTGATGCACAGAGACCACAAAGAAGAACAATGAAGTCTTGTGGCACCTTAAACGTTAATAAATTTATTATGATATAAGCTTCCATGAACTATCGTGAGCCCATTGCTATGGACAGGCAACAGGTGAAAACCATCACATTCATATTTGCTTTTGAGCTTCCAGAGGTATCTTTTCTGGTTTGCGGATATTGCTAACAGAATATAGAACTGCCTATATTAATTGTTGTTGTTGTTTAACATGTCTATACTGACCATTAGCCAGAGCTCTCTAGATGATTCACAAAACCGTAAAATATATAGTATAATAAAATATAATAAAAACCACCTTGGTTGGCTTCAGAAAGGCATTATAAAATACAATAAACAAATAAATATGATCAAGTTTAAAACAGAGTAAAACTAGAGTAAAAGCCAGCAACTGTGGAAGGATCTTAAAACACATGAACACTTTTTTGAAAAAATTGCAGGGAAAAAAAGCCTGGGAAAATAAAAAGATCTCGCCTGATGCCGAAAAGACCGCAGTGTAGGCACCAAATGACATTTATAAATCTTTATGCTATAATTATTATTTTTTTCAAATCTTCCCAGGTGTTGCTGCTTTGGACTCTGGTGTTTCTGGAAAGATTGGCTTACGGGCAGTTGTATACTACTTCTTCACTACAGCCTTAGCTGTAATCCTCGGTAATATACAGTCCTTTCTTGGAGTTTTTGTAATCCTTAAATTTCTTTGTACTATAGGATGATGGGTTTTTAAAAAGGTCAGATGGCAAATCAGCAGTCTTTTCTTAACCTAGCCTATAATCTTAGAGAGTAAGAACAAACTTAGATATCACATGAGTAAAAGTATTTTGCTAAACAGTAATACCCAGAGACATGCTCCTGGACTAGGACCTTTTGTCCATGTTACATTCCCTGTGTACCATTTCATAGGTATACAGTTATTCTCTTTGCAACAAAAAATAATGCTTAATCATGGGATTGCGTGAACATTATGGAAGTAATAAAGCCTGCTGCTGCCCCCAGAGACATTAAGGAGAGTTTATCAAGTTGTGTGGGAACAACATTGGGACAACGATTTGTGCTACTGATATTCCTATGTGCATACTACAGCAAAGAGAGCCATTTGTAATGCTTTTCCAAATTAGCATGGCAAGATAATAATACTCTGAATGGGAACTGTGACTTTCAGGGAGATTGGGATGACAAAAATAGCTTAACAGCCTGTTATCTATCTGCTGTACCCAAAAACAACATTTAACAAAATGGCTTGTGGTCATACTAGGTCCACCTGAAGCCCTGATTAAGCAGCAGGCCCCACTGTCTTCTATATATGGCACAACGTGATAATGTGAAGACTTCATGTCATGTAATAATGAGTCTTTGGAAGAGCCAAATCCTGATTCCAGGGTAGGCATAATTGTGGCCTGCACCATATTCTGGATACAAGCCCTGTACTCCTTTTTTAAATTGCTTTATGCAAGATCTGTTCAGAATGGGATTTTTCTCAATTACAGGGATTGTATTGGTTGTGACCATCAAACCAGGAGTGTCCCAGAAAGCTGATGAAATTGACAGGATGGGTAGCACACCTGAAGTCTCTACAGTGGATGCCATGTTAGACTTAATTAGGTAAGCCTTTGGGATAATAGGTTGGATCCAAAGCTAAGTGTGTGCAACAGGAATGGCAGAAGTTGACTTTCCCAGCCCCCTGAAAATAGTCCACGGTGTGGGGGGCTGAGGGAGAGTGTGGATCCTAACAATTGGGCAGAGGAACCATCCACAAGCCTTCTCCAACCTGGTGCCCTCCAGATGTTTTGGACTTAACTGACATCAGCCCCAGCCAGCATGGCTAATGGTTAGGAGTTCTGGGAGTTGTAGTGCAAAATATCTGGAAAGCACCAGGTTGGGAAGGCTGATCCTTGAATATGCTTTGCATTATGAAATTATATCTCTAAATCCCTTTGCAGGAATATGTTTCCAGAAAATCTTGTACAGGCCTGTTTTCAACAGGTAAGTTCAATTTCAGTGTTTATTAACACATGTTCTGCAATTATTTCTGTATCTCCATAAAACAGTATTATGTGATGCTTAGTAGGCTACTAGATATTGTTTCAGAAGAGGGCCCAGTAGAAATAACTTTTGGGGTTTTTTACAAAAATACAATCGTAATGATAACATCAGGCAAAAACGAGCTCATTATTATAGCCCAGAAAATCCACTTTCCTTTCCAATGACCACTGCCTCAGAGTACAGTTGTCAAGCAACATGTAAGCATACATTCTGGGGTACATTAAGATACAAAATTGAAGGCCTTCACCACTGGCTCCTTTTTTCTAGTGGCACAGCCAAAAATCATGGATTCTGCTTCCTCAGTATTTGGATGGGGCCCATGAGGCATCGTCTGTATAGCTCACAAGGTGGAAGAGGTGAAGGAGAAAATATTCTTTGTAGCCTCTATAACCTGGGGATCAGTACTAGAAGAGTGATTATCTGGTTGTATGGAGAAGGAAGAAAGAGTTCAGTAGAAGAATTAAGGACAGAGACTGAAAAGTAAATGGACATGTGGACATAAAAGCTGGTTAACAGTCATTGAAATGTGGATGATAAGAAGAGATGTCATATGTTCTGTCTTTCCTTGGTGGTTAGTCAGCTTCATATCTACTATGTAACAAGGCATCTAGAATTGCAGAATTGTAATTGACGTGAATATATTGCCCACCGTTAACAAGAGGATAAGCCCTTCTGTCATTTTAATTATTTCTTTAGCACTTTGGCTCCAAAATCTCCATTTTGCTGAAAAGAGGTATATTAAGTTAGACCCCCCCAGGGCAAAAAAACAGCAGGTGTACACTATCTGTCCTCCATTAATTTAGATCACAGGAGTGGCTGCCACCCCCTACTGGAACCTTTGGAATATGTACACATCCTACTCTCCACTGGCAATCTAGTCAAGCCACTGGGTCACACCCACCAATAAGCAATCCAGAGCCTTGGAAAGGGAAAGCGCTATGCAGGACGTACTGTACAACCCACTGATAAACACATTAGCATTCATTGAGCTTAGGGAACCCACATCCAAATATGCATACAACCCTGCTCTTGCACTCTGGACCTTTTTGCACTTAACACCCATGACAGGAAAAGAAAAATCCCACTACCACTATCAATACCCTTTCTCTCCTTTGATGTTAGGAAGCACCCCACCCCCAAAACCAAGGTTTTAAATAGGAATCCTTGGTTTGGAATAATTAATTTGTTGCCCAAACACAGGGTTTTAAGTATGAATCTTCATTTTGGAACAGTTAGTTCACATATCCGCCTCTAAATGAAGTCATCCTTGATTTCATCCTTAAGAATTAGTCCCTTGCTAAGCAAGAGAGTTTCATCTACACATTCTATTTTCATACCATTCAAAAGGGTTCAAAGAGAATCTAGGTTTGGTTAGGTTCTAGTTCCATGCCATACAGGGCTCAAGGGGGCTAACATAGGCTTGGCTTCATCTCAGTCCCCCATCACAGCCTTTCCCCCTTCACGTTGTGCCTTGTTTAAGAGCTGGGATACCTAGCTCATCCAAAAATGGTAAAGGACCACCCATGAAACAATCTAACTGAAACCCAGGGGATCTGTCTAGAGGGATCTGTGGATGAAGGTAACATCTAATAATCAAGTCAGGGTGTGGATTTGGATGTAGTTTCAGAATTTTATCCAAAGTCTCTTAACACCTGCCTTCCTTTGGAGTCATTATAATTCTGAGCTCCCTGACAGCGATTTCCCCCCAGAAACTAAGCCCCAGACTACTGTCAGATGACAGATTCCCTAGACTGGTGCAACATCATCTGATCCATCCACAGAGGAACCACATCAGAGGTACTATACAGAAGAACATTCACTTTTGTGCTTACATAACCTTTTATGTACTTTTCTTAAGGGTGCAGTCCTATGGCAGCTAGACAGTATCTAGACAGCCATAGTATTTTTCAGTTTCTGGAAACTGAGCTTGGAGCCAGGGCTCCGAGCTTAGTTCCCAGAAACCTCACTCCCCGCCCCCTTGTAGGCGGTGTGGTTTGTCCCTGTCTCCATGATTGTAAGAACAGCACAGAGCAGGCAAAAAGGGGACATTCCCAGGGGAGGGGAGGAGACTGTGGAAGCATCATTACGATGCTTCCTATGCGCTGCCTGGCCTCCCCCTCCCCGCTCCGACGCGCCCCAGCTAGACAGCCAAAATCAGCTGTCTAGCTGCAAGTGGAGGGCGGCTGGAGTGTGGAGGAGAGGATCCCGTCCGTGCTCCACCTACCCTGCATTGGATAGTCAGCCACCTCCAAGTTCAGAGGCATCTGACTATCCCCATAGGAATGCGCCTTAAGACTTGTATCTACTTTATGATTGATTAAAAAGTGTTTATCAGATGTTGTTAGCATGTTACAACCATTAACGGTAGTTTACTAGCCCCTGTTAAAAATGTCTTGCATTCTAAAGAGAGCTTTAAAAATATAGTTTGTTTTTCAGTCCATCATTTCCTTTTTATGCATTATATATGTATTCTTAACTTGCAGTATAAGACCAAACGTGAAGAAATAAAAATCACTAATGGAGACAAAAATGGCACTGTTCCTACAGAAGAGCCAGTCACAATTGTAATGCCAACAGAGACTTCACAGGTATGGTTACTACTGTGTATTGTATGACACTATCACGATTGAAATGATGTAGAAAGAATTTATCTAGTGAAATTTACTTGTAAATGTGATTGTTGTTGTTGTTCAGTCGTTCAGTCGTGTCCGACTCTTCGTGACCCCATGGACCATAGCACGCCAGGCCTTCCTGTCCTGCGCTCTCTCCCGGAGTGTGCTCAAGTTCATATTCATTGCATCAGCGATGCTATCTAGCCATCTCATCCTCTGTCGTCCCCTTCTCCTTTTGCCTTCAGTCTTTCCCAGCATCAGGGTCTTTTCCAGAGAGTTTTCTCTTCGCATTAGGTGGCCAAAATATTGGAGCTTCAGCTTCATTATCTGTCCTTCCAATGAGCACTCAGGGTTGATTTCCTTTAGGATGGACTGATTTGACCTCCTTGCAGTCCAGGGGACTCGTAAGAGTCTTCTCCAGCACCACAGTTCGAAAGCATCAATTCTTCGGCGCTCAGCCTTCCTTATAGTCCAGCTCTCACAGCCATACACAGCCATTACTACTGGGAAAACCATAGCTTTGATTAGACAGACCTTTGTCAGCAAGGTGATGTCTCTGCTTCTTACTATGCTGTCTAGGTTGGCCATAGCTTTCCTCCCAAGGAGCAAGCGTCTTTTAATTTCATGGCTACAGTCACCGTCTGCAGTGAACTTGGAGCCCAAGAAAGTAAAATCTGTCACTGCTTCCATTTCTTCCCCTTCTATATGCCAGGAAGTGATGGGGCCAGATGCCATGATCTTCGTTTTTTTAATGTTGAGTTTCGAACCAGCTTTTGCACTCTCCTCTTTCACCCTCAACAAGAGGCTCTTTAGATCCTCTTCGCTTTCTGCCATTATGGTGGTATCGTCTGCATATCGGAGGTTGTTGATAATTCTCCCGGCAATCTTAATTCCGACCTGTGATTCATCCAACCCAGCGTTTCTCATGATGTACTCTGCATATAAGTTAAATAAGCAGGGTGACAATATGCAGCCTTGTCGTACTCCTTTCCCAATTTTGAACCACTCGGTTGTTCCATGTCTGGTTCTTACTGTTGCTTCTTGACCCTGGTACAGGTTTCTCAGGAGACAGATAAGGTGGTCTGGTACTCCCATCACTTTAAGAATTTGCCACATTTTGTTGTGATCCACACAATCAAAGGCTTTAGCGTAGTCAATGAAGCAGAAATAGACGTTTTTCTGGAATTCTCTTGCTTTCTCCATGATCCAGCGAACATTGGTGATTTGATCTTTAGTTCCTCTGCCTCTTCGAAACCCAGCTTGTACTTCCGGTAGTTCTCAGTTCGCATACTGCTGAAGCCTAGCTTGTAGGATTTTGAGCATAACCTTGCTGGCGTGTGAAATGAGCGCAATTGTGCGGTAGTTTGAACACTCTTTGGCGTTGCCCTTCTTTGGAACTGGAATGTAAACTGACCTTTTCCAGTCTTGCGGCCATTGTTGAGTGTTCCAAATTTGTTGGCATATTGAATGCAGCACTTTAACAGCATCATCTTTTAGGATTTTAAATAGCTCAGCTGGAATACTGTCATCTCCGCTAGCTTTGTTGTTACTAATGCTTCCTAAGGCCCACTTGACTTCACTCTCGAGGATGTCCGGCTCAAGTTCAGTGACCGCACTATCATGGCTATCAGGGACATTCAGATCTTTTCTGTATAGTTCTTCTGTGTATTCTTGCCACCTCTTTCTTCTTAATCTCATCTGCTTCTGTTAGGTCCCTGCCTTCTTTGTCCTTTATCATGCCCGTCTTTGCACAAAACGTTCCCTTGAGATCTCCAATTTTCTTGAAGAGATCTCTAGTCTTTCCCATTCTGTTGTTTTCCTCGATTTCTTTGCCTTGTTCATTTAAGAAGGCCTTCTTGTCTCTCCTTGCTATTCTCTGGAAATCTGCATTCAGTTGGAAATATCTTCCCCTTTCTGCCTTGCTTTTCACTTCCCTTCTTTCGTCAGCTACTTGTAAAGCCTCATCAGACAGCCACTTGGCTTTCTTGCATTTCTTTTTCTTTGGGATGGATTTCGTTGCTGCCTCCTGAACAATGTTACGGACCTCCGTCCATAGTTCCTCAGGCACTCTGTCTATCAGGTCTAATCCCTGAAATCTATTCCTCACCTCCACTGTATATTCATAAGGGATATGATTGATGTCATACCGGAATGGTTTAGTGGTTTTCCCTACGTTCTTCAATTTAAGCTGAAATTTTGCAACAAGAAGCTCATGATCTGAGCCACAGTCAGCTCCAGGTCTTGTTTTGACAGACTGTATAGAGCTTCTCCATCTTTGGCTGCAAAGGACATAATCAATCTGATTTCGATATTGACCATCTGGTGATGTCCATGTGTAGAGTCGCCTCTTGTGCTGTTGGAAAAGAGTGTTTGCTATGATCAGCGTGTTCTCTTGGCAAAACTCTATTAGCTTTTGTCCTGCTTCATTTTGTACACCAAGGCCATGCCTGCCTGTTATCCCGGTGATTTCTTGACTTCCTACTTTAGCATTCCAATCCCCTATGATGAAGAGGACATCTTTTTTTGGTGTTAGTTCTAGAAGGTGTTGTAGGTCTTCATAGAACCGATCAACCTCAGCTTCTTCGGCATCAGTGGTTGGGGCATAGACTTGAATAACTGTGATGTTGAATGGTTTGCCTTGGCTTCCTACTGAGATCATTCTGTCGTTTTTAAGATTGTACCCCAGTACTGCTTTTCCCACCCTTTTGTTGACTATGAGTGCTACTCCATTTCTTCTAAGGGATTCTTGCCCACAGTAGTAGATATGATGGTCACCTGAATTAAATTCGCCCATGCCTGTCCATTTTAGTTCGCTGATTCCCAAGATGTCAATGTTCAATCTTGCCATCTCATGTTTGACCACCTCTAGCTTACCTTGATTCATTGATCTGACATTCCAGGTTCCTAAACAATATTGTTCTTTACAGCATCGGATTTTCTTTTCACCACCAGACACATCCACAGCTGAGTGTCCTTTCTGCTTTGGCCCAGCCGCTTCACTCTTTCTGGCGCTACTTGGAAATACCCTCTGCTCTTCCCCAGTAGTATATTGGACACCTTCCGACCTGAGGGGCTCATCTTCCGGCGTCATCTCTTTTAGCCTTGTGATACGTTCCATGGGGTTTTCTTGGCAAGAATACTGGAGTGGGTTGCCATTTCCTTCTCCAGTGGACCACATTTTGTCAGAACTCTCTGCCATGACCTGTCCGTCTTGGGTGGCCCTGCACGGCATAGCTTATGGCTTCACTGAGTTACGCAAGCCCCTTCGCCACAACAAGGCAGCGATCCATGAAGGGGGTAAATGTGATAGTCAGTACCAGAAAGTGAAAGTGATCTACAGGAACACTTTCACTTTCTGGTACTGACTATCACATTTACCCCCTTCATGGATCGCTGCCTTGTTGTGGCGAAGGGGCTTGCGTAACTCAGTGAAGCCATAAGCTATGCCGTGCAGGGCCACCCAGTGGTACCATTGATAAATGTAAATTTATCATATTTATGTAAGTAAATGTTTATTTATTCATTTATGTAAGTAAATGTGATAGTCAGTACCAGAAAGTGAAAGTGATCTACAGGAACATACTGTTCAAGACAGATTTGTTGTCAAATCCTTTTAAGATAATTTGTGCTTCAATAGTTCCAAATGGAGCCATTAGAAGCACTACATAAATTAGTACTTACCAAAATATTTTCCCAAGAAATCAAGTAGCCAACAAACAAACCCCAAACATGTTTAAGCTGCTATGGTTTCCCAAACAAGAATAAAGCTGTTGAAGCATTATATGAGTAAAATGTATATTTGCTAGTTGGTAACTTTCCCCCTCCACTCTCAATCTGCAGAACAAAACTAAAGAATACAAAATAGTGGGCATGTATTCCGATGGTATTAATGTGCTTGGCTTGATAGTCTTTTGTCTTGTCTTCGGAATTGTTATCGGGAAAATGGGACAAAAAGGACAAGTGCTGGTCGACTTTTTCAACGCACTGAATGATGCCACAATGTATATAGTTC
The DNA here is from genome assembly GCF_057233095.1 of Heloderma suspectum. NCBI lineage: Eukaryota > Metazoa > Chordata > Lepidosauria > Squamata > Helodermatidae > Heloderma > Heloderma suspectum. The sequence goes on from NC_139459.1 coordinate 105,044,025, forward strand.
AGATAATAATGTGGTAAGTAAGATGATATATTCTCATTAGCCCTTTGAATGTTTAGTTATTGGCTTCAGCAAAACAGAATAATTTTTACTATACCCAAGAGATTTACCAAAAAACCTTTGGAAAGGAAAAATGATTAGGGTTTCCCTATAGCTTTTAAAGTGTGGAATATATGGATATGAAGGGAATTGTAGGTAAAAATACAATATCAAGGCTGAAAATAATAGCTCTAATGCTACATATCATAGATGTTCACAGTAATAGATACAATTTATGTCTGGAATTTTGTATATTTTCAATAACAGTTGTGTTCCATAATTATGGGTTGAATCTAGACCTAGTCATGCTTAATGTAGATCATCCTTCCCTTACCTGGTATCCTATGTTATTTTGGACTCCAACTCTCAGAATTCCTGACCATTGGTCATAATGGCTAGGGCCGATGGGAGCTGAAGTCCAAAACATCTGAAGGGCGTCAGGTTGGGGAAGGCTGGAGAAGATCCATTGAAATCAATGGGATAAGTTAGTTATTATTAGCTGAAGTCCAGTTGATTTCAGTGGATCTGTGCTAAACAGGACTAAGTCTGGATCCAACCCTATAACTTGTGGGTGTGGGGAAATATTTATTTAAAAGATGTATCCTGCCTTTTTGCCCCCAAAGGGAAAATTACAGTTTAATGTATTACAATTAAATAAATATAAACTTACAGAATAATCCACAATCAGTAACTCAATATTAATCAGTAAAAATAAATCATACAGTTAATTAAATGCATCAGTATTATGAAATTGGAAAATTGGCTCTGCTCAATAGCTTGGCAGAACAGATAACTCTTGGCAAGCCTCCAGAAAACGCTCAAAGACAAGACAATGTCCTTGAGGAAGGGATTTCACAGTCATAGCGCTTTTGCTCCACATAGCTGGCAAGCTAACCTCCAAAGGAAGACAGCTTCTACAGATTATCTTAATAAACAGGGAGGGGCTTATGTGGTGAAATGTGCTCTCTTAGGCTTAAGCAGTATAGAATTAAACATTAAATCATTGCTAATCAGAGGTTTTTCTTTTGTTGTGTCCAGTTATGCAAAGGAATCCCAACTGGACGATTACGTACTCTCTTTCCGAGATGCCTAATATCCATTTACATAGCACTATGTATAATAGTTCAAATTATGGGGCTGTCTCAGTCATTTTAAAGTATTTTCATAGAACATTGGTTCTATAAATGGTTCATAAATATTACTTCTACAAGTAAATATGTTAAGCCAGTTTCTTCCCATTCTTTGTAATATATGAGACAAGTTATGCAAATATGCTATTAAACATTTTTATGGTAAGGGCTATGAAATAGCACATTGCAATCTTGTACCCAGCTTCCTGGGAGTAAGCCCCATTTAAGTCAATGGGACTTACTTTTAAGTACACATGTATAATACTGTGCTTCAAATTATCATGGAATACTTTTTAATGATGTTTTGTGTATTCTAGGTATATGCCATTGGGTATTTTATTTTTGATTGCTGGAAAAATAATAGAAGTTGAAGACTGGGAGATTTTTCGCAAATTGGGTCTTTATATGGCTACTGTGCTAAGTGGGTATGTTATTCTTTGAATAGCAATAAAATGTACTGATTTACTTTTGATTTTTAATTGATGTGCAGTAAATCTATTTCTTCTTATGACTCTCTAATTTCACTGTGCTTCAGAGACATTGAAAAAATATTGAATTAGAAATACACCATTTTAATTTCAATCATCAGCTGTTCAGGGCCTCATTCTGTATGAACCTGCCTTTAATTTATGATGATCATAGGAGTCCCTATTATATGTCTCACCACCTAGAGATGCTAGGTTGTTGGGTACTTAAGACAGGGCCTTTGGGGTAGCAGTACACTGATTGTGGAACTCCTTCCCATGGGTGGTGAGATTGGCTTCTTCCTTGTTGTGCTTTAGACTATTTGGTTCCATCAGGCTTTTAATTTGGTAGAATGTTTTGTAATCTTAATGTTGTTCTCAAATTTTATTGTATGGTTGTTGTTGTTTTGCTGTCATGTTTCTTGATTTTATGTGAAGTTTTAATATTTTGTATTGTACATCACCCTGTGCTCCTGGTAGACAAAGGGTGGGATTTATACATGTATAGGTAATGAGCCTATTAAAGTATTTTCACTAAAACTTTATTGCCAAGTAACATCTAATATTTATTACTTTTTTCAGACTTGCAATCCATTCTGTTGTAATTCTGCCACTAATATACTTAATCATAGTCCGGAAAAATCCGTATCAATTTGCCATAGGGATGGCTCAGGCACTTTTGACAGCACTCATGATTTCCTCCAGGTAAGGATTATAACATTTCTTCTCTTGGTATCCATTTATCTTGTAATTAATATAAATTCATATAGACATTTTCAAATCCTTTCTGTATTTTGCTGTGATTTTAGAGATAAATTCCACACCTTGATTTCCATTCCGTGTAGCTCCATAATCCCATTAGTTGGTCTCCTGGTTGCTAAGAGTCTCTGGTAGAGTGTTCCAGGGACCATAGGATTGCTTGTAAAATCCTTCTGAAGTTGGAACAGTGCTCCGAATTTGGAAGGGAGAGTTGGAGATCTGATCCCCTCCCCTACCCCCTCACAGCCGGCACAGAGAGAACCATGCCAGCTGCTTTGCTGATGTTGGAAACTCAACCTCAGAAAGGGGAAAAAGGGGCATTCCGGGTGAATGGGGAGGGGAGGAGACCGGAGAGGCCAAGATATGAGTTATCCTGAGCCTTTTCCAGCCTCCTTCCCGCCTCCTCCTGTGAGCTCATCTAGCAAAATCTGCAGGGCAGGAGAATGGGGAGGTGAAGATCGCCTCCGCCAGTGTTCCCACCCTGCATGGGATGCTCAGACACCAACGAGTTCAGGGGCTTCCAATCACCAAGGGGGCAATCAGTAGGATTAAAATTAATAGGCAAACGTTGGCATTTTACCAGTATGCTTCTTAAAGTCTTTTCTTTATTTTTCCCCGTTGTGTGTGATCCAGTTCAGCCACTTTACCTGTCACCTTTCGCTGTGCAGAAGAAAAAAACCATGTTGACAAGAGAATTACCCGATTTGTTTTACCAGTTGGAGCTACAATCAACATGGATGGTACCGCCCTGTATGAAGCAGTGGCTGCTGTTTTTATTGCACAGCTTAATGACTTAGAGCTAGATATTGGCCAAATCGTGACAATTAGGTAAGAATTGTACTTTAACTTATTTTTCTTTTTTAGCAATGAACTGTTCATTTTGTCATCCATGAAAGGGTAAACAGCTAAGCAGCTGGATAATAACTGGATTCTCTGGCGCACACACAAGGATCTTGGCATTTGGATCCTGTAGATTTGTATAGCCTTGAAAACCCATTGGCTGTAATATCCTCATTAATACCTCCATGGTGTTGCTATCCGGTCAGCACAGCTGTCTGGTTTCTGTCTTCCTTGGCATGTGTGTGTGTATGTATGTATGTATGTATTTAAAATGCTTAGAGGCCACCTATAGGACAAAAGATCCCTCTCAAAATTCATAAAACAGCACCCTCCTGTCCATGGTCCCCAGCAACATCCTCCAGAAAGGACCAGAACAACAATAACATTGTGCTTCCTAGGCTCAACCTAAACAAGCATTCCAGAAGGATACCATGGCTAATGGTATTGCTGCTGAAAGGTCCCAGGTAAGCACTGCACCCTATCCCACGATTCCCTGACATAAGCCATCCACTAGGGCAACAAAGGCTGTTTCCGTCCCACAACCAGGCCTTAAACTGGATTGAAATTGTTCTAAATAATCAGTGTTCTTCAAAACTTCATAGAGTATTGGATAGGGTGGTGGCTTCTCACTACCTTCTCCAATACTATATCCAAGAGTGACAGATACTGGAAATAATTACCCCAACTGTAAGATTTAAACTTGGTTTCTTCAGTAGAGCTCTTACCACTGCTTTCTTTAAAGCACTGGGAACCATGCTAGCCCTCCAGGAGGCACCGACTACCTCTGAGGTCCCTATTACTAGCCCAGCCAGGATGGGCAAAGATCAAGAGAACAAATGGTGGTTCCCAAATCTCCAAGCAGTTTGTCCACATCCTCAGGTTGCACAAGCTGAAACTATCCGTAATAACATGACTAGATGGTTCACTACTGCCACTCATCCTGGACTCCATTGTGGTAATTCATCCAGATCAGCATGCATATGACTGACTTCAAATGCAAAATGTCTTGCAAATTGGTCACAGTTAGCATCTGAGGATTCCAGCTGCTATGATGGCAGAGAAATAAACTGTTTTAGCCACTGTCACTGGCACAGAATAAGATTGATGATGGATTATCATCTGTGTTCAATCATATTCATTCCATTTGTGCTGTAGTAGTCAACCCTGATGTTTCAGCACCCTCAGCTCCTCAGAGTACCAAGGAGCTGACGTGGTTCTGCAATTCAGTCAATGGTATCGATAGCCTGGGTCATTCCCGCATTACAGCACACAGATGTCTCAGTCGCCTTCCCCTCAACCAACATTGATGCCTCCCACTGCCATAACTTTCTTTGCTCTGCTCTACAATTATAATGGTCCCAGTCTCCTTCCCTTGTAGACAGATAACACATCCTTAGTTGACCTAAAGAGCCCAAAAATAAAAACATAAATTTACCCCAGCCAGCTCAGTTGTTAAACAAATGGCATTGTCACTGTCTTTCCCCCATCTCACTGGAAGTTCCACCTTGCCTTTGCTCATCCAAAGGGAGAACCCCCTATTTGGTGATGCCCCTTTGTGGTGACCCGCCACTCACACAGTTCTGCAAGTTCTTACCTGGAAGTAACACAAATGCTTAAACATCAGCTCTGACCTTCTTCTGACTCCAAAGAAGCCCAGATTAAATTCAGAACAAGTTATGCACTTGGGGCAGTATCCAATGCTGCTGCTGTGCCCACGCTAGTTTTGTTGTGCTCATGGGATCAACTGCTAATGTATCAGGAATGAGTGCTTCCTAAAGTATCCCCGCCCCCTAAATGAGTGGAAACACTAATTTCCGAAATAGGACAGGTCAGTGGAGCTCCCTTCTGTGAATTCTGCCCCATTCCAGAAACAAGCATTCTTTGTGGTCTCTGTGACTCATGCATATGGCTTCTGTGCCTGTGCAGAGCAGTCGTTTGGAACCTCTAGAGCTGAGCAGAGCTTTTAGGTGGAAGCCTCACCCATCCTCCTTTTCACATGCTCTGGATGTGGCTCCCACCTTCCTCTCAATTCCTTTTCATCTGCCACAACAGTAGAGGCTTTCGGAGCTTTCTCTGCGTTCACATTTTTTCTTGACTTCAGTGGTTCCAAACTGAGAACTTCTGGGCAGAGTTCTTTCTTCTTTCTTCTCCTTCATCATCAAACTTCTTCATCTAACTACAGTTTTATTTTGCTTTTTGTTTTTCTCCTCCCCACACCTCAGTGGCATACGACCTCCAAGGCCTTCTTCAAAACATATACCCGCTGTGGTAGGAAATTACCACAAACTGATAGCCACTCCCTGTGCCTCCTTTGTTTAGGTGAGGGACATTGTGTTGATTCCTGCATTCACTGTCAGGGCTTCACTAAACGGACCAAATGAAACAGAATGGCTTGTCTCGGCACCCTGTCGTGGGAGCAGGCCCTAAAGGCTGTAGAGTCAGTGGCACAGAACCAACCACTTCATACCACCTCATAATCTATCTGCACCAAACCCATGCATATGATTTTCCAGCTGGTCACTTCAGCCTCCTTCTCAATGGAAGGGGATACAGTTCAACCGTCCTACCTCTTGGACAATCCAGCCATACACATGGCACCAGTGTCAGCCTTGCCTTAGAGCTCACCCTTGACATCAGCACCCCGATCCGACCCTGAAACCTCTGTACTGGTGGTCAAGGATTGAATCTGATGACCCTACAGCATCACCTCCTCATTTGAAGGCCTCTCACACACTTCGAGCTCTGCCACCTCATTTGAGGTTGCCTGCTTCTGAAGAAACTGCAACCACACCCAGATCCTCGCTCATCAGACGAGGTCCAGTACGATGAATCGGTATAGATTGAGGAAAGGTCCCCACCAAGAGCCAGTTGTTCTGCTTCCTGATGCTGGTCTCCCACATCCTCGCTACACAGGCACTGTTCCCATCGAGCCCATTCCTCTCAATACTGACAGGTTTCCCCAGCATCATCAGCTTCATCTGGAAGTCTCCTTCACAACTGCCACCACAACTTTCCATGGGATGATCAGTATTGCACCTACTACACTCGATCCCCTCCATCTTACTATTATGAGGACCTGTCACCACCACAATGGCACCACCCATCCTCTGTCTCCTATGGATGATCTACGACCCTATGCCAGATAAATTCTTTGGATGGTGAAGTCCTTAGGTTTGGAAATCAAGTCCCCCCACCCCCAATCCCCATTCATCCAGATCTGACCCTGCCAATAAGAATACTGATGTTACCCACCCAACTCCATGTTAGTAAACAATCATGGACAAAACCCTCCACTATGCCACCAACATCCAGAAAACTCAAAAACCTTCTATACATTCTAGGAGAATGCGTGCTCCTTTCTCTTCAAGCACCTGACTCTAAACTCTCTAATTGTCGAAGCCTCTCAGTCTAAGGGCCAACAGAAGCCTCATTCAGTCCGGTTGACTTGGAAGGAAGAAATTGCTTCATGGGCCATAGAATATATTCCACATTCACTCTGGCACACGGGATGGCAAACTACAAGGCAGCCTGCCGGCGTGGCAGCCTACCAACAATTTTTGTGGGAAAAGGTAGCCATGTTCTTCCATCACCCCCTTAACAGTGTTAATAACTTGACAATGATTTTTCAAGCCAAAGTTCTCAGGCTGGCAGGCCAACAGATCAACACAGCCAGTCATGGCCTATTGCAACTCCAAGGCGATGGCAGCTGCCATATCACTGTGATGCCACTCTTGACCCAGGACAGCGGGCCTCAACCCGGAAGCCACGTCCAGAGTGGGGGACCTTTATTTGACAAGGGAGGGACTTTTCAGTGCCCCATGGATAAATCACTAGACCACATCCAAAAGATGAAGACTGGGATCACAATCCTCATCCACTTCTACATATTGCCCTCAATGCTACTGCAATGTCAGGGATCGACTAAGCACCCATTGGAATCATCCTTGAGCAGAGCATCCGGACCACCATCTAGGACTCGGTTCCAACCTAGATGAACTGTCCACAAGAAATATCACCTATAAATATTGTTGGGATGCTTTCCCCAAACAATCAAAATGGTGTCCCTGTCTTGCACAAATGAGCCCTACCAACCACTCCCATGATCATGCAAGCATTGGTGCTTTCAATCACCTGGGACAGCTACACCATTGAGTTCAAGCAGACCCATCCTTTGGGAATCTTTTGCACTAACTGCCCCAACCCCACACTCATGGAAGAAATCGTTATGCCTTTGGACAAGGAAGCAATAGAAAGGATCATCCCTCACCAAAAGCTTACCAGCTTCTTTTCTCAGTCAGGAATTTCTGGATGACTACTATTTCTTCTATACTGTGGAGACTAGTTTATCACAGTAGATCTCCACATATCTATATCCCCATCCACCCTGTATGTTGTAGCTTCCTCCACTTTGCCTTAGGCAACAGATACTTCCAATTCAGAGTCTCCCATTTGGCCTCACCACTGCAATCAAGAGTCTTCACAAAATGCACATCCGCAATGGTTACTCACCTCTGACTGCAGGGAACAGTCCTCTTCCCGCATATAGATGACTGGCTTGTCATCCTCTTCAGCCTTCTCCAGGTCAGTGTCAGGGCTGCCTTAGATCTTTTGAGCTCATTGGACCTCCAGGTCAACCAGGACAAATTTTGCCTCATCCCCTCACAAACTCATCAGTTCATAGTAGCTCTTCTTCTGTATTCCACACAGGCTCACACCTTACCCAGCGACAAGGCGGATATGCTAATGCACACAACATCAAGTCTTGTTCTCAGTCCTGAGCAGATGGCATCCAACTCCTCCTAGGCCTCATGGTGCAACCACAGCTGTGACCCCTCTCACCCACCTTCTCATGAGCTGCTACAGTCTTGGTTCCTTAGAGTGTTCAACCCAGAATGGGATTCCTCAACACGCTTCTTGGACCGTGCTTTCTAAAACCCAAACTCTCTGGACTGGTGGGCTATCCCATTTAATCTTTTGCCAGAGCTCAGTTTCCAACATTCCCACCCCTTGGTAGCCATCACTACAGACACCTCGCTCTCTGGCTGGGGGGGCCCCACTGTGGTCCACTCAATGTACATGCCCACTGGTCCAGCAGTGAACAAACTATGCATATTAACCATCCCAAATTCCTTGCAGTTTCGAAGGCTTTTCAAGCTTTTCAGTAAACCCTTATAGGGTGTGCATTTCAAATTGTTACATACAACACTACTGTAGCTTTCTATACCAACAAACAAGATACAAAGTCCCTCTCTCTTCACTTGGGTTGCTATTCACCTTGCCAGCACCATAAACCCAATCACGGACTCGCTCAGCAGTCTCGAACCACCCCTCACAAGTGGGAAATGGCCCCAGTTATCACATTGACCCTGTTCAATGTGGGATACTTCCACAGTAGTCAGTTTTGCCACGAGGTCAAACACAGAGTGCGGGGCATGCAAAGGCCCAGACTCCCTTGGCAATGCCTTTCTCCACAACTGGGGAGACACTGTGACCTATGCCTTTCCTTCTTCACTGGAGTTGTGAACAAGATCGAAGATGACAATGCCTCCTGCATCCTGATAACTCCATGGTGGCCACACAACTGTGGTTTGTAACCCTGCTTTTTCTCTCCAACTGCACCTTCCTCTACCTTCCATGACTGCCAGACCTCCTCACCACAGATAAGGAGAGGTTGGACACCCAGACCTTGAAACCCCCTTTGCCTCATGCCATGGTGGATGCAGGCCTACATGAATTCTCCAAGGAAGTCCTGGACATCATAACTGCTTCCTTAAAACTGTCCACTCAGGTGTCCCACAAAGCTAAGTGGAAAGCCTTTTGGGTGTTTGCCACCATTTGGAGAATGTCCTGAGACTTGTGATTTTGCCTTGGTACTCGACTTGCTTCTCTCTCTTAAAGCGAAAGGCCTGACATTTTCATCACTCCAAATATACCAAGCAGAACTCTCTGTGCACCATACCAAAGTTGATGGCTTCTCTTTCTACTCCCATCCAGATATTAAGTTCTTCCTTAAGGGCATTGTCAACGTCCCAACATGGGGCCTTTCTATGGTTCTTACACAGCTCACAGACAAACTCTTGGAGCCCATGGCCACAACTGACTTTCACCTCCTCACTATAAACATGGCTTTTCTTACCACCATTACTTTGGCATGTAGAGCACCAGAGCTCTGCACTCTACACCATGACCAACCTTATTTGACTTTCCACAGGGATAAGGTCATCTTATGACTGGACTTTTCCATCCTTCTGAAGGTGGTGTCACAGTTCCATTTATCTCAGGATATAGTGCTACCAACATTTCTCCCCCAACCTGCTTCTCCATTGGAGGTGAAGGTTCACTCTCTTGATATTAGGAAGGCTCTCTCCCTCTATCTGCAATGCATAGCTCCATTCTGAACCACCTGTTCGTTTGTGTGCCAGTCTGGCCCAAGGAGGGGTCACCCTGTATCCACACAGTGCTTTGCCAATTGGGTCTTATCTTCTATACTTCTCGCCTACCAACTCATTCACCTCCTGGCTTCTGAGCACATCCGCAGCCACTCAACTAAAGCTATGGCTTCGTCTGCTGCTTTCCTCATGGGCGTCCCACTCCCTCAGCTCTGCAGTGCTGCAACTTGGGCTCAGCCTTCAACTTTCATCAAGCACTGCCCCCTGGATTGCCAGAGCTCATGTGGATGAGCTCTGGCAATCCTCTCTTCAATTTTCCTCTCTTCAGTTTTCATGTGGCATCTCCTTCCTTCCGGTGAGTGTTTGCTTATTAGTTACCCAAATGTGTGAACCATAGAGACCACAAAGAAAATGACAGGTTGCTTACCTGTAACTGTAGTTCTTCGAGTTATCAACTGTGAACTTATACAACCCACTCTCCTCCCCACTTGATGTCTCACTCTTGATTTGTTCCTCTGCTGTGGGAGATTGGGAACTGAGCGGGAGCCTTGCCTGGAGCATGCATGAGAAGGGTGGGCAGGGCTTCCAGCTAAAAGCTCTGCTTAGCTCTAGAAGGTTCTGAATTACTGCTCTGTGCGGCCACAGAATCCATATGTGTGAGTTCACAGATGACCAAAGAACTATAGTTAACAAGTAAGCAACGTGTCCTTTCTGCTTGTCTCTAGTGGTAGGCAGCATAGGATGCTCCCTTACTTTTTAGATTAAGGTGCTGCATTTATTATAGCCTTTCCATGCATGTGCCATTACAAGCTTTGTAACCCTAGCTATGCGGATCATACCCTGCAAACATATTTTAATAACATCTGAAGTAATAAGAGTATATGTAGTGTGCCTTTCTCCTCGTTACAGGTTAGCACAGCCAGCCCCCACACATTGTTGTAAGCTGCCCTAAGCACTGTTTCTACAGCAGAAGGGCAGAATATACATCTTCTTAAAACAAATGGATGCTATTCTTCCACAGCTGCTTTTTTAATTCACATTTCCTATTGTTGGCAATAAGCGTTCTTGCTTCAGTTAATACATTACCAACCACTGCAGTATACTTCCTTTTATACGGGGTTTCTTGGATCATTTAACCTTACTATCTATTGTGTGTATTCTGGAACCTCGCCTGTTTTCTCTTTAATAACTGTTAAAGCAATGTTTCTAGTATGTGAATGTTTACCTAGTTGGTGTAGTTTCAATATGTAAAAACCCAGTGTCTTTAATGTGACATTCCCACATTTTATCTAAAATAGAATTGTGTATATATATAAAAATGCAAGGGTGTAATACCCTGTAATGCAACAGATTTGCACTCAACAATTTGTTTTTGATATATCAAAGAGCGGGGGGGGGGGGTGTTATCCGTGCTGTGAAGCTTGCTCCCTACTAAAATCTCTTCCCCCTCACAACCACCACTTCAGTCTAACGTGGCCCCAGTGTCATCATACAGTGCGGTGTTCCAGCAGATTATTCACAATGTTTGCCTTCCTGATCTGCCCTAAAATGCTTTCATGATGCAAGAAAAGAGACTGATAAATAAAAAGTCCAGCTGGTGCATCCCCTAGAAATTTGTGAAGTTCTTGAATTAAAAGACACTGGATTGGTGGAGTTCTTAGTGGAAGAAAGGATTTGGAACTTTGAAAAATGTCTGAATGTATTTTCATGACAGCACAAGTCTGAATAATGCAGAAATGTATCTAATGCCCTTTTGTTGGTTTGGGATGTAGTGTAACAGCAACAGCAGCCAGCATTGGAGCTGCAGGAGTGCCACAAGCGGGACTAGTGACCATGGTGATTGTGCTCAGTGCAGTTGGGCTGCCTGCCGAAGACGTCACTCTCATCATAGCAGTGGACTGGCTTCTGTAAGTTTGTAATCTTGGATGTTTGTCCTTTGATTCTGTGTCTTCTCTAAGCGTACAAACATCTGTAATCAAACAGAGGAATAAGTAAACTGCTCGACCAATAACTAGAGCATGCCTACTATACATCTGCTTTGTATCAAAACATGCAAGGTATGGTCCACAGCCCTGCAAGGAAATACCCTACATAACACTTGGCTTAATTTGCATAATTTTACAGGAGCACGAAATTCGGCTTTTATTGTCACTTAATTTGGCTTTACACAGAATTTGGATATCACATGTTTGAATTTAAGGGACAGTGAGTTGATGATGATCATTGGCATGTGTTTTTGGACACGCTCTCTCTTCCACACAAGGCAGTGTCTCCACTGACTTCCATAGGAGAAATGTGTGGAGGTCCAATTGGGACATAATTGAGAAATAATCATAAAATATTCTCCCTTTCTGATGCTTTGGTGACAAATGTCTGGGATAGGAATGGTTGGTCGTTCCCCTGCCCCAGCAGTATACCCAATGCAATCCCTTTATTTCTCCTCAGAGAAGTAAATTGAAGCCATTCAGTTCTATGGGAGAAAGCAAACACCATCATTCAGATGGAAAGTAACAGGAGCACAGAGATAGTTCCCTTTCTTATATAGTCCTTAACTTCCAATGATTCTGTGTCAAACCAAATGTATTCTGAGAGTAAAAATAAACCAAGATGACATACATTTTTAAAATAATTGAACTTCCCTCTGATTCAGGGCCTGTGTCAGTTGCCATCCCTGCCAATCACCTTGCATCCTCCCCAGAGTCCCGGACACCCTCAGCGCTATGCTGATGGCAGCTACTTGCTGCCACAGCCACCATTCATTGGCTATCTCCTCCCCCCATCAACATATTTGCCCTGACCACAGCACTTGTGGATGTGAAGCTGCCCCTCAAGTCCGCAGTGGCTCTGCATCCACAAGTGCTGTAACTGGGGTAAACATGCCCAGGGGAGAGGAAACTGGTGAGTGAATGGTGATGGTAGCAAGCAGCCCCCATGCTGCGCAGTTGGTCTGATGGCAGGAACACCATGGGCCGGGAGAGGCAGCAGTGCCAATGAGAGGAAGTGGCCCCAGGCAGGGGGCCATCAGTGGCACCAGGCTGAGGAGCCATTAAAGTCTGGCATCGTCCCTGGTCTGATTGTTTAGAACTAGCATTCCTCCTCTAGATGTCCTGCTGCTGTTGCCACTGCTACCTCCTCTTCCTCCACCGGATTTCCTCCCCCTGCTGCTGCCACCGTCAAGGAAACAGGAAGCCAGCAGATCACATCTTTTGATTTGTTGGCTTCTTGCTTCCTGAGGTGAGTGTGGAGGTGGCAAAAGCGGGGCTGGTTTGCGCATAGAGTGAGGAAGGGGTCTGGCAGGTGCTGTTAGGGGACTTTATGGGTACCAGTGCATCTGCAGGTGCTGTGTTACTGCCCTCTGCCCTAATCTGTATCTATTGGAAGGAATAAAGTTTAAGCAAGTGGTGGGCATATCAGTTGTGATTCCGCAATTGTATCATATACAAGCAGAACCTGACAGTAGGCACAGCATTCAACTTTGTGGGAAACCCATGGTCATTACAAAATAAATTTGTAGCCCATAAGGCTTTGAAGATAGGTTTGGAAGTGCCTAGTTAACATGTAGTGAAGCTTTAGATGCCAGGGGGAAGGGTCTGGAGGATTACCCATCATCTGAGGTTGCATGGAATCTTCATTGCACAGTTTTTTCATTACTTCACATAACTTTACAAGGTCACATAATTCAGCTGTTGTTGCTGCTGAATTTGGGGAGCTTTGGAAAAGATTAAGTTTTGCAGCTTTGGATTTATGAGACTATGTGCTGAAGAAGGTAGAAGCTTTCTGACAATGGTTCTGTTCCTTCCTGGTCTCTACAATAGGAGCATCTTGCTCCTATTGGAATCACTCCTTGGAATCACTCATTCCAAGGTCATATTCCCCTCTGATATACACTGCTTTCAGTCTGCTTCCATAAACATAGAATTACAGAAAGGTATTCCTCTAATAGACAACTTTTAAAAAATCATTGGAGCTAGGATTTGTCTGGCGTTATTTGGATCTATTCCCTACAGCCTGTGCCAACATATAAACAAGTCTACTGATGAATAGAGTCTTGTCAGGTTTCGAGAAGCAACATTGTGGCTTTGAGATAATAATGTCAGATACACAGTTCCTCTATTGAGCAGCCTTATCTAGACCCATCAATGTCAACATTCTTTTCATTCCATGTAATTTGGATACCTTTGCATTTAAGGATACAATGTGAAGTACAGTTACTAAAGGTCCATTAAGTTCAGTAGGATTTATTTCCAAGTAACTGGAAGTAAGAACTGTGCTGCATCAGCCTTAAAAAAAAAAAAATAGAGGAAAGAAATAGCCCCCCTCTAAAAGGGGGGGGGGAAATAAGTGATCAAGACATTCCAGAAGGACTGGTTATATTTACACAAACCTAACTATTGCACGCGGTGGCTTAGTGGTTAAGACGCTGAACTGCAGACCGGAAGGTCGGCAGGACAGCAGTTCGAGACCCGAGTGCCGCGTGACGGAGTGAGCTCCCGTCTTCGGTCCCAGCTTCTGCCAATCTAGCAGTCTGAAAGCAAGAAATTGCAAGTAGATAAATAGGTACCGCTTCGGCGGGAAAGGTAACAGCATTCCGTGCACCTCGGTGTTCAGTCATGCCGGCCACATGACCACGGAAGCGTCTTCGGACAGCGCTGGCTCTTCAGCTTAGAAACGGGGATGAGCACCGCACCCTAGAGTCGGACACGACTGGCTGGGGACACCTTTACCTTTTACCTTTAAGTATTGCACAGGTGTTTTCAGATTTTGTGTGCCATGAGAAACTGAACACTTGCACATGGCTGAAACTGTCTGTGAATTAGTCCAACATGAAATCATACAAGAGCTTACAAGTGTTTGGTCACCACACAGTAAATCTTCAGTAAAATGGAAATCGGATACTAGATGCATACAATTACTGTAGTAAAATCAATACAGCATCTACCTATAGCCATTATCCTGCCATTCAATATGCTACTGTTAGTTTTATGCTCTGTTACTGAATACATAGACCATTTGTCTACCTAGCACATGGAAATCAGTTACTGAGTCAACTGGGGCTATCTTGTTTCATTGTGTAATCAGTTTATTTCTGAAAGACTGGCTTTTGCTGGGACAAGTTTAGGTATTTCACAACCATCTCAACATTTTCTTAACACTCAGTAACAATATTAACAAGTATTTAGTTTCACAGCTCCAAGACAGCCAGTTGTATTCCTTTTCTTCTCAGAGATGCGATAGTAAATGAATTCACTGTAACAACAATTGCCGTCAGCTGTCTACTTCTGAAATGCTGATGTATACTTGTAATCTCATCTGCAGTGTTTATTTTTAAAATGCAGAGTTCTTTTTACAGGAAGCAAATGGCACTGTAATTATATACAGCAGGAACTATGTGCCAGAGCATTTATCACTTTAGCAGATTGGTCACACTATGATGCCATGTTCATTATCAGTGCTTCACTTATTGGCTCAAATGTATAATCTTTCACCCTGCAAAAAGTATCTCATTAGCAATCATTTAGAATGTGCAAGTTTGTATGTCCCTGTTAGCCTAAGGGAATTTCCCTGTTAATTGCTCAACATACTTTTGCCGAATAAAAACACCTTTTAAAAAAGATCCGTGTAAGTCTACTATAGGTGTGTCTTGAGGACAGGAAACTGACTCTAAGCTACTTACTTTCTTATTTCTTGATTTAATTTCTGTATCTGGTTGCAAATGCCAAAAAGGCTTATATGCAAAATTAGTATTATTTATACAACCACACACGTGCAAATACGCACGTGCGCACATATAAACACACACACTGGAACCAAGAATTTAAAGCTGTGATGATGAATCTTTCAGGTGTGTCATAGGCCAAGACCAAATTATGAGACAATGCCATGTGTAGGTTAGGGTGCTTCCAGATGCAAGGCATCTAGCCACTGATGAGGGGAGGAAATTTTTCCACTGCTTTATTTTTCTGCAGAAAATCTTCCATGTCCTAAGTTCATAGTAAAAATGATTGGATGCCAATTGCAAATACAATATTAGGCAAGCTTGGTAGTTTCAAAATGGTAATTAATATTTTGCCAGTGATTATTATCCCTAGCAAGTATGTGAGAGAATGCTTACATATCATTGAAATACATATATGTCTCAATGTGAAATGGAACTAATAGGTAGTGACAGCAAGACTGAAGGTGCTCCAACTACCTCAGTGGATGATAGTTGAACTCTGTTGAAATAGATGAGTGGGTGCCAGCATATCATGTACAGTTCTTTGAGCTGCTAAAATAGTGTGTCAACAGTTTTCAGCAACTTTGAGGGCTTTTCTTAAACAACGGAAGTACACGCTACTTTTACAAGTATTCCAATAAAAATATCTACATAATATAACATTTAAATCACATTAAGTTTGCTTTAATGTGTAGTCCCAACACATCTGGAGTGCTCCAGGTTGGGGAAAGCTGTTCTAGTTGATCAGAAAATTTTCCGCGTCACTACTCCCAGTGCTGCCAATCAAAACACATTATACAGCTATTCCAACCTTTCCTCCTTAATGGATTTTTTTATGAAAAGAAAAAAAGACTGAAGAAGTGGTGGGAAAACCCAGGAATATTAGAAGATGAAGATAGCGGCATCTGGACCCTCTGTAAAATTATATGAATGAGGCAGGGCGATTGCATAATAAAGGTCTCATCTGGAAGCACCCTAAGTAAAGTACTGTAGAGTACCAATGCACCCCCATTGCTGATTCTTTGAGATAATTTTGTCAGTTGTTTACTGAGCCAGAAACACACAGTTGTGCATGTAGGAGAGGGCAGAGCATTGACTGGATTCTGTCATAGCCAGGCCCTCCAGTGCCTGTCTACCTGTGCCACAATCTCCCACTGCATTTGTCACATCTATTACTTGTGCTGGTGGTTGGCCAGCCACCCACTGATTAAAACCTTTCAAAAATATAATGGTCTACTTAGGGATAGAGGAGAAATTAGTTCAGTTCACATTTTAATGCAAATGCACCTAATTTTGCACTTCCAAACCAAGATGTGAACAAAAACTCAATTATCTGAAATTTGCATGTCTTCAAATTTTGCAGTGGAGTTCTCCAATCAAAAAATGCATATAGAAATGCAGATATTAGGGGAAAGTGCACACAAAAATTGGTATATTAATGAAAATAATGTTCAAAACTGCATTATAGGAAAATTTCCTGCAAGAATGTGTGTATAAGGCAAGATTGCATACAAAAATGCATACATTAGGAGAAATCCACGCAAAAACGCATATGAATTTTTATGTGAACTTAAAATAAAACTTACTCTTTTTGCCACTTAAGATTGTAAAAATTCTCAAAGTTCAGGACAAGCCAAACTTAAGATTGGTAAAATGAGAAACTGGGAGAAATTGAAAGAGTCAGCCATTCCTAGATCTAGGGTGGTTGATGGACAGCATGTGAATTTGTGCCCTTGAGCTGACTTCAGCCAGCAATACCGTGCAAGAATTGGGGAGGATAGGAAGGGGGTATGCTGAAGAGAAGGGAGGGAACAGAGAGGACATGGACCTGCAGGATCTATAAGCCTCCATGCCTAGCCACATCTCTAGGTAAGCCAGCAAGCTGCATGGCAGTGCATAGGATAGACAGAGGGCTCCAGTCTTGGAGCCCTGTGTCTGTAAAGTGGCACCATCTTAGAATTTGACTCTTAAAAACTGAATTCATTTAGAACTTAAAGAATATGTTGGCATTTTGAATTGCAAGTTTTAAAAATTTAAAGCATAGTGTTTGAAATTCAGATTTTTAAAACTGAGCTTTTGAATGTGACCTCTCCAAATGTTGTTTTAGTTCTGGTACTGTGCCCTTATTTACAAAGTTAGTCCTGTAAACTGACACATTTTTGCGCGCATCTATCTATCTATCTATCTATATGACCCACTCACACCTGTCCTGACTGACCCAAAATGTGTATTCTATAGGGATCGATTCAGAACAATGGTGAACGTTCTTGGTGATGCCTTTGGAACTGGAGTTGTAGAGAAGCTCTCGAAGAATGAACTTGAGCAGATGGATGTCAACTCTGAAGTCAACATAGTGAATCCTTTTGCCTTGGAAACGACAATGCTTGACAGTGAGGAAACAGAGACCAAGAAATCCTATGTGAATGGAGCATTTGCCATAGATAAATCTGACACCATATCATTCACCCAGACATCACAGTTCTGAAGCTGATTGACTGACAGGGGAGCCACACTGGATTAAAGGCCATGGGAGGCCCTATTGTGAACCATATTCTGGGCACCTCACACTTCTGACCCCACATACTGTACTTTCTCTGCCTATATTCATACAGGCACACAGAGGGGAGGAACACATATCCTCTGTCACACACATGCTCTCCTCAGCTGCCAGAACACAAAGAGCACGGTTATTCTGCTCCTCTTGTGCAGGCTACTAGTATTTTACATTTCCCCACAACTGAGAAAATGGCCACTCTTCCTCCCCAGTCATTTGATGTGGGAACAGCCAACATGTTCACAGGAACCCCATGGAAGGCAGACAGGAATATTCTCAGTAAAGGTATGTTTTCACACAAATACCAAACTTCAGGGGACCCAACATATCTGAGATCCTACACTGTAGCAGGTTAAGATTACCCAGCCATACTTGCATAGGAACTCTGAAGGACATTATCACACATGAAATCATGTAGCTAGCTAAGAGGATAAGAGTGTTCCTTTGATACAGTGTTTGCAGCATTTGATCATTGTGGGCAGATTTATGAAAAAGAGATTGTAAAAAATTTTTTCTTTAAATTGTGGCATATTCCTGAGGATTGTAGATGTCTGCTTGCAATGAGCATGGTCATAAGTTGGGACAATGAATGGTGGATGTTTTCTGAGGCATTGTGCAGTGCTTTCCATTCAGCTATTCTGTGCATGGAATTCTTTTTTAAAAAATCCTTCACCTTAATAGAATTACATCTTAGGACATTTCTCTACAAATTGACTGTGTGCCAAAATATTAATTCCTGTAGCCAATTAACTATTAAATAGGAAAAGGAGATGATAATAGTCCTGCAATAAGTGTTAACTTTTTTTAAGTGTATGTTTTTTAAAGTAAATTATTATGGAAATTCGAAGTTGCCACATAACAACTTCGTTATTATATTTTCTTTTCCATCTTAAATTATACCAAGGACATAGTGAGATTTCAAATGCTAAGCTAATCACAAGAGCTTTGTTGCAAATTGAAATTCTGAACATTTAGTGTTCTTCATTTATTAGTCCTCTTTTGGAAGTGGTAAAAACACCGTCAGAACTACTAGTATTTATCAGCTCTAGAGAAAACAGATAAAATAGAAGGTGAAATCCAACGTTGCATCAACAGACATCTGCTCATGCAACAGGGCTCATCTGCTCATGCAACAGGGCTTTCCCCTGTTCTCCTCCCCCCTTCATCCCCCTGCACACCCTCAAAATCTTCTCCTGAGGGTCCCCTTATTCTCTGAAACAGTTTTGAGGGTGTGTGGCAGGCTGCAGGAGGAATGGGAATTGCTCCCCTCCCCATTCCACGGATGGAAACAGTTCCATCAGCAGGAGGGGATAATTGGATACAATCCAACTTATCTACCAGTATATGCCCCTTGAAACGTAAATAATAAATAATCAATACTATTTTACAAATGTTCATAGTGTAATAGTTCTCATACTAGTCATGTGATTTCATCAAAATATTCCATAAAGTTAAACATTTTATCTAATATTTATAAGCAGGTATTTTCTTGGTGCAATTTTATTTTCCTGTGACAAAAATTATTGCAAAGTATAAAGTTATTTTGCCTTGCACATCACTTCATTAGCCATCTGACTTGTAAGACAAACTAAAATCCAGAGGACCTTTTTTTTGTAAATAAGCTTTGTTAAACTGAAAAAATTGCACTTAATTACTATCAATAAACATAAACAATTCTGTAGCATTAAACAAACTCAGTCTTACACTTTTGTATTCAATAGCTAAGCCGGGATATCTGCCAAAGAAAACGGAAAAGAAAACAAATATAGCATAATTTTTAATAAATTGCACCTTAATTGAGTGAGGGACATAATACTGTATGTATTGAAATATCATAAGCTATAAATACAGTATGCATACAAAGTGCAAGTGTTGATATGTTTATACAAAATGAAGGAGTGTACAGTGTAAATCAGTCCTTTATCTTGTGCACAATTATTTAAAAAAAACAAACATTTGTACAGCTTTGCTATTGCTAGAGAAGAAAAATGTCCATAATCAATAGTGTTTAGCGTTTTCTTTGCAGCTTTCTTTGTAACCAGTTCCGTCATCACTGTCCATGTCCCTTTCTTTTATCCCAAGTAATACTTCTGGCCATCCTATCTTCAACCTATCATTGCTCTATATCTGTATGTAGATATGTACCTGGAACAGATATATCATGTGGACTTCTGCTTGTCTGTTTTAGCCGTAAAACTAGAAGAAAAACAGCCAAATGAATGGCTGCAAAGCCTCAACCCAGTTATACCAGAGTAGTCCCATTAAATGTTATGAGGGTGCTCCAGAGTAAGTAGTTTGTGGCTGTGCCCAGTATTTTCCTTGTAACCAGTAAACATGATTTACTGTTGAATATAACGAACTCATCTATATTATGGCAAATGCTTATATCTAAAGAAACAGTGATGGACCAATCTTGAGGATCATACAGAGACCTGAAGAGAACTGAAAAGGGAAGGCTTAGGACTACTATCCATAATTTGCTTTGGGTGTAGCAACCCCAATCAGTCAACCTATAGCTAGCAGTGCTTGATATACAAGAAGCATCAGCATTAGTCACATAATATGCATATTACAATACGTTGATGTTAACTGCTTTGGGGGTCCTTTGGGGATCAAAAGGCAGGATAGAAATTGAATAAATAATACTGCTATATCTGTTATTCTTCTAGATTTCTCATGGTTATGCCCATGTGGAATAAATCGTGTACAGCATCATGAACTATGATCAACGTGTACTTTCATTCTTCCTACTAACTGAGGTACCCCAAAAGCACATGTAATGTAATGGGTCACACATATACATTGGCTCCGTTCTAAAGGAGCATGCAGCAAGATCCATATGCACAATCGAGCTGCTTATGTTATCTTCCTCAAGAGCAGCTCCCCTGTGGTGTATTGGAAGTGGCTTACCTTGCAAAGCAGAATAGCTGTTGGGAGTATAAAGCTGTGATGCACACACATAAGCTAAATGCACTGAGGATAAAGGGCTTGCTGGAGCAGGATCGTTAGCTCCTTCAAGTCAATGGAAGAACTCTATCTTTCAGATCATTGACTAATGCATAAGTCATTGGCCAGGAATCAAATACACGGGATCTGATCCTGAGTCTTCAGAGGAATGCATGCAGGCCTAGGTGTGCAACTACCGTTAATCTCCATTGGAGTCACTGGATGTTACTACATGAAATCTTTGAATATTCCAAGTTTCTATGAAATAGCAATATGATATTCATAGTTCATGCAGTTTACTGAGCACTACAGGGAATCTTTCCATTGCAGAAATATCAATGTACCTACAGTTTTGCCTTTAGTTGTCCCCTTTATAACTAAAATGTATCAATATTATATTCAAAATATTAAAAACCTTACTTCCTTTGTATTTATATGACCTGATTTATTTCTAATATAAGCCAATTTTAATTTAAACAGTGCTAGTCACAATCTACTAGGACATATTCCATAACCAATTGAAATAAATGGGTCTTCGGCAAGAGCTGAGCAAGCTTTTGTTTTAGCATTATATTGATAATTTGTTTGGTAAATTGACATATTTGATAAATGGCTGTTTCATTGAAGTTTTCATAGATGTCATCTAATGAATTGTGTCCAGTGATCATGACTTTATGATGTGTGTACATGAGGTAGGGATGGCAGAGAATTCCGCCATGGATCTCGGTGAGGCATTCGGCCCCCCGAACTCGGTGGTGGAACGGCCTGCCGCCCCCCCCCCCCCCGCGGATCCCCCCCGGGACGAGACTTACCTGGGGCAGATCCCGGGCGGTGGCGGCTTTGGCGGCGGCGGCTGGTCTTCCGACCGGCCGCCACCATTTGCAGTCTTGTGTTTAAAAAAAACAATGACGACGTGATAGGCTCCGTAAAGATTTACGTAGCCTATCATGGCTGGGTTAAATAAAAAAAACCCAACGTGATAGGCTACGTAAAGATTTACGTAGCCTATCATGGCTGGGTTTAAAAACAAAAACAAAAACCCGCGTATGGAAATGGCACTGGCTACGGCCGCCGCCATTTGCGTTCCTTATTTTTGGCCGTCTTAGTCTACATAAATATTTACGTAGACTATGACGGCGAAAATAAAGGGGAACACAAATAGCGTAGCGGGCGCTATTTGCGTCCCTTTTTGATTCACCGTTTTAGCCTACGTAAATATTTACGTAGGCTAAAACGGTGAATCAAAAAGGGATGCAAATAGCGCCCGCTATGCTATTTGCATTCCCCTTTATTTTCACCATTATAGTCTACGTAAATATTTACGTAGATTAAGATGGCCAAAAATAAGGAACGCAAATGGCGGCGGCCATAGCCGCCGCCATTTGCGTACACGGTTTTTTTGTTTTCCCAGAGCCCTCCGTGGCTGGAAATCCAGCTGCGGACGGCTCTGGCCTGGCTGGGCCCGGCCGGCTGCTCCGCGGAGCTGCCACGGAGCATAGCCGGCCGTGGAGGATTCCAGGGGGGAGGAATGGATTGCCTCCCCCCCCCGTCGAGGATTCCGGGGGGGAGGGACGGAACACCTCCCCCCTCACCATCAACATAATCCGCAGAAAGGTAAGTGACTTTCGTACATCCCTAGCATGAGGTCCATATGTTACACAGTGGCCTGG
This sequence comes from Heloderma suspectum, assembly GCF_057233095.1. Lineage (NCBI taxonomy): Eukaryota > Metazoa > Chordata > Lepidosauria > Squamata > Helodermatidae > Heloderma > Heloderma suspectum. The sequence continues at coordinate 105,066,529 of NC_139459.1, forward strand.
TTTGGGCATAACCTTCCATTTCTCTGACATAGCTGCAAGGAAGTTAGAAGCATCCACTTCCATTTTCAGGTAATCATAGTTTGTCATTTTGTCTGAATCAGGAGCTGCAGTTAGTTTTAATTATGGTTTATTCCAGGGGTAGGGAACTTATCCCCCCTCCCTGATCGGAGGTGGGCAAAACAGATCAGGATCTACTGGTAGGTCTCTGAGTGATTTGCGATAGATTGGCAAGGGTTTCTAACTTCCAATTATTTAACCATTGCAGCAACAAAGTGACTGTTTCCATCTAAATTAGGCTGCTGAAGTGAAGAAAGTTTGGGGTAGCCAACAGTAGATTTTTTCTGTGAAAGGACTATTAGCTCATTTCAGCTCTGGTACTCAAAACAAATTCCTAGGCTCAGAATAGGATCAGAAGCACCCTTTAATTCTAAATTATGTCTTTTATTCTTTGTCTTTTGCCCCTAGCTCTAGTTGGGGGTTCTTGGGGGTTCTAGTAAAAAACAAAATAGATCCAACAAGCCTGAAGTCTGCGTACCTGTACTCCAGATGTTGTTGGCCCCCAACTTCCATTATCCCCAGCCAGCATATCCATTGGTCGGAGGTTATGGGAGTTATAGACCAACAACATCCAGTGGGCCACTGGTTCCCCAACCCTGGTTTACTGAAACAAGCCAGGATCAGAAACTATGGTTTAAAGTTGTCTTGTTCAAACTATATTTGAAACTAACCAGTTTGTCTTTCTTTGACAAAATGACAAACTGCAGTTAGTTCAAAGCAGAAATGGATGCTTCCAGTTTCCTCACAGCCATGCCAGAAGAGGAAGGGAGAGGGAAAGTACACAAGCCTGAGGCTTGCTTATGTAGCACTAAACTATGATTTAGAGTTATGTCTGAACACAACCTGTATAACTCCTATTATGAGGTTCTGTCTAAAGATATTTTGTGGTCATAGAGTAACATTTAAACCACCAAGAGAGCTTTGGCTATTGGGCGGTATAGAAATGAAATGAAATAAATAAATAAAAAAATAGATGACGGCCTAAGTGGCTAGAAGTGGAAATTTTAACATGGCAATTGATCATCCATTTAACATTTTCAGAGAAAAATCTAGGAAAGGGCAAGACAGAAATCTAGGATCTATCCAGAAGTGTTACAATCTCACATTTCACATAATTCCTTTAAAAACTTAGCCTGTAGTAACAAGATGTTTTATTAGAAATTGCCCTTAAACTACTTACTGAATATAGTACAAAAATAGGGGAAAAGACAACAAAGCAAAAATTACAGATGATAGATGCCAGTTAACCTTAATTTTCAGGAAAATGCCTTCTCACTCTTTTGCTCTCCTAAAATCATGAATTGTTCGTGTTTACTAAATTATTATAAAATGCACTTCTTTTAAAAATATTGAAGGATTAATAATTAATATATTATTTTGTGTTCAGTATTTTATCTCTCTGCACAGAATCATGCCACTTGTTTAATCAACACCACCACACTCAGATGCTTCATAAATATGTCAGTAAAAGAATGCAGATAAATGAGATGACATTTCTTTCAAACCTAGGAGCCAACCAGAATTTTTAGGAGCTATCTTGCAGGGTGGAAGAGATGGAGGACAGGGTACACCAGTGATGAATTCTGTACATTATGAAACTGTGCTTAGACTGTTCTTTGGAGCATATTAAGGCCTGCTTTCAGGAAAGGCTACCAGGGAAGAAGAAATTGGATAATGAGGAGAGGGGGACAAGAAGGAGGAAAAGGATAAAATGAGAGGGGAAAAGAAACAGGAAAGGCAATATTGAGTGGTAAAGGGCAAGTTGTCAGGCCCATTTTTTTTGTTACCCAAGTGTGACCGGGGGCTTGGTAGATCACCTTTATCAGTACTTGATTGATCCAGTTTCTGGATTCTCTGGTTTGAATGGATTCAGACTGTTTTTGCCAGCAGCATGCTGGGTAGAGTTCTGCTCAGGACACTCCTCCTGGGAGAAAGATAGGGAGGCAATCTTTGCCAATTTCTCCTCCCACTGCAGCCCCCAGCGCCACTTCCCAAGTGGGGGATCCCCCAACCCTCTGGAACACATTTTCCGGAGTGGTTTAGGAGGCTTCAGGGGGAGATGGAATAGATGGCAACAGTCTTCTCCCCCATTCTGCCAGTGGAATTCCTCTAACTGATCCAAAGCCTTCTGCAGACAGAAGGAGCCTTTCCGTTCACAGGAGGCAAAGTCTGAATCCAAGGCATTGTATATCTTCTTTAATTTACTACAATATGTAAGCAACAATCATTTGTACCTCTCCAAAGATATAAAGGTAAATAAATTGGATTATATTAATACTGTTACGATGCTTAACCAGAAAATCTCACAGAAAAGCCTGCTCATGGAAGGTACCCCCACCTGATTTTCAGGGATCCCCCCTTTCCTCCTCAGTCCCCGGGAACCACAGCTTACCTCATGCAGCAGGGCTCTTGACTCTCTAAGTATCATTTTCATGGGGATTGGAGAGACAAGGAGTGAGGAAGTCTGCTTCCCCCAGCCCCACTGCACATTTCTAAAACTAGATGGATTGTAAAGAATATGCAAGGCTTTGAAGACTCACTAGGATGTCTTCAGCGCACTTTCTCCTCATAACAGCACTGCTGGATCAGATCAATGGTCCATCTAATCCAGCATCCTGCTTTCCATAATGGCCAATCATATGCCTCCAGAACCACAAGCAGGTCTTGGAGGCAATAGTTCTCTTTCAGCTTTTCTCCCCAACTACCAGTATTCAGTAGCCTACTGCCTTGGAGCTGGAGCTTCCATACAATCACCATGAAGACAACCAGCCTTTGATAGACCCATGCTCCATGAATCTAATCCTCTTCTGTCTAATCCTCTTTTTAAATCCATCTCAACTAGTGGGCAAAAAGAGGATAAGCTACCCTCCTTAGAAGGCCACATCTTTTGACAGTGAATTCCATACATTAATTGTGCATTGTAGGAAGATGCGCTTTCTTTTGTCTGCCAATCAATTGCATTGGGTGACCCTAAGTTCTAGTATTATTTTGTGAGTCTTTGGTTCTGGATGAATTGTTGAAAGGAACGACCTTCATTTATGCGAACAAATCCTCTGAGATATAATAAATGCATTTTTTCCCAGAGAAGTGAAGGGTTCACATGTAAAAGGATGTACCAGCAGGAACAATGTTACAAGCTAGTCTCAATCATAAAAGTGGATGTGTGATTGACAGCTTCTATTTATTCTTTGGCATTACTGTTTGAAATCAATAAACCATGAAGCAATAATGTCACATCCCACAATATTCAGAGACAAACTGAAGAGTGAAGACAGCAGCCTGATTAGAAACAACTTGCACTCCGTTCAGCACTTGTTCTCACTATTAATAACTCCAGTTAATAACATAAGCTTCCTTGACAACTGTATTTTCCAGGTTAAAAAGAAATGATCCCCTATGTTTGAAAATGAGGATTTTTAAAAACTTTTTTTCCTGCAAAGCATTCATGCCTTTGCAACTATTTTGGTAACTTGGCAAGCAGATAAGAAAACATGTAGAAATATTTTGATTCATTTACAGTGCAAACCTATACACGTCTACTCAGAAGCAAGTCCCACTGAGTCCAATGGTGATTACTCTCAGGTAACTGTAGGCCAAAAAGGCTCCTGTTCCATCATGGAAGCAGTTACAGCAGTAAAATGCATAAAGCCTCACAATGTCACCCAAGGAACACTATACAGATATGCCAGGTATTTGTGGGTGGGTGAGGGGAGGTGGTACAAAATTATGCCATACAGATTCATAATCTTCTTTTCAGAGGCCTGAAAGCTCTTCAGTAAAATGACTCTTAAATATAACACACTGATGGCATAGTTTTATGTTCATAATTTTGTTTTTGTCACATTTCTAAAGAAACCTCAAGAGGTTCTTTTTGTTGTGTATATCCTGAGGAGGCAAGGTAGAAGGAAAATTGTATGAACCTCTTGTTATCTGGTAACATTAAATAATAATTACACATTTAATCTTTCTTGCACCCGGGCAGAGGACATAGCTTTATTTGCCAAATTTAGTAGTGCTGCTGATATAATTCAGTTCTGAAGCAGAAAGCATAAACAAAATGGAAATTGCCTTTCAGATGCCAAAAAATCACAAAGAGAAAAGATGACACACCATTGTAAACAAAGAGTATACATGTAGCATTGCAGTTCTATGCACACTTACTTGGAATTAAGTACCATTAAACTCAGTGGGATTTACTTCTAAGTAAACATACATTGAATTGGACTCATGCAGTCCAATCCTATGTGAACTTATTCAGAAGTCCTGCTTTCTTAATTGGGTTTATTCCCAGGCAAGTATTCACGCCACAGCTTTAGTGGCTTCGCAATCTCTGGATTATACCATTTGTAATTCAGTCAAAATTCAAGTCTTTTTACATACAATAGGCATGTGAGCGCTCTGAGTCACAGCTATAGCCGCCCCTCAAATCCAAGGTCTACACTCCATGGGTTGGATCCAGGATATGCCTTCTGCAAGAGGCCACAAGAAGGCTCTGCTCACAGAAAGTCCCGCCACTCAATTTTTAGGGATTCCCCCCTCCCCCACACACCACAGCTCACCCTTTTCAGTGGTCTCCTGACTCTTTGGGCTTCTTCACACAGAGCTTTTGTTCTGCTACTGAGATTGGTTACTCACAAAAGTTTGTGGGCCCTTTAGATGATATTGTCAACCTCCAGGGCATCTCCCACACTAAATGACCTTTATTTCATTTTTTAAAAGATCAAAGATAATGAGCTATCAAATTACTGTGCTTGAGTTCCGCTTCAGTTCCTCATGAAAAAGGAAAAGCTGCAATAAGAGGCACTAGATTGCAGCACCATCTAGTGGTTGTTTAATGAAACATATGGAAAACTCAGATAAGGGGGACAAGGTGGGAGGAAGCATGTGTAAAGGGAGTCTGCCATGATCCTGCATTTAAAATGGAAGCAGAAAGCAGGATTTTAGGCTGGTGTAGAGATGCTCTTTGTGTAGCATTTTCAGAGACCTGGCAGGGCTGCTGTGGGAAGGTGGGGGTATGGAGGTCCACTTTCACCAGCACAGTTCATCCAGTTCAAATCTGAATCTAGCCCACAGTTTGTACTTTCCTTCAAAACTTGCAGTGATGAACCACATTTGGGCCATAGCAACTAAGCTTTTTTCCAAGTCTGCAAAATGGCTGACTGGGCCAGTACTGAAGCTGTACCTCAGGATAGAAGCAGCTGACTGACCAAAGCAAGCTGTTCAGCCAGCATAGATAATGCTGCCCTATGGATGGGCCTGGATAGTACTAGTCTTCTTAAAAGCAAAATACCGTTGTTATTTCTTACATTCTGTCTCGATCACTGCCCAAATGGCTTAGTATAGGTCTTCTTTTTGAGATACTGAAATATGAGATAACTTACGATTTCATAGATGTTATCACACATAGAAAGAAGGCAAAGCCATCTTTACTATTTTCCTTTGCATTATCTATTGCAATGGCATATTCAAATAACGAAATATGTGACCCTAATTCACAGCCTCACAGATAAACATTTGCTTTCCCCAATTTAAATTGACCCCACTGATTAATCAGTTCAAGACTTAGTTAAGTAATCTATTGATTCATCAGATAACTTGCCATCTCAAGGAGTCACATTCTTTACAGTGGAATTAATCTGCCTCAACCTATGAACTGGGCATAGCCTTCAAGTTCTCAGTGGTTTTCTGCTCCAGCTATTGTTCTCCATTTTCAGGACAAAAATCTTATATCGGCAGGAAGGCAGGCAAGGAAATATTTCTAGTTCTTCCTTAAGCATATTCTAGAAATCTGTGAGTGGATCGAGAGCTCCACTTTGCTATATGGAATTTTACTCCTTCCAAGGTTAAGTGACTCGACTGATTGAAATGAATTGGAGACTACAGTCCAATGTCTGTGCAGTGTGGAGTATCAGAGCGGAAATAAAGAGGGCTGCCATTGCATTAAGGTTTCCATTTCTATAAATCACTCCCTACAAGGTACTATGGGTGGACAATCATTTAAAGCAGCAATTTTAAGAGAAAATTACTTTGATCTTCTTCCAACTGTTGAGATATAACTTTGACTTAGCAATTTGCTGTAATGAATACATTTGTGCAGGCCAAGGTCATCAGTTATTTTTCCTAGCAAAAGCATGCAAAAGTTGAAAAAGCACAGTTTCATCTTCTCATTAAACAATCACCCTTCCTTTCCAGGCAGAATCAGTACTTATTTTCTAAATCATGATTGATTTAGAAACCTTAAGCCTGCCTGGAATTTGCACCTTCTCAGTCTAGAAACCCTTCCACGGAATTGTGTTTCTGTCAACAAGGGAAATGCCCTTTTTATATACTTAGTGGCATGGATGGATAAAATCCAACACAAGTCCTACTTAAAGTAGACCTATAGAATTTTACACATTGGATTTACTCTCATTTCATGCGTTCAGCTAGGGCTGAAAACATGTTCCAGCGTCGAGTTTGGCTTGATTTAAATCCCGAGTAGAATCCTGAAACAGTAATGAAATCATGTGTTCTAGCATTGTTACCAACAACTCATCCTTTATTTCTGAAGTTTTGTTCTCATGTGTAAGGCACAGCTACAAACTGGCTTTGAAAGCACCTTTAATGTATGCCCTATGGTACACTGAGCACATCTACACTACACATTTATCTAATAAGAAAACAGATTAACTGTCATGGCTTCCTAACTCCTCAACCAAAGAATACTGGGAATTATACTTCTCTGAAGGTATCCAGAAGTGTGTGGTTTTTTTTGAGAGAGAGAGACTAGGGTAGGTGTGCATACACTGTGCCCCATCAAACTAAATATAGGTCACCAGACATAGATGGTGGTCTCTACTAGTTCAATAAACCTCCAGGTTTTGCTGTTTTTCTGGGACTACAAAAATGGGAGGGATGTCTGGTAGCTAGCAGTCCACAGTACGTGGCTGATAGGCTGTGGAGACATAGCCTAGTCCCTTCAACTTCACTACCATTCTGAGATTCTTTGGTTGGGAGCCATGCCTGTGAAACAGGCTTGAGTCTGGTTTAAATGCATTGTGTGGACATGTCCTGAGGCACTGTGTACAGCAGTCATCCCCCACTCGTCCCTAGCAGTCCACACCACAGAAGGGAATCCTCTAGGGCAGGGATGAGGGAGAATGGTGCCGCTTCCTTTCAATGTGCACTTCTGGTTGAGTGCCACAACACTTGCAGCCCAGTCCTAGGCAGTTACAGGTACTTAAGCCCACTGATTTCAGTTAGGTTTTTGCATGCCTCAAGTCTGCATTGGCTCTAGGTGTAAATCAATCATGTCAAAAGTGCACCCTTAAGATCTCATGGTCAGTTTTTCCAATGCAGACGAGATTCCTTGTTTTTTACATGGTAGGAAAACCCAGGGTTAAAATGCAGTGCATGAGCTGTTTTGCAAGCTATAATAAACAACCACAAGGGAGCAATCCTATGGCCACTAGACACTGTCTAGAGGGCCATAGATATGCTCATTTCCGGGAACCAACCTCAGAGCCCACACTCCAAGGTCGGTTCCCAGAAAACCGACCTCCCCTCTCGCCCGCGCTGCGAAGCCCCATCCTCCATGCTCAGAAGAGGAGCGCGGAGCAACTGAAAAGGGTGTTCCGGGGCAGGGAGAGCGCAGCTGCGCATATGACATGTCCAATGTGTCGTACGGCAGCTTCCTCTCCTGGTCAGCCCCCCCCTGCGGCTAGACAGCTGAAAACGGCTGTCTAGCAAAAAAAATAGTAGGGCAGGAGAGGAGCAGAGGGAACGATCCCCCCCATTCCTCTCCTGCCTTGCTTTGGACAGATGGTCACCTCTGAGTTCAGAGGCAGCAGCCTATCTTGATAGGATTGCACCCTAAGTCATCCTTCCTCCCCTCAAATATGCTGAAGTGACAATGACTGACCTTTGCAGTTGTCTGTTTGAAGAAGTGAGAGGAAACTACCCTCAGGAATGAAGGGAAGGGAAAAGCCAGCCTTCGCAGGGTTTCATTTTGATTTGTTTTGGAGATTTAACTGAAGAGTTCACCTCCACCTATAGAAGTAATATCCTTAAAGGAATGGGACCAAGCATGAACCTGAAGCTTAGACCCCTTTGGGGAAAAGGCAAGGCTGGTCCTTATATCCACAGTGGCCTTTCCTGCCCATTTCAAAATGGACCACAGAGCTGAAGAAACCGCAGAAACAGTCAATTAAAATTGTACATGTACAGAGCTGCTCCTGTATATGGGAAGTCTAAGGCAAAGATGGGGAATGTGTGGTCTACCAGACCTTGTTGGACTGTGAATCCCATCATCTCTCACCATTGGCTATGTTGGCTAGAGCAGATGGGAGTTGCAGTCCAGCAACATCTGGAGGGCCACGCATTCCCCATCCCTGGTCTAAGGTGTCTGGGGCTTTTTAAATTGCAAAGAAGACAGCTAAGCAGGGGAGGGGACACTCAACAAAAGAGGTTTATAAAATTAAGCAACTTTTAAAGAAAGTGGATAGAGATTCTCTCTCTCTCTCTCTCTCTTTACACTAGAACTCAGAGTTACCCAAGGAAATTGATTAGCGGTATATTTGTGTGCGGGCGGGGGGGAAGCCCATGGTGAAGAAAGCCATGTTGGGCTTGCACTAGCCAGGGCACAAGGCAAGGGGTTTTTCCCTTCTCCCTTTTTTTTAAAATGCACCCATTGCCCTTTTTTTTATGTTTCTCTCCCATTGGTTCCAGTGGAATGGCTGGTATGATGTTTCTCTATTGTCAGGGGTGTGTCGGGGGAATGGGATGGCTTTGAATCCAAACTTTCCTGGTCTGCTCTTGACATGCCTCATTTCACCCCCCACCACCATTGGAGTGGCAATGATGGAGGAAATATGGCGGGAGAGCTTTCTGACAACACACTGAGCAGGCCTTCAGCAGATGACCTCCTCCTCCTCCTGCAGACCTCACTATCCATGGGCAGAGAGGGAGGTCCACAACATCCACCAACTCCTCAGCTACCCTCTCTAGGAATGCCCCCTTAATCTTGAATATATCCGGGGGGGGAGCTATGAAATTTGATGTGAATCTCCCTAAAACATGACTAAATTCTCCTTGAGCCCACATTTATTAAATTCAAAATGACACTCCTGATTGTACATTACTCCATTCACTTCAAAACCACTTAAAACTAAGCACAATCCTAAACCTTAGCCATACACAGCCCTATTAGCAAAATCATTCCAAGTACATTTTTCACAGAAAATACTTTCAACAGCCAAAACCCAAGGATGTACTGCACCATCAATATTATTATGGCTTCAATCCTAAATGAGCTGATATGTTTCCATTCATTTGTAAATATATAAATCAACAATTTAATCAGCACAACCATTCAATACAGAGACATGTTTCAAACCAATTTAGACATAACATAACAGAGAAAATGAACCATCCATAAGTTTGCTCTAGAACAAAGATCTTGCCAGCAATGGGTCTTCAAGTTATATCCCAAGGACGCTGCATTCAATCTGCAAAAAGACATTGTATTATGTGTTAACACAGCAAGAAAAAATAGATAAACTACAGAGAAACCATGTACTTGAACAAATTTACAGACCCTATTTTTATTTTTTTTAACATTATTGTTCTGAATTACCCTTTTCTGCTGAAGACTGCTGGCTATGGCTTCATCACTTTATTTTTTAAAACCCATATTCTATAACAGTGGTTTTAAAACTTACTACTTTCAGGGAACCCTTTTCATACTGACTTGTCTGCAAAGGAACCCCGGCATGTCTGCCAGAGAATCTCTTGTGTATTACAAAGGATTCTGGAGCATATCTTAGGGTGCCCATTCAGCTTGCGTAGGGTGCTGGCCAGCTCTTTGATTGATCTGTATCACCATTTTTATACCACGTGTTGGCCATGAAAAGACATGGTGTATGAGGTGATAAAATGTAATACAATAAAAACCATGAAAGCAAACCGTATTTATTAAAAGGTAGCACCACCAATACACATTCAAAAGCAGACAACATAAAAGCTCTCCCTGAGCAATCTATGCTGGTGTTCATCACTAACTCTATCAGCCTGAGTGACAATGCGTTTGAGTTGGACTCTAGTCTTTTCAAAGTGCCTTCAAATGCCATGACAGCGGCATCTTGATATTGCCAGTGTGAGTTCTTTATGTGTTCTTTGATGAAGGGCAAGAACCTGAGGGCCAATGTCATCGCAACAGGTGGCCAGGAGCATGAGGCAACTCCCAGAAGCTTGGCAGGGGCTGCAGTCGTCATTATTCTCGACCTGCTTGGCCAATGTCTGTGTGAGAACTGAGATGAGATACTGGCATGCACCCTTTTGAGCCAAGCTGTCGCCCCACACAAACTTGAGTGTACCCTGTTATGTAGCAACAAACTTCCACCCCTCCGCACACACCCCACCCCCCTTGTCATGCTTTGAATGGGAAGATTAGGAGTGGTGGGCTTAAGCTCTCTTTCAGAGAAGCTTGTCTGCCATTAATGATCTTCCTTTTGAGTAACCTCACAGTTCAACTGGGACACAGTTGGAAAACCACTGCATAAGATGGTCCATGGCTGCCATCGTGCTCCATTATAATCAGTGGGAGTTTTGCCACTGACTTCAATGGGCACAGGATTACACTATATATAATGCTTCTGGCCATCGTTCCCCTTTCTTGTTATCCCACTGCAAAGCAGCTGTCCTTAACCTTGCTCTTCATAAAGGAAAATTCTGATGGCTGGAGAAGGAGGCACACCTTCCTCCCCACCCACCCCCCTGCAGCACGGGCCGTGAGGCTTATAGCAAAAGATATACATTCCCAATCACTTTTATGTTCCCTGACAAAGAACACGCATGCTCGAAATGCAGTGAGCCTTGTTTTTCACTCTCAGTAAACTGCATTTGTACTCCTGACTTGAATGTGGATAAACCTGAATTAGAAATTAATCCCAAGAATGCATTTTCACACACATTTCATATATAAAAACAAGGTCTCAGGATGAGAAAATACATTAAAAACAAAAATGTCAAAAGCATAGCAATAGGAAGAAAGGGAAGATGGGAAGCTACCTTATAACCTGACAAATAAAGTCAGATTATTTGTCCATCTAGCCCAGGCATGGGCAACTTGTGGCCCTCCAGATAGTGTGGCCTACAACTCATAATTGGCTATGCTGGCTAGGGCTGATGGGAGTTGTAGGCCAAAACATCTGGAGGGACACAAGCTGCCCATTCCAACTAGCCCTACATGGTTACTCCTGACGTTGAGCAGATCTTCTGAGTCTCAGGCAGGTATCTTTCCCATCACCTGCTACTTGATCCTTTTGACTGGAGACACCAGGGATTGTGCCTGGAAGGTTCTGGATGCAAAACACATGCTCTCCCACTCAGCTACAGTCCCATTCCACTGTGTACCTACTTATTAAATCTGTGTTCCTCTTCCATAAACAAAGCTAAATTCTCCCACTGATAATATACTAGTGTTTAAATATCAAAGTGCTGCAGTGGCAACCCAATTAAGGAAGACTAAGCCCTTAAACCCAGTGTCTTCCAGGAATGGAAGCACCATCAGGATCCAGAGAAGGTAACACCACCAAACAACCTTAATTAGCCATCCAAAGTCAACTACAGTTGACACTGGAATATTAGGCTGACCTTGGGAAGCTGGCAACTAGGAACAAATATTTAGCATAGCTAAGTAGTAGTGTAGCTATGCTATTGTTTGGAAAGAATAATACATAACAATCCCTTGGCCAAAGTCACTTTTCTAGGTAGAAATGACTGAGTATTTTCATAATATACAAACATATGGGAATTTATAATCAAATGATAGGTGCACATGCAAAAAATATGGCTGCCTAGAATACTGTTGTGGTTTGTCTTATAAGTCCATCCTATGTTGTTTATAACCTTCCCAGTTCTTTTTTGTTTGTTTGTTTTAATAACCTCCTGAATTATACCAATCCAATAAATCAACAACAACAAAAGAAAGAAAGAAAAGAGCAGGCTTTAAGCAGCATACCTTGCCAACAACAGATACTATGAGCAGTATCTCTGTTCCATTGAGTCACACTGTGGGGAACTCCTCAGAGAGATGGACCTTCTTTCAAGGACATCATCAATTTCAAAATCAGTGGCTCCCTGCAAAATACTTGTCCCGTTAACTTGGGTTGTTCATCATCATCAACAATGCTAAATGTTCCTGACCAAAAACAAATATATCAGCTGTTCTAGGAAAATTAAAACAGCTTATCAGTACACGTTCAGGAACTACTGATGTATGACACTGTCCTCTGTAGCTTTGTCGGTCAGAGTACCTCTCTATTAAGCTTCATTAGAAGAATGTATCATTTTAGAGAGACAACAGCAAGTAATGTCAGTTTGGGTTAACTCACACGGATCTGTGTCTCCATCAGAGGGCTTCTGAAATTAGTGAGTGAAAGCAGTTACTGATTTAAAGAAAGCGTAACACTGAGATTATGGAGGCAGAGACAAAATGCCTACAAAAAATTTAAGAGCAGACAAGATTCTTCAGAATAGTTAAAGGGAGAAATAGTGAGCTATGAACTCAAATGGGAGGAAGAACCTCTTTTATATTATAAGAACTAGCAGACTCACAACCCACAAGCTATGCAAATAATCCCACAGTGAGTGGCTGATCTGCTGTGATGTCACAGTTAGCCTGGATAGGTGGAAGTGCCACAACCCCTTAGCCACCATAGGTATAGCTGCTCTGATGTCACAGAGAGGCTGGGCCATTTGGGGCTAGGCTGTCTTGAGCTAGGCAGTTTTGTGCTATGAAAAACCTGGGAGAGAGAAGTTGAAGTTTAATGACGGCCAAACTAGACATTACTCTAAATCAGGGGTGGGCACCTTCCAGGAGTCCGGGGCTGTGCGGGAAATGCGTGCTTTGTTTGAAAGCAAAACTGCAGTCCCTGGAGACTTCCAGGAGTGTGATTTTGTTTTCAAACAAGGCACATGCTCCACATACACACCCCTAGTTTTAAAGGAAAATCGACGGCACCCCCCACCCCCTGCTGTTGTGCCACGAATTTCAGTGGCAAACTCATTGGTGTGGTGGTGGGGCAACAGGGCCGCAAATTTGGTCAGGCCTGTGTGTTGCCCACCCCTGTTCTAAATGCACAGCTGTTGTTGCCACAGTAAATGACAGCCATGTATCTATTCTCCCACCCCCCTCAGTATCTACTAAAAATCACCTTACGCGATAGGGAGCACTTCAATGCTGGTATGAACCAATCATGTCATTTTTTACATGGAACTGGTGCCCACGCACACTCCCAGGAGGGTGCCATGGTCATAACTTGCACAATCTGCCCCCACCCACTCGGTTGGGTCATATAAACACTACCAAAGTCACATAGGAAAAACTCATAGGCTGGGGAAAGAGGAGAGTGACAAAAGTATATATTCTATAGATA